>NC_088309.1:21782598-26582598 GCF_910592395.1 Lineus longissimus | reverse complement strand
TGGTTAGATTTAATGTCATAAGAAGACTAAAAAACAATTATCAACCAATTATACGTCAATGTACTTCTTACAGTCTCTTAACAGAATGGTGAAAGGGTCATAATGACAATGAATGTCACCTGTCATTGCAACTTATTGTGGTACCTTCAATGAGAAGGTGATCGCACCACGAGATGCCATACTTATTGCCGCTCATGATAGGTCTCCAAGTTGGTACTTTGCAATGACACTTGTTCCAACGAAGGTGTTATCTATTTACGTTTTATAGAGCTACACGTATATATATTTTGGCACCATGGGATAATATATAATATTTGACGCAGTCCATAAGTATAAGCTTTATTGCAAAATGAATGTGGATTGTGGTAGATTCTGCGCGCGGAACTTCAGTTGATTATGTCATGAAATGGGTTGAGATTGTTGAAAAGAAGTTACAAGAACACAGAGATTTTAAGCTGAATTTCATGACAAGTTCGGCCAAGTTCAAGGGTTTTTAAACTGTTACAGTCGCCTTGCATGTATGTGTAATTTTGTGTCACACGATGTTTTGATCAACAACAAATATATATGATTCATCTTCGTTTATACAAACACGACTTGACTATTTCTTCTTGCCAATTGCTATCAGTTCACAGCCACACACACTCTAAGAACTAAAGTTTCTTAGCTTTTCCAAAAACTTCCATGTTTTATATGGGGGCGCACCAAACCTATAGCAGTTTTTTAGTGAAAAGGAAACCCGTTATAAGAGGGGTTTTAATGTTTGAAAGCACTCTACAGGGTGCATAACTATGTTGCCAAAAAAACATTGAAATGTCTTTCAAAAGTTCAAAACCATTTATTATTATCTATTTATTTCTAAGACTGTAGCTCACATACAGGAAGCTGAACTTTGTTTCTATCAGGTTAATTTTTCTTCAAAGATGATAACGAATGTCATATTTCTTGCCACAACGTGCGAATACTCCATAATAACAAAACTAATTTACCATAGAGCATGAAAAGACGAGGACATCAACTTCTTTCTTTGTGATGAGAGAGTTGATTCATTATCTGTCAACTACACTTGGGAGTGTCTCCCACTGAAATGAAAGGCCACTTAAGACACTTATTTCCCCGAGACCAAATTGCAATACTCGATCACTGAAAGTGAGATAGACCCGAATCACTGAGGACTTGGCCGGGGGACACGGCGCCAAGTCTGTTTCATGAATCATCAAGCACGGATGCAGATAATTATGGCATAGTTATTTTCCCATTTGAATTTTCGAGCAGATATCGAGTATTGCATTTAAAAATATACGGATATTTGAACCCCTGCAGATAGAAGCTCAAGAAAGTCTGGGGAACAAATCATTCTGTTGAAAGATCGTATTCTTATGTATTTGGGCTCTAAAGCGAAACAAAATTTACTTTCACTCTGAACACGTGTAAGGACAGAGGAGAGGTTGGAAGTCGACATTCGAAAAAAATCCCCTTCTAATTGCATTGGATGTTATGGTCAGGCTTAGCATCATCTCCATGTAAACAAATTAATGCTTATGGAAAGATATATCTTCCAGGCCCCCTGGTTTTTGATTTGATACCCGGTAATTCTTGATACCCTACCAGGCAACTGTGCAGCGGCAAGACTAACAAAGTGCGAAACGAAAGCCATTGCATCAGCCAGTGCTATTACTCCTCTGGCGTCAACAACCGAAGAACCAACCAGATAATTTCGGCCGGAACAGTGGCGTAAAACAATGGCTTCTAGTTCGCTTGCTGAAAGCAGGTTTGGAAATAGTGCCTAACATCAAGAATCTGGGTGATCACCCTCACTTACAAATCCCGAAGGAATTTACTGAAGAATGTACCAAATGCCTAGTGTGACTCAATCAGAATGCCTCATTACTTTGCCTTCATAACCAGCTGCTGCAGAGCAAGGTATCATGCAAAACATGACAATAGATCAACTAACTCATAAATCATCCAAGCATTTCTCATTAGTTGGTTAGAAAAAGTAATTTACTCTTCAATTTAACAAATCGTTAGTTAACTGGAGGCGTATTACCTAACCTTGACACACCCAATTTACTTGAGTGATGGATCGGTTTGGATTCGAGCTTTGGCATTAAAGAATCAATTTCAGCATGAAGTTGTGAATCCAGTGAAGACTCTGTAAGATGAAAAACAGGATCTTTGAGATGGTTTCAGTCTTGTTTCTGATATTTGTCGCCAGATGTCACAGAGAAGACCTGAATCATTAACCCTTCGGGACTGGTGCATACTCCTTTGCCAATTTATACGTAAATGGACCCTGTTTGTTTACAAGTAAACAGAGATACATGCACAGTTCAGTAACAACTATTTAAAACATACGGCTAAAACACACGAACGGTTAGATATTGTTGTACCAAAGATGAAGCATTTAAAATCATCCAATACAAACTAAAATCTCGGATTGTCATGTTTCCTGATATTTTGTTTCTGCTATGATTGCATGACCTTTTCATACAGCATGATCAACATTCCTCGAGACATGCCTAATTGTGCTAAGAAATTGCAAGATGCGTTGCAAAAGTTAAGCAAAACATGAACCTTTCGGCGTAAATATTTCATCAGATTGAAGAAAGGATAGGTGTAAATTACAGAACTTTGTCAATAACTATTCAGCCTTCGTGACGAGTGCCAATTATATGGGAGGCAAGTCGTCAACTCTGGTGGATTTGCTACAGTAACTGGAGCCACGAGAAACGCTAATTGGGAGGTTGGAAATATTCAATAGTTAACCCCTGCCGATGCAATAAGGCATAGGGCAGGACTATTTCCACAACTCTAGCCGTATACCTTATGGCATCGCCAGAGACAAGCCGAACTTTGAACCAAAAATCGATAGTTAAAAACGTTTGCAATCTTTTTCTATGCTGAAATCGTTCCCTATTGTTACAATCTGAAAACATTTCAGTAAACAAATAGTTTTCGGTATTGTAATTGTAGATGTAGGCTAAGCCAGCATGCGATGTAATCTGCACCAGACAACCACTGGCCCTCTGCTGATTTTAGCAAGAACTTCCACTTGTCAACAAAACCTTAATTATTCAAAATGGTGTGGCCAAAACTAAAAGCGGGTCAATCACTTCATTGCTTCAAACGTAAAGGTTCTCGAAACCAATGACAGAGACACACGTTAAAATGGGAGCAAATAACTGTGTGTTAATTGATTGGTTCTGAAAGCACGGCATGTACCAAGAGGATTACCAGATAGCCAGGTGTTTTTTTAAACAAATTACTACATCGAGTAATCCTTGCTACACGATGTATTGTAAGTTGGGAGTACTGTCAAATAGATAAATGAAAAAAGTGAATTTTTTACATTGTTCTATTGACATCGTTAATTCACTATCGAATTTTCTTTTCGACAATTGAAATTTCAGTGCGAAGTATCTGCTTTTCATAATAATGTACAATGTCAACCAAATGTAAAACATTTGTCGGATTCCAATGATGAATGGTGGATATTGATATAAACTTCAAAGCAATGTATAATGCCTCTTCCTCGGATTTTTCATTGCTACAGTGTTCAAATAAGTGCCATGGAAAATCGTTTTGATTCAACTTTTCAATGAAGATCTGAATCTGATATCATTTATTGATAAATTTATCAAAATAGAAAGTGCACTTATTGTGTTATTTTACAAGAAAAAAGTAAACCGTGCATTAACAAAAAAAGTATATGCGTTTGACGATGGAATGCGTGTCGCAGGTGAATATGGTTGATTCGCATGGTTGTTACGCGGTTGTCAAATCGATTGTTGCAGTAACCCTGTAGTATTATCTCATTTAGCTCCAATTATTTTCACATAACTTGAAATCCCACATTGTTATTTTTCATGCACACAATGCTGTTTGTGGATCCTTTATAATCCGAGCAATATAAAAGGGAAAAAGCTAAGACAACGTTGACTGGAACAGCCACTAAGCTTCTATGACATCAAAATGTCCCCTGGGGTTAGGGTCGAGATCGATCAAACACAGTTCAGCAATTTCATGACGTTTTACCTCATTAAAAAAAGTGTGGTATGACAACAATACCCATTGGAGTCGTTTCGAGGCCAGGTCGACCAATATCGGAATTATATCGAACTGATCATGTGTATAGTATGTGATATCTGTCAGAGGTCCCGTATTGGGAAACAGAATAAGATACTATTTTCTATGTATAATACTCATGGTGAAGTAGGAAGCAAAGTGAATCAATGTTTATGTGCGCATAGGCGGCCCACCACCTCCAATCTACATCTTGACCCTCAATGTATTGACATTGCTCAGCTTACAGACAACGCACGTCAATATGGGCGGAAGCGACGGAGGCAATACCGCTGGAAGTTCAGTATGCCAATCTAACGACGGATGCAGAAAAGAAATTTTGAATAAAGTTCAGCCCAACTTCTTCTTCTTTTTCAAACTAACAAGCAACTTGATATTTTGACATGTGAGCTGGAACACGAACATAAGTTTAACTTTTGCAGACTTGGCATGTTTATGTGTGAGACTTGCAAACTTGCAGCAAAATCCAACAACACCAAAATTCCTAAGACAACAATTTCAAAGTAGCGTTGGATGGCCTCTACTCATATCAGTTATAATCTGAAGCGGATTTTGTGATGATAAGCTCAAATATTCCAATGGATCGTTCCGGTTTGATACGAGTCTTACGACGAGTATTATGTTTATTCTCAAAGGTGTGTGAACCTACAGGTGGTTGTGCTGATGGCAACAACTCCTGATTGAGGGTGCTTATTGCTTCTTTCGTGTCAGCGTTTGAATAAAGAAAGCACTAATTGTGTCAGGTTTGAACGCTATCTTATTACATAGCGATATGCATGCAAAGGAATTGGAGATATGGTTAATCAGAATTTTTTGCAGGTGCAGCGGAAGATCTTAAGGCACAATAAAGCGTCGATTAGATTGATATCTACTTTAGTTTTGCAATAAGTTTAAGCAGAGAAAAATTGAGCCTTATAAGTGGTTATTTCATTCTCCACAATATGCAAAGGTTTTGATGTTAACTTGTCTAGTTTATTCTACCGATCCAACCAGTTTTGATTTAAAGAGGTTATAATTTAGGATATGATTTGTAATATTTCATTAACTTGAGTACCTAACTAACAACCCGGCTTCAAAAATTATTCAGGAAAGCCAGTGCCTCAAGCGTGCTACAGTTAATTGGCTAAACATGCCATTAGTATCATGGGCCTTTGGGCCACATACACTCAATAATATACTTACTATCGATTCCATCCATCCCAAGGGTGTTAATGTCCATCACAATATTGCCTAATAGATTTTTAATCAACGACGTGGCAAACGCTGCATACTAATATTGTCATCTAGGCAATGGCTACTCAATGGATATTGACTGGTGCACTTGTTGTCAAGTCATTATTGCGGAAATGTTTTAGGACGCTTGGGAAAACTTGACTAATTTGAATCATTAAATCATCAAGGCAAGCTGTATGTTTAAAGTTTTGAATTTTGTCGTATCACTGAATTCCTATATTTTAGTCCAAAGGGATTCTGTTCACTGCCAATGTGAGTAAACAGAGGAACCCCTTACAAGGACAAATGCATTTCTCTGTCAAATTTATCAATGAGTCATTTTAAAACTAGACAGCTAATGAACTCCCAATATGCCAAGAACTGACGCCGAACAGTAATTGAAATTGGATGAAACTTCAAGGTCGCGGATTGTCCCGTACGATAATGGCATTTGCATTATTGATGGGCTGCGACACCGACAGGGTAGTTGATAAACTTCCTTGAGTTAGTTTTTTTCCCTAGTAAACTAAACAATGGCGCTACATGCAGACGAGAAGAGTACTTTTTGTCGATAAACTGTCAACACACCGGAACCGTTTTACCGTTTTACTCTCGCGGGATAAGAACAGGAACCAACGGATTTGCATAGAGGAAACCAGTCCACCAAACGGAAGGTGAAGCAATACACAGCAGGCGCCAAACCTAGGCTTAAGCAGAGGAACAGAGTTATGATATTTGACTCTGTTTCATGATTTGAACAGTAACTGTGGGTACAAGAACACCACACTTACAAAATATTCGAAACCGTTCAACAAACAGGCATGGGCTAAGATGTCCAATGGCTATCATAGTACGTCTCTGACAGTAATCTTCTGTATGATATGACAAAATATTGAACTCCATACTATCGCAATAATCAAAGCTTTTTCTGCAAATCATCCTTACCAGTACATGTAGCAAACCAGCAATAAAGGGGCAAAGTATTTGCGTAATAGTAGGAGTGCAAAGGGAACAGGGAATTGCCGATGATTGGTTGCAGATTTTATCACAAACTAAATTTGTGATGTTTCTGATCTGAGTGATCACAAATGGTCACCGAACCTGCACGTATCCATTCCTGCTGAGCAAATTGAAAAAAATGTTCCCTTTTACCTGGAGAGAAGAGCAATATCCTAATGTCCTGCTATGGCCATCAGCCATGGTACCATAAAAACACAATCACACCGATGGACATTTCCCAGCCGAGTAAAAGGGGTCGTGCCCAATGTGGCCCAAGGGATACCTCGGTGAAGAATCTGGCTGATAAAGAAATGGATATCATAACGAAGCGACCGCGCAGTAATTTGATAATGGTGTCCATTGGCAGTTGATTCATTTTTCACAATTATACAGAATTACAATTAATGGCCTCTGCGGTATGCCTTTTTTTCTTAACCATTGGGTTTTCATTAATTTTTTTGTCTTTTATGCGTATTTCCTGGTTAGATTTCAACCTTGAACCCCTCCGGGTCCTGCGTATCTATGGACAGGATGACAAAAGTTTATCAGTTGACTCAAACAACAAAACCGAAACAAGTCTTCTCAATATCTTCGGTTTATGCAGGAACCAGGAGATATGACAGCCTTTATAACTGTTTATCTATTGTATTCGAGAGACATTAGTATCGCAAAGTTTCACCCCATACTTTATGGAACAAATTATTTGCATTCTTCGTGTTACTTGCCACTGTCTCGCAAGAAGCCACTAGAGAAAGCTGGTAACACAATCGCAGCAATACTCAGTAGGCTATTGGTTACAAAGACGTTCAAGGCTTTTGCACGGTATTTGGTATTTGTTTACGTAGGAGAATCCTGGTTTTTATTGATGAATATGAGCATCAGGCTGAATAAATACGAGGGAAGTAGTGGCATATTGGAATTCTTTAAGGCAACAATGACCAACTCTACTCGGATGATGAGATGTAGCCTCTGGGATTTTGAGTTGACCATTTAACATTGTTTGATACATTCTGCGTCTTCTGCCTTAAAACTGAGTGCAGAAAACTAAAATGCAAACCACTCTTGAAATACCCACAGGGCGATGATACAAAATAATTTGTTTATTCCATGCTCTCCCCTCTTTCGAGTGAATTTCCAATTAACATTCGTGATTGTTGCTGTCACAAAACGAAACTGTCTGTTTTGGGTAACTTTGAAGATGATGCTGATATCGAAATTTGTATAACACCAGCTAACACCAGTAATCAATTGACCTCCTTTAATCAGAGCATCTGACTTTTCAAAACCCTGTAAAAAGAAAAAAAGCCCATAAAGACTATAAAATGTACATAAACTTTGTCTGACGTGAAATTCTTGAAAGACAAAAACAGTTGATTGAATATTTGGAATGGCATGTCAATCTGGTTCTCTGGCCTTCTATCAACGGATCCAATATACACCGTATTTCACTCTACCTTTGTTGTATCATCCTACATATTGTATATCATGCATTCTTTGAAAAATGACACACTTATTGATACGCTTAGATTGGAATGAAATTGGCTGAGTGATAAAAGAAACAGCCTAAAAGGATGGTCAATGTTCCTTGATTTTTTTATGTCCCAACTGATTGTATCAATCTATTCTCCGATCCATTGAACACACTAAGTGCTGATGCTACACGTTTCAATCTGAACTTCCCCAGGTTGCAATATAACTGCAATAGATAATGCATTGATTTGTTGGTCAAGTTTTTGGCACTGTTTCTCAAAGAGCACAACTTTCTGACGTTTTGCTTGCATCAAATACCTGGAGACTTCTATCGCTATTTGGATTTTCCGAAAGGTGTCTTTTTTTCAAGCCGATTTCCGGAGATATACTTTCTAAAGGATGCTTTGTTCACTTAGCATTACACGTCCCAGTCTAAGATATCTCGGTGCACAATTACCGAGTTAAACAATTAGACATCAAAAGACGTGAAGTGGATTGACAAGTGCTCAGTATTTTTCGTGCTGACTCAGCAGAGACTTGTCAAAGGTAGTTTATAATAATCTGCCTTAGGGAAGCAATCCCGACGATAAACATTTCCTCTGGATTTCTTTTTGACGTTATTCTATTTTATCAACTTGTAAGTAGGTTTGATTTAGGGTGCTTTGTGATGTGAACCTAGAAGGGGTTAAAGAAACACATGCTGTGACAGAGTTTAATGTTAAATGATGGTGGTTTCTGAAATAGATCGAAGCAACAGGCCTTAAAATTTCATGATAATTTTGTATTTGCTAAATATTTCCTGTATGTGACCACACCCAAAAGATTTACCTCTGGTAGTCGCTTCCATTGCTATTTGTAAAGGAATGCGCTTGCTTCCCCCTTTTGAAGTTACTAGAAGTCCACTCTATTCTCCTACTCTCCTTTGACAAGCACGCTGTGAGAAGAACATGAGACGTGACCAAGAAGCCGCTAGGAACATCAAACCACTTGAACATGCTACGCGACATCGAAGATAAATATCCGAGATCACTTTGACTGGTTCACTTCAATTTATTTTCAGCACGAAAATAAGGTGAACATGGCATAGGTTACGGATGCCCAAAGTATGCATTCTTTTCGATTTTTCAAAACTTAAGTTGTAAATTTTACCTTGCTGCTGCAGTTCTTGATTTAGTATTCTTTGATATTGCAAGTGTTTTTATAACATAACGTGTAGGTTCTTGAACTAGACTAATAGGTGAAACATTTCTGAAAATTTTCTTTTACATGTGTACTAGGTATTTGGCGGTATCTCCCAACCCAAGGACGAGGATTCTCGTTTTCGGTCAAATCAATATCCTTTCCCTGGCGGTGCCTTTCTCTCTCGTGATACCACTACCCTAACCTTGTCAGTGTTGTTGATCTAGCCTGAATGGATGGGCGGCTTACCTGACATTCTACATATAGGATAATTGAATTCAAGATTTCAGTTTGATTGATGGGATCCTCGGTTCATATCCATGAATGCCATTGTTTTTTCTATTGCTGGTTAAGATGAATGATTTGCCGATGGCATGGAGGAATTTATCTTTATTGCATTAGGCGTTAACTCCTTCACACTGACATTCAAATTCGTTTTGTTTTGCAGTTCCTTACCCTTCGCCCCTATGAAAACAAAGACCACCAACTCTCCTCAACAGATTTGTCACTGGAGGACTTTGGTTACAGTGTAGTTTAAAGTCACTCTGTTAAAGGACTAAACCAAACAATGTTCTGACCTTCAACCTTTCACTGTTAAATGTAGTAGATTTTACGGCTTGTTTCATGCATATGTTACTCAGCACGGCTGAAGCTCTATCAATCTGCAAGGCGTGACATCTTTGCCACCTAGTTCGTTAAATATAGCTTTTCCCTAGCCAGTCACGAGATATAGTATTTTGATGTTCACTATGGTCCCTCGGTCACCTTTCATTCCTCCCTCCCCCAAGATGAAATGCAAAAGAAGCCAACGAGTCACCGTAGCATGTACTTACAGAAAGATCAAACGCGTGAACACGACCATTCCTTTACCCGCCGTAGCAGCATGCACCATCACTCAAACTACGCCCCCAGGCTAAGTAATTCTGGCACAGTGATCTTCCACTGCTACGCACATTTCATCTGATGCTCTTTAATGATGGATACCTAGTCTTTAACTGCAATGGTGGTGCCTTAAGGCAACAAGGTGGTTGCTGCGTGAAATGGAATATGATGCAGAAAACTGCACAAAGGCAAAAAAGACTGTAGATTCAGGTGTTAGTTACAGTAATGGTAAATTGCCTGAAAAACTTGATTTAAGCTTAAAGCAATCCAAATGTTTTTTTATTTCATCCTATGAGAAAATTTGAATTACCAGATACTTTAAAGTCTCTGGTATTCAGATGACATCTTACTCAGAACAAACCAGAGATGGGTATAGGCCCTAGATACTATCTTAAGGACAATGGGGATATTTTCATATGCCTTCATTCAGGCCCCTTAAATAACCGTTCAGCAAATTATCATACTTGAGGTGCTGGCCACATACATAGATGTTGCAGTTATTACAACTTCTAGCTGCAGGTTTTGTTACTGCTTGATAGACCCACTTCCGTCAAGTATTGTAAGGAGAACTACAACAATGGGTACTAGATAAATTTGCTTTTGTTTTTCTAAATCACTACTCGGTATAGTCCATGTCAAAAGCAGATATTTGTAGAAAATTCAGCATAACTCTCAGAATGTCATCAAAAATCCCAATTTCACCTAAAGCGGGTTCTATTAAATGAAAAAATTAATCTCATATCGTAAAAAGTTATGATGGGAAAACAGCTATGGGGCAGGGTTTGGCACACACAAGATGAAGAGATAATAAGGTAAACGATGCCCATAACATATAATTTTATTCAGAAACTAGAGAAGAGAAACTTCTATTAACCACAGTTCAGGAAATGGACGTATTAAACCTTAAAGCGGTCACACGATCTGTTGGCAAATGAAAAGCTGGCAAAGTTGGATAAATGGACCACTGTTTTTGGTGATGCCTCAAGTCGTTAGTTCGATATTTTGGTATTAAGCCACTGGTTCATTCTAGAAAGTGTCACCACGAGATAGCCTGTGGTGAAGCTAAGCGGGGTATTGACCCACCCTCTACCATTTTTCTTGTAGACCAGTGTGAAGTTGTACCAACTACGTCACGTATCACTTATATTAGCAAAACTTAAACCTTAAGCCCTAAACTGACAACAACATTTTCCCTTGACAGAGAATGATACAGAACCTTTATCGAGTAAAAAAACAAATCTTCTATTAACCATGCTAGATGAGTTACAAAACAAATTATTGCTGAAATATTAGACTAACATCACAATAGTGACATCAGATACTATGTACGAAGCGATGATTACCAATTGAACAAACAAAAGGGTACTGAAAATTCTATAGATATGTGTCACACCCAAATGTAATGATTGTGGTCATATAGATCAAACACCCCGGTATGTGCGGTTAAAAGAATGCATTTTTGTGCAGAAATATAGATTTATTCAAGTTATACATTAGTAATCATAATAATATCCTTGTGATGAAATGCATATGCCAGCAGAAACAACTTTTTTTAAATCCATATGATATAGCCATTATGCATTACAGAACTTGACAAATATAGATACATGGCAATTTGGTAAGGGTACGTGAGACAAGGCTAGCATTAGGTGAAGAAAAATTGTAATGATGTTTTGGTCAGAGTTAACCTTTAAAACAAGGCATTTGTGTTAATAATATTACATGGAGTGGTTCAACGATGTATATTAATCGAGAGCAAATAAGCCTATAATCAATACCGATACCTAAAAGTTAATTATAATGATAGTGCCTTGGTATTGGTTTCAAATTATGCAAAATCAATCTGATTTGTTGAGGAGGTTACGCAAAATGTCACGAGAGGGGTAAAACTTGTTGATGTAAATTGTTTTGAATAGAAATGTGGACAGCTGATGACAGCTTTGATACAGACTCTTCAGAAGAACCAGGCCAAATAACAGAACAGCTTAAATCGACACTCAGTGGTAGTTCTGGTAATGTCAAAGGGTATCATAAAACATCCCACACACTTGCAAGCAGCAGTTACCTCGACCATGACCTTTTCACCCCCATTGTTCGAAAGCATCGAAAAGGGATCAAAACAAAGAGTTGAACCCTTTCATCAAACGTTACAGCAATAAGTTTATCTTTGAGAAGGTAGGTCTTAAGGGAAGTGGAATCACTTGAGTTAGGTTGGCCCTGTAATGGTGCATTATCCTAAGCTGCGTCTTCCCTGGTGCTTATGCTGTCCTGTAGACCAGTACAAAAATCTACGGATCTATCAAACACTTTATGAACAATGTGTGTAATGGTGCTGGCTGAGTTAGTAACTGCCACCACCTACCTTTGAAGTAAGTAACATGAAGTCAGCGACCAATAACCAATAGCCAAACCTACACACATTAGCAGAACCCCTTCGGAAATGGAATACTGGTATAAACCCAACAAACAAGGAACACCCAATCTTGAGAGCTGAGACAACATTGAACACGAGCTAAAGAGGAAACATCAGCCGAAACTCGCAAATATGAAACCAGCAACATGAGAAACTGCTTGCGCTAGAGTCAAAATATATCAGGTTTTAGGTCTGGGAAATTTGAGTCATCGAGTCAAAATAGTTTCTTTGGATGACCTTGTTATGTACTCTCAAATACATTGCAAGAGAATAATCTTGCAAAAAAAAGGTTAAGGCTGATGAAACGACCTCTAGAATCTTTAGCTCAACCCAGTCTTAGTTACCCTATTAGCATTCTGTGCAGCATTGCTAAGGGTCGGTAAGGAAGGCGACATAGACGGTTTTGCCATGGTGATCAAACAAACGAGGCATTCTTGGCCACTCGATATCTTGCCAATGGCCAACAAACAAAGGCAAAGTAAGTAAGCCGCAAACGAAAAGAGAATTCTGATGTTTAGATTAAGGTGATGGAGAACAATGATGACATTAGGCACTTCAATGTCGACTAATGACAAGACATGGCTTGACTTAGAAAGTCGCTCTACCGCAATGAAGCAACGAACAATCATATACATTGCAGTTGGCATGAAAAATATTGTCAACAAAAGAGCATTTGATATGAGAACGAGATACACCTTTAGGGGTCCATTATTTCACGAGCTTGCAAACTTATTATTTCGCTGGTTTGCTTAATACTGGGGACAATGAGGACACGATCTTTCCTCGTTTTGTTACAAAACATGACAGAACAAGGTTTAACTTTTCATATGTTGCAAGATTGATGTTGTTGATGTGGTAATCGCAATGCGAGTATTGCTAACATGCAACATATCTTAACTTCCCTAAGGGTGACAAGAAATTGGCAAGCATAATTTAACAATGGTAGCCCAAGACAATGTACCGAAGTCTTAACAATGTCCTGTATCCAAATAAGAGTGAAAGAAACAATCATGAAAGTAAGTTCGACAGCCCTTCCACGAGCGAGATTTTCACATCGATACAGACAGGAACCGTCGTGAGAGCCTTTCATTACAAGGGGTCGTCTTCGCCCAGGGGAAAATCTGGTAACTAGCACCATTTGTGAAAAAATTCTGGAGCACTATCACCACGGAGTTAAGTTAAGAGCTTGCCGAAAGCTCCTGATGAGGAAGTTGAAGTGGCCACTCTTGTCTTAGTCATATATCTCCCGCTTACTGATGGTTGACAAAGTCAGCACAATGCGGAACTGGTAAGCTTACATCCTTTCACTTAACTGGGCTCTTATCTTGTTTTCGGGCAATTTCGAAAGCAATAGTTTGATAAGAACAACGAGAGAAATTTCCAATATGGAAGATTTCAAAAGCCAAACAAGAACTCCAGAGTTAGACAAATGTTTGACAGCTAAACCCATTCCGATCATTTGACAACCTCAACCAATTTGTTACGAAAAACATGTTTATTTTATGATGCATGAGTTCAAAAGACTCAATAGAAATCGCAAAAACATCTATCAATACCCTTGCTAATTTCTCACATGAAACAGAACACTATTTCAGATTCAGCTTGTTCGAACGTGCCGTACAGTACATACATAGAGAAGCACACGCATGCGTACAGTTATGAAATATTCTTGGGATGGTACCAACGAAGTGACATACAGACAATGAATGGGGATAACTTGAAGTGATTTTCCTCTTCAGTTAGATAGTGCGCAAAGATGTCATTTGTTGAATGACTGATGTATTAGCCCAGACAGAGAAGAAAACTCATGCATACTAATCTAATATCATCTTCAATCAATTCAATTTGATTTGATTTGATTTCATATTATTAATAAATGATCGGGCTCGGTGATGCTGTTAAGCCAGGCAGAAAGTACATCAGTCGATTGGTGTCTGGTTGAAGTACGAGTAGAGCAGTTGTTGAGCCATGAAGTGAGCGCGAATAATAAATCGAATTATAATTAAATTTTAAATAAATTATTATCTTTAGTCAATTCAATTAATTTAATTGCTAAATTGTATAGATTGTGGTGCATGCCATAGAGCATGGATAACATCCTGGTACATTTACAGTTCAAAATGTTGCAGTTCGAATAACATTAACTCAAGTTCCTTACAGAAATAGGTAACTGTACGTGCAATAATGACAGGGCAGATTTCTTACTTTTTGGACCCAATACAATTTTCCGGTCAGAAGTGCACAAAATGATTCCTCGCAGCAGCCCATTTAAATCGAAAGGAGTTGAAGAGTGTAAAGTCTTTTTTCTTGGATATTTTTATGTGAAGCTTAGCCAGTTTGATCGGTTTATATGGGTTTTACAGGTTTTCAGGAACACAACGCAATTTTTTTTTAATTTGACTGTTTTCCACTGTAAATTTTTTTTTTCATATTCATTTGATATGCATCGTTTTTGTTAGAATTAAAAAGAAAGACTCTACATACATACAAAGAAAGAATATTCCATAGCACATTTAAAAAAAAATCGTCAAAACCATTTTTATATTGGTTTAACACCTACTCAAAAGGTGTTGTCGATTGTTTCTATCTACATCGATTGCATGGCTATATTTTATAAACCTGACAACCTGGCACTAAAAGGTATTGAGCGTTCAAAAGAATGAAAATATCATTATACTCCTTTTTCTCTGTCTGATCATCCTAGGGCATGAATAACCAAATTATTGCCTAGTTTTCAACAAGTAATAAAAATTAACCAAAAGAATCCATACATAAAAGCTCTCTTAATTATTTTGAAATTTGTGATTTTTCTATCCACACAGTGTGCATTATAAAGATAGGGGTAACACTAACAGCAGATAAAGCGTGGTTGAGGTCCATGGAGACTGACAACTCGTGGTTTAATGTTCAAATGTAGCACAAGAAACTCCAGGGTACCGTCACATCTCTTAAGTTTCGATTGACATGAACTCATCAAAACAATCAATCATTTGAAAATCCTCATCATACATGTACTACAGGCCAGAGAAAAGAACGAAGCCCTGGCTTTGAAAATTCAAGTAGCCAATAGGCTTTTTCATTTTCAAGTTGATTAAACTCTCTCACTATCAATCGTATAAGCCATTTACCCAGAGTGCCTGTAGGCGATCTGTCGGTCATTCGATTTCTCTGATAGTAGGTTGAAAGTAAACTTATTATTCACGGGAAAGCCCACCCATGAATCTGTTCAAAACCGCTGGAGATGTCTTTAAAATGAATGCTTGGGGCAGGTTATTAGAATAACTGCCACAGGGGCTAAGCAAACAAATCAAGGAATGTACCAAAATTAATAACAGAAATAAGGTATCTGCAGAATAACAATTGTAGATAACCGGTTTCTTTTTTTGCAGATATCTTGGGCAATTCATGCCATGCCCTCATTGGGGCGTCATAGCTCTGCCTGGAAATGGTTGCTGTTTAACTAGTATCATTAAAAATCTAAATGAAACTCCTGTAGTTATATTTACAATTCACATGATATGTCGACTGTTGTGATTCTGGGTTTTAACAAATATCTTATATCAAAATGGCATAATCAAGGCGGGATAGCGTTATTAAGAGGTCCTTAAAAACGACGCTCTTTGCGTAAAAGCCTGGATGTCTGCAAACTGTGGAACCTGAATGTTGCTTATGTGTTTGCGAATAAAAGAACACAACTCTGTTTTTGAATTGAACAACCGCTAGACTCGAATCCCCAAGCTGTCGCAACGGCCGTGAAGAAATCCCTATAAGTTTTATGAGAAATCCCTATAAAGTTTTATGAGACTGGGCACAGATGCGGCACCATCATCTTCATCATCACCAACTCATCACTAAAACATAGAGATGACAAACTTTCCAACAAACCACCCTGGGGACATGCAATCGATTCCTTAGTTTGTGGACATTCTTGACAGGCCGTGATATCATAACCAAGTTTGCTTTGTCCGCCAAACAAATATCGGCAGAATCCGCAATTAAGTGATGGTGGTAGCCTGCTCTGTCAACCACATGGGACGCTCTAACGGAAAGCATTTCCATCCTATAATAGCCCCTCTTCTATCTAGCGAGAATAATTATATACATCGTCGAACACTACCTATGGAAATGCACCATACATATATTCTTTGTCACTCTCAAGGTGAAATTGCTGGCTTGAACTCTACATCAAAAATGCTAGGATTCCGTGCATTTTGGGTTTGTGCACAGTGACATACAGACTGCCACAAGATGTTCATGGGAAGATGGACAACACCATGCGACTTCAAGGATGGCCCATTTTATAGCCAGGCTCTGAACCTTGTGTGAAATAGAGCGCATTTTTATTTCACACAAGGTTCAGATCGCCCTGCTGAATACTTTGAGAATTTTTGCTGTGTGGTTGCCACTTTGATGGAGGGCCTATGCAAGCAATAAATCATAGTTCTTTCGCCGCCAACTGTCTCACTGGGGTGTTGCAGGTGCGGCCATCAAGCCTCAAGTTGCCTAGCATCGCGACTTCTAATTCGCGAATCAAAACTATTTTTCCAAATTAACAACATGTATCTCCAAGAAGTGTCATTGGAACCTGATATTGCTATGGCAGAGGCCATTCCGTGATGGACATACTAAATGCAGATTATAAAAGCAGATCAGAGAGTTAATATTTGTCCGGCCTTTATACTTTATAGCTTCGGGGTTTACCAATTATGCCCTAGGTGACCAGCCTCCATGACTTATCCACTTTGTCCATCTGGTGAAGGACTTGGCTGACATGTCGGTAAATATGCTTATGACATGGATAAAACGAGGGTCTTCATGTCTGATGTGCCATTTGATTACGTGCATGGTGAAGTCATGGATTTAAGAAAAGAAATCACAGCAGCCTTGCGTCTTGAACTTGACTACGGTAACCAAGGCAATACCCTTAAAGCTAGAGACTTATCAGGATCGAACGTCAGTGAATGTTTTGTTTATTGTTTGAATACAGTTAGTGCTTGATGACCGCAATGTTTTCCAGCTCACGGTTAGACATACTGCAGCCATTTTCAAAACTGTGCGTCGGCTCACCTGGTCATATTGAAGGATATCGTATTTTGTTGTTCCTTTCAGATAAAAGTGTACATTGTAGCCATCAAGAAATAAAAAGCCTGGCGAGCGGTATTGTCTTCCCTTAAAATGTGTACATTGCTGTCGGACCTGCGTAAAGTTTCAACAACTTAACGTCTCTTCAAAGGCTATACAATGTGAAGCGTACACAGCGGTAAAGGAATTTGACAAGTGTTAAATGAAATCCATTGTCTTATACTAATGATGATTGCCAAATCCCTGGCCATCTCAGCTAAGCCATTTGATGTACCTGTAATGGACCTTCATAAGGTTATACACCTGTTTAGCACATTATCTCCTCCAAGAGGCAATTAAAGGACGTGCGTTCAGCAGAACCATCGTAGGTATCAGGTGGCTTCGCTAATGGCAGTTCGACCAGTTACAGATACCAACTGTGGTGGAATTAGAGACTGCGATTTGGGCTAGACATGCTTGCTTCAGTATCAAAAGGTGAATGACAGTTCCAGGGTAAGACCAGGTGCCAGTAAAATTAACCTGAATTTGATGCACGGTTACCATACGATTCGGAAATGACAATTCTCTACATTGCTGCAAACATGCTGGCTTAAAATGTTCACCGGATCATTTAAAGTAGCCCCTTTCGAGTTTTTGGTATTGAATTGATACAAACCGATCATGCATAATCATGCATAGCTGTCAGGAACACATTTATACCAGGTTATTTGTAACCGTACACATTAATAATTTCAAACGTTTCCATTATGATAGTGAATGTATAAAAAAAAGTCTGAACATGCTCAAACACAACGAACTTCATTCCCCTCCTGAGATACTAGTGTCTGGAACTGTGACCCCACATGCAATTCCTTCATTATGAACCCAGCGCAACACTGCATTCACAATGATGACAAATGAGACTTATATCAAATTTAAGAGTATGTAACAAGTCGTCGCCCACAGTGTATGGTAATGGGCTTACTCATGTTAGATTCGCCTCGAGAGATCCAGTTGGCATCTGTTACTCGCCTTGGCAAGGAACCTATGTAGTAGAGTCACACAATTCAAATACGTGATATGGTCAAATAATTTCACCGTGTACGAGAGTATTGCTAATTATGTCAATTTACCTGGTTACATGACCTCTTCCCGTCGCAACCCACCATCACATCCCACCCCTCCACCCTCCACACACCCTACCATCCCACCAAATCAACGCATCATGGATCTGTCCTTAAGGAAAGTAGCCGAAAATAACACAAGCTATGTTTTCCCCTGCATTTTTACATTCTCAATTCAGCACTTACCCAATTGCCATTCAAGCAATAACACCAAACAATTCCTTGTGTAGACCATCGTCCTATCATCCGTGACATTTGTTCTTATTTTACAAAATTTCCTTTAAAATTCAATTAAAGCAATGTTTCAGATTTATGACGCCTGAGGGAATCCAATGAAGACAAGAAATGCAGATTCAGATCTAACATTCTCATTGTAATTTCATTGAAAACTGACAGCGAAGCCAATGATTTAATGACAAGTCATTTAATCACACGAAGATGCTATTTCCTTTTTGTTGTATACACTTCAGGTGTTTTATTTTTCTGAACAGGGACAACAGCAGCCACCCAGTCCTGATCAAATTGTAACTATCCGCCAATAGGTGTCTCTTCTATCTGGAAGTACAACATATCGGTCGTATTTTTGCTTATTCGAGAAATGAGTGCCGTTTGTCAACCAGACCATGTTCTGATGACCAATGACCCCCCCCCCCCCCATCTCCGGAACACGACACCCTATAAGATGCTGCGAGAGACGCAACAATTACATTACAGCAACTATTCGACCAAGTGGAAAATTATCTTGTTTTACCTTATCATGTTTGTCCTTTTTTGCAATATCTTTATCAATCACGGCAAAGTCAGAGGAGTATTGGTCCATGAAATCTTGTTTCTAGTTTTGTAATTACCGTCGGATTCCAATGATGGAACAGACACTGATTTCGGGGTGAGGAAACACATGTGATATTGATGCAGAACATTAGTCCTGATCAGTGTGTCCCATTTTGCATTTCAAATGAATTGGCATGTCATTATTAAGAAAACTAAATTGCCGTATCTCTGTCAGTTTCGAAGTGTTTTGTCCACGATTGATAGAAGTCCCTGAAGGACACTAATTTTCAAATCTTTCCCGAAAGGCAGTGAGCGCCGACTAATTCAAGCAGAAAATAAGCATGGGCGCTGACAACCACATTGCTAAGATAACATTACTTTTTCACCACGGTTCAAAACATTCTCCATAAACCGTTCATTTTGGCCCAGGATCTCTGTTCCACTACTTGCCTTTTTAAAGTTATGACTCACCATGAGTATACGCTCTGGTAAATCCCATATGATAACCCCAATGTTTTTAAACCCGTTTCAAGAACCTCTTAACTCTCCTAGGGCCAATCCATAAAAATTCAACTGGAAAATAAACTTGGGCGGTTCAGCTAATCAACGTAACAGAGTTAGATCACAAGCTGTAATATTTTGTTTTTGTGGCCCCCTCAAAGATGAGTCATTATGGTTCATGTCCCCTTTGGATGTGGTGGCGACCACAATGTTTTACCCTTGGTTTCATGCCACCCTCCCATTCTCTTAGGGCCAACCATACAACCTCCTGAGTCAGTAGTTCGTAAGCAAACAGCAGAGACAAGTGAAGCCAAGTGAAAACCTGCCTCCGAGATATCAGACATGTCACATTGTCAGATAAAGAAAAGAGAAGATACTGTAAGGAGAATACAAATTATCGAGGTGGTTTGAGTTATTTCATATTTGGTTACAATTTAATTTTTGTCCCGTTTCAGATACTTCAATTAATTCGCCACTTTCCAAGTGTACAAATGAATATCAGTTAAGAGGGCGTAACGAAATCAGATAAACCTTCCGTAAATGACAAATGAGGAAAAGAGGAAGCTGAATAAAAACAAGAAATGAAGTTAAGAAATAAATAATCGGTGGAACGTTATCAAAATGCTATATTTCATAAAGGTTAAAACAGACGATTTCTCCAGATCATGATTTAGAACTCTTGATCAAAAGCACAGATCCACTATGCACTATAAGAATGTTTAATTTCTCACATTTCCTTACCTTTATCTTAATTCATTTTGATTAGTTTTCGTGCAGCATTAATCCTCGCTTTATTAACCTCATTTGTCATCCTCGACATCAGCATTATCCTCTGACATGACAGACATTTTTATCATGCGAGTTTTTGCTGTGACTTTTCATCCTTCTTCATCCTTTATCGACACCATTTTCACATGAAAAATTAAAGAAATGTAATGCCGATGCTAATGTTTTATACCTCCTCATCCTTCACCAGGGATGGGCTCAAAGTCTCCTGAATAGACATCTCGTGAAGCAAATACGCCATTTATTTTGCAATCATTCAGCTTTTGCTGAATGAAAAAGGTTGTGTACCCTTGGATGAGTTATTGTGTCATAAGCCAGCGATAGATGGTGCTATGCAAGCATTGAAAGGTTTGAAATATTAGACAGGGAATGACTGATTACGTCTCTTAGTTCATGTCAGTGTGAAAAAGAATATTGGCCTTGACAAAAATCCCATGAGATTTTAGTAAATGAATAACTAAAATGTTTTCCTGCAAAATCATTTATTGTCTAGACGTTCAATCGAATGTCCTTGAAATCTAAGACGGAACAGTCGTCTTAAAAGACTTTGCTTTGTAGGGGAAGAACTCCCTGATTTAGGGACATGACAGTATAATTCTATTCAGATATAGCTGTATGTGATAAATAGTAGCATTTATCAAGCTCGTTATTCTGACTGTTATTCAACACGAGAGATCTAAGGTAGATTGGGCTTAGAGGATTTCTTCCGCAAAACATTAATGAGATGATCCGTGAACAATACTTTCTGGAACGATAGGGTTGGCTTCTTTGAGAGAATCGCGTCATAATAGCGAGGGCACATTCGACAGTACCTAACTGTTGGTACACGACTGCAGTTTAAGCTAATTAATCAATTAATCAAACTATGATTTGTCATCACCACATTGCGTCTTTCCGTCCTTCCGTCTAAATTCTGATTTTCACAAACTTCCTTGTGAAACATCCGAAGACACTAAACAACATGCAAAGACAGACAATTTCCCGCTGAACGCCAAACAGGATTTCAATAAGATAGGTGCAGGGGGAAATTACAACATAAAAAGGAAGGAAATTCTATTCATATAGAGCTACAGGAAATTAACATCTAATTTAACTTCAGGTTTGCGAATCTTCAAACAAATGTCTGGTATCTCATTAAACTGCTCACATATTACCCTGGGGTGAGGGAAACCATTATTCATATCTGATGGGATTGGATGAGTTCTACTCGAGATTTTATTACAGTTTGAACGTAAAAAGGAAGATGGTCATCTCAGCACAGAATGCCACTACATTTCTATTTAATTGGATTTTAGTGTACTCTGGGTGACTTTATGAGTGGGGATATCTGAACAACCTTTGGCGTTGTGTTGAAAAAGGTCACCCGAGAGAACAATATTCACTTCTAAGGGACTTCAAAACTAAGTGATGTTTTTTTGGTTTTTTTGTAAATTGGTATTAAACCTTTTACAAGAATGATAAATTCAAAATGACCATGTACTTTTTTCCCTCCTTAAAGTCTTATATCTAAAAGTCATCTACGCCTAAGATACGAACTAAGCTTTCTATGCATCTATTTCAGAGATCATATCACCGTCATCTGGGGTAGCTGCTATGAGTTATAGCCAATAGAAAGGAAGTAGTGGCAATAGGTAGTCACATACACTGCATTACAGCAGTTCTATTAGTTCGGAAACTAATTCGGAAAAAAACAGCTCTTAATCTGACAGGCTACTTTGAGAGTTCCACTTGTGTATACGGTGGCAGGGTGTTTAGAAATTTCAGCCAAATAACCGTGTGTCATTCCTTGCAGCGGGTTGATTAAAATGGAGTGCAATCAGTTAATTCCAATGAAACTTCATTCTCTTCACCCTTCACCAGCAGTAGCAACTGCTTTAGAGAGCAAATAAATTCTAGACTTAATCAGTGAAATTTATTTCATGACAGACCGGGCCGAATTGAAAATCGGAAAATTTAATTTGGAGAATGAGTCAAGCTTGCCAAGGAATTAACAATAAACTGGCATTAAACGTCATCACCTGTCAATGAAACATTCGTTAAACAACTAGGAAAGATTTATTCGACATTAGTCGGCAGTGTAGCCAGTAAAGTACAGCGTATTACTGACCTTTCATTAAAATTTTTTTTTACTTTTGGTAACAATACCGAGATATTGTAGAACAGTGGCCCCGAATGAGGCCTCGATCTCCACGCGCTGATTCGAACCATCGTCTTACAAGGTTCTTCTCTACATAGTTTATTGATTGGATAACTACCGAACAGAATTTGGAAATAAGTTCAGTGATAGCTCAAATTGTGTTTTCAATCACCGCAGTGCTCTGCCGAAAGATGAGTCATACTGAAACCACAGTATTCCTGTGCCACCACGGGATTCACAGACCTCTGCCAGCGCGAAGCAATACGTCATGTCCGCGTCAATATGTTTTGTGCGATAAGGAGCCATATGAAAACATAAATTCCCCTGTGGCCAGATGAATGATAATAATGCACATAGTTTAACAGCTGGTCACACTGCTGCAGCTTTCGCATTTGAAAATTGTATCATCAAGTAAACCAATTTGTTCGGCTTTTGCTCGGAAATATGTATTTTTAGAAGTGAAAATTCTGGCCAAAGATACTGCTAGGATAAAAAACAATGAATTATTAAGAAAAAAAAATCATACAGTAGTGTTAAGCCGATTTATCAACTCCATGGAACAATCTTTAATGCAGATAATTGAATGACAGAAAACATAAAACTGCATGATAATCATGAAATAATTTTTTTATGACACCTCGTAAAAATAATGGATTGAGATTCATCCGGAATGGTGATTGGTTCCGCATCTTTTGTCGACGCTTGCAGCATTTCTGGTCACCTGATCGGATCATAGGCAAAAATATAAAAATATAGGCATTTTTATATCCTCCATTACGAGCAAAGAAATAGCCCATAAAAAATTCACAGATCTGATTTTCCCTGATCCTTTCTAAAGGTCGCCAACAACATGGACCAGCCACCACTTTCACAATTGTTGTTACCCATTAATTATACGGTAGCATTTTACATGATGTTGAAACTATAATCTGTCTCAATCCAAAAACATCATGCTACAAAGTAGTAGTGTTGGTATTTGCTATCATCGCGATGAGAGTATCCAACACCACCGAGACCTCAAAATTGAGCCCCCTCTTTGAACAGACTAAGGACAGAATCTCCCAGTCCGGCAAGGGTGAAGCAATTAATTAATTCTGGCCGCAACAAAGCATTTGGTACTGACAAGCAATCAGTGAGTAAAAGTCTGATATCCTGACCTTCTCATTACGACAACTACCATAAAAACGCTTCAGCATTAATACTTTGGTGAGATTTATAGTAGCCAACTTGCCTGGGGGATGAATTAAGCCATCGAGACTGATCTCTCGCACCTGCTACGGACATTACTTACCATTAATGCCAGTCATTGTCATCAGGTTTAAGAACAAAGAATGCGAAGAACTTCAAAATAAACCAACATGGGTACCTAGATCGACTTCCTCGCCCTGATTTATCCCCACCATATTTGCATGTACCTGACTAACTGTACTCGGTTTGTTTTGTCTGCGCTGATTGGCCTTGCCTCACCCGTTGATACACAAGGACAAAATGATTCTCTGGATTTCTCATGAAGCTGTAGTTGGCTACTTATTTCCCATTGCTTATTCCCGATGCTACCTATTTCTGATTCTAAATTACTTCGCTTCTCGGATGGTTATGGTTGAGGTTAGCACAGCTCTTTATTCCTATTCGTCTTCAACAATGGTTAACTGACTATAGCCCTTACAATTGAGAATTCACTCAAGAATCGGAGAGTAAGAAGTATGAAATAAGTGGTTAACTACAGGCTCGTGGATACACCCTTGACTAGGGCATAATAGTTTCAGCATTTATCACTAGTCGGCGGCTATTCCGTTTACTTCTTTGGATGTTAACTTGTCAGACTTGAAAGGAGTGAGTTTGCCTCTGAAGACAAGAAAGAAAGACTTTAAAAAGAAGTACAGTAACGAGAGCATGACACTGTCTCTTCGCGTTGAATTGATTTAATCAAAGCTCTTTGTA
This sequence comes from Lineus longissimus, assembly GCF_910592395.1. NCBI lineage: Eukaryota > Metazoa > Nemertea > Pilidiophora > Heteronemertea > Lineidae > Lineus > Lineus longissimus. The sequence continues at coordinate 26,558,036 of NC_088309.1, read as the reverse complement.
CTTAGACAATAACTTTCGGATCAAAAGCAAAACGTCTTTCCAAATAGAATACTCTACCTCTATTTTAAACAAGCTGGTGCAAATCTTGCTTTGCCTACCTATTCACTTATTTATCAGGTGTCTCAGTCATAGCATAGCGCATCCAATTCTTGCCTCTTTTTAAAGATTCAGTTGCTTAAAACAATATCCCTGGTGTGTTGAGTCACATCATTCAAGATTATGGTCTGTGAACTCAGCCTTGATTAACAATTCATGAACGTTGCATACCAAACAGAGGTTCTTAGTCGTTAATGCAGCGGTAGAGTACTTAAACTTGGTAAATTTTTATTATGTGATCGATTCTAGTGCATGATAGCATCTGAGAAATCTGCCAAAGAAAGGCGACGGTATGAATAAGAAATTTCTAATGTTTATTACTGAATAGGAAACTCTTCAAGTATTTTGCAGTATTTTGAGAATCCTGTATGGAATGAGGAAATCATGAAAGCCCTGAACATGGTTTGTCTGACGATTACGATACGTACATTGGTTCATGACAAAGGGTACTCCATGAAAAAAGACGTATCATTCCTGTAAGAAATGGCAGTGTGAAGATATGGATCGATAAGGTACCGGTAGCACTCCTTTGCTATAAAAAGCATGAAGCATGTATAGATATTGTGTTGAATCATGCAAGCCTGACACACCTACCAAATGTGTTCGATTCTATAGTCATTTCTCTGTTCTAGAGTTTTTCATTAAAGTAGAAGATGGTTTGCCCGAAACAATTTCCTCGAGCACCGACCATCAAGCTCTAATCCATGGCTATGGGTAAGACCATGAGTAAGGCCACGTTGTGGACTTTCTCTATCACCAAAGATAACAAGACATGATATGGGACCTCCCCTAGCGGACACCTCTACATTAATGTCAGCATTTGTCAGTCCCAATGGTGACCTTTATAGAGAGGTTCTACTGCATATTTGTGTGAAGTCGCGAAATGTAAAACAGATACCCTAACCTTAGTGCCCTAACTTGGCAAAGTGATTGGCACCTTTCACCTGACTTGGTCGTTTCATGCCTAAGCAATTCCGACCACTGTACCATTCACGATATCACGACACCAATCTTGATATCACGAAACTCTCTTTTTTCTTCTCCAAATGCAGGTGCTTGGATCTGATAATGCGTCTTGTATGTTTTCTTCGAGTGTCATCATGTCTTAGGTTCGTGTGCGTAATGGATTAAGAAGTGTCACCAATCACTGTCAAGGTGACGCACTACTTCATCTATTTCACTACGTTTGTGCTTGACCAGAGTCTCAGTCCAGGCAAACATTGCGAGCCATTTACGAAGAGTGATGAGTGACACGGCTATTGTATTGTAAGGTAAAAGGGGCCAGTGACACTTCAAACGACTGAAAACGCGAAATGCCATGTTACAGTGCCATATTGAACGATTTCCATCCTTGGTTAAACTACTTTTCCCATATTTTTAAAGCAGGTTTATGAATGAATTTATGATTTCCTTATGACACTTCAAAGGATGCGAGCAATTTAGTGGGGTGAGTATAATCATTCTTGCCTTAAGGGTACATTCATGTCAAGTGTTTTTATAAAGATTGCTTTTGAAAGCAGCTAGAATCCGACCGATAAAACAAATGTAATCTCTCATCAAAAGACGCTCATCCCGTCCTCCTGTCTATGAGATAATCTATAAACTCCAGTTGGTCAGCGACTTTGTCTTGTGAGATTAGCACAACACATCGCCATACACTAGCGTGTAATCTTCTGGGGATGACACAAAATGACACAAGGACATCAAAGGCAAAAGCTGACCAAAGAATCCATGATTATGTTTAACAAGAGGCCCAAGGGCCTGGCGCTCAGCTGAGTTGTTGCTGCGTTGTTCGTATATATTACATTACTCGTCAAACTCTACTAAACTAAGGACTCAAAGCCTAAGGATAATAGCTTCTGGATGTGTAACAGTGAATTGCGGTAGACTGGCGCAATCTACTTCAAGCAAGCTCCACCCTTGCAATGTGTGCGCAAACAGATAACCTAACCTATATTGGACCATCAATTCTACACACAGCAACATGATTCATCCTCAGCTGTTACCATGATGATGATGATGATGATCCTTTTCGCAAATTGGTCGTCTTCTGTCTTTCTTCCATACTTCAGTGCCACCGGATGTAGTCTGCCCTTGTGGAGGGATCCTTTCAGCACCGGGACACAAGAATCCATGGAGAGACTAGCCCAATCACCCGCTTTTGGCTGGGTAGAAATGGGTAAATCTCGCAGACTGGACCTTAAACTCTACTGCCGACGTGTGAGGCCGGTCTGACAGATGAGTAAGTGGGGTCCACCTAATGCAGAAGGCACCAGTTTCCCTAACTAAAAGGGTAACATTATTGCCTAAAGGCCTGTGTACACTAGTAAAATATTAGCAACATTTTTACATTTCCAGTTGCAACAAATGTTGCAAAAATGTTGCGTAGTGTGTACAGAGCAAAACGCGTCTTACAACATGTTGTAAAATTGTTGCAAATTAAATGCAATGCAATTCTTTGTTGCATGTTGTAAAAATGTTGCAAACTCTTCAGCCAATCAGAAATAGGATTTGCGTCATGTGATCTACCGGAGTTCATGTGACTTGAACAAGAAGCAGGTATAGCAACTCTCAAGTGAGTGTCTTGCTTCGTAGGGTGATGAAACCTTTTCTAGAAGTTTTTGTATGACGGCTTGTCAGTCAGCCGCAACTCCTTTAGGCTGCGTATCCATAGGCTGTTCCGTGCCCTGCACAACATTCCCTTTTTACCGCCTGGCGCGCCACACGGACAATGAACCTTCGTTGGTGTTATTGATCGTTCCCATAGGTTATGCCGTGTCACATTGCGGGCATATATGCACTGTGGATTGGGAATATAGGCCCATATTGGGATTGAACATGTCCATTCTTTTGCGAGGGAACAACACGGAAGCAATGTCTGAGGCGAAATTAATTCAAGAGGTTCATCAACGGGAACTACTCTGGGACCCCGAAACTGATGATTATCATAACAAGCACGAACCTGTAATTTGTTGCTTAAAAGTCAGGTTTTATATACATGTACATGTCAATTTGATGTTGCAAGTGAAAATACAAGTTACTTGTATTTTCATTTTCAATATTCATAAGAAATTGTCTTCTGAAATAATGACAGCGTGCGGATAAACGCGATTGACTGCTGCGAAATGAGGACTACAAAGGCCTACATGACCAAAAAGGAATATCCAATGGAGACGCAGGGCATAAGCCGCACTTACACCACCTGAAAATGGACCACCAATCTTGGTTCGGGAACCAATGCCGCACCATCGAAAATCCACCAAGCGCTTACACCAGCGCTGCAGCTAGTTATAAAATCCGGCTACAGATGGCGCGCAAACAATAAGCAGAACGCAGAAAGCCTTGGCAGAAAGCGCCATTTTGAAAGCGCCGCCTGGAGCCGAACCATCTAACTAGCTAATTGCCGATCCATTTGCGCGTACACCACGACAAAGCCGAGCTTTTAACAAGCCGGGCGATTTGGACCATCAAGCTTGGTGGGACAAATTCGCTCGGCAATTTGTATCGGCAATGGATTGCCGAACCAATTTGTCGCGGCAATGTGGTGGTGTAAGTGCAATTGGTCCACCAATATATCGTGGTGTAAGCGCAGCTATAGTGCCAGGTCACAAGGCTGTTACGCCATAACGCCACACTACACAAGGGCATACCCTATGGATACGCGGCCTTAACAGGCAGTGGTATGCCCCATCATCCACCCTCATTTTGATCCAGGGCCTGGTCCATATTCTCTTTGGTTTTTTCGCCGCCTCTTCCGTCTCTCAACAATGACAGCTAAAATTGCTGCAGAAGCACTCAAAACACATCTTCTCTCCTTGGAATCATCCATTTTCCCTCCAAAATACATATTTCCCTTTGTTCCCACTAAAAAGTTTGCAACAATTTACCAACATGTTGTAAAAATGTTGCTAATTTGTTGCTAGTGAACACAGGGCCTTGAAGGGCTTGTTGCAAAATTGTTGTAAAAATGTTGGTAAAATGTTGGTAAAATGTTGGTAAAATGTTGGTAAAATGTTGCTAATATTTTACTTGTGTACACCCTGCTTAAGTCAAGTGAAACTCTTAACAAACCTTAGCAGAATGCCACCATTGAAATGTTGATAATAATGATAGCAAGTAAAAACTTTAAACAGATAGACTTGATTTTTTTAACCAACTGCCACATGTGGTTTTCTTTATTTAGTAAATTTTGAGGTAAGTATTACAGAATGAAATACTTGAATACTAGAATTGCCTGGCTCTTCTGATGATTGCACTGGTGAACACCGAAGTCGATGGGATGTGCAAAGTCATAGCTCGATCCTCTCTCTTGGTCATCTTTGAGATGTGGTCACCAAATATGTTCAAATGCAGCTGCAGATCATTCCTGTCCTGCAAAACATGATGAGGAGATAACATTTTAATTTTGATAGAATAGGTAAGCTAGCCAAGTTTTATATCAAAATACAAGGCCAACAACAACTGATAAGGCGCTAGGGCCGAATGATCAAGGAAGTTCATTAATATGATTGGGAATACATTGTGATAAGAGTGATGAATCGGCCCCGTTTGAAGCATTGTGCTATGTACAGTGTGCAAGTGTCAGTGTGTATCAGCTATCGCATTTATTGTTTGTTGACATTTCAAATCGCTGGAGTCGATCCTCAATTACACTGTTTATGTACATTGGCAACCTTACCCGATGATATCAGAACGATGTTTATTATTGTCTTGTTTATTCACATTAGTTCTGCTATGTGACAAGAGTTATTTGTTGAGAAATCCATGATTTAAAGCCGGACTTTGACATCGTTTCTCAGACCAACCAAGCTGCATTTCGCAGATCGTTTTTCAACGATCGTCGACGAACTATTTCAAATTAATCACATCCAATTAAACAATCCAAGCCTTCCCTAATGTCATCAACATGCAATAACACAAGCAGCCAAATATTATCGCCTATGAAATTGTGAATTTAATGAGAACTTACCTCTGAATTGACAGAACGCGATCTATTCCATAGCATGGTCTCCTTACGTCTGAACTGCGCAGACTCGAGACGTGACGTTCGCTGCACGTGTGATTGGACGTGGGATAACTCGCGCGAAATTTAAAATGCTCTTCTTGGAGGGTGCTCACTAAATTGCGCCAGTAACACCACCTGGTGAGAAATTCATGAACTACGCCTATTGATAATGAAAGAGAAAGCTTTGCCCTATAAAATTAGATTTGATTCATGATCCCCAACTGAGAAATCAGCTGCTGGAAAAGTTTTTGGAAAATTTCGCTCGGTGCCACCTAGTGGCCAAACCGCTCATCCTGCCGGACCCACATTTGGTCTATTCAGGAGTCCTGAAGGGTCTCAACGCCTCAGAGGGAAAATCTATCGCCTATCCGCCATAGTTTTGAAACGTGCCTGTTTAACGGACAGACAGACAGACAGACAGACAGACAGACAGACAGACAGACAGACAGACGGACACTCATTCTACCATTTACTCATATGAATAGCTCAGCTTTTCAGCTGAGCTAAAAACCAATATGAAGAATAGACGCCAGGGGCGTTATATTGCCTAGATTAATGAGTCTTTTGGCGCAATATTAGGTCTTACTATCTGTCTTTTATAAAGTCACGTTGTCGCTATTAACCGACAATTACAATAGTTTCCGCACAAAAAGGCTGATGAATGAAATGGTTCTAACGAATCACCCACACTAACCTCCCCATTGCAAAACGGCGTTCGCCATTAACAATTCTCTCAAACCAAATGGGATAATCACCTATTGCTTTGACCAGTATGCATGTCCCAATGTAAGAGGTCAAAATAAACGGAGGAGCTATCATCCGAACGAAATTATTCACAAAAGGCACATTTCCCCGTGGCATGAGGCCATGGGCTGCATAACTTCTTATCGCCAAACTGCCATCCATTAAGACACCCACAGGGCTGTAATCAATTTGCATCTCATTGAGGAGTTTCTAAGGTTGGTGGGCAGCACTGCTGCCTTTTCAAAAGACCAGTAGTCAATCCCTTGATATCTGACTACTCTTTATCAATGAAAGCATGTTTTTGTGATCTTACTTTTTAGATGCTACACGAAAGGACTGTCAACACATAGCCAATATAATCAACCCCTCGAGTCAAGGGAGTGAAACAAGCCAAAGGTGGCATTCAGATGGCATTAAGACTCTAGCCTAATAGGTAACTGAAACTAAAGATTGAGAGAACGGGTCAGGGCAGGGAAAATGTGGCTCCGGGCTCATACTTACAATTGAAAGATAATAATGAGTGTCATTACATCTAATGGGCCTATTACTGTGACATCCATGATCAATGTCAACAACGATTTCCATACTTCAATATGATTTTTTCGCGAACCGATCTGAAAACAAATTCTGGCAAGATCAACGAATTCATGATTTGTCCAATATCTTCTCATTATCAATGCATTGTAAGTGGTAAATGTATCATTTGGTTATATGAACTCGATAATCAAAGATTACACGTGACACCAGCGATTTACCTGACGTAAGAGATTAGTTTTGCCAATCAATCTTTATATTGATTACCCACTAATAAGGTTCTTATTGGAAATCATATATCAATCATTATACCTACGGAATGCTGATATATAGTCCACCGTCGGGTTGATACACTCTATATGCTGATGACGTTCATACAGACATCTAACCATAGTCATGCCAATAACTCACCCAAGATAGGCGGTTGACCCCTGAGCATAATGAGTGAATCAAAGACATAGGCAAATCAGCATAATCTCGATTTCAAGCCTTTTTGCTTTACATACAAAAAAAGTTATAAAGGCAATACCGAAATGTTTAGGAGTATTTTTTTGAGGTTTCATTTTGTATCTAAAGATAATTTTGTTGTCATCTGCCAGAAGGATTATTGTTAGATTTCAGAAGAATTTTCAAATCTTCGCAAGTCGTTTTTTTTCCAAAGGTGACGCTGATGCAATTTGGCACTTGCTCTCAATGAAAATCCATTTTACATTGCGTGCACTTTAAGAATTAAACTTTCATTATGAATCGAAACTTTTAAATAGTTTTAATGTATTCTGCAACTTTTCCTTTGGAAAAAGACATATGAAATGTTGCGGGCTGTCATCATTTATCAACTAACTAAATGATCGCAAGTCGCTCCGCCGAAGTGTGTCTCTGATTTTTGCAGAATCTAATCAAGAATTCGACACTGTTCTTTTTTTGGAGTGAACAAGCTGGGCAGATTTTCAAGATATTCTTAAATTGAACAAGTAAAGGGGCTATATACACAGTGTAGGAAAGGAATTCGGTCTCTGCTGCATTGAGCAAATTCTAAAAGTGATTAGAAAATAAAACCGTTTTCAAGTAGTAACCATGAGCCTCAAAAGAGTATGATTCACATCAACTTCTTGAGAGGAAATATTGTAATATTCCATTTTAGAATTGAACGTTTCATTGATTTCTAACACCCCGCATGAGAATTAAAGGTGACATGGTTAACATTAGACTTTTCCTTTTCACATATTGTATTATTCATAGCGTAAAATTCTCAATCATGGATCATTTGAATCACGCTTGAAAGGTCCCAGCATATTTCCCAGCCGAGCTATTATAATCTATTGAGTACCAGCAGGGGACTAAGAAATATCAAAACAAAGAAGCAGTGACGATATTGTAAGACTTGCTTTTCACAGATGCTCAATTCTGATTTTATTAACTCCCATTTGTGTAATTTCATGTAACTTCAAAACTACTGTCATGCAGTGTACAAGTGTGAATTAGTTCTAAATTAATTTCAATATGAAGCACATGTCATTTTGGCTTCAGAAATCCTTGTATTCACAAGTATTCTAACATATCTAATGCCAAAGCAATGATAACTTATGTCATGAGACCCAACTGTACAAGCTCTGCTCCCTCCTTCTAGAGACAAATTGTACGGGTATGGGGTACATGTATTTACCGAAACGTTTAATTAAGCTTTCTCTAAAAGTTAGAGAAGTTTATAAGAATAGTTTCATGTCTTAATCAAACAATTGACCAGTAAGAGCTAATTAATTAAGGAACAGTTCGATACAAATAACACCAAACCCATCCAATTTTAGAGGTATCTAATCTCATCCGCAATGGAAACAGCTTATTTGAAGTGGAATTTGATGCGAAAGGATGGCTGACTAACAAAGGGACAAATGACTCATTTTTTCAATTCAATTGAAAATTAGTTTCTTTGTGTTGGGGCTTCGTAATCAAGATTTGGTGTGAAAAAAGCGGAAGCAAAATCGAAAGGTTAGCAATGGCAATTAGAAAATAGAGAGTCACGACAGTTTGATTGAAAAGTGTCATTTTAATCAAACTGAATCGCATCAAAAAGCGATGCATCATAGTTATGTAATCGCTTGTGGCGGGCACCATATTTGCATTGACAGGTTTATTTGCAGATGAAAACATTATCTGATGTGTATCATGTGTTTTCAGGAACTGAAGCTGTTTATTTTAGTGTACTGTATTGGAGAGTTGTTCACTGGCAATACATACCTCAGATTCATTTTTGTCTTCATTACACTTTACTGTCCTGGGCTTGGACGTTACGTTAGCTACATAAGCGTTATGCTTTCAACAACCGGGTGCTGATGCCTTCCTTTTATGCTAGTATTTGGTGATGCCTTAGATGTCAGGAATTCTTTTGGTTCATAAAGAAAAATATTTTTCTCTTTATGTAATTTTCATGATAGAATATCATCCTTTATTTACTGCAAGTTATTCGCTTTTTCGCCATCCAATAATTCATGTTTTTTACTTCTACGTCAACTACATACCTATAATGAATAATAGGAGACCGAGGTGCGTCCATATTTAAAACCACTGGTTTACGATAGTGTTCTCAAATCTTTGCCAGTTTCAGATCGTATTTCGGGATGAGAAAAAAAACACTCTTCCAACATCTGAATTGCTAATCAAGAATTCTTCTCCCGATCAATGAAATTGCCCGAGCCTGAATCCTAAACCAATCTGACTCATCCTACAACTACTGTCAAAGAGCACTCCACAAGCAGCACTTGTAATCAAATCGAGTAATTAAACTTATTCATTAATCCTTCACGTAAAAAAGCCTCCAAATAAAATAATATTGACCCATTAAGCTGATCAAAGGTTAACTATTTCTTTACGAGAAAGATTCAAATTCTCAAATATTTGCTCTCTACAACAAGAGAAGTGTTTCTTTCTCTTGATATCGAGAAAAGAACAGTCAGTTCAAACATGGTGTGCTCGTGACATCGCAAACTCTGTTTGATCACATTTAGAATGATTCATGACTTAAATATGCAAAGAATCTAACGGGGCTCCTCCGATGAACTCGTTTTAAGACTTGCGAAATTTGAGACTGGAGAATTTAAAACGCTATTTGAAATGCCTACTGTTAAGATAAAGAGAGCATTTAGATCCAGCAATATGGCATGGATGGTTACACTATTCAGTCATTCAAACATACATATAATCGAACGCAACTTCTCATTTCCCACTTCCCAAGGTCGTTGAAATACCAATAAAAAATAACTTACACTCTTACACAGGTTACCTCAAAAGTGACAGTAAATCGATGAGAAAATGGGATACGGGTCGAACAATACGACGAACACGGCTTGTTATGACCTCTTAGTTATACATTTCACTTCTCACACAACAAGTGTCAATTTAAGTTGTCCTTGGCCAGATGGTATATCATCGGAGAACTGTCAGTTGCCCAGAAAGGGGGAAGTGTAATTACAGGATATACACCACAATGGGGAACGAACTGACAGGCCTGTATTTGCTGATGCAATGTATCTAATTACAATCCTGGATGTCAGCGGTATGTTTGATTATAACCAACTGTTTTGTTCCGTGAGATTGGTTATTAGAACACCCAAGCTCCCTCCAGTTTTCCTCAATGAAAATGGCACAGAGATGGAAAAATACTTAATTATCACAGCAACTGTCACTTTTAGTAGTTTATGCCCTCGCAACCTTACTAAATGAGCGAAATTTAAGTACATTTAGTCAATATAGGAAGGAGGTTAAATAATGTCACAGGTGTGATTCTTAGATATATCTAATGTATACACTGTTGTTTGTTTACCCAGGTCCTTTAAAATAAATGGACCTTGTAATGCCACCAGAGGATGATCGATGGCCATCGCCATGCCGGAGTCCCCCCACGACTGATAAAATTCAGATCGATTATCGCTAATCGATAAAGCATGTACCACCTCCCTGAGATATCAACAAAAGACGCAGCAGATGACAAAACAAGGAGAAAGATGAGCCTGAATCGCGACACAACTTAACCACCTGATCTACGTGGCAGCCCTCCTCGCACATTTGTTTTCAGGAAATGAAACGCCTGTCTGAATGGAAGTTAGCAAGGCATGACGTTGAAGCCATTGCCCTGGTGTGACCTGAACTTGCAATTCACCTATTGAAGGACATCATCTGGGGAGAATCAATGCTAAATACGAAGCTTGACTTTCTCATGAAACTAACTTTTGAAGGTTACCATGATCCGCAACGCTGTTCGATTAAGAACGAGAACAGCAGATAAGGTAATTTCATCGAATGTCTTCGCCTGAGAGGGCGCTGAAAGCAGTTGACACTTGACAACGGACGTGTATCTGTTCACTCTGCACCATCATGTCAAGCAATTAATGTCGAAAAGCCTTGATTGGCAGCATCTGCATGATGTCTAAAGTTATCAGCGGATTACAACGTGCAACATAAAAAAAGATGCCAATTATGGAATGATGTTAATTTCTTGATGTTGTCATGATAAAGGATTAGTTGCAGCGATCTTGTAATTGTAATGGCTAGTGCTGGCAGTTACAGACCGGGTAATGGTGTCATTATGGCTGATGAAGGTCGTTAAGTCTGGGCGGGTCACAGCAAAAATCATAATTTCCTATCTGTTAACCCACAGATACATAAAAATGTACTTGATGGTCAAATTATACTACATGCAAGATAACAATGCTATACGCTGTCTATGTCGAACGATTTGTTCTCTCTTAGTCTGTACAACATCGTCCGTCATTGACCCACAACCAATCGACTGCAATAGACGATGGTCCAATATATACCCACCCAGCCAATATATACCCAGCCTGACCTCGATCTGATGAACTAAACGTGATGCAATGAACAAAAGCCACAATTTCCTGAGTGTTTGGCATCATTCTAATACAAAATAGTTTATCTCTGTGTACCACTTGCCTTACAAGCCGCCTTAGCAAAACATATCGCCAACAATTGGAACGCAACTGTCGTCGCCCAAGCAACAGATGTTGAAACACTTGTCGGGGTCTAACGACTTTTGGGACACCCTGCAGTCAGTAAATCGTCATACATGTACCTTACTTGAGTACCCATATGGATAGCAACGAAGTCAGCCATTTTTTGTCTACTTGTTGACTTTTTTAAATGCTAGGAGATCTTCTGGGGCAATTTGACAACTAATCTAGTGACTTCCCTTGACATTGTTGGATGTGTGAACAATTCCATCAGACGGGTCCATTTGTCTTGGCAAGCGCCCTATGGACTATTGTCTGATTCATTTGGCAGGAGACATCTTGGGCATTGTCCGTGGTGTTTCATGTGAAATTTCATTACTCAGTGGTCAACACCTTGTCTGGTGATAAATCGTGCAAACTGTCATTTGCATTGTTCTCAGGGAAATCTCGCAGAGAAAAAAGCAATTTCCCAAAGGTGAGATTATAGTTTGATTGATGCTGTTTGTTAAAATACGAGTTATCAAATATATTTTGGATTCAATGACGGGGTAAGGCATCTTTTTTTCAATAGGGTGCAATTGAGGAGAACTGCAATAGGTTCATCGAGGTTTAATGCTATGCGGGAATGATCAGGGGATAGACTACTTAAAGCACCTCGGTTTCCAATGAGATATAAAAAGAGTTCCTATACAATGTCATATTTAACGGTAAACATGGTGGTAAACACAACATGACTCTCAGAAATCGAAAGAAGAATGGTGCATTCGATATAAACAGCCTTCAGAATCAAATAATCCAGTCGAAAGGAAAAAAACATGGGACTGAAACTGACAACCAGCCCCAGGGTCCCCGACCAATTTGTAACACCTGCAAGACGTGACATTTTTGCTCTTCGAAATATACTGTCAGTTATAAACAGCAAGGGAGCACGAAAAAATATCTTCAGCAAAAACGCTTATTAGGATGTCTGGTGTCCAGCATGTTCACTGTTGGTGACAGGAAGGGCATGGAAAGAAACACAGAAAGGGGTTTGTCGAGCGCTTCGTAACTTTATAGACGTGGTGCTTATTCTGCAAAGATTCTTTTCAATATGTATTCTGATTTGTTTTTTCCATTTCGCACCTTAACGTTGGCAAAGTTCCATTTAGGTGTTTTCTTCCTGTAACATGAACCCTTGAAGAAACATATACACGTGTCTTTATAATGACGATTGAAGCTATTCTAACAAAAGCTTAAGTTACCATACCAAGCCCGTAAAGCTATTACATGGTTTGAATATCAAAACTCCTTGCAATGATTACGACTGTCCCCGCTGGGAAGGCAGATTCTGGCAAGAGTTAGCACCATGGTGTTATCAGTTGGCAAGTCAGACAAGGATGTGTCAGAGACTGTCATTAGTCAACTTGCTAATGAGGTGTCAGATTAGCAAAAAAATGCTTGACCATTAAGGGAGGACGGAAAATGACCTGCGATATGCAGAAAATGACTTCTATTGAATGCTTGAATACAACAGATTATTTATCTTGATCGAGTCACTGATGATAGAAAGGGTGTCGCCATCCATTAGCTAGATTAAAAAAAAACTTGACAAAGGCATATCGAAAAAGAAATTATTTGAGAGGCAGTTAACGACTGTTACCGTAGAGGCTGAATGCTAAAATGGAAAGGACTGACCATAATTGTCAGATTTTATCGTGAATGAGTGGATGAGGCTGACACTTGGTCTGGTCGCGAAGTTTTTTTGTCAGTATTGGTGTTGGTACTAAAAGGTCATATTTCTACCAATGCAACTATAGGAAAAGTCCGGTAGAGTATATTAGTGAATCTAAGCACTTAATACACCATCATTATTGGTCAACTTGCTGAAGTCAATGCGTATGATTGAAAAAGGTTTCCGATAATCAATGGCGTAACACCGTGGAAGTGATATCAATACTCCCAACCCAACCGAAGGGACAGTCGAGGGGTAATCACATCTCCCGTTGCCTCAGCTCACGCATCGACGCCTCCTGCCCAAACCCCAAGCGAATGACCGTTTGATGTTATTTATCAAATGGAAGTAATCTCTCCAAGACAAAGGGTAATTGCCCGTGTAATAATATTTTGTCCACATGGAGTTTTCACTGGCTACGTAAGAAGATGTGATCTGAATAGTTTCTAGAGAAGAAGGGTCCGGCATCTACAGTAGGGGAGATAGCATTGCCTAAGCCCGTTTATGCAAATATATTGCCTACATTGTATTCCAACTCTGTAATAAACCAACAATGGTTTAATAGACACTCCATGTGACTTCCACGTGACTTCGAAATGCACAAGGAAAAACAACCGAGAACCGTATAAGCATCTCATTGAAATTTTCCAAATGGGATATGGACCACTACCTTAAAGAAAACTACAGTGGATCGAGTTGAAACCATAAATGGTGTCACCTTCCTTGCAAAGGTGAGCCAAACAACTGCTGTACATCCGCTTGGAAATATAATTACCTGAGGCCGCTGCTTAATCAGTGGCCAGTATTGGCAGAATGGTCAAATGAAGCATATGATACCACACATTTTAAGATAATGTGAGAAGGAGCCGGGTAACTCCAGATTTTGCCCCGAATGCCTTGTACTATTAGGTAATTAAGGTAATTGCAGAATCGAGTGGGTAAACATGTATTTACCTGACATCATGTTTTGCCTTTAGCCTCGTCTTCATTTGCACGATGCGGTATTTGGCGAGCCTTGAAGGGGGTAATAAAATGAATTTTCTTGTGCAGGACGAGAAACAAAGTTACCACCGACAATGCTTACCTTGCTGCAAAACTACCCTTCGCCCAGTAGTAATTCAAATTACCTCCCAGCGCTGGGTAGCACCAAAAGACTTCAGTAACACAAACCACACGAGCAGGTAAGTTTTAATTACCAAATAACTACAGGAGCCAAGTGTATTTTTCCGCGGCTGTAACAAAAGTGTCTGAGGAAACGCTTTAAAGAACTTAATTCTTCTTGGCTGAGGTGCAGTGATGGTGCAGTGATGTACGACATTTGTGTCCATCTCTGCCTCTGCAATCGCTCCATAATGATAATTAGCATGCGATCTGCGACAGATTTCCATGACCAGTACGTGACTGAAATCACATTTTAGCAAGAAAAAGACTATCATAACCGCTTGAAGAATCTAGCTGCAGTTAATTGGATTTCGCGCTGGGCATCAGTGCTACTCGTGTTATTGAACACTGATTGCTCAGTCTGCTGGAAAGCTATCAAAGGATTACAATATCACTGATGTAGTGTAAATTTAAATGTGATATGAGGTACAGTCGTGACACATGTAAAAGAGGTACGATTTCACGTGGTACATCACAGCACTATAACTATTACACTCCTTAGATGCTTAGAATACTCCTGAGGGGATTTCGATTCAGCGCTGCAGCATTCGGCAGAAGTTCTAACAAAATTTTGAGTCTTTGTATCCGGTTGTGTATGCGCATGAAATAGTATATCAACCTCATGAAATCAATCCCCAAGACATTTTTCTGGCAAATTGATATTTTCTCCTACGTAAACTCTATACCATAAGATTCACTTGTGGTAAAAGTGCTCAACTTAATGTCTCATCTCCTGGTGTGTAGGAAGGTCAATGGAGTAACTGCCTGAGTCAAGCTTGGGACTTAGGCAGATTTACCTCATGCCTAAATCAAACAAATGTGACTTAGGCAGTTTTACATCAAGAAAGATAGAACCAACCTAATGAAAAGCATGAAATGCGTATTCATCACGCTGAATTAGTAAACTTGTTATAAATCTAAGATGCCAACTGCAAAAATAGACCTTTCTGATCACTGTACCTCTAACCATGCCAATTTTCTTGTGAGTGGAAAGTGTTAACCATCAGCCAACCCGATCTGTATTTTGTAGATTTGTGATCAGAATAGGCAGGGGCTCTATGATGATGTCCAAACGGCCTGTAGATACATGTCGTTAGGTGATGCAAGACAACAATTAATAAACCATAAAACGATGTCGTACATGGCTCCCAAGTTTTATTGCTAAACGTGGTTAGTTTTAACGCTGATTCATCCGATTCTCATTCCCGACTAGACACAATGACCAATATATCATCCTACCCTCGCCGCGGACTTCAGAAGCAAGTCATAAAGGACCGTGGCCTCAGAAAATGCAAATCATATGAATAGGAATTTCTATAACATTTTGCAGCCGAAATGATACGGTAAGGGTGACCTCTGGTCGGCAATTGCATCAAATGGCCGATCCCATCAAAAAATCATTAATTGCAATATGAGTGCACAAAGGTGGGCCATAAATAATCACATTTTGTGATTAATCTTAGCATTTATAATGGAACAGGAACTCGGACACAAAAGATACCATCATCAACCTCAGAAGGATTCCATTAATTTCACCTTACTTCTTGTCATGGTCACGTCCAGCGACAAATTCTTTGATTTTTGCGACCGTGTGGTTATAAATCATGTGATATGATTTTCAGGAAACAAGTTGGGAATTTCTATCTGCTCGGATGGGATAGCCTCACGATCTGAGCAAGTCCTTCAACCACGGAGAGCATGAAAGGGTAGATGCGAATTTGCATGAGAACAATCGAGAAAGCATGACTCTAAACAGCGCACTTTAGAGAGAAAAAAAATCAGCCTTATTTTCTAAAGCAGCCTTTGTGAAGGGAAACATCTAGCATCGACAGTATACTGCAAGAAAGCCCGGTTAGCCAACCATTGTTCGCGTGGCTTGTCAGTGTAACAAGAGTTTGCAACCACTTTCACACAATGCAATGAAGATTAATTGTAATCACTAACAACACAATTGCGAAAGAAGTCACAATTCAAGGCAAGAGTCAGCAAGCGGTACTATTATCACAACCCACTAAGATATACGTGCTCTAAGTTTTTTTTGAAAATTCAATTTCTGATACAATGCACATTGCAGCTCATCACGAATATTCTAGTAAATAAAGCCACCTTCAATTAAGCAAAGAACATTACGAATTTAAAAGGGCCATTAGCGTCGTCTGGGGAATCTCCCAAATCTCAGAGCCTAGGGTTGCATTGAGTACATAAAGCCGCCAGCAATTACATTAAGAAATAGAATGGTAATGTACTGCTGCACTATTGACTATTGTTTGCACAAATAAGGCAATTTACTTAGCTCTTACCTCAGTCTCTGGGGAGAGCGAGGGAATGAGTGGATGATTTGGATGAGAGAGGGAAAACTGGATGTGGTCGATCCAGATGGGGATCCTAATGGGGCGTAAGTCAGAACATGAACATACGGACGTCACAAACCGTCAATAGTATATTGGAGATGATGGTGGATCGTCGTTCAAGATTCTTTCAGACTCTTCGTAAAATGCATTTAAACGAAGCATTCACGAAACGCTGGTTTTAGTATTGGACCATTTCTATCATTGCACGCTGATTATCTATCGAAGCACTGAATGATAACGTCACCAAATGAGGAACTTCCGTATAATGTAATTAAAAGCGAAGCACGTGGTGAGAATGCAAACTTGAACTCGCCCGGGGGCAAGGGTTACGACTGATGTAAGTCGTTATGAAGTTAATTAATGACATGATTGGGAAATTCTGACCCAAGGGCAATGTGGGAGACATCATGATTGATAATTTGTAAGAGGAAATCCCAGACCACACTGCGATGCATATGGAATTTCTAATTAGGGGAGGTCACAAAACTGATAAGCTGAACAAACTATGGATTAGGCCAGCAGCAGTATAGTGTCTGATGAAGACTTGTACCAAAAGTGTTGTTTTAATTGGATTTAGTTGAAATAAAACACTTTGTATCTGGTGGTCACATTCATCCTGTACACATTCCGAGATATTCTAAACTGACGAATATTATAAATGTTCCTCAGGACGCAAAACAAGGATGTGCCTGGACGGGAGGAAAGAACGTAATTAAAAAAAAGTGTTAAAAAAAGATTGTTCAAAAATATAAAATCAGTTATTAAAACTCAGAGAAAAACAAGCTAACAAACTGCATAGCTTTTCTATAGGTATTGCAACTGAGAAACTATTCATTGCACAAATTGCGTAACCAAACTAATCAAATCTCGGTGACAAAGAAAGCAATCGCTAACATCGGTATTGGTGAAATCGAGCCTCAGAGGCTGATGTTGCATAATTAAAAGGAACAACACGGTTTGGTACCCTCTGCCTCAATCAACAGCACAGTGTCTGTCGGAAATACAAAGACTTTTAAAATTCACACAATGATACTATCAATAATATATCTGTATTTTATACCGAAACGATTACAATGTTGGTTGTGAGGTACAATTCTTTTAAAGTTTTCAATGTGAGACGGATATGTAAAAGGTGGCACTTTGAAGCATATTTCGCATTGTTGTTATTTTCTAAGAAATAATATTATCAAACTATTGATCATGCTGGTGTATAGCGTGACATTGTTTAATGAGTGGTTTAGTTTAGTCTACTTATTTTTTGCTACGAATTCGTATGGAATGGTTCGTGGCAAGCAAGAATATTTTCATCGTGACCAACAAAAAAAATAATGATAAGAGTGGTATCATACAAAGGTTGTGAATAACAGGTAAAAATAGTAGGTATTTTTTATCTAATAATGGTTTACAAATAGAAACCAAACGAAATTTGTTATAAACGCCCTGGGAAAAACCCTACAAGTTTGTTTCCAATAAGCATCCGGGAACTTGCCTTGGGGCGTACTAAGCATAACTACTGTGATGTAAAAATTATAAATTTCCCAACTATGAGAACAACAATGTTAGATGATCAATAGTGCTGATAAAACTTTGACATTTTAAAATAAAAGCTTATACATGTAAGGTATGGAACAGAGACACCTTTTTAATTTCACATAACAATTTGAAAATATTTCAAAATACATCATTCTCTTAATGCCATTGTGACAAATATTGCCGGTGGTAATGTCCTGGGAAAGATCGTCCGGGAATGCGCCTTTAATTTTTAAGGTATTGACAGTCATTATCTCCCCTTTCCCCCTCTTCAAAACAGCAATTCGTTCCAAACATATGCATCACATACGGTTTTATTTTGTAATCCAGCCAAGTCGCCAGATGGCAGCAACTACCAATGGCTCTTGCACATAAAGCGTGATTTCAAACCATAATCAATCAACATCCACCAGGGAGGCATTGAAATCAAGAAAACGATAAACATGACAATAACGGACCTGTCTGCCAGTATGACAAATTGTTTGAGAAGAAAAATTCCATGGAAATTGTGTGGAGCGACAGTAGGAGAAGGAAATATGTCATTGGTCTTATTTTGAGTAGGAATTGCTGAACTTTTTTTTGTCAAGTTGATCATAAACTATAATATCCCCAAAGGTGACAAAAGCCAATATAAATGGTCAAGGCAGGTAAAAGAGAGAAAAAAAATTGTTTCTAATCTAAAGCATTTTCTACTGACAGAAGAAGTTGGTAGATACTGAATTAAACATTTAAGATGATAAATATGACAATGATATTATTGCGCCTACGAGGATTGGGAAAGAAGATGGTAAAATATAAGAAAATTCTTTAATATTCTATATTCCGTTAATAGGAGAAGCACAGTTTGAAAAAGGAGAAAGAGAAGTAATGACAATAACATCCACGTCACCACCACATGGCCTGATGGAAATGAACAAAATGACAATACCACAGGCAAAGATTATAATTTTCTTCATTGCGCTTGTCAGTAGAGCCAAATACGCTGGTTTTTGTCTGAGACGTAGGCATGCGAGATATCGGAGGGAAATTAGAAGAAAAAAATTGAGAACAACTCGGCTTAAGAATTAGATATTTTGAGTTAAGGACCTGAGGTAAAGGGGTCACGTAAAATAATCTCGTATGCTTGCTTACACCTAAATCCATTCGGAATTTCAATTCACCGTGACATATCGAAAATGTGCAAATGTACTCGGACAACGGACAGCACACATTTCCTAGAAGTTACTCGTCACGGTGGTCAGTCCTCCAGCAATTGAGGTATCAGATTCCTTTCCAGACTTATTGACCCATCTCCCGACCTCCGCGATGCTACTTCTCGTGCCCTTCCCTACTCTTTGTATCCTTTGATATCAAATCAGGTGAACAAGCTCCTTAACTCATGCATTCATTTTGTTCCATGAGATAGAGTGAACGACATGCACTCATGTTTTCAAGCTTGATACAACACTTTCATGACAACTACACCCTGGGGTATTTGACTATAGGCATATGAGAGGTGCAACCAGAACAACTGAGTTTTCTTAACAGAAAACAAGTTGAGGCCTGAGGATCATTATGTTGTCATCGTGTAACCAGATGCTCATAGAAAAAGGTTTAAAACCACATGAGCTCGCCAATGAATGTGATGCGTCATGGCTCAAATCCATCAGTGACATTTTCGACCGTTACAAAAAAATACTTTTAGCAAATATCTTAAGAGCCATGGAGTACCATGCGTTGGGTTGCGCTGACAGTAGATACAAAAAAATATATAAATGTTACAAATGTTATCTGGTGAAAATGGAAAAAACACATGACAAAGGAGAAATTATTAACGATACAGCACCATTGTAAAAAAATCACAGCAGTTTTTAACATTACCCGATATCTGTTTTAGTATACATAAGGCGTATAATTACCATCGTGACGTGCAATATAGGTTTCGGAGATCATTCATAAAAAATCATCAAAGCTTGTAATGAATTCTGTTAAATTGATTCCCTGATATAATCAATGCGATAGATTGCTATCTTTGATGATTGTATTTTTTACCAATTTAAAGCAGGAGCCAGGAGCCATCGCGATTTGATCGAATTAAGTTTTTAGAATCCATTACGGTACCATTGAGAATTGGGTGATATATACCTCTGCTCGGGGGAGCAGACGATAGACTCAAAGTAAAATGAGAACTGTTTGATAAATTACCCTGGGCAAGATTACAGTTTCATCAAATTCAGTTATGTTTTAAATGTAAAAACCAATATAAGAAAGCTCTCTTGGTTTGTGATAACATGATGTCTATTTGTCTACCATATATATCATAAGTCCCTGAAGAGATTTATGTTACTTCTAAAGCCTGTTTTTAAAATAACGCAGTTTTATCAATAAACCGTCGTTTCATCTCAATATATACCCAATAACTACATACTCAGTAGAGCTGATAAGGTTAATATGAAACTAACCGGGGACACGCTGTACTATATGATTTCAAGTTCACGGTTGGATCTAATCAACAAATAAATAACGAGTTTCGTTTTGAAAACCTAATCCATTATATTGTTGTTATTTGATATGGTTGTTGCTTTTTTTAAACTCCCGTGTTCAGGGGCTAGAGCCCGTCATAACCTTAACTGAATAGTACTTGTCATCTTCCAAGAAATGTTTCAGTTGATATTCGAGTTCCAAATCAGGGTAATTGTGCATAGCTGCGTGCCACCAAGGCCATCATTGCGCTGACAACCTCCATTTATGGGCGTCCCAGGTGAAGCTACTTTTGAGGATGTGACTGGCAACTACCAATTTGTACCGAAATGAAATTTTCAGCTCAATTTGATTACTGGTATTATAACACTACCTGACAAATTTGCGAAATCATTTTAATGTTTTTCTTGCGGGTATTGCATTTTCTTCTTTTTTGCTTCAGTGATACGATTCACGACATCACAGCACCAGAAGACCTATATCCTTTTCGTCCGTTGCTGGGCCGTAGGTGTGAGCTGTGATTGCATGGTCATCTTCAAATTATACAAAGCTGTATATTTTAGCAATTTAACATTATGGTTATAACCTGTTTCTTAGAAAACAATCAATGTTTGATGACAAAGGAAATTTTCCATCAGACCAGAAAAGTGGTCCAATAACACTTCGAGAACTCTTGTGACCGGATGGAGGTTGAAATTGTTCAAATTGACTGAAATTTGAAACTGTTTATATAGATACTCGACAACAGTGATCTCAAATTGCTGATTGATCATGTTAAATGGCATTCAAGACCCTTTCAATTACACAACAAGGAGAGAAATGGCATTCCCGGTCAGGGGAAATAAGAATTTTAAAATAACCCATGATAGTTGCTAAGATAGCTGTAACTGAGATTCCATCAAAGGAAGCTCAATTTCATGTTTGATGATGAATTGGGAGGCAAATTAAAGCTTTTTTCTGACTGACTCATGGAGGAAGTTAAATTCAGATGCAGATATTTGAATCTTGATTTTGATGACTCAACGCAGGAAACAAGCAACTTCACGTGTTCTACACTTCCTGATACGCCCAGTCATTCCCGAAGTATTCAATTAAAAGACTATTCAAATGTCCGTTTAGTGAAAAGAGACAGGATGGCTCATATTCCAAAGCGTTGTTTTGTCCGTCACGTATAGAACAACGTGCCGAAGAAGATCAAGTCTGATCAAGTAGATAACTAAAACCACCGATAGTCCTCCAAGTCTATACAGTGGACGGAAACAACATTTCTGGATAAGCTTGTGGCCTTAACATGACATTCCATACACTTTCTTACAGAAAAAGAATATTGATATTCTCTTCTGTACTGGACAGTACGACCAAGTCATTCTGTATTCATCGACACCATCGAGGCCATTACAAAAAGATGATGATGCTGTGATTACAGATTTGTCGCTAGCAGGTGCCAGAAGAACATGATACCAGGGCAGCATTATCTTTTGGACGAAAGAATACAATGAAGTCGGGCTTAGGTCGATATATGCCATTGTATTTTTTTTGCTGTATCGAATCATTTTTCAAGATAACCATAAAAATATGAAAATATTTACTAGTTACTTGTTACCGGCCCATCTTGAACCAATCAAGAAGGTCCATACTGCCACCTAGAAGATTTAGAGTGAACTGAGAATTGAGAGAGGGAAGTATTAGCCTCTTCATTCCCTCTATTCCAACCTGATATTGTTTAAGTTTCTTGGTCTAGTTTGTATCAGTGCAAGAATTCTGATGAAAGGCAGTTTTTCAGGATCATCCATCATCGATTGTTAACGCCGTCGTATTCCAGAAAAGTTACTGGTTTCGTCGGTAGTTGATATTTCTGAAAGGTCTACAACATATACTCTGCGTCATGTCAACTTGTTCCCTCATACTATATCTTTGCCCGTAGAAGGTGTATCTGAGTGAAATAATTTCAACTGAATTGAATTACCAAACCATCATTATCGTAGGGCATATTTACAACTACACCGGCCGGGGATGTGACCTAATGTTACTGAATAAGGCATATTGAATGCTAAAGCATCATCTTCATTCGGTCAAATTCAAAGATTCGGACATTCTAAACAGCATCGTACTGCACGTATTATAGTCTCGTGTTAACAAAGGTGTCACCGGCCTAGCGTGGGTTCATAAATCTCGATGTTTAATTTAATATAAATTGGCTTATCATTCAGGCGTTTTTGACGATATCAAACTACCCCTAATGAACAATGCGAATTTCAAGATTGTGTTGCAGAACATGTCAACGTGTGTGCCATTGTTCGCCTCTATGTGGTAGTCCTAACATTTGGTCTTTAGAGCAAACTCTCACAGTGTTATTGTTGGAAATACTAAACACTTTTAACAAAGCCTAAAACAGATGTACAGTTAAGACTACATAGGCCTGCATAGAATAGCTCTTCCACATAACAGCTAAGTAAATATTAATTTTCAATAAGCTATGCTATGACTTGAAACGTAAATCAAATGATCTACGCGGAAAATTCAGCGCTCGTATTATCGGCTAATATGTATCTGTTATATGGGCATTCACAAGGGCATCAAAATCGAAATAGGCCTACTGCTTTGCAGATGATCGCG
Source organism: Lineus longissimus (assembly GCF_910592395.1). NCBI lineage: Eukaryota > Metazoa > Nemertea > Pilidiophora > Heteronemertea > Lineidae > Lineus > Lineus longissimus. The sequence goes on along the minus strand of NC_088309.1, from coordinate 26,534,867 downwards.
AAAATGTAGTTGCATGCGGACCCTCTTTCTCAATCAGCATGCGTTTTCTGTGCTTTTACGGAATATCAACTATATACCAGAAACAACCAACCCAATCAACTGGCAATGACAATGACTTCACGCACGAAACGCATCACCACTCGCCTCGCTATAGTATGGTCTGATACTACTGATGGATCCTGCTGCGTTACTATGACAGTGTGAGCATATGGTTCTTATTCAGTGTTAGCTGCAAGCTTCTCTATAGCTCATCAACGCTGAAAAGATTCTGTGACGAGATGAGATAGGATGGATGACAATGGACGATGACTACGGTAGGAGAGCCAGTCGGACACTGATCGACAGAGTCAGTCGCAACCGCAACTCAACACCGCACAAGGGATACTGTAACGCGATTGGCTAGAAGCGCATCAATATCACCAAAGTGTGCCTGGTCGCTCCCACTACCCGGTAGGTGGAACAGTTAGTACAGCGTGAGCTATTGGAATTCACAACTGTCAACGTAGAAGACAAGTTTCAATTAATGCATAGTGAATGGAGAAGGAGTTAGATACTGCGATGGGTGAAGTTGTGGATTGAACTGGTATAGCCAGTAGGCATTTGTGATATTCCGGATATTAGGACACACATTCTAGTTTAGTGCAGATTGAGTTTTTACCCGGGGAACCATTTCTCGCTTGGTGAGTTATGGGTAGTTGGGCCAGTCCATAGCAATGCAACAGCCTGTGCAGAAGGTTTCTAGGATCTAGCTCAACTATAGAAGTCAAAAGGATCATTTGAGGGTGCAAAGCAATACGGGTACTATAAAACTCCTAATACTTTTTTATCGTTGGATATCATAGATTCAAATAGGAATCTCGATGGACAGCTAGATTACGGTTTGGAGAAAGCAGATTAGATAGTTGACATTGTCAAAATATTAAGGCAAGTTAACGTAGCTAACCTCCAAAATAACTTAAGTGGGTAAACTGCAGACGTGCGGATTTTCTACAACCGGGATGGATATTTACTAAATTGTGTATTTTTCTAATCAGTGTGATTTGGACCAATATGAAATGAACATGGGAGGTGATATATTCGTCGCGTTATTGGCGATTGCATTCGTCGCATCATGGATACCTACTGTTCGAGGATTCACAAAAGGTATGTTTGATATTGGTTATTATTGAGGTGATAAGATAATAGTTAGCACAGTTATTTGTCTTGTTATTTTTTTTTAGGAATGTCCAATTATTGATGTCCTGTCCTACACCATGACAAACTATATACTGCTAGGGTCCGCGGGCTATTCTAGGTACCACATATTTATAGGGAACACCGATTGTTATTAATCAGCATGTCTGGATTAGCCTTGTTATTTGTATCAGCATCATTTTAGCAAATGTCCAGTGACAGGTATTCCGTAACCTTGTGACACAACAGAAATCATAATATGTGTCTGGTCTCGGTAAAGGATAATGCCCGAGGGTATATATTTTTCTCAGTAAAAGTCCAGTTATAGACACGTCCTACGTGGAGTATCTGTCATAAGTGTGGTTAAACTCCGGATGTCATTCTTGTTAGACAAATCTACTTACGGTGTAGATAATAATGTGATATTTTTATATCACCTTTTTACAGCATGGTGTGGAATAAACCAAAGCATCATTATTCGCACTATGATGAACTCTCAGACTTCATTACATCTCAATCGACTTTACGAATTATTATTTCTATATTTATTCGTACCAGTCCATCTTTGCTGAAGCCCATCACGTAGAATCGTCTTGTCTGGCACTCCAAGGCAGAATCGGGCAATGCTGTGAAAACGCCAACAGCAAACCGTTAGACCACACTGAGAGCTGGTCCCCTACTAACTGTATACTCTGATGTCATCAGATATACACTGACTGCCTAACCATTTATCCTATGTCTAATCGCATCTGTTGACAGGGCTGACAATGTGCATCCACGTATAGTACCAACCAATTTACTGAAGCCCACTGCCGCACAATTTTTTCTTGATTGCAATATATAAACGCCTACAAACTTCGATATGCTTGAAGTTGTCTGCATTTGTTGAACGCTCCAACAGATCAATGTTTCCAATTGATTACTTCACGGAAAGCCCTATCAGGTTGTCCTTGTGGTCGTAGATCAAATGAGAGGCCTTAGCTTTAGTCGGCCGATCGAGTTTTAAGAAAAGTTGCGAAACATGATTAGGTCCAGCGGCAACAAGAATGCACATGGGTCGATATTTTTTTAGATGTTCATCAATAACATAATTGTCGCTGCCGTAACAGTGACTATCTATTGCAATAGTGTTGTAAAATTGATTTGACAATAATTATTTATGCAACATACAATGCAGTATGTGTTAGTAACACTTTATCCGGGCCAGTGAGCCAGTTTATGTATGCGTGTACAGTGACAATCACACATATGCCAGTAGCATCCTTCTTGAATCATGTCAATTGTCATGTGCATCTCTGGTGGAATAATGCATAAACTCTCGCATCGATGTTTATCAATCGAATGTAGGTCTCGAAATCCACACTTCGTAGTCATTTCGTGTGTTCAGCAGTATTCTATGAGAATAATGCATGACATTAGTCTGGAATACTAGATTTTAGATGATGCAGATGTATTTCCATAAAGATGGTAGTGTATTACGTTTTCTGACAGGAACGCTACTACAGAGGCTTGGTGATCTATCAGTAGTCCCAGACCTGGACTCTAATCACGAGGAAGCGACACAGTAGCATTAAACTGGAATAATGCATTACGTTGCAACACATTATGAAGGAAATATAAGGCATCGGGTATCAGCCCTATCAAAAAACGCACTAAATCATGAAATAAGTTTAACTTTTCTACACTAGACTGTCGAATACGTCATCGTGAATTAATGAATATGGCTCATATTCGAAGGGGGAAATACGGTTTAAGAGTAATATTGTGTTTAAAGCCTTTTCAAACTGTTTTCAAGAGGATAATCATAATCAAGTAGCAGATCTATATAGGTGTGACTGATAGAATTACACTACACGCACTAATTTGCAGAAGACATTCCAAACGCCTCCATTGACTGTCTAAGCCACACTGTTCGTATCATTGATAGGCCTACTGCTCTACCGAACTGCAATATACTCTGACAAAGCATAAACTAAATATATTATAAGGACAACATGACAGGATTTCAATACGACCAGCTCGAGATATTTATTCCGAGATGTGTACAACTATCATTAGTGATGATCCACAATGACCGTATTTACCACTGTTCTTTTTCACCTTCACTGCCTACATTCAGGGAGAAATTGAGATATCAAAAGACTATTATTCGTAATTATGATCATTACCCGTTGATTTGGAGATATATGGCAATTCTCTGGCCAGTCATGCATTATTATCGAGGCCTTTCATGACAGTTGCAGGCCACTGAACAGTCCATTGTGTAAGTTATGTTAATACACGACAGACAACCACAATAATGTTAGAATAAATAGCCGGTGAACTTCCTTGCTTTACCTTGCAGGTACATACAGAAATGTTAATTTAAAACAGAAGAGAGTGTGATTTATGAGTTGACAGGTAGATAAGCTATGAGCTTCCTGATGGTACGGAGAGAATGTAAGCCTACTTCACTTCATCAGGACAAACCAAGCGAATAAGATTGGTCTTCGAACTGCAGACTGCGCTTTTACAAGGATTAACTAATCATCTTACACGAATCTAGGAAAGATCGTATATGCATATGTGTATGAAACTGAATAAGATGGTAACTAAGAATCTTATATCAGCATTTTGAAACTGGGTAGTGCATTTTGTGCAATATTGAACAGATGACCTAGATCTCTATTGGCCTACTGACCTAAAAACCCATCGTTTACCCATTATGCCATCAATGAAAAGAGGTGATTAGTGTAAGCTCACTCATTTGAAGAGTAGAAAAACTCAAGAGTACAAACTGCCAAAACCCTCTTAGTCTAACTTTATAGTGCAGCATGTTGAGCTGCCAACTGTACACACTCTAATCACTAATTTGATAAGTTGACTCATGAAAAATAGATGAGGATAATTGAAATGTCTGTCCTATAAAAAGCACAATATTGAGGCGAGTTCTAACGAAACCAACACATTTATGTGCAAGTATGGATTTTGAAATGGATACTTGTTAGGGTGACAATTTGGGTTTTCCATGGAAAATACAGGTCCTGGTGATTACTGGAGGTGTCATGGTACTGTCGGAAGACATTTTAATGTGGCTACCAATTATTTTTAGAAAGTGACGGGCCTCAGCTCAAAATAAGCAATACATCCAATTGGCCCCGGGTCACAAACGAATCAAAACTCTAACAATTGTTGTTAGATATTGCTCGACTCCATCGACGCTGATCTAGCAAGCACTTGTTCTTCAAGCATTCCTTGATCGCCAAAACCAATGCTCTCAACGGAACTTCTAATAAGATCTTGAAAGGTAATTGATTTTGAATTGCAAATTGGCCTTAGGGCATCCCTACCGATTGATTCACTATTCTCAAGCTATGGGTAATTGGTTTTGCAAAGAAGACAATGTTTTCAGCACTCAAACACACAGACAGTGGTCTTTTTATTGAAATAATTGCTTAGGCAAAATAAAAAGAGATAAAATTATTTCAAGTTGCAGTAGTCGTAATGTTTAATTATTTATCATCGGCTATGTGAATGATGGCATTGTAGAAATAGCATATCAGGGCTTGCACTGCTCTATTTCCGTATAATATTTCTCTGTCCAATATAAAGGTACCATGCAATATCATATGGTTAGTAATAGCATATTGATCATGCCATACCATAAGGACTTGACTCGAAGGGGGACACGAATAAGGTAAACATAAACATATTAATACCTTGGTACACCTATTAATCCATCGTAAATGCAATGCAAATGTACGGGTAAGCAATTAGCAATGCACATATTATGAGTTGCTGAACGATATATGAACATGCGAATGGCGAGCCAATTTATAATTAAGAGGAGCGAATGTGGCGCAAATTTGTGTGTTTTATGTTTGAACGCGGTTTCCGATAAACTAAACCTGGATATCACCTGTATGAAATATTTACCATCTCATGTATTTCACTGAAATGCTGCTTATTTATAAACATTTACATTTAGTGACCTGATCAGATATGCATGGTGTGTGTGCAAAGTCATGCATACCATACCATAATATTTTTTTGAATTGACGGGGGATTTTTGTACTTCGAAATGTTCCAGTATCCATGTTATCTATGCATAGTCGGCTACTGTCTCATAGGAATGAATTTTGATTTGAAATGTCAAACTTTCAGATCCAGTTTTAGAGCAATGCTGTTAAGTTAAGGGTGGTTATTTCACACTTTATAATTCGCTAGTATATTATTTACTAGTTAAATTAATTCATTCTGTGGTTGTTGTATTGTAATAGACTTGGCAACGGACATGATACATAAATTGAGAAAATATTACCTTGTCATTCGCTTTACTCAAAAAACACTATCCTATAATAGCTGACGATTTTATTACTACATTATCCACATTAGCTTACTCGCAATAAACAGCTTTCGTCAAAGCATCATAAGGAAACTGCAAGCACCACTTTCATTAATGCTTAATTTCCCTGGCTAATTCAAATGACTTTTATCACATAAATGAAGTGGCATGTGTAGCACATTGCGCTGGCGGCAAAATTGTATTTCAATATGAAGAGCTATACGTATGCAATACTGAGACAACTCAATGAGATTTGGTGGAAATGACCAGTCTAAACCTATACAATGCTGACATGTTTTCCTTCTGATATCATGATAGAATGTTAGTCATTTGAAATGAAAATCCACCTGCCACATTGTTCTTTGTCCATTCGTAACTCGTATGGGGGACTCTGAAGGGCGAACTACTGGTCACAGGTCTTTGAAGTTTGTTTTTTATTGATTTTCACTTCAAAACAAAACAGAATGTTTTCATTTCAGTGACTTTCTAAAATTCAATGGTAGCTACTCAACAATGTCATCACTCAGCACCAATACGTAAATAAAGCCATCCGTTTTGTCAAATGAGCAGTGTCCTTGAGGTTAAAGAGCTGTTACCCGCACCCTGGAGTCAAACATGGCCTTTCAATGCCCCTATCATCTTGTCCACCCACATACGCGACTCCCTCCCCTGGGCTTACTATCCAAACATAACCCTACCCCTGGCACTATCTCCCTGACAGCTCAACTACCCTTCACCTATTTTTCATCTTTAACAATGGGTGTAGATGGAAATCCATCAGATGGTTTGACACAGATTATTTAGCTTAGGGTAATTGAAGTTTGAAGTGTCAATCAATAGATCTTGGCAACTGCAAGGTCTGAAGTTAGGTCGGGGCAGGATATACTTCAGATTCTGACAAACATTTATTTACATCCAAGTTTGTATGGTACGCCCTACTATTGTGTCGGTTTCCTGACAACTGTACCATGAAGAGGTGTCAAAACCGTCCTTGAGACATATAAAGTATTTGCAGAATCTCTATTGATATTTTCAGTCTTGCAGCCGTACTCTGTACAAGGTCGAGAAACCTCCTGCGTGACATTTCACTTCCTTGTTATCTTTGTGCTTCAAATAAGCATGTGTTAAATACTACAAGAATTGGTTTTAGGATGCCACCCACTTACTCCAAGTTGACCTTTTTGAAGTGATATAAAGTGCAAGCTTTCTAGATTGCTTCGCTTTTTGTGGAAGAAAATCGGTTTTGAACAGAAAGATGCAACCCCTGAGTCGAAGTTGAAAATGGTAATGTTACTAAGTTTAGCTGGTGTCATTGAGCGTCTCCTTAGATTCAAGTCGTTTGATGTCTGGAACTTCATTGGGTAAGTCATTAGGAGGTTTTTAGTGGCTTCTAAATATAAGTCAGTGCAATTAAACTCAAGATGTCATATCATGAAGAATAAAACTGACAATCAGTCAATAGTTAGGTTAAAAGGTGATGCAGGCATCTCCTCAGAATAATGTCTTGACAAGCAACCTATTAGTAATTCAATTTCAGTCAAGGAATGATGTGCCTTGTTGACCTTGTTTTTAACAACAATAACACCATCTTTGTCGAAAACGATAAAAAGCGATGTACCAATACATCAGAACTTTATCATATAAAGCACCATATTAGTTCAACCTGTGCAGGTGAAAGATGATTAATCCTATAAAAGATGCGATAAAATCCCAGATGTATTCTTGAATTTGTTTGAAAGATACAGTCATTTGTCACAAACTGACTCGGTGGGTGTATTGTTTGAGACAGAACGAGGAAAAGTTTTCCAAAGAAAAGGTCAGACGGACATCAAAGAGGCAGGGTGATGATAAAATTAGACAGTGGTTTTCTTACATCGCTAGTCCAAACTGACGTTGACACGCACGGAATTCGAGGTGCCATACAGTATGATCAGTCAAAATGCTGCCATGTCCATAGGTTAGAGATTGTATAAGACGGTCAAGATGCAAAGGGTTAACAAAACAACCGATAGCGTGGTTCTTTATAGATTATGCAGTGCATGCGTGCATAGTTTCAATCTAGCGGAGTACATATCATAGAAAACCCAATGCAGACATGATGAGTCCCACGGGTTCTGAATTTACTACCTCCCTTAGCGTAATGTGACAAGTTACTCTCTGTGCTAATTGCATCCTTGAAGCCATTCGATTTCATCATTTGATCTGCTATACTCGAGCATATAGCCGTACAAATCAGACAACCTGAAGCCTTCTGCGTCAGCCTTTCCATTTGCCTTATGCTAATTAATTGTCGTTGAGGAGACTGCTAGACTTAGCACAATTGACATCAAGTGTGAAGATGATGAGTTGTAACTATGCATTGTTTTGAGTTGCTGATGAATCTTTGATGAGGACAGGTGGAACTAATGGCTGTAAGCGTTACGTATTGATGTGATGCAGCCTCACCAGATATCTTGGTGTGGTGTATGGTAGTCTGCATACGTTGTTGTAGAGCATCATGGAACTGCTACGTATCTCAACACTAAACTGAGGATCATTTTTTTAATAACACTCGGGGGTCCTTTGGCAGACCTTTCGGTTTAAGACATATAATTTTTTCTAATGATAAATGTGCTTTAAAAGGCTTTTATATCAGTCCCCGTTAAGAAAAAAGGCCTAAATTGGCTTGACCCTTTATGTCGGTTCAATCAAGAATTTTATATATGTAAGATCAACAAGTTTATTTTGTCGAACACTTGTAAGTGTCACTCCACATTCCTCCGATTAGGGGGCAAGACCTGTACACAGAGGCCTTTATTCACTTAAAGACACAGCTAAAGGGCCTAAATCCAGTTATAAACATAGCTAAAAGGGCTCAGCTATACAATACAGTGTTAGTCATTTTGTCAAGAAAATATTTAGATTTTTTAACAATGAAACCAAAAGGTCTTAAATGAAGCAAGATAAGTTTTCCTCTCCAAGCAAGTCTATTTGTTAGATCCCTCTAGTAATCCAATCAAAGACATGCTTTTGCCATCAAGGGTTGGTCCCTTCGAGGTATCAAACCAGACATGTCTGGGCCAGTTTTTTAAACTGATGGCTCAATTTACTGAGAAGAGAACGATAATGACGAGCGTATTAATCCCCACTGTAACGTTCTTCATATCAATGCAAGTGAACAATGCTTTAGCACTGACCGATATATGTTATCAACAATAATGATGTGCTCTTTAAAACTTAATGTTTTTCTTTTAAATGACCGTCAAATCTCCACCAAAAGTAGCCATCGGCATGTTATTGTCATCTGACCATGAACGTTGATGTCTTCGCGTATATTGACATTTGAACACCTTGACCAATATCCATTATCGTGTCTTATTTCAATAAATGAATGGCATCAAAGAGTCGACCATCACTCTCTTTTCCCATTGACTGTCTCCAGTTCTTCTATGTGCTCTTTCAACATCCATTGATGCTTGCAACCCCATTTATTCCCACTGTCAGCCATTATTACGCATCAGTTGTACAAATGTTGTTTTTGCCGATGTTTTAAGTGCCTTTGATTGTGGAGATGTTTCCTTGACTGGAGGCGATGTAGAGCGGGATGTAAGGCATGTATCTCCGGGGCTTGTACGGCTCGTGTGAGTGACAAGTCATTTATCGATTACGGCTTGAGATATCTTTGATGTTGTGTACGGATTGGAAATATGGTCACACAATCAGTTGGAGAAAAAACACTTTCTGTATGCAATCTGGGTCTTTATTACAACTACAGCTGGAAATGATTTATGATAGTGCAATATCTCCGGGTAATTTCAACAAATTGATTCTGCAACTAAAACTTCTTACTGTACAAACAGAACATAAATGTTCGGAATAGATCATCTTGTTCCCCCAAAGCAGATTTTGGGAGACTGCAGTGCTGTGCATATTAGTCAAGCACTGACGTTCAATTGGTCCTGCTGGAGTGACTTCAGGGACATTTACCCAAGAAAACAATACTACTGACAAGAATAGTATAGTGATCAGCTGGCAATACAGTGCCTCCATTTTTTCTGTAAATCAACCCTTATAGATGTCCTGCTTCAGATTTGTTAACCGGCCCCGACTACTACTGCTAAAAACAACGACTTTGTCTTCAAGACTTAAACCACCGATGATATACACATTTTGCAGGAAAAAGTTATCTCTGAAAAATGTCAATTGACTTAGCAGGCAATGAGCGGCTTCACGCTACAAGATAATTTGCTGCCAAAAAAATAGCCGACGACAGCGTGACAAAAAGCTTTGTCCTCTCCTAAACAAGAAAAGCTCAAGCAATATCACCCGAAAACGGAACAGACTGTGACTGTGACTGTGACTGTGACTGTGACTGTGACGTTCTCTTGGGAAAAGGTGACAATTTATCTTCCACTTGACGATTATGGCGAGTAACAACTGACGGTCCTTAGGTTTACCCAGACTTCATGACATAAATGTTTGCCATGACTGTTATTTGCGAAGATACCATATAAGTGAGAAACCTAGTGTGGCTAATAAATGCATTATTTCAGCTCAATGATCTCCATGTTATCTTATCACAGGTAATTATTCTAGCAGACTACCTGAGGGTGTTTATGAGCAAGAGAGAATGAATATCTCATTCTTGGGTCTCCTGGGAGATTGGTATCTCGGTCTCTAATCAAGGACAGAATAATCATGGTTGCTGATTGTGATCTGAGGGTAATGTTATCATGGCAAGGTGTTTGCTGCAGTGACATAGCCCAACAGTATCGTCACTCCAATCCGATGAAGGTTATAAGAACTTTATGATGTTGTCTAATCCAAAAAGGATTCAAAATATAAGTGTGGCCGTGGCAGGTTGACCAACTTGCGGTAACGAACTGTTGTTTCGACGGTCTCGAAAAATTCATAAAGCTTCAACCTCCCAGTGTCTGGTGAGACAACCAATACCCCCAGTTCGGTATCTTTACCTAAAACCACTCATTCAGATTTCTCCGGACTTTCACCAATAAATGTCGGTAAATTCTCTGAAGGGTTTAATTTAAAACATGGTGGACAAAAACAAAAGACCGGTTGACAGGTTACTGGACCAGATGATATTATTGGCTAACCAGGTCAGTTCAAGTCGTCTGAACTTCTTCGTTTAATCAAATGAATGTCATGACCTGAAGAATGTATTATCCAACGGCTTATTTGTTGTTTGTGAAGCGACGTACACCAATATCATGATTTGCAAAAATACACGCTCGTCATAACATCTATATAAAAGGAGTTGGAGTTACTCCAACTATATTTTCAGATACCAAATACGTCTCTATTTGTCCGAGATAGACAGCACCGTATTGTGGGCAAGTGGAGACTGCGGTGAATAAACCCAAATATAAATAGCATTGACTTTTGAACAGATCAAAGTAAGATCATTTTCATGACATCTATTCTGTTTCGAACCTTACAAAAGCCGTGGACAAGATATCATGTTTAACCCATAAAGCCATTATGGATTGGGAATGTAAATATGCTAAGTTAACAGAAAGGGAAATGACATTTAAGTGGTGATCTTTGTAATAACTATTGCAAGGATGTAAACACGGTTTCTATTCAACATAATCAAGTTTGAAAAAAGCTTTGAATGCGCCGCTATGCCGAAATTTTCCAACGCAATGAATCGATGCAACTTAAACGTCATAGACCTCTGATAAATTGGAGGAAGAAGGAAAAATGTCGCTGCTTTGGGCTTCTTTTTTGAACTGATCACATTAAAGGACATGTACCACTACTGTCTAGCATGTTAGACTTGGATTTTTTAAATAGATTTTATCATGTATAGGATATTTGAGTGTGTTATTGCAATAAAAGCAAAAGCTTTATACATGTCCCAATGCAACATCTGATTTCCTCGATTGATCGATCGCAAGTACTCTCATAGTAACTGCAATTTGAACACCAATCCTACATTGTCCGAGATGTAGTTTCCAGTTTTATTTGAAGTGAAAAATCGATGATCAGCTGATGGTTGGGTGGATTCATTTCATGGGCCTATCCTTACTACGACTTCACAATCATTATAGCACTGCAAGAACAAAACACGTTTAATGTCACCGGGTGCTGGTATCTGCCGATGCCCCCCCCCCCCCCCCCAAACGTGAAAGACATTGTTCTTTGAATGGGATAACGCCTCATCAGAATATCATTAGCTAACAAGTTAGGTCCTCTGTCATAATCTGAGGGGCGAGATAACACTTATTAGTAGAACTCTCATGACATCACTATTAGACTGAGCATCTCAATCAAACATGCAGCTGACCATGTGCCAAAACTCAAAACTCCATCCCGAATAACTCATACGAATGTACAGTAATTAAGAAATGAACTGATAATTCCGGTTAAGGTGGAATGTCTATTGGTGACTCATCAGAACTTCGCACAAGAAGTAATGTAACAACCAATAGGGATCAAACTTGAAGAACAATGGATACCTTGGCCAATAAACCTTAAGAACGATAGCAATAGCATTGGCAGCAGATTGGCGGGGTGCCGAGCTATAGCTGGATTCGATAGTTTTGATGCCAGTCTCTTGAGAATACGGAGGGAGACCAGTACAATACCCAAGACTGCCCCGGGGCAGATGAGAGTATTTTGATCCGAGATGAGCTAGCGTGCACAGAGTAATTACTGGCTGATGGTCTGCCACAGTTTTGGGGCGATTAACCATTGAAGACCACGATGGGTCGACAGACAACCAGAACGACAATAATAGTTCATGAACAAGGCATTCAGATAATGCTAACCTTTGAAAGTGTTGGTTGTAATCATATTGACATCATCGGTTTGGGTTCAGACACCACATGCACAAAGTAGAAGAGCGCTCCGTATGTCATTTCTAGTGCCATACATGCATTGGAACTGCTTAAGCCATTGAAATTATTTCAAATACGAGGAAATGCAAGCCGTCTCTCACACTAGATGTTCAATACTGCCTTCTTCCCAACCACCTAATCTTCCGTTTTTGTAATTATGGTGCAGAAATAATTGCACAGAATATTATGAAAATCAATCATGCCAAAGGTGTTGATGACATGGTCAGAACCGAAGATTATCAGTGCGATGTCGCCTAATGGTGCATCTTGACTCTAATGGGATAACAATGTGATTTACGGTGACGGAACCCATCTGGCACTAACATAATCATTCTGGTTGATTTGCCTGAATTTATGGCAAAATTGTTCGGACAAAGGACTCAGTCATTAGCAAACAATTTCTTTCATATGTTAAAAAGTAGTGTTACTTTCTTGGGAGCCAGTGAACTTTATCTTGCGTCATTACTCTGGTTAGTGAGGTCTGGTGTCAATGGGACATTGCTCAGGGATTTGTAAGTTTCGTTGCTAAAACACAGGCGTGTGAAAACAAGTTTCAGATAAGCTTTTAGAGCTGGGAGCAGTCGTCTCATTGAAACTAGTGGCATTGAGCTGAGAGTAAATTCAGTCGTTAAAGCATGTGAAACCATGATAAGGGCCAAATTAATCAGAGATATGGTCACTAAATAATTTCCTTGTGGATATTTCCTAGTACACGGGGGACGTACTGAAGCACTAAACAACAGTGAGATGAGATATTAAGATATTCAGCGAAAATTTCCACTTAAATTTGAACTCTGGAATCATCGTTTGCTCAACGAGCATGGTGCTGCAGAGTCGTTGGTTGGCCTTACAAATTAATAGACGCGATTCAGCTTCCCTGCATTTCAAAATCAGTAGCATGAATTGTCACAATACGCACAAACAATAATAAAACTGATTTATACAGTGGCGATTGATTGCATTTGAAGTGTTAATAATGTCCCACTCTCCTGTCTGAGACTGCTGCCAGTCGTTACACAAAGACAACAACCACCGGTGACCCAACAATATGGCATGTGGCAAAACATATATCATACAATGCACTACAACAGGATTCTACTCTAGTCATTGTTGAGAGACCTGACGTGAATACTCAATGACAATGATTTCAATGATGTGGCCATGGGTACCCATCTGTCATGTCTGTGTTAGTATTTTACAGTCACTGGCCTAGTATCGTTATATGGTATGAAATGTAGATATGCTCAAATATAGTTGATACTATTTAATTTCATATGTGGCGTATTGCATCTTTCTTCCCAGCTTTGGAGGCTTGAAAGGGATCCGCTAAAAAAGGGGATTGCCAATGGGTTGCCCTGGCAGCACTCACCATACTCGATGCTTAGGGATCCGCCATTGAATGTTCGGTTCTGTTTTGGTACTTACCCTGAAAGCTATACATTTTGTCACCTCGATATCAGGATTCTGCATCAAAAATAAAAAGGCTGGCGGGGTTACGTTTAACAGACACCCAATTTGTGTGGTACCCATAGTTGCAGTGGCAAAGGACAGTCATATTGTTAAATGGTTATTGTCAGTACTAGTTGGTTTTCGAGTTGTTATCGGAAAAGGTAGGAACACGGTACACATGTAAGGAAAATCCATTATTGTCACCACATATGTCACATGGAGATGACAATTCAATACTAGAGCAATCAGCTAATGCATCTCGGAAATCTGGCGCAGTAATGGTTCAACTCCTGATTAGAAATATATGTGGACATTTCAGTATAAAATTTGATTACAAACGAAATTTTAGTCAGCATTTTAAAAACCATCATGCTCTGCTGAATGGAACTGTTAAAATATTGATAGCATCGATGTAGGTTTTGTGACGATCTCATATAAAATCAATCATCGATTTTTTAAAGATTCTTTTTGGAGAAACTACATGTATTGGTAATAGATTTTTCGCCCTTTAAAAGATATAATATTATTTGCCCTTTTAAATGCCTGTATGACTGAAGCGATAAGATGCCCCGACTGTTTTTTTAAGGAAGTTATATTTTGGTAAAAATCATATTGTCAGTTATTTTAAATAATAAAGCATCCTCAGCATACGAGTGGCATCTGCATGCTACTCCCCCGGCAGAAAACTGCTTTCAAAATCATCTTCTCTCCTCTCTCTCCTTCACAACCGATTATAAGTTCCAGTCATGCCGAAGTGCCACGAGATAGCACAAGTATCAGCCTCAGCGATCATTGCAAGACATAGCCATCCTTTCAATTATTCATCTATAGCAATACACTACATCGACCTTATTCTAGTTTTTCTCTACATCCGATGTGTTGAATTATAAATACAAAGTGTCTGATGCGGGGAGATGGTCGCGCGAATGATAGCCCCGAGGTTAGCATTCAGACGCAATGTCATTTGAAGGCTGATTTAGTGCGGTCGTGCTGTAAGGGCATTTAGTTTCACAGGATTTGTTCGTACAAAGGTCAGTACTATCAAGACGTGTCATCTACACTTGAACATGTTAGCCGTAGAGGTTAGCAATAGTTATCGACTATCATTCTAAGACTTTGCCATGTACGATGCTGTTTCGAGGATCAGCTTTATATGGATTTGATGTTAATACTAATGTTAAAGAAATTGATACATCACATCGCACATGTTACTCTAGGGTAACATACATCAATTAACTAACACCATTCTGAGAGTTTGCTAATTACCGATCATCTTATGGCAAGGGGAGGGACCAAGTAGAAGTGCAAATGTCACCGTAGCGCCTAAATGATTGTATAATGTTAATCACACAGTTAGCTTTTATAACACGACGTCATTCGGAGGGTTAGCTAAGTGCTAGGTTTTAGGGCTAGCGTTTAGCTGGCGGAGTACAACATCATTTTAACAGCTATCGTAATGATTGGTAGGGTCTGATGGGTAATTTCACAAGGCCGCCTCGAGGGTTGTGTCCATCACGCAATGCCATTCTGAGATCGCTAGATGCATTGTTCTGACTGATTGCATTGAGATTTGTAGCATTTGATGTTGATTTTGATGTAGTGCCTAGTTACTGCTGCATGAATAGTCAAAGGTAATATTAGGAAGGCCATTTCAATGCAGTTGGGCGGCAATTCATATGGGTTGGTGCCCTCGATGCACACAGACCGTACATACATGCGAATACGTCATATCATTAAAATGGAATGGACAAGGTGCAACTCTGTATAGAGCAACTAAACCAAGTAAATTTCAATCAGACTTACCAATTAGTGATCTACCCATGTGTCTTGAACTATTGATTGAAAAAGGAAATTGCAAGGGCGATTTTGTTTACCCGACTGTCTGATGTTTCTTACCTCGTGTTTTTTCAGGGAAATTGAAAAAACTGGCAATGTACTAAAGAGTTTTTTGTTACAGATTGTTTTGCCTAATGAGCAGGATAAGATCTGACCAAGCATTACTAAGATTGTTAACGTTGGTATATCTTGACTGTATATTGACGAGTAGCATATTGGTATGGAGTAGGTTGGTCTTCTGTTACAAGGTTTTGAAATTGCAATCGTCCAACACAGCATGATTAAAATAGCAATTTTGAACTTAAACGTAGTATAAACAGGAAATCACCTTTCATAATGAACCCACGCTACTTTCAGCAAATTCACTTCGCACAGTATCGTGATGCCGTGATGTTACCATGATTATATCCCTCACCATTAGTCAAGCAAGTACAGCATTGGCTATATCTAACCGAGACTCAGTGAACAAAAAAATGCATTTTGTCATAAACAACAACAGACAACTTCTATTGTTGATACCATATGTCATGTAATTCTAGACAATATCCGATTTGCAGGAAAAATCGATTAAAAACCAACTTTGAGCACATAACCTACATTACTAATGTTTACTGTCTCGATTTCGACGGTCCAAACCTAATCAGAACATGAGATTCCGTGACCGGGCAAAAATTACTAAGAATGTAATGCCAAAATATTTGGCTAAAAAGTCCACTTATTTGTGCTGTTTTCCTTTCATGTACCGCCGCATGTGTTACTTAAAAGACTATTTGGCGATTATTATAGAAATATTATCACACAGTTAGCACAACTTGGTGAGATTATGAAAATCTAATAAATTATTCAGCTCACTTTCTTAAACAGGGTGTTTCTGAGTTGTTGTAACCGACACCTTGAAAATATAACCCGAGTTATATTGTGTGAATGTCCCGGATCAATGATATATGAACGAACAGTTCGATGCCAAAGAACCCATTGGCTGTAGGCCAAAAACATATCAT
Organism: Lineus longissimus; assembly: GCF_910592395.1. Classification (NCBI taxonomy): domain Eukaryota; kingdom Metazoa; phylum Nemertea; class Pilidiophora; order Heteronemertea; family Lineidae; genus Lineus; species Lineus longissimus. The sequence continues at coordinate 26,518,245 of NC_088309.1, read as the reverse complement.
TTGATTAGTGTCAAAAACCCGATTTTTCATTTTAGCATGCCACGCCTGGTATTCAAATTATTTAGATAATTGTTTTTTAGGGGTTTTTTACCTTGCATAAATCCTGATATACTTCCAAAGCTCTAATCGTTAACAATTTCAAACAATTGATCAAATGAATATGATTTTTCCAAAATATTGAACGCATCACACTGTATGTTGTTTTCATTACATTATGATACTGAAAAGCTATTTTGCAGCTTTGACTAATGGAATCGATTGTTTTAGATATTGGGGCAAGTTTACCTATTTATCCTTTGTGTAGCACGATAATGTACTCACAATAAAAGCTTTTTAAAATATAAACTTGAATAATGAAACCCCACCCAAATTCCAATAACCTACTAAGCCTCATATTGTTTTACATGAAAGAGGTCGAAATGTATTTTCGGTGTATGGCAAGACCCCTGGAAAAAAAGGATCAACCTTTAACCTTTAGTGAAACGGGAATAACGGCCAAAAGGTCAGAGGCGATCTCATCCCCAAGCCTTTAACTAACAGTGAAATTTTGTGTGATAATGTTCACATAAATGATTATACCTGATATAACACTTCCAACGAACGCATACTATGAGTTTTCCAAGTGGCTTCGTGCTGTCTAAGGGTATCATGGCATCCCACTTTTGGCATGCTGGAAACCTTTTGTCAAACATTCTCTATTATATTGTTAAGTCGAAGTAAACAAATACCAATTCCCGCAATAGCCGACAATTAGTCTCCGCTTTACATTCTTATTGATCGTGTATAGGGTAGTTGGCAAATCCCTGGGCATCTTAAGCTAACATGCCATCTGAGCTCACAGATAAACCCAGCAAAGCCCGCCAGTTTCACATCAGCCAGCTTCAATTTCCATATTGCAAGAGGTCGTAGTGTCTGTGGCTATTGGTTAACTTTTCATCTTGTCTTGCAACGCGTAACTTATAAAGCTTCTCTCTTGCTATTTCACAGAAGTTCGTGCAAGTCAAATTTTTTCCCCTTCTCTAAGTTGCTTAGGTGAATGATTGCATTCACCATTAAACAGATATCATGCAACTAACACATTTTTATTCCCCTCGGACATACCATGTAAGATAAACCCAGGCAACACGCCTGTCAAGTAGAAATATTCAGTGATGTTACTAGCTACAACGAAAACAACTTCATGTATTGATTCTCCTAATACTGTGTAAAGGGACGAACTTTAAAGTTACACCACTATGTTTGTGTCAACGCAAGATGATATAAAGAAAGTCAAGGCATGAAGGATAACCAATTTTCACGAGAATCATTTCAAACCCAAGTATTGAAATAACAACTCGTTTTTCCCGTCATACCTCTGCTTATGAAGTGCCATCGAACTTGGCACTTCATATTTTCTGAAAAATTCTATTGTCATCAGTCATCAAGCGGCATAAAGCAACGTGATACTTCAAATCTACGCACTCTTGGCCATGAAAAGGCAGATGAATAAAGGCTGATGACAAGTCATTGAAACAAGTCAGTAGTGTACAGAGATACTGCAGTCATTCACAGTCATCACCCGTTTACTCCAAGAAAGACACTTAACGGACAATGAACTCAATGGTAGTCTTTTTCCTGAAAAGTCCAAAACACGTAAATAAGGTTTTTCTTCAGCCAACTTATGCCTTCAACTGTTGAAGGAGAAAAGCAGGATGATGAGACATTCATATTAGCCCATCCGCTATTGACCATGTCAATGTCTTCTGGTCTATATGATATTAAAGACACTGCCCGACTGTAACACATATCCAATAGAGAAAGTCACTGGCAGTAGCGCTGACCTCACTATATATTGCGTTTCGTGGTCATGGAAAGCAATCTCGTATATGTCAGATGCGGTATATATTCAAAATAACTGCCTGCTCGTTCTTGGAGAGGACGGGATGACAATGACATTTACAAAGGTTTATTTCCGTATCTGGAAGTAAAGTGCTAAGCTGTTGACATGTTCTCGCGGCAAGTTCGTAATGCCTTACTTTTAGTACCTTTTCAGCTATAAGGATGGGCAAAGCTGTGTTGAACTTCATTGCAATCCAACTCTAAAACATTGATGAGAGAGTTTTTTGTATCAGGGTAATACAAGGTCACCCCAGCCATTTGAAACATTGATGCCTTTACTGGAAGACTGATAAAAGGTTACAATGACAGGATTCCTTCCGTACCGTACATTACATTTGATTCACAGTGAATTACCCAATAATCATACAATTTCACCACTTCCCCCAAAAAACCTAGTAGGTGATTTACCTATCGTGACTTCACAATGACAATTCAACGCAATCAACAAATGGCCACTGCGATATTGCTTCCAATCGCGATTGACAGTACGCCAGCTGAGTTCGCTGATACTCATTATAGCATGGCTATCAGTACCATTCTTATGTGAGTAAGCCCAAACAGCATGAACATAAGGTGTTACAATCAGGAGGAGTGGGTTTCAAGGTAGTAGGTGACCTGCTCAAGCTTCGTCTGCTTGTACCAATGAAATGCTACTGGGAACAGCGCACCTTTAACTGGTAATAAGATCTTAACGAGAACTGTCCTTCCTGACTGTATGTGGAATACCAAATGTTGCGGAGGCGATAATTGTAATGATAAGGCGGGGTCAGGTTACTCGATGTTGCAGTTGAATGTGGTATCTGGTTATTTGGCAATTTTACAGATGACCTTGTCACTCGTGACCTTTTGCTGGACTCTTTGCCGTAGGTTTAGAAGATATTTCTTGTGCCTGCAGGAATGTCTGACATAAACATCAAGTTTAGCACCATCAATTTTACAAAAATGTATCAGGTTCAAATTACCAAAGCGTAAGTGTTTCTACCTGGAAGTAGCTTAAGGCTTGACTGGACATTCTCACATCATGATTTTTTTTTACGAATTTGCATGTTGGTAATAGTAGGTCAGAGTGGGCTGAAACGTGCTTCTGGAACACGCAAGCGCTTGCTCCGTGATGGCCTTATTGCATTAATGACCCAACACTTTGATGTGAGATTTCCGAAGCGTTTATCCAATAATCGGGTCCACAGTTTCGACTGTGTGGTATTGGTCAGCACTCTTAGCAGAAAATCCCATAAAGCAAATTGTTTTACGGCATGATTGGTTTGGAGATGGTAGTAAGCCAATGATTGGTTGTAGCACTGTTGAAAGGAATCATCCATCAATGGTTGGCACTAGACGCAGAAACCACTTAGGAAAGGACGCGATGGGTTGGGTGAGATGTGTCTAATACTGTCTTGACTTGTGTTAGGATATTGCGCTAGGGTAGGTCCATCAAGAAGATCAGTAGATACATAACTGATGGTGGTCCAAAGTAATCGCAGCCTAGGGTTTGTACTTCTGACCACTGAGATTGTTTGTCAACCTTGGACGAAACATTAGCTTGAGTATTGGGGCTGAGGAGTAAGAACTATATTCTACTCTCCAATACCCGATGATACTGTGCCGTGGATACATTGCATTCACCGTATGAAACCTATCCTAAATTAGAGTCAATCATTGTGTTGCATTCTTTCATGATTACTTCTGCCATGGATAATAGACCCAACAATCAATTTGATACGATGGTGCAGGTGAAAAAACAACAATAATACAACGGAAATGATGAACCCATGAAGTGATGTAGAGGACGTTTGCAATATCCGAGGTTAACCCTGGTTGTTTGATAACAACACTGCTTTGGTTGGCCTACAAGTCGGCAGGCTGCAGAGGGAAATACATCATACTGGTGTAAATGTTTAAACTGTCCTCGGATATAACAACTTTGCCCCGCTCCCCTTTATATTAGCCAACATTAAGCATCACTAGCATTCTCAATCATTTTGCCGACATTAATGTCAGGAGGATGACTTAATTACCAGTATCAGCCCATTGAACTATCGATTTAGCTTGCAGGCGGCAGTTAAGGGCATATAAACAAGTCATCAAACGTGGCACATGCCTTTCTTGAATCACAGATGTGTACACCCGCCGTACAACACCAAATCAATAAGATCACGGCGCAAAGAAAGACACTGTTGAGCAGTGATCAATTTTACACACTTCGAGATGTTTTACTCTGACGTATCACTCAGCAGCCCAGATTATTGAGGTGCAAAAAATCAAGATCAATTGCGATATTGGTAATGGTTTAATCCAGTAAATTGATCGTGAAAGTGCTGGGTATGTTTCGCTGGCGCTAAGCTTTCTTCCCATTGATCATGTGGAAACCAATGGTATTGGGGCTATTGAACGGGCTAGTTTGTTGCTGTTCATCTCCGTGTGGTTCTATTAGAGGCTGGGGACCTATAAACATGACAGACCGACCATGTCTGAGTACAGCTTCTCCCTCCTACTTCGGCTCAGGCAGCAGCAATAGCAATAGCTCTAAGGAGAATCTGTCACTTACACTATTACAACAGTGAAATATAGTGGAATGATAAATGCACTGCGTCTAAGTGCGCTTCAGCCTTGGACCACAACATTTGGATTTTGCTAGCTGCGTCTGTGGTACTAGCAATGGAGTCCTGGATGCCGTCGGAACACTTTTTTAACATTCATTATGCAACGGCGGAGGCAAGTGCAAATATGTTCCACATGCTCAACATGCAAGAAGCCAACTGTAGCGAATACTCTATACCGCTGAGGAGAATCTGCCGATGCCAGTTATACTGCGAGAGCAATGAAATCTAGAATAATAAATTGCATTTCAGTACAATTCCGCTTGCTGTGTTGGCTGCTATGCGGCCATACTGATACAATTTGAAAGAACCAGTTCGGTTACAGGGGAACAAATCAGCTTGGCTGACGATGGAAAAGCGTTATTTTTCACTAGCATCATGACAGTATATTCAAACTAACCAGCCGGTTACTCTAAGTTACTCAAACCAACACATTGCAAACAACTTTACTCTTGTCTTGAACGGGCCAGTGGATGGTTATCAGGGATCATAACAGAAAAAAATGATGAATCAATATCAAATTGCAATGTTTGCCGTCTCTTTTCTCTGATCACGTAATGTAACAATCATCGCGCTCAAACAGTTACACTGCAGAGCGCTGCTCACAATGCATTCGAAGCCATAACCGTCTGATAACTGATGAAGTGTATGTCTCTGTACAAGCAGTGGATAATCTCGAACGGCACTGAATAAGTATGGAATGTATTGGTCACATTCACTTCTTCTTCAATAGATTCCTTTGATCATGCAATGCGAAGATCGTGTTGTCACGCTATAACTGTTACACTGCAGTGCATACCTACATGTATTTGAAGGGAGAACTGATAAAGATAGCTCAGCCACATGCCTGGTTGAATCAATCACTTGAGAGTGTGGAGTGTCCATATCCATTTCGCATGGGATCCTTCCCAATGATCACTTCTCATAGATAAATGCGAATTCCGCCTGAAATGTTACAGAGCTGAAGTGAAATGTATCTTTAGATCTTGATTTGTTTTTCAAGACCGTCGAATTTGCACAGTCAAACATTTGATATCATTAGCCATTTTGTCAGAATATTCGTCTCAGAGCCAGAGGCAGTTCTTCAATATAATCAATAGATTAATACATACTTGATATCATGGAAGGACAATATCAAACGTTTAGTGGTAAAAACTTTTTCGTCAGAAGATTGTTGCCCTGCAAGATATTTTACGATCATCGAAAAACACAATAACAAATTAGCGGTTATAACTATGTTGCCAAATATTGTATCAGGGTCAATTTTCAGATTCATGGCAAGGGCAAGGCATTGAAAATATTTCTAAAAACACAATACGATATCACTTTCATCAATTAATGCGCTAAGATTGGGTTCACTTAATATGTAATTGAACTCAACTAAATACTTCAATTTCTAATTTATTGATTCTCACAGGGAAAGAAAACACTTATGGGTCTTGCTTCAACTGTTACTCTTCGTCGTATTGATTTTTATTCACCTGATTATTGTTTTACCACCAATCAATACTTCATCATTCCTTTTTTATATCTCTTCAGGTAAGATTGATTTTTGCAAGTTCTTTTAAATAAATCAGTGTAAATGTAGGATTCTGACAATGAACCGATATTGTTTAACTTTAAAATGATGCTTAAAAGGTGAACTGAATTAGAATTAATTTGACTAAAACTAATCATCATGTCAATTTTCATACATGCTTGTCACATGTGTTTTGAAACTGGGTGATATCACCAATTCCCCACCTCACACTACCTGTGTTATCGAACTGAACGTCTCTCACTGTATAAAATTACGGTATTGACAATAATGACTATCATAATAACAGTTATGGTAGAGTTTGGTATGATTATTTTATGGCAACTACTAGTTAGCAATGAACTCATGATAAACGAAAAATGTCCCTGGGGGTTTTTCACAAAGTGACACCTTTCTAAATCAATAGAACCTTTTTACGTCTGCTCACCATTTCCCCACACAATGTTTATTCAACGTGTAGGTTCACTGATCCATCAGGCTGGGAAAAAAATTAAGCTTATTTTAATGAACTGATCCACCTTCGGGAGGGACATACCAGACAAGACTTAAAGCACATTGAGATGTATTTCAAGCGTTATTCATATTTTGAAATATCAACCTACTTATCATTTTAAGCAGTGAACATTGATGATACACCTCCGGGTATGTTGCATTATTTGGTTATAAAAGTGACTACACTATAGTTGGGTTTCACACTGCAAAGAACACCTTTACTGGTAAGATGCAATCTGTTGACCTATCTTGAGGTTATCATTGCATTTTTGGAAGCGATGTACGATAATGACGGTTGGTTAACGCAAGGGTTGTAATAGCACTGGCTGATGTCCTGGCCCCTCTCTCACGTTGTGAGTCATGCCACAGCACGCTTATCGTTGAGATCCGAAATGATGAAAAACTTGAGATGGAAGCCTGGGACAAAGGAGAGCATTCGACAACTCTTTGCTTATGATATGAATGGTTCTTTTTGATTCGTGTATCATGAACAGTGCATACACCACTCGGCCTTTCAATAATATTAATGAGCCGAACAGCACTGGCGAAAATGTTAAAGTGTTAGAGAGTAGAATGTCTTAGCTTTGTGTTTGGCTTCGTGACTGCGATGAGGCAGACATGCCTTACTGCTCTTGATAGCCTCCAATCTTCTAACAGGCATACAACAAAATAAATATTTATCAAAACAGCACAACACTAATGTAAGGTTTTCCTTACCACCAACGCAGTCTCCATTAGAAGTGCTTCCTATTTGGGGTAAAGTAGATTGACGTATCATACCGTCTCTGCTTCTTTCTTTTCAAAAAGGAAAGCATGTCAGCGTCGCTATCCCGCTATCAATGTTGACGTCCAAGCAAAGAGGTTATGGAATAAGCACACTGACGGAAATATGATATCCATCTCAACCCTGAGGTATATCATAAAGCGTGTGGTTTCCTGCATTGGCTGGTGGCTCCCGCTCTTCTAGATGCCAAGCTTGTTATTCCTCACGTATTTCAGGGAGCTTTCTTTACCAACTTCTTGACTGTACACTTGTTGCTTGCTTTGAATAATTGAAACACACATTGATCTCAATGAAGAACATACTGGTCAGAGATCTCAATAATTACGCATTGGCAACACCCTCCCTTATCTGATTGAACGCTTTATAATAACGGAAGTACAATGTATTGGTCATGCATTTTGAATGACCTTCCCCAACCAAAACACTTTGTGTATGTCTTACAGATTTTTATCAAGGGCGATAACCTATCACACTATGACTGCGACTGCCTTCAAAACCACCTGATAAGTTTTTAACAAAGTTGTTCTGGTCTTTGATTACAAGTTTTGTTATACTTTTGATACAAGACTTGTAAGGCTTAATTTTGCGTTAGCTATTTTGACATTTGAAGAACTTTGCAACCGAATCAAAGTGTTCATACATCCCTTATATTTTGAAGTTCGTCTTTGAAAGATCAACAAATTAAACTGAACTTTCTTCCAGATGATACGCTTCACATGTTAATAACCGCAGATGGAGATGGCATTGCTTTTCAAGTCGAAAAGGTGAATGACTCCTTCATGATTTAAAAACATAAGTACAAAAATTATAGTGGAATCGACCAGCGATTCAGCTTACTTTTTACATTTTCTCAGGAGGTGAAAATCTTCTCATTTCCTGTTTAAGTCCAGCGCAGATCAGTTCGCTAGATTCGGCCTAATAAATATGTGGACAATAGGTCCCGCAAACTCACGTATGACTTGATGGTCCATCAATAGTTTTGATACCGGCTGAGGCACAGGAAGGGCATTGTAATCCCCGTATGAAATTTGCTTTAACTATATTGAGTCAAAACCTTAGAGCCCGAGCAGTCACCCAGCGCCAAATAAGCAAACGTAGCTAACGAAATCGTTCATGTATTGATTTCGAGCAGAGAAAAGACTAACAAAACCTATGACATGGCACTTCAAAGAGGGGACCAGATTGAAGTAGATTCTTTCAAGTATGCAAGGATTTTGCACGCTAAGTCAGAGTTCTAGAGAGATTCTATTAACAGTTCCCAGGTATGCCATGCGGGACTTTTCTTATCAGTCTCAGCATGCGTTTGATATGTTCTTTGTGTTTATTTCAACGTCATTACTGCTTGATGCTTTCCTGTTTGGAAACTGGAGATAGTTTAAACAGTGATCACGCACTGGCCCTCCCCTAAGTTTGAAAACAACACCGCGTTCAACAGCTTCTTGTCAGAGTTTCTGGCAATTTTTCGAGAACAAGGTGTGAAAATGCATTTAAGGACACTATGAAAATAATCTATCAAAGTGCGTAACTGATTATACCTGGAACCTGTGCTGTATCTCCCGCAGTATTTGGCGCAAGCTTGGTAAATGTCTTGGGTTCTTCAGTACATGACCCCAGCTATAAGTAATCCAAGTAATTTCGAAAACATACCGAATCTAGAAATAATGGCTTGCAACTTGTCAGAATAATGGATAGGTGCATATTTGTTTGTGAGATTCGTTGGAGGATGTCATGTTGCACTTTTGCACGATGTTTTCCTTACTCAGTTGCCTTCCTTTTAAAGTCATTTCCCGAGACTGATTTAAGTAGTTAGTATTACCAAACAAGTCTGTAGGTGTTAAGAACAGTTGTAGTAAATGTGACAGTGTTTCAGTAATTACGTCATTTTTCCATCTTCGCAGGATGATGGTTGCACCTCACAAAAGGTTTTGCTTGTTCGGAATATTGGGAAAACGTCTCGCGAATCCAGAGAGACCATAGTAGTGTAAAACAGACGGTACCCTAGATTTGACAGGTTTCTCTCACTGGGACTGGCACGTTGGAGTGAAAAATAAAGAATACCTGAGAGGGCTGGCTTGTCACTTGCAGATTGTGAACAAAAGGCTTGGACCATGTACAATAGAAAAACAACCGCAACCAGCCAGGTCTCTTCTTTGCGTCAGTAGAAAAATACAAGAGAGAGATTCTTCTTGAAAGGGGAAATGTTCAAACGATGCACGATTTCTTGAAACAGTGTTTGAAGGTACACTGGTTGCTGGGTGCCTTCATTTAAATCTTCTTTCTATACCGAATCTACGGTTTGCTCACTACACTGGCTGTTACGAACCTCAAGTAGCAGTGGAGAATGTCACACTCTTTAGGCCGTTTTCTTGGTTAGTGAGTTGGCGTGGAATACATGTTCCTCTTAATATGCACTTCAGTTGGCTCCTGAATCTATACTCCAACAGTAACAGCTACTAACATTATTCCACTGATTTTATGAAATTCGCTCAAAAGCTGAAGGCAAATGAAAGTGAATTTGCCATTGCTTTGAAATAAAGGTATGTGTTGACAGAAGGCTTGATATCCATTAACGACTGCCAACTGGATGAGAAGACAAACACAAGCCATTAAATGGCTTGTTTACCCAGGTTTTCAGGCTCTGTATGCCCTTTCAATATTACAGCTCTCCTCAACAACCTTGATTCATGTCCTTTACGATGAAGTCTGGAAGGCTGTGAAAAAACATAGCTGCTAAAGTGTCAGTGTTCAGGTATTGGTTATAATCGGCTTGGTGACAGTTTCAGCCCCCCAATCCTACCCAACCCAATGTATGTTATTGTGTTGCAATTGGCATCCCCTGACTTGACATGACCTGGTGGTGAACAGCAACCAACTGCCCTGTGGGCTCTTGACTAAGCCCTTCAATTACAGACTACCTCATCTCTAAGATTTGCACAGTAGGAAGACTGAAAGTCAACTGCCCCAGCAACTCCAACAAAACGTACCTTATACAACATATGAAAAGCTCTCCGGCACAAGCAATGCAGGCTATGCCTCAGGCAACCTTGCTGTCTACGGCCCCCAGGCATGACAACTCAATCATCATGAAATTCCCTCTAAAATGTGGTTCAGGTAGAGAGAGCTCAGGAGTGCTGCTGGTGACATTGTGAGTGTTTGATGAGAATCTGACTTGAGGATAGTGTGGGCATGCGACCTTGCATAGGGAGACAGAACAAGTGTTAAGAATTTGAGAGACGGTCTTTTTGCACAAGTAGTCTATTGTGTTTGACGACAATATGTTGTTAAAATGTTATTCGTCTTTGTAGAATACATTGGTATCTACGGTAAACCTAGCATGGAATTATGTTTCTATTTGTTTTAAGCTAACCTGATCGTAGCTCATGCAGCTCAATCTGCACAAATGTACAACAGTCACCGCCGAAATACCAGCAATAATCTTCCTAATCTGTGTCATGTCACAAACCGTGTCAGGATTTTCCAATTTTGTCATGCATCAGGTTTCCCAAGGTGACATTTTACTTGGGAACAAGCAGATGGATCGGACAAAGATGCTTACTATGGTACTTTGAAAAAGTCTTTTCTCTCTGGAGTAATGTTCTTGCCTCGCCTGATGTGCTCAAGTTACTTTTCGTGTAAAACATGAAGGAGACGCTAAGAAGCTTTAGAAATACATGCTTAGAAGATCAAACCTAGCCGAGAATGATTTTAATCACGTTAAGTGATCTGTTAGACAGATATTATATTTCAGAGAAGAAGAAGTTCTGGACTGACTGAACTCTGAACAGATATTTTTTAGGCTTGATACAGTCACCCCGACAGAAAAAAATCTGTTATGTTCAGTCACCATGGCAATGGAGTGGACAAACCACAAATTCCACACAAAATGCTCAAGATTGAAATGTCTGAAGCTAGCCCCATCAGGGAGATTTTCTTAAACCTGTTAATAGACAGTTCTGGTCAGGACCAAAAAGGAATATAATATTATAAACCAGGCCGTTCAAATGACTACGTTTGTGAAAAGATGTCTAATATCGTTATGCTGACGGTTTCTTATCACTGGTTATTTCATGACCAAAATCTAAGATTCGTGCATTCGTGCACTTTCACAACAACATCATTGTTCCATCTTTTTTTCTCAAATTGAGACATCTATTTACGCCGCACTTGCCTAATTGCCTTCAATCAGATAATGCCTGGCTTTCGTAAACACAAATTTCCCCAAAGCAAAAAGTAACCGAGGATCAGGTATACTGGGAACTGGTAATGTAATTTGCTTTGTTTCTCTGAGAAATGTACCAGTCTAAATAATGGTTAAGAGAATTAGACCGATTCCTGACAGAAGTCTTCATTGTGAAGAAAATATTTCACTCTTAAGTTTTAATAGTGGAAATACATTGTATACCACTGTATAATTGCGCCGTAGTTAGGATAACACTCGGGCTCGGAAAGCACTTTCAGACTACACCTTGATAATCGTATAATGGTGCATCTCACGTTTCCAGGTGGTCTCCTGCATTAACAGCATTTACCTATCTGATCCAGTCGACTTAAATATTGGAACTGACTCCGTACCCCAAGTCTGCATGGTGTCCTAAGCATGATTATAACCAAACAAAATCTTGGTACAGTGTTAGCTTGAGTTCATTCTTACAATCTCACACTCTTCGCAGTTAACGACAAAGTTACACTATGCATAGAAATACTAAGGCACAAGTACATGTATCAGTATATTGTAGATAGACGTTTTATTTTGAATACCATGCATGAACTTCATCCCAAGAGACAGCTGCCTAAATGTCTGCAATGTGCAGTATACAAGCCAATATACGGCAAGCATCACAAAAAAGACACGTCGAGTTATTTCACCCTAATCTTATCGCATTACCCACTTGCCCTTCTTTGCCCTTTTTTTTCTCTTTGCTCACGGTTTGCCTGGAGCGTAAATACCGCCCTTAGATTTACTTGGATCAAAGGCTGTGAGACTAGACATCTGATGGCCTAGTCATCCTGGTTAATGCTTGTTCAACGATTTAATCTCCTATTTCGCTCAACAGTGCCATGTTCACAAAGACCCTTGAAGCAATTGAAGACGTTTTTCTCAGCGTTTTCTGGTGCACGACAGTATCCCGTATTTTGATTCCAGAGGATCGGTTAATCAAATTCTCAATATCGACAGAAACTTCTTTAGGAACAGTTGAGCAAAGATTAAAGGCAGATTGAGAAACAGCCGTGTTATGCATTTCAATCTCTCCAAAAATCCTTGGATTTCTCTCAGCAATTCCCTGACAACCCTGGGTTTTATCGATTGAAAGAAAAGTTCAAATTGTCTACTTTTCGACTCACAACATACATTGTTTACAGCCAAGGATAACAGTAAGATTCAGCTCTTATTCTACAAGCCATACACAATTCCAAATTGCCTCTATCTGAAAATGTACGGAAGACTTTCGATATTTTCGAAATAGGACTCATGTGAACAGACACTTCACTACCCTGGACACTAATATCATTAACAACTACACGATTTTATATTGCATTCTCATATTTTCCTGGTGCAGCAGGGTCTGACAATGTGAGATTAAATGTCACCAATAACGCCAGCAAGGTATCACGATCTGTACGGTGCTTTAAAGGACAATGGAGCGGAAAGCCAAATCTCATTTTTTGCAGATATAAAGACGCTGCAAGCCATACGAAATTAATCTTCCCTTTTTTCATCCAGTAACTAGAAAAGAAAGTATCAGCTAACAAGAAATGCAAAATCATCTGATTACGGTTTAATATCGGGATGCTCATGAAAACCAATACAGAAATAATCACTTTTTCAAAACTAAACCGAGAAGTATTGAGGGCTTTAGCTGGTTTCATTACCTGTTATACCCTTCAGCGAAGTGATAACAATGCTATGAATTTGCCCAAAGCATGTCTGTATCGATGTGCCTTTCATTAAAGATAAAATATGTTTTAATTCGCGATGAATTTTTGCCACTGGGCTTGAATCTGCAGCAAGATGATCTACACCGGAAGACTTCTAAAACAGACTGAGCTGGAAAGGTCTGCAAAGCTTGGTTTCTTGGTTTAATTGACGTAAAATGTTCAAATCAATGATTTAATAAAATTGGTTAACTTAAAACATCCTCTCAAGAAAATGTGTGCTGCAGATTGCACTCTAGATGCGCGTTCTCGTGTGAATGCAGGTACATTCACTTTCCATGGCTAAAACAGAGACGGCAGCTATGCAGGGGTGTGCTATGTTTATGTTTAGCGTCAAGAGCTGATGCCCGAGATGTGGTTTCTATCAAGGTTTATACCCATATTAAGTGTAGTTCAATGAACTTTAGGTATTGTCTGTCTTGATCACCAAACACTGCAAGGTGGAGCTTAACCTTTGGTCAAGAAACCGAGGCAGAAGCCAAGGTTTTGGGCGAAATGACAGCTTCACAAGAGTCATTGGGATGTAAGTGATACAAGCAAGACTGTGGGCAGTTAGGATTCATGTTACTGTAATCTGGCCTTTGAAGTGCGACAGCAATTGTGTTTCGCTGTCAGATGTTACGATGTTGACGCGTCGAATGCGAGTGTGGGTGAAGAAAAGAACAAGGATTTAGTTATAACACCGATTGACAATGTCATTTACTTGCTGAACAACATTTAGCTTATTTGCTTTTCCAGCAGCACATGATATTGAAGACAGACGAAACAAAAGCAAACCATGCTAAAATCAGGCACACTTCGTTCTTTGCCGCTGGCAGAATGGTCCTGTTTTCACCCAGGCCGACTTTCCAAATGCGGTCCTCAGATCACACGACTAAAGGTCACCAACACTTTTTTTACACAGTGCTGGGAAAAGGCGACAAATTACATTTCAGTAATAATGTTCCTTGCTAAGTGCATGTGCTAAACGGCAATCTTTTGGAAAGGCAACCTTGACGCCCACGGACGAAAAAAGACACTGCCTCCAATAATCTTAAAATAGACTATTCTCGTCAGGCAGAGAGGGAGGTGATTGTAAAATGCAATGTTTCTTTATCTTCTTTTATCACTTCAAAGTTAACTGGTGTGTTCCAATTTTCTATTCAGGCGGTATCACAGACTATCATAACACCTTAACAAGGCTTTTTTATTATCACGCTCTAGAGATATCGGAAATACTGGCTGTCTGCAGCCATCGATCAAGCAACCTCTCATTGGTGTCCCCTGTCAACAGGATAACCTTGTCCAACACGGCTTGTGTAAGCCGCATCTGAATATTTCAATTTCACAGGCAGCATATATCAGCTTAAGTGGATTAGCCTAGAATGGTAATCATCAACACTGCCTGTGAATATGCACGCGTGACGAAATTAAAGTTCTCCTTCACATCTGATTATTTCATCCTAACATTACTTGGAATAGTTGTATTCAGTACCTAATATAAATACTCAACTGAATACTGCCAACTTGGCTTGAATTGCAGGAATGGCAAAGCATGCAAAACCATTTCAATCTCCCATTTTTTTAACATTGCCAATCGACACTACACGAGTACTGCCATGTGAGTGCGAGATTAAGTGAAACTTCCAAGTCGAACTTGATGCGATCAGAAATTGTTACGATCATGTTACGTGAGATCGAGGTCTTAAAGGAAATTTGACAGTTGCCATCGCTCACAAGAATCCCCTGCTGCATTAGCGAGAGAGCAACGAGTCGTCCTTCGATTCATCCAAGGTCGTTCCGAAGTGACAAGGAAAGTGTGTAGCCACCAGATGGCTGTCATCTTGTTGACAATGTTGCTCCTGGAGGCTTCTCCAGGACGGCAGCTTCTAATGAAAATTCAATGAGTGGATTTTCTTTACGTAGCCTACCATGAGATTCATTACAGCAGGTGACACAATTTAATAAAAGTAGGATCGTAAGTTAAATGCAAATTTGGTAATATTTTTTTCATTTAGTCATGGCTTGATATCAATCAACCCATAGTGCATCATCATGCATGGCTGTTCGCAGTCCTCATAAAATGGATGTTCTGGAACATCGTAATGCAACTTGCAGAGATAAACTATACATAGTTCATCAGCCGTGCTATATAAAAAAGAGATTAGAGAATTGTAAAATGGGCTCACAATTCATCCATTTGGGTGTGATTAGTACCAAAGGATTTGTAATCAGGTTAGCTCATGTAGCTCGCTGGATGTTCATCATAATAGAGTGTATGTAGTATGTTATGTATGGCAGCGCTTAGATCTATCGCATTTTGAAGTTAACCCCTTGAAGAAGAAGAAACTCTAGGTAATTGATGGTATATCAGTCGATTCCCATTGTATGTATAAACTGATGGTGTGTAATTGAACAGAAGACATTTTCTCAATGTTTACTCTTGTTGACTCCCCTTAAAAGTGGGCTGAAATTAATGAACGTGACCTATTCATAATCATTCATGACTGAAAGAGTTAAAATATGTCAAATATCACGATTGGAAATATCAGTTTAAATTCAACAAACCCTTTGATAAATTTGAACAATTTTAATCCAATTGCATGTGATATTAGATGGTGTAAAGCTGACCGCCTTTCAACAGTAAATGTAACAAAATATAAGTTCAGTAAGAACAGGGTGACGTAGTAAGAACTCACCTGGCGACAGTAGATTATGGTCATTAAAGAAATAACATATTGAAACTGTCTAGTGAATAATCTATTCTCAGAACCAATCAATATTCCTCAAAATCCCTAGTCTTCATTATGCTGCCTGTCATATCGGTGCATAGGTGTCCGTTTTAATGACCCCGTGGCACCAGTTACATCCAAGTTAAATTAACAGACCTTTTCCTGAATATTTCAAGTCGATTTCACCAACCTTCCTATAAACTCCGCGATATTAAAAACTTGTCAAGCACACCCCTTGGTTGGTGACAGGTCGATACAGTTTCTACATCTTTGTTTGAACAGTGTCCTCCCGTACCGTTCTATTCATGCTCGTGTATTCGATATTGACAGGCAAGATGACTTATGGATGTCGAGGGTTGAAAACAAACATACTGCATCTCCAGCTCCCCTAGGAAATACATACGCATTGTTTGAACATGGACAGGGTGTGTGACAGTTTAATTGCTATATGCATCCGATAGCATGCATATGAACCATGAATCATCGCTATTTCCCCAAAGAGTAATCTAGGTGAAAGCGTTGATGCCTGCGGCCAAGGCTTGCTGAAATCGATGTTCACAACACTTTTGGATTGGTATTGACATAAACCCAGTGTTTGAGTTATTCGGAGGCTCAACGTTATCTAGGACGACTATTTTTTTTCCTGTGGTACTAAAAATAGGGTTAAGGTGAGTGCTGTAGACACGACACAATGGACTATCTAATTGCCATTTGTATGACCTGGCCATTTGAGGTGATCGTTTGCTCCACGTTTAATGAAATGATAACCAATAAAAACTATACAATCTATAGCACATTCGATTATCATGCGTTTGGGGAGATGTGTTGTGGAAATGGTATACATGACATGAAAAAAAACAGGGACAAAAGCTCAATTTGTGCAAAAAGAGAAACAAGACTGTTTGCTATAAAGCACTAAGGCAGAAGATGAAAGAATGTAGAAACAGTAGGCAGCACATTCGTGATCGTCTAATTGGGACTGCATGCAGCAGCCATTAGGGAAGGGGCCATCAGCCTGACGTGACACAATTGGCCATGCAAGGTTGGACCTTGCATGTCATCTGTTTTAGCAGATTGACCTACTGAATCAAGGACTGACTTTGGGTTTATCCTATTCTCATAACAGAAGCAGGACAAAATGGCCATAATTAGCGGTACATTTCTTCATAACTCGAGTCATCAGTGATAAAACTTGGCAGAAGAAACAGTGACAATCTCAAGCCTGTTGTTGACGATGGACCATGGAAGGGTCGATAATTGCTTTCCAACTAGCACCCCTGGACATAACATTTCGCGTTCTAGGTTCTGAAACTAAGCCTTAGGCCTATTAAACTGATTCGCGAAGTCAACCTGAATCGCATCTTTGTATCATTTTTGTTTCGCATCAAATGTTACCTATTATCGTCAACCTCTGTAATTATACTTGGTTTCTGGATGATGAAAGAATGAACTCCGTGGCGTAGGATGTCGCATTCATGGAAAGGTCGTCGACATAAAACCTGCCGGTTCATGGTTCTAGAAACAATAGACAGGTAGTTCTTGTCTCGATGAAATAGCTATGCTATGAAATACTTATACTGCAGACATAGCTCTTCAACGTGTCATGGTATTTCAGTTAAAATGTCAAGGCTGATGAAATGCACACTACCATCTATAGAATGTTGGGTATCGTGTGACAAAACATATAGTAAATGAAGTCGAGGTCGTTCATTTCCTTTTATATGCCAAACGTAGTAACATATGATGTTTCGTGTGTGTATTCTCGTCAATAACGCAAAGAATATTTATTATCTAAACTTCAAGGTACAGTCTTATTCTGACTACAGTACAAAACAATTGTTGAGAGAAGGCCAAGCAGGTCCCAGCCAAAACGTCTATAAACCGTTATCTGCATTTCTCTGAATTGTGTACATTGCACAAATAAAGACATATTTTTAGCAAGTAAGATCTATATTAATGTCTTTATCCCGCATTGCTCAAGGCAAGGTATTATCACATCTGAAAAGATGGTTTTGCATTGCAAATGACAATACGGGCCGTGCCCAAAATCGATCGAAGAAATGGCTGGGAAACACCTCGTTGGCAAAGAAAAAAAATCAAAAGTATACTCTAATGATACAAAGGTACTAAATGAGCGAGAATCAAAAGGACACATACGCCAAGATACACCTTGTAACCGACAGATATATATCAATCGGGTGCTAATGACAGTAGAATGGCAAAATTCAAATCTAACATATCGTCAAAAGACGTATTTCGCAACAGAATTTCTAAAAGTATGGCCGAACTAATACAGCGTTTCTTTATGTGATCTGAGAATGTAATGTTTATTCAGAAGACGAGTCACATATTCGCCTGTATGCATGACGACGCTATTACTGTTTCACACAATGCCACCTGGTCTCCTGGAATTTATTCATCTTAACTAGGCCGGTTTTAGATATGAGAAAAAGTGTCATGCAAATGATCGAACTATTCCCCTTTGAAATGTCAGTGTATCCCTCAACGCTCAATAATACCTTGACGACTATTACCATACAAGTGCTTGAAGATGGTATGGAATAATAGCTCTCGATATCAGTATCCTATTATTGAAAATGAGATTGAGTTGATTTTAAACGGCTTGCTCAGTTAGGAGATATATGCATTGCTTCTAAACTGAGTATTTCTGCCAAGCGAATGCAAAACTACGCAACAGATTTCGCAATACATGTACAGTATAAAGAAAAGGAGTATGAAAACGGAAAAAGAGTAATCTCTTTTTGACTGACTCGCACTTCAGCTATGATGAAAATGCATGCTTTGGAAAAATGATCTCAAGCACAAATATTTCAACCTCGATGCTTTGAGTTAGCCAAAGTGTTCAAAAGAGCAGTTTGGGGGGACTCGACACTATCGGCCGTTCGGGAATCCGTGTCTTACATTACACACGGTACATTCTGAAACTTTCTTTTAGATGTATCTTTTTCGGTGCTGAACATGACTCATCTTCTGAAGCGTTCATTGACAAACGCCTCCTGTCAAATGTCTCATATTTCAAACATCATCCGTCCGAGTGAAGAGGGATTAAAATTTGATTCATTGGTGTGTTGGAATCAATAGCTCATTAAATATTGACATGAAAGAAATCCTTAGATGACCTTCAGGATCATAGATGCAAAGCAAAGGTTTAATGGCTATCTGATTCAATCCATGGATGTCTGATTCCAGAGAGCTCTTTCATAAGAATGTTCACCAATTCAACACTTCGTTTTTACATGTGCGAGTCACAAGATGACTTCCATATGAGAAGAGCATGTTTATGTCTGGTTTCGGGATGCAGACATGCCACATGACCCTAGATCCCTAGAATACGACAGGGTAAAAGGAGTAATTGTTAATGAAAAAGGGACAGGGAAAAAATTCTAGTGCAAAGTGATTGTTTTTCAACTTACAACAAGCTATAATAATGAGGAGCTAACGCAATCAATTAAACCAGGATGTCGTGGTTAGGATCATATCAAATCGTTAAGCATGTACGTCATTACCATGAGATCAGGTGAACCAAGGAGACGAGACTCACCCGATATGCGCTGTACCGAAAGGTGACCTCAGTGCACGTTATTTACTTTTTACCATTCTGACGCATATGCGTTGATTGCAATTGTCTCTCTAGGATTTTAGTTTCGACATTCGACGGTAATATCACATTGGTTCTTATGATAGTTCAAAGGCGAGTGACACACAATGTCAATATAAGGCGATTAAAAACATCTTGCTCTCCTCGGTTGTGTTTGATGCTGTTGTGATTACTACTGTTTATTATGGTATGAGGTATGAAATATCCTTGCAAATCCTTTTTATGGTATAGCTACACACCATATGAAACTAGAGACATGATAAGGACTGACTGTCACTACAGCATTAAGATGTCAAAGCCGCCCAAACATCCATCGAATATCAAAGTTGAAAACAACCTCTCTGGATTAAAAGAAGACTATCCAAACCATGTTAAGATGCCATTGGCTCCTATCTCAGTCCACGCTTTTATCATCATTTACTCTTATTGACCATTTCCCGTGTCTCCCCAGATCACAGAGTGGCCCAATCGTTATTGTTTCCTCTTATCAGAAGCAGGAACGGTAATGGCTAAAGCTTTCCTCATTCATGATGATAAAGTGTCCACAATATCAATAAATATGGTCAGTGAAGGCCTAATGGTCTGTTCACCTGGCGTTTCCTCAATAATGATTGCAAGAAGACGGTCAATCGATGAAACACTAAGAGTTGAAGTTGTTACATAAAGTAACGAGGAAAAGCAGATGGCTATTTACACAGCTTTTCAAAACCAACCAGTGTATTTGAATGTGAAACAAAGAAAAAGTAAGTATGAGAGATCCAGTGGAATGCAAGGGCTGGACAGCAGGGTAAACACACACATCCCACAAGACACTCTCCTATACCAGGATATGTGACAACAATGCTGGAGAGAAAAAAAACATGTAGGGAATCACAGCAAGACCTTGGAAAGACAAACCACTTCATCTCCGCAACAAAGGACTGAAGTTATAGCACATGAAGGCTGAACGCAGCAGGGGAAGAAGAATAACTTAGTGCAACTTACTGTACAAAACTATACACTTCTGCTAGCATAAACCTGATGACACCATTTTGAGGAACAATACCTGATCCCTCCTGGTGCCAGCATAGATTTCCTATAGCTGTAACCCAACTGTTCCCCACTCCCAGCTGGAGTATCGATATACTTCATGTCACACTATGGTCGGATTAACTTACCCAGTAGCGCATGATAAAAGTGGCATTGGTAGGCTAGATTTACGGAATATGAACCCATATGACCCATTACGCATGCAAACATGGCCTTTGTGCGTGGAAATGTACTGTGGGAGGAGAGGATACCCGATAGCACCGGCTCCTGGACAGATAAACGACTACTGGCACCACATGATGAAGAAAGTTTGACATTCCGTTTTAAAAGTCTATCTCCATTTTCGGGGAAACGAGAAACCACACGGACAAACTGGATTGAGAACAGATGACAGGATGAGGAAAGTTTTTTGTTTTGTTTAAAAATTGGTTTGGACAAAAGAGGAGAGTGAAATGATACGCTTTAACTTTTACTTATTTAGCTAAGGTCGCATTGCACCAAGGATTGCAGCCATTAGGGCTATTTTCAATTTTGGAAAGCATTATCATGTTGCAGTCAAATGCCAACATCAGATAGATCAATGCATGGTGCAACCCGTAACAGCTGACTGGAAAATCGGCACCATAGTCTCTTTATCCAGGTCTGGTAACTTCGAAGATGGATCTTGTAATTTTCTGCTTCGTAACGAGCCAAGTGTAACAATGAAATAATCTAATCTTTATTAGTTTGTCGTTTAACTGACCAAATTGCCCACCTAGAAACCGCCAACGCACTACGCACTAGATTACCTCAGAGCCAACTCATTGATTGTCAATCGTTCGATCATTACATCCTGAGTGACACCCGACGTCATAAAAACAGGAATCAAGAACAACATAGCACGCTGTCAATGACACAAAGCAACATATTAGGTGCGTTGATGTGTGTTGATTTCTTTTCTATTAGCTCAGTTAGAAACAATGCCGAGGTTTCCGCCAATTTTCGATTCAGTGACATCTGCCATTTCCCTTTTTTGCCCTCAGACATCAGGGGTGAGATCTATATGAACCTGTCAGTAATTATCAGAGAGAATACTTGATCAGGAATAATGAGGTGTCAAGAGAGTTATCACTTCTTATATCAGCTGACAAATTGGTTAGAGACCGGCAGGTATCCTGAGATTCAGGGTTTTTAACTCCTTCATACTTGAAATATTGAGCACGGAGTACACTGGGAGCCCCTAATGATGAAAAGGAATTGATGGATCTTCCATATAATTCTGATTAAAAGTACTCCTTAACAACAAAAGGGCCGTGTGCAGCAAGCGACAAGAAACTGAATATTCTATTCAGTTTGACCTAAGGTTTCATTTTCATCCATGAATTTGCTGCACATAATGTTATTGATCGTGACACGTCATGCAATATCATGACTTCAATGCTTTTTTCATTGACTGATGAGCCTCTACATAATCTCTAGGATATTTGAGAAAAAGAATGAAAAATCAGAGCAATTATGCGATACGTGCCTCAAAAATATCATATAGCCCTATTACTTTTCACCATTAAAGACACTTTTTATCAAATAAAAGAAGTACAAGAAATTGATATTTTCAATAACATCCCTAATTTTGCTGATCTCTTTGATGCATCACGCAAGACACGATATTTTGACAGCTATAACAATACAATCAAAGCTTGCTGCTCCTGGCAGTTTAATTGGATATAACATATTGTCATGTCAGCCAACGTCACCTGCTTACACAAAAAAAACATTACTCATTCTTTTCAGAATATCGAATAGATTTCTAAACACTGTGTATTTCGGATTGGCAGTTCACGCACACTTGGGTTATATCACAGAACCTTTGAACGGTTTGATTAGCAATCGAGTGTTCTCCTCAAAGCCCAGCCTCCAGACGATTTCAACGTCCTTTTTACAGCCGGATTAAGCTTGGTCTAATTGGCCGAACTCAAGATGTGACATTGATTGACATATCAAATGGCGGTTGTAATACCTGCACTCAGGTTGTGACAAGTTACATTCACAGGGCGTTCGTGTAATCACGCACCTTCAAGATCACTGTCAAGGGATCAATCCATCAGCTCAATTTTTCCAATGGCAGTTTGCAACTTCAAACTGAGGTGCAAGAGTCTAAGTTACGACAGTCTTTTGGAGAAGCTGTCCAGTTAGCTGAAGATGTCAGACATCTGTGGTGGCAATGTATTGCATCGGCAGCTACATGTATGTTGTGGTACGACGTGGCTCATCCAGTAGAAGCGTTGACACGTTTCGTCTGGATCACCACAAGCCAAAAGGACAAACGGGGGATGTTGCGCTATCATTATTATCCATTCCGATCCTAAAGTACCAAGTCCATATGCAGGTTGCCAACAGCAGCAAAAGACACCGGAAAAATAGTTGCCCAGTCAAGCCAGATAAGCCTGAACCGAGTGGGATGTTTAGCTGATATCTAGTACATGAAAAGATACTCAAACAGAAACACAAAGGCTGCAAGTCAACACGTCCATATTGATACCCTAGACAGTTCTGACTGCTGCAAATATCATGAGACTCTTGCTAAACACAAAGGGTACATCTAACAAGACAATGCAGAAGCATCTCCATTGTGTGAGTAAATGCTTCATCAAAAAATGGAAAGCATCATAAACCTTCTCAAGACGAACACATCATAGAAAAAATCTGTCACCAAACTAGATGCTTGTAGATGAAAGGTAAATGTCCTGCTATTGCTATGATATGAGACAGCTCTACAGATATGGCAACATTTCACCAACATTTCACCAACATTTGTGGTACTCTTGTCTATAAAGTCGGTTAGTTTACTATTATCAAGAATGCATTTTTTAACTTCGGCCAGCTGAATTTCCTTTTTTCAAACAAATCTACGAAAAAAAGGGAACACCCTGTTCGAAGCATCCTAAAGATGTGTGATATGTCACATGATTGCTTAGGCCAATGAGTCATTTAAAAAATGTCATACAAGCCTTATTTTTTCTAAATCGTTCAATTAACTGTATGGAAATAGTTGCCGCGGTAGGTTAATGAAATGACTATCCCAAAGACACTCCAGAATTTCTGATGATGTTTAACAAAAGAATATTCAATGAACTCTGATATTCTATTGTTCAGGCCACGAGAGAGTAAAGGTGGGCAATTTAAAGGATTAAAAGATGACTCATCTAATGTGTGCGTCCCTGGACGGTTGCAATATGTTGCTAAATAGCAATGCCCTCAAATCATGATGAGTATACTACTAAAGGAGTGTTTGACATTGTGGAAGTATTGCCTTCCTTCTACTTCTGCTTTCGACGTTTACCATTCAAACTCTGTAAATTGTTGGCCAGATTTTTCAGTCCAGACAGGTTGTTTGTTTGTTCATTGAGCTAGCGATCATCACAGCCTGGTTTCTGGTACTGCCCCTTGTGGTACAAAGATTTGACCTTAAGACACTGCGATACCCGAACTCCAGGTCACATATTACAGGACAGCATAAACCTCTAAGCCAAACGGCTACAGACTTGGCCAGCAGAAGAATAACCCTTGACCACCATAACTATTTGCTGTTCAGGGGAACTGCCCGAAAGGCTATGTCTAAATATGCTGTATATGCGACGACAGAATGCGATTTTGAACATGGCTAGGGCTGCTATGGCTAGAGCAGTTTCGAAGTCATTGCGGCTAAATTCATTGGATACAGAATGTCAGGGTAAACACTTTAGTGCATCCGTATCGGCTATTTGTCATAACCCAGAGTGCTTCAAATCAGAACATCCTCCTCTCAAATAAGTACATCCTGATTGGCAATTGTAGCCAAACCATTAGTAGGTGCACTAATATATTTGTCTAATTCATGATTCATGGACAAATTCAATCGAAACAATATGTACTTCGAGTCCCTAGTGATTATGATGAATAATAAATACTTTAATGATAAAAACTGACGTTTTGTTCTCGAGAATTAGCATGAGTAACAGACACATCTATCATTGATAAACCCCTTTAGAAATAAAATGAAATTAACTATGAATGACCATAAATTCGCTCAGTAAAAAAATATCTACATGTATGAGTAAGGTAGGAGTGAAAGCATTTATCACATGTAACACACAATTTAGCGCCCAAGCAGAAAGCAAATTACGTTCAGCAGTAACGTTTTTCGCCAATGACATACAACATGAAAGCGTTCTTAACAACACTAAAGTAATCTGCATTAAAAAACAGTACCAACGATTGCATTAAAGCTCATTCATTATGTTTGTTTTATCATTACACAGATTATCTGATTATTGTAGGATTCGAGAATGAAATAAATGTAATGATGCAGTTTTTCACAGTGTAATCGTGAGCTAAATATGAAATGTACGCTACTAGTGCTTCCAAACTTACAATGTGTTTTGTTTCATCCAACACCATGCAAAGCACGTAACCGCCCACTCAAGGTCGCGGTATTTTCAAATTTCTAATCTCTCTCAAAATTCAGTCTCTGGGAGAAATATAAAATACTGAGTGCAAATCGGATGACAAAACACTCTCCTGCAATATGAATTCATTTGAAAATTCTGATGGGAATATCCTACGGGGATCAGGTGCAGTCTGTTTAAAATCTACATTAGACTGAATAAACATGGTACATTTGGTGAATATCATATATTATATCTGTCCCTTTACCGATATCGGTACAATTAAAAATTGGGTTGTATGGTTGAATCGGCGGAACTGAAATTGCTAAACCTGACGTCAAAACACTCGAACTTACATGAGCTGGTGAAGGAAAAGACTCCAATCTATTCAACCCCTCTATCAGCCGTGGCAATCATTTAAGAGACTGCATCTAGTATCAAGTACCTACAAGGTAAACCCACTAGATTTCTTTAGTTCTGTTCACTACATGCTTTGACCTAAAATGTACAAATTTGTTGTCCTAGGTAACATATAGAGAGATTGAAAGATCACAGAGTTAGCTTAGTATAAGTATATCGTCTGCTTTGCAACAGCCAAGTTCAGAAAATGGAGTCCACTGCTGATTGTCTCGTTACCATTGATATGATGGTTGAAGAGTTGCAGAGAAATGAACCAACGCATCAATAATTGGGAACATCTATATCACTAACAGTTGTTACAACTACTCTACTGGTACACTCAAACCACATGACTGACATGCTTATTTAGCCTGTTCTTTCTCGTGCTCGCTTCCTCGCTATAAATCAAATCGCCCTGTCATCCCATTTATCATGCAGACAAGCTGGCACTTGTACGGCTTATAATGCATTGTGTTAGCATGCTAGTTAGTCTAGTTAGCGTTTAGCTATAACTCGTATTCATCATTTGAACGTGACCAGTAGCAACACTGGTCTTGCTAACCTACATGGCAGGTGTACAATATAGATTCATGCTAACCTTTCTTTCAGTATACTTCAAATATGTACACATGCTGTGTGTTTCCTACGGCCTTCAGCAACAACAACACCAGGATGCTCCTTGGTGATGAATATGACAAACATCTACCATTTGATCAATCTAGTGGTGGCCTTCAAAATGTATGAGACGTTTTGTTTGTGATGGTCAGTCATGTACTTATCTCACTTTTAGGTAGCCAGCTGTAAGGCTATAATTGACCGGTATTTGGTCCGAGGTAATGACAGAGACGGATAGAGTAAAAACATCAATCTATCAGAAAGTGACTTGATTATGATTCCATCGATATGCAACCAAGTTAACCCACCCTAACATCACCCTCATAAAATAAATGCCCAAGTCAATTTTTGCCAAGTTGATATTTTCACCTAAATCAGCACTTTACCATAAGTGTCGCCTGTGGTAAAGGTGCTTAACTGAATGTCTCATCTCCGCAGTGGAGAAACTGCCAAAGTGAATTAGGCAGTTTTTTCAATTAGGAGATAAATCAGCCTAAGTCCCAAGCTTGACTTAGGCAGTTATTCCACTGAGGTGATGAATCAGCCTAAGTCAAGTATAGTTAAGTATTAACCTTCTTTCACAACACCTCCACTTTGAAAACACCATTATATAAAATGATAAGGTAGAGTTCGGTCCAGACATTGTCATCTCGATCCTTAACAGTACTAGATGTACATACCATTGACATTTTACCTTTTTGATAACATATTGTAATGTACATCTCTGTTTCCTGATGTTACAGTTCAATGCTTTCCTTCATCCATCATTGTCCTTTCGTCACACTTTCCATTGTTTCTGACACATTTCAATTTTGTATCTTTCAGGTGAGTTGACGTTAAGATCCTTTTAAGACTTAAAGGTAAAGGACTTGCTTTTAATTGAGGTCAAGAGTCTTTGACCAATAAGACTAGGAATAGAAATGGTTTGGTTGTTTAGCTCTCAAGTCCAAAATAGGGAGCATGTTAAGTTGTCTCACATCAAGTAGTCGCAGAAGAGAATAATGTTCATATCAAAACATTTTTGAACGTTTATTTTCTGTTAGGAGATTTTGATCTTACGCCCACATTCATAAACCATAACGGCCGAATACAAAGCTACATACTGTAACATAAAAAAATATTATCAACCAAATGTTATATGTGTCTGGAGAACAACATGAATCCATGTACTTATCCTTCCCCAGCCAGCAGTGCCTGGTACAAAAATAATACAAAATGTATTAACCCTGGTTATCTCTCTCTGCCAGACAACTGAAAAAAGGATATCTATGGTGATCATTGTAGGTTGAGTAAGCCATGGCCGGGGTAATTTGTCACGGGGGTTTATTGGATTTTTGGTCAGAGGTGGGGGGGATGTGGGCGTTTGTCTTTAGCTTCGGAGAACATGCAGTCATGTATTACTATTTTTGGAGGGAGACAGCGATGCAGTTTCCCCTAAAGATGGATATCTTCAAATCAGAATAAATGGGTAGAATAAATTGTCTTTACAGATTGACGGTAAAATCTCTTCCTTTCTCATGATAGTGCATTGCAAAATTACATTGAGAATACATTGCCTGGCAAAACTAACCTAGCGAAGCAAATGGCAAAATAATTAGATCCTTATGGTTGAGTTCTATCCCACAAGACCAAGAAAATATAAGATCAAACTTTAAAATGTTCATCCAAAAATCAAATTTGTTAATCAGAGTACCGTTCATAGGCTTTTGATTATAAGAAAATTGAAAGTACAGGCCCAGCTGATGACTGGCCGCAGTGGTGTTATTGATTATGCCATTGCATCCTACAGACTAGCTATAATAATTCCAATATTTTATACTTCGACTTACTTAGACAGCACAGGACAATGATTGCTCCTAAGAATTGTAGACTAACAGGAACTTATCAATAATTCATTGTATTGCTACAGGCTATCGGCAGGTGTGCCATGGTACTTCTTCACTGGTCATACGATATTTGAAAATGTTTCTAGATATTCCTTCAGGTATAGCAATTTATGATTCATGTCCAAGAAATATGTAGTGTCCTAGGTAAGGTGATATTTGAACCTTCTTCAGAAACATTGTGATATCTTCTAAATGTAACCAATCTATGAGACGCTTTCAAGTTCAAGAATATTTGTGATACATGTATCTTCTAATAGTGACCAAACTTACGAAAAGTGTTTAAGCTTAAGAAAGCTCGTGATTTCTTCTTATACAAGCCAATCTATGAGAAGTTTTTAAGGTTAAGAAAAGTTGTAATATCTTCTGATGAGCAACCAAATATATGTCAAAAGTTGTTCAAAATCACGAAATGTTGTGACATTTTCTAAGAGTAACCATCAATGAGAAATGGGGGTTTTAGTAACTCCAAGACTTTCATCCTTCTGTTATCATTTGAAACAATTAAATGAGATCACACGATGCACACCCAACACAATTTAGTGGTTTAATAAGACGTATGAGAACCACAGATGTTCAAGTTATTGACCGACTGACTCACCATGTCCATTTACTGAATCAGAAGAACAAGTTAACTAGCATATCAGGTAAGCCAAGACAGTCAGTCACCAAGTAAGTGGTTAGCAGTCGATCAGTTTTCAGGCAAACCTGCCAACATGCCCAAAGCTCGGTTGTTAGCCGGATTCGCATTGTTCTACAGTCACCTAATACTGTGACGAATCCGAGAAACCGGTACAAATGACGACAACGTCTTTCACCGGATCACCTGCTCAAGCTGTGAGCCAATATCATCAAATATTCATCGAAAAGTAATCACTTTTTGAACAAAAGCTTTACTGATGATCAAGATTTAATGGTTTTCTAGTATTTCTATGCGAGTCGATTACCTTTGTCTGTTACTTAAGTGCAGCACTAAGCCAGCCAGTAAAGCATAAAAATCCTAGCTGTACTTATGCACAGCTTTCGCAGGATAATGGCTACATTCTTCTGAGTGACAGCTGTCATCTAAAGAAGCTGACCACGTTAGACCAACCCCAAGAGCAAACCACTTATTGGCCGAGCGCTGCACACAAATTAAAGGTGCCTTATGAAGATTACATCATCTGGAAAGCAAAGCTTGCATTTTGCGACAGAAGTTATCGATAGTCCTTAATACTCAGAATGACTGGACCACAGCTGCTATTCGGTAGTTTCTTAGAGCAACCACTTACTGGCGAAGTGACAATAAATATTTAATGCAAGGACACTTCATATGCAATGCTACCTTCTCCAAAGAGCTTTTTATGGCTGAGGAGAGAAACCTGATACGGATAGAACATTCAATGCCAGCTTTGTGTTGACTGTGTGGAATCGGTGAGGTAATACGATGCCTCCTTCACCATTTTGTGACTCAATCAACTGAATGTTTCATGAAGTAGGTTAATCATTATTTCCAATTACATCTCAGACTTACGAAGAAATCATGAAATGAATATAAAAATGCAAAGTAAGTCATGTTCCTTGTGAAGCTCAGTTTCATTACATGCGCATGCAATTGGAAGGTACTTTTTGAATCAACACACTGATACTCTGTAGGCGAAGTGAAACGCCAATATCATCATACCATATCTTTATCTGGAGGAGATCATGACCAGTCGGTAATATCATTCTGGTCATAAACATGACTGCCTTTTGATGTGAATGGTAACGACCAACCTGACAGGACCATACATAGATTACTACCAGAATCAATAACCAAGCTAATCTAAGCTTGGATTGTCGATAATGACAGACATCAAACACTCGTGCAGGTGACGAGCCCTCTGTCTAGGGAAAGGCCAATATTGGGTACACACACGAATATAGCTTGGCCAAACGTTGGTCGGAGGCATCCCCAGTGGTATTTGAAGCCACAGCCAATATTCAACTGAAGCACACCAAACGATTTGTATATGCCCCTGACTATAAACATCAAAGGTACTGCATGTGCAATGCTTCCTTTTGTTGAGGAAGTATTGGCAACATGTGTATATGGCTTGATCAACCGTTTGTCATGCAATCTCAGGGGGGATGAATTTGCACCCACAGGCATGTTCAGTTCCTATCAACGAAGAGCTGCGAACAACAAATTACGAAGTATGATACGGCAGACATTAGTAGTTCGTAGTTCGTCGTTCGTATGGGTGCGAAACTTGCCAAACGTCTTTAATGACAACCCCGAATGCCTCTGATAGTGATATGATCGAGTCCATCTTCTGCCACACATATATTACGCCTGGATGAAAGGTTGAGTGTTGAGCAGCCATGGTACTGATGAATATGATACCACGCCGAACATTCAGTAGCCACGCGGTGGCATGGTAATCTGGAGTCGGAACCACATAGAATTATGAAAGAGTACACCACAATGCTTTCTCATCAGTATTATTAGCGACATCCATATTTTGGGATT
This sequence comes from Lineus longissimus, assembly GCF_910592395.1. NCBI lineage: Eukaryota > Metazoa > Nemertea > Pilidiophora > Heteronemertea > Lineidae > Lineus > Lineus longissimus. The sequence continues at coordinate 26,487,873 of NC_088309.1, read as the reverse complement.
TGTCACATCATGTCTGGGTTACCGGAAAGGTAGTATGCGTTATGTCGAGATTATGTTGTCTGCACCTGGTATCAACGGATAACGTGTCTGGAGAGGGAATGGCATTAGCCAACTGTGTTACCGAGTGTTACTGATTATTCCAGGTTGTTGATGGAAACTGCACTTTCAATAATAGGCTTTCTGATGTAAAGTCCATTTGTCGAGTCCGCCACTCTTCGGATCGGTTCATTGTGTTCAGAGAGAATCACAGTGACAGCACAACTGGTATTAACCTTAACAAATTGATCCAGTTATCAGTTAACTGTTATCATGTATCTGATATCGAAACCACTGAAACGTAATTTGTGGCCATTCCAACTGAAGCATTGGAGGAAAGGAACATTTAGGTCTGGTTTCGTTGATTATAATTATCATTTTGAGTTGGTGTCGTCTTCAGAAGTAAGCCGTTTCTATATATAACATTCCGAGTTTGCTGACCCAGACCAGAGGTCAATGAATTGATCCTCCTCGATCTATCATGACCAGGTGCCTGTTTCCCACCACTGTGAATTCAATTAAACATGCTATTTAGTGGCTGGGATAACAATAGGACAAATCAAATAGGAATTGATTTGATGAGGGATCAAGTGGAGGTTGATCTACAACGTTTGAATATGGGTTTGAGATAATCCCTTGCTATGACTGAGTGATTTCGACTTGGGATTATATGTCTACCAGATCCCAAGGTATAGTCCGAAAGAGCGCCCGATAAAATCAGTTCACCACAGGCTATATTATTTGTCATTCTCGTATTGGTTACATAACATGTAATACAACCAGTTCCCAGCAAGGGTTTCAGCTAAGCAGATTAGTCCCCCTGATTTCTAGCTGGGCATGACTTGAGTAAGAATTTCCGCCACACACTGACAGTGACATTACCAATGCTAATTGAACTTTCCTCCGGGGAATCTGAGTCTGGGTTACATAAACCAATATCCACCAAATTACCGCCATGTGATTCCAATCCAGGTGTGTCTGCCACTGAATGTAATTCTCTCTCAAGTTCATTATTTCAGAGACTTTGTCAATACTCCGATCGCTAACGGTATTTACGTAACGTTTCATGTGCAAGTGTGAGCTTTGTATTACATGCAGTAACATAACAAATTCCCCTTCAGCACGTGTGAGAGCACATGCATCTACCAGCTGCATGGCCAAAACCCCAAACTGATCAATTGGTGACTGGATAAGCCAGCGCTGCTGGTCTCGCTCGGGCGACCGGTATGGTCACATATACGCCGTTTCCCCCTAAGAACGAGATGAGATAGTCTGGGATCGTACAGGTGACTACAACCCCAGTGTTTCCATGCGATGACCCACTAGAAATTCCCTTTCAATGGCAGACTAATATCTGATAGGGGTGTGAGGCAAGAGCGATTGAACTGGTATTTCTGTGCTTCGGCACGTGTGAACAGACAGTCACTACACAGATGAGTTAATGATCTAGTGCACACATTCAGTTAAGGTTGATACAACACCACTTGACGTTGAGTACTCCTCTTCATGAGAAAGCCAGGGACAAATCCCTCTCATCGCAGGACGTGGCCTGCCTCATCCCGAATGACCGAGAATAAGAAAGATACTACTAATGGATGGACCATTAGCATGCTCGGGAAGGAAGGACAGATTTCTGTAACGACCAACCACTTGCTGGAATCGCCATCAGGACATGATGGTGGGGAGACGCGGAAAATGATAAGCCTCGGTCGTTAAGGGCAAAGACTCTTTTACGTTCCTAAACTTTCCGTTGTCCGATGCACCAGCTTTTCAAAGTCGCATTCTTCCTTCACTTTTCCTTCACTTTAGCTAAGTACTTCATGCCTAGTTAGAGTTGAACAATCGGACCCATATAAGATTATCAGTCCTTGAGGCTGTCGCTTTAAAAGGATTCTAAAGACTTCAGAGTGCAGATATCCTTGAAAATGTCCATTCCATTGAGGAACACACGAATTCTCTCCATGATACAGTTTTGAAGGAGATGTGTCAGTTTCGACATACTAACAATGATAGCCTTTGCCGCTGATCGCAACAACATTGCACATACATCTGCACATCAATATAATATCTGGTCTGATAGGTCAATCACTGTAAAAGTTGAAGTGCTAGACGGCCACTCATTATCAGGTCAATCAAAACGAGAAATTGGAATGAGAGGAACTCTTGACCGTATGCCAGTAGCGCAAGCCTACTGGTGCTCTCGGCAGCGCAATATGACTATGTCACCAATCCAGGGATTAGCCAATATTATCTAGTATCTGATCCTTTGTGACAAGATACCTTACATGGACAGTCAGAGTGTGAAGATACCACCATGCTAATACACCTTTAAGCCCTGGAAAAGCCTGCAAGAATCCATAAGTGACCCCTGCTAAGATTGGGCTGATATAACATGAGTCAGCCGCACATTGTCTTCAGATGGATGCAAGAAAAGATATTATCCTCGAATATGGAGTTTATCAACGGATTAATTTGTCAAGAAAGCTAAGCCAAGCAGGATTTTGAATGATTCCGGTTCCAGTTTTGGGCAAAAAAGGAGAAATCGTGTGTTTTTCTGATTACATCAACAGTTATATCGAATCTGATAGCAATGTTCGCAATTTACCAAGTATTGTCATTTCGGCAGTTCCATCATATTTGGTTTGATCTTTGTCGTTTTGGAATATGTGCAGACAAGATAAATTCATCGCGGAGTGCAAGAAATTGGCCTCAAACTCCGCTGTAATTCCAAATGTGGAGCTGCTCGGAACTGTGAAGGCATTTCAGAAAAACTATCACTGAACAACCCAATCTATCAGTTGACCTGGAGTATTTATTTAGTCATTTCCATGAGTTCCTGAGCATCTGACCTCTTCATGATCTTTTGTCGTCGCGCAGTCTCTTTGCCAAAACCCTATAAATCACTCTCCTGTCAGGCGCTGAGGGGTAAATTAGTATGATGCATTGCTCTGACTCGCCCCGTACTATTACTCTATATGCCATATTGTCCTATTTGAAGTAATAACCTATTATATCAGAGTCCAATGCCTAATGAATAGGGACAGAACGTTATATAGCACTTGGTACTAATGGACTGTAAAGGGTTTTCAGTAACAATGGTCCATTGTCAAGTACAAAGGGACAACATTTAATTTAACGCACTTCCATTGTCGCGCTAAATTGTCTAATAATCCAGGTGTTTATATGTGGGTCAGAGACCTGATTTGATGTGAAAATAGTGCTTTTATCTCATTTAAAGGTTGAAGAATGAACCACTTCAAATACACACACAGGATCGCTCTTTATGTGAATGTTGAGTCACATAGTACCATTGTAACGAATGTCACAATATAGTGAGAACAACTTACTCTGATGCAAAATAATGATGCTTGAGACCAACTGATTGCAACGTTGGTGCAGTTGCTTCAGTTTGATAAGTAATGACATCTATTTAATCCACAAGCAAGACGCTTATTAACCCATGACAATATGATATACATTCGTTGGCAAAGTCAGTCAATGACATAAGTTACCTCAAGGATACGTATCCTCGCTATCAGACATTCTTGATTTTGCTTTTGTATCCCTTGAGTATTCGCATTGTTCATGACAATTAAGCCAAATTAATAATTACAAGAAATGTTCAGAATTTTCTGCCACAATCTATCCCATGAGGTAGACAATCTTCTTCATATTGATCACGTAGATGATATCCTTATGGAAAGAAACAGCCTTTCTGGTTATCTTTGTTATTTATTTTTTTAGTTGATATGGTCAGTCTGATTTCCCTGGTGTCATGTAACAGTAATTGGCCTCCATGCAAGACCAAGGACAATGACATTCGTCATGAATAGAAAAAAGGGCAGTTAATCAATCAGATCTAAAAAAATTGCACTTTCATAAAAACATCGGTGATGTTGCTGGGCAAAAGCGACAACGCCACAACATTGTTCCGACTTAATTAACACCAACATAAGATATAGCGACCTGGAAATAAGTATATTATAGTGATACTAATGCGATAAAGAAGAAACTGGAGTCGAGCTTTTTGCAGAGGGCAAGCCACAAGGTCCTGCGGAGCCATTACTGATCATGTATCATGCGCTAAGTTTCCTTTCAAAAAGTCAAAGAGGGGATGGCGATGGTAACCAAAGGGTTGGGGTCTATTTACTAATCAACGATAAAGTCCGATGTTTTGGAGAACATAAAATTGTTTTTACTCGCCGACATTGATCGTCTTTGAAAACTGCAGTGCCAGTCCCACGCTATTTATATCGACGATACTCTTCCTGCTTTTTTCCTAATCTTCAAGCACAAAACAACCCATAAACACTACAAGTACCGAACGTCTTTACTCTCAATGGTACTTGAAGTTTAAAGAAAGAAAAACTAAGGCAGAGAGTGAGCGCATCATACTTAAAGTATTGATGAGTCTCAGTCTAATGGATGCTTAAGGCTATCACAAAGAAAGAATCCATTTTAGTCGCGCTTAAATTCGCCAAACGATAATTGCGGGATATTTCACTAAAAGTAAAAGGCATCTCGATATCATCTTAAATATAATTGGTATCTTTAATGTTCCCAGAGCTGTGCAGCTGTAAGCACAATTATATTATTCAACCTTTATGGGGGTTTTGAGAAAAATTTGTTATTTTGATCTCTCGAGGTACTAGGAAATGTGCCGTATGGGCTTCAAATTAAAGATTAATCAAAGTTCATTTCCAAATGCACCGATTGAAACTAGCTTCTAGGCGAGTTCTTTTTACAGATCAGCACATTTTATGTTATGCTGATTTTACTTTGAACTTTATTTCATTCAGGAGAAAAAAGTGAGGTTAACCTAGTGGAACTTTCATTGCTTCTGGTTCAACTGACTAAGATCTTCGTCATACACTCGCTTGACCTCGCAACTAAAGTTGACGTTTCTCTATACATCAAGTATATCCACTTGTAATTAAGGGGCCACTTGTTTATCAAAACCTTAAAAGCATGCTGAAGTTTCAAATAATTCTAAGCTAAGAGTCTTATAGCCATGTTTAACAAATTGCATTAAATGATTATCATCAAATCTAACTGACCATGCCAAATCGCCAACTGTGTATTTGTCATATCGAATTAATGTCAATGATAAAATCTGATTTAGATTATCTTTATGTAGTGTTGGCCTTCCAGTTTTAAAATTAGGGGTCGTATATCGTCTTGAAGGATTGGAAGGGATTAGTCCTGGGGTTGGTAAAGTGTGGTTTTACTTGTTATTCCAATCCTAAACCACATTTGAAAGTAAATAACTAAAACAGGTCTTGAATGATAATATCAAACAACAGTGAAACGATTCTCCCCTCATGCGCTTGTTAATTTGCCAATGTTTGAAAACGAGGATAAGATTTTTTTGTTTAGAGCACCGTGGGTAAATAAAACCAAAGATAACTGACTTGCATGAATAATGTATATAAATGGTAGAACGATATAGACTAAAGCGGAATAACAATAAGCAAGGCGATAACTGCCAGGCTATTAGTTCACAACAGTAAGTCGCTGGCACCAATTGGAGGCTTCGAAATTGTCGAACTAAACGAACCCAATTTAAAAATGCACATCTTTTTAAACTGTAGACACATGACATGTACACTACTCCACAATGAAATTCAGAGCAAACTTATCAATAGTCAGAGGGCACTTTCAAACATTTTGTACTCAAGTGCGGGGCACTTATATAATTGATATTTGAAATTTGATGCACTTATGTTATAGATCAATTGAAGGAGCATTGATTCTCGCTATTTTCCAGATTTGAGTTCCATAGATGCTACATCTGACCGTCTGATAGTACAGGAATCATTGATGTGACACTGTGAACACATTGATCATCCAATAAAGGCGGATGAACAAAACATCTCGTCATCAGTCTAATGTTAAAGATAAAAACTCGTTTTAAGTAGGCTAAGGGGGCAATTTATAAGTAAACGTTTCTGTAATATCGGTGGATATCATTAATAAAGGATTCTAATTATACATTGATTATTATATCTAAAATCATTAGCATAAAACAGTCTATAAACACATAACGTCATAATGATTACACAATGTCACAACTAATGCTAGAGAGTTTGCACTTACTTAAAAACATTATACATTATGTATGACCTCCTTAATAACACTCGAGAATTATCCCGTTGACAAGTAAATACCAAATAATTGGTCTGCTACACACTTGCAACTGGTTGTTGCATCTTGAGTCTGCCCATGCGCCGTGTGTTTGAGTCATGGGTTCGGCATAACTGTATATCGAGCCGGGGCTGCCAAATGATGACAAAGTTGCTTTCGTATTGGCAGAAGTAAAGAGCTTATCCTAATTTTTTTTCAATTCCCCCTTATCAATGGACCCACATTGTCATCACAATTGGCCAGGGATGTTTTTGCTTGCATCTGCTCAAACAGGTGGTTGAGAAGAACAGACTGGCTCCTTACCCACACTTCTGGTGTTGAATATGGTAAAATGATTATATAAAATCGTGCAAAAAAAGTACTTGTCGGCGCCATGAACCACTGGTAGGCGAGTACACTTATGTCTGGATAGTGTACTGCTCTCCTCCTCAAGAGCATTTTTTTAAATATTGATTTCAAATAATCGGGTACAAACAGCAACGCTGCTTTATCTGTGACACACTTTAGCAGACAACAAGCTTGAGAATAGCTTTATCATCTTACCACATCGACGCATTGCAAATAAGACAATGCTTAGAGGCCATAGATATCCCCAGCCTCAATCCCCGGCCTCATTGCTTGTAAATTAGACTGGAAACATTTACGCAAGTCTAACACTTCATGCATTGAGGCAGCCATTCGCAGTTGCAGCGCACGCTTTGTTTAACTATCGTGATCGAATAATCGTTCAATTATATCTTAAATAGTAAGCTGTCAACGTAATGTTTGCTATCGGCGCTGTTAATAGCTTGGCACAATTATTGGTCCCACACATCTGTTTGTTTTAGCGATAAAGGAGGGAAATTGGCCTCTCTTTATGAATTTCTCACTATGATTTGCTCAACTTCATGATATGCTCATCATCATGATTTACTCGCCTGGTATTGGGCAGATTATCGGTGACATTTACACTGAATATTATTTTCGGGAGTGTAATTCACCCAAATAAATCAGTGTTTTGTAAAATCACCTTCGTTCACAGACAAAACGATGTTTCCAGATTTAGAGGAGAACATATAAGTACTGTTTTGACCAAAATCTTCTCCGGTCTACAATGGCTATATCAGAGAATCAAATAAGTTACAGCGCGCATTTCAAGTCTAAGCCATTTTCTATTTACAACCACCACTCAGCAAAGTAGCCTCTCCTTCATGCCATTGTCCCACTATAGCCCATACGTAAGGTGTTGTATCATGGAACTTCGGAATTGGATTTCTCATAGCCCTTGGCGACTAAAGAACCCTAAACAACGACTCAATGCTATAATCTTTAATATCAATGATACAATCCAAGGTGATTGGCCTTAAGGGCATTGTACAAACTCAATAAAATTGAAAAACATAGTATGAGAGATAGATCAGGTAAATATGTATATATCACTTAGTAGATTAATGATATTTATTCAAAACATTTTTTCTAATAACTTTTTTTTAAATGAAGCTGTCATCAGTCTTCTTTCAAGAATAATGACGAGGATATCTCTTCAGAAGCTGATGAAGAGGAAGTGTGACTCGCTTCCAAGTTGTGTCCGTGGATGCTGAAATCTTTTAACTTTGCACGGTAACTCAACGAATGGCACACTAGTCTGCCGAGGATGTGAGATGCATTGGCACAGTCAGGTGAGCCCCAAGCACTTGGGGTAGTATGAGTTACAGATCGGTTTCAGCTGCACGGTCACGGGGCTCCAGACCTTTCCATAGAAATAACACGATCAGCTTGAATTTTTAAATAAGTGTTTCAGAGCGAGCAAAATCTTAGACAAATAATCAGAACGTAGCTAACGAGGATCACATGACTACGTGTGTGGCCATGAATTGAGTGCAAAAGGAGGGGGAAATCGGAATTTGGTCAGGTGGGCCGGCTTTATCTTTTCCAGTGTGGTGAAAAAAGAAAAAAAAAAACCTCAAACGTTTTGCAGATATTTGCTTTTCTGAGCAGCTTCTTGTTCAAGAGCACCCATGCTAATACTAATCATACGCTCACTGATTGGATTACCTCAACACAATCAGATGTAACAAACTTGCTCATTGGCTGGTCACACTCTAAGAACTGATGAGCATTTCGCTGATTCAGAAACACCTATTGGTTGAAATGTATCTGCAATGAATAAATCGCAACATTTCAAGAAACCTACCTGGATATAACTCAATGAGCTTTTAAAAAATATCTTACCTATAGTCGGCTTCATCAGTAAAGGTCACTTTCCTCAATTTCTTAAAAGGTTGTTTTTTATTCAATCTACCCAAAAGGATTTTTAGATTTCAGTGTTCATGGTCACGAAATAACATTTTTATTTATATTGAAGTGCATTGACTTCGACATTTTCTCCTCTGTACTGCTTATTTTTGGGAGACAGTTTGATGAATTCTCCAGGTTGGTTTTTTGTGTAAATCTTCTGATATGCCAAATTTTATTTCAATTTATTATTTAGAAAAAAAATCGGCCCAACTCCCCCAAAAAATGACTAAAATTTACTCAGAGATATATATCATTTCATAAATATATTTCATTAAAACAAGGGGTTATCACCACTAGCACACTTATTGCTACAAAACTGATTGACACAGTTTGAAAATAAAATCACAACCTTTGTTAGTTAATATGACTCAAACAATATCAGCATCTGACACGTCTGATGATGAAATAACTGCTTTTATCAATATCATCACTTCGCATGACAATGCCTTAAGGCTGCATACTGATACCGATAAAAACATCCAAGGTGTGACTGATCAAACCATAATGAAAGACCAACAGGTTAGTTACGTTTCACAAAGTACCATGATCCATTGACCTGAGCGAGACATACTTATACCTTTAACTCGATATATACAATACTGCCTAGGATAATGCTATGGTAGCATTGTAAGGTAAACCGACGAATTGGTGATTAATAGTAAAGAAATACCTCAATGACTCGGGACTCTGTGTCACTATATTGCTAACCACCAATTCAATCTAATTAGGTACCCTCTATAGAGGCGATTCTATTACCATTTAAGGAGGCTACTATGTCCTTCTGCATAATTGATAGGACCAGTGGAACACAATAGTCTAATCATGGACTGGGATTGCGGTGGATAATGAGTCTGATTTCGTCGAATTAGAGGAGTAAGGTTCCTTGTGCACCTGGGTGACATCCCTTCATACAGGTTCAGGTTGCCTACGTAAACAACAAATAAACAGACTAAGGTATTCCTCAGTTAATGGACATCCATGCTGAAATGTGCAATATACTGCCTTTAAAAATACCGCCAGCTAAGTCAGCACCAGCACATGCAAAACCATTGTGGAGATGAGCTAGCAAAGTTTATATAGTTCAATAAACCGAAGCTATTAGTCTTCATCATTTTTATGTCGATCTAAAATTTCGTTCCGTGTTATTCACCTATTTTGGGTAGCGATAGCATATCATAGAGTTAAGTACTGTGTCATCATTGTCATCTCTATTCTCACATATACGAACCTCAGGCAAATACATGCATTAGTCATTTAAAAATCAAAGTTCATTCAGCGTTTGAGGTTCCTGGAGTCCGACCACATGACATGTATCATGGTATTACAAGCAAATTGTTCAAAAACTAAAATCAATTAACACAGTCATCATGGCAAAAAGCAGTAATCACAGGGATCTGTTGTTACGTGTGGCAGCTTGTGATTTAATTTTCTTCAGGGTGTGGCCACGTTCTGAGAAGAACCTAATGCTAACATAATAACTACGTTCTTTGTGTCACTTCTAACACCTTCTTTGCGTAACCTATAGTTTTAATTGAAAGTACTCATATTAGTACATCACTGTTATGAAATCGCGCACCAAACATATTGGTTTGTGCAATATCTGGTCCCCAAAGGAATGGACACGAGTCTGCTCCAAACACCTTCTTCAAAACGTAGACAATGGACTGTACGAACACTGTAGGACCGAAGCTAGGCTGAAGGCACTTTGTTTGTTTTTTTTAAATTTACAATCGAATAAGTTAAAATTTGAATTTATGATATGATAAATGTCATCGTGGGTGTACTGACTGAGTGGGATGGACATAACGGATTTTTTTCTTCAAATCGGCGCATATTTATATTGTTATTCAGAATCATTATATTGACCGTCTAAAAATCAAAGACGGTTAACCGGTAACATTGAGCATCTGTTATTTATTATTTCCATGCTATGTCAGTGTTTTTCCCTTCATATGGAGTTTCAAGTGAAAATGTTCCGGCAGTATTGTATAGCTACCATTGGCTCTGTTTATACTACCCACTTGCCTCTGTGAACATAAAACTAATGATATACGAAAAAAGTTTCATGTCAGTAATTTGTCTGGCTTTAGAAATTTCTCCAGTAGCAGTTGTACTCGATTCGCCGCATTAAGATTAAGTTTAGCGGGCTAACGGATTTAATTAAAAACCAACAGACGTACGTCAGATTCAATACACCCACTGATAAACTATAACAGGGCGAAAAAATTGACCCAAGCTGTTTCATCTTCTTGGAAGATAATACCATTAATGCGTTAGGGCCACGTTGCGTCTATGATTCCACCCACTTAGTGTCACTCGATAAGAGAGAATGGCCGCATCAAAACCCGACCACACCCTGGAAGGATAATTTTTAGCAGACATTGTGTCAGCACAAACAAAAATAAGCATCACCTCTTGTATCACACAAAATTACAGAAGAATTCAATAGCGATGAGCAAATTTGTTGTTTTAAGCCGCAGTTACTTACCCAGGTCATGTTATATGATCGATATTGGTTCATTCACACCTCCGCATGTTATATAATTGCAGCGATGCACCATGTTTTTGTTTTCTAAAAATGCCTCTAGATAATCTCAGTGTCTCTCTAATTTTTCAAAACAACTTTTGATCTTCATAGCAAGTAAGGAGAAGGTCAAATGAGCCATTGAATGAAGGGTTCATTATCATGCGCGGTTTATAATTTGATAGATGACGCGAAAAAAATGTTCGGGATTTTTAGAAATGCTCATTGTGAATGAAGTAGGTAGTGACATCTAGCATTCAGACGTATCACTTTAGTTTGGCTGCGAAACAGCGCTGACATCACCCTGGACAGCGCAGATTAAACCATCCATCTAATGCCCATCGGTGAGTTGACCACGGATACACAGATGCCAGAGCAAGGATAATCTCTGGCAAGTTGATTTTCGACCCAGTTGTTAAAGAAGCTAGTCACTACCTTGGCTTTAACATTTACTTGATGAAGTATAACAGGGTTAACTGAAGGAGTTAACGTCAAGTTAAAGTTAAAGCTTGGCCCTGAAGCGGACAGACCTGTTATCAAGGACAATACTGTACTGTGTGTCACTTGAGCAGTCCTTCCAAAATCAACCTCTACACCTGGCATCACAGTTAACCAAGAATTCGCCTTTTCCAACGGATTGATATTTGATGAGAATACCACAAAATGTGTCAATTTCTAAGTTAAGCTGACTTCACTGGAACAAAATGTGTCTAGTAATTACACACTAACATAGTGCCTCAACATGACAAAAGACAATCGGCATCATGTGTTCAAACAATGACAAGGAATGGTCTCGTTAAGACTAATGGCTGTTAGTTCTTTGTCATTTTAACGCGGACGACAGTCGCTTGGGCGTGATAGCTCACAAGATGATAATGATAACCAAGCAGGATAGGACAATGTCATCATAATCATCCAGAAGTCCATTGACATCATTTAGATTGCGTATCCATAGGTTGTTCATTTAATGTGTAGTTTTTTCCTATTCCGTGTTCATTGCGACCCCAAAACGCACTACATGCAAATTGAACCTGTTGTTTGGCTTATTCAATCTACCCATTCGTTGTACCATGGGCACTGCCAGGGAACATGCGGCAGAGACAATAGAAAGACCGCCGCAAGTCAACTAGGTCAGTGGATATGTAGCCTTAGGGCCAAAGAGCTGAGACAGAAGCATGGAGATCAAGGACCATAAGATACTGTCAGATGTCAAATAAGCTTTCTGAGGATAACCTCTCATTTTACATTGAACCCTCCTATTCATCTACCCACACACTTGCTGACTTCCCACGCTTGTTCAGCAGTATTCAGTTTGCATACACCTATCAACCTTTGACTTCAATACAAAGCTGAATCTATCACGCCTGCTGTCTCTTTTTTTTATTGATATTAACCACCTACGCACCAGGCTATGATTATTAAAGTAAGAGCAAAACAAAAACTTTTCCTGTACCATTACTGCATCCCATAAAAGGAAACATATTCTTCTAATCGAGGTACATCCTCTAAAAGTACAAAAAAATGCCATGCCCATTGGGCAAATAATGAATTTTTAATCGTTCATCCTTTGAGTATTGCATTAGTCGTGCGTATGTTTGGTCTCTACTCATTGGTAGTTTGGGGAAAAAAGAAGATAAATCTAAAATTTCATCTCCAGTTTATCAGATGTTGTTATTAAGGAGAAGCGTTTGGTTAACGGTGATACTCTCAATTACTTTGGTTTTTAACGATATAGAACCTCTTGGTCGGTGCAAATGGCTGAATTCGCACTCCAAGCCATGGTATCTCTTGATCGTCAAAGAAGGGATACTCGGTGAATATGGCTGCGCACACGGCTAGGGGGGTGGGGGGGGGAACATAACAGTACACCATTTTTCGTGATGCAGACAAGGAAGACAATAATTAGCTCTTGTGAATTGCAGCTTATTTGTCAACCGTTCAGCTAACGTTCAGAGATCTATGAATGTAAAAATTCCCAAAAACAGTTCACAACTTGCAAGTTAAACGGAAAGGAATTTGCCATGAGGCAATGCGCAATCCCCGATCAATGGCATCAATAAGATGGATGTTTTCTTCTACCTGCTTGAACACTGACCTGACTCGGCCATCCGTTTACAATTTTCACCATTCTACCTGATATCACCAGCCTTAACACGAGTTTACTGCGTAAAAACTCTTGTTTTCCATCAAATCCTGACAGGGGAGCATTTCCCTACGGTGATTAACTCCTACGATTCTACACTTACAGGCAGTATATCAGAACTAGACTGAACTTTAAAAGTGTTTTCCAATCAGTTTCAGTTGTATTCGGCTGGCGCCGGTTCCACTGTTAAAAAAACAGAGCTCATTATTACCTTTATCGTGTGACAAAACCCCCTCAGAGATACCAACTCATGTGGTTTGATTTTCACCTCAGTATTTGAGCATTAGCCTTTTTTCCTGGAGAAACACTGGAAGAAGCTTGATTCTCATGAGGTTATGTTTCAAAAGCAATGTTTGAAAAAGAACATGAAGATACTTTACATCTCTCGTTCAAGACTGCATTCTGGTTGTGACAGAGGTCTAACGTGCAACCAAACTTTCATAAAACTGGCAACGAAACTAAGGGGACACTGTATATACCTCTGTACCTGCGGGTCCATAGCATCTTTCGATTCAAATCACATGCCTCATTCTACCCTCTGCTATACCGTAGAATCAGCAAACAGCGGTAGTCATTCAGTATATATCAAGGGGAATATGTTCAACATACCGAAATCATTTTCAACTGCTTTCCTAACCTCTTCTTGTTACCCGGCTGAAACTCAGGCTAAATTGGATGCGGACCCTTAGTTTTAGTTGAGCTCTCATTACTCGATCGGATTGTCATGGCTCAATCATGGAAGGTGAAACTGGAGAAAACCTTGTCTTTTGACTGGTGGTTATCTTCAATGCCAAGAGGAGTGGCAGAAAAACCGTTCATACCAATGAAGCAAGAATGTTCTAGCTGGATTTTTTAAAGATTATGACAACATTTTTAATTTGTTCACCCCGACCACTGTAAACTCCACTGAGACATGTACAATGCAAACGTATATCAACCACTAACATGACTATGACCTATAGATAGCCAATTGAAAAGCAGAATTATTTGTATGGACACAGCTCAAACAAGATCTATGTCGATTTCAGATACCAGTCTTTGTGCTCTGCTTGCAAATGAACAGATAAATATTTGCAAATTCTACAACGCTGATTATTACCCGTGATGGTATTCATGGTCAGATTCCAAATACGCAAATACGCAAATCTCACACACCATATGCAAGCTCAGAATTGATCAAAATTTGTGAAAGCATCGATCAAGTTGTTCATTACGTGAAATATTGATGCCAATATTCAATTGGCGATCTCTATAGTTAAGCAATTTCGTCTTCGCGCTGTCATTGTCGGGATATGAATCAGTAATTTTCCGAATGTAATGTATATTGTAGAATGTGGCGTTCTGATATTTTGATAGGTTCGAAATGAGTGATTCACAACCTTTAGCCAGGGGTGTAAAAGTGCAAATTATAATAGGAATTCTACCATGAGAACAGATTCGGAACGAGCGGTAACGTGGCACACGTCAGTGTATCAGAAATATCATTAAGAATGACGTTTTAAAAGCCAACAATACGTTACACGCTTCTCTCTCGTCCTTATTCACCTCCTCCAGATACGTACCAAATTATACTTCCCTAACCTACACCAACAGAATAATGGCTTTCTTATCTGATTGCCATGATATCCAAGACCAATACAAGTGAGAAAGACCAATTACCTCTAACAGCTTTACAAGTTTCTTTTGATGGGCGACACAATAACTCGAGAATGGCGATAACTATAGAAAGCACCCTTTCTATAACTATACATGGGTTGGAGAAACGGAGAAGGCATTTTTCGTGTCAGTATCACAAACATATCTAAATTTATAATAATGATATCACAAGAGAGATGTATTAGACTAAGAATTTTACATCATAACAGTACTCTAAGAACATTATGAGAACCTCTTACAAGGAACCGCTTAGCTTTTCCATATGTCCTCGACAAATGTTAAACGAGATCCAGAGGAAGATTGCACTCCTTCAACTTCCAGGAATCGCGCTATCCTAAACGAATGAGACAATTAATCATAATGCCCCCCGAAGTCCCTAATAGTGAGATTCCTCCGCCACGCGATTCTGCCCACCTCGTGCAATCATCATCCACAAGCTCAGACAATGATGATTAGAAAGATTCGCCGCATTTGATATTAAAGCTATGAATAGCTCGATCGGTGGCATGTCTGACGTTGGGGTGACCAGCTCCAGTATACCTTGGAACACAAATGCCAGAAGATTCGTTCGGGACAGTAATCTAAAAACAGGGGGCGATATCCCTCAAATAGTACCTGAGTGGAATGTCTGGTATCTGTCTTAGAGTATACTCGTCTCGAGATTCTTATGCCATAGACGTAAAAGAGTCGAGGAAACTTTTTTCGAGTTCAGGCGCTATAGAAATTTATTCATAATTGATTGATTGATTGATTGATTGATTGATACATGCCCAAAAAAATAACGTCTTTGTTCATGCATGTCATCTCTCTTAAGGTCAGAGCACCATCAGCAGAGCCACTAAAGAATAATTTGCCAGCTCTTTGATTTATTCAATCACGCCCTCTGTTGGTCCAAAGACCTTTCAGATTTGGTCCGTCAGTTATTGCATTATGTTTCTCCGAAGGTCAGCCATGGCAGATTAGAGCTGCACTAATGTGACACAGTAATCGATGCTGAACATGGGACCCGTTATCAGCGAGAATATCTGCTGGCTATTTGGCAGACATGTTTGAAAGGACGTCTGTATAGTATCGTGTCCGTCGTCCATCAGCGATCCTTTTTATCAAGTGATGCAATAGGTACCACCGTTTGCATTTTAGGAATCTGTTAGATTTAAATAAAATGTTCATCCTATTCATGTATGTTGGATTTATGAACCTATTCTGGCGGTGGCACATGCCTTACGACCTTGGAGAATAATTTCCCCATGCAAGAACGAACGCAGAATAGAGGACAAATGTATGATTTTGATATCGATTGTGACCTTGTTTCAACCTCTAATGCATGTGATGGGAACCCACGTGGGTCAGGTGTACCACAGTAATGGATGAGCTGACAACCTAGTTTGCCTGAGTAAGCAGATAATGTTCATGTGGACTTGAATCCCTTACAAAGGCATATAGTAGCGTCACAATATATCATCCAAATGACCAGGTCTCATCATTGCCTGTCACAGCAAATGGTGGCAATATCCTGCAATATATTCCTTTTCTGGCTCACATCTCAGCCAGCCAGACCTGAATCTTAGCACGGGTCACAGGTGCCACAACAGTTAAGCTAAACTGACGATGGATTAGGCTGCGTGAAGATCGATGTGAGGACACTATGTAATATTGAAGTTAAATTGAAATGAGATCAACTCAGCATGTTGGTCACTTATATAAATTTTACCACTGAAAGTCTGCCAGACAGTACGGCCTGCTTAAAGAAGATCGTTGTAATACTGATAGGATCGATTAAAGCAAATCTAATAGCCACATTCCGGATATTCATCCATCAAATTGTCACCAGCAGAGACATTTTAAATTATCCGGGGAAAGGGTTTCTCTGATATCTCTGATATATTGACGATCTTGGCCTCTAGAACCATCTACCACAATCAGCCAGAATACAACAGGGCCAGACACGTTTTCCAGGGGAACATTTTTAACTTCTACACGGGCACGAGCACAGGCACACTGGTATTTACCATAGCCTAACTCATATCAGACTTGCATCACAACATTGGTCAGCAGCACCACAACATATCCACCAAATACAGGCTGCCTGCACGAGGACACTTTGCTGATAGATTATCCACAATCGATATATTGCCGACTGGTTCAATGAGAATAGTATGATACGTTGATAGGGACTCTGTTGTTCACACAAATTGACACAGTTAGCAAACTAGGATGTTTGCATCCGTTTTCTGGATTGACGGACACGACTAATAAAGGGTAACCCTTTTCTAGTAGGTATGTTTACACCGTTGGCTGAATTGACGGACAACACTGAGGGGGTTACACTTTTCTTGATGTTTTGCTACGTTAAAGATGTCTTGAACGTGGAGGCAACCATAGAACCGTAGTTTCAATTGAGGAAGAAGGATTTATATTCTAAGGTGCTAAATTAGATGAAATTGGTGACGGTTTCTTCGAGGTCTATAATTTTTATAACTGGGCACCCTAATCAGACAGACTACCAGTCAACCCCTTGCCAATAGTCCCATTCAATATCGTATCGCACCATTCCTAATGAACATGATGTAAGTAGAAGCTTTCAGAGAAAGTCTGAAGTTTTAGCTGCAAGTTTCAGTGAAGGGTCATAATCATTAACAGGAGCGAGTGCAATGATATTCGTGAAGTCTACTTGACTAAATGTATTGATCGTCCGTGAAAGCCATCCGTGAGTGGTGTCATGTTCGATTACCATATGTATCATGTTGTTACATGAGTAACATACTATGAGATGAAGGGGCCAGAAACCTCTAGACTAATATCATACAAATTTGTCTGAGGAGTTGATCATGCATGGTAGACACCTGCTTTGACTAGTGTACGAGAGGAGGGGAAATCTATATATCACTCCGTAAGAAACCTGTACATTCTTGGGTGATGAAGGGTGAGGAACCTCTAGACTGATGAGAGCAGCTCCGTCTGAAGGAGTTAATCAAGCACCTATAATCTTGAGAGCACCTGTTTTGATCAGTGCGGGGGAGGAAACTATGAAGGACTTATTGTTATGTGCAACTAGCAAGAAACTTTGGGAATTTATACCAGACGTTTTATTGCTGTAGACCTCTTTTCTACTCTTACGTAGACACCTGCTTTGATTACGGGCGGGGAAGGAGTGGATGACATGTTGTTTGGTACCGTCAGCTACATATTTGAGTGGCCGTTATAAGGATGATAATCTATTGGCAACATCAAACATTTTGTTCTCTTAAGTAGCGGTTCACGCATTCTGAATCTTCGTGGACACCTGCTTCAAACAGTGTGGTGGGCAAGGCAGATGAATCGCCAAATGAGGACTATTGTTTATACTTATCAATATCAATATGTAGGGAGGTTTGAGTGGCAGATATGCCTAGTTGTTGATGGCAGCATATCTGTTGGTTCAAGCACTTGTGAAATCTATATATAATTTAACTTATCTTTAGACGATTCTATTTGCAGTTGAATTGAATAAGTCAGATTCTCTGCTGGAGTGATCAATGACTACGTCAATGGCTGCGCAAAAAAGTAACACCTAGATCATCAAGTTAGTCCATGATGAAGTATCCTAAACGTACACGTATGATAGTCAAACGTAAATTTCTGCAAAGGCATTGCGTTTCAAAAGTATTTGAAGTTCGGGATGTAGGCGTAGTAGATGCATTTGATATTCAGGCGCAGGAGGTCATAGCCTCAGCAGAGTGGTCTTTTTAGTTTCTAATAGAATTGCTTTTAGTGCATGATATTGGTTACGAAAGGAAATGGTACGAATCGAATAAATAGCCTTCATTCCTTCAACACAAATATTATTATTCCGACTTCAGAGTATTTTGCTTCATATTTCTTAATGCTTTCAAGTACAGTTTTACTTTCATGCGATGTATGCCTTCTGTTCTGATGTAGTTAACAGTGTGACACTAACTATACGCTTCATTTCATAACAAGTCCCTTGTTAGCATTAATATTTTCCCCTCCCTTATTCCCATTTTAATAGGCTAATGAAAGTTTAGATGTATCCTTGCATGATTAATAAACAGTTCTCTACATTTAGAACTCACAAGTCAAATATTAACATTCCCGCCCCGCCCCCTCACATACACGCGGGCACATACACCCTCCAGAATATCCTGCATGTCTACTAGTTTCTTATGCATGGCCAATTTCTTGTTTTTTCAGCACACCATCGAAGAGGAACAAAAAATGACAGAAATGATAAAGGCATGTATCGACGGTTTTTACAACAATTTAACATTCTGCTTACAGTTTCCATCTAAATCCTATTCTGTCAAACGTTTTTGCTAGTTCTACTTTAAGCTACCGTTGCGTTTCCTGATGTCTTTCCTAAACAGTTGAAATGTACAAATAATATATTTTGGAAATAGTGTTTAGCTTAGTAGAAGAACTACGAGAATGCTAAAACTGTCATGCATTTGTATCCATTCTTCAACAATCATTCTATGTAACATGTCAAAAGTTGTCTTGTCAAGTTTAGATCCAATTGCATGCGAGGCATTAACTGAGAACCTATCATACCGCAAGTAGTGTACATATGTGAAGTATCGGTTCCTTAGCTTGACCTGGAAGGCTTTTTTAAATTTTGCTCTATGAAAGTTATGTCAATTCAGCTTAAAAGATAAAGTTTTGGCCAGTCTGGTTCGAGATCGCAGTTCCAATTTTCCATGATATTTCGGCCCGACTTAAAAAAAACCTGCCGTGTTGATGGAATATCGTGATAAATCTCTCTTAAGGATTTCACCGCCTCAGGATGAGCTGAGCTAGACACATGACCATAACCAATATGTCTGCGGTTACATCCAATTCGATAAGCCATTCATCATTTAGCATCATACCAACCAGAACCGCTGACAGCGGGATATGGGTGATACATCTTTCGCTCAATCAATAGCCACAGCCTGGCTTGCGTGTCGGATCCGATCAGCAGTGTTGCATCTCTTGTATTCGTGTCCTACACAGTATTCTGCAACACGTATTAACCTCACCATTTATTTCATTCAATCATCTCCTGTGGATTGTAAGCTTTTAATATATCAGACTCTGGGTGTTTATGCACCCGTAAAGCTCCCTGTCCAGCCTCCAATTATTGGCAACGGAATGTTGTTTATATCTCTGGTTCCAACTATGCTACCAGTCTTGTTTTGTTGTATATCTGCACTTTCTAACAGGTTGTTTTTGCCATTCCTGTTTGCATCTCATCTCCTACCACCAGAGTATAGATTTTCAGGTGACTTACTGCTAGCATATTAGCTGGCAAATACCTGCGATATTACACTTGGCCAGTTTTTCTCTGACGAATCTTTGAAACCAGACAGGCTGATATAGACATCCAATAGTCCCCTTGATTTTGGTACTCACGGTCTATGTAAGTGATCCCCACAGCCCCGCTTTTTTCAAAGAAACACGAAATCTACTTAAACCCAGTGCCGTCGATTGACCTACCAGGGATTCGAATAAATTTACTTCAGGCAGTGATAACAGCTCACTGCCACTGAACCCTATTTGATACGAAACCTGTTCATTTTGACATACCAACGAGATAGCATGTACGCCACTATCTGGAGCCTAAGTATCGATATTTGAGCGAATTGGTTCTCTGTTCCAGTTGCCTTTAGAAGATGGATAGCCGGATTAGATTAAGATACTTACGAGAAGAATTTCAATATTTGATCGAGCTTTTCCATCAGACTGTAAGCCACTTCTAAACCGCCTCATATTTCATGGCAACAACATGTGTGCTGCCTTACTTGGTATTTTGGATTAGGAGGGGAAGAGCATATTTGACCACGATAAAACTCATTATTCTCAACAACGTGAGATTACAGTTTGTTTGCTGAACGATATGATGTCTATTTGTGAGATTTTAGAGCATAGCCATTATTGGCCAGGGGAGGCACTCGTCGTATCCTTTTAGTGCTGAATAATTAGCAACGATGACATCACACACGTTTTAATGCATTTACCTCCAAAGTCAATTTAACCCAACACTTAAATGTCATTCTATATATAACATATCTATCTATCTCACAAGCATCAAAGTCTGCAGGCATTCCATTTTTTTGTTGAATTCCAATCTCTGGAAGCCTGATACTGGCAGTACAGCGATACGACATTGGTACATAGGTTTTATTTAGTATCTACTACATACATTCGTTTCTTTCTATTACTAGCGGTACACGCTCCACGATACATGCACTTTTTTTCATTCTTGTGAAGTGTCTCCGCAAACAGGACTGGTAGTGGAAATCGATGACCAAGAACCACATCAGAAGCTTGCTCCTTAATGATGGTTTTATACAAAGTACGGCTCGATGGTAAATATTGGTTGAGATCCATTGCAGTATGTAAAAATACGATATTTTTCTAATGAAACGGGACTGGTTCATGTTTATTAGACAGTTTTCGTTTTAGCTGGGACTGCAGCGATTAATGATGTACTTGTACTCAATGAAATTGCTCGTTGCATGAAGCGTGTTACCAAGTTTAAGAGCATGCTTCTCCTTCAGATATGAGATATTCAATCACTCGTCTAGATTCTGAACATGTCATTACCCGACGTGTGATCTTACCAGTACTACGTGTTGGGTGTGGGTACGGCATTTCAGTGAGAGATACAAGATTATTAGCACGAAACTGGAACTGAATCTTGATGACCTGGACATAAGCACACTACAATGTGACAGCTTGTCGCTCAGATTATGTTTTAAAATGCCAGGGATGATATAACAGCAGAAAGACGTACGGGCCGATTTCAACTCTCAGAAAGGGCAACCAGCTGCGATGGTCCCAATCGACCACGGAGAGAAGACACAGACTAAAGGCATATTCAGTCATATTCAACACAACACTCAGCATCCCACATATTGGGTATCCGATTGAAAGATTAACACTTGATCTGAAAACGAAGGGCCTAAAGATATTCTTTGGAGTAACCAGATTGGCCAACCTGGAATGCAATGGAAACGAGATAACGTTCTTGGTATGTCAATGAATGCAGTCTAGAGATATGCCATGTCTAATTAATCAATACTGAAAGCACTAATGTAAGATTATGGTTCATCTCTAAAATCAGACAATTCCAATATCTTTGATGTTAGATTTAGCAATAGATTTCAAATAGAAGAAGGATCGTCTTATTTTTGATGTCTTAATTCTGCTGAAATGAGAGAATTGTTACAGTAACCATGGCGATGGATTTTGTTTGCTTTCCGGAATCAATGTGTCGGTTTACCGAATTTAATGGGACTGGAAAATGGTTTATCCAAAGTAAAGGGTTGATACGTCTGGGATACTTATGTTTTGGCTAAAGTTATAGTTATATCATAATGTAGAAGCTACGACTGATACATTGACACCATGATTATATCCTCAGATCACGCATTCATGACTTTTCTTGGCTCACACAAGTAGTCCAAAAGGTTTCCTATTTACGATTTCATAAAGTGAATATGGACTGTTTTGCCAAACTTTTAATAGGCTAGATACATAATGTTTCAGCTGAGTTCTGTTACTTCGTCCGACCTTACCAGACACATTTGTCAACTGAAAAAGCTTGCTGTCAGGAAAACTAATAATTAGACTGTCATCTATGTTTTTATCATTATTATATAATGGTTTGACGAATTGATATGCACTGCCATTATATTTACTGTATCATTTGAGTCGATGTTGACATTGTTCCTGTTAATTATACTGTGGTGATAGACTAAAGGAAAAATATCATCTGCCTCAGCTCTGCTGCGCTACTATTTATTTTGTTAATTATATAATTCGTATGTGAAACAATTTGTTACTAATTGATTACACCTGATTTATGATTTAATTATCATTACAAAAAGCCAGCGCTGCATTGGAGCTACTAGTATATTAGATATTACCTGACCCATGGCCATTAATGAAATGTTTAACTCGTGTTGTGGTAGAGACCTGACTAATTAATAAGGCAGGCAGCATTTTCCGTGATGAATGGTCTGCATGTTATTGATAGCGTAATGATCTTGGATTTAAGGCAATGAATCTCAATCGAAGGACAGGTTTAATGTATTGGGGTGAAACATACAATTAACTCTTTCTGTTTGGCTGGTTATAATAGACATATGGTTAATTTGGATGTGAATAGCGTTATTGGGAGAAGGGAAGTGAAAGATCTTGTTAAATGTACTCTTGCATGAGAATTATTACTAAGGTTATGGTATAAGGGCTTGATCTCGTGTAATAAGATAACTCACAACACATTTTTTTGGTTTGGACTGATATGAATCTTTATTTTTACCTATCTACATGGATTACAGAGTTATAAAAGCTACCGAGGGCTGAAGCAATGCATTAACCGCTGTGTTACTTTCTGTGTTTAAGATTACTTGAGTCTCATCAAATACTAAGGAAATTATACAGATGATTGACCAACAGCGTCAATGGCAATAGTGGCTTGAATAGAAGGCCTAAATATCATCCCATTGCGGGCTTAGAAATATGCACTATGTAAAGATCTGGCTGGACGTTAGAAGTGAGAAACTTGAGTATTTAGTCCAATGATGACCGTTAACCACTTCCAGGTAGCCGCGAGTAGAACTATCATTGAGAAAATGTAAAATGAAAATGAGTACAAGTGTGCTGTCCTAGTGCGTGGTATATACACTGGGCAGTTACACATGCAGGCGAACACTATGAACGCCAGGCGAGAAGTGATTTTATTTTGTTCACAATAATTAGTCAGTCCACCAGTCGATCATGCACGGTCAGATTACACGGCCCAAATCATAACGAGACAAATTACCATTACAGCACTGTACACAAAACATTTCGTTAATTGTTGACTTCAATTTAAACAATTATGGCCGCCAACCTTTGTCATCGAGTAGATGACTTAGGCATGGTATTGTCATGAAAGACCAGGTCACAGCTGGCTGATTACAAACATTCGAATGTTATCCGGGGTGGTAGTCTAGACATACTAAAATGTTTAATGGTAAAGCAGTTGGGTACACTTAAACTACAGAGTTATCACTGAAAGAAAAATCATAACAAGCCAATGCTACCACTCTACCGCTACCAATGCTATAATTATCGGAATAGAATGCTTCAGCCCCAGCCTATATCAACACTGACTTGCGTTCCTCTTACATGCCACTTAGTCAGACGACACCAACAGAATTCTCGACATCGTTATTGACTGATCTCTATATGTAGCCAAGTTTAATGGTAATACAGGCACTACCAAGATATATCAGAACCTTGTGTACAGTGGCACTGATCACGTAAGCTAAAGGCTAATCCGGGTTAGCAGGTGTTCTGGTTGATGGTGACAAGTATATATATAGCCAGACATAGCGACACTCTCATTAAGGTACCTATCATGTTAACAACATGTCACCTCAGGAAAGGACGATGACCTGACATGATAATACTGCTGTCACCTCATGGAGAGACGACTTTGTGAGCAAATGCTTGAGGGTGATGATCGTGCTACCTCGACGATTCTACACAGAACAACCAGTTTCAGCTGAACAAAGCAGATGGAAGATTTTAATTTGACATTGGTGCATTAACAGCTAATATCAGCTTGAGGCACAGAGTCGGAGCCGCTGATAACCCTCGAAAAGAAGTGAAATGTTTGACATTGTAATCAATTGCTATCGGACCGTTGTAGCGTTTAAGAGTGTGCTGATATACGTCACGGAACAGTCAAAGCTGCAATCAGACTGTTCCACTATTGTGTCTCAACACACTAGTAGCTTGTAACCAGTTGCTATCATACTGCGCCACAGTGTCAGAGTGCGCGGACTGATAGCCCTCACAAAGCAGTCAAAGAAAGCTCGTCTGACTTTGACTGTATTTAATGACTTCGTGCGATACATGTGGCACACTACCATCAGTACACAAGCTAGCAGACTAGCATTAGATCACTGATGATAGCCAGCAAAATGAGCTATACATTAGGTTTAAGTCATAGAAATAGTGGCTATGACAGCAATATCGGAGTGTGTTATTATTCCATCACATTCGATCAATTGCCTGTTCAATGGGATCAAGATGCCTCTGGCTAGCCAGTCACCACCACCAAGTATTACAATACATACAGCCATGGCATGTTGACGGACAATGTCCTAGCTAGGGAATTGGACAGGCAATCGCGAGACACTGTACTGAAGAATCATGACACTATTTGGTCAGATGGCCGTGAGGGTAATGGCGAAATGCTGGCTATCAGTACCAAGCTTTCAGTAGCTCTCGTAAGGCCAATTTGCATTGTTCCACCAGCTCTTTGGTCTATCTTATTCCTACATGTAGATTATGGCTGCTTTTATCCCTGGTGGATAAGAACCTTTTGCCTACAAGATACGTCAAAGCTTTTAACAGGAATGAGGGAACTAAAGGATGCTCGCCGGAATAACATCATCGGGAGTAACGTTCAGGCGCTACTTAATATCCAAAGATCAAACATATATATTTGACAAGCATCTTTATACTATCTTCAGTTAACTAACGACACTGATATACAACTTATCGGCGGAATTCCTGGCACTAGTAGCTGTCTAGCCTTGAGACAAGCACACGGACCCCATAGCTTCTCTAGCAGTTTTCTCTCCTTTCTCAGCTTTGAACAGATAAATTTAAGACCAACATGGCAACACGACATTCTAGTATGTCTTTTTACCCTGGGCATGCTTTGTAAGCATTGTTTGATCTACGTAACATCATGGGATTCAGATCCGCGGCATTGCCCCTCCCTTACCCGTTTAGCACTACCACCACGAATACAACTGTTGAGATAAACGGGTCGCATTGATGTGGGCCAATTATTCCAATGATGGTTATCATTGAGATGATCAGTGTGCTCCTCCTATTGATTATTCGACTGTTGCTCTCTCATCACATTCATCTAATGATTCCATGGCTATCTGGCTACCGTTACTGCAGGAGACAGTGCACAGATGAGACCTGATGAGTGCACCCAATCCCAACCATGTCCGATTGTTTCATGTGCTGCTAACCATATACCTTAGCTTGGTACAGAAGTAGGGGACAGCCTGCTGAGCTCATGTCCAATCAAAAAATTCCAAATTCCACTCTCTTATATACAGTATAATCAAGACAGGCTCCATATCTGACCAATCTCGGCAAATATAAAGCAATTTCGAGCATCCAAAGCAGGTCCAATGCATCAATGCCTATAATCGTTATCATGGTAAACGGACAGAAGCTTCCAGTTCAAGTATGCTGATGCTGTTTGTGTCCTTACATAAGCAATAAAATCATGTGTAGAGCAGCATCTAACTGAGATCCAATGCTTGATCTCAGTAACTTTGTAGTACTTAAAAAATGACCTTGTCACGACGTATTCCTCTTATTGACATTGCAATCCTATTTGAGTGAAAGTACTGCCGCTATCTTATGACAATGCTGTGATTGGATAAACCAAAAATAGCCCTTCTTTGTGCGGGTACATCAATCAGTCAAGACACTGTAGAAAAATACGATTGCTGTGCAAGGCCACAAGTGTGTTCTTCCCATAGCGCACTTCAAACCGATATCTTGATTGAACATTCATACACCGCATTCGGGAAGCCTCAGCACTATCTGACTATACCAGTTCACTGCTGCTGAGGAAAAAAAAGTACAAAATGTATTGCCACACTCTCACTTGTCTCTTCTAGCTTTTCAGCACTGTCACACTTGAAAATACTAGTCACTCCGTATTCCATTCATTGATTTTTTTCCACAATTTAGACTACAGTCTGCTGTCAGGCTTGTGGAAAAAGAATGACCTCAAATGAACAAACCCATCCATTGATTTTACGCAATAAGGATTCAGTGGGATTTGGCATTGGATGGAGAGACAAGTGATATGATTTCGGGCTGGTTATTTCGACAGTTCTTACATGTTCTACAGGGTGTATCTAAAGAAAAGATATTGCTTGTCTTTGTCGCAATTATAACAAAGCGATTGGGGTTCTTTCATTTTTAATTTTACAGGTTGTACATAATAGTTTTTTGTCGCTATCAATGAGAGTTTTGATTAGATTTTATAAGGGATTAATTGCTAACAGGTTTTTCTTTTCTGGTAAAATCCGATGAAAAAGTACTTCAATACGCTATTTCAATCAATTCTTTGCTGCCTTACACTCGCGCCGTGATATCACCGTCCAGAATCTTCAAATACAGGATTTTATTATTTGATGCGACAATAACCTGAATTGCCTCCATGCAACAGTTGTGAGATTTTTAAAAAACCTGCACAAAAAACACAAATGTTTTCATAAGGACACTCTAAATAATCAGCTTTCTTAGTTTTCGTCACATGAGCATTAATGTAGCATTTGTCCTTTTGAACATGTTCTGTTGTGGGAATCGAAACAGACATGACCATTATCTCCTCGCCTCTCAAGTAAATTTAATTTCTGTATCAATGAAAAGCAGTGCACGAGGATAAAGTGATATATTCAGCAGGCACATTTTGAAAAAAAACAATCTCTTTTTTAAGCATCGAGTTTAATGGAAGTGGTTGTTCATTGTGATCCACTGCTGTTATCGCAAAGGCCAAAGACACTGACATTATTGATGTTTTTATCAGTTCAAGCAGTTATTTTATGTTACCAGTAATATCCATCATAACCAAGGTTAAAAGAGACCTCTGAATAACAAAAAAGCACCACATCATATGGTATCATCAGAAAGCACGTCTCTTTTACAAACTTCTGTGGAGGGTTCAAGGACAAATATGTTTATATCCAATGCTACAACCCAATAGTTAGTATGTGGATCTAGCGAACAAAAAAAACAAACCACACAGCCTCCCCATTTTAAGGTCGACAATGATTTAAATGACATATTGATATTGCACCCCAATGCTAAGTAATTCGACTACACAATATGCGCGTCGATATGTATAGCTATCTTGATATATGTGCACTCATTACCCTTCTAGCACTCAGTATGACTCCCCACCCCATGGTAAGCTGGGTTATGTTCCAAGCCAATGATGCATCTCAGCTAGAGATGTCACTGCACTTGTGTGCAGATGGGTCGATAATGTGAAAATTTGTAGGGCTATCGAGTGGCCACAAATATACCGTAATTTAACACCAGGCTCATTATTCATACTAGTCATGTTTGAAAGATGTATTAAGATCATCATTTCAAACATCGTTTTGTCGCTTGTACTAGTCTGTTTTCTAAAGCTAGCCTTGCCCACATGATTGAACACGTACATGGCGTTTTTATAATGCAAAGAGTTATATATCAATAACGAATCTTTCGCAATTTAGCCTGCTGTCATTAGGAAGACAGTCCTCCTAACTTTAAATAGCGACATTGATCCAGCAATTAGATAAGGCCTCACCATCGATTCATTGTTCAGACGATAGAATCACTATCGATTTTTATGATATTGTAATGGGAATGTTATACAGACACATCACAACCTTGAACGCAATCATGCTACCCCCGGGAGTCAAATATATAAGGGTGATGCTTTTCACAGGCCATCCCAAGGGTTTCGTTATGAACATTCCATATTAGCAGATGATATTTTCACGCATATTGGTGCACTTTATAAGACTTACAGTTGCAGCAAAGTGACATTCCCGGCTACAATAATGCTCCAGACATTTATACTGACAAAACAGTTCAGTTAATGAGAGCTTTTGGTGATCCTAATATCTATATCATTTGTGTCAGAAGAGATACGGGTTAGTTACTTGACTAGTAATATCGGATAATAACCTACTCGATGTTAACGTTTTCATCCAAGGTTATTACAGAAAGGGAAATCAGACTAAATGAATTAGAATTTCCAATGTTTCACATTACCACAGCAAATTAACGTTCCTTTCCCAACAGTTGCATTCGGTTGAACATGAAACCCTTAACTCTGATTGCTCTGTCGGATATTAGATCGGCAGGATTCCAATGAGATAATTGAAATGAAACGTGCAGCACGTGCCATTTCTCAGCGC
Source organism: Lineus longissimus (assembly GCF_910592395.1). Lineage (NCBI taxonomy): Eukaryota > Metazoa > Nemertea > Pilidiophora > Heteronemertea > Lineidae > Lineus > Lineus longissimus. Next base: position 26,459,105 of record NC_088309.1, on the reverse strand, counting down.
AGCTTAAAGATGCTACACAATCCATACTACTTTTATTTGATATTGAAATTCTTGACATCTGACTCGAATTATGAGACTTTTTCATCGAGTTAAGATTCTCATTCGAGTTGTCATGATGAAGGTTTAATAAAGCGTGTGGGTTAGGAGTTGCTCTACAAAATCTTTTTTAGGTATTGCTTTAAATTTAGCAATTGCATTAGCGTTCTTAATGTCGTCAAGCCAGTTTCTCTTTCAACATAAAGTGGCACTGAATCGAAGAAATAGTACTCAAAATACCACCAAATTAGTTGCAATTTGCATGCAACTTCCTTGGCAGCCTTGCACCAATTCTTTTATCAGACTAATTTTGGTAACGCATCCGACAATTTCAGAAATGAACAAGGTGCTTTTTCTGCAGTTTCTTGTCTGATTGGGTATCCACTCAAAGCAGGGCTGTTTTGTGGTACACACAGTCATAGCATTGTTATGATAGAAGATAGCGGCTAGAACTACTCGCATAGGATTGCAATGTCAATATCAGAAATACGGTCGTGTCAAGTCTACATAAGACTACAAAGCAATTTACCACAAGTAAAAAATCAACTCGTTTAAATTTGCTCCATCAGCCAACCGTTAAAAGGTCACGAGGCTACAAGCATGACAGGAACAGTTTTATCGCTAGTGTTACAAGTATAGCTCACTGTGGGAGAGCATTGATCCACAGCATGCGTTGGGCTGCCTCAGCCTAATTGGATCATGGTGTTTTTTCAACTGTCTTCACAGCTAGTTGGTTCCACAAAGCGATAAACACTGGAATTGGAGTAGAAATGTCTTTGATAAGGGCGATAGAAACACAAATGACGATGGTATTATGGGGTTGGAAAGCTACTGCTACAATTTATATTCCGGGTGAGGATGGAAAGCTGTACGGAGACAGTGAATAGTGATATCGACAACGGTGGAGTTTATCGACCTAATACACTTAGTCTCCAATATATGCATGACAAGATAGATACATCTTTTGTCAAAATAACGACGAATTTACTTCGATTTTGCGTTGATCAGTTGCCAACATGGTAAGGGGAAGGCTAGAATTTTATGCATCATTACGTGGGCTTACATTACATTTTATTACCACAGTGTCAAGCATATTTAATGTATGTCTGTAACCTACTCTGTCTTAACAGTCCCTGGTAATTTTTCCAATCCACTGCTCTCAAAAGAGTCCCCTCCATCATGTAAACTCGATATAGAGGCATGTTCGAGTAATCACATCGTGGGGACCCTCTGGGCATAATTAGGCTGAAATCGAATAGCAACCTGGTAGACTGAATGAACATACATTTGCCACAGTTGGCCGTTTGGTCACGGAGCAAGATCTTCATACATATGTAGGCGAATTCTATTTGATTGCTATGGTAACCTTCTTGAGATTAACAGGCGAAACTGGACCATTCCCAAATGATTTGGCCAATTTTGGCAATTGCATCGTTTACACGGAGTTGGTTAGATGGTGCCAACACAACTTCAATGGAAATCCTCTGTGTGAAAAAAAGACGCGTATTAGTATGACTGTTTGGATTACCAAAGAGGGCAGCAGTGTTCTGCTATTTAACCAGTTATGTGCAACAGAACAGAACAACTAATAGACATATTCTGTCAAGGTTATGATCACTCTTATCATCATCACAGAAACTCCCTCCTTGTATATATTTCGACATTAGCGCTCAAGGAGACTTTCCATTCCATTGAGGTGAGGTGCCATTCTCTAAGACATTCGAATAATTGCACGAGGTGCTTTGCACAAGAACAAAGATATCCTCAATGCTAATCTTGATGACCTTGGTACGCCCTTGACGTGGCGCTCGTGACCAGCATCAACTACCAGGACATTGCGGAATTCTTTCAATAACACTTCCACCGTGTCATGGCCAGTCTTTCCATCAGAAACATTTGATATCACGCAACCCTGTTTACCACCCACAAGTGACCCTCATTTGCATTCAAAGCTTTTCTCGACCAAGATCAAACTGGTCACTCGGTACTAGTATCAATCGACAAGGAAATTGAATCAACCATGATCTCTGGGGGCACACATTTACCAGAGAGGACTGAGCAGCAGCGTAGATAATGTGGCTCCATCATCAGGCTAATGCTTTCCTGGTAAACGCTACTGAAACAATTATCCTGAACTGAGCGTGTTGTTTCGCGACAGAACAATACTTGTCGAGGACAAATAACTGCTACAAAGCCGCTTTAAACATTACGTCAAGCAATCTCACTAACACCTGATGGATAACGAAATATAATGTCACTGACAGTATTTTCGCAAGTCGGTGATACATTATTAGTTCTTTTAAGTTACCGTATACCATCTTACCATCATGACTCTTACTAAGGGTGAACTTGAGTCTTTGCTATCAAGGGAATTGCATCAATCAATGGGGGTAATTGAATTTACGCAGCTCTGTGATCAGAACATGAGGTGACAGTTTAAAGTGTTAAGCAATGATCTTGAGGGCATAGCAGAAGTCAGGTGTAGGAGCATGTCAAAACTACGATCGTCAAGTGGTTGCGGGACGGCTCGTTTGAAATAACTACTTTCTCATGACTGTGCCCTGGACCGGGTAGTCTAAGTGTGATTGCACATTTCCATTTCCAATACATGTAGTTACTCAGAGTAGAAAAGGTTTTGGCAGCAGAACACACTTATCAGCAACCTGTATGAGTACAGCAACCAGAATACCAATAGCCCAAATTGCCTGGTGTCTCCATTATGACTATTGTTGTCAACGGATGAGAGCTTATTCCCTGGAAGCATACCAATTGCTGAAATAGGTTCTACTCATCAGCTAGATGACCATATACTCGCTGCATAAGAGATCGACAACTAGGCAGCTTCAAGCTTGGGTATGGAGACCACAAATCTGTTTAACAACGAGGAATATTGAAATGCTTGTGTATGGAGCCCTTAGCCCCTGGCAACGGACCACATCAAAAGTGATGGTAAGATATGCTCAACGGAGTTGCACTTGAAACGACAATGACATCATTAGAATAATTTGTCGGCGTCTGTTCTTGGCCATAGAAACCAAGGGAATGTCAATATCCAATCATGTTTCATATCTTGTTATGTTGCAGCGAAGTACCGTATCTTGAAGTTGGACTTGATCACAATCATTATTCGAATTGTCAATAATCAGGAGGGTGGGTGTTCCGGACTATCATTAATTGTTATCAGATTAATTAATCACTGCACATTGAGGTTGGTGTAGGCAACTGCTAATAGCTTTTTAGTCAGCTTACTTCAAAGCAAAAGAAAATTACGAAAGAACTTTCGTTACCATTTGCTATACTACCCTTTTTTATATTCTACTTATCTTCACTGTGTCCGCCTCTGCAATCGAGAGAAGGAAATGCTCTCCCAAGCCAGAGAAATTGGTGGGTTCTTAATGGCAGTGTTTTCAGTTGGCTGGCTAAGTTAATTGTAGAAACAAAACGCACCATGCTAATGAAGTCAATTTGATGGATTGATGAAGAATACGGTATATTTTTGGAGGCCAAGGTTCCGATGGGTATTCCTGCTTGAGGTGCAGTATTCGGCTCGGTTCACCGTTTTTATGTCACTGCTGTCTCCAGTTGGTTCTCATTGAAATCTAAGAATACTGAAACTCACTAAATCAGTTGCAATTGGTTTCAATCTATTGCAGTATCAAACATTTTCTGAAATAAGAGTCAATAATTTTCCAACTGTTTCACAATCTAATATACGAGGAATAGGTTGTGTCTTGTCCAAAAGAGATATCCTGCGCGCCTATCATTTGAAATTCAACTGATTATGGTACTCTGTCTCTTCAGCAGTACACGTCGAGATCGCATTAATGGTTTTTCCAGACAGAGAATATGAGGAAACGATTGCTAAACCCACACAACTCCTCAAAGGAAAAAAATACATTAAAAATGTGATATAGCACCTTCCTCCAGAATGTCAAAGAGGAAGCTTTTTCCTTCTAGATATATTGACAAGAGAAGCATGAGTACCGGTAGCAGCTGCCTTCATACCACAGAACGTCACATCTGACCTTTTGTGCTCAGTTGAGCCATTGTGTGCTTTTATGATCCTTCCATAGGCCTCGACTGGTAAAATGGTCATGACGGTATCATATACTGAGGGAAGTAATTGGAGAAACATTATCTTCCTACGTCAATGTATTTTTGAGTCAATCCAATCCAGTGCCGAACTATATATGTGGTTCTCTTTGTAACGCCTACAGGTGCTGTGAAAAGAAATTGTTGCAACAAGGCAGGGCTTTGGGGACGTCCATGAGGTAGCTTTCTTACAATAATCTTTAACGTGTAGCATTCGCTGTGACTCGGTATTAGTTAGAAAGAAATTGTTTCCCCTTCTTGAAGGTGGTAAATATTGTTTCATTAGTTATTTTTTTCACAATATCTGAAAACAATGAAACAAACTATACCAGAGGACAGTTTCAAACATACACAATACACACCATATCTTCTATTATCATCTATTTTAATATCATCAGTCTGACCCATGTCTTCAGGGTATATCAATTGTTTAAATCGATGTGGAGAAAGGAAGTTCAACATCATGTTCTGATTTGCCAGAATGTTAATGCCTTTTACCTTCTTAAACAGTGTGCTGCTGCAGGGTGGTTCCAATCCAGCCGTTCTTCTGCGATTCCCAATTCAAAGGCTTTCTGACATTTACATTCATGATTTTGTACATTTGAAGAATTACACAATTGAAACAGAAGTAAATCGATGATAAATATCAGTTTGCATCATGGAAGACTTGTAGTTTGTCCCAGAATATCTCGAACTAAATTTATAAAGAAAACTTGTTTTTGAGACATTCCAGATATACCTTGAATTTCTCTTGTGTGCCTGCATGTTGCCATTCTTGTATCAAAACAAACCGAACTCCTTAGACGACACGATTCCAAAATCAATAGAAATAAAAATGTTAGCTAACCGACAATTTCTGCACTTCAACATCAACTGAAGATACCTATAATGAATACATTCCAGCCTATAAGATATATACGTACCGAATGCTAGACTCGTTGAAAAAAAATTCATGCGAAATGATTTTGTACGTTACTGCTCTTGGAATTCTCTGGAAGCTTTACTTAGCAACAAACTGGAGAACAGGGCTGATGGCATCTTTCAGTGGATGCCAATGCTAATGGTAAGTCACACTAATCCAAAATATTGTCCGCAATACAGTGCATTCATGACTGGATATCTTGTCCAGATGGACTTGATATGTTTTAACAAGCAATGTCATTTTCTAGTTCTTTTAAGAAACATAAAACTAGACATTGCTACATCCTGATTGAATGAAAGGCTTAGTGAGGTCTCATTTTCCATTCCCAAATTGCAATGCCAATAGCTTGGTTTATCTTCGGAACATCATTCTCTTGTTTGATAAATCCCAACGCTGACAGCCACAGAATCCTTTCGAACTGAGCAACAGTTGACACAAAGGATACACATGTCGTCCAAAGACAAAATCATTTCTCCTAAGTTATTCTATCATCCATCAACTTTAATCTGAAATGATGATACTTTCGCTTGGAGTCAGAACAGCTGAACAATGCCCAACCAAGACCTGTCTCCTGGGTTACATTTTGGAAAAAGTTTACCTCCACATCACAATTTTCTAAATGGACTAGCATATGTCAACGGGTAAAGTTTCTTTGAATGGTATATGATGATTATGGTCGGTAAAAATCCAAAAGGCGGATTTTTTTGTAATCTGAGTTACCTAGGGATACACAGATTGGATCAGGCTAATATCGTCATATAATTTCTAAATGGACGATACATTTTTGTATACAGTACTTATAGAGTGCATATCCTACAAAAAAGGAAATGGACGCTGGCTTGAACAACGTGCTTCTTGAATGTTTAGCCATTGTTTCATTAGGACATAGGAGGCCTATGTTGCAAACATTTTTGCGGAAGATATATTTGAAAATCGATGACCTTCGCAAAAACATGGCAAAAAATAGGGATTTTCTTAGGCAATTCCGTTTCTTGTACCTCTTTATTATCCATTATCGATGGCATTGCCAGGTGATCGTGTTGCTGGCCAGGTGATGTCAGACATTATGAGGACCTCTTATTGATTAGCCTAATGCCACTCACCTATCATGAGGATCAGATTTTTTCTGCCTCGGGTCCTGTAGCGAATTGACTTGGCTACTATAAGAGCAAGTCTAGACAAACCTTAGGTGGTTCTGATCTGATGTCATTCTACGTTTATCCAAGTGTAAGTGGATCGAACATGTTTAATCTTATTACTGGAAGTCACGCAAGGGTTGGAACCGATTCAGTTCCCCTCAACTGGAATAAGTAATAGTGATCATCCGAGTCAGATCTTGACACAAATACATTTTTTGGGGGGGTTGCAGCATAGATCATATGCCAGCTTCCTACCCGAACCTCCACATGTTTGATCATCTCTGTGGCCCGAGAAGTATTGGTCGGTGGCATAAAGAAGGCTTTTGACCAATGACAACCTGGTATCTACTACGGACCGAAATGTGCTGTGACGGACCCATGCCAACGTTAATATACAATATAGTTCCGATTGAAAGGTTATGGCAATGTCACCTTTATCCCTGCCGCTGCGTCAACCCGGCCTCTCACTGGCAAGAGGATGATTAGCTCACGATATGCTAAGGACATCTCATTGATTAGCCTAACACCACTCAGCTGTCCCTGATATCACATTTTTTCTGATGATAATCCATTGGGAATCCACGCTATGATTATAATAGTGTCTCCTTTGGGATGATGTTTCTTACGCGTTGACAATGTAAGTCAGCGGGTTAGGAGAGAGCATCACGTGAGAGTGCTATCAAGGACAAACGCTGCTGTATGTTATTTAAATAAGGCGTTTTTGTTGGTGATGTATTGGTTTTGTTATCTCTTATTGACAAAATGTCCGGAACCATAACAGGTAGACGACTGTCTGGTTAGGTTTTGACAAGCGACATAAATTTGACAAAGTCATGATACCCTCTATCACCATGGTATCAACAGGTAGTCTTTCGAAAAAAGCAGGGCGATATCGACATCGGGTTTGTTTCCCTGCCATGTCTCCACCTTCTTTATCTTCAAAATGAGAGGATGCCAACTGCTTTATGACTCCCATGAACGGTGCGGGTCTCTCGAACAAGAGAGAAAAACAACATAGTCATATCCAAACGTCGTGCCTCAAATAACAATTACTGAACTACCGAACAAGAAAAACCATCGTTTGGATTGAAAGCGGATTAAATGACAAAATCAACATAACTGAGCTAGTTGTCAAGTAAAAGTCTGCCTATTGTGAGATGTTGAGATTATAACGCAAGTATCAATTTCTCAGATTTGTTCCCTGCTATAAGTCCAGATTGCTAATTTTCCATCTCTGAACTAGTAGATTATGCCTGTTGCATTCGTCCTTGATTGAAATCAGACTAATCCATTAAGGTAATGAATGGACACATCTTCTTGCAAACAGTCGGCATCATTGTGATTTGATGTCCGGGATTGATATCTGAATGATTTGAAGAAAAGCTCAGCTTTTGGCTTTGGACATTTTAACACATATCATATTTACGACAGTGTAATATCGTAAGGCAGAACCCACTGCGACTCTATATAAAACTATTTATACCATGTACGATATATCTGTGAACTTTGAAACAAACAGTATGTGATATGTGATTAAAACAGGATGAGTATTTCAAACAATGCCTAAACCAATGGAACAGTTTTTACAAATCCAACCTACGGACTTTGAAACAGCATAGTCACTGTTCAGTAATAACAAAACCCCGACACTGGGTCAAGAGTATGCATGCATCAAACCATTGGTTTGTCAAGAAAAACAAATGGTTGTTGTCGATGTATCTCTTACAAACATGGTATTGTCCAACCTGGTGTTGGTTAGCTGATCACAAGGTATTTATACGTGTGGGAATATAGTTACATATCTGTCGAGTTCAAAGTTACAATTTAGCTCTTAGAAACACAAACCCCATCCCACATTTGACTTTGATGTGGAAAAGCATGAAATCTATAGAATCCAATGTTTACGCAAACTACATATGTATGCATGCGATGGCGAAATATGAGAAGCATTTGCAAGTCATGTTAAAGTATTTTCGTTTAATTGATTAGAAGTTTTTCAATAAAGTATTGATTTTCATTGTTTTGTGTATATCTAAGTGCACTATTGATTATGATTACTGCTATAGTTAGTTTCTATTGAAAATATAGTTAATTTAATATTCTGTATAGGTATATGAGAGATATCTTTAGGTTCAAATAAACCTACAACTTATACGCAAGGCCCCCCCCCCCCCGCCCACGTTTAGCAAGGACACTCATCTATATCCCACATCATTACCACAAGATCGATCGCCTTCTGAAATGTATTTTTACACCGAATCCATCCAACGCTTTCAACAAGATTCAGTTTCGTTTCCAGATTCGTTTTTGCTTATCGTTTTAATCTGAAATTGTTGGGTGTAGCTCCGATTGTGGCAAGTAATTGTTTTTCAACCCTTTCAGCGATAATTTTAGCACGCTTGGGAATAGGTAAATGATGGGGATATCGAATTGCCAAGATGGAAAAAAAATTGCTCGTCCTTTTGTGTTCAATGAAATGAGATTGATTTTATAAATTGCCCCGAGTGAATTGCGTACTGGTGTGCTCTCTGTGTTATTTGTGGTATGATACATGTGTGGAATATGTGGTCTTTTTGTATGCTCCGAAATATATGTGAGAATATCGAAGAATTCGAGGAATTTGCATCTGTTTTATTTATCCAGAACGATTTCGTGGAAGGTGTGGGAGAATGCGAGTCACTGTCATTAATTGATTTCTTCTCACTAGCACGGGAATCGTATATAGAACGCAATGGAAGGGCTTTGTTTTCCCCTGCAGGGCTCAGTGGGGGAGTCCTTGACACGGTGTCCTACTCCCACACTCACGACCTGTAAATAGTAAATAATGAAAATGCGATATTTTCTCCTGTAGGACTATGGACAGGTAGCCCCTGCCAGTTGTCCATACACAGACTCGAAGGCAATAGATTTTCATCAGAGCTAGATATTTCTTCATTTTGTCTACAACTGTCGGCTCGGCCAAATCTGTATTAATTTTTGGTTATGGTGTAGCCCTGTCTCGAAAGGTACAGAAATGTCGCCCAGAAATGGCAACAGTCAAGACCAGTTCCATGGTTCAAAATACGATAATGATAACAATATTTCAAACACATTCCATCGCATGGCTTAATCCAGACTATACCATATTGAATATAAGATCATTGGCGTACATATCTTTATAAATTCATCTAGGGGCAAGCCTTCTAGGGGATTACTTCCTCCCCATGAAACACGATAAAATGAAAACGATCTTTGTTGAGCCACCGGCAAGTCTCGCTAATGGTCGCCTCATACGTGAAAGAAGACGGCCAATAACATGAAATCACGATGGAACGTTGAATATTTCTATCGATTTTTTTCATCAATGAGTAGTCAAATTGGTGACGGATAGACTGGTGCCTATAAATTCACTTCTTTATCGGAGACAGGCTGTGTGCTATTCTAGTTAATTTTATCCAAGAATGTCAGCCATGCTCCTGAACTTAGTGAAATAAACAGAGTTTAATGGATTCATATTAATTCAGAAATATGATGTCGGCATTTATACTATCAAATATTGGTTCCCTTTAGCGCACTATTATATGTCGTAGGGTCTATTTGGCAAAAGCTTTTTTTACTAACGATAGCCTAACGAATTCAACCAGCATCTATATTATTCTACCCTCGCCAGATACCGAACAAATTGCTTTCGAACCAGAACACAAGCCCCTTGAATAGTTCCATCCTCACCTATTGTTGGTCAGAAATGCGATCCGTTCAGTCTCGTTTCCGCCGAGATAGAAGACGCTTTTTGCCTCATTTAGCTGCGGGGCTATCCGCAAAAGAAAATGCAGGAGCAATGTTGGTCTGAAACAGTACGAGTGTTTGGCCTTTTTCTTTTTCTCCAACCCCGGTATGTATATATTTTAACCTTAAACAATCGTTGGCAAAGATTCGAGGTGAACCGTCGGAACAAAGATGTAACTGGTTTGTTTCGGGACGGTTTTTGTCCTGGATCCGTTGAAGTGCCTATTTCCTGTTGGCCTGTTTTATGCTCATGCATAACTGAAATCAAAAGGTAGCTGCAGAACAGTAAGTTGGCTGCTGCATTTTTAGGAGAAGTTGTCGTTTTAACCATGGATGACGTCATCCCATTGAAGACGAATGCCGGATGGAATGATACCATTAGACGTGGCATCCATTACTCAACATTCTTGCTATTAAAAACTATATTGCCAGGTGGATCAAAATATTAATAGAATAATGCCGTGACATTGAAGCCACTGAAGACGAGTGCCCGATGGAATGATACGATAAGACATGGCTTCCCTTCCTCCGTATTCTTGTCATAAAGAACTGGATTGCCCGATGGATGAAAACATTATTATTCAGAATGATGCCGTCTCCCGAGTTCCTAGGGCACCACCCTCGCCAATATTCAGACATGCCATTTCTATAAAGCCAGCGATGAAACGGTATAAGGCCTTTGATTTTGTTTTTCATTGGTCTTATAAACCCTTTGACGTTTTCTGTTTATTCATCGAGCCTGCCAGCCACTAGTTACAAAATATTTGCTTAGAAATTTGGACTGGAAAAACACAATCACCATCACCTTTATCAAGTGAACAGAAAAAACATTTTTGTTTTATCTTGTTGTCCAAATGTACATCAAAGCACAAGGCAGACGTTAGCATTTCAAGTCATTGTTTTGGAGAGTTCTGTTGGCTGACAAAGGAGTATTTGCTGTTTTTATCATATCAATTTACCTACAAAGTTGCTATCTGTATGTCAACAAGTCAAGCAAAAGTTACATTCTTGCAGGACAGGTGACATATGCTGTTATAAGTTTTCGTTTCATTGTTTCACATAACCTTCTGTTTTGTGGCTACAAGTTCCGATCTCTTTGCATATCCAAACCAAGCCGTCACAGCGAATCTGAGGGGGTTGTTGCGTCATAGATACAACTATTACCAGTATACGTATTCCAAGTGGCCAAAAACCCAATATCGCATTTGTGAGGAAGAGCAACATATCGTTTTGCCGAGAAGGTGGTGGTACGAACAGTATTGCATTTTGTCAAACAATTAGTATGTTTGTCTTACATACTCCAATGAAACAATAGCCACAGTGTGGCGATGTTGTTTATTACCTTTAACTTGTCAAGAGAGCGACTTCTTATCCTTTTTCTGACAGACGATCTTGTTGGGAATGCTTGCTTTTTTGTCTTGTTTGTCTTGAAAGTTGCAGGCAAAGAGGTTATACTTTCAGCAACACAGTCATTCTAAAGCGTCCAATATTATTCATATATAGCTAATCATGTACAAGTTTATTTTAAAGCGATCTTGCTTTCGGCAACCTGTCTCAGGAGCAGCACGTATTCGATTACGGTGATGCCAAACCACTTCACTAATCCGGATATAAAGGAAAAATTCCTTTGCATCAAAGCATTTGATTCAGCGTTCACCCAAGGGAAGATGTTTTATCATATCGAAGAACGTAGTCGTATATTCTTCAAAAATTGGAGTCATTAAACATATTTTGGAAGGATTAGGTGGAACATCTGATTTCTCTATTGATAAGGATTACTGGTACACAGATATCAAAGCGTTATATTTTTGGTCCTACGTAAACATTTTTTTATGCGATCATAGAAACTGTTCACAAATTTATTTTAAAACCCACAGAAAACGATTACCAGAGCAAAAATCCCGATGGCCAACTGGTTGCAAATCCTGTCAACCACAGTTAGGAAATCTATCAAAGGCTGGCTGCCTTTGACATGTGGCTCAAAGTACTTAGCTAGAAACCTTGGGGACACATCGCTTACAGATACGGTCTTAGCACGAACCAGGCTTAATACAGTGCATGGTTGAATGTCAAAGAATGATGTTGTAACGGGTATTTGACTGTACAATTTTCCAATCTTGAGTGTATTTCGTGCAAAACACGACACAAACAGTCGTTGCAGATATACAGAGGTTTGAAATATCAGAAAAGAACCACAGTTGAAGACGTTGAAAGTCTATTCTCCAGTCAGAGGCTCAGACAACTGAAACCGACATTTGGTGTATCTAACCTTCCCTGTCATTGAACTATTGCAGCTAGGGCTAGAACTTTGGTAGTACTGACGCAGGATCATTTAACCATCATGGTGTCTTAGTACATTGTGATCCAAAACCAACTGTCAGATTATGAATACTTGCAAATGCCGACAGTGATCATTCCTTTTTTGAACAATTCTCATAACTCCTGCTAGCAGAATGGCGGTTCTACCCTAACTGCTCGAGATTCTCTCTCCCTTCGCCCAGGACCTCCCACACAAAAACCCAATGAATAACAAATGAAGCTACTATTGATTCTATACCCAACGAGATGACCAGCCTGGTATCAAATGTCACATGGTAATATGTTGTCCCCTGTCACCGCACAGACGAAGTGCCATCTACTTTTCCTTTGGTAATTAAGTTAGCCCTGGGGGACTTGCTAGCTACAGTGGAACACAGCAGTGATTGTCATAATATGGCAGTTGTTATTAGTTACAGTTCGGACAATAGATGTTGTGGTCTGGCATCAGGGAATTTTAAATTGTTATACTGTTATCGAAATGTCAGAGACTTAGGCGTAAAACAAGTTAAGCTTGTCTTGAAAAATAACATGTGACTTCTGGCTGAATCTTCTTCCTGCCATAAAGTATAACTAACCGCAGGTTATCTGCAGAGTTTCCCCGTCACTTCGCTTCCCAAACCTTTCTTTTTCGAGTCTACTTCAAAGTTGATCTTCTTGTTGTGTTATGTGTTTTATGTCCTTCTAAATAAGTTTGATAAACAAACACTATTACATGGTCTAACTTCCTGCACATATATCTCTATGGAACCTTGATATAAGATACAAACTGCTAGTTTCCTAATGCACCATTGTATTGAGGAACAAAGCCGGATATTCGAGGAAGCTTTCTGAGGCAACATCGCCTTAGTACTAAGGTCCTCAACAGAGATAGCTCATGTACCCAGTATCCACGTTACCTCACGGGAGGTATCACCTTACTCGATGGTAGCGAACTTGTGTGCAAAGAAGCTAGCCTTTGAAGCAGCGAGAACAGAACGTGACAGCTATAATCATGCTTAGCTATGTAGTATATCTGGCATGTCTGGCGCACTGAGGAGAATGGGGAACGTCTATACGGACATGTTCCCAAAAAGGAATACACAACAGTTCAGTATGTAAGATATCGTTGGTAGGGTGGGAGGAGCGGGTTTTTTTGCCCAAATGAGAATTTCTTTTTGAAGACTTTGGCAAGACCGTATTTAGCAGTGTTACACAACCACTCATCTTTTGATGTCCCTAAACATACATATACGTTGTTGACGTAAACCCTTAGTGATAAGCAGTACGGTTGGGATTCATTAATAAAAATTTCTTGAAAATGTGATTAACACTCAGCCCCATCCCTTCCCACCCCTGATTATATTGGTAATTATCTCCATGTCACTGGAAGAATTATTGGGATTTCAAAAAAAAAATACGATAAAAGATTTTGTGTGCTTTACATGATTCATTTTGTGTCCAATTGATCTTCTAATATTAAAAAGACATCAACGTTAGGAAATTTTAAAAATTCAACAAATGAAAATAAATTATTCTGTTTGGCATCTGTGAATAATTCATATTAATCAAAAATAACACTTCCGAAGTTGATAAGATGCCATCAAACAGGTTTATTCATGTATTTTGTTGAAATAATCTGAGCGTCCATGTCATGACACCACGAGAAGCATATCTTGGAATTGAACAATCTTTGCACGAACTCTTCTTTAGATATGCAAGTAATGAGAAATGATAGGTGCTTCTGTAGAATGCGTCAATTCATACCTACATAGCATGACACACAATCTAAGGTGAATGACTCGTCATGATTGTCAGTGCAATCAGTGAAAGAATGAAACACACTCCACATGACCATAATGCACTTCAGTTAAGCTTAGCTTTTATAAGATACTCTGAGATAAGTGTTATACTTTGAGCTGAGAGGTTTTAACTTCTGCGGAACTATATCTTTAGATTGACTACAACATCGGCACGTAACCCTGTCTCTTTATATTTCGACTATCTTTCATCATCATCCCCGAACGATTTATCTTCAATCTCATAATATAAATGCAGTAAATCTCAGCATTAAGTGCCATCCAACTCTCTCTAGTTACCTCGCAATGTAGAATTATACCAGTGCCATTCTACATGTAACCCTACTGTGTGAAATCATCTTCTCCAGACGAATCACAATCTCTAATACAGCAACATGTGCTCTGACGCCATGTAACCCAGTATCCATCTACATTTGATGCCATCCAATAATGATCAATCCAAGGCAAACGGATAACATGACAGGCTCGTGTCTCAAGGAAGCGTAACGCGTGTGGTAATAGCTCGGTGCCGGATGGAGCGAGACTTGTTTGACATGTCGCAAAGATCAACAGACAATTGCTCGGAGGAAGCAGACATTTCCTATAATTAATGGATGTGATGTATGGGTATGCTTCAAGTGACAACCAGCTGATGTAGTCGCATGGGAATCAAGGGGACTTCTGTCACTGGAGATGTTGCACATTCCTCCAACTCCACTCCGATCTCTTCGATCTCCATCGTTGACTTATTTATCTATAGAGGTAGATATTATTATATTCGATTCAATTATATATTGCCGAAATGTTTCATAATGATATTCTACTAGCATTTTTCTATACTATTTTAAATTCCAAACTGGACCTTTGCATGAGACAGCATAACGAAGTCATTACGAAGTCATGGCTGATAGTCAGAGACCCGATCCAGCGCAGCTCCAACAGTTCTCACAAAAACAAAGATGTTGGTTTGCCAATTGAAAAGCACAAACATTTGAAAATGGCCACAAGCCAATTGTTCGACGGGTGGAAGAACGCAAGCCTGAAACTGTCTGAGTGAAAGCTGAAAAGCAAACAGTCAGTATGGTTTCGAACAAGTAAACGATTGGAGTTGAAGCCGATAGGCAATTTCAAACTTGAAGGCGATCTCGAGTGATTCAAAACAAC
The DNA here is from genome assembly GCF_910592395.1 of Lineus longissimus. NCBI lineage: Eukaryota > Metazoa > Nemertea > Pilidiophora > Heteronemertea > Lineidae > Lineus > Lineus longissimus. The sequence goes on along the minus strand of NC_088309.1, from coordinate 26,443,893 downwards.
CTTCGCCGAGGAAATGCATTGGGGCTTACCAATAAAACATCCCAATATACCGCTGGAAACCCTTCCTGTTAGGGATGAAATACATGTAGATGTATGAACCTTAGTGTTGCCAGGTCATGAATAGGGTCTTAATGCCGGTAAGTAAACAAACAGAAAAAAGGGCATCTCATGACGGAAGAACCAAATTCCATCAGCCTAATAGTGCATTATCTGCGATTTTTTTCCTTTGCCACATGATGATATCCAATAACACTGACCTGCAATCATGTGACCAAAGCTGTGAAGTATGATGTATGATGTATCTTGGAATAGCCTTCGGCTCAGTATAATGTTATTTTTTTCTCCACTTGTATAAATGTTATATCTGATATCATTGACCTCACCAAGGTGTGTGTGAATCTGGTGTCGAAATCAAAATCAATAATCAGAGTGCACACCAAGGTCAAGTTCTATTTGAATTTCTGTTTCATTAAAAAAAGATGCATCATACATTTTAACATAATAATGAGAAAACTGGTCAGAATTACTCAGTATTCTGTCCTTTTGGTTCTGCTGTCTTGAGAATATAGATGTTTTTGGTATATCCGGTTATCCTGGTGTTAGTGTTAAGCATCATAATGTGATTGAACAAGAAAACAACATAATGAACTTGTTATGCACTCAATCTGAGTGACTTTGCCCACTCCTGTAGAAAGACATCTCACATCGTCGCACAACCCAAACATTTGTTATCATCCCATACTAATCAGCTTGATTCACCACCTCCTTCCAGCGGTAAAAAAGTCAATTTAGATTTATTCATGGTTGGAAGTTTGTTAGCTACCGAAGCATGGCCCCTTCCCCTCGAGTGAACGATTGCCCGCCTTGGCCGCTGCATTTTTCCATATAGTTGACGGGTTGATCGATTTCTCTTGAAGGAGAAAATGTAGTTGGCAAGTTTATCTAAAGTGGCTTGATCGTATCTAGAGAGAGCTAGTAACTTGGTGAAGGAGGTCACTCATGCGTTATGTCATCGATGGGATGCATGTTTGCTCAAGAAAAAGAAATGTTTTATTTCAAAACAGTGCAAATCCCCGTGCTTCTTGCTTACACATATCATATTCGTTTTTATTAATTTTATTTAACTATTTGTGGACCAAAGTCAAATCCAGTCTTTCGCAATGTAATATTGGCTAATGTCTGGTAATGTAAGTGATAAGTACCCATCAGAATACAGAACTCTTCGAAATGCGAAATCTGTGACCCTGGCTTTGAAGCTAGTTTGGATAAGTAAGACAAAGAGAGCTGCCTAGAGTCTCACATTGACTGTTGGGTTGGCTGAGAGTCTAAACCAGTGGCCACAGCGGCTCCGATAATTGTCATTTATGTCTGGTTAGACTATCAAGTGGTAATGATGTGTTGCAGTAGAGAATGGAACCAGTGGCCATGTTGTTCCTTCTTTTCTTCCCGTACCACTATGTACCTGAACGGCTCGGGTTATCGAACGAAATGACACATTCCAATTATGTTGATTGGCCATTTCGACGGACAATGGAACGAAAGACAAATCACAAGTCATTTTGTTAATTGCAAGGAGACGACTCGAGGCTGCAGTTGCTTTTGACTAGGAGCAATAATCTACGGGATTAATACAATTGCTGATTGGATGTGGGGCAGTGAGGTTAATGGATAGCACAGCAATCTTGCAACCATCGTCTGAATGCTTTAGGCTAGTGATGCTATTGCACTATCGTTGAGGGAAAGGATCCTACTGTAGAGTATGCATTATCCGGTTGTCTAAAGAACAGCGAACCGGTATTGATTCATTGCATATCCATGTTCAGGACTAGACTACAAGCTTGTCCATCTTTGGGCAACACGACTTCTGTTATTATAATTGCGGTGTCCTCGTATAAACGTGGTAATGTTCCAAGGTTCAGACATCAAATTGAAAAGTTGTCAACTTTTGCATATCTCGCTCATTCTCAACGGAGTTCTTCCCATGAACCATGGTGATGCTGAATACCCCCCCCCCCCCCCCCCTCTTCACTTCATTTAAGTAGCATGGTAGTTTTTCCGACGGACATGATAAGCAGCAGTAATTACTTCGATATAGACCAGTTCATCTGTCCTTTCATCATGATCATATGTCATCTAGCACAATATTGGTCATTAAGTGAATGTGTCACCCAAAGTGCCTTTGTGCTCTTTCGATATCAACTACAATGACGCAATCAAGGAGAGAAGTAATAAATGTGTTTGGCATGAGTAATGCTAACTACTGTGTTACTCGTCGTAAGTGTACTTGAATGTTAGAAGAATGTTATTGTTATTCGAAAGCATTCATATTTGATTTGATTGCTGCTATTGTTGAGTTATTGCTGCTAATCAAGCAGTTTTCCGTTTTAGAGAAAAGTTGCATTTCATCACGTTTAAAGATGACATCGCCAAACCACATATCAGCAACACTTTTCTCCTTTTACCTTCTTCGAAAAAGGGCTTTTTTCAAAAACTTCATGTTGATCTTATTCTACATCATAAAACACCTGTCATCATGATGTCATTATCTAGACTGTTACAAAACATCTCACGTCTTATAATGTTTTTTATCGCTTATATATCACAAGAATCATTAGACTTGCGACAGAATACTGATATCCTACATTTACAATAGGAATAAAAGAAACTCGTAAATTATTCATATGGCTAAAAGCTCCATTTGCCTCTTCAGACAACTAGGTTTTTTTACATCAGTAGCAGCTTGATAGCTAACTTTTGATAATACAAAACTGCTAACTTTTGATGACACAAAGCTGTTTAGCTAGACCAGGATGCAATTGCCAATGCCACTAAACCTATACACGTCACTGGTAGTTTGACAAAAGTGTCTTCCCTGATCTTCTCCTAATGACTGACTGGTGACATTCCAATTTCAAATGGCAACGAGGCAAATGTCAAAGACGGAGCCACAGGATACGTCGAAATAAACGTGATAGATTCTCTTACTTTGGCAAATGTACCTGTATTTTCGTTTTCTTGTGATACTTTAGCTGATGTAATGAGGTGAGGGGGACGCCCAAGAATATCAAGATTTCTATCAAAAGGAATAGGGAAAGAATTCTTGGCAGGATAGGACAAGCTTCAAGCCTACCTGGTTACTAGTTTTTGGGTTCTTTTATTTATTCTTGAAAATTTTGGGGGGCTGGTTAAGTCAGTTGACACAGAAAACGCAATTATTGTGTCTTGCTATGGGGCATTCTTGTATTATAAAAAAACCCTCCTTCATGAGTTTGATGGAATTACATAATATTTGTTTATCTTTCACCAAAACGAATGGGACTTTTGCTGTACTTTGCGGTCATGTACCGGTCAAACAGTAAAATCAACACCTACTTCTGAAAAAATGCCTTGAGTAGCCATGAAACGTGCTGGTGATTGTGAATATACCATTTCGCGAAAAGATAAAGCATTTATTCAATACAAGGATGCCTTTGCCAAATGAAATAAGAGCATCGAATAGTTCCCTCAAGGCCACCAGCAGATTGATGTCTTTTGGTATGTACGGCTGAAAAAAATACGTGTCTCTTCTTTTGATAACATGTCTGTCTTCTTTACGCCACCAATCCAAATACACTGGATGATTTTTATGCATTGACATTCCACTAACCCCGCCCTTGGGAGCCGTTTGTCTCAGTAGAGCGTCTTCTCTTGTTGCATTCAGAGCTCATAAAACCCCTATGGCGTTGACATCAGAGGGAAGATATATTGAACTTGCGTGCAAGAATTTGATTGTCGTGCCAACGGTAATGTAATGTTTGAAGCCTGGAGAGCGTATATGATTTAAGAGAATACTTATTAATCAATGATTAACCCTTGGTAATAGCGTTGCACTAATTACTATTTTTATTTGATGTATCTGGCTCATGAATGCAAAAAATACAAAGAAGATTTATGTATTTCTTGACACCGACGCCTGGAAAGTAAAAGGATAATAATGGCAAATGGTCAGTAGGAGGCGCATTGCCCTGCCTAAAACACCTGGAGTAAGCGAGTACTTCAGCTTGCATAGCTCGGATTTAGGTCGCTAACCCGTCCCCAAGTAGACTCTCAAACGTTAACTCGGATATTGCCTCACTCGTACACATATCATACCCCAGGAACGGGGAGATTCTGGTTAGATATCCGTAGAATACTTGACTAACAAAAGACCAACAAAAGACTGTCGCCAGGCTATCAGAAATTTAGAAGAGCTGTACAGGCTAGCCTTTGCTTATCACAAAGGAAACAGGAAGTAGAAGCACATCCAACTAAAACAAAGTTTAAGGAAAGATTTTGCTTGGAGGGATAACATCCCTTTGGCAAACTTTTTGATCAAGTTTCCAAGAGTACCTGGGTTTGTAGTGTAATTCTTCTACCTGCTGTTCTTCTCTTGAAGTTAGTGCACTAATGTACTCTGTAAACAAACCATTGTATCATTACGATTCAAGTCAGAGTCTCTCAAAAATCACGAGGCAGGGCCGAAAGGAATGCAGCATTTTGTTTTTAGGTACTAATGGTAAAAGAAACATAGATTGGCACACGTTAGTGAAACGATCTGTTCTTGGCTAATTTCTTTCCATGATAAATCATTTAAAGATGACAACTTGAAATCGAATTGAGTTGCGTTACTGAAGGTAAGCCAAGGTGGTGAGCTATGTTTCCTGTTTTCAAAGGCAATTGCAGCTGGTTCTTGCTCCAGTCTGATTGATAGGGTTGCATTGCGTTGGTCGTTGGCAAGTGGTAGAAACTGGTTTTGAAAAGAGTTTACGTTGCTCGAAATTAGAATGTCCAGGGGGGAAAATACTTACATATTTAATACATATGATCCTCAATGGGGATTTGATGGTTTTATTGGAAGTAACTGGGAAGCATTGCTTGGGCCTAACGTCATCCGCTGGCAACGTGACAGAAAAATATGTAGTTGGCTTACGACTTCTGACAAACTAGACTAAAGCAAATCGATTGTATGTCTCTCATTTGGGATTTTAAATGCCAGCCTCGTATACCAAGCGAAATATTTAAGATTCATAAGCTGTTCATGGAATAGTATGCTTTATGAAACTAGAAACTACACTTTCATGAAATCTGGTGGGAGATTGAAACTTATGGTGGGTAGAAAGTTAACATAGTGGATCGGGACTGAATTTCATAAAATGTTTCAACAAAGTTTAGGGAGAGCAAGATGGAACTGTTCAGAAAAAAACCTGAAACATAAAACTAGAATCTCCTGGTAATGGGCTTGAAATGAACAACCTCGGCGATATGTAAGCCTTTATTCAAAAGCAAGCAGTAACCATAGAAAAGTGATGATATCGAGCTCAGTGAAGAATGCTAGCCTCATACTAGCTCATTGTCTGTGACGACGAGCAGTTAGGCTTTTCGCTTGGGGAAGTGGTTTACAAACTCGCGTTATTTGATCTTCGGAGCTATGTCAGAGAAGATATATAGTGAGAGAAAAAAAGGATGTTTGGAGCAACATCGTTGTCATTAGAATGTAACTTCTGATCTCCAGTCTGTTTTGCTGAGGTAAACATGAGGTACCGTACTATAGTGGGTGTTACGCGTAGGCGAACTAGCAGTTTACCACGGCAGTCTCAACTGTGCTAAATACTGTTCTTCAAAGTTTCTCCCTACCCCCTACAATTGTTGAAGAGAACAGGTTGGTGTTATCACTATATAACCTACGAAATGCACTTCGTGGAATTGGAATGGGGAAAAAATGTTGTTGCAATCGCAATTTCTAGGTGAGGAAATTAAACTTTCCACAAGAAGAGTTAAAGCCATTAGTACCGAAAGAGCCACCACATACTTACGTCCCCTTTTCACTGCTAAGAGACAGGGCTGAATGAAATCACCAAGTGTACATACATTTCACTCAAAAGGGAAGTTAAATTCAATTTCGTCTCGGTCTAATCAATGCCCTCGGCTGCCATCCCTGGTATAGACATGAGAGGAGATTTAAATTCGATTACCAGACTATATCTACAAAAAGTACTACGTATGCTTCTGTCGTGAGTCAAATCTTGTAAAGACAACATTTTGGTCTGAAATGGAGGTTATGGTTTAAAATCAGGGTATCAGGGTTTGGTTTCTCACTAGGTGCGATGTTAAATATTCGACAATCAAATCAGATGAGCCTATTTGCGAATTTGACGAGTGAACCCTACTTCCTGAGAGGCCGAAAGTGATAGACATTCATTCCTGTACCTTCTACCTTCTCTAATAGATAAGCTGCTTGATAGTGAATCTTAAAATGCAATCAAACTCCTTCTGTGGCTATCCAGAAGTACGTGTAACCACGTAACTACGATGATTCCTATCTCCCGGAAGTCCTACTTTTAAAGACGTCAAATACCCTTCAAAAATGCCGATATGGATTGGCTTCCACTTATCACCAAAAAGCATCATTTCGCAATCAGCGAAATGGCCATCAAACCCTTCAAAGCAATTTGATAAAGAGGAAATAATTGATTACATTTATTTTGATTCGGCGAACCTATTCTCTTCAATATAAAATCAGATATGATCCCACGCTTTTAGATAACAACATTAATGGAAAATCTATCAGAAAATATGAAATATTGAAGGATTTTGGAATCAAATTTCCATTTTTATTTGCTGTTTCTTGTCCCAATGAAAGATAGGTACGTACTCTGGGTGAGTCTGTATCTGAGCCATAGAAGAAAGAGCCCATAAACCTTTTGAAATTGGATTGGGAGTATCATAGGAGGGAATTGAGTCGAATCGACAAATTGATAATGCTTGTCAAAGCTTAAACAGTTGCTTGTGTGGGAGAAGAAAGCAGTTGCAAGAAGCAATGAGATCAACATTTGGTTCAGTTGGTATTTTTTACAAGCGTGGAGCTTTTTTGAAACACTTTTAGAAATGTTTATTTTTTTCTAATTACAGGTGAGTATTGATTTGGTCTTGATGAGGAAATTCGCTGGAAGGTAAAGGTGCTTAAAATTGTAATTATTAGTTTACATAGATGTTTTATAGCTTCTCCGAAATTACGAATATTTTTATTTACCAGTGTAACGTTTTTGGTTGAACCATATACACAGTGCTCATCATAATATTGGCAACTGGTACCAAAATGAGGAACGAGCACCCCCTCCCCATCTCTATATAGAAATAGAGTTGATGGTAGGCGTTTTTGCACCTGCCACAGAAATATTGTTGCAGGCTACAGCTGGCGGGCTGGGGTAGCGTGGTTTGTTATACCATGACTCAACTCCATTAGGGACGGCTACAATGCCCTTCCAACACAAGTCACTTATCCTCATGTACTATCAAGATTTATTGCAACGATTACGTGTGATTTATACCAACTATTGTGCAGGTGTTCGGCCAAAGATGCGGGAAGAAATTGCACTAGGTAATGGAAATGACCGACCATTCTTGAAAAAAGCTTTTGTTCAATTTACACCAATGTCATGTGTACAAGAGGAGTATCTCTGTGTTTGGTTCATATATTGCATCGATGTCTTGATAAAATAATGACAGATTTTAGATATGTTTGGTACATTATTTTCTGAAAGGAAAACATCGGTTACTATAACATTAAGATGCAATAAACCCTTTAAACAGCCAAAGCTCACTATATCTGTGACATGTTGATTCCTCTGCTCTGAGAAGAGTACGCTTTTGGCGAATGCCAGATTCGTCTTCCTGTTAATACCATTAGATGACGGAGGAGGGCTTAGAATAGATCAGTATGATTCGTAATACGGTCTGAGCAAAACTTTGGACTCGAGACGCTCACAATCTCTCTATTGATAAGCAAGTCATTTGTCTTGCTTATAGAGACAGGTGAATCATTAAAGATAGATTGGAATTAGTTATCCAGTATTCTTCATATTGCATGTATAATAAATCTACGTGGAGAAATGTCGGGATTGTCACGACCAGATATTGAAGAGACCTAACAATGAATATTTCAGTGACCAGTGTAGAATTGCCAATGGTGGAGGTCAGCCTATCCTAGGTGGAAATATCTACTAGAAAAAGGCGCTATCTGAGGTTGCAGCAGAGGCTGTTATCTTAACGAGAGGGAAGAAACCAAGAAGACCGAAGACACAGTTAGTCAAAAGGTCGAAAGTATTGATTACCAACGACAGAAAATCATGTTAACTTTATCCACAAGGTTTAAAATAACATTAAAACATTTTCTACGCCAGGGTAAGCATCGAAGTATCAACCGGTTTACTGGGATAAAAGAGCAGCATATATGGAGCTGTCCATTAAATCTCACTGAGTTGTGGATCTAAGGGAGTCTTGGTAGGGATCAAAGTATTGATTCCGTGTGGCGGAAATGCATTATTGGTTTTGCTTAAGGGAAGACGTAGGTTGCCTCAGTTTCTTTATTGATGCTACTAGAACAATCTGCTGGCCTCAAATGGATGTGGTTTTAAAGAGTAATAGGTGCGATTGAAGCTAAGGAGAAAACTTGATTTGTTACTTTGGAAAATATTGTGGTTTCCTGGTCATAATTAAAATCTGAGGAACTCTCCGTGGCTTGCAGGAATGATGTGAGGTGCAGTCGGGGCAATTTACAAATGAAGAGTTACAGTTATGCTGAAGTTGTTTCAAGTAACTAAACACGATCGGATCCAGTCGATTTCGTCGTGAATGGTTGAATTCAGCAAAATCATTGATGTTTCGCGATTTTATATCATCCAGGGGTCCTGTAAAGGAAGCCACTTACTTCAGTTCACTAACAGAACAATACGTCACAAACTAATCAGACACGGTGTGCCAATTTGAAGCACATATATGTAGTCTGAGAGTTCTATCATAGCATACTATGTTTGGTATATTTAGTTTCCAATAAGGCCCAAAGAATACTTCACCTACTGGAATATATGAGCATCTCAGCTGTGGCTTTGAAGTTAACCACGCATTCTACATCCTTTTATCCAGCAAGAACAAGCTCCGAAACATCTCCTTGGAGAGATATCATGTCATAAAGTACGTTCATTAATGCTAAGGATTTTATGATAAAAATGACTATAAGCATCTTGTCATAACATCTTCATATCTAAAGGACACCATTCCTCAGCACTTTGATACTTCGTCTAAATACAGTATTAAGCCATTACTTTTCATGTTATAAATTCATATTTGATATGGAAGAGGCCGATTTATCGAGATCAGCTAGGATTTAGTAGTCTCTAGAGAACTCTTAGGACAATAAACAAGTCTTTGATGAGAGTTTGTCGTTGGACAAGGTCATTTTATTGTCCAATAGGAGATCGTGGATGTTGCTGAAGTTTTTAACTGTTCGCCATGATGTATACCACATTATGGTGCATGGATGTCTTTGTCTCGTGGTATTATTCGGGTGGTGCAGCTAATTCAAAGGCAACGGACTTCACGACAAGAGAATATGGTTTTGCACACTACTAATGTCTTCCCTCCTCAACAAACTCTGTAGTCGTGGGAATGAGGGTCAAGCAGGCACTATCACAATTAGTTAAAAGATAAGGCAGTGGGAAGCATTAGAAAATGTATACATTTGCAATCTATAAACTCCAATGGTAACTTGGGGATGAAGTCTCACGCACCCTTAACACAGGCACTATGAACCTTACAGTAAAACCTCTTAGCTCCTGCCTATATGCCCCTTTTCACCAGTACGGTGACCTTGGACATTTTTTTTCTTTCGTGATGACTGAACGTTTCTCATAATTCATTTTCTCATTGATTGCAACACTCTCTAAAGACTGCATGAATGAACTGAAGTCATCCTAGTACAAACCCAAAACATAAATTGACTAAAATCAACATGCGCACGAAAAGCATAGAGTTTGTGAGGAGAAGCAATAAATTATATTAATCAGATTCACTATACCGTAAAGTAACCGAGGAGGCTGCCTTAATTAAGTTGGGGAAACCTATTAGGATATTGGAGGCATCTTAATTGAACTGTTAATTGAAACGGGATGAGATGATTAATTAAAGTCAAGCATGACTTTCAAAAGCGTGCTCCGCAATGGTGCCACAATGCTTGTTTGAATGTGGCAATGATGCTGATGTCCTGTACATACCAAACCCAAATATTCCCAGGTTTTGCGAGGCAATGCTCGAATCAAAATAAGTGTCAGTGGACCAATTCTGACCAGGAAACTGCGCATGCAGGCGACAGAATTTATGAGAGAAACTGCAAATCATGGAATACTTGTGAGGAATTGATAAATAGCAAAATTTTGAAAAATATTTTCTGACAATACTTCCAGGGTTCCCCCAGTCATCAAGAAACTTTTTTCTTAAAGCAATGCTCATCATGCCTTGCATAGCATCGCACTCTCGCTCTCCTTGTGTACATTCCTCCCATCCCCTGTGTCTATTTACCCAGCTGCTTACTCAATTCCTCACTCCGATACCTTTTTCTCATGTTTAGCCTTAAAAACATCCACTGATGACGAAGAGAAGCTGTTCTGACAAAGATCAAAGACCAAATTGATGTGATGTGCAGCATTCTGCGCGCTTAGAGAGTTTGTATAGTGTTCTCGGATTTATCTGTGGTGACGTTCAATTTTTGCCCATATCTAAGTTCGAAAGTGAAGTCAGTCTTTCTTGGATACAAAGGGAATTCCATGTGTGGTGGTTATAGTCGTTCTTCTTTTATTGGAAGAAGTAGGTTACCTTTGTGAGTAAACCTTGGGTTTCTCGTGACTCGACTCGACTCGACAACATTTTTGCACCTTCTTTATCCAATCAAAGGAGTACAATAAACAGTGCATGTGGAAATACATAGGTATGAAAGTCCAACACAAATATATACATATCTCACACATTCCAATATCAATGCACTGATTAAATCTTCATTCAAGAACGCAGCCCTTTTCTTCTCTGAGGTAAATCAATTGCCAAGATTCACCACCTTTATCTTCAAGTCTGCCCTGACTGGCACTTGCAAGATGTCGTTATCATGCGAGTCCTGGGGACCGTGTAGATTTCGTGTAATTTTATGCCCAAAGGTGAAGTGCGGTTTAAGGCACAGATGCAATAGCCAAGAACATATCGTCAAGAGACCAAACATCGTATTGATTCAAATTCCGTCTGCATCCCTTCGTATAAATAATCCATCGGCCTGATTAAATATTAATCGTGATATCAACAAATTGACTACAACCAGGTGCTCCATACTCCTCGTCCACCTGCTAGCCTCAAGTGGTCAACTGCCCGATGGATGACCGCTGTCCAAGCTACCTAATCAGGGTTACAGAACAAAGATGGAAATGGTGCTGGTCTCGAGACACTGATCGATATGATGTTGGTCTCAATGTGTTGTTGAGAACCTATTGCGTTTGATTGTTCGATTGAAAGACTAATACACTTCAATTGATTAATTGCCTTCGAATGAACAGATGAAACGTTCAATTCCGCATAAGAAATGAGAGACAGAACGGTAGTACATGTTTACGCGTTTAATGCACTATTCTTCTGCCTGTTTGGCATGAAACATGCACGGATGTGCTGCACATCAACTTGATCTAGAGAAATACACCATTTTCTAACTGATGTGCAGATTTGTGGCTTATAATTGGTGAAACCGACTACATTAAACTGTATTTGGGCCCTAATAGCTTGTTTTGTGTAAGTTGGTCTGAAGGGCATGGACTGTTACAATATTGCCTGCAATACTGATACCTCCCAAGGCTGTTATGACCTTTGCTTGAACCTTTTGTAAGAATTGGTGTATTTCTTGAAAGCCAACGATGCCATAAAAGATTTTTTGTCTTGTCAGCGTAATAATATGAGTATCATTATGCCTCTGACATCGCTGATATTCTCCTAATGTACGAAACTAACATTGCTAACAATTAAGCCAATTTCCACTAAGATCATAATTGGTGAAACATCACTTTGACCATGTTCTAATCAATTAGTGACTAGATTGATCCTCTTGGACAAAACATCCATCCCTGACTTGAATTAGTTTACTTGGATTCAATAGTATTGTAGACAAACTGACTGCAAGCATTCCTCGCCTACCCATACATATTTGGACAACTCAAACTCTTACGATGTTTCATTGCCCTCACGTCATATCCATAGTGTCTGTGAAGCGTGAGTGGAATGGTTAAACTGCTTCTAGCACCGATGTGGAAAAACCTAGAGGAGACCTCTACTGTTAGCAGCGGCAACAAGAAGAATTGATGGTCGAGTCAATTGTACAGCTGGTGCAGAAAGGACAACACCAAGTTCTTACTTTGCTGTAATTTTGTCCTATTTCACCAGTGGTTAGTCCTGTAATTTCATGTTCACAATGAAAGATTACAAAGCCAAGACTAGTGGTTTCAGTCATTCTGTCCTCAATCTCCTTAGTCTGACTACCATCGACTTAATGATGACTTGGTGGACCAAATTATACTCTGTCAATCTGAAATTACTCCCAAGGTACACAACAGCACCGGAACAGCTCCTTCAAGGATCTGCTCCCCACACAATCACCATCGACTCGCGTCTCAATACAAACAAGGCTATGGCAGTGGTCAGCCCAGCCAACACACATTCTTGAACTATCGACACTGTTTATCAGTCAGACGACCCAGCCACTACAGTCGGTGCTATTTGACCCATCACGGTGTTTATTACTATCTCCTTCTGCTAAACAGCTTACCACTTCTGCGATTTACACGTTTATATGTATTCATAGGCCATCACGTACATCATATTTCTTCCATGTAAGTGGGCCTTCTGACAGACAGGAAGGATGTTTGTAAGGTTGATGTGTGTAAGTGTCATCAGGAGAACAGGGAGGAAATTGTCACTTCACCTCCAAGATTAACCAGAGAACCAAAGAAAGTGTGTGTGAGAGGCATACAGAGAGGAGCTGGTCCACTGACACTAGGCGTGCATAGGGATGGGACTTCGTCAGACTCTTGTCATTTTTAGAGAACAAAATGAAATAGGAGGAAGAAGCAGAAAGAGAGAGGCTCATCCGGAAACATACACTAGATAAAGGGTTGTGTTATTTACGCTGGATGAGGGAGTCGAGCCTGTGACTTCGTCCTTGGATGTCAAGTAAGATAAGGGAAGAAGAATGTCGGGCCATTGATAGGACCTACTAGTTTTGGGGGTCGAGTCTGTCACTTCGTTGGAACGGAAGGAAATGGACGGAAGATGCTCACACTAAGAGTGCTGGGTCGTCAATGGATTGGTCCCCTATTATCTTGCAAGAGACTTCATAAGAAGATACGTATTGCCTACAAGTTCTTGGATGCCGGAGGGGAGGTTGACGTCGTGTCTGCTTTCCGATTGGTCAGAGGAATCCTGACGAAGAGGAATCCATCTCCTACGTATTCCGAATTTCCAGTAGTCATGTGGGGATGCTTGTAGACATAAGGAGACCAAAACTAAACCAATCAGAGAATTCGAGAAAACGCAATCAGAAAATCCATTTCAACATTTTTAGCTACTAAAATGTTTAATGCAGTGTTTCTAAACTGTTTTCCGGTTGGGCTCCTCAACTGATGATGAAACTCATCCAATTACCTTCTAAAACACTCTCAAAGTGAAGAGACTGATGAATAATCGTTAGGTCTGTCTGCCTGAGCACACATTGTCTGCTGCAGCTTTAATTCCTTCTAACAGCCTTGTGTTTGAGACAATTTTTAATTTCAAGTTCGCCTTTGTTCATTTCTGTGGCGTACTTGGGTGATACGATTGATAGTTAGGATTTTATAGCATTGATTTGATTGTCTGGAGGGTTCGTGGCTCATTTAGATCGACTTCCTTGACAATTTTGTGAAAGTGAGATGTGGAGTTGACGCCAGAACACTGGTGGTTAACGCTGAAAAGAGGGGAACACAAGGGAAAACAGGATTATAACTCAAAGATGGTAGTTTTGAGAAGACCATTTTGACGGCGTTGTAAAATCACATTCCAATATTTCTGCTTTACTAGCAGTCCGGTTTGTAAAAAACACGATATTTAGATACAGGTTCATTCTAACCATCATGCCAGACATCAATATTTCCTTCAACCCTTGATCAATACGATGTCCCAAGTCTATCTTTCACTAGTATCGGTGATCAATACCTGCTGCGACATCGTGTTTACAATGTCGGGAATATTGCTTTCGGATTAAAGACTTAACAGCAGTAAATGTCTTTTTATCCCGGATCAATGGCCAGGATTATTGATATCATGACAGAATTTTAGAATTTGCAACCAGCATGAGATAAAATCAGACATAAGTAGTAAACCAGCTGGTTTTAAAATCATTAAGAACATACGTGGCTTCGGGGATATTCCAGCTACACATGTACGGTTTGGTTTCATATCTTCATACATTGTTATAGTTCTTTTCGTAGACTGAATGCACAGGCCGATCCAAGAGACAGCACTTGATATCATTGAAACAGAGCTTCAAGCTCTGCATCCTTCACAACAATGTTTCGTATAATGCATGGACTTCATTTTTCTCATGAAAGAGATAATGAGTAATTTGGGACATACCACTTACATTTTCCGCAGCATGCAAGATAGCCATCCCCCAAGAAGAAATATTCATAATGGTGGAGAATGCAATCACATCAAGCAATAAATCACATTTTACACTTTTATGCATAAAGATTGGCAATTTTCTTCACAGTTGCATTGCATGTGGTCAGCGAACCCGGATTACCTGCAGTGAAGAACAATATCCCTTGTTACCCATTAGATACAGCGCAGTCGGCAGCAGTGGTTTGCGGATCTCTGCCAGTGACAGAACAGGATTACAATAATTCTCCATGGTAAATGACGGTCCAGTTTTTCAACCTCACAATGTTCTTTCAAGGTAGCTAGCAAGCCAACTCAATTTTTGCCGGATTTCCTAGCTGGAAGGTTCACTATGTTTACCATTTTGACAAGGCTGGCCTTTGCCATTAGGGCAAGAGCCGATAGCTAAACACGGGGCAAGAACCGAGCTTAACAACTATTGCAATATTTGTAATAGAAATCCACAGATTCACTCAAGTAAATGACCCCTTCCAATTCTTATCCTCCCCATTAAAGAATTAGCTTGTTTTATCACTTAATGTTCGTTGCATCCTTTCGACCAATTTGTCTATTTCTATTTGCTCTAGTAGATTAGGCGGATATTAGGTAATGGGAACTCACAGCAAAGCAATTCATATCATCAGATTGCCGTATGTTGACTTAGTAAACATTGTATTGCATTTTCAATCAAGGAATTGTGCAATGTCTCAAATTGTTGGCTCCAACCTAGCAGAGATGTTTTAAATATTTTTAACTGGAAGTGTCGGATGAAGCCACTAAAACGGTCAAGGTTGGAGAGGCTAACAGCAATATCCAGGAATCAATCATCTTCCACCCATCCCAACACTCTCACTGCGCATGTTCTCAGTGAATCCAGTACTTCATTGATGTCTTTCATTGAAATGACATGACCATTATTATCATTCTCAGGACTTCTCTAAATCCACTGACAGGAGTAATATAAGTGGTTGGTGAAGGAAGATACGAACACCTAGCAAGATGGCGAGCAGTTAGTGCACCTATCAATGACTTTATGACGTTCATGGTCTGCGATCGGTTTGGGCATCTGATAATCAACGATCAGCCAGAATACGAGGTAACAACGATTTAGAGTATGATGTTGATGCAAAGGCCGACAATGTTATGCCTATGTCTTAAGCAAATGGATGTCACTCTAATCTCATCAATAAAAACTTGCACGAAGTCATTTGGCTTGGAGGTCTAAGAGTGTCTCATCAGCAGTTACCCTAACCAGGGAATATGCAGTAAAACTGGCACGAAATCACTTTGCTTCAAGGCGGACGATAAGCAGCAAAATGGGCAAGAAATCACTTGGCTTCAAGCCTGATTGGCAGTGGATTGATGCCCCTAACCATGGACAATAACAGCCAACCAATAACCAAACTCAATTCCTCACGCCTTATTTATTGTCATTTCCGTCTCTCACGTTTCACCGATCCCACGTTTGACGTTAGCTTTGTGCGGCACATTGGTACATTGTACGGAGCGTTAGGAATTCAATACTTCCATCAGATAGCAATGCACGGTTATTTTCCTGCATTATCCTCATAATGAAATTGAATGTTCAACCTAATGAAATGAGACATGACGGCATAATGGTTCATCGTGAGAGATATGTTCCTGATGATGTTTTGACGTAATGGTGAATAAATACTAGAACGGCACCAAGAAATGGAAAGAATTGGAATTGGAATGATTACCTAGATACAGATTGAAATTAGCTGTTCTTATCACTTACTTTAAAATTTTTATTCCAAATTAAATGAATAGTCCATTTGTAAATGTAATGTCCGCATTATTTTTGGCCCTGGAGTTCAGAGTCCTTTTAAGTTTGATTTTTATTGAGCTCGGATTCGTAAGCTCAAAGGGAAACGGACAACCAACCTACTTGGCAAGTTATTGACGTCGATTATTATAAAAGTTATTTATTCGCTCGACCCTAAGCTTGCTGACCGCCGGATCAGCTTTGAAGAAAACAATATTTTGTCCCCAAAGTGAAATTAATTCTGGCGTGCTGCTATATCAAACGCCATGACTATGAATGAAATAGTTCATATTGTATGGGCAGATATTAGTTTCGGAGGCAGAAAGTATTGAATTCCCACCAGAAATCTACTGTTATTCATGTTTTTCATTATCAGAAGGCAAACAAGCGGGCAGTCGCGTTAACATATGGGACTTGACTGCACATTTCGTTATCTACATTTGTTAGTAGAGACATGATATTTTGTTCACTGGCACTGTTGGGCTGCGTATCCATAGACACAGCTTTTCCTTGTTCCATCTTCTCCTGTGACCTTATGTCGATGACGCACCACACACAAAATGAACCCTTTCTGGCATACTGGGCGTTCTGATTGGTTGTACCAAACAATGTGCAATAGAGACAATGGAAACAACGGCGTCCCACTATACACAAGCCACTATTGTTAAAGACTATTGTGCTTACAACTGCTCACAGCGTATGACTTAATCTAATGGTGTAAAGACTGATATTCATCATTTCTAATTGGCAGAATCAAATCAGTTTAATCTCGAGTCTCACCCAGAAACTTTTAGATTGTCTCCTTCTAGCACTAACTTGTCCGAAACCAAAATGTTGACCTGCTTGTCGCCTCAATAATAACATATGGTAGCACTTCAATCAGGACTTAGCAAGTCTCGTAAGTCGGGAGCCCCGAGCAAACACCATTCTCTGAGTTACCATCAAGGCGTTTTAGTATTGACCAATGGTTTTATCATCATCAGTTCTGTTGCCAATGTTGTGTAGGGCGCGGGATATTGGCAGGCACAAGATTGATAGGTCACGCTGTCTATACTGAAGAAGCTCTGGTTTGGTTGATATGATATTTCTAAGCACGAACTTTGCACGAACCCGTGACACTACACTTTACAGTAGTTGAACTAAGCCGGCAATGTACATCTCAAGTCCTAATTCTCTGTTGTCAGAATTGTACGGTGTTTGCACTGTTGTTTACAGAAATATTGTACAGTTCGCTGTCATCCATATGTTAATATACCATCTCACAGACTTTTGCTGTTCTTTCCCAAGCCATCGAGGGGAAAAAATGCAGACACTGGGTAAAACAGACTTGAAAAAACAGGATACTTAATCTAATTACTGCTATGTATACTCCTCAACTAGATCTAAAAATGTTTATATAGATCTATCATAACATACTATGTGGTATACCATACAGTGAAATGTGTTACTCCCCATTACAGAGAGGGATTTTGTTGAACATGGCTAAATGCTAGATAATTTGATTGTTGCTTCCCGGGTGATGGGTAGCCAATTCTCTAATGCATCTGGGACTACACCATGTTCATGGGAAGAGTAATGAAACAGACCGGGGAAATGGTATAGCCAAACCATATTGTGACTACATGCATATATGATGGTGATGGCGTTGGTACACCAGTACGGTACAGGAAAGAGTATTGTGTAGGGAAAAAAAACCAACAAGTTTAAGCAAAAACGGTCCCTGCCCAGACGCCTAAATATCGTCGAAGGGCGCCAATGAAGATACAAAAAAATGTACTTAGCGAACGTGAATACCTATTATTGAAAATGCCTGCAGGTTCTTAGGAGTGCTTGGCTATACTTGAAATCACATAATCAGTATTACTGAAGTCAGTAACATTGCCAATGTGCCACACCCGTGAAAAAACTAACAAGTAGCTTCTGTCATCAATTTGACCGTCATCCAATTTGGTGAAATCACGAACGCAATTACTTTGGTCACTTACTTAATCAAGGAATGGTCCCTTTCGCTGTCACTTTAATTATCTGTGGTAAATAAGTTAGTTCTTTGGCTTAATTACTGCCAGTGTGAGACATCAATCTAATTGAATCTCTTAAATGCAGTGAAGGACATTCCATCACCACATAGTGTAAGAACAACAGTTCTTTAGTGCAACAGGCGTTTTAAGAGAGTAACCTTATTTGAGTCACGTTAGGTATTGAGTAACATAAGTAACGCATCATCGCTATTACCAACTGAGACATGAGTCTGAACCATAAATCAAGCTGAGAGTTTTGTCAAATAAGCAGGTTATTTTGCCAATTAATGGCCGACTCTGCACTAAAGTGAACATTTATCTCAATCCGAGCCATTAGACCCACTTGCTCTTCTAAAATGTCTTCTAATTAGCTAGCGTGATAATTAGCTAATAAATGGGCTTATTCCCTCCATTAGCAGTTCCAACTGATGCTAAAATGTAATTCTAGATAAATGGTTTTCGAATAGTTTTTACTATTGGTGAATTGTAAAGCAGGACTTGAAATGAATTTGATTGAATGACACTGTACATTGACGCTATAGTCATATTAAATCGTACTATTCAATGATGACTGGTAAGATAAAATTGTAAAATTGTAAAAGTTCATTGTGGCAAACTAGCTACATCTATTTGGTTACCAAAATCTGAGAAAGTGTGTCTCTTTCGAGGTCTCTTCGGTATGAAAATGAGTTGAATAGGGGGAACAATGCTGAAACATCTCGTAAAGGGAGGTTGGCAATGGTGCTTCCAGACCCAAAGCGATTTTAATCTTCATGGGTTGCTTGTTTGTCATCCTGTGTTGTATTTAACGACAAAGTTGTGTTTAACGACACAATTGATTAAACTTTCATCCCAGGGAACAGAACCTTTACTGGTCTACTTTTACCTGATTCTCCAAGTAACGTCATATAAATACATCCCGCTGTCCAATATACAATAACATAATATCATACTGAATCATCCCATTTCTTACAAGACCTATATCTTCCAATGATAAAAACGCATTAATCCATTCGACACCATATGGGAGGAAAACGGCCTTGTCATATCGAGGCATCCCAAAAATATCTCTGCACCATGCTTTTTCCGACACCGACCCAATAATGAGTTCAGTGAACCAGTCCCAAGTTTTATTGAAGTTACCTTTAAAACGATACTGGGGATATACAGAAAGAGGACTCTGAAGTGCTTTTTGTCTCCAAATATTTCAACGGAGCAAAGACTTCATTGAAATCGGTGGTGACTCTTCTTTATTACTGGCTTTTACCAAAAACATAAACGCCAACCACTCTTTTATCCCCTGTTCCTCGAACCCTTTATGGCAAACTATACTCATAGCCAGAATGCGGTATATTTGCTAATGACCAACAATATATTAGATCAAGCCACAGATACCAGTGGGAAATGGTGATTTCCCTCGGCAGGTTCCGAGCAGAATTCCTGATGAATATGGAACCTGATTTCAATGGTCGGTTAACCCGTCCCCGCTTAATCAGTCCAAGCAACCACCAAGAGATTCCTATTTTCCATAAGCCACTTGCTCTAGTACAAATTACATTCATGTCAGAATTCTGTTGTTGTAAGCGATGATTCCATGGCGGTCGGCCTTTGAGACCGTGGTATGATGGCATTCATTTTCAAAGCATTTTCTTTTACTGTTGCCGAGATACAGTACAATACCACTCTTGTCTAAATTGAGATCTAATTCAATTTTTCGAACTTATTTCGAAGGTAACTTTGTAACCTTTTGTTCTGACTACATTATCGAACTGCATTTGCATATTCTATAAGCATAAAAAGAATCACGAAAGATAATTTTTTACCATTGGTTATTGTTAGAGATAAGTCGATGTGACGACTGTGGAAAACGTGATCATACAATACAACTGGACGAATCAGTCATAACCAAAATCAGCCTTGACACAACTGGAGCAATCACGAGAACCTGCCCTGACAAGCCGTGATCAATCCAAAGCAAAAACTGGCGACAATTTACTCGTTTGCTCTCAAGGAGACGTCCCTGGCGGCGCGAACTCGCAGTGTCACAACCTCCCGCAGGATTAACAGGCTATCATTATTCTGTGGGTTGACTTAGCTGCTTCCCCGAGGGCATTTAGAAGTGCCAGCATCCACTGATGCATAAGTAAAGCGATGCCATGTAGGGATTCTCTGATGATGCATCTACTGCTTGCAGATATTTTCCAAGATGAGAGAAATACCTTGCAGGGTGTGGGATGACAAGAAGAAGAAATCCGTCCCTCGGGCATACGTAGTGCACAGTGAACAAACGGTGCACGGATCAGTTGCTTCTACATTTTCAAAGAACTGACACCGATGGCAAGATCCAGGTTCCCTTTGCTACTCGAGTTGGCTTCTCTTCTATTCTGCTTTCAACACAAGTACATGTTTAAGATTGTCTCAAAGTCGGAACAACCTTGATGAACATAAAATCGTCAATCATACAGAAATCTACCAGTAACTAGAGGATATGTATGTGTGACCAAAATGGGACCATTGCAAAATATCTGAGATTCAATCAACCTAAGCTGCCACCGGCTTACGGCTCAGGTCCAGGCCAGCGTCAGGGACAAAACAGTTCTCTAGAAAATGGGTCTCTATCCCATGTCCTACGGACAATGATAGTTATCAGGTTTCATGACATGGAAACCGTCCTGTGACACTGCACTCAGGATAATCCATTTGAAAAAAAACAATCATAATGCTTGTCACTCTATGGCTATTCAGTATAATAACAATTGTCGTATTCTTCTGGAAAATGTGGTGCACCACATTTTCATGATTTCAGATAGGAGATGTGCATGTCAGGACATCATTGCCGCAGATGTGCACTTGGTTGATAAAACAGATGAACTCAGTGGGACAATGTTATTGTTTTACCATCAATGGGAAGGAAAAGGTGGAAGCATCAGCGGGTTGCAAACACTTGTGTTCCTCCATGCTGAGAGTATGTAAAGCGTTGAGGCGACTAGCTGAGAATGATGGAACCAGGCTTATTCATATACAGGGCTTTCATTATCATCGCTGACAAAAAGGCCTACAAACGTGGGCCTTGCATTTCCTAGAATGAGCTCTTGTGGACAATTTTGTGGGGTTTTCTGAAGGACCATTGGATAGTGGGATATGAACACTTGGGCTCCTGCACGCTGAGAGCAACCAAAGTGTTGAAGCCACTGAATGAGAATGATTGCACCAATCATATTGATATAATGGACTTTCATTTATCATCTTTGACAATAGGCCTACCAATTTAGGCCTGGCATTTCCTAGAATAAGCTCTTATATAGTGTAATCTGGTGGAGAATTTTGTTGGGGGGGGGGGGGGGGTAGGACCATAGCGACCTGTAAACACTTGTGCTCCTGCACGCTGAGAGCAACCAAAGTGTTGTGTAGAATAAGCTCCTATATGGTGTTCTCTGATGGAGAATTTCCTGTGGTTTTCTGAAGGACCGTACACGTAGTTGGTTGTGAACACTTGGGCTCCTGCACGCTGAGAGCAACCAAAGTGTTCAAGCCACTGGCTGAGCATGACTGCACCAAGCATATTGATATACTGGGCTTTCAGTTATCATCCCTGACAATAGGCCTACCAACTTAGGCCTGGCATTTCCTAGAATAAGCTCTTATATAGTGTAATCTGGTGGAGAATTTTGTTGGGGGGGGGGGGGGGGAGGACCATAGCGACCTGTAAACACTTGTGCTCCTGCACGCTGAGAGCAACCAAAGTGTTGAAGAGACTAGCTGAGAATAATGGCACCAAACATATTGATATGATGGGCTGTCATTCATCATCACTGACAATAGGCCTGGCAGTTTCTAGAATAAGCTCTTATAATGAGTTCGATGGTGGGGAAATCTGTGGGGTTTTCTGAAGGATCATTAAAGAGATTGATGGAACGTTTTTGTGAGTAAGATACTGGCAGTTATATACTTTACATTCAAAGTCCAATGAAATCATGTTGGAAAGATAAGGAATGATGTGAGTGCCTCAGGGTCCACAAGAAACATTTTTATCATTGTAATTATGAATACATGTAGTTCTCTCGGTCAACCTAGAACGAGGCTGAAAATCGCATGGCTTGAATTGAGCCAAATTGGCACTCTGCGAGTTAAAGTGCACTATGGGTCAAGAAATAAGGAAATTACATTAACTGAATCAAGATAATCTAGTGTCCACTGTTGTGAGTCATAACCTTTGGAATTGGTTGGCTGGACCACAGTTAACTTACATCACCACCACTGATCTGATGATGGATATTGCATCAAATCGCCTTTCTTGTGCTGATTTAATTGGTGTGCAAAGGAATTCCCAGTTGTACCATTAACACATCCTTTGATGTTGCAGATTTGGTGAGTTTTGAAAGAGAAGGAATGCGCCTTGAAAGGGCAACATTGCATCAGGTTCTGTTAAGATCGCCAATATCGATTCCCTCATTTAGTCAGTTCACGCTGAAGCACTGCGGTTTACATAAGACTTTACCTAAAAACATTTTTTTTAAAGAAAAGAGAACAAAGTTGTCCATGTATCCATGTATCAAAAAAGTGTCACTGTGGTGTTCATACGATAAGAACATGACACTAGATAATGCCAAAGGGTAAGATTATTCGGTGTTGTCTTTAGAAATGAGGACCGCTGCCTCTCCCAGACGATGAGTCACGTCTCACACCCAGAAGGATGATCACCTCCATAATTGTACTGGCGATAAGCTGACTGTCAACATCAATATTTCCACGCTAATTTCTGAGGGATAGAGAGTTTCATATTACATAATAGACCCAAAGACATCCCAACCATTATTACTCTTGGGGTGAGATATCTCATGGGAAGATGTGGTTTAAAACGAAGATGGTGATGAACTTTTCATGTAAATATCTAGGAGCTTGATGATTGAATAATTGTTTAAAATCATGACTGCGACATTTAGAAAACTATCAATTGAGTAGTTGCTCGGTTCACTACTAGCGAAAAGCGGTCAGCATGCATTCAGACAACCACCTAGACTTTAAACATGACGATTCTTATCATAATGCAAAAAAGCGCTGTGTCCCGTCGTCCTTGAATGCGCCTTGAAAGGGCAATATTTCATCAGGATCTCTTAAGATCGACAATATCGATTCCCTCATTTAGTCAGTTCACACTGAAGCACTGCGGTTTACATAAGACTTTACCTAAAACCTTTTTTTCAAGAAAAGAGAACAAAGTTGTCCATGTATCAATGTATCAAAAATGTGTCACTGTGGTGTTCATACGATAAGAACATGACACTAGATAATGCCAAAGGGTAAGATTATTCGGTGTTGTCTTTAGAAATAAGGGCCCGCTGCCTCTCCTAGACGATGAGTCACGTCTCACACCGAGAAGCCTCAACATGTCCGATTGGTCTCTTTCTTATAGATAATACCTGAAATTCCAAATATGTTCTTATTTTCTGATATAAAAAAATATAGAAGGGGAAGGGGGGGTCAAATAGTTGTAGATCAACCTTGAAGATACGAGAAGAGCAAAGACATCAAGTAACCTGGTGGTTTCTTACTCTTCAAAGAACAACCTGCTGGTCACCGGGATTCAGATAAATGGTGAAAGGAAGCAGCCAGATTGTGCACACGAAAATAAAGTGTGGATAAGCAGGACTAATGTGATGGCAGAGATGGGCATTTACAATGCGTGGTAGTCAGCACACTTGTGTACGGTGCCAAGACGTGGGCAAACACAATTGCAGATGAACGGAAGCTGGATGCCCAGTGACCTGAAGGACCTTGGCAATACGCTGGTTTCACCGGATGCCGAACAAAAAAGTAAGGGAGAAGACACAGCAGACACCGGCCTTACTCCAGTTGAAGAAACAGTACCTAAGATGGTACATAGACGTCTAGACTGCTGCTGGAGTGGAAGCCATAGCTATTAGGTGAAAGGAGAGGAAGACACCGAATGTGATGGCAGGAGTGTGAGAGGGCCGCTGTATTGACGGACATATCGGTCCTCTCTCAACTGATCAAAGTCGCTGAAGGAGTGTAGCTGCACTTGTGCCGACAGCCGCTTTAGCTTTACGTAGCAGTAAGTTTAATCATACATGGATGAAGTGTATCGGCTCTTTTTCAGGGCATCAAAAAAAATAAAAACAAAAAAACAAAAAAAACGAGAGAAATGGGCATAATACTTGTAGAACACCTTTGGAGTGACCGAAGACAACTGTAAGTAACCAGTGTTCTTATGCCACAAAGAACAACAAACTGGGTACAGTAAAGAGGAAGGCCAGCAGCAGCCTTTTCGCATATTAAGGAAGTGAGGCATAGCATGACCTCACAGTGCCGTAGTGGATCTTCCGGATTCGATGGTTCCATCGACTGCTGAAAACAAAAGGAAAATAGTATAAAAAAATATAAGTATGAAAAAAGTAAGAGAGGGCACACCAGACTCAGGCCTCACTCAGAAATGGCGCTTGAGACGGTAGGTACACGTCCGAGAGACCAGTAAACGCACTCATTGCATAGTGGAATGCAAAGCTAGCAGGTGGAAAGAGAAGAATAAGATACCAAAAGAGATGAGAGGTTTCAGAGGTGATCTGACCAAGGGGAACATGAACACAAATTACCCAAAGACAACGGACACTGCGTTATTGTACTGACGACGGACAGTGTGCTTTTGTTTAGACCACGGACGAGGACCACTGTGCTTTTGTTTAGACCTCGGACGAGGACCACTGTGCTTTTGTTTAGACCATGGACGAGGACCACTGCGTTTTGTTTAGACCACGGACAAGGACCGCTGTGCTTTTGTTAAGACCATGGCCGAGGACCACTGCGTTTTGTTTAGACCACGGACGAGGACCACTGCGTTTTGTTTAGACCATGCACGAGGACCACTGTGCTTTGTTTAGACCACGGACGAGGACCACTGCGTTTTGTTTAGACCACGGACGAGGACCACTGGGCTTTTGTTTAGACCATGGACGAGGACCACTGTGATTTTGTTTTGACCGTGGACGAGGACCACTGTGATTTTGTTTAGACCATGGACGAGGACCACTGTGCTTTTGTTTTGACCGTGGACGAGGACCACTGTGCTTTTGTTTAGACCACGGACGAGGACCACTGTGCTTTTGTTTAGACCACGGACGACAGACACTGCACTATTGTTTAGACCACGGACGACGACCATGAACGACAGACACTGCACTATTGTATAGACCATGGGCAACTATCACAGAACAAGGACAACGGACACAGCGCTAATGTATGCCAATGGACGATTACCACGGTTGACGGACACTACGCAACTGTATAGTTAAAGGTTAACACTGTGCTATCGTGTAAACCAAGGACGACGGACACTGCACTACTGTTTAGTTAATGCACGACGACAACGGACAACGTACACTGTGCTATCGTATAAACCACGAACGACGGACACTGCGACATTGCATTGACCTCAGGCAACGACCAAAGACCAGCGACCGTGCGCTGTCATATAAACCAAGGACAACGACAACAGACGACGGAAGGGCCCCCGAGAGCGAATTTTTATTTAACACAAGGTGTCGTTAACTGTATGATCTATATATGGAGCATAAATTCTGAAAACACGTCCAAACCTCGTCCAAACTACTAGAGTGACGTAATCTTTGAAGGGCTAGTCGCGGCAAGGGAAGCTGTCATGTTAGATGATACACTCATTTCTATGATTTATCCAATATGGAGGTCTGAACCTTGTGTAAAATGAAAATTCGCCCCCCGAAAATCCGCAAATTGGAAAATTAGCATTAAGTTTGCCTTCTCAAAACTCGGAATTTGTCCATCATGAAAACGAAACTTCTATCTTTATTCATCTGTCTCGCAGCGATACGGCCATTGGGGCGACCCCGTACAATTGACTTCGTGGCACAATAGTCTCTCCTTTGCGAGGCGGATCAGATCTCCGGTCCTTCTTTCCGTCCAATTCTTTACATCCTCGATCAAAATCCTCTTGGTCGACCTCGTCTTCGGTTGCCTTCTACTGTGACCTGCAGGATTTCCTCAGCTCTTGTCACGTGGTTAACCATCTCAGCTTCCTCTTCTTAGCCACAGTCAGCAGTCTGTCGTGGCTGACGGAATTTGGTGTTTTCAAGTTGAAAAAGCGGATTTTTAGGTGTGTTCCCTGTTATAAACATCAAATCACGGAATTCGCACGAAAGGAAACAGGAAGAGGATTTTCAAAAAACCGTATTTTCGGGGGCCCTACGAAGGACAATGCATTATTGAACAATATACAGAGACAAAGATATATCGAGTGGATAAGAAGAAATTTGCGGGTTATAAACACTAAGATATCCAACCCATAGGAATGGGATTTGTCCTAACTTGGCAAGTGACACCACGTGATCAATTGGCCGATCATCCTGCTGCGATACTGCACCATAACTGATCGAAATATTGTTTAAGACTACAAGTATGACCTGTATCCGTCTAGAAATAATGTGGCTGTCAAATAAAGACTAACAATGCTTTCTGCACCAAATTTTCAGAATAAGCATTGAAATACCATATCTGTACACGGACCTAACTTCATGTGTCAGAGAAAAGAATCGGGACTTTTGAACCCTTGATTTTTCGGCGCATTTTCTTTCTATCCACTAGATATATTTGGACCACTAATGATGAAAATACGAAAGACCCTTAGGCTGTGACTTCTGGTGAAGGGTCAAAGATATTTGTCAACATTGGTCTATTGCTAGCTAACTAGATAAGTGTCTTATAACATAACAAGATGTATGCACTCTAATTGCTTCTGAGGCGCAGGTGCCGCCCAAAGCATCATGATGATGTCACCAGTCAATAGATCCAATTTAATAGATGTACTTCTTGTATGGCTAGTACTTGCATCATATTGCAGAAAGGTTGATGGCCAGTACGGCATAATGACACCATCTGACACGTCACATTTAAGCAGTGGTGTGGACAGGGAGTTGTGATGACGAAATTACTGGTCATCTGCACAATGTTCCTTGTTCACTCATGAAATAAAAAGTGTGATTTTCCTACTTTCGCCTTTTCGGGATTCAAATCCGACTCTGTCTTGGGTTCCATCAACTGGAAAATGAAGGAACATTAGTTTGAAACATCATGAAGGGGGCAAATTCGATATCATCGAAATCTAAAATGGCCGTTATGGAATTTTTAAAACTTCGTAAACTGTAACTTTGTAAGCAGTAAAAGTCTTTTATTTATAGTCTGGGGACGTCAGAACGATGCCTGAGATGAGGTGCCATAAAGCAATATTCATGCATTCACATCATAATTGCTTACAGACACAACTTCTTTTTTTTTTACAAACATCTATGAAGCAAAAAAAATCTGGGTAACTCAGGAATGCAACATATCCTTTCAACATCAGATCTCCCCAGGCCCTCCGTTTCTATCACAAGATAAAAGAGCTTCTTGTGCTGCTGACTTTTATTGTATCAGCTTAAAAAAGGACCACTATGGCAAGATGTCCATGGTGCCTCATGGTGCATTTGTCTTGATTGAAGAACATTTCCCTCGAGGGAACTAACGGTCATCCTAAACGAAGCTTTAAAAAGTTATACAACAGTACTTGTTGATGTCAAACTAGAATCTGTATTCCCCAGGTTAAGAAAAAAACAGTAATGGTTTCTTAAGGCAATTATGGAGAACTTGTTTATAAATGCACTGGGTATACCAAAGAAATAAAGATGAATATCTGGAGGTTTCATTTTAAATGTATAGAACATTCTACAAAAATGTGTTCAACTGATCGAGGTGTATTATCATATTTTGTTGAGGCTTCGTGCTGACTAACTACAGTCCCCATCTAGTGTTTAGAAGCTGAACTACCACTGTTCTGTCTTCTTTTTTCGGATCAGATTCAAATTGAGTAACAACTGCAGATGAGCAGACTGTGTTATTTTCTAATTTATTAGTGCAACACTGGCTTTCAACTATGCAAAACTGGCTTTCAACTCCATGACCCACTGCACAGAATAAATAGCCGTCCACCAACTTAAACAAAACAAATCAACCAAGTGTGAAACAGATTTGTTTGTCATCAGACCATGAAAGTTTGGTGAGTTGAAGTTTTTAGTCCTCTTAAAGTTGAACAAACTTTTTCATTCACAATACATGTCAGCTGAGGTGACTTCAGATAATTTCTCCAAATACAGAAAACAAGTAACACCAAGGGTCATGCATTATAGGGACTTTCAAAGCTTTTTCATTGTTACACAGGTATTTGTTCATATCAATGATGTTTTGGAAATCTTTTCATGAAAGCATTATCATACACGCCGTTAACCCATCCAGTTCATGACCATTCTTAACGCTGCTTAACGCTGCTTAGCTTCCAGCTGTGGGGCAAACATGCCAACCATAAGGCCATAAAGGAAATCCTCCATGACCAGTGCGTTAAGCCGTGCTACATAACTGGGGGTACAATACATCATCTCCCCCTTCGGACAAAGATGACTAATCCTCATGTCACTTAGCGACACCGAGCCTCGCTGTACCGAACTACAAGCCAACCTCGGATGAAAGAGTCCAACCTGAGATGAAAAAGTTGTGGCAGCTCTGGTATTCAATGAGCAACAATGAAGGAAAGTATCCTACCCGTGCCTCTCGACCTTTCGAGCATATACTTGTCAACCATAGCTGCTGTAAATGGAAAAAACAGGTGTTCACATAATGCAAAATCAACAAAAATCCAACCTAGTTCACCATATAACTTATCAATACGTGCTGATTATGGTTCTGTTATCTCTTAATCCTGAATAGCTAACACCCACACATACCCTAAAATAAAGTTTTTTCTATCTCACCCACATGGAAATCATGAAATTAAGGCATCAACAGTGAAATGCAATATGACAAGACAACATTATTCAATAAAATCCTGCTCAAACAAAACAAAGTATACATGTACTTTGATAAATGCAGTCAAATTTTCCAGATTGGGGGACATTTGCCCTTTCAACAGTACGGCAGAAGAGAACATGAACTGTTGTAAAAGAGATGGTTATTCGAAGCCATCGGGGTTAGGCTGTCATGCGATGTCAGCTTGAAAGGCAAATGGTCAGTCTTTGGGCATTTACCTGGTATTGGTTTTTGTGGTACGAACTGATACCATTCTTTGAAGATTAGATTCACCAAAAAAGCAATAAGTTAAGTTGACGAAGTTATCTGCTTTTCAAAGGTTGGTCTGCTGAGTCATCAGGCTATTTACGGGGTGGACCACGCTTTCAGGATTTTCTCCAATGATTGTGCATAGGAATGGGAAACTGACAAAAAAAATTATTTGTTACTTTGGTTCAAACTATTGTAGCTTCAAGATGGTGTGCTCGTTACTGGTGACTCTAGGGTAGGCTATATCAGTCTACAGAAGGGCAATGTTGAAATTTATATTTAGTAGGTATTTTTGCAATTGGACCTTTTTAAATTCAATTACAATTCTAACGAACGGCGTAGGCCTTTAACTTTGTCATGCGAATAATGAAATACATGATATATCGATGTAAAAGATGCGTGCTCAATTTTACAACGAACTTTGTTCCATATCCAAAGGCATCATTCTGGGAAATAAATGTGATCCCACTGGTTTTCTAATGTCCATGGAAGGAAAATCAATGGATACAAAGATTATCTTAGACGGTACCCGAAGCGATCCAAAAAATCAATTGATAACTTACCAAACCGTGCCCCTGATTAGAACAGGTCCAGCAGGAATATGCATGTCTTGCATACTGATACAATAGTGTATTCGTGTACTCCCTTGCGAGTGCTTGGAGTTGAGAACACACGGCGAGATGCGGATTGCGAAATCGCGAGATGCCAACCTCGGTGAGAGAACCATGCGCCACAGAATGTATGACCAAGGCGAACATTCATTCACCCAAACCACGAGGTTGGGGCTATAATGTAGACCGAAACTGAGGCGTAGCCCTAGTTTTAGAATAGCCAATTGAAATAGACCCCGCCGTGAGATGTCACGTGGAATTTGACAGATTTTCCCAGCGCTATTTTTAGGGATGACCAGACGTTCACCGGGTGCATGCCCTGTGTTATCGGTCAGTCATGTGTATGATATATGGTGACTTGTGTCGCCAGGTGTAACGTGAAAATAATCCTGAACCCCAGTCACTTTAAACATGGACGGAGAATAACTTGATAAGATGCAAAAACCTATGCGGTCAAGATGAACATGCAGATGCATGTAGCATTTGTATTGTCTTCGGCCCTACTATCATTGAGTGGAGAAGTGGACAGCAGAATCAGAAGTCCAGGGAAGTAAGAAAAATCTTGTGGAAGAAAGTGATGACTACTCAACTCGCGATCTCGCGGTTTGTGATAAGCCGATACGCACAGATGAATTTGCATACTCCAGCGCGCAGTGGTATATATGCTTGAATATTATGTCTGCTTTGGAGATGTGTTTGAAATTACGGAAGGGACCATCCCATTCATGTAGCACTCTACGGGTGCAACGATTAGGGACCATCTTACATTGACTCGACTTGTAATTGGAAGATTGTAACCATTCTTTGCTCAACTGACCTGAAATGGCCAAGTGAGCGCACTCAAAAAGGTTTTTTTCTGGATTTATTGTGTACAATGTAAAAGCGCTTTGAGACGATAGTACAGGCTATACGCTGATAAATCCAAATTTGTCGACGCATTTTGCCGACCTTGCTTTAATCAGGGTCTAAGGCTTTCTGGAATAGACAGTGTTTTCTTAAAGCTGAACTGCATGCACAAAACAAGAGCACCCCATGCGGCAATAGCAAGAAATTCAAACGACCGAAAGACCCTTCTGAATACGGCCTGAAACATGATAGACCTCCAATGCTTCGATGCGCTTGATTTCACAATCCAGCAAGCCACAGGACGATGCGGACAGTCTCGGAGAATTATGGAAGTGAAAAAAATCAAAATCTTCTCCAGGGATTCGAACCCGGGAACTTGGGCTCAGAATACGAACGCTCTAACCGTCTGAGCTAGGGGGGCGCATACATAATCACGCACAGCAACGAAAAAATGACTTTCTTCCTGCAGTTGCCCACTGGAAGCCTCTCAAAGATGTTGAACAAAAATTACACACAAATTTTTGCACATTCTATAAACGCGTATAAAACGTCAGGCATTTCAAGTAGCCCAGCGGCCTTGAGGATAAGAGTGTTGGCAATAAAACCAGAGGTCTCGAGTTCGAGTCCCGTTGAGAGGACCCTTTTATTTTTTTCGAACTATGAACCTCGTGTAACATTTTGGTTATTCCCCATATTTCTGTGATTCCATCCAATAGACAGCTAGAGAAACCATGACAATTAAAGATAAGGGGAAACAGTGAGACAAACTGTCTTTCAGCATTTCCAAACAATGAGGTAGAAAAATCAGAAACGGAAACACTCAGAAACGTTACACCGGCTCTGCTCTTGGCTGATTAGCGTCGGCAATGATGATGACAAAGATGGCGACATCAAAAATGTGTTCATGTATTTCCTGTCCTTACTTTCTTAAATTCTTCTTTATTCTAAATAGATAGATGTTACTCATCGTTCCCAGTGGCAGTGTCGCTCCTGTCAAATTCGACAAAGCGATTATGCGAGTTGCTGGGAAATCCAGTGATGCTGTCACCTGCACCTGGGTGAGCAAGCATTAGTCAACAATCCGTTACATTATCTCCGTCAACAGAAGTTGAACTGGAAGTGAATAGCATATTGAAATACCTTTGTTTTTCATTCCCGGATGATGCATTTTGATCTTCAATATATAAAGATTGGAAATTATGACAAAAACAGACACTCCAAGAAATAAAAGGTTTTTAACATAAAGGTTTTTTCAACAATCAAAATACTTTATTTCTAAGAGTATAAGATAGCAACCTATCTACACCATTGGAATATGTTAGAGTGACCTATGCCTCTGCACACAGCCAATGACCATCAACCATCTTGACAAACTGTACAGGACAAGCTATTTGATGACCAGGATCAACTGTGGCCAACAACGACATTCACCTCGCGAAATCACAGGAATGTCCGTCTGATATCACAGAAGAAGAAGCCAATGTTGCATCAAGACAGTCGAATGAAATGAAACTGGCATGTTGGCTGGCAATTGTAGGCATGATAGCTGGAACCATCCTGTATTTTGATAAGGCTTACCATTGCACTTTGGCACTAAGGACGCCCTCGAGCTGTTACACAGTCAGCTGGGAACTTTCTTGCCACTTGCACCTGGTGAGGGGTTTTCTCTTGAAAGAGATATCAGGCCTTAAAAGTTATGGAACAGCGTTAAAAAACGCAGTGAATAACTGATCACTTCACCGCCAAGAAGTCCTGAAGATAGATACAGCACGCAGCATGCTTTCCGGGGCTCGGAGTTGATGCAGTGACCTCAACTGAATTGGAGATAAAATATTCATGTTCTGACGACTGGCGTTCGTCTGAGAGGTTATCAAGCGGCCATCATGAGACCAGGGATGAAATTCCGTACCAGTCGCAGATTTAGAGTCATTCCCAACATCATGACGCTCTGTAATGAATAAATGTTGCTCCATTTGCGTCTTTTAAATGTTTTAGTCAAACCACGTGGCGCTTCCTCGTATTATATCAAGTAATTAATCAAAGAATATGTTGGTGTCATTTTGTCTTGATATATCTTTACATGTGAGGTTCTTTCAAAGTCCCATGGCCTTATCAGGTAGAGTGGTCGATTATTTAGAAGCTTATCTGTTTAGCGTTCGTTACAATGTACCAGTTTTCTAAAGGATGCTTCCACTAAGACGTTTTACGACCGTTTTTACCCCACATAACTTTAACAACGTATACTGCATCAACTCAAACGAGGGGCAATAACTTCCTGTGGTCTTGTCCATTTCTCTCAGAAAATAAACATAACCATATCACGTTGATGAATTAAGCCCTGATCCATCTGGGCATATATGCCTCTACAATGATTCCCCGACTTCGGGCGGCCATCTCGCATAACCCATCAGTTTAAAAGACATTTGAATATTTCCAGTGATTTCAGCCAGGGTGCTAACCTCATGTGTCCTTCTCAACAGTAATCTGTCATTTAAAAAGACATCTCTATGTTATTGTGTCTTCCATTTGACAGCTTGGTGCGTTAACTTGATTTTCTATGTGCAGTTGATGGAGTTCGGGCCGAGATACACAAATGGTGTGGAGCGTTGAGATTGAAGCTAGCTTTAGCAAACCCGTGTGATCCTGGGCAACACTTTCCTGTTCAAAGGCCAGGCCCGTTTGTGTACACTGTTTACCAGTGGCCCTCTGAAAATGCTAGTGTATTTGTAGGCCCAAAGGTGACAACAGTAGTCGCAACTTGATGTACACAAGAACACATGAATGCACAGTGCATCCAGTTTCAAACTGTTGCTACCAGTGCACCTCTGGATGTAGATTTACACCAGCATTACAAGCGGAACAATGGTAAACACAAGCGAACATTTCCTTTATGAAGGAGTTGGTTCAAAATCTCAAAATTTCGACTCCACAGAATCTACATTGCAAAAGTAAAAACCGTTCTAATTCAAATTGGCATTTGAGTGAAATGGCTTCGATGCTTTTAACAATTGCATGGGAATACTAACCATTCTACATTGAAATTGACAAATAAGTGGAGAGCCTATTTCCTCCGTGAAGATGATGCCAATTTCTTCGTCTTGCGCTCGTTATCTTCGAATGACAACTGTAACGAGTTATGATGGAAAAAATTAGCTGGTAATAAGTGAGGGGAAGAGTAAGCAATAAGGCTTCCTGCGGGATAATGGCGTTTCTTGTGTTTGATGGCATAGTGATGAGACGGGAGGATGCACTGTCACAGAAGTAGGGAGCTTGACAGATTATGTCGCCACCACCCTTAACTGTAAGTTCATATGTTCTTGTACATGTATATAGGTCCCGAAATATTTCTTGAATAAAAGGAAAATTTACCATACAAAGTCATTAAATCAAGCAACGCTTAATCTAGCGACGCAGAATTTAGGACTAAGTCTTCCTTTAAGACATTTTTTCTCTGCAGTAGAAAGCCTATCCATGTTAACAACTTGCTAAATCGGTTTCAATTTTTACTCTGCCAAATGTCAAGTGATGTTCATATTGTGACTGTCATGACGGTGAGGCAAAAAATCTGTCTGGAATCCGAGTCTAAAAATTCAAGTCAATAAATTGGAAGCCACTTAAGTGCAAAGAAATTGTCGATGAGCAAGTTCCATATGGAAAGAAATTTGGAAAGAAAAAACGCGTAATCGAGGAATAATTGACGTCCTGCGGTTTCAAACCAGTTACATTATTTATTTAGACTCCTCTTAAAATCGTTGTATAAGTTTGAGGCATTACTGAAAGAGTAGATGTGACATCTGGTGGGTTTCCATTAGACAGAAAGCCTTTTAAAAATGTATACCGAATTTCACAAGTTTTGGGAATTAATGGGTTTTTGCAGACACTTTATGAATAGGTGCAGGTGATTCAGTGTTGTATTGGTTTCCTCCACTCGTGTTACGTTATCCGTTTGAAATAGGGACTAAGACATTAAAAGCTCTCTTAGCAATATTGGACGATTGCAATGTAGGGAGGAGGAAACTTGAGACCCACAGAGGAAACCAAAGCTGTTGAAGAGAGTAGTCGCCCTCTCTATCATATAGATGTACCGGGACCGACCATGAATCGAACCTGGGACCTCAGAGATGACCTGCGCTGTCTTTTTACACTGCGTTACACTCCGACAGCCCTGAAAGGTTGCCTCCTTTCATAACTCGTCAAAAGAGAGGCCCTCGATTTTTAAAGTTTTTATAAATATTTTCGGCAATCCTACCAGAAATAGCTTTATCAATTCTGATATCTTGTTCACTCCCAACCAAAAAAGCATATTCCTTTACTTATCATTGTTATTGTGTGAAAATGTCAGTTTGTGCCTCAGGTTTGATTAGACACGGTAATGTGAATATCGTTGAATGCAAGATATTACCTTTTTCAAATTCCTGTAATAGAAGATTACAGCGTTTTCCATCACTCTTTGAAAGTTTTTGTATGAAACCCAATTCGATATTTTGTTATGTAAACAATGTGAGTTCTAAGCCAAGCTAGAGACTTGTATTGAAATCATTGGATAATTAGGTTTATGCTTTAAACAATACTGCCTGTGAGAATGTCCCACTTTGCATGTTCCTTCCAATACCTCATTAGGTTCGCCCACCTGATGCCTCTCAGTAAAAGGTGATAAATCTATTTCTCATAACTTGCACTTTCTGTGTCTGTGAGAACATTGATCAGTTGCTTATATTGTTCCAAACGATGCCCTTATACTGTTCATCATATGTCACAACCTTCTGCTGATATCGTCTCTGTAGTTATCCCGAGTCCAAATGAACTTAACTTCGGCTGATGTTCAAGCATCAAACTTTCTGTCTGATTTGAGGTTTCTTTGCTTTAGTCGTCCCCGTTACCACATGTATTGACCGAGAGAGTGACATAGGGTTCTTTGGTTCCTTCCGGCACGCAAGGAGAGATTACTCTGGGAGAAGGTAAATATCATAGTGCGTAAACTTGTTGCGCAATAATATCATCCATGGCTTGTCACCAGCTGTTTTATATTGCACGAAAACTTTGTCTTAAACAGCATTCTGATCATAAAAAGCATGATATCGCCCAACACCACATAGATAATTGCCCAATTCACCGGTGGCTCACGAAAGACTTTAGTGCTACGTTGGGATTTCATTACCCAGTTCTTTGGCCAAGCAATGTGTCGGTTGCATGTTTTGGATGAACGATGTGGGATCTTTGGTGCAGCAATCCATCACTTTGGGGCATGAGACGAATATAGCATAGTTCGTGGAAAAGGTGTTTTTGTATTTCGTGTTGCCTGGAGTTTGTTTTTTATGCATCTGTTTCTTTTTCTGCTTGAAGGAACCTCTGCCACATAGGCGCTGCAGTCGTTATGTATTTATAGGCTCTGAAGAGCGTCAGCCATCCCTCACCACCAACACCACCAACCAGCGACGGCTGAACTCCGTTGATTACAGCTCCTAGTGCTTTATCATGGCGGTTTCTTCTAGAGAATGACACTGCGATACTGTCCTTGTATTGGTTCTTCTCATTTTAAAAAATTTACTCATTTTAAAACAAAATTCCTTACCTTGAGGTTCAAGGTAAGGTGGTCCGAGAATATCAACTCCACATTGCGCTGACAGCAATCTTGACCCTGGATCTTTGAAATCAGACAGATGGTAAAAAAAATACGACACAGCTAAATTGTTGACAGTTCCTTTTCCTGGTCTTGGCAGTTTAATCCGAAGGTTTCCAAAGAGATCCCGCAAGATTAGATACTCGAAAAGCCACTAATGACCATAATCTGGTATTCATGAAAAAACAAGAAAATGCCGCAAGAAATGAATACGGATTAAAAAGGGAATGTTGGCTTACTTGGGTGATTGACAATCGATGTAAGCTTTGGTTGTTCAAAGGTCAACTTGGCCTTGGTGAAAACTGATTTTTTAGAAAATGCAATGACTATCAGATGACACTGCATTATTCCAGTCTAACTTAAACTATGTATTGTAGGGAATGTACACATGTCTTATAGCAAAGTTCGACAAGTTTAGTCCGCTGCCTATCATTCACCGTAACTTGGTAAAAAGCAATATCGGATGTTACACTTTTTGGGTGAAAACCCAATGCTTCGTTGTTCAGGTTGAAAAGACTGGATATTTTGATGATAATGTGTTTTCATGACTTACTACAGTTTTATTCTCCTTAGTATGACACCAACGATAATCATGCATCTCTCCAATTGAATGGTTCATTCTGTATGCATGCCCTCCTGACAACCTGTCAGATAGCAAGCGGCCAATCTATACCGTGCGCTGACAGACCAACTGATAACTGTCAATCGGACATGTCATCGGACTCTCTGTTGATGCCAAACGCGGCTTAAGATATGTAACGTTCAGAATCGGGTAGTTAAGAATCCATCAAGATTGGTCATGCAGAAATAGACGCGGGCAGGAAAGATTATAGCGAGGCTGGTATTTTGGGGCTGATATTAAATATACGTATTAGTGATCATTCCAACACTTTTTCCAATTAATGTAACGTTTGATACTAATGAGGAAAGATACTCTTACGATTAGTAATGTGTCGTGATTGAACTCCACTTCTTCTTTGACGAGAGAAATGACGTACCCTTGTGTACCCTTGAACCTCTTTGTTTCCATCTGTAAAGCCTCAGCCAGGACTTTCTCTCCCCCTCTACTTGCCTTTGCCCAAGTACTCCTGGAAATTGACAACCCCTTGACTATTCAATGGAAGGATCAACAACTAGCGGGAATTCAGGCTCACTGAACCAAACATTGGACGTTCCCTGATGTAGTTTATCAGGGAAGATGTTATCGACAATTGTCAGGTTCACGATTTGTGTCTGTCAATTGATGCAGAAACGCGGGAAGTGGGGGTGACAGTCTTTGTATCGGAGCAGCCGCAGGGCACGGGGAAGGAAATATCAAATCAATGAATCATATACACGATTACTGTGTTTGTTGTGGTTCTACAGAAGTGCATCGAGCCTGTGCGGCGTACAGACGTCAACTTCCTTTTGTCTGCCTTTGTTTGGCAAACTACATGCATTGGAGCCGAAAGGCTTTGTGTTTGAACAGAGACGGGAAAGATGTGTCAAATGAAGCAAGAGGAAGATATGGCTGTTGTTACTTGTTGGTTATCTGGCGAATTCAAGCACACTTGTGGCATGCTAACAACGTTCAAGCCACGTTTGTTCAGATAACCTGGGGGCTGTGTTCTGCGCTTCCTTTTTCAAAACACATTTGTCAGTAACCAAGCGTTTATCGGCAAACAGTATCTGACATAAAGCTGGCAGTCTTTTAATTCATTGTGTTCTAGATACATGTACCTGCATAGATTGACAGTATAGGTCCAGATGGGCCTGCAGTGAAATGGCTGGGATAGTTTATCGTATTAATATACATGTAGCTCACTCTGATTTAGAGGGAAACTTGGGTGTGGGATTTATGTGTCCAGGAGGATAATGTGCCTATTCGCCTCTTTTCTATCCATGTTTGTTTTAGCTGTTATCGGATGAAATGCTCATTCCATGTGCCACTCGCAATCGTGGCAATGAGCTTCAAATGAAAGTCCTCAGTAGAACAAATGGTGCAAATCATGTCTTTGCACAGAAAAGGATAAGATGAGCCATGTTCTGCCTGCAGACTGTCTTCCCTGCTTGATTATTCTCTGCAGATTCTTGGCGACCAGCAAGCTTGGCACACCAGATACCTGGCCTGACAAATGGATAACTGACAGTCTCAAAATCGATTCGTTTCTATAAATTATTCCCAGTGTCCAAGCGGGAACATAAGATCTAACAAAAGTTATGCCTGCCATGACCTTCTTGGAAGACAGGTCTTCTTTCACGCCAGTAGTGTCAATATTGTGGTCTCATATTGGTACTAATTTCTGATTAGCTTGCTAAGCATGCTCTTCCTAGTGATTAACTCGGGAGCAAATGGGGCATAATTTGGGCAGTCGGCGCCTCCTGTCAATACTTGCTTGCCAGTATGGGCAGAAAAACCAATGATACCTCTATTGGTTCTAAATTAGCGGATAAATTGATGAGATTTTGGCTTAGTCACTTCAGTTGTGTTTGCCGCGTATGGGAAGACATGGATACTCATTTTACTGTTATCAAATTGTCTGTGAGTTAGTGAGGCCATTAGGTCTATTGAGAATCCCGGTCTTACACTTCTCTCATTTAGACCAACTTCATGGCACCGTGTCGGTTGCCACCTTAGTAGATTGAATGTTAAGAACATAGCTCAGTGGTCGGGTTACACTGGTTGCTGTTATTTTAGAAGACATTCACCGTCGTACAATACTTGAAAATGAATGAAAAGGTTGATTATGATGCTGCATTCTTTATTTATCAACAAATATCAGCTATACAATCATATTCTTCCAACATAGAAGCGTCATTTTTAAACGCATTTTTGCACTTACCTTGCGGGTGACAAGTTCTCCTAGCCTAATATAGATCCGTTTTACCTTTCACAGTTGGGGATCATTTTGATTGCCTTTCTTTGGGCTGCCATTCATTCAATCTATCATGTATCATATATAGTCGGTACAAATTCATTGATTCGCAGTAACCGATACACGGTGATTGGTGTGCCGCCAGACCTGATTACCTTGCTGGTTCTTAGGTTGAGGTTGTTTTATGTTTCTGCTGCTTAGTGGTCAGTGATGAACGACCTTCAAATTGGTGGTATGCTGGTGACTTGGTCCGAGGTCAAGCGTGAGAAGTGGGGATCGACTGTATTCGAGATACTTAACACAGAACAGGCCTATGTTGGCATACATGTCATATGCCATCCTGAGATACAGGTTTTCGATACTCCTGCCCCATACACAGAAATGTCGAAATATCGAGAGGCGGAGTATACTGAAAACAATTGGTGCCGGGATGGTCCATGCCTGAACTATGACCTCTTGAAAGGATTTTAAAGTATCTTACCAATAACACTTTTAATCAACGAATAATAAAAATGTACTCTTTAGGCCATGACACGTTTCCTTGGCCGCAAGCGGCCTATCTGATCGGCCCCAGCACACCATAATGGAATGGTTAGTTATCTATTCGCCTTTGCCAAAGCCATCAGGACCGGAGAAAAAATCATTAACATCACACATTGGCTCCATTCCGGCAAAATCCAGTTCACAGCCAAGAAATTCTTCAGAACTTGAACTTTTAAAGAGCCAATAGAGAGCACTAGTGGTACATTTCGATATTGGTGATGCAATCTTAGGAAAACAATGAATGGGCAAGGGGGTCATAAAGATCTGACGTGTCTCACATGACGGCACCAGAATCTCTCCGCGGAGACGCAACATAGAATTTAGTATGCCATCAAGATATCGCCAACCTTGGTTATGACTCGATTCCGCAATGCTACCAGCGCTATCGCTCATGATTAGTTTTTTACACTCGATTGCTACCGTTGGTATAGTAGGCTACTCTATCTGGGCTTATCATCAGGCACTAATGGTTCACTTGAACACGACATGGATTAATTTCCTTAGCAAGGGGTCCTTTGCTGGGAAATAACTGTAGCAGGTCCTGAAGGGAACTGTCGGTAATGTAGCATGAGTAACTGTAAAGTGAATGTAGACATGTGAATTTGGCAGATGGTTTGAAAAATTTATGATATCTAAGAGAAAAAAAAGCATTTTTGAAATAGTGTTTTGGGAAATACTGAGCCAGCTGAAGCGTATTACATGTGTCATAAAAGGGGTTTCAAAACCAGGGTAGAACGTCAGTGTTGGTTTAGGAGTTTCATCCCTCCTTTGAGGTGATCCCGGAATGTCATGGACTGTAATTTTGCCAAATCCTTACAGAGAGGTTCCTTGTCCGGATTCCTGGAAGTTGGCAAAACTATTTGCCAATTCCTTGCTGAGAGGTAGACAAAGTTTTCTTGGCCGGATTCTTGTTGTTTTGCATAAGTCATTACCAAGTCCTCAGTGAGAGGTTTCTTGCCCGGATTCCAGTAATTGAGCAAACCGATTTGCCAAGTTCTCCCTGGGTGGCATCAAGAGGTCCCTTTTTCCGGATTCTTTGGGACTTGTGTGTTGAGGAACCAGCAAAAGATCTGTTGGTGGATGAGCCTCCTTTTGCTTCCAAACCTTGGATTCAGCGTGTCATAATACTGCAAAGATAAACATCAAGGGTGATCACTAAAGAATGAACCATCGTTCAATATAGCGTCTCGAACCTATCAGAAGTGATGCCCGATATTATGTCATATATAAGCCACAAAAACATAAAAAGTTTCTATGGAAGATTAAAATTACTTGTTATTGAGCGAAAATAACGACTAATAATTTGCACATTCATGCAATGCTGATATAACTGATCAATGTTTGCTCCTTGAGTGGAGCTGGCCTTCTCGAGAAGCAGGTTCAGAATGGCTTGATGAAGCCACTCACTCACATGAATGGGGAATAAGCTCGACTGAACCCATTAGGATGTCAGATTAGCTCACTAACTCTTCGGCATGAAAATACAGTCGCTCAGCCAGCGCTACACTAAGTATCTTGGGCAAAGAGGTGGAAGAAATCTAATGGAACCATTAAGTTAATAGTTCGATTGATTATAATCGAAAAGTCGAATCAATATTTTGATGCAGATCACAACCTGGTCGTGTGATATCTACTTTTCTGTCATAAAAGCGGGAATTGGACTTATGAAAGATAATTACAATTGCATCTTTGTCAGACCTGTTCACTGATCAATGTTTATCATCCACGATCCATAAAAAAGAGATGAAATCGTTGACCTGAAAATTGAATGCTTTGACCTTCGGACAACTGACCCCATAAGCAGACAGGTAATAAAAAAACACCACACGGCCACGATTTTCTAGCAGACAACAAGGATGGATCGATCAGAAGCAAAGTGAATTACAGCTGAGCTGAACTCACAGTGGCCAATGTAAGCCAAACGATCATTGACCCATAAGGGGACGTACTGGTACATGAATACAAATCAACACCAGTAGCCTATTGCCAAGGAGCAAAACAAGTCACCGAAGGCGAAAACTTATTTGGTTTCAGAATGGTCATCTCTCATAGCTCGAGCTAAGCCAATCAGTAAAACTCCCCAAAGGTGATCATGAATGTTCGATCGGGTGATAAAATCCCCAAAGTCCAAACTCTGCAGTCTGATTGGTTCCTGCAGGTTAAGACCGACCTTTAGGTCATTACGGGATCCCTTACGAGACTACTGGCATTTAGCGTCCAGGAGAAATTGTAATCTTCATGATTCCCTAATGCCATGGCAATTAGCCTTAACGACCAATTAGGTCAACTCCGGTCCCCTGATGCCATTCCTTCATATCTGGCCATTTGCTCGCCTGATCCAGTGCGCCTATCTCCAAAGACTATCATCCTTTCTATTGACTGATTACCATTGGTAGTCATCATAATGGCGAAGCAATGTTTTCATTTATGCCGTCAATTACTTGTGTTATTGACTGACCCAAGGAGGACAGGAGCATATTTCATATGAATTTCTGCTATTCAAGGTTTCTTATTCTTACAAGCAATTTTCAGCACCTTGAACATATTGTGGTAAATAGCTAAATGAATTCCATGATTGCTTGATTAATGCAAAGTCATGCTCAAAGCATGGCTTCTGTGACTGGAGCGTAATGGACTAGTCGTGTTCTTTCCCTTATCTAAACCAGATATGAATTACTGCCCATGGCCAATCTAAACAGCCAATTGAATATGATTGTTAATTGTAAACTAGATGGGTCATGCATCCTTGGCATGAGATTGGTTATATGTGCTTCATTGGGTGGGAAATTATAGAAGTCGACCAACAAGTTTTTCTGAAGTATCAAACCACACTGAGAAACTGCCGTCAACCATCAAATTAGTCACTACTTGCATGGCAATGGAAAATCTCTCCAGATTAGTGTTTGCAGGCAACTCAGCTTATATACCCACCTATTATGTTTGCCATGCAGATGGATAGTAGCTTATCAGCCTTTTGCCAAATGGCATGTTAAACAGGATGGAGTCTGGTCATCTTACTTTAAAAACGCTGTCAAGTCGATCCAGGGTATCTCATCAGTAGCGTATAAAGACGACCAGCAGTTGCATCAATTCCCCTCAAAGGGCTAAAGCCAAGCTTATGTTCCAAATCCCTTTAGACCCAAAAATAGGTGTGGCGATTCAAATTAACATACCGGTTCACGTAACGAGGAGCTCGCCAGGAAATAGACAATAGACTCGCCGAAATCCTTTATTCTACGGACTGTAGAGGTTGAAAGACAATTCTTTCCGTTCAATTGGCCCCTAAATATGGGTCACCAGACACAAAGGATTATGACGAGTCTATTGTCCATATCTGGCGAACCGCTGCCGGTATGTCTTGGGGTTCAAATCAACACACGTGAACTGATTCAACGGGAATCTCGGTTTGGTTTTTATGGGCTGCTTTTTCTTGCAGTGAATGTGTCCCTTGGTCATCTTGCTTCTGGTTGATGGGTTGCATGCCTGTAATAGATGGGTAGAGATGTTCGCAATCATATTCGCGATCCTGGGGGTCCTAGTCTGCCACGACATGTCTGATTGTGTTAGTCGTCTGTCATTGATATTCAATTAGCTAGTCCGCCGAGCGCTGTAATCGCTACAACATTAGCACAACATGGGCTATAGGGATGATGTACTTGGACCGTCTACATTCAAGTTGAGGCCCAGATCATGTTTAGAGAGTAAACAAGTTGTTTTGCTATAGTATTAATGGTCTGGCTCATCCATGATTTGTTGGAGTCAGCCATGGAAAAGTTTATCGTCAACCAATTGACATTTCAACCGACATATTTGATAAAAAGTACAGTCAGTTATTTGTCATCATGATGTAGAAAGTTCGGGTCTTACGACCAAGTTTCAAGCCAAAATCGTTTTGTTGTACTTGTTGCCGCCTGTATCAAATGCACGCCACAATACATCATGTCTCATCTCTGAACAACGCTGCGTGTCATTGTCTGAAAAAAATTATTTTCGAATTCCACTCAAACTTCAATAAGAGCCTCAAGGGATTGTGTCTGATGGATGAGGGCTGCAATCGGTTATGATGGAAAATGTTTGCCTCGGTTAATGATGTTGGGATTAACACAGGTGGCACTAAGGGTGTTTAACGGGTTGGGGTATTGGACAAATCGTGAAATCGAAAAACGAAATTGGAGTGTATCTATGTGGCTTGTAGTTAACGTTTAGGATTGGGCAAAACCTTATCGGGTTGCAAATGACTTGAAAGTTTGGTCAACAACCATATTGTCTTATTGGACAAACTTGGAATTGTGTTTGTACAGTCTGAGGCAATATTGAAATAAGCTTGAGTTGCAGCGAGTGGTGAACTTGAATTTAACTTCGAGGCAGTTACATTGCAGAAGTACTCATTGCCAACGACATTGAGAAGGTCACCACTAGGTGGCAGCTTTCCAATGTGGTAATGGCTATCACATGGCCCATCTCTGACCGCTGGCCATGCAGATCAAAAGGCATCTTTAACAGCCAGACTATCACCTCCCATTTTTAGATGACTAAGCACCGACACTGGCATGATCTCGGCATGAAAGGCTGATATTGGCGCCATTGATTATCAACCTCGTCAATATCGCCGATCGCGTGATAGTGCGCCCTGTCGCATGCTG
The DNA here is from genome assembly GCF_910592395.1 of Lineus longissimus. NCBI lineage: Eukaryota > Metazoa > Nemertea > Pilidiophora > Heteronemertea > Lineidae > Lineus > Lineus longissimus. Next base: position 26,399,330 of record NC_088309.1, on the reverse strand, counting down.
GCATCGAATTAAACTGCTAGCTTGATTAATCCGCTAAGTTTGATTGCTTGTTTGGTGAGTTTTTTGTAGCAATTGGCCATTGATGTTTGCTGCATTAGAGTCATATACGGATTGCATGTGAGGTGAATAGCTCGTTGTATGAGTCTCGACCTCTGGTCCAGTTTTAATGAGTTAACGGTTAGGTTCATATTGCTGGTAGGTCAGGCGATATTCTTTGTATTACTGTTGAAAAGAGAGGCGTGGTTATGATTTCAATATCATGTTGTGGAATGTATTGGTGGTGATTTTATATGAATAGTCAATCGGGTTTTGTTGCTGAAGACTATTATCATTGTGCTGCAGAATTATACACACCATAAGCTGTGGATTGGCCTCGTCTCTCTCCCTTATATCAGCAAGGAATTAGCTGGTCAATCTTCAGAAGACTTATGATAGCTGTCCCCAATAAAAGATTAGGTATGATATTATATCAAATCTAAAAATATGTATATTCCAGTTACCACTATTGTGTGAGAGAAAGAAAGTGCATAAAATGTCAAAAGAAAGTGCAGATCAGACCTATTTGCATTGATAACCTTGTATTAAGACACTATTTGTATCAGACTGTGCCATTTACATCTACAGAAGCAATACAGGTCTGCTTTGTTATTCCAACGTGTCGCATATCCCGCCATATCTGCTTTCAATATATCTTGATTATCACTGTAACATGATTACAACTGCGATCAGAGCCTATTGTGGCTTGGTGGTTTCACTGACACGCCGTCCAACCAACTTGATTATCCACACGGACTTCTAATCAATGTTACATACAATCAATCTAGTTAACGGACACAGACATGCATCAATCTAATTTGCTTTCCAAATTTATCCCATGCTTTGTATCATTAGGATCGGATCTCAAATGTCCAAACAAATCTATTGGTTTTGATCATCTAAGGGTAAAGCCGTACAGTAGTGTCATGTACTGTAAATGTTTGTATTTTGTTAGGGATATCCAAAATATGATATGTTATTGTGGCATGATAGTGTGATGCCGTGTCCAAATTCTATCATCGTGACAACCAAACTTCTTCAACGAGCTCTATAATATTGTATGTTATTGAGGTGGTGATTGGACTTATTTAGTACTGTTTTCTAACAATGGATTTGCAACAGGTGATCATTAAGATCTGCTGTGCATTCCGCCACATCAATATCAGAAGATTATGAGCATACATGTATGACTGATTTGGCCCAAGAAGAATTCTTCTTCGATAATAAGTCATGTTTGGGTAGTTTTATATGAGGTTCTTAGAATGATTTGATATTAGAAACCTGATTATTTCTTACCAGGTATGCTTTATATATGTTTACGATGAGAATGTTTCTGGTACCAATTGGTTTTGCTTTAGACATTGGACTGTCGTTAGTAAAATTTGTTGAACAAAGAATCAATTTCAATTACGGTTTCTACCAGGTTGAACTTTCAATGTTATCATGATCGAAGGTAAAAAAGGATGCCAGAGTCAAAATGTGAAACGTGGTGGTTTTGTTGTTGTTGGTGTTGTTCGTGTTGTTGGTGTTGTGTTGGAAGACAACCTAGTCCTCTACTTACCTTTAATCATAAATTCAATAGCAGTATAGGGCCTACTCTTATTTATTTCAATTACTATTTTGGGCGCTTTGTGAGGCTCATTGCTATTTTATCATTAGGCTACATGTATACAGTACAAATACAAGCTTCTATACTAGATATCATGATATTTCAGTTATGTACATGAATTCAAGCACTATTCCTGTAAATTGTGATTCTGTGGAAATACTGCCATTGTTAGAAGTGCAGTAGAAATACAAGCTTCCATACTCGATGTTTATTTCAGTTCGTCAACTTTGTGGACACGCGGAGTCGACAAGCTGTAATGATATAACATCCAGTCTAGAAGCTTGTATTCCTACTGCACCACATGTAATCTTAGAGTAACAAGTCATAGAGTAAGCAGCCTAGCCTAGTAACTCTGAGATTCAGTCAAAATATTTACACAGAATCACTATTTACAGAAATCGAGTAAGAAATCATGAACATATCTGAAATAACTAACATCGAGCAGAGAACCTTGTATTTGTACTGCACTGCATGCAGTCTAATAATAAAATGGCAATGATTCACACCAAGCATACACCTGAATAGTCTAAGGATAACATAAGACAAAGAGTAATACTAGCATGTTTACAATTGAAGGTGACTGGAGGATCAGATTGTGCTGCCATGTGAATCCGTCAAGCACAAGAATGACTCTAATAGGAGCTTAGCCATTCTCCACATAAAGGATTTCTACACAATAGGTTTATAATGGGAAAAAGGCTTAAGCAAGTGTGTATAGGTCAGCGTGTCCGCCGCCTGTCTCTTGAAGCTAGGATGGAAAAACCCTTGTCGGTCGACCTCCTTGATAATAACAGCAATGTACATGTATGACCGGTCATACACTGCTGATGATGATAATAGTCGGTTGGATCATCTTCCTTTGGCAATGACCAATAAACCCATTCGCCTAATGCAGTCAGGGTTAAATGGGTTAAATAATTTGCGATCGGTGGGTTTCTTTAATTTAGTTGATATGATCAACTTCATTGATCTTTTTATTAAATTACTTCTCAGAGAAGCTTTTGCGACGAAATGACGCAATATGCTTTTTGACGAAATAGCATTTGGATGGCTCCTGTGCAATAGTGGCTTATTGCTCTCTCGTTAATAGGATTGCCTTTAAGCATCTTAAAGTTGACACATTGCACGGTTTCTCTTTCTTTCACTCCTTCACTGCCAGTCATGTAAGCCTATTATGTCGCTACCTGATGCAAAAGAAAGTTCAATAGTAAAGAAGATAAAGTTGAGAGGTTAATTTTCACAATCTAGTTAAAGTGTGAAGATGGACTTTGATATTCAATACCTCACCGGTCGGGCAAGATCCCAAAACAGCGAGATTTCGCCAAAACGAGCTATTTTGCCAGTGCGTCCGCCGACTCAACTGTGTACCGCCTTCCCATTCAAGTCATACCAGGGAGGCGGCTCCAGCTTCCAGGGATTTATCTTGATTTCATTTACAGATGAATTAGTACCAGTAAAACCCCAATCGGCCAAAGTGACCGTGCAATGATTTTTTCCGTGTGATTGATGCAAGCTTGTTCTTGAGTTTATGTGATCATTGATATATCGCTAATGGTCAACGGAGCCATGATGGTCACTTTGTAATGATTTATATGCAAATAAATAAGGCGTACGTAGAGCATTTGTCACTCAAAACAACCTGGTAAAGGTTCGAGGTGTCCCGCAAGATGTTATGTTCTTTTGCTCTGCTCAATTATTCGTCGGCTATTCCTGAAAAAGGCGTCACTGGCGTTTTTGTCTGGTGGAGGGGAAAAAAGCTAATAGGCTTCATACCACATTGCAAACGTTAAACTGTCTGGTATCTTTGCCACAATTATTGGAGCCAGCATGGTTTATCTCATTGCCGGCAAACATGATGGATACGGTCTACGCGATGGAATCCAATATATTGTTTTTCAGCTGAGTAATAAACAGCCATGTTGAATCACCAAGGGATCCGTATTTTCCAAATGAAATAATGAGAAGACCAGCAACAGTTTTATTGACCTGGTGAATATTACTGATGATGTCCGACTTTCGTAATAAGTCACATGAAATGTATTCCAAGCCATGTTGCTTATTCAGATTTGGTTATCGTGGAGATGAAAGAGGGATAAAATGTATGCGCTTCTTCTGTTACCTTCCTGACGAAAAAAGCCTTCAGTCTTGAAGCATTTGTAACTTGTTCATTTCAGTATATTCGGACAACCAAAATGCACTGCATAGTAGGCTCTCTCATTATGAAAAGACTGCGTTATGTTTGTACCTGGGTACAAGTTGTCGAATTGCTATCTGCAGAATAAGACGATTGCTTTCATTTCATAGGGCCTAGGTTACATTGATGGAAATAGCATTGAAATTAGAATTTGCACCCAGCTGCTGAATCTAAAGATTACATAACACAGTTCTTCAAAGTGCCTGAATTCAAAATTTGGCAAGCATAGAGTTTTCAAACTTTGTAACAGAAAAACTAACAGATGTATTCAACCTTTTTTCTTTTCAGTCTCCTACACAGTGATTCCCATGCCATCCTTCAACGAAACCCCCGTAAACTTCTCAGCAAGCCCAGGGGATATCGCAATACTCAGATGTTCAGTTCACAAACTAGGCACAAAAACGGTAAGTTTATCCAAATTTCACTCTTTTTTACGCTGATGGTTGTATTATTTTTGAAATTTTACTTGTAGATGTGATTGTCCTTTGGCGGCTTTGTTTAAAACCTGAAATCTGTCGAAACTGTCTCTGAGAGCCAAATAATCACAAATGCAAGTAACTCTGTATGCTGAGATTATGGGCGATATCAAAATATATAAGAGAACCTTAAAAATATGATAATATGAATAAAGACTAGTGAATGATTTCGCTTCAGTTTTGTACAGAAATACCAAGTGCAAATGTACATGAGGTTTTCAGTAAAGGCGTTTGCTAGTCTTTATCAAATCATGCATGTATCACCAATTGCTCATTAACTCTTTTGCATGAAAAGATGTTCCTTGGTGTCACATCTTCTTTCGATGAGTCTTACATAAAATTACACATGCAGTGCTGCTGCAACTACGTGTAACAGCCACCCTTTAGATGTATAGTGGCAAACCGAGTTCCCTATACCTGGCAGTAAGTGTATTCAAAGACACTATAATCAGTGTTTGGATTGGTTGCTTTAGTGAGAAGTGAAGAGACCTGAGAGAAGATGCAACACATTTCCTCCGTATTGATCTCATCGTCAAAGCCATAATTTATGCAGCCCTTGAAGAGAATTGGCAATTATAGGCAGCCACTTGTGATGCACTTGGTCAAATGGAAAAGAAAATAGTTGTTTTAAATAATCGAATATTCAAACCAACGTTCATGGTAATTTCGACTCGCGAGATGAAAATAATCTTTGTAACTTCAACTATCTTCTGTGCAACTATCGTGGCTAATGTCGCTGCCAAGTATGGACGCTTGAGATGCTCGAACGCGGGACTAGCAAATACTCACCAGGCATACAGCATCACAAACTATATCCAAGCTTTCCAGAGCCTGTAATGATTTTCAACAGCAAGAGAAATATAACGAATATGTCATATTCTAAATGATGCCAATAAGTTCATGAAACCTGAATTCTCCATGGACCGAAGTACATTTCTGTATATTTTATGACATGCCCAGAAGCATATTAATGTTTGAAAACTCGTAACAATGCCATTCTCATGTTGTGGTTCCCTAGCGTCTTCCGCTATTCAGTTACAATAGCACTAAAATTTGAAATACAATATCTTTTAGTTCACCTTAGTACATTTTATCTTCTGTTGCATCCACACAAGTGAAACTTTCCTCAAGAATTCAATAAAATTTATCTGTTTTCAACAAATTTACCCTGGGGCGGGGAGTGACAAACATTTTTCAGTTTCAATAACACTGCCGATACGCAACACATCGGAGCGTTAGATGATACAGAGAAGCAAACAGTGTAATGATAATTTCAGCCCCCTGGAGAATGGTGAGAGAGAGCATCATGGAGATTGATGTCACGAGTTAATCGGGTATGGGTAAATTTAAAGAATTCGCGATGGTGAAACCAATGTCAACTAGGAAACGGTCATGTGCTGCTGAATATCTAATGTTTGCCAACGCGTTGAGGTCAAAGCTTTGAGATCCGTTGGTCGCTTGTTCTGATGCGGCCAGTAGGTTGTGTGTCCCTGTATACCATGCTTTTCAGTTCCCTTCTCATATATTTCATAATTCTTTTTATCATAAGGTAAACGAGAAAAAGGCTTGAATCCCATGACGGTTTGATGTTGCCGGGCGTGGTCAAATAATGTTGTTCACTGCTTTGCTTAGCTCCTAGAACCTGACTCTGAAAAAAGGAGTTCGGCCGGCCGATTTAGTAGGGACGAGATGACTATGCATGTATAAACCTACTTTGTCGATATAAGACACAGGCAAATTGAAAGCGCTAATTTATTAAACCCATGGTACCGGTACCAAACTTTAAATGAATAAAAAGGAATTTAATCAGACGAGCAAGTAAATCATTACCTTTATAAGAGTAGACATGCACATTCCCACATGCAAGCATTCCTGGTGAAGCAGAAACACAAGATTGCATTCCAAAAAAGTGAACCATTTTGATAGATTGCTTCTTCGGGTGGAAATGTGCAGACTGCAGACACAGTATTGCCAGCAGTCAGTATGTTTTTTTCATTGGCATTTTTGTAGGGGACAGTTTCAAACAGTGGGAAACATATGTTGACACTGAGCCGTCTTGAGGGGAGGAAATGAATAAGATCAGGCATAAATGGGTTGAGGTACGGATTAACGGCAAAGGTTATCTGTATCAAGTATAGTAACCAGTGGTACTTTGTGCAAAGTTAGGGGGAGATCCATTCAGTACACTATATTCTCATGCTTTTTAAAAGATACAGACCCCAACCCTCCCATATTTCTTCCTCCCTTCCAACCTTTCCCCTCCTTCTTCCCTCCATCCCTCCTTTGCCTTCCCCTCCTCCTCCTCCTCCTCTTCCACCTCTTCCGCTCTTAGAATTATTAAAAATCAACCTACGACGCACTAATTAAAGTTCTTTCAATTGAAAGCTGCTCTCGAAATCAGGTTTTTATCGCAATTCACGAAAGCTAATAGATATGCATTAAAAGTGAACAAATTTTACGGTAGAAAGAACAAAACAACGCTCCTAATAGAATAATGGATGAAGTACTCAAGGGAAGTCTGTTTGCTGTTTAAAAGCTACTGCAACGTTGCTCGCCTAATTTGTGAAAAATTATAAAAGGATATATGAGGACTTTTACCCTCATCGGAAACAGCATTGGCGCTTTTTCTTCAAGTAAGGTGACGTACGCAAGACTAGTGATGTCGCTAGTGACGTATTCTCAACCAACAAGAGCTCTGATCACGTTTACTAAATCCATTTGTTTGATTATCATTCTCTAAAGGCACAAACATTTCACAGATATGAGAAGCCCAAACCTCATAGTGTTGCATTATTAAAGAGATTTGACTGAGTGAGATCTGATTTGAATATAAACTACATGTATTTTAAAGTGCGCTAGGTGTGATTTGTATGGGTGGCAGAACATCGCTGAATGGTAAACAAGCAACTATAAGGTCTGAATGGTGATGGAGTGGTCCCAGTGGTGATAAGAGGTATGGACTTGAGCGTACTAGAAAGATAGTGCCGCCAGTTTCATGATGACCATTGTCCAGCTATCTTACTACTCCCATCGTATCCCAGCGCCATTGGTGTGGGCCATGACAGAGATACTAACTTGACTAATGGTGTAATGGTTCTAAAGTCATCAACATGAATGGCACTAACATACTAGTAGCTCTAAATCTAATGACTATGTAAGGATGCTTGTCCTCAAGCTGTAAGGAGAGTTGCTTTAAAGAGTCCTCTGGACTAGCACACATGTATTTACTGCCTGGCAGTCACCTGGCTTTACTCTACCCGGGAACTATATCCAGTAATAGAGAATACTCTTGCCTCTCTTGGAGAACTCCACACGGCCTTTATAACAGAAGAAAAAACATTTTCGGGTAAGCAGCTCATTGGCTGAAGCACCACGAATATTGATGTCTGCAATTTGGGGAGATATGAAGCTGCATAAAAAGAGGACACAAAGACATAATGATGAAAGAAGAACTGACTTCCCAAGGCATATCAATCATGTATTCTTCATGTTGTCCGCTTTCTATTACTGTATTTTCATACAACGACCTTGACCAAGAACTTGCTATTGGATTTTCATTAACAGACCATCTTTTCTGTTGAAACAGATCATGATTTCCATATAAGAACGAGCCTTATGTCGTCGAGTTGGTTAATTTAGGATGTGAAGCTGGAAACATAGTCAGTGGGTATTTATTAAGCTGTTGCCCGAAGCCTAGTAATGAATGGTTCCTGTCTCGTTGATATGTCAGTCCAATACTAAACCAGTTCACTCGTCAAAGTCAAGGTCAATGATATGTCTCTTTCGATGGATTTTTCTGTCGTCATTTATATTATCTAGTATAGATTAATCTATACTTGATATTATCTATACATGTACATTGTACAAAAGGGACCATATCAAATATGTTTTAAGCTATAAGCTTACTGACTGATGACACTCCTCATAAACAGTAGGCTAACCTGGGAAAGTTTAAATGAAAATATCAAGGTTGGAAACCCCTCACAACCAGATCAATATTTTACATTAATATTTAAAAATATTGAGGCCTTTGAAAAGAAAAATCAGAGTCAAGGGATGCATGAACATATTATTCAAAGCTGGCTATTAAAACTGGTAAATAACCATCTTTACTGATGATGTCATCTACAAAGATGGTATAATATAATGTTTATGGTTCAAGCTAGGTTGCCTCGTTCCAGTTTGGTATTCAAAAGACATAACAACCCTGACAAGTTATGTTGATCAATCGATAGATCTTTTGAAGTGAATCCCCATTGCCGTTCTGATGGGGACAATTAGCTCTATCAAGTGGATGATACACGCACAAGGGCATGGTTACCAATGGCTAGACTCGATTGTATTTTGTTGTGATACCATCTACATTGGTCTAGCTGTAATGAAGCTAGTTGACAAGAGCAGAATATATCAGTGAACGAAAAACCAAAATCTGCTATTATCACCACCGCTGACAGCATTACGCAGTGGGGATATCAATAAAGACTAGTAAATGTTTTCACTTCAGTTTTGTACTGGAAGGTCTAGTGTAAGTGTACATGAAGTTTTCTGTAAACGCATTTACTAGTATTTATTCATCAAAAATAATCAAGACTAGTAGATGTTTTTACTTCAGTTTTGTACAGTGTAAATGTACATGTACATAGGTTTCCTGTAAACGCATTTACTAGTATTTATTGTCTCCCAACAAAAAAGTGGTCTGGTCAGAAGAAGTTCTTACGCTATAAATGAAATACATGAAATTTGTCTTTAGGTAACATGTCCACACTTGGGGTAAAAGAATCAAGCCAAGTTAATGATGAAATACATAAATCTTCAGGAATTAAAACAATTTTTAATCACTCTTGGTCAGGTAATAACCATACCGGTAATAGGAATGAAATGAAGTACCAGCTGCTTTTCCTCACCCGCTCGCCATCTTCAGCAAAATTGACTCTGGTCTCCCAATGGTAAACAGGGGCAACAAAATTTATTATTAAGTATATGCAGTTTTCAACCACTCTTGGTTAGGAAATTACCATACCGGATGGAATACAATGTGGAAGCTGCTTTTCCTTCATCCGCTCCCCATCTTTGGCAACAATTGACTCTGCTCTCCCAAAGGTAAACATGGGCAACAAAATTGAATTACTTGAGCACGTTAATGTGGTTTCGCCTCCTTCGTTAAATTTAAACAGACTTTTTAACACGGTTTCACAGTTTGGTTCAGTCTTGAGAGTATTGCCATTTTATAATTCATCCTCCCGTTCAGATGATTATGCAAATTGTATCGTCTCCTGAGAGGTCGAAAAAGATGTTACAAATTTAAGATGGAAAGTTTTCAAGGATGTGTGACTGTCGATATGGGACCTGAAACAATTTTTTTTCTTGTGAAAGTAAATACCAAGGGTGGTAAATGTTTTCCTGTGGGATTTCAGGTGTTTTTCTTCTAGGGTTAATGTAGAACATACATCTGGAAGGCTTTGGTAATATTTAAATTGGCCAAGTCTCCGTTGAAAAGTGTTCAACACCGCTATTCTTTACCTGAAGCAAGAACACAAGGAGTTGTCAATTTCTGGTTTATTCTTTAACTATTCTTCTAGTGTGCTTGCGTCTTCCTCCTGGTCATCCAACCGAAAATGTCAAACCTCCTGGCTCATCATCCAACAACAACTTCAGCATTAACACCGGTCGTTTATCACTAAAATGAATCATTCAATCACCTGATCGACCATCACATCCATAAACCAATCCCTAAAGACACTGTTTCGTCTACCTACTGGATATAACTCGACCCTTATGGAACCCTTACAGCAAGATAGGCAACCCTGTTATTAAGTTTGTCATCTCCTCAACCATTATTTTGAAGTAATTTGCAAATGATGACTTCTGGCACAGCAGTAGCATCAATCATTGCATGCGGTGATAAATCTTGTAGGAGATGACCTCTGGTGTTACCTGACCTTCTGGGACATGCCTCAATTATGGTCATTCGTGTTGCCTTTTTCCGTTGATAACGTAGTAAACTCTCTAGGCATCTTTCTGATTTTTGGAATTTTTTTATATCAGTTGTGGAACTAGTAGATTGTGCCGTGGCTAACAGCATGATGTGACTGGAATTATATTATTTCCAGCCATGTTCCAGCTCGCTAGGGAAGGTCCATCCTCGTACACTAAGCTTTTTAAACATGGTGTAGCAGTGAAAAAGCGCTGAATCTTAGGATTATATGGGTCACCCTCCCTATTCGCAAAAAACGACACTACAATAAAAGAGTTATCTTGGCAAGAAATCAACCAGCCCAGTATTGATTGAAGTAAACAATGAAAATCAAATGTTTTCCCAGATATATGATGGGATTGGGGTTGAATTACATCATATTTTTGGTGGCTCAGAATACACCAATTATGTATAATTTGCACTTTTCAATGTTAAATTTTGAGATGAAACTACAGATGAATTCAAGTCAACCATGCCAGAATCTATTTTAAAGTTGTGCTGTAATATGACTGATGGTTTCTGCCAACTTTGATGATTTTAAACTTGTGTGTGGTTGTTTGTAGTCTTTATTTTATTTATTATTGGCTCGTTTTCAAAGATAAAGTGTAATTAATTTGTGTTAGGATCGGTTTCATCACATTTTGTAGCCCATGAGTACCTTGTAATTTACATTTTATTTTTTGCAAAGTTGAAACTTTAATAGCCAAATGTTATATCATGCAGTTTAGGCGTTGGCGATTTTCAAAATTGTGAGTTGCTCTGATGTGAAGGCTGAATGACTGCAGTTACCAAAGAAAAGAATACATAATCGAATGATGGTACATCTTACCCCTGGTAGCCATCTGGTTTTAGTATCACAAAATAGTTGCCAAGCTATTCATATGGAAGATAGTCATATCATTACATCTATCGATCACTAATTTAAGATTGAATGCTGTCAGACATGACACAAGACTATTTCCAAAATCCTGACTATCTATCCCTGCAAGATCATCTCTGTCGGTGTCCACGTAAGACATAAGGGTGCTTTTTATTAGACACGTAAATCACGGGAGTCGATTTAATATTTGGCCTACATCTTCCAAAGTCTTTTTACAGTGAATTTACTTGAATTCTAGCTCCCCAGACTAATTCGCCGTAAATCCCCTAAAAGATCTCATTATATTGATTGCACTGAACTTCTGCAAACACTCCGAAATGTTTACTTAATTGATTGGAAATCTTGCGGGCGCGTTTACTTCGAGTCAGCATATTTGTCACAAAATCATTTTGGTATGATTTTAGGTGCAAGTTTCTGGAATAGTTCATTTTTCGCTGATAGCACCCTGCATGATAATTCCTCGATCACTGCATGGCACAGGTAGTAAACCGTACCCTGTTAATGACGTCCCTGACCATTTAATGATAAGCCTATTACCGTAGCTGTCGTATTGATGCTGATGATGATATCTCTCATTAAGCCGACACGGGATCATCCAAGATATTGATCGCTGGCGTAGTAACAGCGGCATTGGAGATCATTGATCGTAAATAAAGAAGAAACAGTGAGAGGTATTTTCACCCTGGCAGTCGCCACTGTGCTGGTGAATTGAGCCCGAGAGAAAAAATGGAACGTTTCAAGTAAAAGAGTAGGAAATCGATATGGGGCCGGGGAACTTTGTCGGCGTTTTTTTTAATTTGCTTTGCGTGTCTAGCATCATTGTATCGGAATCAAATAAATAGGACATTCCCTTTACATGTTAGGCATGGTGGACATTATGCCACTGGTAGTTGGAGTCGACGTAAGTTGCGAACACCTTCTATTGACTCTGTCCATCATGTGGTATATTACTTACTCTAACATTGATAGCTAATCGAAACAAAAACGTTATCAAATGATAAATCGAGTCAGCATGTGTTATATTTTTATTGACAGGTGCCTGTCACTTTAGATATAGTTGATGTTTTTCCAATTCTGGTGCGACATCAGAAGACCCTTAAATGACCTGATGAATGGTTATGTTTCATGAAGGTTTTAGTAATCGATAGACAACGACAGGATCAATTGATTCCTTCATAAAATGGAAGCCATCCTGTCTTAGATCATGTAATGTTGGCAATGTCACATAGTTCTGGTGTCATTTTGTTTATTACGGGGACGGAAATAAATGGATAGGTGCCGCTGAACTGTCATTTTCGATTACTGAGAAAGTCAGTGCTGGTTCCTAAACTGTTCATTTCTGTATCTGTGTGCATCAATCATATAACTTTCTGCAATTATCTGTATATACGCATCTTCTTTGTCTTTAGCTCATGAATCGTAAGACAAAGTGCATGCCCCGGGTTTAATCGTCCACCAGTTCGTGTCCTCTACATCGGCACTTCTCACTTCCTAATGAGTTTATTGAATATTAAGCCAAGGGTGGTTGCCTGATAACGTTCCCCTCAGCATGAGGATCATACTGATCATGCCGTATCCTAGCAATCTGTCCCATAGTCTCGATAAATCATGCTGATTGTTCCGAACCTGCTATGTGCTAAGTCAAATAGTGTACGGGTCATTTAGTGCCAGATATATCAACTCTGTTTCCGATTCGGTGCTTCGTTGCTTGATATAATGTTGAAGTGCTTGCATGATATCAAGTGATATTGGTTTCATGTGGAGATAATCATAACGTAATAAACGGACATGTTTTTTGCCAAACTTAGCAAGAAGTTTATTCGTGATAGAACAAAACAAAAGTCTCACAGAGTTAACTGCTCACAAATGTGGAAGGAAGGGCACCACGATATTCAAAGTGGGTCCTGGTGTTCAAGTTGTGTCTTGGGCACCATTCATCATTTTGACACAAGCCTTGACAGAATTCTGATCAACCGAAAGATTCTGAGAGACTCGTTGACGTTGAGAAAAAATATGACTTCAAGCATCGAGAAATCTAATGTTTGAAATGCACCAGGTTTGTCCCAAGACGCTAGAAATGAGGTACGTGTCTGTTGCCCTGAGCTTATGTTCAAAAGAACAGTCAAAGGAAGAAAAACAACCTGCCCTTAGTCAAATATTCACGTTTCACTAAAAGGCGTTGTTCGTCCGTACAAATTGCATACTCGTGGTCTGATGGTAATCATATAAGAACTTGACCGTAGTTAAGGTACTAGCTAAACACGAGTGATAAAAATTGGTGTGCTGATCTTTCAATATTGGTTAAGCTCTGTTGAAATATGGGATAATCTCAAATTTCAAATATTGAACGAACGAGTCTGTTCTTTAAGGTATAACAAGTTTATGCCTGAGTCGAAAAGAAGATCTGTCTTGCTTTACCCTCAAGTCATCATCAACATGATTGATAAGACTTCAAGGGCATCATCTGAGACATAGCAATTTCCAGCTTCACCAACCAGGCTCCGCAATGAAAGTTTAATGATGATCACAGTGGTCCTACGTTACGAAGCATAAGATGTGCTCTTTAGAGTTTGCGAGGTTGTTAGAATCTGTAATCAAATATTTAGACCCTGTGTAACTTTCTAGTTAGGAACTCAACTAAGATGTCACTTTTTCCGTTAAAGTTGTCATGGTCTGCATGATACAATGATTAGGTTTGATCTCGAGACCATATTTGTCAGACATACTATCAAATTCAGCCATGCATTTCTGGCGGACCTTGTTGACCAGACGTCTGGATGGTTTGACATGCTCGAACTCGAGTTCTAGAAGCAAGTGACTTTTAGTATCCCTCGTCTATCAAGCGAATATGAATTCCAATTAACTTCTTTCAATCGTAAATGGACGTTTTGAAAAGAGAAGCAACAACATGTAGTTCCTCCGTCAAAATATATAAAGTGTGGTGAAACGACCACAGTCAGTGATGAAGTTAATCTCAAACAAAACCTCAGCGATTTGTACACAGTACCTTCGCACACCAAGTAAAGTCACCAACAACAACAAAATCCACTGGTCCCAAATAAGATTCCATCAAAACATTCTACAGGAACGACAACTAAACCTCGTTATTATCAAAAGCTGTTCTCTTATCAGCAGATCTTACTTATCAAACCCAGCAGTTGAAGTGTTAAAGCCAATGACTCGATGAAATTGCCTAAATGCCCTCAAAAGCTGATTCATTTCCTTTTTCTTGCCAGAAGAAACATCACTAATTGTCGAGATAATTGAAGTGTTTTTTACTCCTTGTTGCTTACGAATCCCGGAGACTTCAAAGCGATGATGATCTTGGTGCCATTATGGGGATTTGATGCATTTATGGTGGAGGGAGCAGGTTTAATGACAGTGTCAGGTAAATGAATGGGATCTCAGGTCGATCGTTTGATGGATTTGTCATTTTCGGAGCCTTCCCAGTGACTAAGCCCTTGGCAGGTACAAGTCATCGTCTTGGATTGACGGAAATCTTCGACCATGGCGATGTTACAGAGGAAATCATGAGGATAGAGCATGATTGCTAAGTTCAAGTACCTGTGTGATGAAAGGCTGGAACTATGTACACTACATCGTGCAATACTTTGTGTAGTGCATTGGTCAGTGCAGTGTTTTGAGGCAGTACCCTGGCTATTGAAGTATCGCGCCGTCATCTCCATACTGTACAGCATTCTGGTACTGTAATATATTTGGAGCCGAAGAACAACTTTGATGAACAACATTCAATTTCGATTCAGGCAGCCGAACCTTCCAGACAGCATCAAGTGCTCCCTCCCTCTCTGATAAAACTATTCGTGAAAAATATAAGAGCATTAGGTGCAAGCACTGCCAAACAAAATTTGGACAAATACCAATAAGCACCACACGTGATAAATTTGATAAAGTGCCATTCTGCCAGGAACATTGCTCTCCTTAATCTAAAGATCCATAGCATCGATCAGTCCAAATTGTATTACTTACAAAAATCTTCACCAGAAATGGATCTCCCATCTGACCTGCCAAGCGAAGTGCGATTAATTCGATTTAGGCAAGATTTCCACCAAGGAAATGGAAATGATAGCTGCATCTTCTTGGATGGTGGAGGAAAGCTTTCTCTCATCAGCAAACCGGTTCTTGCTCAGACCAAATATTCATTATCATTATTAAGTCATTGAAAATTGGTTTAAAGTGACAGATGCACACCATTTTCAAGTAGGGCAAACAGTCGCTGCGTTTAGCAGCTCAACACTGTAGCCTGATCACCAGAGGCAGAGGTGGAAGTGCTGCTAACAGATTTTTTCTTCAACAGAGGGAAACGTTATACTTTTTTTGTGAAATGTGATGACATATTTTGTTCGTGATCGGTGTTTTCGTGTAGTTGCTTGGAAATTGCCGTTGAATTAGACGATGGTTCAGGCAAGTCTGTTGCATTCAATCCGCGAAGAGGACCTGATGAAACTTTTTAAATTAATACTACAAAAAAAATTACCTAACTTGATAACGCTACTATTAATTGCCGAAGTGTTCAGCGTTAGCAAACTCCCACCAGAATGCCACCAGTTGTTAGTATACACAGGTCATGTTCCAACCTAGATGAATCCCTATCTTAGGGGAATGACTTACAACCGATGAGCATCCATTCGTTAATGCGTAATATCATTATCGATTCCCAGAATACATGTGTATTTTCTACCAAACTAAATTAGCCTCAATGTAACTAAACAACTCACTTTCTGGAAAATGACCGAACGTCAGCAAAACTATCACGAGTTTCCTAATTTTCCTGCTGCCCTGGGATTTTTGCAATTATCATTTAATAACATCGAAACGGTTTTTTTCGACATTTTGAAAACGCCTCCTGGCAGCCAGGTAAGATTTAATACTAGTTAATACTACCTTTAAGAACATATCATCATGACTCTTATGTGAGGACCAAACATCATAACTTGATATTCCTACTACCATCAGTCAACATACCATCATGTACATATATCAGATCCCCACCATATAGTCAGGATGGATCCCAACAGACCAAGAGTGGTCCGTGTGTTGACCAAACATTCAGCAAAGAAACCCAATACCAATTCCCCATGTGGGAACAGCTAAAAGGGCAAATGGTCCACTTGGCGCCGTTGATATCAATGATGTAATCCAATTATAATAGCACTGGTGCCTGACTGCACATAAATCACCATCAAAATGTTCCCCATGGACTGACCAGCGGACGTCGGTCCTCTTTCGCTGTTATAGACGTGGATTTTAACCTTTTTTGGACGATGTCTTTTGCCGTCCTTTTTTTTAATTCCCTTTAAAGATTTGTACCGAATCTTGTTCATGGTATAAAGTTATATCCTCTGTTAATTTAGTTATTGGAGATATTGTGATAGGTCGCCTTTCCACACTTACCTTACTGAAATGAGCGAATGTTTCACTGACTTATGCAATAACTGTACGATGGACATATGAATGAATTACTGCAATATGGAAAGGAACTGATAGTTAACGTCACCTTTAAATGTCCTGTTTAGATGTGTAGGTGGGTAAATGACAAATCATCGACCTTGAAAAGGAGCATAAATCTTTTGATATACGCAAAGGGACATTCCGTTTCTCATCAGTAACTCGTTAAGCAACACGCCTGTCTGCAGACCAAGAAATGTGTCTCCTGGTCAGTGACCGAATTATTCAGAAGTTCACTGTGAATGACGATATTGAAAATTATTCCGTTGGGCTCCGTCAAAAGTAAGATGATAAGATGGTGATGATGGTGGGGGTAATTGGAGTCGTCATTGTATTTCTTCGCGACTGAGGTGAATACCAGATGGTGCTGTTATCATCAAGTGCCTGGAGTCCATTCTCAAGAGGAGAGACTGTTTACTGTTGTTAGAGCTGTAGAGACTAGGGAGGTTTGTTCATATTCAACTATTAGCAGCACAGGTCGTGAATTTGTTATGCATGTGGGGCTTTATTGGAGAGCTCGGGGTGGGGGCAATGAGAAAATGCGCATATTCGCTACCATGCGCCTCACAAGAGATGTCACACTATTGCAGATCGCTAATAATGCAGTTTCTTGATTTTTTTCAATTTAGAGATAAGCCATTTTTGTATGAAAAAAAACAACATATCTTATTCCCAAAGAAAGGGCACCATAAAAAATCTTGCCCTAGGCATTGCTTTTTCATCCTCGTGAATCGCCATAAGGTTACAAGCAAGTTACATTAGTATTGAGTGATATGATATGTAGGAGTCGGTCTAGCGCACCGGGTCTATGAGCATCGGTGGCGACTGACAGCTGAATGGACAAGCTCAATATTGGACTTTCCTCAGGGCGAGTATTGAGAGGGCATGATTCGAGGTTCTTTGAGTTGTATATGCAGAGATCTTACTGGAAGATCTTCAGAAGAAGACCAACAAGATTGACGATGGATACTTTCAAAACCAACAAATATCAACTGCAATTTGGTGACTAGAAAACAGGAGGCGGTTTGGCGTTCGAGTTCCATGGAATTGTACCTGGTTTATTTACCCGTAAAAAGATGTCTACTAAAAACGGTTGACTGGAACTTTGTCATGATCTTGACTAGTATTGGAAAAGTATCGATGGGAATCCAGACAAGTATCATTTCCTGTCGAAAGCACATGAAGATGGGGAGAAAACTTGATATTGTAAAGACTTGTGTCAGTGTACTCAATTATTACCAAAGGTTGCTGGAACAACCATGAGGGGGAGAAAATGGTATCATTGTGGTATTGTGAAGAGTAGCATTTCCGAACTTGTACAACTTTGGAAAAAAGTTGTACAAGTTGTACAAGTTGTGACAGAATTCTTCACGTTTGTCCGTCTGTACAGTTGCCTTTTTCGCTCTGACAATCCACTCAATTGTCTATGTAGTTGTTATACTCACTAAACGAACAATGCTTTATCAAGAATCATTGACAAAGATCAATAAAAACTAATTTGATATCCTTCTTTTCAGTTAAGCTAGTTAAGGAGGAAAACTCTCTTGAAACTAGGCAAAGTTTGAAAAACTTCGTCTTGGAGATTGGCTCAGAGTAGGTATCTTTTTATGACATCTTTTTCGGCGTCACTCAATATTTACCAACTTGTTTACTTGCAGGTAATGTGGCGGCGGAAGGCTGACAAGCATCCGTTAACGATAGGAAAATTCACGTTCGTGGGCGACCCCCGTATCAACATAAACCACCGAATGAAGACGGGCACGGAAGAACAGCAAGAGTGGGACTTGATTATACGAGATGTACAGAAGTCTGACGGGGGGCTTTACGAATGTGAAATTAGCACAAAACCAAAATTGGTTAGAGATGTTGAACTTCAAATAGTAGGTGAGTGAAAGATGTTAGCTGAAGTATCTTAATGATCTAAAGAAAAAGCAACTGGCAGACCCTGTCAAGATGTAAGTAGGATGACAAAACCACTGAAAAGACCTTGACTGTTTAAAATGACAAAATTTTATCAGCTGGAAGTCTCGGCTGAAATTTGAAGATTGATGTATCCGCGCAATGTTTGCATAATTCTTGCCATCCCTACCCGGAGGGACCCCATTCTAATGAGATGATAATTGAAATAGACCCCTCGACACTTAAGGGTGATTACATTGAAAACACTTAGTGGCTGGAATGTCAATAGGGTTACTTGTTTAATCGGAAACGAGACTACTTACTCCAGACCTGAAAACAACAGAAATCTTTTAAAGTTGTTTTTGTTTGCTTTGCTAAGCTAAAAATGCCAAAAGCCAACAGAACCGTTCGGTATAATATTCTCAGAAAATATAAAAGTTATCAGTATATCATGTTGTTTTCTGGTAAAGTTTTGCAAGTCAAAATAGATTCCTAATCATATTTCATTTCACTTTGATCAGCTTTGTATGCTGCTTTCATATATGTCGTCCAGGCTGTTGGATGGTCATCGACCTTTCAGGGAGCCGACAGCGTACAAATCATTACATTCAGTAACTGGATCTCAAGCTTATGATGTATCTTAAGCGCATTGAGCAAGGTGAGAAACCATGGAAATGCGCTATATAAGAACCCAACATTATCATTTATTATTTTTTCAAGTTTTGGTCTACAACTTTCTTTTCATTTGGCACATCTGTATTACTTAGACTTAGCTCAACAAAAACAAGTGTAGACGCACAAAACTCTGACATTTTACCACTGTTTAACTTAAAAATGTGTTATTTTCAAAACATTAAGAATACCAATTTGCCTCACGTGCCATCGGTGCTTATTCTTTACTCCGGTTGTTATAACGATTTTAATTACACGTATCCATCATGTGAAAGGTCAACCTCCTCTTTAGGCACACTTTTCTGTATCATCACAATGATGTTGACAGGAAAATGATGATAAAAATGGTATTGCCAGACTTCTTTTTATACGACTAGTGTTGAAATAAAGATACCTAAGGATAGCTAGTATTTGTTAGGTTTCCTGCGTTTTAGGAGCGGGCTGTTCTCGCAATCAAAATGTGGCGGGTCCAATCGTGTCCAGTCACAAAGAGCTCAGGATAGAATAAGGGTCGAACGTACATTGTCCTATAAAACAAATTTAGTATCTGACCTGGCGCTAACTTTTACTTTGAGTTTAAGTCTACAGGGACAGCGCCGGATTCAAGTTATTGACTTAGCCAGGTCTTGTTTACAACTGAGACCTGATTGAAAGCTTTGATTAGTAGCCTTGATATTCAGTTTGCCAAACGATGGCAACGATATCAATTCAAATACGTTGAAATTGAGGGGAGCCACAAACAAACGCCCTGTGGCTAAAAGTAGTATCGCCCACATTCCTGTGAACAACTGCATTGTTTGCTAAAGTTTAAAACTGTTGAATTATTTCATTCTAAGTTGACTTAGGCCATTACTACATTCAATATAGATAAATGTATTGGTGGGTCTATATTGTTAGGTTGAAATTGAAAATGGTAAACCCGCGAAAAATTTGCAGGGAGTGTGATGAATGTGATACACTTGATGTATAAATAATGAGATTTAAAAGTATTAAAAGGCTAGGCATAGTCAATAATATTTAAACAATGGAACGTCAGTACGTGGTATTATCAATTATTCATGTTTAGAATTATACCATCTGATGAGAACATCTCTAAACAAACCATAATTCAAATATTCCCCAAGGTACATGTACGCCTCGGGCTAACCAGTAAATTGTTGCTGTACTGTACTTAACCCTTTCGGACAAAATACAGACTTAGAGTTATACTGTTGGCTGAGAAATGCAAGAAGACATCCTCGTATAACCAGGGGTACACTAATATTTCAAGTTACGCAGGATTGCCAGAAGAGGGCGTATTGAACAACCACCAACTGAAGGGTGGATAAAGATCGAGTGGCAGCAGAAGTTTACTGTTGTCGTCATAGGCAGACCAGACCAATTTAAATATCAGAGTGACTTAAAACATAAAGAGTCAATGGAAAAAATATCGGAAATCAAAGGTCCATCAATGCCAGGAGACATTCTTTAACTTTTGAAAATAAACTTATAATGATGAAACATTTTGCTTTTCTGTTATCAAAGACCTGTTGGTTGCTTTACATATCATCGATTTTTAGCGTCTTGTGTGCCTTCTCTCCTTTCATGATGATATTAAACTGCAGATTCGACTGGAACAATTACAATGATTTATGACTGAGGCCCCTGGGACCTGTGGTGTTGTTGATAAAACCGCAATTAACCCTCAAAAATGTGTCGCTCGGCTCATCATGTGATGAAACATCCTGATATACCAGGCTTCTAACTAGAGATTTCATTCTTTTACACCGCTCTAATGTATTTCCGTCTGCAGCCTGCCAACTTCTTGGCTCACCATAACAGTACCGTAATGAACCAACCAAGCTACATTGCACATGTTTAGGCTTCCATTACCAAAGCTGACTTAAAATGTTACTTAAAAATCCACCAAACAGGCACTTACTGTCAAAAATTGTCTAAGGGCTTTCTGATATCTTTGTATCAAATTACAAAGGCACTTTATATTTATGCATTTACTTATAATACTGATGGAATTGAGGAGGTGTGTTCCATTAGCCATGGCAGGTTCCCAATAACATGTTTGACTAGCCATCGCGTACTCCACTTCAACAACAATCAAGGCAGAACCAACTGTTCTTTGAGCCCTCTTTCTCACACCTATTTGGCTTTTGAAAGAACAAGGTCAGGGTCATGGTTTCAAGGTCACCTGTTTCTTGATACTCCTAACTTTGATTCATTGTCTACAAAAAGAAAAGAAATAAATTTCATTGAGCTATCAAAAAATACAACACAGGAAACTCTGAAGTACATTTTGTGTATCAAGGCCAAAGCCAAAGCTAATCAACACATCTCTTGAGCATGTTTGTTTAAGGGGGAGTGGTGCTTTGATATACAAGTAATATCAAGCCAGTCACTCCTTAAATAAGAAAAATCATTATGCTGTAAAACGTTTTCATTTGCTGTTACGTTCAAATGAACCGATATTCCAGAAAGCTTCCAGCTCGAGACATGACGGTGACAGTCTAAAGACCACTTCCAACAGCGATGCTGATGTGTGGTTTCACCCTTCAAGTCAAAACATTGTAAGAGAAATGAACACCTCCATTGATTCTCCATAAGATCAACTCTCTCATTAACCAAAACAAAAACATATTAAAGGTATTATAAAAAGAAAATGACGTTAAATCCTCACAACATTGCGAATGGATGATCCGGTAACCTTGTAAGTCTAATCATTAGTTTCACAATTTTGCTTGAGGCTAAAAAGTGCGGCCGGGTTCCAATATAATAGCTAGATGGCAAAAGTTCATGCATGAAATGCACTATTTGCGAGTGGCTTGGTTCTTTTTAGGTTGAACGACATAATATAATCATTTCGAGGTCAGATTTCTGTGGTTGTGTACGGGTGTGGCACAAGAAAAGCCATCTTTATCGATTATTTAGCGCTTTCAGTGGTTATTTCTGCTGCAATAGGTTACAGGGGTGTAACTCCACGCTTGTTATTTCTGGTAGAATGTTTCATATCTTTAAAACAAGCATTTTTGAGCCAAAACTTGTCCACCTCTTTCCTACCTCAACCCGCCCAACACAGACATCCTGACAGCAGCACCTTCTTAGCACGGGTGAATCTGAATGATCACAACAGAACCCCATGAACTTTGTAACCCAACAATTGAAGATAGATAACCACTGCTGCCACCTAAGCTAATGGTGATAAACTGATGGCTTGGCATTTGCAGCTCGTATCAGAGTATAACATGGCAGATAGCTACAAATAATAGTGTTGAAAGGAGTAGATGCTGACACACAACTGCAAAATAAAGGGCCTATATATATCAATTTGGAAGCAAACATTCCCTTAAAATCACAAAGACTTTTTATCCTGCGGCTGAAATATATTCTATGAAAATAGCGAATACTTGGTATCACCACCAACTGTCTTTCAATTCAGGCAAGAGTCTAACATCCGAAGATTCCATCTACTTTTGATCCCCCAAGGTTATATGTTTCTACTTCAAGGAATACTTACAACATCTCCGGTTTGCGGAAATTAAAGACAGCAGCGTCTGTTATTCGTCATAATAAGGTTTAGCCACAAGACAAATGGGTAACATTGGATGGCAAACAATTTCAGGTGCGAGTTGACAAAAACGGTCTCTGTGCCTTGCCCATTACATCATATCTGTGACGAAACATCTCTTTTATCAAACGAACAGCTTTTTGTGCTTTTTTGCTAGTCTACCCTGGAACTTGTGATGAGGGAGGACATGTATGTACGACTCTCTGATTTAGCACTGCCTACAAAATATGAAAAAGAAGGCATTAACCACCATCACCGGCACCATCATTTCTTTGTGCCTATGAGAGAGGGTGTTGATATCTCAGCTGATTTGAGCAGAATATCTTTATCATTTAAATAAAAAGGTTGTTTTCTCTGCTAGACGTCTCGCTAGGATGTACCTCTTTGGGCAGCGATCTAGTTATCTGCCATGCCTACCGGCTATCAGACAGGAAGCACTCACTATTCTTGGTTAATAACAAAGTTTCCTCTTGAAAATTATACTTAAAATACTTTCAAGTATAGCTTTCATTAGGAAATGGACAATGACAGAAAGATGTAGCCCCAAGGCATTGACGCTGCAGGGTGTGCCAGATGTTTGCAAGTCGTTTAATTATTGACACGAGTGAGGATGGCTAGACTATCGGCCGGACAAGAAGGAATGAAATGAGATGGCACAGTTACATCCGGAGTTACTTACTCTAATTAATATGTCTGCATTTCGCTTTCCATTTATTAATTAGGTCTGAATAGCAGATTATGGAAAGGACTGAAATCATTATGTGGGTAATAATGAAATTCCCTTTTGTCTTTCCAGATAAACCACCATCAAAAAAATATAAAGGTAGGTCAGAAAACATACTTGAGAATCTATTTCGCGTGGTGAATGTGCGTTTTATTTATATCATTCATATTTGTATCAGCTGTAGGAGGTTAAATTAGGTCATGAAGTTGACAAATGCCACGGGGAGCATCACTTCTACAAGGCATTTTGCGTTTTCGCCATTATGATTGCTTTAAAAAGCAATTTTGAAGGCGAAAACATTTCCCACTTGGTCAACGATCCGACGAAATTAACAGCAAATCTTCCCCGATTCCAGAATCTTTCCCGATTGAGGGAGTTCTCAATGTTGAATCATCCTACAAACTGCTTCCGTTATAATGCTCTTATGTCAAAAAGACAGCATTGTCACCTGAAAAATGCCACAACTCAATCATGGTCGTCTGCTGAAAAACTGCCCAATTGTGACAAAGATGCAGCAAATCTTTGAATGGCATGACGGAAGCACATCAAGTGGACAGGAAGGAAGTCTGATCAATCACGACCGAACCTTGAAGTTCTTGTCGAAGGAAGTCACCGATTTCATCAGTCACAGCAGGAAACGCCGATTTTCTGCTCATACATTGCCAGAAAAAAGCAATTTGAAGGTGATTTATGCTTGTTATCAGAGCCGCTCTCACCGCCGTAGAGAAGCAGAGCTAACGAATCTGAGAGCAAACAGCGCTGCCGAAATCTCGCAACGCTCTTTTTTCATTAACTTCCTTATGTGGCCCAATGTCGTCATCTTAATCATCTTCCTCTTCTGGTGAAGATGATGTCAATACCACTGCGTTTGGAGTCTAGCGTTAAAAGCAAACTCTAGTTGCAGTTTATGGTATTAAAACATGTTTTTAAAGATTTCAACCGAATATCCACAAAGTAAACTCCCTGATAAATAAATCACCCAATGAAAGTGACAGTTGGCAGTAAAATCACGAAATTGACAAAATTAATAGCAGATATTAGGAAGAAGGAAAACTTTTGAATAATGGTGATGAAATTGATTTAGCAACTTCGACATTTCTGAGGGTGATGTGCTGATTACCAGTGGCAACCCCTCATAGCATATGTAAAAATAATATGAATTGAAATCTCGTGCCGCAGCGAGGGCATAACATTCAATTAGATACTGAAAAGTTTGTGTAAACCGTACAGTTTTCACATGCGCTTGGTGTATGTACTTCTCTGAAAGGTGTTGTCTCTGAATTCTTTATCAAAACAAAACCCAAAAGAGGCAACACCACTTAAAACGCCACCGTAGTCGAAACAGGCCTTCAGGGTTAACCTTTTTAAGAGCATTGACACGTTATCCGTCGAAAGATAAAAGAAAAGGGTGAAAAGGGGTGAAAGGAGATATTGACTTCCATCTCGGTCAAGATGGAAATGCTCTAAGGTAACATGATAACATCAGGGTCGTCAAAGACAGTTGGGCACCCAAAGAAGTAGCTCGCTTGGACATAGCGCATTATTGGCTATTTAGTACCTTGAATGGGGTCCCGTAAAGGGGGGGGGGGGTGTAGTTATGAGAAATTCAAGCAACTGAAAAGAGCAACAGTGCAATGCCTCGAGTAGATGAGACTCTTGGCAGCCTTAGTGGGCTAAGTATTTCTCTTCTATAGACTTACGTTTAGGTTACTGGCAAGTTGATCTTGAGGAGGAACATAAATGTCGCACGTCCTTTATAACTGGACGTCTTGGGTTTTTAATGGAATGTGATGCCGTTTGGACTCACGAATGCTACTTATACACTTCAGAGGTTGATGGAGCGCTGTTTGCAAGATTTGCATATAAAGGTGTGTCTAGTTAGTCTTGATAACATTAATCGGTATGAGGAACACCTCCAGAGGTTAGAGAGTGTTTCCAGAGGCTTCGGGAATGTGGTTTGAACTTAAAACCCAGTAAATATAAGAGATGTAGGAACACCAACCCTGATGTTGACACGAAAAGCACTCTACCGACGACTGAGCTAAAGGGAATTTCTCTCTAGTCTGGGCTAGTAGGCATGATGGCACCATTACATTTAGGACGTTTTCACACAACTTATCTCTGGGAAAACAAATTGTAATTGTAATTGATGTACATTAAGCTGATGTTGACTAAATGAGCCATGACTTCGGCCGTTACAATAAAATCCACCGACAGCAGCTATCGAAATTCATGTCGTTTGTTGAAACCCCTGCCTCTCCAATATCATACCGCCCAGAGACATCATTAGTATCCGTCGTGATTCATCATAGAACTTTGACCAGCGTACCGAAAATATTCATGGGATTATCGGAACTTTTGAGCATTAATAGCCTCTGCCCCTCCGTGTGGTTGCCGAGTTCATGGCAGTCACAAGCTACCCTTGAGTCGCTGTCGTGGCGTGCAGATCAGAGCAGTGGTCACTCTGTCCTTCTGGGCTGATGAGTAAACCCTAAAGGCATCCAATTGCACCGACTTATAATCAAATTCATCACCTGCTGGCCTCCCAGATCAAATTTGATTACTATTACGTTTGAGGCTGCCTTTCCATTGATCTGGTCGGACCATTGTGCATGGAACGATGACGCAACATTTGGCTAAATGTGTGTTCTTATGCTATCCAATTAGTCTTGTGGGTGTGAGAGGTTGACGATGGGTGGAGAGAGGCCCATCAAGGGAATTTCCGCTTCAACTTGATCAGATTGTTGACCAGGTTTACTTACTATTGAGAGTTTCTCATGCTGAAACCTATTGAAGTCATCGCTTTTTCACATCACGGACTTCTTCTATAAGTCTGTGTAACACCAAGCTTCTTTTACCCTAATATCTACATCATGGTGAACTAAACTTATATCCTTGTACTTAACAAATACTTAATGTTTAACGTAAAAATGAGATAATGTTCAAGTAAAAAAGACGTGGTATTGAGGTCAAAGTTGAAATAACTTTGTGCCACTGAGAGCTAATTGCTTTAGGTGGATTGCATGACAGTGATTGTCTAATGTGGTGGTATCTGTAACAGGAGAAATTCTGTCAGCGATAACTTTCAGGAAATGTATCAAAAACACAAATAGAGCATAAGGCTTCACCTTAAATCTTAATTAACTGTTGAGCTGTCATTATTTGTTTTCATTATTTCAGCACCGAATAACACCGCCGATTTACGCGGCACAGGCCGCTTCAGAGGTAAACGGCCATGAAATCTGCCTGTTCTTTGTTACGTTAAAGGCCATGTATATTGCATCATCACAGTTTGTTTCTCTGGGTTGTGAGAGGTAGCACCAGCTCAGGGAACCAGACTGCAGTTGGGTTCTGGTTGTTAGTCTCTTTTGATACTGTTACTGCATCCTTGCCTGTATATATAGCTTGAATGATGTTAGAGGCCATGCAAATATTTCTATGTCTTTGGGTCGAAACACAAGTTTGCTGTTTACATGTGACAGGTGACTAGCTTTGTGATTTTTGGAGGATGGTGCTGTATTTTGCTTTCAATTCCTGCGTGACACGTTTTGCCTTCTTTTGTTTTTTTACTAATTGATTAGAAGAGTGTGTTTTCGTTGTTGACAATTATGAAAATATTTCATATATTGTCCTAGTGCAAAACTGGTAAACACTTAGACCGAAAACATAAGAAAATATTTGCATGGCCTATAGCATAGTTGCATGGGTGAATGAAACATTTCAATTTCTCAAAACTTCACCGGATTTTGTCTTTTTTCAGTGAGCGTCCAAGGGACGGAGTACACAGATGTCGGGAAAAAGATCTACATCGTGTGCAATTCAACAGGAAAAGACGAACCACCTACACAGGTAGCATGGTTCAAGGATGGGGACAAGATCGACTCTAACGCTGACACGGGCGTATTAATAACAAAATCAATTAAAGACAATACATTATTAAGTGTTCTTGTTATAAAGCGTAGTAAGATGAACGATGCAGGGAACTACGTGTGTCGGTTATCGCGCGACAATGCAAAGGGGATCACGGTGCACGTCCTAAATGGTGAGTACTTGATGGGTGCCCGAAAACACTCACTGTATACAAGCCAATACACTAAAAAATGCAAAGGGAACTTGAGGTCTGGCTTGTCAACAGATTCATTCCTCTGGTATCCCTTCTAAAGCCTTTCTTTCTCAAAGAACTTGGGCATCCACGATTCTTCCAGTGGATTTTGAGAATCAGGAAGGTCGTACGGAGTGCATCACTGGACCTTCAGGTTCTGCCTGGAAAGAACAAAGTTGCGCTGAAAGGATTTGAACCCGCAACCTCTCGGTCAGCGTGGTCTGCGCTAACCGTTTCACTAACACCATCAAATAAATCTTTTATTTTGCATAAGGTGATGCACTAAGTAATGAACCGTTCCCTTTTCAGTGAGGAAATTAGCTTGAGGGAGCATAAGCATGCTGCAAAGATCTTGCATAAAGGTGTTGATTAATTTATGAGTTTGCAACCAACATTTTGTACAGTTGCTCTTACTTATTGTACATGCTGGCCAAGCAAACCAGAGAAAGTTCATCCTGGATTTGCATGTAACACAAATTTTGCCTCTGATCAATTTCAATTTTACCGTTAAGTCAGCATGAAAGCTGCTTTCATTTGTCTTGTACAAGATTTGTACGCACATGCGTAAGCAATTCTGTATATATGTGTATATATCATTTAGCAACCACCAAAATGGATAATTGATGCATTCTAGCATTGCAGCATGCTTATTTGCAGGAATGACTCCCCAAAGCTTTCACGTTTAAAGTGTTCCGTTCACCAGAAATAATTTCTTGTGTAATCTTCGGTACACGAACCGACAAATGAGATGTCACTTGTCTCTAACCTTTTCCATCATTTAGCCAACTTCACCATGACATAGAGCTAACCCTGTTGGAGTTTTAAGCAATTCTTTTAACATATATTAACAGCTTTAACTAACACTCTTGAAATATATGATACTCACACCTCATATCTCTGCTGTCCTTTTTAGGTTAAGTTGGTTATGACATTTAAGTTTTCCATTCCTCCTGTACCATTCCTCCTGAACAGGCAATAAACGTACTTTTGCCAATTAGACCTATTTCATGATTAGTCGCACTCTTTAGACAGTAAGCATCGCGGAAATAGCCACCTGAACATCGTTTTAAACCTATGGTGGAAGATGATTGAATGGTTTTGTTTGATCTTGAATCGATGATGTTAGTCATGTACGCAGCAACTGATGCCATCTGGCAATAAATCTCCCAACTGTTGCAATTTGCTTTCGAAAACAGTATTCCAGTGTTGCCTGAAAAGGTTTTTAACTACAGTTCCATTCGTCAAAACAAACATCGGCAAAGGATTAAGAATCTAATCATGTGGAAGTTTTGAATGCAACTAGTGAAACTTCCCAACTAAAAAAAACAGCCTTTGAAATAAACTTGCTCGAAAGGTTAGATGAAAAGCTTATTTGTCAGTGGTGCCTGTGAGTTATCCGGCAGAAACTTAGATCGGGAATCGGCAAAGAATACGGTATCAAAGAATGGTGATGAAACAGGAATAATAGTATTTGGTATCATTATTGCATTACACATCCAGTCCCACTTAATCCTGTTGTTGTTTTGGTGTATCTGGTGGAGAAATGCCCCGGGGCTGGTACACTTTCAAAGAACAATACTAAACATTCCTAGGTGTTGTATTTTGCGTTTTCGGTTACCGCTGGTAACCGTGCAATTCTCATAAGATAGCGCTGTCCTTAGGGTAAAAGTCATGATATCACACTTTCTGCTGACGTAACTGAAGTTTTAACGTAGAATATAGCGAGTATCTCTTTCAAAGTTTGTGAACGCTTGCGTTTTAATTGCTAGAGAAAATGTGGCTTATTTGCAGGAAATCAATTTTTTATTGGTTGTAACGAAATAGTTTTGTTTGATTGGAATAACACGTTTTTGGCGCAGTTGATATCGAATTCACACTTTCGGCAATTGTTGAAGAAGTGAATAAAATGTGTGTGGTATTAAATACCACGTCAAACCCTGTGGGAATTCACGGTAGTAACTAAGTATAGCTCGATCAGAGAAGCTGAATTTTTCCAAATTATCGGCTCCGTAAGCTAAAGATGGTGAATAACCTAACTGTAGCATTGACATTGGTATGCTTGAATTGCCCTTGCATTGTCTTTGCATGTTGCATGTTTTCTGCATATTTTCTTCTTGCATGTAGTGCATGTTGTGATCCTATAATTTATGGTTCTAGCATTTCTTACCCATTTTGGAACACTTTATTGAGAGATTCCTGCAGTGTCTTCAGAATGAACTTACACTGAATTGTTGTTGTGTGTTTTATTATATTTTTAATTTTCATTCCGGTATCAATGTTGCCATCTGTCCTGAATGCGTGCTAAGAAATCAAAATAGGTGACCCTGCATATGAAAACTCTAAAATGACCTTGACCTGTAATATCTTATGAAAATAGTTTTTTTGGACAGATGACAATGCTGATACCAAGTCCAAAAATGTTATTTGCATTTGCATGCAGATAGATGATCAATATGATTGTGTGTTAATTTATCAATAATCAACTAACTCATCGTGGAGTTGGAAATATGATGACTGTGTTAGTTTGTTCTTCTGCTTTAGTAGAAGTCTGCAGTTAAACAGTGTGAATAATTGCAAAAGACAGAAAGTTTGAAAGAAAGTTGTGGATATTAACTTTGCTGTGGATATTAACTTTGCTTACACTTCGTCACACCCGTCTCTCACTGTGGTTGTACTCATGTAGTGATTTGCTGAACAAAACCTGCAACCTAGCACAAGTCCACAAGAGAAATCGTACATTTAAAATTGGTCCTTCTGTCAATTCGATTCCTGTTTGTTATTTGAGAAAAACATGTTCTTATCCTCTAGTGTTGTTGATGTATTAAGTTCATCCACTCAGAAGTACACTTATAGGGCATAGTTGCTATTAGCAGTGGCTTCATCCAAAAAGGACTAAGAGGATACTTATGGGAAATATCAGCAAATGTCACTATCGTTAAGAAAAGCATGAAATTTATCGTGGGTTTGTTTTCAGTAAAGGTCATAGATCTTTTTAAACCTGTGTCTGTTGATACAGAAAAGCTGCTCTCTAAAGCTTCAAAACCAGTTCTGTAATATCACATAATGTTATAGTTACAGTCCTAATATGGGTTTAGGAACATTTTTGTGTTAGTTCACCCTTGGTCCTTTCGGATTTAAAGTGCCACCACTTCTGACTTATAACTTTACTTTCTCCTTTTCAATCATTCCTGCATGTTGCAATGGTTGCAGTTTCGAACAGCAATGTAAAACGTGCACATGGTAAGGACCGATATGTTTTCTAATTTTTGTCACTGCCGCATCATAAACATCACATGATCACATTTGCAGAGACAGTTCATCCATACACAGAATAAGTTGAATATAAGCAAACATACCATATCTTAAAACAGTCAAGTTCCACACAGACAAATATTTTGTCCAACTCTTAAGTATAGCAATGGTCCAGATAAGCTGACAAGAACTTCAAAGAATATTTAGTTTACCATCTTAACCGATCATCCTAGTTTTTAAGCATCACTGAGTGCATTCAGTCGGTGGTTGATTTGCGGACATCGGGACCCGGAATATGGTGCAATATGCATCTAACCTAAAGTTATTAAGTACTTAGCTATACATTGATTCGGTTCTTGACAGCAAGAGACTGATACATTTTTAGGTTGCCCAATACTGATACAGGAAACATTCAATTAACCTAAAACCCCATTTTCCACCAAAAATAATTAAATATCCCTTTTAGCGTGCACTCAAGGGCTTTTGGTTGGTGACTTTACATATTCCTTTCAAATTTGGGGCGTGTCCCTAGGGATACTTGAGTAAGTCTGACGACGAGTTTGAGGGTCTCCATTCACACAGTACAGTTAAGAATCACATGGAAATCTAGCAGGTTACGGTGGTACCAATCCTTCATATACCCATGTATTTCAACTTGCTGAAACATCACTTCATCATTCATCCATGCTCATATTAAGCAGAGTTGTCAATGCAACTCCATAAGGATTTTTACATTTTGTCTAATTTATAAGTCGTAAGGTCCAAATTCAGCAAATGTGAGCCATGTGATGTGAAAACGATGTAGTTCATTCATGCCTTTAGCTAGAAGTTGCCTGAAGCTGCATGTGCTTGCAAGCTGAAGAGGCTTCTTATTAACCATCCACGAAACTGAAATAGTTAGAAACTTAATACTAAACCACTTGCCAGAGTTGCCATTACCATGACAAAATTGGCACGTACTAGATACCAATGCAACACACTTCTTTGTAAACTAACCAACCAGCACTCCTCAAACTACATGTATCCTTATGGCACCAACACTGTTAGTGACGACATGGGTACCCAACACTCTGTGGAACAACTGACACACATGTTTGCCAACTCAGGGGCGTTGAGCATTGTTACTACGGGGATGCCTCAAATCATTATACTGGTTACGTGCTACAATAGACTCGCGGAATCCTTTGTTGTTTGTAAAAGTGAGGGGTGTAAGGGACTGAAAGGAATGCCTTTGACCCCTTTAGAATCCTTTTGACAAAAGGTTCCGGTCAATCTATAGTGGCCCGTAACCGGTATAATCATCATAATCCCCATCGTGGTTGCTGTCAACATGTCATAAGAGTGTGTTGTGAAATCGTTCAAATGGTGTTGGTTGTACATTCTCTATGGTATTTAGGACCATATTCACAACACACTTACACAAGTTACACAACTAACCATGCACCTAGAGTATAGGTAGAATCAGACCCTAATAGCAATGACAAAATCCATGTTCATATTAGTTGTGTTATCGTAATATCTGCTGAGGTATAGAGTTCGCCTTCCTCAGGAAAACCATGCAAAAAGCTTCTTAGAAAGCAGTGAGAATGGCAGATCATCTTTTAAGTTTGTAGAACTTATGTGAAAGCCATCTTTACTATAGATCGTTGGTTAAGCACAGAAATGTCAGAATGAAAGTGATGCTAGGCTTGTTTCTTAGGATACTGACAAGGAATTCATAAAACAAATGAAAGCATAGATCACATGACCTCACATAATGGTATTAGTGTAACAAGGCAATTTGCTTTCTGGTGATGGGGATGCTGTGCGCTTTAATTCGGCTCAGTTTTCACCTTTTGCGGTGAATTGGCTGGTTTTTAATATCGTTCTTTTTCCTCTATTGGTTCCCAAGGATCGAACCTTGTTGTAATGAATACCCAAGGTCAGTAACGGATCTTTCTGACTTTTATATCACAGATTGTTGTGTATGTACATGCTTCCACTTGGTTCACTGGGCACAATAAATAACAGTAGAACAGATGTTGACCTAATGTTTACTAAATTAACAATAAAAAAGTATCAAGTAGCACACCTCAATGATAATCTCATTACAATATACTGTCCCAAATAATGTGAGAAATGTTTGTTGTGGTATAGGGTCCAACAGTTGGCTATTAAGTGTAGCCTTCGTCAAAAGCGGTATATGTATATGTGTGTACTGCTCCTGAAATTCGATGTGATAGAAGTCGTCTTACTCATGGGATGTACAGAGAGGTTGCGCGCCATTCACGACACTTCAAATCTGAATCTAAACTACAGGCATCTACTAACTCTACATATGATTTAACTGAATTGTAGAGGTAGCTTTCTGATTAGCCAGACTGCAGACGAACATATTCCTCTTTCTCATAACGAGTGTGACACTAGTTTCACCTACATTACCAGACCCATTTCACAGACTATGCCTACATAGCCGCACACCAAGCTAACCGAATTCAATCAAGTGTTACACACTTGACTTGTTCATCGGACCACGAAAGTTTAGTCAATTGACGTTTACAGTTCAGTTCGAGTTGACCAAACATTTCTGTTCACAATGCATAAGAGCTGCCAGGATATTTTGGGCCAAGTAAAACCGCTCTGGCCATGCATTATCACCTCGATTGACCTGCTGTTTGCAATGCAGATACATGTACTAGTATGCATGAGCGCATGTTCTTGTTCGAAATACCAGCACTTTCTATTGTTATGGTAAATATTTTAAAGGCAAACCCTGTTTTTGAATATCAATAGATGTTGTTGTCTTTGCTCTCTGGTCTGTGCTTCCGTCTTTGCTTTGCGTTATCTATATCAGTGCTATTTGGGATGTTATTCATCAGACGTTTAGATCATATTTATGCCTTTCCGCTAATTAGTCATGGGATGCAGGCTGTGTGCTTTTTTCTTAATAAGAGACTTTAAAGGTCTTGGTTGTTTTCACCATCCATTTTCGGATAAAAGAATTATATTTATTAATAGATATTCGTCATGTTATCTGAAATAAACGATGTACAGAAGTTACCATGTTGGTGTGAATTATATCCAATCAAATCTCGTAATATTTGTTCATGTTGTGACTCACATTGGAGGCTACCAACTGGTACTTAGTTTCAGGACAAGATGTTTTAGGAAAGAGCCATAAGGACTACCTCTTGGTGGCACAAAAGGTCACAGTGGAAAAAACCTCCCCTCCGAACAAACAATTAACACATACTTCATGTATCCGACTAACAGATGCACTTACACAAACTAATACTAAAGAAACACGTTTCTTTTCAATGAGAGTGAAATAGAATGAAATATCAACTGATTGTCAATTGCAGAGGGTACCATCTTAAACCCATAGTGTATACCGCATAAACGATAGAGTTTTTCGTTTGGGAATCACACTCTAGACTCGAAGAAAGTGTATTATAACGCTCGTCAATGACTTTGGAAGTTACCTTTTTCCAAACAAAATTTTGATATCTTGCAATAGCTAGTGGTAGTCTGGTGTGGATATCCCCAGAACTCTCAATAAAAGCTAGAACATCTTTAGTTGGCTGGGACTGTTTCGAAATGGTAGATTAATTTAACTATTATCTCTCAGGAGCTATCAGGGTTCTAATACATTAGTGGACCCATCATTTTTCTTTAATATAACGTTCTACCATGTTAACTTCATTATATGCTCTCCCTTTCCTTCCAGGGACGAATCCAGGCCCTGCACACCAACAATCTCGGAGTCTGGCCCCTCACCTCCGGCAGTCAACATGGACAATACTCTGTGCTCTAATACTGACTTATATCTCAAAGCGGTATACCATCTTCGAAATAGTATGATTATGCAACAAAAGAGGTGGAGATTTTGATATGGAAGACAACAAAAACTCAACCAAAGTGAGAGAAGGAAGCCGACACAACCACTGTGATTCACTTTATGGTCAACACTATAAACTAGGGATCCAGCGATCTCTGGTTTGAATGGGTTCCAATATCAAACCAGTGTGCAAGTCAATATCAACATAGTAAAATTAGCGATCCACCATAAAGACTGGTCTTCTGACTTGAGTTGAATTTCAAACCAGGGTGCAAGTTAGAAATACTGTAAAGCGTGTGACGAGATTTTCCAAAAGTTGAATGCAGTTGCGGTACCATCTTCCTATGTTGGCAGCGGAGATTATGTGGAGAACCTTTAACTTCTTTCAATCAAGCAGGGCGAAAAATCTAAAATATCTCAAATTGAGTGCCCATGGGAGAGTTGAATGATTGGTTTCCTGAAACTTTATTGACTGATCAAGTCTCTCCATTGTCGCATTTCGAATAAGGAAATCGGCCACTTTATCACACCATGGATCAATGGTTCGTCGGCGCACTCATCAATTCTAAAACTCTGTCAATGTTTTATTCCACTTTTAAATGAGGATTTTCTGATTTTGTTGTCAAAACGATTCAGTGCAAATAAGCTACGCTGAGCGCCATGATGGTCCAAAACGCCCTGTCACTGCATGAGCTTTCATTTCCTATTTATACCCTGTTGACGGAAGGAGCAAATAATTTCATTGACTGCTTTGCCAAGGAGGTTCTAAAAATCATTACTTCGTACATGTTCTCTGAGATGTTGACATTTCAAAACAAGAAACTTTAATCTGTACACATGTTGATGGTATTTGGCTACTACATGAAATCAAATATTGTACATACAGGAAGTTCACAGTTAAATGTATATATACTTCTTATCAAAATGTGATGGCTCTCAAGATTTGGACAGGACTTCCAGTTTCTGCGGACGCAACAAAAACATAAGCGAAATTCGGTATGGACACCTCTGGACTTGTCGGGACAAAAAGCCTGTAACTCTGTACATCCTTATTGGCTTCAGTAACTTGTTGTAAGGGAAATTGAAAATGCAATGGTTTTTGCAACTGCTATGAGAATGGAAAAGGAAACAAATGTGGACTGTTCGATCTGACGAGCAACTTTGTGAAAGATTTGGCCAAACTTTTGATGAAGGATATTAGAAGGACAAAACAAGGTTGAACTCTTTGCCCTCGTGGATTGGTAAATAATGCAGAGGAAATGGTTTGGTAAACCATGCAGAGTCTTGGTGAAAGTGAAAGATACGAATGCCTGACACATTGAATAATAATGTACTCCAATTAAATTGTACGAAAATTTGGGGGGGGGAAGGATCAGCAGAGGAATACGCCCATGTTCTTGCGCTTGCAGCCATAGAACTAATCTGATGTTTTTCGTCTCGATTGAGACTCGTGGGTTTTGAGGGATACTGGGTATGTTAGTGGCAATTTTATGACAGAGCTCTAACCCTTGCTATGGCAGGTTATTTGGATTAAACCTGTAGGTTCGTACACTCCTGTAAAACCAGCTGGACAGCAAGAGGTGCTCATCAGTGATCTAAATTATACATGCATGTATTTCTAAGCGATGACTTTGAATCCATCAACACGTTCAGTATTTTGTGAAATTATGCTTCACGCTGAGGGCATGGGCGGACCGATCTGACCTGACTGTATGATGTGATTGTTTATGTTGAATAAAATTAGTATATCACAACAACAAATACTTGCGGCAGAACGTGGACATGAAACCGAGCAAAAATATGTATTGTTCAACAAATTCTTCTTAATATTATCAATGCATATTTGCCTTTATAGACCGTGCATGTAGTCAGTGGATTCTAGGTCGGCCATAGTGTTGTACTTTTGATATCTTTAGCTTTTCGACTATTCAAGATGATAACATCTTAATGTATAAACAAGGGCTTAGTTGTTGAAGTGTGCCAGAGACTAGGGTCGTGGCCGCTCATATCGGCTGTTGCTTACTCAAGGAACTGAATACTATTTGCTACTGCCATGTTTGAGAGTGAACGATCATACCCTTGCAACCGAGCTGGTTTTGAGATAGTCAACTGACGTCTAGGTAAGATATAGATGGAGTTTTATGTTTG
Source organism: Lineus longissimus (assembly GCF_910592395.1). Lineage (NCBI taxonomy): Eukaryota > Metazoa > Nemertea > Pilidiophora > Heteronemertea > Lineidae > Lineus > Lineus longissimus. Next base: position 26,362,522 of record NC_088309.1, on the reverse strand, counting down.
GCAAAGTTTTGCTGTCACCTTCTAAACCCAGGAACTTGGATGTTATCAATCCATGGTATAAGTCAACCATAGTCCTGGTCTCTTTAAGCATCTGAGCCCAAATGGTTGGTATATGTATATGTAAATGAGCATGACCATGTTCATATCTAATATGTGAATAATAATGTATTCTGATGCCAATGTTGCAGTGGTCCCTGAAATACCAAGTCAACAATTTGGGGGAGTAACATTTATTTAATGAAGTACCAATATATATAATGGAACAGTTGAGGTTTCGCCAAAATATGTTAAGTCCAAAACTGAATAATGCATTGCAATGTTAGTATAAAGTATTACAAAGTCAAGTCCTGTATATTTCTGAGTATTGGCATCGGCGTGCTTCAGCTTTCAACTAAGAACGTTAAACTGATTTTTGTGATGTTGAATTGGTATTTTTGGGTCCAAAGCTACATAAGCCAAGTAACCACTGACGTATGAATGCCTAATTAATACGTCACAATGGTAATAATAAAGATATTTTCTTACAACAAAGTGCCAGGATGAGGCGTATAATACTCATCAGATGCCAATGATTCTAAGAAAATAGTATAGAATCTCAACTCCATGACTAGAGCATTGTTTATTTCTATGTTCAATGGTTGAATTATATTAGAACTTTACATTGAGTCTTGTAAAGTTTTCATGATACTGTCTACGGTGAACCCATTGATGTTCATGTGCAGTTTCACAAAGTTCAATTCGAGCAGAATCTTGCTCTGAAGTTGGCGGTCTTTAAACTTGCAAATTGCATGTACCGCAGTGCAGTGGAACCTCCCCGAGACTGAACACCCTTTGATACGACAATCATTCCTTACGAAGGGTCCAGATCTACGAGATGAATTCAACAAGAAATTGAGACACTTCTGATATGTCACTTTAAAGGGTGTTGTCCTATTTGAGTATCTTTTAGAAAGAGGTTCAGTTGCACCCCTTCAGACTGCTGCAGACGAAAAAGGATCGTCCTGGTGCGCCGTTGAACCACACGCGTAAACAAGATTGTTGTCCTACTGAACCATCTTTACTGTTGTTAAACAGGCAGCTTCCATAGAAGAACCAAAGATAACATGGATGTATTCAGGGCGAAGTAATCAAGGGAACCGAAGCTAGAGTTCCATGAAGGTGTTCGACATGAACTAAGCCATAAAACCTTCGTACAAAGACTCAAAATATGTGATGAACGCAACTTGCATGCAGATTTACATAGCCGCCATTTTTAAGTACGAATTTATAATGCTGATATTGTGGGATTGAACTGATCTTCCAATTTTCTGAACACACTACATTTGCTTTTGATGGATAATGATATAAAGAATTACTTCAAATTCAAATTACATATTAGAAGATCGCACAGAAACCATGCATTGAATTTTACATCAACAAAACTGCGCAAATTTCGGTAAACAAGGTTGAAGCAGTTCCACAGGCTGTCCCATTGAATGCATCATCTACAAAAATAGCTGTTGGATCTGCGAGGGATAACTCAGCTTCTGACAGATTGTATGTCACCTAAGATAATGATAGTAGTAAAATGTGTTATGCACAATACCTATCCGTTAGAAAGCGTCATATCATGTCACCCAAGATTATGACTGGACCTAGCTGTTGGAAAGCTTCAAATGATATAGTGCAAAACGTATTTTACACATTATACCAATGTGTCACCCACGATTATGATGATGGTGGAAAATGTGTTTTACACAGTCCCTATCAGTGAGGAAGCTGTGTTACTCCTGCGCAGATCATTTCGTGACCAGTTGCAGGTAGTTTAAGTCGAATGGAAGTCCTTTTGGGACCGCCAGTAAAATAAATATTGGTTTAAGGCAAAAAGATTGAAAAAATCAAGTGATTCCAATACCGTGACGTCAAGAAACAACATGATGTACTGTTTTACTCCAGAAACCAACAAAGATACACCGAGGTTATGTTATATATTAGACTTACGTTAGTATGAGGATACATGATGTAGGTCATAGTTCCCAAGCAAAAGTCACATGAAGCGGACAACTTTTTCTAAACTATAAGTTTTTTTTGTAATTCTAGTCAGGTATGTGAAACATATACTAGACGAAAATATGTTAGTTAATACTTATATCCAACGCGTATATAACCTGCCATGAATCAATGGGTTTACAATGAAATATTTTGCCGACTGTAAATAAGGGACTGGATTTCTTATAGAAAGTCCTATGTTTTTCATCTGCACATACATGTCTTGTATGCTTTAAATGTGTGCTTTATTTAAACCGAGCGATATTATTTAGCCAACAAGTGGAATCTAGAAAATAAGAGTGGCTTTTCCGACTGATGGTTGCATGTGCTTCAAACAGAACTGGTAAACTGAGGTGTCCTAAGTTTAGCTAGGCGCATCTGATTGTCAGTGAGATTTAAGGACCATGGCTAGTGTTTTGATTTTATCAAGAAAGTGAGAAGGAGAGGTGTCCTTAGTGAGCGATGAAATCACTGCAAAGAGGAGTATTTTGATGACTTTGTAAGTCATCATTTATATATATGAACCCTTCCTTTGAGGGATGAGTCCACTGAGTAGGCATTGGAAGTACCAGTTGAAAGTATGCTAAGAAGAGTGGTTGTATACCACCTAAAAGAGTTGTCTTCTGATGGAGAGTGAGAAGTTGGCGGGTGGCATCCTGAGGGGATCAGGGGTTAATGTTCGCTTCCCCGGCCCTGCACGGGCACGCGAAGGGAACATTAGCCGCGTGTGGGGGAGGGGTATAAAACTGCTGGCAGAAACATGAAAGACAACTCTCATATTTTCAAGAGTGTATCTAGTTTACATGTATATACTCTATAGACGCGTTTAAGCTGGTTGTGTCGTGTTCGTTGCACAAAGGCCTATTACATGTAAAGTAGGCTATTTGTACTGGCTATAATCACGTCGACAAAGCCGAGGTGCGTATTGCATCATAGTTTGTATATTTGGAAACGAGGGCAGTCTATATGTGAATTACACTCTTTTGTATGTCCTCTATTGTTCAACATGATGTTCTTTTCAACTAGACACGTTCGCTAGAAGTCAGTTTGTGTAATGTAAAAATGCATATATAAATCAGTTTAGATACTCCATTTGTAAAAACGATAAGAGATGTATTTCCAGTTATTACTCGCTTGCTGATTGTTTTATCTTGTTGATCACGTTGATACATAAAACCCCTAATTTGAACTTATGAGTCACTACGACCATGTTCATAATTTCATTGGAGATTTCACTGCCAAAGCATATCAATTGTCTATTCAAACTAGGGTTAAATAAAGTATTTTGTTGTGATGGACTTTTATTTCCAGCTTGGCAAAATAGTTGAATTCTTCTAGCTGAACATAATCCACATTGGTGATTCTGTCATGTTAGGGTTTTTCTTTGGCCATATCGTTTCACTACATTGCTGTACAGTACTTTCTGTGTCGTCTCTCGACCATTTTTCAGACGTTATTTGATATTGCGTGTCAGCAAGAATTAATAAAGACCTAATGAAGACTAAGAATGTGGAAGCAGTAGGCATCTTATCTAAACAGTTGGTACCAAATTAAGACAATATGTGGCTTTTCGGCTCCAGGCATCCAGTACTTTGAAAGACGCCATGTATCTCCATCATCTTCAGGACTTCAGAGCTGAATGAGGTATAATTTTTTCGTGAGATCATTACATTGAATTGATAAGAACTGCTATCTAAGTTCCGAAATATTAGGACCCCGGCCTAAGAGACACCTGTTCCAAATTCTTAGCCTTTATTAATTTTTGGTGTTAGTGGCACCACTAGTCCATGAAAAATGCATTTAATTTCTATAATGTGTTGCTGAATTGTAAAATTTCACCCTCTACAGGGAGTGTCCCGCTTGAATAAACGGCATTAAAATCTTCCTAGGTTTTCCGAATGATGAGGAGTTTGTCTCATATAGCAGCTTAGTTTGCGTCGTTTATCCGAACAACTTGTATGCACCCCACATACTAATTTCCCCTAATTCAGGGGAAATGTACTCCTTTACCCAAAGCCAGTAGTGACAATATATACGTGTATGCACAGATTTCATTATACCTCTGACCGTTACTTTTCCTGTGATGTTTTAAGCCAGGTTCAATAAAAACAGGTTCATAAAAAACTCAGGGGTGAACCACTAACATTTCACTTCAGAAAGTGGGTAGTTTTGCTATGGCTTCAGCGATCGCACAATGTGTGGCAAAGATAACATCAGGCTGCACTCCAAATTCGGATTGGATTTCAGGCTTTAATGCTGGGTTGAATAGACATCGAACACTAAATTCTCCAAATGGAAAAAAAGTAACTTACCCCCATTCTTGTGCATCCTCACATACCAGGGGGTTTTCAATGTAGCCTAACCTTCCTTCTTCACATTTCAAACATCCTGTATCTCAGGATGCTTCTTGTGCAGCTTCGATTTTCGTGTTATGGACACATACAACCATTTCATTTAGAATCAACGAGAAGAAATTCTACGTACGACTTCTAATGACGTGTCTCTCTAGTGCGAAATTAATGCATTGTTATAAAACAGCACGCGTCCCAAAGCCGTCGCATCCGTCAAGTGGCGGGCAGACCAGCACGATATAAATGTAGAAAAATATAATTTTCTGCATGGCCACTCGTCAATAATTTACTGTTTTGGTGCTTCATGTTGTAACCTGTAAAGTGGTCTCCTGGGTTTTTTTACAAGTCAACTAAGTGACTTAAAAGGTCGACCTGTTCGCAGTGTTGCAAGGTGACGAAAGCATGGTGGCCTCCCGAGTTTGTCTTCTGTATCGGCCTACTGTTAGTTTTCAAGCGCACGATGTACTGTTAGGGTCATCAGGCGCATGATATAAACAAAATGTCCCACATAATGTATCAATTTAAGTTACGGGTAAGTCGCTACGATACGAGCATATAAGGTATATGTATACACCAAAACCCATCGCTGCAAGTTCATGACAACCAGTTAAACAAGGAGTGGTAATTATTGTCGGAGCAGACGTTTGAAAAGTTGCGGGATAAAGTGTTCTACATGCAAGTGAATATGTACTATAATATATCATAGGGCCTCCATTGGAAATGTACTTTGGCAAAGGGTCTCGTTCTAAGAAATAAAATCTTTCCGCAAATTACGAACATAATTATACGAGAGAATAGAAGGCAGTTCGGGGTATATCGGAAAATGTACACAAAAAAAATCATTGGCTACCATTTGGCTTTTCTGTACACTTTCTGTTTGCTTGTCTTCCAGACTATGGCATCGATCTAACCACTGTACTCATAAAACAACATCGCAAAGCTACCGGAAAAGGAAATCGGGTTTTTCATCAAAATATCACCCCCAACGAATTATCCCATTGGTTGTTCGGTCAAAATACGCGCTTACTTCAGTACCATTGCAAGTATCAGAGAAAACGCCCTTTCCGACCCTGACGCCTCTGACGATGATAACTACATGTATAACTATTTTCTGGCACTTTTGTGTCACTTTTCAGATTCCTTCAACAGAATCGTTCTGTTTTTAAAATATCTGGTTTACGTAGATACAGTTCCCTTTCACTTTGGCATTTCCCATGTATATATATATATTCTTTGTTGTTTTTTTATCATGATAGATGACGTTCTCATTTTTGAACAAAATGCAACCAATTTCCCTGTATTTTCGTCGCAAATGTGTTATTCCTGGTGTGCTTCAAGAACCTCAGTAAACAACAATAGTGGACGTTTGTATCGTACTCTACTCAGGTTATAATTGCCGCAGATTTTAACCAATGGTATGTGGCTATCCTATAACGTGCATATAATTACTGCATTGGCTCTCCGGCATTGGCCCTCTAATCGAGTCCCATTTCGCGTGAAAATATTGACTTTGCTTGTTATGTTGTGGAACCAGTAGAGAGAAAGAATATGTCGATGAACGCACGCATGTTTTACCTCAAATAAAGTATAAATTGTATTTTTTAAATCAATAAAAAAGATGACGGACTGACGTTAAACGCCGCCAATTATTTAGGAGTGGCGGCAACGACTTGACCAAAGGCTTGGACATTGCCATGTCCTCAATTCATGAGGTGGCAAAGAATTATAGCCAAAATAATTGTCAGTTCAATGCATCGATACCAGTGTCATCCTCAATGTGCGTTAATTAGTTACGTCAGCCATTTTTACCAACTTTACTTGCAACATTTGTGGTATATTGTCGTCGTATGCATTTCTTCGCAAATTAAATTATATAATAATAATAATTGTTCGGCTGTGGTCGGTAAAATACTGTACATTTCACATTGTATCAGCGCGGAATCAAGAATAATTTCGTTTTATTCTTGCCGGTATCCAGTGATTTAATAACTAGATAAGACATGGTAGATTGAGGCGTGTATATAAATGTCAAAATAACTCCCAGTATTGGAATACTCGTGAAGAGCCAACATGACTATTATCCCACTGGCAGCAGAAGTTTCATGGAAGTGAGATGATTTATATGACACCTTAATGGTTAGAAAGCCCTTGTTTTTAAAACGTTGATTTCATGCCTAGCCATTGCTAGTGTGACAATGATAACTCCAAGGAAAACATTTCCTAATTCCGAATATTACTTGAATGGCCGAATTTCTGAAATGTTCGAAGCTAAATTTTCAGATTTTGATCCGAGTCATGATGGCCCTTGACTGGTGTTCTAGAAATGAAACGTATTCATAGTTATGTAACTTTGTACCATGAAAAGACACATTCAGGACATTGTATCCCGGAGTAACGTTTTTTAGTGTTTCGTTTCTGAGTGTTTCCCCTATACATGTAGTTTGGAAACGCTAAAAGACCGATTGAGACGTTTTACCTTTTTCCCCTACTAAGTCATTGCCTCTCTACCTGTCTGTTGTATGGAAACACACACCCAAAAACGTTACACCGGCATTTTACCAATGAGTCTGGGGCCGGACTGAGGAAAATTTACACCAATTCGCTTATTCTAGTTGTAATGACTTCTAGTTTTAGTGTGCCTGTCTTGATGTCAGTGTATTGTAAATAGAGAATGAAGTGCAGCTATTTCACCATCGACCGAATCTCAGTTGCGATTATGGCATTCTGGGAAAGAAATATTGACGTGTGAAGTCTCCTTAAAAGTGTAACCAAATTCAGTGTATAGGCCTACAGCATATTGACTTGACCAGTTACACAAAAAAATGTGATGGGGATCACAGTGTGCGATCCAGTGCCTTTCAACTACAGCTCAAATATACCAGTATATTATAATACAAGTTGTGTTTCAGCAAATTTAATAAAAGGTTTATGTGTGTGAACCGTTAGTGGTTGAAATTAAAGTCAACAAGAACGATGAAGAATTCTCCTAAACTGTCAAAATACTTGGATAGTGGCTTTTTAATACTTTCACCTCATTTCGATTATATATCATTATCTTCGACGTTACAGACTATATTTGTTATTGAATTACGGTCAACATCATTACTACGCTTCGTGAATTAGCCTCACTTCATGAAGCTATCTTTCCATTTTGTACAGTGGATCAGTTTTCCATGAGCAATGACGTGATTTTCAAAATGCAGTTATTTATTTTACATGAAATTGTATAAATGTATTGAATCACAAGAAATAAAGCATGGAAAAATTGTAGATATTCTTGACTTATTTAACTATCCTGGAGAGTTTTATAGAAAAATTGTTACCGTAACTATGGTCAATGAGCTCATTGTGACAATGTCCAAGTTGTGGGTTTAGGCCGCATTGATAAGGAGCCAGCGGGTTGTGCAAATGTCTTGACTTTATCCAGAGAGACTTATGCTACATCCAGAAGCAAGCGCCGGAGTGCGCGGCATATGGCTATCTTCAGATCTTCAGAGCTGACAAATTCTGATGATGTCTGAGCCTTTTCCAGCAAGGTAGAGGTAATTTGCTCGGACAATATCTATTCAATAAGGAGACATCAGTACATATCCAGCTGTGTATAGCCATTTGCCAAATCCAGATTAATCTTTGCAAAAAGCACATCACATAGCATATGTGTCCTAGTGTTCTCATTGAACGTATATCCATCCGCAGGTACATGTATATAGATTCAATTCAAGATATGCCTTTCCACATTGATGCAGTATTGGCCTTGCAATTTCATCCAGCTATAGTTTTAAGACAATCGGCCTGTTATGCAATAAGCAGATTGTGATACTATGTTATATCGATGATTTTTCCTTCAAATTTCTTGGCAGAAGAGCATACAGATTCATCACCGTATATAAGCTGGCACAATGTAATTAAAACATTGATGCCACAAAGAAGAGGCAACGTTTGCTTAAAAACATCTTTAATTTATTGCTGGTAGGTCCTCCATCAAAGTGGCAAGAACGAAAAAGTTCTTAACGAATTCAACATCATGGTGATCTGTAGGTCGAGTTGTAGATTTATATATATGAGTTGGCAACAGATACTACGGACGATTTAGCGTCCATTGGACGGCAGCGTCCGTCAGAGTTAAACAGAAACCAGATTCCAACAGACGAAGTCTTATATATGGATGATTTAGCGGCCATTGGATGCTTTTGGTTACTTCTTTGGCACCAAAAAACGGACGGCAACGACGAAGTGATGAAGGGAAAACTCATACGAAGTTCATGGTCTTCACTGACCATTTAGCATCCATAACGGATGCTTTTCAAGCCAACAGACGATTTTAACGTCCGTTGGCTTAGGCCTGTCCTTGTTAGGCGATGAGCGTTCACATCAGTCATCGCGGTAAAGCCTGGAGATGGTCCCTGGTCCCTGCTGTATCCACCAAATTCGTGGCGACTGTCCCGTACAGACGAATATGCAGAGTAGATTGCGCCGATGACCCTGCTCTGCGAATACGACTGGCGACTGTCCCATACAGACGAATATGGATAGAGTAGATTGCGCCAATGTCCCTGCTGTGCGAATACCACTGGCGACTGTCCCGTACAGACGAATATGGATAGAGTAGATTGCGCCGATGTCCCTACTGTGCGAATACGACTGGTGAAGGAAATTGCTTGTCCACAATCCACAAAATTAGCGGATTGTGCCAACGACCCAGCTGTACATGTCCAGCTGGATTGAGACAACTGTCCCTTCCACATGCAATTAACATGCAGACAGTGGCAATAGACAGTGCAGGGATGTCACAACCCTCACGTCTTTCTCTAAAAACAAATGAAGATATGTCTCTTCAAAACAAACAACTTCCACAACAACATCTCATTGACCTTTTTTTATTTATATTTTTTATTATTTTACAGTTTAGAAGACCATTGCGTGGGGGAACTGTCTATTTTTTAATGAGAAGGTGGAGCCCAGATACCCGAACATCAACTTCTTCTCGGGGTGAGTGCGGACAACATCCAGAATCTGTTTGTCTACATCAACCTGATCTTGCTTGCGCTCTTCACTAACAGCGTACTCCTGAAAAGGGGAAGAGAAGAATATATTTGGGAACAAGACTGTTTGGGTCTTATGGCCAGCCCTTGAGGGCACCCATTTCAGAGCAATTTTGGCCTTGGGTAATGGAAAATGTGAAAGAAGATTGAAAGGGCACTTACTGACTTAGGTCATTTTGGAGGGCACCGACTGACATGGCAGTGGTGGCAGCATTTAAATTCGAGCAAGGCAGCCCTGCTTGAGGACACCATGTTCCAAAAGTTGGGAACAGAACCTGATTCATGTGCCTGCAAGTCTACCACTATATGTATGTCACTGATCTCCAACTAGAAAGACTGCTGCAAATAGCAGGAGTGATACTCCAAGTTGTTTAGCACTCTAAAGCTGGAGTTAGCTTTGGTCACTCTAGCAAATAGCCCAAATGACACAACAGACATAGACATATAATAGTGGCAACTCGTAATGCAAATTCTCACCTCTTTCTTAGTTTCGAAGATTTCTCCTTCAGCGTGTTTTGGCCTGCGAAGTTGCTTCTTCTTGAAGTACTCGTCATTCAGCCTTTCTGGGAGGTTCACCTTGCTGATATCAAGCTTGGTCTGGGTGGCAATGACATAGGTCTGGTTGATACGACGAAGTGGGCAGCCGTTCAAGTGGTATGGACCTGCAATGGAAAATCATATTTGGTTTCTATCCTATATTTCTCTTGGACATGATCGATGAGCTAAAATATACAGCTGTATGTCAATTCTACAAACCCTTGTCCCGTGAACTTTTTAAGAGAAGTCAGCGGTTTTTACCCACTGGGAGGACCTTGAGCCCTCTGAGCACAGAGGTGATCAATGTTGGAGATTCAACCTCTAAACACATGCATTGATTGATGCAAGAAGCAATCCACTCTAGGATTGACAAAATAACCTTGAAAATCTTCTCCCATTACCTACTCCAATAGCCCTCATTCCAAATAAAGGAACCAATTTCAGATCTACGAGGAATGATTTTAGTTATATAGCTTTTGAAGGGCATACCTGTGACAAGAAGTAATCCGGTCTTAAGCTGCTTGAGGAAGACCACACGCTTTCCCTTGTGTCGTCCAGCAAGCAGGATGAGAACAGTGCCGGGAGTGATAGAGGCACGCAGCTTCCTCTTGTGCTGGCTGAAAGCATTCTTCCTTGTCTTCAGCTTCAAGCGCCTGTCTTCTGTAGGATAGTGACGGGGCTTAAAAAAAGACAGATCATAATTGTAATTTTGCTCAAATTTTAACCTCCAACTCCATGCGCTGCTTCAAACCATCCACCAGAGAAGAGCAGCCCGCCTTGGCAGACTCTCCAACGTTAAGATTAGATATGAAGAAAGACCACAGCTTTTCTGAGTTTGTGTACAACTTGAGTTCATGTTCAAACCAGAAGGTGTTATATTTAATATTATTATGATCAGCTTTACAATACATACCAGCCTGTTGACACGGACTGTTCTGGTTCCACCATTCTTCTCACCGCCAATGGTCTTAGTGACCATTCGGGCCGGGGTCTTCTTTTCGTCCGTTTTCCCCATCTGAAAAAAAATTATAGATCATGATAGATAGAACAGAGTCAGAGGGATTACAAAACAACATAGGCGTACAAAATTCTAATTAATTGGACAGTCACACGGTCAAACTAGGAAAATACTATTGTCTTTGACATCACTCCAGCCAGAGACCACTTCATGCATTGCAAAAGATCATGAGATGAGAAAGGCCCTCTATAATATTTCAGTACCAGGCCATGCATGTGCTATTGTGTACACATTGTACACAGGAATACAGCCACAGGAACTCGCAAGACGGACAAGAAAATATATAGAACAGACTCGGAGGGATTACAATATAACAAAACAACATAGGCCTACAGAATTCTAATTGGACAGTCATACGGTCAAACTAGGAAAATACTATTGTCATTGACATCATTCCAGCCAGAGACCACTTCATGAATTCCAAAAGATCATGAGATGAGAAAGGCCCTATACTTCAGTACCAGGCCATGCATGTGTACACCTTGTACACCATGTACACAGGAATACAGGAACTCGCAAGACGGACAAGAAAATATCAGCGCAAGTTAGGGCTCAAAATCAACACTTTGTTGGCATAATACTTGTGACATCTTTATATCACTTTCTTTTTTAGTTCTTTGTTTTCAATGACAAAGCATATTATACACTGATGGTAGAGCTGAAAGGGCGATAGTTGAGGATGTAAATGTTTCTGTCGATAAATTTCTACGATACTCACTGTGGTTGCATGTGAAAGAGCGACATCCGGGCACTTCACCGACAAAATCAATGACGTTTACTCCGAATTTGATGACGTTGTTCTCAGGCAGTGAATCAAATTTTTTAAAGTGCAATACTAAATTTAAATTCGAATTCAAATTCAAATCTGTTATTACACTAAAACGCCCACTATGGGCCAATGGTAACAATCTAACATACAATATGACTTAGTTTTGTCTTCGATTATGATATCACTCAGTGGACTTTTACAAAAAACAATAGAATACACTCGCTGTGGGAGAGTACCCCACCCCCAGTCCCAAGGTCAGGAAATGCGAGTAATAGCCTACAGCCTAGTACAGGGTGTAGCAATATATATGCTGATTAGCAGGCAAGTTTGAAGTCAATGTAGACCAGTATCAAACTCAAAGCCATTTTATCACAGCATGTATCCGATTACAGACCAAATAACCAATATAGACAGGCAAAAGATTTCCAGTCTTTTCCAGGGTTTCAGATGCCATAAATAAGTTTCCTGGTCATTGGACCACTCAAATTTGACAGGTGACTCTTCTTGGCACAACTCACTGGTAGCAATATAGCAGACGACAAATCATGGAAGGATGAATAAAGAAACAGTAACACACAAAATGTCTTCCAAGTGAGTTTTATTTTATTAATCTGTGCAAAGCTGCACAAAGACAAAGTGGCACATTATTTACAAAATATAGTGGAGTTTTAACCTCCCCCACCTCAATATGTTACAAACTCGGCGACCATATCCATAGGAGTTGTAAATGGACCAATAGTACTGTCCTTATTAAGACAGGTCTTTGCAGGATCGCTTTCATCATCCTTAGTGACAGCCCAATAGTAGCAACACCTCATTAAGATTAAGGTTTTCACTTTTAAAGTGAATGAGTTGATCTTGTCCATCTCTCAAGCCAATAGCAAGATTTAAACTCTTTGGGACTGGTGTACTAAGTATCATGAATTCATACTGACTGTACAGGCAGTGCACATTTTCAGTCACAAAAGCACATATTAATGCGATATTACAACACAGGAATATCATCAATCAACTCGGGGATGAGCAGATTTAGAAGTCCATATGTCCTTCTGCCAACACATGTCCTGTACTACCGAACTTTCTGATCCTCAAGGTATTTTGATCGTAGGGTAAATCTTATGCACAGTGAAGTCAAACTCGGGTGCATCCTGGAAAGACAAAAGTTTAACTTCTTGAAACACATATTCCTGATCTTACAACTCAAACTTCTTGTACGTATTACGATCGTCTGCACATGTTTGGAGTTTTTTGCGAAATGTTCATGAATTGCAAAAGCAGGAGGCACAAAAATCTGGCAGCTCACAGGATTCTATTTTAAACTTACTGTTGATGTCTTTTTGTGTCCACCAGCAAGTAGTTTCATCACAACGAAGTTCGTCTTTGCCACTTTGATAAGTGCCTGGATTTCCTCCGAGTTTTGATTTGGCAGATTTTCAAATAATAGCTTGGCTTGTTGGAAGCATTTACATGCAGAGATGTATAGGTCTTCTGATGTGGGTTTCATGTCGTAGCGGCGGAGGTCTGTCATTTCCTGTAAAAGTACACCACAGCAATGTCAAATGATTGGATAGTGACAAGAGAGCCTGGTACATTATAAGTAACAAGAAAGAACACGGTGCAAGAACCTAATGACCTATCATAAGTTGGGGACATCCAATGATCTGTCAGAGACAGGAGATTGTGACAAGCGTTGAATGTGACATTGATTTCAATGAAGTCCTTCAAATGCAAATGGATTTCCTTCATCTAGAAGCAGATTTGCGAGTAAATTCTAGTACACATAACAAATTCTGAAACAAGAGGCTCAGACTTCTCAATCCTCTTACTCTTAGTACATCAACAGCAGTGTCCTAATCATTAATTCCCACAGACGTGAATCGGATTTTATTTAAGCATAGAACCAGAAACTATTGAATATCTAGCTGATCTATTTGTCAGGACCTTACCTACCTTGAAATGTGAATACTGCACCACCGGGGGTGTTAACACATGACGGAATGGCGAGAACCGATGATTAAACCGGACTTCTTCGCTATCAAACTCAAAGTTTGCCTCCTTCATTTTATCACAGAGAGTAAAACCTACAACTGCCTGAAAAAGAAACAAGTGAAATCCAACATTAGGGCTATGCAGAAAAACATATGTCAAATCTCTAAAGTAAAACTATACTGGAGTGTATAATGTGACACTGAAGTGTATATAATACATCACATGATCCTGTGCTGGTGGTGCATGGAGAGTTGAGAATACCTTGTAATAGCCACCACAGAGATTTTGATAGGCTTGACACTGAGTGATCTCAACACCATGAGGGCGAGTCTTCTTTTTCTTTTTGTTCTTCTTAGCAGCCCTTCCTTTTTGCTGTTGCTCTAGAAATGAACAAGATAGGGGTGAAAACTATATCAAAACTGTCCAACATAGTATAGTGCCCCTTAGGGACACTCAAAACAGACTGAAACTGGTGAAGAGCACATATATCAGTATAACTGCAATGTAAGGATCAAAGCTGATCAGAAGTCCCAAATTCCTGGTAGGGGAAAGTCGCGAATGCATTCCTTTTATACTATGTACAGCACATGAACTTTTCTAACAATATTTCAAGACATCTATCCAGGGGGTCAAGAGAAATCTACCAACCTGCAACAAGCATTTCCTGTTCATAAACGTAACTATCAGTCCTAGTCAGGGTCGAGATCAACCAACCATATAGACACTCCGACAGGTACCTAGAGCAGAAAATTAATCCAATTTACCACAAAACCAACTGAATATTAAGTTTTTGATCAAAGCACCTGCCTTAGTTATTTCAAATTGTTGATGATTCTTGATCACTGCATGATGTACAATACCTGTTCTGTAGCTGCAGAATCTTTGAGTTTTGCAGGAGGTTATTTGCCATAACCTTGACAGTACTTTAGCACATGTTCAGATTGGTGGCATGCTTACCAATAAACATAGTGATATTCATGAGGTGCATAGAGTTCCAACTCGAATCCCGCCAGCGTATAATGGATCATAGCCTGTAACGTGTGATACAGTACCCAAGTGCTGAAGCAGGCAAGATGTTGCCTGCTTGAATCGGCTTTCATTAGGATTCCATGCAGGTAACCATCCACCTTGTCTGCCTGAAAATACAACAGTTAGATTTGAGTAATAAAGACAACGATACATTGTATTTAGTAATTGCTTGTCACCAACATTAAACATCGAACGACGGCTGCCGATTGTGTGAGATGTTGTTTACTTCTGATGAGGCAGCCAAAGACAGAAAGAATCAGAGAGATTGCTTCTTAGACCTTTGCAGCTTCGTAGTACTCAAGTTTTCTTAAGTACGACTGCCTTGCAGATTCATCCTCGGCCAAATTGTAATGCTATTATTGGGGTTGCATCACCCAAGAAAGGATCAGAAACTTCATGTCAAGTGAATCAATTTACCTCATCCTGCAGTGTTGCTAGTTCCTCTAACAATGCTGCCCACTTGTCCCGCTGCCGGGCTCGGTTATGACCGGTCAGCTGGATCAGGCTACACACCGGTCTCACAGCTCGTGTCAGGAATGTGTCGATGTACTCCTTCACCTGGGCATTATTGGCAATTATGCCCCTGAAATAAACAACCAATGAAAGGGTTTCTGCAGTGTTTTATTATAATACGTCTCAAATTGATCTATTGAAAACAAGATTACAACAAGAATGCAGATACAATCTTTTCTGCATCCTTCTAGTTCGATAGAATCATGCTCCTTTTAGTACAACATCACCACGACTTGTGACATTGTGTGGTTGCCTGCTACAACCCCTGGCCACCAGTTGGGTAAAATTGGACTTATGCCTTACCTTGGCATCAAACCTGGTGGGGCAATGAAGTTCCTGAGCGTGTCTCGCAGATTGTCAGTGATCAGATGACTGCCTAATATGCGACGATTCTGGGGCAGGTAGATTAGCTGCAAGAACAACATCATTATCGGAAACAATAGGTAAAGAATTTCTCAATATCTGAACAACACTTGTCACTTAAAGCTCAAGTTGTGCAAAAGATTTGTCTTTACAAGTAAATTATTACCAACATTCTTGAGTGAAATTCTTAGAAGTAACAAACCAGCATCTGGATGTTACAATCATCTATGCTGAATCACATGCAAACTAATCATATTCCTAGGAAATCAAATAGGTACCTGTAAAATGGACCGTGATAGGACACATGGTGCTTGTTGGCTGAACTCATGGAAAAATTCCTGTAAAGATACAATTTTTCAATCACTATTATGCTGATATCTCAAAAGTAGTTGCACGCAATGCAATGCATTTGGTTTTTTCAATACTTGACCAGTTCAAAAGGTCTGCACAGAACTTATGTAAGCACACACTTGAGTGACGTCACATGTCAGGTTCAGTTGACTTAAGCCTTAAAAATATGTTCTTATCCCTTATCAACAGTGGTACACAGCTTGCATGCAATCAATATCAAACAATGAAGAACTTACCAGTGCATGATGAAGTGACACCTCCTCAGTTCCCTGGCAGACCCATTTCAGTCGGAAGACAAGGGACGTCATGTACGACATCATTTCCTCACGGCTCTTAATCTTTGTGTACCTTGGAAACGTTGGTGGAAGAAGGCGCTGATTAACCAGAGGTTCAAACCCCATAATGGTTGGATAATCTGAAGGTAAAACAATCATACATAGTTTTTGATGAAGACACTTTATGGTTTGCATAATTTCCTTCTTGTGGGTTGTGAATATCAATGAGCAGTAATCTTCACTGCTTATAGTGCCCGGATAAAGACCAATTTAAAGTGCTACGACCTGTGACTGTTACTCACCTGCAGCTTCCTCTCCCTGCTCCTGGGGCTGTAGACCTAAAGCAAGCGAGTCTTTCATCACAGGTAACAACTCAGACATCTGGGTGAGGTACTTGTCAGCATCTTCAATTCCTTGGCACTGAAGGAAAATGATAGATATCAACATTCAGAAAGCATCATTTCCTGTCACTCATTGGATTTTACATACATCTCTAAGTTCATATGTAATACCAACAAATATATTTACTTTATCTGGTGCAATAATTTTGAGTTTTCATGATTACTCCATTATAGCAATCTAGATTAAGATCCTCAAATACAAGACTACTGGATGAAGAATAAGTATCTGCACAAGTCTATTGAGCATGATGTGGTCATAAGAGATACAAGTAGATTGGCCCCTTGTTTACCTTTTCTTTGGAGAATGCCACAAGGGTTGAAAACAGCAGACGACAGAACTTCATTCTGGAGTGTACAGCCACAGCCGATTCATGCTGTAAAAGAGTAGAACAATAAGGAAATATGTGAAATAAACTGTGCAGGAATCGATACAAAAACAGACAAGAAAAACAAAATCATCTATTTGCAGTGGGTCGATAAAACCCTTTATCCAAAATGAGCGTCAGGTTGATGACAAAAATGAAAGTTGTTGTATTCACAGTCCTTTGTTGAGATCAGAGAGAGCAAAATGACTGCAATCTTCCATCATAGGCACTCATCTCTTGGCTCCTTGAGACAGGGGGCTCGCATTCCTCAAGTATCTCTCCCATAACACAGTAATGGTGTGTAGTGGCTCTTCATTATGACAGAGAAAAACTTTAGATGAAGTCCTTACCTCCTTCTTTGTAGCACTGTCCCTCTCCTCCCCTGGTTTGATTCTTGTGTTCTGCAAAGAGTTGTATGAAGCTTATAATGGTTCTAGGACACTCTACTTGACAATGAACATGAGAATGGAACCAACAACTAGGTCACAGTGACAAGATCACAAAGCTCTGGAAGGATCTGAATGCTATTGAAGCATTTCAGTGCAAGTTACAGGTGAGATGAATTCAGCCAGAGCAAGGACAATGATACAATGTCTCAGCAGCCCATCCAGCTTTCGTACTGACTTTCACTTCCTCTTTATTACCATTTACCTTGATCAGCCGATTGAAGTCTTCTTCCACTTCCTTCATCATGCCAGTGGCTCTCATGTCTGTCACGTCAAAGGCCATCTTGAAGCCATAACTCATCGGCTGGAAATCCTCCTTTAGAAACAGATTTTATGTTGCAAGCTTTATCAAATAACACAGCAACTGCCCCTTTCCAGCACTAAAAGCTTCGTAATGCGAATATCAGTAACCTTATTCTTATTCTAATCCAATGAAGGACCAAGTTGGGCCAAATATCTTTTTCAAAGATGTACATGTATCTCTACCTTATTCTCTAGTCTTAGTCTATTTTACTCATGAACAGACCACAATTTGACCAATTTTCTTTGCACACCCTTACCTCTTCATATACTGAAGCTCTATTGATTCTATCTCTGATGATATCAACCAGTTTAAGTGTGCAGATACTAAATGCTTTGATGGTTTTATCTTCAATTTCATATGGGTTGTGAAGGTAAAGATTGGTGAAGACAGTCTGGGCCAAGGAGTGGCCTTCTAGCCAAGTAACCTGCAAAAAAACAAGATGAATGACTTCAGGGTACAAGGCTCATCAGGGGAAATATGGGCATGAGCAATCAATTCACTACCATAGGGTTTTTCAGAAGGTTGCAAGTTCAACACTTGGAAGGATCACTGCTGTTTTAGCCCCATATCCTTGGTAAGACACCTCACCTTAACTTGCAATGTTGCTATGACCTTTGAATAAGACTTAAAACTGCGGTATAGGAAAGATAGATGCAAATGGCCCCAATTAGGCACTTACCAAACAAGCCAGAGTAGTGTCTATAATTCCAATCACTTCTGACATGGAAAAATCTTTGATCTTCAATCCACTCTGAAATAAAGACAGAAACGTTTATCCCCTGCAGTTGATCAAGCAATACGAGGTAGTTGCAAAGAAAATTATTACAAATGCCGAAACTGGTATACTTATCTTCAAATCCAATTGTCAAAGTCCCAATATGCAAATTGACCGACAAACGGTAGATCACTTATTTTTGGCCATTCTAATTTCTTGCACAAACTAAAGATTGGTCACAACCAATTTAAAATTTCTATGTTTCTATGTGCAAAAGACTGACATTTTTCCCCATCCATTTTAGACTTTTTCCTCTTTAGTACAGAAAGCTATACTACCACTACCGGACCATCTGTCAGTCACTATAGCATCTAGAAATAGATTGGGCTTCTGGCCTTAATAAAAAGATAAAACTTAGGAGGGAAATATTTCTCCTCTCCAATTGTCATTGTCACCTACCTGAACAGACTTTTCAAAGTTTAGAACTTTCCGTTTAGTCTGGTTACACATCATACCAGCATCCATCTTTGGGTCCATCATCTCAATGGCAGACATTGCCTCAAACAAGCCAAAGCTAGAAAACAGAGATTTCAAATCCTTCACGATTTCAATCAACTGTGGATTTAATTTTTTATGGTTGCCAGCTCCATTATATATAAATATGTTCTCTTTTCAACATATTTTCTCGAATCGCCCTGCAATTGGACAATAATAGAAGTAGAATACCTATACATTGCTATGGTTGTAGAAATTGAAACTATCAGTACCTTGCATCATGGAGTAACTCCCCTAGACCAAGTTCTCTCGAGGCCTCAATGAATTCCTGTGTCACGTCATGCCAATCGTGTTTTGACGATTCTGTGCTGGATTTACCATGATGCAATTGTGACATGTCCTTGTCCAAACTGAAAAGGCATGAGGAAATGTCATCAGCAATGCGATTTCATGCAACTCCAACTCCAAGGAAATAGACCCCTCATTAGAAAATTAAGAAGGGCCAACAACAGACAGTTTGGGGAAGGTATCTTGGAAAACCAATACATAAATGGAGACTAACTACCATAGGCCTAAGCAGTGTCAGTTTATCCCTTAGTTTGTCCGAAATAAGGTAGCCTATAGGCCTAGGCCCTATACTCATACTGCAACTTATCCGGGAATGGAAAGTAGGTAAAGATCATCACTTCTTTAGAAGCTACTATTGAGTTTAACTACAAATGAGATAGAAGCATTGTAACACCTGGAACTACGTAAATGTCTGTTTATTCAATTGTTTACCAATCTGATGTGAAATCATCTACAGGAAAAGATTCAGGGGAAGATTTTCCGTTATCGTCATCCTCCTTTTTCATTTCGGCGTCGGGCGATTTGTTACATCCTCGATTTGCACATGGCATGCATGGGGGGGATGTCGGTGTTTTTTTAGTATAACAGCAGATGACGCCACCATCAGTACCAAGGTCTCATTAGGGAGTTTTTCCCGAATGTACGCGATGATGACATGCCCCATTAACAGGACGTAACATCTATTTTAAAATGTGTTTCCAAAGTGATTGCATGATGACAAGCCATTTGTGTCGTATATCACTGGAAACGCCCGATTCCCCTGATTCTGCTGGATGTTAAATCGGGCATTTTATATCTTTAATAAATCTTAAGCGTCGCATTTGCTCCTAGCTCTGTTCACCATCCCAAATGGCAATATTGTGTCAATTGGGCCGGACAATCACGGAAAACCCCGAATATTATACATTTCTTCCTAAATAATTCTTACAGTGACCATTCTCCCGTGAAAGACAGTTGCTAACGCTTCACAAAATATTTTTAAAATCGAGGGTCAACCATTGAACTTTTGAGATATGTTGAATTTTGTACAAATCAGCGAAAAACGCACCAACTGGCACTGGACGGCATTTCAACACAGGGCCGACGCACATTCCAAGTTCAGTGTACACATACGTCGGCAACAACAGTTAGCCGCCTACTGAGTAGCGTTTTAGGTTTCAGAAACTAAAAAAAACATGTCTTTGCCAAAACAACTGCTAAATCAAAACACTGGCATACTTTGAGGACCAAGAAATCAATGATTTTTTAGAAACTACGGTTAGGGGGGGGGTTGAATACAA
Source organism: Lineus longissimus (assembly GCF_910592395.1). Lineage (NCBI taxonomy): Eukaryota > Metazoa > Nemertea > Pilidiophora > Heteronemertea > Lineidae > Lineus > Lineus longissimus. The sequence goes on along the minus strand of NC_088309.1, from coordinate 26,341,903 downwards.
AAAAACCCTCCCTAATGAGACCTTAACGCGGGAAATACGAATGCGCACGGCGTGTGAACACTGTCAGGATGGCCTTCACAAGCATATTAACCACAGGCACCAAGGCCATCCTGACAGCGTCCACACGCCGTGCGCATTCGTATTTCCCGCGTTATGGTCTCATTAGGGAGGTTTTTTTGTATTCATGCGCGTCAACCCCCCCCCCCCCCCCAACCGTAGTTTCTAAAAAATCATTGACAAGCATATTGAGATTATAGCTTAGGCCAAGGGGCGCTTTCCATTTCATTTCATCCTTGATCCTTTTTTGACAGGTTCTGGTCAGTTTCTATATAAAGCCTTTCCTCCCCAGCTCCGCTGCTGTGTACCACTATTTTATCAGTCTTTTATGACAGTTATACTGACCAATTCAAACGAAAGTCTTACCTCCCTAGTCAATTGCCCGCCCCCCCCCCCCCCCCCCGACACCCCCCCCCCCCCCCCCCACACGCACACGCACACACACGCGCATACACACGCACACACACATAAAATTCACCCCCAGTGCAGTCGGGGCAAGTTTTCTCAGGTACGGGTACGGCATTGGCGTGCGTCTTTTTCATTGAAACGAACTCGCACGACCGGCACCGACATATATCGTCGTTGATGATGGAGAGAGCGGTAGCCGGTACATATTGAGCACGGTTCACTAGCAGTTCAATGTGCTCATGACGTGACGAGAGCAAATCTCACGGGTGGGGCCGAAATTCGCCATATTGCAGACATCATCGGCGCCAACAACTGTTTCTTTTGACCCTGCCGGAGTGTTTCAAAACAATAAATGATTGTGTCTGACCCTGTTGACCTCGATTTTGAAAAACTTTTTAAAAAAGGTCATTCAAACGTTAAATCAACTGCAAAGATAATATTTTATATCACTGAGGTATATACATACGATATATTGAGAAAAATCTGTACAACTATCGAAATATACGATTACTTGGAACTATTTCGGCTAATCACTTTGCCACCTGCGCGACCTTGTCACTATTGTGGCGCGCTCGTTTGCATACCGCATATAAGATGCGAATAAAATCTCCATTTCAACATGAAAGCCTTGACGGTTCAGCGCTGAAGGTGTTTGACTCTGGATCGGCAGGCCACGGGTTCGACCCCCGGTGAATCTGCCGAATTTTTTTTTCTTTTTTTCTTCTTCCTTGTCTTGTTAACTAATCATCCATGTACAGATGTGAACATTTTCATTATCATCATTATCATACCCCGCACCCAAACTTCTCAAACTCCAGCACATACTGATTCCGGGCGTTCGAGTACATGAATTATGAGGTAGATGTATTGTTTCAATCAGTTGATTTAACGTTTGAATGACCTTTTTTAAAAAGTTTTTCAAAATCGAGGTCAGCAGGGTCAGACACAATCATTTATTGTTTTGAAACACTCCGGCAGGGTCAAAAGAAACAGTTGTTGGCGCCGATGATGTCAGCAATATGGCGAATTTCCGCCCCACCCGTGAGATTTGCTCTCTTCACGTCATGAGCACATTGAACTGCTAGTGAACCGTGCTCAATATGTACCGGCTTCCGCTCTCTCCATCATCAACGACGATATATCGGTGCCTGCCGTGCGAGGTCGTTTCAATGAAAAAGACGCACGCCACTGCCGTACCCGTACCTGAGAAAACTTGCCGTTTTAGGCAGATTTGCGATGATTGAAACAATACATCTACCTCATAATTCATGTACTCGAACGCACGGAATCAGTATGTGCTGGAGTTTGAAAAGTTTGGGTGCGGGGTATGATAATGATGATAATGAAAATGTTTACATCTGTACATGGATGATTAGATAACAAGACAAGGAAGAAGAAAAAAATCCAAAAAAAATCGGCAGATTCACCGGGGGTCGAACCCGTGACCAGCCGATCCACAGTCAAACACCTTCAGCGTTGAACCGTCAAAGCTTTCATGTTGAAATGGAGATTTTATTCGTCTCTTATATGCAGTATGCAAACGAGCGCGCCACAATAGTGACAAGGTCGCGCAGGTGGCAAAGTGATTAGCCGAAATAGTTCCAAGTAATCGTATATTTCGATAGTTGTACAGATTTTTCTCAACATATCGTATGTATATACCTCAGTGATATAAAAGATTATCTTTGCAGTTGATTTAACGTTTGAATGACCTTTTTTAAAAAGTTTTTCAAAATCGAGGTCAGCAGGGTCAGACACAATCATTCATTTATTGTTTTGAAACACTCCGGCAGGGTCAAAAGAAACAGTTGTTGGCGCCGATGATGTCAGCAATATGGCGAATTTCCGCCCCACCCGTGAGATTTGCTCTCGTCACGTCATGAGCACATTGAACTGCTAGTGAACCGTGCTCAATATGTACCGGCTACCGCTCTCTCCATCATCAACGACGATATATGTCGGTGCCGGCCGTGCGAGGTCGTTTCAATGAAAAAGACGCACGCCACTGCCGTACCCGTACCTGAGAAAACTTGCCGTTTTAGGCAGATTTGCGATGATTGAAACAATACATCTACCTCATAATTCATGTACTCGAACGCACGGAATCAGTATGTGCTGGAGTTTGAAAAGTTTGGGTGCGGGGTATGATAATGATGATAATGAAAATGTTTACATCTGTACATGGATGATTAGATAACAAGACAAGGAAGAAGAAAAAAATCCAAAAAAAATCGGCAGATTCAACGGGGGTCGAACCCGTGACCAGCCGATTCACAGTCAAACACCTTCAGCGCTGAACCGTCAAGGCTTTCATGTTGAAATGGAGATTTTATTCGTCTCTTATATGCAGTATGCAAACGAGCGCGCCACAATAGTGACAAGGTCGCGCAGGTGGCAAAGTGATTAGCCGAAATAGTTCAAAGTAATCGTATATTTCGATAGTTGTACAGATTTTTCTCAACATATCGTATGTATATACCTCAGTGATATAAAAGATTATCTTTGCAGTTGATTTAACGTTTGAATGACCTTTTTTTTAAAGTTTTTCAAAATCGAGGTCAGCAGGGTCAGACACAATCATTCATTTATTGTTTTGAAACACTCCGGCAGGGTCAAAAGAAACAGTTGTTGGCGCCGATGATGTCAGCAATATGGCAAATTTCCGCCCCACCCGTGAGATTTGCTCTCTTCACGTCATGAGCACATTGAACTGCTAGTGAACCGTGCTCAATATGTACCGGCTTCCGCTCTCTCCATCATCAACGACGATATATATCGGTGCCTGCCGTGCGAGGTCGTTTCAATGAAAAAGACGCACGCCACTGCCGTACCCGTACCTGAGAAAACTTGCCGTTTTAGGCAGATTTGCGATGATTGAAACAATACATCTACCTCATAATTCATGTACTCGAACGCCCGGAATCAGTATGTGCTGGAGTTTGAAAAGTTTGGGTGCTGGGTATGATAATGATGATAATGAAAATGTTTACATCTGCACATGGATGATTAGATAACAAGACAAGGAAGAAGAAAAAAATCCAAAGAAAATCGGCAGATTCACCGGGGGTCGAACCCGTGACCAGCCGATCCACAGTCAAACACCTTCAGCGCTGAACCGTCAAGGCTTTCATGTTGAAATGGAGATTTTATTCGTCTCTTATATGCAGTATGCAAACGAGCGCGCCACAATAGTGACAAGGTCGCGCAGGTGGCAAAGTGATTAGCCGAAATAGTTCCAAGTAATCGTATATTTCGATAGTTGTACAGATTTTTCTCAACATATCGTATGTATATACCTCAGTGATATAAAAGATTATCTTTGCAGTTGATTTAACGTTTGAATGACCTTTTTTAAAAAGTTTTTCAAAATCGAGGTCAGCAGGGTCAGACACAATCATTCATTTATTGTTTTGAAACACTCCGGCAGGGTCAAAAGAAACAGTTGTTGGCGCCGATGATGTCAGCAATATGGCGAATTTCCGCCCCACCCGTGAGATTTGCTCTCGTCACGTCATGAGCACATTGAACTGCTAGTGAACCGTGCTCAATATGTACCGGCTACCGCTCTCTCCATCATCAACGACGATATATGTCGGTGCCGGCCGTGCGAGGTCGTTTCAATGAAAAAGACGCACGCCACTGCCGTACCCGTACCTGAGAAAACTTGCCGTTTTAGGCAGATTTGCGATGATTGAAACAATACATCTACCTCATAATTCATGTACTCGAACGCACGGAATCAGTATGTGCTGGAGTTTGAAAAGTTTGGGTGCGGGGTATGATAATGATGATAATGAAAATGTTTACATCTGTACATGGATGATTAGATAACAAGAAAAGGAAGAAGAAAAAAATCCAAAAAAAATCGGCAGATTCAACGGGGGTCGAACCCGTGACCAGCCGATCCACAGTCAAACACCTTCAGCGCTGAACCGTCAAGGCTTTCATGTTGAAATGGAGATTTTATTCGTCTCTTATATGCAGTATGCAAACGAGCGCGCCACAATAGTGACAAGGTCGCGCAGGTGGCAAAGTGATTAGCCGAAATAGTTCCAAGTAATCGTATATTTTGACAGTTGTACAAATTTTTCTCAACATATCGTATGTATATACATCAGTGATATAAAAGATTATCTTTGCAGTTGATTTAACGTTTGAATGACCTTTTTTTAAAAGTTTTTCAAAATCGAGGTCAGCAGGGTCAGACACAATCATTCATTTATTGTTTTGAAACACTCCGGCAGGGTCAAAAGAAACAGTTGTTGGCGCCGATGATGTCAGCAATATGGCGAATTTCCGCCCCACCCGTGAGATTTGCTCTCTTCACGTCATGAGCTCATTGAACTGCTAGTGAACCGTGCTCAATATGTACCGGCTTCCGCTCTCTCCATCATCAACGACGATATATATCGGTGCCTGCCGTGCGAGGTCGTTTCAATGAAAAAGACAGACGCCACTGCCGTACCCGTACCTGAGAAAACTTGCCGTTTTAGGCAGATTTGCGATGATTGAAACAATACATCTACCTAATTAAATTCATGTACTCGAACGCACGGAATCAGTATGTGCTGGAGTTTGAAAAGTTTGGGTGCGGGATATGATAATGATGATAATGAAAATGTTTACATCTGTACATGGATGATTAGATAACAAGACAAGGAAGAAGAAAAAAATCCAAAAAAAAATCGGCAGATTCACCGGGGGTCGAACCCGTGACCAGCCGATCCACAGTCAAACACCTTCAGCGTTGAACCGTCAAGGCTTTCATGTTGAAATGGAGATTTTATTCGTCTCTTATATGCAGTATGCAAACGAGCGCGCCACAATAGTGACAAGGTCGCGCAGGTGGCAAAGTGATTAGCCCAAATAGTTCCAAGTAATCGTATATTTCGATAGTTGTACAGATTTTTCTCAACATATCGTATGTATATACCTCAGTGATATAAAAGATTATCTTTGCAGTTGATTTAACGTTTGAATGACCTTTTTTAAAAAGTTTTTCAAAATCGAGGTCAGCAGGGTCAGACACAATCATTCATTTATTGTTTTGAAACACTCCGGCAGGGTCAAAAGAAACAGTTGTTGGCGCCGATGATGTCAGCAATATGGCAAATTTCCGCCCCACCCGTGAGATTTGCTCTCTTCACGTCATGAGCACATTGAACTGCTAGTGAACCGTGCTCAATATGTACCGGCTTCCGCTCTCTCCATCATCAACGACGATATATATCGGTGCCTGCCGTGCGAGGTCGTTTCAATGAAAAAGACGCACGCCACTGCCGTACCCGTACCTGAGAAAACTTGCCGTTTTAGGCAGATTTGCGATGATTGAAACAATACATCTACCTCATAATTCATGTACTCGAACGCCCGGAATCAGTATGTGCTGGAGTTTGAAATGTTTGGGTGCTGGGTATGATAATGATGATAATGAAAATGTTTACATCTGCACATGGATGATTAGATAACAAGACAAGGAAGAAGAAAAAAATCCAAAGAAAATCGGCAGATTCACCGGGGGTCGAACCCGTGACCAGCCGATCCACAGTCAAACACCTTCAGCGCTGAACCGTCAAGGGTTTCATGTTGAAATGGAGATTTTATTCGTCTCTTATATGCAGTATGCAAACGAGCGCGCCACAATAGTGACAAGGTCGCGCAGGTGGCAAAGTGATTAGCCGAAATAGTTCCAAGTATCGTATATTTCGATAGTTGTACAGATTTTTCTCAACATATCGTATGTATATACCTCAGTGATATAAAAGATTATCTTTGCAGTTGATTTAACGTTTGAATGACCTTTTTTAAAAAGTTTTTCAAAATCGAGGTCAGCAGGGTCAGACACAATCATTCATTTATTGTTTTGAAACACTCCGGCAGGGTCAAAAGAAACAGTTGTTGGCGCCGATGATGTCAGCAATATGGCGAATTTCCGCCCCACCCGTGAGATTTGCTCTCGTCACGTCATGAGCACATTGAACTGCTAGTGAACCGTGCTCAATATGTACCGGCTACCGCTCTATCCATCATCAACGACGATATATGTCGGTGCCGGCCGTGCGAGGTCGTTTCAATGAAAAAGACGCACGCCACTGCCGTACCCGTACCTGAGAAAACTTGCCGTTTTAGGCAGATTTGCGATGATTGAAACAATACATCTACCTCATAATTCATGTACTCGAACGCACGGAATCAGTATGTGCTGGAGTTTGAAAAGTTTGGGTGCGGGGTATGATAATGATGATAATGAAAATGTTTACATCTGTACATGGATGATTAGATAACAAGACAAGGAAGAAGAAAAAAATCCCAAAAAAATCGGCAGATTCAACGGGGGTCGAACCCGTGACCAGCCGATCCACAGTCAAACACCTTCAGCGCTGAACCGTCAAGGCTTTCATGTTGAAATGGAGATTTTATTCGTCTCTTATATGCAGTATGCAAACGAGCGCGCCACAATAGTGACAAGGTCGCGCAGGTGGCAAAGTGATTAGCCGAAATAGTTCCAAGTAATCGTATATTTTGACAGTTGTACAAATTTTTCTCAACATATCGTATGTATATACATCAGTGATATAAAAGATTATCTTTGCAGTTGATTTAACGTTTGAATGACCTTTTTTTAAAAGTTTTTCAAAATCGAGGTCAGCAGGGTCAGACACAATCATTCATTTATTGTTTTGAAACACTCCGGCAGGGTCAAAAGAAACAGTTGTTGGCGCCGATGATGTCAGCAATATGGCGAATTTCCGCCCCACCCGTGAGATTTGCTCTCTTCACGTCATGAGCTCATTGAACTGCTAGTGAACCGTGCTCAATATGTACCGGCTTCCGCTCTCTCCATCATCAACGACGATATATATCGGTGCCTGCCGTGCGAGGTCGTTTCAATGAAAAAGACAGACGCCACTGCCGTACCCGTACCTGAGAAAACTTGCCGTTTTAGGCAGATTTGCGATGATTGAAACAATACATCTACCTAATTAAATTCATGTACTCGAACGCACGGAATCAGTATGTGCTGGAGTTTGAAAAGTTTGGGTGCGGGATATGATAATGATGATAATGAAAATGTTTACATCTGTACATGGATGATTAGATAACAAGACAAGGAAGAAGAAAAAAATCCAAAAAAAAATCGGCAGATTCACCGGGGGTCGAACCCGTGACCAGCCGATCCACAGTCAAACACCTTCAGCGTTGAACCGTCAAGGCTTTCATGTTGAAATGGAGATTTTATTCGTCTCTTATATGCAGTATGCAAACGAGCGCGCCACAATAGTGACAAGGTCGCGCAGGTGGCAAAGTGATTAGCCCAAATAGTTCCAAGTAATCGTATATTTCGATAGTTGTACAGATTTTTCTCAACATATCGTATGTATATACCTCAGTGATATAAAAGATTATCTTTGCAGTTGATTTAACGTTTGAATGACCTTTTTTAAAAAGTTTTTCAAAATCGAGGTCAGCAGGGTCAGACACAATCATTCATTTATTGTTTTGAAACACTCCGGCAGGGTCAAAAGAAACAGTTGTTGGCGCCGATGATGTCAGCAATATGGCAAATTTCCGCCCCACCCGTGAGATTTGCTCTCTTCACGTCATGAGCACATTGAACTGCTAGTGAACCGTGCTCAATATGTACCGGCTTCCGCTCTCTCCATCATCAACGACGATATATATCGGTGCCTGCCGTGCGAGGTCGTTTCAATGAAAAAGACGCACGCCACTGCCGTACCCGTACCTGAGAAAACTTGCCGTTTTAGGCAGATTTGCGATGATTGAAACAATACATCTACCTCATAATTCATGTACTCGAACGCCCGGAATCAGTATGTGCTGGAGTTTGAAAAGTTTGGGTGCTGGGTATGATAATGATGATAATGAAAATGTTTACATCTGCACATGGATGATTAGATAACAAGACAAGGAAGAAGAAAAAAATCCAAAGAAAATCGGCAGATTCACCGGGGGTCGAACCCGTGACCAGCCGATCCACAGTCAAACACCTTCAGCGCTGAACCGTCAAGGCTTTCATGTTGAAATGGAGATTTTATTCGTCTCTTATATGCAGTATGCAAACGAGCGCGCCACAATAGTGACAAGGTCGCGCAGGTGGCAAAGTGATTAGCCGAAATAGTTCCAAGTAATCGTATATTTCGATAGTTGTACAGATTTTTCTCAACATATCGTATGTATATACCTCAGTGATATAAAAGATTATCTTTGCAGTTGATTTAACGTTTGAATGACCTTTTTTAAAAAGTTTTTCAAAATCGAGGTCAGCAGGGTCAGACACAATCATTCATTTATTGTTTTGAAACACTCCGGCAGGGTCAAAAGAAACAGTTGTTGGCGCCGATGATGTCAGCAATATGGCGAATTTCCGCCCCACCCGTGAGATTTGCTCTCGTCACGTCATGAGCACATTGAACTGCTAGTGAACCGTGCTCAATATGTACCGGCTACCGCTCTATCCATCATCAACGACGATATATGTCGGTGCCGGCCGTGCGAGGTCGTTTCAATGAAAAAGACGCACGCCACTGCCGTACCCGTACCTGAGAAAACTTGCCGTTTTAGGCAGATTTGCGATGATTGAAACAATACATCTACCTCATAATTCATGTACTCGAACGCACGGAATCAGTATGTGCTGGAGTTTGAAAAGTTTGGGTGCGGGGTATGATAATGATGATAATGAAAATGTTTACATCTGTACATGGATGATTAGATAACAAGACAAGGAAGAAGAAAAAAATCCCAAAAAAATCGGCAGATTCAACGGGGGTCGAACCCGTGACCAGCCGATCCACAGTCAAACACCTTCAGCGCTGAACCGTCAAGGCTTTCATGTTGAAATGGAGATTTTATTCGTCTCTTATATGCAGTATGCAAACGAGCGCGCCACAATAGTGACAAGGTCGCGCAGGTGGCAAAGTGATTAGCCGAAATAGTTCCAAGTAATCGTATATTTTGACAGTTGTACAAATTTTTCTCAACATATCGTATGTATATACATCAGTGATATAAAAGATTATCTTTGCAGTTGATTTAACGTTTGAATGACCTTTTTTTAAAAGTTTTTCAAAATCGAGGTCAGCAGGGTCAGACACAATCATTCATTTATTGTTTTGAAACACTCCGGCAGGGTCAAAAGAAACAGTTGTTGGCGCCGATGATGTCAGCAATATGGCGAATTTCCGCCCCACCCGTGAGATTTGCTCTCTTCACGTCATGAGCTCATTGAACTGCTAGTGAACCGTGCTCAATATGTACCGGCTTCCGCTCTCTCCATCATCAACGACGATATATATCGGTGCCTGCCGTGCGAGGTCGTTTCAATGAAAAAGACAGACGCCACTGCCGTACCCGTACCTGAGAAAACTTGCCGTTTTAGGCAGATTTGCGATGATTGAAACAATACATCTACCTAATTAAATTCATGTACTCGAACGCACGGAATCAGTATGTGCTGGAGTTTGAAAAGTTTGGGTGCGGGATATGATAATGATGATAATGAAAATGTTTACATCTGTACATGGATGATTAGATAACAAGACAAGGAAGAAGAAAAAAATCCAAAAAAAAATCGGCAGATTCACCGGGGGTCGAACCCGTGACCAGCCGATCCACAGTCAAACACCTTCAGCGTTGAACCGTCAAGGCTTTCATGTTGAAATGGAGATTTTATTCGTCTCTTATATGCAGTATGCAAACGAGCGCGCCACAATAGTGACAAGGTCGCGCAGGTGGCAAAGTGATTAGCCGAAATAGTTCCAAGTAATCGTATATTTCGATAGTTGTACAGATTTTTCTCAACAAATCGTATGTATATACCTCAGTGATATAAAAGATTATCTTTGCAGTTGATTTAACGTTTGAATGACCTTTTTTAAAAAGTTTTTCAAAATCGAGGTCAGCAGGGTCAGACACAATCATTCATTTATTGTTTTGAAACACTCCGGCAGGGTCAAAAGAAACAGTTGTTGGCGCCGATGATGTCAGCAATATGGCTAATTTCCGCCCCACCCGTGAGATTTAATTTGCTCTCGTCACGTCATGAGCACATTGAACTGCTAGTGAACCGTGCTCAATATGTACCGGCTACCGCTCTCTCCATCATCAACGACGATATATGTCGGTGCCGGCCGTGCGAGGTCGTTTCAATGAAAAAGACGCACGCCACTGCCGTACCCGTACCTGAGAAAACTTGCCGTTTTAGGCAGATTTGCGATGATTGAAACAATACATCTACCTCATAATTCATGTACTCGAACGCCCGGAATCAGTATGTGCTGGAGTTTGAAAAGTTTTGGTGCGGGGTATGATAATGATGATAATGAAAATGTTTACATCTGTACATGGATGATTAGATAACAAGACAAGGAAGAAGAAAAAAATCCAAAAAAAATCGGCAGATTCAACGGGGGTCGAACCCGTGACCAGCCGATCCACAGTCAAACACCTTCAGCGCTGAACCGTCAAGGCTTTCATGTTGAAATGGAGATTTTATTCGTCTCTTATATGCAGTATGCAAACGAGCGCGCCACAATAGTGACAAGGTCGCGCAGGTGGCAAAGTGATTAGCCGAAATAGTTCCAAGTAATCGTATATTTCGATAGTTGTACAGATTTTTCTCAACATATCGTATGTATATACCTCAGTGATATAAAAGATTATCTTTGCAGTTGATTTAACGTTTGAATGACCTTTTTTTAAAAGTTTTTCAAAATCGAGGTCAGCAGGGTCAGACACAATCATTCATTTATTGTTTTGAAACACTCCGGCAGGGTCAAAAGAAACAGTTGTTGGCGCCGATGATGTCAGCAATATGGCGAATTTCCGCCCCACCCGTGAGATTTGCTCTCTTCACGTCATGAGCACATTGAACTGCTAGTGAACCGTGCTCAATATGTACCGGCTTCCGCTCTCTCCATCATCAACGACGATATATATCGGTGCCTGCCGTGCGAGGTCGTTTCAATGAAAAAGACGCACGCCACTGCCGTACCCGTACCTGAGAAAACTTGCCGTTTTAGGCAGATTTGCGATGATTGAAACAATACATCTACCTCATAATTCATGTACTCGAACGCACGGAATCAGTATGTGCTGGAGTTTGAAAAGTTTGGGTGCGGGGTATGATAATGATGATAATGAAAATGTTTACATCTGTACATGGATGATTAGATAACAAGACAAGGAAGAAGAAAAAAATCCAAAAAAAATCGGCAGATTCAACGGGGGTCGAACCCGTGACCAGCCGATCCACAGTCAAACACCTTCAGCGTTGAACCGTCAAGGCTTTCATGTTGAAATGGAGATTTTATTCGTCTCTTATATGCAGTATGCAAACGAGCGCGCCACAATAGTGACAAGGTCGCGCAGGTGGCAAAGTGATTAGCCGAAATAGTTCCAAGTAATCGTATATTTCGATAGTTGTACAGATTTTTCTCAACATATCGTATGTATATACCTCAGTGATATAAAAGATTATCTTTGCAGTTGATTTAACGTTTGAATGACCTTTTTTAAAAAGTTTTTCAAAATCGAGGTCAGCAGGGTCAGACACAATCATTCATTTATTGTTTTGAAACACTCCGGCAGGGTCAAAAGAAACAGTTGTTGGCGCCGATGATGTCAGCAATATGGCGAATTTCCGCCCCACCCGTGAGATTTAATTTGCTCTCGTCACGTCATGAGCACATTGAACTGCTAGTGAACCGTGCTCAATATGTACCGGCTACCGCTCTCTCCATCATCAACGACGATATATGTCGGTGCCGGCCGTGCGAGGTCGTTTCAATGAAAAAGACGCACGCCACTGCCGTACCCGTACCTGAGAAAACTTGCCGTTTTAGGCAGATTTGCGATGATTGAAACAATACATCTACCTCATAATTCATGTACTCGAACGCCCGGAATCAGTATGTGCTGGAGTTTGAAAAGTTTGGGTGCGGGGTATGATAATGATGATAATGAAAATGTTTACATCTGTACATGGATGATTAGATAACAAGAAAAGGAAGAAGAAAAAAATCCAAAAAAAATCGGCAGATTCAACGGGGGTCGAACCCGTGACCAGCCGATCCACAGTCAAACACCTTCAGCGTTGAACCGTCAAGGCTTTCATGTTGAAATGGAGATTTTATTTGTCTCTTATATGCAGTATGCAAACGAGCGCGCCACAATAGTGACAAGGTCGCGCAGGTGGCAAAGTGATTAGCCGAAATAGTTCAAAGTAATCGTATATTTCGATAGTTGTACAGATTTTTCTCAACATATCGTATGTATATACCTCAGTGATATAAAAGATTATCTTTGCAGTTGATTTAACGCTTGAATGACCTTTTTTTAAAGTTTTTCAATATCGAGGTCAGCAGGGTCAGACACAATCATTCATTTATTGTTTTGAAACACTCCGGCAGGGTCAAAAGAAACAGTTGTTGGCGCCGATGATGTCAGCAATATGGCGAATTTCCGCCCCACCCGTGAGATTTGCTCTCTTCACGTCATGAGCACATTGAACTGCTAGTGAACCGTGCTCAATATGTACCGGTTTCCGCTCTCTCCATCATCAACGACGATATATATCGGTGCCGGCCGTGCGAGGTCGTTTCAATGAAAAAGACGCACGCCACTGCCGTACCCGTACCTGAGAAAACTTGCCGTTTTAGGCAGATTTGCGATGATTGAAACAATACATCTACCTCATAATTCATGTACTCGAACGCACGGAATCAGTATGTGCTGGAGTTTGAAAAGTTTGGGTGCGGGGTATGATAATGATGATAATGAAAATGTTTACATCTGTACATGGATGATTAGATAACAAGACAAGGAAGAAGAAAAAAATCCAAAAAAAATCGGCAGATTCAACGGGGGTCGAACCCGTGACCAACCGATCCACAGTCAAACACCTTCAGCGTTGAACCGTCAAGGCTTTCATGTTGAAATGGAGATTTTATTCGTCTCTTATATGCAGTATGCAAACGAGCGCGCCACAATAGTGACAAGGTCGCGCAGGTGGCAAAGTGATTAGCCGAAATAGTTCCAAGTAATCGTATATTTCGATAGTTGTACAGATTTTTCTCAACATATCGTATGTATATACCTCAGTGATATAAAAGATTATCTTTGTAGCTGATTTAACGTTTGAATGACCTTTTTTAAAAAGTTTTTCAAAATCGAGGTCAGCAGGGTCAGACACAATCATTCATTTATTGTTTTGAAACACTCCGGCAGGGTCAAAAGAAACAGTTGTTGGCGCCGATGATGTCAGCAACATGGCGAATTTCCACTCCACCCGTGAGATTTGCTCTCTTCACGTCATGAGCACATTGAACTGCTAGTGAACCGTGCTCAATATGTACCGGCTACCGCTCTCTCCATCATCAACGACGATATATGTCGGTGCCGGCCGTGCGAGGTCGTTTCAATGAAAAAGACGCACGCCACTGCCGTACCCGTACCTGAGAAAACTTGCCGTTTTAGGCAGATTTGCGATGATTGAAACAATACATCTACCTCATAATTCATGTACTCGAACGCCCGGAATCAGTATGTGCTGGAGTTTGAAAAGTTTTGGTGCGGGGTATGATAATGATGATAATGAAAATGTTTACATCTGTACATGGATGATTAGATAACAAGACAAGGAAGAAGAAAAAAATCCAAAAAAAATCGGCAGATTCAACGGGGGTCGAACCCGTGACCAGCCGATCCACAGTCAAACACCTTCAGCGTTGAACCGTCAAGGCTTTCATGTTGAAATGGAGATTTTATTCGTCTCTTATATGCAGTATGCAAACGAGCGCGCCACAATAGTGACAAGGTCGCGCAGGTGGCAAAGTGATTAGCCGAAATAGTTCAAAGTAATCGTATATTTCGATAGTTGTACAGATTTTTCTCAACATATCGTATGTATATACCTCAGTGATATAAAAGATTATCTTTGCAGTTGATTTAACGTTTGAATGACCTTTTTTAAAAAGTTTTTCAAAATCGAGGTCAGCAGGGTCAGACACAATCATTCATTTATTGTTTTGAAACACTCCGGCAGGGTCAAAAGAAACAGTTGTTGGCGCCGATGATGTCAGCAACATGGCGAATTTCCGCCCCACCCGTGAGATTTGCTCTCGTCACGTCATGAGCACATTGAACTGCTAGTGAACCGTGCTCAATATGTACCGGCTTCCGCTCTCTCCATCATCAACGACGATATATATCGGTGCCTGCCGTGCGAGGTCGTTTCAATGAAAAAGACGCACGCCACTGCCGTACCCGTACCTGAGAAAACTTGCCGTTTTAGGCAGATTGCGATGATTGAAACAATACATCTACCTCATAATTCATGTACTCGAACGCACGGAATCAGTATGTGCTGGAGTTTGAAAAGTTTGGGTGCGGGGTATGATAATGATGATAATGAAAATGTTTACATCTGTACATGGATGATTAGATAACAAGACAAGGAAGAAGAAAAAAATCCAAAAAAAATCGGCAGATTCACCGGGGGTCGAACCCGTGACCAGCCGATCCACAGTCAAACACCTTCAGCGTTGAACCGTCAAGGCTTTCATGTTGAAATGGAGATTTTATTCGTCCCTTATATGCAGTATGCAAACGAGCGCGCCACAATAGTGACAAGGTCGCGCAGGTGGCAAAGTGATTAGCCCAAATAGTTCCAAGTAATCGTATATTTCGATAGTTGTACAGATTTTTCTCAACATATCGTATGTATATACCTCAGTGATATAAAAGATTATCTTTGCAGTTGATTTAACGTTTGAATGACCTTTTTTAAAAAGTTTTTCAAAATCGAGGTCAGCAGGGTCAGACACAATCATTCATTTATTGTTTTGAAACACTCCGGCAGGGTCAAAAGAAACAGTTGTTGGCGCCGATGATGTCAGCAATATGGCTAATTTCCGCCCCACCCGTGAGATTTAATTTGCTCTCGTCACGTCATGAGCACATTGAACTGCTAGTGAACCGTGCTCAATATGTACCGGCTACCGCTCTCTCCATCATCAACGACGATATATGTCGGTGCCGGCCGTGCGAGGTCGTTTCAATGAAAAAGACGCACGCCACTGCCGTACCCGTACCTGAGAAAACTTGCCGTTTTAGGCAGATTTGCGATGATTGAAACAATACATCTACCTCATAATTCATGTACTCGAACGCCCGGAATCAGTATGTGCTGGAGTTTGAAAAGTTTGGGTGCGGGGTATGATAATGATGATAATGAAAATGTTTACATCTGTACATGGATGATTAGATAACAAGACAAGGAAGAAGAAAAAAATCCAAAAAAATCGGCAGATTCAACGGGGGTCGAACCCGTGACCAGCCGATCCACAGTCAAACACCTTCAGCGCTGAACCGTCAAGGCTTTCATGTTGAAATGGAGATTTTATTCGTCTCTTATATGCAGTATGCAAACGAGCGCACCACAAAAGTGACAAGGTCGCGCAGGTGGCAAAGTGATTAGCCGAAATAGTTCAAAGTAATCGTATATTTCGATAGTTGTACAGATTTTTCTCAACATATCGTATGTATATACCTCAGTGATATAAAAGATTATCTTTGCAGTTGATTTAACGTTTGAATGACCTTTTTTTTAAAGTTTTTCAAAATCGAGGTCAGCAGGGTCAGACACAATCATTCATTTATTGTTTTGAAACACTCCGGCAGGGTCAAAAGAAACAGTTGTTGGCGCCGATGATGTCGCAATATGGCGAATTTCCGGCCCACCCGTGAGATTTGCTCTCTTCACGTCATGAGCACATTGAACTGCTAGTGAACCGTGCTTAATATGTACCGGCTTCCGCTCTCTCCATCATCAACGACGATATATATCGGTGCCTGCCGTGCGAGGTCGTTTCAATGAAAAAGACGCACGCCACTGCCGTACCCGTACCTGAGAAAACTTGCCGTTTTAGGCAGATTTGCGATGATTGAAACAATACATCTACCTCATAATTCATGTACTCGAACGCACGGAATCAGTATGTGCTGGAGTTTGAAAAGTTTGGGTGCGGGGTATGATAATGATGATAATGAAAATGTTTACATCTGTACATGGATGATTAGATAACAAGACAAGGAAGAAGAAAAAAAGAAAAAAATAATCGGCAGATTCACCGGGGGTCGAACCCGTGACCAGCCGATCCACAGTCAAACACCTTCAGCGTTGAACCGTCAAGGCTTTCATGTTGAAATGGAGATTTTATTTGTCTCTTATATGCAGTATGCAAACGAGCGCGCCACAATAGTGACAAGGTCGCGCAGGTGGCAAAGTGATTAGCCGAAATAGTTCAAAGTAATCGTATATTTCGATAGTTGTACAGATTTTTCTCAACATATCGTATGTATATACCTCAGTGATATAAAAGATTATCTTTGCAGTTGATTTAACGCTTGAATGACCTTTTTTAAAAAGTTTTTCAAAATCGAGGTCAGCAGGGTCAGACAAAATCATTCATTTATTGTTTTGAAACACTCCGGCAGGGTCAAAAGAAACAGTTGTTGGCGCCGATGATGTCAGCAACATGGCGAATTTCCGCCCCAACCGTGAGATTTGCTCTCGTCACGTCATGAGCACATTGAACTGCTAGTGAACCGTGCTCAATATGTACCGGCTACCGCTCTCTCCATCATCAACGACGATATATGTCGGTGCCGGCCGTGCGAGGTCGTTTCAATGAAAAAGACGCACGCCACTGCCGTACCCGTACCTGAGAAAACTTGCCGTTTTAGGCAGATTTGCGATGATTTAAACAATACATCTACCTCATAATTCATGTACTCGAACGCCCGGAATCAGTATGTGCTGGAGTTTGAAAAGTTTTGGTGCGGGGTATGATAATGATGATAATGAAAATGTTTACATCTGTACATGTATGATTAGATAACAAGACAAGGAAGAAGAAAAAAATACAAAAAAAATCGGCAGATTCAACGGGGGTCGAACCCGTGACCAGCCGATCCACAGTCAAACACCTTCAGCGCTGAACCGTCAAGGCTTTCATGTTGAAATGGAGATTTTATTCGTCTCTTATATGCAGTATGCAAACGAGCGCGCCACAATAGTGACAAGGTCGCGCAGGTGGCAAAGTGATTAGCCGAAATAGTTCAAAGTAATCGTATATTTCGATAGTTGTACAGATTTTTCTCAACATATCGTATGTATATACCTCAGTGATATAAAAGATTATCTTTGCAGTTGATTTAACGCTTGAATGACCTTTTTTTAAAGTTTTTCAAAATCGAGGTCAGCAGGGTCAGACACAATCATTCATTTATTGTTTTGAAACACTCCGGCAGGGTCAAAAGAAACAGTTGTTGGCGCCGATGATGTCAGCAATATGGCGAATTTCCGCCCCACCCGTGAGATTTGCTCTCTTCACGTCATGAGCACATTGAACTGCTAGTGAACCGTGCTCAATATGTACCGGTTTCCGCTCTCTCCATCATCAACGACGATATATATCGGTGCCGGCCGTGCGAGGTCGTTTCAATGAAAAAGACGCACGCCACTGCCGTACCCGTACCTGAGAAAACTTGCCGTTTTAGGCAGATTTGCGATGATTGAAACAATACATCTACCTCATAATTCATGTACTCGAACGCACGGAATCAGTATGTGCTGGAGTTTGAAAAGTTTGGGTGCGGGGTATGATAATGATGATAATGAAAATGTTTACATCTGTACATGGATGATTAGATAACAAGACAAGGAAGAAGAAAAAAATCCAAAAAAAATCGGCAGATTCAACGGGGGTCGAACCCGTGACCAGCCGATCCACAGTCAAACACCTTCAGCGTTGAACCGTCAAGGCTTTCATGTTGAAATGGAGATTTTATTCGTCTCTTATATGCAGTATGCAAACGAGCGCGCCACAATAGTGACAAGGTCGCGCAGGTGGCAAAGTGATTAGCCGAAATAGTTCCAAGTAATCGTATATTTCGATAGTTGTACAGATTTTTCTCAACATATCGTATGTATATACCTCAGTGATATAAAAGATTATCTTTGCAGTTGATTTAACGTTTGAATGACCTTTTTTAAAAAGTTTTTCAAAATCGAGGTCAGCAGGGTCAGACACAATCATTCATTTATTGTTTTGAAACACTCCGGCAGGGTCAAAAGAAACAGTTGTTGGCGCCGATGATGTCAGCAACATGGCGAATTTCCGCCCCAACCGTGAGATTTGCTCTCGTCACGTCATGAGCACATTGAACTGCTAGTGAACCGTGCTCAATATGTACCGGCTACCGCTCTCTCCATCATCAACGACGATATATGTCGGTGCCGGCCGTGCGAGGTCGTTTCAATGAAAAAGACGCACGCCACTGCCGTACCCGTACCTGAGAAAACTTGCCGTTTTAGGCAGATTTGCGATGATTGAAACAATACATCTACCTCATAATTCATGTACTCGAACGCCCGGAATCAGTATGTGCTGGAGTTTGAAAAGTTTTGGTGCGGGGTATGATAATGATGATAATGAAAATGTTTACATCTGTACATGGATGATTAGATAACAAGACAAGGAAGAAGAAAAAAATACAAAAAAAATCGGCAGATTCAACGGGGGTCGAACCCGTGACCAGCCGATCCACAGTCAAACACCTTCAGCGCTGAACCGTCAAGGCTTTCATGTTGAAATGGAGATTTTATTCGTCTCTTATATGCAGTATGCAAACGAGCGCGCCACAATAGTGACAAGGTCGCGCAGGTGGCAAAGTGATTAGCCGAAATAGTTCAAAGTAATCGTATATTTCGATAGTTGTACAGATTTTTCTCAACATATCGTATGTATATACCTCAGTGATATAAAAGATTATCTTTGCAGTTGATTTAACGTTTGAATGACCTTTTTTTAAAAGTTTTTCAAAATCGAGGTCAGCAGGGTCAGACACAATCATTCATTTATTGTTTTGAAACACTCCGGCAGGGTCAAAAGAAACAGTTGTTGGCGCCGATGATGTCAGCAATATGGCGAATTTCCGCCCCACCCGTGAGATTTAATTTGCTCTCGTCACGTCATGAGCACATTGAACTGCTAGTGAACCGTGCTCAATATGTACCGGCTACCGCTCTCTCCATCATCAACGACGATATATATCGGTGCCTGCCGTGCGAGGTCGTTTCAATGAAAAAGACGCACGCCACTGCCGTACCCGTACCTGAGAAAACTTGCCGTTTCAGGCAGATTTACGATGATTGAAACAATACATCTACCTCATAATTCATGTACTCGAACGCACGGAATCAGTATGTGCTGGAGTTTGAAAAGTTTGGGTGCGGGGTATGATAATGATGATAATGAAAATGTTTACATCTGTACATGGATGATAAGATAACAAGACAAGGAAGAAGAAAAAAATACAAAAAAAATCGGCAGATTCACCGGGGGTCGAACCCGTGACCAGCCGATCCACAGTCAAACACCTTCAGCGTTGAACCGTCAAGGCTTTCATGTTGAAATGGAGATTTTATTCGTCTCTTATATGCAGTATGCAAACGAGCGCGCCACAATAGTGACAAGGTCGCGCAGGTGGCCAAGTGATTAGCCGAAATAGTTCCAAGTAATCGTATATTTCGATAGTTGTACAGATTTTTCTCAACATATCGTATGTATATACCTCAGTGATATAAAAGATTATCTTTGCAGTTGATTTAACGTTTGAATGACCTTTTTTTAAAAGTTTTTCAAAATCGAGGTCAGCAGGGTCAGACACAATCATTCATTTATTGTTTTGAAACACTCCGGCAGGGTCAAAAGAAACAGTTGTTGGCGCCGATGATGTAAGCAATATGGCGAATTTCCGCCCCACCCGTGAGATTTGCTCTCGTCACGTCATGAGCACATTGAACTGCTAGTGAACCGTGCTCAATATGTACCGGCTACCGCTCTCTCCATCATCAACGACGATATATGTCGGTGCCGGCCGTGCGAGGTCGTTTCAATGAAAAAGACGCACGCCACTGCCGTACCCGTACCTGAGAAAACTTGCCGTTTTAGGCAGATTTGCGATGATTGAAACAATACATCTACCTCATAATTCATGTACTCGAACGCCCGGAATCAGTATGTGCTGGAGTTTGAAAAGTTTGTGTGCGGGGTATGATAATGATGATAATGAAAATGTTTACATCTGTACATGGATGATTAGATAACAAGACAAGGAAGAAGAAAAAAATCCAAAAAAAATCGGCAGATTCAACGGGGGTCGAACCCGTGACCAGCCGATCCACAGTCAAACACCTTCAGCGCTGAACCGTCAAGGCTTTCATGTTGAAATGGAGATTTTATTCGTCTCTTATATGCAGTATGCAAACGAGCGCGCCACAATAGTGACAAGGTCGCGCAGGTGGCAAAGTGATTAGCCGAAATAGTTCAAAGTAATCGTATATTTCGATAGTTGTATAGATTTTTCTCAACATATCGTATGTATATACCTCAGTGATATAAAAGATTATCTTTGCAGTTGATTTAACGTTTGAATGACCTTTTTTTAAAAGTTTTTCAAAATCGAGGTCAGCAGGGTCAGACACAATCATTCATTGTTTTGAAACACTCCGGCAGGGTCAAAAGAAACAGTTGTTGGGGCCGATGATGTCAGCAGTATGGCGAATTTCCGCCCCACCCGTGAGATTTAATTTGCTCTCGTCACGTCATGATCACATTGAACTGCTAGTGAACCGTGCTCAATATGTACCGGCTTCCGCTCTCTCCATCATCAACGACGATATATATCGGTGCCTGCCGTGCGAGGTCGTTTCATTGAAAAAGACGCACGCCACTGCCGTACCCGTACCTGAGAAAACTTGCCGTTTAAGGCAGATTTGCGATGATTGAATCAATACATCTACCTCATAATTCATGTACTCGAACGCACGGAATCAGTATGTGCTGGAGTTTGAAAAGTTTGGGTGCGGGGTATGATAATGATGATAATGAAAATGTTTACATCTGTACATGGATGATTAGATAACAAGACAAGGAAGAAGAAAAAAATCCAAAAAAAATCGGCAGATTCACCGGGGGTCGAACCCGTGACCAGCCGATCCACAGTCAAACACCTTCAGCGTTGAACCGTCAAGGCTTTCATGTTGAAATGGAGATTTTATTCGTCTCTTATATGCAGTATGCAAACGAGCGCGCCACAATAGTGACAAGGTCGCGCAGGTGGCAAAGTGATTAGCCGAAATAGTTCCAAGTAATCGTATATTTCGATAGTTGTACAGATTTTTCTCAACATATCGTATGTATATACCTCAGTGATATAAAAGATTATCTTTGCAGTTGATTTAACGTTTGAATGACCTTTTTTAAAAAGTTTTTCAAAATCGAGGTCAGCAGGGTCACACACAATCATTCATTTATTGTTTTGAAACACTCCGGCAGGGTCAAAAGAAACAGTTGTTGGCGCCGATGATGTCAGCAATATGGCGAATTTCCGCCCCACCCGTGAGATTTGCTCTCGTCACGTCATGAGCACATTGAACTGCCAGTGAACCGTGCTCAATATGTACCGGCTACCGCTCTCTCCATCATCAACGACGATATATGTCGGTGCCGGCCGTGCGAGGTCGTTTCAATGAAAAAGACGCACGCCACTGCCGTACCCGTACCTGAGAAAACTTGCCGTTTTAGGCAGATTTGCGATGATTGAAACAATACATCTACCTCATAATTCATGTACTCGAACGCCCGGAATCAGTATGTGCTGGAGTTTGAAAAGTTTTGGTGCGGGGTATGATAATGATGATAATGAAAATGTTTACATCTGTACATGGATGATTAGATAACAAGACAAGGAAGAAGAAAAAAATCCAAAAAAAATCGGCAGATTCAACGGGGGTCGAACCCGTGACCAGCCGATCCACAGTCAAACACCTTCAGCGTTGAACCGTCAAGGCTTTCATGTTGAAATGGAGATTTTATTCGTCTCTTATATGCAGTATGCAAACGAGCGCGCCACAATAGTGACAAGGTCGCGCAGGTGGCAAAGTGATTAGCCGAAATAGTTCAAAGTAATCGTATATTTCGATAGTTGTACAGATTTTTCTCAACATATCGTATGTATATACCTCAGTGATATAAAAGATTATCTTTGCAGTTGATTTAACGTTTGAATGACCTTTTTTTAAAAGTTTTTCAAAATCGAGGTCAGCAGGGTCAGACACAATCATTCATTTATTGTTTTGAAACAATCCGGCAGGGTCAAAAGAAACAGTTGTTGGCGCCGATGATGTCAGCAATATGGCGAATTTCCGCCCCACCCGTGAGATTTGCTCTCTTCACGTCATGAGCACATTGAACTGCTAGTGAACCGTGCTCAATATGTACCGGCTTCCGCTCTCTCCATCATCAACGACGATATATATCGGTGCCTGCCGTGCGAGGTCGTTTCAATGAAAAAGACGCACGCCACTGCCGTACCCGTACCTGAGAAAACTTGCCGTTTTAGGCAGATTTGCGATGATTGAAACAATACATCTACCTCATAATTCATGTACTCGAACGCACGGAATCAGTATGTGCTGGAGTTTGAAAAGTTTGGGTGCGGGGTATGATAATGATGATAATGAAAATGTTTACATCTGTACATGGATGATTAGATAACAAGACAAGGAAGAAGAAAAAAATCCAAAAAAAATCGGCAGATTCACCGGGGGTCGAACCCGTGACCAGCCGATCCACAGTCAAACACCTTCAGCGTTGAACCGTCAAGGCTTTCATGTTGAAATGGAGATTTTATTCGTCTCTTATATGCAGTATGCAAACGAGCGCGCCACAATAGTGACAAGGTCGCGCAGGTGGCAAAGTGATTAGCCGAAATAGTTCCAAGTAATCGTATATTTCGATAGTTGTACAGATTTTTCTCAACATATCGTATGTATATACCTCAGTGATATAAAAGATTATCTTTGCAGTTGATTTAACGTTTGAATGACCTTTTTTAAAAAGTTTTTCAAAATCGAGGTCAGCAGGGTCAGACACCATCATTCATTTATTGTTTTGAAACACTCCGGCAGGGTCAAAAGAAACAGTTGTTGGCGCCGATGATGTCAGCAACATGGCGAATTTCCGCCCCAACCGTGAGATTTGCTCTCGTCACGTCATGAGCACATTGAACTGCTAGTGAACCGTGCTCAATATGTACCGGCTACCGCTCTCTCCATCATCAACGACGATATATGTCGGTGCCGGCCGTGCGAGGTCGTTTCAATGAAAAAGACGCACGCCACTGCCGTACCCGTACCTGAGAAAACTTGCCGTTTTAGGCAGATTTGCGATGATTGAAACAATACATCTACCTCATAATTCATGTACTCGAACGCCCGGAATCAGTATGTGCTGGAGTTTGAAAAGTTTTGGTGCGGGGTATGATAATGATGATAATGAAAATGTTTACATCTGTACATGGATGATTAGATAACAAGACAAGGAAGAAGAAAAAAATCCAAAAAAAATCGGCAGATTCAACGGGGGTCGAACCCGTGACCAGCCGATCCACAGTCAAACACCTTCAGCGTTGAACCGTCAAGGCTTTCATGTTGAAATGGAGATTTTATTCGTCTCTTATATGCAGTATGCAAACGAGCGCGCCACAATAGTGACAAGGTCGCGCAGGTGGCAAAGTGATTAGCCGAAATAGTTCAAAGTAATCGTATATTTCGATAGTTGTACAGATTTTTCTCAACATATCGTATGTATATACCTCAGTGATATAAAAGATTATCTTTGCAGTTGATTTAACGTTTGAATGACCTTTTTTTAAAAGTTTTTCAAAATCGAGGTCAGCAGGGTCAGACACAATCATTCATTTATTGTTTTGAAACACTCCGGCAGGGTCAAAAGAAACAGTTGTTGGCGCCGATGATGTCAGCAATATGGCGAATTTCCGCCCCACCCGTGAGATTTGCTCTCTTCACGTCATGAGCACATTGAACTGCTAGTGAACCGTGCTCAATATGTACCGGCTTCCGCTCTCTCCATCATCAACGACGATATATATCGGTGCCTGCCGTGCGAGGTCGTTTCAATGAAAAAGACGCACGCCACTGCCGTACCCGTACCTGAGAAAACTTGCCGTTTTAGGCAGATTTGCGATGATTGAAACAATACATCTACCTCATAATTCATGTACTCGAACGCACGGAATCAGTATGTGCTGGAGTTTGAAAATTTGGGTGCGGGGTATGATAATGATGATAATGAAAATGTTTACATCTGTACATGGATGATTAGATAACAAGACAAGGAAGAAGAAAAAAATCCAAAAAAAATCGGCAGATTCACCGGGGGTCGAACCCGTGACCAGCCGATCCACAGTCAAACACCTTCAGCGTTGAACCGTCAAGGCTTTCATGTTGAAATGGAGATTTTATTTGTCTCTTATATGCAGTATGCAAACGAGCGCGCCACAATAGTGACAAGGTCGCGCAGGTGGCAAAGTGATTTGCCGAAATAGTTCCAAGTAATCGTATATTTCGATAGTTGTACAGATTTTTCTCAACATATCGTATGTATATACCTCAGTGATATAAAAGATTATCTTTGCAGTTGATTTAACGTTTGAATGACCTTTTTTAAAAAGTTTTTCAAAATCGAGGTCAGCAGGGTCAGACACAATCATTCATTTATTGTTTTGAAACACTCCGGCAGGGTCAAAAGAAACAGTTGTTGGCGCCGATGATGTAAGCAATATGGCGAATTTCCGCCCCACCCGTGAGATTTGCTCTCGTCACGTCATGAGCACATTGAACTGCTAGTGAACCGTGCTCAATATGTACCGGCTACCGCTCTCTCCATCATCAACGACGATATATGTCGGTGCCGGCCGTGCCAGGTCGTTTCAATGAAAAAGCCGCACGCCACTGCCGTACCCGTACCTGAGAAAACTTGCCGTTTTAGGCAGATTTGCGATGATTGAAACAATACATCTACCTCATAATTCATGTACTCGAACGCCCGGAATCAGTATGTGCTGGAGTTTGAAAAGTTTGTGTGCGGGGTATGATAATGATGATAATGAAAATGTTTACATCTGTACATGGATGATTAGATAACAAGACAAGGAAGAAGAAAAAAATCCAAAAAAAATCGGCAGATTCAACGGGGGTCGAACCCGTGACCAGCCGATCCACAGTCAAACACCTTCAGCGCTGAACCGTCAAGGCTTTCATGTTGAAATGGAGATTTTATTCGTCTCTTATATGCAGTATGCAAACGAGCGCGCCACAATAGTGACAAGGTCGCGCAGGTGGCAAAGTGATTAGCCGAAATAGTTCAAAGTAATCGTATATTTCGATAGTTGTACAGATTTTTCTCAACATATCATATGTATATACCTCAGTGATATAAAAGATTATCTTTGCAGTTGATTTAACGTTTGAATGACCTTTTTTTAAAAGTTTTTCAAAATCGAGGTCAGCAGGGTCAGACACAATCATTCATTGTTTTGAAACACTCCGGCAGGGTCAAAAGAAACAGTTGTTGGCGCCGATGATGTCAGCAGTATGGCGAATTTCCGCCCCACCCGTGAGATTTAATTTGCTCTCGTCACGTCATGATCACATTGAACTGCTAGTGAACCGTGCTCAATATGTACCGGCTTCCGCTCTCTCCATCATCAACGACGATATATATCGGTGCCTGCCGTGCGAGGTCGTTTCAATGAAAAAGACGCACGCCACTGCCGTACCCGTACCTGAGAAAACTTGCCGTTTAAGGCAGATTTGCGATGATTGAATCAATACATCTACCTCATAATTCATGTACTCGAACGCACGGAATCAGTATGTGCTGGAGTTTGAAAAGTTTGGGTGCGGGGTATGATAATGATGATAATGAAAATGTTTACATCTGTACATGGATGATTAGATAACAAGACAAGGAAGAAGAAAAAAATCCAAAAAAATCGGCAGATTCACCGGGGGTCGAACCCGTGACCAGCCGATCCACAGTCAAACACCTTCAGCGTTGAACCGTCAAGGCTTTCATGTTGAAATGGAGATTTTATTCGTCTCTCATATGCAGTATGCAAACGAGCGCGCCACAATAGTGACAAGGTCGCGCAGGTGGCCAAGTGATTAGCCGAAATAGTTCAAAGTAATCGTATATTTCGATAGTTGTACAGATTTTTCTCAACATATCGTATGTATATACCTCAGTGATATAAAAGATTATCTTTGCAGTTGATTTAACGTTTGAATGACCTTTTTTTAAAAGTTTTTCAAAATCGAGGTCAGCAGGGTCAGACACAATCATTCATTTATTGTTTTGAAACACTCCGGCAGGGTCAAAAGAAACAGTTGTTGGCGCCGATGATGTCAGCAATATGGCGAATTTCCGCCCCACCCGTGAGATTTGCTCTCTTCACGTCATGAGCACATTGAACTAGTGAACCGTGCTCAATATGTACCGGCTACCGCTCTCTCCATCATCAACGACGATATATGTCGGTGCCGGCCGTGCGAGGTCGTTTCAATGAAAAAGACGCACGCCACTGCCGTACCCGTACCTGAGAAAACTTGCCGTTTTAGGCAGATTTGCGATGATTGAAACAATACATCTACCTCATAATTCATGTACTCGAACGCCCGGAATCAGTATGTGCTGGAGTTTGAGAAGTTTGGGTGCGGGGTATGATAATGATGATAATGAAAATGTTTACATCTGTACATGGATGATTAGTTAACAAGGAAAAAGTGAAAAAGCACGCATGCATAAAAACAACAGAGGCTAGGCTCCGGTCATGCATTTATCAGCCGCCCACTCTTCAGTTCATAAATATGCATGTGCGTTTATTTACATTTTGGCCTTCACCGGCCACCTCTAGGATAATTGACAAACTAAAATGAGTATTGCGAATGCTGATTGGCTGAGGCCGAAAGGTCCCCCGCAAGGATTATCATAACAAGGTAGTTGTCGCAGCCATCATGGCAAATCCACGGAAGTTTAGCGAAAAGATCGCTCTCCACAACCAAAAGCAGGCCGAAGAAACGGCAGCCTTTGAGGCAATAATGAGAGAAGTCTCAGGAGCGACAAAGGTAGGTTAAATCACTCTGATAGATATGTTGAAATGCCTGTACACGACCCATGTTTGCGTGATGAAAATTTCACTTTGCACTTGCATGTAGCGTTCTGTACAAAATGTACACTGTACATTCCGTGTGCATCGTCAGTATGGCTGCGTGCAGGGAGATGCAACTAATCTGATGATCTCTTTTGCAGGGGCAGGGACAGGGTTATCTCCAGAAGCAGCCTCAACAACTACATATTGCACAAAACTTGGGTGCATATCGAGGAGGTTCATTACCCAATGTCAACCAGTTGGGATCAAACTCGATAGATTTGCAGGTGAGTTGGACTGACTTGGTCTTGGAAGTTGGAGTAGGCCTAGGGCCTATATGTAGTAGCCTATAGGTGAACTTGAATGAATGTCATGGACATGGCTTCATCAACCGTGCTGGTGGTGCTGTCGCTGTCGTTCTTACACAGTAAGATTAAGAATGAACATAGTAAGAATGACTGCACCACCAGCATTGTGATTGTTGACAAAGTCTTGACAATGACATTCAACAAACGATTGTACATTGTATGTTATTGTGTTACTGTTGAGTGAGTTTAGTGCATAGATGTGGTGGTACATGTGCCCCAATCTTGCTCGCCAACACTGTTGGACTGGTTATTTAGCACCCTTGTGACGTAAGATTGTCTTCTTGTATATATAGACCCCTCTGGCTAGCTCTACTGTCTGCAGTGAGAGACAACTTTCAGGCATACCGGGCCTTGAATTGTGCATCAATTGGAACAATATACGGATCACTTCTCTCCTTTTCCCCTTTTGATCCGTAACGCTCAAGTGTGTGGAGGCCTTCAGAAGTGCACTTTGCTACAGGACATGTACCGTAATATAGTTGTCTGACTGAAGGGGTTTTGTTATTTAAAATATCAAATGTGTTTCACACAAACATACCCAGAACTCCCATCAAAACTTGTGGTTCCAAAAGGCTCTATAATTTTGTACCTTTGATTAGATTGCTTACTTAACCCGATTTTCCCATTATATCATTCAGAATGCATTACACAACCTAGAGGACATACAGCAAGGTAGACAGAGCTTGGTAGATAGATTGCATCGGGATAGAACTCGCCAGATCATTGGTCATAGGAGACCATTTCCTTTTGACAAAAGGGTATCCTTTTCTTGAAAGAAATTGAATGTCTGACAAGACAATTTCACCATGTAACGTGTCCTGGTTATGGTTTTATTACTATCAGTTGATTGGATTTTGAGTGTTTTAGGGGATTTTTCTGTTGTGTCACTATTTTCAGATCTTATTTGGTAATGCCTATCACCCAAAAAAAGTAATATTTTAATTCTGACGTATGAGATCAAATTAATTTACCTTGTTTGTCACATCTTTTTAATTGATAGGATTTAATGATCTTTCAACTGAATATGTTTTTGACCAGGTCTGCAAGTGTAGACATTTGTCAACAGGTGGCTCTACTAGAGATGTTGTGCTCAAGCTTTCCAAATGCAAAAGCTAAATTGAGACATAGCTGGACATACATACATTTTTTTGTAACAACATACATTGTGCTGTGGTGATGTTTAGAATAAAAACCTGTAACTTGACCCTGTCCATACATGTACATGTGTACTTGTGGTTGTCAAATACTGAGAATATTCCTTGACTGCCGTCTCAGGCTGACACGTCTCCGTATGGATCCACTTATCTTTCGCCGCCACCAGATACAAGTTGGAGAAGGTAAGACAAGTTGCTCTGTAAAATATTGTTTGGTTTGAATTTTGAGTCAGACGGGAACATGGAAAAATTTGACCTAGAACCATTGTACATGTACCATTCAGAATCCGAAGTGTCACCAGGACTTGTTATGGTGGAAGTTTGTTGATTGCAAATACTAGCATGAGCAGTAGCATTTCTTCCAATACTGAAAATTAGCATTGGGAGAAGTACTACTGCTTGTGCTAGCTTCGAAAACCATGCTGAGATTTTAATGCTGACATGCAACATGTTGTCGTTGATACTGATGACTATGTTTATGATAATTTTCATCCGATATAGGTAAGTGTAAGCTATTCTGTTAAAATGTCCAGTAATGAATTCCTAATGTATTTATTTTTGACTTGTAATGACATGACATTGTTGATGAAGAGAGCCAATAATTGGCAAATACATGAAATACTGGAGATGTACTGGAAACCACATTATTTTCTTGAGCCTTGTTACAATACAAGTTGCTGTTGTGAACTACATGTAGTAACTTGGACCAAGTATGGAAGGACTGCCCATGACATCAGCAGTTGAATCAGGGTAGCCAACACCACAGGCTGTCTCCTATAGTCATAATATCAGCATTCAATCAGTCTCCTGCTGCGTTGATCGGTGGTTGGTCTCTCGGCAGGACTCAGTCGTCAGAGGAAAACCTTGCTGTTGTTTGGCTGATTAGGGAGCCAGCTCTCCAACCCTTCTGTTCATTTGCTGAACTGGTTACATCACACTCTCATCTTTGGTGTCATGTCAGTTACCTCAAGGGGGGGGGGCAATCTCAATTTAGAGCATCCTTTTTCCCTGAGTTTTTGACTGTAGGGGAGTGTAAAAGCTAAGTGGCTGCATTCACCTCATGTCAATGCTGACCTTGACTGTAAAAGCCAGGTGCCTGGATCCACCTCATGTCAATGCGAATCTTGACAAAGCTAAGAGCTTGTATCTACTCATGACAAAGCTGACCTTGACTGTGAAAGCCTGGTGCCTGGATCCACCTCATGACAATGTGAATCTTGAAATTTATTGATTAAAGCTAAGTGCCTGTGTCAACCTCATGACAAAGCTGACCTTGACTGTAAAAGCCAGGTGCCTGGATCCACCTCATGACAATGTGAATCTTGACCTTAAAGCTGAGTGCATGGATCCACCTCATGACAAAGCTGACCTTGACTGTAAAAGCCAGGTGCCTGGATCCACCTCATGACAATGTGAATCTTGACATTAAAAGCCAAGTGCATGGATCCACCTCATGACAATACTGACTGTGATTGTAAAAGCCAATTGTCTGAATCCATCTATTAACTTACCCTGACTGTAAAAGTGCCTGATTCCAAAGAGCTTGAGTGTTTAAATTTTTAGTCCCTCGACTTTGTCCATGTCTAATTCATGTAGCAATAAACGCCAAGTGCCTAGATTGACATAAGAAGACATGTAACCTTGTCCTCGGCCAAATGCCTGGAATCTGATCAAACCAAGTATCCATGTACACATGTAGATGTAGCTGCCTGAATCAGTTTCTTGTTTCCAATACCATGCCTGAACGTATAGGCATGACAATTCAGCCCTGATAAATAATCGAATATCTAAAACTGGTTAGAATATTAGGATGGCTAGGAAAGTGTGCTATTTTCATAGAATTCTAATCATCACAATTCACATTGGAGACAACCTGTTTTGGCACGTACGGCATGTACATGGGTATGAGGGTGGTTTTCAAATGCTATTTGACGATCTGTCCAGGATGTAATCCAGTCTGCCTACCTCGCTTTGCTTCTACTTGCTGTCCTGAATACTGGCAGCCAGAGAGATACCCACTTAGCCTGACATCAACATGTCCTCGTTGCTATGGTGATTCCTATTTTACTCTGTTGCACAAATACATTTGCTCGTACATGCACGATACTGTATATTTGTCAGTCGGGCTTTTTCTAGTGAAAATAGCATCATGGCAGCCATCAGGTGGTACTATTTTTAGCAGCACATCCCTCACGTAAAATGTACAAATGAGCACTTGCAACACACTTGCAATAGATTATCATTGCATTGAGTACTACTCCCCCATATCTAATGATGCATCTAAAATATCCCCAAATATACCCACACAAAGGATAACTGCAGAATCTGTTTTGCATGTCTATATCAGTGCATGGCTAGCATATAATTGATTTTTCTGTGCATCCCATATTTGCCTCGCCATAAATATGCGGAGATTGTTTTTAAAATTTGTAGGTTGTTTATTGCATGATTGATATTATGAATCCTTGTCTCTTTTGATATCGATGTTGCTGTGGCCTTGTATCTGATTGACACTGACTTAGTATGCTATCAGTAGAAGATGGTATGAGAAAAGTTAACGGCAAAGAGCTACAGGTGCAAGCTGCATTATTAGGTTCCTTTACCGCATAGATCCTACAGGTGACAGTTGCTATTATTATAATCCCTGTTCATGGATGAACTGTATGGGTGCACAGAGAGCACATTTTTAAAAATGTTCCACCTGAGATTTCTGCCTCAATTTCCAATATTTCACGGTACCTGGTACATATTGATGAAGCAAGTCCTTTGCCCAAGCTACAAATTCTATTTACCTCTCCTCTGAGTCTGTGTTTACTTCCAATATTGATTTTCATACACTGTGCATTTTACACCAACAGTTCACTACTGTCATTCATATCAGCTGATGAATATGATATTAGTTTATTGCTACATTTATTGTTTATTTTGTCATGTCTATCACCAAAGTCTTTTATACATAAACAAGCTGTCATGGTTCACCTTATAAGGTGTTGCATCCATGACTGATTCGAATAAATGACGCAAGTTTTGCTTTGATCGCAGAGGAATTATTTTCTAAAAATCTGCCATGTTGGCTGTTGGGCTCTACCTCTAGACAACATTGAAACTGTCACATCATAATCTTTGACGTCACGCCATGTTCATGTAGTCATGTCGTGTGACATTTTGACGGCTTATATGGAGGACGTGTGATGCCTTACATGCAAGGTCACGACACCAAAACGGCAAAATAACCTCTGTTTGAGCAGAGGAATTGAAATTTAAGATTTGAAAGCTGATTACATAGCATGAAATTCTTGTCAGGTTGTATATAGGCATCTTGATTTTTCCTTAGCAAAGTATTTGTTGTACATTGTATTTTTCAGGCCATTTCAGCCCTCTGTTCTGGCTACTCTGCTCAGGTACTGGTAGATTTGAAAGCGATTTGGAGACTTGTTCTCCTTCCTCTTTGCAAGACCCATGTGCATATTCAGATTTGAACGATATGATTCCATGACCTCGTAGTTGCACCCCAGATTATAACTTTAGGGGTACCGGTAACCTTCTCTGATTCTTGAGGAATCATGGGGACATTCACCCAAAAAAGTGGTGAGCTCCTGTGTGTCTTTGGGCCATTTCCTCCCAACATGCCTGAAGCACGTTGACAAATCCCAGATCTTCCCAATGATTCCCTTCTCATGATATTGAAATCCTACCTTTATCTCAGGAGAGGATGGATGCCTCTTCCATGTATAAAACAAGGCGCTGCTCAATGTATTCCCTCCTTTGAATACCATACCACCTTTTCTGTAAATCTGTTTCCTTATCTGAAGTCAAAATTCGACACTCCACCCAGTCACTTGAAAAGGAGGCTACTTAAGTAAATGCTTACTATGTGTCCTAGAGAACATGATAATCTTAAACTTGCATGAGTTATGAAACCATTAATGATGAATGATGCTCTGCTTATGCTGCATGGCCTACCCAAAGTCAAAGGACACTGTGACTATAGATACCACCCTTAGAGAGAATTTGGGGATATGGAAATTGTTGTCTATCCGACAACTTGGCTATCTTCCAAGCAATTCTAGCTAAAAACTTAACCGGTATTAAAACAACTTCATGTACTTAGAGCACTTTTCCTCCTTGATGGGTCGCAGGTGAATCACAGACATAGAAAGAAATGTTTTAGTGCCTGGCTTGTTCATGCATACAGTGAAAATATCTTAAAACCGTTTGAATTCTTCTAAATTTTTCCTGTATCTCATGATATTTTCAACATTCTCATTGCAGAACCAACTCGGACTCGGCATTACATACGAGTGCAAACTCGCCTTCAGCCTCGATGGAGCACTTAGGACCAACTACACCACCAGCAAATAGAAGAGGTGAGACGATATGTGTGAATATAACGTCTTGATGCCAGATTTTGAAGTTATTGTATCCTGCACTTTATAGTTCCTCATTATCTTCAAGAACACATTGGTGAATGGATTGATCGGTTCATGAATTGTTTTCTTGAAGATCCCTTGTGATGTCATCAGGTCATTTCTAACTGTCCAGGTTGCCCTCTTGCGTGGTGACTGGGAACTAATCTATTCCCTGACATTTTTATATTTACATTTATATATTTTTTATTTAAGTCACTGTTAATATGGGAACAAAACTATTCATGCCTATAAAGCTATTCTTGTATTCTGATCTAAGCTGTAGTGTAACCTGCAGTCACCAACTTAAATGATCAATAATGCTGTTCCTGATTGATCCTCCCACTGCTTGCCATGTCCTCCCTCTTGGTGATTTCATTTCACTGCCTGATAAGCTACTAGGTGACACAAAAAATATCATATACTTTCGATTTTGAATACCTCCCAAAATATGAATATATTTTACTAAATTACTGCCACATGCTTGTAGCTGAGAATGAGATCAAGGATACCTCTGGATCAGATTGTTGATGGGGCCTTCTAATTAATGAAAATAATGTTCAAAAACTACACAGGCTTGTTGTGTAGGGAAAGTATCCTTTTGGATCGGCTGATCT
The DNA here is from genome assembly GCF_910592395.1 of Lineus longissimus. Classification (NCBI taxonomy): domain Eukaryota; kingdom Metazoa; phylum Nemertea; class Pilidiophora; order Heteronemertea; family Lineidae; genus Lineus; species Lineus longissimus. The sequence continues at coordinate 26,307,791 of NC_088309.1, read as the reverse complement.
CTCTATTCAGTCATAGTATGGTTGTGTTTATCATGGATTGATTTTGATTATTCGAATCAACTGTATATACTATCAAAGATTCAAACATCAAAAGGTCTTCTTGTGTTTCATGAAGTACAAAGATGACAAGAACATACAAAGTTTACATCTATCTACCAGTCTATAAACATATTGATTTCCTCTAAAGCACATATCAATAACCATGGTTTAGTAGCTTGCTGATTATTGAAATTCGAAACTCGATTTCACCGAGGAATTTTTCAACATGTGATGTGTCTTCAGTTCACGTCAGATGTGTTTGTGCACTGATGCATGTAAAACCATTGAAGTTTCAAAGGGAACCTGCATCGCTTTCAATCAGTAAACATTTCTCTGGGAATTTGATCCTGAAAGAATTTTACATGCAGGGCAGTACCATCTGTTGAAGCAACAGCAATTGTTTGCAACTGTGGCTCCCATACGAGGGGAAACTTGTGCCCAAGGGGGTAAAATGTTTAGATAAATACATTTTTGTAGATGCATAGAGTACTTCACATATTTTCTTTTTTCATGCTATGCTTGCTGTATACATGTCGAGTTTAACTTGATACTGATAGATAGCATGAATAAAAAGAAAATATGTAAAGTCCAATCCCTTCCACATGCAAGTCTTTTTTTCCTTTCCAGCATTTCTCGGTGATTCAATTATGGCAGAAAATGCAGTGCTCAAGGGATACATAGATCCGAGAAGGGTGAGTGGGTCTCTAGTCTAGTAAACCTCATTAGTGTAAAGTACATGATTAATATTGATAATGCTGGGCTTAGACAGGCAGGGATCGATTGTCATGGTCGCAGCGTTCCCTCTGTTAGACTTGCTCATTTGATAATAACAGAGGAAATGAGCTGAACTAAAGTGGCAATATCATATGGCGATGTTTCTCAATTTTAACAAAGTTCTGTATGGTGACTATTGTCGTTATTGCGTTGTAACCGTTACTGGTTTCTTAATGCTTTCGTATCTTCTCCTGTGATGCAGTTTGTATATGAACCACAGCCCCTCACAAAATTGAAGCAAAAACGCTCATCCCGCCATGGAGGAAGAATATTCCCTGGAGAATAACTTTCTCCAGAGTGCAGAGCAAACGAATAAGAAGAACCTTGATCACCATTTCAGTAAAGCCTGATAACATGACTCAGTTAGTTTGAAGGTTATCATCTTTTTCAGCAGTTGATGCAGTCAAGACCGAAGTCGTGTGAAGTCCCTGGAATAAAGTAAGTGGCCAGTCAAAATGTACATACTGACTTCCATCATGTTTTAACTTTGCAAACTTTTACAAGATAGGATTGGGAGATTTCATCCTAAATTTCTGCTGTTCATCTTTTCAGCATTTACCCCTCTGCAGAACAAGAATCCACTGTAGGTCACATCCCAATATCGAACAACACCGGCTCATTACCCGATCTCACAAGTATACACTTTCCGTCGCCCTTAGTCACTCCGCTAGATGCTGAAGACCAGACGTACAACCAACAGCAGCAGCAGTCACAGCAACAGAGCCAACAGCAGTCTCAGCAGCAGCAACAGCAAGGACAGCAGCAGCAGCAACAACAGGGACAACAAACTAGTCCTACGAGTCTGTCACCAACGTCTGTTCATCACTTGTGTAAGTCTCGGTCCATCTGTCTTCATGCCCTGTCATGGACTTTGCAGTTGTTGCACCAAAAGTGCCGAAGTAGAGTCTAGCCGTAGGAATGATAGCAATTGAACCCTGCTGTACTCGCTTTGTATGATATTGATTTGCATGGCCTTATGTGATTCAGGTCTGCTATGGGAGGATGCCAATGACTTGTCATCAGAGTCATTCAGTTCCTTTTCCAGTAATCTGCTCTTGGATTGATTGAAGTGTAACTGAATTGTCAATTTCATTGCAGCTACTGGACCAGTGCGACAAACTCAGCAAACAAGCCCGATATCTCGGAGACGCCATGTGCATACAGCACCTAGCCCGTTAATTCTTGGTAGCCCCACACACATGAGACAGAATCAGGTACGTGTTGTAACGGTTGAAACTATTTTAGTGCATATGTTATATGGCTGCAGAACATGGTCATAATGACAGGAGCAACTTATAAAGATTATGACATGTCAGTTTGAAGATCAGTGCTGACAAGTATATGGGTTCTTTCATGAATGTTTATCACTTGATTGGTTTGCAGAACTTGAACCTGCCTGAGGCACCCAATTCCAAGGTAATACCCCTACTGCCCATACCAGTTTTCACGCCTTGGCACGGGTAACCATTGAAGTCTTCCACTTTTCCACTTTTCAAAATCATGCAAACGTTATTGGTCCTGTCAGAGGCACTTTTGTTGGTGGTTGATGAATTTGAAATGAGCAAAAGTTGCCTGATTGTCGTGCCCACGTCCTGCGAGCCCTTCACCATGTATAGCTGGTAAATGTAGTTGTAATACTAATGTTACTGTGTACATTGCGTTGACAGTTCAAAGTAGATGTGTTGACTAGTTTAGTTGTGTGTACTGCCCTTAATCAAAAGGATCTTATAAATGCATGCATGTATTGTTTGGTTGTTGTTTGAACTGTTACTGGTGAAGTATCAAGACCTCCAATTAGATAAGTTGCATTCCAGTGAGCCCTCAAAGATCGAGTGGAATACGAAACATTTGTAAATATTTTGCCATCCTTGTAAATTCTTCCGAGCAGTTTCAATCCTGATGTGGATTCCTTAGCACTGCTTTAATGGATGTGTGCTTGGAGTTTCCTAATTCATGTTCATTGGTATGGACAAAGTCAAACATTCTAACGATCCAACCTCAGTGATTTAAGAGTTTGGCATTGCCTACAGGATAAATGATAATGTACATCATAACATCTTCACCACAAAAGCTTTAGAATAGCAAATCATTGAGTATGAACACATGTACATGTAGTTGCTACATTTGAAAGTTCAAAAATCATTAGAGCTAGCTAGCTGGTCATTAAGAGTTGGTTGTTCGGTAGTACTCCTCTCAGTTTACCTTGCCGGCAGTTTGTTTATAAGTGAAATCTTACAGCTTGGAACACAGTCTTTACAGCAACTGGAATCAGTTACACAACTATCAAATGAGATGTCTGTCCAGAGACTTGACTTTGTCCTGGTGCTGGGCTGCTTTGAAATACATTTGCAACTTTCCTCCCGCAGAAATTTGAGGCTTCTGATCCAGTTACCAATTTAAGCCAATCAAAAACCTGTGATCATTATTGCCATGCTGTCTGTGCGGAGGTTTACATGATATGGGTCTTCTGATTGTCCAATACAAGCTGGATGACTACTGTTCAATGTTTTGCCTAACATGTGATTGAGAGGTGTACTACTAAAAATCTGAGAGGAAATTCAACGCAGTATGACGTCTTGTTGTATGTAGACCGTCTGTGAATTCAGGATTTGTCAGTATTATGTATTTTGTTGAAACCCAAGTAAAAGTCCACTCGATGTGCTTTGCATGTGTATGTTGTTTCCATTCAGGTGCACAGTGTAGATGGTAATAGATTGACAGTTGACCGGTTACCCCCGTATTATAACTTCTCCCAGCAAATGCAGCCATTACAACAGCCTCAGCCAGCGAGCCCCCAACCACCAGTCATTACGGTACATACTACTCAGGTCAGTCCGACTTTAAACATATGAATACTTTATCCATATGAGGCATGTGGGTATTAAAGGCACTAGAAAATGGCTCTTCTTTCTCGAATCTATATTTCCTGAAAGTGTCACTGGAAATTCATTTTCAGTTGGCGGGTATCCATGCATTGATTGTTTTGTCTCCCGAATTCCATTTAAATTTGTGTCAAAAGTTGGAGGGAAAAAGTCATTTCCTGACATTTTTCTGATGTACCCATCGATGGCCCTCATGGAAAAAGTAAATTTCTCTATCGGCTTTGTTTTTTTCTCTAGATGACTATCAGTCTCTAGAATTGATGTTGATACCCCTGCATATTATCATACCCCCCCCCCCCCGAAAGTATTCTGCATTAAAACTATTGGTACAGAACTTAACATTCATTCTGGAAATTTGGCCATTTTCCCAAACTAAACTAGTGCTTGCCGTTTTTGCTCTCAGAATGTCTTCCATGGAGGATTAAATGAACTTCCGGTTGGGGTGTTGATGCCCGCCACCTTTGAGCAGGTATCCAATTGTGGCAATGGCTGTGTGCTTTGGTGTGAATGATGATGATGAATGAGTTGTCTGCGAATCCATATGCTTTGCTAATTCACCTAGTTGCCCCACTTTTGGCTTGCTTCAGAAACAACTTAATCATTCAGGAACTTGAATCTCGCTGTAGATCATGACATTTTGCTTCAACAATTTATTTTTTTGCTTCAATCTCACCACAGTTCGTTTGACTCATTGCGGCAGACTCTCAAGAAATCTGGAAGTAATTAGCCTTGATCTTACGGTCGTGTTCAGCAAGGCCCAAACTTATTTTATCACTGCCGAACCATCACCAACCACCTATTTTGGAATCAGCTACAGTCAGGTGCCTGGGATATCTTTGACACGTTCCTGATGCCTCAAATTGAAAACAAGTGTTCTGTCACATTTTTGATATGATGTTATCTTCAGAGGTTGGTTGTTAATGACCCGACCTGCAACAAGGTATGAAATAATCATCCCTTGTCTCTGTTAAAAAACTCCATTGCATGCGGGATGCTTCAGTCAACATAGTTTTAATGATAAACATAGTTTGGGCGATCGGAAAGCTGTTTTACCTGAAATGTATGTTTGAATAGTCTGTTGCACTTTATACTTTACATTTGACTCCAATGGCTTGAAATGATCTTAATTCCAAAACCACTTTTCTTTCAGGGCTCAATGACTCAGTACCGAAATAGTCAAAGTCGAGACACATGTCAGTCGCCGACGTCGCCACACTCACAATCATCCTATTCACCGTCTCAGTCACCTGGGTTACCACCAGGTTTACCGCCGTTACCGCAGCCCCCGCCCCCGTCGACAGGCATGACAGGCAGCAATACGTCATATTCAGACGCGTACTACACAAATGCATTACAACACCAGTTCGAGCAGTTTAATATGGTAAGTTCAACGGAGATTATCAGTTTTAGAATTGCTTGCACCAGGAAGCGTTTCCTGAAACATATGAAGGGTCGCAGGAGTTAGGTGTTGGCAGTGGCAGTGGTGAACCTATGGCAAAATGGTTCGGAGTATACCTTCTGAAGTCTAAAGACAGCTACATGTATAATCGGATGGGCCGATGTCATTGCTTATCAGAGCACAAGGAAAGTGTTTTCAGGTTCTCTTGGTACATGTACATGAAGGTCAAAGATAAACTCTCGATCAATGTTCTGACAATCTTTGATTATTAAGGGCAGTAATCATGAAATAGCGGATGACTTTCTGCGTACCAGAGCAGAGGATGACCACAAATGGGAGAGTTTTGTAAAGGGATTATGATAGCTTTGTCTTCTCTTCAGCTCCAGGGTGATACCGCATCATTGACAAACGATGTATATACAACATTAAACAATGATGCGTATGCCAAGGCGGCTTTAGAACAACTGACCCAGGTGAGATCAGTCATGATCCATCTCACTATCATTTCATTGGCAAGGTCTAGAAATGCATAACAGTTCAAGTGATCAGCCCATCTTCTTTGTCTTCATTCATCTATGGCAAAACAGAGCCATCGGTGCCAATATATACACTTTGTCACCTAAGAACCAAGTCTGAAGGAGAAAGTCTTGTGGACTGACCACTTTGAAATGTTCAACCTCTGTGTAGTGACTGTCAATAGTGCTCACTATATTGAGGTTGGAATGGCAGCTGGGCACCTGAATTGTCCATTTCTTAACCTGTAGACATCCCTTGGGGTCTTTTTGCTTGGCGTATCAGTACAGTCATGATGAATGGTTTTGTTGACATCATTGTATTTACAGCCCATTACGCGTCTTATTTCATCACTCATTTAACTTTCATACGCCCTTCCACCTTAGCACAAAATTGTGTAAACAGTGGACCCAATTTTCTCCCATATGCATTTCATCATTGCACAACCATCCAACGCCTTGTCCTATTCACCAAGTCCCACGCTGTGTTCGGCACCATTTTGGATCATATTCCTAAACTGATTCACCGAACATTTTTGAAACGAGCTGAGCAGGTGTGTGCAAAGTTGAGCAGGGCACAGGAACTTTGTGAAGGGGACAAAGTATTGAATGGTTTTGTGTGAGGATGATTGTTATGGGTGAAAATCTGGTCAACAATTCACACCAGCTCGGTAGGGTGAAAGGAATATTGTCATCCGCTTGTTTGGTACCTCCATCTGTATCAGTATGTATGGTGATGCTTTTTTTGATTTGGTGTCTTTTCTTTCACAAACTTTTTCTCACTGATAGATCAGGGCTCTTCATCCCCCACAGGTGAATGAAAAGCTTTGTGTTCCCTGCATGTGACAGTTTTATAATTCTCTCTCGATGAACATTTCTTGTCAAACTGTGGGGAGATGATGTGATGATGTGTCAGCTTTGACTTTAATTTCCGCTTGGCGTTATCTTCTTCCATTAAGCCTATGAAAATTAACATCATGTTAAGTATCACCAAATTTATGACCAACTTGTTTCGAACAACTAAGCCCTGGACATCTAAAGTTGTCGTGCCTATATTGTGAAATAGCTGGTCAAAGTTCAGGCTGTTATGACACATCTAGAGTGGTAAGTTGGACCACTCATCGTCTTAATTACCTTTTTGGCGATTGTGGTATTGCTGATATATCATGTATTATCAATGTCTTCTCACTCTCCTTCCAGCTGCAGGACAATCAGCCGACGACGACAGTGAACAACAATGGTCTTTACAACCTCGGCCAGATTAGCAACCTACAGTTCTCACAAGCAAACATGCATGGCCTGTCGAGTAGCCAGGAGTTCCAACAGAATCAGTTCTATAGCCAGTCACCCCAACAGCCTATCTCCCCGCAACAATCGACGCCCTCACCTCACATGCACCAGCAGATGTCGCCACAGATGTCTCCGCAGCCTCAACAGGTGCAGACCCCAACCAGTAAAATACCAGACATTGTGTTGACAGGTAGGTTCATGATATGAGAAACTAAGTTAGTCCAAACTGATAACTTTTTCCAAGCAATTTCCAGATTAACAATATCAAAATGTGATAGAACTAATGTGACCGGTTTACCATTTGATAAAAAAGTTCCAATTGGTTAAGAAGACTTTTCACTTGGTGTGTTGAATACCCCATCACGTCTGTAAATCATAAATTCAGTGTAAGATGGACGGTATCCAAGATTGCTACTTGCTCTATGTCCATGTACATGATTTCAAATGTTTCTTTACTTCTTCCAGGGGCAGAAGATTTTTCTCGACAGGACTTCGCCAAAGATATAAGTAACGCAATGGCTAACATGACCGATACTTTTGACACTGACTTTTTCTGTGGGGATGACCCGTTAAAAGTGGGATTGGATCCGTTAGACTTTAATGAACTGCAGATGTTAACAGATCCCAGTTTAGTCACAGATCCAGCAACAGAGGACAGCTTTCGATTAGACCGGTTGTGAAATTTTGAGACCGGGAAGCCTCTTTTTGATGATGACCCGTGAGAGCTGCATGCTGCACGTGGGAACCAGTCATCCTAAAAGGCCCCCGGTCGAACGGTACGAAGGGAAGAGATGAACCAAAAAGACACTGTGGAATATTTGGTTGCTGCCAATGGAGACGCCACACAAATCTGGCTTAGCAGCATTGGTGCTTTTTGAAATGTTAACTCTCTTCCCCATTGTGACTTCCTGTAAACTTGGACCGCTACCCAAGTAAATACTGAAAACAAATAATTGAGGGATGCATGGTGTGCTTCAGATTGTGAACAGATTGTTTTGTTCTTAAGATATGCTGGTCATAGTGGAAAGTGTGGTTGTGTATATGATAGAAAAGAGTATATCACCTCCCAAAGGCATTTATGGCTGGCTTATTGAATCACTTTTAGCATGTACTTGGCCTTTGTCTAATCTTGACCATAATCAAGGTTGTAGTGACATTTGGCGGGCAGCTGTGAATATGATCAGAGTGGTTTAATTTCGAAGCATTGTTTCCCAGAAGACCTGTGGAAACATCATGGTTGCTTTGAAACAATCATTGTTGCCAGGATGTCATGACATTGATGCAGTTGCTGTGTGTCTTGGCTGGGGTAGTTGCATTTCTATACATGTACATTTCTGAATATTTTCTAATGGATTATCTAAGATAATGAATTCTGTGGTTGTGTTTACGTGTTGGACTTGTTTGATAAAGTTATATAGGTATCTCGACAGCTTTAGTACATTGTACAGTAGAAGTTCACTGAGATTTGGGCTAGGCCAGAAGTTGTCATTGTTAGAAATATTCCTTGAGAACTTGATGCCAATATAAAGCAAATTTGGTCTTTGTACATATAGGAGTTTCCTATTTAGTGAAATTTAGAATGAACCTAATTAAGACTACTGTTGCCATCAGCTTGCATGGATGAAGGTTTGAAAAATGACACATGCATTGTTTGAATGATGTTGTCTGCCGAGTGCTATTTGGTTCACCATGTGGCTAATCAATTGGATCAGCTGACAAGTAGAATTACCATGAACTACATTGTTGTCATTTCCATCTGATTGAAAAAAATACTCATTTCTTCAGAATCTTTGGAATGAAAGATATGAAAGACTTAATAGCCTGTGATATGTTCAAATGGGGTATTTGTACTGTAGATATAGTGAAATAGAAAGTCATTCCTTGAAGTTGAATAGGCCCTATTTTTTTCATTCTTGCCTCAGCTACATCGGGCACCAGAAATTTCTTTCTGCTCTTTGGATTTGGGAAAATCAACAGTGAGATTCAGTGATAGTGTGGGAGGGAAAATACTTCTACTTAATCATTTTGATGTAGCATTCAAGAAGCTGGGAACTCTAGTGTCATTATTGCTGAAAACCTTGAACAGTGCAATTCTCAAACTTGCAATAAGGTAACGAATTAGTTCTTATAAGTTAAACAAACAAGAAAAATGTACTAGCATGTCTGGGTATCTCCCCAGTTTGCATTAGAATTCCACATGTCACATTAGTACAGAATTTCTTGGTTGGCTATGGAGTCCTTGTGGTGTGGCAAGCACAGAAGTCAATATTGGTTTCATTCTAGCCCTGTAGTTAATGTATACCTGTGAGTGATTTCTTTCTGTGGTATATTTAGAAGTGTTAACACAACCGATCGTTTTTCTAGTGGTAAACAGCCAAAGTTTCCGATTGTAGAGCTGTAGAAACTAGAAATGGTGGAATCACTAGAACTGCCTCAATGGCAATGATGTTAATTTTCTAAACCTGTTACTTGATGTTGTTTTGTATAAGAGTCAATATTGTGGTTGGATATCTAAGTTACAGCATCATTTGACTTGAGTTTTTCAAGAATGTTTTATATTTTGAATTCTTTTGACAATTAGCACTTTTTTACGGTTTTCCTCTCAAACTGATGTTCACTACCACTACGCCTCACTGCATTGAGTCGTTGACAAATCCGTCATTAAGTGATATCCCTCAAGTCATCTTCTAACGAAGTGAAATGAAAATGCTTTGTCAGGCCTGTAGCTACATTTTGGTCAGGGAGGGGCAAAACACATTTTTGGGTGACCTTTGGGGTTCCAACCCCCCAGCCTTTGGCGATGGCCCTGCTTGTTTCTCATCAGTCGATAGCATATTTTTCTTCAGTTAGCCGAGAGATATCACAAGATGAAGTTTAAATTGTCATTCTGTCCACGGATAGCACTGCACCACTCAGTCTTTACTTTTTCAGAAAACTTGTTTAGATTTTATAACCCAATTTGCATTGGTCAGTGTTGCATGTGGTGTAAACAATTTTGTGATGCGTTATGTATGGCAAGCCATATAGGTGTACAGTAAAGTTATCGAAGTGGAAATATTTAGTGTTGTTCTCAAATTTTGATACTTTATCCAAAAACATTACTTTGTATAAAACTCATGCAAATGTATAGTGAATATATGATGATTTTCGCCGATTTCTGGCTTGTATAGTTCATGTGATGTGTACAGTAGATCTTAGTAATGTTTTAGTATTGTATTGTACGAGGAAACTGTTCAAGGACTGGGAAGGTCACTGTTATTAATGTGAGAGCAATTAATATCATTCGTAAAGGAGGCACATATCTGTGATTCTGACATTATTAAGATGCAGTTCCCAGTGAAACAACTAGAATTAGATTTTTCATCATTTTCTTTCTGAAATTTGACATAGTGTGTCTGCTCAGTACATGCGGTAGTGCGGGCTGTTGACAAAGTATCTCTGATATGGCATTTATGATGACTCGATAGTCTTAATCCATCCCTCTTAATACAGGACTTTTCGTTGTTATCCAAGATTCAACCGCAGCTCCACCACGTTGTGATGAAATATCACACTTTTGGGCCAATGAAACATACTGATGAATCCTGACTCAGAAAAGGTTGGAGGGTTGGGTCACGTCATGTCCCTCGGTATTGTCGTACACGTGTGATCTGTTACTGCAGCTGAGCCCTGCATGAGCATGGTAAGTAGTGTATTGAGCAGGCATACATTACTTATTTCACCTTTTGTTAAAGGAAAACAACATTCTCTTCCTGTGACAATGGTACATTCATGAAGCAGGAAATCTGTCCTCACAGTAAACTTTGACCCAAAGTCCTTGAATTGGTGGGCACTAGATTGAAGGGGGAGACGGTTGGTGCTAAGCTTTTGAAAGTTGTAAACATTGTTTAAATTGCCCCGATTAATTGCCCTTTAAATCATGAGTCATGTGATGATTAGTGCTTACTTTGTAGGGATGTGGGCTTGGTTGCTCAAAAAGGGTAAAAGTAAATAAACCAATTGACTGCCACTGTACAGCTCTCCCACATTGACCTTGGTCAAAGCACTTTACAACAATTGTCCCTCTTATTAGTCTCCACTGAGGAACTCCGGGAAAGAAGTTATTTGTGCACCATTCACTTGGGCTCTGTGACCAGATGGTTTTGAACCTCTGACCCTCGGGTTGTGATTCTGACAGCTAACCAGGGCACCATCACACATGGGTGTCAATTACTGTTCTTACATGTAGCTGAGGCTTATCCTTAGCAGCGACTAATATCCTCGTACACATAATGAGCAACCAAGCCCGAAATTCTGCTGGGATATTTAATGTGTTGTTGGGTTGGAAGTCAACTTGCCATGTATTTTCTGTTTATCCTTGTATATAGTATTACTGTGTGTCCCCAGGAGTCGCCTCCTATTTTTACCCTTTTCTGGTGTATATGTCAGTACAATTCTATTCTAGAGGGACGGTGAGTTGTTTTAGAGCAGTGCTATTTTTTGTTAATGATTACTGGTTAATTGACATACATTTAGTGATACAAGGCACGTAGTATCTCACCAGTGAGATGATAATACATGTACAAGTAGTTTTGACACTTTAAAGTCAATCTCACAAAAAGTAAAGGAAATTCTTATCAAAATTCAGAAATTAATTTTTCTCAGTTTTCTCAATTTTGAGATAGAGATTGCCATTGCTGAGGCATACCTTCCGGCCTTCTGGAACAGTGCGATATAATTTATGTCTGTGTGACCAAAGTATGCTCTTTTGTTGCAACTCCTTGGCAGCGACAACAAGTTGTAAATCATCTAGTTTATACCTACATGTAGATATCAAATGTTGGTAGACTGCTCAAAGTTGAGAATATACCAGCATCATAGCATAAGCTCACACTCGTGAGCTGGAATTCAGGTCACGTTCAATAGCATTTGACACTGAATTACAGTGAAACACCTGGCCAGATCTTATTCTGAAGACAGGGTAGCCTATTTCGATAATACATGTAGGTTGGTTTGACTAAAAAAATATGTCACTCAACGCTTTGTTTCTCATGCAATTGAAATTCCCAAATCCTGTTTGTCAATAATATATATGTAGTTGCTTGCATGATTGAAAGTACCATTGTGCTTTCGAAAGCATGAGAGGCAATGGGTCTGTCCTTAGTCATATGATAAACTGGTATAATCGTATACAACTAGGCTAGCAACACTGTTATTTTTCTCGGTAAATTCTTATTCTGCAGTAATTTGATAAGGACTCGGGAATTCTTAGGGGGGAGTTCCAAACTTACACACATGTCCCCCTAGTCCTTTTCTTGTAATCTTAAGTATGGTGCTGGTCCAGTTTGTGTGTGGTGGACCAGGGCCAGTGTAGACCTACCAACCCCTGACAATTTTTCTTTCAATTCTTTCTGTAAAAAGCCATCTTTTTGATGTTGTCTGTCAAAAGTTGTGTAAATATTCCGTCAGTTGTGAGATATTCACTATTAAAGGCTGAAGTTTGTACATTTCTATGGTGTAGCTCTTGATTTCAAATTACGATCGACTCTTCCGTGTTAAAATGTCATGTGCACAATTCATTGATACTGCCACTCTAGCGAAATGATGTCTTAATCGAGCCTGTCTGTAGGAAATTTCAGGTCTGTTTCCTAACTGTGTGTTATGAACAGAGTATGCTAGAATTGGATAAATACTCTTTTAAGTTTTCACTGAGGACAGTCGATGAGTTGAAAGTAATCATCCTACAAAATCTTGTAAACCAAGTCCTCAGTTGTGTTTCAGATAATGAAATCAGGGAATCGACCAACAAAATGTCAACTGCATCAAATTGATGAAATCGGCTGTTATCAAGTTGACATCATAAGACATCTTTTTGACTCCAAAGGATTTTGTATTCGATTGTAGTGGATTTCTGTGTGTTAGAGGACATATTTGTTATCTCACACGAAGTGCAGCACTCTGTGAAGCTTTATTTCTGTGTGTAAGAGGATATAATTGTTATCTTAGTACCAGTACAGCACTCTGTGAAGATTTTGTCACATACCTGTCCATAATGTATATAATTGAATGAGACATACTGTGTTTACACAATTAAGCTGGTGGAGAGGTGCAAGTGCAGAAGGCCGATTTTACATGTAATTGTCCTATGTGTAACAAGATGTGGCTCAACTGACTTAATAGTGTTGACACAATATGTTTTTGTTTAGAAGCGTCAGTCGGTGAAGATTCATTTGTAAAATCTAACAACTACTTAAGAGTTTGTTTACCCCTGTGATTAGTCAACTAAAATTTGTGACAGCCAGTAGTAATTCACCATAGTCTTCTTTGACACTTTCCAGGATTGCATCCTGTCAAAGTGAGGGCATGATAATTGTCTGTTTTGCGCTGACTTGGTTCTTGACTTCAAAAACATGCAGAGTAGATAGTGATCCTATTCTTACATGAAGCTTAGATGGGACATTGGTGTGTAGTCCTTCAGGCAATGTTCAACTATTTGTATATAATTGTGAAATGAAATTGATTCATTTTATTTTAAGAAAATATTTCTGGTTCGAAAAGCATGGACAGAATCATGGTACGGGATAAGATTTGATGCCACTGGTGAAAAAAATAATAATGTTTTTTTACGGTGGTGTGGATAGCATTGTTCCTGTTTATATTTATATAGTTTAAACCGATGATTATTTCGAGGTGAGGCATTGAATTGTGCAAACGGAACCAGATTAACAGAGTATTTAATTACAAATTTTTAAAAATAATTGGTTTAAAAAATGAAATATTTTTTTGATTTTTTTCAAATTTTTGGAGCTTTTGTTGATTTGATCAATCATATTGTGTGGCTGTGTGTTCTTTTTTGATCTGCAGGATCGCAAGTAATGATCATTTCTGTTTGTTACATTTATGTTTAAGTACTGCTATTTAAAAAAAGATATGTTGACAAATGACTAAATTTTAATCACTAAATCATGGCTGGTGATATTAATTAATAATATCCTAGATTGCATGAATGTTAATATAATGAGGAACATTTTAGAGCCAACTCAAAATTGACAATGTCTAATGAATTTTTGATTCTGGTCAAGTCGATAGCCAAAGATTCTGTATTTTACAGTGCAGTTTCCTTTTAGATCACATTTAGGATAGATCACCCGGGGAAGAATAATCCATATATCACATACACATGTAGAAGTGCACTATGATACATGACATCTTTGTCTTTTTTCTTGACCGCATACATACATCACTTCCCCGGTTCACTCTTCAGACAGTTGGTTGTGAGAATTTATGAAGATTTAAATTGTACAGATATATGCTCTATGGAAACTATCATAATAGATCATAGAAATCCTTTTTCACAGTGATATAGTGGACAAACTTCTTCACATGCAGATACTAAATGGTTTCTCAATAAACTGATTTTGCAGATTTCAAATATGTGCTAATTAGTGCTGTACTCTAATTCTGAGTCCACCTTAAATGTGGCATCACCATTGAAACCAATGGATTGGCAACATTGGTCAGTAGCCTCTTTTCATGCCCTAAAATAAGGTCATCTAAATCATCAGCTGAGTTCAATTTGTTTTTGAGAAATAACTGCATGTAACTCGTATGAAGTGCTGAGTCCGAGTTGTAGAGATTGTCCTCAGTGCTTATCGCTTGAAACATTGTTGCTGTTGCATATAACTAGGGATACACTTTATTGCCTCTGATTTAATCATGTCTTGATATGTTGTTTTGTTATGTATACTTAAAATTGTCAAAAGAATAAAACAACATAAACATTATGCTGGCATTAGTTGTTCAATTTGATGAATTTAGATGCAAAGGGAACTGCCGATAAATGGCATCCCGAAAAAGTTGCAACTGTGGAATTGAGAACCCCCCCCCCCCCCAATCTTTTTGGAATTGTTTTGTCAGACAGGGTCTCTATGAACACCAGTGTTTAGTAGCAGTCCTAAAGTGTAGTGTCTTCGGAATTACCATACAGGAATGTAGCTGGAGGCAAGGCCAGGCACTCCCGTCATTCAGTAGACCATACACCCATCAAAGGGAAAGGACACATTGGCTGGTCTCCTTTGCTACTTGCACAGGGTCTATCAAGATTTTCATGGTTTTGCACTTCTAGTACCCAATATTTGAGACGAACAAAAGCCTGCAGTCAAGAGGCCTTCACAGCATTTTACATCAAGAAGCACCATTTCTGTAGATTCTGCTACGGGGACTATGACATTTAAAAGCCGAGTGGCTCCTGATCGAGTTTACAGTGCTGCTTTAGTATGGGGAAATATGGTATGCATTGGTCATGAGGATACTGAACTGGTTGAGTAGATAGACTTGATCTGGTTGGTTAGATTTACACTTCGGCAGTTGCTACAGTCGTCAGCAGAGAACGGAGCCTTAACTGCCATGTCAATGTTGGCATCCATGAAATGGTTTTCCAGTTTGGTCGTGGCGGTGGCTATGACAGTCAGTCCATTCCAAAAGAGTGCTTCTTTCTCTTCATCTTTTACAATAACATTAGCAGAGGTAAACCACAACACACAGATAATTGCAGCTCTTAAATTTTCGAACCTTGTATGGTAACAATCATTCAGAAAAGCACCAAACGAGATAATACTATGAAATCAATTGTTTATTTCATTGTCAATTCAAATACAGAATCTGTATTTTGATTTACATGTTCAAAGCACGCATTATTCCATCTGATTCTGAATCAATGAAAATCAATGAAGGAAATGTCTTTGAAAACCATATAGCTATCTGTGCAAAAACAGGTCTGGGAATGTTCAGGGTCACATGTCTAATCAGGCATGGTGCTTTAATTAAAAAGTTGATCTATGAAAATCATAATCTACATATCCCAGCCGTCTTCTAATGAAAAATATCTCCCACTTCACGACTCATGCAATCAAACCATGCCGACTTCATTCAACAGTAAAAGCATAATTCATAAAAATAAGCAATATATACACACAATATACACAAGATTAACATAGAAGTCTTTCTGTCACACTCTGCTCCCCAATGCTCAATGCTCCCCAAGCAGATTATTGTATTCACTCTGCACAACCAGGATTACAAACTGAAGGATAACTATTATGTGAGAGTAAAAAACAAATTTCTAAGTGCTAATTTACAGCATACAGTGATAATTTATATTGCACAGATATAAATTAACCCCCTATCTTGTTTCTAATGCATCCAAAGTACCCCAAGTAACTGATAATCAGAGTGAACACAAGTGTTGAGATCAGCCACAGTTCTTTTAATTTACAAATCATCACACAGCTATTACATGTTTTAACAAGTTAAACACTTGAAAGTGAACACATCATGGCAGAGATTACAACCGAGAAATGCCCTCCTGAAATCGGCAAACTTTTAGTGTCAGTCACAATGGCGATATTTGAAACCCTGTTCCTGGCTCACTCGTGAACAGTACTCTGTTCTTTTGCATGGCCAAAATATGAGGAGCTTAGGAGTAAAAGTATTGATTGCGAACACTTGGTGTAGCGTTTTACTTAGACCTTCTGGTGATGGGGTTATGATGAAAACTACTATTCTCAGATAACTCAAGAACGGGGTTTCGAATCTGCCCAACTTGTCCAAAAAACAGTATCCTCATTTGGCCAACCAAGGATGTGCAGCAATAGCCTCTTTACTACGATCACCATAATCATAAAGAAGTTCCTCCCCTTCAGATATATCTCGGGCAGCAACTAAGATCAGGTATGGTCTGTTGTCGATTCCTACAACCTTTGTTTTACAGTTGCCTGATTTACTGTGATTGAGAAGACGACCTAGTTTACCACTTTCTGCTGTGGCATCAACGCTGAAGGAGAAGAGAGGATAGTTTTGATTGACGGCAAAAAGAGAACAATGATTTTAAACCAGTCAAGTCTTCATATTAGAAATAAACCTGACCTCATCGAAGTGAAGAGAAGCCCGTGATGGACTCCTGTCAGGCTGAAGATGAATCAACAATCGGCCAATTTCACCAATTGGCTCTCAACCATAGTGGCAGCAACAAATGGCCAATACAGCCTTTGAGGAAAAACCTTTTAAGATATGAAAAACTTACCAATAGTTTTTATTATTGTAGTTGAAGTAGTACATGTAGCAGCCAATGTCTGGTTTTTGAGAGTATTCAGCCTCCTTCTCTTTGGCTTTACTCAAGTCAATCAGGTTCCCACGATATTCAACCACAAAATCACCTCTCTGGAACACTTTACAAGACACAACACCCCGACCCTTGCCTTCAAAATCAACTACCTGAAATTGAGGATGCAGCCAATAATTTCATGTTGGTTTTAAAAGAAGTGTACATCAAAACATGAAAACAACAAGGAGCTCAAGGCTAAAACCAGATAACCGGGGTACCAGAAAAGCTATCTGACATAGTGACAAGAAAATTTCAGTCAGACTTCATCTTTGTACGAGTCTGCTTAACATGGAAGTCACATCAAGATAGCATCAACAATGAACTCATCATACAGGTGAAGAATTACCTTCAATCCATCTTCAGACCCTGAGAGAATAGCTTCTTCCAACATCTCTTTCTTTTGTTTCTGCAAAAAAATCAAATGTCATGAGCATGAAAACCAACACCCTTTTACTTATTTTTACTAAGTTTTGGTTGAACCTCGACTAAAAATTCCTTGCATTTCATGGGACTTAGTGCAGCATAGCCCAGGTTGGCCAAAAGTACAAACCTCAAAATCAGTCTTTAATCTTCGATCACTTCGGCGAACTTGGAAGTATTCTGTCAGCTGGTGGCTTGGAGCTTCTTCTTTCTTAGGTTTTCTGTAAGAAAATTGTACATTCATTATATATAAGAAAGAATCAACTGAAAAATGTTCCCTACAACACTGTCACTATGACATGTATTATGAAGAACTTGGTGGCTCATAAATTGGTCCTGCCGCCGAGGCCAAGTGAATTTGTGAAAGGAAGACTGAATCATACAGCTGTTGATTGTATAAATGTAAGTCTTAGCTCCCAAAGAATCTTCATAGAATGAGTTTTGACCCCTTATTTCTGGCAGGTGACGAGTACCCACCTTCTTCTTTGTGCGGTGGTAGGTCTGGTCTCTGTAGGTTCATCTGTCTCCTCTGTCTGTGCCTGGGACTTTTTTCCCTTTCCTCTCCTGCGCCCTCGTTTCTTCTTCGTACTACCAACCGGGGGTGTCTGTAATAGCTCATCAGCCAAAGGTTCAGGTTTGTCACCAGTAGCATCGATAACTATTTCTTTTGCTGTATATTTTGGTATGACCTTTGACTTTTTTGTTTTTATTGTGTTGGTAGTGCTTGCACTGGACTCATTTTTGGTAGGTGTTGACTCTGGTGTGAGAAAAGGTATTGGAGGTATTTCATTTTTTTCTGAAACAACAAGCATATTATGATGATATTAGTAGCAATGAACAGTAAGTACAAAAAGTGCCAGATCAGGATATTCTAAGCAGAACAGCATCTCAGAAACTAACACTAAGTAACAGAATCTCTTTTTTCATATTTTTTTATATTCACATTGGAAAATGATGAATTCATTTATACCTCCAGAGCCTGTCTGTGTTTGGTTGGGGCTTGTGGGAAAGAAGTCTGTAATTTTGGCATCTGTTTTTTCTTCCATGACTGCAAAATTGGTTCAATGCCCCTGCAAATGCAGAGAAAGAAAGACACGATTTAAAACAGATAAACAATACACACCTGCTTTGTTCTCATAACTACACTATGAAAATAAGATTTTAAACATAACATACCGCGTACCGGTACATGATGAGATCAGATGATAGAACAATGCCATTACACAGCCATCTTCGCCTTCGGAACGTTGCATAGGCCTTACATCATGAACATGTTAATATAATAAAAAATAGTCGGCCTACACTTAGGCCTACGTATTACAGGCATGATTGATACTGATAGTGATAGGGCGGCTGAGGGCCAGGGCCTTGGCTCGCTGGATAGCATGGATAGTGACAAGACGTACGCTAAGCGCCTACAGTTCGTATATAACTTATATCTATATTATTCGCTGCTGTAAAATGTACCTTTAGAAAACAATTATATATCATACAGTCTCCTTTATATAGTCGTTATGCGTTTATTTATTTCTTATTCTTGTCAAATTGAAATGTTTTGAACTTGGTGAACTTGATAATGATGCATGCTGGGGGCCGGAAATTAGTACATCGCGTATGTCATTCTCCAAGCGTCGTGAATGGTGAACATCGCTGTCAAGCCTGCCACACTCGACCTTCTGTGTGACAATTTCAGCGGGTGCATGTAAATTGGACATTTGGCCCGGCGCCCGGGAGATTGCTCGTATGTGGCCAATCTCCAGGTCTTCGGTCCGTCTGTTGAGTTTTACGTGCACCCGCTGAAATTCTCTCATAGTCCACAAACTACCAACTACCAACTGTGGCAGAGACAGTAGGTCGAGTGAGATATGCTTGGGCTTAATAATCACCATTGACGATGCTTGGAGAATTTTATGTGGCGTGTACATTTTGTACACAAATGTACAGCAATGTACAGCAGATGAAGAAATAAGTTGGTTTGATCGGACGTGTTGATGCGTTTTTGTTTTATCTCTTCTTCTGCTACCTTGCGAAGTAAATGTTTCCATCTTTTACCCATCAAGAGTAATAAGTAAGTATTCGTATTCCATTTGAGCCCCTTTTCTACTGCCAAATGTGATGAGTGTGAATGTTTGCAGTGTTTATATGCAGACATGATGAGTTCTTTCACTTTTCATCGCCTAGGCTAGGCCGGTGCTAGGCCTATACATAATGCGCATGTACATTTATGTATTGTAGGTGTAGGTCTAGCCTACTTTCTCTTAGGCCCTATCCTGTTTGTTTTGATATTTTCACTATACTTATAGGCCAGGGCCTATTCACAGATTTCATGATCTGCTGGATGCATGTCTTGTATGCATGCCAGCCTTCTGTTTATTTAGACAGAAGTAATTAATTAATATTAATTGTGTTGCCAAATATTAAGTGACATTATCAGAAAGTTCGTCAGGCTCTTTGTCTTTACAAATGAGAGTGAGAGTTTTCTCGACAATTCCTGTAAATCTTTTCTTCTGCAGATATCCATCTTCCCGAATAATTGTCTCATCATCTACATGAGGGCAAACTACTTATTTCTCACCAGCTTGTAGGATTCACTGTCAAAGTGACCCAAGAGTCATGTTTGGATTTGGTGGGAAAAGGGTAAGGTTTCCTTCAATTTAAGAGGCCACACTATTCAACAGAGCAACTTACAACAAAACTAAAACACAAGATATAGTTAAACTGCCTTTTCCACAGAAGATAATTTTTTTCTATTCTATTCAATTGAGTTGATAAAAGCTGACAGTTTATGGTATTTCTAATTGTGTTTTGGTCTTGCAGGATGAGGATGAGAAAGATGGTGCAGAGCCAAGTCAAGTGGATCTCTTCTCTCAGGCATTGGAGCAGTTGGCAGCGTTCTCAGCTCCTGAACCAGAGAAAGAGGAAAAACCCAAGCCAGTTGTTTCCAAGAGCACCCAACCTGTCATTGCCAGTACATCATCTATAATGACTAAAACATTTAACGCACCAGTAAGCAATGCAGCAACATCTACTGTGACGATTCAACCTGATGCTAGTTATACAGTTAGTCGTGGTGGCATTCAAATTAAACAGGAAGTGCCCAAACAATTTCAAACAGAGTTTTTAAACTTTTCTAATTCTGACAACAAACCAAAGGTCCCACAAGTCAGTATGTTGTCAGGTGTGAGCAGTAATTCTCCCATGATTCGAACTGTTGCCAAACCAATAACTGTTGTGCCTCAAATAGCACAAGATTCAGGCGTGAGTATAAACCAAGTTAGACTTGTGAAAGACCCAGTCACAGGACAGGTGAAAAAGATTGTGACTGTGAACCGTAGCCAGCTTCATAATTTGCAAATGCAGCAGCGTACCAGTGGATCATCTTCACCAATTCTGATGACGCAACCCAAGGTGATATCAAATAATGGTTTTCCCAAATTAGCCAGTGTCCCAACTCCTGTTGTGCAACCTCTGACCAATAAGGATGTGTCACGACTTTGGCTAAATGATGATATCAAGTTGAAACAAGTGCGGGGAATGACGCCTCCTGGCAGCTCAATGATGGAACAAGTGCCAGTTGAGGAAGAGGTTGAAGCTGAAGAGGATGAGTTGGGAGTCTCGGAGACATACTCGGATTACATGCCAACAAAATGTAAGTTCCAAATCCGAATAATAAAAAAGTGAAAGGTGATAATGCGAAAGACAATCCAGTTCAAAGACTAAATTAGGAATTGTATGTCTTCCTTGCTGCAATCTCTCTTTTTGGAAACATTCTGTAACATTCTGGATAACTGTTTGCCATTTTGTAGAAGGATCAGGTCTCGCTCTCGAGGTCATCTGTGTTCAAGACCACACAACATAATGTAATTTTTTTACTTTTCAGTGAAGGTTGGTTTCAAGCATCCTGATCCAGTTGTGGAGACAAGTTCCCTGTCAAGTGTGGAACCTCCTGATGTCCGCTACAGACTCTCCATCCCTGAGAGTGTGATTGACAACTGCCAGTTATCTGCCCTGCAGCTCGAGGCCATCACATATGCATGTCAGCAACATGAAACCTTCCTACCAAATGGGGATCGAGCAGGATACCTTATAGGTAGGCAAACTGTAGCTATGGAGAGCATTGACTTCTGAATTCAGAATTAGAATCCAAAATCCTTAAGTGGAAAGTTATACAAGCTTCCATGACATTTCTAAACAAAAACTGTCAGAAATGTGTCTGGAAATATAGAGACAAATGACGCCAATATCAACCTTTTTCTCTTTGCAGGAGATGGTGCTGGTGTAGGTAAAGGTCGTACTGTTGCTGGTATCATTTATGAGAATTATTTACTGGGACGCAAGAGGGCTTTATGGTATGTATATCCAGATAAGGAATAGCTGGTTTTCCAGAGATAGGAGGTCTAGCCTTTCTCTGGAGCCAGTTAATATCTTGGGCAGCAGACTTTATAATGCTATGATAGGTTTGCTTGTAAAGTTTTGGTTTTCTTGCCATTACAAGTTCTTTTGTTTTGTCTTGACTAGGTTGAGTGTGTCAAATGACTTGAAGTGTGATGCAGAACGTGATCTTTCTGATATCGGTGCTGGTCGAATTTATGTTCAACCTCTCAATAAGGTAAGGAACAAACCACTGAAAACTCAAGTTGGTTATAACATTTTGTAAGACAGAGTGACTCTGTCAAAGGCTTTAAAATATATCTGTTTCTCTACTCCTGCCATCATATTGTAGTCCCAACCAGGAAGGTTTGACTGACCTGATTGATAATGATACTTTTATGCTGCAGTTTGACATAAATGTAACTGTTCGGTGAACAAAATCTCTCGATTTCAGCTGAAGTATGCCAAGATCTCCTCAAAGATAAACAGCAGTATCAAGAAGGGTGTCATCTTTTCCACATACTCCTCTCTGATCGGCGAGAGCCAGTCGGGCGGGAAATACGGTACAAGATTGAAACAGTTACTCCACTGGTGCGGTGAAAATTTCGATGGGGTGATCATATTTGACGAGTGTCATAGGGCGAAGAACCTGTGTCCCACTGGCTCATCTAAACCTACTAAAACTGGTCTCAAGGTGCTCGAACTTCAGAACAGACTGCCAAAAGCAAGGATTGTCTATGCAAGTGCTACAGGTAAGAGTCTTGTCTGACTAATCTCAAACGTTTTTGATTGTCTTTTCTTACTTCAGTCAAGGATACCGAAGTCCTTGAAATAGACATTTTTGCTGTGTGTGGTTTCTTTATTCCTTAATGCTGGTATACACTTGCATGAAATTGTAGAAATTAAGAATTATGGACCGACAGAACGTTCTTTGGGTAGAAAATATTTTTCAACTTTAGGTATTTTGACGATTCCTTTTATGTGCTGTCATTGTTTTACAGGTGCATCGGAACCTAAGAATATGGCTTATATGGTCCGACTTGGTTTATGGGGTGAGGGGACGCCTTTCCGAGAGTTGAATGATTTCTTACAGGCTGTTGAGAGAAGGTAATGATCAATCATGACTATAACATCAAAGTATAAAGTAACATTATTCAGTTGTATCAACTGACTAAGCTTCTTGTGCAATATTGGTTCATCATTGGTTTTTAAAATTTGTTTGTGTACACTATTGTAGTAAGAGAACACTAAACTGTCTTCTCACCTGTCTATTTCAGAGGGGTAGGAGCCATGGAACTGGTGGCTATGGACATGAAGTTAAGGGGAATGTACATTGCCAGGCAGCTAAGTTTCCATGGTGTCACATTCAGAATAGAAGAGGTTCCAGTTCCCAAGGACTTTACTCAGGTCTACAATGAAGCAGTGAATGTGGTAATTATGATTGAAGTCCTGTCTGAATGGCCATAGCCAGCCAAGGAGTAAAGTGTGCCCCCCCCCCCCAGCTGTGCCAAAAGAACAGGTTTTTCATGAAAAATTGTTTGCCTCTTCAGGGCTTAAATGGGTTGTCCTACCCCTCCAGAGAGCGATTTGCCTCCCTCAGGACTGAACGATAACAATGGACCATGCAGAATTCTCTCTTTCCATTTGCAGTGGGTTGAGGCGAGGCACAGTTTCCAGACAGCTGCCAATATGATTGATGCTGAACCAGGGATGAGAAAGAACATGTGGGGCCAGTTCTGGTCAGCTCATCAACGCTTCTTCAAGTACTTGTGCATCTCAGCCAAGGTGCCTCACCTGGTCAAGTTGGCTCGGGAGGCGGTCAAGAATGGAAAGGTACGTGCCATAGGAGATGACATTTTCTAGTTGGTGTACATGTCTGCAGCTGCTATATGCAGCTTGTCAGCTATTTTTCAACAATCTTTGTGTCACTGTTGGTAGTAACACTGTTGGTAGATAACTTTTTCAATTAAAAATAAACATGTTCACATTTTCAGTGCATCGTGATTGGTTTACAATCAACTGGGGAAGCGAGAACTCTGGAGCAGTTGGAGGAAATGGGAGGAGAACTCAATGATTTTGTCTCAACTGCAAAGTAAGTCTTTTTTCATAATCCTACATGAACCTCAACATACTATGTTACTTCAGCCGGTGCTAGTCAGGTTCCTTCCAAGATGAATGTTGGTCATGTCTCTATCATTTCACAATTCTCATCTTTTGGACACAATTTCTGTGTCTTGGACTTGGCTGCTGATGATGATGTTTGATTGATTGTTATCGTCTGCTTTCAGGGGTGTGCTGCAGACACTGGTGGAGAAGCACTTTCCAGCTCCGACCAGGAACAAGTTTCTTGATCTGTTTTTGGGTGGTCCGAGCTTGTTTGATGATATAGACATCCCTTCTCCTGGTAGTGGGGGTGTCAAGAGGAAGGCTGGTGAGTGAAGATAATCTTCCTTTCTGCTCAAAAGTTCAGGCTGAAAAATGCAACAGAGTGTAAAATTCCATCAGGAACTTTTCATTGCTTGGGGGAGTTCAATAGACCAATTGCCTGTGCTTGGATTACAGCCAGTGGTACACTCCTTTCCAGTCTTTACTTATAAATTCGACATAGTGGTGATTTAGAAAAGAGCCAAACTCTGAATCAGGAGGCCGATTTAAACTTTCTGTTGAGGACACAAAAAACCGAGCAAGATGTGCTATAGAAATGTTTCCACCTTTCAGCATCTGATCGAAAGATGCAAGCAGCCAAGCGGTTCAGGGACATTGATGAGAGCAGTAATGGTAACAGATTTGGCTCAAGCTCATCTGACGAGAGTCAGGATGATGAAGATGACAGTAGTGATGACCTCGAGGGTGACTCGGATGATTCGGAATCTGAGGTGGATGACGAGTTCAATCCATTTGGGGCTGGCTCAGATAGTGACGATAGTGGTGAGTTAAAGTTTAGTTATGACAGTTTTTTATAAACAGATAAGATTTGGTTTATGAGGTGTTCTCTGGTCTTCTCAATGCCCATTGGCAAGTCTGCCATCTTTGATGGCCAGCACAAACAGATCTGGCGGGATGATTTTGAAACCTAGACTTCACTGTCGAGGACTGTGTGGAGGCTGTGTTGCTGTTGTTTTCAATACTGATATAACTGTTTTCAAATGTGTTTTCTGATATATTTTGCAGACCCATGGTTGAAGAAATCTGAGAAGAAACCAAAAGTGAAGAAACAGAAAATCAAGAAAGAGAAGAAGAAAAAGGAGAAGAAGAAGAAGAAAGAAAAGAAGGTGAAGGACGAGGACGAGGAATTCGACACCCAGTTGAAGGCAGCTGGACTCATGGGGCCTTCTTACCAGGATGAGAATAGTAAATCATCGCTTGTTGGGCTCAGTGGTAAGTTAAAAGGACAATAATTGTTCAGCTTTTTGGCCGAGACCGGTCAATGAGGTCAGAGAATCCTCGAATTACAAAAAAAGTGCAGAAATTTGCCAGTTTACTGTACTCATTTGTATTCAGTCTGTAAAACTTAAAGATTTGTTTACGTGCCAGCTGTTTTCATGACCCTCTTCTTTCACCTTAGAAAGTCAATATCACAGAAAATGAAAAGCTGTATCTGTGTCTGATCTGTATTTCAGGGACTGTTGTGAATACTAGACCCTCTGATGGTCTCACCGAGGAGGAAGCCAGGCAGAAAGCCATGGATATGAAACAGGACTTGCTGGATAAAATTGACCATCTTGGTGACAAGTTACCTCCTAATGCTCTTGATGAAATTATTGATTTGCTTGGAGGACCAGACAATGTGGCTGAGGTAAGGAATCAAGAATAACTTGAGAAAAAGCTGGTCAGTGGTTGGGTACTGGCATTACCAATGAGGCATATTAAGAAAGTTTTGATCATTTGTAATGACCTTGACAATTGACTTTCATACTTGGCTCTGTTTGGTATCAACTGATTGCCCCTACAACTCTTGAGATATACCAATCACAAACCCTGTACTCCACTGATGATGAACCAGAATTGTGAGTACCAACTCATTGTCATTTTTCTTGCAGATGACAGGTCGTAAGGGTCGAGTGGTCAGCACAGATGATGGTGTTCAATATGAATCAAGGCGAGAGTTTGACGTCCCTCTTGAGATTCTTAATCTTACTGAAAAACAGAGATTCATGGATGGAGAAAAGGACATAGCCATAATATCTGAAGCGGCCAGTTCTGGTATCTCTCTCCAAGCTGACCGCCGAGTGCGAAACCAGAAGCGTCGTGTTCATATCACACTAGAGCTGCCGTGGAGTGCTGATAGGGCCATACAGCAGTTTGGTCGAACGCATCGGTCGAATCAAGTCAGTGCTCCAGAATATGTGTTCATGATCTCCGAGTTGGCCGGTGAACGAAGGTTTGCTGCGACAGTGGCAAAGAGATTAGAGAGTTTGGTAAGTTTCACATGTCATTTCACCCTTACTTTGATATGATATGTGTACAGACAAGGGTGGATTTTGACTTGTATTAAAAGATAATGAGTGACCGGTGTAAGGCATCCCTGGACAACTAATCTTGTTCAAATCTGGCAGGAGAAGTTGAATTCTTTCACAGTTTATAGCCTTGTTTTGTTTGGTTCTGTGCTGTGCTGTTACGTTTATAACCGAAATGATTTCAGGGTGCATTGACACATGGTGATCGACGAGCTACGGACAGCAGAGATTTGAGTCAGTTCAATATTGACAACAAGGTGAGATCATTAGTTTGATGCTGTTGTCCAGTGATTGGGCTTGGCATCCAAATATTGGTTTTAAGCTTGTGGGGGTGATGACTGCTATAGGGTTGTTCTTGAGCTTTTTCACAGACAGATCGAGGTACATGAGCGATTGTCTCTCTTGGGATAATTTGGCACAATCTAAATATTCTGGAATTTGCAAGGTTTTACCTCTCTGTGCTGTTTCTCCTTCTTGAGTTCAGGTATCTTGAGTCCTCGTTATAAGAGAACTTCCTGAAGTTATTGAAACAAACTTCTTTCAGTTTGGCCGTGCTGCTCTCGAGTCTGTGATGAGGTCTGTGATAGAAATGGAGTCACCTCTAGTCCCTCCACCCACAAACTACAAAGGAAACTTCTTTGAGGATTTACGAACTGCTCTCATTGGTGTGGGCATGTTGGCTGCTGAGGAACATTTTGTCCTACCCTCCTTAGAAAAAGGTAAGACTAAGAGGAACTTTTGGCTGTTTCATTATTTTCTTCCTGTTGTAAGGTAAGGGGTTGATATATAGGCCTATTTACGATGTAGGCCTAGTGCTTCTGAACATGGTTTAGGAGGTTGACCTGCAGACTGTCTGAGATTATTTGGTTTGACCTCAGTGGCATGTTTCTTTGTAATACAAGACTCTTTCAGCATTTAAGAAAGTATAACATTTGGTATTTCAAACCAATGCATTGGGCAGGGTTAATAGTATAGTTTGACAATCCAAGGTGTAGGGCCTCTGTTCCTTAGCTTATTGGTCGAAGGACAAGTTAAGAAATTTTGTGTGTCCCAATGCTGAACCAAACTGTGTCATATTCTTTTTCAGATTACAATAACATCAGCAAATTCCTAAATCGGATCTTGGGCATGAAGGTGGAACTACAGAACAAACTGTTCAAATATTTCACAGAC
Source organism: Lineus longissimus (assembly GCF_910592395.1). Classification (NCBI taxonomy): domain Eukaryota; kingdom Metazoa; phylum Nemertea; class Pilidiophora; order Heteronemertea; family Lineidae; genus Lineus; species Lineus longissimus. The sequence goes on along the minus strand of NC_088309.1, from coordinate 26,280,333 downwards.
GTGTTGGCCTCAATCATCCTCCAAGCCAAACGAGACGGAAAGTGGGACATGGGAATTCTAGATCTTGGCGCTGGTGGGGAGAATGTCAAGATTATCAAAGCTCTCACCTTTGTCGGCAGCCAGGCATCAGGCACTGCCAAGACTACTCTTTACACTGTAAGATCATTACCAGTTCTGATTGTCCCTGTATTTATTGTTGAACACTGACCCGGTCAACTTTCCTGTTTGATGCATTGTCATTTGCGATGGAAAGCTGAAGGCTGCTCAAGTTGCTCATCTCATCTAACGTGAGCCTCATCACAACTTTTCATGTCATGTCTTGTCTTTATTGCAGGTGGGTGTTGAAAGAGGGTTATCATGGGACCAAGCCATGGATATCTGGAGGGAACATACCGGCAGGGAAGATGGCTTCTACACATCGAGACAGGTACTGTTAAACCTGATCGATTGTTCTCTCTTCTTCTTTATTCAGTGCACTGAAGTTATCCTTATCACAGACTGACATCTAGTATCCTCGCTGTCAATTTCATTAGACAAGGTTTTTGTAAAGGGTGAACAGCTCAATTAACTTGAGCCTTGACACATTTTGAAAAACTAACAACTGCCTTTACCCAAAGCAGACGTTTTCTTTGATACTCTCTCTCTTGGCCAGGAATGTTCAGTTGGTTGATACTGTTGGCACTGAAAGTAGTCTTATTGATGTTCATTTCCTAGGCCACCATTTTAGTCAAATTCATTTTCCAGGTTGGCATAGCAGTAATTCTAATTTCCTGCCAATTTCAGGTGAGGAATGAAAAACTGGCCGTGATTCTAGCTGTTGCAATGACAGGGTCCAAAAACAAGAAAATATTCACGATATATCGTCCAAACACAGGTCAGCAGCCAAAGACGGAATCATTAGAATCACTGCGGAGGAAGTACAAGAAGGTGATCCCAGACATTGCTCAAGAGTACTGGGATGAACAATTCACTGCCTCAGCAGTGCACTGTAGCCATGTGTTCTGGTAAGTCTACCTAGATGAGTGATTATTTTTTTCGCTTCACCCTGTATAATTCCCGGCGTCGTCATTTCACCGTTCGAAGAATCCGTTCCATGTATTGGGGTAAACCAATATACCCGAGGGTTGGCAGGTCTGGCTGTGATGTGCAGATACAGTGGTTGTTTACTTCAGAATTGATTCCTGTACTCTCATGTTCATTTGCAGGCATGGAAGTTGCAAGCGTATTGTGATAGGTCTACCCTGTGAAGTTGGTCTGCGTAGTCGGACGTTCTACGTACTGTGCGGCTCTGTCCTGAGTGTCTGGAGTAAAGTGGAATCTGTGTTAGCCTCAATGCCGTCTGGTATCCATTCCAAGATGCAGATTGTACGTCTCAGGACAGACGAGGGCAAAAGGATCGTAGGTAAGTGGTGTGACTGTCTCAGAATCATTGGTCGGGTAACTGGCAACAACATGATTTTAAGGGTGGCATGATGATACCTTTTGTACTCTTGTAGCAGTGATCAGGAAAAAGATTTTTATTCTTATCTCATATTGAAAGTTACATATACAATGTGCGATGATAATGATACAAACCCACCTTTTCTCTTCAGGTTCGATCATTCCTGCCAACTGTGTAAATCCATTGGTTAACGTTCTGTCGGGGAAGAATACTGACGAATCTAAACCATCACTCCTACCATTCCAACAGAAACCACCATCAGTCTTTGGTCCTAGCAGCAGGAACTCCAGTTTCTCAAGTTTTGGTCCTGGCAGCAGGAACTCCAGTTCGTCAAGTTTGGTCTCTGCATTTGGCATGATGGATATGCCTCAGTTTTAGGATAAAAATTATAGGGTATCCTCCCCAGAGTCATTTCGAATTGAGTCTTTGTTACGGTAGATCATTTAATTTTTCCGATCCCTGACATTGAAAATCTGTCTAAGGAATTGATACTGATTCTGACAAAGACTCAAATTTATAAGACTTAGGCCTAGGGTTGTTTAGACATCTTCAAAATGGTCACAAGAGTAAAAGACTACACTTGAGGGAAGTGGTTCCAGTCTCTGTATGCCTTTAATTTGCGAATGAAAATGTTGATGTTGGAATCAGACATTTCATGGTATCCTTTTGGGGAAGAAAAGGGGTCTGAGAAAAATGTACTCTGTACTCTTGTGAAATGGTGAAAATGTTGATTATCCCCTTTGGGAATCCCATTTGAACTCAAACCGGTGCTACCTACAGAAAACTAAAGCTGAATTTTGTTAAGATAGGACGAACTTCAGACAAGGTGAAACACTAAAAGTGTGTAAAGAATGTGGAAGTGGGAACTACTGTTGAAATCATTTTTCTAGAAAAGAGCTCAATGACATAAACAACATGGAAATTCTGTAAAAAGAACTGTGGGAAAAGTAATAATGTGAAGGATGTGTTTTTTTCGTTTGAAGATTAACATTTGTTTAATTTGGTGCTTTTGGGTGTGATGTCAAAGAAAATGCACCTACTTGTCTTTCCTCCTTGGGGCAGACACTGACCTTCATGTGCCTGTTGATATCTGAAACATTGACGATATTGCCAAGCAACTTTTCAGTTTTGTTGTTGATGTTCACAGCTGGCGAGAACTTATTACTACTCAAGTATGTCTCGCTTAGTTCTTTGGTAGTTGATGGTCCTGGATACTGTTAGGATGGTGGGTTTTTCACCAAGCTGAATTGAGTTCTTTAAATTTTCTCTACTTGTAAGAAGTTGTATGCTTGTGTGGAAGTTGTATTCAAGAGCAGAAATATATGTTAACCTGCCATTGTTGGTTGTGAATGTTTCGTTCAACATAGGAATGGTTCAAGGTCTAACCCATCTGCATTGAGATTGTGTCATACATCACATGTTTCTCTTGGTATGGCTTTAGGCTATTTGAATTTCTAAAGAATTGCAATGTGAGGCTCTTGACTTATGCACAGGTAGTCGTCATTTGTGTAAAGCACCACGTCTATTAGATTGTTCTAGTAATGTTGGGTGCCCCTGTATACATGTACATTTGTTTTCAGTCACAACCACCTAAAGTATCTGTTGGGGGGGAGGGGGTGTCCTTGGTACATAGCAGAAGGGGGTCAAGAAGTTTTTCTCTGACCCTGTTGGAATCCTCCTGAGATAGGATCACAGTCACGGGAGCATAATATGTGTGTCCTTCATCATTGGGGAGTTTTTTGTGTGTTTTTGTCTCAAATAGGTCATTAAAATTATTGAGAGGAACGTTTTGGCAGAAACTTGTCTCAAATGCATTTGTGTTAGTGACTGATGTGTGACTATTTCTAAAAGATTTGTATAAAATGAAAGATTCTTGTTTTGTATATTGTTAGCTAATAAATCTTCTTTGGCAAATTATGTTTCGATTGGTCCTTTGCTGTATCAGCTCTACTGTTGGTATGCATTCACATCAGTAGAACATGGTCTCTTCACCTCACCCAGGCAAAGACCATGACACCTTGGTACAACCCTTGGTCAAAGACACTGCCCAGACGACTGCTGGACGACCCTGGCAAAGAGACTATATCACCTTGGTACACATCCCCTTTTCCAATTGACAGCCCAGAAGACCACTGGACATAAAGTCCTAGCTTAGGCAAAGACCATGTCACTTGGATACATCACTGCCCAGTATAACTTCGATGCCTTGTCTATATTACTGCCTAAAGTGCTACTGTCTGGTCATGATATCCTTTCCAAAAGATACTGCCTAGACGACTGCTGGCCATGGTGTCCTCACCAGGCAAAGTCTACAGCCACAGCCAATTGTTGAAGTTAATGTACAATCACAAATGGTATAACGTGATGCTGATCATTGAACCAAACATCGGACCAAGACACACGCATATTTCAGACAGGAGCAGCCCTACAGTCACAACCATTGACAAGGCTCGATGGCCAACAATAGAGTGAGTGGAACTATATGGATTGTTCTAACCTCATAAGATTGGTGCCCAGCAGAGCTCTCGAACTGATCGGTCTTCAAGATAGGTTGTTCCTCTAACACACCATCGCCTACAGCTAGCACTGATGCTTGTCTTCAAGCCTAATAGTGTCAACTCGTCAGAAAAACTTGGTCTTTTAAGGTTGTGTAAAGGTCTTCCAACCTGACAAGATTTCCAGCTGGCAGAAGGTGGTTGTTCCATCGTCAGTCCTGTCGTCTCCATTAGCCTAATAGTGTCAACTTGTCAGAAAAACTTGGCCTTTTAAGGTTGTGTAAAGGTCTTCCAACCTGACAAGATTTCCAGCTGGCAGAAGGTGGTTGTTCCGTCGTGAGTCCTGTCGTCTCCATTAGCCTAATAGTGTCAACTTGTCAGAAAAACTTGGCCTTTTAAGGTTGTGTAAAGGTCTTCCAACCTGACAAGATTTCCAGCTGGCAGAAGGTGGTTGTTCCATCATCAGTCATGTCGTCTCCATTAGCCTAAAAGTGTTAACTTGTCAGAAAAACTTACAAAACTTGTGACATGGGCCTATTGCCTCTGCAAGGACAACCTGACCAGATTAAGTCTTCTTGCAATGTTCTACCAAGGTAGTATGATCTTTATGCCTGGTTAACGTTGAGGACGTCATGTCCAGCAGTATTCTGGGCAGTATCATTTCCGGAAGGATGTATCTAATGTGACGTGATCTCTGCCAGGGCAAGGACATCATGCCAAACTGTATTCTGGTATGTCTTGGCGGTATTCTTGACGAAGGTATGCATCGAAGTGATGTAGTCTTTGCCTGGACGAGAGGACATCACGTCTAGCGGTCTTATAGACAGTGTGAGGACATCTTACCAGCAGTCTTCTGCACTTTGTCTCTGACTAAGGGTTGTCTGTGCAGAGGTGACATGCACTCTTTACCAGGGCAAGGACATCATGCCCAGCAGTCTTCTGGGCATGGTCTTTAACCAAGGGTTGTATGTACCGAAGTGACATGCCCTCTTTACCAGGTCAAGGACATCATGCCCAGCAGTCTTCTGGGCATCGTCTTTAACCAAGGGTTGTATGTACCGAAGTGACATGCCCTCTTTACCAGGGCAAGGACATCATGTCCAGCAGTCTTCTGGGCATCGTCTTTAACAAAGGGTTGTATGTACCGAAGTGACATGCCCTCTTCACCAGGGCTAGGACATCATGTCCAGCAGTCTTCAGAGCAGCGTCTCCGACATAGGATTGTACCGAGGGGACATGGTCTCTTCACCCAAGGCAAGGACATCATTACCAAGGGAATTGCGCAAAGGGGTTGTGCAGAGGCAACAGGACATTTACCAGAGCAAGGGCATCATATATAAGGGTAGTCAACTGGGACAGGTGACACAGGCTCTCTGCCAGGCAAGGACGTAATGTCGAGCGATCTTCCAGGCAGTTTATGTGACCACGGTTTGTTCCTCATGTCTAGGAGCAGTTTCTCCAGACAAGAATTACAAAGCTGGTAGTGTTGGCACTCATGACATCAGATGAGGGCGGACACAATAACCAGAGCAGTCTTAGATGGAACAATGGAGCATAAACCCAAACTAAACCAAATATTCAGTGATATCTTTTTATTGATTAGTTCTCAAAAGCAACATTTGACTGGAATGGTACGTCAACAATTACAAGATAAACTTTATAACAATTAATTTGAAAACAATCCAATTATAACAGCATCGGAAATCCATCAACTTGAATCAGTTTCTGCTTGGTGCCACCTCCGAAGCAACAGTTCATACACACAAGTAATAAACCATCACAGTCACAAGCACATCGCCAAGCAACTCAAGGAAATCAGCAGTCCCTATCTATGAATGTTCTTGTGATTATCAATAAATCCAACTCGGAATCACTATCCTTAATGCACGCATTAACACTGTTTGTCAGTCAAGTCAGTATCCAAAGCACTTTCATTAGGATTCAACCTTCGAGTCTGCCTTTGATTATCCCAACCAATGCCTGGAAAAAAAAGACTATGGTCTTGAGGTGTAATCAAAAGGTTTTCAGAGAAAGCCCTATTATCAGCCAGAAACTAGTTCAGATGATATCAAATATCCTTTACCGGTAATAGACACAGTCAATTTATCACAAAGTACAATTGATACACAAAGTAACAAAATAAGAACTAGTTTCCTCGGCACTGCCTTTATAGAGTCACCATGAATAAGAAAATTCTATCAGAATACACCAGTCTGAAAAAAGGTTTTCATATAATGTTAAAATGCCTGTACACAAAGAAGCAGCACAACCATTTACCTCGGAGCATAGTGTCCCACTGAACAGGACTTGCAGGCGTTCACTCTCTTCCACAGTAGGCCTGCTATTATTCTTTTAACCACAACGGTACAGATTGGAGCATCGCCCATTGTAGTCGAGGACCAGTCTTCTCCCGTATTTTTCAGATGGTGGTTCAGGACAGACCCAGAAAGACATTCCTTGTAGCTATATCATTCTCTTTGTGTTTGTTCAGTCTATCTTTGTCTTTTTGTCTTTCCTTCTCCCTGTGTAAATCTCTGTCAAGATTCTGTAGAAAACGATTTGGGTGCTCAGACGGTTCACTCGATTTGTCTTTGATACCTAAATGAGAAAGAGATGGTATTTGATAAATCATTGAAATGGCAATGAAATATCAATGTTATTTCAGAGAGATAAGGAAAATCAATCTTGCTTGGACCGTGTTGAAGAAATCTTGCAATATGCCAATCCAATGCTTTTTCAGCAATTGAACAAGAGATGTTCCTTGGTTGTTAACAGTAGTGTTTACTTTGTACTGAGTGACACCATTAGTGAACAAACAATATGCATCTGCATGAATCACAACACAGCAGACATTGTCCAAGACCACGAGTAACTGATGAATGTTGCCCAGCAAAAACCAACATATTTTTACTCTAAACTTGGCATGAGATTTCATGATATTAATCACCAACATTGAGAAACTGATATTCTCTACAAAGGTCAACAAAAAGGTAAGGGGTTGGAGAGATCTGACCTACATTTACAACTGGTATTCATCGAGTGGTTTCCGAGATTACTGAGAAGCAAATGATTAAAATGCCAAGTTTAAATGTTGTTATTCAAATCAGTCAACCTCGAGACAAGGAGTGTGATGAAGGAAATCAACCATAGCCACAGAGTCGGAGAAGTGGCTATTAGTACGGCTAAACCAATGCCAGGATCCTTACGTATCTCAGTATTTATTCCGAGATGCATCACGTAACTTCTCTGGAAATTGGTTTTTAAAATGACCTTGACAAAGAAGTTCATAACACCAACTGAAGAGATGGAAAGAAGACACGGCGTAAAGGAACTTGCGTGTAGGTTTTAAGTTCAATTCACAAAATGTCGATCCAAAATATTAGACATAAGATTTCTTAGCGATTGACTTACGTTTTGACCCAACACCAATGCACAAACAGCAGAAGTGAAACAGCATTTTCTCTCAGTTTCCAGAACACATAAAGTGAACTTTTCAAGCCGACTCTTTTGACCAGGTCTCCTTCTGATAGAAAAAGTCATCCGATCCTCTCACATGACAGGTCAGAGGAACATAACATTATCATTTAACCAGAACTTTTGGAACCTTGGATTTCTTGCCTTACCTTGTACCCGACAGAACAGGATGGAAACTTGTGAGTGAATATCTTCTCTGCAACTGCAACATCACCTAAATTTCAAAGACATATGCCTTGCTGCTAATCACCTTACAAAAGAAAAGTCCGACGAAATGAAGTGGAATTGTATCAGACAAATGAAACAAATAGTAAATACAAAGGAATGCATTAAAGATGAACTGACCACAACCTTGCACACAAATCTCATCACAAGGTCCTCAAGAAAATCATGTTTTTTTTCAACACACCTCCCCTGCTGACTTGTCCACAAGAAATATCAACTTTTTGACCCTTTCTTAATCAAATCAAATCAGATTGAAAAAACCGACTTCAACTTTCTGGTAAATGGTTTGGATTGTACATTTTAACACTTACAGACCTTGAAGCCAGAATAAGTAAACACAACTGACTTCATCTTGACCAAGGGCATACACAAATTAGTGAAAATTTATCAAACTATATGTTTGGATCAAATTACCTCAGCTGCACAAAGACATCATCATTTTGCAAAGGTCCTCAGTGCAATCTCTCTCCCCCATTCTGATGCCGTCAACAATATTCAAAACCGAAAACAGGAATGGTTGTCATGTTGAAAAGACTCTGCTATCATTTCCTCAGTGAATAAATTACTCCTAATTATGTGGACACTAAATCCATGATCGCATCAAATCTCCAGTTCTGACGTTGTGTACCAATGCAGCATCACTATCTGTCTTGGTTAGTCACTGCAAATCCTCTCTGAATGATATCCAAGAAATTAGGAAAATTCCTACAAGCACTCCTCAACACACAGAGGCCTGAATCACTTGTAAAGGATGTATGTATATGCAAGAGACAAACTGATCCTGAACAACTTGGGGGAAAAAATTATCTCCTCTTTGGGTCAACTGCACACGCATTCACATGCTATTTTTAAAAGTGTTTCTGGAGAGGATTTCTTAGCAGCCATCTCCCCTCCGACCTTTCCCGCCCAATATTAGGCAGACAAGAATGAAAAGATAAGTGTGATGAAACCGTAATGTCAGGGTTCCCACCTCTGACCTGTGGGTGGTGATGAATGAATGGGACAAAAATATTCAAATTTCAAGAAGATACATTTATATTGTAAGGAATGAATTGTGTTAATTCAGCCAGATGTTTGTTAGTTTAGAACTTGTAACAGATAACGATTCCTGATAGCAACCTCTAGACAAATACACAAACATAAACCTAAGATGCACAAGATTTTGTATTCCTCATCAAATGCATAGGATCATTATATTTGTTCCATTCTAATTCATACCAATGGGAACCCTGACTTAACGAGGCCAGTCCTAAGCAGGAGGGTCACAATGTCATCAAATCATGGCCAAGCAAATGAAATGGCACCTAACTGAATAGTTTCAGCGGTCTTAATCTGCGTATTCCAAAGCAATGCCACGGCAACGAGCTTTTGCCACCACAAATTCCAAATGCAAGGCACTGTACCTTAGATAATGAACTAAAGAATAACCTGGAAACGTCACGAGGTTCAGCAGAATAATCCAACAGATTCTCCGATTTCGTGACAATATAAAACATGAAATCCACTTTATTCTCACAAATTGATGAGTACATTACTAAAGAGGCCATGGCAACATCATCATGTGCAGAAACAAATTGACCTGCCAAACAATTTTCAAGACAAGATTCAAATTCAGTCACATCTACATAAAATCCACTTTATTCTGAAAGTTTCTAGAGGGCATCACATGATCGAGTACCAAGGACCAATCAAATAAACAAAGGCTAACTGGATTCAAAACAATTGACAACGCGTCTCAAAACAACAGTTCAATTTTAGCAGATTTTTACTGTCTAACAGGATTTATAAATGAGCTGAATAATGATTACGACGAATTAAACACAGTAACAAGAGAATTAAATGTGGGGTCTAAAAATGACTTATTCTGATTCACAAGATACGCACAAAGACACCACGCGACAGCAAGTCAATAGAAAGTGACTGACATGATTACAAGCGTTCTGAAACATCTACAATATCATGATTAATGTCAATGATGAGAAAGGTCAGACGTCAAGAGTTTAATAGTGCAATACTCGCACTCGATCTCAGAAAGATATGTTTCCTCAGACCAGTATGAAACAACTGAAATATTGTGTTTGACCTGACCAAATCTTGTTTTACACCAATCTTTCCTGAAAAAGCCTTGGAATTTAAACTGTTAGAACATATCGAAATTTGAAGTCCCAACAGAAAAGAAGTTTCTTCGTCAAAAGTTTCAGAGTGGAGGGCCAGTAAGGAACTCGAAAAACTGACCATTTCAAATCTAAATGTATCAACTTTTTAAAGGTTAGTGATCAGGTGGAAATATAAGATGAGACGAGAAACTCTGACCCTGAAATATGTCTTCTAGAAATGAACAAACGATACTTCTGACCACTGCACTGATTTGCAGATAAGTACTGATGATGGTAGCAGCCGGATGAATATAATGAATTCAGAATCCAGCTAATCTAGAACCCAGACATGACTGGTATACTAAAGGATCTGACGATGACAGTAGTTCTAAGTTAAGTTCTCCACAGATGTTCTCCCCAGCAGGAAACAAGACAATGTGAACGACTCAATCCGGACTCGTCTCAAACTGTCAATTCAAGGAAAAACAACTGCACAAATATCAAGTCCTAAGAAGCCGAAAACCGAGAAAATCCGATTCAGACTGGACCAAACTGTCTACTTGCCATCGTCCAGCTTTAGCCGCAGTGTACGTCCGTTGAATTTTGACCCATTAAATTGGTCTGAAGAAGAGTTAAGGTGCAAAGAAGGGATATGAAAGAAAGTATAAGAAACATACAAATATCATTTAGGTGAACCAAGATCGTCAGGTAGACTCCAAACAGCCTCACTTCAACAGAGTATATCCCCTAGTCCAATGCCAAAATCACTCATATGTCAGAAGAGCACATTCTGACCAATAACATGCAATGGGTTTCTAATCAAAGCCGGTACAAAAGGATACTGATGGCCTTTTCTGCTTCTGAGAGTGTCCGGAATCGTACAATGCCTTGACCTGATGATTTTCCATCTTCCATCTTGATCTTGGCATACTTCACTTCACCTGAAAAGACCAAGCATTCAGGAGAGTCAAATGCTTTCTTCAACTCGGCATACATACACTTCGATAGACACATCGTTCGAGCTTCCAATAATCATTACATCGCCGTACAAACATGCCATCTGGGGATTGGGATAGGTTTTCAAATAAGCATAACACATTCCAAACAATCTGTAACTTTAACAATTGTTGGTCAAATGATGGTGGTCACACGGCCTATGGGGTGGCGAGTGAGAAGCCACACGGATAGGCATCACCTCCTGAGAATGAAGGCAAAAGTAGAATTGAGAACTTACCAACTGATCTGAAGTGATCCTTCAGGTCCTGCCAGCTGACTTTATAATCCAGATTCCTCACAATCAGCGTGTAGTCATCAGAGTCGCCACCACCACCACCTCCTCCGTTCCGTCTGGCTTCACCGCGGCCACTCGACCGCCCTGACATACCAGAGTCCATGCTGCTGTTCATCATACTACTCGACATGCCCATACCACTCATGCCCATGTTTCGACTCATGTCACTCATCCCATAGTTACTCATTCCACTCATGCCGGAGCTGCCAAAACCTAAACATGGAAATGAAGGAGACTATTACGGTATGTCAATTATCTTTTTACTTGCAGCAAATAACTCGGACAAGTTAACATGGGTATGACACTCAAATGGTAAACTAGGGAAAATTAAGCAAGTACTTACCTGAATCTGTATTGCCAAGCATACTGTTTCCAGAACCCATTCCGAAATTTCCCATCGAGGATGAGAACTGGCTGAGGTTACTCATGCCGCTGCCGAAACCGCTTGATGTGCCACTGCCCATTGAGTTCATGCCCGACATACTTGACATACCACCCATGTTGCCCATACTGCTCATTCCGCTGCCAAGCATACTATTGCTGCTACCATAGTTACCTGGAGAATGGAAAATACTTTAGGTTAGATAGCACTTCGAGAAGTTGGCATAAGGAAATTCAAATTCTTAACACAGCCCATATAAAGTAAGTCTTAGAGAAGGTGAGTGAAGAAGAATGCATAACATCCTAAACAACTGCAGCAGAATGATTGAAAAAGATTATGGCTCAATCATCATAGCAGAGGTAGCCTGGCAAGGAGATATACTGGCTGTATGTAGCAAGGAAGATGACAGGACACAGTACAGCTAAAATATCCTCCAAGATTGTTGACAATGTTTCTTACCCAGTGACTGCTTACCCATCATGTTCATGTTGTCAGACATCATACTGGAACCCATCATAGAGCTTCCCATGCCCGAGCTCCCCATTCCTGAGCTACCACCCATACCAGAGCTGGAACCTAAAGAACAGAGAGGGATGTTAGCATAATAATTGTATGAGACACAATACTGGAGCCCACCACAAAGCTTCGCAGGTCAAAACAAATTTCATCTTCAATACATCTTGTGACAATTAGATGTCGTCAAATACAAGTTCAGTATTTCCTGTTCTAGGCAATTTTGTAACATCTCTTGACAAAGAAACTACGTACCAAAGTCTGACATACAAGAACCACCATATCTTGCTCCTCTCAGTGAGATACTCTTTCCCACAGTCTTTAGACCAGCAGGCAGACGTTTCTCCTCTCCACATTTTGCCTTCTTGTCCATGTGTACACACATCTGGCGATCAACAAGCAATTGGTCCTTTAACAGTGCTGAAGATATGGTCAAGGAAAGACATGAATTTGGCTGACATTGTGACAAAATATGCGTCGGGAGTGTATTTGCCATGGAGACTCTCTCTCTGCAGCTTGGCGTCTCTTTTGATTCTTCTAACAAGACGCACCCGTATTTTGATGGATTTCTACATGTCTATGAAGACCTTGCCATTTCAAAAGGATACCAATAGCTTCAACAGCTTCTCTTGGACTCTCAAACTCCACAATTCCCTTGCCCTTGCTCTTGCCATCTTCGTCTGTGAGGATGTCTGCACGCAACACATTGCCAGCTACTGAGAATACCTCCTTTAACCTTTCAGACGAGATCTTGTATGGAAGCTGTGCAAAGGGAGAAAAAATCAAACATAAGGGCAAACCCACTGCAATGTTCTAAACCAAATGAGATTAAGATGTCCGAGGACATAAAACTGGGGTTATTGGAGTATACACCTGAGGGAACACATTGCCCTTTCACATTATCCAGCCAATGCAGTCACTCTCATAATGACAGACCCTTTGGCTACAGAAGATATCTAGTAACTTGACAAAACATGACTATTCTCTAGCTTCATTGTTCAATGAATAGCTGCAAACACAGACTTACATTTGAAACAAAAACTTGGCTGACAAGCGGTGGTACAATATCCAACTCCATCAGAATTTCCACAGGAATGCCATAATGATCATGGCCGGCATAGGAGCTCAGACTTGGTGGACCACTTGACTGCATAGAGCTCATACTGCCAATACCACCACCACCACCAAAGCCCGAGTCGCGGCCGCCATATCCTCCAGAGCCATATCCGCCTCCGCCTCCACCACCACCGTAGCCTCCGCCGCCCATACTCATCCCTCGGTCACTGTCTTTACCATGGCGTTCTCGGTCTTTATCTTTCTCCTGGAATAAAACGCGAGTTAACATTGTGATTAGAGATAAACACGATACATGAAAAATCAAGTCACCAGTGATTAGCAAAGTGCTGTGGCCTTCTTTGTGCAACAATCACGCCAAGTTAACAGATTTCTTTGCTTGTTCTCTCTTTTTCTTATCATCAAATTCTTAGGTCAGTGGATGTCACGTCTTATTTCTTAAAGTCTTCTTTTTTGAAGTGCCAATTTCCTCTTGAAAACACAGAAGTACCCAGGTTCTGATCTGTGCTAGACTCAGCATAGCAGTTCAGACTGAACTACCTTTGTACACACCTCTCGTACAACAAGACCTCGTCCCTTATACTCATATCGATACATCTTTTCAATACATTCTTTAGCCAGCTCAATTGTTCTGAACTCAACACATCTGAAATGAGAAGACATAATTTATGATGGTATCTACCATTATAACTTCTGGCTGGTTCTTAGAGATACATGCAGATCATGGAAGTCAAAGCCTTGTTACACTTCAAATTTACAGTGAATTGCCATCTAACTCCTCTTGTTTAATATCAGTATCACGTAAAAGGTGGTGACAGAACTTACCCACATCCAGAAGCCTTTCCATTGCTGTCCTCATACAGTTCAACATATGCATCGCCGACTGAAATTAGGCAGAAATAACCACAAGTAACAAATATGAACAGATTCAGAACAATCTATCAGAGGTAAAGTCAACCATTGATTACATAAATATCTAGGAAAATACAGGAGTTGCTTGTCTTCCCAAAGTGTACACAAACCAGTGCCAGCCAATCAAACTGGGCACAGTGAGAACAACACATTTTTCCAGAACATGATGACTTACCTTCTTTTTTCATCAAGTCCTTGATATCCTGCCATTTTGCTTCATATGGGAGGTTACAGATGTAGACTCTCTTGCTCTTAAGGTTATCTGTTCGAGGTTTTCGGTCTTCACGATCCCGCCCCCGCCTGTCTCGGCGGTTGTCACGGTCTCTTGACCTAGAACGAGACCTGGATCTTGACCTTAAATGATACGTGTAACAAAACACACATGAGTGCAGGGCAAGGACTGCCATATTTTTAAACAAAGTGATTCTGTATTCTCTTTCCTGAAAAGGTTTCACAGATTACAATGTCTATCAAAGGCAACATATCATGAACAACACATGGTGCTGATAGTGATAACTATTGTCCCCTGGCTTGTTGTCTGGGAAATTGTTAGAATTCATTACCTCAAATTCATCAAAGGGAAAACAGATTTTCACACATTTTGTCGAATACAACAATTAAACAAAGGAAAAAGCACGATGGCAAAACTGAGATGGCGCGCACTGACGAGAGCATGATAACAACAGTAACACACACAGTGTGGTACAAGTCTTCACTCACATGCACAGTGCATGCATGCAGTGACATGACAACACTCATCATTTAATAGATCAATCATACGTCAAACATTGCACGATTGAATTTGAATGAAGGCGTGAAGTTGAAGCCCCAATCAACAATACAGTCTAACAGTGAAGTCTTCACTAACACTGAATGAAAAAACTCTTCGCATCGCGACTTCACTCAGTCATCACAACATCAGTGTCTCTTTGTCTTTACTAGGGCCTACCTACTTTAGTTTTTAGTTTTCAGACCTTTCTTTTGCAAGTTAATGGCCTGTTGCTCATTTCCACAGTAATTTAACCAGGGTGTTATGCATGATTAGTGATGATGGTCTATTTCTATTGATAACCATCATGTTTTGTAGATGCGTGCATGATGCATTGATACATGCATTAGCATACATATACATTGCCACGGGGAGATTCCGCCATGTCCACACTGAAGTGAAACCACGTCGACAAGGGAGTGATTTACTATTAGCTTTTTATGCACGTTATAAAACAGACCAAAGTCTAATTATATATATCCGTGATCTATGAATAAAGAGGAACAGTCTAAGTTTATAAAAATCGATCATACCTCCCAGCGTTACGGTTTTCGAACCCATTTTCGCCACCCATCGAATCTTGCAAATCGGCCATTTTGATACGCTTTGTGTGAAAGGAATAACTTTAAAATTATCCGATAGGTGTCCAATCAAATTAACACCTCGAGCGCGGGAATCGATCTACCCAGGACGCGAGGTTTTTTTTACAGGTAGGTTCGTACCATTATGTACATTGACCGCCAATCAGAGCGCAGTAACTTCGCCTGACGTCATCAAGTAAGCAACGCACGTGTTGTTAGTCAGTAAACAAGATCAGCGATGCACATTGACAATTTATTGGTGCGAGTTCGAATCTGGGAAGGACCCAAACAATTACGCCTATGCACTTTTTGTTTTTATTGCTTTTTTTCATTTACTTAATTATTTTAATAATAAATTGAATGTACACAATGGTACGATCCCACCTGTAAAAAAAACCTCGCTGCCGGGACTACTAGTTATTGGCCTCTGTCCTCACTAAGAGGTGGCAAGTCAGCAAGTAGGATCTGATATATTGAACCTGTCAACACTCAATATATAAGAACATGGTCGATCGAATTCTCCGTCTCATCCTAGAATCGTGCAATGTAGATCTTACACAACAGCTCGACCCTGCTACAGAGAAGACAGTTATAATCAATGTATGTCTTCGATATTCAGATTGTGTCTTGTGTGTTTGAAAGATTCTTGTGTTTATTGACAACTGTCTCTCACCTTCCCGATATTATTGTGTTGTAGCCTGACTATCATTGTGACAATTAGGTTACAACCTGGTCTACCTGAGGGTGAGACACCTCGACGTGACCACAGAGAAGACAGTTCACAGCCTTGCTGCAACAGAGAAAATGTTGACACCTGGCCTGACTGAAAGTAGACATCCAGATTATTTTTATCGAATTTCCCTCTTCCTCGGTCCCCCAATTTTCATCAGCGGCAAACTCACTTCAACGTGTACAAATTGTGCGAAGAAGTAAACAGCGTCAATATTTCTACATTTCATGCCGGGACTACTAGTTATTGTCCTCACTAAGGGGTGGCAGCATAGACAATTGACCTGCAACGCACCTGCTACGTAAGTGGGGTTAACACCATGGATGTAATGCCGAGAGAATTTGCACAGTATATAAGGGTCTCGTTAGGTAGTATTAATAAGATAAACCACAGATTAAACCAGGTTCATGCTTGTTTGACTTGATGAATGACGGATCTGAGGGAGCTGGTTCAGGGGTTCCAGCTGTAAATCGTCCCCCGCCCTAAAAACGGGCGATATTTTTAATTTTTAGTACTTGCCTAGTTACATTTTCTTAGCTCAGATGGCAGCACCAGAGAAGATGAGTGTCGTACGGATATATCAGCTTGGAGGACGTACCGGCGGCGAGTTTTTATTTTACAGGTAGGTTCGTACCATTGTGTACATTTAATTTATTATTAAATGTACATGTCCCTGCATGTCCCTGCATCATCATTTTCGTAAGGGATTGCCGCTGCCCATATAGGGGGCATATGATCTGAGGATACTCCCATCCTGACTGAAGGATTCACTGCCACGTTTTTGGCTCTAATGATGCCTTTATTTTTGTCCGGTCGCAGAGGATTGGCTTCGTTCCTCACGATAAGGACGAATTAGGACGACGCGATCGCAATGGGCTGCCCAGGGAGTCTCCTTAAAACGTGGCTAATGAACTTTTGGGGGGAAATGGCAGTGAATTGCCAAGTCACTCCCAGACCAAGATCACTGCACGATCCGGGCTTTTATGCTCCATCCCAACATATGGGAGGTACTATTTAAACTTCCTTGATCCCAATATGAATAAGTCCAATCTAACCGTTATGCCAATTATTATAGAAACTTTGCAATCTCGGAACCTTGCGAGTCAAGCTTGCAAGATACGGTCGGTCATGCATCATTCAAGCTGAGATAAGGAGCCAATCTATTCCTTCCTCCACGATCTGGAACGGGAACCAATCTGCCAATGCCAATCTACTATTCATACATGCCATTCCATCGTCGTTGTGCGTATATCCATCCTTCACTCCTGAAAGGAGGACGGCCGGCCGGGAAGTCGGAATGCAATAGTTTATATTTAATACTCCCGCGCTTTCTTTCGACTCGATGGAGGCCACGTGCGGACAACACGTGACTAAATGACGTATGCAGTCTTCCGGGTACGGGAAAAGGTAAACAAGAAATGAATGTCAACACGGACGAATCTGGTTCATTTCGTCTCCATTTCGATCGCAATTTGTTGCCTCCCTGTGCTGAAATCTGCTTTATTTCTGGTACGAACTATTCTTGAGACCTTTCTCGATTGCATCGACGTGACTACGCTGATATTGGTGACTGCATCGAAGAGCAATCAAGGTTTTTCAGCAACACTTCATTTGCAACGTGCAATGGTAGGTCAGCCATTTTTGTTGTTTTGGTCTGGAATCCGCCATAACAAAGGCCTCATTATGCCTAAGCAGTTTGCTTCATTGGTTTTTTGTTGTGCTTTGTTATTGTCCGATTTCGTCTTAATTAGTATGTGTAGTGTGATACCTAACACGTGCCGTACCATTGACAGTGTAATATTATTGTGATCATTGCATCAACATCACTTATCAGCTGTGAGTGTGACAAACAACAAAGGAAATCATGAAATGTCACTTTTGCTTTTATCCTTTTATCAGTGTTTATGGCATGCCATCCAGCAGCATAGTGCAGGCCATGAAAGAGTCATGTGGGTCCTGATACTTATACTGGTATTACTATTTGAACCATGTGGGCCTTCGCTTGCCCCTAGTCTACAACGAGTAAAATATTTGACTGACTTGCAAATTCTGGTTGAAAAAATTCTTCATCTAAGTTGTCACTCCTGGCCTGGCATCCCGTGCATATTCTCAGATCTTTACTTTTGGAGTAGATCTTCTTGTAATTTGTTTATGACATTATGTCATGAAGTGTCATTACCTTCAAAATAAATCACATTGATCATCGAACAAATAGGAACTGCTACAGGTCTGTGAAGTCTTATCGTTCAATTGTTTAATAATGTATGCGTCATAAGCGGAGACTTGTTGCCGGCAGGTAAAATCAAATGGATCACCCCTGGCCTTATCCTCCTTCATTGATTTCCAGCTAAAAATCAATGTCCGTCATTCAGATATGAGCTGTTTACTTGATCATCATATCTCGGCGTTGATTCATAGACCAGAGTCTCATCTTCTAGTTTGGAAGGTCATTGGCATAGTGGTTGGACTTGGAGCGCCAGGCTTATAATCACGTAATCTGCGTTACACGATCAGGTGTTGGGACCCTCTAGTGTTTGAAGAATCACAGCTGTTTTATACTCCTATAGATCTTTGGGTCCTTGAGCAAGACACTCAATCCTAAATTGCTTTGGGCTTCGAACCAGTATACCAAAGCTGGCTCTCTTTCTATTCTCCTTTCTTGCTGACCTTACAAAACGAAACCTGCCTCAGTTAGGATTTTTAGATTGTAGTCATTTTTAGGCCACTGAGATTTTCATTGACAGTACATTGTATGTTTTACATGTTGGGCATCTTGACATGCAAGGTTTTATTTTATTTAATACAGTCTTTACGATGTGGCCAGTGCACATGAGGTCCTATGAGTGTAACAGTGTTGTTCGGTGGACCAACCACTTCAGTTTTGGGATATAAAGATTCCAATGTAGGGCATTGGGCTGTTGAAAATTACAGGGAATGTATTAGTGTTTACATGTAGGTCAGTGACACAGGTCCCTGGATCCATCTTTCTGATGCTGTCATCTGCTTTCAGCATGGTTGGTATGGTCATGAATAGAGAATTCCATTGGCATTAGTTCATTTTTCGCCTTCTATTTCCTGGATCTCACTGCCATACCAGCCTTGCCACTGTGCCCATAAGTAGTTAAATCACATCTCGCACAGCTAGCTGCAGCTGCATTGCCAGATAATCTCTCTACTGGGGAATTTATGCATGGAGACATGTCTCAACTGGTATACTCTCTGTGGTACACAATGCAGTAACTTGTGCATTTCCACAGCCAGATACACCTGCCTAGAAGTGCGACGGTGAGGAGAAACAAATTTTTTAAAAAAATGTGCACTGCAAGTAGCCCCCCCCCCCCCCATATTGGTTGGAATAGGTCCTGTTTTCCTGTATTTTAGCGTTTCCCTATGGGTGCTGATACTACCCTTGTGAGAGCCCTTGGGATTCAAATTTTAAAAGACACTGTCTGTAATAGTAGGCCAGTCAACCTGACCTGGCAGTGGCCTATGTGTCTGGAGTGGGGGGCTGCCCTGGCCTCAGATTGACCCTGTGACTGGCCATGTCAACATTTCCTAATCCCTGAACACACAACAACAATAACAAAGCTGACCTAATTGTTTGTATTACAGAACTGACCTTTATGGTTGTTTTCATAATCCATAAATCACATGATAGCCAACTGTTTGTGATCACTGCAGGATAACTGATCAGACTCAGAGTTGGTCAGGATATGATGGGATGTGATTCTGGCTGTTGGCCAGTAAAAACTTTGTATTTTACAATCTTTTTCGTAAACAAGATTGCGCTCTAGGGAAACTTCTTGGCTTTACTGTAGGAACCACCATTTTGGCTAAAGGAATTAGAACTCTGTCAAAACGAGGTGTATGCCAGTTTCGTGGGTGGGTTGGGGGAGGGGGTCTGGCCTGTTTGCCAGAGAACCACCTCCCGGGTTTCTAAAATGGGCTTTCACTTCAGTTTCAAGGAATTTGAGCAAAATGGTGACCATGGTCAACCCTAATGTGTAGAATGCAATGTGAGGAGCATGTGGATACGAGATCTGAGATAAAATCAGGAAATCAAGCCAGTAAAACATGTTACTGTAAGGTTTTAGCTGTACTATCATAAACTATGATTTATGCTATACCTGATGGTCAAGGCAAATACATGTAAAACACATTCAACCCATCCCGTTGGGAATGATGTCTGATGATAATGATATTAGTATCCGGTTTGACTTCCGAGTTTTTACTGCCCCATGTACATTTGTAGTTCGTTCATTCGAGACAATGTTCAAACTACTCTCATTATCTCTCCATCATTGTTGTAGCATGGTATAGAAACAATGCATCTTTCTTTAAAGTTTCTATTTCTATATTTACCTGCTGTTAGTTACCTTGGAACTGAGATTTCATTGCTCCTAATGCCTCAAATGTGTGTTGTTGTTTACTTGTAGTCAGTGGGATCAGAATGATTCCTCGCTACCCTGGGAATCTTGTTTTCAAAGGTGTGCAAGTCAAACTGCAGCCTCCTCAGGTGGTTTCCAATAAACTTAAATTTTTCGTTTCTGAAGTATTCTGACAGCTACTACTAGATTCAGAGCGCATTCTGTGTTATTACAATGTACCTGGTGGTCAAATGATCCAAAAATACTCTAGATCCAATTGGAATACTTTGGAAAGAATGCTGGTGGAAGTGGCAGAGTCATACATTGTTGATAACATCTTAAGTTTTGCATACCGGAGGGTCATCCACATGTCCCTCCTCCTTTGGGTTAGCCCCTCCTTTGCATAGCCCTTTTGACCCTTTGCCTACCAGGATGGAATGGGTATTGCGAGACCTCAGCATCGCCAGTCTTGGACAAGGAAACCAGACTATACTGGCCAGGCCGAGTCTCCTGTACAATACAAGGCGTCTACATGTTGCAACTCCACACCATAACGTTATTGACTTTATTGATTGCAAAGCAGCCACACTCATAAAGTATTTGATAATTTGTGTACCAATAAAGGACAGAGCTAATACAAGAGCGAAATAATTGTTGGTACACTTGAACCCTCGGCCCAATTCCACTTTAAATCTGTGTACTATTGGTACCCCTAATTGACAATGAGTAACTCTTTCAAATCCAATGAATGTCTCCAATTAGCCTAATAGTTTTTTCATCAATATAAGACTAAAATGGAATAGAAATTCAAGCGGTATAGATGAAACATTTGTATCCTTTTCTTGAACTGTAACAGGAGGTCAGGCTTAAAGTGAAGCAAGGTATTGGTAATCAGATGTCTATATCAAAAGCGTTGTTAACGATGACCTCCCTATATCTGACCTTATCTTAGGAGAGCCAGTTCCATAACCAGCTCTCTCTGACTGAGTTACATTATTAGTCATCCAGTAGATCAGCATTAACCCCTCCACTCCAGTGCCATCTTTACACACATGGCTCCAATATTGCCATCAAGGTGGGGTTTGGACTTTTTGTGCAGGTATGGACCTTGGATCACTCCTGTTGGTACAAACCTACTACTTTTCTATCATGTAGCCACAATGTGACATTACACAGGCAGCCTGTAATTGTGTTGACAGCTAGTTCAATCAATTTAACATGGTGTGCCAAGATAAAAATCAGATAATACAAGAGACCAGACACGGTCTGGGAGTTCCAAAGCTGTATAGGAAAAAAAAAAGTTTTCCTGATTTTTTGGGGGGTGGAATACTAAATTGGCAAATGCATCAGCAAATACATTAGCAAATGCTACCATGGTGATTGCATTGTGTTCGTACACCTGCTAGCTTCCCCCCCCCCATGACTCTCACAATAGGTGTTGATGTCTCACAACTATAGTAATGGATCATTCACTTGTACAGTTTTTTAAGACAGCAAATACTAAACTAGTAGTTCTCCATCCAAGGGCTTATCGATTTGGCTCTTTTCTATAATGTCTCAATGTTGTCATGTCTGCAGATATTCAATTTCCTATCAATGTATCTCTTCAGGTCCATTCAAATGCAGTTTAAAATGGCAATTTTAGTGCAATTTGGGTTTTCTGTCTGTGATTTCCTTTCAGTTTTCCAATTAACAAGTTCTGCTGCTGCTCACTCACTTACAAGCTGTGATAGGATGTGTGTATTGGGGATTCCAGCTGAGGGATTTCTTGTCTAAATATCCAATAAACCAGGAAGAACTTTCTGAAAAAGTTCATGTAGATGCCGTCTGATTACTTAAAATGTCCTCTCATATTTTTGTCTTTCCAGAGCTTGTCCAGACGATTCTGTGAGCTGCAGACTTCTGATCTAAGTTGAGGAACTAGGTGACTCAGAGAAGACCTTCCCCGCCTGTTTGTCCTGCTTCTGAAACTGGTGATAAACTTACGAGTTTTGATGTCAGACGATACCACTAGCGACAATGGTGAAAACATTCCAGGCGTACCTGCCCAACAAATGTCACCGCACCTATAGCTGCGTACATTGTCGTGCCCATCTGGCAAACCATGATGAACTGATCTCAAAGGTACCTATTCTGTCGGTTCGTCCTGTCTGGAGCCTGATTGTTGTGAAGTGCGGACACATGGCATTGTCAAGGGTCAAATCGGAAATTCATCTTCTTGACTGCAGAGGTTTTGTTTTTTTCAATCGCCACTTTTTCACTTCCTTTATGTTTCAATCACAAGGACTTGAATCATGTTTCCAAAGCCTTCATCAACATAATTGTTATGTCATGGTTTCCTTGTTGCCATGCCAACTTGGCTCTCAGTAATCGTAATCTAAAACATCATTATGAGAATTACATGTAGAAACTGTATAGAAACATTACATTGTTGAAGTTGTTTCATTATTTATATCTTAGTTACTGCAGTGATGGCTCGAGGCAAATATGTCAATTGCATACTGCCTGATAAAATGATATTGTGTCCTTAAAGCCAATAAATTAGTGGGTTATTCTGTTCTGACCTTTTACTTGATTAGTTTCTGTATGCAATACTCAGAAAATCATGCAATTCAAGGAAGTGTCTCTACTTATAGTTCTGCCTCATTTTCCCATGACAATGGAAAGGCATCATAGATATTTTCACCATGAACTTTTGAAATTTTCACAACTTGAGTTCCCCTGTGTGTCACATTTTCTTTGGGCACAGATGGCCTCCCACTTCTGGCCTCTCTAAATGCATAACAGTATATTGAACACAACTATGCATGTATAAGTTTTTTTTAAAGCCTATTCCCCATTCGCCCATTGTGTTTCTATTGATAGAATTGTAAATTTTCTGATGAAATATACAATGATTTGTTGGGTCAGGTTGTAAAATTGTACTAGCTGAGTTAACAAGCATAGGCCAGCCTTAAAAATGGTTTCATATCCATTTGTCATTGTTATGCTTTCGATTAGATGAAAGATAAGATGAGAAAACCATATCCAAGTCTTGCAGTTTCAACATTTTTAGGGAAATGACAGAAATAAAAATCAACCTGGCAGTTGAGCCATTCATCGGCTTCATGCTGCAAACCTTCTCCATCTTATGATAGCAATCAATAGTAAATTGAATTTGTAATTGGAAATTATGTTTTCATCTAATTCTTCTAATGTTGTTTTTTCAGTCTTTTCAAGGAAGTCAAGGACGGGCTTACTTGTTTAACTCAGTGTAAGTAACCAGAAGACTGGATGCTAATCAGTGTGTTCTGATCATCAAAATAGTTCCATTTCAAGTTTTTCTGTGAATAATTGGCTGCGTACTGATCTGTTGAAGAAATGTGTGAGCTCAGTTATCCCAAGATGAGAGCAATGATGTCGCTTGAGCCCTTAGGCACTCATTTTCAAATCAATGCAAGCGATATTTCAGAGAGAAATTGGCCACAATGATGAGGTGATGCGGATAGAGCCCTGGTAACTTTTATCTGTGTGCTATTAGTTAATTGAGAATGCTCTCTTACTATGAGGTTGTCAAATCTACCTTTTCTGCTGTATAAAGCAGTTCTGTATTCTCCTCCATATTGTAGAATTAAACCATCGGCTTTTATTTTCAGTGTGAATGTCGGGTGCGGTCCTGCTGAAGAGCGAGTGTTACTCACTGGTCTACACGCAGTTGCCGATATTTACTGTGAATGTTGCAAAACCACGTTAGGATGGAAATATGTAAGTGAAAGACTTATTGACTGAAACTCTGCAAATTGACTATGTATTGTTGGAGCTGGCATATAATACATAACCAGCACTTAATGCAGTCTTGCTAAAATGCGAATGTGACCATGGCTCATTATAACTCTTGACAGCTAGGTTATTGAATTTCTTTTGTGTAACCTGACAGAGTCGAAATGTCAGTTGTTTTGTCCTTCTACCATGCCATATTCCAGTGAGTGGTGAATTGGCCAAGGTGGAAGCCATACAAGATTGACATGGTTTCTATGGAAACCGCAAATTTCAAAACTTGAATTAAGGATTGTTTAAGTTAACTTTGCAAAATAACTGATACAGTGCATGGCTTACATTCATCACACTGTGAACAATATGTCAGAATTAGGTAACACACTAGGGTAGTGATAAAAGCTTTAAACTTTCTTTGCTGCTCTGGTGCTCTAGTGCATGCATACAAGATCTGTTCTCTTTTGCAGGAGCATGCATTTGAATCAAGTCAGAAATATAAAGAAGGAAAATATATCATAGAACTTGCCCACATGATCAAGGACAATGGATGGGACTGAGACATCACGCCAGGAGGAAAAGGACTCTGAATCTGATATCATCACAGGGCAAACATGTCTCACTAGCCCCGCACACATCATAGACCTACCGTGCTTCATGGACTCGGAGTTTGGCGTCAAGGATCTTCTGTGTTACACATGCTGGATCTATCCATGGACTATGGCACATTGCATCAGCTACAGCTTCAGTAGAGGTGTTGGATGATGATCTCTTTATTTTCATAACGGATGGATGACGATATTGGGTTATAGAAGGCACTGAAATTCGCTATAGGCGTTTATGAGATATGGTACAATGCTTCCAATGTACACATAGATATGTTAGCAGCACGATAAGGTTTAGGTCATGTTAACAGCACGAAAAAGTCAAGGTCACCAGACAACAAACATTGAGATCGCTGGCCCAAGACAACAGCTGTCGCATTCTGATATGAAATGGCCGCCAGCTTTTCTAGGGCACTTCATTGTTATTCTTAGAACGTTTACAGCAAACGACAAGACAAGGAATCATTGTGATCATGGCGTGCTTGGATTCCTTAAGCACTTCTAGCTTTTTTACGAACTAAGATGGCCACCAGTCAGTGGTATATTTTCAGTGGAAAATCTTTTCTTGAACATTTCCTTCCGTGTGTTCCAATTCACAACAGATTACTGCCATGATGTAGAGTTTTCAAATTTTGCTACAATCAATGTCAGTTTGAGGCAGTTTGACAGAAAGTTTGAATTTCTGGTTCAACGATTGACATCGAAATGGGTTGATTGCTATTTTGAGTCTGGGTTGTAAAACTCTTCCAGTTACCGCACAGGATAAGTACAGAGGACAAAATCTGACCTTAGTCACTAAAAAGGGGTTAAATGTAGTGTAGAGTTGTACGCAGTCCTTCCTATTCCCATGTTCAAAGTGTGAAACATACTGAATCATTCATTACATTCAGATATGTACATTATTCATTGATATCCTGGTTTAGAACTGAGAAAAATGATCAATAGTTTTGCAAAATTACAGCTACATTTTGTACATGATACACATGCCTGTTTGACATTCACTCTAAACTGACGTTGAACATTTTGCTGGCTGTTTTATTTGCAAAGCCCCCCCCCCCCATCTTTAGTGAAAACTGACATGAGATTTGCAAAACATGATTACATCAAAGCTATGGAACAATTTAGGTGCATATATGCCTGGATTTGTGCATCTGAAGGCCACGACCTAGAGCAGTTGCAGAAACTCTCTGCAGATAGATCGTGATATATGAAGATAGTGACATGTTGGTCTGATTTACCTACTGTATTGTGTTCTAAAAACAAAATGGGCACTGTGCACTTTCGATGATTGAATTTATTTGCCAATATATTTCTTAGGTTGATAAAGTAAACTTATATCAAAGATTTCTTCCAAAATTTGTGCTGAACTGATATTTGCCATGACAAAGGCTTTATCATTGAGCTGTAAAAATAAGTAAATTGACCTCTTCAGAGCATTTCGAGGATTCGGGTCACATACACGGGTAACTTCGATGCTAATTGGATAAATGTGCAGACTCCTTCAGTCCTAGGGTATCAAGCAAACTGTTCATTGTCTACATTTGTATTCATATGAATCACATATCTCGTATTGTCCACAGATAGACATGTAGGTGGCTTTGTAGAGGTACAGGGCCACACAATCTGTGTCAAATTAGAAAGACCCTGCAGGTCAATTTTGAAGCTTTAATTATGTGGAGTGAGGGGAACTAGCTGCTAGAAAACTTGCTAATCTTTGTTTCTTTTTATGATGACAAACCATCAAGAAAAGTGCTGTTCCATATTTTGAATATCTCAGTTATTGTCATGGTACAATGGCAGCTACCGATAAGGAATTTCGATTTTGTCGATTTGTGGAGTAGTTTCTTGTCATCTGTTCAGTGAATATCTGTGGTTTAAAAACGATCTTTGTTCAAGCTTGATTTGTTGTAATTTCAAAAAAATAACTGGTACTGGTGTAAAATTACTGTTGAAAATTGTAATTATTTTCTATCGTCATCCTGTGTTGTGGAAATCATTAATCCCTGATTTGAAAAGTGTAAACCATGGCATATCAAAATGGATTTTTGTGTATGACTTGGGTTGTCGTTTAGTTATGTTGAAATAATATTCTAGTCAGATTTTTCGTTATAGATGAATTTTCATACGTAATGAATAGTTCCGTTCGTAACTTCATCGTTTTTATTATTGTCTGTAAACTTCAGGTGTTTTGCTGTACTTGAAGTCTTAAATTTATGTGATACATTCAGCGTCAAATTGGTGCAAATTTGTTATGAAATCTGTGGCCTCTGTGTGAAGCAGAAAACCCTCGCATGTAATGTCCAGACTGAAAATGCCCTGTAAAAAACCTTGAAAAACTGAAGAAGGGTAAATCAAAATAAATGTAACTGTCTAGTTTTTATGGTGGATGAACATTTTGAGATGATTTGGATTGTTATGGTCACAAATATAGGCCTGGTGGCTTGAACTTGCTTTTTATGCTTATTTCCATACACAGGACCTTCAGAGGGGTAGAATAGTGCTGCAGTTTTCAAGGTAGTGTCTGGGGCCCTGTTCTCAGTGGCATGTCAGCTGTCAATATCATCATGAACTTGTGTGTAATTAGATTCATATTGATATTTTAGATTGTGCATATTGTAGTTATGTGCGTATGATCTAAGATGATATCAAGTATATACATGAAATATGTGCAAATTGGATGGTTTTAAAGGTCAGTACTGTAAAACTTAGTTTCCACTTCTGTGGGAAACTGTGGTGAAAGTGGGAAACCGTGAGTACTAATTTGATTTCAATATCTTATTGGCACTGCAAATTTTAGGCAATGTCAAAACCATCCCATTTGTGCTGAACCAATATTGAGTGAACTTGCATGTATGGGAATGCTATATCAATGAGCTTGTGTTCAGTTAGGTGAGGTAGGATGTAGTGTCCATTAGTCTTTCAGAAGCATCTTGCTTCGTAATCATCACTTCATTGTCACATGTTCATAAACACTGGTTCGTGGATTTATCGCAAAATATTTCAATAATTGTTGCAACTCTGCTTAAGTTGTAATGTTTTTGAGGCTGCGTCTTCAAACTTACTTATCCTTGTAAAATGGCCATGCCTTATCTGAAGAAGAGATTCTTCCTGGATATCAGTCATGACAGAACAATCAGAATCCGCTTTTGAGGCTAGCTTTAGCAGTTCAGGAACTTGCTTTATTAACAGCCATGTATCACATCATGATAGCTTCCCTCCTTGCGATAAGATCAGGAACCAGCGCAACATGAATGCAATCATTGACTGAAACTATCCGTGTGTTTTTCAAAACAATTTGTCTACTAATTCCGGAAGAAATGTGTCGGGGAGGGGGGGGGGATAAATTTTTACTGGGTGAACTTCACTCTTTGCCAATGTTTGTTTTGAACTATGGCATATGTTACTTTAAAATTGCTGATTTGACCTGGCACTTTAAAAACACATTGTTTTTTAATGATTGCACATTTCTTCTTCATGTATTTGGCCAGAGTTCTGTTCACGTTTGTTTTAACTGGGATGGTACTAGTACTTCATTTGATTTGGGGCCATTCGATTTTTGTGACAACTATCAAGTTGTTGGCCAGTCTGTACATACATAGATTTTTGTGTTATTTCTGACAAAATGTGAGTAGCATCATACAGTGTGACCCAGAGTGTTGTCTTGTCTGTATTTAGAGTCAAATATGTGTATATTTAGACTCAAAATGAAGTTGAGTGCGTAGGTTTCTGTCCCTAGTCTTTCCATGTCCAGGTAGACCACATGGTTAGAGCAACTGACATGTAAGGAACAAAGGCCAACAACTTGTGCTTATATTCTTCTGGTGTCATCACCTGAACCCACAAACTGTTCATCCTAATGGGATGATATTTTGGGACACACTGTATGATAGCACTCTTAATTTGACTGAGATGGCATTCACTCTTTACAGAACCCAGATGGGATGTGAACTCGAGAATTTCCTAAAATAAGAAAAGTGCATGGACATTTTCTGAAATTTTCACAATAAAAAACTATCGTAAATGGGATGTATACCGTGTATGACGACGGATGGCTTCTGTCCCAAAAGGGTTGTGGTTTTTATTTGTTTATCATTTGTGTGTACATATTGTGTATATTGAGTCTAGTTTCTGTAGTGCTGATTTCATATAGAAATTAACTTGTATATTCTGTGTGTGCTGGAGTTGTGTAATCATTTTACAAGGTTAGAATTGTTGGTGCTGTTGGTGTGAATATTATGGGATGATTTCCCGCTCTATCCTAAGTTTCTTTATCCCTGGGGTGATATTTCCACTAAAATGATGTGTCGAAAAAATTGCATTTACAAATATTGATTTCTTATATCTTTTAGGTTTTTGGGGAAATACAGATTTGAGCTGAGTAAAAGTTGCGGACCCCGTTAACTCTTACACTTCCTTTTAATAGTTTCTTCTTGAAATAAAACATGTATATCATTGGTCATGAAACTTTGCTTCACAGGGCTTCACTCTGTCATGGCCTTGTGTCAAAATATTGATTTATTTTTAAAAAATTGTCTTATCTGATTTATAGTACATATCAGTATTTGATTTATCTGTGAATAATTTTATTAATCTTTGAGTAAAGAGGGTTCATTTTGAAAGTCATTGAATTTCTATCAAGGTAATTCTGCCTTTTTTTGGAAACATATCATTCTTTCTAACAGGAAGTGGAATTGAATGATGAAGAACCAGAGGATGGAGGAATGATATGTACTGACGTTAGTAGATTGCCTCTGATGGTTTGGCCTCCTTGTTTCCTGTTTGAATGATCTGTTCGGGGCAAAATCACAATACCACTTGACTGATAGAGTGATCTTGCTTCCTATTCTTTCAACCAACTTTATAGTTAGATTGGTTGAGTAAGACAAGAACTGGCCAATACAGAAAGTTTCAGCCATCTCATTTGAAAACCACATCTGTTGGTGTTTGAAATACAGTTTCTCTAACAACTGACAAGTTTCAATTGAAGTTTGCCTGACCACCAAATATAATTTCGTATGTTCACATGGGATTGATATGTACTCTGGGCCAAAGTTAACCTCTTTCATCGAGAAAGCTATCGGTATTGGGTAATAAATACAATATTACAGCCATACCTAATTTAGATGTATCGTGTGATGAATGTTTGAAATTGTTGTTAGCTGTTTGAAATTTGATAAAAAATCACTAAACCCTGTGCAGAGGGATCATTCATTCCTTTCTTGTAGTTTTTGGTGATAAATGATCCCTGTGTACTAGGTTGCATTCACCCACACTCTGAACATGCACCATATATGTACATCATTGTAGATATCATGTATGTACTAGCTTCCACCTTGTTTCTTTTCCTATTTGGGCAGTGGCCAGTTACAAATTGTATGAAAGTTAGAGTTTGTTTGAAAGAGTTTGCCGGGTTGCACCTAGTTGATTATCATAATAATGAAAGATGTGGTATAGAGGCTGTGTGATGATGTTTTGGAGGTCAATCCATGGCCTTTACCCTGCCGATACTGCTCACAGTGTGCCACGTGCGTCAGTTACATAAATTCACTGTCGAAAATGACAGCTTCCTTTGTGATGACTTCATCCACACAGCTTCTATGCAAATGTAAATTTTCTCAAAGCTGTTACCAATAATGAAAATGACCTCCCTGAAAATACGTTCCAACGGGTTTGCATTTTTAGCTGGTTTGGCTTTTCTGTTAGTTACATGTATAAGGTGCAACTCCGCTTTGTTGGTTAACCATTCAGTGACTGACCATTTTCAAATGCTTGGGGGTTAAGTAATGCATTTTGAAATTCAGGTTAGTTTCAAATAGTTTATTTAAAATTTTAAAGAGCATGACTGGGATCCTTTTGACCAGTCTAACATATGAGTAACTTGAATGCTTTCTGGTCATGTTGAAGAGTTCAGATGAAGTTTATTTTGGCTTGTATTAAAATAGAATCTTTACGACTTTCAGCTTTGGTCAGTTGATGAATGGTTAGGGGATTGTGAATCTGAAGATGTGTTGTTTGTTAAATCTGAGATCCACTGAACCGAGAGGTAAAGAGTATATAATACTAGTCCCAATATCAGTTGGCCAAATTGAGAAAAAAAATCATGTTTGAACAAATTTCTATGAGGCAATTTTGCTGAGCATTCAAATTAAACATTGATATTTTTATTGCAAAATGATTAAAAATCTGTGATTCAAATTTTTTATATCGTACATATTTTGTGAATTAAAAAGCAACTAATTTTTACCTACCCGTAATTATGCAGTGTTTTGTGAGAAGAATCACAATTTCGAATTGCGAGCTTTAGTTTCCTGCCTAGTCATTTAATGACTGAGAATTGACCAATCGATACACAGGATCCAACTTGAGTGTATTCAGACCAGCAGTTGGCGAACTAATTGGAATTTGAATGGTGATTTTTCCATTTTGAACACTGTTAGACATGATGTGATGCAAACTTGAATTATGTGTATCTCTTTGAAGAGATGCCATTCTCTTGGCTTTGTGAATCTCGGGTAAACAGAATAAGGAGGAAACTAAGACTCTTTCCTTTGACGTAATTGTATATTGTAAAAATTGCTTTTGTATTTATTTTTACACTAAAACAATAAATAAATGCATTTGACGTATGAAATGGTGTTTGAACTTTGTTCATATGAAATTATAACCAAATTATGCAAGGATTGGTCAAGTGTGTGGCTATTGATAAAAACCAAGTGGAGGCAGTGACACTATCATTCCAGATGGTATAGATCGGTCCCACCGATATTCGTCGATTGCGAGACTCCATCACAGCCAAGCCCATGTCACAACCAGCCATAGCTGATGTCTCAGCCACCCAATGATCTGCCGTGTTAGTCTCTGCTTTTTAAGGTGACGTTTTGTATGTGTCTCTGTCAATATAGGATACTTCTCATTCCTACACTCTGAGCTATAGGCCGACCACCAACATCAAAGTAATATCATAAAGCTGATGTAGTCCGCAAGTGGAATACCAGTATTATCTCATCCAGGAAGACAAGAGACCTGATTCGCCTTGAGTGAGGACAAGAGACGGGCCAAGCAGGTTGTACCTGTCTTCAAAAGCATGGTGAAATGATAGCTCAACCTAAGGCAGTAGCCCTGGTTTATGTCGCAACAGGTTGGGACTGATTGATTTTCATCAGCATAAGCCCACTGGTCCAATCATTATGTCCACCTTTAGGAGTTGGCTGATCTGGGGATGGAAGGCCTACATGCTGGATTCACAACCGTTTAGTTTGTTTTTAGAAGACACATCATCTTTTGTACATGCCTACAGGGATATTTGCCACTAAATTGACCACAAAGCAGGCCAAGACATCTTACCCAGTTTGTCACGCAATGATAGATGGCAGCATCATGCGGTTAAATAAAACTTGTCACATGGACTGGGGCTGTGGTATATGTGGGGTCCACAGTACTCCATGCCGAATCTGAGTCCACGTGTCTTTGTCGCGAAAGGGGCACATTCGCGCTGGAAACTCCTAATTGCGCTATAAGTACTAAGTGACAAGTTGATGAGGCAGAACACAATCAGATATGTACGCATGCGCGTCTATCGTCTGCTGCAGGTGAAATGAAAATGTAATGAGCTGGCTCAATTCACTATCGCATCAACAGATTTGAGACTTGTGGCCAATGTTCTTTGCATCAAAAAGCCACGGAAAAACTACAGGGATGTAACAAACTAACGAAGCATTCATAAGGTATGATGTTCTTGTGTTCATTTTGAGTTTTCTGCGGATTTTTGTCAATGATTAATGTTGATGTTGTGAAAGTCGTCTGCGTGTTCCGTATAAATGCTATAGTGACTAGCTGGCTACCTGTTGTTGGATGGAGGACGGCATGATCCGCTTTACTCTTCACTGATTCTGTGTTGAAAAGTGACATCACATTTCTCTGTGTTTTCCTTCTTCAAGAAGAACTAATGAGGTATTGTAGTTCATATATTTAGCTTATATCACTTTCATTTGCAGTATATATATATCTTAGCTTCATTGTCTATAGACCATAGGAATATTGTAAGGCCTATTATCATGTTATGCATATATAATTGATTTGAGGTTCCATGATACTGATAATGATTTAATGTATGGTTGGATGCTTTGGCTAATCAGGTTAATTACAGGTGAGACCTTTGATTTGTTTCCAAGCAATAAAGCCTCAGTCAGTACCTAACTAGCACTAGAGGCATGTTTGACCTGGGCTCAACACTACAAGGGAAGCTTTCTTATGGTTTGATAGCTCTCATCTTGGATGGTTTGTAAATATAGTTTATTTTATGATGGTCATAAGAAAGTCATGGTACTCTTCACTAAAGGTGAAATAAAGGTTGGATTGGACTGGGAGATTTTCAGCATCACGCTTGGGAAAAGGTCTCACCTCTAATTAACTTGATTAGCCTGAGCATCCAACTACATGTATTTATATCATTATCAATATCACAGCACCTCAAGTCAAAATATAGTGAAGGGTGAAGCTGATGTCGTCAATAACATTACCAGTAATGATATAGGATGCAGTTGGGGGATAAATCAATAAGACGTCATGGTTAGTAGTGGGGATATTCCCCAAATCCTTGCCAGTTACCTTCCCATTTGATGCCTGTGGTCTATTGTCGTTGAGGTGATTTTGTCCTCAATACCAATGTTATCAGTAGTGTAAGAGTAATTGGTTTTAGTGTACATGCCCACCCCTTATATCCACCCCTTTAAATATGCCAGTGTACTTTACCTTTAAGGATCATTGAACTTTCTGTGTGGTACTGATTTGGTCCTCAATACTGTTGGAGGCAGCTGATAAGTCAGTGTATATGTACTCCCCCTTTAAGTGTCATTGAACTTGTCATTGTTTTGAATAACATGTACAATGTATATGCTAATGCTTGCAGTTGAAGATAAATCAATGGGTTGTGCCCGTAAAATCAATTGACTGTTAGTGTATTCCCTGTTTAGAATTCACTGGTGTACTTCCCCTTTAAGGGTCAGTAACTTAATGATGTCATCAAGCTAATCTTAGGTCAATAACGTCAACAATCTCAAGTGGATTATTGGTGTCAACTCGACGAGTCTGTCACATGGCGATGTTTTTCCCAAGCGATCATTACTTATTATCTTTATCGACCAGCTAACAATCACCACTTATCTGGCGCTAATGTAGCGTTATGACGTAGAACAATATTGTCTCGGCTCTCGTGTTAATGTTCACACCAAGAGGAATTAGTGATGGTTATCCTTAGTTGTCCAGAGAGGAGGATAGGTACAGCGTTTGTCAATAATATATATTTTGCGTAAAATAATAGCTTATGAAATAGATGGATATTGGAAGTATTTCTTTCAGTTACATTCATGCATAGTTCAATGTTTCAGTTCAAATCACTTTTTAGATCATCTGCTTTATGTATCTTCAGTAAGAAGGCCTATCTGACGTACGGGTAAAGTTGCAGCCAGTTAGTTGCTACATTTTATATGATATGTTTATAGCAATATCATAAACAAACCTTGACTAATATGCTTCATTCATTAATATAAAGCCCTGATACATCATACTGTATAGTTGACATACTGAACAACTGGTAGTGTTTTACACCAATGCCTCTGGGCATCAGGTTATGCTGCACACAGAGCCCTTATTTGCTTTTCATACATATGATTCTACTGTTCTCTATGTAATTGCTCATTGATTAACCCTTTTATGTTGGCCTCGTCAAGAATCAACTCCACAGTCCGTGATACAGGACATTATTAGATATGATGACAGCTATGGAGTCGGAAGCGATTGAGGGGGTGGGGCGGTCACTGTTACTGGATGTGAACAAATATTGTGACTGTTGTCTTACTGTCAAAATATATATATCGAAGAAAAATAACGTCTCTATTTCCACCAGAAAGACTCCGCGCATGAATAAAAGGAAGTAACTGATCAAAAGACAAGTTTATTCACAAAGAGTATCATGCATGACATCTCTTGAGATGAAACCCTTGAAATATAAGGTGTTGTCATCTCTTCCTTGTATATATTGTTTAATGAGGCCAGGTTTTGGCCATTTTAAAGGATTTCAGTAGGTCAATGAAGTGCTTTTTCTATATTTTTGAGATAAGCATGCTCTAGTCAGCTATGATCTTTCAAATATTCAAATCCACACAACTTTGTTTGCTAATTTCACATGGTATAGAACTTAAGTTCTCAGGTTTATATCTCTTAATAAATTTTAGTCTGAGTAATTGCTGCTGCATTATGTATGTCAACATTTTGGTTAATTTAGTCTTTTCCTTGTTTCGGTGTAATGTTTGTGCATTAGTTCTTTTCCTTTGAAAATCTTGGGTAACTCTAGGGTACAGACACCAGTTCTTCGGCTGACTTTTGTTCTTTAAAACCAATCCTACATTCTTTTCCTTTGCAGTTGTGAGTTGATTTGCAACCATGCAAAAAGCTATTCGACTGAATGAGAACCAGCTTCTGCATTTGGCTGCAAAGGCTCGCCAGGAGAACACTCTTAATGGATACCTGTACAAGAAAAGCACAGACACGGGCAAGTGGCAGTTGCGGTGGTTCGCCCTCTATCAGAACTGTCTTTTCTACTATGAGAACGAGTCGACTCCAAAGCCGTCGGGCGTGGCATTGCTCGAGGGATGTTACTGCGAAAGACTCATCACACCTTCTTCTGTGAAGGGCAAAGATAATGAAAAACAGGTAGGTCTGAGTTTTTGTAGCACTAGTGTTAGCTGAAAGATGAAAACATTTCTAAGTCCAAATATTTTTTTCACTTTTTTTTCTGCTTAAAATGAAGCAACATCATCGGTCCCAAAAATGTTTTTGGCTTTGAAAATTTTTCAGAATTTTAATTTTTTTTCTGCTAACCCCAACCCTCACCCTGAAAAAATTGTGTAGAGGGTGCTACTATTACTGTGTATTATAATCTGGATATACCTCTTAGTCTTACAACTCCTCAAACCTTCGCTGCAGAAGCCATTTTTTGGCCTGCAGCAGCCAACCTTGTTCCTGCCTATTGTCTCCCTTTAACATGGTTAAGGCAATACAACAGCAAATTCAATCAATGCGGTGGCAAAATAAAAAGCGATAGAGCGATACATATACATTTACATGACATATAACTAGGCACTGATATGTACATGTAGTTATTGATTGATATTATATGATTCTGTTATACAAATCTATGATAGCTATTACCGATGGCATACTAAGTAATCAGTGATGTGATGGTGATGATAAATTTATAAATTTCATGGGCACTCTGCTCGTCTCCATACCAAGTTCATGACCCAACTTTTGTAATATCTGATGTTCCCTGCTCTGCGTTACATGGTCCTGTCCAAATTAACCCCTTCTCACCATGTAGATCCACACATTGTGATGACCTCTCCCTTTATTTGACCCTTCTTCAGTATTTGATACCCAGAAGCTGATGATCATGTACTTTGATGTCGTCTAAATTAACCCCTTTTCATGCTCATCGACAAAGAAGCTCGGCCCTTTTCCTCCAACGTCGAATATATGTTCCAACATTTATTTTTTGTTTTGCACTTTATGATAACTGTTGTGATATGTTCAACCACACTGAGTTTGGTCCATTGGCCATATGATTGAACATGGTTCCGGTGTTCCTTTGTGGTTTTGGCCACGTTTCATCTAGTCTTAGCTTGGTCATCCTGACAGTGTCACAGTTACTGATATCGCCTTGTTCATGCACCGAATGTGCCTCTGCTTTCACCAGTGTAGTGTATGCCCCGCAGCTGTGGAAGCCCAATACTGTCACATATTTCTCTTATTGATTTTCAACATTCTAATACATGTATGTACCTCATATTTTGCATTTATAAATGTAGTACTTTTTAGCCTCAGGAAACTGGCTGCGGCTTTGGATTTAGAGTCTGTGATAATGTTTGAAGGCTTGTACAAATAAGTTCTGATGGGTTCCATGTCCTAATTTGTGTCAACATGGTGACCTAAAATAGAAAAGCTTTGATATCTTTTAAATATTCCACTTCAAGATACCTTGAGTCCTTGACTGTGGTCTTGCATAATCACCACTTGCCATGATCGGTGTGATTGTTGAAATTAGTACCGATTACGGCTATGGTTATGGATTTCAGAGGGTCTTTCACCCCTCAGTCTCACTGGTCAAGTCTATTGTGTACTTCTGGTGGTCCGTATCCTGGCCTAATATTTTGAATAGTATTATCGTCCAGCAGTTTATTAGATGTTTTTATACTCCTTCCAAAGGGATAGATATTATTTGATTTGGAAATAAAATATCCACAAAAATATGACTTCCATGAGTAATTGCATTAGCCTTCCATCTATGTCAGATGTTCATATTGAATTTGATGGTCATATAATGATCATGTCATTCATGAGAGTATTATTCAAGTGCCAGGGCAACTAGCGTTCATATAGAAGTGTATGCCATGTAATAATATGTGATGACTCTCTGCAAACAAGGTCAGAATAATCACTGAAGTTACAATTGTCATGATGTAAATTGATGTGATGGGTGAAATCGGTACAATTTATGGCCAGCTTGCTGGTTCAGTAACTCATTTGGTTTAGTAGCGATTTGATGGTATCTTGGATGTGCTAGTAGGTCTTGTATCAGGGTACTGTAAACCCCTTTGCCTCGCAGGTCTCGAAGGGTTAAAAGAAGATTCATGATAAGAAACCAAAATGTATCAACTTAAAAACAGAAATAAAGTTACCAATTCATAGAAAGTTCATGTTTATAGAGATACGTCAACTTGTTGCAAATAATGAGGTGTCCTTTAAGTACTGGTATTAGATCAAGTGGTACAATTATTGGTCAAGCCTCAACAGTGTAGAAGACAACTGGCAATACACAATAATTCACACAGCGGGCAGCACTTGTACCACAGCTATAATTGTACCACCTTGCTTTATCTGTGATAAACCTTGACACACTGTCAGTTGGCTTATTACACTTGAAAAATATGATAATATTTGAAGTTTCATGTTCTCGTTACTCTGTATATTATATGCAAACTGTTGACCACACCCCTCTCTGTTTACCTTTTAAGCTGCTCTGGGTAAGTACATAATCATGTACTAAAGATATTTTAAATAAAAGTTGTAGTCTGTTCGATTTAGTTGATAGTCTCATGATGTAGTTTTCAATTCCTTTCAATTAGCATCTTAGCATGGTTCCCTATTAGCAGTCTAGTATGTTCTGTATATCCTTTTTTGTTTGCGAGCCTAATTAGTCCCCTAATTATAACTTTGGCATGTCTTTGCTATCATTAACTCATTATAGAGGTTTACAGTACCCTTGAGAAGTGTTGCTTGTTAAGTGGATGTAGAAAGATTCAAACTATGAGAACCTTTATTGATGAAGAATAGACAGTTTTGTTTTAATACCATTTCTGACAATCGCTTGTACATTGCATAGTTGAATCTCATTTCTGTTGCCTGATAAGAAGGGGTTTACAATGCAAGGGATGATGACAGGCAAGTGGTCTGAGCATTGTAGCTTGTACAAGGTGAGATCTAGTAGGGGCTGATAGTTCCCTTTAACATTGTCCCTTGCACAGGGATGGTGACAGCCAATAGGAGTTCACAGTGACCTTTAGCATTGACCCTTGTATAAGGGACAGTGACAGCCAACGTCCCTTGTACAAGGAAGGGATGTTCATGATGTCATCTTTCGGCTGATAATTTGAGGGGTTTTCAGCTTCATTTCATTGACAGCCCTGTTAATGTGTGATGCTGCAAAGGATTTTTCGACCAGGATAGTTGTTGTTCTCGATGTATTTCTTAAAATATGTAGATCATAGTATTATCACCCTCCTCATGTGTCAGTCTTCAAATCTTGTCTAGTCACTTTATGTTACATTGTCATTACATGATATTAGACTGTTAGAAAGTTTGTACAGGAGAACTGGACAAATCCTTAACCCTTGAAATTTCAAAATAAGAAGTACTAATTCTGAACCATTGTAAACTACCGGGTAGATGGTTTACTCTGCATCAGGAAGCTAACCTATTTTGATTCAAGACAATGATGATGTATGTAATTGTTGATTCATGACTTTGATTATAACTAAATAATGCCTTGAAAAGCGGATGTACTGAGACTTTTTATTGAGAAGTTTTGAATGTTGATTCAGGGTCGTGAGGTTCGATCCTTTCATCATGTCCAGATTCATATAATAGCAAATGTTAAAAGTGATTATTGCCTGCGGAGCATTTTTGGTTAATTTTCCATTTTTACTCCTCATGTACCTTCCTGCACTTTCTGTTCACAAACATGTTTTCGATTCTCTGCTGCCGTAGAATTATGCGCAGTTGACTTGATTGGATCGGCTGAACATGTGCCTCCATTCATAAAAAGACTCAGTAGAATTCCTTATTTGATCCTTGTTTTGATGCCGACTGATAGGCAGGAAATGAAACGAGACGTTATTGAAATCAGTCTAGCAGACGAGAATCACTTTATATCTGCATGGTGTCTTCTTCTTCAGCTTTCACTCTCGATTATATGATTTGTATGTTCCTTCATTTTCATGTTATTGCTCAAAATGACCAAGTCAGTAGTCATTGACGGCAGATTGAGAGATTTTGAACAGTATTTTGTAGTCTTTAGGAATGGCTTTTGTTTCCAGCTGTTGAAAGGTGACCAGACGAGGCCATTCTACAAATTCACTTCACCTTTGCCTGGTTCATAACAATCTCTCATTTGCAGTCAGCTTCTCTACATTCAACTTTCCCCTTCGCACATTCTGAAACCACCTGAACTTATTGTTACCAAAGCAATGGAAGTAGGCCCTTTTATGCCTGATACTAAGATGAAGAAAGCGTTTGCTGCTGCTCATCTCATAAACCACACTGATCCCATTCACTTCGGAAGCTGTTGTCCAGCTCCCTGTGGTGAGGCCTTGACATTGTTACCATGTCCCTATCAGGACATAGTATACCAGGCCTATGTCTGTCTAGGTGCGAGTACACTCAGCACAGTCATGTGTGCTGTAGCAGCTGCGGCAAGCAAACATTTTTCATTCACTTTCACATCATTGATATCTTCATGAGGTTATGGCACATCTGTATGTATGCAAAAACAGATAGCGAGCTATTTTGTTTCTGATAAACGTATGTGAAAAAAAATTAATGGGACAAGGGATAGGCCTTTACAGGCAGGGAATTCACTGCCACCTAGCAGGGATTACTCAATTAGGTTGCCTACTAAATGCATAATACCAGAATGGGTAAGGTTGATGCACTATGAGAACCATCTACCTGTGGTGGTGATGTTGATCAAAGAGAGAATGTCAGGCCAACTACACCCGAGCCTCCTTTTATAAGCGCTGGAGTCTTTCAAGTCATTTTGGTCTTTACAATAAACCTACAGTTGAACCCCGGTCAGTGACCACCCCGGTAACGCGACCACCCCTTTCTTTTTAATAACAAGTCCCATCCAAAAGTTTCCAGTCTGATCCATTTCACGAGATTGACTTGATTGGGGTAAAATTATGAGAAATTGATGAAAATTTTTGGGGGGAGCCATGCAAAATGATTTCTGGTCCAAGACAGACACTCATTGCCTTTAAACCTGGTCACATCATGCTCTTAACAATTACCCTAGTGTTCTGTGTATGTCCCAGCGAAAATAAAATCGAGGCATTTTATCAAGACCGGTTATTGTCTTAAAGTGTTCTGTGGCCATTAGCCAACCAGGGGACTATGGCAACCAGTGTGAGATGTGATGTGTAGGATAGGCCTACAGTGGATAGCGACATGATATGTCTATACAACACAGGAGGAAACTCAGAAGAAACGTTTGGTGATGAATCTAGCGTGGATTCACCCTTTATTTGCCATCTGTTTAAACTAACAGATAAGTGGCCTTCCCCGAAATGGAATTGAGACAGATTTGCTTACATCTGATGGTGTGCGGCTTTCTGACTGGGCGGATACACCTAA
Source organism: Lineus longissimus (assembly GCF_910592395.1). NCBI lineage: Eukaryota > Metazoa > Nemertea > Pilidiophora > Heteronemertea > Lineidae > Lineus > Lineus longissimus. Next base: position 26,239,662 of record NC_088309.1, on the reverse strand, counting down.
GCCCAATGATCATGAATTTATCACCTCCTTCTGCCACTTCCGGGTATTCGCTTTGCTTCATATGAAAAACAGTCAAACCCTCCATTTTGCCCAATATTTCCTGTGTGGCAATAGCGAACCAATAAAGGAATTTGTTCACAGCTGTCAGAGTCTGTCAACTGATGTGTTAAAAGGGATGTTGCAGGAGTTCCAGTTATGTCCAAAAAGTACAACTATTCTCTCAACACTGCATTCTATACAAAGCACGCAAAGCTCAGAACATCAAGTGTCTTCTTTAAAAACTGCAATGGCCGTGTGACATCATATGCCAGTCTTCTCAAATCTAAAAACGGTGATCAGTCTAGTTTGTGTCAAGTTGTTAATCTGATCCTCCATCTTGGAGACAGATTCTAGTTTATAGGAGAATGTGACACCGTCATGTAGCTTGTATGCAGAATGTATTGAATCCTTCTCTAATCCATTTACGGCCTATGATCTTTGCTCGGAGTCAATCAATAGACTACCTGAGACGAGCGCAGCTTTTTCTATCGGCGGAATTTGAGATCAGGTGGAATAGATCTAAGTTCAATTACGCTGCTGTTTGCAGGTCGATTAGGACCTTTGGCAAGGAGTTTGACTCCATCAATCGGCCCCTTCTTCATCCAGATAAAGAAGGGGCCTCATAGTCTAGTGGTTAACAGTGCTGGCTACAAAGCAAGGGCCTGGGGTTTGATCCTGCAGAGAACCCAGGACTGTATGTCTAGATGAACCGGCGTGGCTTTCAAGGAACTACTCAGGCTCTTTACAACACAGAGTTTGAATATTCGAGTGTCAGTCATGAGATTGAAGCATGACAGCAAAGCCAATATCTTGAATTGATTCTAGAACAGTGTTTCAGTAAAACAGTGTTCACCTGAACAGAAGTAGTGTTGTTCTTTGTCACACAGAAAATGGTGTTAACAAGCTTGTTTCTCAGAAACGTATGTTAACTCCTCATGTAATCTGAATTCGCCTTATTTGCTGGTAACCTGTACCTAGGTTACTGAGGATAATGCATAGCAATCATGTCACTATCAGATCTACAGTTATAGGAAATGTTTCCATGGCAACGCACTCAAAGTGGTATACAGGCATATGCATGCAAAGCCATCACACAAAATACCAAAGAATGTATAACATGTTGAATTAGTATTAAGTTTACCAAAGATTGAAGAATGTTAGCATGTAGCATGGTAAAAAATAATGCGATACCAAACAATTCAGCTGTTCAGTTTGTTTTGAAATAAAACTCATACATTGGCATTTCAAGTTTCAAAGAGTAACATTTTCAGTTCAGTATGATAGATTGGCAGAACGATATTGAATTAGTTGAACTGTGTTCACTGTTTGAATCGATAAACCAGTGTTCACCAGTTGAATTGATAAAGGGGACACTGTCACCTGTTGAGTAACTCAACAGATAACATCATCTGTTGAGTCATAAACAGAAAACACCACCTGTTCAGTCACTGAGTCACTGAAACAGAAAACACCACTCTTGAGTCACTGAAACAGAAAACACCACCTGTTGAGTCACTGAAACAGAAAACACCATCTGTTGAGTCACTGAAACAGAAAACACCACTCTTGAGTCACTGAACAGAAAACACCACCTGTTGAGTCACTGAAACAGAAAACACCATCTGTTGAGTCACTGAAACAGAAAACACCACCTGTTAAGTCACTGAAACAGAAAAACACCACTCTTGAGTCACTGAAACAGAAAACACCACTTGTTGAGTCACTGAAACAGAAAAACACCACTCTTGAGTCACTGAAACAGAAAAACACCATCTGTTGAGTCACTGAAACAGAAAACACCACTCTTGAGTCACTGAAACAGAAAACACCACCTGTTGAGTCACTGAAACAGAAAACACCACCTGGTGAGTCACTGAAACAGAAAACACCACCTGTTGAGTCACTGAAACAGAAAACACCACCTGTTGAGTCACTGAAACAGAAAACACCACCTGTTGAGTCACTGAAACAGAAAACACCACCTGTTGAGTCACTGAAACAGAAAACACCACCTGTTGAGTCACTGAAACAGAAAACACCACCTGTTGAGTCACTGAAACAGAAAACACCACCTGTTGGGTCACTGAAACAGAAAACACCACCTTGCTGATTGCAATGATGAAAACTGGATAAACTTAACTCTGGATGGATAAGGGTCACAAGTTTTACTAGGTGAAGAGACAAAAAAATTCCCATAATGAACAGCTCTCAACATCAATTGATATTGCCTGATTTGACCATTCAATACGAAAATGACGATAAGCATTTCCTGATGGTACAGTCGAAACCCGGTAACACGACCACTCATGGGATCGTGATTGAATGGTCGTGTTACCAGGGTGGTCACATTAGTGAAGTTGAAAATCCGGGGACAAAATGCATGATTAGGTTTTCCCACCAAAATTGTTGAACTTACTCATAAGTTCAAATTCCTAAAAAGTTTTGGGACTGATGATGTTCATTTTGAGCAGAAAAAAAAACAAGTGAAAAAAATATTCGGGACCAGCGATTCTTGGTCGTCATAGCGGGGTGGTCGCCGACCAGGGTTCCACTGTACCATTTATGTTCGCAATTAAATCTTGCATTCTCTGAGATTTCACCAAGATGTCCCCCCCCCCAACGTTGAAGGTATAGACAGTGCACATTTCATATATTTGTTATTGATTGTCTATCACAGACAAGAGGAAACTTGTGAATATCAATGCAATAATTGATATTTGCTTGATTACCGATCATTTAAGACCAATTACTAAAATAACAATATGTATGATATGGTCACCTCCTAGTTGATTCGAAACCATCTCCACCATAAACACAGCCGGAGAGTTATTTTTGGTCGAGGGAGATGTAGTATTAGAGCAGATAAAGTCTATTTTGAGCCTGGGGTTTCCATGGCAATCGCTGTGCCAGCTTATATGTCAGCTGGTGTCAGTATATCCAACATGAGGCTATTGTCATCGCTGAGCTGAAGCAGGTAGCTGATGCTGGATGATAGTGATGACAGACTGGTGGATCTGATGGCGACACATGTTGTTATGTCTTTGTGTCGTATGTTCCTAGCGTATCTGGGGGTGGGGGATATCTCTACAAACGGGCCAACTGAATCAAGAACGATAGTGAGAGCAAAAGTAAATTGCTGATAGTCATGATCCATCCTCAGATAAGGGACCTGAAAGCCACCAAATGTTTGCACAATCTTGCTTGCTTAGTCACGATTTAGTTGTCTGTTGTGAGACATTCGTCTCAATGTTAATCCAGATATCGAGCTAGCCTGACTGAAAGCAAGTTTATAATGTCCGCATCATTGGCCTGAAGTTAATGCCAACAACATTGGCCTAAATATAGATCTTGCCTTGCTGAAAAAAGTCAATATCCACACGACCATTGGCCTAAAATAGATCTTGCCTTGCTGAAAGATGTTTATATCAACAACATTGGCCTCAATATAGATCTTGCCTTGCTGAAACAAGTTGATGTCAACAACTTTGGCCTAAATAGATACCTTGCCTTGCTGAAAGAAGTTAATATTCACAACATTGGCCTTGATATAGATCTTGTCTTGCTGAAACCTGCAGTTGATGTTGAAACTAACCAGCCCGGTAAAATAGGCCACCTCCAGGTTTTTGGCATGGTCGATACTGGAGTAGCCGCTTGGGAATACAGATAGGTGAGGCAAAGTGGAAGTCGATGTTTTATATACATAGGCTAAAATATTCAGTGCGGGACTCTAATTTCCGTGGCCACTATCAATATAGCTCTGGTGGTTTTTTTTAAAGCAAGAGCACGGAGGGAGGTCTAGCTAAAATGAAAAGGGACAACTTGGCCATGAATAGATCACAGATTCCAAAGAGACAATAGCAGGATTGATGCTATGGTTTAACCACTGTTGAAGATATGCTTTAGAGAAATACAACAGAAATGCAGACTTGAATTTCATTACCTCATAGTTCATGCTGGTAGCCAAATACCAGGACTGTGTTATCAAACTGACCTCTTTTCCTCGGCTTATCTAGATTGTTATGGTTAACCAAGTCACATCAGCAATATTCAGTTGATCATTATCAACGGTTGATCTCATGGCCATATGATATTGTGGCGAAATACTCCTAATGCGCCATTAAACCTAACCTGCTCCATCATCAGTTCATCGGGTGATGATGCTAAACTAACAGACCCATTATCATTGATCGAGAGGGTTCAATCGACAAACAATTGACCTCATGGTCGCAAAATGGATGTTGTCCTAACATTTAGTCTGTTCACATGAGAGTGAGCTGTATTTACATGGTGTCATCTTTGTGAGGCAGCTGTTCATTTGGTGACGTTCCACAAATACTTGATTTTCATGAATATCAAACCGATCAGAGGTTGACCAACCAGCCTCCACAATTGCACGATTTGATTAAAAATTGACGTAATTGTTGAGTGGTGTCAACAATGTAACCACTGTTTGCTGTCTGAGACAGCTTTACTGATAAATGGTCAATTGTTTATATGATGTTATGACCATCTACGTGGCCCCAGTCACCACTGTACGGGCTGGCGGTGTTACCAGTAACCTATCTAATGCATCATAATACTGTGTTGATGCAGTTCAGCCAGTTTAAGGGGCAACTGTACACAAGACCTAAATTCTGATCAGATTCAGATCACTTCATGAATGTTGCATGGGAGAAGATGGTCTGCTGATTATGTGGAGCAAACTGACCAAATTATCACTTCGTCAATCTGATATGGGTTCAGCTAAGAACAACATTGAGCGAGTTCACAGAAGAGTGACTGATGCGTTGTGCCATCATATTCGATTGAGTTCAAATAAGAGTAGATGATGTGTTGTGTCATCATATTCGATTGATACAACAACGTTAATCGATAACCATTTGACCTCATGATGGTGAGTGGGATGTAATGGCAAACTACCTAACACAATCAAACTGATCTGTAATGCACCATCATTGATCAGTTGTGGATTCCGTATGCCAAATGAAAACGGCATCTCTTATCACACTATCTTAGTCGATGCTGACTGAATTTGGTGATATTTTGTCCCTCATAGCAGCGGTGTACGAGGCTGCTATAGCTATTTGTAACAATCTGGACCCTGACTTCTGAGGACGGTGGCTAACCAGAGGGCTGTACAGACGGTCACTTTCGGAAACATAAAAAAACTTGACGCGATCGCCAAAAGTTAGACATTGGTTACTGATGCTGTGGTAAAGAAACTGTTAAGCATCAATGAGAGTCATTTGTGTGTGAGAAGCACTATTAGGCCGATATCAGTATATTGATTTTGATAGTTGATTCAATAGTGTTGATGCTCACTTGCCCACTCCTCATAATCTGATTGCTGGACAAGTTGAAATCAATCAGAGCCCAGTGTGGTCATTTGCTGTGATGATTGAGATAGTGATACAGTCATGTTGATGGTAAACACCGCCTCTTTATCTCTGAGTTGCCTGTCCTATTTAGGCTCATTGAATGAACATTCGAGTGTCACCAGTCCCAGTAGAACGAGCAAATGAGCTTATTCTCACATGACAATCGAATCCACTGTCACACAGGCTAGTTTTTGAAGAGCAGTTCCAGGCATATAAAGTAATTTCCCGAACCTAATTTGTTGTGTTGGGCCTGAGGGGTTTGATTAACTCCTGATTGAAGCTTGGTCGAGATGATGGAGAATGATCTCAATCTGTGGAAGCAGATTTAACATTTTGTAGGTTGTGTCCTTGGCCTGTTGCATTCTTGGGTTGGAAGATCTATGTCATAAATTGTAACTAGTACAGATGTCAATAGGGAAGACACTTTTCACATTCCAGTGATTTAGGCTAACATAACAATATAAAGCTGACTATTCTAAAACAGACGAGGGAAGCATTGAAAAGAGTTCAATTCACACTGGCTTCCTTCCATTAGATAACATTAGCACATCAGTTCAGGTTTGCCCATATTTGTATGTGAACATCCTTAGAAATGTGAAGGATTTGGCTTGGGAATTTTAATGACCACATGACATTGGGTAAAATTATAATAGGATTATTGTCATGCTTTGCTTTAACTGTTACTATTGAATAGGATGGGAACATGTTAGGATTTAGTGATGATCGTGATGATAGGTTTTGTTGAAAATGACAATAATTTGATGTCTTTGATGTAAAATGAGTGACAGACAGGCCTTTCTTGTCATGTCAGTTCAAGTGACTCAGTTGATCCTCCAACTCTGCATCGTGTACATCTATACATGTACGCAATATATCGTCACAAGAAGGCCCTGTACGTTGTCTCCCCTGTCACGGTAAAACACTGGCATCCATTTATAGGGTTGCCATGGAGATGGGCTTACCTGGCAGCCTGCATCAGACGCCACTGTAGCTATTAGTATTGTTGATTTCTCCATCATAATACAAGTTACCCACTGATTTGATAAACTAGCGCTCAGCGATATGTTAGATGTATCCATGTTCTTAATATTCTGCTGTTCCATAGTGGTCTTAATGTCACCTTTTGAATAGAATTGTCAGGGACGATGATAGAAATGAAATCAGTGATGTCACTACAGTGCTTTGGCACTTCACTTCACTCTATAATCGTTATTTTACGTTTGGGAAATCATCTTTTCCTGCGGCCTTCTATGCCTTTTCTTCTTCTTCATCTTATGCTTTTCTCTTTTGAGCATTACTTTCAGCAGCCGAGCTGACAGTTTGCTCTCTTAGAGACAAGGTAGCCCATCTTCCTCCCTGTCCTCCATGATCCTCAATTTCTATTCTAAAACACCTCAAACTAAGAATTGACATAGTTTTTGGCTACCGCTGCCACCAAAACAAGGTGCTATGTATCTAAAATGGAAAACAACCCACAAACCTACAGTGTAACCAATGTGTTTTTGCATTGCTATCAACCATGTTAAAGAAAATCTTACCACTACTGCACTTTTTGTTGTACATTATGTATTATCAAAATAAACATACCTACGAATCAATAATGCCAATGTTTAGAATATCATGTTTCCCTTTTCTATCAATACTGTATTGCATTCCTTCCCCAACTGAAGTGCTGTTGTAATAATTGCCTTGTTGCTAATTAGAGCAGTTTCCTTTATGTTGGCTCCCCTAAGTATGAGTATGCAAGGGTTTTGAAAAGTCATTTCTCTCAGGACGTAGGAAGGGGGGTCTAATTTAGCAGGTTGTCACTTGGTCTTCACTTAGTTTGGGCCATTTGGCATCAAGTCAACATAGGGAAAAGCTGAAAGATTCTCAACTTAACAGCTAGGGCCATGATTCAAAATTGATGATGCTGATGATGAAAATGGCGATGATGATGATGATGATGATGATGAAGATGATAATGGAGGCAACAACACCAGCAAGAAGAAGGAAACATCCGCATCATGAACTTTTCTTCTTGGTTTGCAGAACTGCCTTGAGTTGATATTTTGGAGCACAAACATATTGATCACATTACAGCTGGTAAATTTTAGTAAGATATTCCTGCAATGTCATGCTTTGATTTAACTGTACCACTGAATTGATACAAAACAATTAAGGGTATAACTAATAAGCTATATATAAGGTTGTCTGTTCTGTCTTTTCAGTATTCATTTGCGATCTACTACAGACCAGAGGGTTTACGGCAGTATGAACTCAGGACCGATACAGAGACAGAATGCAATGCTTGGGTGGATGCCATCAAACAGGCAAGGTAAGGAAGCAAGCAGCTATTTTCAGGCTATACATGAGAGGATATGTGGTCCAGACCAGGCTACCCAAAGCTCTAACCTTAAATCTCAAAAGGAAGAAACTCTGTAAACCAATAACAAGGAAGAACCTTCCCAACAGTAGAAGAAGCTCGGAAATTTTAGAAGTTCTAAACCTTGCATTGAAAGGAAGCTTTTTAACTTCTACCCAAGTAACAAAGCTCACATGCTTAGTTCATAAGTGAGTATAGGGCAAAAGAATCATGTTTTGAATTGCGCATTTTGTATTTATTGATTCAATGATGCTGTGACTTTTGACCTTTTGGCTGATGGTTATCATTACCAGCAGGCAGGTCCAAAATATGGAAAATCATTAGTCGCTTATCTGATGAGTCGAGAAGGGTAAACAGTCACATCGATACATGCTTGGGAGTAATGGTATCATGTATCATGGCGTCATACGTAGCAGATTTAAACAATGTTAAGGAATGCCCATTAAAATAATCATACTTGAACAGGTTGGTCAGAGAAAAATTGACTGTATGAAAGTCTTTAAGTTTGTTTCTCATAAAGATGCTTCATCAGAATGCATTCTGATGATTTGTTGGAAGGTGTAGGGCCTTAAATAGTAAAGACAGAATACCGAATGGATCTGCCGTTGATGTCTACAAAAATGGGTTGCAAAATCTGTTCTTGGTAGGTGGTATGTATGTGTTGTAGCTTCCCGGGGTAGCTTACAATTCAAAACCTTCTTGGCTGTAGTCCAGCACTCAATCATGATATCTGGTTCTCGAACTAAAAATAAAAGTGGTTCAATACATTTGTCTACACTGAATGGTTTCTTTGATAAAAACCTTAAAGCTCTGGACTGGTTAACTTCGGTGAGGAACAAGGCTTGTAAATATTGCATAGGAGGGTTTCTAGGTATCACTGCAAGGTATTCTGCAAGGTATAACCGTGTCCCGGGAGCTGCGATCCTAATCTCACTAGCAAGAACCAGGTGTCTTGTTTTACATAGGGTTCTTGTCAAATCCTTTAATTTACTGTGTTATGTCAGGTTTTTGAGACCATTATCTTCAAGGCAGCAACTAGTAGCAGCTCAAAGCTATCTTGTTTTCAGGGTGCTTTAACCCTGCAACCCTATCACATGTACCATCAAAGATACACAATAGGTAATTGGTCCCTTTCCTCCTTTAGACAGCAACTGTTCTGAGATCCACCAATGTCAGTTGTTCCCCTTCCTCCTCCAAATAGCATATGCCCTCAGATACCCCATAGGTATATAGTTGGTCCCTTTCCTCCTCTGGACAGCAATTGTTCTGAGATCTAGCATAGGAAGTTGGTCCCCTTCCTCCTCTTGACAGCAACTGTTCTGAGTTCTAGCATAGGAAGTTGGTCCCCTTCCTCCTCTAGACAGCAATTGTTCTGAGATCTAGCATAGGAAGTTGGTCCCCTTCCTCCTCTAGACAGCAATTGTTCTGAGATCTAGCATAGGAAGTTGGTCCCCTTCCTCCTCTAGACAGCAATTGTTCTGAGATCTAGCATAGGAAGTTGGTCCCTTTCCTCCTCTAGACAGCAATTGTTCTGAGATCTAGCATAGGAAGTTGGTCCCCTTCCTCCTCTTGACAGCAACTGTTCTGAGATCCAACATAGGTAGATGGTGTCTCTCCTCCTCTTGACAGCAACTGTTCTGAGATCCAACATAGGTAGATGGTGTCTCTCCTCCTCTTGACAGCAACTGTTCTGAGATCCAACATAGGTAGATGGTGTCCCTCCTCCTCTAGACAGCAGTCGCTGCTGTCATATACACCATAGGTAGTTGTAACCTTTCCTCCTCTAGACAGCAACTGTTCTGAGATCCAACATAGGTAGATGGTGTCTCTCCTCCTCTAGACAGCAACTGTTCTGAGATCCAACATAGGTAGACGGTGTCTCTCCTCCTCTAGACAGCAACTGTTCTGAGATCCAACATAGGTAGATGGTGTCTCTCCTCCTCTAGTCTAGACAGCAACTGTTCTGAGATCCAACATAGGTAAATGGTGTCTCTCCTCCTCTAGACAGCAACTGTTCTGAGATCCAACATAGGTAGATGGTGTCTCTCCTCCTCTTGACAGCAACTGTTCTGAGATCCAACATAGGTAGATGGTGTCTCTCCTCCTCTAGTCTAGACAGCAACTGTTCTGAGATCCAACATAGGTAGATGGTGTCTCTCCTCCTCTAGACAGCAACTGTTCTGAGATCCAACATAGGTAGACGGTGTCTCTCCTCCTCTAGACAGCAACTGTTCTGAGATCCAACATAGGTAGATGGTGTCTCTCCTCCTCTTGACAGCAACTGTTCTGAGATCCAACATAGGTAGATGGTGTCTCTCCTCCTCTTGACAGCAACTGTTCTGAGATCCAACATAGGTAGATGGTGTCCCTCCTCCTCTAGACAGCAGTCGCTGCTGTCATATACACCATAGGTAGTTGTAACCTTTCCTCCTCTAGACAGCAACTGTTCTGAGATCCAACATAGGTAGATGGTGTCTCTCCTCCTCTAGACAGCAACTGTTCTGAGATCCAACATAGGTAGACGGTGTCTCTCCTCCTCTAGACAGCAACTGTTCTGAGATCCAACATAGGTAGATGGTGTCTCTCCTCCTCTAGTCTAGACAGCAACTGTTCTGAGATCCAACATAGGTAAATGGTGTCTCTCCTCCTCTAGACAGCAACTGTTCTGAGATCCAACATAGGTAGATGGTGTCTCTCCTCCTCTTGACAGCAACTGTTCTGAGATCCAACATAGGTAGATGGTGTCTCTCCTCCTCTAGTCTAGACAGCAACTGTTCTGAGATCCAACATAGGTAGATGGTGTCTCTCCTCCTCTAGACAGCAACTGTTCTGAGATCCAACATAGGTAGACGGTGTCTCTCCTCCTCTAGACAGCAACTGTTCTGAGATCCAACATAGGTAGACGGTGTCTCTCCTCCTCTAGACAGCAACTGTTCTGAGATCCAACATAGGTAGACGGTGTCTCTCCTCCTCTTGACAGCAACTGTTCTGAGATCCAACATAGGTAGATGGTGTCTCTCCTCCTCTTGACAGCAACTGTTCTGAGATCCAACATAGGTAGATGGTGTCTCTCCTCCTCTAGACAGCAACTGTTCTGAGATCCAACATAGGTAGATGGTGTCTCTCCTCCTCTAGTCTAGACAGCAACTGTTCTGAGATCCAACATAGGTAGACGGTGTCTCTCCTCCTCTAGACAGCAACTGTTCTGAGATCCAACATAGGTAGACGGTGTCTCTCCTCCTCTAGACAGCAACTGTTCTGAGATCCAACATAGGTAGACTGTGTCTCTCCTCCTCTAGACAGCAACTGTTCTGAGATCCAACATAGGTAGACGGTGTCTCTCCTCCTCTAGACAGCAACTGTTCTGAGATCCAACATAGACGGTGTCTCTCCTCCTCTTGACAGCAACTGTTCTGAGATCCAACATAGGTAGACGGTGTCTCTCCTCCTCTTGACAGCAACTGTTCGGAGATCCAACATAGGTAGACGGTGTCTCTCCTCCTCTTGACAGCAACTGTTCTGAGATCCAACATAGGTAGACGGTGTCTCTCCTCCTCTTGACAGCAACTGTTCTGAGATCCAACATAGGTAGATGGTGTCTCTCCTCCTCTTGACAGCAACTGTTCTGAGATCCAACATAGGTAGATGGTGTCTCTCCTCCTCTAGTCTAGACAGCAACTGTTCTGAGATCCAACATAGGTAGATGGTGTCTCTCCTCCTCTAGACAGCAGTCTCTGCTCTCAGATCTAACTCCATGTCTGCCATTGCCTCTATTGTTTCCCGACCATAGGGAAATGATATAGTAGCAGGATACTGATGGTGCGGATTCCTTTCTTGTTGCCATGGTGATGTAACTCCTTACCAGTCCCTGCCTATTTCTTGTACCTGATGGCTTCAGTCAGAGGTGGCAGTCATCCGACAAACATTGCAGTTGCTTCAGTACCGGCCATTCTCTGCCAGAATATTGACATTCGGTTCTTTCATATTCAATGTAGTGTGGTAATACTTAATTTTGATACTGATGGTGAAAGTGGTCAGTGCATCCCCTCTCCCTCCCCCTCCATAAGCTATACGACAGTCAATAAAGTACTCGCATTGCATTGATGGATGCCATACTTGGTGGACAAGGACATCATGTGCAATGTGGCCTGACAGTGAAAGGTTTGCCTGCCTTGATGCCCACCCACCATCAGTGCTTATGGGACGGCATTTAGTTTTAACAGACTCGAAGCATTGGCGCTTTCATGAAAAGGCAACAATGTCAACAACCCAAGTAAAAACCTTTCTCCTTGTCTTTTCCAGCTATAGTAAAGTGCTTGAGCAAAAGGAGGAGTTGGAACAGAAGCATCTTCACCTTCTCCAGATCCTTGACAGTGAGAGACAGGCCAAGTGGCACTATGTACAGCAGACGGAGGAACTCACCACTGAGGTCAAGAAACTCAAAAACGAAGTCAGAAAGGTGAAAGAAAAGTCATCATCAATATGGACCAATATGAGTTGGTCCAAGAACTACATACATACATGTAAAACTAGTTAATGTTCAGAATTGCTTTATATTCATGATGTGGGGAGGAATCGTGCTCAACTCTGGCGAGAACAACGCGCTAGATGCTGCATGCCGCATAAAGTTTTTATGCTGGTTGATTGGTCACTCATGTCTCCCGGGGCTGATGTTATTAGATTACTCAATCAACTTGATACGAGCATTAATAAACTAATTGGCAGAATAAGCACTATGTGGTAACTTGGGACAGTTTAAAATACTCGAGTTCCATCGATCAAAGACCGTTTCTGAATATTCTATGGAGGCCCCAAAATATGCACATTGTCGTTCGATGCCATTCAACTTGTTGAAATTAGATTGAGAGAGTGTTGGTGACAACAAGTTGTCATGACATCATAATCTCGCTTGACCTTTTCTTTGATTTCTTAGTAATTATATAATCATCCGGACCTAGTTGGTGAAACTGGAGTATAATGTTTCAGCTCAGGATGTATCCCCAGGGTTTAGGTTATTCTGACCGATACAAATATAAGGTGTGGTGAGGTTAAGGCGAGACTTTTTGGCTCACCATAAGGGAGCTTACACCAATCTTATAGAATATTTGTTTATCATGTTATACTGTCTTTTTTTCCAGTTGAAAGAGTTCAAGAATGAATTGAAGACCTCTAATCATATGTTGAAAGAGGAGGAAAGTGACGAAATTAAAAAAATCAAAAAGGTAAGAACTTCGGTCGACATTCAAATCATCTGCAATATTGGCTGTCCATGTGACTTGCAGCCTTGATCAAGGGTCTCACTACACAACCGATACCAAAATGATTCCACAAGATCTGCATAATTTGCTAATTAAAATTGTGGCAATTACTTAAAATGGATTATTGGATTAGACGTTTGGGGAGAGGGAAATGATGCCTGAGGGGACTATTCTCATCAGTGTCATTGACATGAGATAGAAGACTTGAATGTATCACCAGAATTGGGTGTATAATTTCTGAACATTACACACTGTGTAGGATCAACTTGTACTTCAGCTTGAATTATCAATATGTTATTTAATTCAAAACTAGATGTGGAATTCATTTCATCTGAAGTGATTCAACAAATGTGTTTTAATACTCAACTGAACTGGATAATGACGATAAATAGATCACCTTATTTTGTTACTTCTGCAATGGATTCATCAGCATGGATACATCTGGGAAAAAAGAGGTTGGATGAATAATGTGACCTGTTAGGGTCCTTTGACTTAGCTGCCCCGTTTATGTCAAAACGTGTGTTTACCACCATTATCAGGTCACACAGTCCTGTCTCTCAATATTTTAGGTGCAAAGCTTCTTCCGTGGTTGGCTATGTCGACGGCGATGGAAGCAAATCGTGGACGAGTATATCCGCTCGGAACACGCCGAGAGCATGAGGAAACGGAATAGCATCGTGTTCGGCATGGTCGAATGTGAGGAGGAATACGTCAGACAGCTCTCGACGCTCGTGTCATGTTTTCTACGCCCATTCAAGATGGCTGCCAGTTCGAAAAAACCACCGATAACTCACGATGATGTCAATTCTATTTTTCTAAATAGGCAAGTTACTTATTGTTCCAGAGATGAATTTATCATTGTTGAACTTCACTTATCTGTCTGAGTTTATGCCACCTCAGTGAAAGTCTGACTTCAGTGGTTCTATTATCATCGCTTCTTTGCTAATTATTTGGTTGATCTTTTAATTCTACATCTTAATTTCAGTGAAACGGTGGTTTTCTTGCATCAAATATTCCTCAAAGCTCTGACGGCTCGGATGGAAAACTGGCCGACCTTGGTTCTAGGTAAGTTCAAGGTCAAAAGATCACACGCCTTATCCATCATCTTGGTTCTATTTCAGCGAGACAGTGTTATTCTTACATCAGATCTTCGTGCAAGGTCTTGAATCGCGAATGGAGAACTGGCCAACTCTGGTCCTTGGTAAGTTAGGTGTAAATACTGCTGCCTGCTGTCAATATACTATTCCTGGTGTGAACCTCAGGAATGCACTTTATCATGGCATGACATTAACATTGGTTTTTGTGTTTTCTGGGTTTAAGATTGAGATTCAGGGTTGGTGTTTAAACATGGCAATAAGCAGCCTGCAGACGAGGTGTATTATCGAGGTTGGCTGGTCCACGCGACTGCGATATTTTGCCCAAAGAAAAGAAGTCTTGTACACCCGCTCTTACTGTTGAACCTAGCCACAGTGGCCTATCAATATATTAAAGATCCTGATTGGCTATTTTGATGACAATAATGTGAAATGCTCCCACTCCACAATGGTAACTTTAAATTTACAAAGCGAATTTGCAGTCAATGAAGTTTTGTATTATTATTATGATTAATTGATTTGAATTGTAATTAAACCAGGAGATCGAAACCTAAATAATGCCGATTAAGCACGTAAAACCTTCTTTCATACAGTTCAAATTATATGCGGCCATAAAATGCTGAGAATACTAGCAGATATGGCATTTATGGATACTTAATGATACCTATGTTGGGTCATTGTGAACATATGTGTCCCCGAGTGGAAGCAGTATATTACAATAAGGCTGTTATGATGCTCATGACCCTTTGCTTTGACGATAATCCTGACTAATGGCATGGAGAGTCACACACCCTTCTTTCCTATGTTTGAGCATGGACGAGTGGTATCATGAGTTTGATAGTGTCTTGATTCCTCCTTAACTAACCGCACTTTGATACAACTTAATGATCAACTACAATAAGATTAACTGCAAGAAATCGTGTTGATAAAGGAATATATTTGGGCCACTTTCTTCATAGCTTTTTGTCCCAGAAGATTTTGCCTGTGTATCAGATTTGTTATCAACAAGAAAAACGGCAAGAAAATCAATTCTAAGGGGGAGGCATGTGCCGGATTCCTCCCTTATCAGTCAAGGAAGGATTCCCCAACAGTTGTCGCCAACTGCATGCGTTGTCACAAATTCAGACGACAAAGCCCGAAACTCCCGAATCATCTGTACCAGGAGATACCAATTTTGGTGTGGCTGGATTGGGGAGTTTCATGGAGAAAGCTGAATCTTGGGGCAACCTGTTAATCCAGATATGGTCAACATGATTTGGAGTGCCGCCTCAGAAAGTAGCGACCATAGCAAGAAGAAGTGACAACTTGCTGTTCGAGTATCCTTGCCTGACTGCTTATGAGCCTTTTTGCTGGGCAGCCTGGCTGGGCCTCTTGGCTGGTGTTTTTGGCGATACAGGAAGCCTGGGTTAACATTTGTAAATATCAGCATGGCTGAGAGTGTGAACTTGCTTTGACTTGGGATTGACTGGTTGCAGCTTATACATCTAGCTTATGCTTGGGCCTGGTGCTTTGACCAGAAATGATTATTGAACAGGTTGAATGTGCAATAAGTTTATATGTTCATTTTTGTTCTGCAGCTCAACAGATGTCTTTCCGATGTTGTCTACCATCTGTCCCCTTTCCAGTGACAGTTTGTGAAGGGTTAATCCTCATTAAGTTGCATATGTCATGTGATGACAAGCTGCATATGTCATGTCTACATGTATAGCCATCTATAGGATGTTATCAAACTTATTCAACTGAGAGGAGATATACAGAGCTTGTTCGAAAGTATTGACACTGTGCCTCTGATGAAACAGGGGTTGAAACAGCACACCATTGGCAATCACACCATCCTTGTGGAAGAGGTTGTGACCTGTCGGGTAATGGTGCTGTTCACACTGAGATTGAGTCTTTAGAATGAAATTAATTGCATCAATGTTTATTCTCTGATAAGATCGATCAGTTGTCACTTGTTATTGATCTATGAGGATGTCGGTGCAATAGCGAAATAGGACATCTTAAAGCAGTGCTTGGGATGTCTTTTGGTAGTAAAGGACCTGATAGTAGGCGTTTTTACACGGTGCGGGTTCAAGCCGGATCGAGACTAGTTCAGGTACCAGCCGGTTTATTTTCCCTCGTGTAAAAGCGAACCTACCGTCCTGAACCCTCCTGGTCCGAGGCGGGTTCCGATCGCCGGTCTCGGGTTGGTGCAGGCCGGTGTAGGCCGGTGGAGGAGGGTTTATTTATGCGTGTAAAAGCGAACCGGCTCCGAGCCGGTTTGCACACGGTACTCGCGTGACGTCATTCGCGGGAATAGCTGCCGTGTTCCTGGCATGAAATTTTCCGCGGAAAGAAACTGCTGTGAAATCTTCAATTTATCGAGAGCAAGAGCTTTCTTTCCATACAAATGATGTGTACAAAGCAAAAACTCTGCATCTCACCGGCGCCATCGTAAACCATTTTGTATTATTTGTTGTTGTGATATTTTCGTAGCTCCACCACCAGCAGGATTGATCAGCGCCACCAATTGACGATGTTAGTGATGAACCGGCCTGGAGCCGGATCGAGGCCAGATCGTCGAACCGTCCCCGTGTAAAAGCGAAATGAACCGTCCTGAACCGAACACGCCTCGTGACGGTTCAGGAGGGTTGTCTTGAACCAGCACCGTGTAAAAAGGCCTAGTTTGGCATCAGGATACACTGGGCAGGAAATTTGAAGATAAGAGATCCAGTGAACAGCTAAATGTAGCGTGTCACATGATCAATATAGCCTGAAGAGATGTACTTTTAATATTGAAGATGACATCTTTCGTATTTGCAACAATGCGGCTGGCATCAGATAAATATTATATTAGTTTACATTTCTACCATAATCATGCCCTTCAAGTTTTCAGGTGTGGTTGGCCAGTTGTCCTTTAAGAGTACATATACATGGCAATAGTTCTGTAGACTTTTAGTATCAGTGGTCATATTTGCTCATACTTTTAGGTGATCTGTTCGACATGCTACTGCCGATGCTGGGGATATATCAAGAGTACGTGCGAAATCATCACTTCAGTCTCCAAGTTCTGGCCGAATACAAACAGAAACAAGAATTCAACACATTGCTCAAGCGTTATGAAGAAAAGCCGGCATGTGAGGGCAGGTCACTTGAAACATTTCTCACATATCCTATGCACCAGGTAAGGAGCATCTGACCCCATGAAGCCCAATCCCATCTGACCCCGAGAAGTCTAATTGCAACTTTTATGATAGTCAGTCAATCTTAGAGTGATGCTGCAGGCAGGAGATGAAGAAGACCAAGTCTGCCACCATAGCTATTGCAGCTGGTTAAACTAATCAAATTTCTCAATCTGAACGGATTTCGATCAATGTAGTGTCACTGTTTATTTGCCTAAAGAGCATACTTATTTGTTTTGTGATCATTTTCAGATTCCTCGCTATATCATCACACTTCATGAACTTCTGGCTCACACACCTCATGATCATGTAGAAAGAAAGAAACTTGAATATGCCAAGAGCAAGTTAGAAGAGTTATCACATGTAAGTTAGGATATGCTATTGGTGTCTGAACCGGTTCTATTGGTTCCAATTTGATATTGTAATGTCATCTCAGTGCAATCAACACGACCAGCCTTGACGTGAGTGATGATGACACAAAGTCGCAATATCTATTAAATCATTTTGATGCAGTCTCAAGCGGCCGACGAATTCACGCTGAAATTATCCTATAACTGGCCATTGTGTTTTTGCAGATCATGCATGATGAAGTTAGTGAAACGGAAAACATTCGAAAGAATCTCGCCATTGAGCGGATGATCGTGGAAGGATGTGACATACTTCTCGATGTTAATCAAACATTTGTCAGACAAGGTAAGTTGTCATGTATCGGTTGTAAACATAGAATTGATTGATTGACAGAACAGTTTGAGACCAAATATGACTTAAATGTAGAACAACCACGAACCACAATGGTATATGAAGCTGATGTATAGCATGGAATGGAAAGCACTGTATCAACTTTCAAGGCACCATATGCGCTGATCTCATCCAGGGCAGACTTGGGTCCCTACCTTCAGCGCTGCTTCCCCGAAATCTCAAGCAACTTGCTCACTGTTGGCCAGTCTTGAGAGTGAAGGAATGATTGTGAACCCGATACCTGTCCATGTATTAGGCCCTGATGCCTGCCCATTAGGCACGATACCTGCCTATGCTCTGCCAGATTTGATCTCCTTCCACTTTAAAACAGAGCATTTCTCATCCTTTTTCAGGGTCTTTGTTGCAAGTGCTGAACGACCGGAGTAAATCTGGCAGAGGACGCCTCGGCTCTTTTGGCTCCTCATTCAAGGAATCAAAAAAGGAACAAGTACGCCAGGTGTTCCTGTTTACCTATCACCTCTTGCTCACCACCAGAGCTTCGAATGGACGCTTGCATCTCTGCAAGGTAGGTTCTTCAAGACGCGTACGTGCATTTGTAATAACGCCTTCACACAGCACTTTGCAGATAAAGCCATCACGATGTGGTATTGAAATGCTACAGAAAGACATTAGAAAATAAAATGTTCATAAATGCTATCAACTGTCTAATTTCCCTCTCTAATCCCTGGTTCCTACTCGTGTGACTTCATATCAAATTTCTACAAGCTTCTTTGTTTCCCTTCCAGCATTATGGCAAGGTGCCTTTAGCAGACTGCACATTAGTTGAGGATTCCTCTTCAGACGTATTCTTCTTTGATGATGATAGTGAGTTTTTCGATTATGATTACTCTTCCAGTTGATTATCGACTCTCGGAACTCTTCCAGCTGGTAATCAATTGTCTGATAAGTCTGTGGATTTGACCAATAGATATTCAAAAAGTAACACAAAAAAGGAGGGAACTGAAGAAGAAGCAAACATACACTTCAAAAGCAGTTATATTTCCTTAATTTTCTTCTGACTAACTTTGCTTCATCTCCCCTCTCCAGCCTCCTCCTTGGACTCGCAGGCTAACTCTGGCAGCACAACGAACCTCCTTTCAACCCAGTCTTGCGAACAGCGGGAACGCATGGATTACAGCGGTCTTGACTTTCGACTTATTGTGGATACGAAGAGTGGGCCGCCAGTTACGATTACATTGGTGGCATCGACCTTGCAGGAGAAGGCAGCATGGTGCAGTGATATTAGCCAGGTAGGAGATAAGGAAATGAGAATCTTTGACATATACTTGATAAGATACAACTTATCAGTCTGTGTCCTTAGAGCAGTTGGCTTTAACAGGGCCACAGCATTGAGTGGGCCGCCAGTTACGATTACATTAGTGGCATCGACCTTGCAGGAGAAGGCAGCATGGTGCAGTGATATTAGCCAGGTAGGAGATTAGGAAATGAGAATCTTTGACATATACTTGATAAGATACAACTTATCAGTCTGTGTCCTTAGAGCAGTTGGCTTTAACAGGGCCACAGCATTGAGTGGGCCGCCAGTTACGATTACATAAGTGGCATCGACCTTGCAGGAGAAGGCAGCATGGTGCAGTGATATTAGCCAGGTAGGAGATACGGAAATGAGAATCTTTGACATATACTTGATAAGATACAACTCCGCTTATCAGTCTGTGTCCTTAGAGCAGTTGGCTTTAACAGGGCCACAGCATTGAAGTGACCTACGAAGTCAGCAGAAGATTAATTGCTAGGCATCTTTTGAAAATGTTGCCTCCAACAAACTGATAACAATAGATACATGTATGTGTGTTAGAGAATTGCTAAAAGAGAATTACAGTGGAACCCCGGTAACACGAACACTCATGGGACCGAGGTGGAATGGTCGCTTTACTGGGGTGGTCGCAGGTTCCTCAGTAATTGTTTTGATACCATATCCACTTTTCTCTTGCCTTCAGTGTATAGAGAACCTGCACTACAGCGATTTGTTGAACAGTTCGATGAGTGACACATCATCGGTAACGATGCCGCAATCTGTTAGGTGAGTGGAAGACAAGTCCAGAATGGCTTGAATTGGTCATGAAGAGAGTACAAGTTCATCACAACAATTGATTCAAAGTCCTCAACGGAGTATGCTATGGGACTTTTAATCAAAGGAAATGGTTTGGTGAACTTGTATCTCTTCTGCTGCCTCTAGCTAAGTTAGTGCATGACACCTTTTCATTCAGTCATCTGATGTACATTTCAACCATTCCACATGTCGCTGCATGCACTTGCCGACTTTCACCATCTTCACTGTTGGTGTATTCTATGCCGAGTTCAAAGGGCGCGCGTTTGTCATCTTATTGTTCCATATGTATGCTCTATTAAAATCTGATGAATGAAGTTATCTGGTTGGACAAATTGTCTGTTTATGAATAATGGTCAAGTTGCTGTTGTCAGTGTGCAACTGTTTAAAAGTGCAAAGTTAATAAGGTGCAGTTCATGTAGTGCATGCCTCAAGTTAACTATCAGTTTCACTCTCATGTTTGTCAGTAATCCACCATTTACACTTTTAAAGTGGATATATACCTCGTTCCAACTTTTGATGTCACCTTACTTCATGAACCGGTGTTGTCGCGCAGAATGGCATCCTAGGTGTCATATTGTATCCCACTAACTATCCAGCATTCCCTCTAGCTGTGTCCCGACCTAATACGGTACTCACGGTACTGCCTTTCAATGACAGAGACGGTCAGACTTTATCAAAAATTCAATATTTCCTCGTGGATTTCAATAATCTGGTGCAAGTCTGACAGTGGGGATAGATCTAGGGTGACGGGGGGGGGGGGGGATCGGTCAAAATCAACTGAAGAATCACCTATGTGGGTACATTTGTTTGTTGAACTACATCAGTATTTGGGTTATCGAGTCCTTGACTTCCCAAGTTAAATGGATTTGGCCCTATGGTGGCTAGCCTACTCTGGGACTATATTTTGCTATATGGTTGGTGACCAAGGAGGTACTGATTGTCGTACATCCAAAAATGACATAAAAATAAGGCGTCTGCTCGTGGTGTTGTGTCTCTTGTCTTAACTATTGGATGACCCGTCTCTCCCACTTTGCTTAGCAGGGCGTACTACTGTTCTCAGCTGTGGTGAGTTGGTGTTTGTCTCAAGTTTCTACGTGTGGCATGTCCTGTCTAGTGTGGAGAGCAAGAGGCATTTGGACAATATGACATTAATCACTAAATGCGACAACTTGTAAATCCGTCAAAGGGACATTTTTTACTCCCATGTTGCCTACGAGTGAAAGTCCCAAAGGTATTTGCAGAATCTGTTCACTTGATTGTAATCCTTGGCTTACTGTGAATAATCTCATCTTTGAAGAGTGCCTCATCTTCTTTGCAAAAGCGCGTTTGAGAAAATTATGTTGCTACATGTATCGGAGTCCAGTATCTCTTTTGGGGAGCCTTCTAAGATTTATGCAAACAGTTCAAATGGGGAAAATAATTCTACCAAATGTACATTCTAAAAATGTTGAATCAGTGCAATTGTAGGTTACTCTGTACCATTGGATAATTTGTCATTTGTTTCCCATGATTTAGTTAAGATGTGGCCAGATCTCCAGTTGATGCATTGGACTCTGTGTTTCATTAGTGATGTAAGTCCATTTGCAACTGGCTCAGTGATTGGAATGTCAGAGGCCTTGTAACAGGACTTTCCAATGATTGAGACAATAGCAAATTGACAACAACTCTATTAAAATTGGTAGAATATTTCATTTGAAGCTAACTTGACTGTCCATGACCGGTGTGTCTATAGGGTTAGTTAATGTTTCTGTGTTACAATGTCATTACCATCAGGGGAAAAAATCAGTCGTAAGCTTAGACCACCAAGCCTTAGGAATGCATGACTGGGAAGAAGTATTGTTTCATTCAAAGGGGATGGTAACACAATCATTTGCATCAAATGCGTCAAAACACATTTGGTGGTAACATCACTGTTCATTAGATTAAAACACTTTTTGATGGTCCAGGTTACCAAATAGTTGCTGTTTATACATGGTTGCTTTATCTGGTACAGAATGAAAAACACTACATGTTTATCCTTATGATGACTTGATGTTTACCCTTAGGTGCAGGATTTGGATAGGGAGTGCTATTATTTCGTTGTTATTTAGTTTTTATGGATCCACTTTTGATTGAGTTTTTAGGACAGGACTATAAGATTTTGACATGTGGAGCTGGAAAGAAAATGGTATTACTGTGACTCGTTTTGTAGGGATTCTGAGATAGCTAAAAGATGTCACTGCCCCGTCTATATTCAACTTTACAGGAAAAACTTGGGAAGATTCCAGTGTCCCCGTTGGGGTGACACGGGTACGCCTCGTGTATGACTAAGGTAGACATCTCACACTTCACAATTTCAGTCGCATGTGATGGGCCTGGTGTGAGGTTTATTTCATTTTGACAGAAAATCAACATGTCGCCTGATTTATTGATTCTTTTCTAATGATACTTTTACAATTTTGTTTAGTTCCAAAAATCCACCATCTCCTGATATTGCCCGATTGAAGCATAGTCTCGAGTGTGACTGTAATTTAAAACGACTCAGGTATGCTCAAATATGACTTAGGGTCAAAGGTTAAAGGTTATGGTATATCTTTACTCCAACTTTACTTCCATTGCCTCCATCCTCATATCTATGCTAACTTGATTGAACGCTTAGCTAATTAACATCACAATTCAACTCATTGCTTTTACAAATAATTCCACTTTACATTCTTTAACTTATGAAAGGAGACTACTAGTATATAAGCTTACCTGTACATGATTTGAAAAATCACCCTAAAAATCATTAAAATAAATTTTTTTTATCACTTTACAGTAATCTCCTTTTAACACCTTGGGTGCCCAGGGGTTTAAATATTCCTCATGGGGCCAGTATCTTTTCACAACTTTTCACCACTCCCTCAAAAAAAGGGCAATTGCCTGACGTCTATTGCATTAGATTCCCTTAGAGCCCAATGTTCAATCACAGCAAAGACTGGAGTGAAGTTTACATCATTTCTTAGACACGATTGCAACAGTTGATGGGACCCCCTTGTTCGATGACGTAGGTCTAAGTCATTTGGCACCGAACGGTTGGGCATTAAAAACGTAGATGTACGCCTGTGAGCACCCAATGTCACTTTAGTATTAAATCGTAGCAGAAACCTAATTCTTTAGGTGTAACATTTCATAGCTATACTACTCAACTTATCGCATAACACCTCTGCTCCACAAATTTTGAGCACTTTTAACGAGTAGTGTTTGCCGTTTTGGCTTTGCATGAGAGTGTGGGAACTTTTTACAAACATCACATCTCTGGTGCATG
Organism: Lineus longissimus; assembly: GCF_910592395.1. Lineage (NCBI taxonomy): Eukaryota > Metazoa > Nemertea > Pilidiophora > Heteronemertea > Lineidae > Lineus > Lineus longissimus. The sequence goes on along the minus strand of NC_088309.1, from coordinate 26,216,272 downwards.
TCTGTTTATGCATGGTTTACAGCACTCCAGCGCAGTATGCATTCTTTAATTTGGCAAGGGGGTTTGCCTTGTTTGCTCTTCTAGTTAATCCAGAGCTTTTTAGATTTCAGGGGTGTGGTAAGTTTTATTACTATGCTTGTGTGTGCTGTGGTCTTTTTGAAAAAAAGTAGGACCTGTCAGCCTTAACTGTTTAGCTACTAATCGCGTGCTGTATGACATCATTATATTACATGGCATTCAATATGATAATGTTGGAGATTTTGGAGGTAGCCTTCTGGTTAAATTCTAGAAAACTGAAAGTCTGAAGGTCCTACTCGATATTTCTTTGTTAGTTGTCCAAGTTTTAGGGCCGCCCTTATCACACTTGCACCCAAATGAATTCACCTTCTTTGCCTTTACAATTGTCTTTGGGCATTTATGGCTCAATTGATAATATCTGAGACTTAAAGACACAGCAACTGAAATCGATGTCGTTTGTCTTAGTGTGTCCTCCTTCGAGTTACTCCTTGTACCTTGACCAATTTAATAGTGATGTAAGCCTCGTTAGTTGCTGAAAAAGGCCTCTGCAAGAATGGCTGGCATACGCATGTCCACTTGAGCATTGCCTTGGTTCAAATTTTCTTGAAAGTCTTGATAAACCTTATCGTTGTTATCATATATCTCTGTTCTACCGTCCTAGGTCTGACCCCAAGCTGTTCCGGGATGACGAAGAAATTAAATTCAGTCGCACTCTCAACTCGTGTAAAGTACCACAGGTAGGTGGAGCTACTGGTCAAGTTTTAAAACTTTAAGTGTTGCATTTCCACAGGTTAGATGCAAAGTTGTTCCACGACGATATTGACATCAAATTCACACGTACCCTGAACTCTTGCAAGGTGCCTCAGGTAGGCGAGGTTTCATACAACGGTGTAGCCAACTGTGCTCTGTTAAATGTGTGCCTCCAACTGGCTAGGGGTGGCCCAAAAAATGTTGCCAGCAGATCACTGACCATTCTTGTGGGAGAACTGAGCTCTGTCCAGCTATGAAAATCTCCCTTCATGGTTTCATAGTATGGCTGGGTGGAGCTCCAGTCCATCCTTCCAAGTCTGGGATTTGTTGGGACATGTTTTGGACACCCTGCATATGACAGGCTGGTGAAATACTAGATAGTCTCTCTAGAATACCTCTCCCTATTGCCAATGAGTTCGAAGACTGTAACTTCTCTAATGAGTGACTTTTGAAACTCAAAGTTCACTCGGTGTTCTTACCAGTAGACAAGAGTTGAACCTCTGATTGATGGACGCAATGTGTATTTCATTCTGGGTATGATAGATGAACAATTCTCACTGGTATTCAGTCATATATGAATATTTCTTTGACTAACAAACTAACTTTCTCTACTAATCAATATTTTATGGTCATATGCTCCTGATGTGCTTTTGCATGGAGCAAACTTTGTCACAAAGAATTCTACTGATGACTACTTTGCATGATTGTGCATCACTTCCACACTAAAAGTAGCTATTCCAATGCACATTCCCACTAAATTAAGCACACATTTTCTTCAGACTTTCAAAATGATCCTGTTTATTTTTTACCACTTACTTGTTAACAAACAATTTAGTGTCATATGGTGGAATAAGATAAACCATTTTATGCATATAAGAATTTTTATATGCATATAACAATTTGAGGCTAAATTTCAGCCTGTCATAACTCCATGTTCCATTCCAGTTTCAAGTGACCCCATTTTGGATTATGTGACAGATTCAAAGGTTTCGGCAGCTTCCCCTACTATTTGCTGAAATCTGACATATCCTTAATTTAAAGACTGAGGATAGTGTTTGGCAACAGAAAAACTGAAATGGCATCTTAAATTCTATCTTTTGTGACATGCACTGGACCTCTGCGCCAGCCAGGCCATTTACAGTCTCTTCTTCCAAATCTCTCTAAATGATGGAATATTTGGGCATCACAGGATTGCAATAACATTATCCTTCAGTCTCTGATTGTATATGCATGCCAGTTACTCAATATTCCCTCCATTTATGATGAGAATGTGTCACATAGTCCTAAATGGGCTTCCTCCACCCCTGTCTCTTCATCTCCCTGTGCTTAATACCCTTGACATTCATGATGGCTCCCTCTGTTCCAAATGATGGCACCCTCTGTTTCTCATGATGGCAACCTCTGTTCCAATGATGGCAACCTCTGTTTCTCATGATGGCAACCTCTGTTCTAAATGATGGCAACCTCTGTTCCAAATGATGGCAACCTCTGTTCCAATGATGGCAACCTCTGTTTCTCATGATGGCAACCTCTGTTCCAAATGATGGCAACCTCTGTTTTGAAGTGATGGCACCTCTGTTTCAAATGATGACACCTCTGTTTTGTTAGACAAATGTAACATTAAGTAATGCTAAACGTTTTAAACACTTGCCATCAAAAAGTATGCAGAACATTTCTAGAGAATCTTCACAGCAGTAAGCTGGACTGCTTGTCTTTATTAGTACTAGGAGAAGAACCTGTGAGACTGGTAACTTGGTTCAAGATATCTGACAAGTGATGGTATTATCATCACCTTGATAATCCTTTTCTTGAGCCGCGCAATATTTGGATAGATCCTCCAGAAATGGTTCTGTTCCCTCTTCTCTCTACCAGATAAACACACATACAAGCTGTTGATTTCAACAAATTCTTCATGATTATTTTGGTTGCATGTGAATGATGAATGATTTGTGTGATGCTGGTTGAGCAGTTTGTGGCAGACTGAGTGTGCTTATGTGTAGTCAATAGAAAGCTTGTGTATGGTTGTTGACAACTATGGGTCCTTCCTATTCCTGTTTGTTAACTGTGAAAAGCTGACTGACTCAAGGTCAGACAGCAGTCCACAGTCAGCAGTCCAGTCTAGGCAGAAGGGCATCCATCAAAGCAACACTGGAAAACAATTGCTTGTTATGATGTGCCTTCAAAAAGGGTTAAATCCTGGGAGAAGTTTTGCTATTGATTCATAATCCAATCAATAACTGTGTAATATAACCTTGTCATTCTCAGTGCACTCAGTTCCACGCAACATGCGCATTAACTTCAATATGCCATGCTCTCAATGGGAACAAATATTGGTTTAATCTTACTGCTGCATTAATACTATGCTATGTGATATTCATATGCTGCTTTGAGGCATTGACTCATGTTTGATAGTTTGAACAGCAATTGACAATGGTTTAACTATTTCACTCATCTCTGAGCAGATAGTTAAACCTAGTTGTTGAACACCTTAACTAGGTGGTGAAACTATGACGTGTATCAGTCAGCAAGTTCGGTAGCAAGGGTTAACAAATCTAACACTCATCTCCTGTTTGTTTGTTTGTCTTCTGAAGTTTACTTTCTAAGCGAAAATGATTGCATTGTAGATGGTTTTGCGTTTGAGAGATCTCCGTTTTGAGCCTGTCCTAGTGATAATGATGTCAGCTTCATTACAGTCGCTTTATCCTGTGGGAAGCAGATTGCTGTGCTATGATTTTTGTGATGCTGGTTAGAGTTTGCATGTCTGTAGCCAAAAGTATAAGCACCAAAACCTGATAATAACGTTATGGACAAGTGGTGTTGTTCTCCCCTCGTGAGACTGCTATGATGTATTGCATGTTGGTTTACTCGATATCTATACATATTGTTTCTGTCCCCAATGCTCAGCTGTCTGGTTGTTGCTTTATGGAAGGTTGTCAGCTTCTGTTATTTGGAACAGTCTTAGAATACTCTTGTTTCACCAATCTAAGTGTGGTTCTGAATATTCAATTCAAAGATTTATACGATACACAGTCGTTCGATGCCATTCAAGATGTTCTGTTTGGATGGGTAATGGGTTGGTGACACCAAGTGGTCTGATTGTCATGACCTCATGTTCAGGCTTAACCTCTGTTATGATTTCATAGTACATAATCACTTGGACTTAGGTTGATGAGGTTAGAGTATTGAGCAGTTGTGTTATTCATCAGAAACTTTCCATACCAGGCAGCTATCTTACAGCTTAAAAGAGGTATGGACGGTTTTTGACCCTTCTCTTTCAATTCTTCAAAATCGATGTGAACTTATTACTTTGTGATTAATGGTGTTATTGTCATTTTGTTTGGTCTGATGTTGCATTTTAACACATCTTCTTTCTTCTATTCTTTCATGGAGGATGACATTTAGAACTGGGGTGATAAATCGTTTTCAGCAAACGTCACTAATACAAATTTGGATTAATCAACATTGACATTTCTGATGCAGGCTTGTTTTGAATCACAAAACACACAGCTGTTTATTAACAAATGATCTTTGAATGATTCTGTGTATGATATGGAATATGAATCTGGTGTGGTATGTTTGATTACAGGCAATTTAGATGTTATTGTTCCAAGGAGCAAAGAACTATTGGTGAGGGGGAGTTAGTTTGTGTGTGGAGGTGTGCATGATCTCACTTTGATATTTGAACAGATGAGCAGTAAATGCCAATACCAAGAATTGACCTTGAAAACAAATGATTAACAAAGACTAACTCCTTGTGCACCTTGTTCTTTTTCTCAGGGGGCGGGTCTTGTCTGAACCTTTGCGTTCAGCAGTAGTTCTCGTAGAAAAATCATGGTCCGAAGAATTCCCAATACTTGCATTGACTTGCAAATACAAGAGATATTGGGACTATTGTATGGTGTGAGATTTGATACTAATATCAATAGATTCCAAGGATAATGCTATAGGCCTTCTCAAAATACCGCTTTAAGATGTGTATTGGGTTCCAATTGAGTAAAAACGATCAGGGCATTGAATTGTCTTAGCAGATTAGTGTGATATCATAAAGGCAGTGTTTGTGCCAATAACCAGGGTTGTATCAGTGCTCTAACCCAGTTAGGTTGTATGAAATGTTTTCTCGCTAAAAGCAGTGCAAAGTCTGTTTCAGTTAGTTAAGTTCGTCTATGGTAAGTATCCATCCAGAACAGGAGAAGTAACAATGATCTGGTAATGAAACAAATGTTATTGTTCCCTACTGAACATTACAGATTCGCCATGCGTCGACAGAGCGACTCCTCGAGCGGCTGACCGATCTCCGTTTCCTCAGCATTGACTTTCTCAACACATTCCTCCTGACCTACCGCGTGTTCACGACGGGACGCCATGTTCTTGAAGCGCTCAGGCGCGTCGTCATCAACCCGGAGTATGGCAACTTGGACCACAAGAGATACAGCACTATATCGGTGCCACCGTAAGTTGTATGATACAAAGGCAGTGAAGAAGTCTTCTACAGCTGCTTCTAATGCATCAATGTACATTATTAGGTCAGCAGTAGATCTTTCTGAGTTTCTATTAAACCTGGAAGTATAACGTGTGTAATGGGGTGGGAGGGGCACGAAATCTAGTTCATATGGAGCTAAGTTTTAGACCATCATTTGGTGAATTGTGTATCATGATCTTTCAAAGCGTTGACAGGATAATGATGTGATCTTTTTTTTCCAGGGCGTTTGAGCACCATTCAGAAGTGTTCCACTCATCGAGCCCGCCCTCCGGCATGACTTTTAGCCAGAGTCCACCAAACTCTAAACTTCTTATCAAACCGCAGCCTGAAAAGGCGCGACGTATTAGCACAGGTATGATGAAAATCGAGGTGACGGGGGAGGTCAGTCACCTGGACGGGAAGAACAGCCATTTCCGCAGATGTAAGCCTCAATAAATGGAGTTGTGCCGATGGATTGTTTGTTTGCATGTGGGTTGTTTACGAGGAGAGGTGTCTATTTCATTTTCCTGAAGAACCTTCTGGTCTCTCACAAAGTGAGACAAAGTAGTAGTTGGCTTGTTTGTCCCGGCTTGTGTTAGCATTAGTTTGTTCTACTGTGATGTGGGTATAAAACTGTCACTGTGCGAATAATCATCTTGATGAAGTAAACTCACTAAATGAAATTTGGAATTCATTTGATGTTATATATTTGAGTATGAAAGACTTTTGGTGTTGTGATGAGCTATCACATTCATTTTGCTTAATAGCTGTCGCCTTAAAATCCTTACATTTATTTCAAGTTTTATAAAAAATAGAGATTAATTGAGTCATTAGTTTGCCTAAATTTTTCGAAAAATGCCTCATAGCAATAGTCATTGCGAGTTGATTACGATTATTTAACTTTGCTTCCCTCTCCTGGTATTCAGTCTATTACAAACAAAACCTAGCGCAGTTTCTCGCGGCTGTTGTGGCAGTCCTATGTTGTCCCAACCTGCGTGGTCAGGCTATGGAAATGTTGATGTCTGCGGTGTGGTTGTTGTTTCGATGATTGCTACTGTACCAGAACATTTTGAACCTGTCAGCAGATGCGATATCGTGATATGCCTAATGTGCTGTACCATCCTTAAGTAACATGCCTTGACATGTGGAACATTACACTTCAAAACTTGTCTGTAAACGTTTCACTCCATCAGATGTTGCGTGTGATAATGCATGTTACTTTTGAATGTACTCTGATGAAATTGTTGGACACCTGTGTGTTTTCTGTTGTACTCTTCCTTGCAATTCAGAGTAACATTGTGACTCAACATCAAGCAAGACATGTACTGTAGTTTTGGTACAGTAGTTTTACAGTGTTGATCAGAAGTAAATTACACCCGACTCCAGATGATATTACCACTTATTTCTACAGTTTGTTTCACTTTGTGTAAGATTTCGAGCAAAGAGTTTTAAACTCAAAGGAAATTAAGGGCATTTACTTCTGATGAACACTGAGCCTATCTGATATGGTAGTTTTTGGCCGAAACATCGGCTGCCCAGTCAAAATACTTTGTAAAGATCTGATGACTGGGGTGTTTCCTCGCTGCTCTCGTCATAGCAGGGTGGTCGCATTACCGGGGTGGTCGCCAACTGGGGTTCCACTGTAATTGGTAATTTGAGTAACCAAATACCCACTGTGGCTGAGTGTAGTTTACCTGCAGCATCGACTGCAGCGGGAAAGGCCCCATTGGAATCAGGTCTTATAACTCTTTGATCTGTGGCTGCTATATATCTAGGATGTTAAAGGGGGAGTTGCCACAGAAACGTTGAGTATGACAGGCATCAAAATTGTATAGAAATGGTATCTGATGTAGTTGAATACTCCAGTGAGACTTTTATGACAATTTTAGCCTTTAGACTTCTCTGGCAAGTTCTCCTTTAATTGTGTTCCCCTCTTACCCAAGAGCTTCCGAGGAGGTACCAATGCAAATGTATGTTGCTGGCTTGCACAGTAAATATGAATATGTGATGTGTGGTTCATTCAGTGTTGCATGTTCATGTTCAGATACTGTTTGTGTACAAGTAAATGGTTTAGTTTAAAAATACCAATTATTCATGTTATTAACACATATCAAGTGGCAGTCGCACCAACTTAGCAAGTTCTATTGCCTTCCAATATAATCGAAGTCCACAGGCTCAAAATTCAGAATCATTTGAGGCCTACTTCAAAAATGTAAGCTTCACTTTTGGAAGTTCCACTACATTATTTATTACCCACTGTGCCTTTCACGGCCATGTGAAATTAAGAAGTGTCAAATTTGGACATGAAATTAAGGGGATATGCTATCTGTTATTAGCCTGATGTCTATGGCCAATTTCCATCCTTGTCGACAAAGGTGTTTGTGTCACCTTATTCCCTCACTCTATTTACTTTACGCAGATCATGGACCTGGCGGCACGAAAGGTCATGGCTCAGGCTCTGTGGATCATGGCTCTCTGCCACCATGTAAGTATAGATCATATAATTCTGAAATTGAGATAATCTCCATTCTTTAGAACTGATCAATGGCTGCTAGAACAGTGTGCGGTGTTTTGCCAGAGGCCACGAGTAATCTTGGCAGTGAATCAGACTCATAACTCTTAGATAGATATCGAGATGGTTAGTTTTGCTCCAAATTTTCTTTCACAACGGTTATTTCATAAGTCTTCTTTGTAATTGCTTCCTTTATTCTTCTCCATCTTCAGATGAAAAACAGCACTCAAGAGAAAAGATCGACTCGCGGATCGACTCACTGGATGAGTTACACCCACCAAAGACCAAGTTGGCACCAATTGCCTCTTGTGAAACTCTCTCTGACATGGTGGTCACTGATGCTGACGTCGTTGAAGCTGTTACTATCGCAGCTGCTGACCAGCCCAGTTCCCCTCCGCCAATCATCACTACAGAGGACGCTGATGTGACGGAGAGTACGACAACGATCACTTTCAGTGAGCCAGAAGCCGGTGAATCCTCAACTGATCCTGCACCGGCTGCGGACCTGGTCATGGATTCTCCTGATGATTCGCCTGTCGATTTGTTCATTGAACCTGACAATGGTGGCGTAGGACCAAGCCCATTGACAACTCTCAGCTCTGCACCTAGCTCAGACACTTTAACCCCTGGCTCCCCAGCCAGCAGTAGTCCTGTGTCAACACCGGCTATCACCCCAATGAAATCAGCCATCAAGAATCCAAACAAGGTGGATATGAAACCAAAGAAGTTGATTGACGTACCTCCCATTAAGATCCCAGCCAGTCTGGACGTCACACAGACATTATCACCGGTTGCTAGCCCCAAGTTACGTCGCGCTTCATCCCCTGTCCGGGGCACTCCGTCACCTATTCGAAGTATATCTCCATGCAGGGCATCATCTCCGAGCATCACCGTACCTGCAGTTATCAAGTCACCGTGTGGAAGTCCCAAACTAAAGAGGGCACCATCACCCATCAGTTACAGTTTCTCATCACCGAGTATTAATATTGCCTCAGTCAGGAGAGGATCAAGTACGTATGGTTTCAGTTTCCAGACCAAATTATTCTGTTTTGATGACGCTGTGTTGCAGTGTTGTATGACAGTTTGAGGCTACATTCTATAAAAAATCTTGGTTACCAGGTTATTTTCATTGTGGTGGGACCAAGGACAGCAGACAACTCTCTGCCAATATCATATCAGTTGACCAATGATATTCTTGGCTAATGACAGGACTTGATGCACTTGCACTTGTTTCAGGTAAACCCGAGATTGACAGTGTTAGTACATTCTCACCCAGGGGGAGCTTTGCTGTGGCGGAAGGTTCACCACCGACGGCAAAGGCTGGTGCGGTGGTCACATCATCAAGGGCATCGAAGAGAAGGTACAGTCTTTAACCATTCATGCTGTTATTTTGTTTCTGTACTATTTTTATCCCTTGTTTGCAACATTTCTTTGGTGCTACTTTAATAATCATGTGTCTGCGTTTCCTTTGAATCATGTTTTCATAGTACCATGTCATACTGGAAACCATGTTTTCTTTACCATCATGTCTCTATGGAAACATGATTTAGGTGGTTACCATGTTCCCTGGGCAACATGTTTCCATGGCAACCATGTAATCATGGTGATCAGGTATCAATGCTTATCTTGTTTCTCTATATATCCCATGCTGTCGACTATATTCCATTGGTACCATGACCCTAAGTGACTAGCCTAGTATCATGTCTTCCTTGGAACCCACCTCGGGACTATTCTGTTATCCTCTCTTTGATCTACTATACCAAGGCTCAGCTCTGTCATGTATCAATGTCTATACCAAGACCCTAAATGACCTGTCTTAGTGTCCTATGTAAAGTTGCCACCAAGACCCCCCCTCAGTTGATGTCTGTTCCGTGGTTGCCCCACGGCAGGGGTGTCCCTCTGTTCTTGATGTGCTGGACCTTATGAAGCATTTGTCTGATTTGTTGGATTGTTACCATGGTAACTGTGGGTGGCGCCTCCAGTTGCTGCACCCTAAACTGCTTTTCCTGGAATTGCACAGATATACACACAAGTATACACAATATTTTGCACCAGTACACAAGACAATTCCAAATACTTATAGGATCACCACAATGTCCCATATTGCTGTCAGTTTCAAAACTTATGATCGCCATGGGCCGTGCTGTTCATTTGATATTTTGCTCACTACAAAAGGGCAATGTGCCTGAAAAGTTGTCACAATTAAAATGTTCTGATGTTGTCTTTTTAACCTTCATATGGAATTTGAAATTTTCTGATGGGTCATGGTCCTAAAGGGTGATCTGTTACACCACCTAGACATCACAAACACACTGTTATCCCCACACCCCAGGGCCTTCAAGACTTGATTGAATCTTGGTCTAGTAATCAAACACACCTGCACCATTCTTCACATTTTAGTCACATTTTTAGCTGGGCAGACGGGCGACTGAATTCAGAAAATAGCTAGAAAGGAAAGCTGATCAGCAGTGCTCATGGGTGTCAGACTGCATGCCTTTGAAGAAAAGGTTGTATCTGATGACTTTTCTCAGCCATTTTTTCGTTTTTTGGGGGGGGCAATGGCACTTTTTCATGATATCTAGTATAAGTGGCTACTCAAGCAAAGGCAATTATATGTTGATCTCAATTCAGTCGCCCATGTGTACCATATTTCATTGGAAAGTGACATGAATCATATTTGAGTTTCAGAAAATTATATTTTGATAGATAACCAAATTATTTCCAAAAGACATTATATCTAGAAACTTTCTTAGTCTATATAGACAGAAGATATAAGAAATAAGTTGCTTTCTGACATTTTGAATCTCAAGTGCCATTTTGATGTCAAAGTATCTTCAGACATGGTTCAGGTCATTGATGAGTATAGTAGGGCATTTCTCTATTATAATCTATCTGTAATGTCCTCTTACTTTATGCTAGAACTTTTCTTCTTTTCTTCTTTTTAACTCCATGACTTTTCTTTCAGTTCTGCTCATAAAAATGACAAACCTAACTCATACATTACTCTCGGAAATGAGAGACCTTTTTAGCTTATCAATACTTGAGTCCCATATTGTCAAGTAAATTTAGTTGAAAATATTGAAATGTATGTGCTTGAGCTTTACCTTTAATTGTCCATGATCATATCATACTGTCCAAATGGGCAAAATGTGTGCTTGAGTGGCATTTTGTTACAGGTCAGTAGATGAGACAATGGTCATTTTACAATGCATATTGTTCTCAGCATGTTCTTAACAGAACCTGAAAAGTATTGCTTGATGCCAAGCCTCATAAAAAATTGCCATTGCTTTCCGAAGGTCTTGTCTGTTGCCAGCTTCTTCTCTTTCTTGCTATAATCTCTCTGTTTCTAGTGTAGTCATTGTGTTAAGTCTACCTTAACAACAGAAAAACTTGGCCTTTTGAATCGTCCTTGCTTATAGCTGACACGAAGCATTTAATTTGGTGTATGATTTTCTCTTTCTCTTCAATCATTTCCCTAGGCCAATTTTGCCATGCACCGCTGTCACTGAGAAAACAAGACAGTCTAGCTCCTTACCTGTTCTGCTAAATTTAATGGTCATCCTGGAACCTCAGTTTCCCATCTTACTGTGTGTATTCTGATTGCTTCCCTAACTCACCGAGCTGGCCTAGCCCAGGAGAAAGCGTGCATCATAGTTAAAACTGGCCAAAAGACGTACTTGTTTCCCAGGGTATTCCTGCTCGAGCAGTCCAGCTCAGTAAGTTTAGGGGCTGGCCTGATTCACGGCAAGTTGGGAAACTGACCCTCCACAGTCATCTGAGGAATAAATTCTATGCTGTTCCCCTCAAATTTGATCAGCCGGTCCGAAAAAGAACTTCAATGAGATGGTTATCATAGGGTGCTTGGCAATTTTGGCCAATGGCTTGTGTCTCTGGCAAATTGATCATTTCTTACCTCCGTAATCAATGATTACTTGTCAATGTTAGTAATTAGTAATTAGTTTGATTATTATACTGGAGTTTATTTAACTTGCTCCTGGGTCAAAATTGAAAGCTCCGACGCTGTGCTTCAAACTGCTATCATGATTTCAGATGTGAGGTGCATTGGTACGGGCGAAAACACCGGTAGGCAGATGTAGTGGTTTGAAATGCATCGTCACATCTCCTGCATATTTTGTGTTAGATCATAGTTGATGGATTGTATAACAGTTTAATTGGGGTCAGAACTACTCTATCCTGAAACGTACTCTTGTCCAGTTGTTCATTGAGTCAAGTGGCGAAGTCAATTGTGGCGTACTGGTATTGTGTCATTTTGTGATTTCACATATTTGGTCCCCTGAATCATAAACATAACATCAAAATTACCAATGCCAATTAACATTCTCTATTGCCATTTGCGTTTCACTCACCACTGAGACCATTACTTTTCATTGCATGAAAGTTGGACAATTCTGGGAGAAAAATGTTGAAAGACAAAATGACACCAAATAATATCTCGATCAGTTAGGAGGCAACCAGCTTGCTAACTTGTATCATCTAGTGGCATGACTTATTGATTTCAAAGAGGTTGCCCATTCACCAGGACGTTTGTGCATGCGTATATTCGTAATTTGACCTTTAGGAATCTTTCAGTCATGTCAGAAAGAGTCTCAAGCTCAAAATCTCTTCCACTTAGTTTAGTTTGTAGTAGAACTGGCTGCAGACGTTAAAAGAGGAATCTCGTGAGATAATGCTGGGCCGCCATTTATGATAATCACAGACTCTGCTATGATATGCATCCAGAAGTAAACACAAACTGTTGGTAGGATGTTTGTGGTCATTCACATTGCCATCTAGGAACTCGGCAGGCTTCAAAGGTGCCGGCCAGGCGTTATGTTGAGATATTCATCCTTTAAGAATAGCTTTCATTGCCTTTGGGATAATTCATAGCAACAGGTTAAACACTTGTTGCCTTGACAACCAAGGGCTTGAGACCAGGTTCCGCATCTGCGGTCAGTTTTGGAAACATACAGAGACCTTTCAAACAACATGAACACACACTCTTTCCCACATTGAATTTACAATTGAGACCTCAGGTTATACACTTTATCATCGATAGATAACGTAGCTCTGGTACCCCAATTGTCCTTACTAACATAATCTAACTGAAACATAAGCACCAATGCACTCAGTGTCTGTTCGTGCTCAAGTTTGTAGACACCTAATCCAACCCAGTCTTGACATCCACAATCGTATTTTAACTCTTATCAGAAGTTGGTTTAAGAATCACAACTGAGATGAGGGATACAAAAATAGCTCCTTCGTCATGATTTTGGCATTGTGTGTAAGTAGCAATATGGGTTTTGTGAGATATGATGTGGATACCAAGATCGTGGTCCCTCAATTTCCAACCTCGTCTAACTGCTTTACGTCCAGTCAGTCTTGTCGGATGTGTACATCGTATTCACCAGGAAAGAACAAACAAAACCAAGCAGACACTAAGTCAGAAACTCATTGTAATGACGCACTGTGGTTCGAATGTCAGATCTTTTTGGTCATGGCTTGTACTCCTCAGATGGCATGTTTGCACCACTTTGTCATTGATCAGGTAATATCACTGGTATCGCAGAGCCCTACTACATGTATTCTGTGCAATTGAAAGTAACCAAACTAACCTTTTGTCTTATGGCAAGTATTGATGAAGATTCTTTATTAATTCTTGCTTACGGTGAAGTTGCATGACTTCTATTGATGCAATTTGTACATTCTTGCATTGATTCTAACACTGACATCAGACCAAATCCAAAATAAGTGCAAAAGAGTTCATCCTGTATTTGTGTTATTTGAGTAGATTCTGATAATTTCTTATGGTTCTGTTTGAAACTTGAGTGACTGCTCTACCTTTGTTTGTTCTCTTTATCCTTGCAAAGTGAGTTTATTACCAGTTGTCATTCTCTCACCATTTGTTTCTAGTCCATTTTGGATTTCAATAGACATCTTGGATTGAGTCAAAATGCAGCCTGGGCTGGCCTATGCAGTTATTTAAAAGAGTAGGAATATGTGGGACGGCAAAACCACTCAGAAGTTTTGATACATTGAAAGGAGTTCTTTCTTGAGGCATAATTGGTGCCAGTAACCAAAAGCAATAAGTTGCACTGAACAACAAGTTCCGATAGATAACCTCACTTTGCAATTGGACGTAGTGTCTTATTACTGAGCTTCCCATCCTGGTAGCTTCACGTGCTTGTAACTATGGTAACATGTGGTAAACATGCAGTGCCTCTCACTCTTACAGTCTCATGACGCAGCTAGCCCAATTGAATGCAAGAAGGTAGAATACATTTCACGCCAGTTTTTATTTTCATTCCTATGGCAATTAATATGGTGGGAGTTCTGGTTACAATGTTGCAGTTTCCAGCACTTGCGGTGATCCATCAATTCAAGACACATTCCCGAGCATGCGAGACATTCCTACACATTCTTGACACGTTACCAAACAGGTTCCGTCGATGACTTGATACCAAGTCTCTCTGCAGCAATGTACATGGAAGAAATATCTGAAGGACACAGGACATAAGCGCACTTTTGAAAAGAATCAGTTGTTGACATGAACAGATAGACAGTGTTGCTATCTTTCATGAGAATTTTCAAGGGCAGAGTGCGCTAAGGACGCAAATACACTTTTAATGCATGATTCTTATCACAATGGTGACACTACTCTTGTCAGCAACTCAATTGGTAAAGAATTGTGTTTAAGTCCTGTGAGCTCTCTTCCTTTCATTTGTCAAGAACACCGACACTACTTTTTTGCCCGTAAGGTATCAGGAATGTGTCGGGAATGCATCGAAAAGCATGTGAATCACGGCATAGTTTCCTATGAATGCCGCCCATGAAACCCTAATAACAGAACCCCTAACCTCTCAACCTTGGGCAGATTCTTAGTCTTTCTCATATTTGGATGAGCAATGATTCTTTGCTGAGAATAATGACAGTTTGAATGATGCATGAGGCAGTATTGCCAAATCCTATCTATCCCAACCCCTCCATTTCATGATCATGTTTACAACAGAATTACTATTTTTATCATTCAATATCATTGAGCTGTATTTCTGTTGTAGATCAGGGATTCTGTGCATGACTGCTCACTTTATGGGTTATGACTGAACAAGTGGAATGACGATCGTCTGGATTGCATCAAATTCCTGAAATCATCGTCTCATGTTTTGGTGCAGGTATTTTAAGTTAAAGGAAAGTTTCGGGTCCATTATCTGATGTCAACGAAGGTATAGGCTATTATCTGAGTTTACAAGAACATGCATTGTCACCAGAACTCCATCATACTAAAATGGCCAGTTTGATGCCTTGAGCCATTAATAGGGTTTACCCGCATACATTTTCCTTTGCTTGCACTTTTTACCATTCATTCTTCCACTACTTGATAATAGGGTGGCACGAAGATGAGTTTAGAATGTAGCAATATCCAGTGCTGGGATGTTGCTGACATTATGTCATGATGCCACCGTTGTGTGTAAGAATCGAAAATGGCATGACTGATATAATCATGAATCAAAGATGACATGGCTGACGTAAGAAAGACGATAACAGCCGCTGCACTACTGAACTTGTTGCGTTGTCAGTGGTCGGTAATGCCATGAGTAGTCTATCTTTGTGTCGCCCTATTACTTGATTGAACGAGCTGCTATCGTTCACTAAGTTGCATGCAGTATATCTCTTTGAGTCAGTTGAACAATCTAAAAAAGAAGAGTATGGTAACTCGTTAAACTCTGGTAAAACCTAGATTTAAGAGTTGGGAATGCAGTGAATTGATAGCCCTGAGTGACTTTTAAGGGACTCCAGCTGGTTACACAGTTTGTTTGTCGGTAGGTATATTAAATGAGTCCATACTATTGGATATTTCACGTGAATTTGGAATGTTTCTATTGCCGATTAAGGTACATCTTCTGCTTCTCTCTTTGTATTGAGTTGTTGATATTTCATTTGTTGAATACCCCCTGGTGCATCTAATGCATCCAATGTGCCAAATTAATTCACAGACAGGGTGATTCTTGCAGTTTTTAGTTACTTGAACTTTTAAATAATTTGAATAGTTCTTTTAGCAACTTGAACTCTTTCGCTAGACAATCTATCAGATCTATTTCACTAACCTTTACACCATTACTATTATCAACCATTCCCATGTTATATTTTTGGTAGGTATCTGATATAAAGCCATGCAACATTGAACTATTACGTGTAAAGTGTTGATGTAAAAGGGGTAGTTTGTCCCAAAAAGTCACCAAGATGAGGCAGTTCAGTTGGTTATCCCAAGAATGGGGGTCAAGCTGTTGGGGGGGGGGGGGGGGGTGTATCAGTACCAAAAGAAGATTTTAGCCACTGAATTCATAAGAAATACAATCATCAATACCTCAGTCCATTTCTATGATTTGAGGTGCTTATAGTGTAAGCTATAAAAAGCAGTTGCTTGGTTGGTCAATATAGGGCTAAAAGGGTTGGATTGTTGATCTGCTCCTTGCTCTTTACCTGTTGTTATATCTGATTCTCATAAACGATGCGAACTCACCTTGTCTATTTCTCCATAAAAGGTCAAGTTCCACAGCTGCTGCGTCAGCATTTGCGATTGCGACGGCTGGGGCTAGCAATCCTCCGTCAGGTCATCCGAGAGGAATTGGAAGGTTCAACAGCGCAGGTAAATATGACGATAGCCTCGGACGGAGGTTTTGAAACTGGAGTGAAGTTCAGCCAATCTTGGGCATTTTACAATGTGTGCTAGATGCCCAATTCCATAACCCCCTTTATGTTGCGGGCTGAATATTTTCATGAGAGGGGTAATTGTGACTGGACCTTTGAGCAATGATGGATGCTGACAGACTTTCCCCATGGGCAATGAGAAGATCCAATTTTGGCTGAGATTTACTCAAACAAGAACTAATGTTACAATCTTTGTAATCAGTTGAATTATCATGATGTCTTTCTTTTCTGCAGTCTAGAATTGAAATGCTTTTGTTGACGTTTTACAAATATTTCTGGTTAATCAGTGTAGTAGCATTTGTAGAAAGTTTGGTGATACATTGTAGCTCTCTGGGATGCTTGATGATTAGATGTAATTTACTTAGAATTGAAAGATGGCACTGGCACTTGCTTCATAGATGAACACAAACATTTCATACACTAGATGTTAACCCCTGAAGAATTTAAAGATGCACTCGCACTTGCTTTATAGAACACATATTTTTAGTATGCTAGATGTTAACGTTTGATTGATTTCATCCAGTTTGTTAGAATGCCTGAGAGATTTTTGGTACGACTGCACAACGAAAGGCTAAAAATAAGGTTGTCTTTCAAATGAAAGCTATTGCACTTTGGCACTCTTTCAAAGGCAGATCTCCATTTGAAGGACCGTCTTTACGCTTAATAGTGTCTGTGTGTGACCCAAATTGATAGGGGCAAAGAAGCTTTGTAGATGTAGAAATCAAATACTCAGGGTATCTGGCCTACTGGTGCTTCAGAGGACAGCTCTTCTGGCTTGTTGGTAGGCATTTCTAACCTCTTCTGTTTGTTTATTGAAGATAGTGCTCTTCCTCCTAAGCCAAAAGGTAATCCTTGGGTGGTGGTCTACAAGAACTACTCTGCATTTCATAAATTTGGTGGTGGGCTATGCATTTTGTACCTTAGGCCTATATGTCTGATTAAAATGCCAGTTCTCCTTACGACAGCAATCTGCTGATTTATGAGTATGAATATACCTCTTACAGGGTCCTCGTTAACCATCTTTGGTAACCAACATGGTCGGCTCTCCGTGGCCAGTACTGGTACTTAGCCAACATTTTTTTGCATCCAGCTTATTGTCATTGACGGTTACTCAGACCATCTGCCCTAAAATCAGCCAAACAAGGCACAATTTCATATGAAGTTCATGTCATCTTTGGGCATTCCAGTCCTAATCACAATTGACATCCAGTAAATCACGTCATTGGTGCACCATTTTCACCCAGCGTAATATACATGAAACATTAAGAGATGAGCGTGTCACTGGTGCGTCATAGGCGCGCAACTCGTTACTGATGCGATGCAGGACGGATGTCAATTGTGATTTGGACTGTATGTTATGCTATTGAAGCCTTTCAAAATTGCTTGAAGTCGTAATAGACTGTCATACTGGAGCTTTTCAAAGTTCTGATTTTTTTCCTATGGTTTTCTTTGGGTAGATGGTCAGTCTTACTAACATGACTTGTGGCATTCAAGTGGAACCAATACCTGCATGGCCCCGGGTAGAACCCTAAGCGCACTGCAGACAAGCAATCTTAATAGCAGCAACATGTGATAAATATCACTGCAGTGAGCGACGAAAGGTCACAAATGTCTGCGGGTAAAATCAAAGTCACTGGGATCTCCGATAAAATCAGACGGTTTGATATCCATCGCATGTTGCAGCAATGTCTGATTGTTCCTGCGATAAATATTGCTTCTGTGCAGTGCGCTCTGAAGCGCCTTACTTTCCAGTTGCTGTTCTGACCTTAGTTGTAACATTGCTCAGTTCTTTCCCTTTCAAATACTGTCAACAGTGATTAAGTCACTTGATGTACCTTTGAAAAATTTCAAAAGGACTTGGTTATAAAAGGGCTTTTCGGAAACTGGTATACACGTAAACTTTAGTATCATTCAATCACATTATACTTTATCATTTGGAAATTGCACTTTGTTACAGCTACAGATGATTTAATTGGTAGTTTCATACTCTTAGACAGGCAGCAGCTATGATGTAATGCATGCATATATGCATGCCCAGTGCATGGCCAGACATCGCACATGGACCTGAACTGCACTGGACCTCAAACACTGTCCATCATAATGAATAGTAGTACATTTTTCACAAGTTCTGTTGTCCGTAATAAGTATTGAAATCAAAAGCTGAAACAGGGCAAGTTGAGACACTTTTGCTACCAATCTTAAGATATTGAGGTGTAATTTTCAGGTGACGTTCTCCTCTCCAGTAGTTGATTGATTCCGACCTTATAATTTGCCCATTCTCCACTCTGTTTCCTTCCCACAGTCACTAACAGGGCAACCTGCCTTCTTGCATCCATGTTATTAACATAATATCAAGAATAAGTAAAGACTAGTCTTTATCAATTCTTGATAATAGTAGCTCCCTAATGGTCATCCCAGCGTCAACCAATTAGCATCGGAGTGTCCTTTTACTTTTGTACAGATATGATGAGGTTGTTATATTGTATATTACAGGCAGTACTCATCTGCCAATACCTGCTGCTATAGCCCCAGGCATTCTTATGAGTACCAGGCGTATTGCCAGATATTATATAAATATACCTGAGTATTGTGAGCTTCTTAGAGAAATAGATGCTCGTGAGATTGTAAGCATCGAGGAGAGTTTATTGAGAGAATGTCTGATGAGGTAGACAGTGCTGCTCAAAGCAGAAGAGCAGGTTTCGGCATATGAATACTGCCTGTAATATACTGCTGTTATATTGTATTTCTCCCTTACACCTTTTAAGGACTAACTGAAGCCTCATGTATTAAAAACTTGCTCCGGATCTCAAGATCATGCCAGAGCAGATTGGGGTGTCTCCAGATCATGCCGGACTGGACTGATAAAGTTTACAGAGTTTCTCTGTAGAGGATGTTCTTTAATCAATCAGACATTTTACACACCCTTTCTGCCAACAGTTTGTGAATACTTTTTTGGTGTAATCTGCAAGGCCCTCTGTGTGCAAACTGTGTGAACTATTGTGTTCACCCAGCATTATCTCATTAAAGGTTCCAACTCGATATCATGGGTACTTTGATTCCTTAGTCCGTAAAGGGTTAAGATTGTAGTACAGTGGAACCTTGATAACATGACCACTCATGGGACCGAGATTGAATGGTCGCGTTACCGGGGTGGTCGTGTTAGTGACGTTGAAAATCTGGGCACAAAATGCATGATTAGGTTTTCACACCAAAATTGTTGAACTTATTCATAAGTTCAGAATTCTGAAAAATTTTCAAAGCCAAAAAAGTTTTTGGACTGATGATGTTGCTTCATTTTGAGCAGAAAAAAAACAAGTGAAAAAATATTTGGACTCAAGAATTTTTCAGGGTAAGGGTTTGGGGTAGCAGAAAAAAATTCAAAATTCTGAAAAATTTTCAAAGACAAAAAAACTTTTGGTCTGATGATGTTGCATCATTTTGAGCAGAAAAAAAAGTTAAAAAAATATTTGGACTTGAGGTAAAAAGGTGAATTTACTTTTGCACCAGCTTATATCTGCAGTTTCTAAGTTATTTATGACATATTCCCTTTAACATTTGATGTCCGTATTCTAACTAAGCATATCTGTTTCATCCTTGTGCTATTTTGTCTTAGATGGATTTGAGGTACATCCTGTTACTAGTAAACACCGTTTTTTTCTGTTCTGGTATGTTTATGACTCATTGGTGCATTGGTTGCATCCGTGACATAGAATTTCTTTTAACTTTTTGCTCTTTCATTTCATCTGAGTTATGGGGGATATTTTGAAATCATGAGTGATCTAGAGGTGAAAGGAGCCGTGGGTTTCTGTTTCAATGAAAATCCATCCTGACAAGTGTTCCACTGACCGCTGACACACTGAGAAGACAGTTTTTGCCCTCTTACCTGGCAGGCCTGTAGAAATCCTACTACATAGTCAGGCCAATATGACCACTGTGAACAACCGTACCTTTAAATGGGCTCAAGGGCCTAAGGATGGCGTAGATCAAACCTTCTCATCAACTGGAAGGGCCATTTTTTAGGGATAGGCCTATCTAGGCCATATCTGACTTCTGCTCATTTCAAGTTCGCTTACCATTTCTGACTATGTAATGTTTCAGGTCCGTGTGATTTGAAGCCTTATCTTCAGAAGAGACAGTCTGTGATTAGCACTGCAGCTACGATGAGGGTGTTAAATGTCCTCAAACATTGGGTATCTAAACATTCACAGGTAAGTTAAGTAACGATACTACAATTGTCTACAAACTGTTAGTTCAGTCGCTATTTGTAACATAAGTCAGTTGTAACAGTGGCATTTCTGAAATGAATTCTGAACAAAATCATACGTGTTATATGCCAATTAAGTTCAGTTACAAGTCACTCTAAAAGACTACAATATCTTGTAATTGATCACTACTAGCATAAAAGAGACACATGGCTGTGGCGGACTTCTGGTTTCCTCATTGGCATGTTGATTCTATCACCAATTGGTCTTTGATGTTATTTGTCCAATTTCAGGATTTCGAATCTGACTTCACCTTGAAGAAGCAGGTTCAGGATCTCCTCGAAGAGATGGTGTGCAATGCGAACCTATTGCCAGCAGAACACAAGGCAGCTGCAAGCATTCTAAGGACCATCATGAAAGATGATGTCGACCCGAAGAAGGTTGATCTCAAAGCTCTTCTCAATTCACCTTCAGTAAGTGCAGCTTCTTCATATACTTCCGATTCTCATCACCACTCCAGAGAATCAGTTTCCATCTTGTTGAGAATCAGACAGGCCTCCCAACTTTGGGCAACCCTGGATTGTATACATTTTCCCAGGCATATATGGGGTTCTGTGCCTTGTGAAATTGTTGTTATATCAATAATTTACTCTACTTTTCAGTCGCCATCAAAAGATTCATTCGATTCATTATCAGCTCTCGACATCGCAGAACAGCTCACATATCTTGACCACCAGATATTCAAGTCTATACGCAGCGAGTGAGTAGCAAGATATAGCCACATGTATTCGAATTAATGGTAGCTGAGAAAGAACTTGATACCATTTTATGACAGTCACTGTGCTGAACTGCTTGAGAAGCATGTAGACTGTGATTGTGAAGAACATGGCGGTGAATTAACCACTTTACCATTGGACATTCCACAATTTGCTACAGCTTAATTGGTGTCATTCACAGCAGCGATGTCACGTCTCGCATCTGGTTATGCCTCGCAGTACAAACTGTTTAGACATCATCAAAACGGTATAATTTGGTCTGTTCTCATAATGTTCTGGACTGGAATACAAGTCATGATCATTTCCTTGGAGAAACTCCTTTTCATTGAATGTAATATCTTTTTCAGGGAGTTGCTGGGCCAAGCCTGGATGAAGCCTGACAAAGCCAACAAAGCTCCCCATGTGCTGCTCGTCAGTAAACGATTCAACGAAGTCAGTCGCTTGGTCGTCTCTGAGATTGTAGGCCGCTGTGGCATCATGGATCGTGTGGCTTGTATTGAGAAGTGGGCAGCTATTGCAGACATCTGTAGGTGTATGCATAACTATAACGGTGTGCTACAAATCTGTGCGG
This sequence comes from Lineus longissimus, assembly GCF_910592395.1. Classification (NCBI taxonomy): domain Eukaryota; kingdom Metazoa; phylum Nemertea; class Pilidiophora; order Heteronemertea; family Lineidae; genus Lineus; species Lineus longissimus. The sequence goes on along the minus strand of NC_088309.1, from coordinate 26,194,278 downwards.
CATTCGTCAACAGCTCAGTGTATCGGCTCAAGAGGACGTGGGACCGACTACCAAAGCAGGTATGGATCTGTAGTGAACAAACACCAAACTACTATTGGCTGTGAGAAGCCAGTATACCCTTTGCACTGATATCACATTTCATATGATTGAGTTTCCATGATGAGCCACGGCCAGTTTTGGCTTTTCGATATATATACCAATAAGTGTCCTGTAAATCAAGTACGAAAAGATGTCTCAAAGATCCCAAATCGTATGGACAAAGAAGCACTTTGAGCAAGGACTTCGATAGGAATAGAAAGGAGTTCCATCAAAAAGTACTAGATTAGAAATTGAACACTAAATTTTTATATTGGCAGAATTCTTGGAAGGAATTTATGGAAACTTCTCTCAGACCGCAGGTTAGGTTTCAAAGATAATGATGCATGAGGAGGTTGTGTTGATGCTTTTCATAATACTGTAAACCTCGAAATTTTTACGATGCTTAATGTTTGTGAAATTTCTGAGTTTACAGTGATGATGTTCGATCACGACTCAGGTTGCAGAATGCGCAAAAATACGATGCTTGTGAAAATTTCGTGGTTTAGGATTCTTGCAATTCCTCTGGTGCCTTTGACTACGCCCCTACTCTCTTGCTTTTACTTCCGTAACGAAAAATGGCACTTGAGGTTACAGCTCATCAAAGGTTTGATATCAAAACAAATCATTTTTTTAGATTTCTGTGAGAGCTGAATTGTCTTTTTCAGACCAAGCAGATGATCGAGAAGTTACAAACGCTCGTCTCATCAGATGGCCGTTTCAAGAATATGCGAGATGCGCTGCACAGGTGAGATTTCAATCAACTGATATCTCAGTTTTTGGGGGGTGAAAGACACTTCTATCATCTTTTCAATAAGGCACTGGCGAATGAATTCTTCAGTGAGTTGAGTATAACGAGTTTGAATGTAATATATTTTGTCTCTAAAACAGATGTTTCTTTATTAGGTGTGATCCTCCTTGCATCCCCTACTTGGGCATGTATTTGACAGATCTTTCCTTCATTGAGGAAGGAACACCAAACAAGACAGAAGAATCCTTGGTCAACTTCTCCAAGATGAGAATGGTAAGCTTGGTTTCGTATTAATCTTGTCTCCAATATCAAATTGCCTGTGTTTGTAATGTACATGTAGGTGGAAATCAATCCGCAGTCAAAAAGCAATGGAAAGGACATTAGTTGAAGGAACCACCTAAAGTGTTGGAGCAGGAACCCATGATTCAAAGAGAAGCCTACATTTTTGTTAAGTTGTCACCTTCTCTGTTTCAGATCGCACATGTAATCCGTGAGATACAGCTCTTTCAGCAGACGCCCTACAGGATCGAGCATCACCCCAGGGTAAGTATAAAATGAGAACTCGATTTGTTTTGCCTCACATTTAATCGGAACACGATTGTAACACCTGTTTGCTAAGCAAGCTTTTTAATGTTGACACGATCACTGCACTTCACCAATTCACTTTTGTGCAATGGTTTACTCCACAACTGAAAGGTGTCATGTGTTTTTGCACTTCACAACACAAACTTAATGGAAATCAACATGAGTGAGTAGAGGTGATGCTGCGGATATGACTGACTGCACCTATATTTTGTTGTTGAAATTGCATGTTGTAATGCTCACCACAGCTGCTTGTGCTTCTCACTGCAGTGTTCAGTCAGGCCTTATTGTCTTAACCCGGTAATAATGGCCAAGGTCTGGAGTTATCAATCCTTTGCTTACATCAATATAGACACCAGGTGAAGGAACATCACATTATGCAAGGCTTTTGGCATTAACAGGTCTATATGGGATTTGAACCCACAACCATTAGGTTATCAGTGACCCACCAAAGCTTTGCTGCTCTGCCTTTATTTGATTCCAATGATGTCCATTTTCAGGTGTCTAGTTACTTACTAGATCCATCGCGTCTACTCGAGGAGGAAGAAACGTACAAGGCTTCGTTGATCATTGAGCCGAGACAGTCGATAGCTAGACCCCTGGCGACCACCTTGCCCACCACAACTTCATGAAGACCAGATAGAAATCTGTAAACCATGTGCCATGTTTGTACTGCAATAGCAACTTCTGGGTTGGTCAGATCAAGTGCTATAAACTCCATCATCCTGTGTACATTTCCAATGTGTCTTAGGCTCGGGCATCGTGCAGTTAATTAGCTCCCTATCCTTTTCATTATCTTAATGATGTTGTTTTCAGGTGACAAGTTATTTGCTGGACCCCTCGCGACTATTTGAAGAAGAAGAGACATACAAGCATTCGCTGAGCATCGAACCTCGACAGTCGATTGCCAGACCAATGTCTACAACTATGCCAACAGTGACCTCGTAAAGAACCAGTTCCCAGTAAGACAAATCTCGGGGTTCAAAGCATATTTCAGAAGGAATCAAAACAGAGTGTTGGCTCTTTCCTCAAAGTATTATCTTTTCTTGAAAGGGTTAAAATAGTTAAAGGTCAACAGCATATCAATTTAGAGAATTTGGTTGAGTAGATTGTTTGTTTGAAACACAACACAAAAAGGAAAGGTTTTGTTGCTGCAGTAACAGTAACTTACACACAATTAAACAAATGTTGCTGGGCCTATATGACAAATCCTGGAATTATTCAGGAAGGAAAGACAATTCCATAGCACTGTAGCTGCATCATGTTGATGATGATGATATGCACCAGAGATTAGTTGCCATGGAGACGAGGAGGCAGACGCCCAATGTTTGGGTTATGCAGATATTTATGTTGACATTCCTGGCTTTATTCCATTTTGTGTTGCCATGGTAACATTCCACCTTGGTTGTCATTTGTAAATTTAGATTGTTGTGTTACAAAGCAACATTGATTGTGCTGCCAAGTAACATGGATGTGTTGCCGAGCAACCAGGATCAAATTATCTCCCCTGGATTATTGTACATATTTGATAATTTTCCTGATCTCATTACTGAATCAAATGTGGTTTAAATGAATGTATCAACCTGGTTTTATTTCAATGTTCAAATGTTCACGCATTACTGAAAGCAAAGTTGGGTATCTAGTCCAATGATTATACTTGTAAATTGCATTTATTCATAAGAAGCTCATTGTTTTTTTTATTAAAGATGTCTAAATGGTCAATTAATCTGTTTACATGGGAAAGTGCCTTTCCCAAGGAGGAAGTGGACTTTTGATGAATCCCTGTAGATGTGCAGTGAGTCACATACCTTTTCAGGGCCTGGGTGAACTTCGTTATGACAATGCCAACAGCTGATGACGTAACTGACTGCCTCATGTTGTACGAGTTTACAGAGCTATTATGCAAGTATCAATTCGTGTCTTGTACCCCCCCCCCCTCCTCAAGGGTACGACACCTTATCACCCTATAACGACATCTTAAGGCTCAAGCATCACCCTTTTTTCACCAATGCTACTTTTTCTTTCGTCAAGACATCACCATCAACAATATATCAGTTATCACCGTCATATAAAGTAACCGAACTAATTTTACTGGGTAAGGCTGTATGTTCGACAAGACATCGACACATTAGCATCCTTATTCTTTCCAGCTTCGCCAAATTTTCACTAAAGGAAAAATAAATACTACTCAAGCATCGGCAAAGATTAGTGGTGACAGCTTAACTACCCTTGAGGAGGGGGGGTACAAGAAACGAATTGATACTTGCATTAACAGAGCCTGCAAATGACATCACAAACAAAAGTCTAAAGCACAATGATGGAATGGATCTCTCGAGATCATTGTTTCATCTCATCTTTTGTTTCTTTGGTGTAAAACCTCACATGAGCCTTGAGAAAGTACATGACTCACTGAGCCTCCTAGCGGATTCGATTGGCCACTACACCATAGGAGTCTTAGCAATATTATATGTTTTGATGCCTGGTTAACACCTATTCCACTGAGAGCAACTGTTGTCGCTGCAGTGGATCAGGACTTTACAATGTGTTTATACTATAGCTAGTACAAAACATGTCAGCTGACTCAAGGCCGACCAGCATGTTTTATCACCATCCACAGTGTTCTGGTGGATACTCTTGATGTTTGTTCTTTCACTTTCTGACATCATGGAATTGGACCCTGCTTGGTACCAGGCTCTGTGTTGCGACATCTTTCTCAACGTCATTCTGCTACTATGTCGAATCATGTGTACCAGTGTCGATGGCCGTAGAAGAAAAGAACCGGTCTTCGCAAATGAGATCCAGTGTTGTCGTCTTGATGAGTCCTGATTCCCACCTATGTGACTAAAGTTGCTCTGAGTTGGGATACGTTGAACTTTCATGGTAAGCCTAGGAACTGACGTCACTTAATGTTGTCATGTAAAAACAAGTGCCATGTCGGGCATCGTGCAATATTTTCATCATTATGAATACCCATGTTATTTCTACAGGGTGTCCCGAAATCAATGCTTTACCTAATACCTAAAGATTTACCTAGTAAGAAAGACCTACCGAAAAAAAGGAAATATTTTGAAAACTTCAAAGACTCTAGTCGCAAAGATCTGATACTGGTATTGAATGAAATTCATATTGGTGTTATCAAACTTGTGTAGTGATTTAAGAGTCCTTGACCCAGGTTTGGATGTTTATGGCATTTTTGTGACACCCTGTAGATGCTGGTGCTTGTCCATGGTGCATCTACCTCTGTAACCTGTTTGGATGGTTGTCATGTCATCTTTGCTAATAATCATGCTTTAGTTCTGAGCTGTGTTCCATAGGCATATGTATTCTACAGTAGGCCCGTCTCTAGCACACCTGCAAACAAGAGACATGGCATCTGTATGATGCATGCAGTTTGATGCCATGTGACCTTTAAAAGATTTCTAATTCATTAAAGTATAGAGACAATTTCCATAATCATTTGATGCAGAAACCATAGATGAATCTAAGAGCTACCTTTGAACATGATGAAATCATGGAAAATATACTTTTACATCGGTTCATCTAAAATAGTGTCATGGTCTTTTAGAATTGGCATTTTTCCGAACTGAGGAAAGACTTCAATATATTGAGGGATATATCAGTAAGTTGGTTAAAATTTTCATTCCAATTTTCAAACTTTCATTTGAATTTATAATATGTACAAGCTATGATTTATGTTTAGAAACCAGGAAAGGGAAGCTTTGAGACACCTTTCTCAAAAGAAAGTGTAATAAGTAGTTAAAAGGGTCAGCTGATAAAGAGAAGCATGAAACAGGCCTCTGGCAAAATTTGATGCTGTTTTCATGTGAACAGTCACTTATATTAAGTTTGTGTCATTTGTCCAGATTATGAAAGTCTATACTTTGCATTTAGCTATGATTAACTGCATTTATCAATTTCGAAGTCGAGGTCTTAAAGTTCACGTGATGAAATTGTTCATTTCAAAATTATCAATGGAGACTTTTGCAAAATGGTATATGCTGGCCGTAGGGCCTACCCTTTTACTGGAAATGGCTATTAAGTGTTGTTAAATTCTTTAACCTACTTGGCATTGAATGCAGGTTTAGTGTTATGTGTCTAAATATGTTGCTATATCAAAGAAATAAAGTCTATTTTCAAGATGTACAGTAAAGCAAAGTTGTAAATAATTCTAAACTAATTTATTTAAATTGGCTGTGATGTAAATTCCTTTATTTAATTCTAAATAACTAGTCACGCATATTAGTCTGACCATGTGTGTGAAGTCAATACTCTGCCATCATAAGGTCCCTTGATTCTGCCCTGTGTCGGTTAATCAATAATAGTTTCCTGCTAATGAAAAATAGTTGTACGCTACCTTGCCCCTTTGCCCTGGGAGTTTATCTCTTTCATGCCCACAGGTTTTGACCAAAAGAGTATGCTTAATCCTTGTCCTATATGTCTGTGTTTTAAGAGTACCAGTAACCTGAGGTGGTAGAGATTCTTCATGTGTTGTCATATCGATCTCCAAATGGTCAAGCGACGTTGCTCATCAAGCTAGCATCAGACATCACAACTTGACGTTTTGAGGTAGTCTTGAGCCTTCTGACGGCCAAAAGCGGCAGATTTGTAGATGTCACACACACTCATGTGACGTTGATGAAAAAACTTTATCCCTTAGCCATGTGTCATCTTCTCTCTACTAATAATTGATTGTTCCTTCTGTGTCCGCTTGTAATGTGTGCTACTCTGTGCTTTGGTATAAGTTTGTGATGCAGCAGTATAGAGGTTTTAATATTGGTAGGTTAACTAGCCCTTACACTCCAGCCTTGATTCAGTGACAGACTTATTTTGAAAACAGTTCCCCTAATTATACCTCACGATGACTCAGTGATATGAAACTACATTGTATTTGGCAAAACTTCAGCCAAGCCTGAAATTTGTCACTTAATTCAGTCTTCGTAATTATTATCTCCTTCATTTACAAACTCTCAATAAGAAAAATGCAGACAGAAATTTAGCAGTTAACAAATTACCCAATCATTCAACTGCCTGGTGATGTTTAAATCATGCCCAATTTACACCTCGTTGCTTTGCCTGACTATTCATTTCAACTAAGAACTGTCACAGTCCCTGTACATTATCTGTAGGTCCATGTGCAAGGATCTACAACAGGAGGCTGTGCCAAGCTTAGCCTGAGATGCATTATATAGGTTACTCTCTCTAGCTCTGTTACTATTGTAAATGCCTCTATTTTTGCAATCCAAGTAACAACGGAACCAAAAGCTATATATATTTTTGCTGCATTTTACCGTCTCTGGAGTTCAGTGTTGTGTGTTACTGATGTATTATATTTTAAAATACCTTGTATATTACGGCAAACTTTCGTACACTATTTTCCTAAATATATAATCTAGGTTGTCTCAATTAATTATTGTGACAATGGGCACAGCTTACATACAGCATGAATTCCCTCAGTGCTCTCAATGTGCCTTGTCTGTGTTCAGGGCGACATTTGGTGTGTCTGATTCTCCAGGACAGGACAATGTCACAACCTTGTAGAGGAGACTTTTGTTGTGCCTCCTCCAAGACGAGGGCAATATGACAACTTCATGGTAATAACACTTGGTGTTTCTCCTCTAGGCCAGGGCAATGTCCCACCTTCTGTTGTGTCTCCTCCAGGACAAGGACGATGTCACAACCTTGTGGTGGAGACATTTGGTGTTTCTCATCTCGGACAACCACAAATTACATCTTAGTTGAGGTCTCAAAGGGGTCACTGCAGAATCCAGTGACTAACATTTTTCGGTGAAATTGAGTCGCTGGTATCATTTTGTTCAACAGATGGCCCCTCTGTCACAACTTTTGAGATCTTGATGATTAATTTACAAGCTTAGATCTCAATTAAGGTGATTATGTCATTACCTGACTTAGATCTGAATTGAGATCTTGGACATTTGTCATATTGGCATCGGGATCAGTGGGCTTCTGACTGAATAGTATGATGTAAACTGTGCTGATTGTGATAAGAAATGTACATATAGAGTTTATTCATGTCACAATTTCTTGTATATCATGAGTTCATAACTGATACTTGCAATTCTTTCAAGTTAATTCTCAACGATTCCTTGTATGGCACCTCAAATGAAAAAAAATGTAGGGTAGTTTTATCTAGATGTCTGGTCTGTTTGACCCTCAGAAGGTCTAATCCCTTACAATGTTTTATCAGCCTTTTTGTAGCCTCTTTGATTAATGGTAATTTTCATCACCAAGAACGGAAGTGACATATTGGAATCGTAAAGATATCAATTATTTTTTAACTGATTTCCTTATTTCTTGCTCATTATCGTATAGAAATGGTTGTCTGTGCCTGTGTTCTATAGCAATCTTAATGGTCGGTCAATTGTGGCAAGAAATGTTGACTTGCTAAATAGCCTGTTCGGCCTGATGTTATTCAAGTCGGTTCATTGCAAGGTCATGCATGTATATACAATGTCATTTTCAAATTCTTATTTTGTGGTGATGAAAATTATCATTCTTTTGTGTTCATGCATCAGTCTGACCATACTTGGTTAATGGGGATGTAACCTGATGTCAGCCCCTTTTGAGATAAAAGGTGTGAATTAGTGACAGTAAAATGTATAGCCTCACGGGGCTAGATGCCAGTATAGGCAGCTATGTGTGAGGTCTTGACCTTTTGGGGTCAGCTAGAGGAAAGTATTTACACTGGATCTGTTTATTACTGTCGTGGTAGAATCTAAGAAATATGTATATTATAGGATTTTGAAGGAAAATCCATTGTTTGGTTCCCTTCTTGTGACAACACCAACATGCACTGTGAGGCCAGTTGCCAGTAGAGTGTATTATGCTAATTGAGAACACTTTGTGATTATGTTGCCAGTCCTTAATTGTACTGTAGATGCTAGCTGCCAGTAATGGGAATGTTAGTTTCGAGTACTGGGAATGCTAGTTGCCAGTACTGTGAATGCCAGTACTGTGAATGCCAGTTCTGCCAGTACTGCATGTGTGAATGCATTGCCAATACTGTTGTGCTAGTTGCCAGTACTGTGTGAATACAATTGCCAGTACTACCTAGGATTGCTAGTTGCCAATAAGCGACGTTGTACTAAGAATCCACACTGAGTGAACTTAGAGTTACATTTACAGTGTACATACATGTACCAGTTATAGCCCTACTTTTAGCTACCGACCAGCATGACTTGTGCTTGTACCAGATTGTACATCCCATGTTCCCTCCTTGCCTCATTTATTCACATCTTTGTAAACAAACATGATAAGTGGACCCAAAAAGAATAAGAAATTTGTGTAATATAAACTCGTATACATCGTCTTGTATGTTCCCCAGATGTAAATAGTTCCTTACGATTATCTGAATAAGTACTAAATACCATTTATTGTAAATTACTTGAAGGAAGTAGATAGATCACCTTGAATTGAAATGTTTGTGAAGTCGAGTCCCTCATGTTTACAATAACGTCATCCTTTTGTAGTCTGTTCGTACTTGGCGATCAAGTCTTGTGGTGACCTGTGCGGTGGCTCCCTCTAACATTCTTTAGGGTAAATAATCACATTATATTGATAAGCCCCTTTTGTTTTTATACCGTGTATTAATGTCTGATGTGTGAGACTGTGAAGGTATAATCTGACCCAACACTGTTCACCTCTGTATTAAACTTTCCACTAACTAATTGATATGTTCAAAATCATGTGTCTATTGGGCGAATTAACTATGGGCACACACAAGGGACTAAATCAAGAACGATAGCTGGAACAAGACAAACTCAACAAGGGAGATATTTACATTGGTCAAACCAAAGGAACCGAATGAATGCCCTAAAAAAAGACATCTTCTTTGCTCCAACAATCACTCTTGAATTAGTGGCCCATGTCCACTAATGTACATTGCAGCTTCACTTCTCAAAGAGTATCAACTTAAGCGTCCTCCCGCCATGCAAATGTTGCACATAAGTCAACTTTGGCATTCCTTTGATAAGAAGAGGCCTAGGTGGGCCCAGCATGACTCCATGTATGTGGTGATTTAAAATGATTGATATGAAAACAGACATACAGTTCATTGGTGCTGTAAGAGGTGAACTCAACAAACTGTAAATGCAACATATCATACACTGTTTTGATTGCGGTATGTTAGCTATTTTGAATCTGGATACTCTTTGAGACTCTAGGCTGTGTTAATACTAGATTCATCTTTGTGCAACATTGAATCCTCTCTTGCTTAACAGCCCTTCAGAGACACAGGGTTGGGAAATTACGGAGAAAAGATTTTTCTCCCCTGAAAATATAGTGCATCTTGATCTTGACAATGCAATGAAAAGCAAATGGTCATCTAGACCAGGGTTCAGTCAAACCCATGACCCTGGTGTAGCTAGTCTAACACACTAACAAGTACACCAGCACTCTCTTACCTGTCGGGTTTCACAATTTCTTGTTTATTATCAGGAATGAAGAAAAATCTTTCTTGGGAGCTTTGACAAAGTATTTAAGTAGTAAAACCAGTTATTTCCAGTCAAACATACTACAGAACCAAATAGAAATTGATACAGAACTGATGATATTGGTTGTCTCACCAGTCATCACTCGGGTAGAGCTGTCAATTTTCCAAAACCCTCAGCAAGTGCTTTGGGTTTGGCATACATTTCAGCTCCAGCTATCGGGGTGTTTGGTGACACAACTGACACATCGAGTTAGAAACAAGTTCGTCAGAATCATTCGATTCAGATATTTGTCTCTGCTCCCCCTATCAAATGCTTCAATAGCGCTTCTTAGTTACAAACTACAAGAAATGATGATTTAGTTCTCTGTGTATTTTCATGTTTGGCATCAAGACATTGGCTGTATTGTGGTGCTCATTGTCTCTCAAGTCAGTCTTGGTCCCCCACTGCCATGTCCATCCCTTTCATCAGTAAGCCATCGTAATCATTGTTTTGGTGTTTTTGCAACCCTTGTAACGTATTCTTGACAAGTTTTGGGTATGTGTGTTGTTTCTATACATACTTTATATGTATTTTGAAAATATTGATACCTTATTTTGACTATTACTGTTTTTACTTCAAACCAGAAGAAACTCCATTTACTGCCCTCTTCTTGTATATTGCAAGTTTCTCTTTGTCATAATAAAAACTGTTGCTGGTTATCATCATTTGAAACGTGTCTTGACTTCCTTTATCTAAATATGTGTTCTCAAAACTGAAGACAATGGCACAATCAATCGGGATAAAAGAGAAGACATTGGCACAATCAGCCAAGATACAGGTGATTCACAATCATCTCACGAGACTGGTGAAATCCCAACACCTGCCTCACAACTATTCCAAGTACTGATTGATCACTATACTTAGCTTGTGCCTGATACAAGACAACTAATTTGGTTGATGCAGAACAAATGGTCCATGCAAACTGTGGTAGAATCCCTAATCCCTTCAATGTTGTCAGAAAACAGTATTTGTCCCGAGACACTGAATTGATAACCAGCTGGTAGAGCAATAAAATCTCAACTGGCGAAGTTGACTAAGGACTGTCTTGTCCTATATCAATCTGCAGATCACAACATCGACATCTTCAATGTAAGAGAACAGTTTTCGTCCAGACATGTAACTTATAACCAGCTGGAAGAATTAGCTTGTTGACTAAGAACTGTCTTGTCCTGTCACAATCTGCAGACCACAACATCGCCACCTTCAATGTAAGGAGACAGTTTTCGTCCAGACATGGAACTTATAACCAGATGGAAGAGTTTGCTTGTTGACTAAGGACTGTTTTTTCCTATCACAATCTGCAGACCGCAACGTCGACACCTCGATTTTCAACTGGTGCACCATAGTTTGATCACTGACAACAGTCTTGAGTCCACAACATCGACACATTCAAATTTTGAGGACAGTTTTCGTTCAGAGACAATAAACTTAATATAACCAGCTGAAGAGTAAAAGGCTCTCCACTGATGAGGCATAGTTGGAGGACTGTCTTGAACTACTTACATCCTGGAGACCACAAGCGTCACCTTAAATGTTAGAGGACAGTTTCTGTGCATTGACCACGTTAACCATTCCGTATACCTTTACCTGAACAAATCACAAGCTGGAGGCCACAACTGTTGCAGAACAGAGTTTATAACTAGCTGGAAGAGTAAGAGGTTCTTAAGTTTGTTCACTGAGGACTGTTTTGAACTGCTCACAATCTGTATAGATATCATAATGTCAACACCTTCAATGACTCTACTGGATGTGTCATGTCTATACCGGGTGTGATATTAAGCTACATGGTTGCACTATGTCTCGTTGGTGTGCCTTCTCGCCACATGGTGCCTTCTCTCCACTCAGGTTGTTCCATGTCTCTGCTTGATGCGCCAAGTCTCTACAGGGGGTCACGCCTCTTTTCGGCGTGTTCGGCCTGATTTGGATGTAGCCTCTCCCTACGACACTGAATCTATAACTGGCTAGGAGAGTGATAGGTTCTCAACTGTTGAAGCATAGCTTGACCTAACCAGTCACAATCTGAAGACTACAACATCAAAACTTTCGATGTCAGAGGACTTTTCGTCCTTAGACACCGAAATTATAACGAGCTGGAAAAGTCAGAGGCTTTCAGCTGGTGAAGCATAGTTTGATGGCTAAGGACTGTCTTGACCCCGTCACAATCTAGAGACCACAACGTCAACACTTTCAATATCAGTGGACAGACATAGAGTTCATAACCAGTTGGGAGAGAGATAGGTTCTCAACTGGTGAAGCATAGTTTGACCATTGCGAACTGTCCTGGTAGTCACAATCCGGAGAGACCACAGCGTCCACACCTTGTATGTTTTTGAGGAAAGCTTTCGTTCTTTGACACTGAAATTATAAGCAGCTTGGAAAGTGATAGGTTTTCAACTGGATGGTGAACCATAGTTTGATCGCTAAGGATTGTCTCGACCTATAAGTCACAATGTGGAGGCCACAAAGTCGACAGGTTTCGCCCCGAGACACGGATTTTATAACCAGCTTGAAAAAGTAATACGTTGTCATTCGTTGGTGCACCATAGTTCGATCACAATCTGGAGACCATCACGTCGACACCCTCTATGTTGTAAGAGGACAGATTCGTCCCGAGACACGGAATTTATAACCAGCTGGAAGGGAGCAGGTTTCGTCCTTGCACTGAAATTATGATAAGTCTGGTGAAGCATAGTTTGATCACTGAGGACAGTCTTGATGACCCATAGTCTTGATGCCACAACCTCAACACTTTCAGTGTGAGAGGACAATTTTCGTACAGAGACACTCAACTTGTTCTGATGTCAGATCTTCTTCTTCTTCAGCGTTCGGTTGATCATGCAGATATCCTGAGATATCAGATCTGCAGTGTGGATGCATCGACAAAACGGGTAGTTCGCGTAAGGTCGTCAGCCTTTCCCCACAGCTTCGTCTGGAATGTTGTCTCGTCGGGCCAGAACTTCCCGTTGTGACTTCCTCATCTCTCTCATCATGTTGTCAACACGGTGGAGCAGCCAGGACTGATTTGGCCTGGCTGTGACTGCCTCATCTCTCTCACCATGTTGACAACTTGGCAGAGCAGCCACGACTGATTTGGCCTGGCTGTGACTGTCTCATCTCTTTCACCATAATTATTGTCAAGACGGTGGAGCAGCCAGAACTGATTCGGCCTGGCTCTGACTGTCTCATCTCTCTCGCCTTATTAACAACTAGGCAGTGCGGCGAAGATTGATGCGGCCTGGCTGTGACTGTCTCATCACACGCATCATGTTGTCAACACGGTGGAGCAGCCAGGACTGATTCGGCCTGGCTGTGACTTCCTCATCTCTCTCACCATGTTGACAACTTGGCAGAGCAGCCAAGACTAATTTGGCCTGGCTGTGACTGTCTCATCTCTCTCACCATATTAACAACTAGGCAGTGCGGCGAAGACTGATGCCGCCTGGCTGTGACTGTCTCATCTCTCTCACCATATAGGCAACTTGGCAGAGCAGCCAAGACTGATTTGGCCTGGCTGTGACTGTCTCTCATCTCTCTCACCATATTAACAACTAGGCAGTGCGGCGAAGATTGATGCGGCCTGGCTGTGACTGTCTCATCACTCTCATCATGTTGTCAACACGGTGGAGCAGCCAGGACTGATTCGGCCTGGTTGTGACTTCCTCATCTCTCTCATCATGTTGTCAACACGGTGGAGCAGCCAGGACTGATTCGGCCTGGCTGTGACTGCCTCATCTCTTTCACCATGTTGACAACTTGGCAGAGCAGCCAAGACTGATTTGGCCTGGCTGTGACTGTCTCATCTCTCTCACCATATTAACAACTAGGCAGTGCGGCGAAGACTGATGCCGCCTGGCTGTGACTGTCTCATCTCTCTCACCATATAGACAACTTGGCAGAGCAGCCAAGACTGATTTGGCCTGGCTGTGACTGTCTCTCATCTCTCTCACCATGTAGACAACTTGGCAGAGCAGCCGAGACTGATTTGGCCTGGCTGTGATTGTCTCATCTCTCTCGCCATATTAACAACTAGGCAGTGCGGCGAAGATTGATGCGGCCTGGCTGTGACTGTCTCATCACTCTCATCATGTTGTCAACACGGTGGAGCAGCCAGGACTGATTCGGCCAGCTGGTCTGCGTGCCGGCTCTAGTAGTGGACAGGTGTTTAGGATGTGCTCTTGGGGTCTGTTCTCCGTTGCCGCACTCGCAGTTGGCCGTTTCTCGGATTTCTAGTCGCTTCAGGTGTTTGTTAAGCCTGCAGTGTCCTGTCCGAAGCCGGTATATTGTCCCCTGGCTGCTCCGCGGTCTAGCTTGTGGATGCTGTCCTCCTGTGCTGTTCTGTAACCGCTAGTCTGCCTGCTCCAGCTCGCCTTGTAGCTGGCCTTCAGGAGGATCTTGGACTCCGCATTATGAGATCCTGTGTTGGAACTGCGGGAGCATACTGCATTAGTTGGCTAGGTGATTAGCTTGCTCCTATATGGGCTGAGATCTGCTGGATGACAATTCTCTTCTTGGAGAGAAGGGGATCTAGCCTGTCTAGTAGGCTGTCAGTCAGTGTCTCGGCATTCCCGCTCTGGGGAGATTGGAGGGCTGACAGTGACTCGGTCATTAGGACGATGTTGTCTCCACACTTCGCACAGTACCTGGCAAGGTAGTCAGCAGCGTTGGTGAGTGCCTGTAGTTCAGCTCTGTAGTTGGAACAACGTTTGCCGGCAGAGACTGCGATGGAGTGCGATTCTCTGTCAGTGTGTTTGACAAATACTCCGCTTCATCCATTCCTGACAGCATTCTGTGAGGATCCGTCAGTGTAGACATGGGTCCATGCGTGGTGGGGTACTGAACATCGATCATCTTGAGAGTCAGAGTCTTCAGGCCTTTGAGACCATCCCTGGAATTGTTCTGAACTCGAGTAGTCTTCTCTGAGGGGTCAACTTTGTTACCTTGAGATCCTCACTCATCTCCTGGTCCTTTCCAAGTATGTCCTCGTGGTAGGTCCGGGTTTGATTGCCGAGGACGGCTGTTCAACCTTATCACAATCTGGAGACAACAATGCCAACACCTCCAATGTTGGAGGACAGTACAACCAGCTGAAGAGTGATAGGTTCTTAACTGGTGAACTGAGGACTGTCTTGACTTAGTCACAATCGAGGCAGACACCTTCAATGTTCAATGACACTTTTTGTCCAGGGACACTGACTTTATAACCAGCTGGAAGAGTGATAGGTTCTCAACTGGTAAACCACAGCTTGATCATTGAGGACAGTTTTGAACATTCAAGAGACCGCACCGGTTAACTGCAAGGCAATAAAGGAGTGTGGCTAGTCAGGTAGGGCTTTACTCAGGGTTTGGTACAGGGCCCTTTGAGCGAGAATCTGCCGTTTGGCTCGACATATTTTGAAGAAACAAGGAGACCACAATTCAACAATAAATATCTATTTAATGATGAAAATATCTCATGTGCAATGAAATGGACAGTACAGAAAATGAGAATTCTTGGATGATAAAGTAAGCTTCAAGGCAAAATTTATCATAGTCAACAACTTAAGCCCAAATTCAACATAAACCTCAACTTTTACTGATCTACAGGCTGGTTGACAATGCTTTTGCCCCAAATACTCAAATAATACAGCATCTGAATTGCACCATACATAGATAAAACATTGGAAAGTATTTAGAGTCAGAAACTTGATGCATAAGCACAGGCACACACTCCCATGTCCTAACAAAAACATAATGGCACCAACAGATTATAAATCTACCTCAGATGCACAAGAAGTGGGAATGAGAATTTCACAGATTGATTGATGAAAGTAAAAAAACTAAAAGAGGGATAAAAAAAACTTTTCAATTTGAATCAAGACCTAAAAAGATAACAGTCCAAAGTGAAAATGGGAAGGAAATCTTCTAAAACCGGGATAAATCAGATTAGATTAGCAATCAGCACACGGTAAGGTATTTCAATATGAAAATTATGAAGAATCTACATGAATGTTCCCTCCAGTGTCCCTTGTACAGCTTTCTACATTATAAAAGTTTCTCACTTTTCCTCTCATCGTATACAACGACATCAATTTTTACAAGAATATTGTCCTAAGTGATGCTGCAAAGTCTTTATGCAAAGAGTTCTGAACATCGTATATCCAAATGCTTGCCACACACACCAGTATACACTCCCTTCTGATGATGATTTTTGTTTCACCGACTGTTTCCTTATTGGTCCTGGTCTTGTTGGTTGCCCTCTCCTCCCCACGCAAACCCTCCAGGCCGCTCCTCTTCCGGCAATGGAGCATAGTTAGGGTCGTCAGCTGGAGCATCAAAAAGCATCACTCTGGAACAGAATTTGTATAACATGTATAGTAATCAAACAGAGCCTACATGATTGTCCATAGGAACGAATTGTCTGGGGAGAGTAATCCTGATTCCTACTTGCTGAACGTTGTTGAGGCAAGTAGTCTAGGACGATTTTGACTGAAGACAAGTTGTTTTGAAATCTAAATCCATCTTGTTGTTCAGAGAGGTTAAACTGACTGTCATAACATGTATTCAAAACATCCTAATCTGGACTCTCTATTGGTTTTGCAATCGCTACACCCTTGGATTTATCTGCCACATTTGTGGGGACAAATTGTGTGGTTGTGCCATTGAAAGGAAGATTCAGAATTAAGAATCTTCATCTAATAAGGCCCATTAATATATACTTACAAAATTGCAGGAGTTTTTAAAATCTTGAAACCGCCAGGCTGTTCTGGGAATACATCTTCCAAGTAAAAATAAATATGGCCAATGGCAATTCCTGAAAGACAGAAACATAAACTGATATGGGCACTTCATTTATAAGTATCAAAATGATGAGTTTTTATTGAAGCAGTGTCAACATGCTCTACTGAAGAAAAACAGAAAGATGTTAGATTTACGTACCCATAAGATCAACAGTGATAACATTCCCCAGCAGCCATGAGAATGCTAGCAGAACCCATGCTAGATATGGAGCCTGGAAGTTCATCAGACCAAAAAAGTTCATTCTGACATAAGGGTTTCTTCTGCTCCATATATAAACTATCATCATTGTAAATGCTTGGCCAAGGAATACTATATTTACAAACAAGGCAACAACCTGGTGAGATGTCAAGGAAAATAAAGATAAAGAGTAGGATGACTCATTGTTGTCTTAATCAGGTCAGTAGACTACTTTTAGGGAAGATATCTGGTTGGCCTACAACAATCCATCATGAAAACAAGTCACATGAATGAGCCTACTAGAGCATCAATTAGTGTAAGAGTTACAAAGATGTCAAAATGCTCGCGATTCAACTCTTGATAATGACTTTTCAGTTGTTTTATCTAACTTCTAAGCTGGATTTCATGCTTATTATGCTTCATGCTTATTAACACATAAGGACCTGATGGAAAAGCCGCCAGTGTAACTGTACTATGCCTGTCTCTGATGAGACCTTTTCTCTAGTCAAAGGATACAGTCATAAGGAATCCTCCGAGAAAGAACATGAACACCAGGTCTGCCGTCCGCCCTCGGAATGAGCTCTCCTCCAACATGCGACAATAACGGTACAGGAAGATCATATTGAATAGAAAATTGAAGCCTATCGTCCCAAAGAAGGTGAAATTTGTAACTAGACGCCATAGCTGCAAGTAAATGAACATGGATTAGAACTTTTCCTGAATGACATATTGGTTTCAGAAAACTTCCTCGAGTTTCTCAATATAAGGAACAGCTTATCAATACATCATCCATTTATGATGTTAAACATGTAAAACTTGTTTTCTCACTCCAAATTTAGTCAGATTTTTCTCCATCATAATGGAAAGTTCTACAGCAGAGGTGGCTTCGCTCTAATCACTGATCTTTGGATTAACCATATTTTCAAAAAATTTCATAACCGCAAAGCTGACTTACTTGATAATGATAGAATATCAACTCTGGATTGAAGTACAAATGGAAAGGTGTGAGGACCTCTAGTTGCTGAAAAGATACAAAAGATGCAAGAATAATGTGATAAGATAAAACTCTGGAAGAGTGGGTTAAAATCATTACAGTGAAGCGCAGTCTTGAAAGGCCCAAGGGCCCAAACACACTCGTCTCTTTCTGATGATGGAATGTATAGTAGGCCTCAGGTCAGGTCAGATTTTCCTATATCACCCACCAATCATGAGTATGAATGATGGTGGAGGAGAAGGCAATTCCAACTTTAGTTGTAGTTGAAATGTCGCGTCTCTTCTTAATGAAGACATAGGTCATATACTCAACTCCGACCAAAGTCCAAGAGGGTACGGCCTCTCCCAGCTGACAAAGATTTTACACAGGACTTGAAGCTGAAATCCATGGACAGTGCAGACTCCTGATGGGCATTATGAGTAGTCCCACATAATTATTTTGCTGGATACGGCATAAAATTAAAAATGAATAATTGCTGTGTTGGCGCTCCTTAGACTATGTGTTGTGCTCTGATTTGTCAGAACTTCAGAATTTTTATCACATGTCCATGCCGTTTTAATGTCAAATTTTGGACAGATACACCGGTAAAACTTTAAATTAACATTGCAAAATTAAGGTTCCTACCACCAGTAACGTTGTAACTACACATGCTGTCGTATATGCCCTCGTAATAGGGGGCATTTGCATGTATTCTTGCTGGAAAGTTTGTAACATTGCCATCTTGTCGGCATTACGATCAACCTGGCTTCCAGCGCGCACCTGCTACCCGAGTCAGTACCAAAGAGTTTTGGCTCAAGTCACGTGACTGTATGATTTACATCAGGCCTCTGTGCATTTTTGCTGCGCATGCGTCGATATAATGAGAAGTTGATAAACCGCGGTAACTCGAACGGATAGAGTCACCTAGGTCGAGAATAGCGTAAACATGGCGTATTTATCACCGGCCGCTCGAGCTGCTGCTTACAATGAATATGAATTCGATGACAACGACAGTCTTGATTTAGATGACGAGCGAGATCTACTTGACGCAGAAGCTGGACAATCCGATGAAGGTATATTTTGTAACCCGATTGTTTCCGATTTTCGGTAAAAGGGACTTTTGTTGGGTGTTTTCTTCCCGAAAATTTTTCATTTCGATGTTGTTGTTGTCGTTTTTCATAAACTTGATCATTGGTATTAATCACCACTTGCCAAAGTTCTTGTTAAGTGGTTTGAGAGACTTTCACTTTCACATTAGGCTAGGCCTCTGATCAATCACTGTCACTCATTCATCATGGATGACAGCATCAGTCGATTCAATGTCGGACAACCAGGTGCCTTGGCCCTTGTTCACTGTCCTCATTTGGCTCATCATCGCCCAGCACAGCCGGGCCTCGGCCTCACCTCAGTCATTGACATCAGTCATCAGTGCATCTCTCATTCTCTGTCTCTGCCCAACAACAGTCTTGTGAACCACTCTGTGACTCCCTACTTGTACAGAACTGGATCACATTCACACTCTATACACAAGCAAAACTTAATAATCGAAGTCCAAGGCAATAAAGACATGCGGTTTTAAATAACTTATGTCCTAGTGGTCTGGTTAAATGTCATTTGTTGCTACCTTTCCAGACACAGAAGATGCCAGTGAAACTGACATGATCAAGAAAGAGGAGGAGTTCACTGAAATCAAAGAGCAGTAAGTTTTATGCAGCTGGTCATCCCCTGGTTATTGGCACTATTGAAATATAGTGAACAGATTCAGCTTCGGTAAACTAGACTGCATCTTACCTCCTTAGATACTGAGTCAAAAATGAAATGTAAAATCACTTAGTCTGAGTAGATATGTTTTTGTTGTTGGCTTCAAAATTGTCTTGAGCTTTACTGACAGCTATGAAAAGAACCCATCTTCTCTATCTTCTAGGATGTACCAAGACAAATTGGCACAGCTGAAGAAACAACTACAGCAACTTAAAGATCGGACACTTCCAGAATATTTGAAACGGTTGAAAAAAATAGAACAGCAATATAAGGAACGTCTTCGGTTGAATGACTTATGGCAGGAATATGAGGTGAGAATTTGTTATTCAGAAAAGTTGAGCATAGGACCAATAGATGAATTCTTCCAACTCTTCTTGATTGGACTTGAGATGTCTGCCTTGTGTTAAGTGCTATGGTAACTCGGAGATTTATAGAATCTCATTTGAATCACTAACTACCAGTACCATGAGTAGCAAACTTTCTCACTGAAAAAACCCTTCGTTTCAGATGGATAGTGTGGAAAAGGAATATATCGCCGAAAAGAAGTTTTCTGTTCGTGAATTTGAAGAGAAAAAGATTGAATTGAAGGAAAATATCATCTATGAGCTGGAAGAGAAAAGGAGGAATATGGATCAAGAGAGAAATTCTGTTGAGCTGACAGGAACTGCTTTCTTGGGTGAGGATTTGTTATACTTTAAGAGTTGTGGGTTAAAAGCTTGGTCTGATTGTTGCTTTGATCTTTGCAGGGCAAGCTCAAGCATGACTTAGACCTGAAATAGTGACAGTCGTTGCAAAGCACTTTGAAATAGACCTTGGTCAGTGAAAATTTACATCAGTGACAAGCTCCTCCTTGCCCTTGATAACAAAAACATAAAGGGTTATTTCATTTTTTACAGATTCCATGGATGTGAAACCAATAACAACAAGAAAGTTACGTCGAAGACCAAACGATCCAGTGCCAATGCCAGAGAAAAGAAGAAAGGCTTCACCTGATATCCTTTTGATTATATTTCATTATAGCAATTAGTGTTTGGCAATCTGTTCTACATAATGTATAACCTTGATGTTGAAACATGATCAATGATTTCTTACAAATTTTCCTTAACCGTTCTCACCTCAACTCAACTATGCGCTAGATGAAATGGAAATCCTGGAAGACCTCAAAATCATCAACAAAGTTGGCGGTAAGCCATTGAGTCGTAAGCCGACGATGTCACACTCGACTGGGACTGGTGGGGAAATGATCCATGAAGCGAGGATAGATGATGGCAGGCTTTACTTTGACAAGCGATGGTGAGTAGCATGGATGTTTTATCACTTCACCATTAGCATGAACATGAAATTGAAATGCAGATATATTTGGCCTTAAAACTATTCTAAAATAATGAATCTTTTCTTTCTCCAAGCTCTCATTTTGTGTGCTCTAATATATGTATCCAGGAAGTGATACAATTTCAACATGTTCATATCGATATTTTCAGGTTCCATCGTGGCCAGCCAGTATTTGTGGAGTCAAAAGAAGCAGGAAAAGTAGCAGGAGTTATTGCCGCCGTTGGGACACAAGAGGTAATTGTCTTCTCACTTTGGTAGCCAGAGATTTGGTTTAAGTTTGGTCTCTGGGCAGTAAAGAGAGAACACAGAGATTGGATTTGGTGAAAGAATTTGCAACACTTCTCCTAATGCATAATCTATCTTCTTGTTTTCCTTACAGATTTATATCAAGAAGATCACAGACAGTAGTAAAATGCGAATATACCTCACGCAACTGAATAAAGGGAAGTACCATTTACGCAGGAGAAACAACTGATTCAAAGGAGGACTAATCAAATCATAAGAAGAGGTCTACAATATTGATAATTTGACAAGTGCTGGTATGTTGTGTTGAGTCCAAAAGCTATACGAATTCAGATTGTCCCATTCCAAACCAAACCAGTCGAGTAGTTTTTCTGTGATGGAGTGATGCCGACTATGACTACTTTCAAAGTACAACGTATGATGTTGATTTTCAGAAGAATTTGAAGCGTTTTACTGATAGATCTTTTGAAATTGAATACAATTGATTTGTAGGAGGATGAAATATCCACGTGTAATGCATTTTCATGAATATTATTCATGTTCTGTATACCTATTTACATATTTTATAAAATAAAACTGATAAAATATATTGCTGTGTTCTGTTATTGTGTTGTGGGGGGTTGTTCATTTAGTGCTTAAAATGAAAGGCCCATGACATTGAAACCCAACTTGGACCTCTATCAAAACACCTATGGGTGTATTTGTGATGGCATTTACTCAAGTGCAAGTCTTCATTTATTAAACACCCCTATTTGCTATGACCAAGCCCTCAATGCCACCCCGTGAGCAGGAATCCCAGAGTCCAATAAATCAAGTTGCTCCCACTCCTATATTGTCTATAGGAACTAGGAACATATCGAGCATTGAAGAGATCAGATATGCAATAATTAATGTACCTGAACTCAACTATGTAAAACACCAATCCACTCTCATAGAGTAGCACACTACAATCCAGGGGGGAACTACACAGTAAAATCGTCTGTGTTCTCCACCACCTGTTTTATTGATCCACACCAATTTACCAGCCACAGTTGATGTCATACTAGAATGACTGTCTCTAGTAGTGCAGTTATTGAGGGCAGGATATGCTTGATCATTGTTGGGTTTGAATGAGTCATATGGAATGGAATTGCCCTCTCATTGTGAAAGAAATGTCACAACTTCTCTATTGATTGTGCCATGAAATGTTGAAATATATGGCCTACATAATGCATTGGTTATTGCTTATTGATGCACAGCTAATGATCAGCTAGCATGACTGTGTAGTCTGACTGTGTAGAATGATATTGATTCGGGAGAAAATGTGACCAATTTTTCAGGTAGGCCTCTGTCAATATGCAGTTCCAGAAGTATTTTTACATTGGAACTCCCCTTAGTAGACATCTCTGCTGGCATGAGGCCACCCTCTCCATTACATACATTGATTTTGCTTTAAATTGGTTGTTTCTATCTAACTTCACCTCTCTATGGATGTCAGCCCTTGGCAAACTCACAACAAAGCACATGTTGCAGTTGACTATAAAATAATATACCTTTCATGAGTTTCACTAAGATGTGTCTAGGACAACCAGCCTAATCAGTCTTTCTATTTAGGTTGTGACATCACCATCCTTCACCATGTCTCATAATCCTAATAATCCACAAGCAGATGAATCAGATGCATGGCTACGAAGCTCTTCTACTCCGCCAGAGAAAGGGAAAGATTCTAGTCAAACAGGTAGCCAGAGTAATGTACGAGGGACCATTCAGCCAGGCAGGACCGAGACAGGAAAACAGGCTGGAGGGAGTAGTACGAGTGTTAGAGATGAGAAGGGGACAAGTCGACCAGCCAGTAGGAGTGAGAAACAGGCTGGTGGTAGCACTAGGAGCGTTAGAGGAGACAAAGCATCAAATGAGCAAGGCAGTGGGCAGAGTGGAAAGGCTGGAGGCAGTAGTCGGAGTGTTGGATTTGAAAAGGGGACAAGTAGACCTGGTAGTGCCCAGAGTAAGAGACAAGTACACGACAGTGAAAATGATGAGAAGCTAGGAAGCAGAAGAAGCGTCAAAGATGTTGGAGAAGGTGGGGAAATCAAATGAAAACTGGAAATTGGTCACGGCTCGGTTTCGTTATTGCAAATGAATAAGACCTTAATCACAGGCACATATATTTACAATGTACATGTACTTACCAATTGTAGCTCAAGACAAGAGGGGCAATGATTGCTGTCGGGTTGTCCCTCTTCATTGGGGCAACATGGAGGCTCAACACGATTTATCATGTGTCCATTAATTTGCCTTGTCCTTCGCAACCCATCAAGCATAGTGATACCGATGACTGATCTTGATACTTTCAGACAAACTTGGAAGGGAATCTGGCCAACTGGGCGAGTCAACTGTGGAGGAAATGCCTCTCGAAGATGATCAACCTGACAGTGCAGACAAAGACGACAGCCAAGAGAAGACACAACAGGCCTCAAAAGCTGAATCATCCCCCCAAACTCCAGCATCTGCAGCTACAACACTAGACTTGGAATCTTGGCCGATACAAAAAGCTGAGCATTGGCCGATGACAGGGAAGCACATCCTGGCGCAATACACTGACGAGACAATAGTAGTCTATCAGGCTTTCCAGAAGTCCATTGCAGATTATGCTGTAGAAAATCAGAAGTAAGTTAATTGAATCTTTTTCTTAGTGTTTGATTTACCTTTTATGGCTATACTACTGAAACACACCAATGTTAAGTCCACATGAATGTTGTCTATTCATCATCTATTTTAGATTTGGAGGTGATAACTACAGTTTTGACCGAATGTCCTGGATCAAGACGAACTTTCTATGGATGATGTACCGATCAGGTTGGGCCACCAAAAAGAGTCAGGAGCGGATATTAGCAATCAGAATCAGCAGGGAAGGCTGGGACGAGATACTATCTAAAGCTTATACTGCTTTGGTGAGTAGCTCCTTCTGTCATCTTTAGAAATCAAGTCCCAAATGGATAAGTACAAAAACTCAATACTAAGTTGAAGTAATGTGTTCCTGCATGTACACCAACACAATGACGATACGAGCTCCTAAGATATTAGGGACAAACTTCTTTTGAGTGCTTCTAGAAAAATGGCACCTTGACTGATCTTACTTTCGCTATCTCAGGTAAGATGACATAAATCACTCAGTACAATAGATGAGAGGCTGAAGTGGGTAACTTTTGGTGATTAAGACACTGGTTCTGAATATTGACGATATTCAGTTCTAGGAGGTATTCATACATGTACTGATATTGTATATTTCAGAGACAAAAGGAAGCAGAGATACAAACGAAAGACATTGAAGTGCGTTTACAATGGGACCCCGATCACAACCCAACCGGCAGCGCGTTGCAAAGGAGAGCAATACAACTGGGACTCAAGAAGGAGGTAGGGTTCCATTTCTGCAATAACACTTCTCGACCACCTTCACACACAGAATGAGCTGACTGCAATTCAAAACCGAAAATGTATGAACTTTTGTGATGAATGTAGTGGTGGGAGATCTGGTAACCCAGATATCACACCGGTTGAATTCAGGTACTGAGCTGTCCTCTTTTCAGATATTGAAACGCTATGCTACAGAATTCGTTCAAGAAATCGAAGACGTCACAGAATATGTTCAGGCACAGCACGAACACGTCACAACTGGAAGTATGGTCAAGCTGGTCACACCCAAGGAGAGGGTGTACGTGGTCACCGATGAAACGGTCGCCGAAAGAATAGGAGTGGACAAGTGGCCACTACCGGCTGAGAGGGAGGATACTGTTGTCTTATATTAGTCACAGAACTGTGAAATGACCTTGAAAATTTGACAACATTTGAAATTTTGTCATGACAAAGGCCGATCTTCTAAAGAAAACATGACATGTTTGTAATAGTGACCTCTTGACTCAACATGATATTACCACAACTCAAAGTTTTAAATCTGTATGAATGCCATCTTGCCAAAATAACTGGAATTGAGAAAATGAATGTGCTGCTTCCTCATTCTATTCAACAGTCAGATAAGTTATAAGTAAAAGGGGTGCTGAACTTGGGTATATTGGCATAATATTTTACAGTTACAATACCTTTGAAATAAAATGTTCACACTGCAAACTTGCGAGTTTTTTAATCATTCAAAGACCAGATGCAGAAATCCTCATCTGAATTGAAATGAACACACCCACCACCAAAAACAAATGACTTGGTTATCATTTCTTATCATATTTTGTTTTATTTATCTCAATGTACAATGTTTATATAATGGACATGAAAATTTATCAAGCTCATGAACACCGAGGCATGTCTGAGAAAACTCATCTGTTTCATATTACCTACAGCATTACACCAGCATCATGGACCCAATTTTGGAACAATAGGCATTAACAGTGTCCAGATATCAACATGATCAGTTTAAAGATAAAAAGAATTTAAACGGACTGATACTGTCTTGCTACCCAAGAGAAGTTTTATGTCAGCAGAATCTCAAACAGTGGTACGTCTCTTTAGCTGATTCTTCTGGGGAGGAGATCATACTGTATAACTGGTCAGGAGCTACACAGACTTTCTAGAAAACAAGGTAGCAAAACTATTGCAATGACATAATTCATAAACCCAGTGCTGCCACCATGAATATCAAAACAGCTCCTAGCTGAGTTTACAGTAAATGGTATTTGGAAGGTTCTGGGTCCCAACCAAAGGATTCAATACTAATCCACAAAAGGGGTGATGGTTCAAACTGCTCTATGATATATCTTACAAGACCATTGCTCTCACCATGAATATTGCAACAGCATCCGACCTAGTTTACAGCAACTGGCACTTTTAAGGTTAAGGGTACTAACCATGGGCAATCTAAAAGGGTTTACATCAATGTGAAGAGAATGTAATGGTCTTCACTAACCATTCAAACAGCTCGATAAAAAAACACTTCACATTGACAACATTAAACTGTAACTACACTCATTTCTGTTTGCACCAGAGTGAAGTGAAAAGCACATGACAACAAAATATTAACCTCTGAAAAAAGTATGATTTACACAGAAATATTAGTAGCAGAATCAGACATTGAGCAGTGGCGGATCCAGAAATTCGGGAAATGAGAGGCGCAGTCCCATCCAGAGAGCACAGAAGGAAACGAGGGTTGGTATGGGGCCCTCTCCAAGAAGAAAAAGGCATTTTCCGGGCACTTAAGGCTAAAATTAGAAGTCGCTACATGCTTCTTGTGGAGAGGCACCCTAAAAAATTGCTGCTCTCGGACCAAAAGGGGGGGCCGTGCCTCATGCACCAACCCCTGAATCTGCCACTGCCGACACATAAGGTGTTTCACAATTTACCTTGTGAACTTCCCTAAGTGTCGCCTAGCAGAAATTGTGGCTAACGATAAGGTCTCGATGTCACGACGTCAATCAATTAATCAATGACATATTTATATCTGTCATGACATATTTGCTCAGTGATTGCGTTGTACTTTTCATATGAATGAAAACCTATGCTACTATGTACAATTATGATAATTTGAGATGAATTTGAAAATAATATAGGAGTATTTCATATGTTTTCTCCTAAATAATTTACAGCTTGATTAGTATTTGCTAAAATCGAGTAGAAAAAAAAGCTTAAAATATTGTACCGTCACGAAAAGAACCAGGAAGGATGTCTCGGAAATAGAAGAGAATTGGAATAAGAGGAACAGAATTTGGGATGAAAAAAGCTTTCACTTTCAACTCTTTTTAATGGAACATTGAACCGATTAAGCTAGGTTTAAGACAAGTATTTCCATAGCAATATTAAGAACTCATTAATTGAGTTATTTTACAGCTATTGTAAAGGATATTTTGATTATACTACATCAGATACAACTATTTTTGAGACACCCTGAACCTGCTTTAATCAGGTAGATTGCAACACAAACAACAAAGGTCACATTTTAGCAATTCACATAATTCATCTAATTTTCTCAAAAATCAGTAGTTTAATTATGATAATGCCAGCATGAAATCTGCAGCAGTTAAATACTGGTAATCTTTTTACCTAACTACATACACAGCTATAAGGACAACACATTAAGTTGCATCATAGAAGCAGTGCTCTCTCTGTAAGGCTATCGATCACAAAACAAAGAACAGAATTCATTTCTCTTACAAAAGCAATACATTTCTGTGTTCAGTTATTAGTCCTACGCTGTTTGTGTACATTATTTTGTCTGTGCCACAATAGAAATTAACATTGTCACTATACAATAACCCGAGTCAACATGATGACCAATAGAGTATGTGCATACATATTGGTGTACATAACTCATATTCAATGTGTATTTCAGAATTGAAAAGTCTCATTCAATTTCAAACAAATGGCGTACGGTAATGTTAGTGTTGAGGTATCTGCGTTAGGGTACCATTAAAGTAGATATTCTTCCAGCACCAGTCCCAAAAGATCCTAATAGAGTTAAAGGGAACTGAAACCGCCAAGCCAGTTCGTATGACCTTGTTTTCATTTCCGCGTATCGGGTGATCAGAACGAGGCATGAATGAAACATGGCGCCTAGCTGTCAATCATTGAGTGACGTCACCACTATGGAATTTACTACGAAAACTCATGAATGAAAGATCGCATGACTCACGTGATTCTCACATGATTCTCAATAATAACAAATTGAAGCTACAAATCTGAACTCGAATAGGAAGTTGGAAGTTTGACTTTCTCGGGCGGTGAAAGTCGAAAAGTTGAATAAATCGCTCAGCGGTTCAAGTTCCCTTTAACCTTCTGAGAATTCACTAAATATGTCGAGTACTGGACGTGATTTAATACAGTAATTATGCAGTGTTTGTAACAAATATTGATGATATAAGGCTTTCTGGGTCCAGCGCTGTTGTTACATGTGGTCATATAAATGATATTCAGGTTCCCAATATGAACATGCTGGGACAAATCCCACCGTTATATGTCGGGCAGTGACAGAGGTCAGTCAGGCGGGGACAAAGATATTGCAAGCATTAGCATCATTCACTTATTACGAGAGTGTGTGGGTGGATACTGGAGTAGTCCATTTTAGTTTCCCACTCCATTCATATACAAGGACTGGAATGTACACTATCCTATCATCAGCACTTGAGCTATTGATTTATGAATAAACACCAAAGAAAATTGAGAAAATCATCCGCTCAAGATTACATCTGAAAACATGACCTTTGCCCCTCAGACTTGGTGACAGGTTTAAAACAACCCTTATTAAGTATCACTGAAAATGTTCCGAAGACAGGGCTTACAAATAATTGGTGAATTAGAATACAGCGCCGTACAGACAGCAACCCATCTGTCCATAAGAGAACAGACACAAAAGGACTTCATTGCAAATTTTGAAACACATCCAAATTAACATTTTGAGTCAACACCACTAAAAAATAGACTTAATAGTCCAACTCCATGTACAACCAATGTGCAACATTAACCACTAATATTGAAGTTTTAAAACTTCCATCAGGATAACCATAAGAAATGGTGATATAACATGGGTAAAGACGGTTTTCGTTGTTTCCTCAAAACAGTGCAAATAAATATCATTTTGCAACATACTTGTCAGGTCGTCTGGTTTGGCCCCAAAGGGGTTAACAACAGAATACAATCAAAATGTCCAAATGAACATGAAAATATTATTATGTCGACTGAGTCTGGAACAGTTCAAGCTTCTGTAACATTTCTGAAAACGCTGGTCGTTTGTTTGGACTTTCATCCCAGCATTTTCCCATAATAAGGTAGACATTCTGTGGACAGCCCTCTGGTTTCTCCATTCGGTAGCCTTGTGAGACATGGTGAACTACATCAGCAAGAGGCTGAAAGAAAGGAAGGATTGCTTACGGTTAAGTTCAGACATATCTTCAGCTTTAGGTGATCTGTTTCATCACCACCTAGCAAGATGTCCATGACCTCATTCACAGGGCATGGTTTTATGGAAACCTCATTCACAGGCCATAAATCTACTATTCACAGCAATGAACTTGTGAGGTGTTTATTTAACAATGAGTTTCTCTGGCATTCCTATCAGTGTACTTACTATTCGTGGATACGGCATTCGTCCAAATGCATAGATCTCCCACAGCAAGATACCAAAACTCCACACATCTGACTTATTACTAAATAGCTGAAAGACAAGAAAAATAATCAGGTTGTATTAGTTCTCTCTACACTTGGGTTTCATTAGCTAATGTGACAATGGGATGTTTTAATACTGTAGCAGTAGTTGAGTTTTTCACCAAATTTTCTTCTGAAAAAACAGAATTCGTTTAAGATGAAGCCTTCAGATCACCTTCACTTCCTGTTCTGGAGTAGTTTAACACACTGAGCAAAACAATACTGTCAATACAAATACAGAAAATTTCTGTATGGTACAAAGGTTTGAGAAAATCACCTACATTGTCCCTGAGGGCCTCTGGAGCAGTCCACTTGATGGGGAACTTTCCTCCCTCTTGATTTGACTCTGTATGTCTTGCAAGACCAAAATCAGACACCTTGAACAGAGAAGGCAATGATAACGAATCTCTTCTGGCTGGGACACAGATATTGACAGTTAAGAATACTAAAACCAATTGATAAGGCAATTCGCTAGATAGCGTTTGACAAAGAATTAACTTTCTTGTGGTATAATTTTGCCATTTGTGCTATAATAAGGCACACATTTTGAAAATATTAATGATCATCAACTAGCATTTACTTTTATAATTTCCCTTGAAATGGCACCAGTTTGGGCAAGGAATTCATTAACATACCTTAGCAATACATTCATCAGATAAGAGTATATTCCTGGCAGCAAGATCTCGGTGGACTAAGTCTGCGCTTTCCAGGTATGCCATGCCAGCACAGACATCCCTGAAACAAATAATCAAGAAGAAAGATTGAACAATGTGTGGTGTGGTGTTGAAAAAATATACAATTCCTAGCGAAATTGGTGAAATCAACAAGTCCATGGCTGGTGGTCGGAGACAAATAAAGATTATAGAATGTACTACTCAATAACTATTAGCATACTTATAAACAACATGAATAAGGAGGACCTCCAGTACAGTAGGGCCTCTCTCTTAAGGAAACTCTAGGGACTGACAAATGCTAATTCGCATTGTTTCATAAAAAACAAGATGTAAGACACCATTGGCATTACATTTGAAGGCGGACATTCTTCATACCTTGCAAAGTTTAGTTGGTCTTTTTTGACAATGATACTTCTTCCTCTTGACCGGAGGAAATCAGCTAAGTTGCCTTTTCCCATAAACTCTGTCACTATATATATAGTTTCGCCTAGGACCACTCCCATCAGCTCCACCAGATTGGGATGACGTAACGACCTGAAACAAAATGGATCTTAAACTTTACAACTGATAATAATAATAATAATAATAATACGAGTCTTATATAGCGCAGTATCCAACCATTAACTGGCCGCTCAAAGCGCTTGATAGGCCTCTTTAAAAAGCAAATGTTTCAGTTGTCCCTTGAAAGATAACAGAGAGCTGCAGTTCCTAACAGTTGAAGGAAGTTTGTTCCACAGCTGAGGAGCTCCAATTGAAAATGCTCTACCACCGACTGACATGACATTAGTCTTTGGGATAGACAGAAGAACGGCCGATGAAGAGCGCAGAGTTCGAGAAACGGTATGAACGGAGAGAAGTTCTGAAAGGTATTGGGGAGCAAGTTGGTGAAGACACTTGTAAGTAAGAAGGAGAACCTTGTACTTGATGCGCTGTTGCACAGGAAGCCAATGTAGAGACCTGAGTACTGGGGAAATGGAAGATCGTTTCTTGGTCTTGGTAATTAGGCGAGCGGCAGAATTTTGTACCTTCTGTAGGGGTATAATTGTTGAATTTGGACAACCAAGGAAAAGGGAATTACAGAAATCCAGGCGAGATATTACAAGAGCCTGGACATATAACCTGGTGGTATTTGGAGTTAGATATTTTCTGATTTTCCCGATGTTACGAATGTGAAAATTGGTGGCCCGTACACATGTGTTAATGTGTTCTTTGATAAGGCGCCAGGAGTGTCTCATGCATTCCATACATTGTCTCCACCTGTCAGGAGACTGGGACATTGGTTCTTTGGTAAGTCAGATCTCTAAACCACACCCAAGCCTCTTGCCACCTTTCAGAGGTAAACTGAGAACAACAAACATACATGTACCAACACCAATGCTGTTTTTTATTAACATGCAATAGTACGGATGGTATGCAAAAGTTCCAAAAAGTGCAACCCTGTTTTAAAGAAATCATTTTTGTTCCTACTTCTGTTGAGCCAAAAGAGTATACTTGACTACCCCAAATAGTTCACACTTACGTCATAAGTGAGGCTTCAGCTAAAAATCCCTGCGCTGCTCGTGTGTCATCTTTCAGCGTCTTCACTGCTATCTTTTGGCCTTTGAAGACACCTTTTAAAACAGCTGAAACAAGTGAAAGGGTAGTTGCAGCAAGGTCAATTAACTGAGTTCATCACTGGCCATGTTCTGCCTTCTCTTCTTACATTTATAATCGTACTCTACTGTCTCTTCTGTGTGCCTACTCGCCCAGTTTGTTCAGGCCAGTAACATTCATCATATCAATTAATACACTTTACCTCCAAATTCGCCTTTCCCTATAGTATCTCCCAACTCCAACTGAGATTTATCAATCACCCAACCGCCGGCAACAAAGTCGTCCTGATTCACCGAGAAGTTCAGGGGACCTTTTTTCTCTAAACCTTGTTTCAAATTCACACAAAGGCCATCAGCATCTTTTTTATAGTGCTGAAATAGAAAAATAGAAATCGTCAGTTTTCATTGGCCGGTCATCGTACTCCGACTGGAACGACCTGGCTCAAGAAAGCTACATAGCAGAGAACATCAAGACCTACAGTAAAGGCAAAACACAGCCATATAGTAAGAGTGTATCCAGCTTCAATTTCAGTTGCTTTATTTCAATAGGCTCTTTGGGTCAAAGGCATCTCAAAAGCATGGTTTACTAATCCAAAATTGCTATTTCTACAAAAGATCCATGCACTTGATTGGGACCAACGTTTACGAAAACGTCGCGTCGCGTCACGTAACAGTAATGTAAAATGCATGGTGACGTGACAACGATCAACACCACGTTATGTAAACGTTGTTCCCAATCAAGTGCATGGATCTATAGTCTTAGTAATGGTCCAACATGTACTCACATCAACTAAATCTGTTAAATTATCGAAGTATTCCTCTTCATCAATGGTCAGTTTATTATTTTGAAACAGGATTTTATAATGTTCAACTTTTTGTTCAAATGCCACACTGAGCGTGTAGTTTCCCTTGAAGTTCTGGCTGTCTCGTATTAGAAATAAACCATCTTGTCGTGGGTTAAGGATGTCTTCTGTTTTCTCTCTCGTTATGTTACCATGAAACCATCTGAAAGAGAATTGTGATCAATTCCGATGAGTTTAAATGATCATTATATTTCATCAATTGATAGTGAAACAAACAAGTAGACATAGGAAGGGGAACAGTTACTTTAAGGAAGCAAGGATTTGCAGAAAATAGCTGTTCGGATTTGAGATATACTCCTCCAGATGACATTCTGTATTCATGACATTCCATGTCTTGGGGATGAAATCTGAATCCAGGCAGCCCTTGAATTGAGTCGACAGCAGAAGCATTGGGCTCAAAAAATGTTGCATACAGTGATAGCGACTAAAATTTTCTCAGGCAGAGTCTGCTTCTTCGAATGAACTTACGGCATTGCATTGAGTCTGACTTCTTTTTTATCGGTTGGGGGCCCTGGCGGTCGGCCATCACGCGGTGACTGGGACGCTGGTTTGACATAGTTGGATGGGATCATGCCTTCTTTACCGCTTTCACTCTGAGCATGGTACCAGTTAGGATCCTGAAGAGGAAGTTATAAACCAATAAGTGAGAGTTGATCGAGTCTTTAATGGACTAACAATAACCTTAATCAAACACATTTAAAGTGCCAAGAACTGAGTGATTAATCCAAGTGTCTACAAATTCAAATGTAATCTGACACCAACATACAATTGTCTGATGCAGCCTACCAAGAGCAATAACTTCCTGGTTCAAACACCTCATGAATATGCTAATGATGTAGTGACCTACACAATAAACAACGTGGAAACGTTGACGGTCCAACCCAACCTCAGTAGGTTCAACTGGACTGTGCATTAGGCCATCAAATACATGGTTACTCTCATCCAGATAAGGAAAGAAATGGCCTAACCATTGTTGGCCAACAAAGTGAAAATGATTTCTCAAACATACCAATGCAATCAATGCATGGACAGGAATTTGATTCATTTGGCAGAAATCCAAAGTTATAGGACAACTTTTTGAGCATTCATGTTTTTACTTTTGTAAACAGTAACAACACATTGGTTTGAGATGTACGATCTAGATCAGGAGACATGCTCTCATTTAGTCACTATGATGAGGCTTTACTTGCTGGATACTTGAGGAACTCCATTATGAGCTCAGCCTCCTCATACATGTCATAGTTCTCCCTATCAGTACTGTGCACACAATATTCATATTTTACTGAGTTGCATAACAGAATTTTGCCTTGAGCTGTGTAGAGCTATGGTCTCCCTAGGGTAAATCTAGTTAGCCTTTATGAGCATCATAACTTACAAACGTCCACTCCAGCTTGATCTACATAACAAATGTATATGTAGGCCTACATATGTAACATGTCCAATGAGTACACAGACCATTATATCTTATACTGTAATCCAGGTAATTGCTGCGTACGTTTCATTTCTAAAATTTTTCACAAACACTAGAATTTGCAAGAGTTAAATGCCACGAAAAACCTGGTTTACAGTACATGGAGCTTGGGGCAAGTTTATCGGGAATATAAATAGGAAACTCACACTGGTATTTCTAAGTATGGTCAGTCGATCATGTTTCCTGAAAGGCAGGTCATCATCCGAACTTCCATCAAAATTGAAAAGTGCTACTACTTTCTGTCCAGGGTGCCAATGCTGGGGCTGTAAATATAAGAAAATGTTACATGTAACAATGTATTAAGTGATACCAAATCATACCTATCAAAAATAATGTCACTGTTTAAGTTTTTAGATGGATGTGTCTACTGATTATCAAATGGACTTAATGGGAGACAATAACTTTTAAAACAAGTGAAAGAGATACACTCACCGCTGATGATACCGGTTGAGACATATTTTGGCCTTTCTTCTGCAGTAACCTGTTTTGGTAAAGAATTTCACAAAATAAGTCTCAAGAAATAAATGTCAGCCCTCGAATAATGTTGGAACAGAAAAAGACGAACAAGTTAGACCACATTCGAAAGTCGGCCAGTGGGTACCATAGACAATTTTGTAAAATCTTGACAGTGCATCATGCCATCATGCCCTGCACACACTTGTGTAATTGTGCATTAATTATCAGTACCATAACCCGCTGACTACTTTCGAATGTGATGATGATTGATCAACCTGGCTTTTTTGCTTTTCAACGAAGACCAACCAGCACACTGAGAACAAGTTAGAAGGCCTAGGCCTGTGTCATAAGCCCCTGTGAGCCATTGTTCCGGGTGAAACGCAATACTGGTCAGCACCCAAACAAACTTCTTATCTTCGAAAAGGTGATATGCTTAACAGGTCATATCCGTTACGCTCGAGACTATACTCAAAACGTACCGCCGCAACTTCCGGGCCAACTTCTTAAGTGTCGTATTGATTTGGCATTTGACGATTTGTACCCGCGCTCTGCCTGGCAGATGTGGTCAATTCCTACTGTTCAACTCTTGCAACACTATGAGCGCTCTACTACAGTGCAGTAAACCCCTAAAGTCATACGATGTAAGAGTCATCAGACAATGATCAAAGAAGTAGGCCTACACACAATGAATGATTCATTGGCAATGGCTTAATACTAATAGGGATGCAAATTGCAATGCATCCGCCATATGCATTTTCGAGGACGAACAACAGTGCAAATTCAACACACGATCAGTCCAACAAAAACCCACCCAATAACCAGTGCGAAGCTATTACAACAATATTTCAACGAGATTCTCCAAGCAAGCAATACCTCTAAATGTCGCGATACTTCATGGATTAATACAGGATTGTTTCAAAATCGTTTGACAGGAAGTAAATTCATGCTCTTTCAGAATCCGGGCACTTTTTCAATTTGCACGGCCTCTGGCGTCGACTGATGGAACTGAAATTTAGTAAGGATGACGATAAAATTGTTGAATACTGTAAAATCGTCCAAGAGCCGTTTAACATGCGGTCGTGGCATGCGACGGAAGTTTGACACAGCCAGGTCGGTCACCTGTGGAAATCTAAGAATGTGATACTGGTTCTCAAAGATCAGTCAAAAGTCGAATCAATCTCTCAGCACCAGTACATGCATTATAATCTGACTTGGTCCAAGCTAGCATCTCTCACAATTTTCTGGAAGACATTCACAACCTTGTCTCTCCCACAGCAGTCATCTGGGCCTGCTGTCTTGGACTGATCGGACATCGCACTGTGCCCTAGGTGACATACACACCAGGGCCTACTGCCTTAGGCTGAGCTATCATCTCACCATGCTTGTGAAAACAGGTACAACGTCGCCTCTTCTATACCACAGGCACAAGGGCCTGACGAAAAAGATCTTGGATTCGCTGTCTCAAAATCAGAATTGTAACGGCTACTGTCATTAGCTTGGTTGTGACATTGTCTCGGAGGAGTGAAGCCGGCTGGTAACTACTATTCAGATCTTGGACATTGTAGCAGCTCGTTAGTTCTACAACAGACTTTTAGCTGGTATATCAGCACAGGGCTCTACAAGTTTTGTTGTTACTTTTTCAGTGAATAGAGAATACCTGAGCTAAAAAACACAAGTTGCGCTGATATTAAAGCTGATAAAAATCAAACAACACATGATATGTCAGGTACTTCCCATTTATTGTTATCTTCACAAGATTTACAAATATTCACAATTGTACATTTCAACTCTGACATTAACACTTTGTTCATATGGGCTATATACAGGGGACAACAAACACATTTACACTGGACTATACCAAATAGACTATCTCACAAATGCACTGTTACAAAAATATACACGATCTCAATGTCTAGCCTATCAAGTACATACAGGGAAACATTGAAGCAGGGTGCATATCCTCTAGAAAAGTTGCTGTGACATGTGATCTTGTCACCGGCTATCATTTTGCTGTAAATTTTCGTAAAGTTTGCAGGGATGCCCAACAACAATTGGATGTTGGCAAGAAGATAACCAGTTTGATTTGACTACTTCCCTTCAACCTGCACACTCGTCACTAAGACAACATGTTAACATGTTGCAATTTCCCTGACAGGTGCTTGTCTCACTTTGGAAGGGAATGTGTTGGAAAGTTTATCCAGATACACAGGGAAGTGCAATACATTTTAAAATGCAGCTAGACTAACAACCTCGAATGTTTTAGGCTATGTCTTCTATTATAACTTATTTGAATAAGTGGAGGTATATATCCGTGTGACGGGAGGTGTTATAATAGCAACAAGCTGTACATGGTCTATATAACATTTAGTATAACTTACCAGAACAATGAAATAACAGATGACACATGGAAGTGCAGCCTTCATGTATGACCAGTAGGATTCTTACACTTCTCCCCCGCCCCCCTCCCCACACACACAAACTAGTCTTAACAGTATTTATCTTTATCTTTTGAATTGATAGATTGACACTGAGTGCTTCCACAATGTCAGTTTATTCTGAATCTAAACACTGACTGACCAGGTCGAAAAGCTGGCATTCAATATTCAAATTTTCACGATTCGCGAAACCGAAAAAAACAGGAAATACATATGTAATGTTGTATTCTGCCAATATAAAGAGGTGCAAAAATATACTGGTCTACAGTACCGGCCTTGATTCTTTCAGATTTTGCCATCCTGTCTGTGCACCAATAGAATTGGGCAAACTTTACTTATTCCTGATGCTGGAACAATTAACCAGCGCAACATAAATGCTAACAATGGACCACATCAACTATTAATGACTATTGATATATCACAATTATAACTCATATCTCACTGGAATACATTCGTTTACACAGAAAAATAAAGTTATTGAGGAACCTGCAATCTGAAACATCCCCCTAGGTGGTGTTGGAGGCATTTAAACTTTCTGACGGTAATGCCAAAAGATTTTGTGATAAATGACACAAGCATCAGCATATACAAAATTGGCGTTGATGTCACATATGTCATTGGTCAAGAGACGGCATCAAGATTCCTTCTTTTTTTTAAAGAACAAGACACGCCCTCTTATGCCCTGAAATGAATTAAATGCCTTCAGCAGTCCCAAACAGCTGTAGACTGCAGGTCCCTATAGTGTCTTTACACTGAGAACGAGAATGGTATAGATAAAGATTAAGATATCACATAATATCAGGTTAACTGTAACCACACCTCTTCCGTGTTTTTGGGTTACAGAATCACCCCAATGGAATGAAGTCAGAACTTCAGGGTCTCCAAGTTACAGTTTTGTGAAAAAATTATAAGAAAAAATCATTTCCTCTTCAATGTCACTTTTGTAACAAAGTTGAATTTCAGTGATTTCGCCCTAAAAGGCTGGGCTTACATAGGATTCACACTGTCACTTGTCATGGTATACTTGTCACTTTCGTTAATTGACTTATGTGACATCGTGAAGCGTATGTTGCCCGCTCTTTGAAGATGACTTGTTCGACCTTCATGTCAGGAATTACAAGTGAAAAATGACATGTTACATATGAAAATGCGAACTCTATATAAACCTGGCCTAAAAAAGAAACTTTTCCAAAATAGTTTCAAAATCACAGTATCACAATTTGTTCCAATGCCACTTTGTTTCCCCTGAAGACCCAGAAATTGAACAAGAAAAAACAGCCTGTAACAGGGTCAACCTGTTGTCGATCTATTTACAAAGCCAAAAACTTTTCATTTGAAAAGAAGAATTTTAAGTTGGTTTGCACCTTGCCCCCTTCCCTTACCGTGGTTACTGTGTCACTTCCAGCAGAGGAAAAGTGTGGGAAAGCCAAGGAAATGAAGCAGATGGGTTGGAAAGAAAGTAAGGAATTTATGCACATTTTTCACAAAGCTGTACCAAATTAAGAACTTTTGTGCCTCTAAATTTTTGCATAAGTTAAACAAAACTACAAAAGTATAAATCTACATTACCAAACAAGGATCAGGAGAATATATCTTGACAATGCTTTGAAGTTTAACCTGGAATGCATCTTAATAAATTATTCATTTATCTTCCTATAAGTTTTGGAATGAGATACCATATTGTTGGGCAATACCATGGATTTTATCCTGTTACAGTTATCGCTTTAGACGGGAACACACCCACCAATAATGGATTAAGCCATTTCACCCCCACTCCCATGGATAGACTCTCCTAATTAGCATGCAGTAGAAGAGTCCATTCAGGAACATGGGTGTGTAATGGTTAGAATAGTGAGTGCTACTCACTGGAAATGCAATTTGATAAAAAGTGTTCTACACCATAAATAACCACACAAATACATGGAATATCCTTTTGCTTGGGCATAGATGCAATTCAAATATCAGGAAAGTAACAGAACATAAAAAAGTCACAGCTTTGATTCATGGTATACTGATCCAGCTGTGTTGTTGATCTGATTAACAAAAAGTTTCATTGTATTTACAGTAGACATCGATGTGAAGGTCATCAGGGGCAATATTAGAGGGGCTTACAGTACACATTACAGCCTGCAAGTTCAAGTAGTATATAATATACTCTAATCTTATCCCGAGATGAAGCACAGTATATACAGTTGTTTAC
Organism: Lineus longissimus; assembly: GCF_910592395.1. Classification (NCBI taxonomy): domain Eukaryota; kingdom Metazoa; phylum Nemertea; class Pilidiophora; order Heteronemertea; family Lineidae; genus Lineus; species Lineus longissimus. The sequence continues at coordinate 26,155,309 of NC_088309.1, read as the reverse complement.
AGTATTAAACTAACAATTGTAAAATAAACTCTTGATTCGAAATAACTAAACAACAGCGAGTATTATACAGTACAGTACATGTACTCCATTTACACAGTGTTTATCATGCTCTAGATGAAGTGTAAACTGTGCAATTTCGCTTTTCTCTTCATAAATGAAGTACCTAGGGCTTTAGGAAACATTGGTGACTGATTTTCAAAAGTTGCCAGAGCAGAATACCTTGCATGGTTGCATTGGTGACCTTTGTAGTGTATTCAATGCAGTACAGCTATAGCACAGAGCTGAATGACTTAGAGGTTGTGGGTTCAACTCCTAAACCAAGTTGCTTTGTTGTTACTTTCTGAACCACAAATCTTTTCTGTCGAGACTGAGAATATAGTTAACCCTTATTAAAGACCTTGTGAATGGATATACCAAGCAAACTAAATAAGTGCTACAGAAAAGCTCAATTATGATAACCTCGTTCATGCATGGGTTATCTGAATTTTCACATTTTACATTTTCACGTTCAAAAGAGCAAAATAGACACTGGAATCGAGACAAGAGGAAATAAGTTAAGCATTACTTCTTCTTGATCAACAAAGAGAACATATATATCATATATTTATATCGATTTTAAATATCACCAACAGTGATTGATCTATTAGTTACAATTTCTAGATGTTGACACCCTGTATTCAACAATAGTTGACATCCCGCCTTAACAACTAAACATCCCAACTGACTATAGACAGCCAAATATTGGAAAGTGCCCTTTATTAGAATGGACCTGCATTCAGCAAAATGCACTAGATTTACGCAATGCAACCATTTCATGGTTTCCACTTGTCTATTCTCTCAACTTTTGTGTTAGCTTATTCCGACAATAGTAAGTTGGCTTCTGGCCAAGAAAGCAACACAATATGGTAATGTCAGACTTGCCACAGATACAGGATGTCACATCTTGTTTTCTCGCACACTCCTTATTCATGAAGTGAACAATTTCCCTTGCTCGACTGCAGAAAACATTCCTATCACAAACCTACTGCAGGCCTTTCACATCGACAGAAATATTGTAGACCTTCAATGACCCAGCTAAGACAACAGAGGCCCAAATGCACTGAAATATTACCCTCTAAATCTACCTATTAGTATTGCACAAGTTAAATGGCACAGTCATCGATTTGAAGTTGTGTGAACCATCATCAAAAGCCACCAAAAGATTATCACTTTTTTTTCAGATACGGCCAGGAAAGGGGCCGTTTGAGGTATTTACTAATCTTTTTAGTATGTTTTGTAAAATCTCTCCTCTTTAAAAAAACAATATTCAATGTGCCACCTCCCTTCCATCCAATGGAAATTCCTCCTGAACACTGCCTAAATTGAAGAACCGTCAGAACAATTCACACAAAAATCGATGTTCATTTCTTCGTTCTTAGTGTCATGTGACTGCCTCAATCCATCTCGTTGGTGGGATACAGGAAGATCACATTAACAGAATGCAGTATTCCGAGTTTGAAAGTCATTTATTTTCAATCAGGTCCTGAAGACGATACACAAGATCACGAGACTTCTTCAATACCTGCTTGGCATTATGCCGTTCAGCCATTTCTGAAAATAACGGAAAAATATGAGAGAAACACAACGATATTTGAACGATATCTAGTGGGCTTTGCATCTAATTCTGTCATATTATGATCAATCACAGGATTAAAAATATCAGTAAGAAGCATATTCTGTCCATCACCTTGAATGGAGATGATATGTGCAATGGCATAAACTGTCGTGAAAACAACTTACCGTTGAAGAATTTGATAATATCAGTGAAGTCCATATTATTGTCTAGTATAATCTCGCGGTAGTATTCCACCAATGCGAGAGCAATGAAGAGTACGAAGTGTTGAGAACTGATATGTTTAGCTGCCCAGATTGCCTCCCACACGGCAAAAACATCATCATATACCAACTCTGAAACAAGAAGAACACCATATTATCAGCAATATACACAACTACAAACTACCATCAGTTGACATTGCCCCACACAACCTTCCTCTGTATATCCAAGTGTTGAATTCTGCACAGCAGCTCATACAGCAACGTGAGGCGTGCACGTGAAGGCAAATTCATGAATTACATATTGCGTTCTCACCTCTCTTGAAGTCTAGAAGGAACCATCGGTAACAGAAGTAGAAATGTGTGTAATCTCCATTCTGGTGCATGTGTTCAAAGAGCTCAGAGTCGAGGATCTGCAAGCAAAAATTTATACTGTCAAAGACAGATAAGGTAGAACCTACAAGAGAATATCAGAAATTCAGGAGTGCTTCTGTAGACTCTGATACAGAAGCAAAGTTGTCTATCTTGTGGTACAGTATGGACCGAGTTTAACATCAGGATGAGTTTGGAATCTTACCTGTATAAGTGACCGCATGTTAGCAAAGTGTGTGTCCATGGCACCGCCGTGGGGGAAGTTGCTTGACATTCTCTTCATCAATTCACAGAAACAGCTATACGTTAGGGCCTCTGCAATGAAGGAAAAAAGAATTGCAATAAATCATCTACTGTCCTCTATCAACTGCTCAGCCCTGTACTGTAGTACCCATGCGGTCCTCTACACCAAGCTGCCTACTGTCCTCTTTCAACAAGGCAGTGTACTGGTGTATAGGTCAACATGTTACAGCTCACAATCAAAAGGTTTTGCTTTGAACGTGGCATTGTCACCAATTCGTCATCCCTGAGTCAATCTTTACTATAGTGACAGCTGCAAAAGCACTTCGAAACAGACTGCCTATCTAAGAGCTGTCATCACAAAGATCTTGTTCTACTATTTTAGGGGCTTTAATTTCTGACCAGGGTGCTTTATAGCACAAGAATGCTTACCATCATCGAAGATGACAAGTAGAGGAGCCACCAGATCACACATGCCTTGGACATAACCTACTTCAAGGTGTTCCCAAACATACCTGAAACAAAACAACAGATTTGCAAATTCAGGTAACGAAACAACAGTTTGAACAAATTTCTGTCAAGCCCCTGAACTGCCCCTGTCAAATAATGTGTTGATGCCATTGAGCCGGTTTTTGGGTGCTTGTAGATGTACAAAGACCTATCTTGCATGTAATAGGCCTATTGTGAAGCAGGCTACACACTATTTTGCAGATGATGAAAACAAACTTACGTGCACATCACATTACGCAGCTTCTCTAGATTCTCTGGTGTGAAGTACCAGTAGTTACGATCACATCTCTGAACATCTTTGTCAATGCGGTGAAGGTTTAATGCAACTGAATCTAACAAATCAGCCTGAAACACAAGGTGGAAATGGAGTTGACTTTAGTGAGAGTGTCATTAAGTTGAATGCCGGTTCATAATCTGTATGAATTTTACTTGAAATATGAAAGAAGTGGAGAAGGAGATAATGCACTGCCTAAGGAAACACTTACTGCATATATTCCTCCATTGGAGGCAGGTGAGGCAGGAGATACGAGACTTTCTCTGGAAGCAGTCAATAGAGCGTCTGGAAGAGAAATGCATACAGTAAGGCAAGAGCTTTACAAACAATCAATAGGTCAAACTGTACATGTAAATATTACAAAGTCAATTCCATGTAACATTCCATCATGTCATCACTTTAATGATGTCAATCATGCTTTTCGACACAGTTTGAATATCCTACAGAAAAGGAGAGGATTTCCACTGGAAAAATGGCTATATCCTAGCTTCAAGCAACTCATTTTCGAAGCACTGTAAAAAGTGGCCCGTTAGGAGTCCCTTCAAAAGTAACCATGGTAACTGAAAACAAATACATGAAATAGATTAGTATACTTTACCTACCTCATCCTATGAAGCACACTTAACTTACAGGGTGTATCAAAAATGTAACTACTCAATTTTGTCTGCCACATTGAACATTTGAGGCTTGTATATTTGCAAACACTGAATGCACTACCAACTATGTGCAATACATGTACTCTTGATGCAGTCATTGTTAATGTATGCTGCACTCAACATTTATGACACATGCATTAAAAATTTCTATAGATTGACACAATTTCGGTACACCCTGCAGCACTACTAGTACCAATATTTTGGACACCTCTAAAGGGGACTTTCTCTCACGTTTTCAAAGAATGAATTAATGAAAGCATACCTGCCACCTCGATACCTCTGCCTCATGGTGTTCGACCTTGGACCTGTCTGTTTCCACTGAAGCATGGTGCAATCTGCATACAACACGCATGACCTCAAAACCATTGGAGAGTCCATGGATTTTGATTCGAATATGTTCATACTTCAAGTTTTAATGAAACCAGCAAATGATCAGTAATAAGAAACTATTTTTTTGTTGAATATCAGCCGAGGTACTTTTTGACAGAGACATAAAAAGACATACACCCCAGCAGCTTTTGCTCTGAGAACTGGTCTAAGGGCACCTTGAAATGCTACTAGACAATCTCCAGAAATAGATAAACCATGTTCCAGTAAAGTTTACTTCGAAACCTTTGATGTTTTTGTTTGATTTTTTCTCTCAGTTATATGCCTAGTAAGACAGTTTGACAAAATGGACGTTTTTGGTCGAAAGCATTTTTCTTTAGTACATTGTCTTTACCGAGAGATCTCTGACTTGAACAACATCGCATATTCAGTTGGTGAAGTATGATACCATGGAGGTGCACCAATAGTTATGGGGTGACATCCATGCCAGACACAAACAGGCCAAAGTACAAACAACCACAGGTAGAGTTACTATAGAACACGAGTGGTGGGGACGTGAGAGAGAGGCATAGGAGGATGAGGACCCACATGCGGAGAATAGGCGACAGCAGACTGATTCATCTGTAGCCTTAGCGAAGGAGTAAGCTATATTGTGTAGGGAGAGGTCATCATCAGATGCCAACAGGTCCGCTGGTAACCAGTCATACCATGCTCATATCCAGCAATCAAGAGCCCTCATGGAATTCAAAGAAGACGTAGAAAGAGTAATAACTGCTGGCTGTGACTCCTCTTCAGTTCCATTAAGAGGCTGGTCCTACATGTACTGGGTAAGGTGCATTATTTGTAGTATTTCATGCTACATGTACTCTTTGTTTACAAAAAATTATGTCCAGAGCAAGAGGAAATACCATGATGCTCTCTGGAATAGCCAAACTAGGTGTCATATATGAGTGCACTTCAAATGTATATACCATTGTATGAGACAACAAACTGTACTGTCGGGCAAAAAATGTGTGAAATGTCTTAACTGTCTGTATGAAAACATCAACACAGGAAAACCAAAGTGTCAACTAAATACAGAGAAGAAAGTCAGCTGAGTTTTCTCAGATATACCTCGCAACACTTGGCCTAGGTATACTGTCACATGGAGCTGCTGTAGACTAATGGCTCCGTTCCTCGGCTAGTGGTAAAGAGGTACCTAGTTCGAACCCCAGAGTCTCTGTTGAAACCAACATTACGTATCGAAACCTGCTTGCGTGAAGTTTACATGTGAAAACATTCAGATAAGAAAAGGTAAAACAAAGGAAAGGTTATCTACATGTACCAGTACATCGAATGCATTCAAGAAGTAAATGAATGAATAAATTGACCAAGGAGGACAAGAAAAGCTCAATTCATGATAAACATATTGACATTAAGGAATAACAGTGTTAAGAAGTGTTTTGATTAGAGACAGACAAATGAATGTGACTCTTTATACCAAGCAAAAAAAAAAACCAAAGATCAGCAGTCACCACGCAAAATAACACAAAATAACATAAGACATGAATGGAAGAAGGCCTTCTTACAGAAGTCTGTTGAGCGGGGTAAAAGGAGAATGATGATTTTGCTAAATGTATGTAGATATGCAATGGCAAATGTGACAAGAAATCACTATCAAGTCAGCAGAAGACAACAAAATAAAACCATGACTGCCAAACAGCAAAGACTGAAGCAGGTGTACGAGACTGTCTATATGTAACATGTCTATGGGTGGACAGACCAGACCAACACTCAGAGAGAAAAAGAGGTCTACACCGAATGGAGAATGGTCATCCCTTACCAGTGTCTACCAGGAGGCCTTCGCACTTCTCCAGAGATTGTTCCCGGATAAATTCCAGATCGACAGCGAGGGGGATATCAACCTCAGCATTGTCACCGCCATCTGTACCACTGCCACTATCCACTGATGGGTTGGTGATGATGATATTGCGAGTATTATCAGCCTCGTCATTACACACGGCCTCTGCCAACAGCTCACTTGAATCATGCTTAGAGTTGGAATCAGACATGGAGGTGTGGCGGAGATCGCCAACACCTTCATCAGGACTCTCAGGCTTACCCTGCATCAGGCTCGCATCATCTTTCTCACACTCAACCTGAACTTGGTTATTCATACCTGGAGTAGGATCCGTGGTGGGTGTGGTCACCACCGAGATACCTTCCTCTGGCAGTGTGTCCGGATGGCTGATGTCATCTGAAGCTATACTATAGTTATCCTCAAACACATCGTTACTAAGACTGGAGTCCTTTCTCGCAAGTGGGATCGTCCCATCTGTACTCTCATTTGATAACTTGGCAAGGTTAGCAGCCATGATCTCTTTATCTCGTTGCCTTACGATTGCCTCGACCGCCAGCCATTCCGACATCGTCTTCTCATACCCATCTCTCATGTCCGTGTCGACCTTCTCACGTTCCTGTGGAGTACTGCCAAAGGCATAGTGACCGAGTAGGTATGGCCATACCTGATAGAGGAATGAAAGGTCATTGAGAAGGTTAGTTTTTTTAAGACAGAAATAGAGACAGGAAAACTCTTTGCCAAGCCTTCTAGTGATTAGTTGACAGCTGGTAAATAGATTGGCATGATTAACCCTTTCACTGCAAAGTCCAGAAACTGTGCTATTTGCTGAAGTTTTCAAGTTTGAAATCACTTTCCAGGAAAACTATCTACAATTCAAGTGTTAGCTGAGCCCTACCTCCTTCCGGATAGATCCTTCCACTCCTCCATAATAAACCAGCCGGTAGATTTCGGCCTCATTGACTACTGTTCCATCTTGATAGAGTTCGCCCCAGGCTTCGATTGTCAGACCTTTCGATGCATCAAACGGGTCTTCACAGGACACGATTTTAACATTGACTAATCCCGATAGGTGAGTGCGGACTGTCTTTAAATGACGACAATGGGCGAGCCCTGGAAGGTAGAATGAGAAAAGATTCAAATATCCACAAGCAATAATCAATGAGACTACTTCTTAGTAGCTGTTTTGAGGCCTGATGCAGCGATATGTGCTCTAACTTTACTGTCAAATAAACTTTTTGTTCCTTCTTTGCTAATGAGAAACAATACCCTGAATGAAAAGTACTGATTGAATTCTTCGTAATGAACTTTTCATGCCTTAAAATTTAAATTGGCATGGTCCCTTTCTCGCTGACAATGTTCCCAATCAAGCTAACAGATCGATAGCTTCAAATCAGTATCAATGTACATGTGTATGTTATACTTACATCCATAGAATGCCCTTGATATGATCTGTGTCTTCATGGTGTCACACAGTTTCTCCACAGCAGACCTGGAACATGCCCTGACCAAGTCAAGAGTGCAACACAAAAACACACGAAAGGAAAAAAGCAATATTTAGGCAAGGTGAAAGCAACTAGCATCTAAGTGGAATCTAACCATTACGCCACAAATGCTAATGTACATTTATATACAGCTCGCAAAAACAGCATGGACTCTATACCATTGTACTGATGTTGGCTGAAAAACTGTCACTATATCAGATTTAGTATAAATATCCAAAGATAGTCCACCAAGGTTAGCAGGCAGTTGGGAATTTCAGGAGTTAAATTGGAAACTGGAAATGTTCAAATGGCTATGTGATGAACTTAATACATTCTACTGCTAAGCATAAAATCTACTTCCTGAAATAAACTGGCTAACATTCATCCAGGAAAACTAGTGACACTCAGCACAGTTTTTACAAACAGTCGACCTAGACACAAGACTATTTCAGAAATTATTCAAAGCAGGAGGTTTAAGAAGCAAAGCTCATGAATCGGCCTTCGCTTGGTGTAAAGTTTTGGCAGCATTAAGCTACCAGGCGCACAACTCCATATCTTATCTTATCTCCTATCTTCCATGATGGCCCCTCTGACATTTGCGGTCTTTGAAACTGCCTTAGGGTTCACCATGTCTTACAATACAGTCTCCGCTGGACTAAGCTCCCATACTGAATACATGTTTACCTAATACTGTTTAACTCATTGTTTTCTTAATCATGATGGAAATATCAATCTCAATCTGATCCCTTGCTTCCCGTGCTTACCTGTGGTTCCCTTGACTAGTGAGACATGACGTATTGCACTGTTGCTGAGTCTTCGCATAGCTCTGTATTGACGCCGTGCTGGTACTTGATACCGATGAGGCTGTGCTGCTGCTTGAGCTGGTGTGACGCAGTAAGGGTTTCGCCATACGCCATGGGAAGAATGTCCCATTGGATTCACTCTTGACATCAGGGTCCATCAACTCTTCTGCTGCAATGCAAATCATCATACTATGAGCAACATCAACAAAATTTCAAATTTAAGGGCTTTTCAATGAATTGTCATGTCAATAGGTTTTGACAACTCTGGATGTTTTGGAACCAATGATGATGAGAGTGACTTACGGAGATTCTCTGGCTTGAATGTGGATATTATTCTGAATACATAATCACTCGCTTCCTCTTCGACCTGTGCTGGCTCCTCGGGCTCCTCTGGGATGTCTGCCGGGCCCTCCTTAGTCAGGCGACTACCCTTCCTCTTCAGCTTAGGGAACACTTTACCTGAAGGAAGAAAAAACAAGGGATACGGTTAAGACCAGGCCCTAGTCCTCAAAAAGGAACCGGGTTAAGATTTGGACCCACTTCTTTGTGGTCTCCTCGCTGTGTTGTGCGTCACTGGTCTAGGTCTCGATCAAAAAGTAGAGTATCAAAAGACACAAACATGCAGGGATTGTTCTCGATAGCCTGATCATCTACATCTGTTCAAATGAGAGTATAGAACAAGGGAATTTGTTACAATTGGGACCACATACCACAGGGACAGTGACTGAGTGCATCGTATACTCATGATCACCACAGCGGTCACTCATAAGAGCAAACTTGGAATCATTCATCATGGCAAGATGTCCAGAGCAAGACAATAAATATGACTTGATACTTCTGACTACAGTACCCTTACTTATAATCTTAACCAAGGGTAAGATTGGACTATAGCATTCTGACTTCAGAGAGGAAATAAGCCCCAACTTTTCCTAAGCCTGCACCCTAGGTGATTAAACTAAAAAAGCTTTAATTGGATTCCTAACTGAAAGAAACCATTGGATGGAAAAGTACCAGGACAAGACAAAAGATTGATCAGTATGTCCAAGGGTGCTGCCTGGATACCTTGGTTTCAGGGGAGGAAAGCCCATGTCCCCCCTTGAATAAATTGTGCATTAACGTAATAAGGTTTGGCAGGATAAGCTGGAAATGGAAAACTTAACCACATCCCTGAATGCATGCAAAAGATGACAAAATGTCAAGACAAGGGGGAACCCTAACCACACCAGTGACCTCAGTGAGGCTCACTCCTACCAGCTAGGTGTTGAAGTTTGATCATTCTGTCTTCAGGACACATCATTGAGACCAGTGACCAGAATAGCTTCAATTCTGGTGGGAATTCTTCCTTTAGCAGAACTTCACCCGCTCCTTGCAAACAAAGAGATGTACACATCAACCTTGTTCTATAAAGTTATTTTCTGTTGAACTGTTGCAGTGGTTAAAGACATTATCCTTCAATTGATGATTGATGCTTGAGTTGGGGCCAAAGGGTAAGTCAGAAAAGGTTCAAGGGGACAATTCTTCTCAAGGCAATATCGCAGACACATTATGATAAAAACCTTCTGAAACATAAACGTATTATCTGTTACAGGTTATAGACATTGAACACTCCCATTGAATATAATGATACCTTTCTTTTAGACACAAGTTGTCCAGAGTTTTAAAAGTTAAATGGAGAGGAGGATGTCTGAAAAAGATTATGATTAGATGAGTATGGGTGATAGTTAGAAGTGGCATTTACACTATAAGAATTTGCCGCTTCTGGAAGCAAATTAAGACCGGAGTCAAATACGTTTAGTTTAAATGCCACTATTATTGAAAGTGGGGAGACTTCGAGATGAGCTACAGTACAGATTGAGTGAGTGAACATGGTGTCAAGATTAACAAAACAGGACATGGTGCACACAACAGGATGTGACATAGACTAAATCCCAGGATATCAGCTGCTTTAGGGAATATACCAAGGGATGTAGAAAATTAACAATAAGAGCATCTCGTAAGTCATGACAATGACCATTGTCAACTGCAAATGGTAACAATCCCCAGCTGTGTGCACAGGTATCAACTGGAGCAGGATATCGTAAGATTTAGGGTACGCCTAGTATAACCTGGAAGATTGAAGCGAAATATCACAATGCGAACAGTTCAAACAAGATGGAGGGGAAGGCTGTGAATATGGAGTATCAACTGGGGCAGTTCACTTGAAACTGAAATTTATTGACTGAAAATGGAAGATTTTCTGAGTGAAGGTTTTCACGGAGATCTGATAATGTTACACACAAACCACTGGAACACTTGGGTGAGTATATTGGCCATAAAATGTGCATGTGATCCTTTTAACAATATCTCGTGAGATGTGATTGGACCAACCATGTCACTTGAGTTAGAAAATACTATTTCAAATTGTTAATATTATCGCTATTATCAGTTATTCCACCAACCATTGTCAGAATAACCAATTGTATACAATGACCCACACTTACATCTACGCATCTCTCGAATCTGAACTATTTCAGGTGCTGCAAATATGGACGTATTAAGACAATAGTTTATAAGGTATAACCAATCTGAATACTTTTCATTAGTTATGGAGCTATCAATATGCGACTTTAGAAGCTTGGACACCCTAGTACGGAAATCTGACTGTTACGTTCTGTAGATTGTTTTCAGATTTATTAAAAACACAGACAAACGCAACTAAGACAGGAAAGTGACAATGAAAGAAAAGTAAAGTGCAAACATATAGTGCAAGTCATGAAATGAATCAGGTCAAATGAACGTTAATACTTCTAAAAGGAAAATATCTTGTCTACAAGAACGAAAGATTACTGGTCTTAATACATGTAACATGTCCCTACTTCACACATCATTTCACTTCTAACTTAGCGCTGCTTCTTTCTTACTATTGAACCAGGGGTCAAATCATAAATAAATCGAAAATAAATTGTGATCAACATGTGAAACTGGTATTTGCAAGGAAGAAACTGACATGACCGGAGAAAAAATAGTCAATTTGGATTTCGCGATTTTCTTGATAAATTGAACAACAATGTAGGAAAGGACATTTGGACTCGGGTTCAGTTCTTACCATAGTTTTAACTACCCCTCCCCCCAGCTAAAATGAACAATCAAAAGCACATTTTCTCAATAAGGTTTTGCTTTGGAAGGCAACATGCATTTCTGGATAATTATTTCGGAAATATGCAGAAGAAATCGGGCAAGAGAATTTAGAAAAGTGAGAACAAAAGTATTCATTGGAGGAAAAGCTGGGATTAAGGTAAACCACAATCAACAAAAGATGCCAAAGTGAGCATGTTTCATGATGGGTGAATGTTTTGAGGGGATACTTTGGGTGGATTTTTGATGGCCACACTCAGTGAATGAAGGACACAATCCAAGTACGGACTCCATGAATGTGCTAATTCTCAAGGAAAGATTCCTATAAATCTTTCCTACAGCTGAGCGGAGATCAATTCCTGATATTGAAAAGGAAATGAGAATATCCAAACACCACCTTCATTGTCTGCAACATGAAGGATGTTATGATATTTTGACACTTGAGCTTCTGATATAACTTCAGAGCCGGGGATTTACAAGTTCAGGGCCATAATCGGGTGATCCCAAGCCATGTCAGTTTGAGGAGAGACAAGCACAAGAAGCAGACATGCATACCTTTACCTCTCTGTGACCACAGCGGTGGATCGAGCTGACCATGAGGGAGCAGCCCAGTCTCCAGGCAAGACAGGAAAGCCAGCAGATGGCCACCTTTTGGGAAGTGAATCGGCGGCCGCTGGACACCATCTTGTCCGACAAGTACAATTGTCCCGCCACTGTCCGCTGAAACAATAAAGTATGCTGTACTGCAAACTGCCAAATGTTCACTGGCATTTCAATTTCACAGATTTTGTTATCACAAATAACCAAGACTTGCAAAATTAACAACATCAGGATTGATCAGCCTTGCTTTTCCCAAGGGTAGAGACAGGCTACAGAAATAGATTCAACAGACATAAATCTTCTTTGACGGTCCCATTTGATCTCTTACCCCAGGGAGATGACATCGATTTATAGAATAAGAGATGAACACATTCTGTTAACCACCTCGACTTGTGGGTCGCAAGAGATCACTGTCGGTTGACAGTTAGACATTAAACTCGAAATGCTATGAATAGGATCTCATTACTGAAATGTAATGTACCGATCCCCGTCTGGAGATGACAGGCAGGAGATTTGCAACAGTCATCTTAGTGCCAGCAACAGCTTTTTATCAAAAGATGCTAGATGCAGCCGTCACAAAACTGGCAGGGGGCTCTGGGTGATGTTGCAGCAGAACACTTACGTTGCTGGTGGCAGTGAAGGTAAACAATCTCATCAAGGAACACAGTGACGGCATACTCCCAATACAGACTGTAACGAGAGAAACAATGCAAGGTTAAAGGTTATGAATATCACAAACTGGACATCACAGTATGGAGAGCTTTTTGGCTATCGTCAGTAAAATTTACGATGACCAGAAGGAACCTGAAATTTCATGGCCCCAGAACGGTTCAGAGCAATGAAAGTTCTGAGTCTTGCAGATGTACAGACAGACGCCAGTACAAGTCTTGCCATTTTGTGCAATGCTGAGCTGCCGCGCTAGACAAAATACTGAAATACTATAATTTTTGGGATGGCTCAGATTAAGAACCTCAGACATCACTAAAATGCCGTATTTAGCCGATGTGGTTGAGCCTTCCACAATAATGGCAAGTCTTGTACCAATTATGGCCTTCTAGACAAGACATACACAACGCTGTTGAAGAACATAATATCAAAATCATGGGAGCCCTCAGACAGAATCATGGACAACTACTCAGTTTCTTGAGAGCTCTTCAAGATAGATCAATCTACAGTCCCCGGCCAAGGAGGCCAATCAAGTAGCGGACCAACCGCTATCAGGCTCGCTAGCCTGAGCCACGGAGCTGATTGAGCCATCTTTTATTCATACAGCTACTTCCCGATTCAATCAATCATGGGTTCTGAAGAAAGAAATGCTGCATGCATGACTATAAGCAATAAAGCATAGCGGAACCATTTGCATTTTAGACTTTGAAGATTTGCCGCGTGTTCTCAAAACGTGGCCATACAGGCGGTATTCTTCAATATCTTTTATACCACTGAAATAAAACATTCTCTCTGTCAGAGGCATGTTAAAGCAGCGCAATGCAAAGCTCAGGGCCTGTCAGCTCTGAGGACTCAGGTTCGCTTCCCCGTCAATCCCAGTACTACTCATGTGTTACAGAAGGCAACTCTCTTTGACAGCGCAGGTATATCCTGCTCTTGACTCAATATTCTCTCACTTAATACTCCACCACTTAAACAATGAATTGACAAGTGTAAAAGGACAGGGTTTGACGTAGATGAAGGAAAAGCAATTAATCTCCAAAGGAAGCCATAGTCATCCTACGCAACACATGCACCATTATGCCATATCAACAGGCAGCAGACGAATAAAAATCTTCTTAGTTACAATATGCCAGTGCTCAGAGGGACAACAGCTTGTCACCAAAGTTCTGGTTTCTCGATGAAATGTCAAAGCTGCACTTGGGAAATTTAGCGTGATGAACCTTGGTATTTGTGTAGCAATGAGGTGACGAAAACAGTTATTGACACATACAATAGGGAAACAGGCAACCTGGGTTGGGGAAGAGAGCCGTGAGGTGGATTTGAGTGGGAGAATGCAGAATATGGGTTCATCTTTTTAGTCACATAGTTTTCCTCTCCACCTCGTTATTGAAGGAACAATCCTTTTTAATCATCCCACTCATTCATCAGCCAAATACCAGGTTTTCAATGGAATAAAATTGAACATCCAAACCAACAAGCTTCAGAGTATTGGCAAACAAAGATAACAGAAAAAAATATTTCTTTCAATCAAATTTTTCAAAAACTGACATTGTTTCAATCCAACCACGAGGAATGTTAAAAAAACACTTGAGAAAGATGTGATTTGAATTAGTAATAAATGTCAGGTTCATACCCTTCAAGGTAATCAATGCAGGATCAGTGTAATATTGATCCTCAGATACACTCACTTCCTATTCCGGTGGAGTTCACTCGTGGAGGATTCAGCCACCAATACTTTCTTCCTGTGCAACCACACAGCAATGCACAGGAATCACAGTCAACTAGATTTGAAACAGAGAATGCATCATACTGATCCGAACATGATGCTGTACACTGTCATGGCAACCACCAGTGTTGGGAATGACGTCTGCGCATTTGACGTAATAGCATCACTTGTGGGCAGGCTAAAGGGTTTTTGTGTCATGAAAAATAAAGTGCGTGGCATCTTCTGTACATGATGACATTAAATAGTGAAGGTGTGTGTTTTAGAAATTCAAACCGCAGCCTCACTGAATACTTTCACCAACTCTGTTACTGTTAACCAAACTGAGTGCGATTAGTATGAAGAAAACTGGGATTCCTTTTACCAACTTGCAGGATAAATTGATTATTTTTAACTATTTCAGGTTAAACCGACCCACAACCCATGCAACCCAGCCAAACTAAAGCTAATACTCACTATCGTTTTCCTCCCCGTTGCTTGATTAATTTTTCTAATGTCTTCGACCTAAAATATCATACAGTCAAACAAAACAGATGAATAAACAACAACAACTAAAAAACAAAATAGATACAACCTGCACACAGACTAATATGGAGTGCTCAAAGATTTCACCAAATGTGCAGTTTATTTCTTTAAATAAGGTAAAGTGCTACAATTATGACACAGAGAGTGAAGAATAGAGCTGGCAGTACCTATCAGTGCACACAGAGGCTACAATTGTACCTGGCTCTCTGCACTGGTCACGGCAAAGTAAACAGAAACATAGATTTTTAGTCAGATAAGAGTGAAAGTGTCACATCTTGGCTCAAAGCTGGTCACGAATGACACCAAGGTATAAGATATGTTTACTATATGGCACCATATGTAATGAAACATTAAGAAAGCAATTTCCAACAGGCAAGAATCTACGCTTTCTAAAGAACCAGGTCTCAGACACACAAAGACACACAATGGAACCGGTATGGCCAATGTTGTTATTGTACCTTTGACATTTTTAGCCAGCCATCTGCACCTTTGAAACATAATTTCTAGGAAACGGCTCATGATGAACTTATAAGGAAATAGACACCCCGTTACAAAGGGAAATCAGCTTCCAGCCTGTTGCACAAAAACAGCTGAATCAAGAGAATAAACTGTCAACATTGAGTGCCAAAGCAAATGAAACTGAGTGAAGCAAGCTACCAATTGGTTAAAATAAGAAATCCATGAGTTACCCTTCATTGCGATGCCATTTATACATGCCAGTAGATCCCGACGACATGTTGCTCATTATTCATTATAAAAAGACTGTATCTTTGACTTTAAATGCCAATGCTAATCATACGAATTACTCCCTTGAAATATATGATATGGGATATTAATGTGAAGTGACGGTACTGCAGTGGTATCAGCCGATGATAAATGGGTATCATTTCCTGTCATTAGACTTGTTGCCGGTACAATCATGATTATGGTCTATTGCTAGATGGCTCTTGGTTAATGATAATGCTCAGTTAATAGCGGGTTCCAGACACAGCTGAAAGTTTAAAAAAAGGCAGGCTCAAGTCTGGGCTAGAAGGCAGGCCCTATACCAGAACTCTGAATTGCAGGCTGGTTTGATGCATACACCAATATATACCACGCCGCCCCTTTGGCCAATGAGTTCCATTCCTGATGAGCTTGTTATGGCCAGTTATGAATTCAATTCATGTCTCAGTTGAAAGTGGGGTTAATCTTATCTCTTGTAGTACGTGAAGATACCATTCCTGTTCGTGACACTAATAATCAGTTGCCCGGCAACACGAAATGAAGCATGGTTATTATACATCCGCAACGACAGATACGCTGAAAGGAATGCTCGCTCTAAGTCTTATCTCAAGATCTGAGACATTCATGAATGAATATTTAAAGCTGCATTACGTTGCCCAAGACGTGAGGCCAATCTCTGATGATATTGGTATTATCATGATTGATGAGGTGTCATGATAGATAATGATCAAATCATGGAACTAACCTTGAAACTAAAATCGCGCCAAAATGTGGTACCAACCATGGCCCAGTACTTCCAGACACGAAGTAACAACGAGTCAGGGTTTTAAAACTACCACAGCCATCTGTGAAGCTTGCCTTGCATATTTTCAGCAACGCGTCAGCGCACATGATCAGGATTAAGAATATCTAATCAAATCTCATGTAGTTTGCCCATGTCCTCTCTTCTCCTTCAGAAACCTTATCGCTAAGGGAGACAGCAGGTGCCTGCAGCCGTATTGACAAACTACCAAGGGAACTCCAGCAGCTGACATCCCACCCCCAAGATGATCAAATGAGTGGCATGGGAAATCAATTTCCTCTGATGTCAGCCACATAGTGAGGTTCTCTTCAGGTCTAATCGTGACCATGAATGAGAAAGGACCCAAGGATAAGAAACAGTAGCCTTAGCTCAAGGTAAGCAGGCAATTTGTTGACCTCGTCGGGTCACTGTGGATCAATGGAGATCAATGAGAGCCTGAAGATGTGTCCAACTTGGAACATTCTTATTTAAGGTATCTGAGATTCCCAGTTTTTGCTCCCCAAGAGTTTTTGGAAGAAGTGATTGCTTGGACTGGGTGAAGTGACATTTTCAGCTTTTGAGCCAACATGTGACAACATCACTCTCAAATATCAAACAGATGAAGAAAGAAGAAACATAATATACACAACACCAGTGGTTCTTGTACAATATCTAACATCTTTAGGGTTGACCACACTATGCTGGCAGCTGTGATTACAATGGAATACATCTATTTGGACCTTTGATGGTTGACTTGAACTAGCCAATATTTGGATCCATTGAATCCATCAGCCATCTTGGTTGCCTTGGTTTTCATCAAAGATACTTGGAAACACACAGTACACTGCAATGTACACATTGTTGCATTTTCTACCAGGCAACAAGGATGGCCGACAGCCAATTGATTCGGTTCATACAGTGTAGATCCCAGTTATAGGCCAGCCAACATAATGGAGTTCACATGTGATATATTTTCCCACCTTCTGTCTATCTCTTCGTCATTTTCATCCACCTCACAGCAGCCATTCATCAGCTGATTTGGCGTCCATTTTATGGATAGTCCTTCGGCTGACTGGTGTAGTGAGAGATACCCTGGCATTCGTTCAACATTCTCTTTCTGGAATGAATAAGATGATGGGGTGACAAAACAAATCTGACAGGTATGAATTCAGAGCTCTGGTCCACAAGGGATCAAAGAAATTCACACTATAGCTAATCAAACGCCCACAAGGAGAGACGTATCCGGAAAGGATATTATACTAACAGTAATCGGTCTCAGACCAGGATGAAGGTCTGCAATATCTAACTTGACCTACCGGCTGAACAATGACATTATTCTTGCCATACAATAGTTGTGTCTTTGAGTTTTGATGTAACGACTCCACATATTCCTTGGCAGACAGTGGCGTACACCGAAGACTGTCCTCACTGCTTGAACTGGTGTTCTTGCGAACCTGAAGAGACAGGAAAAAGATGTCTGATCACTTTTATTCACATTTACACGATGTCCACATCATAGGACAGATATGAGTCACTTCCCATTTCCTATTGGCTTTTCTATGTTATCGTGTTGACAGGTTGTCATACCCAGTAGACACTTCATATACATGTAGATTTCCCAAAAGATATGCAGTATCTTCTATCGATCATTCAATCAGCTTTATTTCCCCCAACTAAGCTTTTTTGGCCAAATTCATTCATGCCTCGCAGTACAATCCCACATTCAATCTCCAGACTTCATCCCATTAGATTCCAGCCAATTTCTTGCTTGAGGTATAATGAGATAAATACGCCATTTTATTCATCGTTTAGCACCTCGTTTTCTTCAACCAAAAGCATTGCTGAATGCCACTCGGAGCTCAAATCCGGGAAAAAGATTTTTCCTCTAATTTCTATAGCCATTATGCATGAATTGGGCAATCTACTCAAATCGTTCAAAGGCTTGCTAATCAACTAGGAGAACCTGTGACAAGCCGTCTACAATCATGATGAATTTTCTCCTCTGCATTTTTTTTCCTAAGTGCGTTTTTGTCTGATTATTAAAAATCTTAACGTTTTTATCACATTGCCACATAATTCTGTATCTTTCCCTGGGTGCCAATCATGCCTACTACACTACCAAAACAGGAGTCAATACAAACATGACATTAGCAAACATAGAGTGTATTTACACAGCCGTTATGCCACACAGTATATCAGCGCTACCGTACCCTGCCATTTGACGTCAATGTTAGTTCAATTCCACTGCCTGAGTTCGCAAAGCTGATACCTAATTCAGACATTGTGATGCAGCGGTGATAAATTCAATTAAGCATTGGCTATAACCTTAGTGATGGGCCTGGCCATGAATATAGAAATGAATACAAAGGACATCTCAGATCAGCTACATCAATCACTCTCACATGAATAGTTCATCATCAACAGTACCTTTGCCCCTTTATTTTCTTGAGCCTACTATTCCCCAGATTTTCGTGAGATGAGAGGGGACTTTGAATTTTCCAATGAAATATAACATTTTGTTCCAATGCAGCATTTTCTGTGCGAAATCACTATAATCAGTGATCTGCCACTCACAAGACCAGTGGCAGATGGTTCTTTACCCACCACAAACAAATCAATGTTGGCAATTGATCCAACCGTCTGCTTCTACAACAACACATCGTTCACATTCAACTCATCTGCCAGGAAATCACACATATTGATATCATCATCGTGTTCACTGCACCACAAGTTGGCCCCTGGTTCTACATTCCTTACAAATGTATTGATACACAGGTCACTTTGGTCAGAGTACTAGGACTGAATGCAAAGGACTGATTGCAGCAGCGGGATGTCACCTGACTACAGCAGCTACAGCAAACAATTTATTATTGTCATCAGTAGGAGAAAGGCACCTCAGAACCTTTTAAAACTCTATATCTGCATCAACATGACCCCGAGTGTTCTTCTTGGGCAAAGCAAATCAACAATTACCTGTAATCCTAATCTTTTTGGTGATCCCGGGCCATTATAATGGTTGCCACTACTATGTATCCGATGCCTCTGGACCAGTTCGTCAGCAGGTGGGTCTGTCCAGAAGTGGTCTGTTGTCTTCATCTTGGTGAAGTCAAGGGCGCAAGGGCCAACTGCAATGAAAAACATAAAGTTATCAGCAAAAGGTCACAAACTATACTGAGAGAGACCTAAAGCAGTGTGGACATTCTCAAACCAAAGACATTGATCTGTTAATAAGATAATGGCAGATAAAGAAATAGCAGATGAAAGGAGCTTAAAAAGGTCTACAGACTCCACGGCCATTTTTTGCCAAGGCAGGTATTGTCTCTTGCTCTGCTCCAAACCAGGGACCTGCCCCACACACAAACAGCCAACTTTTCATTTCACTGTCTTTCATTGTTTTCTCAGCCCACAATGTTCTACATGTTCTAGATGAAAGTTATTTTCTTTTGAGATCTTCAGCAAACAGAAAATACTGATCATGAACAGCTTTCATCTGCATCTGCAGAAAAATGGTGAGTATTATCAGCTTAATTGGAAAATATCATCTGATTTGCAGAAAATGAGAGCATTTTCTGTTTTGTCTGCAAGAATCTGATCTCCTTTCTGTAACCCTTTTACTTTGTTGATAGCAGAATAATGCCTTTCATCAGCACTGTTGGTATTTCTTTCAGATAAACTGTGTAACTTGACTCAACTGAATTGAATTTTCAGGCAGTCCTCTTTCTACTGACTTTACTAACCAACCAGATTACTGCATGGCTCTGCATTTGCTAGTGGCACTCTCATTCTCATTAAACATACCGAGCGAGTCTACCCCTCTATCCAAAATACTGAATAATTGGGTAGCAATTTCCCACTCCCAGCCATATTATCATCTATAATGTAAACAACAGCTTCATGCAAAATGTACATGATTGACGACATGCATTCGCTGATGCATCACTTGTGAAAAGTACAAGTACATGCACAGTATGCATATTGTATTTATTGTACTTGTCCTGGAGAGCCATTGAAATGGATCACACAGCAACTTGATGTGGGTTGAGTTCATGGCTGGTTGTTACGTTGTTGAAGAGATCCAGGGTGAATCCTTGTCCTTGAGAGGCCAGAACGATCATGGCAACACACTACATGTACATCATAATGCAATATCATAACTTTTGGAAATGCAGTGCTCCACTTTTAAATGTACCATGCATCCTCCTCGACACAGAAACTCTGAAGTGATACATTTGTGACAGGTGGAATTGCACTACCCATCCTTTAACTCAACCCAAAACCAATGACAAGATTTGATTTGAAATTGCCTTGAGCAAGATGAATATAAATTCCTTGCACGCTCCAGTAAATTATGCGTATCTTTCAATTCTACATTGAATTGAACCCCAATTAGAGTTAACAAATCCATCTATTCCTAGCCTGACTGGATTACCAATTATCAGGAATTCTTCCTTGGTTGTATGGTAATGATTCACAAATAAGACATATTGCTTTCAGAAAGCCTCAGGCTTGCTACTTTAAAAGCTACCATTGCATCGCATAAATGAGCAGCATTAAATTGATAGCCAAGATTCCATGTTGACCAATCACTTTCGCCTCTTTATGAAACCACATAAAGCTTGTGAAAGATGGTCTTCGCACCATCAAACATGGAATGGAGGGAAAGAAATGAAGACTAATTCTTTCCTGGTTTTGCCACAATAATTCACACAGTTAATGTCATCTGCTCAAACATGCAATGGAGGACAAGAAATGAAGACTAATTCTTTCCCGACTTGGTGACAATGATTCATCAGCTTTACAGGCGCTGCATTTAGCAGATCCTTGATACCTCAAATTGCCTCCATGAAGATCATTGGTAATCAAGGAGAGGTTTGGTCAGTGAGGGTTTGATGAGATGTGGTCTCAGTAGCCAAGATCAAAGCTACAGTTAGTCAGCAAGTCACACTCAAATCAAATCCATGGTAATCTCTCTGCCTCTGTGAAACCATGGTGACATCGGGGACCTTATGACCATTGCTTGATTGGCAATCGGGCTGGTCATCTGGTTCTACGCAAACCTATTAATGATGTCAAGAATGAGAGTTGTTGTGCATTAACTTGGCAGCCGGCTTGGAATAGAAACAGCCCTTCTGCACCGTCTGCACCACCTGACTTACAATTAGCATGGTCTAGAAACGTATTGACAACCAATGAAAGCTCTCAGGAACCAGACTTAAAAGAAATTCCATGAAACATGCTGAGACCAAGTCGGACAACCATTGAGCTCAGGGCAACAAGACTAACAGCAATCCTCTGAAAAACATTGGTGAGAAATTGTGCTGTCTTCAAAGATGTGATGATCTTTTTGTCGCCGGAGGAAAACAAAGAATTATGAGTGGGTGACTTCTCCAATAACATGGGAAATGGCCCACACGCCTACTCAACATTTTTAAAGCCTTTACTGTTGGTGGCTCTGGTGATGATAAGAATGAGGTAGGATCAATTTTTATCCCAAAACTGATATCTCCAGCTGAAGGCAGATATAACACAGGTCTCTTCAATGGTGACTGCCAGACATGTAACGTATTGCGGTATGATCCATGATCTCCTTACTTCTACATGTAATACTATGAAAGAAGGGTCTCTCTTCCTATCTGAGGTGTTCACAATCTACACTTGTATTTAACCGTACAACGATTTAGAAAATGACATCATTTACTATTTTACTTACCAACTAACGATGCCAAAATAGGCCCATCCACAGCATCACCGACTATCGACTCCTTGTCATAGTATTTATTCCCATTATCCACAAGATACTCGACAATTTTGCCAAGAACTTTCTCAAACAGGGCTAACCGTATCCACAGATATTTTGGATTGTAGAACATCGATGGCTTCTTTGGCGTCTGATTTTTGTTGTTATCCAAAGATTTCCTGCAAGTAAAAGTGATGTGAAAATTCAAAACTCATCATGGATTGATTGCATTGCTCGTTCTTGTATGATTGGTCATAAGAGACTCAGAAGGGGATGATTGCGTTTTAATCATCCCTTACTTCCAATTTCATTTCATTAGCAGTAAACTCCCATGAAACCACTAATCAGGCACTGTCATCTGCACAACCTCTAAATACAGCCTGCTCGACTACAAGTCACCAGTCAGAAAGATACGATGTTGATATACGATAGCCAATAGAATGCTCTCAACAAGAGGTCATGACTGACCTACTTGTCCATCTGAGTAGGTCACATCCACCTAGATTCTAGCTTCACTACAAACAAGATTTGATGTTTCCAGGTCATATAACTGACAGTGAGGTCGGGTAAAATGAAGACAGAATTACACTTATTCTATTTTGCCCTCCTGACCTTGAAAAGTAGATCAAATCATATGTTCAGGATGTGAATCACTTACTTGGAGTCATTTGCTTCGACAGCGCTGAGTAACTTTGCCACCTGTGCTGCTGGCTCACAGTGTTTGGCGATTTTCTGGATAAGTGCCGATGTGTTGCTGTTCTTGAAGAGGCCCAGGGCACGCTTCTTGAGGCCATACTGGAGGCAAGCTTCTACGGTACCTAGAGAGAGAAGACAGAATGCTTTGATCAGTCACTACAAGCAGACATTACATGCAAACACCTTGGAAGGTTTCATCATCAGGATTTACCTTCCAGGACATTACGTTTCAGGATAGAAAGTTTTTTTAACTGAGAAATTATCCTGACATATTTTTATGTAATCTTGAAAGATCTTCCATCTAAGAAGACACTGTCGCGCTGTGACCACATGTTAACCCACATCAAACTCTTGTTCTACATGTATCACATCTTCTATATCTGCTTATATTATATATTGATATATTGGAAACCTCTGACATTCTACCATCGCCCACAATGCCCACTGAGGATAACTGATCATGCGAATTATCGTGGCAGATCTTCAGGGTTCTGGTCATGCAATGTCACATGAACCCCAACTTCCACTTATGACCAATGATGGAGAAAAATTCCAAAGGTTTTACATTAAAAAAAAGCATGCATAGACAACTACATGAGCAAATACCAAATTTGCCATAGACAGATGAAATTGGACTAATAACACTAGACTGTAGATGGTTACATCAACTCTCAATACAAAATCCAGCGGCTGCAATACAACATTCTGGAAATGTCAAAGGTCCAGGCTAATTCCTGCAATTTTCACAGCACCTTTTGCTAGGAGTTTGCAGGCAATTGCTCCACTAATGATTCATAAACGATGGGACTGGTATGGATGATGGCAAAGTTACGGTATTTGGGAAATTTTGCAGACATTCCAGAAGAAAGGCCAATATTTGGCTAACATTCTATACTAGAAGGACAAAATAGAACTGCAAGGTCATTTCTTCATCAACTGAGCTTAAATTTTGAATTCATATTGGTGATGAATCTACAAAACACAATCAATCAATGAAATTTGGAAATCTCAAGCATTTTTTGCACAGTTTGCTTCCATATGGTATGAAATCAACCACCCACACCAACATTCAACGCAAAACCAATCAATATCTCCCCCGATCATAACGATGGACCTGAATTAACCTAACCATCGGCAACGAAGATGGTTACCATGGCTACAGTGATGGAAGAGGACCGACATTCACCCACCAATGTATCTTCGTGGTGAAGTTGCGCTTCTTTCTGAATATATGTTGTGTAATTCACAAGTGCATAGCACACACTCTTTCACTAAATAGCCTAATGCATGAATGCTACAGACTTCTGTTCTAATGATTTTCAAGATATTTGGGCAGTGCCTCGACTTCTGCAGCACAATTCAAAACAAGGGCAGACAAGGACGTTTCCTTAAATATGTTTTTGAAAAATATGACTGACACCTCTCAATTGTCATATAATTTTATGTATAAGTAGTCAGTATTTTGCATGTGGCAATCATTCACTAAACGACGATACCTACTACTACTAGAACAACCTTGTTGACCAACTTGACCTCCAGTACGGTAAGCATCCTGTAACAGAATCTATTCCATTCAATCTGCCAACCAAATATGGGACCAAATATCGATTATTCTATCAAATTTTCACCCAATCATGACCTTCTTTGCTCAGCCTCAAAGGGGAATTTCGAACAGTGCTCCCACAACTGGATTAGAGGCATCTGGTAGGCAACACATCCAATCTGATCCAATTCATCAGAAATCATTTGGGTATTTATCGATTGGTCGAAAATAGAAACCGCGTCTCCTCGTGAGTACTCAATAAGGTCGGCAGGAAAGAGCCTTGGAATGAAGTAGGACTAGGACTTAGGAGTACCTGCGTCTCGGTTGTACTTGCCAGAGTGTCACAAAAAGCTGAGAATATAAGTCAGAATCTGTGGCGATGAGAATGGCCATTCGAACCTCGTCCCTACCTCATGTACCTTGAGGCAGCTATTAGCAGTACGTCTACCCACTGGATGTGAGGGCGACTGAACAATCCAGGATTGTTATTGACATTGTATATAAATCTCATGCAAAATGTTTTGGCCATCTAGAAAGAAATTTCTGAGTTGGACAATCAGTTTTGGCTCAGGCTGCAGGGCTTTCAGGTTCTTGCCATCAATGAAAGCACTCATTGATACCTGTACACCAGGGTAGCAAGCTGAAATCAGCAATTATTAAATGTCAGAGTGACTCCAACACTAGCAACAGGTTTCTTTATATCTACCCCAGGGGGGTGTTGACATGGAGATTCAGTTACCATAGCAACTCAATTATCGTCAACGATCAGTACCCACAATGCCCATCACTACACTTGCGGTTGAAGTAGATATTCTGGCAGTCATGGCTATCAAAAGCGATCATGGCAGACCTGCCCTTGTAGGAAAGAAGGCAAGGATAAGAATAACATTGGATCCATATCCCCTGAAAGCTAGTGAAAGCAGTCATTTTAGATTCACCCCTCCTTAGTCCTTGATTCTCACACAGTTCTACGTTTACAATGTGAATGATGTTTCTTGGCACATTGATAACGAAGTCAAATTGTATTGATCATACGTAGTTGCTCATATGACAGGTGGCTGAAAGGGACAGAGAAATTATGAGGAAATTGATTGAATTTATTTATCACTCTCGGTGTCTTAAGCAAAGTTTTATTCTCTACACTATTGGTATTCAATATTCATGGTGAATTTATCAGTTTTAATGGTAAATCTGCTCATCATAGCAAACATGGATGAACGTACTGGAACTGAACTAGAATCAGACAGTCTGGGCAAACATGGACATGCATATTGTTGTTGAATTAGAATCTGACAGTCTGGGCAAATATGGACATCCATACTGGCATTGAATTAGAATCATACAGTCTGGAGTAACATGGACATCTGTTCCATGTATGACATCGAGTTAGAACCGCCACTGAATAGAATCTGTCCGACTGGGCAAACATTGTCATTGAATTAGAATCATTATAACAGTCAGGGAAACCATGGTCATCAAATTGGGCCACATGCTAATTGTAACAGCACAGGCATGCATTTCCTTTGAAAACTTATGCTGAGCACTCGCATAATAATGCACGTTATTGAAATTTCCCTTGATACATGTAAGATATTGGTCTTTAAATTTCCCTAGAGGCAATGAAGATAATTGAAAATATTGTTCTCATCAATGAATAGAGCTGTGCCAAAAGTGCCAACACATTTCAGCACAAATTGCCTCAAATTACAACCATGACAGAGCCCCTAAATGCTCAATAAACAAAAACAATGCAATTTCACGCTAATCAGTGGATGAGCAGACGACAATTGGACACCATGTTTGATTGAAGAGTCTGGTTTGAAATGTCAAGCGTCACAATACCAAGGCTTGGCAACAAGACAAACAGGTTACAGGAAAATTCGTCCCCGGATAATTCGTCCCCGGAAAATTCGTCCCCGCAAATTCGTCCCCGGATAATTCGTCCCCAAGGAAAATTCGTCCCCGGATAATTCGTCCCCTAGGAAAATTCGTCCCCGGATAATTCGTCCCCGAGGATAATTCGTCCCCAAGGAAAATTCGTCCCCGGATAATTCGTCCCCGAGGATAATTCGTCCCCTAGGAAAATTTGTCCCCTAAAATAATTCGTCCCCAGAAAATTTTACAAAGTTGAAAGTTTCTGACTTTACTTTCTAAGACCCTTAAGTCTTGTCGAATGGACTGTAGTAATAACTACTACTTTCGATTTTTCTCATTCAGTGTAACATCTCTCTTTACTAATTACTCTTTACTAGTTACCTACCCCACTATTTTTATAGTAGGTAGAGGTAGGCAGGCAAAATATTTTATTGAAGAATTTAGAGCTTATCTTTCATTCTGACCAGTAAAAATACTTATTTGAAGAAAAAAAAAATTATTTCGCCTGCCTACCTCTACCTACTATGAAAAAAGTGGAGTAGGTAACTAGCTAGTAGGGTAGTAAATAGAGATATAACACTGAATGAGAAAAGTCGAAAGGAGTAGGTAGTAGTTATTACTAGAAAGTAATGTCAGAAACTTTCAACTTTTGTTAAATTTTCCGGGGACGAATTATCCTCGGGGACGTATATTCCGGGGACGAATTTTCGTCAGGGACGAATTTTCCAGGGACGAATTATCCGCGGGGACGAATTATCTGGGGACGAATTTTCCAGGGACGAATTTTCCTCGGGGACGAATTTTCCAGGGACGAATTTTCCTAGGGGACGAATTTTCCGGGGACGAGTTTTCCGGGGACGAATTATCCGGGGACGAATTTTCCTAGAGCCAGACAAACAGAATGTGGGATGAATGGGTTTGCTGGGTGATGTTGCCTAACCTCAATAATCATGACAAAGTCACAAATGCAGTTCCTTGGTTGTTGGTTTGCTGTTAAAATGGAAAGAATTCTGACAATGCAATATATCCGAGTGACTTTCTCGACCATGTTCCAGCATGTTCCAGCGGCCGTAGTTTCACTGGTACCCAATTGCGAAGGACTCCCAACTCAGACACAGTATCAACTCCAGAGTCTATCAAATACCATCACCTTCTTGCTTGTCGTATCATAGTGCAACCTTCAATTTGCAATAAAAATGAAGACTGAACTACCAGTACCACTACCAGCTATAAAACCACTATGCAGATGTTCAATTTCCAATGAAATACATCACTGATCAATCATGAGCTATTGATCAGACAAGTTTTGTCTTGTCACCAGATGTTAACATGTACCGGTGGCATCACCAGGGCATGTCCTTTTAAAATTCACTTTCAACGAATTTTATTCACTATTTGAATAAACGCACACTTTTGACGTCAGACATACATTATGTATACATTCACATGTATACATAATACAGAAAGAAAAATAAAAGGTTGACTCACCACATAGTGCTGTGATACTGCTGCTCTCCTCATGCACAAACTTGCGGGTGACCGCCTCCTCCATAATCGACTTGACCTTCAAAGACAAGAAAGTGACTTCAGATAAATGCAGCAGATCATAATGTGGGGATGAAACAGCTCTCCTCCTCTTCATGGAATCATGGAGACATGCGAGCACGGACATTACAAAGGGCTTGGCAAGTTATGTTGAATTCAAGTCTCTATGCATCCAGACTTGCATGGTTTTAAGGTACAGTATAAATTGACGAGATGTAAAAACCTTGGTGATCGTTCAGACCGAGAAATCATTGCCGTGCTCTTAGAAGGGAGTTACTATCAGGCTAAATTCTGTGTCCAAATTAATTCTTGCTATACTTTCTCCAGTACAGTGGAAGGGACGTTACAAATTTTAAAAACAATTTTCATACTTGAATTGAAATTTCTCCCCCTCTGTTGTAAGTAACTTCAGCCAAGGCAGGCCAACTGCTTACAATTAGACTAGTTTCTTAGTAATGGTTTCATGCAAATTTCTGCTACGATTGGTGTCAATCTGGATAATTATTCATGTCATATGCTTACATATTCTTGAAGCCTCTCAAGGCAGTTATGTCATGATCTTATGGTTGTCAGGCAACAGAGGTGTTACATTAGGACCAGCAACCATGAGACTGTTCAATAACCAGATAATTAAATGACAAAGTTCAATCAGACATCCTTTATTTCTCAAGTTCTGCACATTCTGTTTGCCTAAGATAGATTTATTCATCAAACAATATCTATTCCTTGATACAATAAACACATCAATTGACATAATTGTTGAGATAAAACTATCAAATTAAACACAAAACATCAAAATTAGGATATAATTAATCTGCAATAGGCTATAATAAAAAACAGTCAATAAGCAATGAATTGTTTGGCCTGGAATCCTGGTAATAATGAATCTGATTCAATTCCAGATCTTCGTTGGCTCGAACTTTATTATAAATCACATTATGACAATGTCTAGTAGTTGGTCCATCACGCGCAACTTGATTTTTCATTGCTACCATCAGCTCTGATTCATAGGCACAGCTGATGAGATTAAATAGGGTGATCAATTAGTAATGGACTCCCATCATTATGTTGCTAATCAATCATAATAAATGCGATCAATAAAGAACACTGTGCATCTTGAATGGAGATCAATCGTTTTGATAAGCTGGTCTATGTGATGTTTCACAATGATGAATGAAGTCACTGCTTGCTGTTTGTTAAAGGCCAAATGTATTTTGTACATTAGAAACAAGTTAACGTATCTGTCTTAGTCTAATAGTCTTATTCTAAAATTTGTATAAGTACGAAGTTCAAGTTTTTTTTAGAAGTAGCAGTGAGGAAGGCTGGGGAGGGCTAAACTTCTCAACCTCCCAAAGTCACACCCTGTTATCGAAACTCTGGATAAACATAGCAGTCTGACATAGTTATCATCTCCTTCATATCATTGGTAGGCCAGATGCTGTCTCACACAAGATACTAATTCTGCAGGGTTAGAGTTTTACTGATAATATTCAGACAGCACTCCGGATATCCAGGGATTTGGCAAAATGACAAACCTAAAATATCTAACCATGTGCAGAGCTGCACTGCAGCCGGCCCTGCAGATGACAACAAGGGAAATATTATCAAAAGGATTCAGCATTGCCATTGTAATTGTGTAGACAGACACAAATACATGTACTGAAAATACCAAGTTTCAGCACAAATTCTGGACGATGGCATTGTGTATGACTAATAACTGCACTTCTATTTTCCTGGATCACCTGTAATTACGAACGCATACCCTTTTTTTATGTTGATTAAAACCCCTGGATGAGAGGACGTCACACACTGACACAAGTAACCCAGTCAGTGACACAGGTGACAGCACAGGTGCTGAGGCTGGTACCGGTATAATATTGGCGGTAACAGCTTTGGCCCGGATTGCCAGTTACTAGTGACTAGTCTAGTGTTAGTGTTACTGTTTTAGGCCTCCCTCAGCCTACTCTCAAACTAAATGAGAAAATTCACCTGTAGAGATGAACTGGACAGACACAAGCAGACTATTCACAAGCATTGTTATGACATGTAGCCTCTATAGAGCAATGTTGAGTCAAGAGAATGTGCCATCCCTATGCCTCGATTGCCATGGCCGGGTAGGAAAAAGTAAAAAATATGCCACCATATTCTCACCTCTTTCTTGACATTTCGCAGCAATCTCTCCCGTATTTCCTTATCTGAAACAAGTAAATACCAAAAATTAAGCACTCAAAGAATCTTTATAACACATCGTTACTTTAGGCCAATATGAAATAACCAGAAATCCGGCGATTTTGTAGGAATCTCACCATTTTCAGATGCCATTTTGACAGAACTCTTGATTATTTATGCAGTAGCCGAACAACACCAATTTTGTAGCCATCCGAGAAGTTATAGGTGACTTAATAAATCGCAATAATATGACTATTATGACTCTTGAAACATCATAGAATAATTACACAGACAACTAAATCATGAAAAGTGTAACTTTTAGGATCAAACTGTGGATAAAACGGAGTCTTATGAGTTTCTAGGAACTTCCTGGAATTATGTATTCATACGCGCCATTTAAACTCCTATTTTTGGCGATTTGTTACATCCTCGATGTACACATTGAGGGATGTCGGAGTTCTGCTGGTAACAAAAGATGACGTCACCATTACAGGGTTGGCTCTCAATCTTGACACTAGAGGCGCTGATGTCGTTCCTAAACAACGGAAATTGAATTTTTAATTTCGGCACTGTGCGAGTTTGGGTTGGCTCTGAGAATTTTTTCCTCCTAGCCCATTTTTAGCCAAGTGGCTGTCACTTTTAGCCATATTGTGTCAGCTCTAGCCATTGCCGATCTTTTGTCCATCTTGGGGCCGACCCAGCCCACAGTAACATGTGCGAGGGGTTGGTTCTAAAAGCGGCATTGGCATTGGAACCAACCCATGTGCGAGAATGGCAGCCCGCCAGAGGCTACTGGGACCAGCAAATCAACGAACGATTCGAGGAACCCGTGACCGGAGACTCCATGGCAACGAAGCGAGCGGGAAACTAGCCGATAATTTATGCGTAAGGCAACCAGCAGCGCCACCAAAATCACTGTAGCGGCAACGGGTAGAACTACAATGCAGACGATAGCAACCACGTGTGACAGCGCGGCCGCCCGCAAATATGATAAAGTTTGACTGACTAACGATCGTTCCTTGGTGCATTTTTGGTGTGGAAGTAGATCTTTTTGATAGACTTTGACCATACTCTCTCGCCAAATCATGGAATTCAAATTGAATTCGCAAAATTTTTAGCCAGACATTGTTTTACATTCGCCACTAGTGTGCAGCATTCGCAAGTGGCGAAAATGCGAACGGGCGCGCTAACCCTGCATCTACGCATAGTGAAGGGGCATGGCACATCCGGCATGTCTCTGTGTCAATATAGGATACTTCTCATTCCAACACTCTGAACAATGGGTAGGCCGACCACCAACATCGAGGTAAAGGTTATGTTGACCGCAAGTGGAATACCAGTAGGCCTATTTTCTCATCCAGGGCCCGGTTTCTCAAAGAATCTTAAGTGTTTGTCTTAAGTCATAATATTTTGACTAAGCCAAGTCAAAAACTTAGGTACGAATCTCAAAGCATCTTGTGTCCTTCCTTCCGACTAGCTACCGTGCTTAAGTTTTTGGGGTACTTAAGTCGGCTAGGCGAGTTAAGATTCTTTGTGAATCAACTTAAGACAAAACTTAAGAAATTCTCATACTTAAGTCACCAAAACAGACTTAAGATTCTTTGAGAAACCGGGCCCTGATTTGCCTTGAGTGAGGACAGTCTAAGCGGACCGATGCTAATTCGTATTTCCCACGTTATGAATTTATGGTTGCGTCACCTCTAATTTCTAGAAGAACTCCGACATCCCTCGAAGTGTACATCGAGGTTGTAACAAATCGCTATTTTTGATGAGCCAAAATTATTATAATTGGGCCTATTGGACATCGGTATGTAAAAATAGTAGTTTAAAAGTACGAAATTAAAAAAGATTAATACAACTTCTCAAGTTGGAATATAGAATTATCTCAACAGACGTTTTTTACTTATCTCATATTTATTAAGCAGAATTTAACATTTCCTGGCATTTGCTGCATTTCTTGGAACTCATCTTTGTGACCTTCACCTTTTGAATTGGACACACTCATTTATTCTAGGGATGACAACTTATAAAATTATATGTTTATAACATAATAATAAATGTTTTTCTTGTAGTTGTTTATTCATTGGAACATGCATTACATTTAAATAGCGTAGAATGCATTTGGTAAAATATCAACAGGAATAATATTTCTCCTTTTCATAAATTGTTTGCTCGTAACACCCCCGTCATAAGTTCTGTCACCAAAATAAGGAAAATGGCAGGAGTAATGCAGGGTGGTGGAGCTTTTCCCGACTTTGACATGCTCAGGATTGTTGCCAGGGGGCAACTAAAACTTCTCCTGGAGTCTGTAAGCATCATAAAGTACTGCTCTTTGAGCTCACATGTAGTGAATGACTTGAAAGGCATTCATGATCATTTATGCAGCAAAGAAGTGAAAAGGGTCCTGATTTGTGCCACGCCCCCTTTTTCAGTTTTCTCTCACTGGGCCTTGTCACTCATTCTACTAGTCGCAATTCTTTATGTATACCCAAAATGCTGTTATATCATGAATGTTAATAACCAGTGCCATATCATAGCATTTCAATAGCCAATATTCCACTAAAGAGTCCAACACTATAACTTTGATTGAACAACACGTATCCCGGCCCCCCCCCCCCCCCCCCCGAGTCGAGTTTGACATCCGGCATTGGCGGCAACTATATCATACACTACAGATCATAGTTGTTGTGACACACATTCCTGTGATCGGAACAAAGCTTAATGTAATGTTCAGTATATAGGGTCTAGGGAGTCTTTAGCTGATATTCTGATGACTATCATATCATCGCGAGGACAGCAGTTGGGGAGCAGAGGGCATACCATTGTAATATATTATAAGAGAGCAGTGAATGTAAAATTATAAATATCCAATGTCTTCATCTTCAGATGCCTGAGCTAAAAGACCTGATCATAGAACAACCATTGATGAAGCCTTTGGATAGAATTGCTGGAGCCCAGTTCCTCAAGAGCCATGGAGTGGACAAGATCTACAAACTGGAACCAAGTACAACCAAGGCCCTATCTGGCTGTCGGCAGTGAGTATTTGAACTATCCAGTTAGGTCCACCAGTTTGGAAATAACTCCTCCCAGTCCCATAAGATTTGGTATGAGGAGAACAGTCCGGCAGCGCCTGTGGTTAACAGTGCTGTATCTCTGGATCAGCTCTGGATGAACCAGCTTCGTTTTCAAGAGCGTTATTACTGTCTGGCTAGTGCTAATCATAGTCCTTTGAATCAAAATCTTTTTTGAATTCTCTCTTTCATATCATAATGCATAGTACCTATAGTTGCTTGCCCCTTATTCACTGACAAAAATCGGGTCAGTGATTCCAATTATTACTTTTGGTGAATTCCATATTTTTCAGGAGGATGTACCTGATCCGCCCAAGCATGAAGAGTGTCAAATGTGTTGCAGATACAATAAATGCTGACATTGCAATTCAACAGAAAAGGAAATACAAAATCATCTTTGTGCCCAAAAAGGTGAGATTTTTCCTTTCTGTGTCCCCTTAACAACTTGAGCTCAATGACAATAGGGAAGAAGATCAATACCTGTTCTTCATTCAACCATCCACAGTGTAGTCAGTCCGACTTCTAGTCCTGATTTGTTTGCCTTGTATATTGGCAGTCCCTAAAATCTGGTCTTGTTACTATAGGCCTCCATGAATTTTGATGTATGGCTATAGATCCATGCACTTGATTGGGAACAACGTTTACATAACGTAGTGTTGGCCGTCATCACGTCACCCTGCATTTTTACATTACTGTAACGTGACAAGACACGACGTCTTCATAAACGTTGTTCCCAATCAAGTGCATGGATCTATAGCTATGCTGTCCTATCAGTATTTTCTTTGCTTCAGTGTCACGTTTGTGAGCGGATCCTTGAACAAGAGGGCGTATTTGGACATGTCTCACTGGACGAGTTCCACCTCGACTTGATTCCATTAGATAGAGACTTGCTATCCCTGGAGATGCCAGGGTTCTTCAAATCATTCTTCTTAGTGAGTCATTTTATCTGCTTCTGGTGGTGGGATGATTTCTAGTTCTGTCAACTTGGGTTCACTGATACTGACTGCCCATGGATGAGCTCATCATCTATTAGTTGGTTCATACAATGCAGAGGTCTGATGTTGTCTTTAGTGGTTGCTAACTCATCTCTATAGAGTATCAATTCAAATTTTCAAGAGACTAATTGTCACTAATTGGTCTGAAATGTGTCAATGAGTATCTTTTTTCTCTTGAAGGAAAATGACCAATCATGGTTGCACACTGTTGCCAAATCGCTTGTGAGTCTCCAAGACTTGTACGGTATCATTCCAAATGTCTATGGCGTGGGCAGGGGGTCAAAGGTGAGTATTGGTAAACTGAGTTGGGAATTTCATTGTTAAGAGTTTATTTTAGTTTCAAAGATCCAAAACAGCACTTCAAATAATGTTGATAGCATATCAAACAGATTGATTTTGACATTAGCACATCGTCATTTAAGAAAATGTCCCAATTCCTTTTCAACTGTTATTTTTATTGTCAATGTAAATGTTGGTCTACAAGTCGATTTTTTTCTTTAGATTTCATTTGACTTGATGAATATGATGTTACGCTATGGCTGTGATCAGAAGAGAAGGGTCAGCAATGAAATCGGACATGTGTTCTTAATTGATAGAGGTATAAAGTAAAAAATGACAGAAATATTGATTTAGTCAAACCTTAAGAGAGCCTGCCACAAACATGACCTCAAATTAGTGACAAGGGAACTTAATGTGTTAACTAAGGAGATTTAATTGGTGTCTGTGTGTAATCCAGGATCTTCTGGAGGAAACATATTTTCAAAGAGGTTGTCCTCTATGGTCTTGGTGAAGACTCTATGGAAGCTGCTCTTCATATGGTACGAAAACTCAGACTCTAATCTCAGCCAAGTACTGATTTCCTTTCAGATATAGACTTTGTGACTCCACTTCTATCGCAGGTGACATATGAGGGGTTGGTGGACGAAACATTTGGAATCAAAAGTGGTAAGCATTCCTCTGATGATAATGAACTTAAATGCCAAAATACCACTAATTTCATGTGTTTAATAAAGGAGATCATTTCCTTTGGTCCGGCGCATTTCATGAGCAGCTGAGTAAGATATACATGGAGATATTGAATGTCTCGCTGCAAGTTATGCTGCACCAATCTCTGTTTGAATGCTGCCCTTCTTTTAAAAGGGTCACATGATCTACCATTTCATAGCAAGTGAAATTGTTATGGTGTTACTGGATTAGTGAGACTTTACAGTATTCCTGTATCTTGTAGTCCTTCACTGCAATGTTGTTCTTGTGGTGGGGTCCTTGGCCATCACTGAATGAGTTCTTACTTTGTACTTGTCAGGTTTTGTTGAGTTTGGTCCGGAGATCACCCGTGCCAAGACTGTGCGGTTATTGCTGACTTCAGACGATGAGGTCTTCGAGGAGATTAGAAATCGACACTTTTCAAATGTATTTGGTTATCTTGGTGCAAAAGCTAGGGAGTTGCAGAGTGGATATGATGTAAGTCTCACCTTGCTAGATAGAAGGGCCTGTACATCCTGTAGAATTGGCATCTTGAGCAGAGCTTCAGCCACCCTTTTATTCACATTAGTGTACAGCAGTCAGTGCAACTAATGTCCACATTGTCCGATGCAATTTGATGTGATGATCTGTGGATGCAAACAGTCCATTACAAATTTCCTTTGGCTGGTCGCATCACTCCAATATCATTTTAATGACTTGGGTGTGTTAATCAGTTTGATCCGGTTCAGATCTTATTTAATCTAAAATAACTACCAGAATGACCTTTTCCTTTACAGAAAAGACATGGCATATCATCAGTGAGTGACATGAAAAACTTTGTTTCAAATGAATTGAAGGGGTTGAAACAGCAACACAAGTCATTAGCTTTACGTAAGTACTCCTTGAGATATACATCGAGGATGGGACTAACAGGGGAGGCAACGATCATTCATCGCCTTCAAACTGGGCACTTTGGTCTACAGTGTAGTAGACACAGTGCTGCACCAATCTGTGAGTCCAATCCAAACTCCAGTTCACATCCTGCAGGACTGCCTTGACTTCGCAGCTCAACTACTTAAGACATGACGAGAGGGATCAGAACTGAAGACCAGGCTGTAGGGGTCGGGTCGCTGGATGAATTTGCCTAAAGTTCTGTGTTGCATTTTGGATGTCACAGTGATGTTTTATCAAAGTTACATGTCCATTTCAGATATTGGTGCATCAGAAGTGATACTAGGAAAGAAGAATAAAGGAGATTTTGAAGAACTTCTGACGACTGAACACAGTATGTACATCTCTCCCCATACCTGGTTGTCATCTCTAAGGTCGTCTCTTGATCCCCATATACATGTAAAGCTTTGTTTCCGGGGTTGAACCAAATCCCAATTATGTCAATAGTTGGCAGTCCGGGAGTATACATGTAATACTCCAGTGTTTGATGAGATTAACAGATCTAACCGCATATTTTTCTCACTGTTTTCAGATTTGCTAGAAGGTATAGAATCTCGAGGGATCACTAACTACATTGAAGAGTGCATACATC
This sequence comes from Lineus longissimus, assembly GCF_910592395.1. NCBI lineage: Eukaryota > Metazoa > Nemertea > Pilidiophora > Heteronemertea > Lineidae > Lineus > Lineus longissimus. Next base: position 26,118,722 of record NC_088309.1, on the reverse strand, counting down.
GACAACTGGACAAGAGCCTTATACTCAGACACCTCTGCCTATTCTCACAGACCAATGATGGACTCCCACCCGCCCTTTACAAAAGTATGAGGACACAGTTCTTACATGTAAGTCACCTTGTATACTGTACAGCTGTATTGCCTCAAAGCACTGTCTACTCTCTCCCCATCCTATTCCGGAAACCTTTCTGGAGAAACAAAGGGGCGCATATACTACACTACACTTTGCCATTTCAGGCCAGTTGAGAGTACCAAGTTGCACTGACCGAGCATGTGAATTAGTCGCAAGGCTTCAAGTTGTCGGTTACTTTCATAATTGCGCTTGAAGAGAGACATCCCTTCTTTCATGTATTCTAATTCACCTCCAGAGTCATGGCTTTGAACATCTTCTCACATTCCACAACCTGAAGAAGATTGGTCTACTAACAGAACAAGAGAAGGCACCAACTCCAGCTGCCAAACAACTGGGCATAAGGAAGAGTTCATTCCAGGCTCTAAGAAAGAAACTCAATTTGGTAAGTTTTATTTGTGGCAAAGATCCTAGATGAACCACCAAGCTAAAAATGAGGATGAAAGAAAAGAATCACCAATAGATCTGTTGAGTACACCTCGGAATGATTTGTCTGCCTACAAATGCAGAAATGGTCTTACTGATACTCAATTTGCTGTACCAGGTTCAGTTCCTGACAACGTTTTATATATCGTTCAACTCCTTGATGTTTCAGGTACCAAAGTTCAACGAAGACTTCAACTTAAAGAATCCGTCTCATATGGCGTATGTGTTCAGTGGAGCTTATACACCTCTTTCCTGCAAGTTGATTGAGCAGGTGATCAGTCGTGAAGGTTTCACAGGACTGGAAGACGTCATGAAACACGTACCAGAACCTGTCTTCTCGGAATATAAAGTCAAGTCTGCCAGAGGTAAATATACTTTAGTTGCTCTTTCTGAACTTTAGGAGGAATCAATCTAGCTAAATCTTATACCATACTTTAAATGCAATGGATAGTTACAAAACCAATGTTGGGTGTCACTCAGATCAAACTTACGTGGCAACTTTAATAGTACTGAAAACACTTTGGTCAAAACAACTGAACATAAATTTTCGTTTGTTTGATTGTTGTAAACCAACATTCTTGAATCTTGTTTCAGCGACTACCTCCAGTAAGGTCATATTGGTCTACTTCGTAGGAGGATGCACGTACTCAGAAGTTGTGGCTCTCCGATTCCTAGGCAAATTAAAAGGTTTGTGTTGCTATGCTTCTCAGTCTTCCATGCATATCTCAAATTCTACTCCCATATCTGATTCTACAGTGGATTTGTCTCATACAGGGGAGTGGCCTGCTAGTGCTGGCTAAGGTGTTGTATGACTCTTCTGTTATTTCACAACCTAAGGTGGCAGTTCATGCCAAAGACTAAACTAAAAATGACACAGATAAATTCATTTTCCAGGGTGGAGATTCATCATCGCTACATCAGAAATGTTGAACGGCCGGTCACTGATGGACCAGGTTGTGGACACTGCTGCAGAACGGTAGCATCAATAAACCGACCAGTTTCACTTCAGAGACTTATGAGACGTGCTTGTTTGCACATTCCATGATCTTGAGGTTACAGGCTAACTTCCAGACAGGAGGAAGAAAACAAAAATGTGTGTTCAAGGAAAACTTTGGCAACTGGGTTTTGTCAAGTTGATTTCGCTAAACGTGATCAGCTTTAAGAATATTATTGAAGATTAAGATATCACTTGTCATGTTGCATTCATTTATTCTTGCCACAATGTAGAGCTTGAGATCTGAGAGGAGTATTGGGAGGCCAAACTGCAGGATTAGAAAGGTGGGGAAGTAAGAGATAGTCCATGTCCCTTGATAGTTCAAGTTTGATTGTAAAGGTCACCTGAAACAGAAGTGTATAAATTGTTTATAGATCTGTATCTACAAATGTGCCATTGTGTATGAAATAAAAATCAAAGGACATAATATTATGTCTTTGTCATTGTTATTCCGCTTTAGAGACACATATCTGTCTATACTGCCTATACTGCTTTGAGGAGTTTGAATTGATACCCAATCAGCGGTAGTTGAAAGAACTCTGATACAAAGGTAGGAAATGTTGTTCAGACGTCACCATTTAATCAAAGTCTCAAAGGAGTGTTCAATATCTCAAATCATCATTAACTCTAACAGAGTCCTATCTTTCAGGAAGATCACGCTCCATGTGGTCTGCTCTTCCTGGGACAGGTCAGCTTTATAAGCCCCCCTTCTTAGGCGGGGCTCTTAAGATACACGGGTGTGCGGGAGTATCACTAAGTCCTTGACTTTACATATTAGGAGCTGTCCATATACACGCATTCCCTGATGTCTGTCCCAGGTGTAGATTTTCTGTCTGTCAAAACCAATATTACCATAACTTGCATTAAAACTCAGATTTCACCATGGTGAATCTGAGATATTTTTCGTAAGGGCCGTCTCATTTGTGTCTCTATAGGCCTATGTCACAACCATCAGACAAAAACAGTATTCTTCAACATAGCTGTGTCCTTGAGGGCGTCCTGGTTTTGGAGTCCCACTGTAGGCCCTATACATCCCTTCTCAAGAGTAGGTAATCACAGTTGCATTACACGAGTGCTGGGGAAGGCTCTGCTTATCAAGTCACAACCAAGACACTTTTTCTGTCTGCTAGCCGGTCTTGGAAATATCCAAACCGATGTAATAAAGTATAGCATTAATTTTCATATAAATCTGAAAAAAAACATACTTTTGATGATAAATCTAGTACTTTTTAAATTTTATTAATAAATTTAACTAGTTGGTGGTGGGTGTGTTTTGGTTTTGATAAGGCTTAAAATCCAATGTTTCTAAAAAAACTGTTAGATCAGCATTGCTATAAGACAAAGCGTACGTCATCGACGAGCGAAAAGTTGTTGGACTTCGGTACATGATCTCCCATTTTTCCGGTTATAATATTACCCTAGATAAGCGCTAAGATCTGTTCCAAAATATGTCAGTAGTGTACAAAGAACTTACAGTAGCGGATCTGCGCACAGATTTACGAAAGCGAGGTCTGAAGACTGGAGGCATCAAGAAAGAACTGGTGAGGAAAATTCCCCTTTTCCAAATTTTGAAGTCGCCGGTAAATCATGGTGTATATTGTGATGACGAGGCATTGAAGATTCAGGCTATCTGATTTCAATACATTAACTGGGGTTTGCCTCATGTTTGTGTAATGTCGATATCCTGTATGTTCAGGTACTGAATAGATAGACATGTCATAGTCATAGTACATCATGTATAGGCCTATAGTGTAATGTATCAGTGCCAGTGCAGGATGATGTAGTAATTATTAAGGCGACCAGACAGCTGATATGATCATATATCATGTGATATCTGATAGATATACGATGGAGTCGGAGAATGACCCTTCTACGAATCGACTGTTTCATAGAAGTTTGTATTATTGTTTGGGCGCTGACTGGTCAGTGCATTTCACCTGAACAAAAGGGTCACCGCGACTGATGGCATTGTCCAAAGTTGGCCTCAGCCTTCTGAGTGTGCACATTTTGAAGAAGAGTGAGCATGTCGGACTACTGGCCTTTGTCAATTGTATTGCCAGTGACTGAACATTGAGCCATTTTTTGCAAGGTACCATAGTTTGAATACTTGATAGTTGAGTACTCAATTGTACTTTAACCCCTGGCGATTGACCAAAATTGTTGATTGTAGATGTTGATCTCTGATACTTTGGCTCAAGTCCATCTAACAGCTCTGAGTAGAAACTGAAAATAACAGAATTCACTTGACTAATGATTGATATAGAAGTTATACAATGTCATTAAAGTTGTGACAAATTGGCCGCATCACTCTCAATCACTGATTGCATAATTTCATTGTTTGTTCTCATCTTAGGTTGCTCGTCTCGAAGATAATGACAAAATGAACTCATCGACTTTCAAGAGGAAAACCAATGAACCAGACATTGAACAAAATGATGGGAATTCACTAAACAACTCGCACTTTAGTGCACAACAAAAAGCAAAAATGGAGGATAGGGATGAACGAGAGAAAATAGTCTTGTGGAGGCAGCCCCTGCGGACATTTTATTATTTCTCTCTTGAATTCCTCATACTATTGAAGGATTATGGTGTGCAGTAAGTAGTCTATTTTGATACTTAGAACTCCTGTTGTGGCATGTGAAATAACAGGTTTTGTGTTGATGCCCTCATTCTTTATGAGCACTCATTATCTATGAGCAGTTGGTATTCTTTTTGAAAGATTGTAATATTGTTGAGAATGATCACTATATCTGGTTTAGTAATCAGGACAGGACAAAGGTTCCATTTGTTACGGGATTGCCTTGCCATAGAAACCCTACTGGAGAGGCAGTTGTCTGTTACCTATTTATCAAATGAAAAGCTTGTTTGAAACCCAAAACTCTTGATGATATGATGCAGGATATTTCATTTCACTCTCACTTATTTCAGACTTTGGAGAAATCGAGGGAAAGTCAGTGTGGTGTTACTCACATTCCTAGCCATGCTTTTGACGTATCACATTGGTGGATCACATCAAAAAGTAAGTTCATTTGAAAGTATGAATTTGAATTGGTGCATGTCTCACTAAAATAGAGTTATTCCATGACTAGTTACATGTATTTCAGAACTTGCATGAAATCATTTTAATGAGCACAGACTCCCATCTGATACCTGTATTGGCTCATCTACATGTATAATGGAGAGCAGGTGTGCAAAGAGAGTTGCACAGGTGGTATAGCAGATGATACTGCAACTAGTACCAGTATAACGTTCTACTTAAAATAAGGCTAATAAATTGGTCTAATTTCAATGGATGCGGAAATTCTTGCGCAGGCACGGTTTATAGTCATACCCCCAAACAGGTGCAAAGTCCTTTCCTGTAATAAGCTCTCAACTGTAAAGCTTGAAATCCAAAACAAGTTTTAAAGTTTATTTTCCTTTATTTTCAGTATGTCCTAATAGTTAGGAAGAAGTTCCTGTGGTGTGCCTATTGGGTCGGCCTGGGTATCTTATCGTCTGTCGGTTTAGGTACTGGTCTTCACACATTCTTGCTATACCTGGTAAGTGTTCATTGCAAAGGTTTTTTAGCGTTAGTTAAAGATTTTCTTGCAAGTACATGTACATATAAGCCCTTTACTACCGGCAGAGAATGTTCAAGAAAACGTAGTTGGAACTGGTCTTGTAGTAGATTTGTTGATATTGCTCTCTAGGCTCACTAATCGGTGCATGCAAGAATATTAAACCCGTGTTTTTCCTGAATGTCCACTAAACGTTGTTCACCTGTGGTTTCATTGAACAGCTTCATGTACTTGTTCACTGAACTTCATGTGTGTGATTTCTACTTCCAGGGTCCTCATATAGCAGGTGTTACCCTAGCAGCATTTGAATGTCTCTCAGTAGACTTCCCTGAGCCACCATACCCAGATGAGTAAGTAGAGCAAGTGTACTGATATTCTAACTCATCAAATATTTGCTGTCAGACTTGCAGGACTGCTCTTGGAGAGATCGTGGCCTTGAATTTATCCTACTTGGTCGAGGTCTTGTTTAGCTAGAAGAATGAACAAATTTCGAAGTACAAAATGTTCAAGTCACATAAGGTCCACACATGTAGTCCAATTGTAAATGTTCACTTTGACTTCTTTCAGTATACTCTGTCCAGATCAGGAAGGCACATCCATGAGTCTGTGGACCATAATGAGCAAAGTCAGACTTGAAGCCTTTATGTGGGTAGGTATCAACCAATTTCTTCCTTCCTACCAGTAAAATTCTTTGAATGACTCGTCAAAAGATGGAGAGATGAGATGACTGAAGCATATTGCGCTGTACTTCTTGATTAAAGATGTCCTCTGAGGCCTTCAGATAATTTTAACAAGGCTAATTGGTGAAAAATAGCTGTCAAATGCTTAAAGTCGAGTGATACTCTAATTCCTCTAAAGAACATGAAAATGCTTTACAGGCTTAGAAGAACTAACGTACAGCATTGCCATCGGGGGAAATTTTATGAGAAAATGCTGATTTTGTTCTGTTTTTCTAGGGTGCAGGTACTGCCATTGGTGAATTGCCACCATATTTCATGGCTCGAGCTGCGAGGTTGTCGGGAAGAGATATTGATGATGAGGACTATGATGAGCTAGAAGAATTGATGAAAGAGAAAAGTGAACATCCAGGAGACTTGGTAAGGATGTGCTAGTTAGTTTAGTCTATCCTATATACTTTACAACCTGAGAAAGACTACTTCAGCTTTCCTCTTTCATCTGGTGTTATTGGAAGGACCTGCTGATTTCAGACAATGCAATGATGAAAAACATGCGTGAGCGTCGAACTAATAACTCTTTAAGTGTCATCCCCTTTCAAATCTGCTGCTTCTCTGTGTTTTATTTTGTCTATCTTGACATTTTCAGTGTACTTCATTGATAGTAGGCATACTTCTTCTATCGAGTTTGAAACGGTTCCTGTTTGGGGTTGTTTCAGTTTTATGTCATCTCGTTGGTGAATGCATCAGTATACTTACAATGTTTGGTCCAGTTACCATGTTATTGACTGTGGTGTGTTTTTAGCACACTTTCCACCTATCCGATAAACTTTAACCTACATGTAAACTTAACCATTTGTTTTATACTTTAGGGAAGAATTGGCAACTTTTTTTCGGTATGATACTTTAAGTAAATGGCTATGTAATTTTGCAAATTATCCCAAGACCTGCACCTCAGGGAGGTCTTTTAGTGTCCATATTTTACTTGTACAAACATAGAAGGCCTTGTATAGTTGATGACTTTGCATTGAAATTGAAGTTTGTCTGCTTCTGGTTTGGTGGTCTGCTCTATCAAGATATATCTTCATCTTGGAATAGTTTTCGCTACCTGTTTTCTCGCTTTTGGTCCTAAGTGCTCTGCTGCTTGTTGACTTCTAATTCTGTAGCATTAAGTTAGCAGTGTTGTTTTGAGCAAGAACCACTGCAGTCTCCTGTTTGTGTTCAATCAATTGTCAATAACCAACTACGCTCCAGGTTTTTGTCCTGTAATCAGAGTGTTGACTTTCTCGCCAAAAACCTAAACCCCTCCCCAAGATCCGCTAAGAACCACCTAAAATCCCGAAAGTGTTCTCCCCTCTTATTTTTGGGCTGGGGTTAAGCTTAGGTTTCATTGCGATGCTCTTTCATTCTGTTGTTAGCTAATTTTGATTGTTCATGACACTTTTCCCAGTACAGTCTCAGTCAATGTGTCATGACAGTTAACACATGTTCACTTACCATTTCTGTCACAAATATGATCAAGATACATTATGGCAGACTGATTTCTGGGAGGATTCTTGAGTCGATGATAATCTGTTGGTTCTCAGTAGAAAAACAAATATCACGGATTACAATTTGATTAAAATCTTTCTTTTTTCTTCATTTTCAGGGTATTCTAGAGAGAGCTAAGCTAGCTGTACATAATCTAGTCCAAAAAGTTGGATTCTTTGGAATTCTTGCATGTGCTTCAGTAAGTATGTTTGAAATTTAGTCACCTCTTCATAATTCGATGTTTGGATACACAAATTTAATAGAAATAGTTACATGCCGGCAAGAAAATATTTTGAGTTGAGCTAATGAATATATTGAAACTCTATATTGCAGATCCCCAACCCACTCTTTGATTTAGCTGGTATTACCTGTGGACATTTCCTCATCAAGTTCTGGACATTCTTCGGTGCGACGCTTATAGGAAAAGCTGTCATCAAAATGCATATACAGAAACTCTTCGTCATCTTTGCATTTAGTGAACATCATGTGGAACAAGTAGTAGGATTGTTGAAGTAAGTATATTCTCATTAGTTAATCAATTTTATGTCTTCCTTCTTGTCTCACTAAGGGTGTATGGCCCTGTGTACATGCAGGTACAGTATATTCAGCCTTGTATCTGTTATCAAAGAGATGGTTGTATTGCCTGAGAGAACATGGTAGTTGTAAGTATGTCATCCAAATTCAGCATTTTCAAATCTGCGTACATTTCTGTCTGTAGTCTATGGTCAGGAACACACTCTTGTAGGAACCAGATAAGCTTCCTTAGATGAGCAAATATCACGACTGGTTGAGTGTAATTGGATGATGTTAGAGAGTAAAGTGTATTCTTGTTACCGATTCAAGGAGGGGGATATCAAATGTTATTTGATGAAATATTTCAGATACATCCCCAAGATAGGGCCGTCACTGCAGGAACCATTCAGGGAATATCTAGAGAAACAAAAACAAAAGCTCCATCACAAACCAGGGACAGAAGTAGCTCAGGTAAGAATATTCAAAAAAAAAACCCGAGTCCGGAAAGTACGGATAACCCCTTTAAAAGTGCGGTTTCGAACTTTTTGCGTTCCGTCATTTTGATTTTCGGTCGTTCGTTCGTTCGTTCGTTCGTGAATTCCTCCCGCTAGAATCGAGAAACCCTTATAAAAGGTCGTTGTATTTACAGTCTCTGGCGATATATAGTCTGTGGCATATTAAGTTGCATAGCGAGTTGGCCCTGTCAGTGTTTGTCGTTCCGTTGATTTCCGTGTGCCAATGTCAGTCTCGCGCAACTATCTCACATATTCATTAATGAACACTGGGCTTTTTTATTGCGTGTTCAAGTTTCATTTTCTCTGCGTTGTTCAAGATTGGTTACCATCAAAAATGGCGGATTTCACTTGATTTTTGATTTTCGTAGTCGATTTACGCATGCATTTGCGTTACAATCACAGTTTTTTTGGCCAAATTGACCTAAATTCTTGCTGTACATGAGATAGGCAGCTGCAATGCGTTTGATACAGTAATCTGACTCGCGACTTGAGAGTCTTGAGTGAAGGACCCCCCCCAAAAGTCCGGAAAAAATTGAAAAATACAGAATAAAGTCCTGGGGGTAAATCAGGGGTTGGCAGGTAGGCCTATGCCTAGTATCTATGATAAGGGCCCAAAACTCTTTAAATCAAAGAATGAAGTAATGAGTTTTTGTAAGGGCCTATGGTGCTCGTAGTCGTACATACATGTATATGACAAAAATCTACCTTTCTTCTTTCAGAGTTCCAGTTTACTATCCTCAATATTTGAGAAAGTCATCATCATAATGGTAGTGTATTTCGTTGTGTCTATACTCAACTCGATGGCCCAAGCATACCACAAACGATTGTGTAAAGAACGCTACAACAAATTGGAAAAGACGAATCGAGACTGACCTTACTTCATGGAAACCAAACATTCAAACTGCTGGGTGCATCATGTATAGGCCTCAGTCAATTATTGCTGGCTCAACCATTATGCATAGCTATTGTCAAATCCACCCAATTTATAACCAAGATTTCCTAGGTGCTGGTTGAGTAAGGTCAGCCTTATAGGAGATCTTTGTTACATCTGGTGGAATGAGCTTTTTTCATATCAATGTTGGAATCAATGTTGTAATATTCACTGTTGCCATCATTTTCATCTTCAAGGATAAATAAATCTGGGGCAACAAAATGGTCGAGTCTTCTTTGCAAGATTTGTGGGAATTTTTGTTGGGTTGACATTTGTATACTAAACTGTGCCTCTCCCAGTTGACTGCTTCACTTCTGAGGGTTGCTGCCCCATTAAATGTGATCAAAACATGAGAATAAAGTATTTGCTGATTGGGAATAAGACATCTTTGTACCAATTATAGTGTTTAGAATCATTGTTCCAACAATTCAGTATTACCCAAGTCTTCATGTATTTTTATTGTCAGTGCTGGGGAGATCAGTTGAGCTCTGGTTTACGGATGTTCCTTGTCCAATCATGTTTTTGGCTTTCGGCTGAAAAATGGAAGTTTTTATTACTTGCTTATCTGATTAAAAGTGCAACTAATGTTGAAAAACAATACCACAGAATATTGAGAGTATTCAGTAGGATTATATTGTTTTGAAAATCCTGTCGTTTTTTGGGTAGGCAACACCAAACATTAGAACATGTACATGTATGTTCCTCAGGTTTTGGTTATGTGTGGTGGTGGATGCATGCTTCTTTTTGTCTGTGAACCATTTTTGTATTTCATCAGTTTGACTGTGATGTCGGAGAAGCTGAGAGTACATTAAAGGGAGACTCTAGGCAGGAGTCTGGTAGGTCAGATTAAGGTGCACCAAGGTTGGGGTCCCTCCCATCTCAAATTACCCCAAAACTATTCTCGCCATATTCACGCTTTTAGGAGGATTACACATAACACATTCCCCAAACTGTTCATATTTGGTCACCTCCTATAGTCTCCCTTTAAGGGTGTGTTTAGTACTCTCTTGAGTTTTGAACTCATTCAATTCTAGACGAGATTAGTTATTTTTCGGAGAGATTTTCATCTTTAATGGTGTATTGCTGCAATTTCAATTAATGTTTTAGCAAATTTTTGGGAATGATCCTTATAACTAGAAACCTACCCTGTCATTGATTTAACCACTGTCTTATACAGTTTTATTTACTGTTTACAAAAGAACAGATGTACCTAAGTACGTTAGAGGGAGTTCCAGTCAAATTGTGTCTGTTTTGTTTACAAATTGTCCCACCTGCACGAAATATTTTGAAAAAGCATGACAGCTACGCTACATAAAAACGCTTCATGACTGCAGACTAGAAGAATTGTCTTATTTTGTGTGGTTTAAATGATAATCTTCTTGACTACAGAAATACAGGGCTTTTGAGGAAGACTATTCATGGCTTGAAAGAGACCCCTTATAAACTATTGATGCCCAGAATGAATTTGATATTTGCCTCTTATTCTTTGTGATATCAGAAATTCATTGGTAAGCAAGCTATATGTATCCTGTCTCTGTTTATACAGAATTGGTATTCGGAAATCATCGCTGGTTTCTCCATGTTAGTGTATATCTAAAGTGTTCGAGGAAATGCGTGGCAACGGAAATTGTTTTGCGGGATCTGTGACAGTCTGCTCTCATGTGGTCCATCATTTATGCGATGTGATTATTTGCATCAATTATTGAAATAGGATAATAAATGATTCAATGATAATGCACTAATGATTTCATTCATATTATTTCAACAAACAGGGGACACCTTGGACAAGGTTTCTCACCTATGTGAGAACAGTTGTGACTGTACTGAGCTGGCGGTCCTTGGTTGTCTGATCAAGATGTTTGGTTTGGCTTGAAATGACAACCACAATTTGAGGTTTACCCAATTGGTCTTAGTTTTACAATATGTCTTTTGAGACACCCTGTCCTGTATGGCTAGCACTAAATCCATTACATCTGGCCCTTGGAGACCAACCTCTTGTCTTTTGGGACACCCTGAATAGGGAGCTCTTTATCAAGTAAATTGTCCTTAATTGTTAAAGAACAACCTGCTGCATTTTGGGACATCCTGAATTGCCACCACTTCACCCTTGTTGGAAACCAACCTACTGCATTTTGGGACACCCTGAGCAACTAATTCTTCATTCATTGTGACCCCAGCCATGTTAGAGGCCAACCTACCGTCTTTTGGGACACCCTGAAAAAGAGGTTCTTCATCAAGTGTATCTTGTCCATGTTGGAGAACAACCTGCATTCTTTTGGGACACCCTGAATAGCTAATAGAGAGCAGATTTCAGGCACCTCCATGGGGTGGAGAAAGAACAACCTACCATTGTCTTTTGAGACAACCTGAATAGCTAGCTCCTCATCCAAAACATTGTCATCTCATCGTTTTAGAGAAACACCTACTACCCTAGAGACCATAGAGACAACATGAAGAGCTATATCCTCATGCTGTGCACCTCAACCTTGTCAGAAAGCAACAGCTGTTAATCAAGTACATACTGTCCTTGTAGGAGAACAACCTACACTCTTTTGGGATACCCTGAATAGCTAAATCTCCATCGATTTATGTCTCCCTTGTCAGAGAACAATCTTTACTCTCTTTTGAGACACCATGATTTGGGAGCTCTTTATCAAGATCACATTGTCCTTGTTGGAGAACAGCCTATATTCCTTTTTGGACACCATGAACAGCTAGAGCTTCTTCGTTTCTTCTTCTGAGCTCTTCGTCAAAACATCTTGTCCTTGTTGGAGAACAACCTACACATAGAGACACCATGAATAGCTAAAGCTTTTGCGAGACCCCGAACTGGGAGCTCTTCAGCAGGTACATTTGTCCTTGTTGTTCTCCACCAGTGGGTGTTTGTGGTCTGCACAGCTTCGTCTTCAGTGACTTTGGCTCCAGCCTAAAATCCCAGTCTTCCTATATGAAGGGACAATCCTGCAGAATAAGCCTTTGCGTTTTCCTGCCGTTTGCATGAAGTAGTCGGATGGAGTGAAGTTATTTTAGGTGTTGGTGTCGTCCTGGATGTGACGTCGAGATCACATCATGTCCCCTGGATGAAACATTCTGTCAGACTTCTACTTGCTGATCACATCATGTCCCTGGTCCTTGAGATGTACAGTCTTCCCCATATCATTGAGACATCCTACATTCTTCATAATCATTTAATGTTTGTGTTCATAACTTGGCGAAGAGCTACCTATTCAGGGTGTCTCAAAAATCATTAGGCTGGTCTTTAACAAGGCGGAGACATACTTCGGAAGGTATCCCATACTTCATACTTCATACTTAACAAGGCGGGGCAAAATGTCTCAAAGATATGGTGACCACTATATTAGGAATATAGGGACGACAGGGACTGCATGTCCATCGACGGTATGATGCGATCTCCAAGTAGAATGCCTATGGAGAGAGGACAGTCTATCTCATCAAGGGACATGGTGTGATCTCCATGCAGAATGTTTTTTGGGAGACAGCACATCTTGACGACAGGATGTCTAGTCCAGGGACATGATGATCTCCATGTAGAATACCTATGGAGAGAGGACAGAATCTCATCCAGGGACATGGTGTGATCTCCATGTAGAATGTTTTTGGGGAGACAACACATCTTGACGACAGGATGTCTAGTCCAGGGACATGATGATCTCCAAGTAGAATGCCTATGGAGAGAGGACAGTATCTCACCCAGGGACATGATGTGATCTCCATGTAGAATGTGTTTTGGGGAGACAGCACATCTTGATGACAGGATGTCTAGTTCAGGGACATGATGTGATCTCCAAGTAGAATGCCTATGGAGAGAGGACAGTATCTCATCCAGGGACATGGTGTGATCTCCATGTAGAATGTTGGGAGACAGTACATCTTGATGACAGGATGTCTCGTTCAGGGACATGATGTGATCTCCATGTGGAATGCCTATGGAGAGAGGACAGTATCTCACCCAGGGACATGATGTGATCTCCATGTAGAATGTTGGGAGACAGTACATCTTGATGACAGGATGTCTCGTTCAGGGACATGATGTGATCTCCATGTAGAATGCCTATGGAGAGAGGACAGTATCTCATCCAAGGACATGTGATATCCATGTAGAATGTTTTTGGGGAGACAGCACATCTTGATGACAGGATGTCTAGTCCAGGGACATGATGTGATCTCCAAGTAGAATGCCTATGGAGAGAGGACAGTCTATCTCATCCAGGGACATGATGTGATCTCCATGTAGAATGTTTTTGAGACAGCACATCTTGAGGTCAGGATGTCTAGTCCAGGGAGCGATTTTTTTTTCTGAACCTTTGCGGCACTATAGTGTACATTTGTACAGGGACTTTCAGCCAATCAGATTTCGACAAATACATGACGTCAGAAGTCTTAGAAACTTTAGAGCAGTTGGTAGAGCGCTCGTCAGAAATGGCAGAATACGATGTTTGATCCAAAGGTTGCGAGTTCGAATCCGGTTGTGGACAACATTTTCTTTTTCTTTTTTCTTTTGTTTATATTTTATTTTTATAACGAGTTTCTTTTCCCTTGTTATTTAGATTTTAGATATTTGAGTTATTTCTGCTGCCTGCAACATACCTACAGAAAGGACAATAACAATAGCCCATCCCAAAAATCCAAGTGATAGTCCTTACTGCCAAGTTTCATGATAACGCCACAGACGGCACAGATTGCTGAGAACCTGCTTACAAATGTATACTGTACTGCCCGAAAGGTTCAGGAAAAAAAATTTTGCATCCAGGGACATGGTGTGATCTCCATGTAGAATGTTTTTGAGGAGACAACACATCTTCATGACAGTATCTCATCCAGGGACATCTTGTGATCTCCGTGTAGAATGTTTTTGGGGAGACAGCACATCTTGAGACTGGGGCTCTGGCTTCTTTCAAATGTGGGTATGAAGACAGAATATAGAATTACAAGGAAATATGATATTTATTTCATCATGTATAATGAATATTTATACTCATACCACTACAGACAAGTATGAAGACTTGAAGAGCAAAATCATTTGATATAACATTACATCAACTGAAATCATGTATATTCAAGCTATGATGATAGGGGTCAAGTGGATAAGAAAACAATCCTTGCACAAGTCTTTCTATAGAATTGCGCAACAAATTGTTGACAATACTGAACTTTGGAATCATCTTAAAACTGTGATCCACCAAGAAGAAAACTACACAAGATCATGAAATAGTAGATTCAAGCACAGATTTTGAAACTTAAGTCATGAATTGAAACTAGTACCTTACTAAGAATTGTGACCTATAAATGATTTGACAATATACAGACATCCTTGCCACTAGTTTCAGAAGGAACAATCAAATAACTGGTGCCCTTCCTGCCTCTCTCTCAGAAAGATGAAGAATTAGTCAAAGAGGTGTAATACCCTACTTCCGTGCATCTTGCCTTCTTTGCAGGCTTTCTGAGAGCTGGGCAGAATAGGAGATCAGAGATCTATACCATTTACTACTTGAACAAAGTTCCAATGATTTCAAGTCAGAAAAGCTTGAACAAACATACAGAATCAAATTGAATTGTCCACTACTCAAAGAGGAGAAATTGCACACTTTGTATGACACATTGATATTATATTACACCAGATTTAGACATAGTTAGTAACTCACATAGCCGAAAGTGATGACACAGCAAAAATTAAGCTGCCACAAAACGAATCCAATGTGAATGTAGGTCTACATCGGGTACAACCAGGTTGTACGCATGGCCATTCCATAATGAAAGAGGTGCTATGTATTCAAAGCTCACGTATAAAGAACAGTTTCACTTCCCAGATGTAAACATTAAGTTGATATTTTATAGAATTTATACACATGAATATGAATGACGATCACAAGTAGATTACCTATTATCATACATTTAACGACAAGGCCGCCTTCCAAGCTCCATTAAGTAATGAGCATTAAAAACATGCAAAAAATGGCAGGATCAGGAAAGAATTCATTCATTTGAAAACAAGCTAGTCCTTTATCCACTACATGAGAAAATGGCACTGCATGTAAAAAACCTAAAATGGCCAGACAAAGTTGTGTACATGTATTTCGATTAAAAAGCTTATTGTTTATGCTTTGTCAAAGTAAGTATTTTAAGATACTACAGACTTCAAGTTGGTTCAACTGCCATTTTCTCATTAATTTTATATAGACTATTGAACTTATTCATAAGGGACTGAAGTGATATTCAAGTCACCAACAACTAGAACATCTTTTGTCTGTTACTACTCAACTCACAAGTACATCCATGCTGTCAATAAATATACTGGTTTCATACTATACAGATTGATTCCAGTCATTCTACGAAGAAACTACCTTGCTCAAAATACTCACAGTTCATTTTCTAAGTACACCATCCCAAGAACATAAACAAAATAACAAGGCTCTTCTACTACGTGTAGGAGAAACACAAGTGTTTTCTTACATCAGAACGTCAAGGACACTTGACAGGTCTACAAGTAACAACAGACCAGACTTTGATGCAGGAAAATAAAACAGACCTTTGAATCAATACAACATCATCAGTAAAATATTAATTTTGCATAAATTAAATTTCTATCATCTACGTGAATTAACAAATCAATTATTCATAATTTCCATTTAATTACTGACCAATAAAGAGCATTGATATATTTTACTTCTCAACTACGAGACGCATCCAGAGGCAATTACAACCAGGTCAAAGCACACAGCAGATTTTATTGGCGCTTCTTGGTCATCACAAATAGTGAAAGTGTGCATCTTGGAGACCTTGTGAAACTGTGACACTTCGAACCCTGCATGGAATACCATTTTACCCACGAAAGGTTGTATCTACAAGATGCACATGGTCATCATCAGATTCTTGAAATATCTTGACAGGTCATGACAGAGATTAAAATGAAATGCGTTCGACTGAGAGATTTCCATACTATCATCGGGGTATGCAGCGTCATCATGTGACCCACTCAATCCCCCTCACCCGTACTGATTTGACAATGTACACGAAATGCATGAGATCTTTAAGGAGTTGGCTCTCCTTAAATTTCAAGACATCTGTTTTTGCCCCTGAATCTCTTTGTCTTTGATGAAACTGAACAGAGTAATCCGTCCATTTTATGTTTACAGGCGAAATAACTGGCCTGGCAGTAAACCACTCTATACAGACAGAGTACATGAATAACCCAAGCACTAAACATGTATATCCTATGCTACATCATTGCTAACTCTAAATATTCCAGTTAAAGCGCCATCTTTCTTCACAAGGATTTACCAGTTGCGTTCACTCCGTTATGATGAGTTGCGACATGCAGACATCATGATTGTGATGAATTCTGAAATTGGAAAACAGAAGAGAGTTCAACAAAGGGAATGTAATGTAGGAACCTAAGATCTCAAGGAGGAAAACTGGTTATTTGAAAGTGAAGATTATGTCTCATTCCACATTCAAGGTTTCTACTGAGGGCAGTTAATTGCTCAGTGATGCTCATTTAAACAGGAGGTGTTGGAAGGTTTGTACTTCAATATTTCTGGCATTGGGCAAGTTGACCCACAGATGTCGTTAGCGGGTACTGTGTCTAACGTGAGGAGTAATATCAACCAATCTGACTAAGTCACAGGTGGTACAGTGTAGATTCCTGCAGTCATTTCTCGGAGACAGAGGTTTACAAACACAGCAGTTACAATTTTTCTGAATGAATATGAATAAAGCCAAGACCCGTGTAAAGGATATCAGAAAGTTCGATAAAGTACATCACAAATGTAAACCTCATGCAGACAATAAACAAGGAGTAAAAAGGGAACTGTAACACTTGGTGATGTTTTTAATTTTATCTGTAATTCTTTTTCAAACAAAACTAATAAAAGATTAAAAGGAAAGACAAATCCTACATGAGACTTTATAGAGATGCTAACTTAATCTACCTAGGGTCAACCACTTGAAAATTCAAATACTTCACATAGTTGGTCTTGAAATCAGAAGATCAGAAAACAAGAGTTTACTGGCATGGAGCGTGAGAAACATGAATTATGGTTTTGATCAAAGTTCATGTGCATGCTGCATGCCAGTATAGTTGCCATATTTACAGGGTAATGGTACCGGGTAATATGACTAGTTCAGATGATCATGCCCTAAAACTATGGAGAACTTTCAAAGGAATAATCAAGACACATAACTTGGGGTCAGTCTTAAAGAAAGGTTGAACAGTCACAATCAAAAAACAGTCACATAACAAACTGAATGCACCAATACCCTCAAAGAACTAACTGTCATCAATGATTAGCACATTGACATAATCATGCCTATGAATTTGACAATTTCACATAACAATAGCTGATTCAACTTAATTTGCGACATTCCACATAGCTGATAACAGGAGGAATAGTACATAGGACAGAGTTGGGAGAAGGCTTATAAAATGTTGACCAAACTGGTTTTACAGATAACTTTCACCCAAAAATCTTAAAGCAAGTGACAACTTTGCAAATAATTCTGTCCAAACTCTGCCCTATGTCCATTCCTGTCATAAAATAGAAATGATGACAAAAATGCAGTTAATACAAACAAGGAGAAAAGCTTGGTACAGTCTCAATAATACAGTAGTGTACCTCCTGTAATGGCACCTGACCCTGGGGAGCCTCAGGCATGCCTAACCTCTGCTTGACCTCATCAGCTAAAAGTTTGCCTTGAAGGTACTCATCAAGGGCCTCGACATCCTGTTATCAAAGTCAATGATATGATTCAAAATAGAATGTCCAGGAGCTGCATCCTAATATCAAGTACGTATCTTATCTAATGTATACTTGATGTTATACGAAGTCATGCTTCATTCGCCTTCTGGGAGATGGTCATAAGCAAGGTTTAGCTCAAGAGACTTAGAACTGTATAATTCACTGTGAGACCATGGTTAACTTGATCCAAAACACTGCCAAGTGTTGCCAGATGAATAACGCTGACTAATGCTGCTGTCAGCACCAGTGACCTAAATGCACACACCAGATGAATAGGCAGGTCACTTAGAAGTTGTGAATCAAGTTAACTATGGGCTGATCGCACTCTTTAGAAAGATTGGAGTTATAATACCCTACACCTATAATTTCTGAGAGTGCAAATCTTATGTTGATCCAAAACACTTTCAGGCAATTTCAGAAGTAATGTTTTTAAGAAATGGAATAAATATGTCTAAAATAACTTGGCTACCTTTTTGATGTGATTAAGGGTGGGTCTTTTAATAACTAAATAGGGGACAAAATTCTGTGGAAACCGAACATAGAAATGGAAGAAAGAGTTGAGCCAAGTTGAAATGGTGCAATTGACACATGTGGATAGAATATAAATAACTTCAAACGGTAAAGGGATGGGTAGTATGATAGAAACCTTGAACTACGTCTTCCCGTTGCATCATCTCCAATGCACACAGACATAAAATTTGCCATATTATGATACAAAGCATTTTTCAGCACATATGTACAAGGTCATTCTTGAATCACCTCTGTCAATGAAATTAACCATTGTATTAGCTATGTACATTACTGCGCCATGCAAGGGAGGATGGAGACATTCTACAATGTCACGGCACCAGCAATGTTGAAAACGTGGTGTGCTCTCACTTCTGTCGAGAAAAAAGAACTAACACAATATGGTGAATATAGTGACAATGCTTACCTCGACCTCCCATCCTTCACTTTCTCCCGCCAACTGATAATGCTTCTTTCTCAGCTCAGCAAGCTTGACCCGTTCCTTCTCAAGATCGTTCTCAAGTTGTAGTACCCGGACTTGTGAATTCATCTCCATCCTCTTTGCTTGTGTCAGAGACACTTGAGAGAAATCCATTGTGTCTGCAACAGAAAGATTCTCCATGAGCAAAAGAATGAGACTCAGTGCCAGCATTTCTATTGTATAGGGCAATTATGGTCTCAAAAGAACTTTAAGTGGGATAGAAGAATAACAGGATATCAGAGCATATACGACAACCATCGATCAGATCATGGATTTCATATGGTAAATCTGCTTACCTTTCTCCTCAATCATAGAAGCACCCGCCTTGGCCGAGGCGACCACATTGCCCGTCGCCTGTGTCACTCCCTTCGAAGCACTCGTCAGATCGGCTAAGCTCTTACTCTTCGGGTCAGCCTTGACTCGCGACGCCACCACCAGTTGCGTTGTGCTTGCTGCGATGTCTTGAGAACTCACGATCACCTCCTCAAATGTGCCATTACCTCTCACCAGTTTATCAGCCGAGTCTCTGTAAAGGAAAAAGTGTATTATCATTGGGAGGTACTTTGCTCAAAGTGCTTTGGGGATTATAATCATCGCTATTTGCTAGAGTTTCAAGCACTCATTTAAACTAGAGCAGGAGAACTACCAAGAAGTGACTCAGCCAGGAGTCGACCCACAATCTCTGGATCACGAGGCCAACCCTCTTCTTAAACTTCTGTATCAAAAGATCAACATCAGGTGCCCGCCTCATGAATGGAAGGTCAAAGTTTCAAGCCCCGTTGGTAGCTCTTTTCAATCTGCCTGGCTGGTTAGCTGACAACTAGTTAAATGAGAAGAGGAAGAAGACTTAAAGGATGCTTACAGTAAGTGATTAGCACCTGCCCCGACCGCCTTTGCAGCAGATATCAATCCTTCTGTCCACCGGTGGTGTTTCTTGAAGAACTCCTTAGAGTCTGCTGCACCCTGGAATGTCAAAGAGAACACTTAGCATCTGGGAACACCTTGTTTGTACTCTATTAACACACCTGAGTGAAATATGAATGCTTCATGTAAGAGATGCTTGATATAAATTCAGGGAATACTTACTCGGCCCTGCGCTACGATTTCTCTCTGTAAGGCTTTAGATTTCTCCACTAAGATCTTGATAGCCTGGAATTAGAAATGAACACAAATTATTGACAGGTGATCAGTCTCACCTACAGTACAGACAAGTTAGTTTTATCTTGTGCTCTTTACTCCTCTTCTCTACAAGATATTCAACACTATGTAGATCACATCATTGGTATTTTTGTAAATGTTTGCGTGGATGATGATCGAAACGTACCTTCATCAGCGCAGTACAAGAATCAATGATTCGCTCATTGACTTCCAATTGGATACCACTGTGGTCCTTACGTGATGACTCGAGCATGTCCTGAAAGATGAAAAACGGTGAAAATGTACTTGACCTTGAGCACGGTCGCAAAAAAGTATAGAAATTGAATAGAATCAGTATAATAGTCCTAAGTTCACAATGTGGCCAACTAGATATTTGAAATGGACTCTTCACAAATTTCCCACCTGATGCCTGGGATTAGGTTAAACCATAACCTCCCTTTTAAGTCAGAGGGTTATATTTGCAAGTTTCTTACCTGAAATCTTGATGCCGCTTGGTCTATAGCCTCCTGCGTTGAGTACATCTCCTGGTCCACAAGGTCTCCTAGTTCCTCTGGTTTCACATCCTGGATCTTAGGTCGTAATTCTTCTGCCATGGCATGAATCTGACGCAAGGATGCCAAAACCTCGTCAACCTCGGCTGGGATGTTGTCGTGGGCATCCTGGCGTATCAGGCCAAGTAGACTCAAACCATCTGTGCCACATTTACGACATTTAGATGCCAATTCTGAAAGCAGGAAGAAAATTGTCAAATCACACAGTGACAAACAACTTGTTTTTACCTGAAAAGCTCAGAATTTCAAACATAATTTTTAAGCATCGAAACATCCAGCCATCATAGCGTCAGGTTTCTCTTGCCTACAAAACAATAACAAGACTTACCATCTCCTTTTTCTATCGGGGCAGAATGAGATGTTGCTTTTCCATTGATGATGCAATCACCAGCTCGGTAAGAAAACATGGAGAGCTTCTGGACAATGTCATCGATAACTGGAACAGGACAAGCAAGATTTAGTTCCTCTTCTTCACTTTCACTCAATTCAACCATCTCTCTGGTATGCAAAGTTGACTGTAAATCAGACACTTGAAACCAATGGCAAATGATCTATTTAGTTTGAAAGAGGTTTTAATGAGGCAAAAACCTACATGAAAGACATGTTTTTCCATGATATCCTGACGAGTGATGACCGACTGCTATACAGGAGGTATTTGCCAGTTTGTCGCGCTCTTGGAACTCAGTTGAATCTGACCTATAAACTGAAGCCCTCCTCAAAAATCGACCACCAACTTACCTCCCTCTTGTTTTGGATGTGCCTTAAAGTTCTCACATGCTGTCCTCAGTTCCTCAGTCGATGTAATGGTCGGGTCGATCCGTGAGATAAGATAGTCTGCTGAGCATTTGACAGCAATCAGGCCAGGGTTATCAAACTGTTCCAGAGCATCGTTCAATATTGACTCTGCCTCCTCTACGGCATGGACTGGAAGAGGGAAAGGAATATTATGAATGTTACAATGCTTGCCACATACTTCTCGATATCCCACATCACCGCCAGACAACCTTCATGCTCATTTTCATGTTCTTATCAACTGTAGATCGAACATCACGTTGAAAACTAAATACACATGTTTGCCTGCGACATCACCTTGCTCTTTACATTAGACACTAGCTCAGATACAAGAATGGTTTGGTTTATGAAGCTGACACCTGACTTCAGCTGACTGTTGGTCCCTCAGACTCTTGTTGTCAGGTTCCAGCTCCTGGTAGCTTCATGTACACCTTCAACATCATATATCCTATCCAATAGCGCTCACATAGTCATTGGCATTGAGAATGAGTATGGTTGGAATCAGTCATTTCCACACAATATTATTTCTTACCCAGTATTTTATGTTGAGTATCCATATGTTCGGTCTTGAGCCTCTCGATGTCGTCCTGTTTCTGTTTCTCGAGCTCCTTCAGCTTAGCTTCAAGAGCAACAAGACTTTCCTTCGTACACTGGAAACAAGCAATTAACAACTTTAGACTGGTAGACACAAAGGAGACCTTCAGTTGAGATGAGTGTACATGATTGTACTTTTCCACTTCACTGAGGAGCATGTCAGGAATGGAAAGTCACCACTGGGCTCAGAGGAGCAATAAGGTGACATTACATCATAACTCCCGCCATCTGAACAAAGGCTCCTGAACCTGAAGGACTGAAACAACAACAGCTCAGCCAACGAAAAGACAAAGTTAATATAACGAACCAAAGGAAAATGAAATAAGCTAAATCTCTTAGAAAACTAAAAGAGCAAAGATAATCTTCTAATCTCCCTTGAACAGAATCTGAAGAAGATTCAAGAAGAGGTTCTTCATCATGAAGTCAATTGATGAATGAAGTACAGATAGATGTGACAAAGAAACATTGGCGACATGAGGTTCTAATGTGTCCCTATCAACTCAAAACAAGTAAATAAGCAGACGTACAAGCTAAATAGGACCCTGAATGAATAATGAGGCTTTTGAAATGAAAGAATACCATGACTCGGCAGCAGTCACAATTTCTTGGGACTTCAGTTGGATTAACATAGCCATAGACACCATACTGGAACGGATGCAGGAACACAGTGGGTAATTACATTCAAATGGGCATTCCAACATGTAGATCACATTTTAGTGAGGAATCACAGATCTGCAAGTGCATTGGAATCCTATGTTTTGCTCGAATCAGGACTGCCATGTCAGCGTGACATGTAAACCTTTGTCTTTGTTTCTCGGAGGTGATGGAGACTTTAAAGATATTAGTGCTTCAGAATATATTCCACAAAGGATCGCCGTCAGAATACATTTGAGACAATATGACAAAGCCAACTGACCTCGAGCTCCTTTACAATGCCCGTCTTGGAGCCCTGCGTCTCCTTCAGTTGCGTCTGCACCTGTTCATAACTCTCCTTCAGGTTGCCATGCTCCAGCTCCATGTCGTGTAACTTCTCCTCAGTGTCATGTAACAGCGTGTCTAACTCCTGTTTCAAGCCTTCCAACTCCTTACGCTCTTCTTCTGTCTGCTGGAGGGAATTTTCTAGCGCACCTTTTGACTTCTCGATGGCCTGAAGCTTGTCTTCCATGTCCTGAAAGCAAATGATTTCAATTATATATGTATAAGAGGCAATTAGAATTCTCAAAACAGTCCAACGATGGTCTCAATTACAGTTCAGTCAAGGCTACCTCTCTACAAGACCCGACCTAGTCTTGCAGAAAGCATTTTGGCGACCAAAATAGCAGTGAATATTCTTTTGAGCTAATAGGTTTTCCTACCTTTTTCTCCTGCTCCAGCTGCATGACTAAAGCCTTAGTTGAAGCGAGCTGGTTGGTCGTGTCATCTGACGACTTCTGCATCATACTCTCAACCATCTTCTTCTCATTCTTTGCAAGATCGAGCTGACCTTCCAATTCCTGGAAAGCAGAAAATGCCAAGTCAGCAAATTTGAACGACAGGACAACAGAGCCCGATGATTTTGCAATAATCAAAAAAAATATCCTCAAATTTTTTTCTCTTTTTGTTTGTTTTCTTACTAAGTGGTGCTGTGTTTTAAATGTGTTGGGTGAGATATTCAAAACAGTCAGGGAGAACACTGAACCTGTGCAACTTGACCTCCTATCTGATCTATCTTTCATCATATAGGCCAAGTTTTACAAAGACCTGTTTTCTAATACACTGTCCTTCCTTTTTTATGATCATGAGCAGATGACTTTGTTGTACACCAAGCAGAAACAACAAAGTAATGGGCGTTATAGATTAAAATCAACTGCATACATTATTAGTGAAACACAAATGGAAATGATGTACAAATGCGTCACATGATGATCAGGTATTATTTATATTGGACATTGAGGCGCATGACTCATGCAGATTAGAAATATTTCATCAAAGAAAAAGTGTGCATGTGGGGGTAGTAATGAATGATTGCTGATTTGTGAAAACTTTCGCACAGAACTGGAAAATGGTAAAAACAAGAGCTCTAGATGATGTCAGCATTGAGTTACAATGAGACTGGCATGACCATATCAAAGACGAAATGGCCTTCATTCGATTTTCCTTCATCTCCATCACTTGATGCAAGGCATTACACTATAAGTCACACTCTACCCACAAAACTAAAAGAGGACTGCCTCGGCGTCAAAAATCTTCCTGGCAATTCCTATCCAACTCTGAGGGCTGAATTTATAAGAGTGTGCACACCACAAGCATACACATGCAACAACATGTATGAGTTTTAGTCATTATATATCAAAAAGAAGAAAAAAAGCATGATCAAACGTCATTCCACATGAGTATGATTCTGACACAAAACATTAACATCATCTTTTTATTGAAAACAAAGGCCAATATTTCTTTGAACATTGTGAAAGCAAGAAAAAACATTTCTATATAAATAATATAATGAACACTGAATAATAATTTCATTCTGAAAGAATAAATGATACATGAAACATAGATGGAACTCTTGAAATCAGGAGAAGATCCAAAATGCACAGGGCATACATGTCACAGTAGGTGACATCAACTGTTGATGTCATTATCTCCATGCAATCTCTTCACCACAAGCAATGGAAACTAGTTTTTCCATTCTTTTCATAATCAACAATTTGCTTCTTTCAAGATCAATGCATTGGCAGTGGAGTGGCCAAACTTTGCCAAATTGTGGGGCGAGGTTCTGTTAAAAAGGACATCCCGTTGCAGTGTAATAATCAAAAGTGTCCAACCCCATAACTCGGGGAAGTTCAACAACTCCACTGCTTGTTATGCTGATTTGGAAATATGTGGAGTAATACTCCTGTATAGCCTGCTGTGGATATGCCCATGATGTGCATGCTGAAAGGTGGAATGATGGGAAAAGCAATTCGGGAATGCAGAGCTGACAGAATTTCAAACCTCTGGGAAGTTGGTGATGGAGTACCTCTAAAACAGAATACATCAACGAGGTTAGACTAGTGGGGTAAGGAGATATGGAACGAAACAGGTTTAGCATTGCTGACTTTGATCACTATCTGGTAAGGTTTATGACAACAAGTAAGAATTTGAATGTTGTGAGGGACAACTTTCCAAGTGATATGAACTTAAGCATGTCTGTGTGTTGGTGTTGATGTCACTGTTTTATATTTCAACTCAATCCCGATCATGGCAACTTCCCGTCCGATCTCAAGCACTACGCCTCACCTTCTTCTCCTGTTCCTTGTCTTCTAGGACTTTCTTGGCACTTCCCAACTGTTTATTCACCTCTGCATGCTGTAATGGGAAAACAATGAAATATATGACTCAAGTCTAGTCAAGCTTGAATTCATCTGAGCAGAGCTCAATTTGGCAAGAAATAGGGGAAAATCCCCAGAAGTCAGTCCACATTTTGATAACTTCTCAAACACTTCTGTTTGTCAAAACCATACTCCACAAGATCCCTGAGGAAGCTTTCTAGGAAAGAGAGAGAATCAATCAACTTTCTGCCATTTCTACGCTGGAACAAGGTGTACATTTCAATCTCCTCATGTCCTACTTACCGTTCTGATGAGAGAAACATGCTCCTGTCTTAGCTGACCATAGATATCTTTCATCTTCTTGAACTTTTCTTCATTTGCCTTGGCAAGTTCTAAGAAAGAACAAGCAAAGTTATACATTATTTTCATCTGAGCCCATGATTCAGGCATTATAGATAGAGAATATGCCAATGCCCCAAAAAGCAGGGCTACGTAATCTAAAATTTCCCCCATTTAGTGTTACTTCAGGTAAACACTTTTCATGTTCACTCTCATAACAGGTTTATATAGTAAAAGACTGGTCTACCATCACATACACAACATGAACTGTACTTACTGTCGACAGATTGTAACTGCACCGCCACCTCATCATTTCTTGCTTTCATCTCAAGCTCGCTGCGAAGGCGATTATTTTCCTGAAAAATGATTACTGTCTTCAGCAACGGTCATCCACTCGACACAACTCGACACAGACGAGTGATCACTTGGCAGCTTTAATTGATACCAATCTAAGAAGATGATGTCGCACATCTTACCTCTCCTGCATGTTGGGCTAACTTCTTCACCGACTCCAGCTCTGTTTCAAGGTTCATGATCTGTTCCCTCAGTGCTTGCACAGTAACCATATGCTGTAAAGACACACAATAGAAAGATTGAGTATCACTCAATCCTAGCAACAGAAATACACAAGACTAATCAACTGACTTTATCACAGCAGTCTGCTTAAATGGCGGCATAATATACATGTTTTCAGGCCGGCCTCAGGTCACCCATCATGTTGAGTTGCTCATGAGATGATCAATTTCAAAAATCGCATCTTACATCCTCCCTCATTCTGTTTATTTCTCTCTTCAGTCTCTCGATTTCCCTATGGAGTTGCTCTATCAGTTTATCTCTGAAAAATGACGATAAGGAAAATCAAGGCCCAGCCAAATGGAGCAAACATATCTTTCCATCAGCATGAAGTTACCAACAATCAAGGCACACACAGATATCAGACAAAACCAAACTTAACTTGGCAACTCAAGAATGTGTTTAACTGCCAGCAGAAGATTCTTATGACAACATTGTCTTTTCATGATATTTTTATTATTACTCAGGTTACTCATATATATATTGAAGTATGGGAATTTAGAACAAGCGTGAATTTAACTAAAATGAATACTCACTTCTCCTCTAACTTCGGATCTTTCTCAGTGAAGTTAAAGTTACCCATATTGCCACCAAATACACTGTCAAACCGGTCAGGTATGGGCTGAAATTAGTGGAAAAGAAATACAATGACAATATTTTGGGTCTTGATTCTGATTTAGCAGTGCTCTTGATCATCAAACAATAGACACTGCAATCTATAGACAACAGCATTCATCACCAGAACATGATTGTCAATATACGATTTGGAAATACAGGAGAAGAAGAATTGGTTAACATATGAGTATGGTATTGGAGAAACAGTAAGAGTGAAAATTGCTTACATTAGGATAAGCTAATGCTACAACGTCAGTTTCAACTTTTTTTGGCATCTTGACTATCAGGCAAGTCCATCCATGGACACAGCAAAATCTTATCTTGGTGTATGGAGAAGATTAACTATCCTGGGCTTATCATGTGGTCTGATTACTGACAACTATTCCAGAATGGCCAAAGAACGATTATATCCAGCTTGAATTTGAAGACTGACTCAATACAGTAACTACATACAGACATTACAGATTTTCAAATTTCACAACGAATCATAATCAATCATCTCTACGCCCTACATGAAACTGTGTGTTCGTTTCTGAGTACCACCAATTTGGATATTGACCAGTAGCAACAGTGGAGATGAGAGGGGCTCTTAGAAATGAAATCTATCAGTGCTCAGAGACCAATTATTGGCTGGTACTCTTCAATACAAGGCTTAGCTCAACAGGCAGTCAAATGTGAGATATGTCAAATAGAACAACGCAGTACTAACCGGTTGTGGTGGCTCTGCCGTATCGATTAAGGAGTCCACCTCAGGTTCAGGGTCAGGCTGGGCTTCTGGCACAACCACCTCCAACCTCTCATGGCGATGGAGTTCAGAGGCGACAAGGAAATTAGGAGGATTCTGAAAAGATGACAGAAGAAACAGGTGACAATGAGCGCTTTCAAATGTTACAATTAGATCAAAAGCTGCGGCCTTTGTTGTAAAGAAGAATCCTAAAGTTGTTTTCTTCAAAGCAATCTTGAAAATCAAAACTATTTTCACTAATTTTGAAAAAGTTATTGATTTGAAAAATATTTTTTACTCAGACATCATATTACTGCAGTTGAGGTGACGGAAGAGAAGCAAGGGATCAGATTCTTACTTTCGGCAAGCAACGGTAGTCGTACTATTGAATCCTGTTCTGGTGTGGTATACTTACATCAGGTACTGAGGGCACGCATAACAAATTCTTAAAGTATTGTAGATTGCGGGAACTATAGTAGAAATTCTTCAGACTGAAAACAGAAAGGATCATTCTGAGGTCCTTCAGCCAAAACAAAGAAAAGAAGACAAAGAAAAGTTTTCATACATGGACATTGGTTTGGGTTGTTTTATACAATTAAATACCGTTTAAATCAGAGCCATGTATCAGGGAAAGGGTTATCATAGGGAAAGGGACATCAATCAGACTCTGATACAAGAAATGGCTCCTATCAGACAATATTTTTATTTCAACATTGTTATTTCAATTTCTACACTGGGTTGAGCACATGCTTGTAATAGATGCCCATAGTCCAATTAGCCGACCAGACAAGCTCCAGCCACAGCTGTTGCCCTAGAATGTGAATAAGAGCAATAGTTATCGACAATACATTACGTTACACTCCGTACTGAATTCTCTTATTTGTTACACTTCAAATGTATTTAAACAAATAGGCCCGACATGATCTCCACCAGTTCTGATTGAGTATTATCAATCTTCAGCACCCTACCTTTTGAACTGCTGTCCGAATCTATCCCTGTGACCAGCCAGGGTGTCAGCAGGAAGACCTGAATGAAGGGATAAATTATATTTACATAGGTCGGGTAGCATTTTCTATCAGTTAAAGAAAAGTGTTCATAATTCGAATGCTAAGCTTTAATGGGAAGCGCAGTGGCATAGTAGAGAAGCATCTGACTTGTAATCGGAAGATCATGGGTTCAAGGCTTGGCCAGTGCCACTCAAAACTTTCAACTGGCCTGAAATGTCCAAGAGTAGCACAGCACGTGCACTGACCTCTTCTTTGAAGGATGCTTTACAGGCTGATTCCTGAACTGAGAAGAGTACCTACTTGCATGAAGCTTGAATAATAATTTGACTATATAATCATAGAGAAGGGCAGAGTCTTGGATACACGGGATGAGTGGTGCCAGACGACATTGGCCGGTTGCTGTCATGGAGTTAGAGCGTGACATATCCAGGGAACCAAACACTGAAAGATATAATTTCAAGTACTTGAAATTTCAGGAATGCAACTCCCAAGGCAAAATCAAATAGACGACAAGCCCATTATGATATTCAATTTGCTATGGAGACAGCATTTATTTCATATTTACCTCCAGCTTGTAGCGTTAGGATCTCGTCCATGTAATCCAGCATGTCAACACTCACTTCGAAACTGCAAAAGAAATGAATGAGGTGAACGTAAGTGTAATAAAGCATTACAATTCTGACCACCCATTTTTGGAGGAAGGGTATTAAACCAAACCCAGTATACTGTAGAACAAGAGGATGATAGATGGGAGGGTATATGGACACACCAGATCAAGGACCATACCGAGATACACGTGTGTATACAAAATGGGTTGGAATTTAGGATTTTGAAAAACGTCTTAAGCTCAAACTATAGCTCACCTCCCCTGCATACGATTGCTAGTTGATCTGCGGAAGAATCAACAGAGAATTTTCACAAACTGTTTGATTTGAATAGAAAATGTGCCTGTACATTTCTTAACTTTGTAACTGTTCCAAACAACCATTCCTAAGTAAAATTCCTCTGGAATCAATACAAGTTGGCAACCAATTTCAGTAGTGACTATTTCGCCAAATTTACATGCATCATTTCAAGAATTCCAGTTGGTTTTTAAGAGTACCATCACAGTGATGTGTATGTCTCTTCTTTAGAGTAATGTCACAATGCAACAAGTAAACATAAGGAGTCACTCACTGGCTATTAATGTCCCTGCCAACAATCTCATCTAGTTCTTCGTCTGATAATTTTAGGCTGCCTGGAATTGCCGGGTACTGGAAACCAAAAGAAAACAGTTTTTAGGTGAGAAACCCCAAATCCATGCCTGTCAGTGCACTCATGTTCAAGGCATGCGATAGGCATTACAAAACCATTACGAAATATTCTATGATCTTTCGAACACATGTTTCCTTAAACGACGACCTTATCTTGCAAGTCACCTTCTGCCAGCAAAGGTCACTTGAAATCCTACTCTCGATGTTTTGAAATGAACAATTTCAGGGTGCCGTACCTTTTTGTGGAATGTGAGTTTCTGCACCAGCAGCCTTGTGTACAACTTGATCAGTTTTCCATATCCATCCTTCAAGTGACCCTGCAAGTGCAAGCAAAATATGATTATATTACCATGACCATATGAGTTACTAAAGTGGAACCTCCCCTGGACACCTAGGACAGACACCCTCTATAAAAAAGATGTTGATTTTGTTCATTTCTATTCAATTTGACCTCAATAACCAGCACACCTCTCTGTTATGGACAGTGTTTGTCAGTCCCAAATGTGTCCTTATTCATTTTAACTTTAAAGAAAATCAAATACTAATCTGAGGGTTCTCACCCATAATTTTCCAAGATCCGTCAAATGGGAACAGTACTTCTGGGAATCGAGGATAACCTGTAAGATAGAAAGCAGTCAATTAAGCAAACACGGCCAGACGTGCACTTTGTAGTAGTTTTTCAAGGATTGTGTGAAACCAGCTCATTTCAGCAGCTAGTTGACACCAATGGGGAAGATTTTGCAACAGAAGGGGTTAATTCTTCTTATTTTGTATCCCACTCCAGGATACATTTTGACCTTGTCAATGAGCCTATAATCGGACTGACAACGTTGGTTAACTATCAATATCGGATCGTGATTGTCTCACAAGGGAACATCCTGCATCATGTCAAGTGATCCTTGAAAAGGACAATTGAACTCTTCAGCATAAATCATGAAAGAAAACAACAACGATAGACTCCTCCCCCCAAATAAATCACTTACTGCATCAATTATATCAGCTCAAATTCAGACCACTTCACATTAAAAGAACTATCAAGATAGAAATAGCCCCAAGATCAATATTCAATCATAAGTTTTCGCAATGCTCTTGTTGCCATAGAAGGTGGAAAGCTTGATTCAGCTCGATGTATGTCAATAAAAGTGTCATACAAGGTCTCCAGAGGTGTTTCACCCATCGTTTAAGTAATACGCGCCAAAATGTTAAACTTTAAGTAGTTATTTTTTACTTGCACGTAGGGGCAGGATGACTTTATGAAATGTGGAGAGTTTCAAGAGCAGCAGAAGGTCAGCTTATTGTGTCAAGAGCAACTTCAACTAAAGTGTTCACTTAAATGAGTTGGAAGGCAAGGTGACCTGCTTCCAATCCAACACAAGAAAAATGCTTCTAACAAGGCATTTTTGGAAATGATTTAGTATAATAAACACTCAAGGCTATTCACCAAGTTTCCAGTTTATTTTAATTTTAATTCTAATTTGAGATAATAAATCATTTTAGTAGAAAATAGTTTACAGTTTTTGTCAACATGACCAGCTGCATTCAGATTCAATCAGAATATTTCAGCATGTTCATGTCACACTTGTCATGCCAGCATGAGTTAGTAGCCCCAGATTCCATTCACGGGAAAATACATTATTCATGGCCGCATTGATTCAATTATTGTGCCATTCTACCACTCAATACCCGTCAAAATACCACTTGTCTTTTCATGAAACACATACAGGATTCAAGACTGATTTGACATTGTTTGACACGCAACTGACTCACAACTAACAGTTACTGATTTACACTAGCATGACCAGAGAGCTAATGCATGAGCTAAAGAATGTCACACAGATATAGGCACCCCAGCCAGAGAATCGCCAGGGGGGACTATCCAGGTGGAAATGCAGCTAGATTAGACAATAATAGACCAAAAACCACTACATAGATCACAGTGCAGTTTTATTTCCTACTCTTGTGGAAGTTCTGCCCCATCAAGCACTGGGGAGGACCTGGAATGACTGGACAATAGACATGGTCAAAATGGCCCAATAAATGATGTATGAGAGAGTTGACAACCACTGCTAAGCGACTGACCTACATTTACTCATACCTATACTGGCTATAGTGAAAACAGGGAATACTTACATTTTTATGACCATCTCTCATCAACTTGTGCAGAACATGAAGGAACTTCCAACATATAATCGGGTTCCCTTGCAGGGGAAGCTTGTTTGACACACTCCAAAACATCCCACCGCCATTTTCTTGAAATGTTCCGATAATTGCACCTGACAAGTGGTCAAGGGAAAAAAACTGGACACCTGATATATGCAAAGGGAACAACTGTTCAACATCTATATGTCATGACACCAGCTTCTGAAGGGTCAATTTCATGTACACATGTAATCAAATTTGATAGTAGTTTTTTCATATCGCCCAAACTATGTATCTATATATTCTAGCAGGAATACAACAATTCCTGATGAAAGTCAAAACATACATTGTAAACAAACCAACTAATAAAGTTCATTTAGTTGTCAAAAGGATACTTCTGACATGTTTCTCTTTCACAGGCACTTCATTTGCACTGATCGCTTTCTGGATGCTCGTCGTCTGGAATTATAAAAAAGAAATTGATATAAAGGCATTATCCAGCATCTGGAAAGATATTTGTCCAATAAGACAAGCTCATGAACAAAACACATCTTACCACCTCAGAATCCTCATAGGCCTACCTTGTAACTCATTTTACGGATGATTGAGTAGAAGAGTTGAGCAAAAATACTAAATGTACATGAAGCACTGAGTATACGCTCACAGTGTCTTCAGACTCGACCTCCCACTTCAGCAAGACTCAATGCGAGTTCATAGGAAAAGACCACATTGAGTAGGAAGGCTTTATAAGTATCTCATCATGCAATCCCACACCATAAGTAGCTGCCTCCTCACACAATTATAATTTTCCGGTCAGAAGATACCAAATGTAGGTCAAGGGAAATCAAAATCATACACTACATTCAATGATGATATTATGGCATCCATGGGCATCACGATATCATATCCATTTTCTATGTTTGGAAAGGTTTTTTTTACGAGACTGCAGTTTTCTGTTGGCAGAAATTATAACCCTTCTGACAATCTTTGGACTCAAACATTCTTCCTTTGTGATTATTTTCAAAAGTGATGATAATTGTGGATTTTTCACGTTGTATTAGCTACCGCTTTCAAACCTCCCTTTTCCGACTCCCCCCGGATCTGGCCCTGCCTTACTCCACTGCCAATGGTGCGTCTATTCTAGTTGTCACTACTGTGACAAATACATGCAGTGGCACACACATAAACACTAATTTGTAGCACATCACCCAAAATTGCTTACTAAAATCCCCATCACATCAAAATACAGTACCAATTTGATCCTGCAATATACAATCTTGTAATGGATACACGTGCTACCATCTATCATGTTGATGCGAGACTAATTCATGTGTTCATGGCAACAGCTGCTTTTAATATCACAGATATTCACGCACAGGCCTACATATTGTAATGCTGTCATCCAAGGCACTGGGCGGTGTTGAATGAATCGTCAAAGTAAAGCAAACCATTCACATAACAGAAGTGAAAGTGTTACTGTAAAGTCTCATCCAGCCTCCAGGTAGCCTACTGTCAGTGTCAAACAACGGCAACTGGATATGGTGTAGAGTATGAATTAGCCTTGCAATGACGTACAAAACTGAGATTTTATTGACCAATGCCTTGATCCAGTGTAGACCAGCAGCAAGCCACCATGGCACCACCACCGAACACTCGGGCCTCGGCAGTCGAGGCGGCATCTCTCACCACTGCCACTACCACTGGCACCGCCACCATCAGGCATCAGCCCTCTCAGGCTCAGCTAACTCACGCACACTGCACCTTGACCCACAATATATTGTGGATCTCGATATGGTGGTGACGCATGAGAGTCAGAGTGCTCATACAGATACTCGAGGCCTAATTCAAATTGTAAAGTAAAAATGTGCACAAAATGTACACAACAAACCTGGTGTCTTTCAAAAGTTTCCTTCTCAATCTCTGCTTGGGTTTTACCCCTTGATGACAGCACTCTTGGTAAGGCCATAGTTAAAGGCCAATTTGATCAGTTCATATGCATGCAAATTATCTATTAAAACGGTAGATATCAGGAGTTTTGATCAACAAATCCACACTGACATTTCATGCGAATCCACCTACGCATCGGTGCTGCCGTCTAAACATAGAAAGTGAAACTAACATAGTTGGGTTGGGTCATACTAAACAGCGTCAACCAGCGTCCACCAGGTTTAAAAGCATTTTGCTGACTTAAAATACCTGACAGGATGGAACCAAGGCAGAATAGGACAAAGGCGAAATAAGAAAAGGCAAACAAGGATGAGGCAAGATGAGAGGAAGGCGAGTTAGGAAGAAGGCCAATTGGAACAAAGGCGAGATAAGACGATGGCGAAATCGTAGAAGGCGAATTGAGAAAAGGCAAGTTAGGAGAAGGCTAAATGGGAGAAGGCAAAATTGGATAAGGCGAATAAGGTTAAGGCGAAATGGGCAGATACCGACTTTTAACCTGGTGGACGCTGGTGGGCGCTGGTGAACGCTGTTTATGATGACCGGTTGGGGTTTTTACTCATTTGAAAGCCTTTTTCTCACTACATTTGATATGTTTTGCACATCTGTTCATTGGTATATACGCATGGTTTTCTAATAAACTAATCTAAAAACGATAATCTTGCTGTAGATAGTAGAGAGCCACAAACTTGGAAAGAAGATAATTCTATGGAGCGCAGGATCAGCCATAATTTAGTGCCAGCAGATGGCATACAGGAGGTCTCAAAAACTCATCCCCTTAAAAAAGTAGATCTTGGAAAATCGCCCATGTACATGTTCCTATTGCAATTTTATATTACTACAAATCACAAGGGTGTTATTTGATTACCTGATATAAACTTTCGCATTGTAAATGCGATATACTTTGCATGCACATGACAGTCGAGTTAGCCAGGTCCTTGGTCTGGTTGTAACTTTCTCATCAATCTCACCGCTTTGGTAAGACGGTGGAGCGGTCTAGCCTGATTAGTAGACTGGCCAACTCTTCCCTTTGAAAAGCAGAGAATGGCAGAGCACTGTCGCAATCAACCGGGCTTGATATTCTACTGGATTGACATGGAAGACTAGTCTTTGGTCTGCTTGATATTCTACTGGATTGACATGGAAGACTAGTCTTTGGTCTGCTTGATATTCTACTGGATTGACATGGAAGACTAGTCTTTGGTCTGCTTGATATTCTACTGGATTGACATCGAAGACTAGTCTTTGGTCTGCTTGATATTCTACTGGATTGACATGGAAGATTAGTCTTTGGTCTGCTTGACATTCTACTGGATTGACATGGAAGACTATAGTCTTTGGTCTGCTTGACATTCTACTGGATTGACATGGAAGACTAGTCTTTGGTCTGCTTGATATTCTACTGGATTGACATGGAAGACTAGTCTTTGGTCTGCTTGATATTCTACTGGATTGACATGGAAGACTAGTCTTTGGTCTGCTTGACATTCTACTGGATTGACATGGAAGACTAGTCTTTGGTCTGCTTGATATTCTACTGGATTGACATGGAAGACTAGTCTTTGGTCTGCTTGACATTCTACTGGATTGACATGGAAGACTGGTCTAGACTTGACATGTCTTTTGTCCGATTTTAAGAGTTGCATGACCAAGTAAATCTAGCAAAGTTTTTAGTCAGGTTTGTTTGGGATGAGAATGTACAGCACTGACTGGTACATTCCAGTGTACTGGTCTTTAGTCAGAGTCCAAAGCTTTCTGTATGGACCATGATCCCTGCTTTCCTACACTGTATCCTGGTCTTGTATCCTGATATTATGCACCAGCCGTAGTCTTTTTAGGATGACCTAAATCTTAGAAATAAGACAGAACAACTATTTCATATTTTACTACATGTTGTATTCATCTCATATCAAATAATATCCTTACAAGTCAGCCCACTATTTCAGGCCAATGTTACAATCAATATATACACAAAATTGAATATTTCAATTTTTATAAAGTTCCAAATAAATTAATGAAAGGACCAACTTATACATGTTTCAACTGTACATTATGGAATGATATTTGTTTGGCTTTGGACCCTCAAGACCCTGATGACAATATACTGTGTAAAAATACAAAAAATCACTGTACAAATTATTGATACCTAAGAAAATAACTTCATTTACGATATTATGCACACTTTTTATCCAATATTGTCCAATGCATCTTATAAATCATACAAATTTACAGAGTAACTGCATGCAGTTCATTAAAAAAGAAGTCGCAAAGAAATCAAAAGATTTCTAAAAGGAAACTGAGTAAGTAATCATGCTTCCACGGGCCAATTTCTTATTGGGTCATAAATCAGTTATTTCTTGGTATAACATGCCCTATTATACATGTATATAGTAAGCTAAGTAAAGCATATAATATAGGAGCGATCCTGCCTGACGTCTCCAATTTTGATGATTCTGGTTTTATTGGATGGATTTCCACTCAAACAACAAACAAAACAGATCAATTCAAACCTGGATGGAATGCTTCAGGATGGATTATAAAAGGTAATTGTAAAACATCACCCAAACTCAATACTCCATATCTCTTGCATTGTTAACAAAATACTGTAAAATAAGTCAGGAACTGTCACTACTCTCTACAACGAGGGGACATTTATTCATTTTCTAAGACAGTCCTGCATCTTTGAAATTTATGACAGCTCCTGATTGAGTTTACAGTGTGAATGGATGTGGAACTGTTTTCTGGATGGATTAAACAAATACATTGTAATCTTCTAAATGATATGCTACCTCTTGACAAGGATGGATTCATACGAAAGATGAAACAGCAAAATTGGAATAGTTCGATTTCATGGGATGGTTGGTACCAGTCCAACAGAGCATTCTGCAACTTAGACAAATTTGGAGGGAACATCTGAATTTTTTGTCAATATCAACCCAATCCCAGATTTAATCCCCTTGGCAATTGAAGACAGACAATTTGTGTTCTTCATATGCCAAGATGACTCTCAGATATTAAAAAGAATATGTACACTAAACTCTGTTCTGGAAACCTCATTTGCATTAAATCCACCGAGTTATGCTTGCAGTCAGAAAACTTGTACAAAGACCAAATTCTATACCCTCAAAACCTTCAAATGTCCTCATCAACTAACATCTTGAAGCATGCAGAATCTGATCTTTGGGGATTTGACGACGGGGAATATTTCCAGAATACTGCATGGCCGGTACATATCCATTCTGATGAACAGATGCACTTGGAGGTTGATTCCTTGCAGTATACCCTGGGGTCGGCGGCTGCACTTGTTTGGCAAATTGTTCATCAATTTGGTGGGCTGCCTTGGTCGTATTGGTTAAAATTTCATTCGATGCCCGCCTATGTGCTGCATTATAACTTGGTGGAGGCGCACGCACTGGACCAGCACTCACAGGAATGCGTGGTTTATAGGTTACTGGTCTCTGATTAGGAGGGGTATAGCCGATCCCCCGAGCCTGCAGATGCTGTCTTGGCTGCGGAGTTGGTCTACTGTTTGGCATGACCGGCTCAGCATTACTAGTCCGATAATTTGGCGTACTTGTGGAAAATTTAGCAGGGAAACTATCTGAACCACCGCTAGAAAGTCTTTGATTCCTCATCCTG
This sequence comes from Lineus longissimus, assembly GCF_910592395.1. Taxonomy (NCBI): domain Eukaryota; kingdom Metazoa; phylum Nemertea; class Pilidiophora; order Heteronemertea; family Lineidae; genus Lineus; species Lineus longissimus. The sequence continues at coordinate 26,081,091 of NC_088309.1, read as the reverse complement.
ACCGGGATAGGGGGTGCCACTGTGATGTGGGACGAGCTATCGTCCAGAGCAGTGTCTGACATCTCACTAGCAGAATCCAAATTTAAAGCACCATGGAAATTGCTATTGATACTGTCCCTTTTGTTACTACTATCAGTTGACGTATCCGTGCGTATATCTGTTCCTCCATCACTCCCAAGATTAAAATCAACTATTCGCCGTGTTGATGGTTCCTGGTGGCTACTACTGTCACTATCATGTGATCGTTGTTTACGATGTCTTCCCATGCCAGCGCCTTGGATATGGTGACTCTTCAAGCCGGTGTAGGTAGAAGGGTTCTTAGGAATGGACGGGGGAACAGTGGACATTTGTAATGAAGTCACTGGTTGGTTCGCGACCTTGCCTAGGAAGAGACGGTGTGCCTCCTTCTCCATTCTGTTCACAGATTTCCTCTCCGCATACCGGATGTCGTAGTACTGGTTCATATCATCTTCCGGTGAATTCTCCTGCCCACCCTCTGCGGCTGGTGGCTCTGCACCATCAATACGCGACACTCGTAACTGAAGGTTCTGACGTGCCTCTGGAGTCAAGGTCGGTTTAGGGAGAACTGGGGGAGGTGCCACAGCTTTCTGCCGCGTTTGTACTCCGAAATTGAACTGCTGAGGCTGTGTTTGCCCTCCAGAAACATTTGAAGGTGACTGCAAGGGCCACTGCTCCCGAACATGAGGTGAATTGTACTTTGGTGGTGGAGTCCCTTGCGGAGTGAATCCACTGTGATCCAGAGGAGACAAGCTATAAGTTGAGGTACTGTCAGTAACACTCTTCCTATGTTTCTCTTCATCAGAGAAATCATAGTTGAACTTGTTACAAGATGAAACAACACTAGTAGGTGTGGAATGACTAGGGGTTGACATGTCTTCCTTGGGGGTTGAGGACGCAAGGAATTCACCCATGTCTGACTCCACACTCGTGGTTGGTGTTGACATCTTTAGGGTTGTCTCATCACTCAGATCGTACACCTCAAAACCTTCTGGTGAAGACTGCCTCTCGTGAATAGGAGTCAAAGGTTTATAGTTCAGACGAGGCTTTGGCGCCGATCGAGTCAAAATGTTCTTCACGGTTGTATCGATAGAAGACTCTAAGGGAGCTTCATGAAACACAATGTCATCATCTTCTTCAACAGATACTGTTGGGTTATGTTCAGAATCACGGTTTACTTGGACAAACACTGAGTCTGTACTTGTTGGCAACTGGTTCGCATCGTTCGCTGTTCTGGTATCAGCCGGAACTGTATTCGGATTCTGGTTACTAACTCCCTCGGCTCGAATCATATTTGCACGTGCTGCCTGTTTTTGGATGCTCATGCGCTGCATTTGCTCAAGAGCATGACGCTCCTGTAAAGTTTCTGACAACACTTTCATAGCAATAGCAGAGGGGTCAATGTTACTCATGATATTATGATCCTCAGCCACATCAGAATCGGAGTCCGGTGGAGATGCATCCTGGCGACCGATTGAAGGTTCATTCGTTATGGTACGATCACTAGCACTGCTCCTAGTTGAAGCCATTGAGCTCCGACCATGACTCCGCCTAAATGCACTCATCTTGGAGGTCAGGGTACTAGCGGTGCTGTTACTTTTCAAACTAGCAGCAGACTGCACAGAATACCTCGTATAGGACTGCCGTGACAACGAGCCATCATGTCCTTGCATCTCCTCCCCTTCACTTTGGGAGGAGGTGCTGTACTGAGCCTGATGGTACGCCTTCGTTGAAAAGTAACCATGATTCAGGTTCCTCTCGGATGCGTTCTGACGTATCTGGGCACGTGGCAGTTCAACTGACGAGATGGAACTAGTATCATCCCTGGCATGATCACCTGCATCGACGCTGATCACCTTCGGTAAGTTATCCTCGCCCTGAGAGTCACTGTAACTTGCACTGTCACTGCCGTATTTCGCCCGGATCTGGGTCTGGTGGAGTAGTTGCATTGAAACATTGGGAGCGTGTTTTGATCGGCCCGATTTTCTGCTTACTGGAGGCTGGAAAGGGACAAAAATACAAATTAGTTTTATCAAAAACCTAGAATATTGTCAACACACTTTCTGTTGCAAAAATTTCATCTCTTTCATTTGGGAAGGAGAATCATACATCTACACTCTGCTAAGCCATGTGAGATTTTGTAAATTTGTTTTATGTGGTATATTTTGAAAGCATCTATGTCATTAACATTTTAGTGAAAGACAATAAGAACCTAAGATAGTTACCTGGTGCAAATTGTGACCTCTTGCCCTAAACTTCTCCACCTCAGCAGGGTTGAAGATGGACTTCTTCTGGTGATGCGGTGAGAGTGGTGGTGTACTACCCTTTGAGAAGTTGGAGGTAGAAGTCGCAGAGCCACTTCTAGATGATGCTAGGCTGTCCATACTACTTGAGCTACCCATGGACAACATCCGAGGGGCTTCTTGGGTGTCTGCAAGTAAAACATATGAAACTAAAGCAAATTGTCTATTGGTTGAATATTTTTCGTGAACAATTAGTATTTAGAAGGCTGTATCACATTCTCTAGTCATAACTGACTCCCAAGGATAACAACCGGCCATTTTTACACAGCAGTGCATGGAGAAAGGTTAGGTGGCATCTCATTCCAGCATAGCAATAGTTGATCCTACAATAGGATGGAAAGTAAGGAAGAAAATGTCTGGGAAACTCACCAAAAACAGCTAACAATACTGTGAGAGCAAACTGAAGGGTCCTTCGATTTGCCTGCTTGCCGAGCCTCAAAATCACTTGGTCTCGTCCCACATCGATCAGGTCGAAACCGAGGGACGCAAGGAATTCATGGCATCCTTGGACACGCCAGAGTTTCACGTTGACCTGGATCTCCACGCTGTTCTCTCTCAGCAGTTTGTTGTTGACATCTCGGACGAGGTTGATGATGGCCTCACCTGCCTCGTAGTGTGGTAACATCTTGGTGAGAGCTGTCAGACTGTTGGCGGGCAAACCTGGAATTAACAGATGAATGTCTCAGTTTTTAAAATGTTCAACCCCGATCCCTTTCAATTCTCATATCATATACATTATGCCACTTGAACACTGTCCCAGGTTGCAGTAGTTTAACAAGACATAATGTTTTTTGTGTAAAGGGAATTAGTAATGTCCATCTTGTCTTCGTGATCATGGTCATTGCTAAAACTGATGCAATTTTGACATTCAAATAGCCTTACCTAACATAGCCTGCAGACTAGCACTGCACTGGGTAAGCCGTTCACCAGGGTCACTCGTAGGGAAGAAAACTGCAGGAGGCAGACTGTTAGCAGCTGGCTCGAATCGGAACCCAACCGACATGAGCAGATCCTTCCAGCCTGAAATACTTCCGACCTTGTTCTCAATACTTTGCTGGGTGGTGTACATGGCATTTCGTTGTCCTCGTAAGATTCGCTGGAGGGATTTCTCAATCTGAAAGTAGGGCACATTTAAAGTGAGACAAGTTCAAATCTGCTGGATGATAGAGCTCACAGCAGCTCATGATTTTAGGATCCAGTCTATAACGCTGTGGAATGTTGACTTTCCTAGTCCCATGTTCTACCTGAGCTGTCACACAGGCAGAGGCCTAGCTGTTTGAGCCGACGTTTAGTTCTTGAGGCAATCCCTGAGACCAGTCATACAATATCAACCAGTCTTTCCGACTTTGGTGATTACTAAATGATAATTCCTTTTTGCAATTAGTTTTGATTCAAAAGTAAAAGTTCATGTTTCTTACCAGATGGAGCAGAACTCTCATAGCTTCCCGACACTTGACTGGCTGACGAAGAAGTTCACCAAGCGCATGGCCCATGAGCGCCACCTTGCTGCTGAGTTTGACGTCACTTCCGATCAGCGTCCAACATGCCCAGTTCGATGGATGCGAATACTGACTTGTTGTCTGAACGGTCCTCATAGCCTCTCCTAGAGCACGACTAGCCTTGCAACCCTGAAGGAGGGCTGTGTAGAATGTCTTCATAAAGATCCTTGAAGCTTGTTCCGGGACTGGCCAGAGGGCGAATAGAACACACTGTGCCCCTGCCGCAAGGAGGGCTCGTGTTAATCCAACGACACCATCAGAGTTAATGCGTCCAGCTCGGTCATCTGTATGACCTGAACTCAACACAACAAGTTTGGCACTTAGTTTGATATTGAGGATATCCGCAGCAGTTAAAAGAAACTCTGAGAGAGATGGCCCATCAAATGAGCTACTGAACTCACTGCTACCACTGTCACTGAGATCGTATGCCGTGAAATGTGAATGTAAAGGATCCTGGCGGCTGGGTCCACTAATATCTAATGGGGACAACACAATTGCGGACAGTTTCCAAGACACATGAGTCGAGAAATGAAGCACTTCAGTGTTTGGCATCAGACGGATAACGGCTTCCTTTGATGCATCATTCCCAAGAAGAGATTTCGTTCCTAACATTTCTGCTATAAGTTTTGCTTCATGTTCTGTAGCAGGTAAACTATTCCACTGCCATTGATGAGCAATAGCTGGTACCAGTTTTGGATTACCAACAACCAGGGCACCGGATGGACTTGGGTACAGTTTTGATTGTTTTGCATGGGCTTGGTTTGCCTGGATGGCTTTGAGGGACGGAACCGCGATCAAATCAAACCTCTCGTACAGACACTGGCCTACCTGGCTCCCCTTCAGCACAGGGAAGGGAATGAGATACAGATCTCCTTGAAGCACGAGGACAACTTCACGGTTATTCGGAGCTGCACTCTTATACGCAGCCAAAGCTTCCTCCATAGGGCCGATTAGGAGATTATACAATGAGCCAAGGGGTGGTTTCCCCACGGAAGACAGAGATGAGCGACTCCTGCGAGACATTGTACTTCCTCGTGCAGCATTCGTGTTAAATCCATTGAGACTCCCACTAATACTGAACAAACTGCTCAAACTGTAGTTACTGCAGTTGAACATATGGTTGCGATTCACCATGCGGAGGAATCCTGTGCGATCGTTCTCCGCGTTGAGCTTCTCGCCAAGTTCTTCCAAATGTTGCTGCCACAAATCGTCAGCCTCACTCTCAGTTTCGCTCATCTGGCCGGAGGAATGCAGTGAGAGCCTGGAGACAGAGGCCGTAGGACCATGATGTTCAATACCAAGAGATTCACGCACAGATCCGACGTACTGATCCAAGATGGAGGTTATCGATGGCGTCATGCTCTTAATACTCTGTGTATCCTCAGGATCCGAACTACTATTCTCAATCTCGGTCACGTTACTCTCATGGAATTTTACGACACCATTATCAGGGGTGATCAGCCACGTGTAAAGATATCCTGCTGCGATTGAGAAGTAGAGAATAGCCGCCCTTTGTTTGTTTACAATGTCCAGGATCTGCTGCATGGTGATGGGAGTGTTATCGGTGAAGCCAGCATCGCTACCGGCCTGTCTTTCCAGCAGAAGATCAATGAACGCACGGGTACGCCCTCGCTCTGCTACAACAAGAGCCTCATTGTGTCTACCAAGTGCGACCAGAACTCTCTGAAACAGACAGGCCAAAATTAGTCACTTAAAACAAATACCAGTTTCATTATACAGTGGTATATCTCTTCATAGTGTTATTTAATCCAAACTTTCCCTTCATTTTGGAGACAAACCTTGGAATTACAGCATCTAAAAGCAACAGTTTTCTTTAGCAACTCAAGAATAGATTACTAACCATTATAGGTACTAACAATTTTTCAAACTACAAACCTGTAAAGCTTGATATGAAGCTGTCTGAAGGTCAAACAAGGACATCTGGTAGTCGCTGCTCATCTGAGCATCTCGTCGTATTGTCTCAAACAGCTCTACGGCTTTGTAAAGCTGATGCTGGGAATCATCGAGATCACCATGGGCCAGGAGTGCCAGGCCTAACCTGTGCCGGATCTTGGCTTCATCTTCCTTTCTGCCGAGTTGCTCTGCAATCTGGAGACCTTGGTGCAAGTACTGGACGGCTTGTGGGTAGTTACCAATCGCATGGTGAACTCGGCCTGCAAGATGGATTGGACATTTTACAATCAATTTCAACTCTTGTGTACAATCACCTTCAAGGAAATTCACATTTTATCAAGTTCTTTAGTTGATAGGATAACCTGCAGATGGCACTGCACTAGAATCAAAGGGATTGGTTGGGTGTCCTCCAACTTGACACATGAGACAGGCTATCAACCCATTACTTCTTTTTCATCACTTCAGAGCTTTTTCCTTTGCACTCGCTGCGGCCATAGCAGAACTCCGCTCAATAGACCTACTCACCAAGACTGCTATAAGCTAACGTTTTCGCCACCCGATCATTCATCTGGGCTGCAATACTTAGATGCTGCTCCTGGTACATGATCGCTTGCTCAAAGTTCATGAGAGATTCGTGTGAGAGACCCATATTTCCATAAGCCCGACCTGAAAGGTAGTTGGCAAAAAGATACATTAAAGACAGGGCTCAAGTGTTTCATGCATGATGGTTCAGTTTGGCGAGAGCAAAAGAGAAAATTGGAACGTCACATATTTTCCTGAGATAATGCAAGCAGTATATCCACCCTCTTCTGAAGTAACTGTTCTGATTCTAGTCTCTTTTCAGTATCATTACTTACATTGGCTTGCCATATTCTCCATCTTCTCCGCCATATCGAGGTCCATTTGATGATACTTGAGGGCGGTCTCATACTCTCCCATCTGTTGGTAGACACCACCAAGACCGCATGCAGCATCCCCCTCGCCCGTCTTGTCACCGATCTCACGAGCAACGTTCAACTGATGCTCCAAACATGAGATGGCCTGTTCGAAGTTACCCAGTAAGCTATGTAAGCAGCCAAGCTCGCCGTACGCCGATCCTTTGGCAGCAGCATTGTCCAATTCATGAGCAACAACAAGTCTCTTTTCGAAACAGACAAGAGCTTGTTGGAGGTTCCCTAAAGCACGATGGGCTGTTCCTAACCCTCGGTAGGCTTTCTCCTGACCGACCATGAAGTTCAGGTTCTGCGAAATGGCTAAATACTGCTCATGACAGCGCACTGCCTCCTCAAAGTCAAACAGAGATTCATAGCAGTCACCGAGATTACCGAAAGCTCGACCCTTGTCAAGCATAGCATTATTTCCAGCGACTTGCTCAAGCAATGCAAGTTGTTGTTCAAAGTGCCCTATCGAATCCTCAAACAGACCTAAGTTCATTTTAGTTATTCCCAAATTGCCACAAGCTTGAGACTCAATGTTACAATCTTGTAGTTCTCTAGCACGTGCCAGCTGTTCCTCGTAACATTTGAACGCGTTGGTGTAGTTGCCTAGCGTCATGTGCACGTTACCTAGATTACCATGTGCCTTACACTCGCCCTTTAGATCATTTATCTCCTGCCGAATGGTCAACTCCTGATTGTGGAAACCCAGTGCTTTATCATAAGACTGGATCAGGCGATGAGCGGTCCCAAGAGCACTGTACGCAGAAGCCTCCAAGCTCTTGTCCTTGGTCTGCTTTGCTAGGATCAACTGCTGGTTATACAGTTTGATCCCTTCGGTCGTATTGTCAAGTTTCATAGAGATATCACCCATGTTCCCAAGAGCACGGAACTTCCCTGGGTAATTCTTCAACATGTGCGTAATTGTCAAGAAACACTTTTGGCACTCCAACGCCTTGGCATAGTCTAACAGGGCTTTGTGAGCTAGACCTAAGTTACAATATGCCCTGCCTAAACTCACTTTATCCTGAATGTCTTTAGCAATGGCCAAGTCCTGTTCGTAATACCTTATGGCCTCCCGGTAGTTTCCGAGGGAGTAGTGTGCATAGCCCAGTTTATGACAGGCTTTGCCCTCCCCTTCCATATCCAGCAGTTCTTGCGACAGAATCAAATACTGCTCATAGTAAGGTATTCCTTGTTGGAATTCACTGCGGGAGCTGTGGTAATTGCCAAGGTTGCTCAGGGCCCTTGCCTCGCTTGATGTATCCTTTAACTCTTGGGCAATGGTCAGATGGGCATGATAATGGTGCATAGCTTTTTCATGCATCTTCAACGCCTGATACGCCACAGCTAAATTACCATGTGTCGATGCCTCAGAGTGTCTATCATTCACTTCCTTCGAGATAGCGAGTTCCTGCTTGTGATATTTCACAGCCAAGTCGAACTCCTTGATAGAGCTGTAGCCGTTTCCAATGTTTCCATACGCACGTCCTAAACTTGCCCGATCCTGCAGATCCTTGGCTATGTTCATATGAGCCTTGTGTAATTTCACTGCAGCCTCAAACTCTCCTAACTGCTGGTATATAATACCTAAATTTGAGCAAGCACGACCCTCAGCCACTTTGTCTCTTGTTTGCAAGGCATTGTCTAGTTGTTTTTCATGATAGTGCCTGGCCGCACCTAAGTCTTGCATGCACCTTGCTGCATGCCCCAACCCAGCGTACGCACGTGCTTCTAACGTCTTATCAGTGAGCTCCTCAGCTATCGTGAGCACTTGATTATGAAACGTGATGGCTTTATCATAGTTCCGTTTATAATGATGTGCACTGCCAAGGTTACTAACAGCCCGAGCTTCCTCACTCCGATCCTTCAGATGTTTTGCGAGTTTCAAGTGTTCGTTATGACACTCCACGGCATTATCAAAGTCACCCATTGCTAAATACACAGCACCTACATTACCAATCTCACGCGCCTCAATCAACCGGTTATTGCTCTGCTTCACAAGCAACACGCATTGTTTATGACTAGCCAGAGCATTGGGGTAGTCCCCTACTGCTGTGTAGACGTGACCAAGGCTACTCAGTGCCATTGCGGCTGTCTGCCTGTCCTTCTGTCTCATTGCGAGCACCAGCTGAAACCGGTGGTTGCTTAGAGCCTCCTTGTAGTTCCCTTTTGAGAAGAATGCAGCACCGAGGTTCCCATGAGCTCGACACTCTCCCTCTTGGTCACCTGAAAATACGAGGAATGAGTAGAATCAGCAAATCTCTCTAAGGTTTTGAGAACTTTTTACAACTCGCATCACATAGATCCACATCAAACAACTTCATTTCTCAGTCTACTTGGCTTACCTAATGACTTCGTAACCGTGAGGTCTTGCTGCATGTATGCTATGGCCTTGTCGATGTTTCCAAGGCCCCAGTGAGCGCTGCTGAGAGCTGAGAAGACGGAACCACGGAGTTTGAGACTGCACGTTCCGATACGGAGAGCCGATTCTAGGACGAGGGCAGAAGCGGCAAAAGATCCAACGGCCAGAAGTTCCTGACCGATGACGGATATGACGACAAACGGACTCCGATCTAGTTTCATCTTTTGGAGTTGTTGGTAGATTGGCCCCAGTTTTTCTGAAAAGGTGAAACACAAAACATTAGGCCTGATTTTTTTGCACAATTCTCCGAATATGTGCGAAGATCTCGAAAAAACACCTACATGATTGATTAAACCATAGTGTTGCGAAATCCCAACTTACCTTTGAGTGGAGATTTTAGTGCCGCATCCACAAGTCCCCCCAAAAGCTGTCCGCTCTTGGGATCTTGGGCGAGGCCACCAGCGAAGGCGGCCAGGCCCTCTGCATGCTGCCCCATGCATTGTAGTGCTATACCCTGCCTGTAGTAAGCCTGCAAGGAGAAGACAACAGAGACATTGAGTTTTATGTTATGTAAGATATGATTTTGAAACATTGTTCAGAGATTTGTTAGCATTTCTTCAGACATATCACCCAAATCTGAAAGTATAAGAGTAAAGGATATCAATGCTGCCAAATGAAAAGACTCAACTTAGCAAGATAGTCTAAAGAGGTTCTCCAGTCTGCAAAAAACAGAAAATTCAAAAGTAATTTCTTGACAAGCTCTTTTTGCCTTCATCACAGTGAAGTCCATCATAAGATTGCTATTTTCTGTGACTCTCTGAACGTATAATTACATGTAACCTCATGAACACAAACACTGCCCAATTATCCAATTTGCCATTGAGATGATCGCTGACAACAACCACAGACAATCGTCAACGTGGGAAGACGTGACCAAAGACAACAAGTCGTGTTCTCAGTTTGATATTTGCAGCCACACCTTATCAACAAGAATAGGATCAATCTATTTAATGGCCTGATTGAATAGATCAGATTGTTTGTTATGGTGGTTGCGTGACAAGTAATCGTGTCTTGATTGCATGAGACCTAGACAAATGGGAACAAACTGTGTCATGTCCAGAGAGACACATTGATTTGGTAGCTTGCGCTTCAGCATTGCATTACAAGTAAGTATGACTACAATGTAAGCTGAGCTAGCTAACCAGAATGCAGCAACTGCAGGTGTAGATGGAGACCTTGAAGCAGAAGGAAGCTGCTGTGGACTGGACACAATGGCGTAACATGCCTGCACTACTGTTCACAGAGAGAGAGAATACTGAGAGAGATCTGTGACTCCAGAATAGTGTTTGTTACATAGCTCATAAGGTTTCAGGTCAACCAAGTTATGACTTCAGCATGGATGAAAGAGCAGGACAAACCGTCTGCTAAAATCACAACCACTAAGCAAAGGGGGTATTTGACCATGGTGCATACCCCATACACAAACTTCTGAACTGCCTGCTGACCTGGTCTTGTTCAGCTGAGAAGCCTCCCCAGGGGTTGATACCAAGCTTTTCATCGCAAACTGTCCAACTCCACCCCTCTTCTCATGTCACTTAGTTTCTCACAAATGGTAACCATGAGCCAGTAATTAACGCTCCGTCTTTATAGAAATATTCAAGTCTTTCAATATCCCAGTTGGAGATTGCGGTTACCGTCTTAGACATGTGGAATGGAGGACCAAGATATGATTTAATGGGAGGAGAGCACAATGCCCTATCCTGGGGTGATAAATGAGGGTTCTGCCAGGGACATGATGGTTAAAATGTTCACTTACAAAGACAGAACAACCAATCAGAAACTGCCAAACGGGTCATCAAAAGGTCTGAGCAATGATTCTTCCCCTGCCCTTGGCAGTCGATGAGCAAATTAGGCTAATGCATCTCAGCAGCCCTATGTTGGCATGGATGTGGGATGCTGGACCAGGTCAAAGGTGATGGCAATAACTAAACAGGTTGATAGACACTGATCCAAATGAGACTACTGCTAATTAGTAAATGGATGGTGAGGGGCATTAAAGACATTTCCCTAATTAAAAGGAGATCTAATGAAGGCTGTCACAGTTGCATCTGGGTTTTTTTTGTCCATACAATCAGATATGAAAGGGAGTCCTATTATTTTGAAAGAAGTTGTTAATCTCAAGGTTGGACTTGGAACAGAAACCTCTTTCAATCGGGATGTTTCCTGGGGTCATCAAGAACACTCATTTGCCCATTCATTATCAAGTTAAGCATTTGATTAACTGGATTACGAGACTATGTAATCTTAAACCCATTATTCGACTCTTTACGTTTGGTTTTTCATGATAAGCTAAGTCAATTTGAAATATTTCCCACCAGTTCTTCTCAAATTGCAATTGCTTTTGAAAAAGTGTGTAGTTTTCATAATATCACTGCAGTTGTAGAATTTAGCTGATATTTTTACTGCATCGATTGTTTTGAATCTTATTATCAACTTCAACTGTGCCCATGGGGATTGGGAACAATGCACATGCATAAGGAAGACATTTCTATATTGACAAGCCAGGTTGGAATACAATGAGTTTAAATTCATAACGAAATTAGCCGAGGGCTACAGACAGTATGTTATGTTGGTATTAATATATGATCATCATATTATGTATATGTAGCAGATATTTGATGAAATGTGATGCGAGTCTCTCCTTGATCTGAAGCACCTGTAACTGACCTAGATCCAAAACACCTTGGAGATTGACCTTGATCTGGGGCAAGTTACCTCGATCTGCAAATGACCTTGAAGCATCTGTGACTGATCTAGGTTTATAAGGGGGGTAATTGATCAACCGCTCTCTCTCGAAGATAAACTGTCATGGACCTATAGATTAGAAACTGATGTTAGATTATGAACACATTGACACAAAGCATGCCAATTGATGATGATGGTATAGAGTTGACAATTTTGCACTGTTCAGTGATAGAGAACATGGATTGTTGTATTTTTTTACCAAAATGTTTGCATGAATGGCCAGTTTAGGCCAGTAACTTACCTTATCTGGCCTTGGAATCAACCTTACAAGCTCCTACTCACAGGTCATGAGACAGTCTGACTATGTCCCCCATGACATTTCTGTTAAGTGTCGGTTTAAAACAAAGTCACCACAAGAAATTCTTCAGAATATGGTTCATACTTTACCTTTAGATCTTTGGGTTTGAAAGACCATTTCATCATTATATAGGCACACCATCAAAATGATATCCAAACAAGCCTCGTAAAGACATGTAAGCAATCCAAAAGTTACGAGATGAATCCAAAAGGATGCTCTATGTGATGTTAAATCACAGGAAACGATGTCCAATATATTCTCTTCCACGGCCGTTGGGTTATCCAAAATGGATTCTGTTTCTTATCCAATTAGTCGAAGTTATTCAATTACTTGACAGACACTATCCAATTATGCGCTTAGGATGAAGAGAAAGGCATCAGCATCCAATGTTAACTGAGGATGAAAGTGTGCATAGTTTACTTAGAGAAATGGCAGTGATTTCCTCGACTTCAGTCAACGTCAATTCATCACCTCCAATGGAATATGGCAATATATGGCCGAGACATTATTCCTGTGTCCATGTATCCAAACATTGTATTTCCCAGCACCTTGTTAACAGCACTTGTCCTCGGGCAACTCTCTGCGTGAGTCCAAACTCTTGCACCCCGCTGTTTGTCTGAATAGATGGGACAACACGTCTGCCGACTGTTCCTGAGAGATAAGACGACTTAGTCGAAAAGACGGTCACTAATCTCAGTCGATAAATGCAAAAATACACCAACTTTTTCGAGAAAAAGTTTCCAGTTTGTCACAAATTTGGATTCTAAGCAGAAATACACAAGTCTCATAAAGTGCTTGGCACTTCAAAGCTTCTAAATGCAAATAGACCCGCTTCTGTCATGAAATTGCTGCCATTCATTTACATTTATTGATATTGCATACACACGGTTGTTTACCAAACAGATTTCACTGTTGCTGAACATAATCCTATTTCAACTATCGGGGTAAACAATACTTGCGAGCATTATCTCAAGCTTTCGAGAGCGCTAATTTATTGCTATTTGGACAAACTTAGTTTGGAAATGTCAACTGATAGGTAGGTGTGGTAAGAAATTCATACAGCACATCCAATAAAGATTACCCACCAGTCAATCACACAACACTAGAAAAACGTCTCTGTAATTGATGAATCATTCACGTTTTGATCGCTTGATTTGTTTCTCGTTTCCAAACCACTTGGCTAGGTGTGCCCATTCCTATTGATATCTTCATGCATTGTCGCTGCTATCCTTGGTAATATTGGCTTGATAGACGTATCACTGTCAACCATTGATTGAACAATAAAGCTGCCTAATAATCTGCAATTTCGAACTTGAGTGAGTGCAAGTGGGTTCCCTCTGCGGCGTAGAATTCTAATATCACAGAATGATCTCCATCATATCCTGCTTTCGTGTTCCCTGTGATAGTTACAACTTCATTTCCACATGCTCATGTTCCTCTCTACTCCTCAATGAGACTGAAGCTGCTACGATCGTTATATGTCGTCACTCGATCGTCTATTGTGTCCCTCACAGCATGAATGGACTGTTCTCATTGGTCGATAGCGACTGCATCATCGTTTTGCTCCTCAGCGCTGAAAGCAAGAATACAACAGTGTCAGTATAAGATTCATGAGAAAGATGCATCAGTACAACTGGGAATGCACACCAGCCACACTACTGGAGCCTGGATGGCATTATATACAGATTCAGTTCCCAATAAATTATTAATTGTTGACACTGAGCTTATCAAGTATGGCTAAGTGTTGCTAGCTACAAAAACTTCCCTTTTCAGTGTTTTTACAGACATGGTTGACCAGAAGCCCTCACTTCAATATACAGTAGGAAAAGGTGGACATGTGATTCGGTACATGAAATGTGATTATTTCATATCAGATTATGCCGACCTTCAGCAAATCATGCTCCATAGTTATAGCCTTTGTATAAGTCACGATGACTCCATGCAGTCCTACCCATCCTTAATATCGATCAGATCTAGTGAGGTGGGTGGACATCAATACAATACAACTTGATTGGTTGGCAAAGTGTACCCCTTGGGCGATGGCAGTATCCAAGACTCCAAAAATCGTTGAATTAAGTGGATAATAGTGGTCAAACATGGTATTTTCCTTCAAATATGGAACAGTATGGAATCCAAGTTGATAGATATCTGAGATAGTTGGCCTTTACGTGTCACATGCATGAAAATATCTGCAGGATATTTCTAACTAAATGAGCCATTGTTGTTCCCGATCATAGCAATTCAATGAAAACGGGTGAAGTTACAGACAAATGTTTCTAATGTCTTTGATGAATAGATCCAGAAAGAATGGAGTAGCTCTCAGGTTATACGGGCGGTCTGTGATACCTTGATATTGTCAAGTTGCGTGCCTATAGGTTTGTCAAAGCCAGGGCTTCTGATATGCTGACACTATATCAAGATCACCAAAGTTAACAAAGATTTTTTGCATAGATTTGTGTCACGCTAAACCAGAGTATGACAGCTGGATGTTATTTACTCACACTGAAACAACCCTAGCCTGGCTTTTTATCTGATCACACAATTCCGGTTTGCATCTTGGTTAGTTTTTCAACTCCCCGTGATATTGGTAATGGCAATATCAATGATGTTGCAATTGTGTGTCATTCTCCTTGGCATGCGCCAGGCAAGTAGGACACTATTCAGTCACACACGCACTCTCAGCAGCAGGTGCTCCTGGCCCATACCTTCCCTCAGGACCCCAACATACCATTGTCTCTCCTGTTATGCCATAACCCACTCGAAACTCACCCAGTATTATTCTTTCTAGTCCAATTCTGCTGAATAAAACTGGCGATAATTACATCAAGTTGTTAGCACACATCGCTAAGTCAGGATAATGATGCTGGGCCTCTCAGGTTCCTGGTGGTCCATCGAGCCACATATGGACTCTTGAGATCCCAAAGTTTGGCAGATAATGGAGATGGCCTTGGGCAAAAGATCGCAGCTGGATCACCCAAATGTCAAAAGTTGGTATATGAATAGATGGATCCTATGATAACTTTGATCAATTTTGTGCGAGTGAGTTCAATGAAACCAATCTTGGAGATTCTATCACAAATTTGACTCCTCAAACATATCAAAATAATAGATACTGCTAGGGCTAACATAACACAATGTCCTGAACACCAGATTGATCAGAGTTATGAGTGAACCCAAGCCATCTACCATTCCTCCTCCAATTCACCAACGAACCCTGTGGGAAAATCCATCCACATTCGTTGAGATGGAACCCTCTGTTGCAATCCAGTGCACACGCTTAGACACCAAGAATGTCACGTCAACCCCAACCCAAGTGATGTCAAAGGCCATGGTGGGAAAATCATCACATCATATCAGAAACCAGACAGTTTGTAACACCTTTCCCACCTTTCCAATTTGACGGTCATCGAAAAGAGGAGGGTTGAAAGGATCCCACGCTTTGGGTGGATCCGAATCAAAGGTGGTTATCACCTCTTGGCCACTCCAGGTCAGAGTGATTATCACCCTATTCTCATTCACTCAACCCTTTCTCAAGTTGCTTTGCAGCCGATTCACTTGACCATGAGGTTCCTAACAATCGGGCATGAGGAGCACATGAGAATATCAGGGAAGGAGGAACAAGAACACATTGAACATATTTCAGTTCAGTTGCCCGATTTCCTTCCAATCTGTCGGGACCTCGAACAAAGGTTTGCTTTGACTCAAATCTGGTGAAGTGAGATGTGATTCAAGTCTAATCTTCTGTAAAAGTAGGATGCTTTGGGACTTTAAACACTTTTCAGATGTTTTTGAGCTCAATGAGAGCCAGTTGTGACCGCAAGAGTAATTGTACCTCCCAGCAGTACCATATGGTCCCAGATAAACCAACATCTTGATAGTTCGGTTCCACAGCTGATGTCAATGTGATCTAGGAAATGCCTTGGAAATGCAAATATCAAAGAAGTGATAGTTTGTCACAGTCCTTTGAATTAGACTTGAAACAGCAGGTCTGGTTTTATTCTCTTTACAACTGATTATTCCTCAAGAATGTGTTGCTACAGTGATCCTTCAAGCCTTTCTCTCACTCATTGGTCTTCTTGTTTATCAAGCCCTTGACTGCCCTACCAGTCTTTGTGTCCATGGAAGTAGGTGACAATCAGAGAAGAATAGGCATTTAACAGGTGGGTCAGAAACACTTGTTGGTAGGCTATTAATTGAATAGCCCTTTCTCCCTCAAGCTTATTTTGATAAATTTACAATATTTGAGGACAAAGGGGAATGTTTGAGGTAAATGAGGCATGTGTTCATTGTGAGTAACCCCCTTGGAATGGTGAAATGTTGCTCATGATATGAAAATAAATTGAAATTGAATCGAAATGAATCGCTAGTCAGGTGTGGGTGGTTGACAGAACTGATTCCCCTGGGTCATTTTCCTACCCAAGGGGGGCAAATAAAGCTTTTGGTGTCCTTTATACTTCAGGTTTTGCCAGTTATTTGGACAGAGTGATTGTCTTAGGATGCCAATAGCTGTGTTCTTACTGCATGAAATGGAAAAAGTAAGGGAGTGGTCATGGCTAGCACTGTTTATAGCCTAGCAATGATGTGCACAGCATTCCTAGGGTTTTTATTGCTACTATGACTGGCCTGACTACAGATTAGCCTTCATTGAACAGCAACAGTCAGTCATATGGCTTGCTGGAAGTTTTATTGGATAAGTACATTGCTGATAAGTGAGAAGCCCATATTCTTGGCATTGTACCATCATTGTTATGATGAGCATCAAATCAGTCCACACACTGCTGTATATTTCAATTGTCCCTATCTGAAATATTCCAATATGAAAATCTGATAATCTCAAAAGTAATCAAGGGAAAATGAACTGTGTCACCTCGAGTTCAATGAGTACAAAATGTCCAATTGCTGGATTAACCCAAGTATGATGAGCTTATTCTTGTTGGTCCACAAAGGAGGGTATAGAAACCCAACCAGACAAACAATCGAATCACCTAGAACCACAACACCACTTAACAGGATCATATTCCTACACGAAGAAGGGAGATTTGACAATGAAGATTCACACAGACACAATGGCATGGGTAGTGCTTTGGTGCAGCAAGAAAGGAAAGTATTTTTAAGTGATTATATACAATGCCATTCCCGAGGCCATCAACACTTTCGTGACAATGACAAACTAGGCCTGTACACAATTCCTTCCCTCGATAACAAATATTTTACTATTGCAAGTTGTTTGTAGAGACAGAACATATGAAGAAGAAGAAATTATGATACCCACCCAAAGGAAAGCAAAGGCAAAGACAATTTTTACCAACATTCCAAGAATCGCTTCAAATAATCCAATACGAGTTGTATCAAAATGGTAGGTATCCTTGAGAGTGATTGTGAATGTGAATGCATTCAATGCATTCAATATTAGATGAAAGAACACAATCTGTCAATAGGTGGGCGAATTGTGTACTTTATAACCAAACTTCAATGTCACATTGGACAACTGTGTGATTGTAACACCAATGTATTTGATTTTGATAATTCAAGTGTTATTGATCAGAACTTGAAAGCCACGAAATCGCGGAAGTTCAACAAGATGAAACGTTTCTAGGTACATATCGAAGATATAAGAGCTTCTTGGCGTCATCAAGTCTATAAACATCATGACATCTGACTGACAAACTACTTGTCAAGTTAAAAAATATCATCAACGAGATAAGAAGAGAGGTAATTGACTGAAATTGCGCATTCAAACTGATGTAAAACATTGTTTTAGCTCTTCCCACTTCTGCTCCACAAAAAAGTTGCTTAGATCTACGCCCTGAACCAGACTAAAAGTACAAAATCCCAACCGTAAGTTCAAAAGGACACAGCTGTTTGGCAATGAGTACTCTACACGATTGTTTGAAGCCTCACTGAACTGAATTAGGGCTTTGATCATATGTTTTTACAAAATGGAAGCAGAAAACCTGTAATAAGAAAAAACTCGCCTCTTCCAGGGCGATGTGAAAGTTCGAAGAGCAGCAAAGTACTGCATCTGCCACAGAAGAAAGTCCAAAATTAAGATTTTCCCCTTCTTGGCACAATTTCAGAGAGATATTAGGCCGATCCTGATCAAAATGTCAGAAACAGAAGTCAAGATCTTCTTACCTTGAGAGTCAAATGTGAATTGTGGGCCAATATTCACCCCTCGATGCATTGCTTACTGTTCTGTGCACAATCTTGATCAGGGAAATGCGTCAGTATTATTTCAAAGTTCACAGACAAACTGTCAAGGTTTACCAATTGAATAGCCCTATCTACATAAAACGGACCATTAAACTCCTTGCAAACAGCTTGGACTCCGTCATCAGCAGAGGGTCTTGAAAAATTAAGTTTGGCAAAACAGGAATGCAGTGAACAAATCTTAAAAGCGATAACGCACAAATATACTCTATTTATTTTGTAAAGTGGGTTGCGAGTCTTTTGATGTGGGTTTCAGTATTTTGTCTCAAAAGGCAAAACACTTGAGTAGGAACATGTATTTAATACATAAATTGAGTAGGCCTGGAGTTGGTCCTGGGTGTAGTTTACCAATAAACAACACAGGTAGTCAATAAACTATTGGGATAAGGAGTTACCACTGCGTAAAGCTGGGTAAGACTTTAATACATGTTAACAAGAAAGCTCAGATTTTAAGTTGGTTATGAGGTCTTCTGCCCAAAGAACAAGCCAAACTTGTGACTAAAACAGGCTGTGCACCATCGACTTACACCAAACAACTGTGGTACCGAAAGATGCCCCCTAATGCCGGCAATGAAATATGACTGAAGAACATTTTCAAATTCACTCAAAGAACTTACTGATCCTCCATTGGGAGTGCCAACAAAGACACATCTCGACACCACTTCAAAGGCCTACTTTCTCAAAGCACATTATACTACAATTCTTGCCGACAATCTTAAGAATTTGTGCTTTATTCCTCATTATTTCTCCAGGTGATTAGCCTACCATTTCTTATTCAGACACGATTGGTAATTTTACAACATTCATGTTAATAATAATGTTGAAACCAATTGATCAGAGGACAAACATGGTGTTTTTCACCAAAGCACTAGTCTAAATAACAAGATGTGGCAATGGCTGCACGCAATGTCTGCCCAAACCATCTTGGAACCAATGTGCTTTCTCTTAGAAAACAATGATATTACAATCTGCCAAAAAACACAGAGAAAATGAAGAATGAAATTGGCATCAGTCAAAGAGCACGTATGTGTATGCCTTTCAGACTGAGAGAGATATTTCTCTGGAGAAGGAATGCTTCATCTCATGCTACAATCAAGTGTGGAGTCATTGCTGATGTACAAATCATTCCCAGTGGCGCACGAAGCATGCCAATAAAGAGATACTACTGGGCTTGAATTATTCAGAATGTGGGGAGAAGTGTTGAAATGATTTATACATTCAGTATCACTGCATGAAAAACTGCTTCAATATTTGATAAACGTTGTCACTAATTAGACCATGGTTTGATCGAGACACAATTGCTTCACACATTTTATCATGGAAAGTAATCGACACAGACAATGTGTAAAGGATGAAAAGTTGTGTGGGCATACATAGTTTCGAGTCTGACATCAGTGCTCTCAAGAGTTGCCCCAGGAATGAATGGAAGTGTGATGTATTATGGTGAGTGGCAATACCACCTAATCAACATACCCTGCATCATGCTGACCACAATATCACTCCATGATACTTCCGAAAGGCTGTCAACCCACAAACACTCAAAGGGGAATCTCAAAATCTCCGATACATTTTTGAAATTATTTGTTCAATAGCTTCAATCCAATTAAATGAGAGAGTGACAGATCTGTTTCCAGGCAGATACTTCAGATCCATTCAGAATCACATCAAATGCTAAACATGCAAGCAATCACAAAGCCCCTACTAGTTCCTATTCAATCCGAAAGTGAAACTTGAATGGAAGATGATAGTTGACATTTTTCTGTGATATGAAGAGGGTTGGAATCAGAACCTGAGACCACTTGAGGATTGGCCGCGTTATTTGATAAACTGAGTGCTACTTGGCATCGTCAGGTCAGGAAGTGTGCACCAAACTTAAAATGGGCCTGAAGGATTGACTATCCTTTGAACATAATGAAGTCTTAACCTGACACTGTTGCAAGGAGGTACTTTGAGGAAAGCAAAGGCACCTCCAGGGATTGTGTCCCTTTGAAGGGCCTAAGAAGGGAAGGGATTAAAGATCTACTAGCCCTTCAGTCACCAGACCCACAGGAGTTTAGACCTGTAAGTATTTAGCAAAGAATATAGGTGGCTATTTCTACTGAGAACCACCATGGCGGTCTTCAAAGCTAATCTGAAGATCCCATGGATTTTGACCAATTTGCCCAACATTGTTTACCCACAAGCAATTACTAAATACTCCATGACAAACGTCTTAAATGCTTAAGGGTCAGAGAACTCAAATAAGACTCACCAATTCTGAGGAGATGTAAAATCTAAAATCAGTTATCAATACGATTTGCAAGCAAGAAGGCACTAACACAGACACAAAATAAGAATCCAAAGTTTGTTAGTCATCATTGCAATCCATCGACAAAGGATGATGACAATTTCGTCGGGTAAACCTCTTAACCCGTCAAATGGCTCAAAGTGATCGATAATCATCTGATGATATTGCTATAAGGGTTTACACAAGCTTTGCAGCAACAGATCAAATCACCATGGAAACGCCTTGAGAAAAACAGCCTCCAAATAGATGACACTTTTATGGCTTGTTTTGAATTTGATCAACATCTGAGGATATTTTTACAAGTATTGATCAATAAAGTGTTGTATCCATTGAGAAGAGTACCAATTTTGACCTTCAAAGACAGCTGGAACAAAATCGTTTTAAAACTTATCAAAGCTTTTCCCACAAAAATCTCTGCTTACCTTACTGTCTCGTCCAGTTCTCTCAAAGAATCTTATTCCACTATTAACGACACGTTCCTGTCAGACCAGTGCATCGGTTTGATGTTTACTCCTTTATAATAATCCCAATAATAAGTCCTCAAATGGTCTGTTAACAAATTGACAAGCAATCAAACTTTTATCACATCAGCACTTGCAATTAAGAAATGTATTTTCAAACTGCACTGAACTTCCAAAATCTCATTAACAGCCACAAATACAAACTCGGCAATCCCACGCAGAGCAAAGCGTTCCAATGCTGCCCGGCCAAAGCTAGCACTCCAAATGCTTTCTGGTGAAGCGACCTGCCAGCTTTAACAATGGCTCAAATGAACAATTAAGGCAATGCCTATACCATTAGGTTAATCCACACACAACAGTGAAAACAGAAGCTATAGTGCAAGGGTCAATGAGATTTTTGGAGATACTTGAGGCAAATTTTGATGTTTTTCCAGCAAAATACATCACCTACGGTCAATAGACAAAACAACTGATAATTGACTTGGAAGGGGACATCATAAAAGTGAGCAGTGAGGTTCAAAGTAGGCAAGGTTTCTTAAGGACTGAACTGTATCATGCACCTTACACAGGGATCAGATTATTCCAAGGGGGAAATAACTCAAGCAAGCCAAGTACGAAACTTTGGAAAACAGAGGGGACCCAATCTAAGCGGCTTATAGAGCTCCTCACTGAGGGGTACAAAGACATGATGCTGGGGGGTGATTTATGGCAAACGCCACCTGATGAGGGTCACCAAAACATGTGGATTGTGGTCATATCTAATACTGGGTTTATCAGCGGGGCATTCAGTAAGGACCATGGGAAAGGAATGGTATGACCAACTGTGTAAAACGTTTTGGTAACATACATTTTTGTTCAAGAAGCCTCTCATTTGGAAACCTGGGCTGCCTTGTTAAATTGGCATCATCCATTGACACCTCCCTCTGAGAGACCACAATTATGTTCCATTAAACTTACAAATGAATCTATGAAACGGTATTTCATTGAATTTACCATTCATTTGCTGAATGTTTGTAAAAGAATTACAACAGCAAAATGAAATTCGATGCAAGTTTCTTCACCTATAGTGGTATTGGTAGAAGCAGCATGATGGCCATTGATATTGTGAGGGCAAATGGACAGAATTTGAGTTGCAGTGACACCTCTTCATGTTCGAGTCAAATGGTCCGAGGTCATGCATTGTCTTGCCATGGGTTGACACTGAAAGGTTTCCTGGGGTATGCCAGCACACCACCTGTATTTAGACAAAGTTTTAGTTCAAGCCTCAGATGATACCTTCATTTCATGGGTTTGGAATGAAAATGTTTTTAAAATCATAAAGAGGCCACACAAGCAACTTCAGAATTTAAAGGGGGATTATAGGTTATGTTGTGCTGGAAGGAATGCGGGATGAATAGGTGACTAATTAGGTGGCTAATTTCTTAATTACTTTCAACGGAGCACAAAGCAAATCTGAAAAGTGCCATGACTGAGTTCAGCGCAAATGTGGTATGTTTTCATTGTGATCAAGTATTTAGGGAAGATGTTTGGATAGCAATTAAATAATGCCAGGTAAAATTGAAGACAAAGAAACCTAGCACACACATACTTGGAAAAGCTTCTTTGTTGGGCTGTGTTTTTGTTCCTGTATAGCACAATTCAGGGTTTTCACAACAGTAAACGAAACAGAAGTTTTCAAAGAGATGAAAGTAAACAAGAAATATGTATCGCCACACTTCCTGATGTTTTGGGGTTTACAACAATAACAGAGTTGTCACAGCCATTTTGCAAAGTACATATTTCACTAATACAGCAATTCTCTGAAATGCATTTCACTTAAAACCAATGAAAAAGAAAAAGCAAATTGAACATGCTTCTAGGGCAAGCTGATGTACTGTGCAAATTTATCTCAAATATAGTTTTGGGCCTTTTCAAAGAATTGAGATTCCCCCCCCCCCAGGCAGTATCAGGTTCAATTTTAGAGTAAAACATTATAGGCCTAGAAAGTTATTTGTTTTATGCTTTATTCATTTCTTTATGTGTCTAATGCTGCCAACTGAGTCCCAAGCCAAACACTCACCCCTTTTGGGTATACTGTTTACCAACCCAGTAACAACATCTTTAAGTCGCATTAACTGCTTAAAAAACTTTCATTCTTTTTGAAGCTTTTCTCTAATCCAATTATCACCAATGGTATTCCCTTAATGCCTTTGTTGAGAGGACTTGTTTAAGGGATATACACCTGGAGAGACTACATGATTTGACTTGTCATGAAATCCGAAAATATACCAGAATATTTTAACTTTATCCAACTTTTGATGGTTTTTCAGGCAAATGAACGTTGCTTAAAATATCTGACCCAAAATTTGTTTGTAGTTTCAAGGAGTAGCTGACGATCAGATGAAGGCCAACAGGTGTTTTATTATCAGATGGGTTCAAGAGAATCATTCAGGAGGAGGGGAATAAAATTTTGGCATGGTTTTCAAACTTTGCGTCACCTTTCAATTTTGTCTTGGCAACAGATCAGAAGCAGTAGAATTCACCAAATAGTTATAGTATTCAAATAAGAGTAATTTGACCAAAAGACCTCGACATTCTCAAAGATTACTACTTCAATATTTTAATCCAGAGTAAATTGTCCAACAAAGGAAACAATTAGTGTTGAAAAGCAAAGGCAATTATAACCTGGAATTTAAACCCCCTAATTTCTATACCCCTAATAGTATCATAGGATTTGCAGAGCTGGAGAAGAATCACCCCAAATTAGCAATTGTTAAATATCTAGAGGCAGTCGTGGCTGCAGGGGACTAAAACCCCTTTAAGACCAGAATTGTGCTCTTGTCCAAACAAGTCTTTTCAGATACAAGTGCCAAGTCTATGAAATTAGCCAACATAAAACATGAATTGAAAATATTTTGACAATTTTTTTCAACAGCAATTTGGGCTGAAAGTTGAGGAAATGTAACAGGAATTAAATTTGAGAGGATATTCAATTGAATTAATGGGCTTAATTAAGTGAAAGTGGACTGCCATTGTAACTATTCAAAAGTCTTAGGAAGTGCAGACTTTAAGAAGCCTGTTAGAGTTGATGCCATGCCCGACTGGTAAGATGGAATGAAACTAAGGAAATGTCCAAATTCAACAACTTTTCTGAATCAAGGACCTTAATCCAAATCTGTTGGAACATATGCACTGTTATGTCAAGCGAGGTCTTACTTGCCCTTAGTTACTCGCTATAAGTTATAGTAAGAATGTCAAACTTACGCCTGGCTTCCCAACCTTCCATTTTGAACAAATTTGACACCAGGGCTCCAGGATGCCTCAATAACCATCCACAGAGACAGGAAATGGTCACCATGCATCTTTCCTCGGGCATTGCTTCAGGCTAGGGAGTGTCATCTTAGACCAGAGGACACTGCCTGGGGCATGGGACGAACTGAGAGGGCTATCAGATACAAGCCCTGGGTTCTCTTCAAAAGGACTTCACAGGGTCCCATCAGGAGCACCTGCTACCCAACAGTGATCACTGCCACATATAGTTTGAATAATACTGCAGATAGCTATGTACAAGCCTTCCACTTCTCTTGGTTGCCACAAGTGACCCTGACATCATGATGCCAGGGCTAATGAGATATCCATTTTTTGGCAGCCAATGCATTTATGCTTCGACAAGCCACCTGACTGCACTTTTTCCCCTTTGCAGAACATGAAAGATTACTGTATATCAACTTGAAATGAATAATTTTACTTCCTAACTTGTACAAATCAAATGCTAAACAGTAGAGCCTCTTTCAAACTAAAGTCCTTTTCTTCTCGTCCAATATCAAAGATTTCCAGGGATTTGACGAAATCTTTGGCAGGTTACTTGCACTCAGTCGGAGATTTATCAAAGCTTCTAATAACAGAGAAACACAATGCCTTATTGTCGTCTTAGACCAGGCAGCAACAGGGCTATAAGAGGATTTATGCCATTATTAAAAGTTTAAATTGACCACAGCAACTTTGCTCATGATTTCAAATGATTTCCAACAAAGTGATTAGGATGAAAGCTCTCAAAATAAACACAATTTTCATACCCTTCCTTTAATCTCCAGTTTTTGCGTACACTTTCACTTGAACATTATTTTCAAAGCATTTACCACTTTGAAGTTCAAAGAAGTACCAGGATTTGAAAATAAATCAAGAGAGATCTCATTTGAGCCACTATCAACTGGCAAATTTTGGGCAGGACACACCAATTCGACACAGAACTGGTTCTGTACACCATAGGTAGTATAGGGCGTACATGATGTTAAAGGAATAGCTTGCTTCATCAACCCCCAACTGAGCTCAACAGGGTGCCATCTCCATGGGATACCATGCCCCCAAAAGCAACAATAGGGGAACACTTTGTAATAAGTGAACAAAGATCTCAGCCAGGCAAAGCTCTGCCAAGAAAGCCTCAGCAGGAGTTGTTAGATTCTAGCAAGAAAGCTGACAAAATCCCTGACCCAGACAGATACAATGCACCGAATGTCAAAACTGAAAATCCAACCATTTGTAAACTTGTGGACACACAATGTGTTTTGTCTGCCAAAAGGGCAGTTGACAGATTTGAAATGAAATATTTTTGGCTTCAATTTGCCAAAAGTTTATCAGAGAGTTGATATAATCCCTGGTCTGACTACATGTAGCGCGTTCTGAAAAATTCCCAATCCAAAGTCTGACCAAATGTTTACCAATATTTTCAAGTGCTTTAACTGACCTTATGGGTCAGGGAGGAATACCACAAGATCCCCTGCCCCAAGGGAATCTCCCAATAATGTCCCAAAAGGGTAACTAGTGCACCCAAGACCACATGATTCAACTTGATGAATATTTAAGCTTGTAAATAATGACATAGATGACAATACAATGATATGACAAAGACACATCAGTATTAAGTTGACTCAAGCAACAATTAGCCTGGTCAACCCTAAAGTGATTAGGCCTATCAGTTCTGATCACTCCTGGGACAAATCCGGGGACAGCTTGCTAGCAAAAAATTGTCCCCTTGGGAGAGAGTAGCTTTCACTTTTCACTTAGATTATATATGAACTGACTGACCCTTCCTTAGGTCACAGGGCATGAGGACAGCTGGAACAGACACGATTTATCAGTTCACAGCTTGACTTGCACAGAAACCACATAACCCCTGCTGCCTCCTGGTGTCGTGAAAAGAAACAACCACTAGTGGCACCTGGTGGTAGTCAGTTAAATTGAGTACACTTGTTCAGCAGTTCAATTTCTATGCTCGTGTCTTTCCAACGATTCCCAGCCAGATTTCAGTTCCTCCGAGAGCAGGAAGATGGCAGCACCATGTAGGCAAAAAGTTAAATCGATAAACTGTCTGCCTTGAGATTACTCAATCATAGTCAATGGTTAACTTACACAACTTATCAAACACGTGTCTCAATAGATTTTTTTACACTTTTTTTCAGTGATATGCCTATTCATAATGTACAGCACACATTATCGATCTGGCAGCCTGAACAAGTTTTATAATGCGAAATTTTAGAGGGAATTCTATGGAGTTTTAGGGACACCTGATAACAGAACATATTTCAACAACAAAGTACAAGCACATGCAAGATGCATATGGAAATGATTTGAAGGGTAGATGTGCAAATCATTGAAATGTCAATGCCGAATGAAATGAAAGTGAATTGCTCATAAGATTAATATTCATATCAGTAGGCAAATTATGATGATAAATGCACTGTAGGTCAAACAGTCGTGACAGCCTTGTGGGCATGAAAACATGCAGGTATTTATTTGATAACAATAGGTAGGTGTAAGAGTTCACCTGAATATCTCATTTGTTTTATCTTATTTCACACTTAACTTGACTAAATATGGTGTTTTTAAAATCACAAAAACAACTCAATACTCACCTTTACTTGGTTGTTTCCAGCTCCAAGCCATCATTCCTCGGTATTGCCATCAGCTTTCATTCACATTTTTTAAGCTTTCTCGAACAACTATATTTCCACGTGTCATAAGGGAAAGTTACTAAAGCTTTCTATCTCAGTTTTCACCACAATACAACAATCCATGTCTCTACTTGAACAGTGCAAAAACATGTCATATTTAATAGGAAGAATTCGAATGTACTAACAACAAAGTGAAAGAATCGAAATATCTGAAACTGAGAGAAATGTTTTGTATTAGACATTACATTGTAGTTCATACACAATACGGTAAATTGTGACTAGTACTGTATTCTGATCTGTTCTAATTATCAAACTTTAACTTACATGTACATTGTACACTACTAGTAGAAAGACATCCACTCAGTACAATGCTACGCCAGCCACAATAAACCTCTCGCATGACACTTTTAAAAGCGTGGAGATACATGTATTGGATTTTTGCAACAAAATGTGTTACCCCCAAGTGGCTGTCTGCTTTCTGAGCAAACACTCGACCAGAAAATTCTCAGTTTTCAAGTGGCGATATTCTATCCAAAATTCTCAAAATGCTCCTGAACAGAGCCAAGGGTTGAAACAAAATAAACATGTAGCATATTTTAGCCATTGTTTGGAAGCACAGGGGTTCTTTATTCCTGGTTATTGAGACGATTTGAAGGTTTGATACTCATGTGAGTCTAACTGTAAGAATGGTAGACTACAGTTAATGAACCTGAACATCTCTATGAGTGTGACAACCCTGACAAAATATACAGAAAACAACATTTATTCTACTTGTACCAATTTGATAACAACATGAAGCACAAATGACATCTAATATCACTCGAATCTATGACAGAAAGGTTTATTGATAAGTTGGGGTAACAGTGAAAGTGGTACCGTATATTAGAGAAGTTTTTTTCAATAAGTTTTTGAACTGAAAACAAAAAACTGTGCAACAATACCAAAACATTTATAAAATGGTTCCTCCTGAAAATATTCTTGAGACAAAGGATAAGGGATGGTGATATCATTTTTTGTGGCCCTAGAAAAAGGTAATAAGACCAGTTCATCATTGGCAAACAGCGAATTCAAATAGATTTTTATCTTGTTTTTTTATTGTTGTAAGTAGGATGGCACCAAAACGACACAATCATAGAATAACCGAAACATAAATTGGTGACAACAGCTTTACAAAGAAGACAACTCAGGACATTCCAACGATAAGATTGCCTTTGTGAGGTGACTGTTACATTCCACATACATAGCTTCTACCTAACAATAAGTAATATATTAGATTATACACAATTGAATAATTCATGTAAAAAAATCCATGCGCTATGCACAATGCACATTTTCGAATAGACACTTGGTCCGGCATATTCTGTGGCTTAAAAATCATTACTGGTGGATTTAGTCCAAGCCAATAATACACTACTAAGAATAGGCTTAGCAAAATGGTGGACAGTTGATTGTAGGAGTCAGAATAACAGTGTTTGGGATCA
This sequence comes from Lineus longissimus, assembly GCF_910592395.1. Lineage (NCBI taxonomy): Eukaryota > Metazoa > Nemertea > Pilidiophora > Heteronemertea > Lineidae > Lineus > Lineus longissimus. The sequence continues at coordinate 26,052,585 of NC_088309.1, read as the reverse complement.
AGAATGCTCAGCTCTTAACAGTAAATCACACAGAAAAACAAGTGCTTTTCACGAATGTCAGGATAGCTAAAGGCCTACAAATGTACATGCCTATGCTGTAGGGGCTGACGGGTACTGCAATGTTTCGACACAGATGTGACATCAATTTGCCAGAGCTTTGATGTCACAAATAGAAATCAGTGTCACCGTAGTCTTAGCTGATACCATAATAGTGAGAAGACATTGCATAAGTCTTCTATCAAGATGATATCACAAGCACAGGGCATGAAGCTGTCATCAGCATGGCATCCCCAATTCTCGTCAATATGGTTCTTCTAAGTTGTACCGAGATGGTGTACTTAAGGACAAGAACATATTAAGAATACCAAATGGTAAATCCTATTTATTCATACAGGACTCCATACCAAGAAAGTATTTTTGTCATAGAAATGGCGAAGTTATTATAGCACAAGGCTTGTAAATCATACTGTGACTTGACGGAATCACATCAATTATAACTCCCCTGAGGGAAGAGGGATCAAGACTGTATTAATCATTAGTATTCATACTTGCCCAGGCATTCAGGACAAATCGATTGGTGGCGCCAGAAGACACACAAATGTTGGCATGTAAAACAGCCACACTTGACTTTTTCACTGGAAACCAGCACCCTTGTAGAATACCCCAGTAAGAAAACCAAATTTTATGAGACAGTTCTTTGCTACCAAGACTCCCCTTCTTCTGTACCCTCGGGCAGATCTACATGTATCAATCAGAGCAGCCGAAACATTATTTTGTAATTACCAATTGATCCAAAGGCAACATACAAAACTCAACTTCACAGCAAAACTATACCCATATTGATTGTTTCATTGTAAAGATATCCTGGACATGGAACACCACTTATAGCTCAGCACAGATTCATTTCAAATACATGTTCATATCATATGCCAATAATATTTGAAAATGGTTACATATGTATGTTCCAAGTAGGGGAAAAACTACTTATAATGTAGAAACAGAGGCGCCATGTGGTTTCAAGTATATTTTCAGGAGGAAACATTGAAAACAATTATACATGTACACATATTTTAAAAAGACATGCGTCCCTACCTTTGCCCATTGTGGATTCAACTCCCTCGCCTTGAGAGCATCTTGCAGGCCCTTTTTGAACTGGTTAACTTTGATATACGCCGCCGACCTATTGCTGTACAGGATATGGTTCAAGGGATCAAGGGCGATGGCTTCAGTGTAGAGCTGGATGGCACGTGTAAAGTCGCCATTTTGGATGGCTTCGTTGCTCAGGCGGACTTTCTCGAGGAATTGGTTTTTGTTGTGAGCTCCTGGTTCTTCATGGACATGGACTTCAACCTGAAATCAGCGGTGACGGTATTTCATTTTAGAATACAGAAACAAATCGGGGCAAGACATAGAAACAAAAACACAAGACATTTATTGAGTCTCACTGCTGCAGAACTGTACAGGACTAGCTGAAATCGACAAGAGTGAAGGAAATTTGGAATGAGTTGGATTATCAGGTCGTGACTTTGTCTTCAGTGGGAGGTTTTAACTGGCTTTGGACAGGTGGCTTATTGACGGTGTTTCGTGTCAGGTTGTGACATCACCTATTTGGATCTCGTTGAGAGAAAACCCTTACTGGCCTTAGACAGACAAGAAGATACACATGTAAGGCATTTGACTCAATTCACCACCAAAATAGAACCCCACTAGTTGATAAATCATATTTAGTAGGGCCTATCAACAAGTCTCACCAGTGCTGTAAACAGACATGTCAAGTGGATCCGAACCACCTTGCAGACAGGGACAAAAATGCGACAAGTCTTCCAGCAAACCAACAAAGGTGTGTACACCACCATTAAGATCGGTATGACAAGTCTTGACAATATCGTATTCAGATATTGTGACAGGTCCTCTCGAAATCACAATCGGGTGTTCAAATCTTCTCAATCCCGGCACAGACAGTGAGCTGATGTAAAGCCACCAGTTATTCAAGTGGTCAGGAACCCCTGAATTAAGCCGCAGGAAGCTGTATTTAGGCTACACATGTACGATACAAAGGTAATGCAAAGCTACGAGCACAACAAAAGGAGAACGTGTTTGCACCAACAAGGTCCTCAAGTCAGCTGGTCAGCTGGCCAGCGTGGTGAATTATACTTGTCTTGGGTTTCTATTTGAGGGAGAGGGTCACAGTGCATCACTTTCTTTTTTTCAACATGTTCTTTGGATGGTGTAGTGGTGGAAAAGACTCGATTGTCGCTGAGCTTGCTACATGACATGTAGAAGAGCTTGCATCCATGATGAAGATGAATAGGCTTTGCTCTGCAAAGTTGTAGAGGTTACCATAAAAGGGACAGAGATCATTCTTCAGGGAAAGGGGGAAATCAGTGGACTGTATCACAAGATGATCTCAATCAAACTGTGCAACTCACTATGACAGAGATCCAGAGGTTATCTTTTTATCAGAGTGATGGCCTTGATTCGGACACTGTCAATATACAAGTTGTAAAGGAGTCAACACAGCCGAGACTCAAGACTTGAGAAAGGTATTTCCAACTCAATAGCCATGACATGCCTAATGGATTCATGAAATGTGTGCATTAGCGCCAGTGAAGTTCTCATAATGTTTACTCAAAATAACAAAGGCATATTCAGAGGAATTCTCATGTTGGAAATGATGTTATAGTATTTGATAAAATCACAAGTCAAGATCGATGTTTAGTCGAGCAACAAATTAACAGTGGGGTGAGATATAGCAAACCACACACCGTGATTTTCCTAACTTTGATATATTCTGAATGAAGAATGAAAACGTTAGTAACTTCAGTCACAATTATTCCTGTGTTAACATCCTTGGAATCACATAATTCTGTTGGGGGGTATATAGACATGGACAATATCAAACGCCCTCAACAAAGCGCATTGTCAAAGACCGGCCATCGACTAAGAGAATGTAATAGACATTCAGTCCATTCTTTTTCATCCAGAGCTGATGAAATGATCGTAATGTCGTTGTCAATCTTACATCTCTTCCCTTTTAAAAGGGAGGTGCATAGTAACTTAGACTGCATGTAATACATGGTTATCATCATCAGTAAGTAAATAATGAGTGGTTTTGTTGTGATACATACAAATATGTATCATCATTTTAATAGTTATATGAACTAACACAATTATTTCCCACCGTGGTAAATATACAGCACCAACTGAGATATCCCACAGAAAAATACTAAGTGATAATTTTCATGATTCTATCACAAAAGCACACCACACTGAGCTGGAACATGCAATTTGTAAGGGGACTGGGCCTCAGGAATCTCAACAAGACCAACACTTACAGTCAAACAAGACAGCATAGAGTCGCCACATTTATGTAGGATGTTCTGCTCAAAGCATTTCATGAATACCACATTGAACACTGACACCATAGGAAAATTGCCGCTTATTCAAAAAGAACAAACTTTTGCAGTATTAAGTATTCATTTGCTTGAATGTGAGAAATCATGTCGAAATTGTCGACACCCTTACCCAATCGAGCGTGGCAAAACGTCATTAGGATAATTCTTTGATATGAATGTGTGACTCTCAAGTACCGTTGAGATCATACACTTGAGGCTTTACAAAATCTGTTGGAGAGAAGAATCAGACTTGGTTGTCAGATCGAAAAGGGTCACTGACGACTCAAGTAACATATCATGATTTAGGGATTGACAAAAAGCATTGCAAAAAGCGTTCGCCTATTGAGATTCAGCTGGCGCCATTGGCATGATTCAGTTCATCCTCTAGCAAACAGGGCCTACCATAACTCCTCCTTACGCAGGGAGTAAGTATATTGTATGTAGCCCGAAAACTGGCTTCAGAACTACTTACAATGGGATGCATCTCGATTGGATCACCACTATTCTATCAGAGATTCCAAAACCCTTTTCATCTGAACTAAACTGTGGCGACCCCAAACCAACCCTAACCTACTATACTCTTGATGTCCATCCCTGAACAGTGACACCGACTTCTTCATCATGTCTGGCAGTGTCCATAGACAAACTGTTTTCTATTTTGGGTGAACCTTTGGAGTCAAGATGATCATGTAAAGGTGGCACAATGGTCCCTCAGTGAAAGGTGGTGATTTGTGCTGGACACAAGGTTGACACATTACATGGTCGTTCCTTCTTCTCCGCTCAACCATCCAATGTTGCAGCCAGGGAAATGATAGTCTTCAAGAATGGTGGTTTTGTCAGAAGAGACTGTCATTTTAGCAGGTGGACCTGAACTGTGGCTGAGATTCTTTACTAAACTAGATCATTCATACCAGCAGAGGCAATCAGATAGATCATTCTACTGATTGTTTACACTCCTTATGGACACCTTTTTACCCATTCATAAAGGAAATCTTCGCATGGGTCATCTACAACCCCAAAGTTTGGGAACAATCGTGAATAAACGATCATTAGTCAAGGCGCGAGGCCTTATTGGTCTCAGCATGATGTTGTTTCGTGTTAGTGTCTGAATGTATTCAGAAGATGACCATCAAAGCAATAGACTCAGGCAAGAGGTTTCAAAGGCTTGCTCTTTACACCCTCTTCATTATCTTTATAGCCAATTAGCGACAGTTTACATTTTAGTCAAGCTTTGAGAGCCTTTTTGAATTTCTACTAAGTGATCCATTTTACCAATCATTGCGGAAGGGCAGGGCAGGGTGAACCAAAAAATGTCAGTCAAGGTTCTGTTTGAGAAAAGTGGCTTTATTATGTATGAATGATTGGAATGCAATGCTGCCATTGGATTTACATTCTGGTTTGAATAACGAGCTAGACCCCAGTTTGTGACTGACCACCTCGGAGTTGCCATTTTTTGATGGACCATCATCAGCAGCGAGACATTTTCACAGAACCCTCACCATTAGAAGAGTACTAGCAAACGACGGATGACAGACAAGACATGATGAGATAAGCTCATCCATATGAGCTAAAAAACATGAATTTGATCATAACCCAGTCCCTTTTCAGGTGACAAAGATAGATTCACACTGAAATCAACTGAACTCGACCTCGCCTGATAAGGCATGTAAGACGAATAGAATCGGGTCCTTTTCAAGTTTGGCAATAAACGTCAGGATCTAAATGCACTCATTGGCTGAATAGAAGCAAAATGGACTGCTACAGACAGAAAGTGCTTGGTTCAGTCACAAAAGAGGGACAATACAGAGGAGATAAGGGTGCAACCAAATGTCTCCTGCTGGTCATCAAGATGTTGGAAGCATTTAAATTTTCGTGATAAAAATATCTTAAATTTACCTCTTTACGCCATGTAAACTGTGGTCAACATGGTCAAAAGAGTCATTTTCTGCGTTGTACCCGAGAGCACGGGGATATTGTCAACCAAATCACTTCTTCAGGGATGATTTCGTAACCGCTTTTAACTTCATTGATGGGACTAAATGAAATCTTTACCCTTGCATAGGTCTGCTTAAGAAAATATTATGCTTTTGTAAGCTGTTTTTGCAGAGGTTTAACACATTTTAACAGTTGTCCAATGCCTACATAGTTCTTCATAGTTAGGCTTGTAAAATTGCCCCAAGGCAAATAGTTGACAAAACATAAGCAACAAATTGAATGCACTGAAAAATACATGCATGACCATACATTACGTACCGTAAATGGTTATTGCATGGATTCATTTCCTTAAAAATCATTTAGAAAAGCAGTGTCACAGGTAACCCACAGTCCTGTTCAGCATTTGCCATATGTCAGTCCGCATGCAATATGTATAGGCACCACAGACACAACCAAGTTACAGGCAAGGTTACTTCTGGATGGTACTGTGTGACTTCTCTAAGGTGTGACACATCTTATCTTTCGGCTGCTTGTAAATTTGTTTAAAAATGAAACTACTCTTGATTGTGATCCAAGCAAATGTGCGAAAGCCCAATAAGTCAATTCAATCCCAGCTTCTTAAGAAGAAGGAGCCCATATGTATGCACAACTATGTCAGCCTTCATTGAAAAATTATCTACACTGGAATGTCAGTAATGTACTGAAGGCATACTGCACTGGACTATCAATATGGAATACAATGTATGTAAAACAAGCTAAAGCACACAAAAGTAGTTCTGGAGATTTTCTACACTGTTTGGAAAAGATATCTGCATGACAATAAGTTGTCAATAGCATGAATCAAAAAGTACTGAAGAGTTATTGTACTTTGAGATTTAACACTCACAGGATGTAGGCCTAGCCCTTTTGAGCCCATCACTCTCCAATAGACCATTTAAAATTTACCTGCATATATCTTTTTGTGCAGTATGTAAAAACAATCATGCAGCACCAGATTTTGGAGACACTATTATTGATTATGTATTTCAGAACCAAGTTTTGGTTCAATTTTTCAAGTACATACCTTCTGTCGAAAATATGACCATGCAGACAGAAATCTGGTGCAGATTTTTAGCCACGATACAATTATGAAAACACTCAAAGTGTACATGTAGGTGATTGTATTGTATGGATTGGATTCAAGGAAATACTTGTTTTTCCCGGACAACTGTTCATGTATAAAACTTGTCGAGTTGATGAACCCTGACGAGTGCATACATACATACATGTCTAGAGGGACCGATTTAATCCTTGGCACCTAACATACATCCCTGTTGACATTGTACATGTACGCCAGATTATTTTGCTCTGGCGAGAGGGTCTGTACACATGGGACGCGATCCATGGCTGAACTGAAGCAGAAGAAATTGATTTCATGGTTTGTGTGTTTTACCAGTCATTGCCAAATCAATGAGCAGACAGAATTCAATGTGCCTATTGCCGAGCTGGGAACACTCGGAGGCGCCTTCCCACAGACCAGCACGTGAAGACACTTTACATTGCAATATCTCCTCCCGCCACACCACCGATCACGCCTGATGGAGACCGCACCTCAGGCCCTAGGTTGCTGTATCTTGTCATCTGGCATTTTAGTAGCAAAAACACGAAGTCACAACCTGGGCACTGAGGCTAACTCCCTTAGCTGATGCATACCATCAGCGATTGACATGCAATAAATATTTGGTCGTTAGCTGTAAAAATTTGTACATAGAAAAGTTGATGGTTAGTGGCGATTCAAAACATGACAAATTTAGTATACTCCAAGTTAATATTATGCCGCGCCAGGATTCTGAAAAGTAAGTAGGGCAAGCAATTGATCACCAGGGGTTTAACCCATGTCGTGCACGCCATGTCTTCACGGTCTTTGTAGCGTCCAACAGTGGCATTTAAAACACAGCATGCTCGGCACTTTGTCAGGGATTCTGCAGGCGAGCTGCCCAATTTACTGTATCCATAAAAGCAATCAATGTAAAGGTTATTGGAAGAAATAAAACTGTGAAGCAAGTATCAAGTACTGTATATATTACACAATACACTAAGTGAAGACAGCAACACATACACTGTACATTGCGCTATGCATTTACATAGGTGCTGTGCTGACGGAATGGATTAGTGAAATACATTGTAGTTGGGGACTTCTTACAAACTCACCTTCTCAACTCGTTTCTTAGGTTGAATTATCTGTAATTCCATGTCAGTGGTCTATATATTCCAATCTGAGACTTGACCATCACATACTCCACAACATTCAGACATGTTTTTGGTTATTTCCCACGAATATAATCATCAACGACAAATCCACTAAATAAATCCAACGCCATGTTGAAATTGATGACAGACTCTTGAAATGTTTGCACACCCGCTGCGACTCCATCAAGCGTTAATAACAGCCACTCTCTGCCAAATACATACCAGTCTAGTGTGAATGAGGAATTACTGTGCAATTGATTGCTAAGTAGAAAAGGTTCCAGTTCAAAACAATAGCCAAATTAACACTTTTGACACCACTTTACAAAAAGGTATTTGGGGAGTGCTCGCGACTAATAGAAGAGCCGACAATTACAATACCTGTGCACTTTTCGTTTGATGTGTCGCTTCAATGGTTTTTTAAATCCCTTCCGGCAAGCTTAGCAGGGGTCCATTGAGCATCTTTTTTACAATAAAAACCTGACTGGAAGAATGTCATTGTGTGCAAATAGTGGTCTATGCTTTGGGAGGCCACTGGGAGGCCACTGGGATGCCACTGGGATGCCACTGGGACAATATGACATTATCAGGCGAGAACATTTCGTGCATCCTGAACCTCATGGTCTATACTCCCTTGTACTCCCTTTAAACATAGCCGGGGTTATATCTTGATACGATGCTAAAACCTTGGTGGTCAAGAAGGGTGTGACTGTCGGTGTGGTTATTGGGGCAGTACCTAAAACCACATACCACATACCCACATGCCAATTTTTTCCAGGTGGGGCAATCCAATGACAGTTAAAGCTTTTTCTTCACAACTATTGTTAAAGGAAAATCTGTCGACCTTTCCACCTTAGTAACTTACTTAGCCACCGCCAGTAACTTATGTGAAGGAGAAGTCTGTTGTTAAAGGGGAAATTTGTCGATATTTCCACCGGATGTGGTACTCTGCCAAATGGGAATATCTGTCGATATAAAGGGGGAGTACGGTGATATTTGAATCCTAGAGGGCACCACCGTCACTTTCTAGTGTAAAAGGGAAATATGTCGATATTTCAATCTTAGAGGGCGCCACCGGATGAAACTGTTAAAGGTGAATCAAAACGTTATTTTGAACTTGAAAATCTGTCGAGCTTTCGACCTTAGAGGGCGCCACTGTCAAAAACTTCTGTTAAGGGGAGTCTGCCGCTTTTGTTAAAGGTGAAATTTTTCGATATTTCAAGTTGTGAGGAAAAAGCTTCAACCGTCATTGGATTGCCCCACCTGGAAAAAATTGGCATGTGGGTATGTGGGTTTGGGTATGTGGTTTTAGATAGTGCCCATGTACACGGCGCCGCGGATTGAGAGGACGGAACGCCGTCTAATCAAGTGTCGTTCCATAACTTTATGATGGGCCAATCAAATTGGCGACGTCTATGGCAGGGTCACCGAGGAGAAGAGGATAAAAAATATCACGATCTTGTTTATGATATCTTTATTAAACAATAAATTATTAGAGTAGAATTTACAACTTTTTCTGGGAGTTTCTACAGTCGGGGATAGAATGTCCGGGAACCAAGCATTCTATCACTCACTTTAATCTGGAGCTATTGGCGGTCATGGCATCTAGTACAGAACCATTTATAGCGTAATCCGACAAAATACAATAGTCCCGGACACTTTTTCCAGGGGAAATTTTCTGCTTTTACACCAGAGTTCCCCCCCCCCCCCCGACTCCCCTGAAGTATCGGCGATCCGTGACCTGATCATCCTGATAATGTTGATGTGACTGTGACAGCGAAAGTGGTGCGACAACACACTTCGGCCTGATTGTTCTTCACAGGAACCGCTGGTTGCCAACAAAGTCAATACACTTACTAGGCGTTACCTCATGCAGTTAAGTCCAATCAACTTAACGCCACGTTAAAATACATCATCAACGGGCTACTGCAATTTGAACGACCAGCACAGGAAGGACGTGTCAAATTTTTTCTTGGATTATGAACGGACACCAATGATGAAATGTACAAACAACCACTGATTGTGAAATATTCAATCTAGCATTTGAAATGTTTGGGACAAATTCAAATGTTCAACTATCTGTCAAAAGGTACTACTGTCTTAATGGCCGAAAGTCATTTCTGCAGGTAACAATATAGAGCGACGGTAAAATACACAGGCCCGTTGCGGTGGAAAACAGAAATGTCCTCGTTTTTCACTTTCGCTCCGATGTCTTTGAACAGGATGACAAGTTCATGTACTACAGGGTGGCCTTGGGGTGGCCGAGAGTTATTTTCCCTCATATGGATACACAATAGAATTCTTTTTTTTTCAAGGGAAAACCTTTCTGGGCCGCCACCCTGTAGAATTTCGTGAGTTTCCTCATCAGCCTCAGGTATGCCCATGATTTTTACAGGACCCCAGCTTGCGCCATCTGAGCTAAAAAAGTGGAACTACGCGATAACTTAAAATTACAAATTACCCGTCCTGGGCTGCGTCCTGGGGTAGAAATTTTCCGTGGACGAATTATTCCATGACGAACCGTTGCCGATTACAGTTTTTCTTCAAACTTACTTACCTTCCAGGACCGATAAGTACAAATCTCGCGACATTACTCCTGTGCGGACGTTTCATGTGCGTACTATGTAGTACGGATGGCCAACGACAGCGGAGCCAGGAGCGGGCTCAGGACACAATTTAAAAATCTGCGATAGTGATTTTAAAAAAATCAACGCTGGGAGTTCCATCAAACTTTGCAGAAGTGTAGCCCTATATCTTGTCAATGTCATAAGTGAATTTGAAAAAGTTCTAATGATTCTAAATTGTTTTATGAGCGTTTTCATGAGACTTGTCAGAATTTGACACAATAAAGGGGCCGTGTTGATATACTGCCTGTGAGAGTCCCGAGAATATCTAGAAAAAGATCGCGTTATTTCAAAATCGACCGAAATTCTGTTAGTTGATATCATTTAAAATCAAGCCCAAAATGTCTACTTTAATTGTCATCGAGTCATCCAGCTTGAGGCTTGCATGGCCGGGCATGACCGTAATTAGCCATTGTAATTATTCGGCAATTTTGTGTAGGTAACTCAGCAATTAATGAGGTAATCCCTGTCTATCAATTAACAAACAAGCCCTTACGAAAACGATCTCAGATTTACCATGCTCACCATGATTTTCCCTTCAAATTTCTTGGCAGAAGTGCTGACAAATTCCTCACCTTTATAAGCTGGCACAATGTAATTAAAACATGGATTTTCCCACAAAAAAAGAGTGCGAACCAGCCAAGGCAATGTTTGATTAAAAATAAATATAATTTATTGCTGGCAGGTCCTCCATCAAAGTGGCAACCACACAAGAAAGTCTCAACGAATTGGTGACCTGAAGCTTGTGTGAAATAAAAATGTTGCTCTATTTCACACAAGGTTCATATCGCCAGAGCCTGGCTAACAAAGGCGAAGCAAATCTCCACTCAAACATGAAAACCTCTGTGCTTCAGCGGTTAGAATGCTTGACGTTCGGTCTGGTTTCATTCGACGCTAACACCACTGATAGCTTACAAAATTAGTTCGACAAGTATACTTGCCAAAGTTTTCGATGTTGATGGGGGTCAAATATCATGGACAGAAGATAATCAATATCAAGCGAAACTAGATGTCCTTAAATAAATACGAGTAGGCCTAGCTAAATGTAGACCTAACAGAATAGTTCTTATGTGGTAAATAACAGGATATAGGCCTAAACATTTAAGGCCTTAACCTCACCCCAATGACTGATATCAGTGTGATAAATAATGTATAACACCAGGATGAATTAACTGAGGGCAAGGTATTGAAACTTCACGTTAAAGAGCTCTATCTGTCCAATTAGGTCAGGATATTCACCCGAATGTGATTCAATAGGAAGCATTTGTAATAGGATTTCTTTTATAGTGGCTTATTCTATAGATATGAACCTGAATAACATTTGCGACCAAACTGCTGTGAAAATGGCAGCATTTCAGGAAAAGAGGAAATGTATTTGGCATGCTTTTAACGCTTTAGATGAACAGGGGTTGGGAGTTGTGCCCAAAACTCAACTCAAGGTTAGTAGAGTTTTCATGATAGTAGGCCTACTTATCATAGTCTTAAAATAGACCTTTAAATAAGATTTATTGACAGGGATTAGACATTTCCAACAAAGTTGTAAGATTACAACATGTGTATGAATGTGTTAGGCAGCCCATAGATGTCCTTTACTTGAGCAGCCAAGTTTAAGTTTCAAAACCTTAACTTAAATTCTTGAGTGAAAAGATGGCTTCCAGTAGTTCTTATCATCAAGATATTTTGATAATGTGCCCGATACATGTCAGGTCAGAACATTAATAATACCTGTCTAAAAAGTTGATACTTCCTCATTTAGACATGCCCTGAATTCATGTTGAGTCCTGTTTTTTGGTTATCATTTTTATTCAAATAACCTACACATTTGTTTTTCCGTAGACCTACTTGAATCAAATTTGCAAACTGATTAATTAACAAGTTTTTGAAAATGTTTTGAGAGTTGTTTCTATCTATTCATTTCCAGTAGGCCTATTTTGCTACGTTTCTTCCTTGATTCCAGGTCTTGACCCACAACATCTCAAATTCCCTCGGCTACACTGGCGCCGAGGAACAACTTGATATCTACGTCAAAGATACATCCGTCTCCAGCAAGGACTATCTTGAATTCTTAGCAATGGTCGTCTTTGATGCAGTAGATGTACAATCTGGGAATGCAAACTTCAACAAAGTCGATGACGTCTGCTGGATGCTGTGCGCGAGAAAGTATCGCAACAAAGACAAAGATTCGATGAATATTCGTGACAAGGACGCATTTAAATTATGGAAAGTTTTTAATCTTTTAGTGGAGTGTAATGAGAAGAATGAGTTGATTCTTCCACTCGCCATAGACTTTGAGGAAGTTGAGATTTTGTATCAGAAACTCATGCATTCTCTTGGTAAGGCTTGGGACAGTCAGAACATAGCACAGGTCCGTCAAAGTTCAGGAAGTGAACCAGCGAATTATGCGCCGAAGTCGTGTAGCTTTCAGCTGTTCTTGGATGCTTTGGAGGTGGGTTACCTTAAGGATGTGGGAGCAAGCGCTGTGTCGCATATTGTTGACAGTCTGTTCAAAGAGATGATGGATGATGTCATAAAAAAGGTAAGATATAAGATTCGCAATAAATTTCGATGTCTCGAGTCCAGTTAGGAACTTAAATAAATGAATGGATATCGCAAAATGGGTCAGGAAATTTCTCAATTGTCAGTTTCCTCCATGTTTGTTTCAGGGCTGGCTGACTAAGAAAGGTCACATTGTTGGTTCTTGGAAAGAGAGATGGTTCGTTTTGACCCCCAACTCACTGACTTACTATACGGGAGAGGATGAGAGGGAGACGAAGGGTGAGGTGCCCATTCTATCAACGTGTAAGATCGAAGTAAGTGGAATCCATGTCGGGCTTATTGCTAAATGAAGTTGTGAAGTGAATAGGGTACCAGCAAAACCTTCAGCAGTCGCTATGTGGCACTCAATGTCATTGGGTTATTGAGAGGTGATGTCAATTTTGTCTGAGTTTTGACATTACTGTAAAACTCTCCATGCCTGTCAGCTGTACAGTCTGACAAGATAGAGACAATACAGTCAGACAATTTGATTCACCAATTCGCTAAGTACAGTGAATTGCTGGCGAAACAACACACTAAAAGTCACTCGGGAAGTGAGGACAAGACAAGAAAGGAATTGAAGCGGACTTCACTCAAAGAATGTTTTCTTCTTCACTTACTCTGCTGGACAGATCAAATCAGGAGCCAGCCTTGATTCAGGGTCTGTATGTTCCAAATTCATGACGTTCATTTACCTCCGGAGAGTCGCCCTTGAGGAACTGCTGTTCATTCAGTTCAGCCTTAATAAAAGACCTTACCGGTATTTTTTCCAGGCACTAAATGACAAAACAGGGGGCAAACCAAACAGGTTTCTACTGGTCTCAGAAAGTCGTCCATTCGAGTTGAGTACTAAGGATCTTAAGACAAAGAATGAATGGATCACTGGTAATTACATCTTTTTACTGCATGCAGGGCCGTGTTTAGCGAGAAGGGGGGGGGGGCATGAGCAGAAATCCCGATAAAGAGTGTCTAGGCCGACTTGGCTCTGGTTGATGCTTTGGCCCTCTTCACCCTTTGTGAGCGTTGTTGCTGTATTCATGGGTAAGAATATCGTATGAACTCCAAAGTGGATATTACATTTAAGGCACCTGGGTGGGACTGCCTCTGCAAAGTAATGTGCAACCAAAACCCATGTACACTACAAGAGTCAAAAGGAAGTTTGGTTTTTGTAGATAGTCTGTCATTTTCTAGCGCTGCAAGAAGCCATTGGTCACACAAAGAGGGAAGTTTCGTATCAGAAGTCTATGCTTGAGAAGCGTCGGGCTGAACGAGTAGAGAAGAGGAAGCTACTACGTGAGGAGGCCCAGAGGAAGCAAGAGATGGAGGAGAGACTGATGAATCAGGCACATGAGCTCGAAGCTCAGAAACAGGTACATGCCTTTCCTAAACACCTAAGTTGTCGTAAATGAGGTATCCCCACCTGTCAAGTAAAGCAGTCATTTTGCCTGTCATTGACTCAAGTTTTCTTCACTAGCGTGCCCACAACCAAGGAAAGTGGTAAGACTAGGATGAGACAAGTCATGAGTGTAAGGGTAGGGGGTTACCCTTGTCCAGTTGGGGCTGGGCAGGAATGGAATTGCGTTTTTAAAAATCATCTTTCATATTTCAGGAAATCGCAGATGCCCAGGCCCGGTATGAAGAGGAGTTGGCCCATCGAGAAGCTGAGGAAGAGCGGAGGAAAGAACTGGAGGAGATGCAACTTCAGCTACAGAAGATGCTGGAAGATGAGAGACAGGCAAAGAAAGACGAGGAGGTTGTCAGAGCGCTGAAAGAACAGTAAGTGGTTGGGTCAACGTGGTTTCTAGTCAGAACCAATTCGCCTCTTGTGAAATGCCTGAACTTTGGTGAGTTATAGGGTCAGCTTCTATTGATTTCAACATCATGACTCCCTGATTTCTGGGAAACTTCAAAGGCTAACCCCATAAGTCAGCTGGCCACCCTCACAACAGTGCCCCACTACCAGGAAATGGAAATAGGCGAATTTTGAACTCAAGATTTGGTATGATTTTTTGAGATTACATAAGTTGACTTGTATTCATTTAAAAATTTCAGACTGTTAGAAGAAGAGCAGCAGGCACGTTTTGAGCTAGAACGATTGAAGGCTCAACAGGACGAGGTGATAGAAGCTGAGAAGCAAAGACGAGCAGTGCTAGAGCAGAGTCGACAAGAACAAGAAGCCATGCTGGAGAAGGAACGACAAATACGCCAAGAGCAGGCCGCCACCTTGGAACAAGAACGGTCTCGTTTGGAGAAGATGGAACTAGAACGAAAAGAGGCTGATGAAGTGCATGCGGAGCTGGAAAAATTGAAGGCTGAGCAGGACAGAGTGATAGAGGCAGAGAGACAGAAGCGGGCAGAGGTGGAGCAAAGTCGGCAGGAGCAGGAAGCCATGTTGGAGAAAGAGCGCCAAATTCGCCAAGAGCAGATGGCAGCCTTGAATCAAGAACGATTACATTTGGAGAAGCTGGAACTTGAACGGAGAGCAGCTGATGAACGGCTCCAGGTAAGATTGAAATACAGGTATCTTGTGTTCTAAAGTTCCTGATAACACTGGAAGGTGGTGGCAGTCTCCTACAAGCATGCCGACTTATCGGCGGTGAATATCAGTCCTAAAGTCTCCTCCTTTCACCGCCGATAACTCCCGCCAGGTAATCTGTCGGACGCACCATCATAAACAGCTGGCCAATCAAATTGCTCGACACAAGGTAATTGAATGACGGCCTGAATTGATAGTGCCAACCTCCGGATCAGTTTACCCTTCTTCTATACAACATGCACTGTGTATTTGGGTCAGGTCAGCATCCGTGGAGCCGTTACTCATTGAACACCTGGTCTTCAATTATGATGGCTTTCAGTGTGTGTCTCGTGCAACAACCACGAGTGAGTGTATTGTTAGTGTTGTCGCGACAGAGGATGCGTGGGAAAGGAAGGGAATGCAGGGAGACTACCGATAAAGTAACAGCCCTTCTGACGGCCGATCGGGGGGGGGGGGGGGGTGTTATCGGCGGTGAAGGATGGATATAAGCACAACGACGGTGGATCGGCATGCCTACAAGTCGGAAGCCTTCTTTTGGGAAAGACTTGTCTCATCTTTCCCTGCCCAGAGACAATCATCTCTTATAGACATACGGACCATCTCCCCAAGAGTTTTCAACTCTAAATTATGATTTGTCTCTGCTCTAGTTAACTTACTACTTGTTATTGTGATGATGCTAGTCTCAAAACGTATTTTCAGGAAGCGTCGGTGAAGTTGCTAGAGGCCGAAAAACAAAAGCAAGAACTTGAAGCAAAGGTGCAGGCCAGGAAGGAAATTGTCATCACCAGGCTGGCTGGACCGATCACACCTCAGTTCAAGCAGGCAGCAACACATCGGGGTGATGGGGCCTTCCCAAAAGAATTCCTTATTGTACAACAGCCTTAGAAAGGCTCTGTGTTGGCCAAATGATGGAATATTGTTTGGTGCTGTCATGAATGGACTTTCTCTCTGCAGTCTGATTTAGTTTGTGCAAAATGACCTGTAAAACACAGATGCGTTTCATGGTGGATCTCTCTATCCCGGACACCCTTTGGAATTACAAGTGCTGTCCTTAATAGAGTGATCTCCTGATTCAGTTTGTAGATAGTTGCTGCACAGGTGTGGGCTGCTTGCATCATATTTGCAATGTGCTGCAACCAGCGTGACAAGAATCGAAGGTTGTATATTCTATGGTAGAGCGGCATAGTGTGATATAATGCTGTTGCCTTTAAACGAGATGGACAAGGCTTGAGGTTTCTTGAAAGAAAGCCGAGGGTCCGGCTGGCTTTTGCTGCTGTAATATTGATATGTTTTGTGAATGAGAGATCGTCACTAAGCATAGCTCCAAGGTATAGGGGTTATGGGGAACTGATTTTAAAACTGTATTGCACAGGGAGTAAAAGAATGACGATGATCTTGTTCGGTCAGTGGATAGAATGTAACATTTCTTGGCGTTGAAGTACATGTCCCACCTTACAGCCGACTTCTCCAACTTCGATAAGTCTGCCTGCAGAGTATGATGGTCAGCCATGCTTCTGATTGGCAAGTAGATAAGCAAGTCATCAGCAAAAAGGCGGATTTGAGATGATATTCCTTCAACGATGTCATTGATGTAACAGAGGAATACGATGGGGCCAAGGCAGGTTCCGTGTCACCCCTCGACCTTAGCAGCCTTGGACTGTCCTTAGGATGCTCTTAATAGAGAGGTTCTACATTATAATTGCAGGGCGCACTAACAAAAACCCTACGTTTGGGCAGTGCTGTAGTCTCACCATATCATTGGATAAATACTTTGTTCTGGTTCTGGTTTATTTATCAACAAAGTTCCACAAGGGAATATAACGTCACTCGGTCGTCGCTACTTTGGTCGGTGATTTACATCCCAAAATATGCTCAAATTTACGGTTCCGATTCAATATTTACATATCCATATTTACAAAAGTCTGATGTTACTACTTCCTCAAGTAACCCCGCAGCTTGGCCTTAACGCATGCCAGGTTCTTGGCAGCAACTACATCTTGTGGTAGGTCGTTCCATTCGTTTGATGTTCTGGGTACGAACACGAATTTAAAAGTAACTACTGATGCCTGGGTTTTCTGGAATTGCTGGTCGTGGTGTTGTCTGGCACTGGCTCTTGCCTTTGTTGGGGGGAGGTATGTTTTAGGGATGGCAATCTCTTCATGGACGACTTTAAAGAGCATCGCCAACCGGGCCTCTTTCCTTTCGATGGCTAGTGGGGTCCAATTCAGTTCCTGGGTCATCTCCGTTGGTGAGTCATTCTTTGCTGTATGGTTTTGCAGTGTCTGTTGTTAAAGACAACACCTTGGGTCTCAGTGGTTTCGGGCATTTGAGCATTGTCCTCCACAGGAAACCTAGTATCCGGTCCGCAGAGCTGGTTGCCTTCTCGATTATGCCTCTTCCATTGGAGATTGTCGGTAATGGTAACTCCCAGGTAGACTGTCTCCGTCACTTTGGCTTACGGTGTGTTTAGATAACTATGTGTACAGGTAATTTGTATAAGTATATGTCTGTCCAAGCTGTAGTTGACCAGATCCTTCATTCCTTAGCTATACCGCAAGCGAGTACGTGTGCCATAGCTTTTGTGTAATGCAAGCCAAACCCTATAGTCAAAAGTGTACAGTCCGAATCACAATTCCCATCCCTTAGTGGTACACGCAACCTACGAACGCACAACTCTACTCGCAACCTACGTACAACTCTGTGCGGAGGTTGTACGAATCCTTTCACACAGCGGTAAAGCAGAGGGAATGTCAATTGTGACTGCAGCTCAGTGGGACTATAGCTATAGCTATAAGGATATAAAGTCCATTTGCCTTGTCCAAACAAAAAAACAAGACTTCGGGAAAATTAGGAGACATCGAAGTGACCAGATTGATGCCACCAAGACTTGCCTTATTGATTTTTTTGATGGAGTTTTCTAGAATTTTACATATTTTTTCTGTTATAAATATCTACGATTATGCTTATAAGAGAATACCTATTTACCCAAGTTAAAACTATAATCCGATTATGAAGTGAGGACTATATTACATGCTTTAATTATATTTCTGTGAAGGACATTACATGAGAGATACATGTTCTTCGGCTATATTATGTACATGTATATGGGGATGCTGGCGTGAAGGCTTAGTTTTTTATCTGCTAACTGCAATAAATAAATATGCTTATAGCTCTATATTTCTTCTTGTCTTTAATTTTTCTCACAAGTCTAGGAATTGCATGTGATGGGTTTTAGTTCTGGCAAGAAATCCAGCAGCAACCCAATGGAATCATATCGTTGCTTAAGACCAGTGGGTGGCACTTGGTAGTTCCCGCAACACCAACCTTAATGAAAACCCCCTAGTAGATCCTTTCCAAGGAACAAGGTTATCCTGTTTACTGTGAAAGCCTCAGCATCAGCATGCTAATAACTTTTATACTGGCGTCTTGAAAGTGGGAAGCTCCATGGTTGTCATGGTAACGAACGTAAAACGGGTAGAACTTGACACGAAGTAGCTAACTGCCCACCACCCGGTAACTACTGCTCGTAAAATCTTACTGATGGCGTTGCTTGACTGAGCGTAAAATGAATGTGAAACTCTAGGGAATCCGGAACCAAAGGTCGTAAAGTATTCATCTTGTCCTTGACCACTGCCTCTTCCCAAAAAAGTTACCAGTAAAAGGAAATAATGTTATTTCCTCTTGGTACCGGTAATCAATTGCTGTCTAAAAATTTCTTTTGCTTGGTTGAGGGCCAAATGTGGGAACCACATAAAATCAGACAGATTGGATTCAGAGTGATGTCTTGTTGGATCAGAGTCAATCCTGTTCCTGTCTCTGGATCGGACGACAATCCTGTTAGTCTTTGGATTGTAATCGCCAATGGACATGATCATGGGGTCAGAACATGCCATGTCCAGGCAGGAATTCAGAGTGAGCCAGACTGTACTGTCATGCCAATACTCGGCTTACCCAGTCCAAGGACGAGGAGTCCCACCACCCCCAGAAGAGTTTTATATCTTTCCCATCTTGTGAAATGCGTTATTTTTAACCGAATTACAGTAAGCCAATATAAAGTGTCTCTTTCTCAAAGCAGTGGTAACTACACTTATTGGATAGGGTGATAAAAGCATTAGTGATCAAATTGTTGCCTGGCGTGGAAGATGACAGTCACTTCATGTTTCAGAGGCCAGCATTTCAGACTCTACATACACCTCTACTAGAACTAGAGAGAGGCTCTTATTGACAATGAAACCAACCTGGTTCTGACCACATCAACGAATTTGAGGACCGAATCTGAGCTAATAACAGTTGGGTCATTAAACCTGGCTCACTACAATCAATAATCTTTAGTTTTTCATGAATAAAACAAGGCCTGCCCTCAAATGCATGTCACTGGTCATTACCAATATTTATTCATTTTTCATGAATAAAACAAGGCCTGCCCTCAAATGCATGTCACTGGTCATTACCAATATTACTATACTGGTTGTACACATACTATATGTATAGGAACACCAAAACAAAGGACATGTTTCAGTGAATGGATGTATTTATTTAAGATCGATATAATATATACAGATGACTAGCCCAGATGTACAAACACAACGCAACACTAACAGCGTTACAAATTTTCTAGGAGCAGAAGGCATTATAACAAGGCATTTAGCCACCCAAGGTCTGACACCAACTTGTACGGCTGAACCCAGAGCTTAGAGTTTAGAAAGATGGACAAAAATGCAACATCGTTAACTCTTTAAAACAAAATACGATAAGCCCATGAAAAATGTCTACCTAATAGCAGCATGTGCAGTACTCCAAGCAAACTATGTTGCATGAAATATTTTCACAATCTGCATTTACCAGCTTTGAGCTCAACACCTTCACTACAACATTATTATTCTTTTTTCAAATTAAACTCTCCTTTATTACAATAGAAAATTCGTTGTCTCCTAAAAGTCTCCACTGTAAGATAGAGGTGGTGATTTTTTCAGTAAATTCATCCCGATTTAAGTTAAATTTTGAAGAATTATGCATACAGACCTTGACGGTTAAAAACTACTGAATAGAAATTTCATATAAAACAACAAGCTGAAAAATAACGGATGATTGCTGCTCACTCTCAAAGCCGCTTCCCCTCATTTTGAGTATAAGGCAATTACATGTGCCTATAGAACAATCACTGCACAGTCTGATAGACTTGGTTTATACCTCTCCATATGATACAAGAAACTGTTTTTGCAATGTGGCTGCTGATCTGAGCAAAGAAGCATGAACCAACCTCAGGGAGCAAGTTTGGCTGAGATGAAACCTCCGAACTGAAAATATACTCACTATAGACCCTATAAAGATAAATCATTCATAGCCAACTGAAATTCACCGCTTTTACTTTGCAACACAAAATAACACTGACTGGCTTAAGTGGCATCAACACAAACTGACCAAATAGACCCAGATAAACTGAAAGAAAAGATAACTACCTGTGCTCTCAATCACTGGGGTCATCTACAATGTGACAGAAATATGACAAATAAACACTATTGCCCAACAGACAAAGAGAGCCTGTCATAGTGGCGCAGTGGAAAGGAGATGAGGCAAAGTCGACTTGTTCACTGAAATACTCTTCATTGTACAATGAATGTGGCCGCTGTCATAAATACCAAAGACCCTTGACAATAACATAATTACACTGTCATCAGCAACACTATACATTGTAATTACAATGTGAAAAATACAGAAATTTAGCACACCTTACAGAACTAAATTGAACAAGCTTTCGATATACCTTTCTACATGCATATGAACATTGACAATTAAAAAAATTTCAAATAATAATATTGTGATTTTAAATACAAGTCTAACGAAATGAAGAAATAAGATAAACATTAACATTTTAAATGAATTTACCCTTGACCAGTTATCAAGTTATTGTTGATTGTCCATAATAGATTTTATAGGGACATGCAAAAGTACCGATAGTTCTCTATCACAGATGAGAGGACTACATGCAAGTTCCTCGTACAAAGATGCCAAACCTTAGCTATGAGCCAAATGCATCTAAAAGATCAATTACAATGGTACAATGTGTTGTATTCTTTATTGAATTACCAATTTACTATTTCCATTTGCACACAGCTCCAGGCCAGAGAAAGTGCATTATGAAATACCAGCACGGATTCAAGTCACATTTTTCAATATATGCCCGATCCTACCGAAATAAAGCATCTCACACACACATGCCAATTTCGTATTGTGGTGAAGAAAAATAAACCAAAACATATCAAGTGCAGGGTAATTAGCCAACCTTGTCCTAATTCAGGCAACATTACTTGGTGAAATGCATCTGCTGAACTTTCTACTATGGTACAGAAGCTGTTTCAGTATACTATGCTGCGATGTTACTACTGCCTACCTGGTTCAGATTCTGTGCAATCCAAGAAAACCACCAACTACAAATTGATCACTAGACTATAAGTTGATCAAATCACCCAAATAATCAAGGTTTCTAAATTACTGTGCAGCATTGATTGATTACATACTTCCAAGATCTGAAGATGCGCAAATGTTCTTGCAAGCAATTTGGTATAAGAAAATAAAATGTGCAGGGTGCATTGGACAGTCCATGATCAAAAGATATAACCACATGATGATAAATGTACAATAAAACAAATAAAACAATGACAATGTCAAACCAACAGATAATAAACATTCAATTCAAACAAAATATCTAAGTAAAATATTCCCTCAAGTTGTTCACACCATTTTCGACAGTATCGCGAATGCAGACAGGATATGTACTGCACCCATCCCGGGATATGTACTGCACCCATCCCGGGATATGTACTGCACCCATCCCGGGATATGTACTGCACCCATCCCAGGATATGTACTGCACCCATCCCGGGATATGTACTGCACCCATCCCAGGATTATGTACTGCACCCATCCAAGGATATGTACTGCACCCATCCCAGGATATGAACTGCACACATCCCAGGATATGCACTGCACTCATCCCTGACTTCTTTACTAGTATTTTAAACTCATTCACCCCCATACCACATAACCCTCAACTTCCCCAAATCAACCTCAAAATTCACTCAAGTCCATTTAGGTTGAAATTATTACATTGACCTTTAGTCATATTACTAGACCCAGAATCTACAAACTACCGTCCATACATGACAGAAAGACGCCCAATGAAGTGATTGGACACTACATTGATATACAAACAAGTCCAAAAGCAATAGATTTTTCTACAAAATATTGTCATAAATGATAAGTACACTACACCTGTTGCATCATTACCCTAATCCCTAATGATCACAAAGAATTCATAAAGAGAGCAGGAACTAAACAAAATCTATATAGTACAGGATTTTTTGTTAATGTGGTGGTACTGTTTTGCACTGTTGCTATACTATGACAATTTATCACAAGTGTTGTTGTATGCCTCGGCTAACAAAGTGTAACTAATCCTCGGAAATTAGCACACTCAACCAATCAATATTCCCCGAGATCAATATATCGAACATCTCAACTTCCAGCCCCAGATCTGCAAGTTCAAAGTTCAAGAACGTACACCAGACTACACACCTTTCACATTTGACCTTTCACATTTGATTTAGTACCTTGTTTTAAAATCCCCACTCAGCGAGTCAAATCTCAGCGGAGTTTCAGCTCCCCCTCGATCGCTCTGATTAATCACGGCAACTGAAGAACACTTCTGAGAAGGCGGTTTGTCTTGAGCTGATGACAGATACAGATTGCTAACGATGCTCCGGTGTGACATGAATTCATTGCTACTTGGCTCTTGATTTAAAATGCTGGGCAGAGCAATTCCTAGCAATGTGTACGCAAGATTGAATATGAAACAGAACCTTCTTAGAATTAGCCTCCAAGACTGTATCCTGTATCTTGATTCAAGGTGAATTGTAGGGAACAATCGGTGAGGATGTAATTGGCTCAGATGGAGACTTGCAAACATGAGAAATCAGTGGCATAGTGGTTAGAGAACCAGGCTTATAATCAAGAGGTCATGGGTTTGACTCTCAGAGGGACACCGCTGTTTCATCTTTGTGCCTTGAGCAAGGCCCTTAACCCTACTTGCTTCTCTCCACCCAGGATTAAATGGGTACCTAGCTGGTAGAGATGGACAATATGAATAATCCCATCCCAATGCATTGGAATGGATCACTGGAAGTCCAATCCAATATGCACTACCAGTGTCCAGGGGATAATCAGTCAAAACGGTAATTGGCTCGAAGATTGACATATTTATCATAACGAGTATCAGTAGCCTTCATAATAGCCATGTTGGCACGCAACAGGGAGAATAATTTCGAGATTTCCTCATCAGCCTTTACTTATCTAAGTTATCAGCCTAATTTTTTACACAATACCAGCCGACTCATTAATTCTCATAAGTAGATTTGTTACAATGTAGTGAAGAATGCAAATGGTCATTGGACACACTGCAATCTACATTACATACACCATCAGTGTACATGTCATATGTATGAGGAAATGCCAAATACAATGTACTGTAATGCCTATGTTATTTATTGTAAAAACAACATGTCTGACCATTTGTTTCAAATGCATGGTATAATGATGTAAAATTTCTCAAGTATAGTGTAACATACATCTGAGTTTACCCTCTAGAACCATGGCCAACTTCAATAACTATACCAGTCAGGAATGAGATGACGGATACAACCACATGAGACTTCCAACGCCCCTAGATGCATTCATTCTGAGTTTTTCTCATAGCCAAAATGCCGGACATTTACCAGATACCATCAAGGGGTTGGTATTTGCAGATTGCTTTTTCACCACGGTTCCATTACGCTTGCTATTTACCGTGGCAACAGTAGCACAATAAACACAATAAGGTATCAGTATATTTCCCGGCTAATGTAGGTGCAAGATCTACTTTGTTAGCTATGCATTGTACTTCAGCTAATACACTATGTGTAGATGTGGGTCTTCATGAAAAGTCGGTGAAATATTTCTATCATTCATTTTACACCTGACATGATTTCTGACAGCGAGATGCTTACATAAATCATTGATAACCTTGTCCTCCACTGACTACATCATCCTGTCTATCAATTATGGGCAAGGTGATCTAGCTTTGAGCATGAATAACATATCACATGAGATGCAACACAGCAAGCTGTAAAGGAGGGTTAAACCAATTATTTTATCCAGAAATAAAGTGCCTCTGTGATGTTGTCATAAAATCGGCTTCAGACCTGCTCCAAGGGAGGTAAAATATGCATCTTCTGGAACACCGAGCAACGGAATTTCATTCAGATATGTCAAAATAATGTGATTATGATAAAACAATTTTTAGTGCAATTTGCTGTTAATGGAAAATTCACGCAACAGAATTATTTATACCATGCAGTATTAACCAAAGAAGGATGTTCCCAAATTTCGTCAAAACAGCAATAATTTTGTCTAACTTTCATACACAATGTAAATTGCCTTGTTCCATCTGGAAGATGATCTTCACAATTACAATGTTCTGGGCAAGAGACACCCATTTTCGATACATATTCCGACAGAATATTCAATCAACAGGAATCCCCTGACCATTTATGTACAAAATACAATAGAATTATATCTTTTGAGATAAAGATTGAGAATTTTTGATTTACAAACTTGTCACTACATTTATAATTACAACAAGACGCGAGATAAAACACATCCAGATCCCATTAGTTTCATGCTGGGTACTTCTCCGGTGAGGATATCCCAATAATCACAAGTCCTGCTAAATCTGCTACTCCGCTGCTAAACCAAAGTGAAACGGCACATTTGATGGTGACACATTTATTATCAGCTGTTATCAAAGGAAATGCTCCCTGAATTCTTCCCACGCTGTTGCTGCCTTATGATTCTTACATCGACAACCAAGGCACGATGAGACGAGGCTGCACTGGTATTAGGGAAGCAATTCTAACAAATGATGATGGGCACATGTTGGTCATGTTGATAAGAACACTCCTACAATAAAGGTATCTTGCTTGTTTCTCTGCAGAGGGGCCGCAACCACGTAAATGTAGCATTACCAGAAACCAGTCACTCTCCAGCCACACTTATAGGTATCCCCTGCCTGACTGGCCCTTTGAAACTGCACTCTGTTTCTCAACAGGCTCAGCCACTGCATCATGATATCTGAGGAACTTGTATAGTTGGCGAAGCTGCTTTGCCCATGGCTAGCACTAGTAGCCAGTGCAACCCGGTAGGGAGACAGAGTTAGAAATGTCCACAGAAGCGTAGATTCTATCCCTATGATTTGAAAGATAGTTTACTATATCCACATGGAAAAATAGAAATATATTTATATTTCATAAACTGTTGTCTGCTCTCATTTTCAAGAACTGCATTATCATTTGAATAATATATCAATATATACCATATATCCAGTTTGATTAACATCATGTGTCATCAATTGACTGCTAGCTCAACAGTTACAAATTGTTTCAATCTTTCAAGGTACTGGCCGTACAACTCCACATCATTATGTCCAGCACCTTCAACCCAGAGGGGCTCTACTGTCCGTGGGCAACGTTCGTAGATCGCGAGCCCGTGTGAGAAATCGATGACTTCATCCTCGGTGCCGTGTATCACAAGAACAGGTGATGTTATCTTGGGCACTTTGTCGATGCTACAAAGATAGGAAACAGGGTGAAATATTAAGCCACATTTGATCTACAACACTGCACATGAGTATAAATGCCCAAATTCATAGCCTTGACAAGCTTGATACAACATAGAAGTCTTCTCTGGGCTACCAACTACATCTGGAATTAGAATAAGAAATGCAACATGCATGCCAACGGGGCAAAAAGAAGGTTGGATCTTTAACTTTGCGTTTCAGCTGAGCTCAATTCAAGCTACCTTTTGCCGACGCTGACACTGTCACACAAGATCTCTTCAATGTCGGAAAAAGAAACATGAATCATCATCCTGTGTGCATCTCATCTTTCCGACAAACAACTTGAGAATTTTTTACTTATAAAGACGTGGATTATACATTTCCGCATAATCAGCATCCTGTAACCTTTTCATCCGGTAATTGAAGTCAGATGATAGTAAACGGAGACATCACATCAAGAAAGATATTGATTTGTAACCAACACTCTCGTCAGCCATGGCACAAATCTAACATTTCATGAACAGAATATCGAATTCATATATTGTCTTGTTTGTATTTATAGTCTATCATCAATGTCTAGGTGAAGTCAGCCACAGCGTTAAATGCTCAACGCACTATGTCTTTCCTTACAAGTCTGTTGGGACTTTCTTTAAAACAATTGGCTTTATATTGCTGGCAAAAAAAATCCAGTCAAAATTACTTCACAGTACATAGATTTCCTGTATAATGGCTTTCTCAACCAACCACTTCACCTGTTTGGTTAGTACTACAGTTTCCTCACATAATTGTTTATGGTTAAAAATCCAGGTTAAGTGAATGCCTGAACACAACGTTCTTATCACAACTTTCGAAAATGAATGAACTTTACAAAACATTGGCATATCTTCGTACTTAATCAATGATAATGTGGGTGCATCATTGAGAATCCTAGAGTAGGTGTGCCCCATCAAGTATCTTACAAGTGGCCAATTCATTGAAAGTAGTAGTATGTGTCGTTGAATCAATATCAAGTTCACATATACCTACATACATGCACATATCAATCACTATAGGCGTTGTACATATATTCAATGTAATTGGTGAATGAAAGCCTGGCACCTAAGGCAAAAGGATCTTCATATTGAATTGGATAGATGACTAGATTTATTTATGTTTTCCACTGTCTCTGGGATAGATTACCTTGTAAGTCAAAATCTCTTCCGGGCAAACTTGTCAATGTTTTTACATCGACTCGGCAGTCAATTACTTTGATTTGCACTAAACTAACAGCAAATCACAGATGACTGAAGTTCAGTATGTATTGCTTTATTTGGGACACTTCAGGTCAATCAAGTACCACATCTTGAAGTGAAGTGACCCTGATCATGCATACATGATCATATACTACATGCTACATTGAACTGAAAATGAACTTTGCGCGGATCCATGGATCTGCCACTCAAGTTCCATGCTAAATCTGCACCATACATCCTACATGTTATTGTACTCACAAAGAAGTGACTGTGAATATCATGTGCTTGAAGACAGTATACCAAGTAACATGTTGACTGTCCCAATCTCAGTCATTGTGACTGACTGAGTCATGTACACAATGTAATACTATGGTACATGTATAAGTCATAAGGTGTGACCAATACATTCATGTATGCAGTACCAGTAGGTTACATCTACATTTTCTGCTACTCGACACAGCACTTCTGAGCATTAGGGTCACAATGTAGATTCCATAGATCTAGTTAAACAACTGATATCTCAATTAGGTTAAGATTCATGGATATAACTGGTGAAGATAAGTTGATGACAACTGAAAAACTTGGAATCTGAGTAAAAATATCTTGATCTTTGATCCTAAAACTAAGAAAAAAGGATTAGAGTGGATCGAGACACTGCTCAATCTAGCTATCTAATATCTATCAATGAACAACATCAACATGCACATAAGAACTTTAATTTGACAACAAGAGAGTTTTGAAGTTGTATTCTAGTGTATATCATGAGCAAAGTAAAGCTCTAGCACAAAGTCTAGTTTTTTCTCATGGATGATTTTTTTAATTGTTCAGTCCAACTGATCCAGTTAACTCTGTTATCACTCTAAAATCAAAAGGATTGCTGATGCATATATTTTCATTTATCAAGGACAGTGAACTTTGATCGATCTTACCTAGGAAATGCATCAAAGAACCACGTTCTCTTCGTGTCTGGAAACGCAACCCTCATCCCTGACATCAATGGTGAATGTAAAATAACGGCTCCCACTTCATATCTCGCCGCTAAATCTACAGTAGGAACTGTGCCTATGCTCTGTCCATATAGGATTATGTTATCCGGACTGATTCCATATCTTGTTCGAACTGCCTGCCAAGCAGCATCAACGTCCGAATATAAGTTTTTCTCTGAAGGTCGTCCAGAGCTAACGCCATACCCTGAGTAATCATAGCTGAATATGTTGCAGCCAATTCTTGAACCGAGTCCAATGTAAAAACTACTCATCTGACCGAGGTCAACAGCATTTCCATGACTGAACAGGATTGTGTATTTTGCTGCGGGAGAACACCTTACAAACATACAACCTATCCGATTTCCCCGTGCTGTACGGGTCATAAACACTTCTATACAGTCTAGTTCTCTCTGGGTATACTGCCATTCTGCCTTCTCAGTCAGGTGTAGGCTATATCTGGACCCTGTTTCATCTGAGATGAACGAATATGTCGGTTCTGGGGGCAGGAAAGCCAGTTTGGCAGCAATCCGTGATGGACATGGTGGACAGCAGAACAAACAACACAGCTCACTGAACGACAAACCGTTCATTTTAACGATACTATAAGGTCACAAATTGGTCCTGAGATCAACCAGATTTCGATCGATACACTTTGGGCACTGGAAATTCGACAAAATCAACAGAATCTTTGATCTTATTGACAGAATTTTTCTTTTCTCTCGATTCAGGTTTGTGTTCCGATGACGTCACTCTCATCAGGAAGTTATCAGAACGAGGCAGATTTCACCAGCAGTGAATAATCCATATCAAATGATTCATAAAAATCATAAAATATACTTTTGTAAATCACTTCTTTTCAAAATTATTCTTTGATTCACTAAAGTTTTATATATCCTTATGGGCTAGCAGGTTTAGATTGCTAGATTTAATAATCGACCTTGTATGACTGGTGTCTGTAGAGGCGGGAAATAGTTCTCTTTTGAATTGCAACAATGTATCCCAATATCAAAATTAAGTCTAAATCCAGTCAATATAGACAGATACAGACACAAACATAAGCCAATAGAATTCTGGCACTATATCACAACCTTGTAAAAGGTCGAAACGACCAAATGATGCACTATCAGGGACACAAAGAGCAAAACCAATACACAGTGAACCAGTGGGTGTGGCCAAAGTCAAAGAAAACTGGCATTCAAACCAAGAATACTGCAGATCAAGAAAAAGCAAATTCAAATGAACAAGAACTAGATACAGCTTTTTCCAATGGGCCTTGCCCCAACAACAGTAAAATCCTGGGGTTACAAGTGACCAGACACAAGACCACCATGACAGGACAGCCCAAGACCAGAACAACTAGGGCACAACCAACCTGGTAAGACCAGAGGACAACAACTTTTGACAAAAAAGCTGCCAGGTATGAAAGGGTCAGCACTGCCATCTGAATAAGTGGATACTTGCACCTTGTTGAAATAAGTGGCTACCACGAGTACAGTCTTCACATTTCTTACAAATGTCATATGTCGTTTTTAAATGTACATGCACCTCCAGTTCATGATGACCATTCGTTGAAGAATAACAAACAAAGACATGATTAGCAGAATTCATTTATTTCAGTAGCACAATATACATTGTGGGATACAAAACTCCCACAACTGAGAGGAAAATTACATACTAGCAAGTACAGATGATCCATACTTGATAATTAGGAAGAGGACTATCAATGTTGTCAACCAGGGCCTGAGGCACGTCAGAAGCACATTTTCAAAAGGCTGATGCCTTCTATAGGAGTTACAGAATGAAAATAACACAAATATATGTATGCCACAGCTTGAATACCTGGGCCATTCAAAGAATATTTACACTTGACAACTTTTCATCCCTGGTATAAACTGAGGCAAGGGGATGGTGTTAAGTAAATTGTTCGAAGGAGGAGGCATGAAAAATAACTTATCAAACAACTCCTCTCCCCTCATATATTGTAAAAATCTCATTAACACTTTATCTCCCCTCAAACATTCTATAGAATACCAACCAGAAATTGTCTCAAAAATGGACAATGCTAGAGAAAAACTCTTACACAACCGTGAATTATCTACAATTTTGGGAGAAATTAGAACTTCTGATTCAATAAATATACCTTTCTTCAATTCATGCAATATCTGTGAGGAAGGTTTTTCACAGAAATCACCCACATTTGTACATGTTTCTGGGCACGCCCAGTTGCTATGCTAGTTCACGAACTTGAGGCAGGCAGGCCAACGTCCATAAGTACAGAGGTGGGATGAAGTGGTTCCAAGGAGACCAACCATTCCCTTTTTTAAAAATATTCTTATCAAAAAAACTATTTTGGGTACAATAATACTGCAAATTTGTCTTCAAAGTAAGACATATTTTTGTCGATTTCTTTATAAATATTATTATGCTAAAAGACCAAGTGTTGTGATATAAAATGAAATTTCTATTCGTTTGGCAATAATTCACTTGCTGAATGAGTTGAAATCGATTATCATGATTAAGCTATCAGGCCTACCTTCATTTGACTCAATCGAAACACGGTCACTTTTGATTATAGTAATGCCCTTAACAAAGACTCTGAGCAAGGCATTAAAACACAAATAAATGCTTAAAAGATTTCATTTAACGAAATCACAAATATTTCTGCCGCCTGGTATATTCACAAATTATTTTTAACAAGTACATTGCCCTGGCCATGTTTGTTGGCTCAAACTGACAACTCTGATACGTAAAGCACTAAAGAAGCATACTGTCCTCCATCCCCCTGCAGCAGGCATGCGCATCACTCCTCTTTACATGAGTATACCTCCTAGAATAAGACATAGTCAATACGATGATAGTATCACCATGGACATTCATTTCAAGGTGTAAGTTTGTGAAGAGAAAAGTGCTACAAAAACCTGGTATGGGATGATGATTGTCTCCCCACATTTGTGCGGTACATGTAATACACTTCTTATGTGAGGTAGCAAGTTCATGGAAGCAGACACTTGGCAGGAGAAGAACCCTGATTTAGCAGAGGAAGATTATAGGGAAAAAACAGCACTACAGATGAAGAAGGTGGTGGCTGACTAATTACAAAATATGAATGCACTACAGGTGGGTTTAAACTATTTTCGTTGTCAACCTATATCGGCACTTCTTGACTGTCTGATGATCAAAATGTATAGTCTGCTGCACACAGCTGAATACAATCAACTTGGAAAATGATGGCTCACACCAATCAGCAATGTAGCGTACGGCTTGCCCGTTTGTCGCCCTTTGTTCTCAGTGTGCAGCAAGCCTTATTACAACCATGTCTTTCCTTACAACTCGTTCAAACATCATCTGACTGAATCTCATCAGGAAAGTGTAACAAAATGGTAGCATAAACCAGAATTAGCAGTCAGATTCAATTGACAAGCTATACCCAGTTTAACCCTTTATAATGAACAGAACCTGTATCAGTATTGCTGGAAGGTTATGTAAACATAATGACATTTCCATTCTCCTTCTTCTACCCAATGGAATCTAGCAGTAGTTCACCGCTGATGCTATGATATGACAGATGAACAAGATGTAGATAGTTTGTGGCTTGTCTAATAAATAAGTCAGATGAGGTCAATGTCTTGAATATTTAGATGAAACGCATTCAATTAAGAGTTGTTGACTATTCCTGACAGTACAAGTCCAAACTGTCAGGGTGTAATATAACATCAATATTATGACAGTTTAAGTCCTTCACGAGTCATGATTAGCCAACAACTCTGATGGTGATCAGTGGACAATAGTTATGCTGCCAAATCTTCAACAGCAGCTTAATTTACAAAATTTGATCTGAGAATATATAGGATGTTCCATTAATACACAATATGGAAGGAAAATTTATGGCCCAGCGAGACTTTTTATTAAAGTTTTAGTCTCCATCTCTACTGACATGTCTTGTCTATACTCAATATCTTGAAGTATGATGATCAGATGGGTATACCTGGTTTATCGAATATGATCGCAATGCCAATGCTTGATGCGATGCCATCCTCAAGAAAGCAAGTACACTCAGGATTGTGAGTTTAGACCAAACCTGTTTATACACCCCCAAACCCACAGCCATGAATCGTCTCTCCCCATCATCAATAACTAATTTTAATCATGATCACAACGTACCAAACCAAAATACTCAACAATCACTGTACTGTAAAGCCCTTCATTTTCTTTTCTCCAAATTTGTGCTAAAAAGTCCTCTTTTAGATTTCACCATCACTACATTTCATCATTGATCGCCATTAGTGTTCACACTTTAAGCCCCCCCCCCCCACGCAAAAATATTAGGCTAGTGAAAATAAAGGATTTGACAGTATTCAACGGACAACAACATATCATTTGACAAATACGTGTTACTAACTGATCTCCTGAAACCTTCCTTGACATACAGTCCCAGTCACAATTGACACACCCTCAAATTGCCCAAAACCTGCACTCTGCCTCTGGTGCCATGTAAGCTGCGTGCCGCTTACACACTGGTTGTGCAATGACGATCCTATCGTGCAAAAAGTGAACGTAGACAGTGCAAATAAGTAAATCATGGTTGCATGTACATTGTGAATGACATATGCAAATTGAGGGACGCCTATTGTGATTGCGGCTGTATATTCTGAGTTCCTTCCACACTTTGACCTGAAACATTCAGTGCATGCTTTACAAATTCTCAAGCAATTGAGAAACAATGTTTTTGTCCAAACCATTGGCAGTGAGCAATACTGTCATAATTTAACCAATGCCCTTCACAAATTACTGCCAATCGATAAATTTCCAAAGCTCAAACAAGGCCAAGACAGTCAAAATATTCGTTTTGCATGCAACAAAAGCAAATAGTGTATGCTGGAAGTAGGTAGCCCTGCTAAACCCACATTCTCAATGCCCGAGCGGGAACTTCAGTGATCTGCACTCACACAAAGTGTGCAGTATTTCACAACCGGATCTCTCAATGGCTTGCTACTATGACATCGGGTCAGAATCACGTCGACTCACAGCTGCATGCGCCTGTTCTGGTACTTTGGAAGGATCAGACAAGATGGACGTAGTCGTGCTCAGCCGTCGAAGAGAATTCAGCACGGCTGCAACGGAAGATGACTCATCATTAAATACATTCAGTTATCACACCAAACTTATTTTGAACCATGTTAGACAATCTTTAATTGAAAAATTACTGGATTGAAATGCTTCTCTAAACAGGTATCATAGAGCTTACACTTGGGCATAATGACAAAGCATTAGAGGTGATATTTGCCCTCTGAAAGCTCAAGTACGGTAGTTACAAAATTGGTTTGCAGCCAATTTACAGTACGGATATCATCTTCATGTGCTTACCTGGCCTGAGAGCCACTAAAGAACAATGCTGATCGAGCCAGGCTAAACATGTTCGACACAACTCCTCAACTGTAGCAGTCGATACCATGTTGTTGAAAGAAGCGAACAGATCCCGGAATATCGTGATGAACTGATTGTGCGTCAAGGAATATCACTGTGGAAAATACATGTGGATTCTGGCCTTCGACACTGTACTGAAATCTAAGCAATGCACGGCTGAGCTGCTTGAGCAAAACATTAGTAATATTCATCAGAAAGCTGCCGTGGTTGCCCTGAGAGAAACTCAGCTGTAATGACTGAAGTTTTGGCTGGGGATCGAGTCAGGCTCACACATACAAGTGTGGCAGGCTTGAATCTTCACCATTGCATCACGAGTTGTGCCATTACTAGTAGAGTAACAGTGCCATTTTAGAGATGTTTTAATCTGTAGCTTATGACGAGCATAACCCTTGATAAAAGTTGTATCAGAAAAGGATACGATCCAGAACTTCCAGTTTTGCATAGTTCTGTTCCTGATATAATCATCACACATCTCCTTCATGTGGTCAACGCGTTGTCGGGTGACAGGCGCACCGGTGGCAGGGAGTTGAGACTGACACGCGCTGAAACAAACAACTGAAGGTCAGCAAAGCAAATCTGAATTCTTATCTAGAAGACTTTACGCCTCCTCCTCAACTTAATGATTGACTAGCTGAAGACCCAGTCACCAGACCAATAACCACAACTGGTACTAAACCGTAGTGGGCAGTGCAAGTGTCTTGGAAGAAAATTCATCCAAGCTAGAGCGATTACCATGAGAGAGACTATGGACTTCTTGTTGAAACTCAGAATAGTCTCAACGAGAATGTGTTCACTGAACTCTGACTTACTTGATTTGAGAATTCAATGATTCGATCTCCTGTTTCAAGAGATCTGCCTCATTTTGCATATGGCTTCGTTCAGATTTTAACTTCTTACAGTAATCAGCAGCTAGAAATGAAAAGAAGTTTGTTTGTTACTTTCATAGGAAAAGAAAAACTGCAAAGTCAACATAACTAATGGGGCTCCTTTTCTGCTGTACAGAATGCCAGCTTGTTAACTTCTTCAGCTCGGGCAATAAGTCAATTCTGTAAGTTAAAACCTGATAGTGGAAAAAAAACTTACTTTTTTGTAGCATAGTTGCTTTGCTCAGTTTCTGATTTGGGTTGGCACTTAGTGAAGGAATGAGAACTTGCAGTGTATCAAAACCATTCTGAAAGAGACAATACACTATTAAATGGAGACATTCACACAATACCGAATGAAGTTTATTATCTATGTCTTATATTGACAAGAAACTAAGTTCCCAGGCTGTGATGGAACTGAAATTGCACTGAACTACACTAATATGGGGGATGTGGAGTTCATCGGTTCCCTAGTACTCTAGACGAAATACAAACAATGATGATTACCTTAATATTACACCTCCTTTTTTGTTCCGATGATATGTGAGAGACACGTCGATGTTCCTTATACACTTCTCGTTCTACTGGATTTTTGGGTCTAAAAGCCTTTGATGCCTGTAAAGGGGGAAAATATATCATTGCACAATAAGGCTGCGTCACAGAGAGCTACTAGGCCAAGTTCATTGCATTACCAGAGAAGAGGACAGTGAGAAAATGGCGGATTTTATCTTTATCGGACATGACAACAAATTATACGGCACATGCAAACCTGTGTTTTGATCTAATTGCAAATGGTAGAGTTGAATATTAACAATGTGAAAGACCACTTGCGTATCCAAGGAACCACCTGAACTCAACAGGCTCATAGGCGAACACTCACTTCTTCAAAGGATGAATCAAGGTCCTGCATGGATTCATCGTTGAGATTTATTGGACTTGAAAGTCGCATATCAGTTGTACCTGCAAGAGAAGGATAAAATTTATGATAAGAGTTACACGGATGATGAGATTCAATAGTGGTACACTATTTGGTAAACATTCCGAACATTTCAGCATTTGCATCACCATCAACATAAACCCGATATAAATTCAGAGATATGCCATGGAGAAGGAGTTCAATATAGCTTCAGATAGTCTCTACATCAAAGAGAATGAGATTTAAGGCTTTTCTGAGTCAAACCAAACAAAAACATGACCAAAAAATTTGAAGGACTTGTTCTGTAACCTACTAGAAATGAGTGGACTCCCTGTGGTAGTCGTAGGGGCAGCAGTAATCGACCGAAATGAATCTTGCTGTAGAAGTGCTGAGCTGATCGCCTGAGGGGTTGTTGCTATCACCAGGTTCTTGGCAAAATCAGTCACTTGGGGTTGTGGTGCCTTGAAAGGATAAGCATGTTTGGTCAGTACCCTTGCATATCAAACTTGCGTCATACCATGACAAACAATGATCAGCTCCCTCATGGGACTCGTTGCCAGATTCTTCCAGAGTACATAATGATGCAGACTATGGATGAATTTCATATTCATGCTTCATAGTTTACGATGACAGTCATGTATCATAACACCATGTGTAAAATGAATTGAACTTACAATGGCAATGGGGACCTGACTGAGCAAGGATTTCGTGTTCTGGACTGATGTCACACTAATGCAACTGGAAGGAGCCTCTTGTTTTATATTCAGATTAAATGTAGCACCAGTGGAAGGCCCTGAAAAAGCCAGAAGAACCAGTCAATGGGGTGGAATCAGTCAGAGAAAAGAGGTTCTGATTATGTGCTTTTGGTACAAGGTGACACAAAAACATTATCATATAAAAATTTACCAAATTTCAGCCAAGTATAGCTAAGATCAATACTTTTTGTGTGACCAGTTTGTTGGTCTCAACACCTGCGTTAGTTATTGCGCAATAGGCGTTTACATTTCTCGACACTTCAGAGTGGATTTGATTGGGTGTGATTGATGACAGACCATAACGGGAGCAAACATCTGTGCTACACCACCCTCACCACATCACATCAGTCAAGGGTGGATTGTTAATAAGAACTTCATCAATGACCATCGATACCCAATTAAACCTGCTCAGCTGCAGAAGAATCGAAAATTCTTAAATATTTTGATTGAACAAAAATTATATTGAACCCCTTTTCTCAGAGGGTAGAAGCAACATACATCTATACAATCTAAGGTCTTCACATGAGGTACTAATATCTATGACTGCTCAAATTACTTCTGAACTTCAGGAGAAGTTCATAAGAACATGAATTGATCCATCAAGTGCCGCAAAGGTATGATTCAAAAGAATTGTCCAGTCGGTTTGCTCTCGACTTAGCATTCGAAACTATAACTGAACTCTCTCATTCTCACAACACAAGGAAACAAAAACTTTTTCCTCTCTCAACTCCAATCAACAGCTGACTGCAAAAACCTGGAACAAAATATCCGTAAAAGACAATTTTCACAGGTTCATGCCTATCATCAGAAATATCTGAGCCTAATAGAACATTCCAGTATGATACGTAATCTGGAAACTTGTCTAATTAAAGTGAATTGGAATAGTAGTGAAGTCCTAGATGATGCGAAGTGAAAACTTGATAAATATCCCATGAAACTTTTTGATTCATTCCCTGGGCCTAGTTAATCAAATCGAACTCTTTCACCCAAACAGACATGCAGGTCATTCGCATGCAAACCACTGCAGACGTTACTGCAGTCACGGGCCTTGGAATCTTCCATTTCTCACTATTAAGGTGAAAGCAAGAAAGAGTAAGATTTAGCTGAAGCAAAAGTGAAAGGGAGTGCAATAAGGACCAGTGCAACACTTTGATAGTCTGCTTAGATCTTTTTTTAAAACAGCAGTTTCAAGATTGGGGGACACAAGCGAAATTTTGCACAGATGACAACAACTTGAGGTCATCTGTAGAAGTCACTGCATGCATGGTATCATCAGATTATACCAGGTTCCAAAACATGCCAATTAAATTCACACGGATACAACAACTATTCAGAATGGTAAGAAATGCTGAATGAGAACTAACTTTCCCCTATAATGTTTACTTTTTCCCCAATTAGTGCGTTACTATGGGTAAACTTAACAATCTAGAACTAGAAGGAGAGTGATTGTAAGCAGTGGGAAAATCAAATGAAAGCTCCTAAAAACTTGCCGGCTGTGGTTGCAATCAGTACCTGAATCTGACTTAAAATGCAGCCGTATTTAGAAGGCTTTTCATTTAATCACCGTGTTCTATCTACGGCAGCAATAATGAAAACATGCTGGCAATCTAAAGAAAACAATGTACATAGGCTACACAAATGACCCAACTTTCAAAGTATTGCTGAAGAGCTTTCAACTTAAAATTTAATTGGCTTAGACTTTGGAAGATAATGGGGTTAATGGAACTTTATACATACTATGTTGAATCTGAAGGAGTGTTAATACCAAAACTTTTGGATACTAATCTTGAGGGAACCAAGATCTGGCAACTCGATGTTGCAGGATTCCCCCACAAGGTGGTATTAACATTGATCCAAAGACATATTTCAAAATTACCATGTTCACATGGAACTTTCCTCAAGATCTTTTAGAACATGGATCTGTACTATCTAAACTAAGTTTTTCCAATTCACTGCGTAGAAATATTTATGAACCTGAACGTCGATGGAGTGACTACAACAAACTGATCACAGAGAGGTTTCACTTACTTCCTGAGAGAGTTTACTGAACTATAGCCTTGGCAAAAGCATCCGAGCGGGCATCGGTGCCCAACTTACTCCGCTGATGAGCAAACCGACCACGTACACTGTACCACAGTGCAGCTCCTTGAGACCTTGGCTTTAGACTTAGAGCTAAAACTAAAGCCATTATTCAGAATATGCAAACACTCAACAATAGGATACATGTATGTAATATACAATTATATATATATACATGATCAGCGAGATGATGAGGTTGCACTGGGGTTCTCTGTAAGGGTTTTTGGAAGTGGCTGTATCTTCTGCCACCAAAACATACCATGACCTTATGTGTGATGCCAAAGTGTTCATTTGAGAACTTTTCAAAACTGGACCAAATGATATTCTGTTGGCCCAGGGAGGTGTAATACAGAACTCACTGCCCAACAAAGTTTATGCAAGAAGAGCTTTTCACAAATTCACTAAGTTGGATATACCAACACATGTATGGAAGATGGGGGAACAGACCATGACCACTCCCTGGACCCCACCATTTCGGTAAAGGAGAACCCCAAAGATGACTGGCGCTATGAGATGAGAGATTAGTCGAAAATAACAGTATATATGACTGATAACTCATGATCATCATAGCATTCACATGTCTCTGGTCTTTGAGCTGCACTTCATCATGGAAATCTGTAAACTATCAAAAAATTTATAGATCAGTAAGACCAAAAATACTTGCAGAACTTCAGACAATTTAGATGAGAGCATTGATACAGGGATTCACCAATAACGGTACATATTGTTTTTTTCCAGTCCCTCCGAAAAAACAACAGCCTAGCTAAGCTGTAAGTCATCCAAGGAGCTCAAATGGTATTGCATTGTATAGGTAATTCTGAGCACTCAACAATTATTTGCTTCAACCTTCACCTGAATTCTGACAACAGCATGTATTTTTGGTTGTACATGATGATATATGATAACTTGGAGACTGCGGCACTATACACCTGAAAACGAATGTGAAGTTAAGTAGGTTAACTTGCCGGAGTTAGATGCAGAAGATAATGTTGTCGTAGGTGTCTGTTCCTGTTCCATTGTGGTTGGGGCTAAGAGGTATGCTAGAAGGGCGCTGTGGCCATTATCCGTTGGGAGGTGGGGTGAACCGCAACCATTACATGATGCAGATGATGAAGGATGATCAGGAGGATGACCATTCAGGACTTTAGTAGCACCATTCTTTGAGCACCAATCTTTCCTATCCGTAGCCCGGCCATGCCAATCTGTCCTTTCTGTAGCCCGACCATACCCGTTCTTCCCATTCATGCCATTATCCCACAACAATTCCAATCCATGGGAGAGGTTCTTATATGCTTTCAGCTTGCTGTCTACAGTCACCGTAAAGATAAACGAAACCCAGCCATTACCACTGATGTTTCTTGACGTTTGGTGCCAGCACTCATTGGACATCACTCATCAGAGAGGCACTGGAGTATTCAAACACAGTTATTTTGGTTCCCCGGGCTGAGAGTCTGAATGGCAGCCCCATAACATGGGCACCAGAACTGATCTCGTCCTTGTTTTTGAAGAAAAGCTTGTTTAGAACAAGATCATTCAGTTCCTGACTCAGCCCAAAAGACACCCTCATTCAGCGAGTGCGGCTCTAACCTTTTCTGATGAATCACATCCACTTTGGGTCCAAAACCAACAAAGCAGAAAGAGGAAGTGTCCAGAAATGGCGATGGCTTTATTAGGATAAAGTGTGGGAAGCGATCATGATAAGAAAAGACAACAATTCTTGTTAAGTACAATTTGAACTGTATGTTCCAATTCAGTGCATGTTTTAATTTCTTCCTTTCAGTGTTTTTTCCTCTGGCCATCAACATTTTCAGATAATCCCCAACAAGAAAAAAAGAAAACTTCTGTTAGCAAACACAATGCTGTAGAGTCTGGTAACAGACAAACAAAGAAAAAATCTCAGAAAAAACTGTTATTTACATGGCGCACGTAGCATGTACCATAGAACTTCTGGGTCTCAACTTACAGGTTTCCATGCCCTTTAAAAGTACATGCTACAGCCTTTCAAACAAAGCAGCAGGGGGCACTCCTGTCAGCCCAGACTCTACAGCGAACAGAAGAAAAGGTTATGAGAATGAGACCCTGTAAGATAAAGCGAGGAGTTAAAGCTTGACTTGAAGGATCTGAAACTGACAAGAAATTCCACCAAGTGGCATTAGCAGGCTTTCACGTTTGAGAACTGAATGAGAGCTAGCAATCACTCCCTTGGCAGTATCTTGAAGGCTGTTTACCTTCCTCATTCAGACAATACAGAGTGATCAATAGCTCTCCATGAAACACTTTTACCGGAGTGACGAGGAGTTAGAGCAATAACACCCCATTTCATAAAAGCCTGCATCAGCGCCATTTCACTTACCAGCTGTTAACAACTGTGCGAGAAAAGTGTTTTGCTGCATGGCAGGTGAATTCGTGACGGCAGGAGCGATGTTGCGAGGTTTCCTTTGAAGAGGCTTGTTCTGAAAGCAAATGTTTTTCAAAATATATCGTGAGCTCTTCATTGCATTAGCCATTATACTCTTGAATCTCAAATTCTCTGTTATTTGCACAGCTCTGAATTGGATCAGCAAAGATCTGCTGTACTTCACTGTCTGCATCAGGTATATTTCAAAGTCACTAACTTCACAAGTCTGAGCAAGAACACCACTAGATCACAGTGTCTCTGTTTTCCTCAACATTGCCATCAACAGACAGAATTCAACTCAAAATTTACGTACGGAGAAGCTTTTTGTCCTGCTGAAACCAGAGAATTAGTTCAAAGATTACCTTTGGAACAGCAAACTCTCCTTTTTTTGACGAAGACTTCTTAGGTTGTGATGGTAGGCCTTGAGATGGGGGCGAGGCAACAAGATGACTAGCGAGCACAGAGGTGCTAGGCGTGGTGGTGGTCATGGTTTTGGGAACGGACTGAGAGACGATGGTAGTACCGAGACTACTACTCGGTTCTCGCACCGCAGTTTCACCGGTCAGACCAGGATTTAAGATCTGCTGAGCAAGCGTCAATTGGTCAACAGGTTCCAGTTTCACTTGACTATGATCAGATAGAGTCACAAGATTAAGAGTCTGTGGCTGCGATGTTAACAAACTTGTCAATTGACTTTGCAGATTCCCAACTGATATCGCAGTTCCTGATTGTAATATCAGTGGCTGCTGCGCCTGTAACTGTTGCAGTAGTTGTTGTTGTGTGACGTTTGAGGTGGGAAAGGACAGGCCCTGACCTTGGCCGCTGCTTCCCAGCAGAGTCTGTTGGAGAGACGCATTCAACAGTGACTGGTTGGCTTGATTCGCGAGGAGTGACTGAGCCTGATTGAGATTTGAGGCAAGCAAGTTGGCCTGGTCCAAATCACTACAAATCATAGGCTGTGGAGACTGTGGCATGGCACTTTGCTGTGGCATCAATGTATTTTGAAGCATATTCTGTGCCGAAGGTTCATTACTCAAAACCGGCTGCTGCGTCTGCTGGGCCAAATTCAGATCATTTGTTCCAACTTGTTGTTGATTTCGTGTCACATCGGGCACTCTGTTCGTAGACCCAACCAACAAGCTCTGCAGGAACGAGTTATTATTCTGCGCCTACAATAAAGAATTTTAAAAACAATTAAACCTCAATACATTTTTGTTCCAAATTCTTAGATGAACTGATTATATTGAATTCTACCTGTGAAGGAACCAAGCAGTGACTCAGAGATATCATCTTAAGGCATTCCAATCTGACTGGTCGTAAAACCCTTCTTATACGACCAGAATCAAAGAGGGTAGGGAAATATAAATAGACAGATAGTGTAACACACCTGAAACAAACCATTGGATGACTGGCCAGTTTCCATGACTGCAAGACTAGGTTCACTTCTAGCCTGGGCTAATGTTCCAGATGTCGTTCCCCACATCTCTGCAACAAGAGACACCGGACATTTCAGCATGTCATTCAATGCTATAACTTACAAGTCGAAAGAGATTGATTATGTCACGGAAATTATTGAAAATGAACATTTCTTGAAATTGCCTGCAAATCTGGCGAGGAAAGTAATGGACTCAATGTCCGTATTGTGTATGAAATTGTCAGAAGACGCACCACACTCACCAGAAAAGTTTTCAATAGTATCCATGAGGTCCTCAAAATTTGGCTGCAACTGCACCAACCCAGGCTGTATGAAATCTGCATTGCCGAGCTGACCTGTAAGAAACACAAAAGACAAGACAATCATCAGCAAGGCTCACATTTGTATGTTATTTGAATACTGAAGACCCTTTATTTTTGTGGCCTGAAATATTTTCTGAAAATATCCTTTCACTTTCATTTATTTCTGCAAAAAAGTGCACCTTCAATGACGACATTGATTAAGCCTTGAGTAATCACTTCACTTGCCAACGTGAAGAATTTCACCCTAAAGTATAACCTTTGATTGTCAAATCGCCAACTGAAAAGATGAAAAATGTCTTACCGGTTTCAAGTAAAACTAGACCTTCTGGTAAGACAATACTGTACATTAATAAAATGACGATACAAAATCAGAGAGGTAAAAATATCCCAAGTTGAATCCTCAATTATCCATTCATAAACACTGTTGATTTATGAGAATGAGATGTAGCAGACTAAGAAGTCAATCAATGGTGAACTTGATCACACCAGCCAATCAGGACCATCTCAAATCACCAGTTACCTACTTCATTCTGACCTGCACTAGAAGTTTGACCGATAACTAAATGGTCAATGGTTTTCAGTTATTTCATCAAGCTCATGAATTTAAAAAGATTTGCTCCACTCTTGAAGATACGGATGGCTTTGCTAACTTATTCTATCATTCCTTTTGTTTAACTTGCACAAGATAGTCTCTGATGATACCCGATGGACACAACGACACAACTTTAAGAGCTGTGACAAAATACAATTATCAAAACCTGAATAGGTTAGGTCAGCCATGTGGACTTTGAACCAAATTAAGTACATGTCTGGAATTCATATCTTAGAAAGAAATCATGATACTGATAATGTCGGGACAAGAGTTTACGAAGTTTGTGATGGCCCTGATTCATATTTTTGTATGGTTGACACCCACTATGATTTAGGTCTTGGAAATAACTACAATGTGTAACCCCTGTAAGTGTACACCTTTGTTGGCAGGACACCCCCTCCACTTAAGGACACTGATTCTGGTCACAAATTTGTTGTTTCCATTCAATCTGAGCACACTTTATCAGGACACCTCCCGTATGTTCGTATTTGGCAGTCCCCAGGGTAATTCAGTAAATTCTCTAAGAAGTTCATGACAACAGATCCTGTCTAGGTCAAGCACTTATCCACAACGCCTGCTATAAACCGGACATCAGAAAATCATCAGACAGCCTAATTATATCAGCAATCGATACTGCAATGAAAATCATAATTGGAGTATGTCAGAAGGTGATATTTCCAGAACAGTAATTGTTGTTTACTTTTAAATTGCAATGTCACCCGTTAGCATGTTTGATGTAGTCACTACTACACAGTGTCAGTATTGACAGGAACCCAGCAATCGTCCCTGACCAGGCCTATTACCATTTGGTCATCTATTTTGCAGCTTATTTAGACTTTTGATAAATAACTTCTCAATTTCAAACGTTTATTAAATATAAACTTAACCTAGAAAAGGATCTGTGTCATCTATTGACAAACTAAGTTTAATGACGCACTAAAAGATGGACATACTGCCATTACTGGCCCTAACTGGTCAAATGTGGACTTGTATGAAGATATGGGAACTCACGACACTGTGTACAGTTCCTTAAATCAATAGATGTGGACTTTATAGTCACGTAAGTGCAATTGTCACATCCTAATAAACAGAATTTGACATCAAGTTTCCCTGCAACCAGTACAGGCAAGAAAAATCTTGACAACTAAGTCTCATCACCAACAAGAAACTACACCGAAACGCATTTATAACTCAAATTACCTATTTCTCTGGGATTAGGAAACAGCAAAGGCTCCTTGAAACTTGAGAACAAGGTATCGGAGAAATCCATCAGTAGGTCCTCGTCAATGTTACTCAGTCCTGGTGTCGGTGAGCGCTGAGGATGGATTCGGATACGGTCCTGAGTTGCCAGGCGATCAAGGAGAGCTTCATGGCTCAAATCCTGGTCGTTCTTTTCATCCATTCGGGCGCGGTTCATCTGGTTTTTGAAGTAGCCGCGCCATTTTTGATACTCTGCTGTGACAGTTTGTAATCGTCGCTTCCAGTACTTGCCCTCCATCACAATGGCCTGGCAAAGAAAA
The DNA here is from genome assembly GCF_910592395.1 of Lineus longissimus. Taxonomy (NCBI): domain Eukaryota; kingdom Metazoa; phylum Nemertea; class Pilidiophora; order Heteronemertea; family Lineidae; genus Lineus; species Lineus longissimus. Next base: position 26,008,184 of record NC_088309.1, on the reverse strand, counting down.
CATTATAATTTGTCTGGTAACATATAGTTTGATTGTGTTCATCATAGTATTGGTGGTTTTTTTCGTTTTGTTACCAGAAGAAAACAAGATTTGTGAAAACCCAGTCCAAACCACATTGAAATTGGTCGGGTATTTTGGGAGATATCAAACAATCTTTGGAAATCTACCGAGACAGGAAAACAAAATTGAAAAAACTTTCGTAACCACCTTGAAGCTTAACAAGCTATTTTTAGCAACCTACGTCTGATATACAACTTTTTTATTTACTTGGCAGGTTTAGCAGTTCTAGCCTTAGGAATCTACCTGCTTTAGCGACTAGCATATTAGCGGCTGGCTATTCTCCTACTTTACCTCTGCTGAAGAGCAAGGTACCAAAGGCATACAAGAAACCCGGGGAGCATGATATCTTGCAGGGAAATGCCAAGTGGTCACAACATGCATGCATGGATACGCACCTCTGGCCGGCTGTGCGAGTCTTCCGACAGGGGTGCCGCAAACTGACATACTAATGGAAACTTTGACTTGATGTCTGTAAAAGAGAATATGAGAATCACATCAGGACAGTCCTGAGAGTTGAGTACCCAATACCTTCATTTTCACTCTTCTTCTGGAATGTGAAATGGAACTTTTTACACAGTGCGCATGCTACTGGATTGGCAACCAAAAAATCAAAAAAAATCATAAAACCTAATGTCATGATTCTAATTCTAATCAGAAGTGTGACAATAAAGAAAATCAATATCAAAATGAGTAAACTGTTATGCCCTAGTTGAGAATTGTGGCATTGACACATTGACAATAACAAAATAGAAGGAATAGCAGCGTAGTTGATTTAATAGGGTGTTATTCATATTAAGGCCAGGATGAATGACGTTACGGTTCTGCTCTCAATATCTTGTTAAGTTGTTTACACAGTGCCTGTTTACTGCTCAAGCTGGGTAACGCTGCGTCAGTTATCCTTGTGTGGGCTACGCTACTGTCCATCCTGAGCAAATCAGGGGTAAATGTACGCTTCATGGCCTTGCACACAAACCCCCAGATATTATCATTGGCTGAAATCTAGCCAAATCAGATCGTTGCAAGCATTATATTCTAAGAATAACATCACCATTGTACTCGTAGCATTTTACTTCATCATACAGCATCTTGAGTTCAGTGCAAAGCAGAGTTTTACATTCTTTTAAATGCTTTTTACCCGAGCAGAAACAGGCTAAAACACACAATGCACATCTTTTTTGTACATATACATGTAGACGTACACAAATAAATAACAATGTAATCCCTGCACAAGAAAGCTCAGGCATACATACATAAATGACAAATACTTACACTGCATGTGCCATTCCCTCCAGATGATGTTGTTGAGTCGAATTTTGTCCTTCACATTTAACTTCATCCCTTTGAAAGTCTTCCATCGTGGTGAGGTGATCTTGCTGCAATCATAGTCATACACATGAAATGAAATGGTAACATTTGAACAGAGACGAGCAGGAGAAAATTTATGCCATGGTGAGGTATGTTGACCCATTTCAAGTTTTTAATGCCCTACATGATCTCTTGCGAACATCAATTGAAAACACGGTTTCAGCAAGTAAATGGCTTCCTTAAATTTCACCAGGAGACTCATTAACTCATTTTCTAATAAACATACGTAAGATCAGTGAAAAATTGAGATTTTGAAGAACAGGCCTCATGCTAAGCCTGAGCCAAGGCAAGAAAGGCAATACCCTGGTTGACCTTCAATATTGCCTCCTTGCCCTTGAAGTTTTTCACACACTGAAGACATTACGCTGCCTTTATATTGAAAGCATTTCTTCATTGGACCATTGGTGCCCATGTTATGACAGTACCGGTACTTCAAAAGCAAATTGCCCCTTTGTTGATGGCTACAACAACACAGTTTTTTAACATTATTATTGATATTCATAAGTTTCCTTTTCCAGGGCAGGCCAGCTGGGCAAGCTGGAAGGCTTGCTTGATTCTTGGCATGCTGGGGAAATTGATTCTCCCAGTCAAGAAGTAGGTCAACATGTTTCATTTTCAAAAGAATTTTATTGATTTTTTCACCACAGTCTGCAACTGGGGTTGACATGCCATACAAAAATCAACCACCTGCACAGCCTTGATCATCACAATCGTCATTACATCTGGTGGCAATGCCATCTGGTGGCAATGCCGACTGATAACCACCATCTGATTTATTTTTACAAGACCAATGGCGATGCCATGGTATTAGAGGGACAACGCTGACAAATCGCGTCCCCAGGTTGACCGTCTTACTTCTAAGCTTAGACTGCATTCATTTATAACATCATATTATGATATTGCCACGCCCACGCCATGCAGCATGCGTATGGATACCTTTGTTTACAAACTGACGTCATTCTGATGTCATTACCGTTTGCTGCGCGCGCATACTCGTATCTCAACAGAGGGGATGCCGTGACGTAACAATATCAACATCCACGATCTTTGTTGGTTTTCACATGGATACTATACAACAATTTTTGAAGTAAACAGCGTAGGCCTACCTGTATGCCAAGGTCATGCACTCGAACAGTCTGGTTAGAGAACCATCTATCATGGACAGCCTTCCTTGAGACTGTTCATCTGCTGTCCCGAACTGATAGCTCTCCTGGGGTGTATGGCTGGCAGAAACAAAGTCGTAAGCTATTCGAGGGGGAGAGAATGCTTCATGCTCCGGCGATTTCGAAGCTGCAGTCTTGTCTTCATCTTCGTCGGACTCCGGCTCCTGGTGAACCTGGCTCACCATGAAATGTCCCGAATGGATCGTTTTCTCATCGCTGTGATCGAGCACACTGATATCCTTACCCTTAGTCGTGTTCTGATCAGGCCCTATATCATCATCTGCTAAACAAGTGTCACTTTTAGCTAAATCACTATTCCTATACATGGCCAATTTCAACATTTTTACGGTTGCTATTGCGCGATGTGAACTAGATTGTTCGCCATTTTGTTTGTCCGGGTGTACTTATCCAATAGTTTATTGCGCGAAGTGATTTAAAGGGACAATATAGGCAGCAGCTAGGCAGGCAAGATAAATTTACACAAAGTCGCCAATAGGGGTCTCTCACATCTCACAGTACGCGGGTTTGAGGTTTGCTCCGAAGTAATCTTTGCTATCGAGCTCGTTCATTGGTTGGTCTGCTTTGATTGAGATGGATTATCACATGTGGATCTGCTCGTGTCGCCCTTGGCTCTGGGTGTAACAGCATTTGTTATCTCGCCAGGTCTGCTTGTGACAATATCTGCAATCTCATCAGGTCTGGTTATGCCACGGCATTAGTCTCATGGTGTTGACCCCACTTACGTAGCAGGTGCGTTGCAGGTCAATTATCTACGCTGCTACCTTTTAGTGAGAATAATAACTAGTAGTCCCGGCGAATGTGGAAAATATTGACGCTGTTTACTTCTTCGCACATTGTAGTGGGTTTTCCATTGCGTCCTGAGATAATGTTTTTTTAAAACTTCTGGTAGATGAGGATGCTCCCCTTTGCTGCAAGGATCATTCCCATGCTCCTCACCTCTTGCTGCCAGAGTTATCATGCTCCTCCACTTGATGAAGGAACCTCTAACTCAGATGGAAATGCCCTAGCCCATGTGCTTCCTTGGTCAATAATCATCCCCATGCTCCTCCCCATGTTGTCATAAGTCATCCCCATGCTCCCCCCTTGCTAATAGAGTTATTCCAGTGCTCCTTCTCTCGCAGAAGGAATCGTTCACTTGGTCGAATTCCTCTCCTTTGCTGCTAGAATCTTTCCCATATGCTCCTCCTCCTCCTTCTACCGGAAATCATCGTAAATATCATGCCTATTTTACAATCGGTTGTTCTCCTAGTGCAGGCAGCATCCTCAACTGGGTCCTCCCCTTGTTACCAGAATCATTCCCATGCAAACGACCAAAGCTACAAAATATGGCAAAACACCTGCTAGATAAATACATTCCTAAACTGGTTTTGCCTATTGTTGGATAAGTACATTCGTAAACTCTCCAACGCGAAAACGCACTTGGAGGTAGAAGTGACTATTTTTCAAAACAAGCGATGTGTGTTGCAATTTTTTCAATCAAAAACAGCAATAAACTCAGCTATCACAATTCATTTTCAACTTTGACTTTCACAGTTACGTTTTCCTTGTCGTAAAGTACTATACAAAGTTGGCCATGTCGAATATATTTACTCCAACGAATCAGAAACGGCTGACGAATGTAGCTGTAGTCCGGATGAAAAAAGCTGGGAAGAGATTTGAGATTGCCTGCTATCCAAATAAAGTGATGCCATGGCGCAATAAAGTGTAGGTAATGGTCAAATTGACATCTTGTCGTTTAGCCCATTCTCGTAAAAGGAGTCGCCAAAGTCTATAGTTTATAGATGATTCATCCTGCAAGATCATAAGATAGACAAATCCCTCCCAGAGACCCAGGCGTGGCACTGGCAGAGCAGAGATGATTGAGAGTGAGTGTGAGGCAAGACCAACCATGCATGAGGCGACGCCCACCTTTTAGCTTTGCTGTGATCTTTGTCTGCTGGTCTTCAGATTAGAGATAAATTGTTTCTCATTTTTATTATACCATCTGACAGGTTAGTTCTTAGAGGTAGATCACACCAGTCAAACTGTTGATTACACTTTAATAAAGCCCTTCATTTCATAAATTCATTCACCTGACATTTATTTGAAACTGAAAGTATTTATTAATGTTGTACTTTTTTCAGTGAGAAAGACATTGATGAAGTTCTTCAAACACCAGCTGTTTTCATGAATGTGTCCAAGGGCCAAGGTGCAAAATCAGATGATTTGAAACGAGCATTTGGTACAGATAACCAGAAAGAAATATGTCTTCAGGTGTGTATTAAGACTGGGATGATGGAGTTAGCCCTGCAGTGTGTAATGTTGGTTGTATATCTGAAGAATAGATAGGAATACTGGCCACAGGACACCACCCTGACTGCAAAGCTGTGGAGCTCTTTGGGGGGAACTCTAGGACAGCTTATTTCTTACTGAAATCTGACTGACTGTTTAGACTGCATCTCAAAGATTCTGAATGCAGTTTTAACTTTTAAGAAGAAGGATGAATATATTTTTACTTTTGATACCTTTGATCCAATTCGCATTTCAGATTTTGGCAAAGGGAGAGTTACAAGTCACAGAAAAGGAACGTCAACAGCAGCTGGAATCCATGTTTCGAGATATTGCCACCATAGTTGCTAACATGTGTGTGAATCCAGAAAATAAACGACCTTATACTGTAACTCTAATTGAGCGTGCCATGAAAGACATCCACTATTCAGTCAAACCCACCAAGAGCACAAAACAACAGGTACGTTAGACTTTGGGGAGAAATTTCACAATTTATTACCTATCTATAGATGTAACAAGAAAAATGTCTTTTGAGTCATTTGGTGTTTTGACAATACTTTACAAATAAAGCATATGTCATTCTCAATAACTTTTACACTTGAGTCATCTTGTTCTTCAGGCCTTGGAAGTAATCAAGAAATTGAAAGAAACAGAAACCTTTGAAATCCAACGAGCCCAGATGAGAGTACGAGTGTCAATACCAGGTAAACTTTTTGACAGCAATTGTTTTGAACTGGAATCAACTTGGCTGACTTTCCCAAGGGAACATGACTGCTGTAGTAGTATTTTGTCAATCGCAGTTTTTCAAAAACATTTGACATAATTCTTCAAAAATGATATTGGTGTTCAGTTGAAATGATTCATTTTGCGCTCTTCTTCTCTTCAGTCCGAGATATAAAGAAACTCAAATCAAAACTGAAAGATATTGCCAGCAAAGTGGAGGAAGAACGTATGGATGAAGGCTTGGAAATGGTATGTTCCTTTGTCTTCCAAATTCAAAATTTCTAATGTTGTCCAAAAATGGGGTATCTTCACATAACAAAATTAGATTTAACCCTGCAGTATTTCAAATTGAATAACAGATAGATGGGAATAATGAAATTTTCCGAAGTTTATTGAGGCTCTGGTTTTGGTTTTTAGGTGCTCCTGATTGACCCTGGATGTTTCCGTGAAATCAATGACCTCATCCAGGCAGAGACTAAAGGAAAAGGACAGATTGAGATGCTAAACTTAAAAGAGATGGAGGAAGGAGACGAAAAACTGTAAACAAATGAGGGAACCTTTTGGAGAAGTGGTTTAAACAGGAGAGCAGATGCATTTATAACTCAAAACTCGTTAATGACTCTTAATCAATAAATATGGATGCAAAAGTTAAGAAACGTTTTACTTGCCTATTTATTTCAACTCTTAGAACGTATTTGAAACAGTTCTTTTTCCTATTAATTTGTTAGAGATTGCATGACAGCTTACATTTATCAAACTCAGTTACAGGGGATGTGCCTGTTATGCAACATCCAACTTGAAAAGAGGAAGTTTTATTTAAAAGATTACTAAATCAATATCTGAAACACTTTCTGATGAATATTTGCAATCAGATTGCTTTGGACTCAAATGTGCTTCAGCTTGTTCTTGCTAGAGAAAGTGCCAAATCTGTAGACAAAATGGCAATAGGTCTATTCAGGTGTTTGCCATGTAGTGGACTGACTACGGGGCTCTGTGTGTTCTAAAGAAAGTGTAGCACTGTTCCACTTCTGATCTAGTTCCAGCTCCAGTTCAGTTCTTCTTCCAGTTCTGATATTATTATGATGACTTAAATTATTCAGCATTTGCTGGGTAAACATGCATTCATCGCTCGACTGTATTATCATTGCATGATGGAATGCTTGAAATACTAGTACACATGTAATAATTCTAGATTCGGTGCTGCTGTTTATATTTCCTGGCTCTTAATAAAGACTATTGGTTAACTACAAAAAGGACTTAGTTTGTCTTCCTTTTCTGAATTGGACATGTCCTGTAAGAAGCCAAAATGCTGGGACAGAGAAATCACAACCTGGTCTATGAACATGATTTTCGGGGATGTAATGGCAGAACGATGTCACATCGCAAATGGTGGTGGGTGACAACATCGGACAGTACAGAGCCTAAACACACTTGGTGTTCTGAGGCATACCCACTGGTTATACCATAGAACCATAACACAATCTGGTCTTCGAAGGCAAGGACATGGGCTCTGCTCAATTCCAGCTGCATTGATAGGATAAAGTCGATGGTTGAGACTGCAGATAATGGACGGACACCACAATGAGATAATGACTTGAGAGACACAATTTGGTTTTCTGCAGAAAAGCATTGCCAAGGTAATGAGTAGTGACACAACCTGGTTTTCTTAGGCAAGACACCAGGACTGCAAGGGGATGACAAAACAAAGATACCCGAATGGAGAGTGAAAAAGATTTATTAGAATACGACTATCAATAGAAATGAATTCATACAATTCTTCACTGACTGAGCAATCTGCCGTGAGAAAACACCTCACGAATATAAAATATTCATGCCTGAAAGACAGCAGAATTTACTAATAAAGGCAGAAAATGTAGGGAAGCTAGGGTACATTCAGCCTCCTTCGCTCTTCTCTAAATGGAAGAGACACAGTCACATCCTTAAAATGACTTAGTGCGTCATAGGCCCTAACTGATCATTTCCAACTCAGGTAATCTACAGTTCCTGGAAACAATCGTGGCTTCATCACACAAGTTTACATTGTAAAATGTAAAATGAAATAAGTACTGGATTTAGCGATCACATCCAAATTAGCCAGTTTCAATACAGTTAGTCTAAAGTCTGTAGTAGCTGACTGGGCCTTGGCCTGTCCATAGTGTTAATCTCCACACACCATGGTCTACAAAATAGCCAGTTTCATAACACCTGGTCATAAGTCTGTCATAGCTGATCGAGCCTTGGCCTGTCCCTTGTGTTGATCTCTAACACATCGTCATCTACAGTCTCGTACAATAAAGGGCTGGTCCAAAAATACTTTATCTGCACCGTAGCAGCAAAGATGGACAACTCTCCTTCTGTTACTTGCTCAACTTCGACAGCTTTGCAAAGGTGATGGCGTGCACATTTGAAGCTGGTGGGTCAGCAGAGATGAACTCCAGGACCTTGGCCAAAAGCACCTGAAAAAAAGAATACGTTTGGATGTTATAATATCAGCTGGAGTGTAGTGGGATGCAATCAATTCGAACACAGAAAGAACACACTGCATAAGAACCTGGTGCTGAAACCCAGACACTGAATCCTAACAAAGTGTTTATTGAGTGTGTGTAAGTCAGGATTATGTTTAGACTTACGTTTCAAGCTGCTGGCAAATGAGGCATAGGTTGCACTTCCAGTGACATTACCAACTTTTGCCGGGTTCTTTCTGACTGTGTGGACATGGAAAGCAGTCCCTTCCTCAATGTTTCCAGGACCCCAGGCATCTATTTCAACAATATGCCAGTCTGTTAACCTGGATCAATAAAACACTGGAGGTGACTTCTTAGACAAGTATGAACATGAATTATACCCAAACCTAGCCTAACACACATTTCAAACTAGAAATGAGGCAGCGTAGGGCGAGAACAGTGTGCAAAGTGCCCTAGTTTGGTCTGAAAGAGACACCATCATACAATAGTACAGGTTTTATTGGTTGAATCTTCTATATATGATTTTATGCAGGATGTAACTGACAGTCATGGTACTCACCCTGGATCAGAAACAATACAACCCTGAACTCGATCGAATCCAAGGTTATGAGCTGCTATAGATGCTGCTGCCATTGTGTTAACATTATTGGGAGCAAGGGGGCAGAGAGCACGCACAGGTCCTGAAAGAAAGCATCATAATTCATACACAGAATGTTTTTCTTATGTTGGGGAAGATAAAGAAGATATATTGAGGACTCCTTTCTAAAACTGACAGTTTTCGGGCAAAATTTAGAGGTCAGTAATGGGACCACCTCAAGACAGTTACTGTTTGCAGGAACATTTTACAGGAATTTTTTCTGATTCATCTTCAATAGCTCTTACCATCATATAATGTAACAGGTTTGTCACTGACTTGCTCATTCTTTGCCTTGAGATCGCCACTCAGTTTAAAAGAGATTGGATGTTTTGTCATTGTCACTTTCAGCGCCTAGAAATAAGAAAGTTATCAAACTAACGGCTTCAATTCATGTCACTACCTTCCTCAAAGATGGTCATGATAACAACCCACACAGGATCTTCTGTAGAGTGCAATACTCGCAGTGAATCCTGCTTAGGACCGTTGTCGTAGCCTTCACTTGGTAGTCATGCTTTGCAACAGCAACTAGTGAAGTTATAAGTTATTGATTGTATTGAGTGTACACATGGGAGGATACCATATATTCACCAAGAATGAGGCCTAGTACATGAGCCAGCAGTGGTCACGTCCCTACCTGGAGGGTGCCTCTGTCCGCCATCTTCTGTATGTCATCTCCGCCCCAGAATGCCCCACTGGGAATGTAAAGACCATGATCCTTTGCAGCAACACAGAGACTGTCCTCTAATTCCTGTTTGGCCAATGCTGTCGGAGAACCAACCTAGATGAAAAACAAAATATAGAAACTATCAAAGAAAATAACAGCATAAGAAAAGTTAAAACACAGATGACAACAGTATTGGTAAGGACTTTTGGCCTTGTGTGATATTATTTCGAGTAAAGAGATTATTTCAAAGCAAAAAAGGAAAGGTGTTATGCCTATTTTAACAGTAAGATTGGCTGTGTTCTTTGGTCAATGTAAAATGAGGTGACTTTGAATTATACCTAATAAACAACATGAGACAGTAAGATTCATCTCTGCCTACCATAAAGTCAGCAGCTTGAAGAAATTTAGGCCCAAATTCTTCAGTAATGACAGGATGTGCAACTTCTACAATAAGATCAGCATTCCTGAGGGAAAAAAATTAAAAATGACATGTGACATGCAAATTAACGTTTGTCTTTCATCAGTCTGATGACACAAGATTCTGGATTACATGTAGATATTGTGATCAATACTGCAAGTTGATAATTTTAGAAAAGAACACCACCTCCACTTAGATGAGTGAGGCACATTGATTCATTGCATGACACCATAGGTGTCTTGGTGACTATAATTACCTTGCAGGAAAAAAAGCCAAGTCCTCTAAGATGTATTTTCTGTCAACTTTTCCTTCTATAGCTGATATGGTCCTATTCCAAACGAAAGCTAATTCCATGTCATCTCTGCCCAACACCCAATCAACAAGATACTGGCCTGAAAAGTAAAGAAAGATGTTATTTATATGTCATATGAATTAGGATATTGAGAAGACTTTCCTTCTTGTGATCCCAAACCAATATTTCTGGCAGACTGAATTGACTCTCTTCACATGCGTAAATATGTCCCTGTCAACAAAATAGACCAACTTTCTATTGTAGTTATAACCTAGGCTACAATGGCTAGAGCTCTTTTTATACAGAGGGCCTATCTTGCTAGCCATCTTTTTTCTTGATACACCCTGTCACCCCTGTACATTATACACTAACACTGTACACAGGATGGATGTCTATCAGAATAAACTCACTTTTTCGTGTAAAATAAGCTACTGTGACGCATGACAACTACCCAAAATGAATAATAAGATAATCAAAATTTCATTTACCGAGATGACCATAGCCAACGACACCGATCCTTCGTTTGGAGGGCATATTTCTGATAAATGCGAGGAACTGAGTTGGATATCCACGTGGATTTGTTTACGTGCAATTTCAGTGACATCATCAAAATTTGTGTGAATTGAGTGACGTTTTTTGCATGCCTTGTTGATGTGGAAATTTTTCTCTGATTTTGTCTTTGCTAAATACCTTATTTCTCGTCATCGCTGGGCCTAAATGTAAGTAAAGAGTGATAATTAGGTTATACATGTGTTACATTTTAGTTTTCATGGCACTGGATAGCACCTGCTAGAGTATTCGGGTAGAAATAAGCTACTTTTGTCTCATTAATATTCCTAATTAATAGAGAGGTTCCGCAACGTACCGCCACCGTTCGTCCGTCGGCTCCAGTCCAACATGTCCAACCTTTTCAACCCATCTGTTTCAACCACTTGAATTGAGCTGGAGGTGGATATTACGCTTTGATTGAACGGAGAGTCATTTTTTGAGCTTATGACATTAAAAAGAAGTTAGGCCTTGCTAGGGCTACGCCCCCCCCCCCCCCCCAACCTTATCAGGCAAAATGACAATGAAATGAATCGCTGTGTGAAGTCTGGTGAAGTGTCACTACTGATCATTGAGTCGTTTTTTCACTGTCACTGTGTGAGGGGAACAGGAAAACCCAACATTGACTGATAACATAAACGTACACTCTTCATTAGGTGACTGACAACATGCTTGAAGTTACCGCCAACCTAGTCAGGGGATCTGTCTATCTGGCTGGAGAAGAGATAGAGTGCGAGATTACAGTGTACAATACTCTGAATCCGTCAAGATCACCAAGGTCAGTTCATGCTTGATAACCCACACAATCCAAAATACTACATCGCTTCATCAGTTAAACGGTGATGATCTGTGCGAGTTCATCACTCTGACAGAGCCAAGGGTATCAGAAAAAAGTCAGATTGAACAATATGTACATACTCTCAGTACATTTTTATTTTCTCTCCATGTCGAATGGAACTTTGTAAATTGTATAGTCTGATGACTGATGGGTCAAGTCCTACATTCCATCATGATCAATCAAGATATGTGTAATATTCAGCTTTATGATATTCAAGTTCAATGTTTGGGAACAACAAAGTACATTCTATTGCAGGGTAGAGAGACTTGCTTGGGCCAGTGCCCAAATCCTTTGCCAATGTTCGGTCAGTGAGTCCAGGATTGTGCTTCCAGTCAATGATGGCAGTGAGCCAGACCAGAGTGGACTTCCATCATCAACTTCATTTGTTCCCGCCAGAGGTAAGGTTGTAGATCATGATTTTAATGCAGTCTCTCAAATATTTACTTCAATTCAAAAAATCTGTGCACTATACCCTTATCACACTCCTTGCTCTGCCACTTTCAATGCAGCACCCTCATGGCAATCTTTGGTTACACTGTTATCAAACATAGAGAGGGCTTGTTAATGAATTTCTGTTATGTAATGTGCTTTTTGTTACAGGTGAAAGAGGTTTGACAGTTCTCTCATCAAAGCCAAAGATACTCTTCTGTGATCTTCGTCTGAAGCCAGGTGAAGCAAGATTGTGTAAGTTATGTAATACAATGAAATCCAATTCAAAACCTAATATTTGTTAATGATTGAGTTATAGCCTGTATCAAAGTTTCCTCTATTCTATACCACTAAACAAATTGTGAAGGAGAATGGCATCAAGAAAGTCCTATCGCCAATTCAGAAAAGTATTTTAAAATATCACCCAAAAACAAATAACACTGCACGTCATGTTTGCTCTGTCAATATTGTATGTCTCTGCAACCAATGAAATAAGTCCACCATGTCACATGAAGTATTAGCTGTCTTTGTTTCAATTTCAGTCACTTATCGAGAGAAAATACCATCTGACGCCCCTCCGTCTTACAAAGGCCAGGCAGTGAAGTACTCCTACAAATTGACCATTGGCACACAAAGGCTGGAATCGCACACTCAGTTAATGAGGATATCTTTTAGGGTCTTAGTTTTATATGGTAAGATCAGCCAAAGGCCATGCATAAAGTTTTCACAATGGCTGTCAATTTGTTGCTTGTTGATATGGTGAGGCCCTAGCTGCTCACCTGTGACTTTACAATAGCTGTTGGTTGTTGATATGGAACCACTTGTGCGTCTGCCCTCTTGAAACATGCATTTCGTGTTTCTGTTTCTAGGTTTAAATGACTTATCAGTATATGCAGAACCAGAAGAAGTTGCTCCCAGTAATCCATTTTTGGAGCCCAGGCGACGTGAAACCACCCTCCTCGATGTGGCGATGCAAGTGCTGTCCACTGCCACATCTAGAAAAGGACCCAGTAAGTGGTCTCTTTATTGGCTCTTTAGATCTATACCAAGAAAGTCTTAGATTTGAAGAAGATGTAGTGTCCAAAAGAAAGACAGTCATTTTGAATGGAGGTGAAAATATGTCTTGTATTGCCAAAGTAGCAGGAAAGAGGAAAAGCTGTAGGGTTGATGGAGAATCTTGTGAAACGCTCTTTTTGGTGATGTCAAGTGTTTTATGATTGAATATATTTCCTCTTTACTATCCAGGTTACTACAATATTACAAATGCCCTGGGAAAAGTAGCCAGGCTTTGTTTATTCAAGCAAGCATACAAAATTGGAGAAGATATTGTTGGCCTCTTTGATTTTACTGATGCAGAGATACCATGTGTACAGGTATAGTGATTTTTTATACTGGAACATATGTATTGATGAAGTGACCTACATTGTATGATAGCAGTCAGTAAACCAAAATACAGAAGATCCTGAAATCAGTGGAGTGATGATCTTGGTTTATCAATGGAGGGCAGACAATCATTGGTTCATTACCTGGTAGAACCACAAACTAATTGTCAAATCGCATAGATGCGAAGGCTCTTGTGTATTCGTATGCTAATTTGCAAATTTACCCTCAGGTAAAATATTATTTTTTCAGTTTTCCGTGATCCTCCAAAGTGAAGAGCAAATATCTGATGAGTGTAAACAGAAGACAAGCAAAGCACAGTCTTCTTCTGTTGTGTCACATACAAAGCATCATGAGTTCTGTTTACATACACAGAAAACGCACATGTCCCTGCCAATACCTTTGACTGCAACCCCTAGTTTCATCACTGATATAGGTATGAACATGATTAGAATAGAACATTCCACTTTCTCTCTACTGTGAAGTGTACAATAACATACTCTGAAAATATTAGTCCTGCACGAGACAAATTTTAATGATATTTCCCTCCCTTTGCTGTACCACGTGCCATTAGACCGGGAAACCTTTAGATACATTGTACTCGATACCTTGTTTTTGTCTTCATTCCAGTCTGTTTGCGATGGAGATTACATTTCGAGTTTGTGACATCTAAAAATTTGATACCTGATCAAGCACCTCCATCTGAACCGACAGAAAGCTGCACATGGCAAGGACCAGAGACATTGGAGGTTGAGACAATGGTGTGGGATATGCCTATCAAAGTATTTGCTACCAATCCTGTACATGCAAGCAGTGTGTCGTTACTCAAGACAACCAATGTGATATGCATATGAAAGGATTCAGGACTTGTTGAGTTTTTAACTTTATGAGGAGTAGAACTCAGTGCACAGATTTTAAGAGAGGATGGTGACCATAAGCTATACATTTCTTTAGTTTGAGTTTCTGTTTTTCAAGGATATATGCAAAGTGAGTTCAGGTGATGAGCCAGGAAACAGATTTGCATTACTGTGGATACCCACCTTAAACATTGTATGGGTTCAAGTTGAACGTTGAGGTTTCTGGAGCTATACTAGATACTCATTGCGCAATGTCAAGAATATTAATCTGTATAAAGCATCTTAATCACTTGAATGAACTCATATCCAATGCATCATATAATTATGTGCAATAATGTTAAATATAATGACATATTTATTGTATCCATGTCTTACTAGTTATTGGAATTTCTGTAAGTTTCTTTCTTCCCCGCTTGGGTCTTATTGGAAAGATGTCACATTGCCACTCAAAATATAAAAACATGGCTGACATCTATTGTCTCTGGCTCTATTGAAAACCTATCAAGATCCTAAGATCCTTTGGTGGCTGCAGGACAGGCACTGCCAATAACCAGGCCTAGATAGCAACTCAATTCAACAAAAGCAAACTAGGACTAAATGATTTAACATAAACAGTTTTATTTTTTATCATACTATAAAACAATGTACATTCATTATACTTGCAATATACAACATCTGATTTCCAATCGACCTCCGGCAATACATACAGTACTGAATGTTCGAATACGTTTCCCTATTAAAAAAGATATTCAATTTGATAACATTCTGATATGTATGCTCCAGGGATGTTAAAACCTACTTTCTTGTGCCTTGATGTTTTAGTACTAATGGGAGGATCTGTTTGATTCAAACATAGAGTAACACCACTTCAATTAACAATTTAGTTAACCAATGGGTAGAGACTTTTCGAAGGTTTACCGAAAACTTCATGTTCATTTACCCCAGGCATTTTATACAAACTGAAGTGAGCACATTAACTGGTCTTTATTTATATCACCCAAAGTACTGTTGGAAGAAATCTATGACTAGGCTGAACTGTCCAAAATACAAAAATATCTATCCACAGTGCGGTGTCTTCAATACTAGTGGATGACTGTGCATTGAGAACCTTGAGTTGATTCTATCTGAGTGATGTTAATACGGACCACCCAACTGAAAAGAAAAACAAAATTGCACTAGACAACAAGAAAAGATTAATCCCAACCTCTAATTTGATGGACTTGAATTTTATAGTGTTCTGCACCATGTGCATCTACATGTTCAAATACAGATACCTACACGTATAAGTTCTATTTCTTCTTCTGACCATGGTTTCCGTGAATATTTAGCAGGTAATTCTCTATCTTCTAAAGCAGATCCTCTAGATTCACCACCAACATTCCCAGCAGGTGAAGAACTGGCTAGCAGCTGTGGAGCGGCAGCAGATGTCGACACCGGTGGAGGGAAGGAGAACTTCAAAGCTGAAAAATACGACTGGACTTGGTCAACTGATCGGATAGGCAGTTTGCCTTGGCGCAACATAATGGCTACTGGTGCCTAAAGCAAGCCAGAGCGTAACCAGGATAACTTACCTTGTCCATCAGTTCCTTTTCGGGCTGGAAATCGTATTGATGGAACATGCTGCCTGACACTGATAGTCTAAAAAAGAAGATAGGTATATAATTTCAATGAAATGAATCAGTCATAAGGTACATAAGGACAGTTCAACTCCAAAGCAAAGCTCCCATTTACTTAGTAACTGTAAACACCAAACAGGAGTCCCAAGTGGATGAAGGTCAACAAACTATCGCAGTTTTTCTTTTATTCTTTAAAGGAATCAACATGACATAATACATATTTCGAATCCCCAATACATGCAATGTACGACCAAATTAGATTTTAATGTCTTTATGCTTTTGGAACCTTTGAAAGTAAGAATAAATCAAAATGAAACAAACCGCAAGCGTCCTCACGGTCCCCGCCATTTTGTACAGCAGATCACATGACCATATAATCAGTTCGAATGCTGACTCGAACTGATCCGGGAAGAAATTATACAGAATGCTACAAAATAGTGTCACTCCAAACAATTACTGCAATATCACTTAGTGTATAAAAATTAGAGTACAGTTATAAGGTGTAGCTAAAATTTAATGATTCTGATCAACCATGAGTTTATGGGTAAAAAAAAAGTTGTGCCCCCTGTGATCCCTTACGGTACGAGAAAGATCTCGGATTCACCGGTTTGCCATGCTCACCATGGTGAACTATTTCACTAGCCCCCCCCCCCCCCCACAATCGACTTACAAACACGCACCCACTGACAACACAGGTATACGATTTGGGGGCTATTGAGCTCTTATTTCCACATGACTGTGATATATATACAGCAAAATGAGCTGATTAATAAAGCGTTCCATTTTTCGAAATCAAGTTTCCAACTCGAGCGTTGGGCTACGGAGTCTGATAGATATACAAGTAGCCAGGAACCGACTAAGGATGTGGACCTTTGATGACAGACTATGACTGTTGACCCGACTGTCTTATATAGGCCTATAACTATCATCAGTATTGTAGCTTCGGAACACAGCTAGACATCTTCAAAATAATAAAAACCGTAACATGTTTTGCCCTTTCAACAGCGAAAAAAGTAAATCTGGCTTCAAAGGGATTATAGAATAAGTAGCACTCTCCTCCTTGACGGCGCTGCTGAACAGGATGATGAGCGGGAATGATTAGTTCAGGATTCGCGGGAGGGTCGTCCTTGTAAGTGACTGGAAAGTAATGGGTTTGAGAATAAGTCGATCGGGATGTTCCCGGCCCTCGATCTACGCCAACGAAGAACATAAGACAATATTGAGTCGTGAGTATATATATGCACGCGACTAAACTTTGCCCATTATTGGCTTTTTGGAAAACGTTTTGGCCAGTGTATATATATATATAGTAAAGGCTTGACGTTCTGTCAGTCTGCTTTGGGACGAATATCAGGCGAAACACGGAACCAATCTTTTATTCTGACTACATCAGCGGTGTGCCACAAATCCTAAAGTCTCTGTCCCTGTGGAAAAAAGGGATGCCAAAGCTGATAGTTCGGCATGTCCAACTTACGCATCCTCCTCCCACGCACGACCATCGACTGATAATAAAAGGATGGCGTGGGTAAGATTAAATTGTCCGCTTTTGATCTTTACGTGGCAATATACTGTGCTTGAATAAGTCGCCCATCACTCACAAAAGTCACTCACCAAATTCGCTCATTCTCTACAAAGACCGACCATACCATTAACTAAAGGCCGCATCGGTGGCGTCCGATTACATCAATGGTAACCTCAATCTTTTTATTGGGCAGACCTAGAGTGGAAGAAGCTAGTGTAAAACGGGATCCTTCGACTGTATCAAAACGGATTAACATCGCTTTTTTCCGATGAAAAGTGAATTATTTCCGGATTTCCGTTCCATGAGAGGTGAGGGAATGTTATGTAAGAAGCCCCCTATAGGTTCTGCGGATAACGGTTGCGAGACGTGTTCTTAAGACAGCATATTAATAACCTCCTACAACCTCGTCTTAGAATAAGATATGGATCCAAGATAGATATGCATCTTGGGTATTGAGAGTTCCCATTCCTGGCCCACCAGCCAGTAATTGAGATATCATTTTGTACCAAGAGCATGGGTAAACACGACTACAGATAGTTATACGACACATAAAGAAGAGGACGGCAAACACCGAATCTTCTTTAGTGCCCCCTAAATCAACATTGTGACCATTTCCCAATATTCTTTAGCCGTTGTGGCCAATGAATAAACTAATTGTGTCAATTTAGATGAGGTAGTTCGTGCCGTGACTGCATAGCATGATATAGGGGTTTGAGAAATGTCAAGTTGACCACTCTGATTTGAATGTATGTTGATCGGGCTGGTCGCCGACTGGGGTTCCACTGTAGTTCTTTCAGGTGAATCAGCAGGAACGGAGGAAATCAGAAGGTTTACCAGCGTCGAGAAGTTGCTGTCCGGCAGCCTCATTGGGAGTTCTGACCACACCAGTTTGGTGGCCAAGTCTCATCTCGCAAATCATCACAGCTTCCATTAAGTGGTATAGCCATCATTTATTACGCCAATAAGCAATATATACTCGTATATGAAGTCATGAAAAGGAGTAAATTACTCGAAATGGTCGTCATCCTTCCTGACAAGCAACGTATCCGACAATAACTCGCCAATCAGATTGATGTTTACCTTGTGGAAATAGTTGACTTGTAATCACCAAAGGGGATCATGAATCGGAGAGCTGCACATTCAGTACAGACTCCCGCTGCAGCCAAAACATCATTATATCTTCCTCTTCGGGACGGACGAAGCCAATACCGCTGGGTCCGGGGTGTATACATGATTAAGTGCTTGGACAGGAAATCACATTATAGTCTAGGTTATTGGCCAAAATTTTGTTGGGTGTGGACATGGGCAAGATTTATGCCTAAAAGTAATCAGTGAGGTCGTTTTCACTTGCCAGCCAAATCTCGAGATCGACAAATCACTTATCAATGTGTCTGACACAGACTGACTGTTTTGCCAGTGCCAGACATTTCTCGGTTACCCACCCTGCATATAATAAAGCGCCCTCAGCGTTGTGCACTGATCGTCGGTGACGGCGGGGCTGAAATCCTTGCTCCATGGGAAATTCCACCGTCCACAAAGTGGATGGTTGGAAGTCAGTTATCTATCATACTAGGGGGTAAAAAATGATCAAGCTATTCTTTCTTGGACATGATACACGTATATCTCTCGAGTGTAATACACGTCTATTCTTCACTTTACAAGCGAAATAACTGTCGATCACCATGGAATTAATGCACTTTTTGCCTCCTTTTCCAATCCGAGACTGATGCCAATAAACCAATCCCAGTGGATTATATCTGAGAGAGAATTCGCGATGCTATCAGTCACTTGTCTGATATCAATGAGTCATAAGAAAACGGCGCCGCACCTCTTCAAGAGAAGGCGTTATCAACGACTTGCCAAGGAATCTCCATGTACCTTTTAACAAGTATGGCAACCGGATATTACTGATTACCGTCGCGAAATGATTCCTCTCCAGGATGTAAAAGTCTGTCATGAATCCTCTGGGACCTCCCGGAATGTGCACACCTCGCTCTGGTCCCAAGCCATCTATATTATGTTTCTTGCGATCATGATTACGATGTCCCAAAGGGTATGAGATATTCTGGCGGTCAAACTCAAGACTGACGTTGATTCTTCTGTGCAGTATAGAGTCGAATAAGAACTCACCCTCACTGATGGCAGCTTGTCGCGAGATACTATAATCCCGCAAGATTACCCGATACCGCTCAAGAATGTGACAATCATATAGGTGGAAATTGCCTGTGTTAGTGGCCTGGAGAAAGAAAATGTTGTTGTAGATGCAAATGTGATAATCAAAACATACTGCTGATAACAATGATAGCGAGCATGATGCCGGTAGAGAAGTGAAAACAAGACCATAACAAGCTGATAACCATGCATTTGCATAAATCAGTCGTGACGAACTTCCGCTATTTCTTGCATTGATAGCTTCTTTTTGCGAAGGGCGATTGCCGCGATTGCCCGCGGCAATCGAGAGCGTTTAGAAAAGTTGCCTTGAATTGCTAAAAGTCTACGAAGACTGAAGCAATTGCAGCTACAGCCCCGGCTCAAAGTATTGCCTCATGAATGAACAATGGTTATCTATGATTTCGTTAGTTTACGTCCCGAATGATTTCGTTAGTTTACGTCCCGAATGATTGTGACAAATATTGTCTCGAATTGATGAAATCTGAACTAAAGACACTCACGAAATGCACCCATAAAGCCACATGTATATCGACATGTGACTCTTTTTAACGATTGGCAATCATGGTTGTTTACGAAATAGCCAAAGACAATGGTGAATTCGGATACAGCCAATTCGTTTGATGGTTGACCTTACCGGGAAAGTAAAATCCGAGGATGGATGACTTCATCAAAGCTGTAACGAAGGCAATAAACATGAAGAGAAACCACAAAAATAAACGGAAACAAAAATGAGATCGTGAGCACGGCAAAGAGAGATTTTTGTCATTTTTCATTAGATATTCATGGGAATCATGATTTGTCTCATGAGGTTTGGTAAAAATGCTGATGTGGCGTCGCAATGGTTGGCATTTGTGATTACCTTCTAAAGTGAGGCACCTGAATTATTCCTAATGATAATACGTCTCTATCGCTTCTTTGTCGCTGTTGCGAAGACTCAGAAATGAGTCAAGAATATTGTTGATTTTTGCGTACTGACCGCGAGCGCACCGCGATATGTCTAATTCAGTTACTGTTCTCCAGCTACGACGATCTTCAAGGTCAGTCTTTTTTTGGATCAGGGTACAGCATGATTTTTGTACCACCGTATATTTTTGATAATCAAGATATTATTTCGTGGAAATTCATAACAATGCTTTAAAAACCATAACGCAAAGGTCTTGAGATCCCGCAGCCAGCTGTTCCAGGGTTCTCCTTTTTATCTTCCCATGTGGGATTTCTAAGGAATGACACTGCCCATTAAAATGTCGATACTACGAGAGAAAATCGATTCTGAACAAGAGAGAAGAAGTGCATCACGGTAACTTACCTAATGCGCTTCTTGTATACTCTCATTTAGCTCAGCTATCACCAGATTTCAAATCATTGATCGGAATTTCAACGATCACACCCAAAACTGGTCTCTCATGAGAGGGGAAATTCACATCAGCAAGCTGGAAAATACCACATTTTATGCCTTCATGTTTCCTTATGATTAATGACTGCTTGGTTTGGTAAATAATTCTTCGTGATTGAAATTTGACGCCGCGTGTTATATTTATTGCCGGAATGTTTGATTTCTCCAGAAATAATGAGGCACCAAGTAATTACAGGAACTAATCTATTAGCTCGGCGGCAATTGGCTCCATGTTACGTAAAGATTAACGATTTTTAAGTTTCAGTCAAATCCGCTGCCCCCCCCCTACCTTATCATTTTTGGCAAATTTTGCATGGTCAATTCGTGGACGGACACTTAAGAGTTTTGGTGAAGTTAGGAAATCGGGGTTTATGTTCGCTGAGAAGCGAACATACGCTATCGTTACCTTATCTTAAGCGTCTCCCAAAAAAGCGACTTATATCGCTACGACCAGCGATCAAGATCGTATTTGCAACAAAAATGAAGTAATCACATATAATTATGCTTAATTTAGTGGCAAGTTCCAGCCGGCTCATTTTGGTTCCTGATCTAATTCACAATTTCTATTCATAAGCATGGACGCCCGTCTGGCCTCAGCTGTTTTATGATATCAGAGGTCGTTAATTTCTCATTTATCTTCTTCACAGTGATCGGAACCATCGAAGAGCTGGCACTATACTTAGGCCAATTTCCTTGCTGCAATAATCCGCAAATAAAAAATCTTCGATGGGGATCGTGTCCTAACGTCTATGTCTCTCTCTATAGCTCATCATTGCTTTTCGGAGAGTGAAAGTCGCCGGTCAGCCAGTGAAGCGGCATTTTATAGCCTCTTCGGGGCTATTGCAGATTTTTGGATGATGATGCAATTTCCTTGTTGTTGTTATCATCTCGCGCACAGAGAACGAAAAATCGCAATTCTCAATAACATTAGCAGCAAATCATCACAGCACAACATGCAGAAATGTGAATGTTATTACCAGATGCACGAGTTTTGAAAGTGAGCAGCCGGAGTGAATATGACAGCTGTTCTGGTCCAAAATAAGCACTTGGCCTTCAGCATCTGTCGACACATTGATATTCTTTGATCTATTTGGACCAACGCAGCAGCCTTCGAAAAGGCCAATATGGTCAAGGGCAAAAGAAATTAATATTAGAATACACGTCCTCAAACTGGTCATGATTCTGAACTCAATAAGATAGGCACCTCATGTCAGTCACGTCACCCATAAGTATTTTGAAACACCTGCTGGAAGGCCAACCCGCAAGCAAAATCAATTTATTTTGCAAATTAAAGTTGAAATGAAGAGATACATTCATGTTATTGCGAGCTTCTCACTCTAGATTATTGGTTTTCAAGTGACGGCAAGAGTTGCCTGACACCTGGTTGGCCAATGGGTTTGGCGGCTAGCGGTTTATTGCTGTGATGAAATTTATATCACCCTCGGGAATGAGAGTATGTTTGGTTATGGATATCATTCTGTATATTAATTCAACTCATGTCTGGGAAGCGAAGGGAGTGTTTTATTAGTATATATGCTTTAAAAAATCAAGAACCACTTGTTGCTATATAAAATTACCAGATTGTTCCAAGAAGCCTTTGACATGTGTCAAAATTGAACTTGAATTAAAAAAATTGCATTGTGTAAATACGTACTTGTTATAAATTTCAACAATCACGTTGTGTCACGTAGACTAGTCGTTTAAAAATACCATAAGTGCCAAGTTTCAGCGAAGTTATGTCACTTTCTGTCCGACTCGTGTTCATCCGACCGTGAGCCCATTATTTGCCTGGTGAGTTTAATTCATTTGACCCATCAGCATTAAATCGTGAGCATTTTCGTGAATGGGTCATTTTATATTTGATTGAAAATCACAATTCAATTTGATTGAAAATCACCATTTGAATAGATGTGTGGTATGATCATTTCTATGACTGGTTATTTATTCATGATGTAACGTACTCAATTAGTGGCGTTGAATTTGGCTGTGCTGCTGGTATGACAGACCGGTTTTGGGAACGCAAGCGTTCAGTTGTGTCGACCCCAACAAGGCACATGTTCCATGGTTGAAGCGCTGGTTCAACATTGGTAAGTTCAGCCTGATTTATCCACAACTTTTCCCCCCAAGTTTTGCGACTATTGTTTGATACTGTGTACAATCTTATCTTGTCATTTTCATTCCTTGCAGATACCACATATGTTGTCCTGTTTAGCACACCTAATACTACTCAACCACCGCTGCCAAACCGGTTTATCACAAGACACGACGTGAACACCATCATGGTGAGTTATTTTTCTCAATCGAAAGAATCATTTCAAGACTTGACCGCACATACATGTATTTTTATGAAACGTTTCATCTCTGCAGCAGTGGCGGACCCAGAAATTTGGGAGGGGGGGGGGGGTCGCTGCCCCACCAATGAGAACTCATTAAAGAACCCTTTGAAAGGAGGACACTGTTCGCCCATACCGTATCTTTGGTACTATATCGTTCTGGCAGAAAGGAAATGAGACGATCGGTCATGTCTGCCATGTTTTATGACGTCACACGCCACGTGCTTGGCGCAATGTGTCACGTGCTCATAACACATTCTATCTCTGAACCAATCAGCCCTTGATACTGTGACATGTGATATGTATGATGAGGACCTTGACAGTCTCAGAAAGATGAGGCATAAAATCGAAGTAGTTCAAAGACATTTACATAAAAACATGGCAGAAATTACCAATCGTCTCATTTGACCTGTGCAACGCTCGGGTATCAATCTATCCTATCCCATAGGAGATCAGCATCCCAGAGCTTTGATAAACCTTGCCAGTTGTTCCCAGGCTTGTGTGATGAAATGACCATAGTTTAGTGATACCCCCTCTTGTATTCAGTGGTATTAAAGGGACAAATGTGGCATGAGATATGTTGGTTTTACCTACAAAAATGGCTTCCAGCAAAACCATGACTTTTCCAATCCGGAAAATTTAAATGTTATTGAACTGCAATAAACAGTGCGCAAAATTTGGGTGTAACCTTAGGCCTGCCTGCATTTCACAAGCCATGTCCAAAACTGGTGAGATCAGCATAAGTGGCGACGCATGGTGACAAGAAGAGGTATTATCCTCCTGGCCAGGGAAATCCCCAAGGTTGTCCCTTTAAGTATGTTTTGGAGTGGTCATGAAGCTGTTCAATGTGAATAATGAGAACAATACATTGGCCCTGCGGTCATGTGGTGGCTTTCAAAAGATATCCTTCCAAGTGCAGTCGAAGGAAACTGCTGAAAGCCGCAGCAAACCAGCAGCAAACAAAAGACTGACTTAAAATTTCTTTCGCGAGCCATTATATTCTGGTCACCATTGAGTTTACCAATAGCCCCAACACAAGTATAAAGATGGTGTGCGAAGATAAATTTTGTTACCATTTTAATATATAACTGTATACCGGGGCTTTTGTAACCCTTCACCTGTACCGGTGCTCTTGTACCCCCTTCCCTTACTTAGTATCTGAATCTTCCCATACATGAACCACTGCCAGTGAAAGGGGCAGGCTGGGTGCTGTTGGAACAATTTACATGATTGCTATCAAATACGCCTTCTACCAAGACGAATTTCTTGAAAAGTGCATGGATGGTATCATGGTCCAGGTCTCACTCCCGAAAAAAGTGGGAGAAATAATGTGAAATCAAGAATGAAAATACACCTTCACATTGCTCCGACCCCCTAGCCAGTGATCGTGAAAAAAAACTACGTGTATAGTGTTGGGTTGGCGACACTTGCAGGCCATGGATGGATATGTGACCTTGTTGCGTGTAACTATAACACTCAACACGCCTGCTTACCCTTTTCAGATAACGAGTTAGCCCGTCTATCACTTCGATCTATATACCGTACCTGTCATGCCAATGTATTTTCTTTCAGAACCCCCGATGCCCCCTTGAACTTTCAAGAAATGGTTGGGCTTGGTCAAGGGACTGGTATTGGATCTGATATATTATCATTATTGTCACACCTTTTTGCAAAATAGGTCTTGAAAACTGCTTGGCAATACTCCTTGTGAGGTGTTACCCAACGTTAATGACGCCTGTCTGTATCATTGGTTCATACTTGATACCTATGGCGAAAGATGAGCCAGTTATTTTCGAGCTTGTACTTTGGGTGCATCTCGTTCCTTGGGTTGCATTGCGCCCGTGACCCTACAGGAGTTCCTGGTCTTGTCTCTTCGCCCCCAACCCCGATAAACTCTATGTGCCGTGAACGAATGCTCATCAGGTCGACAGTTATTTGACGACGTAAATCCAGCCATATTAACTGGCGCTGCGGCTGCGCTCAATAGACTCCGTTGGGGAGTCTGAGCCTGATAGGGTGTACCAGTCCAGCCGGTTATGTACGGTTGGTATGCTCTATGATATGGATCTCCAGCCACCTGTCAGCTAGGGGCAGACCCCAGTGTCTCAACCCTGGGTCTCAGAGGCGGTAACTTCTAATCAGGCAGCGCGCTATGTCGGGTTAGGCGACATGGGTTACCAGGGCATCCACAGCCAATATGGTTTGCACATGGAGGTCATCGCGACCGACTTGTGAGGGGGAAGAAGTGAAGTCCATGGCGGTTTTAAATTGATCTGACGACCCCCGCGTCTTCTGGACTGGAGGGGTTCATGTGGCCAAATCCTGTCAGCTAAATCCTATCGTTAGCATCGTCCGCGGTACATGGAAACCCAGGGCATGGAACCCTGTTTGTCTTCAAGTTGCTTTAATTTCCCTGAGGATTTCAATTATGATATATATATCAAGATCCACAGGTATAGTCAGTACATATGGTGACTCGCCACATGTACATTTTTAAAGCCGTTTTCGAGCATTGTAAAAAGTTATGAGAATAAATTTCCTCTTTGGACGTGTTTTTCTTTACCAGAATGACAATCAAAAAGTTTGTCACTGGAGAATTTCCCCGTCCCCACCCCAACCCTAGAATAATATACAGACTAAACTATAGATGATAGTATCATTGGACTGTACTGGTAATATAGGTCAGTCACGAAAAATAAAATACATATTGGACTGTACTGGTAATATAGGTCAGTCACGAAGAATAGAATATATATTGGACTGTACTGGTAATATAGGTCGGTCACGAAAAAATGAAATATATATTGGACTGTACTGGTAATATAGGTCGGTCACGAAAATATGTGAAAGTCTGTGCCCCATTGTTGACGAATTTAATATCGTGAGGACTTTATCAATAGTCACGGTCCCTGGCCCCTCCCACATAAAAATCATTAGCAAGGTCACTGCAGGCAATAGCTTCAATATTATTATTGTATAAACATGTCTTCAACATTATAAACGACCCTCTTTGTGGGGTAACATTGGGTTCTTGCTGGGGTAATGGTGTCCATATCCGATTCTGCGTTTTGTGGACTTGTAAATCAGTCCAGCAGTGACACTGCGTTTTGTGGACATGTAAGTCTGTCCAGCAGTACCAAGTTGTACCCCAGCAATTACCAATAAGACCTGCACGTGACCTTAAAGTAAATTTATGATAAGCAAACAATAATGCGGACTGCTAATATAACTATGCAAGTTTGGTCGAGACAAAACTTGATGGATGCATTGGAAGAAGGAAATCTGCAAAGAGCAGCTGGAACTGTCTGTCCAGCTCTCATTTATGAAACAATGGGCGATTTGAACTCCTGAACAGATTGCCCATTGTTGACTGAAGCAGCATTCAAATTGTCTTTAATTTTTTCAGGTGAATAATTGCTCTATCTCGTATGGTTTCGCTGCCCCGTCCCAAAGGATCAAGCTGACGCGACAGAGACCCATTCATCGTGGGAAGTTATCAGTTTGGGGACAAGTTTCCTGGTGGATCGTAAAAGCAGGCCTTGGCCCCCAGTTGCCCATCCCGCATGAGTTGGAAATAAATATTCAGGATGCCAGATTTGTGGAACAAAATTGAGGTAAATGAGATAAAACTCGATAAGCTGACTACAGTTCAGGTCCGTCATCATGTGACTGATATTGGGATAAACCCGAGGCAGGTTGACCACCATTGCCTGACAATTCAATTTAATTTAATTCATTCATCTTGTTAGTGCCAATGAGGCTATCACAGACATAAACATGTAGACATATTATACATGATATGCTATAAAGGAAGATAAAACCCCCCAAAAACATCATGAAAAATGCTCAATTGTTTATTTAAATGTTACTTCTCTTTCGTTTCCAGGCCAGAAGTCAAGTGTCGTGATCAGGGAACACCAGTTCCCAACGGAATTTACCATTTTCTTGTAGTAATTTATGCTATTGGGTTGACTCTCATGAAAATTCAATCAAACACTGTTACTCTTTGTTTCAAGTGAACCTTTGCAAAAAATGTGCTTTTCCCCCATTGGGCTGAAATCAATAGCACTTTATGTATGTACTCGCTGATCCAGAATACTGCTATTTCTTGCTCTGTTTTCAATATGGCAATTAATTTGCCGTTTGGTGATGGTTGTGACGTGATAACGACTAATCTATTTCACAGCACGAGGTACAACAGCAATGGAGTTATTTGTCTGGGTAGTTGTCTCGGTCACAGCAAAAAAGTGTTTCTACATCGCATTTTTGTGCCACATTTAATAACTCAAAATGATGCACGGATGCGCCTTATTGACATATTATTTGTTTTCAAGAGGAATTCGTTGTAGATCAATATCATTGCTCTGAAGGCTTAGTTTTTTTCAAAATATCTGCATTAGTTCTTTCTTTTTTCTTAAAGCAGGCCTAATTTAATAGCAGGCCCAGAGAATGTCGTAGGTAGGATATTATTTTTAGGCCCATGTCAGTTTTTGGAACAATTTCCTCTTGAAGACAATAATCTCTGCACCATTTTGATTGAGCGGTTTTGGGATCAAATATAAGAGAATGCTCTATTGGTGTTAACAGGCTATGCCATTGTATTGGCCAGCAATCGGTTCTTGCCACTTTGAAAGCGACCTGAAGATTGTTCAATTGTTATCATGTCATTGCCATTTGCCAATGTCCCTCCCACCCCTACTCATCCTTATCGACACTGCAACACCCTCCACCCCACCCCGCATCTAATCCCTTGGCCCGATTGCCCAAGCGGTGCGTCATTGTAAACGTTGCGTCATTTGAAACGTTGCGTCATTGGAAACGTTGCGTCATTGGAAACGTTGCGTCATTGTGAACGTTGCGTCATCAGGCAGGTTTCGCAATCCTCACGAAGAGCTGCGAACGACGAAGTACGAAGTATGTGATATACAATGTACTTTAGAGACGACTTTTTTTGAACATTTCCCCGATTCCTTGTACAACTTCGTGCAGAAGATGATTCGTGTTGCGCGTAAATGAATTTGCAAAGGAATTGATGAGTCGACAGGCATTCGTAGTTCTTCGGACTTGCGAAACCTGCCTATTATATTCGTATAGTTTTGCAGTACATGTATTTGTATTTTCATGTACTTGCCCAATAAAAGATGCCATATCACAGCCTTTGTCTCTTGTCCTTCGGTCTCGGAGCGTGGGGACCTCTCTCGAAAAGTTCGATTTACACACTACACTGTCTCCATTTATGACAGACAATACACGGTCGGCCATTTCTGATTCCGCGTGCAGCCACTTATTCTAAGTTTCGCCGCAAGGTAGAATGGCCGTATGGGGGTATTTGAAGCCCCGGTTTAATTCTAGCTCTTGCCTATGATATTGATTGATATCCCCATGCATCAAACAATACGCAGGGGCTACAAATATCCCATTCTGCCTTCCATATTATACTTGCCAAATAAAAGTTGTTAAAGCCACAGGAGCGTGAAGTTTAAACGTCACAATAAATGTGCTCGCAGGAGGAGAGTATGTAACCACTACTGGCCAGTTCCGGGCCACTCTCTGTAATGTAATTAGCCTCTTTCACCAGTCGCCTCCATTCACTCATGACAGAGACTGGTACTTGACGGCATTTCACTCGTCATGAACTAGATAGATTTGGGGGCGTCGGCTTCCGGTGTCCGGTCAACGTGTTTTTTGGGTAACCTCGAGCCCAGTGAAAAACCAGGAATACCAGAGCGCTCGGTATGGTCAGTGCATCCACTGTATGCACTGAAAAGGTATGGCCTCACCTCGGGTAAATCAACGAGGCCTCCCGACTGCTCCTTCCAATAGATCTCCTTTAACCGATCACTAGCCAAGTGAATCAATAGTTGTGCCAGTTGCCGCGGTGAAGTGCGTAAAGACTGTTGCAGCTTATCTCAAATCTGGGAGCGATGCATTTTAGAATTGAAGAACGAATGTCGTCGGGTCGCTGGTCGAGCTCGGGCTCTATCCACGGTTTTCCACACAAAGTGACTTTCTAATATCTGCCCGTCACATACGCAGTCGGTAGAAGTCGACGAATGGTAAGGTTGCCCATATCACTGATGAACACTGTTGACACTCCGATAGCCAAATATCGGAGATGATATATAACAAATCGGTATATCTACATTTAAATGTAAATCCGATCAAACCGAGAATGCGTCAATTCCGTCAGATATACTGTGTGAGATATCGCGTTTTTGAACCCGTGATGCTGTCAACCGAACACGGGCATTGATCCCAAGTAATGGCAGCTAATTAGATGACATATCGTCCAATATGTTCAAGGTACGCTTTAAACTGATATCGCGCCGCTCGTGCGAGAGGGAGGGAAACCTGTAATGAAGCAAGTAAGCCTATAGCATTGGTTTCTGATGATGTGAGGTTCTGGACGTGAATAATTCTTAGGTATGACAAACTGTCCGTGAACATTTTTTTCATCAGATTATATTCTATCATGGTTCGTCTTTCTCGAGATTGCCTTCAAGAAGAGAAGAAAGGAAAAAAATGGACACCGTGGTAACAAAACTCGAGTATAATAATCACCTTATTTTTTGTGTACCGTAATTGTAAGTCCCCCTTTTGTGAACTCGCAGTCGTTTTTCTATAGTCCTACTGTATATAAATAAAGTATCATGACGTATGAAATAGTACTTGAGCATCTTTTCGATGGTAAGACAAGCCAACACTTACGTCAAAGTCACTCAATTTTCCGCTTTATGTAAGGAAACGATAAGATGCATTTCGTCATTCATTGCTGTGCTAAGAATGAGATGAATCCGCAATAATTGCGTTCGTAAAGCCATATTACAACTCAAATGACGTCCGACGAATGTCACCAGATACTTCCATGTAGTTTTTCTTTAAATTGGATAACGGGCTCACTTTTCACATGACGTCACTATCGCTCAGGGTTACTTGAAATAGTTACAATTTATCAATTTTTTTGTGTGGTTGCCACTTTAACGGAGGGCCTATGCCAGCAATACATAATTGATAGGCCCTGAAGCTCAGGATGTGATAAACAAGGTGATGTAGTTCTTTCAGACGAGCACTTTTTACCACGCAGAGAGCTTGCAGGGCCCGCTTAATTGTTAGGCCGCAGAACACATTCCCAAATCACGTTTTCCGGAGACATCTTGAGGGGGGGGGGGGACAGCTGCCTCTTTCACCCTTCAAAAACGGCGCTACCCTAGCGTGCTATATGAACGTTTAACATGAGGAACATTATCTGAGCTGCGCTAGTGTAAGTGGCTAAAATAAACTAAATGAACATGACCTATCGTCTCTCAGCGAATCACGCCCGAATCAGACACTATTCTCCCTAAATTTTTGTTAGAAGGAAAATCAATTTGTTGACATGTGATCAACAGCAGCTGTTACAGTGTAACCAAGTTCATTCAATCTTAATCCAAGTGTAATGGGATAACACTTCGTTTTAGACCTGAATACGTGATGCCAACAATGATGATGGTCCATTGTGACGTTGTCTTGACGTTTGTGTCATCAGTGGTAGTCACCGCGGATTTCCGAAAGCAAATTTGACCGAAGCTAAACAGAGCCTTATGACTCGAATGGCAGGCTTAGAGTCCGATTCGACTTCATCAGGATCTCAAGAATGCCGTCCTTGCTTCTGTACGCCAAAAGTGTTATTAACTGTACTATTACCGACACAACCGCAAGGTGAAAATGCAGCTAAATATCAGTTAGAAAAAGCTATTACTCTGTCCATTAGATGTGACCACAGGTAGTCTTAATACCTTTGTTTAGGTTAAGAATGGGGTCCAGTGTTGATGGGATGTTTTATTGTGATTGGTTTATTGGCTTGACGTCCTGGTGATAAATGTTACAAAGATTGATCTTCCCCATATCGTTTCTGAGGTGGTAAATTGTAGCGCTATAGCCACCAGAGATTGAGGGCATCCGTCACCTCACAATGAATTGCCAGCAGAATCTGAACTTGACTGTGATAGTCATGTGTCGCACCTTGCAGTTATTTCAATTTTGTTGGCCATTCGAACACTTCAGTTCCGCTGATAGACCGGTTCTGAATATTCAATTCATAATAATGATCATGCACATGTTTGATGCATTCAACATGTTCAATTTAGATAGCCAATGCTTTGGTGATACCGGCCACGAATTCACCGCAACGCCAACCCGTGGCGGTATAATTCTGGCTATGTAATCAGTGCTAAAATGGCAAATGACTTTAAAAAATCGAAAAAGACAAAAATCGATTGTGCTGTCATACGCCCTCGCAACTTTCTAAAGTTCATCCCACCTTAATGCAATCAGTTACCACAGCTTACATAGCTTCTTGTGAGGAGTACAAATCGAAATCCTGATAATTGTTATTGGACCTCGCATGGTGCAGCACGGTTTTTAAGGAGGTAGATAAATACACGATTTACCAGTTGAACCCCTCCGAGTAATAATCGTCCGCGTTCCTTAAATGAATGATTAATGAAAGACTAACCGATGTTCTATGGCCCAATTATTTATTAGGTTCGGCCATTTCTCAAATCCTTTGAGAGTTTACATTAACGACAGCATTTTGCCGCCTAATTCGATACCCAGCAGTCGGCAGCCCTGTCCCAACGCTATTTACCTATTCGTGAGTAGCAACTAGCATGCAATTAGCTGAGAGACAAATCATGAATAATAGGGCGTAGTATCCTTCCGTATTATAGCCTCCGCACAAACGGTGGAGTCCAAGATGCGAAAAATGCAGCTTGAGGCTCATCAGCACGAACCGGTTGTGTAGTAAACCATATCCCGGAACTTCATTTAATGAACGAAGAAAGTTCTTCAACACGTGTGTTCAAAGGTATGCGTATAAGAAACGTCTGTGGAAATGAATGAAGGACTCGAACGGGCAGTGAAACACTTCCCAACCAATATGGCAAGTTTCAGTTGAAGAGTCTTTACTTGAATATGGCAACATGAGAGTCGTGTAAAAACTGGATATATCTCATTCTACCATGAAAAAGGGAAAAACGAAGAAAACAGCTTTATCATCAGTGGCAGAAATCCATCGCCTTTTTATGACCAAAGTTGCAAACGACAACACCAATAAAGTAGTAAGATGGGAAGAAAGCAGCAGGGAAATCATACCCCTGGGTCAAGATGGGCGAGAAGAATTGGTTTCTTTGTGTTGCAGTAGCAAACTAATAGCGGCAGGCATCACAGTCTTTTTAGAGAGAGGGTCGTTTTGAAGGATGGAGATGCATCGAACTTAGAAGCGACTGGCATACCATTCGTTTGCACTGTGCTCCTTGCAAACTACTAAAAGCAGACATCTTTGTTGTCAGAAAACATAGCCTGGTGATAAATTGGCGGTAAAGCACCGTTTACGACACTCGAATAACACTCCACAGCAGATTATTGGTGAGGCGGTCCCGGGGTTATGTTTCAAGATCAAATGTTCGCACTGTCAACATGGGTACGTGCAACTCAGGTGTAGTTTTCTTTCTTTTGAATGTCTTCCACCTGAATATGATGCTCAAAGCATTGCCACAGCTCAAGATGTCTAACGCCGACGAACACTTCGCAATTTTTGCGTTAGCCGCTGTCAGGCGACTATTACATAGTGATGGCCATAGTGATAGTGATACCACAGTGTCAAAAAAGGTATGAAGTAAATGAATAGCTTTTTTTGTTAACATCTTTTTTGGTGGTTGTGAAAAATGGAAAGACTCAATCGCGCCGGTGCCATTCCAAAAATAAGATGCTATGTTCCACACTCCTGCTAGGAAAAAGCGAATGGTTGTTATGGCTATCAAAGTTGATGTACGTACAGTACATGCACAAACATTCTCAATATATACTATGTAGAATGTAACTGTCTGGTACAAGGTACAAGTAATATGATTTTGTTTCAATACTACACCATGGCTATGAACACCTGTGCAAATCATTCCAAAATTAACATCAGAAAAGGTTATCGTCCGTTTACAGCTATGATGAACATGTGAGTTTCTTGTAGTATTTGAATCAACCAGCTCGAGTAATCATATTTCGGACCGCTCTTTCGTGACATCAAGATGAGTCTGATTATTAGTATCGGGCCGTAATTACCCCGAGGAGATGATTTGGCCTTGCCCACAACAGTTCACTGCCTTTGATTACTGAAGAGCGCTGTTTTCGCCGAGCGATGCTAATTTAGAGTGCGTCTCGGAGGCACCCAGTTGACTTTTCACATCAGGCGGAATTCGGTGGGTACCTAAGAGTCGATGATTGTTCGGCAAGGTAATTTATTTGCCCATAGCGTGAAAGAGATTTGAAAACACATCCTACACGTTTAATGACTAAGTTCCTTTTAACTTCGATTCCAGAATATTGGAGTAAGGATTGTATTATATACTAGCTTTTTCGCTACTCTTGGTAAGGTTGATTTAGCTTACGTTTAACAAACTTATATACACAGTAGTTAAATCACTTGTTCTATGAAAGGATTTGTAGCACTTCAGTGCATAAATCTGATATTTGTTAAAAACATGAAACATGACATAAACGTTTTCACCAAATCGGAGTGAATATTGTGCGACTTATCAGCAAATACACCATCCTATCACCGACTCTGTTGCACTTGATACGTGATGATTAGAAGTTTGCAAACTAAGACAGGAGTCCATTTCAACGGAAAGACATTCATTAGATATCCGTTATCATGCTTTCTTCGACGAGCCTGTCATTTTGTTATCTGTTTCTGATCACCGTAAATACAGTAATGAAGGAAATGGAACGAAACTGTCATTTACATTTTTGTCTGTTAATGATTGTGATAAATTTAAATCTGCATTGGAAAGTATACATTCACCCATTAACTCCTAGATTTGCATTTTTCATTGATAAAGGCGTTAATCTGCCGAACATTCACATGACGGTCTGTGAGTGTTTTCTTTTCTCTCCCCACGGAACCTCCCGTGAGTTGCTTCCGTAATAATAACATCACAATCATGGAAAACGGCTGTCGGCAACCTTGCCATCGGGAAATGACCACTTAATGGAATTTCAGATCAGTCGGCTCTTTGTCCTCCCCTACAGAAGTCACTCGACCAAGCTACAGTATACGTGAATGGCCAGCCATAAAAAAAATGCCAATTCTCTCACCGCTGCTGTCACGGCATAATTTGCACTGCTACAAGCGCTAATCACTTACCTGTGTTATTTTGCTTCGGATGCCATCAGCCTAATGTGGCCCTGATATCGTCTTGTAATGCCCGATTACCGCCGAGGCACTCCGTCAGTTATATCGAAAAGGCCCGCGACAAGGTCATGGCTTCGGATTGCATCAGGTCAAATCGGACATTACAGGAGCCCATTCCCACTGATAGTAAAGCAGAAAGCAGAGACCACTACACATGGTGGATGAGCCAAAAATCATTCTTAGTATAGGGGCAAACTAGCTAGATCATTTTGAACGACATTCATTGTTTTAAAAAAAGTGCTTCCGCCTTCCGCAATTCCTCTTTAAAATCAAGCGCTTCTTCAGCGTCTAAGTATTCCCTCTAAACAGAACGTCTTCATCGATGAATTCGCAACAGTCGTCAAAAACCATCTTTCTCTCTTACACTGTATCAAATCGATATCGTCCTTTATTACACATTGCAATAGGCAATTGATCGTTTAGTAATTACGCCATTCATCATGGAGAAACCACCTGCTTGTAAGTCGTCGCGTAATTCACCAAGGGATGGAGAGAGGCTGTCACTGCCTAGTCATCCCGAAGGTTTTTGGTCACCCGTTAAAGGTATTACAAGAATGCTGCACGCAATTTGATCCGTTACACTGCACCTGGGAGGATTGGGATCAATAGAGAGTCTTCTGGTTGACATAACAAACCTATAGTCACACATGCGTAAAGTTGTTTTTTTTTACAGCCTCTTGTATATACCTATTCGTCTTTGCCTACTTCGTGTAGGACAAGTGCCGAGAGATAAAACTTCCAGTGCAGAGGTCTCCTTTTCTAATGAAACATTTACAAACCAGTCATTAAGTACAGCTAACGGCACTCACAGTCGGCTCCTGTGGGATTCAGTTGTTTTGACCGATATTTTTAATCTAGCGAAATACAGCACGAGATGCATTTCTTGAGATAATACAAAAGTGACTTTCAACTGATATATTATTCATCAGTTGGAAGTCACTTCTGTATAAGAGCAACCGTAGAGTTCTAGGACTCGATCCGTCACCAACGTATGAGATTCAGATGAAGGAGTATATACTTGTACTTGAAGAGCTGTCGCCCTTGTTACCAGATTACCCGAGGCAAGCCAATCTGATTCCTATCGATAATAACATATTGGAGCTTGTAATGAAAAATGCCATACCAACCATAGCTTGTATGGCGGGTCTACATAATCACTAAATCAAATAATTGGTACAAACAATATCGATGAGAATGCGAGGCCAATTTCAATTATTATTTGGAGAGAGTCCAGTGACCTGACGCGAGGACAGAACAATGTGCTGCCTGATCGCGAAAGGTGCATGGTCGCGCTACGGTGAGTGGCCGCATGATTGCGGGACATGATGATACGGAAAGCAAGATGGTTAATCCTAACAAAAAAACCTTGCTGTTTGATGTAGTACGTCTTATTATCCTCCTTCCCTCTCTTCGATATCGGGTTGAAAATGACCACTGGTTTCGAGTCGCGGATGACCAAAGCTACCGCACCGCCGTATCTATAGACCCTTCTTAGGAAACCATTACAGTTATGAATGAGACCAAAGGTTTATCAATAACGATATTTTGGTCAGGATCAATCTACACTAACTGGATGATGATACCCCTGGCACAGATTACATCAATTACGAAGGACCTCCCAGAGTATATCAATAACGATACGTCAGTAAAGATGAATTTGCCGGAACTGATGTCACCCCTGACACAAGGCACATCAATTACCCACGAAGGACCTCCAGGAGTACATCAATAACGATATTTTGGCCAGGATGAATCGCTCGAACTGATGCCGGGCAACCCTGGCACGGATGACATAGGTTCTTCGATTGTGCTCTGTTTGAAATCTGTCCCTTCCGGTACCATCGTGCTTTGAGTTGGTGCTACAAAGGTGAAGTTGGAGTTGACCGACTTTGGGTCATTGCCTCTATCGCACCATCAACTTAAACGAAGGTAATGATAGAAGGCCATCATAGCGTCAGTTCCATGGTGTCATCCAAATGCCGTCATCTGCAACTGGAGCTTTAATAGCAGGAGTAAGCGAAGATTTGAAATCCAAAGAACTTATTTCCTTCCATCTAAAGAAACGTTATCCAAAGAAACATTATCCAGATGGTTTTGTCACTAAATATCTGTCTTACGTCAAAGACAGGCAGATATGATTTTACCATGCGCAAATACATTATAACGCTTTGGTAAGCTTTAAAGATTTTATGCTTTAAAAAGTTAAAAAAATCAATAAAATACTAAAATATTGATGGAAGAGACGATAATTCCTGTCAACAGAGTCTGGGTATTTGGTCACGTTTATCAGATAAATAGTATCTTGTCATTTGTTCAGAAACCTTTTATCACCATCCTCAGTTCCTCCTTCGTAATCGGAAAAAATCCTCCCAAAGAGCTCTTCACAATTAAGCTTTAAAGGAGGATTTAATTCACAATCAGGAAAATGCCGGTAGTGTTATTTTCGTGCAGACGTTGGTTCGTTAAGATGTTTTTTGCTGCAATTAAAGATCGATCTATTTGGAGAGAAGAAGACGGTAGTTGAAGTGTATGACGATTATTAGTTGGGCTTCAGCAGTAAATCGACAATACAACACTTAGAAAGAAAGTTACCATGCTGCTGATAAAATGTAATACGGCAAAGTTATCAAAACCATTCATACAAGAAGCAGTAACAACACACGTAATAATTAAACCAGGACTAATTATTTTTAAACCAATCCAGAAACTATTTGAATCAAGCTTTGTTGCTTTCAACCTGATTTGACCTTAACACGTTGATTATTTTATACACAGTAATGTAAATGCTCAGGATAAAACAATGACGTTTTAGCTGATTGCAAGAAAAAGGCTCTAGAAACATGACTCGTAACTGAAACTAGATACCAAATGATTTTCCTTGTATTCTGCTAAGAAACACTAAAAAGTCAATTTTCAATCTTCTAGTTCCTTATGCTAGCGTGCGTATCAGTGAACGAGATCAAAGGGAAGGAAATATTTTGTGCAAAAGTTCGGATGATATAGCTTAGTGTGACTTTTTACTGATCAGCAACCCATGTATACTGAAGATTGCTTCATTGTAGATTGCTGTTGCATATCCAGTTGGCTGCACGGTGCTGGCTGTCGTAGGATTTAATTGTGTGGATGCGATTTCGATAGTTTCCGCGAGTTCCAAGTATGATAACATGTGACAAGGAGGAAATAACGTTCTTTCTAACGTTCTTTCCTCTTGACGCAACTTTATCAACTTTAATCTGGTACACCCGGCTCCTGTCCATATGCTCCCTTTGTAGGCCATGGGCCAAATGCTCAACTGCTCTGTACTGAAGAAATGATTTTAGTTCGTAAGTTGCCTCCCAGGTGGCGGGATTGAAGGAAGCAGGTTCGGCCACCTAGGAGCGAAATTATGAACTAGAATAGGTCAGCATTGTATATTTAAGTCAGTATAATGCGGTTGATAAGAGCACTTTTACTTTGCCTCTGAAAGGTTGTCAAGTGAGACAGACTTTGGGTTTGGCCCACGGCCTATGATTAATTTTGTCCTGTCTGACCAGCTCTCAATAGAAAAAACATACTGCCGCCACGAGTCCCAGCTATTGTTTGGCTGATATCTGCCACTCGTTTTTGCTCCCACCACGCATACCACTTCGAAAAAAGAAGATTAGTTGTATATGTTTCGGAATCGGTTTGTCACTGAAGAAGCACACTCCATCGCATACCGTATCAGTCTATGATTAGTCTAAAAACTAGTGACGAATGAGTTACTAATGAGTGTCCCCTGATCAATCAAGGCGAGATTACCTAGGAACCAATGGGCCTCCATGTTGATTGGAAGCAAATCTCGGTGGCTAGTCTTACCGCCATATGTACAAAGAACCGTGTCTGTGGCACAGAAAAACAGCTGAAATGGCCAAAATATTCTGATTATTAGGGCCGAAACTGCTGATATAATGCATGTAAATCGAAGTTTACGAAGTAACTGCATCTAAGGTTTCACACTTAATCTTGGTGGCTAGCTTACGGCCAAAAGTGGCAAAAAACGGTGTTCACTTTTTAAAGATGGAGTGGAAAAACATTTGAGAATGAGCAAACGATACGACCCCCGTGATGGGTAAATGAAACTAGAGCCGGGAACGTCATTATAACCACCCTTATAACCACATCAAGAAGAAATGTCGCCGTTGCGCCTCACTACATGGAGTCCTTTCTTCAATGATATACCGTCCCCTCCTCTAATGAGTCCTCTACTCATTAGTCCCCATTGAACCAAACGTGCACTGAACCATCAATTTCATGAGATAATTAGTTTTCAATTCATCATAACGGGAAGGAAAATGATTAAAGAATTGTGGTTCGTCTATCAATGAAAGTTTTAAGACAAACTCTCCGTAATTTGCATTAACGCCTAAAAAACGTTATCCTGAGCGAAACTGACAGAAGATTTTGATACATGTAGTGAGAAACGGAAAGATAATGGATGACATTAAAGAAACGGAGTATCGCATGACAGTTATATTAGAGTCTATCTATTAACTCTGGGTTTTTTTGTGAGTGAAGCATTTCAACCTTAAATAGACTGACTTAAATGTGCCGGGGGCCAAAACCGTGCACGCGATAATGACGACACTGAGCAAATGTTCGAGTCGAAATGTCAAGTTTTATGAGTACAGTGTGACTGCATGGTCTGCATCGATTGTATAACACGTATTATATGAAGTATAACCCGATTCTCAAGTTTTGTCATCACCGCCGCGTGTCATCTGGCGTCGCGGACAGCGCTCGGGTAATGCCAGCGGTCATCCCAGGCGGTCATCAATAACAGCCGGACACGACGTTATAGATACGATGCGAAACTAATCACCCCGGACCAGATAAAACACCGCATAAAGAGAAGATGGAAGGATGTATGATGCGTGTAAGTTATATGTACATGATGGATGGGCCCCAGCAAATGTAACCACTGTAATCGTTACATTATACATGTTTGTGTTA
This sequence comes from Lineus longissimus, assembly GCF_910592395.1. Taxonomy (NCBI): domain Eukaryota; kingdom Metazoa; phylum Nemertea; class Pilidiophora; order Heteronemertea; family Lineidae; genus Lineus; species Lineus longissimus. The sequence continues at coordinate 25,968,824 of NC_088309.1, read as the reverse complement.
TGGGACATCGATTCGTAAGTCACGATTGCATTTTCCACCTTGGCACAGCATGGTCCTGCATGTACCATCGATGATTTTATTGTGCTCAAATATTGATAGAAAAAGTACCTCATCCGACTACTAAACCGAAGCCCGATGGTATCATCAAGAGCCATCATGACCCTGACCTTCAGAAAGTATGGATAAGAAAGTAAACGATGTCAGGCTCAATCGGTAAACGATAACAGCTTAGTGACAATATTACGATGACATTGTCAGATATTAAAAGCAGATAGAATCTATTATTTATGAGGAGAAAATTTTGTCCCGAATGTCAAATCTACTCATGACCGATGAGCTTCAGATAAGGAAGTCAACGATTACCATATCATTCTCGATCTCACGGCATGTCATCCCAGTAATGATATGGTAGTAGTTTAAAACAAGAATCACAGAACCGCAGAAACGGAACACAGACACACTAAAAGCGCCTCTTCTGTGGCGAGTTCTTGTCTGTGGACACCATCCTGTTGCAATGTTCGCGGCCAGAGCCCAAAATGCTGGGAACAAAATATTAATGAATGGACTATCCTGATCACTGCGCTTGGCCCAGCTTTCGTGCAACGTCCACAGCAACAGGATGGTGTCTGCAGACCAGAATTCGTCACAGGAGTGACGGTTCCTCTGCCTTTCTGTTTCTGTTTTGTGTAACTTGCTTAAAAACAACACAGTAGAATATTTTTAGAAGATGAGAAATCTGTCAATCTAGTCAAGCGTATTCCTAATGTAGAGTCGAAAGGGCTTGTTTACTCCTCCTCGAGCAGTGCTGAGAGAGGATTCGTCTGGTATTCAACACATTCATATAGGATAAGGCGCGTCAATTGTTCCGATACTGATGAGAGTGGTTGTCTTCTCGTCTTGTTTACCTTCAGGGTAAACCAATATTCAAGGCCATTTTCTGGTTTCTCATCCAATGTCCAAGGTAATGAGACGGATTCGGGATGGAACATTGTCTTCAAAGTAGGTCTTAAACGTACTCAGAAACGGATTCCTATATACGTCGTTGAGGGGAATGTTTCTTGAAACAGTGATAAGCGCGATGTCACTTTAAAAGTTTCATTAAATTCACATCTCGCAACCAGACTCAACCAAATCCTAATATCACAAATTGTTGAAGTTCCTAATTGCACTGTCGTTTCCCATCCCGTTTTACGAATGCTACCGATCTAAATGAAGTCACGTAAACCCCAAACAACCCCGTTGACACACTGACAGTAATTTATAACGCCTTCATGTCAGCTGATGAATAGAGTACCGCATGTTAATAGTTGACGGAAATCTGTAGAGCCAGTGTCATAGTTTTATCAGTTCGAAATTTATAGATCGGGTCCCTTGACGATCTACTAAATGCCGGTCACGTCCTTGGTTTGCAGTTAATTTACGGAGATCGCATCCAGGCTTGGGGTGATATGACAGGAACTTTTGTAGTCGAGGCCGATTTAAAGACTGATCTCTAGTGGTTTATGCTGTAACCTTGTAAAGAGTAGCCAGCAGTCTTTACAGAGTTTTCAAACGTCGTTAAGAGTGGGGAGTAGTCTTTTTTCCTCTACACTGATGTTCGGCATATCACAAAAAGGATCTTTAACTTCGTTCGGTTGTCATCCATCGAGACACCCCCAGGTTCTGGAGTTGGACAGGTTTCAGCTCAATCGGTGTTGTTCCGACATGATATCAGGTGTAACATAATCTCAAGCCTTGCGAAAGTCCTTTGCATTTAACATCATTCTCCACAACAATGGTAAATTGTTAAAACAGAATAGCAAAAAGAAAATCGAATGCGATTCTTCCAGCAGCCAAAAGACTAACGAGCACAAATCTCTTTTAATTACATCGCTGTCATTCCCGGCTGCTGGGAGAAGCTCACGAAAAAGCCTCTGCCATTTGCATCGATTTGAATTTGCTTTTTCCCCGGGAACTCGGTGTTTTTCGATTAAACTCGAGATTGATTAACTATCGAAAAGAACCAACTCGATACCGGTGCAATGTTTCTGGGTGTTCTCTTAAAGCTAACCCTTAGAGGTCATATACCATGTTACCAGATGACGGGCATCAAAAATGGACTTGTCAACGGCTTATAGCTGTCATCCCTGGGGAATGTACCATGTGTTTTGTCCCCTTGAAAACTCTCAAACAACAATGTCAAGTCTCACCCACTTCTATATTCAAACATAAACATAACTACATGTATTTGCAAAAACTCGACGAAGCACAAAAGTCTATATATTGAGTGACAAACAGATATTTGTGGAATTCTCCGATGTCTTCGTCAGATGCCAAACTTTCTCTTCGCATCGTTGGTACATGTAGCTTGATAAATGAAGTGGAGAAAAAGCGTACGTTTGCTGGTTTACGCCTCATATACAAATTCTGTAAGGATAGTTCACTCATGTCTGACAAATTTTGCAGATTTATGCAGAGTTACTGTGTACCCATTAAGCCAGTCATAACCGCATCCTCACAAGTCGCATCTGCAGCTCGGGACGTTTCCATTCCTTGGAGCATTGCGTATATAGATACAACACCATACCATGATGTGCACACCATAATTCAGACTTGGGTTTGTTTTACATGCGGTGAATCCGATCGCATCCTTCTCTTGTGAAATGTCAACTGTACATTTCAAACGGCAGGTTTCATTTCAGTCGTCGAACACGTACCATATCTTTGGAGTAAAATTAGAAGGGAGAAGTGTGGACAAACTGCATTACATTAACAATACTTTCCAATATGGTGTTATCCCACGTGCACCGAGTGGATTTCGGTGCTTAGAGCTATAACTTTACGGCGAATGGTAGTTAAACACCTTATTTACAGCCCTAGTTTCTTCGATGTCTGAATCACTTTAGATACTAGCAGACTTTATGATAAATTCAAGAACAGTTTGTTTTTGTCAATATTGCAGAAGTTGTAAAGGCGTCCAAAAAATCGTTCCCATTAGGCAAGCATCTCAAGAAACGTGTTCAGCAGAATTTAAAATCGCTGCACGCTAATCAACTGAAATCAGATAACTTTTAGAAGGTATCCACTCAGAAAATATTTATCGACGTGATAAAGCAGTCATTTTTTGCTTCAAGGAGATAAATTAACTGTAAATTCGCAAGGCATGTCATAACGACAGAACTGAAACCTGCCGTTAAGGTGACATGTACTGTTGACATTTAACTAGAGACGGATGCGGTCGGATTTACCACATTTAGATTCATTTTTAATCTTGTACCGATACCAACATCGTATCAACCTGGAAGAAGCAGCCTGTACGGACTATAGGCGACCGTATTTAGTATCGTCGCAGGCACCTGCGATGACACCCACAGACGATTTCTGTCGCTAGCTGCGACAAGGTGGCAGACATGAAGCAGTTCATACTCCGACGCAGTAGTGTGGCGAGATAATATGCTTGAATATTATGTCTGCTTTGGAGAATGGAAGCAGTTATCAAGTCTAATGAGCTGTCACCATAGTCATCACCATTATCGACAACGGGTATAACATAACTTGTTATTTCGCCTTGCGGTTTCCCATTGATTTTCTTGTCAATTGTACTGAAGATGGAAAAATGAGACTGTCGCTGACGCAGTTGGTTTATCTTCCGTAAGTCTGCTGACGTCTTCTTACGGCTTGTCCCCGTATGCTGTGCGACTACAGCCTGTATACCTTGGCCATCTTATGCATGCACAATGCAGTATTTCCAGTGTTTACGTTCCTGAGGAATGTACGTTGCCAACGTGCTTCCTGCGCTCGAGGACTGTTCTTTGAGATCGCTTCGTCAGCAGAATCAATCACTCCGGTACTCTTGCCCGCCGTCACAGTGTTTTGTCTCTTCTTACTGACTTCATGATCTTCTAATGTTGTCAACTACATACGTGAGGCTTGCAACACTAGTTACGAACCTTGCCAACAGTGCTAATGCACGTCACTCTTTAAAAAGAATATATCGGCGAGATGCGAAGGATAATTTCTTCGTCGCTCCCTTCCTCCGTCGATGATCTCTTCGTCATCACCAAGTAACTGTGTTCCGAACACGGGGAGTTCCATGTCTCTTCTATAGCTCTCCCGATTCTATCAGTGCACATCATGTGGCGCTCCTTCCAACAGCACACGCTCCCTGACAATAATCGAGTCATGCGTTCAGTCAATATCAATACTGTAGCCGGCAGCAGTTAGATCGTCCCACTCATTCAACAGATCCAGTCTCGGCCATTACAATCTAAAATGTAGGTTAGCAACCATTATTTAACCTGAAAACTCTGGAACCCAGTGGGCACATTCATTTGTGCAAATAATTCCCCAAGAGTGGATGGATTGAAACTTTTTCTACGTACAGCGCGCTTTTTGCTTCCGCAGGAACTTTCTACGTTCGTTATTGGATAATTGCCGAGTGCCTTGGTTCTTTTGCATGGATAACTGACTGTAAGGATTACAACTGATTTGCCCTGTGAGAATAAAACCTCATCGAAACGGGCTGAGGCAGGTAGGTACAAATTTAGAACTTTTAAGAATTGTTGCTGGTGTGAAGGAAAAGGGTTGTCTGGCAGAGAAGCATTTAAATAAGCAATAGGTCACTGCTGGTAACATCGGTGAGAAAGTACGTCCTTATCAAGCGAACTTTAATTATTGGAAATAGCCTTTTTTTGTTTCATATACAGCCTGGTCTGTTTTGTCGACAAAATGGATGGTAAGAGTAATACGGTGTCGAAATCGTTGATCTTCAAATGGGCCACATTTGGTCGTCATACATATTTATACCCACTGAAGCAAACATTGGCCATGAAATGAAAGAATTGTAGCATCAAGCTGAGTGGATTGTACAATGTTTGATTTTATGCGGTTTTTATCGATATACGGTTTATAACTCATTAAAAAACTTTAAGTCAGGATTGTGTGTACTTCACTGTAATAAGCAAGGGATACATTGTTATTACTGTCTATATAATTCAAGCATTAGCGGACCAATTAGTGGACAATTATAGGTCAACAAGGTTAAAATGAGCGCCTGACGAAACGATAACTAATGTACATGTACTTGAAGTAACTGAAAACACGCTTATACATGTACAGCGTATTATGTTCAAGTACATCAGGCCAGAGAGAAATGACAGACATGATTGGCAAGCGTGAACTTGTTGGAATGCTAGATATCAAAGATTCCATTTTTAATCAAGATACACATCAATAAGTTGGCGCTAAATAGTCCTACGAACCACATAGAATTTCAAGTTGATGCAAATCGGGACAAAAGTACGATAGGTTGAATTGATAATGTCATAACAAAGTGACAGCTGTGGGATTAATGATGAATAAGCCTATAATGTCATTAATATCTACAGCTGTGGGATTAATGATGAATAAGTCTATAATGTCATTAATATCTACAGCTGTGGGATTAATGATGAATAAGTCTATAATGTCATTAATATCTACAGATGTGGGATTAATAATGAATAAGTCTATAATGTCATTAATATCTACAGCTGTGGGATGATGAATAAGCCTATAATGTCATTAATATCTACAGCTGTGGGATTAATAATGAATAAGTCTATAATGTCATAAAATATCTACAGCTGTGGGATTAATAATGAATAAGCCTATAGTGTCATTAAAGTATGCGGAGTCACTTTGAAATACCGGCGAATTCTATATAACTGTTCCATTTATAGATTGATGATAGTGGGGGCAACATTTTTAAAAACTTTCGGTTTCTACTGTACGATACAACCACCCGTTGGCAATTCCTTGTTCGAAAGGTGAAATGCCAAAGACTGAGCGGAAAAAACTATACGAAAATTGACATCATCATTATACTCTCGGTCACTGATTTCTTTCGGTACGAAGATGATAAGTGTATTTGAGAACTTATTTTTGCACATGCTAGGATGGACACTTATGAAAAGAAGCTTCACCGCTGTAAGTACATGTACACTCAACCCTAACCTTCCTGTAGACAAACTACAGAGTTGTCTCCTCTGATCCGATTGTTTGCCAAGAATGGCGTATTTCCTGGCGCAATGCTTGCAATTCATCTTTTACCTGTTAGTGACACTGATCTGTGTGTAACAATAGTAGTTTTTTTTCCCAGCCTTACTGCGTACTTTAAGTAATGTAATGGTACATCGAGTGATTTTTGTCGTCGCATTCCTTCCTTTCGATGGAGATGTAGTATTGAAACCTTTCTATGTGCATCTAGTAACGTGCTGAAGACACTACATTTAACTCCAGTGCCCTGGCGTTGATGTAAATGTACATGTAGTGAAATATTGACAAACGACGAACTCAACAGTCTCCACAATAATCACTGTGTGTTCTACCTCAGCTGAAACGATACTTGTTTGATGCAATTCGCTTGAAAGGTAAAGGTTAATAGCCATTTCCTCTTGGCAATTCATAATCGATCCAGCCCGGTAAGTGCAGGCCGATCTATCTGCGTTGTGCTTCGTTATCTCTTCTCCTCTGAAGGGGCAGACTTGTCCAAAAAAACAATAGCTGTACCGGATGAGACAGAACACAAAATTCGATCCCACCGCCTACTGAATGCTTACAACACTACATGTACCGGTAATAGTGGATGAACAACACGACAGGTGTTGTCTGGTTAGACTGTTCTTTGGGATGCTGGGCGGCGTTAGGAAATCTTCATCTTGCATTTGGTTACTGATATGCTTTTTGTTCACAATATGATCGCTGTTCACATTTGTGGATGCATGATTCATGATGCATGAGTCAGGATCTGGCGCTTTCACATGTTTTGTCAATTTCAACCATTTTATTAAAAAATTTAAATTTCAAGGTCAATTGTAAAGTTTTCCTAACTGAAATCAGAGGATCGTGGCGATTGTCATTTTTTACCATCACTATTAGGGTGTCATGATTTCCTGACAGGCTGTTGCGTTGAAACGAAGAATATTGGCAACAGTGTACAACAAAAGCATCTCTCCACAAAACAAAGGGCCATCTGTCTCGCCGTGCGATCGAGTGGTTATCAATATTAAGATAAAAGTACATATTCGAAGAGTTGTATAGGTTATGTTGGTTCGTATCGATAATTGCATCATGAGACGAGCATCTGTGACCACCCCTTGAGGGTACTCATCAAGTGGCGGTTTTGCGGACTCGCACAACGACTTCTTGGCGACTAGTGATAATATACACATACACATCCTCATCGGGAACCTAGTAGACCGGGATGGTAGAAGACAACACGAATGGTTTGATTTTAAAACAATAATTCTTGCCGTTATACGCATGCGAAATAACGTATGTATACCAGAGGTCTCCAATACCCTGTGGCTGTTACTTCTATAGACCCGGACTATTATACTGTAACACTGCATTTTATTCGAAATATGTTGTCTCCAGCCTCAGTCTTTTATGATGTTCCTTCGCTCACACACAAGAACTCTCTTCACCTGCTCCATAGCTATCATTTTTCTTTACTTTTATTCTCACTGTCTTTCGCAACCTGTTCCGAAGGTTAGGATGGTTTGTCGAACAAGGTAAACTTTGTATCTTATTTCTCCCAGTGGGAATGTTCTTGTCTTACAATGATAATTGCGTTCGTGTTGTGTGTGGTTCGCCAATACACAAGCCTGAAGTTCATCGCTTAGGCAGTGGAGTCCCAAAGAGCGGTGTTTGGCTAATCTACCAAAACTATGTGCTCTGCCTTTTGGACACCAGTGCAAGGAGTCTGAGAATCGATATCTATCGAAGTTACCTGATCCATTCAGAATAAAGGAGGGTAATATCGTGTGAAAACTACCTCCGTCAATGTTATTAGGAGTAATGTAGATATCTAGAGAGGCAATTCCGTCACTTGTGTCTTTTTCAAAATTCCCTCTTCGATATTCTTGAAAAAGGGTTACACCTCCGTACTCGGTCTCCGAAGGCATTCAGAACAATATACCAGGTTGACGGCAAACACACAGCCTCTATTCCGTTGCAGCCTAGGGCTCTGATCAACAAGAGTCAATAAAGTGTCTGATCTCAGACGTTGCTCGTTTGATCTAGATGAGGTATTTAAGAATATTAAATAAGGTATCCTTTAATCATCGAAGTCAAAGGACACTGGGAACCATGACATTATCAGATTAGTGCAGTCAGATGTAGACCACAATCGTTTAGAGCCTTGAAAAAGGAACAATTAGACGTGTACTTTTTCTTTTGGTTGATGCCTGTTTAAGCTCTACAGATCACCGTAGTTATCTGCACTGATTTACATGTAAGCTACGTTCTACGGACTGAAATCATTCAGATTTACCTTTTTCACTGAGCAGTTTTGCGGAAGTGGGTACAACGGCAAGATAACGACATTAACGAAATTTACAATGTGTATGAATATCGATGAGATTCACACACCAATCAAAACAGAGCAATACACATGTATATTTCTTTGGTTGAATGAGAGCGAAGTGGCTTTAAAGCCAGTGGACCTAAATATCACACTTATCAAAAACTCATCACTTCCTTTCTCATGGTCGAAAGAGGCTAAAACGGATTGGATAGTCATTGGATTGATTGAAAAAGTTCTATTGAGTGCGCTGGTCCGACGACTGCACCCAGTATTGACATGATCGAGTAATGACCGACTCTTGGTGTTGCTGCGCATATCGACCAAGTAATCACATAACCGTGAGAATGACAGATGCCTGGACCGTGAAATCGAAGCTTTTTCATTAAACTCTCATGAGAGTGCAAACTACCACTTCCGCGAACAAGTTTATTTAGGTCAGACGTGACCTTCGATATATTGATTGATGGCTAAATATATGTATAGAATTCTCGCTATCGTGGGCCACAGACTAATAAACTTCCTACTGTTCGCCAATTTTTCACTCTGGCGTGATCTAAGCTTTGTATTTCGCGGTCAACTCAGTATCCATCGACCGACCGCTCTCGGCGTTGCGGAAATTCTGTGATTGGGGCCGAGTAAAGTCATCCACAACTCCATTTCTCGGTATAAATATGTGTATGTATTTTGTCTCAACAACGCCTTTCAATGTGTACTTACTAACAATATCATCAAACAGAGGTGGGTGATTACACGAATCACGATCGTAGTTTAAATGCCTGGATTTTATTGGCCTTAACTTTTTCAACTTCGCATACATTTAGCCACTAAACGCTCCTTTGCCACAGTTATCAATCTTGTGGCGTCCACTCGGAGATCAAAGCAAAATAAACTGCCTTCGCCATGACAGGGCCATGGGCATGGCTGATTTGATAAAAGGAATATGATCACGCGATCTTTATCAACTTTCTCAAGGTTCTCGAATAACATGTGGCAGCAGAAATACTGATATTTTATAATATTCTCGGCGTCTAATTCTGCATTCGTATTTTAAGTTCGTCAATCTGTAGGCCTAGAATAGCGCTGATTATTTTGCATCTTGTTTGGGATATGCTGCAGGGAAGGATTATACTCCTTTTCATGAATAACATTGGAAATTACAAGTTTTTGTCAAAGCTAATGTATAAGCGGCTTTATTTCAAACTATAGACCGAGTGTCAGCTTTTGATCATGCTCCTTGAGACCTCGTTTTGAAGAATTTACTCTAATATAAACCCTTCAAGTAAAGAAGCTACAGTATCCCCATCACAGTTTGTGCAAGGAGGTATGGCATGTGGTGTATTGTACGAAAGACTACGAAGAAATCCTAAAATTGGATGGTGGCAAATGGACAGCCGTCAATGTATCTAAAAGGCTTTTATAACTGTCATATGCGTTGAGGCTGTCATTCATAAGGCTTTATTGCTACTTATAGTAAGGCTGTATTACCATTGTCACTTATACATCATCACATGATGGTACGGCTTCCTTCCTGTTTGGTGTCGACACTATTCGTCTCTTAATTGATTGTCTTTGGTGTCGATAAGTAATTGTTGCTGAAGGGAATATCTTGGTGTCAATTCGTCTGTCAAGTCACAGAGATGGGACCAAGGAAGCTGTGACGATTTCGCGCTGCACTGTTGACAATTCCGTGCGTCTTCCTCGTTCAGAATGTCAGACGCGACAGCAGAAAAAGAATTCTTTGTTGTCAACAGATGCAGTGATACGGGTTAGTAAAAAAAATAACGGCTGGTACCTTTGAAGTGTCTCTAGATTTGACCCTTGCATGCAGAATGGAGCTTTTGGTTGTTATATATATATATATGTTGACCAACTGGTTCGAAACCTTTGCGATGTCTTCGTCAAAAACGTTTACAAGGGGACATGGCTTAGTTCAATTCAAAGACAGATGAGAAACTCACTTGTGATTGATTTCAGAACATGCTCTCTTTTCAAACCATATTATAATTATGCCATTGGTTGATGTTTCCCGTTGAAACCAGGTGTTAAAACGCATTGACTGCAACCCGTTTGTCCTTCTTCATCTACAAGACACATCACAAGGAAAATAAGTCATTATCGCATGTCAACATTTGCGGCAATAAACAGTGTTATTTGTCCCTGTCGGGGAAGTGTCATGCATGAATTGAATATCAGTTCCCAATTGATTCAGCTAACATTGTGATAATTACATGGATGGGATGATTGCGTTCTCCATGAGAGGATTTAATGAACTTGCACAATTTTATATTCCTTTCATGCTTCTTTATTTCGAAGCAGAACCGATCATTTATTCATAAGAAGACTCATGGGAAGGAATATTCTACTGTGCTTTTTCCTGCTCGACTCGATTCAAAATCCTTGCACGACTATCAAAAAGAGTTGTTTACGACTGCCTCGTTTTAAAAAGTCGATTGCTAAAAATGAAATTAAACCGACAGAATCATTTCTTCGGTTGTCGATGTTCTGTACCCGTTTTTTCCTCGTTGGGCATTGGTCTTGTAACGCCTCTGCGGACACCAAATTGGATAGGCAGCTACTGAGGTAGACATCAACAGAATATTAATACATCGATGAAGAAATCGTTCACTGGATAATTTTATTTGATTGGTGATGCAGTACTGATTTTGTGTCTCATAAATACAATTTCGATATGACATTGAAGAGATTGATATCCGGTTCTATAGAAGTTTTCAGGCTGTTCAGTCAGGCTTCGCAATCTCGTATCATATCGTTTTTACAGTGTACAGTGTATCAATAAGTAATGTATGATTATGTCAGTGCATCGCATAACTTCGTGTCTGTGATATCGGCAATATATATAAATGCATTGACCTCGAATGAGAAGATTACCTCGAGACGCTCGATTGCTCATGTTGATGTTCCGTTCCCTTCGATTCCAATTTCCTTCACCTTTGCCGCTGTCATTTGCGGATAGCCTCTCAAGGTAAGATGCTATCAATAGGTTTCCTTATGCCAATATGTCCTGTTGATATTGACATCGAACTGTCATTTAAAATGATGATTGCCCGATATAACGATATAAATCTGTTTTCATGTTTGTTCGATCTAGCCGGCGGTAGTGAGCATCAGTCACGAAAATACCTCTGCATTACCATTAAACCTGCTGCGTCCATGAGTATTAAGTAGGATGGTGACGTGTTGTATTAGAAATGTGTTAGCCTGCATCTGGCGTCTGAAAAGTCATGTTGGACTGCGGCACTCCAAGCCTTCTGTATTTTTCACAATGGAGAAAAGGCCAAGTAGAAGTAGTTAATTCAGCATTATTCAGTTCAGCGTTAATCAATGTCAACATGGGGTGCCACATGTTGTCGTGCAAACCAATGCAACAGTGGTCGCTGATGCAGCTGGAATATACTACGGCATATAGAGGAATCTGTGCGTTATTTGTATTATTCATCCATTAATAGATGCACGGGAGGTTTATTGTGTCAAGCCCGGGTGTGCCCGATGTTCAAAATGTTCATGACAATGCGTACTCTGAGAGTATGTATTATTTGTCATCAGTATTCTAACAGGTATCTGAAGTCTTATGGATGTGCCAACTGTGGATGAATAATTGACTGCACAGCTTCTTGTCTACTCACTTCTTCATTGATTGGAATAGGCTTGCACGCATATCCTCTACAAGTTCATGAAGTGCGAAAAATGAGATAAGACATAGTTATACATACCGAGCTATAGGCGTTGTACGTCGGTATCGCACACCGCTGATAAATCGGCTTGGAGTTATGGTAAAGTCGGGAGTTAGAGGCCCTTCTCGAGTGTCGCTTTACCTGCTTCAGCATGGACGAATAGCATTCCGCGATGATGAGGTCACTGCAGCTGCTGCCCTCTATATCCCCATCGCTTAATTACAGGCAATGTCGGACAAACATGCGGTTTCGTAATGGATTCAGGCTTTCTAACTCGGGCAGTTAGATTCAATCTGGCACATGTCCGAGTGTTGGAGATACTACATAATTGTTCTGAATATTTCTCTCTCTGACTCTATGGTATCATTCATGCTAAAAACAATGCAGGGTCAAAGATAATTGACTTTGAAATAAGCTCAAATGCGTAGAAATAAGTGTCGATGTCCGACTGTCACGTGAATAAAACGTCATCAATATCTTATGCAAATGACCTTGTGAGCTATAAATAGTAACGTCGCGGAATGCTATTCCATTCCAGCTTAGTTTAACCAGGGTCTTTCAAATAAAGTTTTATTTGAAAGACTCTGGTTCAACCAGAATCTTTCTGCGTGCTCAAGATGATGATGATCTCGATCGAGTAATCTGTAGTGGGTCTGCTTAATTATTACTAAGAGCATTTACATCTTCAAAGTGCGTGAATTAAGGCGGTGGCAGTCGTAGTAAATGTCATTCCTAATTAACTTCTATTTGTACGTCAAATGGATTACTGCTTGAAGTTCATCAAAGCAAAGGAACTGACAAGGTTGTATGACAAGGAATTCACACCGATGAAGGACAAGGGGTGGGGATGAATTTGTTTCATGTTTGACTTTCGTCATTCCTTTTGAAGCATTTGATTTTCCAGTGACTTCTTAATTTTTCACTTACATTTCTATACCCTTTGCATACTGCATACTGCTATGAGGTTACAGTTTCCCTCAGCCATCTCACTAAACCATTGTCGATTTGCCTACACTTGTTTGGTGAAGGTATTTAGGGAAGAATTCCAAGGAAGAAGTCCCATACATGTAGTGCTCGTGGAGCCTCCGCTAACGAACATCGCAAATACTCCACATTTTTATGAAAAAGCTGTTTTTTTGCAAGATCTGACATGAACACATTTGACTTTTTCTTCAATCCATGTTAATCTTAAGTTCATCATGCGATAAATTGTTCCATTTGCTCCGTATCTTGTTTTTATTACTTCATGTCAGTTGCAATCAGCAACAAATCCATCCTGTTATTGATGCTGCTTTCCAATTAAAATAATTGAAAGTGACTGTCGATATCCGTAATTGAAATTTGGAAGAGGAGTTACCGGAATCTGATCTGTCATCAATATGTTTTATTGCTTTTTGAAATTGTAGTTTTGAGAGTTTATTGAGAATGGAAAGCGCCTCTTGAGAAGCAAAAGGTCAAGTGAAAAACTCGCGATGAGTCTCGCGACCTTTTGATACTCAAGGAACGAAATGCAAATATACAAACTGTTCACCCGACTAGTTGTATTGACAAATTATTCCTAGGATGCCTTAGGGAAAGATTGTTGGTCAGTGCCAACCATAAAGCCCCAATGTTTTCCATCTCAGTGACTTTGTTTAGACTTGTCCGCTAACTTTTGACAAACTAGTCTCTCGTGCAATATAAAGCCAGTGAAACTGACATGCCATCAATCGAATTGATAAATGGTGTAGGCAGCGATCCGATTAGTGCCGTACCATCAACTAATATTCCTTGTTGCCAACCTCAAAGACATATCTGTCCAGTCAGTCTGTCCTGCTCCCCAGCGCACGCCACAAGGTCTTTTTGATTCAAGCAATCAATCGCGCAATCAACTGCTCCTTTGATCCACGTGTTACCAAATTAGATATGAAGACTTGGATCAGCTTAGCAATGGCAGTCATTAGGGGCCATTAGGCTTAACCTGACAAGACAACATGGTTGAGCTTGAGGCAACAGGACTCGCGGACACTGGCTTCGATGCCAGCAGCTTATTTTTTTCCCCCTTCTGCAACGACTGTTTCCACTTGCTGAGGTATTGGGTGGGGAATATCCTTGGGCAAGATCTTTGGGCATTGGGTGGGGAAAGGTGGCGGAGGGGGGAGATTAAGTCGAGAGAACAGAAAAAAGATGCTGACGTTAAGGATGGCGGAAATTAATATTGCATTGATCCCCGCCTTTAGCGAAATCTGGGGATGAGATCGTATGAGATCGAGTGGCCGAAGCTCTCTGCCCGATAGAAAAATTATTCGAAGCAAATAACAACTCGATATATATGTGAAATGTGTTAAGGCAGTTTTTCGTTTTATGTGATGAGCTACCCAACGAAAGTCCACCCACATGCGGCTATTGCCGGGCGAAGTGTCTGGTCGTTATACTGGAACATGGTTTCAGTGGATCGGCGAAGATGATATTACCAAATGATACGATTGACACTGTATGCCTTGGATTGTTGATGTCCTACACACGCTCGCCCACACGGACTCATGTTCTGCACAGGAAACACCGAAATCGGGGAGACAGCCTTTTTCATATATATATCGTGAGCCTGGACAAAGGGAGTGTCCAAAAACGTAGGCTTTCCTCGAGTTATGTTAACAACTGCGTTGAAACAGAAGCTGTTTGTCTCGACTGTATGACGCGACCGGGTGGGGGCACATCGTAATTAGGGTGTAACACATACACTACTCTGCATGTATGTTATATTATTCGTACATGTACATGACTGTACATGTTTTAATTACTTTCATGTGCAATCTGCACGCAACTACATACGTATTGATATAGCTGTTTCAATCCAATTGACATAAACCACAATCCACCCAGCAAGATGTTACCAACGCAGACAGCGGGGTTTTTTCTAACTTGATATATTCGCTGTCTATCTATCTATCCGTGGTCATTGGTGTAATAAAACTATTTAAACTTAATCATGCATGAAAAAACAATAATATTGGGTGGGGAAGGGTGGAGTAGGACAATAATATATTCTGAGAAAGACTTTTTTGAAGAGGAACTGGGCAATTCAAATCATAATACCAGTATATCATAATGTCATTTCTTTCTGTGAGCCTAATAATAAAATATGATATATGTTTGATTTGGTAAAACAATGTTAGATGAGTGCAGCTGCATCCGTTTCCACGAGAGAGATTGAATCCAAAATTAATAATTTTCGCTGTTTTGACACGAAGTGGATACAGTGTATTGATTTAAAAATTGAAGGACAATAAAGGGTGACAATGTTAGACGGTTCAGGCATTTGTTTTTGTTATCCACGTGAACCTTTCTGGAATAAAGACAATATTATGAGTAATCACAATTTTCCCTTTAAGAGCGATCTCATGCCTTTCATCTACAATTGAATAAATGATTTTTAAAGTCGGGGTCGGATGTGTAGCTGATATTACTCTAATGGTCTTGTCCACTTGCCGGAATTCCTTGCCTCAAGCAAGAAGAGAGGATGTTCCCTTGATCTACATGTTTTCCTTCTCTCGGAGTAAGTGGAAGGAATGTCAGAACACAAGGCTTCCCTTGTAGCCTAGGGAAAGAACTGTCCCATCCTTTTAGCGGAGATGGTCATATCTGTCGTGATTCTGAGGGACATTGCTCGTGGAGAATATCACCAGAGCAGCTGTTCCGGTTGCTTTTTGTGAACCGAATCTTACCTCATCGTATCTCAGTTTTCGGTTATTATTTGATTTCTCAATTATTCCAGGCTCAAATCCAATATGCTATTTCCAGCTGCCACGGCTTATTCATGATAAATTGGTAATTTCTTTCAACTGACTGTAACTGTAACTGACTTTGTCATTTTAAGATTACAACATAAGCTTGTTTCGGTAACGAATAATCGCCGAAATGTATTTATCGGTGAGCAACAGGTAATGTTGCACCAACCGACATTCAGCTGATGTTGAACGTCAAATTATTATCGTGGTACATGAATTCAATTTTTGGCCCAGATTAACCTGTCACAGCAGTCAGTTCCAGTGTCAGAATACCGTCACAAAATCATAAAGACAGTCAAGGTTCATTTCATGGCCACATTTATACCGATACCTTCATATCATGGTTCAAAACGTTTGGTGAAAGCGCTCAACCTAGGCTTGTCCACCCTATATAAGGATTGATGACAACAAGGCTCACACACATGATTTACCACTCAGACGAGCAAATAGCACATTTCAGACCAATCTCTCGAATCGCTGGAGGTGTAATTGGCGTGTATCCGACAATCGAACAGGCGGTGATGTGTTCAAGAACAAGCGCGTGGCTCATGTAACATTTCAGATCTTTTTATTCAGATAACGGACCATTGCGTCCTCTGAAGGCTGTAATTGCCAATCATACTGCGTCAGTTATGCTATAGGGTATTTCGTTCGACAGATAACGCATAGGATTGGTCTTTTAGTTTTACAAATCTGACACAGAAGTCAACCACTCGCAACACAGGTCATGACATGCATCATCTCGAAAATTCAAAGGAAAACTCGATCGACCTCCACAAGATATTGTTATTTGGTGCTGACATGATGACAGAAACATGTGTTAGACTTTTTAGAGACTTTCTCAGCCATTACAGCGATTGGGCTAATGCGATTCCTACATTACTGGTCCACTACTGAAAATGGCTTCGTTATCAAAAGACACAATCGTAATAGCCAGTCGTAATAGCCAGTAGGTGCAGCGAGGACGTACCTCTTGCTACAAATTGCTTGCATAAGCTCGCTCAGTGTTTTCATAGTTGTTGCATGTTGCCGAAAAATGATAAAATGTAGAGGTAACAAATCGTAAAGTATACATTAGATACTAACAAAGTCTATTCGCTATCGATAGAAGCAACGTTTTCGTGAGTTATCAGCAGATTCAGTAAATGCTGTTATATTTGAACCACTCCACAAGACGAATTCCATAATTTCCTGCTATCAGCTTGACATTTCCGGAGCGATACTACTATGATGTATACAGAAGTAGTTCCCGAAGTCTTGCGTTCCACAACAAAACAAATAGAAACTTCATCATTCGTTCCGTTGGATGTGCGTTTATTTTGGACGTTTCTGTAAATTTACCTTCCAATTATGTTTAGCTTCAGTAGTTCGATTCCGACGCTGTTGATTCAGGCCAGGTAAATCATGTGCGGTGGGTCCATTTGATATTGTTATAATGACTTCGACTCTTGAAGGAACCTTTTTTCATTGTTCTTGGTGGCCTCCGTGGTGGTTTGATGATTATGTGTCTGGTAAGTGTTGGAGTATCGGCTTCTGACGATGGTATACCCGCCGGGCACTAGACATGGCTTTAAACCCGCCATCGATGCAAAAATAGATTACCGAAACTTTTAACAAATATGGTAAACCGTACCGACGTACCATGTAAGCGAGAAGGCCTGAAAACATTTTCTGCTGTGATTGTCAATCAAATTAACGGGCATCCTAGGGAAAAAAAACATGTGAATATTCCATGAGCAATTTGACGTGATTGTGTATCAATCATTCTTAAATTCAACGCGCCATTCCAAAAGATGGGCTAGGCGTGATATTTACCAATTATGTTTCACTGCAGGAAGGCTTATTACCACTCATTCACCTAACAAACAGTCTTCAAAAATATCATCGTAAAAATGAGGAAACCCAATTCATTGAGATTTCGTGTTCGATTTATTCATCGCATCATGGAAAAAGTCAATGCATCCTAATATTCTCTTGTTAGGGGCTTGGCGAAGTATTGACCTCTTGCTTCTTATCGCTACAACCTGCTGCCTATACTTTCCTCAACTATCAATGGGAAGTGAGTATCAGTAGAAATCCACCAATTCAATCATGCGTGTATCGAATAATGGCCGGTTGTTGTTATAAGACTTCTGCTGCGGATTCGGATTCAGTGGGCTATTTTCATAACATTGTATCATATCCGATGAAACGAACAAAGAGCAGCGCATGTTGTCACAAAAATAAAAACAACAATACCATGATTTGCTTTCTATTTTTAGCTATACTACCTTATTCGCACCCGTTTCCCAAAAAATAATGACCATACTGATGTGTTGTCACCTATTTGTTTCATTAATGATACTGAACCTGGCATCTCTGCGCTAACTCCAGCTGAATTGATGTTGCATCTATCCTAGTATTCCAGACACGTGCGTCTATGATGACAAGACGTATTACCAACGGACGTGTCAGGGTATTGTTGACAATGGATAGACGGATGGTATCACCGGGTCAATACAAGCGAGAGCTCTGCAAGCAGCCAAAAGAACATAATACGCTGAGACGAGGAAAATTCACCTGGGCAATGATCCTCTGAACATCCACTCTTGCACCTCCGCTCAAAAACCCATGATTTTTCATTTTCTCGAAAAGCTTTTTTAAATTGCTGAAAGCTCCTAAAATATTCTTCCAATAACAAACCCTTTATTTCAATCATTTCTTGATAAAAGTGTATACACCGCACTGCTATTTGAGACTTTCAAATCGTAAGGAGTCTGATATTTCCCTCATGGCAGAAAGACGCGTACTCGAGTCTGGTTTCATTCTTTGGGCATCTTTTGACACCATACCTTTGGCTTACGAAAGATAAGTCGGATATTTGCAAACACCTGTTATAATAATCGCGTTTTTTTCTGAACAAAAACGCCGTGAGAAAAAGATGTAAACTACCTTGAATAGCTGTTAGGATCTTAGATGAAATGTAACAAATGCCACAAGATATCATCAGAGAACCGCAATCAAGAGCTAGCGATGTGATAGGTACTTAGGTACGATCAATCAAACGCAATCACCTGAATAAGCCCGTCACATTTTATTCAAGGTTGGTAGTTAGTGGAACATTACCGAATTTGCCTAATTGCAACCCCTGATGATATTTAGGTTTGTTCCTCTGTAATCCTCTGAGAATACGCACGCTGACAACGCTAGCAACATCACCTGTTGTATTAAGTAGATACTGGAAATTACCAGTGGTACAAATTGCTAGAGGCATCACCCGCATTGCTTTGGTATACCTGCAGCATGTGGTAAGAGATATTCATTAGGAAAACCAAGCCGTTCGTTCTCCAGTTCCCAGTCCGTAGAACAAATGGGAGTCACTGTTGGGCAGAGAGAACCCACATTTCCCTAAAGCAAGCTTTACCATCTATGCTGCCCGAAACGCCGAAATTTCACTCTAGAAGGTGGCTTTGAGAAAGCCTGACTGACCTTCACCGTTTATCACTAAGATTGATGCGTGGTATCTTACGGGCATGTAAAACTTGTTGTTGGTTACATACTCCTCGGACGAGGCAAACATTGATTTGATGTTTTATAGATAGCTGAAACACTAAAAGTGTCAATCAAAACAAGAAAACGGCTTAGCGCTGCATGATAATGATTTTCTTGGGAAATGCAGTTGGAATCCAGCTTATGCTGGAGCATATCAAACAGAATCATCAGGTATCGCTAACAGAACATGTCTGTTTTAAAAACCTTCGGGAAGAAGCCTTTTTATAAGATGTTCTAAAGCACTTGAGAAGAAACCTCTCAAATTACGTGTCGCCTATCGAAGAACTTCAACCTGATAGCTGAGAGACCTTTCGTCTCGGTCTGTTTCACTTTGTCACGGAAATACACAAATCTACAGACATGTCGATTGCTCTGAATTCGTTACGAGAAATCACTTATTGCTGACATCTAATAAGAAGAATTCGTTTCAGAAACGATTTTTATCAAGCCATGTTTGTAGTTATATTAACAATAATTTGCGTTCCAATATATTGTAGAAGTCTGATGAACCAAACTGTTACGTATATAAATATGTGCTAGCCTTATCTATGGATTAGTTATATCTACCATGTATCATGTAGCACTAAGAAGCAATTTTCCGTTACTGTCACGATCAGATGAAACTAAAGCCAGAGTCTGACTAAAAGACATTTGATAAAGAAATAAAGAAATAATTCAACATTACACTATAAAGAAACCTGATATATAGGAAACAAGCGAAGTGGTATCATGATACAATTCTAGAAGACAGCTGTGGCACTAGACGACAGACGTCTGCTTCCGGATAAGGGGAATGGTCTCTCAAACAGGGACACCAATATCATAGTGGTTAGAGCGCCGGGCTCATATAATCATGATGTCCATGGGTTCAACTTTCGAAAGGATCACCGCTGTTTCGTCTCTCAAACATAAGAGAAAAGGGCCATTTACATGCATCAGAGAAGTTGTGGGTTTCTGTAGTAGCTCTTGCGGAGGCGACCTCGTAAACCAAAACTCATTTGTATTCGTTTGAAGAAGAAGTCAACAATCGTAATTTTGCTGGTTGCCTCTGCAAATAGTTACCGACAAAGTTTCTCAACCAATAAATGGACAATCCATTTATTAAAGAAGGTTAGTTAGTTAAATAACGTGATATCATAAATTGTGAGTTATGTACTTTGAAATTTATTGGATTTTAAGAGTGTAAATTGTCATCTTCTCATTGCAAGTATGATAAAGAAATGTGGAGTGATATATGATATGTCTCCGGCGGAAAAGACAAAACCATGAATTGTACTACTGTTCTTGAGTAAGTTTTACCTTTTGAAAAGGAAACCTTTATCCCCTCGGGATTTCACCTGGACAGGATAATCGTATTGACCATTATGCCAAGGGTCATTGGGAAAGAAGGGGCGTCCATCGCTATTCACGTAGTATCTTGCTCTGTTTGGTCTTTTGCTTGCCCCGGCAAACAAAGACACCAGATACAAGGAAGCTCAGTTTTACGACCTCTTTCTTCCCCATCTACGTGATCGAACAGGTGGCAAGTCTCACTAGCCTGGAGGTCATCAGTATAGCATACCTAATCCATTTGTTGTCATATTATCTCGAAACGTTATCAAATAAACTCGCCCCTGGGATATACCTATAACTAGGAAGACAAAGTGATGAACCAAATGGTATCACGATATGATTACTCAGGTGCATTGTGAGCCACTGAATACCTTGCCTCGGAAATTTATAATAACGCAACACATTCCCAGATGGCAGGAAAACGCATCTAAGCACTTTTGGCATTTCCTATTTCCTGTATTTCGTGTTGATACGATGAATACGTACGATGGTCTTCATTCATTTCTTAGCAAATATGTTGACATCGAGAAGAACTAAAGATGTTACCGAACACAATGGGAACCAGGCCATCAATTTTTTCACCGATCACTTCACGCCTACCCTTCAATTCGTTTTTCGCACGCCGAGTACTAGCTGTTAGCAATTTCATTATTCTTATCCAGCAATATTATAAAATCCGCATCTGATCATTCCATCCATTCATCGGAAGGTCATTAATGATTCATATTCCACTCAGCAGTTTGTTCTTCTTCTAAATCAATATATGAACATGGCTTCTTTCAATAGAAAGTGACATGACATAATGGGCATATTTGCTTCTAGCTCACCATCGACTATTGCACTTGCTGAAACCTACTTTTTATCAATAATGAAGCCATGCATGCTTGAAAAGGAACATGGAACACCAACAGCGTAATAAATTTCATGAGTCCTATATAGAAATCGCCAATAATAGTATCGAAGATGCAAGTGCGAGAAGGAACCTTTTTTTGCCATTTCGAGAGAATTGGCAGATACCAGCTACTGATCGATAAAATACACAAGGTCAGCCACGCTCAAAGCCCCATATGGCTTATCACCTAGGTCAACCTTTACTGTCTTTACACCAGACAATGGAAGGCTAGTTACTAACTCAATCTTCAAGAAAATTGCACTCATGACCATGCACTCTCTTGAACTAGCGTTTCGTTTTTCTGTGCTGTGGTTTAAAGTTGCATATAGGCCTACTCTTACTCAATCACCCACGGCTGCAAAGTCATTAGTTCACGTGCCACCATGAAGTTGCCTCGTAGAATGTTTCTCGTTTAAATGATGAGTTAACCTTCCATATTGCATTTTGCTAACGATACAAAAAAAAGTTTCCATACCGAAGTAACTTAATATGATCCTACTAATACTATGATAGCATTGCCAGGACACCTGTTCTGACACTGAAATAGTGTTTCTTGATGATTGATGTGATCCTAACGACTATATACCGTGCCACGATTGGTATTTGCGAACATGGTAAACAGGCCAATACATCTTTATCTGTAGCAGGTTTTCTTTGTATCATCAATCCAATACAGGAAACGTTATATTCTACTAGATTGAACATCGCATGGGTTAAAGCCGGTCGTGTCGATGCATCGGCTTAATCCAATCTGACTGAGTACATTTACTTAGCGCAAATTCTACTCTATAAGCTTACGCTATTCAGTATGAGATTACGAACATACAGCAATCCTTCAGCAAACATATTTGTATTATTGAATCATGCATTTATCTGTAGCAAATCTGAACGTGACTGTCGAAGATAGCGACTTCGTAACATAACATCTGAGAACGATGCTGTTACAGTGTCAAGGAACACTGTATGCCTATTTCATATTTTTGGACTATACCATGGTAGCAGAGCGTAGTTCTTATCCCGTCAAGTCTTGTTAAACAAGTGGTTATTAAAAAATTTCACAACCATGGAAAAAGAGCACTTGACTACTTTCTTGCACATGGCACCTTTTGTTCGAGTCTTGTCGTGTCCTTCCCAATGCCATGAGTGAATTACATTTTTCATCAGGTAACCTTTCTCTTATGATATCGCCGATGTCACATAAAACATAAACCAGTTTGTAATTCAGCTCACCTGGGGCGTTATTCACTGGACGAAGAATATGATCTACCAATATAGACAGGGATTAAGTGCAACCTTAGTGACAATTTCTTCCTTGTATCAAATGACTCATTCGACACTTTGGTTCAACAACTCTAACCCATTGAAAGGAGCGACGCAGCTCAATGAAGCGCTTTTATTAGCAATGTTGTGTGGAATTTAAATGGCCTTCTTACGAGTTTGCTCCTTTTGACAGAAACGGATGACCTGTGATTCGTCTCTACTTGGCTTTCTCCTGTCCGTTCTGAACAATAAAAACGATTACCCATTGACAGGCAAATTAGAATGCATTAACTGTCGATAGTTTGTTCCCAAAGTAAAAAACTTGAAAAACTGGTAAAATTCCTTTTCCGCGTGCCGTAGTTTGTTAAATGTAAGTTAAAACTTCTATATCTCAGCACTTTCACCTGTCAACGCGCGATCGACTTTAAAACTTCTATATCTCATTCTCAGCACTTTCACCTGTCAACGCGCGATCGACTTTGTTGTAACGCCTGTAACTATTGTAATTGTTCACGTCATTTTTTTCTGTACTTTTAGATAAGTGGAGAATAAATGAATATCAAGTGAAAAATGAAAAGAATATTGAGATTAATGGAAAGGCTATTAATTTCTTTGCATTGGGCACCAAATGACCTTTATCTAGATGAATAAAACTAATGTACCGCATACTGTTCTCTTGGTCTAATTAGTCTGTCTTCCCCCTAGCATCACCACTGGCGGTCCTGAGTAGCACTCAGGCCGACGAGACCCACACGATACTTAACTGATCGATACTGAACTGATGTTCAATAAGAGATTCTGAGATCGATGGAACGTAATGTCAATGTAGGTATCACATGCGTCGCCCGGAGCTTGTGGACCATACGCCAAAATATGCAGCTTATCTTTATTTAGACGAATACGTATGTGACATGATCATATCATTGCATGGACTTTTACAGTTTGTTTGAAAAGGTCGGGGTTATTTTGACAATGCCGTGACAGTTCTTCGTTCCGTCAAGCTTGTTGGGACATCTACTCCATTATCTGTTTAGCTACAACAGAACCATCGTGTACTTAACGAGTAGGTAAATGGCGGCCTACATGGACCAGTGCGGTTTCTTTGCGGAAATGGCCAGCCAAGTAACTGGGTCCATAGAAGTCATTACCTGATATCCACTGAGAAGTTTCTGGGTCGTTTTAAATGCTCGCTGTGCCTACAGTAATGAAAAGCAGTATGGCTCTTATCAACTTACTCTTAAACTGGTATTGTCGTTGACTGAAGCACCCTCGCATTATAGGGCGATTCCCAATATCCAGCCTTGCATGTTACATCAAGGGAGGGGTACTCTTCCTGCGGAAGTTGTTCTGCTGCCGCCTTCTTTTTGCTTCAGTGGCAGTCCGTGTAATCGCTGCATGGATCATCAGAAAGGAATCGGAGACAATCTCGGTGTGGGTAAATACATGTTTTCCTGCGGCCTCCGGTGATCAGAGCAATAGCACAGCTGAGTAGAAAATATTACAAGTGTATTTACAAACCTATCGTCTGAGTTTGTTTTTAATTTCATCGATCAAGATTACATGCGTACCCAGTTTCCCGAGCATGCAGGGACTCAAAAATTGTTTTAGTAAAATGCGATGAAGATGAAAAAAATTGATAAAACTACAAGTTGATTTAGCCTCGGGAGTCATATGGCTGTGTGTACACAATCACGGCTTCTCTTGCCGTACCGAACAGAACGGGTAGCAGGTGGATAAGCAGTTATAAAGTCTTTGATTGCTCAATGCTGTCATTGCCTTTCGAGTGCACCTATACGGTGACGCTGCCGAGTCGTTGTCCTCTAAATGAGGCAGATGCTCACCATCAAATGGTTCAAACGAGCACACGAGATAATTGCACTGAACGCGATAGGCAAACTTGACACGGAATGTCACAATTTAATAATTTTCCGATACTGACAACGTTGAGTGAAGAAAAACGCTAGTGTTCTGTCAAAGCTTGCGAGAAAGGCTCCAGTAGAATTAAGACGCTGCAGGAACTCAATGCTTCTTAAGCGTCTACTATTGACTTAAGGCTTCCTTATTGCGTGTGTTCTTGCCGTGTTGATCAGGTCCTCGCATCTATGATGTGTTTTTTTTAAAGATTGCAACACCAACAACTGCAAATGGTTACAGCTTATTAGTTGTGAAGGACAGTTTTGCCATTTTTTGGGAGCAAGTAGCGGACATCAATGTAAATCATAGCGAGAGGAGGTCTGAGCACAAACACGCATTGGCTTGTGAAGCATTTTAGTTAAGCATGCAGTCTACGTGGTATTATTAGAAGGTGTTCCCTTTTCAATTACTTTTACGTACTGCCTATTGAAGTGCACTGTGTCCCATTTTCAGTCATGTCGAATAGCATAGCTTTGATTAGGCAGTGATTGCATTGGGTTGATGAAGGTGTGTCTCCAAGAGGTCCTGACCAAGTGACACTTACTGGGACTTGCAGGTGTGTCCCGTGAAGTGGGCTTCGATTTCCAATTCCAATCGATGATGTCCTCGACAGCTTCTGTTACATGTTTCAGTAATTTCTTTATGCTGGAGCAGCAAGCATATTGGTACTCAACTTGACTCATTGAGTTTTTTAATGTATCAAAAAACAATTGCAACTTTTTACTCACCAATTGTCTCAATAGATGTCTAATAAATTACCGTTAAGCGAGAATGTATAACAATATTGATTAAAACGTTCATATTTTGTTGGAAAATTCTTCGAAATGGTTAGTCAGTAGGCGTAATTGTTGCGTAAAGTTCCGCCATATGATGTAATGTTTTCAACGAATTGCTGAGTACAGCTGGCTGCGCAGATGTGCTGCAATCAATCACTTCGGATAATATTTGCAATTCTGTGGCATCAATATCCTTGGGCAGTTCAGCTGGTGATAGCTGCGAGAAATTGATTGGACGATGAGAAATCAATCCAAATGGTTCAGCGCGTTCGATAATGTCCTTGTTGGCCAAGACTGAATGAAATAAAATGATTGGGTTGTCAGAACGATCGATTTTGGTATTGTGAGTATGAAAGATCAGTTTTGTGTTGATAGTATTGACAGGTTTCGTTCTATTCTTGATCATATTGCCATGGGATTCTTCAGGCTTGGCTCATCTACCTAATTAGGAGTATCTGTAACATGGCAAATTGAGTGAAGAAAGATCAGTGTTACATTAATTCCAGCCCCGCAGGTGTGTCAAGACTACTTTTATTCAGCTTTCAATAATGGTTTGCCACGACAGTTTATCCATGCAGTCGGCCAAAAAACTTATTTCTGCGCCATCAGGTAGGATGAAAACAAACCTATCCTTTACTAGCTTTTTTGGTTTCAAGTTTCGTGAATACTAGATTGTAACCTAATGTTTTATTTATAATACATGCAGAGATCGTTTGAACTTCTTACTCAATAGAGAGAAGAGATAGTCTGCTCTGTAGAGATGAATAATTATGATATGTACTTTTATTGCCCGATAGTGAAGTCATCAAAAGCTCCATAAAGATATTCGTATATTTCTGCATTCTATACTGGCATTTGGCCAAGGAACACATTTCTGTCGCATATTTATGTATCACAAGTGAGAAACCTTCATTCTGCTCTGCGTTAAACTCTTCGAACATGGGAGATCAACATCTTGAAATCACGCCCTACCTGTAGAATCTCTGAAACCAATCTTGCCATCTTTGTTTTCTAACATTGATGTAAAAGTAACATGTTTGCCAAAAGCACTTATCATTATTTTAGTAATGCTCTGATACGATTCCCTGGTGGTGCAAAAAGCAGATAATGATGGAAGGCTAATGTCGGCAGAAGAAGTGTGTTCGGATTTTACTTTCGAATTGAGAGCTATCGTCACAGCAGTTAGTAAGACCCCGGGTAAGAATAAGCCAGATATGAAAATATCGTTAACAGCTGTTTTAAAGAGACACCTGATACTAGAAAGCTACAATATCGTATTGAAACATTGCTTTGGTCACGAATTTGATGACATTTTTTGGCGATTGATTTTGCAATTACACCAAGTTGCTCCAAGTTGCTAGCCACCAGTTGTTCGCCTAGCAGAGTTGATCAAATGGTTAAATTGAATTTTCTTGAATTCTGCCTTAAGGAATAAGAGAAATTCGAAAAATACCAGAACATGATGAACATACTCCCGCTTTATTTTCTTGTGGCTATGGGACATAGGAGGTAACTGAATTACTAAACTCCTCCTTCTTGTAGCTTGGCATGTGAAACCCGCCATGCATCCAGCGGTTTCCAACATTTTACATCGACTGTAAATATTTACCGTAATTTCTCCCGAAGGTTTATGAAGACACGGCTATAGTTCTGTGATAAGAATACAGGCATTCAAGTGATTTACAATCTCCTGTAATGGTCTAAGGTCATGATGAAATCGGTTCAAGTAGCTTCCATAAAGCTGAATATCGACAAGTGGCTCATTGAATGAGCTTTCTTGTTAGGCGGTGTGCTATTTACAAATACTGATGCTTCCCTCGTTCAAATGAAAGGTGTTTTTTTTCATATGTAATGCTTGCCGATGTTTGAGATGAAGCCGGAAGAATTATTATAGTTGTACATGTCAAGGACATTCATTTCGAATGGGTGTGCCGGATGTAATGGTAATATACAGGTTGGTAATTGATGCATGCATAAACAGAGAATTGTTATTGTAAACTATACAATGTCTTTCTTTCACAGTTATGTAGGTTAAGCCTGTTTAACATCCAGCTTAATGCTTTGGAATGGCCGACGCTAAAGACATTACGAGCTTTCACTAAGATTCTTCTTACTGTAATAACATTGCGAGACAATCCTATATGACAGATTTTACAAATATAATTTTTTCTATTATTTATATTTTTAACATCTCTCCTGTGATATACTGTAACTACTAAATTTTCGCGCCGGTTTTGTTCTTTTATTCGCGAAAATTTGTTTAAAAAAATCGCGATTTTTATTTTGACGGATTACAAATATTCTTTTAGCTTCTTCAAATCAAAAGATGTTTTTTTTGCATTTTTTTGGCAAAATCCGCAAAAATGATTTTTTTACTGCTTACACTGTATTCTTCTGCCATCGTCACAGATCAAGACATTGTAATTGGAAACAAGAACAAATGAAGTCGAGGAATCTTTATCATAACCGAGCGTTACATTTCCTTTGTTTCTGTATTTAGTAATTCAATTGTTTATTATTTCTATTCGGGTCGAGAACCGATGCACTCGTGTTCGCTGGGCAGTGGTAACCCAGCATCGGTTTTACCGCCATCTAATACAGCGCGATCAGTTGGTGTACATGATCTATAAAGGAATCTAAATTAACTTAACATTATTTACCTGGCTTGCTCAGGTTACTATGTTTTCCATTTAACATTCATCTACTTCAAATATCTGAAGACTCTCTTTGTTGACGCTGGAACTTGGGTTTCATTGGTTTGGGTATATTAGAAAAAAGCTTTTAGATAGGTTAGTTGGGTTGTGTACTTGCTTTGAAGCACCTCTGATAAGAGTATTGATATAAGCAATGGGCGATCGACATGTACTGTACTTATCAAAAGTATGATTTCGTGTATTTAGATAAACTTAATATGTCGGCTTACTTTTGGGACGAGGAGATGTTTAAAAACTATTTATCTATGGGTGACGAGCACTTACGGATAGGCTCCTAATCTACGTCCTCTATCTCCGCCTATGAGCTTCCAAATGGAATTATACTCAGTGTAGTTTATATTTGAGTGTCAGCTTCCATATACATGCAAGCTGACTTCGGGGTCGTTTGAGAACGTGGTTTTCAATATTTATATAAATATCGTTTGTTCGGGAGCCCAAACAAAACTTTAAACATGTATCGTTGAACTGGATATGGTTATTCAGAAATATGCTGCGACAGCTAAAAACCAACTGGAACCGTGGATGGTCTCTATTCATATGCCGTTGCCTCAGACAATAAGACATTCCTCTTCCTTTCGATTGCACCAAGACATTCATTGCTATAATTACATCATAGAAAAAAATCGACCTGCTTTTTAAAGTTCATTTCCTGCTTCGAGGGAATATAGAGAAATATGACCCCAACATCGTCTGTTGAATAATTATTTAATTCTAGGCGTAATCCAGCTACGTTTTTCTGAAGTAAGCACCTCGATAATAGCAGCATTGTATTTGTAGCCGCAAGCGGTACATTCAATTCAACTCAATACTGTCGGGTGTTTTTCACCTTCCATTTATATGTAAGAAAAAGATTAATGAATTGGTTCTGGTATTTTTATGAACATTACCAACTTGTGATTACTTTTTTTTTGAAAAATGAAGAATGTCTATTCCAGATTGTCTACATCTGAATATGATATGAAAGTGTTACATGTATTTACACCATGGAGATTGCCTGATGTGCTGGCTGGACTGACTATCGACCAATAATTAAGAGCTTTTGCTTGCGGATGTTTTTGGTTAATTGTTTCCCATTATGTATCACGTAAAAACGAATGAAAATGCCCAACGGGTCTTTGTGTATTGATGTTTAATATACACTTAGTACCATGATGCAATTGTGGTGACTACTGACACGAGTTACACTGATATACGCAGTGCGTTCACAATATCACATTATCAACAATGCTTCCGTTTCTTTAGTGTGTTCGTCTGTGCATTAAATGCTTTGGTATTTCCACAAAAAAAACACATCATTTCGACACACAGTAAGAGTAAGACTGGTAGGGTTAATCGGACAATCAGTGAGAACATCAGTTTGATCAGCTGTCATTGCTAAGACGCCTGTAATGACCATCAAACCTACTAGCTTTTCGCTGTTGGTCCTCATGTGATTATACGTTAATTACTACATTAGGCCACCTAGTCATCCACCGCTGCTTAAGCCGTCATTGCCAATATCATCCGGTCACCAGTCAGGTCGCCTATAATCATGTCCGATCCCAACTTCAGAGTTGGCATTCTAATAACTCTCCTGTCTCGATATATCAAATCAATGCTCCGGTCCATTTTCAGTCACGTCAACAGTAAATTATTGATGGTGAGTTAAAGTTGTGACTGTGTTCCTGATTGTGGCAGTGCGACCTGCTTAGTGTCTCTATCAGTCAGTGTGTACGGCAACGACATATTGAGTGAATGAGCATTAATTTGATACTACTGTCCGCAGTAATGAGCCACGATCGAAGTATTTGTACCAGTCGAGTTATGACATATCTATCGACGATGTCAAATGACTGATATGATCCATCGTTTACAAATATAATAGCACAAAGAAACATTTTACTGAAGGACATAAATTCCCTACAACATGTAAATAAATATCACCCGACTGGTTTTAACAAAAGGAAACTCAAATCTGCATAACAAACAAGGACAATCCTTCAGGGCTCACCCAGTTGACCTATTACATAATGGCAATATTGCACATGGAGGACCCACATGTCACAATGAGCAGGCAAGACACTAGAAAATCCTTCCTTCTGAAATAACTATAATACAACCAGTACAACTATAGGGTTCAATAGGATCTATATACATTGGGTAAACTTGGCAAAACGTTAGAGGGCCATAACAAGACTGCTCCTCACAGAAAGAAAGACTTGAAAACATGTATGAAAAGAAAGAAACTAAAACCAGATAGAGTTCAGGAAGGGGTCTTCCTTCCCAAAACGAGGGCTCAAGTAACCTGGGTCCGAGCAAATAAAGGTTAATCCAAACTTGGTACCAGGAAAAGAAAAGTTAAACATGGAGGGAAAATTTAAACTGTGGTTAAAAAGACTTAAGTTTCAAAAGATGTAAAATGGCCGTTACAGTGATAAAAGTTTGGCGTTAAATTTAAACTATTCATCATCTTGCCAGGTCTATTTTCTCTCATTTGATTCTCATCATGCCCTATTTCACGTAAACACTTCGAAAGCTATTGATCAGGATGACAATCCGCTCTATCTCTCAAAAGATCTCTCTTGATTATCTCAGACGAGATCGATCCTGCTCTGTCGAAACGTGGCACAATCTAAAAGGCAGATATGCGAACAGAGTGACAGGCTGATATCCGAGGCTGGGATTGCCTACATCGTCAGAACTGTATTAGATACCTCTAAGCTGGCCGAGGTTTCAGTGGTGAAAGGCAAAATCAGGAAATGCGACACTGCTTTGGATGATTGGAATTATTTGTTTTCTGTCATGACGTGTTTGAGTAACCTCTGTAAGAAATGGTGATACCTTAAGATGTATCCCTGCGCCAACTTTGCCGAAACGTGACATTTGTAATGCTTGCAAATTGGATTCATTACTTCAGGAAGATTCGCCAAGACACCACCAATGGAGATCAAGGATTTGATGCGGCCAACGTTGACGTCCGAGTCACATTACACAGGGAAGTAAATGCAATCTCTCAAATAGCCTCTGCCTTTAGTACGAGAACAGCGCACCGTAACACGTAACACACTTTTCTCTTTCAAATGCATAACCTTCTTCCATCATCTACTCTACATTTACCAACTCCATCAATAACATTCCAATTCCGCATCTCAATGATATAATTAGTTTTCTATTCCTTTATATAAAAATATGGGGTAATTGATTTTACATGTAGGTTAATGCTGTAAATAGCAATTCAATCATTTCTTGTTTAATGGGTGATTGTCTAATTGGTTCATCACGAGTGGCATTGGATGTGCCAATATTGAAGGTGCTATTGCATCAAGGTTGTAAAGAGCCACTTTTGTCTATTTCAAAAACATTCGCGAAAACGAGGCTGATGGAAAATATATCAGGACAACAAGGAGCCTCAGAGCCAAGTGGTTAACGTTGTTGGCTTTCACGGAAGAGGGCCCGGGTTCGATCCCAGAGAGAACCCAATTTTTTATTCCGTGATGAACATGCGTGGCTTTCAAGGAACTGAAATTCCTGTCTCTTCACAACACGTTTATGCCTCAATATTAGATTAGGTTAATGAGGTTCTGTCGGTTAAGAGCCGTGGTCCCTCGCACGTGAGTATCAAAGGTGGACAGTAGCCAATAGTGGACTCCATTATCTCCGGCAATAATCCAATAGGGTTATTAGGCCGGTAAT
Organism: Lineus longissimus; assembly: GCF_910592395.1. NCBI lineage: Eukaryota > Metazoa > Nemertea > Pilidiophora > Heteronemertea > Lineidae > Lineus > Lineus longissimus. The sequence goes on along the minus strand of NC_088309.1, from coordinate 25,936,948 downwards.
ATTGATGATACAAGGTTCCATGTTTCACACACTGACCATACTTCCAACCGTTATTGTATTCACACCAGCCCTGGCCCTGGAGAAAGCTACAATATACGGTGTTGTCAAAAAACGATAATTTTCTCTCACAAAATGTATTTGGTCATTAGGACCGCCAAATCCAGTGGTCGTGGTCTGGGTAGCGGGGTGGTCGTGTTACCGGGGGCCTTATAATGGTAATAAGAGAGGAAACCATTCGGGACCGGCGATTCTTGGTCGTCATAGCAGGGTGGTCGCCGACTGGGGTTCCACTGTTTATTATTTACATGCATAGTGAAGCTGTGGTAAGCTAAAAGCATGCCGGTTCTATATTCCCAAGTGGACACCGATTATCGAACCGCTAATGGACTGATCCTCTTTTCAATAAAAGCTATCAAACATATTGTTTTGACAGGACGTCGTATGTTCAAATTGGCTTGTCTGTACTTTATATATTGGTCAAGCCGATAGCCGGAGAAGAACAAGTACATGTACATCCTTCTCAGAACACAGTGAGAATTTTGTAGCTATATGTTTAGATGAGTTCTCTGTCGATTTCATATATGGTAATGTTTTATTGAAGAATCTATCAGCTGAAACAGAGATAGTCGAAGTACAGTCGAGTTGGTTAACAGGGTGTTGGGCGAATTTGAGACGAGTGTGGTTGGTTTCCCAAGTGCGGGCATGATGGCTTGTTTGCTCTTCCCTGGCGGGTCTGGTTGTAGATAAGGGAATCTGGGAGCTTTTGCTGTAAGGACACCCTGCTGTATATGGGTGGATATACTTGAGGGTGATTTTCGGTTCATCAGAAGATGTGTTCGCACTCTCTTCCATGTCCTGATGTATAATATACAGCAGCCTTAGAATGTGCGTATCAAGCTATATTGAGGAAGCCATATGTTTCGGCTGGCTGTTACGCACAAAATATTCGTTTAAATTATTTGTATCGATGTGATCTCGTGCATCGCCTCAACACCTTCAGTACCAATAGGTTAGCATTGAAAACAAGGGGTCTGTTATTTCTGACAAAAGATGATTTCTTTCGAAAATCAACGCTGCATTATGTCATGATAAATCAATCTATATTCTTATTAGTTTACCGAAGGCGAGATGTGGACTTTTAGCAATTCGTTATTTGATTAGTGTCAATCCATGACACCATTCTAATATCGAGGCGACGCAATATTCCATTCTTGTCAACACGTCGTTGTGGTAAAAATCCAGGCGTTGGTGTAAAAAGAATTTGCCAGGTGACTAAAGAAATGCATAGAAATGCGCTGAACGAAATATTCTAAGGATTCCTTAGAGTGATCCAGATCTGGGACTTGGTATCTTGCCGTATCAGATATAGCCTACTTATTTAAGACAGGTTTATCGGACCGAATTCCATTGCGAAGACTCATTGAAGCTTTCAATGGTCCATTGAGATTGGTCGGGAGTCAGCGCCCACTCGATTTCGACTTCACGGAGCTGATGGATCAGTTCTTTCAAGAAGTTATATGTGAAAATGCCTCTTATATCATGATCGCTTGGTTTCTGTCACCTTTCAATCTATTAGTAGCGACATTTCGATGGACTCTACCGTGACTCTTTTGGTAAAACCTATATATTTTGCTGAATATGGTAACAGGAATGGATCGCCCTGCCTGTGACAAGGGACTATTCAGTAAGATCGCACAATATATTGGACAATCGAACTCCCATTTCTCATCTTCCCTTCATACAAATTGAATGACCTGGAAAATTGTTTATCAATGGAAAAAAACAACATAATTCTTACCTTGGCTGCGTTGTTATCGATCGCTGGAAGAAATCCGGCCATTCTTTCATAAAGACTACTTTAGAAAGATGATCGCGTCATCTTCCTACGGATGTCATAGGCGCCTCTCTCCTTGAAACTAAGCCATGACTCCTCTTTTAACTTGTGCAGCTTCCTGTTATGTTCAGACCAGACACTATCAGTCTCTGGGGACCGATCACGTAAATTCCATCAGCCTGGCTTTGACAGATGAGGCCAAATCTACAGACTGAGCGCGTGAGATTCTAACCTGAATTGGCAGTTGTCAGCCTGATTGGCCCCTCTCTTAACAACAAATTGGGCTTAGACATGACCTGAATGAAGGTAACCTATGTAACTATCTTGGCCTCCTTTACCCAACCCGCGTAAAAGATGTACACCAAGCCGCAATGTGTTTCTCATTATTTCCAAAGAGGCTGCACTTCAAGACAAATCTGTCTTCGGTATCTGTATGTGGCTCAACCGATCGGAAACTCTTGAATCTATACATGTACCAACGAGTTCTATGGCAATGTTATCATAGAACTCTTGATGTACCCAAGGAAGCTAATGGCCTTGCATGGTCGGATGACCTTCTCAATTACTTTAAAAGCAGTGTCTGGCCAATATAGCCTTTGTCAAGAGAAGCCATGGAATCTTTCAATCGTTTGCAAAAGCGATGACTTGCCAGGAAATTGTCGGCGGTGACTCGATAGCAAAATGTCGGCGATGACTCGCCAGCCAGAAAATGTCGGAAGAAGTCGGGATTTTTGTCGGATAAATCAGGAAAAAAGTCGGAAAAAACGTTTAGAAGTCGGAACAAGTATGAAAAATGATACTTGCTCATTATAGATCCATGCAGCTGATGCTGTTAAATGTTCTTTCTTGTTTACATCTACCAATCATGATAATATTTGCACGTTACTATTTTAGTCTGACTTGGATTACATCCAGAATCGCTTGGCTGTAGTCCATTCAGGGCAGGCTGAGTATTAGTATCCGAAATGACCGTCTTCACATAATGTAGGAACCAGCAATGGACATAAAATACCCGTTTCTTAGGAACTCAACTTTCTTTTTTTTAATTGCAGAAAGTTCACATATTCGGTCGTGGATATCAAGGTAGTGAAGATAGGATAACATCAACAGAACGGGTAAGTAAATATCAACATAGTCTATCCCTTCACTCGTGCAAAGGAAAACTACTTCATCAGAGAGAGAGAGAAAGAGGGTGCCGCATGTCTTCTTTTCTAAGTCCAAAGCTTCAATCCTAACACCTCAGAGTGGTGTCAAATGCCTTCTTGTGTAGTGCACACTTCATAGATATATGAAATCCGATATTTTATAAGCATTTCATTTTGCCCCTGAAGTTCCACAACACTTAAATCATCAATAATAGGCTGCAGTCGATATCCCTCTCTTTCATCATTCCGCTAAAACCCCTAAGTTTAGATATTGACGCTAAAGGCCTTGATAATGTGAAGTAGGAAGAATCAGATAACAATCAGGCATTTGTCATTGTCATTGGCCAAAGGACATCCGAATCGGAATTAAACGAAAGAACGAGTGCTTAAAGCAACTTTTAAGTAATTAGAGGCTAGTAATACACTCCTTTGCAAAATTAAACTTACGCATTTGAGGTGTAGGCTACCAGAAATTGGGTACGTCGTAGTTTTTGGGTGAACGAGTCTTTTTCACACCAGACGACACTGTCCAGACATGGTAGTCAAGTTGATATAGTCCCGCGGAATTGTAGTAAATGGGACCGTTTAAAACTGGCCCTGTCGAAAAAATCTCGAGGGGTCTGAGCCAACTACCAAGGCACTAGGCTATAGTGACGCTAATGCAGTCAGATATAAACAGGCATCCATTTTTAGTGTTGTGTGTCTTTTTCTCTCGACGGTATTGGCTATTTGAAATGCTTTCAGTTAGTTGTATTTATCAACCATTAATCTCAGTCCTCTGGGTAAACACAAAAGCGTACATTACGGGCCTTATTTTCGATACAACTTATTGCTAAATATTGTTGACAATGACAATGAATGATGGTATGGCAAAATAGCGATGGTGATGGCGGGTGGTGTTCAAGTTTACCAACCTGCCTCGTGTTTACCGTGATGATTCATCTTAAAATTATTATCATATCACGAACGATTCCTGATGTTGAAATGATAGGTGGTTGGCTTGGTTGATTTGTATGAACATGAAATTGGATCTGTTGTTTTTTCGTGCTGTCGTGCTGAGTGGGATCGGTTCATACGAAAGAAGTCAATCAACTTTGTCAACTTGAATTTAGTTGAATTATTGAACCTGCTTGAGGAAAACACAATTTTTTTATCCTCTGCTCATCATGTCCGCAAAACTTTGCGCAGTGAGAATTGAAAATGCCATTGCAAGAAAGTTATTTAATGCCAGTTTTGCGAATATTGAGTTATAATAGGAGAACTTCATCTCTTCTTCTTCGTGTTCACTCCTTGGATAGTCAGCCCTGTTGGCCTGATGAACTCAGCTGTCCTCTCCGTTTCTGCCTTGTATCTGTACATCGACCCCATTTGGCCAGGCTTCGGGCTTTGAGCATTGGGCAGTCCTGTAGTTTATGGTTCGTTGTCATCGGCCCGATGTTGCAAGAGCATAGGTGGGTGCTACCCATTTGGTACGTGGGCTTCGTGCGGTGGGCAGTCCTATCGTACATGGCTCGTTGTCATCGGTTCCTATAGTTGCAAGAGTAAATACGGTCAGTGTTTCCTATTTGACTCTAATCTACGAGAACCTGAAATGTCAGATTTGATTGCTTGGGTAAAGGTACTCTAACCCTCATCACCACCACAAAAACCCATCCCCCTGTAGCCTGTTGAAGACATCTGGTCCGACCCGATACTATAATGTTTACTACCATCAGATCAACACAACACGGCAACGCTTCGACCGTCCTAAGCAGTCTTCCCAGTATCAAGTAATACCGGCCTTCTCCTAAGCCCCAGTGTTACTATCTCAAGTCGGCTAATAGTTTTGTCATCGTTATCGCGAGGTATCGATCCAATGCTAAGAACAACCAGTAAAGCATTAGCTTAAACATCAAAGTTCATCATTACAATGTCAAGAAAGCTCTCATAAGTCGCAGTATCGTGTATCTGTTCCGAAGAATATTTTTGCTACTCTCTAGAGATTTCCGAAATCCTGTGATACTTGATATGCATATCTAGCGTATTTTTCTCCGGGTGTGTTTTTGTTAAACGATGGCTTAGTTGAAAGGAGATTTGAGTTAATTGTTGACGCTTGTACCAAGCACATTATCTGAGAAGAAACTATCATCCGAATCGGTTGAATTTCGTGTAACTTTCGAATTCGGAGCTGATTTGGTAAGAAGCCGTCTGAGTACTTAGTAGTTTAATCTAGGATGTGCCAGTCTGGTTACTCTATAAGAATAGAGTCAGTGGATTGGGCTTACGCTCCGCCGAAACTGTTCTTTGCCTGAAAATTGGTGATTCTAATGCTACGTTCAGGTATACATGTCTAAAAGAAGACGACGTTACATGTGCCTTTGCCTCGAGATAAAAGCCAAATCTTCAGGCGCCCTTCAGTGGCATCTGCCTATTTCCGTTCATATTTATATGTACGTATATGATTCAATGCATTTCTTTTGATAGTACCTACATGCTTTGTACATAGTCGCCAAGAACAGTATTGGCGATGTATCCCATACCGTGCAAGTCCCCATTTTCTCAAGCAATCCTGATCAAACTAACAACACTACACAGCAACAGACCATCTTTCGAGATTAAAACATCGCCTCTGGGGGGCACGTTTTTATATCGCCTTCAGAGTCGCGACTGAAAAAGAAACGTGTCGTTCTCTAAGAGGTGGCATCATCCGCTTTTTTCCTAATTAGTAATAAGAAGAAGCCGGATATTTGTTAGATCGTCTTGTTCATTAACTAAATTTTGAAGTTTCGCAAGCTGGAGGCTAGAGTACTTGTGTCGGTCGTAGACATCATACTGAGACCGTGGGCGAGGCGACTCTCGCCATGATGAATTTAATTCAAAGTCTGATCATTTTACTTCTTTTCAGTGGCAGCTTCTAACATCTTTCCCTGGAATCCTGTTCGCTCCTCTCCACGTGGCTGCGATGCGTGTACGATCATCCGCCCCCGGCTCTGCTCAACCCTTCAGCGTCACCCTGTCATATTTGTACTATCTGATGATCAGTTGTCGTTAGGTCCCTAGCAAACAGTGAGGCGACTCGTCGAAGTGGCGGCATCGTGTTCAATTTCCGCCATTCGTGACGTTTACATGATAATTACACTCTCTAGGATTTGTGGTCGTTCCGTAATTTATTAACCATCTTGATTGCCATTGGCTACATAAGACTCAGTTTTGCATGCAGTTCACGTTGTCCAGTTCACGTTGTCTAACGTGCACTTAAAGAAAGAAGAAGCCATTTGCAAAGATGAGACGCCGACAGCACAGAAAACCTTACCGCATTGTTTGATTGTGGGTGAAGGTGTTTGGATGTAGAAACAATAAAAAACCTTGATATGAACCTTTCCCCCTGACATCTTTCAAGAAGTCTGAAGTATCTGTCACATACACCATGCAGTATGGAATATTTCCTTCCTATAGCTTATTAATTCAGCAAGAAATGAGATTCATTTCCCGTTGCCCAGAATAGCGAATGGTTTGACCTCCCATCACACCGCGATATGTTTATGTACATAACAGAGGTGTCTTATTCCCTGATAGCCATCGTTCTTTATGTACCAGCACTGTATTCTGAAAGTCTATGTCAGGAGGAAATATCGTTATCTCTTCTTGTTATTTCACACGATGTTACCAGTTTCTATTCTTGTCGGGGTATCAAAGGACAGTTTATTTCAAAGTCAACTTACGTCATAAAGCGCATTCTTTTGCTTGTGGTACTTCTCCATCGGAGTCACAGTGTTGACATATATTGTATGATGAGGTAGAGGAATGACCATTATAGTTCTTATTGCACAGATTTCATGCATATCATTGTTTATAGGTTGGCTAAAATAGGATAACCGCATAAGATTCTGATAAGCTTTACAAACACGAGGTGGTGTTAACATTATAGTTCTTATTGCACAGATTTCATGCATATCATTGTTTAAAGGTTGGCTAAAATAGGATAACCGCATAAGATTCTGATAACCTTTACAAACACGAGGTGTGTTAATGTTAACGTTAAGGCATTTTCCATAACACTTCGCGAGGACAGCTTATTCAAGCCAAAGCCTCCTGATCAACATCACGAGTATAAATGTACTGCTAACAGACATCCTCTAAGTCTGGCAGAGGCAAATCCCTTGTTTTTGACCTGCCTCGGATTAAGCTTTAGAAAAAAGGGTTGCTTTTGTAAAGAGCTGCCATTCTTGAGTGTTCCCATGTAATGATGTGTCTCTTCCGGCATTGTTACTGGCTATGAACTCGCGTCACCAATATCTCTAAGCTGTGTGGCTGTCCACTGCTGACTTCACTGGTATAGAAGATACAATGATGAAAGAAAAGGGCAGTTCGAAGCGAATAAATAATTAAAAGTGATTATCACGCTAGAATACTCGAACAGGAAGGGTGGAGTCTACTGTTAATTTCCAAATTTCTGTAGCCGTTTTTACAAGTCACTAGCATATACCCGTGGCGCGGGCTGTTCGAGGTATAAAAATCGGATTGTGTGGGTGCTGGTATGTTGTGGGTTTGGTGTAAATGGGGTGCTGGTTTGTGAGTAAAATCTCCGGGCGTTATCTATATTTACGTCAAGGCGACAGTGGTATATTGATATTGATGATATGTTACTCAGAGTCATAAAATTTCCACTGTTTTCCACTGTTTTTCTGTGTAAACTGTCTCCAGTGTTGTTGTTGTTGCTAACAGTAAACTGTGATGCGGCCTTACTGGAATCCCCTACTTACTTATACTTCTAACAACAACAACAAACAACTACTGCAACTACCAACTACTGTACATGATGTGATCATGAAAACTGGACTACAAAATGCATGATATTGTCGCAATGACTTTATTCAAAGTACACAAACATACCTATTAACCTCACTTGTGTAAAACTACATTATGTCAGTTGATAATGGATGACAGTAGAGGTAAAACCAGGCTTATTAGGGTGTTCAAGTGCAACTCGTCAATTATAATAGTGATTGAACACTCAAACATGTAGGTCGTTAACCCATATGGAGGCAAACACTTAATATTTCTTTGTATTTGTCAGAACGGAAAACAGCACTGGACCTATTCCAGTAACATGTACCTTCGAAGCCAAGCTCAATCTACAAGTAGAGCCAGTTGGATCATCTTCACAACGTCGCCTGCCCATTTCTAAAATACGTTGCACGTTGCCACCAATGAGTGATAAGATATCTGTAAAGCGTCGTCATTGTACTGCATTGTCGACGTTTCTTCTTGTAATGTAATACAAACCCCAGTCCTATGACGCTTAGATTTTTCGGTTGTATTGGAGAGTTTAATATATCAAAGACAGTGACAGCTTTTCCCGCTGCCAGTGTGCTTCCTGATTAGCCAAGACAGTCTACGTTCAGTGTTCAACACGCGTTTCCTTTGATAAGGCGTTTAGCACTAAAAGTAACAGACACGAGCACTGATGCTGGAATCACCTCAACGCTTGTGATAATTCCAGGCCGACATAATTTTTACTTACAGAGTCCCCTGTGTAAATGACACTATTGATATCCAGCATTGTTCACAAAACTTCGCCATATTTTAACCGCTTTATAAATAAACTACATACCAGTGCCAAACGTTTTGTTTTTCTCGTATTTTATAAACTCTGATCATAACTAATAAAACCTCGGAGGTACCTTCGAAGCCAAGTGTTAACTCTGGTTCCTCTCCCTATTCCTCCATCTACCTGTAGACTATTTATAACATGATTGACCTGACTGTTTAAGATATAGACATGTACAACCTTATCCGACACCGGCGAATAAAAATTACTCGTGGCCGAAAAATGTTCCTGAAAAATTACGAAAACATCGCATTCTCTTATGAAAACGGAATGAATCGTTTAGATTTATCGCTGGCAACTATCAATATTTGAAAACTTCATTATAAAACTGAAAGAAATTGCCAATTATAAAAAGATTTAGATACCTTTTTCTTCCTAGTTTATGGGCAACCGGTTTCTCATTAGAGGATCAAGAGCGTTCCCTCTTTACAACCCAAACACGGTGCCAGTCTTCCGTGGTAACTTCTCATAAATCGGGAAAGAATTACCCGTGGACGCAGATGCGGTGTCGTCCATCATTAATGCATCTGATTTACAGCCTGTGTTGGCAATTTCAAATTTGATGGCCGATTCAATAAACCTGCTAACGTTCCGTGAAGTATTGCTTTCCGCAGTCGTCCATTATGCTAATTCATTCCAATTGCGGCCATTTTTCTCTCACGATGCTTCTTAGTGTTTATGATTACTTTAAAATTACAGTGGAACACCGGTAACACGACCACTCATGGGACCGAGGTAATTAGGCCCTTTGGTCGGGTTAGAGGGGTGAATTTAGTCATTTGGACCCCCAATCCAGTGGTCGTGGTCTGGGTACCGGGGTGGTCGTGTTACCGGGGGCCTTGTAATGGTAATTAGAGAGGAAACCATTCGGGAACGGCGATTCTTAATAGTCGTCATAGCGGGGTGGTCGCCGACCGGCGGAGTTCCACTGTATATACATTTATCTTTGGCCAGGCATGTTTCTAGTAATAGATTTTTATCATCAACTTGAAGAAAGTGCAATGATCGTGACAGCAGCCATTATAGCTGTCATTTTAAACCTGTAATGGAATATTTCTTGTTTTAATATCACGTGTCTTAGTTATTTGACGCCCCTTCAAGATTACCAACAAAGCGTAGCGCGACATGTGTCAAGCGCTACTGAATAGAGTTGCATCTTGTGATCACATTGGTGTTCATTAACAAGTGATGAAGCATTCAATCCAATTGGTCTTTTGGTCCATTGAAACACATTGACAAGCCAGGAGACGCTAGTGATCTTGAGTAGACACCATCAGCATACCCCTAAGTAATTCTGTGTTCCACATGCCCCAACCACATTCCGATCTGAATCACTGTACATGCAATTTGTCTTAATCAAAGTTGAGAGAAAATAACATTCATGTTTACATTTTTAACCGACTTTGGGTTAAAATAGACTGGCTATGTTTTCCCTAACAGTAACCTTCTTGTTGTCTCCTTACAGAACATCATTCAATTCCCCGATTTTTTAACAAGGGGTAGTCGGTTATCAGGTTGTCAACATTCGTAATTTCATTGGCATGCTCTCACGCAGTTCTCATGCTGTGAACGTGATTAACAACGAAAGGCTGTGTTGGCAACACCATAGATTCAATTTCGAAATCTCTGATGATGTTTGATATTTGCTAGTGCCTGTCAAAAAATAATTGGAATGATAACTAACTAAAACAGCTAATGCAATTGACAAAATTGGTTCAGGTGTCATAAGCTCATTCACAATGGACTATGATGCCCACCATTTATTTTGGGTTCCCGTATCAAATCGCCATGACGTTGTTCAGGGCTCAAATCGACATTGTGTAGATATTCCATGCAGTTATACCTTTGGCGTGATTTAAATGTGATTAGCTCTCCTCCTCAAATGAAATACAGCAAAATGTCATGTTCGTGACATGTTACCTCCCAGGTGCACCAAACTATCTAATCTGCTTCCTTTCTATTCAAGACATCGATTGTTGCGTTTACTGACATACCTCACCTTTCATCTTTATTTCTAGATTTTCAAATTTACGTGACTCGAATCATGACATAATCTGATTTTGCTAATCTGGTAGTCGATACGTTTTAGGAATAATTTCAAAATAATTCAGATTACAGTTTCTGACGCCTGAAGAATTTGATCAAGCTTAAAGAGCGCTGGCTTCGTTTCTAAGATATCGTACAGTGTTTATTTTTACTCGCGATGATCCGGATGTGTATCAGCTTGAATAAATGAAAGAAGTTTTTTTTGCTTGAATGGAATACTCCGACCAAGACATAGATAGAAAATGCTATACTGGTAGAATTCTTTCGAAATGTGTGAATTTTTCTGATTAAAGTTGGCGATTGGCCCAATCCATATTTATTGATATTAATTTGTTGGGGCTGCAGTCTCACTGGCAGAAATGTACAAGGATCATGTAAGACTTTGTCGATCAAGGTGTGAGGGAGCATCATCTTGCCTGAGACACCTTGCTATAGGGCTAAGATGTAGTGGCAGACAACAGTTACAATCATCACCATTTTCATCGTGTTTAACATACGACGCTATCATAGTCATCACTTCTTCTCCTTTATTATCATCACTCATCGCTAATATCAACATCGACTGAACTGGTAAACAAGTAAAAATCTTTACGTCGGTTGCTTTGGGCATTTCTGGACGAGAAACTTTTCCAATCAAATTCCTCCCTGACGTTCTTCGCTAATGTAATCAGGAAAAGCAATCAATTTGTATGGGGAACAACCATAAAGACCCGAACCCAGTCATCGGACAGGTCATTACATTACCCCACTTTAGGGACAGCCAGTAGTAATTCCCAAAGGGTACTACCACATAAGTTACATTTAGGACCCGCATAATGAATTATAAATGTCTCAGCTATATGGGAGCTTCGTTTCCAATTTTAGCCTCAGTGTCTCGAAGGAATGAAAAATTATCAGTTGTGGCTACTGAACCACCTAAATGAATACTCTTAAATAATTCAGTGGACGTGTAATTGCCCCTAAATGTTCCCTGGTTGTCCTGCAGAGTCATAACGATGCTCAGGGAATCATAGATAGGAAATATTAGTTGGTGTACGTGTCCCTCCTAATCAAATTGAGCCACGCCGATTCATCCTTATCAGTGAGTATTATATTACCAGTAGTTTGTGCCACCAAAGTTGCAGTGAGTGTCCAAGTTGAAATAATCTTAGAAGAACTAAAATGACAATTTTAGTTGGATTATGACGATTATCACTTTTTAGTGGAAGCATGACACGAAGAGACGTCCTAAAATAAGGAATCGTGTCCAACAGTATTCATAATTGGGGTGACCCAGCTATCGTGTCGGGAGTAAATGACGATAAATGAAAACCTGTGGGTGCATGGCTTTGACCGGAACGTTTCTGAAGCCTGTCTGTAGGGTGTCGGGGAAGGCGATGGATCACCCGCATATCCCAACCTTCATCGCACTTTGGACAAGATTTGAATTGTCGAGTTTGTCCGACTACTCCTAAAGATAAGGAATATTATTACTGCCTCTATCTATTCATAAATCTATTGCTGACGACATCCCAGAAGCCAAGACATATTTGTTACAGGACCATTGACCGCCAGGCTTTGGTGGTGTCTGCATCCTAACAGCAGCAACTGTTCAGGCACTTGGCTAGCGTACTGTTGGGAGCAAAGCTAGACTGGAGAGGAGATTATAATTGCTGACTATGTTGTAGGGACGTTGCGTTGGGACTACATGCAAGTTCTACTGTTTCTTGCGACCTACAGTTGATAGATAGCTACTGTTTATAGTCAATGTCTTTTGAGAAGTGAACCCATAACGCCTTTGTTTGTTCTAAGATAATTTGCTAGTCGCAGAAACAGATACATGTTCATGCTTGTGCTGAAACTATTAACAATATCGTGTGACGATGTTGGTGTCTTTCTATTGGTTATATGACCCATCGCGCATGCGCAGACAATGCAATCACCCCTTGTGTCGTATGTTTCTTCTGAATGAAAGAAAAGCTGATAAGTATTGGGATGGATCAGATGATGAAACGTCCAGGGAACTGGGATTGTGATATCACCCGCCGAATCCGGGGTACAGGGAAGGTTAGCAGCTGATGAGAATTTTATCATGTAGGGTTGTATGCGTGACAACTATGTGTCGTATCTATAAGGATATCTCAATGTCTGATAGGGATGCTGGCCAGTTTATGAACGTGACATCAACCATCTTCTTCAATCGTATCCTCTTATATGTAATCTGTCTCCGTACCTGGACACAAGTAAGGGACTATCGTATTGATCACTGTCGGACAAAAAGTACCTCATCCGCCATTCTTCTACCTTACACCCCACAATGAGGATAAACTGTCCGCCTACAATACTCAGATATCTCAGAGAGAAAAATAACATCCTTCCATCTAAAGAAGAAATAAGATACGGTCCACTGTGTTCGTCGACAGCACAAAGCCAAACGCGCACCTTGCGCAAAGGTAATGCATGTGATCCGAATTTCAAAAGGATGATGCAGCCCTTGTGTAGGCAGACACGCCACTCTCTATGTTATCATCATTCTTATTCCTGACGTTTTTTTTCTCTCCAAGATCAAGATCACTAGGAAATAAGGAATGTGATTCGCTAACGTATTGTAATACTTAGATGTCAGTGATAGAACGATATTGAAGAGAATGAAATAGTCAATGTTATTTCAATGACACTCTAATGCTCGATAATGCTCACCCGTGCCACTCAGCAACTGCCTCAACTATTCTCGCTTGCTGCGACAGAATATTTTTACCAAACCATCTCGTATCGATTCCCAGGGCAGTTCAATTGTCTCTAACCGAGTTTGTCATTAGTGTTACACGATTTTACCGATATGAAACGAAGATATCGCCCTGGCTAGCTTTCATCCTTTTGAAAGAACTGTAAGTTATTCTATTATCTTACCGGGTTTGCGAAAATCTTTGAAGATGCTATACGTCATTCCGTTGTCTATTTGGTTTAATGTTTCCCTCGGCCAAATTTGTATCGGCAGGTATTGTCATGATATCCCCAATGCGCTCTCTCACAAATTGGAAAGACGAAGCTCGAGCTGGGTTTCATTTTTCGGGCGGCGGCAGCGCTAAGTAATTGGGCTTTTATGCCACGAACTGCGTCTTGTCCTCTTCATGATTGTGACTGTTCGAGAGATAATGATGTATGTGTACATCTTTTGTCATGGCAGAGAGCGAAAGCTTGACCGTCATTGTCAATTAACTTCTAAAGGAACAACTTGATTCGTCATTCGCCAAATGACCATATTCTTTTTCTGAGCCTCCCAGCTCTCTCAGTGACTATAGAAATGGTTCTTCCTTGTTCGATCATCATCGTTTCTGTGCACTTTAAGAACAGAGCACTTAACATGCTTCTGGCATAACCCGATCTGCGACCTGCGGGTGTCAGTTTCGGGTGAAAAATAACGGCGCCCGCTCTCGACTGCGGAACCGATATCAAACATCGAGCAATTGATATGCAATCGGCCGATATAATCAGTATGGCAAATCTCACAATGTTTGCGGCAAATACAACGTCCCCGATAACTTGATACCTTGCGTATTCGATACATGTTAAAGACGTTCGTTAATCTGGTAAACGGAGTAAGGACCAACTTGGACCGGTTGTTAACCACTGATGACCAGGAAATTACAAATTCGTGGAGCATGGGAAGAAGATGTTTGACTATACCCCTGCAGGAAGGACTGCAATCATTTAGTTAATTGACCAGACCTCCTTTGGTGATGGTAAGAGGCGAGCTCAGGCTCTCTCCAAGCTGACAAGGTCTGATAAATGTTGAGATTTGTTATGTGTTATTACGCACTATGAGGCAAAGATTAGATGTAAATATTCACTAGGATTAAGAATCCACTAGGATGGACGACGACGACGACGATACTGATGATGATCAAGATGACACAGCGAATTGACCAACAAATTTATGGAGCACTACAGCCTCGCGGAAGCACTCCAAACATTCATTGAGGTGACCGGATTTCTTCAACAGATTGTAGCGAGCTCTTATCGATAGTGACAATCTGCTGTCTCCTTCACCATAATGTTTAGTGGGTCGCGGCGTGGTTTGAAAGTAAAACTCGGTTAATATTAACGTGGTGGGATATTCCCGTCACACACAATCATTGGAGAAACAAGTTGTGATCTCGGTCGATGGCGATACCGATTTGTTAGCGAAACATGAAGAGGCAGGTATCAAGTCGGCGGTTGTTGACAAAGTAGCAGTCAAGCATGCACTAGATTGCACCTGATGTCACATTGGCGTCACATTACAGTCTTCTTTCTGTCCGATCTCACAGCAGGTGGAATAACAATTTTTTATGTCTAGCATATTCCACCCTCTTATTCTATGATGGTCATATCGACCGACGCTTCATGGTATATCTCCGATTTCTGAGGTTGTATGAGTGCAGTTCTATGGTCAAAATCTAGGAAAATCGACACTTTTTAAAAGAAATACCACGAAACTGGATAATTTTTAGAGTATCAGGGCATAAACTCAACGTCAGCGCCTGACGTTGTTTGGTATCTGTTCGACATGCCCTGAAATACAAGAAGATAGTTTAGACCTTCCAATAACAACGGTGATGGTATAGAAGAGATGACCGCTTTGTCTGAAATTTTAAAGAAAACGATACGATGTACTATGGTCGTCTGAAGCAGCACCTTTAACGATAAATTCTACTCACATCCCAAATAAAGTTTAAAAACCACAAATCAATAAATCACATTAGTCCTATAATAGCAATGTACCATTGTCAGTTATCGGAATCCAATGGTTACCAATAATGTAATCCGAGAATCACCGATAAACAGTCACCACGTCACGTATTAATTTTACACTTTTTTACATAAAGGCATTTTCCGTGTTACGAGTGGGAGAAAGTCATTAGTCAGTCCCAAATCGGAAGCTTTCAAGTGATTTGATTAATTGCCTTCTCCCTTTGATGGAGTGTTGGACCCATTACTGATTCAAGCTGATCAATTATTTCCGGATGAATCTAAGTAATGGATTTTCCATTGTTTTGTTGTCAATTTTTGTCACTTTTATGTATCACTTTTTTAAGATATCACGTCCGTAACACGAAGGTAAACTCACATGTTCGGCCCCAGCTGAAATGTATGGTGCCACTGATACCTGGCAGGACCTCAGAGTGCCTCAATTTATGTATGGTTTGATCATTAGTGTTTTAGGTTGCTCAATATTTAGATTTATTCACCGAGGTTAAATTGATAACATTTGAAGACATCACAATTCCCTCAGCCTCTTAACGATACCCTTACCATGAATAACACAGTCGATTTCGGTAAATAATTGCCTATTTCTAGTAATGCAAAGGACAAACTGTAGTCATCCTATTTCTCGGAATCCAGACATTACGTCTATGTTGAAACAATACGTAACTTTCATATCGATTTGATATGATAACATACAAATGATAGATCGAAAAAAGATGCTTCGACATGCTCAATAATGAATGTGCAGAATTCTGATTATAGTTCTTTGGCATGGAATGAAAAACGACTGAAACAATACACGTGGGCTCAGTTCGTGCTCATGATTTTTGCTTGTAATGAATGATGCATTCAATGTTTATGCATCGAAAGAATTCGGTGATAGATGTTGATGCCCTGGGCTATGTGAATTAAAGGTGGCCTATTGTTACAAATGAATCACACTGGGGGATGATTTAAAGATATTAAGGATGGAGAGCTTAATGATGATGTAAGTGCAGTTCGAATTATTTTCTGCATCAGAATGGCAGAGGTGACGCCTTTTCTTCCATACATACAGCGAGTTGTATAGATAGTCATCGGCCTTCTTTCCATAGTCGAAGCACGGACACCAGCATGTTTTCTAGCGTCGGTGCAGGTCAAAGTAAGACATCAGTACTTCTTACGCCTTGAAAGCACAAAATCAACACGCCTTCGATGCCGTCCTTTTGTCATCAGATTTCCACCCGAAAAGAAACAGCGCTCCATGGCGTTCCATTACCGACACCCCAGCAGTCACCATAACCGAGCTTTGCCATAGTCCATCACACTGACTTGTTTGTTTCCATGACGAGTTGCCAGGCCAAGTAACTTCCCGGTGGTAAAACGACCGGGCCTCACCGAGCGACAACTGATTTGCCGAAACGCCATGATCGCTTTTAATCTCCCCATTTCGCTGTGCTCCGTTGCCCAGTCTGTTGGTATCGCGGTAGGAAGCTGGACGGGACCCGAGACTGAGAGGATCGGATGGCGGTCTCAATCGATACACGCCCGGATGCTGTCACCATATGTCCAAGGAGATTGTCCTGCTCGATTTCGGGTGAATGCGTTGGGAGACAGAACAATTGCACTGAATACTGGTTTCTGTTCGCGTCGAAGATCAGCCTACTAATGACTTCCTATTCAGCGATCGATGTGCTTACTGGCAGAAACTGCGTCATTCGGTCTTCCTCGGAAAATGACAATAGAAAGGGCAAATGTTACTAGCTATATATAACACTATCTTATATTAAACATAGAATATGTACATGCAAAAAAACATAAACCACCCCCACCATCGACCACGAAGCGATAAACGATAGAATTGGAGTTTCTAAATGTGGATTGCTGTTTCTAATAATAGGATGAAATGCCAGAACTAATATGTACTTAAATTACAGTATAATACAAGTCGATAGTTTGGGTGGGCATGGTGATAAAGGCTTAAAATAGGAATTGAGTCATATCACGAAAAGCCCAGAATTACCTTCCAATTCATTATTTTGAAGACTCAAGGAAATTACGATCATTGTTTAGCACTGTTTCGTTGATGAAACATTTCGGAACAGTTCACAGTTCAGGTCCGTTTTAGCTTCCACACATGTGATAAGGTAATCCGTAAACAGGGATTTATTTAATAATGTGAGGATATCATAAAAATGTGTGGGCCAACTCTCAGAACTAATCGGGCGAACATTTTTTTCCTTCTACGGATATCAACCTCTTACTGTTAACAGAGAGCCTGCGAGACACAGCCACAATCTCCGCCCCCTAAGTCGGGGCGAGATGCTACAATTAGGAAATGAGTTCTGACTATGTCAACCTACTTAATCTCATTCAAGATACATAGTCAAAATGATACGGAATCTTGCTTATTCATACTTTCAGTTCTAGAAATCAGATGAGCAACGGAATTCAAGCTATTCTAAAAGATGAAATATCGCAAGAGATTAGATAATGTCTTCCTCTTTGCGTGGACTCCCTGATCATAAAACTGATACTTGATTGTGAGTTCTCACTTCCCGGCGATAGCGACTACACGAAAGTTCGTAGTTCCTTCATCGTGCACTCATGGCTTTTTGTAGTTTTCTTGGACATTTCATTTCGGAAAATTGTTATTAGTACGGTTCGACCATTCTTTCATATGCAATTGGATTATTGGCTTATTGAACGATAAGGTGAGTGGGCTTCAATCATATATCCTCGCAGTTTCAGTTTATAAACAATGAACATGCTTTTTCGATCGCTGGCAGCTTTAGACCATTTTCACTCGACCTCTAATCCACTGAGCTCGTAGCTGAAGCATTTTTGCGAGGTTCATTGCACCGCGAGCGCTTCTTGTCTTCGGAGACATCTCCTTGCCAAAAACCTTTGTGTAACCTGCTCCAAGATCTGTTCGCTGACTATTACTAGGGGTATGCTAATGGTTCGAACTTAAGATACGATCTCGTTAAGTGCCCACCCGTTGCTGCTACGAAATGAGCTACTTTGTGTCTCTAGATCACTCTGCAAACTCGGCCCATCGCAGAAACTGTCGAGGTTTTTATTCAGAAGCTCCAAGTTACTGTCTGTTATCACAGGAAGCTGTGTTATTTGATCTTGACGTGTGCCAATGATGGGACTCTTGGGAGACGTTCGATTCGGAAAAGCAATCTGACTAATGTAATCGGCTGCTTTAGCCTCAACCGGTTCTTAGACTACTGTGGTGCAGTTTTGCTGGCATGAAAGCATGGTGGTCGAAACCAGCTGCAAAACTGGTTGACGCCGTCCTCATGATCCTGTCATTAGCCTGTGTCCATTAAGTCATTGTAAATTGACCCCAGATTTTGCCCTGTCTCGTGTTACGGTCTCATTGCGTTGTGAATCAGACAGTTCAGTATGCTCAGACTGCTCAATTGTCCTTAAATAATACATGTACATTGGTCAAATGGCTGCACTTTGTGTCAGTTATAGAGTGGCAAGCGATGTATAACATACAGGCCAGATTCTACTCAACGCATGCATTGTCTTTCATCCCAAACATGTTTACACGTTCTATAACAAAATTGAATCTAAAACAATAATCTAATAACAGTGTCTCAACTTTAGCTTTAAAAAGAGCTTAATGACATGAAGTGCGATTGTAGTTTGATGCATTCTAAATCTGATTATAGGAGTTATCTTCATTGGATTTCCATGAACCGATGAAGTTACTCGGTCCGTGTGGTAAAAACCGGGCAATCCTCCCGGTCGTGTGTCGTTAATGATCCACTCACTGACATCAGTTCTTATTGAATTTCTATCAGACAGTCACTAGAGCCAGGGAACTGTAACATGATCATCCGGGTTCTTTATCAGGACTCGATCTTCTTAGAATTGTTTTAAATCAATCGGATGATTGAGGATAACGCTGTGGGTATGTCTGACGATGAGTGCTCGGCATTAGTTACGTTTTGTTGCATCTTTAGCTTTCAGCTACTTGGGAAACAGCCCAACTATACACGTGGGCGACTGGCGTGCCAAAGCCACGGATGGAGTTTATGTTTTCAACAAATAGTCAGCCGGTGTGATGAGTAGAGTGATATCTTATTTATAGCCTATTCCCATTTCACCATCGTCGTCATCATCATCGTCCTCGTCCTCGCCATCATTATCGTCATCGACATCGCCTCCATCACCATCTACCTACCGCTGGATCAGTCCATATTAAAAGTTCGTAATGACCTTGAGCGTCTCTTTCTGGAGCACACTGTCACCCAGCAGTTGAAACTATCTTTCTACTATCAACTTCATATGTCATAATCGTCAGAATGGGTCGGAAATTGAAAAAATGGACTTTTGCTCGACAACTCAACAAAAACAGTTCAAGATCGTACAATCATGTACTTGCATCTCAGAGACAATAATGCATCGTATTGTCCAACAACATAAGCTGCATGTATCCGGTATATAAAATTCGATGGTTTGTGTTCAACGAAATTCATTTGTCAGTCATTTGGCCATTTAACCAGCTTACCCAGCGATGCAGAATCATGCCTCCATCTCTGTCAAGTAGTTTCATACCATTCAACCTTTTAGACAAGCAGACTCTGGTCCTGTCTTACCAATACCAATCGCCGGCTTTATGCTATCTAATCCTGACTATCACTCCCGGCGAGTATTAAGCTTGATAAAGATAGATATAGCACTCGGAGTGCCCATTTTATTGATTACCACTAAGTAAACATTTCCCGTGTGTATTTCCGATGACAATATGGATTTTTGGAGTTTCAAGAAATATCTATTGGCGCAAATTCAGACCAAGCACTGAAGTACAGCAGCACGTGTAAAATAGTCTCTATCTACTGACTAATGATTTCGACATTTTCATGTGGTGCCATTGTTTGTAGTCGGGACACGTTTTATTTATTTATCGGGCCTAGTGAACGAACTTGTTTCTAAATCATATCCCGTTGGGTCTTCGGGAAATTGGGGGAGATACATTCAGTTGCTGAGACACGTAGGCGAGGCTAGATCTATACATGAGGCTCAGCTGCTCAGGTGGGAGGAATTGAGACCCTGGAGACACTTACGAGAAGACATAAGATATCCTATAACCGCCAGAAAATTCTGGATGCTGTGTAGGCGTCACACTTCAAAAAATCATCTGCTGCCTGGCCAGATATTTTGCTTTTAGGAACAGGAGATAGGCTTCTCAGATGGAACAATTGGGTTTAAAAAGGCTCTGGTACTCCTGGTAGTTTATTTTGACACCTCCTAAAAGAGATGCACGAGGAGGTTCAGGATGGTATAGGTATGAAACTATAAAGCAGAATCATACACCATCTCTGCCAAGTAGTTTCATACCATCTTTGGGACAAGCATCCTCTGGTCATGTTCAATAGTCGTTTGAAGGAAATGGCATTTAACATGTTTATTAAAGGCAAAGCCATCATAGCACCAGCAAAGAAACCTTGAAGCACTCGTTTCCACGACAAAGTCGGGGATTCACCGTCGGTTGCACGAACTTTTATGTCGAAAGGTGGGTGGTATTCAGGTCGACAAAACTGGCCTACTGATGTGACTTTTCGTCACAACCACTACCACCACCAAAGCAGCTCAAACCATTGCGATTCCACCTGTGGCGCTCTGGTTAATTCCATTGGTCATCTTACTATACAACAGGCGCTGAATGCAATCCTCGACCTGTAAATGAGAAAACTCGGCTCGAGAGCATCCGTACCGGAGTAACCGGCGACCGGCGTACGTCCGGTTTCCAATTACGAGTAAGCCCAGCTTATTGTTGTGCGCACGCTTTACAGTTGGCAATCGGTGAACTTCTTCTGTATCAAGTTATCGCCACCATTGTGTTAAAGACAAGAATAGAAATACCCGATGAAGGAGATCAGCCTTTACTTTGTCAAATAACCGTATTTCACTTTTGAAATCCATTACTATTGAATGCAATATTTCATTATGTAAGAACATGAAAGAGTGATTACAGTTCACAAACGGAAAGAAATGGTGTCTTTGTTGAACCACTTTCTAATAAAAAATTCTATGCCACTTTCGATTTTTAAGATTAAAATGTCTGAGAGGTTGTGGTCAGTATTTGTCTGCGTCATATATCTTTTGCTTGCCATTACAAAATTCCTCCATTTAGTGCAACAACATCTTCTCTCATGACCAGGTTTTCCTTCATGGTCGCTGCTGCATGCCTCTTTCTTAATCTGTTTTCGCATACCTTTCCTAACCCTTTGACATGCTTTATATTGCAGGTATCTCATGGCCTAAGACGATGACCAACATATCAGCCTCGGGAGGCTACATCATAGCCTACCCTACAACAGAATATCCGCTGGTTAACCGAACCCTGAACATCACCAGCGAAAATGGCACCGACGACGCGCCGGATTACAATTTCGTGAACGACAATAACTTTTACGACAAATTTACACCCATGGTAAAAATTGACCAGTTTATTACGCCGATATGGTACGCCTTGGGCGTGCCTGGGAACTTTCTCGCATTCGTTGTGTGGATGCAGCGCCAGATGCGGCACTCGTCAGGGGTGTATCTGGCCACCCTGGCGTTAGTGGATCTCTGTTTCTTACTGTTGCACATCATTCACGAACTGGACGAAGCCTGGGGGATTAGCACGAGGAGTAATCACGTGCTCTGTAGCGGATATCCGGTGCTCTTTCTCGCCGTTCAGTACATGTCGCCAGTCCTTGTTTTAGGATTCACCGTCGAACGGTACATCAGTGTCTGCCATCCGTTTCAGAGAGAAAAGTACTGCACGGTGCGGCGGGCGACGAAAGTTGTCGCCCTTCTTATTGTGATATCATTATCGTTAGCGATTATACAGGGCTACTTTTACAAATACTACCCTGAAAGAGGTTGTGCGCCAAGAGACGCTATTCTTGTGGGAGATACCAAGTCATTGTGGTTCATATGGACGTGGCTAACGGAGCCGCTAGTGTTTGCGCTTGTGCCTCTCGTTGTGCTGATCTTTAATATTCTTGTGATAATTGAAGCTCGAAAACTGTCAAAAGCTGAACCTGCTTTCCTGAACAGCAAAACGAGTCAGAAAACAAGCGCTACAACGATCATGCTTTTAGCGGTATCATTCTATCTTATATTCACCACGCTTCCAATTACGATAGTATATGCCTTGTATCTGCAATTCCCGCCTGGCAGTTTCACCATTCAGCTAGACGAAGTTCCCGAGAACGGAGTCTGGCACAGACATTTCGTGTACGGCACGATACGGACTTGCCTCCAGGAGTTCGCAATGTCACACTATGCATGCAAGTTCTACATTTATTGTATTACAGGAAAAGCGTTCCGAGTCCAACTCATTAATTTATTTGGTCGCATATGCTGCAAGAAGGATAGAGTTCGGGGTTCTGACTACTGGCTTGAGAATTCGAAAGGGACTACCAATGCGAGCATTCGGCATCAGAACGGAACGTGTGTATAGCGGCAACTAAAGAGTCAGGGTCAACTGTTATGGCTGCCGATGCCGAAAAGTTTTTTGCTCGAAGTCTAACGTCTTAGCTGTATCATAAGAACGTGTACAGTACATCAATTGCTTGGCTGTTCTGGTGGTTTTAAATTTTCTGTAGGACCCTAAAATCCCAGTTCTCCAAAGAATGTATGTAGCAAACGCAACACCTCTCGCCTGACAGCAAAGTAATGTGTTTTTTTGTTAACATTTGACATTAAATATCGGCAGCCACGACAGTAAGCGAAGAGTCTGAAACCGGGTATTTTTGTATAATTTGTAACCAGTGTGAATTGAATCGATGTATCGACGTGCTTTATAAAGGATTATTCTATGTTGCCAGATTTAGGCAAATTATCAAGAGTTGGAAGAGGACTATCGTGTACCAGCGCAACTTTATCTGCTCATGAGAAATGCATTACGTCTCATCTGAAAACATTTCCAGGGGTCAGACAGATGGCACTTCTAAAATCCTGTGACGTACACTGGTTTTAACCAATTACGCCATCTAGCCGAATCTGCTTGAACGTTAGTGTTGTCACCATGAGCGAACAATGAGGCTGTGAGGTTGGTGCGAACTGCGTTTTGTAAAGTATCGCTTTCTTAGGATTATGGGCAAGTGCAAGCAAATGGCCCAGCCATTACAGCTCGGCACTTGAGGTAATATCTTGGAGGAGACCTAATATTCATGTATTAGAATCTATCCCTCAATTTGCCAATCAAATCGAAATTGACCCATTCATGAAAATGCTCATGACTCAATCTGTTAAATGAATTCGGCCACATGAATGAAGTGTTTATGCCTCCCCAGTTGTCGCATTGCTCTCTGTCAGCCCTGTACAGTGGCACTCATAAAAGTTAAGATGGTTTCCTATTTTAGGAAAATCACGGATAAATCACGGGTATTCAGACTCTTTGCGGAAAAGCCAGAAAAATCACGGAAGAATGTGTCCTTCCCTAGGATTTTGTGGTTACGAGTGGGATGATCCGATTGGTTACTTGAAAACGGTTGTTATCATAAAATGAACTCAACCCTCCCTTCTGGTGGTGACTTCGTCCTCATAAGCCCAATTTGCGTGAGAGGAGAATGCCACTTTAAGCAAATTATGTTCTTTCATTCTCCTTCGGAATAGTTTTTTCCATTATACGTGTACGTTTACGTTGATGGTATCTCCTGGTTACTTTCAGGTGGATAATCAGTGATGATCCTGAAAATTGTTTTTGATGCTGATTTGGCTTGTAATTGGAAGCGTATTCGGTCTTTGATTGATTATACAGTGTCAAGAGTAAATTTATACTCGTTCCCGCGACAACATGGCCAACGGACAGCTGTCCATAGTATTGTGCTTCTTCTGGTTTCCGGTATACAACAGGAAGTCGGACCTTTTTTCATATGGCTTATTATCTGGAATATTTTTCAAATAAATATATCATAAAACGTATTAGCATTTCATGGTTTTTCCTCCTATGCACTTACTTGAAGTGTTACGACGAAGTACATGTAGTTGTTGTCTGTCTAAGTGGTGTACAGATTTATTTTCATAAATGTTTATAAATGTTCATGGGTTTTCTCGATTTTGACAATTTTCCTAATCATCCCTAAAGAATATCTCCTTATAACATGTACATGTACCACAGTGTCAGCACTTTGAGTCGTTCCTATAGAACCAACGTGTTCACACCTGCGACATCGAACCCTGTCGAACACATTCTGGGAGGATGTCAAAGACGGGCCGTCGTCTGGAAGGAGATCTGGCCGGAGGGGACTTGCCCTTGACAAACCGCAGTGTACAGAAAGAAGAACTCCAAAGAACTATTGACTCCATCGTGACTAACTAACCTCCAGCAAACGAAAGGAGGAAGAGAATATCTCTGAGTCAACTATCGCATTTATTCATCGTCGAAGCCCAGAGGTACATTTGGTAGAGCCTTATGAAGAGCTCTGAACGAGGAAGTACGAGGTATGTAAAAGCATTTTATCGACGATTTTTTTAAAGAGGACGCCGCATTCTCCTCAAGCAACTATAAGATGATTAACGATTTCGTGTAAAATGGATAGCACAGGTCGTGATGACACTACAGACCTCCGTTCGTCGAACTTCATTTTTCGTAAGGGTTGCGAAATCTGTCTATCATGAATAGTCGGAAACATACGCGTGAAATGAAAATAGACAATAGATAGACATACATGTATTTGAATAACAACTCTAGCATGTTGAGACATAAGAAGTGTTTTCTTTTGCGGTTTTGAGTATACGATCGATAGCAAATAAACGTGAACGCTCTGTCTTCTACTTTGGAATTGTGATGGCTAACATTCTTTCCCTGTGTCTGTTGTAATACTGAAGACGTCCTAAGGCAAAGCTGAAACAAGAGCAACACGATGTCAATAAGCATCATTAATCTTTACTACCTTGGGGTGGGGTATATTATCTCATAGCTTACAGAAGTCAAAAATCTAGCTGCGCCCCTGCTGTGTCAAAGCACAGGCCAGTGGCAGCTGGTGGTCATAGACATTGGCAGAAACAGTAAGTGCACCGTATGTTCGTATGAGACAAATGTCTGCGCATCACAGTACAGCATTCTGAACAGGACGTGCGTATTGTCATCTAACATCTTCATACTCGTCATAGTTTTCAGACAGTTTAGCGTAATTCTATGAGTTCTTTGTCACTGTCTAGACGTGTAGTGGTTCCATACAAAGAATACGTGATTATTGATACATACCGTAAGAAGAACTTGTTGTCATGTCCATGCCTAGGCGGTGCAAGTGCCATCATCGGAGACAGGATAAACCAGAAGTAGTTCATGCACTATAAAGGTAATAGCATTGGCAGGGTTTGTGTGGGATTCACATTCAATTTGTCACTTGTCCTAATTCACGGTTCATTTTGTCATTGTCACTAGCAAATTCATATGGTCGACTTTGTAATTTTCTAATTGGCTTGAAAACATGATATGACACGACCTAAGTGAGAAATGTGAAATCATCATTTTCCCCTGGTAGCATCCTGGGAAGCATATTTAACCAATCTTTCTCCAATTTAATTCTTCACGAATAGAATTATTCCAAGTGTATCGAGTCTGGCGTTGATGGTGTATGAACCTATGGACCGGCCAGGCCCTTCCCACTCGTCAGCTTATCAGTGCATTTCGTCAGCCTCGGCGGACTACTTAAAAATCAACTGACTTTATAAAGGTGACAAGAGAGTATCTTCCGGCACAGCTGAAGTAATTGATTAGAAATAGATAAGTGCAAAGTATTGTATATTATATGAAATTCACACCACTCACGATTTCTGTTACTTCGACCATGGCCGCATATTTAGCCAGCAACCTTTCATCGACTTCTCCCGGCCCGCCGTCAAGTCTGTTCCTCTCTCTTAGGTATTCATAAAGAAAGTCCCTCTTGAACTCTGGGCTGAACATCATACCTTCGGGATCAGACGTTAAACCTGAAATGAATGGTCATACAAACACAAGTTTCAGGCTTTGAGAATCGACAAGAGATGACATTTGACTGCCCCGCCGTGTGGTTGCGGTTCGGCCGGATATGGATGGAATCTTACTCGGTGCCAACTTAATCACCACCAGACGGATTGGATTCGGCATCTTCCACCTAACCTCTTGCACTAAAACACATTGAAATACTTTCTAGGAGGTCAAGTCAGTGATGGGGTATTCTACAAGCAATATGATTCAATGTGATTCTGTGAATCAATAAGGATGTAGATTTCTGGTTGCTAGGTTGTGGTCGTTTATGAAGTTTTGTCAACAAGTTTTGTCGCTACATGTATTCTCGCATAGGAATCATACATGTTGGTCTCGCTATAGTTTTTGCGTTACTAACATCGCCCAGCCTTGAGTTCGTTGCGCAAATCATTCGGTCCAAGTCAACTGTAAAAACAGAAATTCTTACCTGAGGCGGCGGTTGAAAAAAACGCAGAGAAGTCATATGTGGGGTAACTGATGCTGCTGCTTTCGAAATCAATCATGGTGACTTTGTCTGAAGATAAATTGGAAGAGTTTAAGCAAGTGGCCTCTGCATATATACTACCGTACATTCTAACTTTTCTTGAATAATTTCCTTCAGTTGGTTGGAACTGCCAACCTGCAGTAAGTCGTTTGCATAAAAACAAGAATAAGTGCACCTAAGAATGCAGTTTTAGAGATGAATATCAACTTGAAGAACAAACCAAATGTTACCGTTATCTTCGTCGTATATAACGTTGGTTGGGTTAAAATCACCATGACAAAACGTTTCGGTGATGCTATCATCTTTGAAGCGTTCCAGCAGCATTCGTACTTCCCTCAGTCGTTCTTCCATAGGCGGCACTTCACTGGTGAACCTGACGAAACAGAGAAGTATCAACGGCGATGATTTATTAATGATACCGGTTTATATGGGCCACAAACGATCCGCCGGTACATGTGCTAACCAACAAAATTGAATTCTACAACCAGAACTATACATCTGTATAGATTTACAGAATCACATTGCTTGAAAAATACACTATCACTGTCTTGACCTCCTAGAAAGTATTTCAAAGTATTTTAATGTGTTTTCGTGTGCAAGAGGTTAGGTGGACGATGCCGAATTCGATCCGGCAGGTGGTGGGTAAGGTGGCCCCGAGAAAGATTCCATCTATATCCGGCCGAAAACACTGACTCAACGAGACTAATCAAGGTGCTAACCATTTAGTAGTTTCCTCGTCAATGATGACATCAGGCCACGGTTTAGTCAACATTTCCTCAAAAATGTCTTCAACACGTTTGGCTTGATGGATGTCATATTTTTCTATTGCCAACTTGTAACTTTTCTCGCAGTGGATATTTGCCATTTCCCGGGCAACCGCTCTCAAAAGTGAAATGAGAAGAGTAGGTAAAATATCAGACCTTCATCGATTGTGTTGTAGAACGGCTCCTCTGACTGGGATAGCAACCTCGACAGATTCCAATCTCGAAGGTTCGAATTAAAGAAACACTGAAGACTAATGTAGAAAGAACAACCCTACTCAACCCATACAAAAGCGTTCGCAGACAGCCTATAGGTACAGGCCGTTCTCATCATCCATACACGAGATGGCAACGGGGCGTACATAACAAACATACTTGCAAAGTTTGATATCCCGAAACGCTGATATAACATCAGTCCAGGAATAAGTCTTTCCCGTCATGAACTTAAATAGAAGTCCATTTTTGAAGATACCGTAGACAGGAGGACCTATTTCCCGTTCGGCGTAAAGTTTGGAATTTCTTATCTCGACATCTCTTTGTTGTCCGAATTCGATATCAGTGCCGAAGATTCTTGCCACGATCCAGTCGTTCTTGTTGTCTTCGTCGATGTAGCATGCCAGCACATGGTTCATGTAACCCTGGACGAGGAACTGCAGGAAGAACATAAAGTGAGATTCTAGAGCACATTCAAGCACGAATTCGAGTAGACGTGCTGAAAACCACCAGAAGCCTCTGGGAGTGATGAGGAGCGCTCTGAGCGTCTATCTAACTACGTCACTTGAAGGTGTTCGAACAAACTTCCTGTCCATCAAACACACGAAGTCATACCAGAATTGAATGCAACTTTCATGAACATGAACATGAGAATGCAGGTCAATGTAAAAACACAAAAAAATCTTGATTAGTAGTGGTACATCCTGTCCACGATGTCTGGTATAAAACCCGGCAGACTGAAATCGAAAAAAGAATTTAGGCCCAGCCCAATGCACGGTCTTTTGGCTTTTATTTAAACAAAGCACATTCGCACCTAGGCCTAAATTCCCTTTGTTCTGCAGTATCAGGGCTAATCTTGATAACACTGGCCCCCACGAAACGACTTTGGGGGTGGTCGATGGCCTTACTCGACAAGGGCAAATATGTACGTTACGTTCCCGCGATCTCTCTAAACGAGAACACCCATATTAATGTAAACCTGCATCAGAAAGCAAACTTCGTACCTTGAAGTGAATATCATCCCTTTTCCAAGCAGGGCGGACAACCTCCAAGACATCTCGAAGTGCCCCATCGTAGTTCTTAGGGTCTACTTCAATGCCCACCTCCGGTACAGCCGCCATGATTGCCAGTCGATTTCTCGGGGAATTTGCTTGTTGCTGCCGTAAGCACTCCTGTTTGTTGGTAACTAATCCAAATCTATTAATAACGACCACGTCTATCACCTCATGCCCTAAATATCGAATAAGCACCGGTCGTTCACTGACCAACTCAATCATTGGGTTTCAGTGCCTCACATAAGATTATGAAGTGGGCGGTATACCTTCAACTCCACGAACTAAGGCCTTATCGTCAATTTTTATCTAAATCAGTCGGATAATTGATTAATCATGTGAAACACTTGCAAGACTAGGTCCATGATTTAGCGATCTCAAATCATTGCGGGTCAAGATGGACTAGGTCAAGTGCTATCACTTTAGGTTTACTTGTGGCCAGCTTACTTAGTTTTCACCTTAATTTTGACAACAAAATAATTTGACTTGGTATCCTGGTGCATTGATTTTGAGAATAAAATATCAGTTAGGCTGGCCTTTACTCATATACATCCTACCGTAAATTACCAATAAAGTGGTCATTCAGCGAACTCTCAAATTCTAACAGCGATCACTATTTTCATGCGAAATATCATGCCCATAATGCCTGTCCAATTTCAACATTGATTATTCAGGCTGTTATGTGAAGTTGTCACTGTACCTGTTATATTTTGGTTTGGAGTGACATCATAGAAACACAATTTTTTTGTGAGATTAGTATGAATAATTTACCACGGCAACAAAGCTGGTTGCCTGGATAAGAGACAGACTTGTCTGTTTTCCAGGTGTATACCAGTCTGGACCATCACGCAATTTTAATCCGTCCAAAAAAACCCGTAAAAACAACCGTAATGGATAGATTAGTGGCACTTCTGATGATCTTACTGTCAAGCCAAAGGACTCAAGTTGCAGGTAAGGATGCCTGTCGAATCATACGAATTTATTTTCTCCAAATGATTGATTGGCGCCAAAACATTCAATGGTGATTTTGATATTGTAGCCCGTTGGCAAGACGGGTTGTCGCGCATCCAGGGTCAGTGGAGACCGGACGTGAGTGAAAAGTTGACTTCGTGACAGAATGTTTCTTCTGGTGCGGTGGGTGAGTCGAGGTGAGAATTCACTGCTACATTTGCTTCAGAGTATTTTTGAGACAGTTCCATACTTTCATTTTCAGCGACATTGAGTGTCGTTGGTTACACGCATCGATTTGGTGACTGCGGTTCAAATAATATCAAGAAGATGATTCCCGCCAATAAGGACCAGTGTGGTGATGAATGTAACATTTTCGCCAACTGCAAGTCGTTTGTCTGGGTGGACAAAGGAAGCAGCAGCAGTTACTGTTTTTTAAAGACGAGTGACTGCGCATTCTTGAGAAGTGAAGACGTGATGACCTATCATTTCTTCAACAAGCAAGGGAGTCGAGGTGAGATCAACTAGGTGGACTTTAACAATAGTCGTTATCCACCCTCGTATGAAGAATGCCAACACTATAGGTTGAAGCAGACATACAGACCAAGTCAGTCACAAAACTGCGCATATCAAGCACCTCGAAACCATCATTCCCCCCCCCCCCCCGGCCGCCTAAAAGTCCCCCTTCAAATAGCTTTTGTTTAAAACCACTGTTTGAGCTGAAAATATTCTATTTGAATTCTAGCATACAAGGAATATAAACTCGACGGGACAGATACGAATGTACAGTGAGTATTTTGCTCACGTCGACTATAGTGTCCTCCCTGATTTTCAACCAAAATGTGGTGTCAACAGTCCAGGTTCAAGTCAAGTCTCAATGCATCGAAACAAAGCCGAGGCAAATATTAGGCTTCCCAGATTCCTGATTTTTTTATGTCAATGTTCCCTGCATGCTGTCTTTTTCAAATTGATGCCTTTTCCCGAAACTCATGACCAACAATCTCTTCTGTAGTTAATATCGACTATCGTCCCAAGCCAATCACCGAATACAGATACTTAACGATTTTAAATCATTTTCATATTTTTTTTTACGTAAAGGCTAAAAGGAACTGCCAAATTTGTAGATTCAACTACTTTTGGGAAGGTGTTATCATTCTCAAACACAGCAATTGCTCAGGTCCCAAAGATGCCGATAAGGACCACAAGCTTCTCCATTGCGGCGTATGTCAGGTTCCGATCTTTTGGAAGGTATGTGAAAGTAGTCGGTGCAGCGACCTCTGAGACCTTCTTATTTCCAAAAAATCGAATACATGATAGCCATGTCCATGTATAAATAAAGTGTGCATTATAACTGCATTATCGTTCCGTCGAACTGGCAAACGTATTCAGTACGGGTTTCCCCATCCTGAACCTCGTGATCTATACTCCCTTTAAACATAGCCGGGGTTATATCTTGATAAGATGCAAAAACCTTGGTGGTCAAGATGAGGTTTCCCATATCTTTTGACAGCCTAACAAATCAGGATCTTTAATAGTTTCTTACTGGGTCTCTTGTAAGAATGTTCTCGTAAGTCTGGTGCATCTCTGATTCTAACGTCTGGGGAACAAGGCTCCGTAATCGCAGTCCCTGTTACCTGCTATTAAGGTGGGGATTCGGGGATATTATGGCGTATTGACATAACATCTTGAAACATTACATCATAAAGTAGCAATATATATAAAGCATAGGTTGGACTAACTCATGACCGGTCTTCAATTTCTTTTCATAGCATACAAACTATCTTTTCGGACTTCACGCGCTTTTGGAAGTTTATATTTCGAGTGAACTACGACGACAGAGTATACCTAGCTCTGAGGCGAAACATCAACAGTGAGGGAGCCGATCCAAGCCAAGACTTGGTTGAATTATCAGGGGGTGACATATCACAACTTCCTCGGGCCAACACTTGGCAACTGCTTGCATGTAGCTGGAACAGAGAAACTCGCGTAGCTAAGATATATTTAAATGGAGTTGTAGTCGGTGAGTATCAGATCCAGCCAGCTGACTCGTAGCACATCACAAAGTAATTCGCTTTATTAAGGTGAATTTAAGTTATATTTAGACGCTGTTTCCACTTTGAAGTAAGTAAGTAAGTATGTAAGTTTATTCACTCCAAACGACCACGTTCGTGGTATTCAGGAGGTCTACATAAATAAAGTGTTTAAAGATGGAAACAATAAATGTACATCATCTTACATAATTTGAATCCATTCGTACACAGGTGTACTGTGTTATCTAATTACTACTTAACACCATTTGTTGTTTGACATCAAAACTCTATAGCATGTAATTCCGTACATGATTTTTCGCAAAATTAGTTGTCACGGGTCCATGATCTGTCGCATGTTATCTCACCATTTTATTCAGCCACGCTATTAACAAACTACATGTAATTGAATGTTGTCCACGTTGGCTCTCTTACAAAATGTTCACCGTTAACCTAGTACAATTATCAAATTCAAAGCCCTTATTCTCGTTCGAAGTCGCAAAAGTTATTAACTGTATTGAGTAATTAATTGTCAGTCTTGTCGCATCCACTGCAGCTGTAAATTTCTCCATCAATGAATAAAGTGTCTATTGGCTTTCTTTCCGTCGCGTTTAGCGCTGCGCAATATTGCATGGGTGCAGTAGCTTTCTGTGGTTCTCTATCCGTTTCGGAAGAAATGGGTGCTCAAAAGCACCAGCGCGTGTTGACAGTTACTACATATGTAAATCGTCTCACCCACTGTACCTATAGTTATAGCTAAATCTTCAAGTCCTTTCGAACTGTTGTCATTACCAGCCGATTATCAACATAGATTGATCAAAAGTTGTAAGTTCTATTTTTTCTGAACTCATGCCGATCTACCGTCGTGCGTATATTCATCCTTCAAAGGAGGAGACTCGACCTAGACACAAAAACAGTACTTTGCCTTTTCTTAATTAGATACGAAGTCGCCAAAGGCCGAGTACACCGACCTTGATCTTCAATTGAACGACCATCCCCTATACGAGATAGGGGGTAATCCGAGCTCCGGCTGGTATCTGCAGGGAGAGATGGCTCGTCTCAAGATATTCTTTTACCCCATCAGTCAAGCTCAGGTAGATGCCTTGTACGAGAGACGTAAGTCCGATTTTTATGAGATTAGCGATGAAATAGGGGTGTAAAACCAGACCAGATCGGATTCGTACGCGTTTACACGGCACACCAGTCTCGACCGATCCATATCGACCTAGATCGGTTTGGTTTCGTGTAAACGGCCCCAAATCTCGTAACGTCTAAAGGCATGCGTAAGAATTGTGGGATATTAGATGTGTGTGACACACAGTGTCAGCAGTTCTTATTCCTTGTCGTATGTTGACTGGCCCACACATGTCTTGCTGCAAAAAGTTGTAGGCACACGCATGTCTTAAAATCATACCAATTTCCCAACCTTATCCAAACGTTTCGATCAAGTCTAACTGCACTGCTCGTTTACTCACGACGGCAAATTTTAGAAGTAGCAACTGAGCGACATTATGATTGGTTCTTCGAAGTATCTGTGTAATCCATGGCGGACGTTGAAAATAATGTTATATTTCACGTTCAACGTAAAACAAAATACCTTAAACGATACGCTTTCTTTTGAAAGCATTGATAGACCTAATAATTACTCTTAAAAGTGTCACCGTCGTTATTTGTCTGATAGTATACATCGTCAATTTCAAACTTTGGTTGTTGCCGTCACCGCAGCAGCACTGAGCGTTAATCAGGAGTGTATGAAGCATAGACGTACCAGTATAGCGTTGAAATTTGGCCTTGACTGCGGTAATCTTCAAATTTCAGTTGCTGATGAGACTACGACGTACGTCCTGGTGGGGCAGGAGGAAATTTCAGACACGCCTCAGGCGACGTTCCAACTGAACTCACTTATCCAGTGTGCAGTGCAGTGTCAAAGACAAAAGATGTCGTCAACCACCACATGCCAAGAGTTCGTCTACATTGCAAACCTTGGAGTTTGTAAGCTATACGGGGGGAAAACGACTGGTACCTCGAGTGCGAGTGGAGGAAACACTGTTCAGCATTTTCGGCAGGGGTGAAACACGTTAAACCCGAAATTAACAAAACACTCATTAACTCGTTGGGTAACACAGTGCGACAAACACGGTGCAAGGACTAAGGTATCTGGCTATGCTGAAGTGATGATGTTTTATTTAACGCACACATTACATATTAGGCTTAGCAACTTTACGAACTTACTTTTTCCATTATGCTTCCAATCCCACAAATGTTGATGTACAAGAAATAAAGTGTCGTTTAAAAATAGTGTTAGTAATGGCGAATGTGTTAATGTTTTGTAAACATGAATTGATGAGTCAATATGGCCTAATGGGTAAATCGACCCACATGAAGAGAGTTATCCGCTTGGTCCCAGCATTAAAGTGCATATTGTCTCACGCGTTAACATCCATAAGCAAAGAATAGGCCTACGTCTTCGATGCCAACCTTGTAAAAAGACTAACAGTAAGTAGCTCGAGTATGGAAGGAGTGAACACCACAATTCAGCATTTTCGACAAGGAAATAGATTAAGGGCCCAAACAATCTGTATATTGCAACTCGATGAAGAACAGTTTTGGATGAAAACCCAACGGACATACATGCAAGGACATATTGGGTGATATGAATAAAGACTAGCAAATGCTTTTATCTAAATCTCCTTGTACATTTACACTAGGCCTTCCTGTACAAAACCCGAGTAAAAGCATTTGCTAGTCTTTATTCATATCACCCCATTGGAACGATTTAGCGCACATGGCACATATAGTGTATTTAGGATTGGCGGCTTATGTTTAAGCAATTAACAATAAGTGCGTATTTGCAAACGTTTCGCAAAAAGCTATACATTGTCATGTTGATTACAATGAACCAAGCGGAACGCCATGGCTCTTCAGTCGATGCATAGTGCTTGGATCATCATTGCATAATTTATCGAAATGCTTCGACTGTACGATATACAGAGTTCCAAACTCGCACATTGCCGAAATTAAAAAAATCAGACACTGGAATTGAGCAATTGCCGGCATGTTTGATAATCCTATATATACGACCAGTTCAGACTGTAAATCTTATTCAGGCCGAATTAGTGTCACTTTCTCTCATAAAACGTTTTGTTTTATTAATAAACAACAAAATATGATCTTTATGAATAGAATCTGACACTTACTGGTGGGTTTTAAGATGATTGTACGTGACTGGACAGTCAACTCCAATCATTTGCCGGGTTTGGGCGTAAAGGGTGTTTGTATCTAAACTCCAATCACTAGGCTGACATGTTCGCAGACTCCATTATAATTACTGTCTTCTCCCACTTAACCGAGCGCCAGGAAAATGGCTCGAAAATGACTAAGTCCAGAAACATGGTAGTCTGTAGTTTTTTACCGGTGGGCTGCAAACATTCAATATGACAGCCAATTATAGTGATCAATTGTTATTGGAAGACAACTTTGTAAATGTTGTCAATTCAATAATGCCTGGTAGCTAGCTTTATCATAGACCCCAGATTAGAAATTTCTGGTCAACAAACACTATAGGCATAAAATGAGGACGCTAGTTGTATTGTATTCATTCATTCAGTACAGGACTACCCCATGTCAATGTTCATGTCTTTTATCCACTTACGTGGAAGGTATTGGCATTGCCCACGAAAAGGGCGTCAATTATCAGCTGTGGCTGTTCTTTCTAATGTTCGCCTGCCATCAGTAAAATCGGCCTATTCATTTGCGATTCAGCCGCGCTCGGTTAAGTGGGAGAAGACAGTATATCCTTGGTGATGCTAATGGCTATTGTAATGTACGTTTTCCAAAAGTGAGATTTATTTATGAAGCCGACGATAATATACAGGACATTTATCTGCCGTAATGAATAATTCCTACGTACTGGAAATAAATATATCGACCGAAATCATTAGTAGCCGCAAATTGTCGACGACTGAAAGATGTCGACTTGGTTACCTTTGTAGCGACACACAATTCAAGTTATTTAACATTGATCAGCACTATCGTCCCGAAAAACGCTACTAAAGCGCATTGCCGAGCAAGGTGCGTGTTTATTCGAGCTTTCAGTTCGCCATTTCCGATGGAAGTAACAAATATGGATGGGTTGGTGATGATGGTGGTACTTCTATCAATTCATAGGATATCATCTGCAGGTAAGATATCAGAGATAATCGGGTAGATGACACTATCAATGCTGAAAAGACTGATAAAAGGTTACCGAATGTCTCGAATTTATTTAAGGAACGATCGGGCGGATTTATTGTTGCTGTATTAAATCTTCCTGACGCAATATATGGTCGGACGACTGCATGGACACCAGGGATATCGTTGATGCGTAATTATAATCGCGGTTGTCGCATTCGCAGTTTATCAAGCAAATGCAAGGTGTGACGGGCGATTACATAATAAGCTATTACCCCTTCTTTTTCCTGATCAACTGCAAACTTGCTATGCACCAGTAAAATCGCCTCTGAAAAAGGAGACGAGAATAGGTTTGAATGGGAATCGTTGCATGTGTGATGTTGTACCAGCGGTCAGTGTCATGTGTCATTCCTGCTTAAACTGTTTTTTTATAGTGCACAAAGAATACAAACTTGACGGGACAGATACGGATGTTCAGTGAGTATCATGACGTGTATCATTAAGGAGCCGGTACGAGGTTTGACCCTTTACATGTACACATCAACTGATGACTTTAGTGAGTGTTGTGATCCTCTTTAGCTGCGCCTGAATCTCAACTGCATGTACGGTTTGGGAGCCCTGCTATGCAAGGAAGTCTTATAGGCCATCTTGACCCTCAATGTATTGACATTGCCAATACCGCTGGAAGTTCCGTAATGGTCTTTGGCTTGATCAGTGACCTCTTAGAATGGGTTTTATGATATATGTACATGTGTCAACTTCGATCTGTGACTTTCAGATTAGGGGCACCAGGAAAAGTCCAACCCACGTTTATAAAATCGGCGACTTTCGGGAAGGTTTTATCATTTTCTGGTTTTGCGATCGCTCGGGTTCCACGAGTAGAGATCGGGACAACAAGCTTCTCGGTCGCGGTCTATGTCAGGTTCAAAACCTTTGGAAGGTACGGTAAATAAGCTCGCTGTGTAACTGCTAAATAGGACCGGTACTATCATCAGCCGAAAGAACCTATCGTGATGTTGTCGCGATGAAGCCCGCACGGAAGAAGCGGGCTCGAAAGGCATAGATAGCAGTCAGTCCTAGCCAAGAGTTTTAGTTGTCGATGATGAGTGCTCCTGTTATAAGTCGGGTGTGCGACGCGATTCCCATCTTCTTTCGGCAAAAAGGAGAAAGTGACCAAGATGATCCTTTCTGTTGTCAAAATTGGCCACAATTTATTGTGCGCAGTTATCGAGCATCCTCAACTTAACGGTAGATTTTACGAGTTTTAAGTAGAATGAATAACTTTATGTCTATTGATTCCCAATACTTGGACATCGCTAAAACTTCTTCATGCTAGTGAAAGTACATGCATGTATAGGAGGTGATATATAAAAGCATCATGCAGATCTATCGGCGGGGTGCATCACGATCCCTCCTCAAGGACTCGAGAAGACTAAGATTACGCACACCGCCGATAAATCAGCAAGGAGATCATAGGATGTGCTTGATACAGCGTTCATAGAGTAAATTACATTGATGTCCATTTCTTTTTCAAAGCTCTCAGACTATATATTCGGATTTCACCCGCTATTGGCAGTTCTTGACAAGGGTGACCAATAGAAACCAACTGTTCTTAAACCTGAGGCGAAACATCAACAGTCAGGGTTCTGACCCCGCTCAAGACTTAGTTACTGTTACCGGGGGTGACATATCAAAAGGTCCTCGGAGCAACACCTGGCAACTTCTTGTTTATACCTGGAGCAGGGAGACCCGGACTGCTAAAGCTTACCTCAATGGAGCCTTAGTCGGTATGTTATTGAATTGGTGAAAGTGACATACGTTTTTGTTAACGACGTGATTCGTTAGTGTGCATGCACATTTTTTATTGTGTCCCCTAAGTAATTAGAACTAATCATCGCCGTAGAATACAGAAACTGTAAAAAAGCCAGTGCGATGAGAATTTGCTTAGTGTTTCTCATCTGCATGCAATACATTCTTATTATCTGTTCTTCGTGATTGTTTATTGCCTTTTCTTTGAATAGGCACCATGTCACCGAAGGCCGAGTACACAAACCTTAATTTGCAAGTGAACAACCATCCCTTATACGACATCGGAGGTAACCTAGTCTATGGCAATCATTTCCAGGGAGACATGGCTCGTCTCAAGATATTCCTTTACGCCATCACTCAAACCGAAGTAGCCGCTTTGTATAAACAACGTAAGTTTAAAAGGTATTTCATTGCAACTGGGTGGTTTTGAATGTGGCCTCAAAACACTAACTTATTACTGAGCCTAAGCGCCACTGGAAAAGAGGGACGGTCATCTCCCAGTGACGACCATGCAGCAGATCTTTTTGGGATACATGTTTATATACTCGTATCCCACGGATCGGTTGCCCTAAGAAAGTGATACATCTATATTATTGAATGCATAGCAACTAGAGCGTGAAGCTTTGCCTGTAACACGTTTTAAACTCAAAAGCAAATTTGGCAAGTAAAATTACAGGCAATTGGTTTGTTTTAAATGTATCTTATAAACTCCTTCCCCAACCCACATCACACTGATCTTTCCCCAACAAAATAGTTTCTTATATCTAATCGATTCAAAAAGAAAATGGGAACGACCATGCTGGGTCATCATTCCAAATACCGTTTACGAAGGCTTGCTGACTGAACATTCATCCATGGTAAGAAACAAATATGTCTCCGGTATAAAGTTGCCTTGTACGTTTCAGTTGTTTACGGTACGGACAGCAGCACATACGTGCAGGTGGGGCAACAGGAGGTTTCAGATACGCCTGGGGCGACTTTCCGAACAAACACTCTCCTCTATTGTGCCCTGCAGTGCCATGAAGTGAATCGGGACCTGACATCCGCCGCCATATGCCAGGAATACGTCTACATTGAAAACCTTGGACTTTGTAAAATATACGCAGAGAAAGCGACTACGCCAGAAGCGGGCGGAGTTAACACCGTAAAACATTATAGAGTAGTATTAAAGTATGAATGAGTATGAACCATGTTCAAGCTTACATTAGGTTGGCCGGATACAAAATCAACGGGGCCTTGTCTCCTTCCATTTCGTCCGCCGAAACTTGTTTTCGCCTCCTCTCAAGTTTGTAGTATCGACTCCTTGCAATAATGCTAGTTTTTTTCATAATTCGCCTGATGACATTATCCCGTTAAAATCAAAATATCATGAGAATGTACCTCACATGGTTTTGGTAGACCTGTGGAGAAACGTGGCTGATAAGCGAGATAGGAATAATGAGTCGATTGGGAAAAGATCACACAAAAAGTGTAAGGCTATTGGTTCGCCAAGTCAGTTAGCTCAATATCATAATAGTAAATTGCCTTGTAAATAAACTGCTAAATATAACTTCTTTTGTTAGTTCATTCTTTTGCAAATAAAAAGATATCGAATGTGATAACTCACTAAAAGTAGCCATTGATCCTATAATTAGCCAGTTAAACCTTGGGAGAACGCACATTTGTTCGATTGAATGACTCCTCATAATTAAGAGTCAATCGTGGATTGGCAATATGTTATGCTAAGAAATATTGAACTGAGATCACTGGGTACATTTTCTAGCCCATCAACCGGTGAATAAGGAAAGTGGCTAAGTGGAAAACTGTCTGCACCATTGGTATCAACCATGTTTAGGCTTCGTGAGAGCGAGAAAGAAGCTTGCCTTCATGCTTGTAATCAAAATCAGTACTAAGAGCAGACGGGTCAAATACCCTCCCGTGTCAGGACGAAGTCGAGTACTCGGAAATGGTCGTCATGAACATTTCGGGATCTCTTAGGCCTACTAAATATCATCACCCATCACTCCCAGTGCAACCGATAGCGATGCCTCGGCCATGAAGAGTACTCAGAAATGGTGATCAGGGCCGAGGGGTTGCTGCAGGCACCGTAGAGGATACGAATCGAGTGAAAGCTTCCGAAAGATGCAAACTGAAATCAATACACAAAGTGTAGCTTTTTATTGTTCAACGCTAATATACCATATCACTGTTATTTCATCTGTTTACTGGTGTTACAAAGTTGGTCTTCGTCTGATCTATTGTATCTTGACCCTCAATGTATGCTTTACATACGTATGGGCGGAGGTGACGGAGGCAATACCACTGGAAGTTCAGTATGGATCTATTGCATTTGTTGCCTTAGATTCTGTAACTCATTTTGACTCCATATTCGGACAAATCATTGCTGTCCCTCCGCTCGGTCGCTGGAGGGGCGCGTTGAGCTGGACTGAAAGGACTTGTACTCGTAGGTTGTGAAAAATGACAGAGCCCCAATCAGTTATATTCCTTATTGATTCACGAGCTTCTGGTTTGCCTCACTTGCCGTACACTCTCATTCACAGAATAGATTCAAAACTGCCGGAAACAGTGCTTTTTCACACTTCCGCGCCATGCCTCGTTGTGGTAGTTGAAAAAATTAGGCGTTGGCAGTGCAAGCTCAGAAACAACAGGAGTTCCTATTGATTGTCAGCTCTTGTCGGGATGAACTTTTATAAAGTTTGAAAGACACAATAGGCATGATAGAGGGTCGTGTGTAGCTGTTTCGAGACAAGTGTTTTGACTCTCAGTTAGATAGGTACTCATCTCGCACACTCGTGATGATTCAACCGAAATCTCATTTACCCTAATCCAAACAGAATACTTTGTCGTCCGAAATGTGCCGCTGGATGTTATTTGGCCATATTGGACTTACATGTAGCATGTCTACAAAATAATCATAAGCAAAGGGACAGGTATTTTTCATACATTTGTTTGTGTTCTTTGACGTAGTAACACAAAGGCAATGGGATAACCTTCGACAACCTTCTAAGAGAGATAAGGCATCATTATGAGACTGTTCCTGCTCGTTGTCCTTTGTCTTTTCTTGCTCGGAAGTGTCAGGGCTGTTCTATATAAAGGTAAGATACAAACATTTCCCTTTTAGCAGTTTAACCTATCATTTTCCACATCTCGTACTTATCGGTCTAAACGCTGCACTAACTTCTGAAATGGGCGAGGCGGAATTAATTTCAACAAGCCTATTGGCGTTAAGTTCACAATGCTCTCTTCAACATGAAGGTATTTGAAGTTTTGCAAAACCTTCAAGGGCTTTCGGCCAACACAAATACGTACCCCGTAAAAGTTTTTCGGTCAAATAAAAAAAAAACCTATCGGTTATGAGATTCTGAAAAAACCTCCAAGGGATTATCACTTCAGCATATTCGTCATAGCTGAAAAACTATTAAAGCTTCTTCACAAGTCCAAAAGCTATATTTCTAAGCGTCTGGGATCGGTCTGGCATAGTTCACATCGATCTCGTCCACCATGCCGGTGTAAAAGTAAAAAGTGTCCCCCCTAGAAAAAGTGTCCGGGCCTATTGTATTCTGACAGATTATGGCATATGGCTCTATAGAGGCAATGACCGTCAATAGCTCAGCGCATAATAGAATCCTTTGTTCCCGGACATTTTATCCTAGGACATTTTAAACTTCTACACCGGCCACGCCGTATTGGCTTTCATCAAGTACATGCGTTACCAACAACAATACAAGCCACGTCATGAGTTTGATGTGAACTACTGATACAAAGGTGGTGCTCTCTCTCGGAACGGGCTGTCGGAAACGGATATGGAAAATGAAAGGTATTGTTTCAATGATACCTGTTTACATGTACATGTATATTGATATTTGAACCCCGGAATTTGAAATTCTGTCATAATGCTTCCTGTTCCAGGTGTGTACATTACACTGTAAATCTGGGTGCTTTGAATTAAAACACTTTTTAAAACAGATAAATAAAGAGCACTTCAACATGTCTTTTCTAAAAACATGAAGTGTTTTGTTGCCGAAGCATCCAGTGTTTTGGGGGTAAACACTTTTACTGTTTTACATTTTAACAGATGGTGTTTTTGGTATCCATGGAAGAAAAACACATGACAGTATTTATAAACAAAACACCATTTACATGTTTATCCATGTCACATGTCTAAATAAGTGTTTTAAAACATGTATCTTTGAGATACAGAAAAATTAAGGCCAATTTAAAACCCAAATTTTATTGAAAACACTTGAGAAATGGAACAAATATTTAACAATTTTTAACAAATGTACATTATTGAATTCAGATACCTTTCATAAGGCCAGTGGGTTTACACCAAAATCACTGCTGGCTACAGTAACAGTAAAGATAGAATTGACAGAGTCAGCCTCCACCGCTGGCTCTTACATAAAACTATACAAATATAATTGACTGAGTCATCCAGCAGATAACAGTTTCACTTATAATCACAATACCAGTGCGTTTACATCAAAATACCAACGTTCTACTTACTGCTGGCTCTCACATGAAGCTTAGTAAAAAACGGATCGACAGTCTCATCGTGTGGTCATGTCCTATGATATGTTCACTTGTCATAAAACCAACAATTAACGATATAAAACAAATATTTAACAACTTTTAACAAATGTACATTATTGAATTCGGATACCTTTCAAAAGGCCAGTGAGTTTACACCAAAATAACGAAGTTCTATAGGTGTACGCTGTGTTACGCACTATCTCGTTGACAGTTGTAAGATCCATGTGAAATTTCGTCGAATCGCATTTGGTGTACCTACCCTCATCAAATTAAACTGTACTCTAACGATTACTGAAATAAATATTACTGTGTTTTGTTGTCTGTATCTCAAGGAGAAAATTACTGTTAATAGCTAACTTTGAACGTGATTTCCTGCACGAGTCAATTAACTGTGTGAACGGAGTAAGCAACATGGTGAATAACTTATCGGAAAGTGTCAGGAATGAGTCTGAATAACAATTATTAACCGACTGGATGATGTGTGCGTGCGTGTGTGAGGGTGGGGGGGCTAAATCGATTGGAGATTCCCACAAGTGTTTCACAACACTCTAAAAGGGCTAGAAGATACCCTTTTGTATTTGACAACTCTTAGAGTATGTTCTCCTAGAAAGGTTTCACTTCTGTTAACTTTTTTTACCATTTCAGCACTTAGAGAATGGAACCTAGATGGCACAGATTCCAATGTCAGGTAAAACGTGTTTGAAAATATAGACCTACCATTAGTACATGATTCCATAAACAGTCAGCTCCAATGAGCTTTTTACTCAATTTCAATGGATATTTTATCGAAGACAGACTTTGTATATAATGACTTTCTATGCATCATCTTGAAGCTGAGAGTTCAAGCTTTCCAATGGTACCAAGCATCCTGGAGTATGATAAGTTGGTCTTTGCTTCTCTATTTCTCGAGATCTG
This sequence comes from Lineus longissimus, assembly GCF_910592395.1. Classification (NCBI taxonomy): domain Eukaryota; kingdom Metazoa; phylum Nemertea; class Pilidiophora; order Heteronemertea; family Lineidae; genus Lineus; species Lineus longissimus. Next base: position 25,893,721 of record NC_088309.1, on the reverse strand, counting down.
GGAGTAGCGACGCGTAAATTCCCCCGGATCGGAAGAGTCAAGATTGTCATGAAATGTTACGTCTTTCAAAACTGTCTTGATTGCGACTTCAAGTCGTTCGTCTTCAGTTTCAGAGTAGGCATATGATCAAAGCATTCCGACATATTCCGGGCATAACTGAGAACACGCCAAGGTTGCCAAATGCTTCTCTTTCTTACATTTTACAATTAATTTATGCACGTTTACCCGCCTTCTTTCAGTCTTCTTGGTAACGCAATCTACGAGAAATCATGCGACTTTGGGAAGGTTCTCTCGCTTCAGGACCACCATGCCCAACTTAAACTGCCTTCTCTCGGGAAACTTACCAAATCAAGCTTCACGTTGGCGCTGTATCTTAAGTTCCGTGATATCAGACAACAAGGGCAATACTTCAAAATTCTTGGTGGAGAACCAGAGGTCTATCAACTTTGGGGTTCACATGATGGACAACTGTACTTTGATTTCATTACGGGTTATGATCATGATACGTGTGCGGTCGATATGAAAAGACGCCTTGAGTATGCCCAGACTGGCAAATTAGGAAACGATCTGATTCAGGAGGCAGGATACTGTCTTTATGGTGAAGGCTGGGGCGTTAAGAGCAATACTAATGGTGAAACGGGTGAAACTAATGGACAAAGTAAAGTAAAAGGCGAAAGCGTAACACCAGTAGCTGTAAAAAGCGTCAGTGTAACGGCACCGGCAACTGTAAAAAGTGTCAGTGTAACGACACCGGCAACTGTAAAAAGCGTCAGTGTAACGACACTGGCAACTGTAAAAAGTGTCAGTGTAACGACACTGGCAACTGTAAAAAGCGTCAGTGTAACGACACCGGCAACTGTAAAAAGTGTCAGTGTAACGACACCGGCAACTGTAAAAAGCGTCAGTGTAACGACACTGGCAACTGTAAAAAGTGTCAGTGTAACGACACCGGCAACTATAAAAAGCGTCAGTGTAACGACACCGGCAGCTGTAAAAAGCGTCAGTGTAAGTACTTCTGCAGTGAAAGTTGGTGAAGAGGTCAAAGGCGACATCAAGGTCAATATCAAAGGTAGCAAGGGTCTTTGCAAGGGTAAAGGCCTCGTTTGGAGTAGTAAAGTCCATAGCAAGGGCAGTAAAAGCCATGGCACGGGTAATACAGGCCTCGGCAAGAGTACTAAAGGCCATAGCAAGGGCAGTAAAAACCTTTGCAAGGGTAGAAAAGGCGATAGCATGGGCAGTAAAGGCCACGACAGGGGTAGTAAAGGGCACAGCAAGAGCAGTAAAGGCCACGGCAATGGTAATAAAGGCCATAGCAAGGGCAGTAAAGGCCACGGCGAGGGTAGTAAAGGCCATAGCAAGAGAAGTAAACGCATGGGCAGATGGAAACGTAGTTTAGAACAAGACGGCTACATTTTCGACCCAAATGAGAATGAATTCGTTGTGAACAGGAATGCGAAAGTGGATTATGGGGATTATGGGGATGATGATGATGATGATGTGGAAGAAGAAATCAGCGATAGTGATCTGGTGGACAACAGCTTAGAATCACTAGAGAGTGAAAACCCATGGAGAAGTAATGAAAAAGACGAAGACGATGAACGTGATTTGAGAGATGAAGGAACGCGACAGGAACCGGGGAGAAAGAAGCGTGATGCCAGCAGTCAGAGCCATTTTGAACTTCATCAAATCAAAGTTGGCAAAGTCACAAATAGATGGCAGAGGATTGTTGTCAGTTGGGATCGAGAAGAGGAGATTGTCCGAGTGTTTCGCAATGATGTGATGATCCAGGAGAGTCGGATAGGACCAGTCACCCTCGCTGCACACAAGATGCGGCAGATTCCGCACAGCTTTGTCGGTGAGGCGGCGGAGGTGATGTTGTATCCGTTCGCCATTACTGAAGGCCACGTCAGCGGAATAACGAAGAGAAGTACTTCTTTACATTATCTAACTTTCACCTATCTTTTTCCTCTTTCCGACGCCCTCCCACCCACTTGAAGAACCACAGGGTTCATGTTTACAACTAGGCCGACAGTTGGCTGACACTTGAATGAATTCGGGTATCTATAAAACCCATCCTAACGGATACAATCAGTCTCAACAAGTTGAAAACCTACTAGACATTTATATATATATTGATATTTTCCTCGTTTCCGCGACGTGGCTTAAATATTCCCGAGATTTCAACAACTTACTGATGGATCAACTGTCCTGAGAGTTCCGACATGCGTAACATAGCGCGTGTGTGCACGCCAATTCTCAACTTTCGGTGGTGAAAGCTGGGAGTTCCGTGGCGGGAATCCGCTTGAGATAACGATCGAAAAATTGCAATTTTCAGGATACTTCCTCGCACCCCTCCATTTAAGACCACTTCATTTCATTTTTTCAGACTTATGCAAGGAAGGTGAGCATATAGAATTACACTACACTGATATTTCATCCCACCTCAGAGTACACGCTATCAAGTGTCTCTGATGTAGTTGTCTTCATCAGACGTTTAGTTGAATAATAACTCGGCAGGTGACACTACTGAGGGTCCCCTGAAATAGTACCATGGTTTCAATACCAATCTCGGCCTCCCTTCTCATTCAGGTTCGCGGTACAACGATCTTCAGCAGATGGTAGGACGGTCACCGCCGAAGACGCAATCAGCGCAAACAGTCAAAGCCGGCAGTCTCATCCAATGTTTAAAGACATGTCTCGAATTCTGTGAACAGAGGAAATGTCCCTGTTTTGAACTGGTCTACAAGGAAAGCACGAAGGAGTGCAGTTTGTACGGCAAACCACAGCGTTCAAAGAAACTTCAGGGTGGGACAAAGCCTGTACCAGGAGTATATCACTTCCGTAGAAAGGTTGTTACCTAAGGGACATAAGGCTACTACAGGGTGGACTCCGGAGGGTGGCCAAAATCAAATTGTCTCATTGTTATAGTCACGGCATACCGATCATCCATAACCATGAGGGTGAACGATGAAACCTAGATCAGGATACATTTTGTTGAAACTTTACTTTCTCGAATGTCTGACTTATCTCTTGTTTTCGTAGTCAATGCTGTATTGGGCTTCAGAGACTAACACTGCATGTTAATGGGACTTTAACAAGTTCGCCCTTCTGTCAATAGTGTTAGTACCCGCGTGGACTGAACGAATCGAAGAAAAGAAACAACATTCGTGCTGTTTTCGATTGTAGGCTCTTGCCATACAGTCTTGGAAGTCACAACCACCAGTGCGATAGGTGTGCATCGTTTGCATATTTTCAGCTTCTCTTCAATGTCATAGTCACATCAATAAAGCCAATGTTAAATTGAGTGCCATATCATGCCGTGTTCTTTACATTTCTTGATTGTCACAACCTAACCACCATATACTGCTACTCAGAGTAATCAATCACTTGCTCTAGATATAGAACGGTTTTGAAACACATACCATAAACACAGTGATTTTCACATTACATTATCGACGTTCGTCTTCAGCTCATTCAGCTCGGACGTATTTCCGCCAGGACGTGTTTAAACATAAGATGAAATTGTGTACATATGTGTTGGACGGCAAAGTCTCTGTCACAATTAATCCAGACCCCGCATTGAGCCGAGGTCAAGTCCGTCTGCTGACGACAGCCCAGACCAAGTACTAAAGCGAGGACAATTACGCCTCAGAGGAGCAGCACCCAAACTATGTAAAATGGATCCGCACCCAGCATTGAGCCTCGGTCAAGTGCGTCTGCAGAGGACAGCACAGACACATTGACACCAGACCGGACCAACTAATTTAGGGCAATCACGACTTTACGGAAAAGCACCTGTACTCGGTCACCAGACCTAATATTTGAAGTGATGACATTCCGTTCTTCGCAGGACAGCCGACTCTGTCACAACCAATCGAGACACAGTATTTGAATATTGACAATCCCGTCTTCGTGAGGGTCTACCCCGACTCTTGTCACAACAGATCCAGGCCCAGCATTGAACTGATGGCAATCTGTCTTCGTGAGGGTCTACCCCGACTCTTGTCACAACTTATCCAGGCCCAGCATTGAACTGATGGCAGTCTGTTTTCGTGAGGGTCTGCCCCGACTCTTGTCTCAACCGATCCAGGCCCAGCATTGAACTGATGGCAGTCTGTCTTCGTGAGGGTCTGCCCCGACTCTTGTCTCAACCGATCCAGGCCCAGCATTGAACTGATGGCAGTCTGTCTTCGTGAGGGTCTGCCCCGACTCTTGTCTCAACCGATCCAGGCCCAGCATTGAACTGATGGCAGTCTGTCTTCATGAGGGTCTGCCCCGACTCTTGTCTCAACAGATCCAGGCTCAGCATTGAACTGATGGCAATCTGTCTTCGTGAGGGTCTGCCCCGACTCTTGTCTCAACCGATCCAGGCCCAGCATTGAGCTGATGGCAATCTGTCTTCGTGAGGGTCTGCCCCGACTCTTGTCTCAACCGATCCAGGCCCAGCATTGAACTGATGGCAATCTGTCTTCGTGAGGGTCTGCTCCGACTCTTGTCACAACTGATCCAGGCCCAGCATTGAACTGATGGCAATCTGTCTTCGTGAGGGTCTGCTCCGACTCTTGTCACAACTGATCCAGGCCCAGCATTGAACTGATGGCAGTCTGTCTTCGTGTGGGTCTACCCCGACTCTTGTCACAACTGATCCAGGCCCAGTATTGAACTGATGGCAATCTGTCTTTGCGTGGGTCTACCCCGACTCTTGTCACAACTGATCCAGGCCCAGCATTGAACTGATGGCAATCTGTCTTTGCGTGGGTCTACCCCGACTCTTGTCACAACTGATCCAGGCCCAGTATTGCACTGAAGACAATCACGTCTTCGTGTGGGTCTGCTCCGACCCTGTCACAACTGATCCAGGCCCAGTATTGCACTGAAGACCATCTGCCTTCGTGTGAGGTCGTCTGCTCCGACTCTGGTCTCAACTAATCAAGGCCCAGCATTGGGGTGAAGACAATATAGTCTTCGTGTGGGTCTGCTCCGACTCTTGTAACAAATGATCCGGGGCCAGCATTAGCTGGGAATCACATTCTTGTGGAACTGCACAGACTCGGTCCCAACTTACTGATCCAAAAACGGTATCTAAATATGGGCAAGCACGTCAGCATATGACAGTAATACGCAATTCGGGACACCCACGTCTACATTGGACAGCAAGAAAACCAAGCGATCCAAAACCAGTAATGAAGACAGGGCAGTCGTATCTCCGTTAGACTGCATTGACACAACTGATCATTGTGTCCTATTTTTCACTCAGGACAAATACGGGTTTGTCTGTAAAGGACAGCACAGACTGTCCGAACCGCATAGAGCATGCAGTGATGGCTCCTGAGGGAGTTTACTGTAACTCTTTTTGGTGGAGAAGAATGTAAATAATTCAAAGATAGAGGTGGCTGCTGGCAGAGTTTACAGTAACATTTTCGGTGAAGAAGATTACTAATAAGCCAGATAGTGGTGATTCCAGAGTTAACAGTTTCGGAAGCCTGTCAATAATCCACATAACAACTTTCTCCAGTTACGAGTTTATTAATGAGGACACGTAACGCCTCCTATAGTTTGCCTCAGACATCAACATTACACGGATACATACAGTAATAAGAACAACAGTAATCCTACCATGATATGGTTAACTCTATCAAGCATAAGAACAGTAACATTAACATGTATAATTGGGTCATTACTTATGACCAATAAAATTAACACTCCTCTTAATAATCTTAGCCGATTACCTCTAAATAAAGAGTTCATCTTAAAACGAGTTAGTTCTATTTTCACCTTTTTAGTAAAAGGCTTCAAGGTTTGGACTTTAACTGCAAGAAAACACATTTGAACACTTTGGACATGTTTTACTTATGAACTTTGAAGGACAGATCAGTCATTCATATGGGCAACGCCATGGTCTGGTTAACTCCGCCAACAACATGGATTTGGTGCATCTCGTGTTTTGTGGTGGAACTCTTCAATAATCTCAGCCAACTTCTTCTAATATTCTTAGCCATTTTCCTCTGTACTACAATTCTTAAGTCACCTTTTTAATCTGTAGACATTATTTCAAGTTCAGGATTAAACCAACTCCCATGAGGGAATGAACAGAGCTATTAATCAGTGACAGGAGCAGCCTAGAGCATAACTGGAACATCTCAAATGTTTGAGGATACAGGATATAGAATTACAATTAACACCGCACTGCTGGTACTGTACTGAAGTCGAAATCATTGGGTGGAGATAGGCCTTATATAGTGCCTCAGGTTTGGGCCTGCATTATAGCTCCACCTTCCCAGTCTTCATTTTAGTACAGAGATCTGCCAGCGCGATGTTAATTCCCTAAATATGGTAAGTTTTTACTACATCAAGGGTTAACACTTATCATTATTATATTTTATATTTGATTCTACAAAACACTGAATAATTGATTCTTAACAAAACAATCAATTAAAAGTTAATCCTATGATGTGTGAAAATCGATGAAATGTTCAGGAAGTGTGGAAAATGTCCTGCTTATTTCGTTTAAGACCATTACATATCATTCTGATGACTATAAACTCGACTTTAAACCTGGTGGACCCCGTCTGGGATGATCCCGACAATGAGGGTACATACATTTAGCAGGTTAGGAGAGCCGCATTTTAAACATCAGTGACATTTTGATGACATCAGCAATTTTAGAACTTGAAACAAAACTGTTACCTGTAACTCAGTACATTTATATCTTATCAAGTACATTTCAACACTCAACGATATTATTTCCACAAAAACAAATACAAGTGATTTACATTATATGTTGATGTGCTTCTCGGATTCTGCCATTCTAATCCTATTCTCTCTAGAAATCTACTGTGCAATATTGTATGTTATCAGAAACAATTATCTGCTTCAGAGGTGATTCACATCGGTTTATACAAATATATAAATATCTACCATCAGACAGCCAGCTCAATAGAAAGAATCAGTTGGAAGAGTTGAAAACCACTGTTTTACCATTCAGTAGAGTTTGAACTGATAAACATTTATCTGATAAGCTATTTTTTAAACTTAACTTAACTGCAGCACGAGCAAGGATGAACTTGACAGAGAAATTGTGGCTTAAAAGATCCTGTTGCCACTAAAATCCAAACCACAGCAACGCAAAGGGCTGCAAATGGTCGTAGAGAAGGAGCTAAAGTTTTCTCCTCATCTCATCTTCTTTGATGCCATTTTCAGCAAATAGGCAGAAATAGGCCACATGACAGAGAAACCAGTACTCTTGTTGGAATCAAACTGTCTCCCAAAGACACTGTGCAGAGCAGACAGCGAATACAGAGCACATCAGTTTCTGTTATAGGTCCACAGTTTTAAGGTAGAATTAGGCCCGACTTAAAAGCGAGCTAAGTGTATACATAGCTTTCCAAGACAACTAGCAAACAGAAGCGTTCTAATTTTCATTCGTTATTTATATAAAAACACTTATAGTTTTGAAATGTACAATTCATGGGTATATTACATGATAACAGTAAAACTTGGTTATTGTAAAAGTCACACCATCGAACAGCATTTATAACACCATCTTAGCACAGTTTCTGTGCCATGCATCACAACAGACACTTTTAAAGACCAACTTGCACTAGCGACGAGCGGCAGGTTTTGTTTATTCAGGTTATCATGTCAGTAATGCAATAATGCACCAGACTTTCTTTAAGTTGGAGTGAACCATTTGGGCCTTCAAATGTCAGGTAGTAAACATCATTTTAACTGTTAACATTTTAATGATTAGTCACATCTAGATTCATGAAAAACTGACAACAGTTCTCAAATCTAACACTTGATATACAATCTTATTCTGGGTATATACACTGCACATGTACTACACGTGCATGTGTACACACTACACATTATTGTATCAAAAAGTACCACAAAAGTACCATTCTACTAATACGTGCATCAACAATTATTTCCATGGTTATATTGCAATGAAAAAATCTACCAAGAACATTCATATGTCGCAATCAACTCTAGATCTGTATTTTAAGTCACAGACAGGCCACAATTTACAAAATCCTATCGCTGCTGAGCCAGAGATGACAACAGAGAATGGAGAATTGGTTGAAAGAAAGCAAGAAAGATTTCAACAAGCCCATGAACTTCAAACATGTCAAAACATATGACAGGGAAACATTTCCTTTTGTTTGACGACAATTATTGGTAGGATGAAAAAAAACAAGTCTCGTCGGCAGGTAAAACCGGTAACTACTGAATTTGATGTTGATTCCATGTTGCAGCAACCAGCGATTTTTGTTGCAAGCACCAGCAATGAGCAACACAAACAAGAACTTTTGTTGCATCGCAGGTTGCTGAGACAAAAGTCGCTTATTTGGGTGCGATTTAGACCGTCTAATTTGCCAATAGAGTAGGATCGGAAAAACACATCAATTTGGTAATCTCAATCCTTTAAACAAGACTGCCTGACAATGCAACATGTACAGACAAGAAGTTACAAGTTACTTCCCCAAGGATGCACATTATAAGCAACCGACACATACATACATCAAATGTACAACAAGCAGTGCAGTTGGCTATCCATGACAACAAATGGACCCAATTCAACAGTAAAGAATCAGTTGTACTGTAATACTGCTAAAATGGTTCCAATTGAGATAGTGTAAGACACCAGTGAGACAAATATTGGGCAAAACCGCCTTATCTACAGCATTTCAAACAACTAAGACCTAACCTCTAATATTTACAGAGATTCTACATGTATATACATGTTTAACCCTCCTCACAAACCTCGCACCAATGGCCGTATGATAAAAACAAACCTTGTTTCATCTTCACCCTGTGAAAGTAAATTTTGAAGTTTGCCAAACTATGGGAGTAATTACAATGCACAGTGTAATATAGGGTAAGAAATAAGGAGACAAAATGCACAATAAAACTGGCTGGCTTGAATCGATGTGCACTGTATAAACACTGTGCTTTCAAAATGAATTTGGAGCTGCACAGAATATCGTGCGTCAACTAAAAGTAGTTCAGTGAAAGGACAGGTCTCTTCCACTTATTCTTGCCAGGTCTACATGCCGAGCAGAGAATGTATAACAAATTGTACACAAACAATACAATATTCAATCCAATTAGGCTAGGACACCACAGTGTGTTGATTAAGATATCTTTCGTGAGCCGTGGACTTGGAACTAAATGACGTTCCGAGTTTTTGAACCAAATGCATACCCAACAGAAAGTGTGTGAAGTTTAACTCATAAAATATTTCAGTGAAAGAAGAACTTGAAAAAGAAATCAAGAAAACAACAAACTTTTAAAAAGTATACCACAGTCAAACTGTCACCAAAAAGTTGAGGTTAATAATCATTCTTGTTTTAACAAAGCAATCTCAATTAAATTGTTTCAATTTCACCAAATACTTTCTTCATTCAGAAAATGCGAGAAGGAAGAGTGCAAATTCCCCATGATAAATGTCCTTATAGGAACATTTCAAGATTTTCAATGTTGTCTCGGCTAGAGTCGCAAAAAGATAGTAAAGGACAATTTATGAGATCACCTGTTACGAAAATATAACAAAAACATGATAACTATAGCACATCATAACCACCAAACTAATATTGAATAAAATACAAAGACAGCCAACTTCCAAAATGCACGAGATCACCAAAAACAAGAAAGCTTTCACAGCCAAGACAATTGGGGTCATCACAAGCTTCTTTTACACTGTACACTCATAGGCAAAACAACATGCCAAAATTCCATCCTTTCTAACAGATAAAGCGCAGATCAGAATATTGAAACTGCATGCTGTACATTTCACCTCAGTCAAATCTAAAATCTTTCTAATCAGATTATTCCAACATTTAGTATTACCCCCTGCATAAAGCTTGTACCCCAGGTAAAAGTTGACAATTATGTGCATGAGGAATTGAACACTTACTATTTTGGACAGAAGCAGAGAGAATTAGCAGTTGCATTTCTGACAGCCATCAGATTTCAGACTCAACTTGAAAGAAGATAAGGTTCAAGTAACCAGTGATGAGACTGGTTCTTATTTCAAAAGTTATATTTTTCAGAAGAAATGAGAACCAACCAAAACAAAATACAAAAAGTTCTGACCCCAATGAAAAGTTATTTCTGTCTGTTGTGCGTCCTCATATGTTTCTTGACATGGCAACTGTGCTTGAATCTCTGGCCACAAATAGAGCACGCATAGGGTCTTTCATCGGTGTGACTTCTCATGTGTGACTTCAGGTCACCCTTATCCCGGAAACATTTCTTGCAACGGTCACATTCGAAGCGTTTCTCATCACTGTGAGTTCCAATATGCTTGGCTAAAGACCCAGAATTGGCAAACTTTTTCTTACATAATTTACACTCATGTGGCTTATTTCCTGTGTGTATATTGATGTGCTCGCTCAAGTTTGAATGACTGCGGAACATTTTTGTACAAAATTTACACTTTAGTGGCTTTTCCTTGGTGTGGGTCATTTGATGTCTCTTCAGGTTGCCCAGTGCCCGGAACTGCATGTTACAAGCAGAACACTTATATGGCGTTTCACCTGTATGAATACGCCGATGTATCAACAACTGTTTACTACATTTGTATGTCATGTCACAAATCCCGCAAGAAAATGGCCTCGCGTCCGAGTGAGACCTCCAGTGGATTTTCAAGGAACTACGATCGACAAAACATTTTCCACATTCTTCACATTTGTGACTTTTTTCGCCTGTGTGCGTTTTGATATGATATCTCATATGTTCTCGCCAAGCGAACGATTTGTTACAGTACTCGCATTTATACTTTCGCTCGCCTGTGTGCACTTTCATGTGGCTTTTCAGCGTCCCACGCTCCGTGTAACTTTTCCCACAAATTTCACACACAAACGGACGTTCGTTGTTATGGTAACGGATATGGGTACGGAGTGATCCGGCAGCGCGGAAACGTTTACCACATTGCGGACATTTGTACGGCATCTCGCCTGTGTGCAAGCGTTTATGATAGACAAGTGCAGATAACCACATATATTGTTTACCACAGATATCACAACTATATTCTCCATTGTCCTGATTACCGTTAGTTTCAATAGTTGCATTGATATCGGTGACCCCTTCCCTTTCTGAGTTTATGCGGGACAATTCGAACTGCCCCATGGAGTTCTCAGAGTTTTCAATATCAGACTTATCGCTGTTTTCTAGAGCGGAGTTTAACGGCAGCATACTAGCATCTTTGCCCTCTTTCAGCAATGAGAAATGAGTGTCACCTTTCCTGCCGCAGTACTTGTACTTGCTGCAAAAACGCATGTGTGTTTTCATTGCAGTTTTGCTCGGAAAGCGCAGCCCACACTGCTGGTGCACAAATTTACCCCCCTGGTGACGCTTCAGATGAATCAAGTAAAAACAACGGCGGAGGAACACCTTGCCACATATTTCACAGATCGATAAATTTTCACCAGTGTGCTGGCTCTCGTGTTTTTTCAGATCGCCATAGCGCGCAAAATCTTTTGTACACTGCTTGCACTTGAAGCGATGCAAGAACTTGGCTTTGCGAGGCTTCTTAATCCCTTTTCTACCTGCCTTTGTTAATGACTTGAGGACTAGATCAGGTAAACTTGGTCTATAAGTCAAATCCTCAGTGACGGGCTCCAAATCTGAACTTGCAGAGTCATCATCCCAAGAGCCCAGACCCTGGATATCAATGCCAGCCAATGGACTACAAGGACTAGCACAGACAGGCCCCGGACATTCCTCACTCGGTTCCTCTGTCTTGATTACAATCGTATTGGCATGACTATCGTTTTCTAGTGCACCAAAATGAACATCAGTCTCAACTTTAATATTCAGGACAACTTGATCATTCGGTTCAATTTTCAGTATATTGTCCACACGAAGTAACTGCATTGGGTCAATATCTGAAGCCTTGGGACGCGTCGTGGTGTCCAAGTCTAAATATTCCTTCGGAGAGTTTGAGAACATTTCATCATCTGGAAAGATGAAATCACTCGGAGTACATGGTATAGGATCAGTGTTCAAAATGAGGGAGAAGTCTGTCTCTGGCGTAGCAGTTACCATAGTAGAATTTGCATAATTCGCAGTTATGTTTGTATCCACTGTGAGACCAGCACTTGCTAGAATACTAGCTCTACTCAAAGAATCAGCACCGGAAATATCATCAAGAAATTCCCTTTTGAGACCAGAGGTTGCAAATTGTCCGAGCCCAGAGTTTGTTGATTTTGGCTCAGTTCTAGATTCCTCCTCATTTGGGGGTAATGACACTACAGAAGAGATCTTCAGACCAAGTGACTCGTCCTTTACTGGCACACCTAAGAATGCATCACATATCCCATTTGACTTCTTTACATCGTTTCCATTTCTGTTCGTATTGCACACAGGTGAACCAAGGGCAACATTCTGACTAGGACCTGGAGGTGGTGATGGCGTTGTAATCTTTTTCAAGTTTGTTGTAGGACTAGGACCCAACCCTGATGACTGACCAGGCACCTGGACAGATGGCACCGGGGAAGGTGTTCTTGACTTTTTAATATTGTTAGGAGGACTAGTGATGAATCCTGAAGAGCGACTAGGCCCAGGAAGTGGGGATGGAATCCTTGTCTGGGCTATATCAGGTTTTGATTCAGGAAGTGTTGCAATGGAGGATATTTTCAAGGGACTGACCGAGTCTTCACTTTCCTCGTTTTCAGACTTGACCTCAAGTTTTCCAAGTGCGATACCACCATCTACCAGATCTAAAGCAGATGGCTTCTCTTCGAAAGTAGAATCATGATCAGAATGCGCATTATCAGATTTTTCAGTTTCAGTTTCTAATTCCACTTCAACATTTTTATCATGCATCAACTCTTTCAGTGGCTTTTCATCACAGTCTGAATCATTCTCCTTCACTGACACAGAATCCTCCATCAACCTATCTCCATCGTCAGAGTCCTCTTCACTCGATGAAACTTCCTTTGTATCGGAGTGATCCATGTTTTCACTTTCAGCTTCCTGTTTGGGACTAGATGGTGCATCGGTTACCTCATGTAAACTAACATGTAACTTGTAATAGTAACCACGTACAAAGCTCTTATGGCAGTATTCACAAACATAAAGTTTCTGTCCGAGATGACTACGTTTGTGCCTTTCTAATTCACCCTCTCGTGCAAATGACAAACCACACTTCTTACATAAATGACCTGGTCGCGCAATGTCAATGCATTTCTTTCGCCCGCGTTTCCCCTTACGACCACGAGGGGCGCCCCTACCTCGACTAGAGCCAAAAGTGGCACGAGACACACTCGGTAAGCTGCCAGTGTCTTCAGAGTCTGACACGAACTTACCGGTATATGTACTGCTATATGAGATTTCTGACGGCTCCTTTTTCACATCAACAGCATTTTCACAATTGCTTGTCGCTTCGGGGTCCAGATCAAAACCAGGGAACACACTTCCACTGCTGTAGGTAGGAAATGTAACGCTCTCCTTATCCGAACCCTCAACACATATATCAGAAGCAGCTCTAGCGTCTGTTTTCCTCGCATCAGTTAACTTTGCCTTAGAGTAATTTTCAGACTCCGCATTTGATTTCATAGGTAATTTCGAATCGGACACTTTTTTATCTGCTTTGCTCTTATCAGTTTCATACCGCCTTTCTCTGAAATTCCAAGTTTTACAGAAAAATGCGGAGGCAGAGTTATCTGATATATCATCGAAGTTATATGAATCCGAGTCGTTAAAGGAACTGGTTTCATTTTTAGACTCGGATTTCGTAAATATTTCATTGCTTTTTGCTTCATTCTCAAGTGACTCGGCTTTGTCCTCTTGTTTTATGTCTATACCACCAAGACCACCCTCATTTACTGCGCTATCCTCTATTTCTGGAACGTCTTGCTCAATTTCAGTACCACCAATCTCCGAGTCGGATTCAGTTTTGGGGCTTTTCACTTTAAACAGACCAGTTTCAGGATCTAGAACTGTTTCAGTATGAGGGCTATTAGTGTCAAGTTTTTTGTCAACATTACCAACACTGTTTGACATTTCATTCTTTGCCTCACTAGTGTCCAGTTTACTGGGTATAGCTGCTATTTCATTATCTGCATCAGGATCACTTTTGACCCAAAAAGTGTGCTTTTCCTTTAAACCAAACTCCTTATTCCTATCCCTCCCAGCTTCCAGTTTGGCACCATCATCTGCTGAAGTGCTTTTTGCCATAGCGTGCCTGGATGAATCCTTGTCTTTAAGATTTTGTGTCTGCTCAGATCCAGGAGCATAATTTTCATTACTGGAATTTGGTTTGGTGCCATTCTGACTGGATTCCAACAAAGGACCACAAACTGCATCAACCTCCCTGTTCCCTGTACCCGCAGATGTTTTGTTAGCGCCAATTATTTCCGGTGTATTCTCACCAAAAGCTTCCTTTACTACACCTTCCACAGGTGACTCGCTAGAATCATTGCCACTACCCGAACGAGTTGGAGACATCTCCATCGGAATATCACACGAGGACACCATATTGTCACCCCCAGGCGAGACGCGGCGAGGTTCCTTCAAACTGTTGTACTGACCCACAGGCAGTTTTGAAAGGGGAGACTCACTGCTAGTGACTTCATTGCAAAGGTTATCTGTCTCCATAGGTGTAGATTTTTTCACATGTTCACTGTCTTCATGATCAGAACATGGATCCTGCTTAACTCCAGATGATTCACCAACAGATTTGAACAGTCGATCAATCATGGAGGACACCTCCGTCGACTCTAATTTCAACATTTTTGACCCCTCACTGGAGTACCCAGATCCAGAAGTGTTACCAGGAACTGGCTTTATACCTGCAGCACACACTTTTTGAAGGTAAGGATTATCCATAATACGAGGACGCTTTGATAAAATGCCTTTGCTATTTCTTCTATCTGGTCGACGAGACCCTGATGATGAACACGTCTCTTTTAGAGCAAGACCAGAAGCCTGGCTGATTTCAGGCTTCGAGTTTGGCGGGCAGTTATTACTTGAACTGGTCACACTTCTTGACTTTGATAAATCAAGCACTGCAACTGTTTCATTTGCATTGTTCTGGAGACAATGTTTCGGTATATCCGATGTCGGGTCTGTAAGTTGCTTTGCAGTAAATGCCCCAGGACTAAATACATGTTGGTAACTTTCCCTAGTTCGATCAGGAACGCTGGTGATTTCTTTCTTCGAATGGGCAGGCACAACAGTTTTCATTGAAGAAGCCTGCGTCTTTCCATAAGCTTTATGAATAAGGTCATCAATGAGCTTATTTGTGTCCTTTTTTATGTGTGCGGGTATGATGTTTCTGCTTGGGACATGACTTGAACTAGAACTGGTTGAAGCGGTGGAAGGTGGTTGTGTATTAGAACGCCCACGCGAGTCCTTCACACCAGAGCTGTCTCTAGGGGGCTGAGCTGCACCACCCCTATGTAATGTTCGACTAGAACTCGTACTAGCAGACAGACTGGAAAGTTTACTAGCCGGTTGATTAGATGCATCTTTTCGTGGCAGGGAAGGTTTTATACTCCTGGAGGTAGTAGTGGCAGTATTGTTAGCAGGAGCACTGGAATGAGTATGCGAAGATGTATGTCTCTGGGCATGGCTGCTGTGACTCTGACTTGTTGGCACCCCCGGTACAGGTGAGCCTTTCTTATGCGGGGGCACTCCTGGCTTAGGGGATGTCAAATCAGGCATCAGCTGCATCTGACTCCGATTCATCATATCTGCCACAGCAGCTTGGTTGGCCACAGCATTCAGGAACATATTGTACATGCTGTAGTTATACCACGACTGTAACATCTGATTGGTCGTTGATGGGTCACATGAAACAAGACTAACAGGTGGCGTCTCCGGCATGCCTGCTGGATGTCTGTTTCGTGAAGACCTACTGACTCGACTTCCATGACTGGACTTGCTACCAGAGGTCGCCCCCTGGCCACTCTTCCCTGGTGTCTTCTCCATGTTAGACTTGGACCCCTTCACTCGCCGAGCATCATCCTGGAGAGACAAAAGAGTTCGCTGTCAAACATCAGACCAAAAATTTCAATCCCCCAGTTTAGGCCAAACCCTTGTTGATAAACAAATTCTTTGTTCCAGGTGAAAGTGTAATGAAATATACATTGCTTGGCATGGTCGAATTTCACTTCATGGCCAGGACACAAGGCCTGTTGGAAATTTACCTAGTATCCAGGTCATGTGGGACCTTGCATCCATATCAGGCCCTGTACATTAGATTGAATGTTTACCTGGAGACAAGAATTGGTTTATCAAGAAGGGTATGGCCTTAACTGGGGGATTGAATTGCAATGGAAAGTATTTCGGCGGACTTAGTGCCAGTTTACAATACACACTTGGTCAACCTCTTTAGATTTTTACTTAATACCCTGTGGTTACGAGATGTCATATTATGCCAGCATTAGCAAGGCAGCAAACGCACGCGTCAGGCTGCGCCTATTCATTTTACATGTTTTTCAGAAAATCATCACCACTCAATCAAAACTACGGCCACCTGAAGCTTTCAAAAGAGGTATTTCGGATGGACCTGTGAGGCAGACGCAAGGAAAATACATGTATTCATGGTATTAGGTATCCTGTAGTGCTGTACATCGTGTACACAAAACCTTCAGTTACATACACGTACAATGCACAGAAAGCAACACAATCTCTGCAGCAATGCCAAAATCAACCGACGATATCTTTTTCCTACCATTCGCGTCACTTTATTTCATCATTTTCATTTTGACCTTGGCGATTCATCAAGGGATGTTATAATGTAGAATCGTTTGGAATAATGCTTTTATCAATATATATCGAGATGGTTGCAGAATTTGATGATAAGTTCAGCTATAAATTTTTCATTTTTCATTTTTAGTGTTCGCCATGTTGACAATCAATTTGATATCTGTTTCTGCGCATCCCAATTACGCAGAATAGTTCGAAAGGATATTCGGAATTGATGCTGACCGCGTGCACGTGGTTGCTTCCACCTAAATTTTATTGAAAGAAATTGATCATAGACTATATTTCCATTTGTCTTTTGCCAACATCGTTGATTGTTCAAGTCAACATCCAACAACCAGAGGCGGGAACTGAATTTTTAATTTTAAGTAATCGCGTAGTTCCACTTTTATAGCTCAGATGGCGCCAGCTGAGGTCCTGTCAAAATCATTGATGAGGAAACTCACGAACCCCTACAGGGTGGCCCAGGAAGGTTTTCCTTACACAATAGAATTATATTGTGTATCCATTGTGTGGGGGAAAATATAATTCTGGACCACCCTCCAGTACATGAACTTGTCCAACCCTGTTCAAAGACATCGGAGCGGAAGTGAAAAACGAGGACATTTCTGTTTTCCACCGCAACGGGCCTGTGTATTTTACCGTCGCTCTATTGTTACCTGCAGAAATGACTTTCGACCAATGAGAGAGAAGTGCACCATATCTCTGCTGGATGTGCCCTCCCCTTCATAGCTCGCCATAGTGCCGGAGAGTTTACCAAGTCTTTGCTGGATGTGCCATGCGTACTCTGTCTGATCTAGATGTGTATGTGTACTCTGGTATATTTGCTAAATGTCAAGTGAGAGGGACAAAAAAATCTTGTACGCCAAGCTAACTTTTATTGAGCATGCAATATCAATTTTGTATCCAACATTAGCATATTGGCAATCAGAACAGTGCCAAAATTTCACATTTACTATAAGTGTAACGTTAGTATGTCCCTGGCTCATAAATACGTCTAAGATAATAACTCAATTACATGTACTTGGACGACGGTGACGCCATCCAGCATAATGATTAATGTTTTATAGACAGTCACCACTACAGATAGCGGGTTGCGACGAAGTCCTTATTTGAACAAAGTGTTCTGAGAAAGACTTTCACTGCATTTAGAATGCATTTCTTCAAATTGATCGAGGCAGCCACCTCTTAAACATTTTCGTGGACCATCGCAGACGTTGGTATACTTGGCGTCTTTGTGCGGTGGTCCCAGGCCTGATGGTTTTTACATGAAATCGCCAGTCATTATATGACATTTGAGACTGTCTTATTGCAGAAGGGTGAACGCTTTCCCATCACTGTATAAGAGGAGGGTGTCTCACACCATGTATGGTATGTTCTCGTGAAGGCTTTCACTGCATCAGAGTGTTCTCATAAATACTTCCTTTTCGATCACCCTTGTACTGACCGCCAGAATGACTTTGGTTGTAGGTGACAGTTGTCGCCTGCGTTTGTGTTTGAACTTGGGGCTTTTCGACTGAATACTGGTATTGGTAACTCTGCTGTGATTGGCTACTCTGTTCTTGTTGACTACCATCACTACCAATGGGGTAGTACTGGAAGTCATCATCACGTTCAACTCCGAACGAATCGGGTCGCGAGAAACCCGACATGTTGGATGTATTGGACATACTGGACAAGTCCCTCCTCATGTATCTCATGTCTGGAGTAGCCTCGCCATGGAAGTGAGATGGTACAAGCAAGCCCGCAGACGACGCACTGCTTTCATCGTGGTGTCCCCCATCAGTTACAGTTGTGGTTTTAGTTGTCTGAGTGTAGTAGACAGCCTGCTTTCCTGCTTGATCAGGCTGCCCTGCCATAGTAGCGTAATGGTGTCCTCCTGTTGAGGCCGCGAAACCAGCAGCCGGAGCAGCCGAAGCAGACGACAGTTGATGTTGTTGCTGTTGTCCCCCGGACACTGATTCCTGGTGCACATTGGTAGAATACGAGTATTGCTGTTGGCCGCCGGAAAAGCCATGACCTTGCGACTGGACTTGGCCTCCGAGTTGCCCAACAGGAGCTGAATGCTGCTGTTGGACATTGGAGACTACAATGACCTCCTGCTGCGGACCAGGCGAATGAGCTGGTCCCTGAGCCTGAATCTGAGCATATCCGACCTTTTGAGCATGGGACTGCATCTTTTGAGCTTGCTGGCCAGATAGTGGTGACTGCGGTTGCACCTGCACGTACACAGCTTGTTTGGCACTTGTTGGTGGAACGACCGATTCGTCAGTTCTGCTGACGACCACCCCCTGACCACCATTGAGGACGGAGACGTTACCGTCGACGACAGTGACGGATCTAGCAGTGGAGCTGTGTGATTCAGAATGCGCAGTACTGTCATAATTAGCTGATGGCTGAACCACTATTTGTGTCCCACCCTGCCGAGAGACACTGGATTCCATAGTCCCATACGCTCTTCCACCGCCACTGTCGACGACAGCCCGACCTCCCGTAGGCGAACCAATCGTTGCATATCCACTTCCAGACTGATACGCCCCGCTTTGAGACTGCGCCTGATGGGTTGCTGTTGATTCCGAATGGCCGCTGCTGATGTAACCGCTGCGACCGTGAGTTGAGGAGATCGTCCCAGTCTCCCCGCCGCTGCGACCGTGAGTCGAGGACAGTGTGCCTGTCTCCCCCGCAGATCCACCGCTGGCGAAGACTCGCTTGTTGGCGAAACGGTCATCCTCTCGCGACTCGACTCGCTTCACGATGACGACGTTCTGGAAAGAGACCTACGTATCAAATACAATGTTACATCTGTCGTTGTTGGTCCTACGGGATTACGCAAAGAATGGGGAGGGGCGGGATATTAGATGTTATTGATCTTTATTTATTGAGTTTCGCCTTCCGCGCGTACTCCTGGTGTGGTTGTCAATGTGTCTTAGGTGGCAACTGCAATCAAAATATGGTTAGTCAAGATTCTATTCAGATAGTGTCACTTGCAGATTTGGCAATGCAAAGTTCGTCTTGGTTGTGAACTTGAGCTTCACAAACAAGTTTTTTTGTTGATGTGTTGCTAACAAAGTTGCAGTACCTTGGCAATGGTGTGCTGTATACGTTCCTTTTCCGTTTCTAGATATTCTTTTTATTGACTCTGCATGGCTAGAATTACTCTGGTACACTAACCTGCTCCCATCCATGGCACAACACTAACCAGGTGATTCGTGTTCAACCACTGAATAGGTAGGGATTTTTGCTCCGCTCACTTAGATATTTAATTGAATACCAAAGCATCTGAGTCTGCAAGGTGGGAGTTGTATACTTTGACTTTTCTGCCTGGTGCATGTCAGCAAACTTTTTCAAAGCTGCCAGAACCAGTCTCAGTGGTGGTGGTGGTGGTGAGGGGGGGGGGGGTGGAGTCGGACCAGACACAGTAGTCGGTTCTTCGACCTACTACAAGATTCTCATTGTTAGCTATTGTAAACATATGAACCCGCTTCGTCGCCTGAACGTATAGTTAACCTTCAGTAACTTTGGTAAATTGGTTACCAATTGAGATATGCGCATCGTAAACGTATGGCTATACGTGGCTACAGTTGCTTCCAAACCTCCAGAAACGATGTCTTTTGCCTTGGTTTTACACCATCAAGGCCTTGGTGTCATCTCCAACAATCGCTGAGCATTGAAATTGTCGTAAGTTTACAACAAATTGACCCCATGTCGTTCTTACCTTCTTGGCGGGCTGTGAGGGTATCTTGTAGCCGTCGACTGGGATGATGCAGTGGGCGTGCATACACAGGAGGATCGCAATGAAGCAGAGCAGGAACCCGATCCCACAGATCACTCCGCCCCAGGGAAGAAGAACCCTAAAAAGATATCAGAACATTGGTCACTATTGGTGGCTTTGGATACTTTGGCGAAAGTTCAGTATCAGTCTTTGTCGCAAAGACGTGTTGTCACATCAACATAAACCTGCAAAGATGGATGGCCATTTGTCTGGAGAGCATGTAGAGAATGATCACTAGACGGGTTCTCTTCATCCCCCTCCCCCTCTTTTTCCTCTTCTCTTGATCATGATTTGGCCGAGGGTGCAATTACATGTATCTCGCATGGTTGCAGGAGGAGGCGTAAATTTACATTCTCTAAGAAATTCTTTCTTCGTGTAAAAAGTCAGAGGGATTGGTGAAGCAACATCCAGGTATGCCTACTTAGATGGTTATAAATAAAGCTTATAGAACAGCTATGTGTGTAGGTGCAGGATCGAGCCTGGAGTCTGATGTGCATATTACTTGCAGATTAACCCTTTGGTGGTCGTTCAAATAAAAATAATCTAAAGCTAGGCAAGCATGAATTCAGTATAGATGTTGGATGTTCGCTCTTTGCCAATCCTTTCTGGTCACTACATCTGCACATTCTCGAGGGCCCTGGGAGTAAGGCCGGTTTGCGCTATATTTTTTTTAAGTCACTCACCTTGGTTTAGTAAAGGTTCCCACCATGAGAATGATACCTCCCGCCACGAACAAGAAGGTCCCAATGACGGACAGGAGGCAGACGATGGACCTGGGTAGGACGTAGTCATGGTGATCAGCCCGCCCAACCTTAACCTCTCCATCGACGATGTATTTTATATCCCGAGGTTTTCTATCGAACGTAATACACATTTTTAAAAAGGATGATGATGATGGCAGAAAAGAATTCCTTTCCTTCTAGGCAGAACAGGATGATATTAGTCAAAAAGCATTCAAGTCTGTGTATACCTTTAGAAATGATGACACCTCAATGTCCGCATTCGATGTTCATCGCAAAAACCTGAATGTTTCATGCAATTTCATCAGTTTGTCCAGGTAGTATCAACGAAAAATTCGCACCAGCAACAACATCACATTTTCTCCATTTCGAATCCATTATCCGATTCCTAAGAATGTTCCATGGAGAAGGTTAGACTCATTCACTGATATAGGTAGAGGATGTACCGTTTACAAACAACGATAACTTGAGAATCTAGTTAGAAACACCACTCATCGAACAGATGAAGGTATGGCATTGTGCCCTTTCCTCTATAGCCTGTTGCCGTGTTGGAACCTCTGAAGGTGTAAATGATGCAGATTCGCGCAAATTCCCGGTTTACGTCATATACACCGAGCCGATCAGGTCAGAATCCAAGTTCAATGCTCTGAAGATGCAATCAATCGCCGAGAAACAGAGTAACCCGCGATAGCTCCCCCATCTGTGCAGGTCAGGGATTCCTTGGAAAGGCGTTCCGAGACGTTCTACTGCAGGAAAGAGTCTGATAAAATGCTAAGATGTTGCCACCAACAGTAAAGTCCCAAGGTCTGTGTCGGATGAACCGATCAATCTTGTGAGAATCCTATCATCCAGCCATTCTTTAATTTCCGGATGTCCTCATTAACCTAACATTGCTGTATTAATTTATCCGGTCCGCGTCTGTAATTGAATGTTCCAAATGCACTAGCTCTTAAGTCCTCAGTCCTCCAGCAACACTGGAACGCTCACTTCCGTTTTTCTCTACAGGTGAGACGGCCGGCAACCACCTTTCTCCTCAATGTAAAGGTAACTCTCTATACGAACTAGAACTGACTAAGTACACCATTGGTTGCTTTGTGTACAGAGTGTTCCAGTACACGACCGGTATTCCGTCCATCCATTATTCCATTAACCAGTTTTGAAGCTGGATGAAAAGAATTTTTATATTTACATCATAACTTTTTTTATTTGTTTGCGCACATCGAAACAAGAACGCATGCTGACATCTGTCCCAAAATTTGGTGCTTTTGTTGGACAAAGGCAGACTCCCGGGGCAGTCCATAGCGTCTGGATCTGGTTAGAGTGAGGGGACGAAGCCGGTCCACTGCGTCCGGAGTGTAGACAAAGGGGGTTATCGGGGTGATTCAACATATAATAAATGAATTACGTACTGAGGAATGAATGACTGATTCTGATTTTGATTCTGAGTGTCGTAGGCATTATAGGGGCCTACACTCCAGAGGCAGTGGACCGGCCTTCGAATTTAGAGTATGAATAAAGGACGATGAATAGAATGCCCAGACGGTATTCAGTGGGCTTTTGGCTTTCATACTCCCCTGCTATAGAGATAACCCGTTGGGGTTGATATATCGCCTACATTGTCCGTTTGGATCGCAGTCAGAAACCCGTTCGTTAAAAATTCCACATTTTATGTACACCCAATTTGCACTACGTACGGGCACTTTTCCCTTGCAGTGACGTCATTTTGAACCACCCCATTGATCTTCACGTTTATCCGACAAAATGAGGCTTGTGGAATTGTAAGTGGACATTTCATAGCTCTGAAAATTATTAGCTTTCACAAAGTGACGTACTGTTATATGGTTGCTGAATTTACATGTTGATGGGTAGTGTACTTCCTGGTCAAAAAGGCGATTATTTGCCGGCCTTGTCACCCTGCCGATTCTGTAATCGGCCATTTTGTGCACATTTTATCTGTTTATACACACTTTACTTGGCCTTCATACATGTACTGTACATAGCCCGTGTACTAAATGCAGTTCACGGTTTTGTCTCGTGATGCAATCATCATTGATTGTAACTGTACTGCATGTCGATGTTTTCTGACATCTATTTCTGGAGATAGATGGCAACTAGGGATTCACCGGCGATATTTCACCCTGATTGGCTAATTATTTCAACTGTGAAGATTTTGGCAAAACGTCAATACGCAAAATTGAAATAGACCCGGCCGGCAAACAAAAGTCAACACACATTATCCAACATGTCAATGTCATATAGCCACTGTGACCCTTTGTTCCAGGTGAAACGCATGACTCGACTGTTCAGCGCCCAAAACAAATTTCGTCAAAAGTGTCTATCAACGACAACATCAGTGTCATCACCATGACCATCGCACTCGCAGCAAGCTTGCAATGCATTCACGCCAATCAGTTAGAATGAGTTAGAATGTGAATGAAATGTTATGTACAGCATTTACCACAGACGTTATACAATACAAAGTACATGATAGCCTGTCAGTCTTTGCACATGTCATGTTGAAACAAAAGACCTGTGACATCTGCGCACATAAAATGCCCTTTTAGAAATAGGATAGCCCTGGTTGTGTGTATTGTTTGGCCTGGTAATATGTAATCCCTGAGGGTTGGTTACATGTGGTACATCATGGTGTACAAGTTGTAACACAATCCTTTCTTACAGCTTTTACACTACCATGACAACATAAAACAAGCAGTTCATGATTGATATTGATGAAAATATTCTTGTACCCGCTCAATATGACATGTTCATCATGTATTGTTTATGCAATAATAGTGCACTCATCAGACCTTCATCGGCATGTTTGTTTGGAAAAGTTGCCAAGTTTTTATAGGTTTTCTGACATGTCACAAGGACTTGGTTTATATTTGGTTGCCACATGGTGCGGTGCATGCTGTTAGCACCAACATTATTGCTTCTTCGGGAGACGCCAGTATATTACATGATAATAATTTTTGTACATGTACGTGTGTTTGTTTGAGTACCAAAACAATCATGTGTAATGTCTTGGAGCTGTACATCACATCTGTTCTATCTGACAGAGCAAGATTCTGTTGTTGGAGGCCTGCAATTATGTACTGTACAGTAGTTTACAAAGCTGGTGGTGAGATTGGTTTGGAATGACAGGAGTGGTCTCCAAATTTTTCTGATTACTGGGTGGTGTGAGTAGCTGTGTGCCAGGTGATCTGAAGAGAAATTGGACAATCCTCTAAAATCGGTTGTTCAGTTAATAACAGGCTATAGGCTGATCATGTAGGTGTGAGATATGTCGACATGTGATTTATAAACATGTAGTGTATGATACTACATAGTTTTTTAGAATGATAAAGGCTTGAAAAAGAAACATGGAATTTTATGTTGTATTGATAGCCATTTGGTTATCATTATGATATTTTGCTTGATGACGTACTTTAACACAAATCAATTGAATATTGGTCGATTTGGCTATCAATGCTGTGTATTGTCATTTAATGCATGTGGAAAATAATTTATGTCCATCTGACCATGTGTGTGCCATGACCTGACTATTTTAGCCAATACAATTACAATAGAAATTTATGGCGAGATATTATGATTAGTAAATGGTATGTAGGCCTGATATAAATGGACTTTGATTGGTGCAACTGCACTAGTGACTTAAGTGTGTGACAACCTTATTTTATTTGTCATGATGTGATAGTGGGTGTACATTGCAGTTGTGTATGAAACCAGGGATGACTTGGATATCATTTCACAATGGTGCTTGTATATCATTATAAATGTGGGGTGAAATTCTATTGCACATTCTCAGGTCAACAAAACAATAGGAAAATGGACAATGACTCATACAGACCTTGCTTATGAGTCTGGACTTCCTGGACTGTTAATGACAGTCTATTAGTATTAAGTAAGTCTGTCTATTTGCTTCCACTGCACTTGGGCTGTGTTTTACTTAGTCAATTTGTAGGTCTACAAGTAAAGGATAAAATGCGAAATATGCTGTACAAAACAAGAATATAAGTTTGAAGTAGTCGTAATTACAGTTTGTTAAAGCCATACAAAGTGCAAGTTGCTATGGAAACCATGATGCTGCCAATGGTGTACAATATCAGGCTATTTTAACCTGAACCCTTTGATCTTTGGCTGTGTTTTGATCTATAATTGATCACTGAATCTGTTTTCTCTTTGCAGTCGAGTCTTATTGCCGATGACAGTAGAGGAGGTAGGTTGAAAAGCATTGAAAAATGCACATGTTGGGCTGCCAAGATCTGTCACTGTCTGTCATAGTCTGCAGAATAGCATTAACATTAGCATTAGCTTTTTGGCTGCTCTTTGTAGCATATACATCTAATAAACATATAAAAAATAAGTCCAATAAATGAATAGTCTGTCGTGTGCACAGTGGCATGTGTGATTTCAGTTCAAACATTTCACCATGAGTGTGTTGTTTCACAAACATCAAAGCACCAACATCGGATTTGTGTTGTATTTTCATGCACAATCAATCTTTGTAATGCTGTAGTGACTAAAGTGGTGTTCATGAGCCGTTGCCTACAGATTTGTTACCTGAGATTTGTTACACATAGTAACTGTGCCTAGTTTGTCACCCTGTTTATTTCACACTTCAGTAAGCCCTTCCAAAGTATGAATAACTTATTATAAATATAGATTTATTGAAGCAGTGTAAAAGGTTGTTTTAGAATTAAAGTCAAGTTGATGAGGTGCCTTCAAAGTCTTTGCATAATATCACTGGTTTGTTTTTCCAGTATCAAGTTGCCCAGTTGTATTCAGTTGCGGAAGCGAGCAAGAAGGAAACAGGGGGTGGTGATGGAATAGAAGTACGCATAAACAAGCCGTTCGATGCCAATGTCCCAGACGCAGAAATACTTCGAAATGAGCCATGGCATATACCAAACAAACCAGTGGACTATAAAAAAAATGCTCGGGCGTCTTGTCCGCTCGTGTCGGGAAATAACACATACACAACGGGCCAGTATACAGAAAAGGTCTACAAAGTAGAGAAGTGAGTTAAAAAAAGCAATGCCTTATGCATCAGTGCCTTCAATCATGCTCCAGTATGCATGCTATCAATGCCAAATACACTCCTCCAGGAGCAGAGCAAATGCTAAGAAGACAAATTGTTGACTTCTTGACTACATGTGTTGATGTAGACATTTACAAAATGTCTTTTTCTTTTACCATGTGTTGTCACTTTATTCAGATTTTGCAGTTGAAATGTAGTTGAAGCAAGAGGTAGATGTTTCAAAACGGGGGCCAGGGAAACTGATTGTATCCTGCTTGTACTACAGCCACTTAGATGATGCATGGTAGTCACTTTTTTAACTGCACTTGAAAAGGTTTAACAGTCTGATCTCTGTAATTTTCTAGGAAAGTTCCGAAATGGGTGGCAACATTTGCTCCCACTGGATCACTGCATTTTGAAGAAAAGGCTTGGAATGCTTATCCATATTGTCGGACAATCATTGATGTAAGTACATGTCATTGTCCACACCCTTGGCCTTTGTTCAATTCGGAACATAATCTACGATGTGCATTTTGAACTTCAACACCAAAAACATCGCTGAGAAAGCTGTGTATTCCTAGTCTCTCACCACTTTCAGTTGGTAATTTTCAATTTTGGGGTTGGCAATGCTGCACACATTAAAATAAGTTTTGCTGTTTTCCTTCCAGAATCCAAAGTATATGAAAGAACATTTTTTCCTGATGATAGAAACAATGCACTGTGATGATGATGGCAGTCAAGAAAATGTAAGTTTAGGTTCTTCGCTAGACCATCGCGAGGCCATTACTAAAGTAGTGATGTTTTGTACCATATTGAAATGTGGTACTCGTATAAGCTAATAGTAACGAGTGTCCAGTAAGTGTTTAAGAATGACACTGGAGAAGTTCTTACCCTCCTGTAACATGAGGTGTTCATAAAATTTTGTTTCATTGGTTTTGTTGACAGGTTCACAACTTGAGCCAAGAGATGAAGGATAAGAGAGAAATCGTATATATCGACATAGCAAATCCCAATCCCAAATTCAGACCATCAAACGAAGATCCAGCCACTTTTCATTCAGAAAAAACGGGTCGTGGTCCTCTGAGAACAGGCGAGCCAAAATGGTACAAGGTAAGAGTTCAGTTTCATTTCTCCTTCGAATATTGCAAGACAATCTCTTTCTGTCATTCATGTTGCATTGGATCGTGGTTAGGAGGGGATATAACAATATGGTGTATCGACTTTCCTGCATGGATTCAGAAGCAATGACGACAAGGGTTGCATTCTGTAAATACTCGAGCCTCCCGAAAAGAAGCTGAAAAATGATTGACTTTGATTCAAAAGTCTTTACTTTCAGTTGTGCCACTTCGTATTGTGAAAATCCCTAATCTTTTTTCAAATTTATTCCAGGACCAAAAACCTCTTATGTGTTGCTATAAATTAGTATCGATATATTTCAAGTGGTGGGGATTACAAACAAAAGTAGAGAGCTTTTTAAAGAGTGTAAGTGTATCTGTAACTTCTCTTCGCCCAACCCCCTGAGTAGCCTGACTTGATAATCATAGATTCCTTACATGTATGCCCCTGTTTGTGCCGAGGAAAATCAACAGACCAATCCAAGTAAGAAACTCTAGTACATGAGGCTTGTGTTCCACACTCCTCCCTGCCTGTAAAAAAGCCACAGGGTCAAAACCCCAATTGGCACCAATCCACATTGACCCACAACAATTACAATAGCAGAAAGATAACAGTCTGCATATTGGACTGACAGGATTTTTGCTCTGTACAATAACACCTCGATTTTAAAAACACTTCTCACCCTTGTCAGTCCAGTTTTTAATGTTTTTATTTTTCGTTTCCAGACAGAAGAGCGATTGTTTACAAACTTCCATCGCCAAGTGTGTTGTTGGATGGACAAATGGCATGGTATGACCATGGATGATATACGAGCACTTGAGGATCGGACTAAGGAAGAGTTAGATAAAGTAAGTGCCCGATGGGAATGATGTGAACGTGTCACATTAGGCATACATACTGCTGTTGGCCACCAGGCCAAAGACTGTATGTTACTGGTTACTGGTCCTCTTAATTGGGCTGAACTTCTCTGGCTTACACATTCATTTCTTGATCCGAGGCCAGGGGTTTTCAATTACTATTTATGCAGCTTCTAGTGGCAACCATAAGTCTTAAATGGACAGCCTTATTTGGCTGATTATGGTATGTGGCCTCTCGCTTATCTCTCTATTGCTTCTGTTTTCAGCAAATAAACACTAAAGAAATAATTGGAACAAAGGGTTCAGACGAACCATCTGAATCGGATGAGTGATGTGACTTGGGCCGATCTTCATGTTACCTATGGACTTAGAGATGGTCATCACGATCATCTGCAGTGTATTCCTAATTGCTTGATCAAGACATTCTTTAACCTTGATGTAGTGTCACCCTTGACTCTGCGCTGCAGGTCACATTTTTAAGTCGAGGAAAATACAGGATCACTTGCATTCGTTAAAGACACTCGGCTTATTATGTATTGACTGCCTTTTAGAACAAGTGGAAGCTCTTTACAGGAATGATTAAGTTTAAGATGGTCATGGTGCATGTTGGCGCTTCAATGAAGGCACTATGTATATATATATGGGACTGTCCCTTATGATTTGTCAAAATACTTCGATCAACCACTGACGGCACCAGTACAATTCTTTATAGGAGCTTGGTACTTTTGATGATTTTTCAAAATATTTGATCAACCACAAGTCTGGAGGCTATACCCCTTGGAGTGACTGTCTTGTCCGTCACATAATTATCTTAAAAACTCAAGCAATTAGTTATACAGGTGTCATATATTTATTAGATTTTAATGTTGCTTCAATGAATGGTATGAGTGGACTTGAGAATATCAGTAATGTGCAGCTCGTTTCAGTTTTAATTATGTGCATCATTCTGAGGTTGTTATATTGAGGATGACATTCCAAATACTCTCTATGCTGCAGTAATTGTTAGGTCGTCCAGAAGTGATTTATTATGTAGTGTGTTAACCAGATAGCTGTTGCTGAATCGTGTAGTCTCATCTCCCTTGTACTGAATAAGGTTTTATTTTGCATTAGTGAATTTTGGAGAAATCAAATCCGAGTGCAAGATGCTATGTGTAAATAGACATGTTTGTTGTTGGTTTGTGATGGAGACATGTAGTGAATGTACTGTCCCACTGTCAAGTCACGACACGTCACCTCTGTATATTGGGCATGTCGGGATATCTTACAGTGAGAAACGTATTCTCAAAGGTGATTTAGTTTCTAATGTTGAAGATTGGTTAGCTGATGTAACGTGTTGTGAGTAGACAAGGTAGAGATATTCCAACATCATTGGACACCAAATCGTTGGCATGTAATGTTTAGCTAAACGTCAGTGCCATAACATCTTTCAGAATGTAAATGCTGATAAGACCCTAATGCAGGAACCTTTACACCCCCACTTTCCTAAAAGCACTTCCAATGCATTTTAATTTAACCTGGATGGGCCTGCTGAGGGAAAGGGGTAAAGGGGTTCATCTTCCCAGGTATTGCACATGTACATAATGTATTCAATCTTGTTTATGCTGGATCTTTTGATGATAATAAGATTTAGCCTATGACTAGTGGTACCCATTTGTTCATCAGGTTACATCATGTACATTGCAGGTTGTAAATAACCGTATGTACAATTCATGTTTAGTTGTAATAGAAAGACCCAGTAAGAAAAAAGTAGTCCAGTAATATCTGTTCCTAATTCTGTTCCTTATCGTGCTGCAATAATTGACATTTATATAATTATGTTCGTAGTGCCCTTAATTCTGTTGATTTGGACACCTAAAAATTTTGTAAATTTTCAAAGCCTTGCTGTCTACTTACGATAATTGTTGATGACTTACTAGTCATTCCAACTGTGCTTTTGTCGTTGCTTTAGATGAAACCATTTTTCAACACGCCAATCACACCAATTCTTGTTGTTTATTCACGAGCTTATGCTTTACTTCAAATGTAGATCGTCCATGTTCTGACTGAGAAAGGATGATATATTTCAGTTTTGGTGAAGCTTTCTAGGCATGAAATACCTCTGGAACAAGTAAATCTTAAGCTGTTTAGTTTTCACAACAATATGGCCTACCCCAGCTGAAAGCTTGTTGAAATCAAAGTTTAGAAGTTGTTTGAATATCAATATATGTATAAATGTGTAGCCACGTACAAAGTGTAATACCTGTGTACATGTACTTAATTTGATGAGTAAAAATTGCATGACAAGTAATTTATCCTCATGTTGATAGTGTACCTCAATATTGTGTAAATAACTACATGTAACATTCAGAAGAAAATTGTGAAAGAGATGTTTGAAAATAAAGAACTTGGCACTTTCAGTTACTAGTATGATGAAGTCTGCACAATCATGTTCTATTTTAAATAATTTATTCAAGCACTGAGATTTCCATGGAATAATGAGCATTTTGTATACATGACATGCAGGTGTGGTCTTTGTTTGAGACGGCAGTTCAACAGCATTGTGACATCACTTCGAATGCAAAAGAAGCAGTGTAGAGTTTAGGTGTGCGTGGGTTTTGAGCTCTGCCAGTTTGCTAGTTTTGTTTCCATGGTCACAGCTTCGCTGTCCAATATGGCAGCACTGCATGTCATGTACATGTATAGTGCACTTTTCTTGCTTCAGTAGAACCTGTATGGGTGACTGTACTCCGGAATAATTCCACAGCTCGTCATTTTCAAAGATTTGTGAGACACTGTTTTAGCAATTACTATTTCAGCCAGCAGGTTGCGAATTGTCCTTCAATAACATGTACATTACTGTTACCTTTTTTTTTTGTACAAATTTGTGTCCCCATAATCAGTGAAATGACAAACTTATGGGAATTTTCCGGTTTACTGTACCAATATGTTAGATGCTTGGTTTCGTTGAAATGTTCAGTCTGGGAGGTCAAATGATGTTTGGAGTTGAACATGTCCTTGACAGTTCCTCACTTCATTATTGAAAGCTCCCAGACACTTGACAGCCAACCACATCTTTTTAATATACATGTATATCCATTCCGTAGCTCATGTAGAAAAGCAAATCTGCCAATTCGTGTGTATAAAAACCTTTTTGTTTATAATTCTTGTGTGATGACAATTAAATTACTTGAGTCAACACATTTTGCTTTGTTCCTTTTCATTTATTTTGCTAAGTTCTATGTCTGGTTTCTGTAACTCCCCTGTTAAGAATTACTGTAATGCACCCTTTATATTTCTTTGCCAAGATCTGTGGAAAACGGGTCTTGGGTGGGCGGTATCCTCTCTCGGACTCCATACTCATAACTGACTGTTTGAGATGTGACTGGTGTTACTTCTTACCAACCACTTGCTCTCTTTTTGGCTGAAGACTTGCTTGCACATGACTGATAGAATCTGAGGACAATAGAACTGGTCCAAAAGGACATGTCACCCTTGGTTGTGACCAAAGAAGGCATCATGTAGACATGACCGATGGGATTGGCATTCCAACAGGGAAGAATCTCTTCTATTGTCCTCCAACCATCTACATGTATTATGGAAAGTGCTTTTCACCATGGGCTTTCTAATACCGGTATTCCAATTTTGGTTGTGAAGCCTATGCATACTGGGCACCTCTCATACTGAATGAAGCATGTGTTGCTTGATCTCTTGGAACATGAGGAAAGGTTGATGCTGGTTCTGTTAATCATTACAAATGTTCATTGGAAACAAAGAGACCAGGATCAGATCATTGCTCATATTTGCTTGCACTACAAATTCAATTGCTTTCACATATCTACTGATAAAAACCTGTCCAAAATAAAAATGAGTCCAGCCAAAGTAAAATAAAGTACATGTTTATGCATTTGAAATCGAATCCATGAGAATGGAGTAAGCTTATTTACTGTCGTAAAAGTGTCAAGTGAAATGTGTTAGATTTCTAAATATGCATGTATTTCATTGAATAGAAATAGGAAAATATATGATTGAAATCACTAACAACCACATTGTGTAAGTTTTTCAAATCCATACAAAAGCAAATGCATCAACATTCGTGTACAGTTAAAAAATCTATCCAGGCAAGTTGTTCTTCACCATCTGAATTTCCTCATGTGGTTCCAGCAAAACATTTTCTTTCATAGCATTAATAGAAAGAACCCTGCATCAAGAATTCCACAGCCTGTCACAGAAAGCACAAACCTACTGCAACAGCTCCATTGCCTGCCACAACAAAGGCCAGGTGGCCAAAGACCAATGTGAAGGACTGATTGCGACAGCTGGATGTAATTGGACAGCTTCAGACAACAAAGACGATGTCACAATATTAAATCGAAATGTCTTCCAGTCATGGACACTAACATTGGACATATCGAATTGAGACAGTTCCAGTCACAACCAGGGCTGGTTGACACCAACAATGAAGTGACATGTACTTGATAGCCACTGACTCTCATTGAATAGCTTGTCCATATGCCTTGAAAAGTTCCAAGACAAAATGCCAGTTCTATCATTATCAGCTTAGCCATAAAGAGAGATGCTAGCATGGTGGAGAAAAATTGAAAGAATGTGGAAAACTAAAAGAAGCATTAATTGTACATCATTATTTATTAAAAAGGCTCATTTGATTTTTTTAAATACCCACTGGTCTATCATGCTGCATAATCACATTATAACAAAGTGGATGGAACTACATTCCATCGGAGCATGTTCTCATTAGCCAAATGTTCACAGCCAGGGACTGCAAACGATGGCAAACCTAAGCAATACCCGTAGCAAATCTTTGATCGAGCCTGCTGCTGTGCAAAGATGGGCTCAAATAAAGACTTGATCACATTTATTTTTTCAATTGAAATTTCCATGAAGCTTCAGCAAAGGGGCTAAAGACTGCATAGATAATATTCCCTTAAATAGAAACAAAATTCAAACCCTCCCCAAAGTCTGCTCATTCAATGATTCCAAAGAAAGCACTACGAATCTCTCATGTACACAAAAGCAATGACCCAACAAGCACAATAACATCAGTCACATCAGTTTCTAATGAGTAATCATTCATATGAACTTCCAGTCTTCCACTTGTCTCATTTCTCTGGGCGTTGTCTCTCATGATCAGTTCCCAAGACGTCCTTTTCCATTTCCCAAAGATCAATACCTTGTTCTTTTATGGCTCGCTGAAATGAAGAGGAAAGAGTGTGAGAGATTGCCTTATCCGGCCACGGGCATATTGATTCATTTCTGGTCATTGACATGGACATCAATCGCACCATCCATGTAGATGTACCATATCTGAAGAAGACAATGGTGGTGATCCATCAGTCACGGCTGTCATGTCCTCTTTTTACTGCCTCGGTGTATGAATTGGGTTCATACCTTTACACAAGCCTGATAGTCCTTGAAAATAGGCGCACAACTATCTTCCTTCGACCCTTTCAAAAATTTCTCTTTGAACCATTCATTAAAACACGCATCATATTTTTCTTTCAGCTCTTGACAGTCTTTGTGAATGCTGTTCATCTTCTCTTATCACAACAACAGAAGTTTAGCTACTAAATCATCAGACAAATGGCCTGCTTGGGGACGGGGTGAGATATCAGTGGATGCCGTTGAAAAAGCATGCCCATTCATGGAGCCGTGGAACACCCATAAATAAATCGGAAATACCAGATACAAAAATAGTTCTCAATATGTGACGATCTCCTTAAACGAACACAGTATAAAAATATAAACTATTGGTCTTAGTCTCAAACACAGGTATTTATCTCGTTTTATATTGAATATTTTATGGATAATACATCAATTTAACAATTAAAATTTTGAAATCTATCCTCAGAACTACTTTAGTGAAGTGGCATCCAACATGGTGGAGAAGGTCTAAAACATTTCAGAAAACCAGTGAATTTCAGTCGAAATCATGGCGATCAAAGATGTACTTCACATTTTTCATCCTCACTTTCTAATGAACTTCATGTTAGCATCATGTTTCTTCGTTTTGAAGTCAACCCCTGGGATATGCGATCAGTTATTTGAAGATTGCCATCTGGAAATTGTGAGTATGAAAATGTACAGGGAAAGTGCAGTGCATTTTTGCATGCATGGATGCAATTGCAATGCTTTGGGGTTTGAGCTCATCATTCAGGAGCCGTGAAGTACTCAATGTTTACAGTATCACTTTATTTCAACTTTCAAGTCGTCTGTTGTTAACGACTTTATACTGGAACTTGTGATTAATATTTTGTTTTGTTTCAGCAAGAGTATGAAATGGTTACCTTCTTGGGGTGCATGATAGTAATCAAGAACAGGAAGACAAGTAAGTTCAACATTACTGAAACGATAGAAATTTTGCATTGGAACCTAAGTTGGCAGACACTAAATGTATTGTCTACTGCCAGAATAACCCCAGCAGGCCCCATTGTCTTCATTTCGGAACGACTTTAGAATTCCCGATCGGAAGTATAGGTCTAAGGCGCGAATGAATACCGAATAATGAACAAGTAGCCTAACCCTAACCCTAACCCTTTAAACCGATTCACAACTTATATAGTGCGGAGGAACATCCGATCGGTAATTCTAAAGTTTAGCCTTCATTTCTTCTATCATAAGACTTCTCCTTTGTAAGGACAGCATTTGCCTGTCCTGTGTGATGGCTCTTTTTAAGCCAAAAGATGGTGAAAGGAAGTTATTTAACAGCTATTCTGATAATGTCATTGTTCCAGCTGTTATAATTACCGGGTAAGCTTGATTATGTTGATTGATATCAATTTCAGGTAACTATCAGAGCTATCTATCAACGGTTTTCATGTTTGCCAAGGCAATAAGTTTGGTGATGTTCGTCCGGCAAAATCCCCTTTATGGTGTTATCTATGGATTGCTCATTCTATGTAAGTATATTGCAAAGATTGGTATCACAAACCAAAATGAGCTGCACTGAAGAACTGTTCAAGCAGATCTTTGATAAAGCATTAGAGTGCCTTTTGTGGCAACCTTATTTTAATCACAGCTGTGGTGAAATACTTTC
This sequence comes from Lineus longissimus, assembly GCF_910592395.1. Classification (NCBI taxonomy): domain Eukaryota; kingdom Metazoa; phylum Nemertea; class Pilidiophora; order Heteronemertea; family Lineidae; genus Lineus; species Lineus longissimus. Next base: position 25,858,473 of record NC_088309.1, on the reverse strand, counting down.
CACAGACTGAGCGAGAGGAGAGGTAAGTTCAGATAATCATAAATTATCCGTCTAGAATCTTCTTTCAGCCCACAGCGTGTCATAATAAGAAATATTTTGAATCCTATTTTCCTTCCACTTTAGTTCATCTTGCCTTCCTACCTGAGCCAACTTATTCTGGACCAGAGGAAGTCAAATATTTCAAAGGGCCTCACTTAGATGTAAGTCGGAGCACAGTCACAAAGAATTTGTCAGTAGGCACTAGCAGCAGTATAAATATGCTCTTTAAGTGCCAGGAGATTAAAAAAGGTTTAAATTCTGATTGCAGCCAGATTATCTCTTCTTGGTTGATTCTGAAGAGAGTTTCAGTACAGAACCGCCATTGATGAAGTTAGTTGTGAGAACAACTCCTTTCTTTAATTCTGAAAACAACTTCAGCAAGGTCACTGAATCGTTAAAGTCATTGCCAAACATACTTTATCAAATAACTGTTTGATGCATTATAATAATATTACTCCATAAAACTGCAGAATCTAGACATGACAAATAGTGGTTAGGTCCAAGATCAATTTTGCTTCATTCTACCAACCTTTGTAATATCAGTCAAATATTTCGTCTTATCACGTGATGTGGCTAAACAAAACCATCCTTATGTTTGTAGGAAGAACTCGAGAATGGAGACAAGAGGATATCATGGATCATTGAGTTCTATGCAGCATGGGCCCCTCCATGTGTTAACTTTGCTCCAGTGTTTTCGGAACTATCGCACAAGTAAGTCGCGCATCTGTTATTCTCAATACTGTTGTGTGTCACTTCTATTGCTGAGTGTGCAGTTTATTGCCGCCTGTCTTTGGTGATTCCAGTGTCATCCAAGGTGATGCTGACACAACTCTGCTGATAGGTAGTCTAATACAGCTATGATACCAATGATACACAGACTACTGGTTAACTATTTCAAGCAGGATTTACTGAAACTTGACAATGTCTTGTAACTTTAAAGTCGCTATATAATAAGCAAGAAGAGATGACGATATGTAAGGGGTTGCATGTGTTGCTGTTTCATTTGGTTGACAGTTGGGAACCATATATGAAAGTTGTGAAACGGAGAGAGTTACTGTTTCAATCATATTCATTTGTAGGTACACTCTAGATAACTTCAAGTTTGGTAAGATTGATGCTAGTGCTTATCCAAAAGTGGCTGAAAAATATAAGATAGATGTGTCTGCCTGGTCAAAACAGCTCCCAACTCTGGTGCTCTTCATGAATGGGAAGGAAAAGTTTAGGCGGCCCATTGTTGATAAGAAGGGCAGGGCTATGAGATTCGGGTATTCTAAGGTAGGTTTTGTGACAGTATGGTCATACAGTTGAAAGCTACAGGTTGTATGATGGGTTAGTGAGGTACTTCTTCCTCTGGTAGCTTGAGGGTCGAGAACCCTCTGTTTGACAAATCATGTTATCTTATAAAGAACTAACGGGTTCTGCCTTCCTTGCATTACGAATCACCTGTAACTGACTCAGTAGATCCTGCCGTCCTTGGTTGTGCTCATTCCCACGGTCGTCATCACCGATATCGCCTATTTTTGATTTGAGTAGATAAATATTTGTAATATGTTATCCTCACATTTCAGGAGCAAGTGATTAAAGAAATGCAACTAAATGAAGTTTTTAACGAGTGCAAAAAGAACCCATTGCCAAAGAAGAAGAGCAAGAAAGGTTTAGAAGAAAAGGACAAAACGGAATGAGATAATTCGCTGTTCAGAAGCATCGAAATGACTGCATTTATCTCAATGTTACTGTTGTTCTGTAGTGGATGATAGATGATGTCAGTGGATAGGACATTGGAGCATTGATCATGAATCATGGATATTAAGTGTTTGTGGGTCTATTTACACATGACGTGTTTCAAACCTGGTTGTTGATTAAGATAGATTATTGACTGTTCTGGAGACTCGGATGGAAGCCATTTAAGTTTCTGATTTATGTGATGTTCTGGACGTATGGCTGCACTATGATTTTTATGAAGAAACTTTTTGAGTTGAATATACTCGACTGAGTGTGGTGTGGTGTAGTGCATGCATTTGAGCTGTTATAAAAGATGTCCGATAAGATTTAAAGGAGATATTTTGCTTGTTTGTTCAATATACGCTGAATAGATTTTCGAATAATCATATCATCGCTCATTTATATGTCTATTCATGATTACCTTTATGTTCAATGTATGCTACAGTTTGTCATGACAAGCTCCATGTAGACTCTCCAGTTACAGACAGTGTGTGTTGGGAGTGAGACTTACTTTTGTGTCAATATGTTAGGGTGATTTGTTACCTTTTTAATAAAGATAAAAGTAAAAGAGAAATTTGATGTTTTTGTTTCATTGTTCCTCTTGGTTATATCATATCACAATCCGGAAGAACCCCACTTTGATCACCTGGTTTGGATACAGGTTGTCTTCTCCATACTGAAAACCATGTCAAGATGCTTGTCATCTCTCCACAGCCAAATACTGGTCACTGCTGGTTTGGAGACTGGCTGTCTTCTCCATACTGACCATCATGTGATCTTCTCCACAGACATACAGATCACTGCTGGTTTGGAGAGGTTGTCTCCTCCATCACAGACCACCATGTGAGACACGTGATCTTCTCCACAGACATACAGATCACTGCTGGTTTGGAGAGGTTGTCTCCTCCATCACAGACCACCATGTGAGACACGTGATCTTCTCCACAGACATACAGATCACTGCTGGTTTGGAGAGGTTGTCTCCTCCATCACAGACCACCATGTGAGACACATGTCATCTTCTTCACAGACATACAGATCACTGCTGGTTTGGAGAGGCTGTCTCCTCCATCACAGACCACCATGTAAGACACATGATCTTCTCCACAGACATACAGATCACTGCTGGTTTAGGGAGGCTGTCTCCTCCATCACAGACCACCGTGTAAGACTCGTGATCTTCTCCACAGACATACAGATCACTGCTGGTTTGGAGAGGTTGTCTCCTCCATCACAGACCACCATGTGAGACACATGTGATCTTCTCCACAGACATACAGATCACTGCTGGTTTAGGGAGGCTGTCTCCTCCATCACAGACCACCGTGTAAGACTCGTGATCTTCTCCACAGACATACAGATCACTGCTGGTTTGGAGAGGCTGTCTCCTCCATACAGACCACCATGTGAGACACATGTGGTCTTCTCCACAGACATACAGATCACTGCTGGTTTGGAGAGGCTGTCTCCTCCATACTGACCACCATGTAAGACACATGTGGTCTTCTCCACAGACATACAGTTCACTGCTGGTTTGGAGAGGCTGTCTCCTCCATACAGACCACCATGTGAGACACATGTGGTCTTCTCCACAGACATACAGTTCACTGCTGGTTTGGAGAGGCTGTCTCCTCCATACAGACCACCATGTGAGACACATGTGGTCTTCTCCACAGACATACAGATCACTGCTGGTTTGGAGAGGTTGTCTCCTCCATCACAGACCACCACGTGAGACACATGTGGTCTTCTCCACAGACATACAGATCACTGCTGGTTTGGAGAGGTTGTCTCCTCCATTACAGACCACCATGTGAGACACATGTGATATTCTCCACAGACATACAGATCACTGCTGGTTTAGAGAGGCTGTCTCCTCCATCACAGACCACCATGTGAGACATATGTCATCTTCTCCACAGACATACAGATCACTGCTGGTTTGGAGAGGCTGTCTCCTCCATCACAGACCACCATGTGAGACATATGTCATCTTCTCCACAGACATACAGATCACTGCTGGTTTGGAGAGGCTGTCTCCTCCATCACAGACCACCATGTGAGACACATGTGATATTCTCCACAGACATACAGATCACTGCTGGTTTGGAGAGGTTGTCTCCTCCATCACAGACCACCATGTGAGACACATGTGGTCTTCTCCACAGACATACAGATCACTGCTGGTTTGGAGAGGCTGTCTCCTCCATCACAGACCACCATGTGAGACACATGGTCTTCTCCACAGACATACAGATCACTGCTGGTTTGGAGAGGTTGTCTCCTCCATTACAGACCACCATGTGAGACACATGTGATCTTCTCCACAGACATACAGATCACTGTTGGTTTAGTGAGGCTGTCTCCTCCATTACAGACCACCATGTGAGATACATGGTCTTCTCCACAGACATACAGATCACTGCTGGTTTGGAGAGGTTATCTCCTCCATACAGACCACCATGTGAGACACATGTGGTCTTCTCCACAGTCATACAGATCACTGCTGGTTTGGAGAGGTTGTCTCCTCCATCACAGACCACCATGTAAGACACACGTGGTCTTCTCCACAGACATACATATCACTGCTGGTTTGGAGAGGTTGTCTCCTCCATACAGACCACTATGTAAAGACACGTGTCATCCTGTCTACAGTCCTGGAGATCACTGCTGGTTTGAACAGGTTGTTTCCTCTATACAGATGACCATGTCAAGACTTATGTCATCTTCTCCGCAGTCATACAGATCACTGCTAGTTTGGAGACAGGTTGTCTTCTCAACACAGACCACCATGTCCCCCAAATTAAGATGTCATATCCAGCCACAGATCACTGCTGGTTGAGACAGGCCGTCTTCTCCCCCTACAGACCACCATGTCCCAAGAGATGAGATCTTCAATCCTTGTAATGGAACTCGGGAGTCCTCAGGAGATACATATACATGTATGTTGTATTTTCAAAATCATCATGTCATGCAGACGTGCAGTCTTGTCCATAGGTGTAACTACATCATCACCTCCAAGATCAGGTTGTCGTCCATTTCATGTACATACCATAACATTGTCTTCTTGATATTGCACTGATGGACAGACATCACAACCCAAATTTATAAAGATGTGTTCTTTATTTGTACATGTACAGAAAATTCTTTTTTAACAAGGATGTCTCCTATCATTCGATCTCAGTTCAACAGGATATTTCAATCTTAACCAGCAACAAGGTTCAAAGCCAATATACCAGTATTCAGCAACTGAAGTGAAGGTCCAAGTTGGTTTCTAAAGAATCTCCTACCGAGTTCTGACGGGTGTAAAGTACTCAAATAAAGACACCAATGGCGGAATCATCACAGCTTTACAAAAGTCTAAAACATCCTATCCATTCCTGAACCCAAGCACCAGTTTATGTATCCTATGGAAGATGGTCATAACGGTGGCCATAGTTGTTTGAGTTCCATGTGTAATGATTGGGGGATCCACTCGGTGTATTCTCGGTATAAATCTGAAACAACAACATCAGGCAACCGCATTACTGTACAATTCATTTGCGTATATTAGATGCATGCCCATACTGAACTCAACTAGACCTTGAATAGCATGAGGATCTCAAACATTTATTCCAGCTACTGTCATCGTATCACCTAATCAAGTACACATGCTATCAGGCTTTGGTTGTGCAAGTATGCAATAGCTCTCTGAAGTTGGGTGTCACGAATGTACTCACAATTGGGATCTTTTTTCCATGCTTTTTCAAGATGTGTCTTGCTATCACAACCTTCTGCGGCAAGGGCTTTGAGCAAGGTTTCTGTACGTGGCTGGAGTTTGGCCCAAGACTTGATCATCGTCGCTGGGGTCGATAAGAGGACAGCAGTGAATTTCTTCAGCAACGGAAATACAGCACCTTCCAACAGGAACTTCGCAAAGTACTTGTACTTTTCTAGACTCGTTGGATACTCTAACTCTACAACAGGGAGCTCCCAGGAACACCGACCTGCAATGTAAAGGAATTGTCCCAGCATTTACAATGTATAGCAAGATTATGGTATGGTTAAAAACGTAACACTTAAGTATTTGAAGATTGCTCTTTTGTTCACATGGTCTAGAAGTGTCAAATAAAGTAGATGTCAATAATGGTGACGGAGCATTTTTACGTATGTTATACTTATAGCCAAACAGTAAACAGAAACTCACCATAACAGGCTGTCATGTTACACATCACACTTCCTATATCCCGGTCATACCGTGGGGGAGGATCATCCAGCGGCTTGGAGAACTGACAATGATGTGGGGCAAAAGTGGGCAGCCATTCAGGTTCAACGACTGATACGCCCCTCATGTAAAGCCTGGAGGTTTCCACTATCTCTTGAAACAGGACAAACTGAGCATTCTGTTTGTAGAGAACGGAATTTGGATGGACGAACGCTGGGTCTTCAAGAATCATTGTCTGAAAGGTAGGTATATAAACTCAAAGGCAAAGTTAAAGAAGAGAGGATGAACTACTGCCAGCCATTCCTACTGCATCATGTGCTATGGAGGTACAGTGTACCTGTAAATTCCTAGTTGGTAGGATTGTGCACATTTTCTTAGAAACAAGTTCATGGGCACTAAGGAAAAGGCAATTATATGACTGCATTGTAGGCCCTACATGTATAGCAGGTATGGCATAGTCAGGAAAAGAATGCCTTCTGTCCTAAGTCTTGAGAGCATGAATTCAAAATGTCGATCTCATACCTCGTATGCATTCTTTTTCTTTTTCTTTTCTTCTGAAGTACCTGAGACGGGGTCTGGAAGTCTCCTGAAATAGAAAGAATAACAGATAGAATACATGCATGTAATAGTGTGATTCAATTAGCCGTGACAGTCATACAAAATAAAATGTTCAGTATTTTACAGTAATCTATTGAAACAGTCCAAAGACCTGCTCCATGGCATGCACAGTAAACGATTTGGATATACTTTTCCCAACTATCAATTTTCTCATCTCCAGCTTACCTTGCTATATGATCAGAAAGACCTGATAATACTATCTGTCGCAGAAGCTTTGCCTGGAGATCAGAGGGTGGTGTCATCTTCGGGTCGAGAACGAGATTAGCATTGGAGAGAACACTGTTAACTGAAACAGGAAGGAAAATACTCACTCAAACACTTGACTCGGCTCTTTTGGCCAGGGAATTTCCAGATTGAAACAAGATTTGTCTTGTCAATATGGTGCATTTGGTGCACAGATGGCACACAACTGCCCCAAACCAGTCAACATTTTGCTTTATACATGTAAGTTAGTTAGTATAGATGGACTTTAGGTACCTTATTTTTGACTTAACAGAGTAATAACATAAATCAGACCTATAACTTGCAATGTGAGTAAAGGTATTCCATGTACTTCTAAATGTACATTGGTGTATCTGTATGTGTATACCTGTATTAGTCAGTTGAGCCCGGAGCTTCCTGACCTCTTTCATAGCCTTTAGACGTATGCCATGCTGGCCACAGAAGCCTGGTGTGCAGCCAGCGTATTCACATGCACCGACGGCCTTCAACAGAACCATCAGATCACCAAGGAGTAAAGAGTGACCCATTCCTGCCCAATTCTTCCTCACATTCATCATGAACACTCTCTTCTGCTTGAATTCTTCTTTCTGGAAACAGAAAGTCCAGACCAGTCCATTACAATACAGTCTATTGCTCGACAAGTTTCCACTGAGTCAGTTGGCCCAAACATTCAATTATTATTATGGTATTTCCAGTGCATGTGCATTGTCCTGTTGCCTGGGTAAGGTTTTTATAGACTTGTTGAAGCAGTTGACTCCAGCTTTCACAAACAATTTTCAACAAAACTTGCTCAGAGGAATTGTGCCAAAAAAGTCATGTGAAAGACAATTAGCAACCGCTTGTAAGTTGATGGGAGGAAATTTCACTGCAAGAAAACAAGTGTAGTGATACTGTACCTCTTGATCATTAGTTGGTGGCGCCATTGTCTCTATGAAGACTTCCTGGACTGATAGGGCAGCGACAATGGCTACAACATACGGTAGGAGATCGTGCTGGTGTCCTAATGCTAACATTTTGCCGTATCTCGGCGACACTGGGAAGTAAGCCATCGTCCTTCCAAGAGGTGTTATACGGGCACTTGGAACTGGAAACAACATAGGTAAATGCCAATTTTTACAACAAATCCTGTCACAAGACTAAAACAAGAACAATGTAATTCTTAGCCCTCTGAAATAGATTCCTGTCTGCATAGGCAAGGGTAGCCAAATCTGCACTCCAAAATCAAAGAAAATCGCCCAAAATCAAACTGTATATGGTCCTACCGGAAGCTACATCAAATTATCTAGATTGGCCTCAGAATCCAGTACATATCCATAGAAAAAGCAATGATATGCCGGTATGCACCAGTCTAGAGCAGAGAAAAATACACCTACCATTCTTTGCACCTTTCTTCCTTTTCTGCTGTGGTTCCAAAGCACCAAGGTTGGTTAGCAGTCTCTCCGCAGCCTGAACAATCAAAATAGAGAAGGGATGTGAGAAGCTGTATGCCAACCACTAGTATAGAAGACAAAGATTGAACAAGACGAATGGGGTAAGAGTCCAACTAGCAGTAGTGGGGTAAAACACCATCGTAAGTCTTCAGCGGAACTGTTATGCAAAGCTTCTTGTAAGTAATTATACTAAAGCCATCGTATAGAATCAGCTCAGAACACCAAGTCATAGTACCGGGCCCTACCAGCCACCAAATCAGAAACTACAGTGATATGCACTCTGATATTCTTGTTCATACTTACAAGCAATGCTTCTTGACTAGGTGGCGTAGGAAAAGGGAAATTGACCACTTTGTCAATATTCATGTCCTTCATCTGGAGCACGAGGTCATCGACTGGTCGTCTGGTCATTTCTGGTTGCGCAAACTTTTCAAACTCATCATTGAACACAGCCGACGAGTATAACCTGAAAAACAATTGCGAGTGCAAAAGTCGATATCTGTCCCAAGAGATGGTGGCAGATGCAGCCAGTTACTCTTTTTTGATCATTAAAACTGATATCAATTCTCTAGGCACTGGGGCAATTTGGCATACCTATAACAGTGACCAGGTCCAGTCCTTCCAGCTCGTCCAGCCCTCTGATTCGCTGAAGCTTTTGAAGTCCAAGTAATTTGAAATGTTGATACACCGGTCACTTTATCGTAAAACTTCGTCTTGACCTTCCCAGCATCGATCACATATTTGACACCTGGAATGGTAAGGGACGTCTCTGCCACATTTGTGGCCACAACACAGAGTCTGCTGCCAACTGGTGGTGGCTTGAAGACCTGAAACCAAAAGTGCAAGATTCACTTATCAATGTTACAAATACAAAAGTAAACGAAAACATTCAAGCTTTCACTTGGCAACCACTGATTCGGAGTCTCCCTATTTTAAGACAACTATATTTGTATGCTTATATTGACTTACCTTCTTCTGTTTGTCTGATGAGAGTAATGAATACAGTGGCAGGACATAAAGTGGTTGGTGGTTCTCCGACACCCCCTCAGGCCCCTCCTCCTCCTCACTATTACTGTCTCTGTCGTCTACTTCATTGAACTCATCCTCCTCCTCTGCCTTCTCCATGTCTGCTTCTTCATCACCGAATGGTAGGGTAGAGTAACTGAAGAAGAAAACAGACAGTAGCTTGGCACAATTATGTAAGACATGCTGTTGAAAAAAGATACACTAATTAAGTAAGAAATGCTATCGAAAACAGCTACACTGTCTAAGTAATATAGTTGGCTTTGTTTCATAACAGAGTGATCGACAGCTGTTAGTGGATGACTTTCCTACCTGTCAAGGCTTATCTTAGGTAAATTCATTTTAGATTTCGATTCTGTTGCCTCAGCCTCCTGTTCTTCTTGTTGCGTTTTCTTCACGTAGGGAAACATCTGCTTGAGTTTCCTGCACAAGGAGTGCACTTCATTCTGACCAGTCACAAACACCAGGATACCACCCTCAGGCAACATACGATGAATTTTACTAATCTGGAATTGATTATGAGTAGACATTATGACTGGCAATCATCAGTTGTAAAACTGGAGTCAGCAGGAAAAGCTATAACTTTCAGCAAGTTTCTCTAATATGTCTGTTCCTTGTGTTATAGGGGTAAATGTCATGCCCAAGGATTCAAAATAGGGCAACGAGATCATTACTGCAAGTGCATAGTACAGTGATTTTACAAGACATAACCATATGGTATTGAATCAAAAGTGAAGTTTATGGTAAAACAAGCAGAATCTGAAAATGAGAGAAAAAGACCATTACCTTTTTGAATGTTTCACCCAGGTAGTCATCCCCAGGTGTTCTTTTATTGAAATGTATCGTGACTGGGTATTGCCTCGAATCAATCTGAAATCAGATCAACCATGGTTATTCTTCATACAAAAGTGGGATGAGTTGCAGGTAAGATACAAGGCAGAAAGAAATGCATCTTATTTCAGCAGTTACCTGAGGTTGATATCAATAGATTTTCAAAAAACATATTGTCTTATCGTATGCAAGAGTTTGCCGTATTGAAATATCTTTCCCAATCGATGTCAATGCTACATGAATCTCACCTTGATGACTGGTGGAGTTTCTTTGAACAATCGTCTGTTTTCTGTGAAATCTTCTACTCTCAATGTGGCCGACATGATGATCAACTTTAAGGGGTTGCCTTTCTGAAGGAGAAAAAAAAAATTTTCAAAATTTTTTTGTAGACAACCAGAGTGATGATTATCTGATGATTAACTGAAATAACATTATCAGAGATAAAGTAACAGGGAAACTATCTAATTTTGAATAAATAAATACAAACCTTGTGCCTGAGGGGTACAATTCTCGATAATAAACCAATCAGAATATCAGTGTAGACACTCCTCTCGTGGGCTTCATCAATAATGATCACACTGTATGAAGTCAGGAGAAAATCCTGAAATTGAAAATTAATACTTCAAAATCTCTTTGTATGGTAAAAGAACAACTTTGGACTGTCTTTTTATCAAACAGGGTGATTTGAATAATGGATGAGGACTTTTTGGGTATAACATTACAAACACTCAGGGACAGAGTCCAGAGTCTGGTGAGCTACAGCCTCAGACTCAACATGGAAGTGAAACAGACCAGACCAGACCAAAACAACAATGAGAAATAAGTCTCACCCTTTGTATAGCTTTGAGTAGGACACCATCAGTCATGAACTTCATCTTCGTGTCATCAGTCACATTGCCCTCGTATCTGATCTGATAGGACACCTCTCTGGTTGACAAGTTCATTTCCTCAGCAACCCTGTGTGACATACTGATGGCTGCTACCCTCCTTGGTTCAGTTATTCCAATGATACCACCATTGCTGCAATGAAGAGAGTACTTCTAATTTGATGTGGCATGATCTGCAAATGGAGCTGTGATATTATAATTTATCAGAATTCAAACATTCTGTTTAGTCATTGACAAGAACCAGATATGAAACGTTATTAGCAAGATATGCTGCATTTCTGCATAAGACCACACAAAACTTAGGAATCCAGCAAACAGGTAGCAGATGAAGTGACAAAGCACAAACATGTCTTCATGCAAATACATAGGATTTAGGACCAGTTCAGTTAGCTTCCCTGAGAAAGACCACATTGATTACAATGTATGTTAACTTACTGTGCATATCCTGCTTCGTAAAGGAATTGAGGGACTTGAGTAGTTTTGCCCGATCCGGTCTCTCCACAGAGAATGCAAACAGGGTTTTCATTGATGGTTTCCATAATCACCTGCTCCTCACCAAGAATGGGTAACTTCAAGCGCTGTTCCTGAAATAAGAGACAAATGGATAATTTATCATAGCACTCCCAACCTTTAGTTCTTGCACAGTAATACCAATACATGGTGCAGACTCCTTCCAGAGGAGATCCTTAGCCTGTCCTATATATCCTCAGGTGTCAATAAAAAGTACTTCACTTTCACTTCGATAACTAATCACCATAAAAGTGCCTCTGTACACATTCAGGTATTTGGAATATTGCATACAATTCATTAAACAAAATCAAACCAGACGCGACAAAGACTTGTTCGCATGACTAGATTGGAAATTTGACTCCGACTGCAGCTGAAGTGATCAAATCAAAGGAGAGTAACTTACTTGTATGTTAGGTTTTCTCCTCAGAGGAATATGTGTTACTGGAATGTGCTTCCCTGGCATTGCATGTTTAGGAGCCTTAACTGTTTCCTTTACACATCTTGACTCTCTGTCATCTTCAAAAGGCTTCTGCTTTGTAACTTCGTCCTGAGCAACAACATCATCAACTTTGTCATCCTCAACCTCAATTTCCTCCTCCTCCTCTTCCTCCTCTTCATCTTCCGATGATGACTCTGACGAACTTTCCTCCTCAACTTTTTTCTTTTCCACCTTTTCTGTCACTTTTCTCTTTGGTTTTTTATTGCTACCACTTATAGCATTGATCTTCACATCACCAGACGCTGTCTGTTCAAGTTTAACATTCCTGAAATAATCACATTATCTCATAATTTGAGTGACCACAAGTGGGACTGCCTAACAAGACTTTTATTTGTATTGCACAGATGTTTTGGACAGATATGTTCCAAAACCAAACTGACAGAAAACCAAGTGGATTTCAATTCAAACACCTTGAAAATCAATTAAATACCATGCTCACCAGTTTTTTTTACCACTATGAATATCAGCCGTAGATGTCAGAAGTTTTAATTCATCATGACTAGCTTGTATAGCAGCTAATGACTCCAGCAGCCCGGCCCTCTGGAAAGAAACAATGAGTCAGGTCAAAAACATAAGTAACACCATTGTAGGTCACAACTGATTGGTTGAGACTAAATGACAAGGCCCAAGGTCACGATAGAGCTCACATTAGAGCTTTACAGGATTCAGACAGTTCTAAAACCAAGACTAACCATGAAAGCTTGGAGGTTTCTTAACCTACCCAAAAAGTTACTCAGCCTACAAATACCTTTTGTTTCTTTTCTTTCTGTTCCACTATTTTTTCTAGCCTTTTCCTTTGTTTCTTATTAAGGAGTCTCTTCTTTGACTTGGCATCCTCTTTCACCACAGTCTTTCTTTTCTTGCTTGGCAGAACAAGTTGGTTGGTGTCCTCTTCATAACCATCATCAGTTTTGTTACCAAGGTCTAGTTTTATCTGCAAGATAGACATACTTGATTGAATAGGCATAGGCATAAATAAAAAACTCATAGAATTACTGCACGCAGTCCTACCTGTGCCATAGTGACAAGGTCAATGGAATCAAATCCACCAGGCTCAGGGACAGGGTGCAGGTGTGACAAGTCACAATAGACATAGTCTGATAGTCAATACGATTACAATACAGATTAAAACACAGTGAACGGATGCAGATACAGATTCCAACACACACCCTTCCTCACAAGGTAAGAAAGATAACACATGATCTAGAAATGACCGACATAGAATAATCCATACTCATACTGTAAATATCATGCAGGATGGATCAAACAATAACATGAAAATAACCTTTTTCTCTTCAGATCTATCAACAGACACATCTTTCTGAATCCTGGCTTGCCAGTTATGTGTTCGTTTTTGTTTACCCATGATTTTGGCTCAGCTAGATGAAATAACTTGTAACATAACCATTATTTACAAAAATAGCAAATTTTCACCACGTGGGCCGAAGAGCACCTGAGGCGGATGACGAATCTGAACGGATATTTAATATAGTGCTCTAAATAATACTAGTTGGTATGAGAAATGATACAGTGAATACATTAATATGTGTATGAGAATAATATTTCATGTTGTAACTATTGTCTAAAACACTTTTTAAAGAAATACTTAATGAATGTGTGACGAAATTAATGCGCATTTGAACTACTTTTTTTAATTCAACCTCTGCCAGCTGGTTATCTGATCTCACGAGACTGGTAGGCCCTAGTACCCCAATCTACCCGACAACTCGAGTACTACTTGGGACCACAGTCATCTTAGAAGACTGGTGAATCCTCACAAATTCCTTTCTCTCATGCAGAACGCGAACGTGCCACCAAAAAGACATCAATATCTACATAAAAAAACTTTATTTGATCAATCTATCTACAGTGTAATTTTGGAAAGAAGCCCTCAAATTCGTTGTCAGTCCTTGTTTGCTTTTGAATGGGGTTTGGCGCCAGAACGTTCGGGCTCGATTCAGTCGATTGAGACTGGGCATGCGCTTCAAGGCCCGAGATCCGGTGGCGCTAGAAATCGAACGCGCTAAAATGAACTTCAGGGAAATTGCGGGTAAGATGTTATACTAAGATGTGGCACGCTTTCGGTATTAAGAATGTAATATTTTTCGAACTATTTTTAGTACAAAATGTTTTTATATGTCTTAGCTGAATGATTATGAATCCAATTTGTTTCGAAATGATGTAAAACTGGCTGAATTTTAAAGATTTACTTTAGGTACCTCGGAAGGGAACAATTCAAAATGAAGATACACTGTGTTCCATAAAAAACGCAGGAGTCCTAGTTCTCCATCATAATTGACATCAAACTAGTTTCACCACAAACTCACCACAGCCTAACCAATGAAACATATCAGAAATGTTCTGAATAACTAATGGTTATCTACAGATTGCATAGACTGTGGCGTCTCGATGACAATATTGTTAGAAAACAGACAGGCAAAGAGATGTTCACAGATGTTGATGATGCTGAATTTTGCAGTTCACCACTTCGCTCTTGCAACAACCAGATGTCAGCACTGCATGAAGGAAATCAATAAAGAGAAGGGTGGTGTGATTCCAGTGCTTAGCTGGTGAAATAAATATCATCACAGACATTTCCTCGGTTGTATTCAGGAATACACGATTTAGTTGTAGTTATTCTCGTGTTATGAGTGGAAATAACAAAGGGCTAACCGCTAAACAGGCAGCTATCCTCGAGAAGGTAAGCCAAGGTTTAGTCCATCTTCTTATCAACACAACACTACAGCTCGTAGGTTGGCGTCCTAGACCTAAACATGTTGTGACAGCTTTGTCATTTTAACATCAGACAAACCATTAAATCATTGTTGATATTTGTTAGAATAACAGGCAAACAATTGTACTCATGTAGGCTCTTTTAGCTTAGGATCAGTTTTTGTTGTTTTTTTTCGTTTCACAAGAAAGCCAAGGATGACAGCATATATGACAAATGTGCGTGGCTAGTCTATTTCATTCATCATGACATTGAATACAAGTTGACTGTTGTTGAGGATGAGGACGAGGTGAAATCATGTCGCACATTGATTGTTCTTTCAGTTTCGAGAAAGTGTGAAAGATGTCTTGACACAGGAACAGTACAATGATGATCACTACCTGCTCCGCTGGCTGCGTGGTAAGAGGGCTTTGTTATGTTGAGAGAGGGCCTTCATAACTTTCAAGGAGAATCATTAGAACTCAGGCTGTGATCTGTTCTGATTGTCTTCATAGTAAAGTTGAAAAGTTAAAATTGGTGTTCATACTATAGTCTGATATATCAACTAAGACGAGAGGTTGTCATCAGCCTCCACAGTTTTGACTTTGAGGCAATTTGTTTGGGCTGGTTGTGATGTGTAAAGTTTATCAAGTCGTCACGATTCGAGTCATGTCACTGGTTGTGACAGGAGTGTGATTTTTGATTTGTCTGAAGATGTTCAAAGTTAAAATCTTTTACTATGAATGAATTGGATAATTTTGGTTTCATTGTATTTTTTAAGTATTTTGAACAAAAGGCTGTGATGATAAAATTATCTTTTCAGCCAGGGAGTTTGATGCCAAAACGTCCGAAAAGATGATCAGAAATGTAAGTCTGTCTATGCTAAAGTATTGTTAGATGTTGTGATCATTCAGTATTCATGTCATGAGGTTAAATTTTTATACTTACCCTTGTATTCTTAAATTTGTACAGATATGAAATGGGACTGGAATGTGAGGAATGTCTCTTTCTCTCGTCATTTTTTCATGTTCATGATGCCATTGTACTTGTACATGTACATGAACATTGATTCATTCGAGACTGCCACCTGTGTTACCTGTTTTTGAAGTGTCAATCTAAATGTTCTGAAGAGGCAGTGGGCTCGACGACTGAGCTCAACATTGCACTCTTTCCTTCCCAAGAATCGAATGCATTATCTACCAAGCCCACTATTGTGGTTAAAGTGTCCGACTCTCATTCCATTGGTCGTGGGTTCGCACACCAGTCTGGTTACCGCTCCCTTGCTCCTTCACAGGTCAAGGTCAGAAATGATGTCAAGATGTCCATGCAAAATACAAAAAAGCATTATCTACACAATCAACCCAAGTTTTGCAGTTCACAGATTGACTCTGTTGGGTTGATATAAAGTTTAACAGTCAAGCTCCATGTCTTGACATGTGTACTGCTTGGGAAATCAATTTTATGAGAAAATTTATGACACGTATCGTTGCACTGTATTGCACCCTTAAGCTGCTGGTGTAAAAAGAAGTGTTTTAAGTCGATAAACGAGCATGATATTCAAAATCTGTCTGATGAAGTGGAGTCTTAATTTGTTATTCAGATTACCATGGTGATGTGGATTCATAAGTGGTGTATAATCTATGCTGGGTGAAGGTTCACTCTGGGGAATCTTAGTAGTTTGCTTCCAAATACAATTACAGTACAACTATTTGAAAGTTATTAGTCTGAGCATGATTTGGAGCTGTATACCAAGGTACATTGATATGTACATAGGGAATGATGAATTATATCTGCCGTGGCTGTTACCATGAAAACAAAAGGCATGTAACCATCACACATCTTATCAGAACTACAGTCATCAGAGATGGCATCTTTTCTCTGTGAATTCCTCCTTCCTAGCCTAACTTAATTTCACGAACTATCCTACACTATACCATAGAGCTGAGATCTTCTTGGATGTAGAAGACTAGTTTGATCATGCCCTTGGGAACTGAATCAGTTGTTCGGACCATCAACATAATAGGATGGTGTGATGAACAGCCATAGATTCCGATCAATCTGAACTCTACAAATGATTTCACTTGTTTATCACTTGCTTAGCAATTTGTCTTCTCAAAAGTGTTGTAAAATCCTGAGATTCAGGGGTTTTCCTCCTATGTCATTGACAAACTCTGGCTTTATTCTTTCAGAGTTTGAAGTGGCGCAAACAGATTGGAGCAGATGAAATCAGTCGGGATTATGTAATTCCTCAAGTGATAGATAAATACTACACCGGTGGTTTAGTGGGCTTTGACAAGGAAGGGAGTCCTCTCTGGGTAGACCCCTTTGGACATATCGATCTTAAAGGTAAGAGGCATTGTGGTAATCATAGGCATACCCAGGGGGGTCAGGCAGTGTCGGGATGTGGACAATACCCCTTGGAGAAAAATGCAGTCATAATACAGAAACTGTGGCCTTAGAAACATGAATTGCATTCATTGCAAATCTGGAGCCATTCAAAACGACTACAAAATCCATTACATGTAGGTTCGGATGCACACATGCTGGCTGAAGTCATTTGATGTGAATAGGGACATGAAATATTCACGTTGGCCATTAATCAATATATTCACTCGACAAATGAACCTGAGTTTCTATAGTCCTTGAGTCCTATCCTATTGTGATACTGCTTTGTGGCATCTGATACATGTAGTCACTGGTCTGACCTTGCAATTTTGCATTGATTTATATTTTAGGTGTCATCATCAATAAATAGATTGTTATCCTGTATTACACATGTTACATGTAAGCTTATATCTCAGTTGGTAATTGATACAATATGCGTTTTACTGATATATGTAATATTGAATAATTAATGTTGTGCGATTTGATAATTAGATGATCTAAGAAGATCATGATCTAACTTGAAAACACTGGACAAATTACTACATTACCATGATTTAATACTGCTCAAAACAAAATGGTCCATGAACCATGTGCTCAACTTGCCTTACTTTGCCAAAGAGTGGTGTGTGGTGATTGCTAAATGGTTGGGCAGTATTTCTGTTTTGATGAAATGACAGTGAATGAGCCTCATGAGACCAGCAATTTCATAAAATTCAAAACCAGAATAATCATTTTACCTCAGACAATATCAGATGTGCACAATAAAATCTATTGTAGTACGACTTTCCTCATGGGAAATTTTTTAATATTGGTAATACGAGGTACACTTGCTCTTATTTTTAGCTTGACAATAATAAGTGCACAGTCATGACTGCCCATCACTTATGTGCAGATATCATTTACGCCCTAACCTGATTTAGTATTACGTCCAAATTGAGCTCAATAATAAAGGCTCTGATCCTTGATTTTTGACAGGCAGTCGTCATTTCCACTTGTGTGCACTGCTGCCATTTCTATATCACTTGCTGAACTTAGACGAGTGATTGCAATTCCAGCAACGGGATACATGTAGCGTACAAACATATGGATCAGAAACTAAATGGACCCGTGACAGTGAAAATTAATAATCTAGGTTTAATATCACAGTGATACATCACATTTAGACAAGTGCACTGGTGGGATGATTATTGGGCAGGAGGGGTCGTCTCTCTGGTTCATTGTAAAATAGTGTCACGCTCATCATACTGTAAACTCCTTTGATTTCATGAACCACATAATTTTCTGAATTTTGTGGAATGGGGTCAAAATTTGGCTGTTGTGGTGTGAAAATTATCGATCTACATGTAATGGTTTTGTCATTTGTGAATACCAGTTGTTGTGAATATTGATGAAACTGAATTCTGACGTTGATACATGTGATAAGAATATAAGGGTTGCAAAAATAAATTTTGTTTATGGAGTAAACTGTTCTTGGTACTGAGACAGAAGATGACACCTCCCCTCTCTGTCGTCGTATTCCTTTGATGGCTTGTCTCGATCTCGCTATTTGCCTCAATTACCGCAGGGCACCGTCATTGTCATCACGATATAGGCGGCATTCCTTGATTCGTGTAATGATGATTGAGGGTGAGAAATGTGCACGAGCAAACCTTGACTAGGTGTGAGATGTTTTCAAGAACTTGGATCATTGGAGTATTCATGTTCAAATAAAAATGTCTTCAGAGTCAACTTCCAGATTTGCATAGGTGTTTCAAGATAGGAACAATCACACTTTGAGAAAAAAATTGTTTATAGCTGAAGTGAAATAAGTTTTAAAATTTTCCTATTTTTTAATTTTTCATCAGTTTTGGAAAAATGACCCCCCTGGCCTTGGAAAGCCAAGAGAATGTCACTGGATCTTCTTACGTTTTTGCTCATAACCTACATAACGCTCAGGGCAGTTTTACTTGTCCGATGTAATCTATTCATGTTACTCTTTAATAGTAGGTTGAGAAATGCACAATTGGAGCTCAATATCTGACATCCCCGGATAGTTGTCCTTCTAATTGCTATTCTGGTGGTGCAAGTGTTGTCAGACGAGGATTAGAACGAGATATTGAATAATCTGTCATGATAATTGCCTTGATAACAAAGGATCTCTAGATCTTTTATTGCTGCAAACTCGTTTAGGTTTGCTCTTCGAAGTTTGGAGATACTGTGCGTATTATTCTTTTGTGATTCAAAGGGTGTATAGGTCTTGTAGGCCTGATATAACAGTCATCAAGGAATACACATGTGCTACTCCTTAAACAACATGCACTGTGACAGAGATTATATTTTCTAACTTTGTTCGCAGTAGCCTGAATTCACATTCAACTCTTGATAGAAACCCTTTGGCGCAAAGGTTTCAGTTGCACTGTCAGTGTTTTGTAATAATACCAAGCCACCAATTACCCAATTGGTTTATATAGTGTGAAATTATACACTGCCGGTATAAACCACAATCGCCAATCATTAATCTACATTATTGATTTATTTAAGTGGAAACCAGGAAAACAGAGACAGTCATCCGTGTGCATTACCATGCATACGACAACAATACGACTATGTCGCACCACTTTATTGCAAGAAATGCATGAAAATCCGTCACCACTTGTGTGCACAGTCATATGCAAATTCATATTGCAATGCAAATCTCTTAACAAGTGAATGTTCTCTAATTAGTTTTAGAAGTTGTATCGACTGTGGGGATGGCATATTACACTAATTAGGCACACTAGTCAGTGCATTTTCAAATGTATATCACTCACTCTTCACAGTGCCTTCTTCTCAGTCTCAGTGAACATGCAGTTCATATTTATTCTTCATTATTTGCAGAAAGTACTTCTTTTACAATGTAGCTTTATGATTCATTCCAAAACCTGCTTGGACAGTGTTTAATTGATCTTGCCAATATCAAGCTACCACTCATCCATGTCAGTGGCTAATAAAAAGCTTTTGCAAACAAATGGCACTTTCTTACCAAGATTGTGTTGTGATTTCTTCAGCCATGGAAGAAACTCCGTTGTATCCTTGACAATACAGCAGATGTAAGTCATCTGGATTGATGTTGTGCATGTTAGCTACTTCAGCTACTTTGCTGGTCATGGTTCCCCCAGTCACACCCACAGGTTAACATGTCAATTGTCATCTTCCTTGCATCATCTCCTTGGCTAAAGGTCTCCTTTGATCTTGAGAAGTATGCGAGATGTGAAAAAAGTCTCATCATATCTTACGCTTGTGTAGTTCTTCCATCTTCAACACATTCTTTGAAAATCTCACCGAAGCCCAGGGCGTTTTTACCTGCACTCATGTCTCTATCTCTGTGAGAATTCATTAATCAAAATGATCTAGGAGAATATTGCAGGAGGCTCGAAGGAGAAGAAGATTGATATGATTTTAATATGCCATATGATTATTGACACGTAGGTGTAATAAGACATATCTTTATCAGTTTTTAACCTCTTCGGGTTTGGCTTATAGGATTTTGAATTGAAGTCCTGACAGTCATCGAAAATGAAAGATTGTACATTTGTTGGGTGAAGCAATTGGTTCAGATCAATGTCTAGTCCATTTCACACTTCAGTTATTGTTCTGCAGCATGTTACTCCTATAGTTCCTTTACCCAGGATAGTGTACATGATGTTGGATGGGATTCATTACCTGGTGAATTTGTGGAATTAGTCCACGCCCACATCAGACCATTATTGTGATTTGATAAGCCACCATACAGGTCCTCGTGGTCCAAATCAATGTTAGAAGGAGACTTCACGTTTGAGCATCTGCCTACAGCCAGTTCAATAAAAGCATGTGCATGAATCTAGGAACCACACTCAGACTGTTCACTGCCCAATTTATGAATTATAATTGGCGAGTGAGACAGCTTGGCTGAGGAACCTACCAGCCAAGACTTGAATTGACTGATCAGTTTGATATTAGGTCAGATCTGTCCATGCCATTCAAGTCAGATGCAGGGACTCCATCACCATTTCATAAAAATAACAGCTGAGCGCCAGGCCCTTGGGGCTCTTGTTATGTAGAGAATATTCCAAAACAGAGGCAATATTTCAAAACAGACAGAAATTAACTTTCAGTTACATGTCTGTCTAGAGTGGGTTTATTGGTGATGTTTTTATGTAATATTGGCAGCATCACAAAATATTTTGTTATTTGCTCGAAGATTATTCCGAGCACCAAACCTGCGCATACTTTCACAAAGCTTGTCTGACGATCAATAATATTTCATGGAATTTGGTGTATCTACGAGCATGAGAGTAGACCTTGCTGTGCTGTGATGTTCAATAAAACTACATACATTTACCAGCTTCAAGTATGTATCTATGCTGACTATGAGTAACAAGCAGGTGGAACATGGAGACCATGGTAAATAGAATGTCAGCAAATTGAACTGCTGTGGAGGCAATGAGATGTGGTTGGAAAAAATCTCCACACCAATTACTGGCCAATTGTGATCATGGTCTACAAAAAGTATGATTGAGCTTGTGATTTATCATGCTCACATGGAATATAGCTTGTTCTGCTATTGTTTCATATGACTCAACACTCATTCAGTGTATACTGATGTTCAGTCCCTCTGGTGCCATTAACAGATACTGGCAGAGTGCTATAATGCTTTGCCTCTGTTTTGACTAATGGAATTTGGGCATCCATCTTTGACCTACAATGTTCTAAGTATTTCTGCCGAACAATTCCTCTTGTATTGGAATTGGTTGAACATCACGACTGACCTGACCGACACATGTTTTGAGTAAGTCTCTTCATTGAGTGAATCTTCCCTCACGCCTTCTGTGAGGGACTGTTTTGTCACGACACCAGAGCGGGTTAAGGCAATATTGCTCTCAAGACATCATGACCTTGGGACCAGCCGTTGAAGCAATTTCAGTGTTGCTGTTGACTTGGGGTAAATTCGATTAGGTTACGTGGTAACATCTCTCCTGAGGTTAAATCAATTCAATGTATTCAGGACCATCAACGTTCTTCCACTTCATGGTCAAACTGCTAACTCTGAACAAAGTGAAGATGGAGCGCATGAATACCTCACGACCTTGTCAGGTCATGGTTTTTACTCTACAGCTGTTATAACAGTAGTGGTGTCTGATGCAGCAATGCCACCTTGATTGATGGCAGGAAGTCTTACAGCCCATTGAGTACAGGGAACGATCACATGGATAACTTACATCAAGGGCAAATTATTTATTGGGATGAACTTGACATATCGGTTCGTTCCAGAGTTGCCTAATATCGAGTGCTGGTCTGCATGCTGTACATGTTGGAATGGATGACATTTCTAAAGTTCTAATCAATATGAGACACACAGCTAACTACAGCTGGGCTTCATGTAGCTGCAGACTCGTTTTTAAAGTCACAGCTGATTGACTGGTCAGAGTATCAAAGGCATTGCCACCATATTGGTCTTAAGAAGTCAATGTCCTGCTCCTGTGAAGGCGGTTTGAGGGAAGGAGGGCTACAATTCAGTGGTTTGAATTCTACCAGGTGTTCACAAAGGCGTAACTTGCTCCTAGGCTTCTTGCTCAAGTATGGATCATATTGCTATTTTATAGAAGATTTTAAAAGGTCAACATGTCACAGAGGGTGTTCTTCATTCTCAGCTTCTGCCAACTGAATGTAGCTTTAAAGCATAAGGTCAAGTGCTTGAAGTAAGCTTAGACTCATAACTTTTGAGAGATGATGTGCTCTTTTCTACAGAATAAGAAAAATTTCAGCTGTTACATGGATTTGATTTCTGTATTGCGTACATTTTTGAGGTAACGTTTACCGCTGCATGGTCATCAGTCAGTATTCCAGTCATGTTCTCTTCCAACAGGTAGAGGAGTACCTCAGATGTGGCTTTGTGCCATCAACCCAACTATTGCATGGTGTATTCCCTACCTGTCAAAATAGTAAACAATGCAAGAATCTCTGTTAAAAGTGCAACTTAACCATCTCCCAAGTTCATTAACTCTTGCAGTGTTGTCATATTCGGATCTTTGTGTACTTGCAGGGATATGTTATTCTGCCAGGAAGATTGACGTGATGAAGAGTAAAGTGAAGGTGTTTGAGTCAATTTATAGGCATTTTGATGAACAGACAAAAAAGGTGAGTACGACATTCTGAAAAGGGGCTTCCGTGACCCTTCCAGAAATACAGTGACACATTGACTGTCTTTCACTATAAGCAAAGACATCTTGTCCTAGCTCCATGATTAAAGCTTGAAACTTAATCAACTTGTTCCAAAAGCCACTAATATTGATTCGGAATCTGAACCTACGGTACCTAGATAATACAAAAGGCAAGCGTAGAATGTTGCTGAAGATGGAACTGTACCTAATAACCTGAGTATCAGTTGAGGTCTTGTACTAGCCTAATGTCATCAGCAATTTCAAACAATGCTGTAGATATTTGTTTTGGTAACCATGGAGAGGACTGTCGGTGAGCCTGACGCACGCTTGAAGGGTAGCACTGTTGAAGAATTAATCTAGTGTCTAATTGCATCAGGTACGGCGAAAGAGGTGTCTTCAGTTCTGCTTGTCATAGGCAGAGACACTTATTTGCTATAGCATTGTTGAACAAGAAGAAGTGCAAATTACTGCCGTATGTTACTAGTGTATAGTAACATGGTCAATGTATAGTCATAGTGGGTGACTCTTGAATACATCAGAAAATGTACACAAAATGTACACAGCAACATTCTGCTGACTGTCTGCATGCTTTGGCTCCAGTCCTGTTATCTCAGCTCATGGTCATTCTACAAATACTATACATTTTGATCGCCACTGTTCTGGCTACTCCTCATATCAATATAAATGACATAAATCTTCTTGGAGACAAGGCAGTAGATAATCTCATACATTAGACTCGTTCTTCAGACACTGTTACATGTATTTGTCTGATGTTGAGTGCCACTCCTATTTTTATACGCTTGAAATGTTAAGATTCTAAGTCTGAATAATTGAGTTAGGAGATAATTGGCTCATCTACTAATTCGAAATGCACGCCTGTGCCATTGTGGTTTGTTGTGCCAGCTTCAATTCTTAACCATGACAATTCTTTAACAATACGTGAAGTCAGACGATGATACTGTGAAACACCAAATTTTTGCTGGTGTTTTATTTTCACGTATTTCGCAAATATCCTTGACTCCAGAAAAGAAAAATCGCAAAAAACATTTTTTTGAAATTTTTTTTAAAAACCTGTAATCTGCCACAAAAAAAGGGGTTTTTTTTCGGAACTTTTTGCGTTTTGAAAAAATAGACGTGCATTTACGCTGGCGGTTTGCAGTATTCATGATATGGCTCCATGGTTCTGGATGGTGCCAATAGCTACAGCTTCCCTTGTGGATTGTTGTTATTTACTGCTTGAGCTGAATAAAGAGAGAACTGCTTTGAGCTGGATCATAATGCGTACGCAGTGGGTAGCAACGGAGACTAGTATCTATGATTGTATGGTTTTTCTAACTAGGTAAATGAAAAATGCAGACATGCTATTTCTGGATTGATGGGTTCTATTGAAAATCCTCCGTGTAGAACCTGACAGATATTCTGGTAGTGGTAAAACCCACCAATCGATGCTGAAAGTGAATATATGATGTTTTAATCCCCCCCCCCCCCGAAACAAATTGGTCTTTTGAAGAGACATCTGAGAGGACACACAAATTCTACTTTTTTCTAGTTCCTGCTGTGTCTTCTTTCAGGCCCATCCCATAACCTTTCAGTGCCACCTTAATTAATCCTATCACTCTATTCACGGAACATGATCACGTTACAGTCTTGACATTAGTAAACTTTGGTGTATTTTCAGCTCGGAAAGACAGTGGATCAAGTGGCGGTCATATTTGATTTGGAAAATCTCAGCTGGAAACACATGTGGAAGCCAGGTGAGGAAAGGTCTCTAATTCAATTACCATTACGACGTTCGTCACCAAGGCTCAGAAAAACGGCTTTATGAATACTGTTACATCTTGCATTAGAAACAATGGCTGATTGTTCTTTGTGATATCGTATTGCTGTCATTTGTATGGGGAGATGTCAGACATGCCAGAGGAGGTCCTTTGCTGACATCATCAAATCATGTAATAAATGGCAGTTTTTATATAGGACTTTTCTCGTTACAGGAGTGGAACTCTTCAATGACCTTGTCCAAATGGTTGAAGATAACTATCCAGAAACATTGAAAGTCAACTACATAGTAAATGGTATGTAACATTACATGTAGTTGTGATTTCAACTACGTCTCTTTCAATAACTGAATGAAATGATAGATTTATGAATGAATTCAAAGCCAGATGTCTTGTGTCATTTGAATAGTATGTGGCCATTTATTGAAAGCCTGAGGAGAAATGGTCAAAGCTGTTGTAGAATTGAGGCAGGTTAATGGGTAATAATCGATTGAATTTGCTGTTTCTTTTATTTGTAATTTTGCATTTTTCAGCCCCTAAATATTTTCCCATTGCCTTCAACCTTGTAAAGCCATTCCTGACTGAGACAACCATCAAGAAGATCAAAGTGTTTGGAAGTAAGTCGATTATTTGAAAGTCATTTTCTATTGGGCATCATTAACTTTCAGTGTCGCCTATAAGATAAATCATCAAATTCTTAAATAATTTTTTTCATTGATTGTGTTCATCTATCACTTTTGTCGACAATTAACTGCACCTTTGAAGAGATTAATATATCAAAAGACATCAAAAGATTTTGTCAATGTCTTTTAGCCTGCATAAGGTATGCAAAATGTCTGTGTGAACAAGGTACATTATTTGGTGATTGCAAAACAAAAAAAGCGATAAAAGCATCTACTAATTGCAGATTTAAAGTTAACGAACATTGTACCACCCAGTAATTTTGTAAATTCTCACTACATATCAATTTATCTGAATATCTTCAGCTGAAGGTAGAGTTCTTGACTTTCTCTTTGATTTCATTCATGAAATTTCCTTACCTTTTGGCCACTATTTACTTAATTCTGGCTTCTAAATCGTTTTCTAGAAAGTTTCTCAAAAGCCTACCAGACAAGAGTGACTAAATTGAATAACTCCTTTTGATGCCCCATTGTAATCATTTAGTACACATTCCCTCAGTTTTAAATTCATCCACAAAAAGTAAAAGTTTTAGTTGACATTCCCTGCTTCCTTTCTATTCCCTTTTGACTGCGACAAGTAAAATATCCTATTTTGTACCTTCTTCAAGTTAAGTTGATCATATTCCAAGCCTATCACAATATCATTCTTTATTGGTATGATAAATTATTTCTAAATTCACCATTTTATCGCATTTCTTATTCCTTGCAACATTAAAAAAAAAAACACTGTCATACTCAGTAATGCAGTGAATTCAAATACCTGAGCCATTGAGAAAAGTAACTTAGTCCTCACCAAATATTTACCTAAGCAGACCAGTTTCTCCTCCAACATGTAAAATTTTACTAAATTCAAATTCATCAGCTGAGCACAAGTTCAATTCTGACTGAATACAAACACCATTGACTCATTTTGAACACCTGAAGCATGAGTATATGAGGAGCTTAACCTGATTTTTGGCGTATTCTTCTATTGACTCATTTTGTCGTTTGCTCTTCAGCTTCTGGTTGGAAAGAGGTGTTACTGAAGGAAATTGATGAGGACCAATTGCCTGTGAAGTATGGAGGGAAACGGAGAGATCCTGATGGAGATGGAAGCTGTAAGAGTGAGGTAAGTAGTCCTGGTCATGATGGATTAATGTCAGAAAAGTTGACATGATCAAGCTGTTTCTACAGATGGTGATAAACACAACAATGTATTTGATTCGTTTGAGTCTGATTGTGAGTATGACTTCATATTTACGCGCTGAATTCATGCAGTAAATATGGCAAAGGAATAGTTCTTCAGAGTTAAAGCTGTCATCTTGACGAAAGACATTCTAGTTGGAAACCTGGATCAATCTTGAGCCAAATGAAGTTTGACTACAGCTGCAGTGACGATATCTATGATTATGTCCGATCTGGTTTCAGATATGCTATGGAGGGAAGGTGCCCGAATCTTACTTTCTACCTGACAAGTTCACCCTACCTAAAAAAAGTCTAGTTGATACTACTATAGGTCGAGGAGGAAATTTAGAGCTAGAATTTAATATCCAGGAACCAGGTTCAGCTCTCAGGTAGGTGCAGACTGTTATAGGGTCACTTATGTTGTGGTGGTAGTGTTCTTCTTGTACTGGTTTTGACGACATCGACATGTGGTGCCAGCATCTCTACCCTGTATTCTTTTGCCATTACCCTAATCTAAAAGCAGTAAACTTGCAATTGTTATATGCACTAGGGAAGGTCTGGTTCCCCTCCCTGGTGGTGGAGAGGCAAACTAGTTGGCACCACATTTCATGGAGACATTCAAGTCCTTACAAGACAATGCTCTGACTAGAAAACCTGACACAGTGGAATTGTTGGCGGCCACCTCGGTAACGCGACCACCCCGGTTAAGCGACCACCCAGCTACGACGACCAAGAATCGCCAAGAATTTTTGTCACTGTCAGTACAATTATATCAGATTTGTAACACTGAAGGTTTAAGCTAAAATTGTTACTGTCCCTTTTCAGATGGCAGTTCAAGACCCAGGATCATGACATTATGTTTCTTGTGATGTACAAGAGGGGCAAAGAGTTAGAGTTTCTCATGCCAGAACATCGATCAAACAGCTTTTTGTATGTTGAGGATGGTTATCTAGAGTGTAAAAAACCTGGAAAATGTAAGTTCCACACTTCTTCTGGGGTTCCTCTAAGACGAATTTTAGCATGTTTTGTTTTTATAGTTTTCCTAATTTTGATAGCCACACTCATCAATCAAGCACTAGGTACAATAAACCTGTTTCAAAAAGGGCTTACTTTCTCTTGATAGGTCATGCCCAGTGAGAGGCTTGACACTGAACTGAGGTGATATTGCTTTTATTACATGTATTTTCTGTACTTTGCTTCTTTCAGATATTGCCAAATTTGACAACAGTTACAGCTGGATGAAGAGCAAGAAAATTACGTATGGGGTCGTCGTGTTATCACCGAGCGAATTCACTGCATATCTACAAACAATAGGAGTTAAAAAAAGAACTGTTTCGCAAAACCCACCAACTGCAAGGGAGCCAGATCGTATTTCACAGAAATCGTCAGATCGCTTGTCTCAAAAATCGGAATACTTTGATACGGTTTCTATTCATTCCAGGGAGCAAAGACCCATTTCTGATTACAACAGGCCCGAATCTGAGTACCACACACCTGAGTGTGATGATCAGAAACTTGCGCCAGACTTCAGTAAGCACATCAGACATGGGTCTGATTCCAAACAAACGAACCCTGATTATGGCAGACGTGATCCAGATGCCAGTAAACGTGATCCTCACCGTATAAGACATAGGGCAGACTATGACAGGCCTGAGGCAGATTACTATGGAAATGACTATGATTACACTAGATCTGATCCGGAGTGCTACTCCAAATCAGATTCTAGATATTCTGATCGGAAATCAAGATCTTCGGGTACTGGTAGTTACAAAGATGATGAGTATAGAGACGCTGATTATGATGATGGGTACACCAGATCTGGGTCGCATAGCAGTCGATATGACGACTATGCTGAAGATGCTGACTACAGATATAAGACAGACTATAGGCATGGGTATGAGGACAGACATAGTACTGATTACAAACAAGAAACTGAGGATAAGCGCAGCAGGCATGGTTCAGCGGAAAGATACAGGGCTGATTACAAGCATAGGTCTTATGGCAGGCACAGCGTCGATGGTAGACACAGTGCTGATGATAGACACAGCACTGATGGTAGACACAGTGCTGATAGTAGACACAGCGCTGATGGTAGATATAGCACTGATGGTAGACACAGCACTGATGGTAGACACAGCACTGATGGTAGACACAGCGCTGATGGTAGACACAGCACTGATGGTCGACACAGTGCTGATGGTAGACACAGGGCTGATGGTAGACGCAGTTCTGATCACAGACACGGATCTGAGGAAAGACACAGATCTGAGGGCAAGCACAGTTATGATTACAGGCATGGCTCTGAATACACCAGAGAACAAGATTACAAAGATGACCCAGATAGCCAGTATCGAACTGATTACAAAGATGATATCGACTACCGTCATGAGTCCGACTCGGGAATTGGCACTCGAGAATCTGATGACAGGAGGGAGGCAGATGACAGTCCGAGGCGATATGATGACTACCGTCAGGATCCGGATTATCAGTCTCGGTCTGATCATCGGTATGGATCCGAATATTACCGTGGGTGTGATCACACATCACAGAGAGACTATGACAGATATAGTTCCGATTATCGCCGTGGTTCATCCCGGTCGGATTATCGAAGTGAGTCTGACTATAGGCACAGGTATGATTATGGACCATCTGATGTATCAGATGAAGAATATTATCGGCGACAGTCCGATGGGCCGACTCCCAATACTAGCGAGTCAGAAACAGACTCTTATGCCGCTGGTCGACGCACCAGTTATTACCAGCGTTATGAGAGGACACAATCTCTTTCACGATTGCAGGCCATTGAAAAAGATCAACGAATTCTGAGACAGCACGAGCTTCCTAATCAAAATGGACGTTACTATATAAATGATGATGAATCTAGGAGTGTCTCCCCCGTCCCTGAATCCAAAGACATTAGCCATACCCATGTTGTTCAACCGGTGAATGTGCCAAGTAGGGATAGCCACCGCACCCCTAAACCCCCTAAACCTAGACCGGTTAGCAACCACTCTCAAAATCAAATCCCTCTGAGTAAATCCCAGTCCCTTACTGGCATCAACACCCTTGTTGACACAAACGAAGCCAATGTTGCACCGTCTAATGAAGCACAACCTAGAAGAAGATCAAAAGGCTCCCCTTTCAAGAAGAAAGTCAAATCACCACCACGGTCCCCTTCAAAACTTCAACTTGTCAAAACTTCAGTGTGTCGGCAACAGTGAACTATGTCTTAAAGCTTTTGTGCCAACAACAGACAGCTGGTGATACTTTGTACAAGTCCTGGTCAAACATACAACGAACAATTTATAAGATTACTACTGAATATGATAGTTACTGTAGACTTACAATCCTTTGTCCAAGGTGTTTTAGAGGGTTGAATGGCACTTTTTCAATCGTTTCCTTTACCACTCTTCATCTATCTCAAAGGTTTTGGCGAGTGTTCTGTCGCCTGTATTTGGTATCTAATTCACCAGTGCCTATCTAGTTGTCTGTTGTTGCTTGATAAGAGTAGTGGAGTTTATCTTAACCTACGGAGAGTTCTAATTGTAATCATAACTGCTGATGTATACAGTTTTCTGGGATAAATTTCTAAGATCAATATATGTAGTCATAGGTGATAATCGATAGATGTTGACATGATGATCAGGTTTGTAAAATGTTGAGTCTTGAAGCTCGTGTCTTGAGTGTAATAAGGCTTTGGTAGTTTGAATACTGGTCGGCCCTCAGTTCCAACTTGAATCCACTTGAAAAGAAGTTGAACCTCCTTCGTACAGAACCGGTACATTGGGACATTTGTTAGGCATTGGCCCCATGTATAAACTAGAATAAGTGACTCATTTTCTTCCGCTTGAAAATGAAAACTGGAAAAATGTGTTTTGTTTACAATTTCTAAACTTGGAGGTCAAAGGTTCTTTGGTGATGGCATCTGCATTTATTTTCCTTTATTTACACAGTACTTATTTTCCTTCTTCTCCTCAGCATTTATGTAGTTATAGTTTACCGTTTTTATTTGTTAACAAATTATTCAATGATTGTTTTATGAAAAGTGCCATAGAATCAAATGACTGCATTTATAATACATGACAGTGTCTCCCTGCATATGTGCCATGTATAACATGTGTAATAGATTCGAACTCATGCACAGCAATGCAATACCAGAGAAAGATACATGTGCCCAGCAGACGAGAAATTTTTATTGCCTGTGATAATTGTCACAGGTCGCTGCAGCAAAAACCTCTTGTCTGCTTGGTGCTTTAGTTACAATGTGGCTTTAGTTACAGAAGGATAGGACTTCCTGGTTCGGTATGGTTTGGTTTACCGCCAGGAGAATAATGACTGTGGATGACACCCTGGCCTTCCCCCATCCAACATTTCCAGCGTCCTCCTCAAGGTAAGGCTTGAGATGGCTAAATCTAGAGTGACCTTGAAGGGTTTTATCCTTGTGAACAAGGCTGTAGTGATTTTCTTGATGATGTTTAGCATACACATTATGATTGTTGGTTGTACTTTGAAATATATCAAACTGCATTTACGAATTCCCGGTAAGTGCCTTTTGTAATCAATAAAGTTTGTAAATTGCTTTACTATTTTTATTTTATTCATGAAGATATATGTCTATTTTTCATTGATGTGTATATCATTCATTTGCTGATAATAATTTAGCTTTTTAAAGATTGTCTCTTTTGACAGCTTCCTCGAATATGTAAATATGTTCTTCCTCTATCGTTGTTGATATTGTTGATGTTAGCCGAGATCTTGTTAACCCTTAGACATCTGAGAGCCAAGGCGTGTTTTAGGATGACTGAGAGCAATACTTCTTCCTCATCTTCGCAGCACTCCTAAGACTGTCAGCCCTCTTCGTCGAATGAACTCAGTCATCCTTTGCTATTCCAACCTGTCTCTTTTGTACAGTTGATCCTTCATGTTGATCCGCCATTTGACCAGTGGGCTTTGTGCAGAGAGCAGTCCTGTAGTACAGGACTAGTTGTCATCAGTCCCATGTTGCAATTGGTATTTGGTACTTGTGGAACAGGTGGTGCTAGATTCTGGTGTCACTTCAGAGTCAGTAGATGGTTACTTGATGAATAATTCATTCTTGCATATCTGTTCTCAGGGTTATCAATTTCAATTCACTGTTTTCCTTCAATAATGTGAATGTGTTCAGTCAGTGGACAGCTATGTAGAGTGTATACAATCTGTATATCTTATCTCTCTGACAATATTTCCAGTCTCGCTGAAAGGGCCTAGTTTGAAATGATGTAAAATGATAATAGTCTTGTTAATAAGCAGTGTTGACCACAGCGAATCTCAAGCTGTTTATATCTAGTCACGTCATTACCAGTTTACACTTCTATGTTAAGGATATGTGTATATATATTTAAACTTTTTGAATGTAGCATGTAAAAATATGTTAAAGTCTAAATGCTACAGCATTGCATTTCGTGATGTAAATATATGTAAAAGTCTAAATGCTTTGGCATTCTTTTCCTGATGTGTCTTTCCTCCTGAAGTTGAACTTGACATCTATGTATCGGTGAATGTTGGTCAACTTGAGTGTAATCTATGTAGTGATAATTTCACACTATGTAATAAGGTTTGGAGTGTGATTTGCTGGATGGGCCACATGATCATTTCCCTTTTGTGGGTAGGGGGAATTCTATAGGTAAACGCAGATATGAAATAATCATGATGCAGAGAGAGTTAAAAGCCTGTGATAAGGGTGGGTCAGGTTGAAAAATATGAAAATCCTGTTGAAGAGCGTTATTAGTTTTCCGTCATAACAATCAGAAACCCCCCCCCCTCAAATTATAAGAGAGAGAGAGAGAGGTTCGGGGGTCGCCCTTTCATGAGCACTGCGGTCATGAATCCTAATAATAAGGTAGTGGCCAATCAAGGGTGTGTAGTCGCTAGTATATTTTTTCAGTACATCACACATTGTTCACTGGCAAAGGTAGAATCTATAAGAGAGGTTAAATCCGGTAATCATCATAGATTCTATGATAGCCCATCATAGATTCTGTAAACTGATAATTTCCATCATAGAATCTATGATGAAACAAGATGGTAGTATCTAGCATATGTGCCCATCATAGATTCTATTGATGGAATCCGTTGTAGAATTCTCATCACAGAATCTCCAATTGACTGGGAGGTCGTAGAATCTATGATGGCCCGTAATAGAATCTGCATGGATGTTGGTAGACCCACTGTAAAACGAGGTTTGTGATAATCATCACAGATTCTACCACCGGCCATTCATAGATTCTATGCCTGTGTAAGAACTCTCTTAAATTTCCTTTCGTAGTAAATAGAGATACTACTCTTTATTCAAGTTAGTGGTCTCCACTAATGAAACCTTGAATCTGTTTTTGGGATTCATCTTAGTTCTTTCACACTATGTGAGTTTTAAAGGAGAGTACTATTGTGAAATAAAATTTCTTGTTTTGATGTGATGTAAAAAATCCTGAAAAGTCTTTGAATTTGTAATCTAGTGGAATGATGAATAGAAATAAAATTTAGCTGTTTATGTTGAAGAAATATTTATCATTTTTCTCCTTTCAAATAGCTTGCTGTAAAAGTTGGGCACAGTTATGCTGGTTGTGTCAGTAACTATAGGAGTAAATTGTGATGGCATTGCCTAGTCTTTCGGTGTCTCTTATGGAGTACGTTGGTCCAAACTGCATCTGTGAAAGAGGTTGTCATGGAATATGGGATTGGGAACTGAAGACAGTGTGCTCAAAAAGTCCAATTGCTTGTGGTTGACACGTCCCGCTCTGCCTCGTTCCGCTCTATGCCTCGTCCCACTCTATGCCTCGTCCCACTCTATGCCTCCTCCCGCTCTATGGCTATGCCTCGTCTCATAGACATAATAGATGTCTGACCGGTTCGTGATACTGATGGGCAACTATTTTGTGTCTCAAGCTTTACTGGTGAATGATATGATATATCAATATGAAATTGCTGTCACTTATGTTGTGACTTTGTCTCATGATGTGACATTGTCTCCATATCCGTTTGACAAAGGAACTGACATAGTGACAACACAAACACATGACTTTTCAGCAAATCTGGTAATAAGCAAGCATACAATGATGTGTGCCTGTTAACTGCCATCCCCAATCTTTGATATGTTGTGACTCTTTCATGATGAAAGTGTCATTCAGCCTTGTAGAGTGGAGCAGGCGACGTGATAAGGTCAACACGATACCTCCTCCAATCTCCCGGGCGCCGGGCCAAATGTCCAATTTACATGCACCCGCTGAAATTGTCACATACTGTGGCAGAGACAATAGGTCGATTGAGACAAGCTTGACAATGATGTTCACCATTGACGACGCCTGGAGAATGGGTAGAATGTACCTCCTCTGGTCGATATTCTTACCTCCACCTGTACCACAGCTGAAGAGTTCTACCGGGAAGTGACTGCCAAATTTTCGACTTTTTATCATATTTTCTTCCAAAATACACCATCAAGATGTGTACACAACTGGTTTGTAATGGTTACGATGAATTTAAAGCTCATGTAGCAGAAAATAAAGGAAAAACGATCTTTGCTTTCTTCACAGGCGCTGCAGATGCGCTTGATAATGAGAGCTGGTGTCCAGACTGTGTTAAGGGTGAGTTCACTCGGTGCATTGCCATTGGTGCATTTCTTTTGTCATTTTTTCATGTGCATTATGTCATGATGATCATGCATAGCAATGCATGCATAGTTTACGAAAATACTTTGGCCATTTTTTTATCAGTTCAGCATGCAACTGATGCATGACACCTCGCTTGTCGACGTCATGGGTCGACTTCATGTCATGATATTCTTGCCATTCACGCTATCCACACCCTAGGCATTATATGCACATGACATGGAACCTTGATTGATTGGATGACACCAACCAACCACATGTACATGGCCATGGTCAGGGGCACCCCCAGCCCTGACAGGGGCATTACAGTATCATTACAGTGTCTTGGCATCAGTAGAATGTCATTAAAACATCCTTTGGCTAAAGTAAAGTACTTTCCTTCTTTTTCTAGCTGACCCAGTGATTGAGAGTAAGATGTCTGAAATTCCAGAAGATGCTATCTTCATCCTGTGTGCTGTTGGCACATGTGAATTGTAAGTTTCAAAAGACGGCACACTATTTTTGAAAAAAATGGTCATTACACAATCAATGAATGATCATGATGTCGGGGATGAAGTCACACTGTTAGGGACTGTGTTGAGATGACAGTGATATTGTTAGGATCTCAATGTCAGGGATAGTACTCTTATGATGTCCAAGATAAAAGGGAAAATCACATTGGTACAGTCTTTAGATAAGTGAATAATGTTATTTGGGATAGTCCTTGATTGACTGTGATAGTCGTTTGATTGACACAATTTCTACCTCTCACTACCGTGATATTGTTTGCCAAGGTAAAACAAGTTTGAAAGTCAACTGACATTTTTCAGCTGGAAAGACAAGCAAAACGCATTCCGTACTGATGCTGATTTAAAACTGACTTGCGTTCCAACACTAGTCAAGATGGGAAAGGTGAGAAAATATCATGTGATCATGCTATGTGTTCTTCTTTGCGCTTAGAGCGGTCATGGGGTCCCTGGTTCGAGCCCCACTGCCAGGGTGAGATTCTAGGCATGTCTCTCTGCCTTGCATGCCTCACGCCACCCAGGTACATATTATGGGTACCAGTCGGAAATGACGAAGTCGTAGCATTGATATTCATTGCAAGGATTACTGTATATATGGATAGAAACTATTTTTAAAAGCTTTTTGTTATTCTTTTTTATAGGATATTAAGAAGCTTGGAGAGGCAGAGTGTGCTAATGGGGACCTAGTTTCTATGCTTTTTACAGAGGACTAAAAACGAAGAGCAGGCTTTCTCCTTAGGCAAGGATGGATCTTGTTTTAACCAAAGAACTGAATTTTCATCTGATTCGTTGGATTTGTAACAATCTTTCATAATTATCATATTGGTGCTTTGACATTCATCTACTCCATGAACTCTCTTGCATTTCATATTGATGACTTAGATGCCTGGAATATGTAATCATCAAGAAAGGTTAATAAAAATTGGGTGTGAATGGCCCAGTCATGATCCATTGGGAGAATATATGCTTTCATTTTAGTCATTCTCAGCAGTTTCAAGTACACCACAGTATATCATATGAGCTGGTACCCGTGTAACATTGTGTAGCATTTTTACAGCAGTAACTATGTAAGATCAGGGGAAGATCAGTCACAATGCCAAACGACCATGTCATTGTCATTTAGTTAGTTTGTTTACCTTGGCACTTCTCAGATTGACTACTTTTTCAAATGATTTTCTACGGTGTGATGTTCTTAATGTAAATCAGCAGACAAACATGTATTGATCTTTCTGTAAAGCTGTCGCAACAACTGAAAAAAGGTATTATTTGGTGCACCCATAAGACAATAGACTATTGGTGGTGGGCATCGATGTTCTGTCCATGGTGTCTGCCAGTGCTGCAACACTCATCCACATGTATGTTTGTAACTTGAGAATGTTGTCGTCTGCATTGTGGTTTGTAAAGCTTAACACCACTCTGGCCAATGGGGCACCTGTTGTGTTACTCTACAGGAAAGAAGAGTCCACTGACCATCTTCTTTGGGTAGTCAATTCAAATCGGCCAGGGAAATGTTAACCCTTACCATTCTTTGAATGGGGTATTCAGGAAGGTGTTCTAAATATTGATAGAACATGAAAGCGCCCCAGGAACATTGTGTTGAAACGTCACAACCTACGATTGGAAGAGAACCAGAATACTCAATCAATACTCAAAAAGGTTGTATCAATAGTATGTCCACTTCCTACCCCTACATAACAAATAACATGTACATGTCAGATGTAATCAATGGAAGCCTCTTTCCTGTAATGCAACTACATTGTACCAGCAGTATTCCATTGGCCACGGTGAAAGTGCCTTGAATGGGACACTTAAAGCTTTTTCAAATGCCTGAGTACAGCAGATTGAAGCAGTGGTGTGATAGTAACTAAAGCATTTATTGATTGTGAGGTGTCTTCCATTGCTTGGCCACCATTGTCTACAGCTTGGTAACAGATCTGTTGTATTTTGTTGTCTTGCGCTTCCATAGCTATTTTCATCGTGAGAAAAGACGCCAGTCTCTGTCAGTGAGGATGTTGTGCAATTTCTTGCCATATATTTGTTAGGAAATTGCCTGAAGTGAATCCCTTCAAAATGGTGAAATGTCACAACATAATGTGCTAAAAGCATTCCTGTCATACTTATATTGCACCTCTCTATAAACCGAAATGTGCTTTGTCTAATATGATTTGGAAGTAAATT
Source organism: Lineus longissimus (assembly GCF_910592395.1). Taxonomy (NCBI): domain Eukaryota; kingdom Metazoa; phylum Nemertea; class Pilidiophora; order Heteronemertea; family Lineidae; genus Lineus; species Lineus longissimus. Next base: position 25,821,292 of record NC_088309.1, on the reverse strand, counting down.
ATTTATAAATTGAAAAACTTGCTTGTTCATTCTATGAAGTACAATCATGTAAAAACAGATAACATCGCTGGCACCATGGAAGAGACTATGTGTGCTATATATATTCCCTCATGATGGCTGGATAGGTCTAACCCTTGAAAACCTAATTTTGTGTGTGTATAGTGGAAGCCAAGTGACGGCCACCACAGCAGTGAGGCAGTGCTGTGCAGTTTCCTGGGCTGTGGGAGACCCTTGTCTTTTATGGTTGGCATTCCACTAGGATCATACCACCGATTCAAAACGACTTAAGTTTCTCCGGCTCCATTGCCTTTAACTTCAACAAATATACCTGTGACAAAGGGAGGGCAGCAATTAGTAACAACCAGACGAGAAAGCCAAAAGTAGAATTGTCTTTTATATGCCCATCTTCTGGTTGTGACTTTGTCTTCAAGACCAATTTGGGATGAAAGGTCAAGGATATTCTCATTTAACACTCGGTAACTTGTCATCAGCAGATCATTGCAATGACTTTGTATCCAATCAAACCTTGGTGATGATGTAGCTTGTATTGATGTGGGTCCATTGAATTCAAGCTCTACAGGGAGACATACAAGACACGTGCCTTCCCATCACATAATGGTTCGAATTAAAACAGTTTTTTTTAAACGCTCGCTGATAAATGATCGAGATAATAATTGCAAGCTCGTGGCAATAACATTGGAAATAAAACCTGGGAAAAGAGAATCCTTCGTTGGGTACCATCATGTCAATATCTCTCGAACTGACTTGTCTCAAAGATGGGTTGTCCTCCCATTAGACTAGTGCCCAGCAGAGCACTCAAACTGATCTATCTCCAAGATGGATTGTTCCACCAATACACCATCGCCCAGAGCTAGCACTGAAGCTTGTCTTCAGGTTGGATTGTTCCCCCATATTTCAACCACAGCAACAGTATGGGTACCCCCTTAACTGACTATGTCCTTACCTATCCTCAAAGACATGGTTTATTATCAATGACACTACCACACCATAGCTAGGAAGATGTTTACCTGGAAAAACGGTCATGATACATGGACCATTGCCACAAACTCAAATGTCCTACGGATTCATACCGTGGCCATATGTTGTAAAACTGCTAGGGATGACTGTGATCTTCAGAAAAGACTTTTGCCAACTAGGGACAGCCACTTCGAATAGGCTGGTTACTCGAAGCTTAATTAAGTGCGCATCAGGGGGGGGCAGAGATCCTGCAAATCGGAAGTACTTGTATTTGTCAAATTGACCGACTGATGTCTTATTTCTTAATACATACTCTTCAAAGACAATCACACAACCCTACCATTTTGTTTGCTTCATCGCAAAACAGCCACCCTGATCTTTCTTGGGGGCCACATACCTGTAAAAAAGATTAAAGCCGTTTTTCACTTTAAAATAGTGCTTTCTACAAACTCATAACTTTTTCCCAGACTTAATCAGCGAGGAACGCTTTCACAGCCAGATAGTGTAGATATACATCCAAGCCTGTCAAACTGTGAACTTTTCGATGTACGTTGTGTGTGATAGCTTCAGCGTTTGGGGGGTCTGAACATAGGGGGAGATCATTCTACTATAGGCACTGTCTCATTTGGGGTATCGGGGTAGTAGTTCACCTCACTTCAGTCGGGGAACTGGTAGTGTGGCATGATATGCCACAATTCCAGGGGCAAGATGACAATTACTTGCAGTATTGAAATCCAAAGGTATCATTGTCGGTGATATTGAGATCATAGAATGAACACGGAAAATCATTTACATAAATAATCACTTAACATTTATTTTCTCTCCAACCAAATGATAGGCACCCTGTAAATCACAAGTCCATTCAATCAACTACTTTGACACGACTCATTATCCAGTCAACATTTCACTAATGGCTTGTCTGGGAGAACTCTTTTAACAAATTCCCTGCAATCACTAGTCTCTGAATTTCACTGGTCCCCTCATAAATCTCTGTGATACGCGCATCTCGGTAGTGACGTTCTGCAGGCATGTCAGTGACATAACCCATACCTCCCAAGATCTGAATAGCCTGCAACAGAAAAAATGAAAATGTTAAAACCGAAATCAAAACCTTTTTGGTGTAATAACACAATTCAGTTACTTTTCATGAAATGATAATGTGTTTCACATCTGTTCGTATGTGGTGTCAGTTATTTGAAAACTGCAACTTAACAATATCCTGTTTATTTTTTGTCCCCACCAGTACCAGAACTCACCTGATGAGAAACCATCGTTGATGCCTCTGACGCAACTAATTTTGCCATCGCTGCTTCCTAGAAAGTGTAACACAGTAACGTTAATACAGACAGAAGTTGTGTAAGGACAAGTGACAGTAGGTTGTAACATATGAATTTTCCTGAAATTTCCCCAAAATTCCTCATATACATCATTATTCACTTAGTATAGCATTGGGACTTTAAACGAGAACTTAGATATTTAACTCCTTCAATTACGTATCCCTAATCAAAACTTTCTTCTGTTGACAGGTCTACATGTCATGGGTGAAACAGGATATTTGCACAGTTCTGTTACTAACCTTTATATAGGGTTTACCAGCATCCTTCAGCATAGCAGCTTTCCAAGTGAGAAGACGAGAAGATTCTATTGCCGCAGCCATATCTGCCAGCTTGAACTGTAACAAAACAAATCAGTAAAAATGAAAAACAATGACAGCCCTTTGCTACACCTGTAGCTCTGTGTTCGTTTCAAGGTTAAGCTTTCGGATATGTTGCCCTTTTAGATGCACCATGAGAAAAAAGGCACTGTTGAGATAAAACTGACTTGAAATTTCCATCTATACTTGCAGAAAAAACCCTGGCTACCAACCTGAATCGATTGCATTTTGCTAATTGGAGCACCGAATGAGGTTCTTTTGGTTGAATAGTCAATAGCACAATCAAAGGCTGCCTGGGCAATTCCTAAAGCTTGAGCGGCAATACCTATCCGACCACAATCTAGGGTTTGCTGAAAACAAAGATACAAAGATGATGACAATGATATCAATGTTCAAAATTCATAAAGCACACATTTTCAATGGTTAGCAGTTGCTTAATTATTATTATTATACAATATTTTTTTTATTAACTGCACTTTGACATATTATTACCCTAAAGGACACAGAGATGAAAGAGGGCTGGCCCATCAGAGAGTCAAACCAATGACCTACTTACAGTTCTGCTCATAAGCCTGGCGCTATGCCACTGATAAAGACTAATAATCATGATTACTTCATATGTGTCTAATTATTTAAGCTGTTTACTGCTTACCATAGCGATCTTGAACCCAAATCCTGGTTCACCAAGTATATTTTCCTTCGGTATCCTGCAGTCCTCAAAGATTAGGTAACATGTAGATGATCCCTTGATTCCCAACTTGTCTTCCTTTTTCCCAAGGCTGAGCCCCTCAGTTGGCTTTGGAACAAGGAAGGCACTGATCCCCTGAAAGAGAGACATGGATTTGACATCTCGTTTAAAGGAGCAAAAGATTTTCACCAAGAACTCCATGACTATTGACAACTAAACTGACTCTCACCAAGGAGTCTTAGTGATTTCCTTTCTTCAGATTTTGATACTATAAAACCAGGTTATCTACCTTATGTTTTAGTTTCTTGTCTGTTGTTGCAAAGACAACTGTGGCACCAGCCTCATAGCCATTAGTGATCCAAGCTTTGGTACCATTGAGAACCCAGTGATCACCGTCTAGAGTAGCCGTAGTTGACGCAGCACCGGCATCACTTCCATTACCTGAAACAAAATATTCTCAAGTTCACGCAGTTAATCAACTTCTCTTCCTTCATTGTAGCTTTGACCTTTCTGGCCGTGCTAGTATGTTCCATGAAAATCTTACTTGAATCCAATTTTCACGGATACTTTCCTGAGTATGGGTTGAATATGACAATAATGTTAAGGATTTGGCATCACAACTGCAGAACACACTCAAATGATGTTATGGTTGTGACATATCAATTCCTTGTGCACTGACAATCTCAAAGTAGCTAGTTCATCTCACCTGGTTCACTTAATGCAAAACATCCAACTGCCCCACTATTCATAAATGGTTTTGCAAATTCTTCAATTTGATTTTGCGTTCCCCATTTCATAACAGGACCAAGGTAAAGACTCTGAAAAGTACAAGTGTTGAATGTACAGTCTGACAATGACCACAAAAGGGCCCAACTTTGAAAGCAAAACAAAATGTTTAATAACTGTAACCCAAGTTTTAAAATTGAGAGCATCTTTCATCACTGAAATTCAAGATTGTGAATTACTAAGATTGTGACACTACCCCTTGCACTGAAACAAACTTCAGACCAGTAATGATGGGACTCATCCTCGGCACCCAGTGGTTTTCCATATGCTCCAGCTCTCGCTATTTTGTATGGGACGTAGGAGTATCAAAAACCTGAAGCTCAGGATGGATGGGACTAGGACACTGTGATGATTCTCCAATATCTTACATTGTTGACACTGCAAATGGTACCTGTTGTTGCACATCCTCGGCTGACTTCTTCCATGACAAGTGAATAGGCAAGACAATCAAGACCAGTACCACCTTGGGATGCTGGCACATCCACACAAAGTAAACCCAACTCGGCCATCTTCTGGACCTGAAGAAGAAAAACATTTGTTGCACGATTTGAGACCGAGAGAGCATTAAATGTTTGTCTAACAATTACACAATATGTACATGTATATGAATGAGACTGAAAATAGATTGAAAAACGCTGATGTATACTGCCTGCATTTGCACTGGGTGTTTCATGTGGTCTCTTTGATATTTGCAGCCTCGTATTACGGCTGCAAAGATCGTATATCATAGTGGAACCAACTTGGTCACATTCTTGGATCATTTCCTAACCTTGCACCCAAGCTATCACCATACCTGTTCCTTGGGAAAACGACATTCTTTATCAATAGCAGCAGCAACTGGTTTCAATTCTTTGTCTGCAAAGTCACGGCATGTCTCTCTGAGCATCTCATGGGTTTCCGGAAGAGATACAAAAGATCTGCATTTCACATTAAAGGCGGAAGCTGAAAGAAATGTTACAGATTAAAGTTACAAATACAATAAGGCCCAACTATATAAACGCTGTATTTATTATATAATAATACTGTGCAAAATGCACACTGTGACTGTCAGTGTATAGTACAAAGTGGCTATTCTTACGTGACCGTAACAATAAAAATTTCAGCGATTTTAGGGATTAAACTGAAGATTAGGACAAGGATTAGTGTTAGGGAAGGGTTAAGGAGGGGTTAGTGTTAGGAGTAAGGGACAGGGTCTAGGTTAGGTTTGGGGTTTGGAGTGAAAGTGACCGCCGTTAGAATAGCCAGTGGTTCGCATGTAAAATGCATAAGAGACTGCCGTAATAATAGCCACAGTCTGTATAGTATGTGTACTGTAGGCCTATGTGTACAGAATAAACACTACAGAAAACAGATCAGATGGAAGGCCAAAACAGATAGTACACTAGGCCTACAGTAGGCTACAGTACACATCATTACGACATTAACATTTGGTTATGAAATATTTTAGATTTTTTGCATGTGCTTTCTCTCTTTTTATACGCGTTCGATTCTCAAAAGAAAACTACCGAAATGTTTTAAACGCGTAAAGCAACCAGTTGAACCACCGTACCATGTTGGTGCGTGCTGGGTTGCACAAAACCAGTCCTCAGAGGAGCAAATAGTCGACTACCACAAGAAATCAGTCTGCTACTTGTCGACGCCATCTTGGAGATAAATCTCCCGGGCGCCGGGCCAAATGTCTAATTTACATGCACCCGCTGAAATTGTCACAGTAGGTCGAGTGAGACTCGACTTGGCAACGACGCTTGGAGAAGTCAATCAGGTCAAAGGTCAAGGCAATGAGGTCAAGGCTGCTAGTACAATTTCTGTCTGCTCTAATTTTGTTCTCAAGCTTTGCCGTTTTCTAACTACTACTGTCGATATTTTGTTATATCTAGGTAATATCATGATTTATGAATAAACAAAGACATGTTTGCTCTTTCAAATTGGGCATGGCATCTTGTCATTTTTAATTTTTTGAGAAAATGCATTTTGGATTTGGGGTGCATCACTCTGCAGAGACAGGCCTACTGCACAGCCATAACCCATAACAATCAGTTTTTACTTACACTTACAGATCATCAGATGGGTGATGAAAGTGCCGATACCGTCATCAACGGCCAGAAGCCCCTGCATATTTGGACACCCTTGATAGAGAGTGTGCCTCTTTCCAAGCATTCTGGCTTCATAGTCCATCTCAAACTAGACAACAACCAGCCGTCCTCGTCTTTCAAGATCCGAGGCATTGGAAATCTTTGTCAAAAGGTTTGGCACTTTTAGCAAATGCTGTCTTTAATCCTCCTCCAGGTTCTGGGAATAATCTGAATCAATGTAATATGATGTGAGGCAGAACAGATATGAAATAAGTAGCTGTCTCAAGTCAAAGACAATGTCACAACCAACCATCTGTATCGTCCCCTGGTCAGACAATCCGAGGTATTTGAAGTCTTCCATTTCAAAGCCATCAAGGATTCATAACCAATCAAGGATTTATAACCAATGAAGATTGACCAGATCAGTACCAAAATCATGACCAATGTAAATGACAACGGTTCTTCTTTCAGGCAAAGAGCAAAGGTTGTAAACACATTGTCTGTTCATCTGGAGGCAATGCTGGTCTTGCTGCTGCATATGCTGCCAGGAAATTGAATTTACCTTGCACAGTGTATGTTCCAACGACAACGCCAGAATCAACTCACCAGAAACTACGGAATGAGGTGAGACTAATCATGATTGGTTTTCAGTCCATTTTAGATCCAGCACCCTTCCAACAATTCAGGTTTATACAATCAACCGACGTGATTGAATGATGTCCTTGCTTTGTCTGGTCTTCATCTATTGAACAGTTGAGAATAAAGTCAACAACAGAACAAGAGTCATGCAACTCTGTTAATTGTGATTGTAAATCTGTGCAACAACTAAAGTTGCTTGGAGAACGTTTGTAAATTGTAAATATACGGTAATCAGATTGGTTGTGACTAAAAACACCAATCTGTACCAAAGGCATTTGTTTTGTTTGAAGGGATCAGAGGTTATAGTGCATGGCTCTGTCTGGAATGAAGCAAATGAAATGGCCATGAAAGCTGCTGATCAGCCTGGTTATGCTAGTGTGCATCCATTTGACCATCCAGATGTGTGGTAAGTTCAGTAAAGAGTCCCTTTTGAAAATATGATGAATTCATACATCGGGCCTGTAGCTAAGAGTTGTTGGGTCGGTCAAGCTTATCTGATTTTGTTCTAGTGTCCAATCAAGATGAAGGTTACATGTTTTTGTACTTTATCCAATCTCTCTGCTCACAAAGGTTTGCCTGGTTTTGTCTTCACTCACCAAATCAAACTGTAACTCAATGATACGGTAAAATTCAGAATGATTCCTCACAACAAGAACGAAGATTTGAATAGGTGGATGACATTTTCATTTTTCTCCACACAGGGATGGACATTCATCAATCATTGAAGAAATGGCTGCTGATATGAAGAAGCCTGATGTCGTAATAACATGCGTAGGTGGAGGGGGCCTCCTCTGTGGTGTAGTGCAGGGCATGAAGAAGGTGGGATGGAATGATGTCCCAATCATTGCCATGGAGACTATTGGTTCAGATTCCTATAACTCTGCTGTAAAGGCAGGAAAATTGGTCACACTGAAGGAAATCAGCAGGTATGACCTATTTTTTGAGCATTTCTAATACTCAAGTTATTTAATGCTGATCCTCTTACTCAGTCATTGAAAATACTAACTAACTATTATATTGCCATTGCACTCTAGAAGTAGTCAGAGGTCTTTAAAAAATCTGTGAGAGAAGTCTTTACGCCTTTCACCCTGCTACCACTTTTTAAACCTGGTAAGCTCTCTGTTTCTTGCCACATTGTCTATTTAGCCCTGGTATCTTTCATTTCTCTTTCAGTGTAGCAAAATCCCTTGGTTCCCTCACAGTTTGTCAGCAAGCTTTCGATTACTATAGTCAACATCCCATCATATCTGCTACAGTAGAGGATAAGGAAGCTGTTAATGCCTGCCTAAAGTTTGCTGGTAAAATTTTTGTTCTATCACGAAATTTCATGTGTCATGCATTTGTGAGCCACTGCAATGTTTGTGCAAAGTGGTCAGGAAAGAAACCAAGTAGGCATAGGAGTTTCTTGCTAGAGTTCAAAACTTATCAAATTGCAAATATTTCAGATGGCAAATATCTCTATTCCCTGCAAGTGTCTCTTTACTCCTTTCAGACGACCATCGCATCTTGGTTGAGCCAGCCTGTGGTGCAGCAATAGCAGCCATTTACAGTCATGTGATTCCTAGATTACAGAAGGAGGGAAAGCTCAAGGACGTCAAGTCAGTAGCATTGGTCGTGTGTGGAGGAGCGTCAGTCAATTTGTCACTTCTGCTCAACTGGAAAGAACAATTTGGCTTGTAGGCAAGAGTTGGGAACAAGAGTGCATCTTCTGTCTCACGTGTATCTTAGGATGGACGTGTTCGAATTCTCTCTGATCTGAATTGCTCACTGTTTAGACCAAGGTTGTAGTAATTCACACGATTGTTTGTCTATGAAGTCTATTCTAAGAATGAGTCCATACTCAACTGAAGTCACTAAGGAAGGCTGTGGAACTCTGTTCTGGATCTGATCTCTTCAAATGACTATAATTGATTCAAATGTGGAAATCTATGCATAATTTTTGTCTTGTGAAGAATTGTCTTGATAGTTTGGCCTGTATCATTGTATAAATCTGGGGAAAATGGTTTATAAGCATATTTTCTTGCTTCGGTTTCCAATATAAGTTATACATGTATTATGAGGGTTATACAGAATTACTTGGTATATAGGCTGTCAAAAGGTATCATCTGTGCTTTTTTTGTTACATGCTGATTGGTGTTTTCCTTTTTAACTGAACCTCCATGTGTACTTTACTAGCGTGTTTTTTGCAACGTTATCATCAATAATGGCTGTGACATTTTGTGAATTGAAACTTTTCTCAATGATGATCGATACTGGTACCAGTGATAACTGTGTGTTCCTAAAATAAATCTTTATTTTCATGATAAATAACAAACATTTTCTTGCACATTTTTACAGTAATAGAAATGTCTGTTCATCTTCAGGAATTTGTGCTCAGCAACAATGCTGGAGGATTTGCAGAGTCACTTTTGTGGTCAAGTTCAGCCATTTTAGCTTGGTAGAAAGTAAGAAAGATACTGACAAACGGGCTGTCTGCATCAGAAGTGCCCAAGGAAAGTCCAGGCCTACACAAGCCTCATCTGATGCTTCTTGTGGCTGGCATGTCCTTTATGCTCCATCTTGGGAAACCTCAGATTGACACCTTCCAATGAGGATGCCAGTGCTGGAATGTTTTCATAGTAATCTCCGAGGTGGAATTCTGGTGAACTACGGGTGCACATCTGCACTTTGAGATCATCCTGATGCGTTGTGTCGAACATGATGTAGAAGTTGCACATCTCATCATTGTTGGTAGCTCCGAAGATGACTTCCTCTTCCCTGTCTTTTGTGGTCATCGTACACCGGGCTGCCTACAAGAAAGAATGGTGTAAATATTGTTACTGAAGTCGAACTTCATCAATGCAGAGATGCAAGTTGGGCATGTGAATATCTACACTATAATTTAAGATGGGTTTTGTGAAGCAAGTCCACTTTGTTAGGTATCTATAAGGCCAAATATCTTTTATCAAGTTAAAGTGGTCAAGTGACGTTACAGGGGATAATGTTATAAAACTGTACATGGGCGCATCATACAGTGCTACCAAGCCAGGCCATTGAAAGGCATTGTTGAAAGAAAAAATGAATTGGAGCCTTACCAAGACATCTCCTTTCTTTATGTCAACTCCACCATTGGTTGTGTTGTAGAACATCTGGGGTTGCTGAGGAGACATTCGTCCTATCTCTGTCCACACTCCATCCCGGATCCTATAACCCGCTGTCACAACACCTGCAGAAGCAAGGACAGTGAATGCATGAGCATCTGTGAAGACAGTGAACCATGACCACATGTTGGGCCTGACCATTTTCGTCATGAGTATTGCAGAGAGGTCAAATTGATATCCGTGGACATCATCTACGAAGGACTAGGTGATTGTGCGAGGTGACTGTCTGAACCACCAGATAGTTGTCCTACTTGTCAGGATGTCCTCTAAGTAGAGTTGTCTTCCGGTCGTCGTGGTCTCATTGCTTAACATGGAATCTTCCTTGAGCTTAAACTCAGTGAGTTTTCAAGGAGCAACTGTGTTACCAGTCTCTTTGGTGGAGAAGGGACAATAACCTCTGGAGTTACAACTTACATACCTTGGTTGTGAGAATGTGTCCTGTATGAAAAAGCATGTATTGGCATGTCCATGTCATACATGCATGCCACATCAACATGAACCTCTGAAAACGATAAATAAAGACATAAGAAAATTGCCTTGAAGACAGCGACTTTCTGTAGACGACACACCAAATTCCTTCACATTGTCTATCTTCAGTTCGTCTCAAAGGGAGTCTATCTGAACACATTTGCAGCATTTTAGTCTTCCTGAAGGATGTCCCAGCGAAAACCTCACGTCCACGTATCTGCAGCCAAAGCATTAGGCCTATATTTGTTCTCTGATAGTTTTCTATGTAAGGATGCAAGATATCTGCCAGTGATTTAGTCTTCCTGATAGGATGTCTTATTACAAACTTCCTACAGCTTATCACATGAGCATTATGAGTAGCTCACAATCATTACCTTGTTGTCTGGCTGGAATATATCCATAAGAGGCTAAGATATAGTACCCTGACTGCAAGGGTTGTCTGGAAGAGAACAATAATAGAATTATGAAAGAAACACTGTAAAAAACCACAAAACATTGGTTGTGACATTGTCCTTCCGAGGACAGAAAATCTGGATTCCACCAATCATTTGAAGCTTTTTGTCAACTGAGAGAGAGGACAATATCTATTTTGCACACAAAGTTGTGACATTGTCCTTGCCAAGCTGAAGGATCTAGTGTGTCATACAAACTTACGGATCATGTGTCATATGTAAGGTTACTCCAGACGTACTGTCACTTTCACCATCTGCAATGCACAAGAAGAGATGTCACACAAATGAATCAATAAAGTCAAGTAGTTGTCAAACCATGTAAACTTGGCCAGTTAGAAGTAGGCCTACCGTGACATGACATGTTTCACCCAGTGAGCGAAAATCTCTCTCAAAATGACGTCTAAATTGGTTAGTCAGTATTCGCGGACAACTAATCTAAAAACAGTCGAGCACAATCGGCAGCTATAACAGGGTGAAGTTGGCGATGTGCTCAAAAATACTATCAAAGGTTTGGATGTGACATGGATGTCCCCTTTCTTGATTTGTAGACAGCATATGGTGGTGTAATTCAGAAAGGTATGACTCACCCTTGAATTTCTCCCTGTAGTGAAGTTGAACGACGACATACTGGTAGTCAGTGGTGCCTCCAACACGGAATCCAACATCTGAAACAAGGGATACAAAATTAAGTCAACTAACTGGCTTGCTGTCTCATGCTTTTTGACGAAAACTGAAATTTAATTTCCCAAATGAAAAGAACTTAGGACTGCACTTGTCTTAACCGATGCCCATACTGTCACTGCATTCCGTCACACCTTAATTGCCATATCTGTCATTAAAGATCTGAACCTGAAAGAGGACACTAAATTGCGATACGGATGGCTTGTTTTCAAATATCACCAGCTCATGGGTTATCAAGGCCTTACCTTTTGGTAGCTTCTTTGCTGGTGCATCCAACGCCCAGGCGTAGATGATTTGGTGAGACCAGTCGCCGCACACGCTTCTCTCGCTGGAACCCTCCATATCATCGCAATACCTTGAAAAAAGAGAAGAACTTATTTCTCAGGAATTTGCCGTCAAATTCGTGATGTTCTACAAACAAAACTGTGATTGAAGGGTTAACCGTTTCATCGTATTGCGGAAGTTTTATATCAATCATATACCGCTACGCTTGACATTGGCAGAGAGTTTCTATTGCGCCAAATCAGGTTTCGTCCCGTTCGGTTGTGACATTGTCGTTACGGTTGTTGATACTAGTACCACACTGTTGCTTTCGAACTAGTCTTACCACCAATCCTTTTTCGTCCCTGGTTCACGACAGCCATACAGAACCATGTGGTGAGCTGTTTCTTTCCTTGCATGAGGTTCGAATTCCACTGGTCAGAAAAAGAGAAAGCATTTACAATTTGAACGGGTCATTTTTCAATTTTCTCAAGTGGAGAAGAAAATGCTGGCCAATATCGAATTACTTCCTCAATTCGTCAGCACAAAGAAAAACTGTCCGTTTCGCGATTCCGATGCGCTCGATCATGAGCCGTCCTTGTACTTTGGGGAGTGGGGATTCTGGTAAAGCGAGATTAGAGGGAATTTTCAGATATTACATGTTTTACCATAGACGATATAAGTTGGGCTTGATATTACCATGGACTTCTATACTCCTGACAGTCCGTGATATCACTCTTCCCTCGTTGCCATTGCTATGCGTACGCTCGAGTTAGGATGAGTCTGAAGACAGCGCATTGTTGCGCCTTGCCAGATTCAGGTGAAAAAAGTTCGAAATTTATCACCAACTTGTCAGGATATCCAAACCACTTGGCAGCGGTTTCGTAAGTTTTACTCACATATGTAAGAGGGATCCTGGTCCATCTTCATTGCATGGCAAACAAGCGCATCCTTCTGAAATAACCAAACAAGCCGAATAAATATTCATTAGGTTGACACAAAGTCAAGATTTATGCCTACAATACAGCGTTGACAGTTAAAAGTACCACATCCTGAGGAAATCAGGCATCAGGGGTAAATGTTTGATTCTCCGGCCCGGGTGTTTGTGTGCAGGGCCGGAGACAAGCGAACATTAACCCCTGATATCCTCAGGATGACAGAACCAGAGCTTAGCTAGTTTTATAATATGAAATAGTCTTATTTCAACGTCCTATCGGACGCATCATCCCGAGAGCAACCTTTCAAGATGAGTGTTAACATATGATTGGGGAAGGCGGAGGTCGTGGCGACGACTGAGCATAAACAGCAGATATAGAAGTGGCGAAATGAAATGAAATGGTTTGAAGAGAAGAACACATTATCAAACTTACTCTATCTGACACAACGCCAGGCATTCGGATCCTCTTCTGAAACGTGTGTCCTGCAGACGACTCATCTAAAGGACGGGAAAGAATGGTCGCCACCAGGCAACCCGTCAAAAAGCAGACGACATAAAACGGTCTTTGGAACGCACGAGTCCCCATGCTAGCAGTGTTTAGTTGTTTTGGAAAGAACCACCAAATGAATGAATACAATATGGGGGTATGAAAATCAAAGATTCGTGAGAAAATAACACTTGGTGGAAAGGTTCAGTCAAAGTTACAGTTAATCCGGTACCTTATCGCAATTTGGTTCATGCGTCGTACCGTTCCCGATATCAATGATACTTCATACCATTGGCCTAAATTAGGTGGCAAAGGACTATGTATTTCTATTGGGAACTAGGCCAGAAAGTACGGTTTTCCCAGTCATCATGACGCAAACCTATTAAACAGGATATGAAGTTTGAAGTGGGTCAAGAACAATTACTTCCGAGAAATCATGATTCGCTATTTACTTCTCTTAGAGACGGTAGCTTATTGGGTCAGAGATGTCGTCAGAACTTTCGTCGAGGGAGGGGTTGGGGGAGAGAGGGCATCGAAAGAGTGACCGGCTGAGACGTGTCCTCGATCGGCGGGCAAAAAAATGTCAGGACGGCTCTTGGCCGATTTTACAACATAGATTGTGACCACTACCAATGGATTCAAGTATAATATCAGTGCTTGAGATATCATCGGTATTTGCGGCCAGGTTCCACTGCAGCACTATAGTCAGAATGTCCCAGTTGATGAACTGTCACAATCTTGTCCATGGCACACTTTCACTACAAACTGACATATCTGAGAACTTTCAATCAATTCAGGCATCTGAAGACATCACAGCCTGACATATGATATGAGGACACCATATCAGCTGATCAATCTGGCAAAACTATGGCCCATCATGTCCTAAGATATGCCTGGATGTGATAGTGTCCTAAGGTATGCGATTTGACAGTGTCCTAAGGTATGCGATGTGACAGTGTCCTCAGATATATGCCTGGATATGATAGTGTCCTAAGATATGTCTGTATGTGAGAGTGTCCTCAGATATGCTTGGATGTGATAGTGTCCTCAGATATGCCTAGATGTGAAAGTGTCCTCAGATATGCCTGGATATGATAGTGGCCTCAGATATGCCTGGATGTGATAGTGTCCTCAGATATGCCTGGATGTGATAGTGTCCTCAGACATGCTTGGATGTGATAGTGTCCTCAGATATGCCTGGATATGATAGTGTCCTCAGATATGCCAGGATGTGATAGTGTCATCAGATATGCTTGGATGTGAAAGTGTCCTCAGATATCCTAGGATGTGATAGTGTCCTCAGATATGCTTGGATGTGATAGTGTCCTCAGATATGCCTGGATATGATAGTGTCCTCAGATATGCTTGGATGTGATAGTGTCCTCAGATATGCCTGGATATGATAGTGTCCTCAGATATACCTGGATATGTGATAGTGTCCTCAGATATGCCTTGATGTGATAGTGTCCTCAGATATGCTTGGATGTGATAGTGTCCTCAGATATGCTTGGATGTGATAGTGTCCTCAGATATGCTTGGATATGATGGTATCCTCAGATATGCTTGGATGTGATAGTGTCCTCAGATATGCTTGGATGTGATAGTGTCCTCAGATATGCTTGGATATGATGGTATCCTCAGATATGCTTGGATGTGATAGTGTCCTCAGATATGCCTGGATATGATAGTGTCCTCAGATATGTCTAGATGTGATAGTGTCCTCAAGCCAGACTGTAATGGTACCCTTAGATACGTTATTTCCTCTTGATCGAAGCAACAACAGGATGACATACATTGTACATTTAATATACCATCATTTATTATTGTTACATGAATAAATGATTCACAATTGTTTTTTTTATTGAGTTCTCCGACCTGGGACAAAATGCATGTGTCAAGCACGATATTTTTAAAGGGATACTGGTATACCATGATATGTACACCAATTAAGTACAATGTAATATATTTGCAAAAGTTTCCAAAAGGTGTTCATTAATTCTTGTTATTATACTGATAAGATCGGATTTGATAAAGTTTATTGAGTAAAAACTTCAATGTGGCATTGGATCCTATTTCAAGCAAAACCCTTTGAAATGATGTGTTCAACCAGTTAAACCTTCTATCATTTAAGATGGTACCTAAAGTTTCAAATAGGCAGCACCATGCATCTGAAGACAAGATACATTCATCCCCAAAAATCCTTTATGAACAATTATTGACACATACAGAAGTATTTACAAACAACTTTACAACTTTTATACCCAAAGACAGTTTGTACAACTACCCACAAGAGAGTATTTACAACTGAAGATATAACCACACTGAAGGAATGACTCATTTCATAAGTTGGCCATCACATTAAAGAGTTTCATGTCCTCAGTCATAAGTGGTTTCCAACTACATGTAATTCGGGCTAGCTCTGGTAACCTTTCATCTCCACATTCTTCTGAGGTAAGCATTGAGGTTCTTGTTTGAAAGGAGAGCCACTGCAAGCAGCATCACAACATATGACATCATCAGAAGTGCAAACCTATGCTGATAGCACCAGGAATTCCTGAACGATCTGAAAAAGTAAGAGAAGACAATGCATACAGTAAAATGTTCAGAAACTCAACTTACAAGTACAAAATCCAAGTTTTAGGTGGTCAACAAAGCAGAAGGCTGTTTTTTTAAGCGAAGTCCGCGGCAAAAGGTCTGGAGTATTCTCTTCCATGTTCAGTTTATAATGAATAACTTGCATTCTCTGGTTATGCTCAACAAGGCTTCCTGCTGTAGGATGTGTTGTTGGTGTCTAACGGGTAAACAATGGGTCATTCACCTTGAGGAGAAACATCAAAAAGTTGAACACAGCCCCACAAGATACACTTAAAATCTTTGTAGATTTCGTCTTTATTTCTACAGATTTCAAACAACTTTGAACTCACCTTTGACTATGCTGTGCGTATACCAAGACATACTTGATTCTCAGCAGTTCGTTGTTTTGCACAATATAATATTTCTCTGGGACATCCCCTCCCATACTCCCGGCGACTCTAGATCTCTGTCTCTGCTGGTTACTACCACTTGCACCATCTGAAAGACAAGTGTAGAAAGGTATGAGAAAGGGGACGACCTAACAGTGCCAGGAAATAATGTCACAGCAATGGAATGGATCTCACAAGATGTGATTGCTTTTGCTGTGTTTCATCTCATTTGTTCTTTTCGTGACTCCACAGGTATGAGCCCTGAACATGCCACAAATAACAACCTTTCCTTCTCAATGCCTTAGTAACTTCCGCCAGGAAGAAGATGTTTGGTGAATACCATGGGAAAATGTAGCCCCAGCCAGTGATGACACAAGGCAAGATTGATAGTCCCCATCAACTGGAGATACATCAAGCCATCAAATCAGCCACACGTTTTTCAGAGAATCTTTCCGAACATCACAATCTTACGAGATAAACTTCAAAGATGCACTTACTGCTTGTACCAGTTTGGCACTTGACAGAAGGATGGTCGATAATCTCACAAACAGCTACACATCCCAGCTGATCGCCAATCTGACTTTTTCCCCAAGCCTTCCCAGTCGGACAATACGGCATGGTCACTGACAGCTCACTCGATAAGTACGTCCCTTCACCAAACAAGGAATTCTGAAAGCGGAAAACATAAATTCCACAATCAAATCCAATTACGCCAGGTGAAATTCTATAGACCAAGATGACCAAGTAATTCTGATTACCCAACAATGCCTATGTTTAATTTAAGCCTCCTTACCTTATTCATATGTGAATGTAAACCATTGTGGAGAATAGAATGGAAGTTTTCCAACCTGCTCCCGTGATAGGCATATTTCAGATCATAATCTTGTTGCAGTTCTTGAAACTTTGCATTAATCTGGTCGTTGTAACGGACTTCGAACACATAGTCTGGCGGAGGTGTGTAAACGGTTTCTCCTGTCAGCGATTTAATTTCATCATACTGCAAAGAAAGGTGAAGAAATACAGGCACAGCATTTGCTTTTTTAGCTCACAGATTCACTAGAGTCTAACTCTTCCATGGATATCTATGCCCGACTAACTCTCACGACATGCATGACTGGCCCATACTATGATTTCATTTGAATTGAAAAATTCAGTTTTGAAGCGGAGATGTCTTCGTGTTGCAAAGACAGGTGAGGTGTCATTGAGAGTTTTGCACACAGAATAGAATTAAGCAAGACCACTTGTAGGGATAACCCTTTTCACTATGGTTGGAGGTCCTTCAGTTCTTTACCTTTTGTTTGCCACAACTCCACAATGAAAGTGTTTTGTTGTTTATTGTCCATGAAAGGAGGTCCTTCACTCTGTCATCGACATCACTTATACTCTTAATGCTCCGCAAGGATGGACTTCGGTCAACCGTTTGTTCCTGAAAACATAAAAGTAGACCATCTTCAATAGACTGATAGTGCCTTCATCCTCTTCTTCTGTTAAACTATTCTATGCATCACTGAGGGTTACAGCAACACTTGTGCTACACGAAATAGATGAGAGAGTTACCTTTCTGTTACTGCGTCAAATCAAACTCTTGAACTATTTGGGAGACCAATCAGATTGATGTAGCATTGGATGTCACCCCACATTGACACCACCAAACACAGGAACTCTGCTACTCCAGATGATTAAAAAGCTGTAACTGCGATGATTGCTTACTCATCACATGCACCATGACTTGAGTTGAAGGACTGACTACAGATCCATGCACTTGATTGGGAACGACGTTTACATAACGTGGTGTTGATCGTCGTCACGTCACCATGCATTATACAATAGTGTAACGTGACGTGACGCGAAGTCTTTGTAAACCTTGTTCCCAATCAAGTGCATCGATCTATAGGGGCAGACCAACAAGCCCAACTGTGAGTGTAGGCTACTGAGTGCGAGTGTAAAGACATCAGAATGTCTGTATTTTGCTGTAAGGTCATAGTCATTATGAAGTTGGTGTTAAAAACCGACGACTCCTTTACACTTACTAATCCCTGGTAATCTTTACTGTTATTCCCTCTATTGATGAAGTTTGAAGGAAATGGCCTTAGAACTGTGTCATGTCTGTAACTTGACAATGCTGCCACCAGCAAACTGAACTGGAAATCTGCAGAGGCCATATCAGCTTGAACTCGTTCCAAAATCTGATCATTTTCATCATCTCTCTCCATCGTTTCCAGTGTGTTAAGTACATCAAAGAGAGCATTCAAGTGTTAAAGCATCTTTAGTTCTATAGTATAAGAGGTAAGAAATAGTTTAGATTATTCCAATACGTGGCAAATATGGATTTTACTTTTAAAAACAGACAAACATGATGAAAACAGGTCTCATTTGTTCTGCGCTCCAAGCGGAAGAAAATTACACCACTTTTCCCAAAAAATCCAATTAATTTCTTAATTGCTCCCATAAACGACTATTTGAATACTGAAATACAAATAGTTGTATTTGAATATATCATTTCAATAAAGATTTTACACAAATCTGGGTTAAAACTCTAGTAAACTATATTTTGCGTTATTGATATTTTTAGAACATTCTATTCTGCGCATGCGTTGTTCGAAAAGAAATTGTTTAAAGAGAATTTTGTGGCAACACTATTTTACGTGCATAATGTACATGAACAGAGTTTTATCACACAAATCGAAATAAACATCAACAAAACTGAATAATGGAGACTCATAATGCTGTTCCGAGTCCATATACTGCAAGTTCAAATGCGATACCACCTCATGTACTCACTGATCTATGCAGGTAAGGCAGCAACTATGAAAAAAGTCTTAATACATTTTTCTGCCTGTGGTTATTTCAGTTTCACATTCTGATTCTGGATTCAGTCTTCGACAAGTGAAAAAAGTAGTTACACTATAGAGGCCCTCACACGAGGTGGAGGAAGCCACTGAAGGCCACAACAAACAAACGTCAAACAAAAGACCGCATGGTCGCACACCACATGACTTGTTCCAACATCCCGGCCCTGGGAGCCACTGTTAGTGTTGTGTTGAGTGTTGTGCACTCAATGACGACCGTGACGTAACAATCGGGGTGACAACTTTGTCTGAGTCTTGACGTCATTTTGGCATTCATGTCTGTTGTATTTTTGTGTATTTTCAGTCGCTTTATCATTAATGTCCCTGAGGAAGAGAGACAAGATCTGATCCGGATATTTTTCCAAATAGAACTGGCCCATTGGTTCTATTTAGACTTTTATTGCCAAGATAGTCCTGATCTCAAGCCATGTGGAATCAAAGATTTCTCTGCACAAGGTGGGTTTGAGATTTCCTAAGATATTTTTCATTCTATTTGAATATTCCATTCTGTTTGTCTTCAATCAGCAGTTCAGGACTTGTGAAATTTTAATAGTTACTTGTTGTTAAACAAGTGATGAGTCTCATGATAATCTCAGAATCTAATAAAGATTATATTTTTTAAGGTACACTTTGATAGCAGTCAATAAACATTTATCAATTTCAGTCTTTCACCACTGTCCATTCCTACAACACCATGCAACACAAGTGGAGAAAATCTTCGAAGATTGGCGAGAATACAAAATGGCTGTTCCTACATATGGTGCTATCATGCTGGACCCATCATTAACAGAGGTATAAAGCCCTGAAATTTTAAAAACGTTTTCCTGTGTGAATTGCTTCAGCTCATTTTCAAATATTTCAACTCGGATGCTATTAGTTTGTCGCATGAGATTCATACCAATGTGCTATTTTGTCTCCCCAGGTTGTGATGGTGCAGGGATTCTGGGCCAAAACAAGCTGGATGTTCCCAAAAGGCAAGGTCAATGAAGGAGAGGCAGCAGATGTGTGTGCTGTCAGAGAGGTAAGAAAAATGCGCAGGAATAAAGTTGGACATTTGTCAGGTCTCGCAATGTAACAATCAAGACTTGTAGACAAAACTATGCAAAAATTTCGGTGTTGTCTATTCTAACTCTATGATTTCAGGTGCTTGAAGAGACAGGATTCGACACATCGGATCTGATTGACCCGGAAGCCTTTCTTGAACACCGCATGAATGATCAACTAGCTAGATTGTATATAATTCCAAACGTTCCTAAGGAGACACATTTTGAGCCTCGTACAAGGAAGGAGATCAAGCGCATTGATTGGTTCAAGCTGGAAGATTTACCTTCTCATAAAAAGGACATGACATCGAAAGAAAAGACTGGGTTGAACCCAAACTCTTTCTTCATGGTCATACCATTCATAAGGTGAGCAACTAGAAAATGTACCATCTTTGTCCAAAGTTTTGTGTATGCTTTTGTCTCTTCTAAGATCAAGTTTAAAATTTTGATATACGGTAATAAAAATTTGTGAAAAACTTCTGCAAGAGTGAGGGTTGCTGAAATAGATTGTCCATCCATTCAATGTCCTCTATAGTTGAGATTGGATTTTTCTGCACAGTGTTTCCAACTTCAAATTTCAGACAGCTGAAGAAGTGGATTGCAAGGAAACAGGGAAAACCAGAGTATGATATGTCTATGACTCCTACAAGTGCCTTGAAGAATTCACGTCGGAATTCGAAAAGTCTGCCGCGAGAGCAATCTGCTGGAAATGTGGAAAAAGACAAAGCAAGACAGCAACAACAGTTTGCACAGCAGAATCAGCAGGTTTATCAGGAACTTGTCAAAATTAAGACAGACGGAAAAGGAAAAAGTCGAGACAGTGGTCGGGACAATACCAGGACGAGGTCAGAATCACCAAGAGCACAAAAGGACAATCAGAGACAATTTCAAATTTTGGTAAGTTTCTTTGAATAGTTTAGTTTAAAAAGAGGACATTTCTTAACTTTTTGATATAACGCTTACCGGGTTCTTGCATGCAATTGGACCATTTTTCAGCGTATCGGTGTACTGAAACTGATGTTATATTTTCCAGAGACGAGATGGTACTGTAACGGGAAGCACGAGGCGGGCCTTGGCTAATCAGTTTACAGGTGAGTTTGATGAAGGGCATAACGTTGTTTGGGAATTAGCATGAAAAAAGTCTTTAGGGCCCAAAAGATAACAACATTCAGAGATTCTACTAGACTGATGACTTGAACTTTTTTGTCCTATATAGTTGTGTGCTTTTGTCCTCTGAGAAAAGAGAACCGAGCTCATTAAAGCTGGAATGAAGGAAATCACTCTTTGCACCATTAGTCTTTCAGGCGTTTTATTTCATTGTGCTAAAACAAAGTCATTTTGCAATTTCAGAATCCTCTGAGGACGACCGGCCTGTACAGCAACAGAAACCAAGACATCGGTCAAGAAATAAGGAACAGTTTTCTTCTCCGACCTGGATGAACTTCAAGCTAGACACTGAGTCTATAATGGCGTGCTTATGAACTGGAATTCAATAAGTGAAGTGATACATCGCCCCAATATTCAGTTCATTCCTGGTGTCATATGGCTTGTTGGAAAAGTAACACTTGCTCAGTCTGGAGAGCTACTCAGAGTTGCAAATCATGGGAATAAGCCTGCAGAAATTATTCCGTGGTCAAACATGTATGAAAGAGAGGACTCCTAACATTTCATAGTCAGCTGATATGTCTTGATCATTTGCACTATCCAGAGTTCATGATAGGGACTGGCATTTATCTTATTCTCTCAGTGAAGGCAATTTGTTGATTCCGAAATCCAAGCATTGTTAAGGTGTATTTGTTGTACGTTGTAAACATGTGGACTGAAGAAAACTACAGAATTTTAAAATCATGATATATTTTATAAGGAGCTGCAGTCATTTTATAGTGGAGGATGTTAGTGATGGCTGTAGTATGTGTACGTGTTTTGATAACAGTTCCTATGTAGCAGTTGTTATAATAAATGCGTAATTTGTTAATGAATTCAGTGTCCTTACATTATTAGAGAGGCTGTCCTGTATCCTGACAGCTTCATAGAACAAAATGCACATGAAGACATTCTGCTACTGTAAAGCTGGGTCTGTGTTTACAATCCAGACATACTCCACTGCTATACAAACTCGCCAGCAGTACTGTCTACCTCCCTGGGACATGAGAGTGATAAACTCATGAACCACAAACTTGGGTGTTGAAGTGGCATCAACCTCTGTCATCAACTGCGCCCTCTCAGAGCATTTCCCACCTCTCCTCTTCACCTAGTCCTGGTATACGATGGCACACAAGGTTATGCCACGACACCAAGGAGCGTGTGCATGGGAAAAATCAAAGCATTATCTCAACTGTTTCAAGTTCAAACGCTGAAGCACAAGATGCCACATAAGTTTGAAAGCAAGAACATGGCACCATTGGTGTCTTGGCATAGCCTCACAATAGTGTGGAGCGTAGT
Organism: Lineus longissimus; assembly: GCF_910592395.1. Taxonomy (NCBI): domain Eukaryota; kingdom Metazoa; phylum Nemertea; class Pilidiophora; order Heteronemertea; family Lineidae; genus Lineus; species Lineus longissimus. The sequence continues at coordinate 25,798,752 of NC_088309.1, read as the reverse complement.
CCATACGAGGGCCTTGTTTAGAGATGGTCTGCAGTCTGACTCTGTAAGAGAATCGGGCAGTTCACACACCCTAGTAAAGCCATTGGCATAGCCCAGTGCCACGTGCAGTTACATGTAGGTCTTGGCCTAGAGAATTTGTCGCTGGCTTTTACTTGTCTTTCAGCTGAAAAGGCACATGCCCTTCAAAAGTCCTTGTTCATACAACAAAATATGGCTGGTTTTGAATTGCAGCACTGCAGGTTAGAGCAGCTGTCCATTGTGCTCACGGTACCGTGCTCACAATGTTTACACCAAGACAGTAAATTGTTGTAATATCAGCCCTCTGTATTCAGTTACACAAAATAAACAAAATGACTTTTTAGAATATAACAGTTTTGTTTTTATAAACTCTTTCTTGACACAAAAGTATCGTCTACGGGTATCTTTGTATGAACGGCAAATAAGAAGTGAAGGAATGCATGCATTATTTTGTTTTCATAAGCTAACTGTTTGTGACCCCTCAAGACTAATAAAGTACCCTAAGACTTCATGTAGTCTCTAATTGGACTTGTACATCTGCCTTCATTTTTGCTAAATCATTTGTATGCAAGTTCATAAATCATGCTTTGTGGCTGATCTAACAAGGAGAAAAGAACATGACCCTCCATTTCTTACATCACGCATGCCACAGTTCGTATCCAACTACAAACATTGGTCACTGACTACTTAGGATCCATGCAAAATCTCAAAACAGTTAGTGACTCTGTTTTCAATCACACACATGTAATGTAAATATACAGCAGCCAGTCAAGCAGCAAAGATCTTCATTCACTGAATCCCTGAATATAGTCCATTTCTCAAACGCAAAATCCAGGGCTGCTCACTGAGCCAGAGTCACAAACGAATCATCTCATTAGTCTATTCCTAATCCTATTGAATATAAGTGCATCTAGTCTGACCTAGACAGCTTCAGTCAATTTCACTAATTCTTTTTTTACGAATTGAAGGACATCCTCCTGCAGCATGGTTCCGTCAAGATAAACTGAAATTCAGAGATAAAGTGCATTGTGAATACATGTAATAAAAGACAGCACAACTACACTACACTCGACCAACTGCATTGTATTAGATGCCATTACAGCTGCAACAGATGCCTCTCCAACTATGTGTATATGTTGGCTGGCAGAAGGTTCCCACAGAAACTTTCTCAAAGAGCAAAATATGGTCAATGTGTACATGAACTGTACGTGAAGATGATTGGCTCAGACAGGACACTCTTTCGGACTGTGTACATACCTATGTCTCTCTGATTAGTGATCTCTTTCTTATGTTTCAAATACATTGGCCATGTCACCCTCTCATCATAGTCGGGTGGTAAGGGTGGGAGATACTCACGCAACCTGAAAAAGAGTCGGTTCTTATCAGTACATGTCCAGTCCATCAGGACGCCATCATCTCTGTCTCAATTAACTCCAAACTCTGGACATGTTCATCCAAGGTACCCATGGTGACATACACACTCATTCATGGATTCCCAAAAGCAGAGCCAGAATCCGATTGGAATTCATTTCTGAATAGAGCCATCTGATTGGCTCATTGCTAATACGCATAAATGATATGCTGATAGTACTTACTTCCTCCTTTTAAAACTCTCCTCTTTTGGCAACGTCAGAAAAAACTTTTTATCAAACAATGATGACAGGTCCCTGGAAAAATCAAGAAGTGGAGGTCCAAAACTTGACATGCAAGAAAGTATGAGGGGATGGTAAAAGGCTAGGGGTCTGATCATTCAAAGAGAACCTGCAAATGCCTGTAGTGGCATCTCCAATGACAGGTGAAATAGGACTAGGAGATGTCAATTATCAATTATACCAGTCCTTGTTTGAACATGTGTGGGGAAGTTATATCATAGATATCCAAGATATGATTTTTTTACTTGTCTTGCTGTATTTGCAGCTGGTGGTTGAATATCAGGTTACCTGTGGTTGAATATCAAGATGCCCTCAACGAGCAGAAATCTTGACTCGGACAATTCCTCCACTTCTCTCTTCAGTTTGTGAACTTTCTGCACCATTGTGTCCATATCAAAAGCACCCAACACTGAAAAAATACACCAAATTATCACTTCTATGCCACAATCTACCCGAGACAGTCGGTACGAGACTTCAGGCAGGTCTTTGTTTAACTTGCCTTTCTCCATTACCCAGTAACTTTCAATACTTACTATCGTAATTTACATAATCTGGATACTCATCAAATGTATGATGCTCACTATCATCTGGCTGAAAAGGAATTGAAAGTATGATAAAAAATGGTCTAGCAGGAGCAGTGCTGGGAAGAGTCCTTTTAAAATTTACGAGCTGTACATTTATGGCTTGCAATACAATTTAACTGCTCTTCAGTAAATAAAAGAAGTAATATTAGAAGTAAGAGATCAAGACAATTTCAAAAGAATACTTCTTATCTCCTTCTGATCAGATTTCACTTCAGCAATGACAAGATTTGATGACAATTTTCTGATTAGATTCCATAAAAGTTCTGACAATAGCACTTACCCAGTAAAAATCATCTTGAAAAAGCATGTCTGACCTGGGAAACAGGTCACGAAGTTTGTTTGTCAATGTGGTCTTTCCCCCACAAGTAACACTGAAAATTAAGATATGTGGCAATTGATGACTTATGGTGGTGAAGTTCTCCTTACCTGGTATCAGACCTGCTTTGTCAATTACGCACCAGACGGGTGAATAATTAAATGTCTGTTCTATCAGGTGATGATTTAGAGAATAAGTTTGTCCCTTTCCTATATAGATGCTGGATGAGATCATTTCAGAGGTTCTCCCTTGTTTTACAGCTGCAGCTGACAGAACAAAGATTAATCATTACATGGGCCTCTATACTCTTCAACAGGCCTCTTCCTAGACTTTGCTCCTTGAAGTTAACAATTCTAAACTATCAGTAGGCCTAGGCCTTTACTTACCCACCAATTCCAATGATAAATAACCTTCCCATTCTGAAAGGGAGAACAAAGATTTTGAATACCAAAATCTAGTGCAAAAGAGACCATCAAACATCTGTGTCCACTACAAACTACTTGAAAAAAGATAACTTAATTTTTTATTTATGAACGACAGACCCGGGCATAAGCTTGAATGTTTAATTAGTAAGTTATGGCTATAATAGACATAACGTCCTTGGAGTTCGTCAATACAATATAAATTTCGACCAATTTACAATATAAGTGGTAACCTATGCATTTAGCCTCCCAAAGATACTATGCCCGATCCACTGCATGCCCCTGCCCCCACTCCCAGCCCAGGGCCGGCCAGGCCCAGCCCCAGCCCCGGCCAGGCCAAAGCCGTCCCATGCGAGACATCCCGTCAAAACTAGTGCATGTCCAAGTCACTGTGTGGTCAATACCTACCCAAATTTTTATTCAATACTTTTGAAATATTATCTATTGGCCCTCATTCAATTTGACCATTCACTGTCACGATTGTTAAGATTATTGTTTGGAGAACCGTCAGAGAAGCCAGTTGTCGGATGTGAGGAAGACGAGTTTGCAGAGGACTCGTTTAAACGATCAAGAAAAGACGACAAAAGTTTCTTATTCAGGTGATCGGTTTGGGTAGTTTCCCTCTCTTTAACACATGCCTCCTCCTCAATTACTGTATTGCCTTGATGATGGCCGTTTTGCTCGTTTTGAAGGCCGTTTTGTTCAATGTTTTGTGGATCCGAAATCTCCATTTCCTCCATGGCGTAAACCGGAATAAGCGAAATGTTCGAGTGAATTTCCCTGCCAAACGTCACAATTACTTCCGGTTTCAGAAGGCGATGTTGAAATTTCACAACTAATGAGATTTTTTTGTAATTAGAAAGGTAATTGATAATATTTTCTATCAATAAGTTGTTATAAGTAAAGTTGGTTGGCCAGGCTATCCAGAACAGCAATTGGTTGTGGTATTGATTGGCTAACTCGAAAGTAATTGTCACCTTTGTGACCAGTCAGTTTTTACACTGAAAAATGTACGTCATAGGCCTAACATACATGTCATGATGATGCGAGATATGGGGCCTACACTGCCACTATACTCAACTCACTGTGCACATGCAATGCTACATTCGATTTACAATGCATGCAATGTTTTGAAATGAGGAGCCCTGTTGCATTGCGGTCTCGAAGTTGGCTAGGTAGTGTAGGCCTAGGCCCAGTTGAAGAGTGCTAAATTAAAATTAAGGAATGTTTTCAGTGGTGTCGCCAGGGCGGGGCGCCCTTGCAGTGCCAGTGTGGATGACACAGCGCAGGATGGAGGTGCCTGCCTTGTAGTTGTACCATCCAGTAGCCTTCCGTCCAGGTATTCAGAGAAGAGTAACCAGGTGTAGCCTAAATGATCTCAATTTCTCAAACCTGTATTAAAAATTTTTCATGGCATACTGGTACATCAAGGCGTAACATTCAAAAATCAGATCGAGCTGTTTAAACCTGATAGGCTTGTATTACACAAGTTATCTATTGTTTCCAGGCAGTCAGAATGCCAAAGAAATTTGTTGGGGAAAACTCCAAGGCTGCAGTAGCCCGCGCAAGGAAGAATGCTAAAGCTGAAGAAGAAAAAGAACGCAAACAGAAGGAAGAAGACGATGCCTATTGGAAAGATGATGATAAACATGTCATGAGGAAACAAAATAGGAAGGTATGCCACAAGTCAAACTAACAAGATATTGATTAACTAGAATCTGCCTTGAGTAAGCTTAATTGAATAAACTGACGGACTCCTGACAGTTTATGGTAGTCGCTGTCACTCAAAATCAAATGACCAAATCCTGTTGAAGATGATTCAAATACCTGTCAGATGAAAGGTGACAAAAAATTCAAGTGTGCACTGCATTGACTTACATCAAACATTGTACACTTCATTTCTAGGATGACCGAGAGAAGAAGAAACAAGAGCAACAAGAAAAGAAGTTGGAGCTGAAGAAACTTCATGATGAGGAGATGGAGAGTATCAAAACCAAGCAGGCAGCACCAACCAAAATGACACGTGCTCAGATTGAAGCTGAAAGGGAGAGACAAGCTGCATGTAAGCCGATGTATTTTGCCCTTTTAATGGTGTGCTTGGAAGCCATGTAGATGGGAGAGTAAGCCGTGGTCCATTGTATCTGGTGTCTATGCCAAGGCAACAGTCAATGACCCCACACTGGTGGACAGTAGCCTGTAGTCAACATACTCTTCTGTAGGCCAACAGACCAATGCCTTTACCTGATTATCATAATCAGTATTTCCATGTTTGTTTTACTCTAGTCTTCAGTTTTAAATCATGTTGGCCAGAGCAACATTCGAAGACGATCTACAAGGACTACCTGAAAGTTCTCTTATCCCAATGATAATCTGTCCTGATCCTTTGGTTTGCTTTATTAGTTGCAGCAGCGAGCAAGAAGGAGGATGTTCCATTGAATGAACAGCCATTGGAAGAGAATATCAATCGCTTGGAGACCGATGGCACGGAGGCAAGATCTGTTGTGGAAGCAATTCAAGTTCTAAGGTAAGGACAAATCATAAGCAGATACCATGTTGTAGTCTGTTCAAAAAATCGTATGAATCTTTTCACATAAGAATTTAGTATCAGATAAAACATATTTTGGTGCAATTGCTGTTGAAATCTACACTTACATGTATTTGTATACTGTATGCAGGCTTTCACATCAAAAAGGCAAGTTGCACATTCCACATGCTGCCATCTGCATGTGTGATGAGAAGTACTTGACTAGCTGCAGTTGAGTGTAGCACCTGTTGAGGCATTATAAGTAATTGACTTGTGAATAATTGCAGATATGTGGAATAGGCCCTTTTCCAGATACGCCGGTACCACCTAGGGACGGCAAAACAAACTACCTCTACAATAGGTTTTTACAATCAATGACGCTAGACAGTCGAGCAATTGTCTGGTGTCTTTTACCGTGAAGATCTATTGTAAAGATGGTTTGTTTAGCCGACCCTAGGTAGTACCGGTGTATCTGGCAAAGGGCCTATTGTGAAAACTTCAAATCGGAATCAAAAATACTTTGTATGTGGTTGCAGTAACTAGGCATTTGTTAAAACATCCTTTCGAAGGATTCTAAAGGAGCTATCTGTCATTTTGATATTTTACACCTATTTGATGTTCAAGTTCTTATTGTTTTTGTTTGCAGCGTGAAAGACAATACAAGTGAGGTGGACCTCCATCCAGAGAAGAGAGTTAAAGCAGCCTATGCTGCATTTGAGGAACGAAATCTTCCACAATTGAAGGCCGAAAATCCCAATCTAAGACTTTCGCAACTCAAGCAAATGATACGCAAAGATTGGATGAAATCTCCTGAGAATCCGCTGAATCAGCGCCTTCAGGAATTCAATCATAAAAGATAAATTAAATCAAATGTACAGTGCAAAGTTAGGGCCGGTGACAAAGTGAGGGCTGCAGTTGTACATCATTTTTGTTATGAATGAGCTTACAAGGGAGAGATTTGTTTGGGGGAGAGGGGTATTCTGCTTTTGGGTTAAGTGGTTCTGGGGCAGACCTACAATTATGAAGAATCTTCCAATTATGTATCATGAGTTTCAGGGTCTTTCGCAGCACTTACTGGGTATGGAAGTTGAGATGACTATGTACATGTACGGATGACCTTGGTATTCAAGGATTCCTTATGAAGTGCCTAATTGATTTCCCATTCATGCGCAAGTCTGGGCAGAGTGGAATTCCTTTGCGCTGTTGATTATTGAGTGTGCTAACAGGTCTTGGAAGACTTGCTTGTCATGGTGTCAAATGACTTCACTAAAGATTAGCTATATTTTTGAAATGTCAAACGGTGATTTTACAGCTGTGTTACCATGCTTGTAGTAGAGTCTACTCAATTAAATGGGATTTCAGGAAATGTTTGTTACAAGTCTTTCCATGTCTGTCAGTCGGTTTAATGAGAGGCTTGAATATAGACGATGACTATGATATAGACTATTGATGATGCCATGAAATCTGTCTGTGTGGCTGAAATCCACAGGCAAAATCACGAGATTTGAGTAGGTGGGATTCCCCAAGAGAAGTGTACTTATTGGAGCTAAAAAGACTTCTTGTGGTGGGACAGAAACGCCAGAGATTGTATCCCACCTTTTGCAGTATTCTAGTTATGGAATTTATGAAAGATGACATTGTACATGTAAAATTGTACTTTATTTATTCTGGTATAGGCGTCTGGTTGACTGTACATGTAATTGTGCTTCTGTTTAATTTGGTGGAAGGAATTTTCTTATGTAAAATATATCCTGGTGGTGCCTTTTCATGGTTACACATGTGACATGATCAAAGTAAGGACAATTATCACAATGATATGGATAAGTTATGATGGTAAATAAATGTGCTTTTTTCTAAAACATCCTTTGTTGGTCTTCGTTTTTGGCTCACCGTAAGGGGAGTCTATACGATAGCGCTGTGTCCGTCGTCGTCGTCGTCGTCGTCGTCGTCGTCGTCGTCGTCGTCGTCGTCGTCGTATCCTAACAGTGGCACGTTTCTTAACTGCAAGGGCTATGAACTTGAAACTTTGTACACAGAATGCCCTAGGTCAGCTGACCTCTGACACTGATTTTCGGTCCGATCTGATTCTCTGTTTGGCCACCAGGGGGCCAAATGTCGATATCTAAAAAGTGTGATAACTCGCTTATTAGTGACTTGTTTTCGATAAAACTTTTGTTGTAGGTACTCATAGCAAATATACATTTTATATTATACGGGTTTTTAATTTGACCTTGTTTTCAAGGTCACAGAGGTCATATGGCGTAAATTGGCCATTAGAGTGTAAACTATGGCACGTTTCTTAACCACTAAAGCTATGAACTTGAAACTTGGTACATATAACCCCCTATATCACATAGCCTCTGGTGCTGAATTTTGGTTTGATCTGATTCTCCACTTTGCCACCAGGGGGCCAAAAGTGGATATATAAAAAGTGTGATATCTCGCTTATAAGTGACTTGTTTTCGATAAAATTTTTATGGTAGGTACTCTTAGGAAGAATACATCACATATCTTACGGGTTTTCAATTTGATTTACTTTTCAAGGTCACAGAGGTCATATGGCGTAAATTGGCCGTTAGAGTGTAAACTATGGCACGTTTCTTAACCACTAAAGCTATGAACTTGAAACTTGGTACATATAACCCCCTATATCACATAGCCTCTGGTGCTGAATTTCAGTTTGATCTGATTCTCAACTTTGCCACCAGGGGGCCAAAAGTGGATATCTGAAAAGTGTGATATCTCGCTTATAAGTGACTTGTTTTCGATAAAATTTTTATGGTAGGTACTCTTAGGAAGAATACATCACATGTCTTACGGGTTTTCAATTTGACCTACTTTTCAAGGTCACAGAGGTCATATGGCGTAAATTGGCCGTTAGAGTGTAAACTATGGCACGTTTCTTAACCAGTAAAGCTATGAACTTGAAACTTGGTGCATATAACCCCCTACATCAGATAACCTTTGATGCCGAATTTTGGCCTGATCTGATTCTTTATTCGGCCACCAGGGGGCCATAATGGAAAAGGAAGAAGTGCAATATCTTGCTTATTTGAGTGAATTGTTTTCGATAAAATTTTTATGGCAGGGACTTCTAGCAAGGATACACCACATGTCCTACGATTTTTGGATTTGACCTCCTTTTCTAGGTCACAGAGGTCAAATGGCGTAAATTGGCCATTAGAGTGTAACTATGGCACGTTTCTCAACTGCTGAAGCTATGAACTTGAAAGTTGGTACATGTAACCCCCTACATCAGATAATCTCTGACACCGAATTTTGGCCTGATCTGATTCTTGATTTGGCCACCAGGGAGTCAAAACTGAAAAAGTAGGACATGCAATATCTCGCTTATTAATGACTTTTTTTCGATGAATTTTTTATTGCAGGGACTCTTAGCAATCACACGATATTGATCTTGTTGATGTCATAGACAATTATTGGTTGGATCATAAACTTATATATACTGCCCTGTCTTATTACTTGACATCAATACACATCTAAAAAAAGTCTTCATGCCTGATTGTGTTCACCATATTCACCTCTAAACTAAGCATGATCCTGCCTACTAAAAGATGTATACGGTGAGCACAATGGCCCCTGGCCGTTTCATTATGTGTTTTTGTCCATTTGATCATCCATCAAGTTAGAATATTTGATCATCTGAGAGAAGCCAAGTCACGATCTCATCAAGCTGGAAACTTATTTTGATAACTGACAAACAACTTGATGAGAATGGGTGTAGACCAGTTTCATATTGGACGGCAAACTTAGTCCTGCATGCCACCAGAGGCCATGACTCTTCCCTCATAGTGGCTTTGTACAGCAACATTTGAAGAAAGACCTAACATTAGTGTAAAGCCTAAGACCACGACCAAGAAATGCTACTTCTAGCATCTGTCCAAAACTAGGCTATGTCTTGGCAAAGGGTTAATTTCAACCCAGTTAAATGTACCAGTACCCTATCTGTGTTTCCAGGATCTGGTGGTAGATGGCGTCCAATGGTGACCAAGAGGATGTGTCAAAGAGTGGGGGGAACCCCTCCATGACGATGAGGATGACATTGGGTGGGATCAGGACACGATTCCCTTCAGTCGAACAACTGTCAACACACGGTCTTCATGACCTCATAACAAAAGAGGAAGAGAAGTCAAGAGTGGTGATCTTAGTAAGTTGGAATATAGGCCTACTACAAACATGGTTGGCATTGTGAATTTTTTCCTCCTAGCCACTTTTTAGCCAAGTGGCTGTCACTTTTAGCCATATTGAGTCAGCTCTAGCCATTACCGATCGTTTGTCCATCTTGGGGCCGACCCAGCCCACAGTAACATGTGCGAGAACTGGAGAATGGCAGCCCGCTAGTACTGAGACTAGCAAATCAACGAACGAGTCGAGGAACCCGTGACCGGAGACTCCATGGCAACGAAGCGAGCGGGAAACGAGCCGATAATTTATGCGTAAGGCGACCAGCAGCGCCACCAAAATCACTCTCGCGGCAACGGGTAGAACTACAATGCAGACGACAGCAACCACGTGTGACAGCGCGGCCGCCCGCAAATATGATAAAGTTTGACTGACTAACAATCGTTCCTTGGTGCATTTGGTGTGGAAGTGGATCTTTTTGATAGACTTTGACCAGTTTTCGCACAACACTTTTACTCTCTCGCCAAATCATGGCAATTCAAATTGAATTCGCAAAATTTTTAGCCAGACATTGTTTTACATTCGCCACTCATGTGCAGCATTCGCAAGAGGCGGAAATGCGAACGGGCGCGCCAACCCTGGACAGTCTGTAGACGAACATTTGTAATATATATCGACATTAAAACATGTCTCAACCTGTATTAGGGAACATGTGAATATTGAGAAGACAGCCCAGCCCAGCTGCCTGCATGACTAACACAACCCACCCACCAGGCTCACTTTGTGCCCCTGACCAAACTCAAAGAAGCCATCAACGTGGCTCAGTTCATATTTTCAAAAGTGTAAAACATGTCTACAACAACTATCTGAAAACGTTTCTTGTTTTTCCATGTCTAGGATGTTCGTCCAGAAGATGAATACAATGTCAGTCACATTGATGGCGCCATTCGTGTGGATCCAGACGACAGAGGTGAAGCTGTCCTTGAGGTTGTGAAGGGCAGTTTAGGAGACGAACAAGGCAAGTGCAGGAAATGTCTTTGTAATGCATTTTCACTCAGCTTAGAACATGTGTCGTTCAAATCCTATTGCTTTGGATTCAATCATATTCGAGATGCACAATAACAAAAGTGAATGAGGACAACCTGTCTTTGATGCGCTCTGACCAGAATACATTCATTATTCAGGGTTATACATTGGTATATTGGGACAACCTATGGTTGCAGTGGCCTCCTTTGGATGTTGCTATTATATCAGAGATCACTGTACATGTACTGTTGAAGGATATCCAACTGTGTCTGTCTTATTTACAGCTCCAAGTGACTTGTCTCAGCCGGGAGAATCAATCCAAGTAACAGTAGTATGCTACTGCTCACTTGGTTACCGCTCTTGTGCAATGGCTCAGAAACTAACAAAGGCCAGAGACTCTCAATCAAAAGGTAGTGGTGGAATTTCGTCCTATTGACTCCTGCAGGACTTCCACAAATCATTTATTAAATCATCGTCCCCAAATCAGAGAGCACGAAAAAGCATTATTTGTATCAAAGGAGACCTTGTCAATATTGGTTCAAGCTTGAATAATGGCAAAAACAGGAATGGGTGAGTTGAGATAGTGTTCTTTTGCTCCCTTTTCAGGTGCTGCAGACCAAATTCCATATCCAAACTTGACAGTTTACAACTTGGAGGGCAGCCTGTTCAAGTGGGCAAATGAACAGAAGCCAATGGTGGATAAACAAAACAAACCAACGGTCTATGCTCATCCATACAACATGGTATTCAGGAAGCTGCTTCAAAGAAATTTAAGGAAATATCCTTCAAAAGAATCGGAGAAGGATTAGTCATCATAGTGTTTTAGTGTCCCCAGCATGGCAGGTGTGACGTCACATGAAAGCACTCTATAGGTACTCTGGCCAATGGGGTAATAAAACAAGTTCATTCCTCCTAATATAAAGAACAGAAGAATGGCTTTTGATATCACTTTATTTTTGTATGTAACTAAAAGTCTTTGTACAAATTAAGGTCTATACAAAATAAAATGGCTCGGATTGAAACACTGATGTATTCCTTCAGTTTTGAACACCTGAATACCAGTTATGTCAGAATAATTGTCCTCATAAGGCTCCAATGCACACATGATCCAAACTGTGGTTATTGTCGACAACGGGTGACAGAGTGTCATTTCAGGACAGGACGTAGGAAACCCTGATTTGCTAGCGTTGCACTCCGGCTCGCTCCAGACGATGCCCTGGAAAAGAAACAAACAATACTATAGTCAAGTGAAATCTATTGTTATGATATTGTATACTACAAGTTCAAGTGGCTTTTCCAAATGTGTTTCCATTTATGGATTTTCATTATCAAGAAGGTTTTTCTCAGCTGTATTTGTATCATATTCATGGATCTGTTTCATAGGAAACATCAGGACATTTTGGCCTGCTGAGCAAATCGTAGATATTGTGGCAATAAACAGACTTATCCAAAATCTGATGTATCCTTACTTCACGGCTGGAATAGTTCCTGACTTCTTTTTCACCAATGTTGTTTGTCCTGGCGCTTTTCTGGATAAGAAAGGTATAGAAAGTCAACAAGTGATAAAATTCTAAAATATTTCCACAAGTAGGATCTAGAAGTATGATTCTACATGTACTTACATATATACCTGAACAGCGACAAGTCACATTATATTCAAGTTTCTTTGCTTTCATACCCTTGCCTTCTGTCAAGTAAACTTAATACAGTCTCAGATCTCTCAAGATGGTGTGTCTGCTCAGAAACCGCAAAGACTTATAAATCCTTGATTGGACTTACTTTTTCTCCACTTTCCCTTTGAACACTCTTCCTACATCGACTTGATTAACTGGTATATCCACTGAACTTTCACTGGGTAGCTGGCCTTGATTTGAATTGAGTCTTAATGGTGCATAGATGTTAAACCATTGCTGAAGCAAAGTCACAACAAAATGAGAAAAAGCAAGTTAATTGAATATAACTAGCAGATACTAATTTAGAGATGGCATTTTTTGAATAGTGTTACATGTAGCATTTAGTACACGAATCTCAGCAAGAGCTACATTGAGGCACCATGCTTTATACACAGTGAACAGTAATTATGTTGCAACAAAGGTGTTTTCGAAAAATGGACACAGTAAAAAAGGACCCTTACTTTAGCCTGTGGACTAAGTCCTAGATCTGTACATAGGTAATACCATTGGGGAAGGCCTAAATGCATCACCATGAGTCGATAATATGCTGTAAAGTTCTCCGAGAGAAAATGCCAGATAAGTGCACGGTCCAAGAACCATATACTGGCCTTTGTTGCAGGGATTCCTGAAATGACAAGCAGAGTTGGTTTGCAGGTACAAAAATTAAACGTATTTAGCTGGTGTACATGGTATTTAGTGATTCACGCAGCTATTTAAGCAGAAGAAAAGTAAGGTATTTTGAAGTTGTGTATCAAACTTGTACCTGTTTTTGTTCCATTATAGACGAGACAGACCTTTCCATGGCCATCACATGGGTCAAGTTCAAAGATCCTACTTCTTGAGTCAAAATGAGGAATATCAGGATCTAAAAAAACAACGAAGATCATAAACCTTCTATAATATTTCATAAGAGGTGCAGACGGTACACTTTTGGAGCAAAAATCAACATCATACTACAAGAATAAGAAAAATCTTGCCAAATGCATAATGGTTTTCTGACATAAGGGTCTCTAGAGAGTTCATAAGATTGGCCTTGAAACTTGCCTATAGATCTCTCGACCTTGGACTCTGAGTGACAATTTCATGTCCAATCAGAATGTTATTATAATTACCATCATCTTCATCATCATCTGATTCAATGTCGCGTGTTGATGGAACGTCTTTACCACCCCCAGTCCCGGTTATCCGAGAAACATTGGTGATGGCGTTTATCTCCATCCGACCCACAGGGACTTTTGTATCTAGAAAGAAGAGAAGTGAAAAGATGCAAAATGGCATTGATAACAAAAATCATCGTGTCTCAATTACAGTATAGATTAGAGGCCTTCATCTGCTACAAACACAACTGTAGTACTCAATTGAGCCGTTTTCTACATGTGTTACATTCAATGCTGAGTATCAGTTTCTGTACTCGGAGTACTTCTATCCAATACTGAACTGACCATTTAGTTTTGCACTCCACTGTAAAAGGAAGCCATCTGTTGACAGGTAGAAGGACTTTATATCATCAGGAAGTAGACAGGAATGCTTCTGCTCCCAGTTGAGGATCTCATGCTTTTGGTGCGGTCGTTTAGATATCTTCACATCACACACTCCTCGCCTTTTCTCTGTAAAAATGAAAGCATGAAATGTCAAAAGTAAAGCATAAAAGGTTAAAGGCAAAGCATGAAATGGCCTGCCTGCCCTAGCCTACTAGGGGCCAGGGGCCATGGGAATTGGGAGGTCGGGGACAGACTGTATTTTGTGGCAATGCTAGGGGTGTGCCGTAATTGGACATGGTAGATGACGTTTTTTAAACCTTCACCCCAGGATCCTAGGGTCCCAGAATATGTTGGGATCTACAAGACTATATGATGGGTGTCTTTTTTGGGTTACCCTGTGTCGGATGTACTAGTACTACTACTGTTCTCACCGAGCGATTTAATCACCCCAAGAAGCAACTGATCCATGGTATTACTGAGTGTTGTTGTTCCTGATGTCATAGTGATTGTTGACTTTATCACTGATTCGTAAATGAAGAGACATTTATGGCATAAAAATGAAATAAAACAAGAAATTTATGAACATTCCTACACTGCTTGTGTAGAACGTCATCGGTTAAACGTGTGTAGTTCTCGTTTACGTCATGGAATTGTGCGTAGTTCTAGAGCGCGGGAAGTTCAAAATTCCCGCCGAATTCAAGGAAGCCTGCGCCCTGCAAATAAATCGTCGCTTTGTCCAGTTCTAGAGTTCCTGTACGCTAGTAATCATCAGAAATAATCAAAAACAGTTCAATAGTTGTACCAGTTAGTGGGAGCGTTTGTTTTTGTAGAATTTGCTGAGATTCTAATTGAGTTTGAATAACAAAAAGGAACTGGGGTTCAAAGTGTGTCAAAAATCCCCGCATTTCATGGTCAAAAGTCTCAATTTCACATCAATGTACATTAGCTCAGGGTCGTCTCGGTCCAATCTAACTGGACGAAAGACACCTTGACAGGCCTACTCAGTTATTTTTAGGTAGGCCCGCCTATCATTTGACCCACTTCGGATTAAAAGATTAATGCTGATTACGCCAGGGCCATCAAAATGTTCCAGGTAATCCGAAGGTATACTTCCAAAATAATTGGATCTTCGTTTTATCACTGTTTATCGGACATCTGCTAATATAACTGAAGAAATTCTTGCAGGTGCTTTGCGTAATTCCTGATTCATGCTTATCGAGACAAAATATGTCATATCAGTAGGCACTTGAAAAGTCACTGGAAATACCATCAGCGCATAATTTTGACAAGATCCACTAAAGGTAATGGTCTCTAATGTTTATCATATCAAGACAATAGCAGATGTAATCATTTTAATCACTCGCTCTTGTTTGTATACAATTAATTGGGCAATCATTCGAATGTGTTGAAAGCGTTATTCTAGGGCGACTTTTGAAAACCTGTACAACGAAATCGATCAACGATATTTATGTAAACATTGTTGTGTCCTCAAACGTTTTTAGCTGTTACCAAGCATGGAGTTCGACCAAGTTTTGTCCCTCTTGGGCCAGCTTGGAAAGTACCAGGTTCAGCTTTTCTTTGCCATAGCTTTGCCAACCATGTCCGCATCGCTACTCAACTTGAGTGCGGTATTCATTATGGCGGCACCAGATTTCAGGTAAGAGTCTTTCATTGCCGAGGTCCCATCCTAAGAAATTCCGCCCAACTGAACCCAGGTAGGCCCCTCTCCATATTTTCCGAAAGGCGGCCTCGATCACAACATGAGTTTCCTCATGCCCTGGTGAACACATCCTCGAAAATCCAGAGTCAGTTGTATCCGCCTCCCCTCGCACACGTTACTGAGCTCGGTCGATAGTGTCGATTCAGGATGTGGTGAACATCACATTGCCCGAACGATACGTATCTACATTGCCCGAACGATAAGTATCTTTTGAAGGAGAGAAGAGATATGTGTGTCTACATCCTGAGGAAATCAGGGGTTAATGTTCGCTTCTCCGGTCCTGCTGGTGTGTGTATGGGGGGGGGGGGGGGGGAGCGAACATTAACCGGTCCCTGACTAAAGTTTTTGAGAACCCCGTTATCGAATAATGTGGTAGGACTTGTTATCCGCGGGAATGAATTTCTGTTTACACTGGCCATCATTAGCGTCATGAATACGTGGTCAAGACTTTCTTAACTTCATTGCCTTTTAGGTGTGCGATACCAGGCTTAGAGAATGATACGTACACCGTCCAGGATGACCATCACCAGTCACTCATCAATGCAACCATTCCCCGCGGAGAGACATGCAAGATATATTCCAACACCAGCGGAGTGAACCGAACCACCCAGGGGTGTTCGGCATGGGTTTATGACACAAGTGTCTTTCTATCCACTGCCGTTACCGATGTTAGTTTATATTACATTATTACTTTTTGTGTTGAGTATCTCACTTAGAGTTGACGTGACGTGAGAAAACCGATCAATATATTTAAAAAATGCATGGCATAGACACTAGACATCAACTCAGTGGTGGTGCGAAAGTAAGTTTACTCTGATTGTACAATTAGACCCTGCAATGACGTATTAAGGTGAAAGACAATAAAAACCAAGGGCCCTACGTTCAGTATGACAATATATATTCATTTCTTCCAACGACTGTCTGTCCGGGGGTCTAAAAACGCCCGGCAAGTATTTTTGGTTCACCTGAAGCTGAACTGAACTAAAACGCAACCTTTTCTTCAGTTTAACCTGGTTTGTGAATACAAGATTCTCTCCTCTGTTGTGACCATGGCTTTCATGTTTGGAATGCTCGTTGGAGGATTCGTTTGCGGCAGGATCAGTGACAAGTAGGTGGTTGAGAAATTATGAGCGTTGAATGCAGGAGACGATGAGACTTTAAGGTGGTCTCGCCCACGCACGCAAGCACCAAAGTTCTAGGTTCCTGCGATATGAGCAGGAGGCCGCTCCCCCGCACTCGAGGAGCGGGCCCGTGAGCCCTACCAACCTGACCTCAGGAACAGTTTCGATGTCTCCAGAAAATTCGCTCCGAATCAGCACCTGCAACTTAATCAGGTATAGGCTCGTACCATTGTGTACATTGACAGCAAATCAAAGCTATATTAAAATGAAAAAAAGCAATAAAAACAAAAAGTGAATAATTTTTTGGGTCCTTCCGAGATTCGAACTCGCACCATTTGTCAATGTGCATCGCTGATCTTGTTTACTGACTAACAACACGTGCGTTTCTTACTTGATGACGTCACAGGCGAATTTACTGAGCTCTGATTGGCTGTCAATGTACACAATGGTACGAACCTACCTGTAAAAAAAACTCGCGCCCCGCGTGGCAGCAGCCGCCTCAGCGCCCTCATGCGGGGCCTAATTGTATTAGGCTACTGAATCCCAATAACAATTTTTACCCGGTACTACTATAGAAAAACATCTTTGGTACTCAGACTCAGGCGCAGACTGGTACCCACCCGCTGACAACATATCTTCGTTTGTAGTATAGGCCTACATGTGCCCAGTCTGACATAATATATGGTGATCTTTTGCAGATTTGGACGCCTCACGGTTATCGTTGTCGGAAGCGTTCTCCAAGGAATCTCCGGACTGGCCTTTGCCTTCTCCGTCAACATCTACATGCTGATCGGCTGCAGGTTCCTCATGGGATTCTTTGGTCTGGGCATCTACGCTAGTTGTTTTGTCTACGGTAAATTTTCTTTGAGGCTGTTCTTTGCCTCCATGCATCTGGTTAGGTGGGCAAGTTTCTTCCGTTCAAATCAGATTCGTTCCCTAACACCTGCAAATCTAAGACACTTCCCCAGGATATGCTCCACGACCATGGGCACCATTTCACATGGCCAAATGTCGCTCTCACCAATTTTGGTGATGGCTATACGAATTTGCCTGTCTTTCTCAGTTTTTTCTTGTCACCTAATGGGTGACACTTGTCTCCCTGTCTGGCCAGGTAGCACCTCACTCTAGTTCGTTCGGTCAGCTATCTGACAGTGAGTCACAACAAGACCGAACATCAAATCCGACCAATGGGTTCGTCTCTGCTTTCATCAATTGGAACAAAACATTTAGTGCACCTGCTTCTTGAGTCGAGGTTATTGGTTTGTCGTCGAAGGGGTCCCTGAAAGCGTGGGATGGGAAAGAATCTCTCGTGCAGTGGTCCGTAGGTGAGGAGGTTACAAACGAAGCCGTCTCGGGGGAATTTGATGTAAGGGAATTTTTGCAAAGGCCCCGAAACGCTTTGCAGGAACTCCCTTAACGAGTAGAGCCCTACCGATGACATGCATGTACATTTTTATCAATCTAGTCTTTGGAGCACAATCTCTCTGTGGAAGCCGCGACGCCTCCTTTAGATTTTAAAAGGAAGACAAATTTCGGTCACTTTTTTTCAGTTCTCGAGATTGTTGGGCCCGACAGACGGACGGCCGCTGGTATTGGACAAAGCTTCTATCATTCTTTGGCGAACGTCCTCATCACGCTTCCAGCGTACTTCATAAGGGATTGGGTATATCTCTCTATCACGCTGTCATCGGTCAGCTTTCTCGTCATCCCATACTGGTGGTAAGTCAAGAATGCATATGGCCATAGGTTCACTAGTAAAATATAGTGGCTTCAGCCATCTTGTCGTCCATGCTAAACGGAGAGAGTCCGTCCTAACTCATTTACGAGCGAAGAGTAGTTTGTACTTCTGTCGCAATTGTGATGCCTTGTCTGAAAAAAATGACATCTTCTATCTGTCTTCCCCAAGGTTATTTCCAGAATCACCCCGATGGCAGATAGCGAAGGGCCGCAAGAAAGAAGCAGTGAAATTCATCAGAAAAGCTGCCAAGACAAATAGGAAGATAATCCCAGAGAAGATCTTCGAGGAACTGGATCTGGCGATATCTGACGACCAACCCAAGGGGTCTCTTTTAGATGTCTTGAAAAGTGGAGTGATGTTGAGGAGAACTGCTATCGTTTGCCTGAACTGGTACGCGTTCGTTTACGTTACTCAAATATCTCGCTGCTGATTTTCAAGAAAAAAGGTCGACACTGCTGAGGCAGTACCAATGTGAACACCAAGCGACATCTAGGCCTTTGCTGGAAGCAGACCGACCCGCAAACGTGAGATAACAACTCGGTGGTCAGCTCCGTACAATCGACCCGTTATTTTCTTTCATACAACATCAAGTTTACAACTCCAGTTGGTTTCCTCTATCCACGGTTTCGTCGATTCTCATTTGTCCCTTTCAGGGGTGCTATTGCCATGGGTTATTATGGACTGTCATTGAACTCTGGCAACATGGTTGGTGATATATTCGTCAACTTCCTAATATCGGGTGCCATTGAGATTCCGGCTGGAATCTTTGCCCTAGTAGCTTTGGACAGGATCGGGCGACGGGGTGTACATGTGTTCTGTATGATCCTGGGAGGCCTTGGGTGCCTCGCTACCATTCCTGTCGTTATCTTTGCCGATTCTTGTAAGTCACGTCCTATATAGTTGTTCAAACCAAGTTTTGATCATTTTATTCGGCGTTGTCTCCTTGAGATAACATGTTAAAGCCAAGTTAGTGCGCGACTTACTAGTTTCATTGAACCGGCTCATGGTCGCTCAGCGGACGACTACCAGTATGAGGATAATTTTGTTCTCCTACGTCCATTTCACGTATTGATCATCCTCTTACTATTAAATGAATCAAACAGTACATGTATTGGAACATAGTAGCCTACATTGCGCTTCGTTTTGCTTTGCAGCTCTTTCGTCATGGCTTCTGATAGTCCTTTCGAATGTCGGCAAATTTGGATTGTCAGCCGGATTCAAGGTCATGTATGTCTACACGGCAGAGTTATATCATACCACTGTCAGGTCCGCTGCTATTGGGATAAATTCTATATCAGCAAGGATGTTCTCCATGGCTGCCCCATACATTGCCGACTTGGTGGGTACAAATCTGGCTTCGATAATTTTTCGGATGATTTTTATAAAATTCGATTCGTTTTCACTATAATACCATTTGGAACAGCGGGCGTGGCTCTCGCCGAGCAATGAGTCGGAATGCCGGTGTAACATCTGAGGTTGTTTCCCATGTGTCAGTGTTTCCAAACAATAGGCAGCTAGAGAGACCATGACTTTTCAATAGGGGGGATACACAGAAAAACTCGTCAATCTATTTTTGAGCGTTCCCAAACAATGAGGGGAAACACTCAAAAACAGAAACACTCAAAAACATTACACCGGCAATGGGGGTATTGGCCGCAATGGCGGAGCTGATACATACAGAAGACGTGACACCGGGTTCTGGTAACTGCTATACTTCTATCGGTGTCGACAGTAGCTTGCGAAATATCATCTTCAGTGGATGACATCGACCAAACCAGCCCTGTCATGCCTGTTGTCTCGGCAAGACTCTGGACTTGAATGTTATTTGTTAATTGTTCTTTATCAACGTTTCAGGGTGTTCTAATCGGCGGTAACTTCTCGCAAGTACTACCTCAGATAGTTTTTGGTAGCGCTGGTCTCATCGCCGGGATATTTGCCGTCTTTCTACCTGAAACCCTAAACACCGTGTTGCCTAAAACTTTAGAGGATGCCATAGCCCTCGGGAACAAGTAAGTATACCGTACAGATCGTAGAATAGATTTGGTAGATAACCTGGAATAAATGTATTTCGTCAACTTCGGTGCAATTATATTAGAAGAATATGGGTTTTTTATCTTTTTTAAAAGCTCAAAGCCCCTTATTTTCAAGATTGCGGTTTTATTATTTAGATATAGTGCAATGATAATAAATTTATCAAGACAGTCGGCGAGTAAATCCCAAAGACACATGTGTAAGGTTTCTGTTGTTACTGCACGTGGTCACGTGATCTTCGCAGTGATCCTCTTATCGCATTTTATCCTATCAAACCCATCTTCCAGGAAAAAACACTGCAACAACGAGGCACACTTTGAAGCCGCCAACCCCGCCTTTGTAAAGGACGAAGATGTTAACGTAGAAATGAAGGAAATGGACACAAAATACTAGTCCAAGTGTAAAGGATAACAAAGCTTCTTGACAACCAGCCATCTATATGAGAGACAACTATAAACGGAAGCTGATATATCTATTATGCAACTTTAAAACAAACTACGAGAAATTGATATTGTCCCCAATTCGTTTATCACAAATAAAATGGAAATTAACAAATCTGTGTGTTTTAACAACGTTCTTTTATTCAGAAGGTATGGCTATTTGAGAGATTCACAAATAACCGTTTGAAGCCAAACCATTTAACTCTTTATACGTGCGATGCTCTGTTTTAATCGTCAAAACAAGAGGAACGAACAGTCTTATTCAACGCTGCACTGCAGCAAGACAAAGCCTTAAACGCATAAATCACAACCTATCAATATACGTAATCTATATATTACGTCAATAAACGCTATATTCACAGACAACTATACACTACATAAAAAGCAGAAATTATAACCATGTGCAAAGTAACAACTATCAAAAAGTTATATCACGCAGGACAACCTCCTCGAACTTGGTAAAAAAAAACTGAAAGGAAGTTTTTTCTTCCTCTACGTCTTCTAATAAGATGACGGATGTTTTTCAGACAACACTTCAATGATGCCAAGTACTGAAATTCAAACTACATGTTGAATCCTTTTACAACTACGAACTTATAAAGCGTCGGGCAAAGAAGCAATTTTAGCAATTTGGAAGCATGTTGGTTATGACACGGGATGCGGTCCAGTCCATGCTCATGTCAGCAATGATTAAGTCGCGCAATATGAAGTAAATAGTGTTCGATTCATTGTGTTTATTCTGTTGATACAAAAGACCAGTACTTCTTCCGATGAGCTGTAACACCACACAAAAGTATTTCTCCTTCACTTTCATGCTTTTAAGAGCCTCCTTTACAGTGTCATATAAAACTGCATCTGCTGACTGGTTTTAGTGAAGATGATATGCTTTGTACGCAATCTGCCAAAGATCACCGGAATGCTTTAACGACCTGGAAAGGAAGAAATGTAAGCATGGTTTATGCAAGAATCAAGCCCGGGGTTAGAGACAACTTACATGTAGCATTATCTCCTTCAGCAATTTGAAGTAATACGTTTTGCCTTCAGTAAGTTTCATTTCAACAGTAGCGTTTGGACTTACCGGTAACGCCAACTTCACTGCAAGCACCAATTGAGACACCGAGGCCTGAACTCTACCCAGTTACTCAAAACAACTTTGCTAAATAGGCTAACCTTCCTCAGTTCCTTCAATTAAACAGGAATACCAAAGACAACTTCGGACTTAACGCAAAAACGATAAGTGCTGATGCACTGACTAGTCAGATCTCAAAATACTGCTGTCCTACCTGGTTATATCAGCCATAGCTTTCCCCATGGGTTTCACTTGATATTTGATGCCATGTTTTTCACAAAGGGACTTGACAAGTGATGCCATCTTGTAGTAGTTGTGACGGGGCATGGTCGGAAACAAACTGGAAGAGGAAGGGAAAAAAATGGTGTTGTAAGACAGGCCAAGACGATTCGTGAATAACGATATTCTTTGAATGGCATTTTAGGAAGGTGCTCTATATACTGATCGATTGTTTGTTCTCTTCCTATAGTTCGTTAGGCTATGACGTTTTGTTCCCTGGCCGTTGTAAAGTAGGGTATATAGATCATCTCTACAGAGTAACTTTCATCACTTACTGGTGTTCAATCTGGAAGTTTAAGTGGCCCGTGAACCAGTCATTGAAGAAGGACCTCTCCACGTTACAAGTGGCATGGATTTGTAGGGCTAGCCATGGCTTGGCCTCATCATGGTCGATCTGCATAGGTATATGGTTCGATTGACTCACCCAGCCAAACCAAATGCTGTCCAAGCATCTGTAAACAGAACCCTCGTGACAATAACTCAACAGGCAATTGATAAAAAGCTTCATACGTGGAGTCCTTCATTGCAATTTTCAAGAAGATGCTGTAGAATTAAAACAAGCACACCCAACTTTAGGAGACACGATCTCATCCACATTAGTTTATACTAAGTTTGTGATAGACTAGTCTTTTTCTAAGATCGACTATGGTTTCCTTGTAGGTGAATGTTGAGACTAATACTGTTCGTAGTACCATGTGGGGGATTAATCACCAACATGTTGCTGACGTCAAGCCAGCTCTTGTTGACACCTTTTTTCCCATGATACCTATCCCTGGGATTAACATGTTGGTTAAGATCAGCAGGTGTCATGACGTGGCCACAGATTAGCCGACACTATCCATTCAACGCTCGTATGTAGAAACTCTGTTCAATAATTTCATAGCAGGACTTTACTTACCTCACGATAAAGACATATATAATGGTCCCCAAAACTCCGAGCAATGGCGTGTAAAGATAGAGCGTTTTCGCATAGTAAGCCATGATGAATACAAAGTCCTGCAAGAAACATATTGAACATGATACACCCATCGTAGTAGTTTTTGATATTACGTCGTAACATGAAGGGAACTTGCAGTTTTGATCAATCTGTTGCAGGTAATGGAATGTTACAAAATTGAAATTAGTTACATGGTATCTTTCCAACTAACCAAAAAAAGGGGTAATCATACCCTTATACAGCTTATACCCTAATCTGTTTCTCGCACTACACTTCCGATCAAATTAATCGGAATACTTACAACCCATAGTTTTCTCGTGATCACGTGCCTTATTATCATGTAATGGAAATACACGGGAATCAGGAGAGGAGGACCAACTGAAGGAGAAGCATCGACAGTCAGTTATACTTATGTTCCGAGCCCGAACAGCCTCTCCACAGAGAAATGGCTTCTAATCATGATGGCAAGGCCTTCAGTCCGAATCATTCTCGATATTCTCCCTACCAGCGACGTTCCGATGTGGTCGGTTACACATTCATTTGAGTGAGATTTTTCAAGTTTTAAAAAGTACCCAAACGTACAGTATTGAACATCAAATGTAGCCCTTTGTCGAAGGTATTGTACTTTTTTCTGCCCCAAGGAATGTGAAATAGGCCGAGGATGATGTCACATTTCGAGGAATAGAAAAAGCTAGCTTACTTAAAAAGAAGTATCTGTGCTGCAAGTTGTATGGCATGCATCTCTTCCATCTGCGAGCGATCTCCACTGGAATGACATCACCCACAACCAGGAAACGTTCTAAACGGACATCGGGGTCTTTGTCGATCTGAAATCGAATAATAGAATTAGAATTTAGTCATTCCATCTATATCACGACGTGCCGAAAGCAAAGGCAATACTATATATACGTTGACATTTTCAGGAATGAAAGAGCATTTGCTCGTCTCACTGCAACCACTGACAGGTATACATTTTCTCTGGTATTATTGACAAAGACAATTACTGTCAAACGCTAATCCCAATAGTATATCAGTTGATTTACAAAAATAGTGTCAAATGCTTTTCTTCTTCGAATTCTGACATCATTCATTGTGATGTAGACGGCACCTTCCTACTTTCATCATCTTCCTTACCACATTAGGCTTCGCATGATGCTGGAAATGCATATGGTTCCACCATTTGGCCGATGCACCCTGAAACATATTGAAATATCTTTTATCTTTTATGTACAAACAAGTCAAGGTTGGGGTTTATCATCAGATATCCAGACTGATTAAGTGCGATCAGCCGAGTTTGCCAACTCTCCATAAACTGTCTCCCTTAACGACGGAAAAACAAACACGACTTCATCCTACCCAACAACTCTCCCTTCAAACTATACTTTTTACCACAACAAACGACATATTTTTATTAATGATGCCGTCAGAGAAAAAAGTGTGAAGTCCTCTAAGATGTTGAAAGCCGGGTAATCTACACTAACCGGGTGCCTTGAACTTTCGAAAGGAAGGCACACTGAGTATCAAGAGAGAGGCTTATCCTTTTCTCTCGTAGTCTCCATTCTAATCAAGATCAACATCCAATTTTCATCAACTCTTTTACCTCAATGCTACGTACCTTTGTGAAACTCATTGTTAAATGATGTAAGAAATGATCGAGTTTTGTATCTTTGAAGACGGAGAGATGCCCAAAATCGTGCTGTAACCATCCCGCCTGTGTCTGCAAACGAAGTGCATGTGAAATCAGACAGATTACACTCTGATGAAAGAGACTGGGACTCATGAATCTGAGCCAGGTTGTCCTGTTAACCCTCAAGGAGATGAAGAAAATTCAATGACATTGATAGTAATGAACAGCTTGCTGAACAGCTTGGGTCAGAAAGAGTTCAATTTCATTTGCGATCTCGGCGCATTGTGGCTCAAGATGAATAAGCCTCAGTTTATACAAGAGAAATGTCACTGTAAGCCCATCCTCGAAAATCCAGTGCCCTCCTCCCCTCGCACACAAGATCGGTTGATAGCGCCGAGTGATGGTCTGAGCTTCAGGATGCCAGGATTCAAAGACAGATCAGCGGAAATGTCATGTCAACTGTCAAGTTCAGCATGCAACGAGAACATTTTCGTCATCCGGGAAAAATTTGGTGCATGTGCTATTTTGATGTTGTCTCTTTTTTTCGTCAATAATAGTGTGACAAAGTAGAGCTAATGTTTTTGACTGGATGACAATAGCCTTAGAAACAATTTTTCAGAATAGCTTCAATTTTGTTTCGAGGATAACATACCTGCGATATGGTATAAAGCATAACAGAGATAATATATGCAATCCATCCAGTACCGCAGTACCACATATTCAGATAGGCCAGTGCTTCTAGTATGAAAACATGCGTCAACATGATGGTGAAGAAAAAATAACTGGCCTCGAATAAACCCTGAAAGACAACATACGAAAAAACGTGACCATGCATGACATGAGAAAAAGACACTCCGGACGCAGTGCGGACCGGCCTCGTCCTGTCACCCGGTAAACAGAGGAAAGACGATCAGGATGACGAAAGGGACTGCATAGGAGTCTAACGGAAAGAAGCCAGAAGGAGCATATTGAAAATTAAAGACCCCGCCTAAAATGCTGATGAGAGCTCTGTGGTTAGAATGAAATAATACTAGGTTTTTTTAGGCTAACCAGAAATAAAAACTATATTAATCTCGCCTCACCTGAAATGAAAAGCTTCACCAAACCGTTACAAATTCGGTGGTTGTTATATTGAAGGAGGATACGTGTTTATAATATGCGGATTCCCGACAGCTGCCGGATTGAGGCCAGTCACAAACATCGATGATGGATGCACACTGATGGAGATCTTGAATGCCGTTACGGACAACTCTCTTGAGGTAAATTTTCAAATAATTCTTATCAATTCGTACCTATGCCAAAAAAAACCATATATAATCAGCATATCCTAAATTTCAACATACCATCTTCCTAGCCGTCTCTCTAAGTTGATCAAAGTCTTGGTCGACGCTAGAGCGTAATGACTTATCGGCGTCCCGCAAAACGCCAACTCGCACTGCTTTCAAGAACTTCGTAACATAGTTTAGGTCATTATGGAAGGCATGGAACGGTTCCTGAAAAGTGGCAAACCATATTCAAAGAAAGTCAACTAAATGATGGCACTGAGAACGATCGGGAGGCAAGGGAAGTACATTTATAGCTCTATAGCTGTATGAGTAACGGGTAAAAAAGCACAGTCTAACTCAACCTTTTCCAATCATCTTGTCCCACAGGTATTAGACGCTCACCGCCAGCGACCCGGAATCAATTATTATCAATATCATTATCACAATTATTAAAACATATTTTATGGTGCCTTTTATCAGATGGTATGCTCACAGGCACCTTTCAATCACTGATAAACATTTGAACTCCCACACGTACATACCCGAGAGTTGAAAGAGAACGATTTACAACTCCCTGAACATTCACAGTTATAATAAATCTGGTATCTTCAGGCTGTAACCATGGTTACCTACCGTCGCGTCTTGACCGGCAAGAAGATTCAGTAACCTTGACCCTCCTGGGTGTCGTCTGCTCCAATCCGTGACGTCATACACCTGACCGGAAATGACGATCCAGTTGTCTCCCTTTTGACCATGTTTTGATACTTCCTCCAATGTAATGATCCTTGTCTTAGAATCTTTCCCCATCTTGTTTCCTGCAACTGACAACAATGCACAGTATCAGCCAAAATGAAAAAGCATCTAGAAAAGCGTTAATAGCGCAAACAGTCAAGAAGTAGGATTATTTTTAATCGGTATCTTTACAATAATAGATTCATACAAAAATGAACGAAGACTAGTGTCCTAGTCTTTATTAATTTTTGATGTGTATCAACAAAAAGTAAAGATTCCGTCCAATACTGCTTCCCCAATCATTGTGGAAACATGCTCTACCTGCCGACAGTCTCGTATGCCCTATGACTCATTGCAAAAAAACACCTATCACCTGCTTCGTAATCAAGGAGCCGGTCCGCCACAAGTTATTTTTGATAGAGTTTCGTGCATTATCGTACAGAGGATACAGCAATGTCTGGTATTCAAGACTGCTGCACCGATACCTTCAGTCAATAGCTGCAGCAAAATCAACCCAAATCGTCAAAGGATGAGTTTGGTCAAACTCGTCATAACGGTATTATACCGTTACCGTTATACCCTTATACCGCAGAAGAATTCAACCTCGCCTAATACACGGTCTTTAAACAAAGTCCGTTCACACATACCCCTTATTTCCCATTGTTCTACTGTCTTATCAAATGGTTATCTGAGTACTGGGTAAATCTTGAAACATCGACCCCAACGAGACAGCTTTCGTGGGGGCAGAAGACGTAATCGTGAATTTGAGACACATCTTCGAAAGTTTAATGTGAATTTCAACACAATCGACAAGAAATATAGGAAAATATATTTATGCATGTGTATATTCAAGACAACCAACCTACCTACGGTACATGTATCACCCGACCGGCTTCCGCCTTTCGTCAGAAGTTGATTATAGAAGATGTCAGGCTATGTCACCAGCTGGCGACCGATCCCGTGTGGTCAGGCTGTCCCTGCTTGTATGATCTATGTAGGCATCTAATAACAGTATGTACACAGTGGATACTTCATGAGATTTCTACACTTTGCACAAAGTATCTTGGGTTTATTCTAATCCTCCAAGAAAGACACACATATTCTTGAATATGAAATGTATAGAAATCCAGGTGATACCGTAGGACATTCCTTTTCTTTGTTGTTTACACTATCGTCTGCGGCATTACAACAAGCCTTTCAAGATAATCCGAATCTGAAAAAATGGGGGACAATATAGAAGCAAATAGTATCACAGACACATCTAAAATGGTTTGCCTGATACTCAGCCAGTAATCATAAGAACAAATTAACACTGATTTTCCTTTACTACAAATTATTTAATTATCCTTTTAGGACAAGGAATACGGACGTACACGTTTTGCAAGTGATTAGGAAATAAAATCTTAGCCTTAGCAGCCATAAATCAGAAATACAGCAAAACGGTGACTTGGCAGAAGATTCTGATGAAGCAGTTCAGCACTGATGGTCATAATAGTACAAAATCTGACTTGGCAGAACAATAACGACGGCCATGCATAATAGTACAAAATTTTACTTGGCAGTAAAACACTGATGGTCAGAATAGTACAAAATCTGACCTGGCAGTAGAACACTGATATTCATAACAGTACAAAATCTGACGAGGCAGCTCAACACTAATGGTCATGTGCAGCCTTCCAATACAAAACCGGAGCGGCATAGGGTCTACATGGGCCTAACAGTCATGGCAGTCTGACTTAGCAGTTGGCTACAACACTGCTGACCGGCCATAATTAATGGAACAAAACATGACTAAGCAGTATGAGTAAGCAGCAATGATAGCACAATGTTTAAACCATGGAAGCAAGAACAAAATCTGACTATGCCTATGACAATTATCATCAGAATACATATATACATATTGAGACCTAACGATAATGATACATTGATGTTACATATCTGGGATGAAAATCATACCAAACAGTGCTGGAATCGGCGTCTTGCTACTTACTGTACGACAATATCGCTATATGATACCTTTGTTTAGATATCCGTCCAAATCCTCATAAAATTTGCCGAGAATACAAAAATACGAAATATCTTGTGAAATGCATGTTTCAGCACAATAGTCGTTAAAGACGGCAATATATGCTGTGCTGTAGTATCATGCACATCCTTAGCGCAACAATCGACTCGGCTAGACAGAAAATCGATAAACCAGTGTATGTCAACGCTAGCGCTATGGCTAGCGTTCGTTAGCCGACTGTCTGTTAGAACCTCGAGAATGGCACTGTGCATGGATCGGATCATCCGAAGTTGCAGGGCACGCGCCATGCAAGCGCGCCGCGCAGGTGATTGTCATTTAACGCATCACAGTCAGGTTATGCGAGTCGGGGAGTTCGCCTTCAGCTTCACACCGGCAGCTTATTTTAAGCTGGGGAGGTTTGGCAAGTCGCTCGCTGAACAAGCGTAATGTGTTGTCACGTTTAAAGAACCGCTTCCCAAGCAGCACTGAAAACCAACCCAGTTCAGTCAGCAAGCCCGTCATCACCGCTCGCCCAGTCCAACCGTTCTGATTATTGACAGTGCAGTATTAAACATTGCATATATATCGATGGGTGCGCGTAAACCGGAACCACGAAGAACACGGGTCTTCCAAGCTCAAGTCTTTATGGACTTAATCATCGTCATCCGTAGTAAGCCAGCACGAGTCTTTAAAGAAAACCAAATCATATAACAAAAAGGAAGTGACCACTTGGCAAGCCCGGCTTACCAAACAGCGACTTTTTCTTGTCCTGAATGGAGAGCCGAACTAATTAATATTAAAGTAAAGTCTCCAGCTCGCCAAACAGGGTAGATCTTTTACCTGTTTGGCAAGCCCGGCTGGCCGAACAGGGTGGCTTTTTAGTGCTGTTTTGCAAGCGGCTCTCCAAACAGGACAAAAAGAATATGCCTGTTCGGCGAGCGGTTTGCCAAATAGACCCGGCCTAACAAAATAACAAAGTTCTGTACACGTATGTGTGCGTATATATACATGTATATATATAGACTTGATTTAATGAAGAAAAGATTTGAGTGACATGAAAATGTTTACATCCGCCGGGACACAATTTCGACTTATTACTGATAATGATATAATGAAATACAGAACGCACTTTCAACCGATTGACCTATAAAGATAATGCAAAATTACATGTATATATATTTATGGTTACAGTGATCGTTTCATGTAATCACCGAAAGTGAATTGATCACAGGCTCGGCGATCTGTGGCAAACGCTGGCCGACTTCCGTGCCGACATCATGATGACCAATTTTGTAGTGTCGTGGATTCTGGTGTCTGCACTGTTTGTAACGACCGTTCTGGGTTATGGTAAGTTAAGCCACCGAGAGAATAAGTATAGAAAGGTTAGCGGGTTCGTCCACCCGTGCTGCCTCAGTCCACATGACCCATTCTGAACCATCAGAGTTAATCGGTCCGTTACCTCCGGGTCGGCGGAGTGGATCCAAGGCTTGAGGGTCAAGACGACTTTCATAATCACTCAATATCACACCACGATATCATATCCACAACCCGCCACTGGTCTTGTCATCATGCGAACTAGAGATGCAATACATGTAATGCCGATAATGCAATGTAGTGCAGCATTTGTGTGCTAATACAATTGTCTAGTGCACTACCGGTACTGGCTACAGGTTATACATACACCGTCGAAAAAGATACACTATGGTGTCAAAAAGGATGCCCTCAAATTGAGGTTCCCTGTAATCAACAATTCACTTAGGGTATGAATTGTTGCTGTAATGCAATGGTCTTATTAGGTTGCATTATTTTCTGTATTTTCAGCCGACATCGGATTGACCAGTGGAAAAGCCAAATTTCAGGGTTACCTCGATATGAGGCGTTTTGTCCTGACTGGCAACTACACCGTTGAACCAGATATCGATTCGGGCGTCTTCTCCGTTGACCTGATGGAATTGTCCGAAACTGCACAGGTGGTCCTTTTCACCAAAGCCAACGCATCCGGCATACAATGGAGAGATCCTTGCGCGGAGCCCAGTCACTCAGACCCGAACATCCTGAGGGTCTACACAAACCAAACCGAAGTCCACAGTTCTGATGCTCCAGACGTATACCAAGTAAACTCGAATACTGTGCTTTGTTTCATGATCATCAATGAGCTCAAATTTGCAGATATGGGGTTAATCAAATTTAGTTTTAAAGGTGAGCTGCTTTAGCAGAAAGACAAGGTGTTCAGATTTACCAATACAAGTATAAAAATGTACATTTATATATCACGACTTAGCTATACTATAACATTATACAATAGCAAGTATGGATTAATTTATCTATCTACACTTGATAGGTCATCCTGACATAACCAGTGATTTTCAATGTATTCCGCCTGTCGATATTTCAGGAGTATCAAAATAAACCTGATCTCAGGATGAGGTTTGCTTTCGTTGCGGCGTTCATGCGGACACCAAAAAGCGATTACCGTAGATTCTAAAACAGTGATTTATAATGAACAGCATGCAGTTTACAGTGTAAATGCACTATGCGCCTACGGTGTCTCGTTTTTGAAATCACCAGTTTTATGGATGTTTTAGAACAGGCAACCATGTGCAATACATGGAAGCAGTCAAAAAGCATTTAAAAACACATTATTCGTTATCAAATTAGATGTTCTAGAATAGAAATTGCTACCTCATTGTCGGTATTGATTGTCTCACCAAAACCACTCGGTTTTGGTCTACGTTATAGCTCCACCCTCGCGGTGGTGGTGAGACAACCAATACCTCCAGTTTGGTATCAATGCTCCCTGCTCTCACTATTCAATCCTTCAGTGAACATCCCTGCCAAATAGGGAAGAACCACTGCCTCTTGATTGTGTCAGAGTCTACTTTCGGTTTATTGTATAATAATCGGATAAGATTCATGTAGAATGTATAGGCCTTACCTTTTGTTGAACATTCTCTACTTAATCAAATATAGATAATGGAAAAACGGGGAGGAAGAGTTTCTACCGTTTTCCGACGGAGGGACCTTTTAGACCAAAGGCGTTTGATTACTACTCGTTAAGGGCATGTTACCATCTCCGCTCAAAACAGTCATCCATGGCCATCGACTATGTCAATCGAATGACCGATAAAACCTATCTGGATCGTGTTGGTATAAGTTCTGGAAAGATAATTCGAGAACGATATCGCAACGACTGTCGAGGGTAAGTAAGTTCAGTTCACTATAGCCCGGTCCTTCTCATCAATAGAGCGCACTTAGAGAACTGCGTCAAAAGTTTGACATCGTATGATGCATGATTCCTCGTACATTGTACATGGTCATCTATCCTCAAACTGGTTTTTCCTTCAGCACCATTTCTTTTTTCCATTGACCTTACTCACTGTTACGCCGCAGAATATTAGCCCCTCTATAATGTACTATTATAATGATATGTACCCATACTCCTTAGGGATGTTGCTTTTGAGAACTAACGCCAGAGAAAAAAAAGCACAATGATTTGCACATGGACTTGTAGATGCATATATATGTACGTGTGTTTGTATTGCAGCTCGCGTTGCGCATATGCAAACGTAACACGTTATTTCCACCTAAAAACAGTTACTGCCCAGACTCCTGGGAACTTACAACAATGGCCGATAATCGTAAATGGTACTGGCGTGTGCTTCCACTTTGAAGGCCTTCGAATAGTTAAAGGACAGGATCGACCACCACCTGTTACACTATTCAAGATTTCAGGTAAGACTTATGCAGTTGATTTTAGGCGCAATTTTGAATTATTTTCTGAATTATCATCACGAGGGCAATTTTCATCACACATGATTAACGCTGACCTCTGTATAAGCGGTGCTCGACGCACCAATCGGAACCGATGCTGTATGATTGACAGTGAGGTGCGTCCAGTGAGCAATAACTGAGCCATTCTGATGATCCTGATTGGCTGCCTCATCATTTGGCAGCATCTCGCATAGAAACGGTAGTCATGTGTTCAGCGGTTGTGGGAGGGGAGACAAAGCGACCGATCACCAACGACGGGATTCGGCATGAAGCTTGGGATTCTGGGACACGATAACCTTATTATTGTGACGCAATAGGTATCCCAGGTATACTGCAATTAAGTGTGGGGGAGGGGGGAACTATAAACTCAGTTAGTTATTCCTTTTTATCATTAATAGTTCTTTCTTTTAGAGTTTCCTTTTTGTCATGGGACTATCTCTAGCAGTGAGGGTGGAGTTTTAGTAAGTCCGGGCTACCCGAAGCATCGTTACAAGAAGAACTTGTCTTGTACCTGGACTATCCGAGTTCTCCCTGGCCAAACCATTTCCGGAGTGTTTGAAGATGCCGAGAGCGACTGCAATAACGATTTTGTCCAACTCGATGGCCTCGAAGGTGGGAGGCGAGCCGCATGTGGGCCATCCATGACTTCACAACAATTCTTGAGTGAAACTAACACCATGACTTTGACCTTTAAGACAAACATATACAAACAACTGAAAGGATTCCTCTTTCGCTTTGACGGTATGTCATTCCCAGCCTATATCATAGTTCATTTCAATGCTAAGTGTATTCCAAGGCTAAACATCGGCGATTGTCCTGTATGAGGCTGTCGAAGCTACTCATATCATACATCAAAACACAACAATCATCGACATCAAAGAAGCCGGCTTACCGCGACGGAGGAATATTTCGGCTATATGGAAGCTGCATGCTACATCAATCCTAAAGTCTCCTCCATGGATATTACGCACGACGGTAGATCGGCATCGGGAAGCTGTTACACAACGTTTTGTAGTCGCTAACTTCTCCAATTGATTTCATTATTTTTGCGTATTTCAGCTGTTGGTTGTAGCCTAAGGAACCTATCATTTCCCCCAAATTCGGTCATATTGAATAAAGAAAAGGTTGGCGTCATCAAACCTGGATACACACTGCGGGTTGGATGTTTATCTGGTTATGTGTTTGCGGGTGGAAGTGATGAGGCCATGTTAACGTGCATTGCTGATCGAACGTGGAGTGCCGGGATCCCGTTTTGTGTCAGTAAGTTGTCTTTATTATCGGGGGTTTTATTCTATAATCGAGAGATACACTTTCCAGTCGAGCATTCGACAAGAGAAATCATTTAGCTTACGGGCCCTGCCCATTTATTTGTATTCACCACACATTCTTCTAAATGTTTTCTGGTAGTAACTTTTTTCTCGGAAAGACCCTTTGATTACATTATCAATGGAGGCCCTGTGCCACATAGTATATATTCACTTCCCACTCGGGTCACTGAGCATCAAGCCTCTGCTGCATGAAGAAGACCATCGCCAGCTTTTGAACGGTGTCGCCGATATGGGTTTGTCACATACAATTAAGTATTCACAAAGAATACTTGGTACTTCATTAGCGTCTATGATGCAAATGATGTATCATTTTCGAAGTGCGACCAGTCACTCCGCTGTGCACAAGTCCGTGATGTACAATGTTGATATCTTCCAGAATATCCCAGTTGTGACCTAAACCTCACTGAGCCCATAGGCTCCCTTTCGAGCCCTGGATACCCCGGGTTCTATCCGAAGAAAACCGCATGTGCTTGGACAATCAGGGCTAAGTACGGGCAGCGTATCAAGCTTCGACTGAACCACATCCAGAGCGACTGTGAAAATGATTACATCATTATCGGTGGGTTGTTGCAGTCTGCGGGTAACGTTACTGCTTTGAAACCGAAAACGGCGTCGCCCCGCAACTTGCTGATCTGTGGACAGAATGCCCAACAAGGGTCAACTTATACTTCTCAGGCTCATGAGATGACTGTGCGATTCAATTCTGGCCTCTACAAGGGAGAGGGATTCTTTAACATGACTTACCAAGGTAAGGCAGCTACTTTCTAATCGAATCTCGTCGTCTAGAGGAGATCCAGATCCAACCCAGATGCAAGACACTTTGCTACGTTCTTAATCCGCAGTCAGCAGAACTCGGTAGAGCGTTTCCCGGGAGCGTTCCTTGCCGCCTATATGACGAGACCCCGGGGAGGAGATCGAATTGGCCGTTGAGACGATACTCTAAGTCGCACTTTGCCTCATCGCTTGTCGTGATTACAAACTTAACTGCACAGGAGAACTGCTTAAATGAGTTCGGATTTTCTATGGTCCTGACGTATCTTATTTGTTTCTATACTTTCGTTTCTAGCTATCGGCTGTAAATATAATTCGATCATACGTCCTGCAAGGTCAAAGATCACCAACAAAGCTGATTTCTATCCGACTGGGTACAGACTTGAGGTGGAATGCAACAATTTGTATCGCTTCCCGATAGGAAACAAATCTGTGGTGTTGACGTGTATGGCGACTGGCATCTGGAAAGGAAGAGTCCCACTCTGTGTCAGGTCCCTTGACGTAAGTAACGCCAATTGGGACTAGAAAACGGGGTAAGAACTGTCTCTCTTGTATTCTCTTTACCCCGTGTGTCTAGAGATGGGTATACATGTAATGGTATCATTAGGGATTTTTTCCAAATCTTCGCGAGGATGACATGTCCATTAAACTTTAAGTAGCATCTATTTTCAAATGCATTACTGGATATTTGGAAAAGAGAATATCGTGTTGCATATATATCACTGGATGAGGTATTCCCACACGCCTTGTCTGAGAGCTGAACAGTGTCAGAACATTGAGGGTCAAGATGTTTCAATGAGGAGCAACAAATTCAAACTGCACCGATAGGGGTTGGCCGCGCATGATTACAAAGTGAAACTCCCTAATGATGCCTTGCCAGTAGCGTTTACCAGTATGCCTTTAAGCTTTCCTGTTCTGAAGTTGTGCTTTTATCATCTGTTCTGCTATCGCCTATTCCTGTTAAACAAGTTTCTGATCCCTGCGCTGTTCCACTATCGGCTATTTCTGTTTGACAAGATCACCCACACTGCTCGACTCTTGCCTATCCCTGTTTTACAAGATCACCCACGCTCCTCCACTATCGCCTATTTCTTTTTTACAAGCTCCCCACGTTCTTCCACTATCGCATAAAGTGGCTGATAAGCTATCTCCAATTTTAGTTCTTACATCATTTTGTAGACCATTCGCCAAGTTCGGTTCTTCATGAAGTCTATTACTCTTTCAGGGTCGCCAGACGTGATGACGAAGCGAAAGAAAGGGAAACGAAAAGGACTAGTGGGAAATTATGAAGAATATATATTGTGCTCTAGGTTCTGACGATCAAATGATATAGACTAAGAACCTGAGTTGTGTTATCATAAACACATGTGCCCCAGTTGACACGGTACTAAGAATATTGTGCTTTTAGCAAGAATAAATAATATAGGAAGCAATCATGATCAGACAAGGTGTTGCTTTATTTACTGTTCAACCCATCCTAGTTCATAAATGTTCCATCTGCCAGTCTGTTACTCGATTCCCAAGGCGGTGTCATCCCCAAGAGGATCATGTTTTCGATGGTTTGTTCAGCATGGTCGACCACATCATTCTGCGGTCTGCGCTTTCGCAATACACGCAATGTCAACTCCATGGCGTTATCACTTTAGTGTTTGCATTGTAACGTTAGACTTTACAATTGGGGAACAGAGAGAGAGCCTGTCTATTCCTGTAATCTAGTGTTCCCTGAACAATGAGGGGAGCATTCAAAAGAAAAACACTCAAAAACATAAACCAGACCAACATAAGTCATCTTGGGACACTCCTCCGATTCCGAATGATGGTTTTGGTACTTTTGGTTGCTGGACTTGGGTTTTCCCGCAGTAAGGAGCTGGGGTCAAATTGATGGTCTATTGAATATGGGTACGGGTGCTGTATTAGCCAGAGCTAGCCCTTGATTATGAAGGGATTTTCAAATTAAGGTTACCATGGTATGTTTATGTGCTCACCACAGCTTTCAAAACATGATGTATCTTAAGAGGCACTCTGAACTTGGCATGGCCTTATCAAGGAGCTACTCACGGTGCTGAACTTCTAGCTTGCCTGTCGACTAAGTGCCTTGCCTGAGATCATGCTACATGTAGGAGGAGCACGCATTTTAAAGTTATAGTAGTGATAGTGCAATTGGTCTGAGCCATTTGGAGGTCGACATGTGAAGGCCTATCTGGGTTCTCCTTCTTCTCCGTATAAAAAGGGGCATATTGCTGACTAAGGAACGAGGCATATTCACATTGCCTCATCATCTCTATCGGACCAATTGATTTACTTTTATATGCACGCATACAGCACGCCACAGGGTCCGAGTCTGTGGACAAATGGTTGGTTTAATTTGTCTCTTCGATATTGCTCCTTTGATATTGCATTAGATTTTCATTGCAATTCAATCTATATATTCAAGGTATAGCCCATTTGAACCTGCCTGCGCCATGGGTACAATGCTAGTACACGTATAATTCCTTTTGCAGAGACAAGACCACAATTGATTTTTTAAGCCTTTTAGCAGTTAAATTGTCAATGTTTGACCCCGACGCATCGGATGCGTCGAGTTGTGAAACTGAAATTCGGATATGATATACGGGTTAGTCTTGCGAGTAACTGGTGCGATTTAAATTGGTGATTGACCTCGGAAATTTTTTTTAAAATTGACAAGTTTGACACAAGTGGACATTTTTACCCATATCGGCCATTTTCACTCCAAATTTGAACCACCCCCCTATGGCCAGGTTGTCGAAATTCAAAATTATTTTTTTTACCAAACAATTTATTTATATCTGTAGACTTGCCACAGCAAATATTTTTTCAATACCTCTCCAAATATGTACTTGAGAGTAAAAAACATGCACTCGTCTAATTGATAGGCCTCGACCCTCCAACCTATGAATATTCATTAGTGGTCTTGTCTCTGCAGGGAAGGTGATAATGTGATGCAAAAGCTATATCTCCCTGGGTGTAAAACGGTAGATTAAGGCATGCGCTATATAAATGACCTCACTGTACGATCAGAGTCCTTTTCCACTGATGATAACGGAGGAGAAAGAGGCGTATGTTTAGAAACACTGCGGAGTCAAAGGTCTTTAGCGATTAAGTTCTTGAATCGACATTGAAGTCTCAACTGTCAAACATTTGAGACGATATGGCTGGTGATGAATCTACCTTTGTGTTGGACGCAGTCGCACTTTGCATCTGTTCTACAACAATCGTCGTCGGCTGCCCGAGTAACTTGGTCGCTCTTCGGTGGGGCATTAAGTACTGGAAGGGATTCAGGAAATTCTACCTCGTGTTCGCCATGATTCTAATCTGCACGTGTATATGTTGTGTTATAGCACCATTGTGTTCCCTGGTAGAAATCAACAGTTTACTGCAAGCTACAAAAGGGTCGAGAATCTTTTTCGGGCCAAGTCTTGGAATCAGCACAGCCTTTCTCGTGGACTTGTGTCACAGTATTACGTCTGTTTCACTAATTGGAATTGCAGTCCATCACTACAGGACAATGAATTCTTACTTCTTGCCGAAGGATCGTAGAAATTTACATTTCATCATCAGCACTGTTGTTTTCTGCATGCTTTTAATCCCAGATGCTTACGTCCTTCACGAACAACTTCGTTCGGCGGACATATCAGCAGGAAGAGAGAGAAGCGCGGGAAACAGAACATCTGCTGTTGAAGACATGTTTCTCGTGCCAGCGATCTTGCCTTGGAGAAGCCTGTCTAAGACTCTTGTAACATCAGCCTCTCTTCTAGTTGTCTACCTTGTCATTTGGTTTAAGGTTCTGAAAAACAGGCAAGTTGTCATTGCCCCGGCTGCGATGGCCACGCGAGGGTGGAACGTCGCAAGGATTCGTGGTGGTCAACGCAATAGTAGTGGGAATCCCGCGCCCGGTAGCAGTCATAACCAATCCCCAAAAGTAAGCAACCAGTCGGACAATGTCTCTGATACTACATGTACTTCAAAAACCGTTTCAGGAAGTGAACAAGTCAACGTAGTTCCTCCTATTTTTGAATTATTGAACACAAGTGAATCAACACGCCCCATCGACAACGAAGACGGGTATTCCTTCAAAGACGAGATGACTTTGCTCGATTTTTTGGAGGTGTCGTCCTTTCTTGATAGCAAGGAAGGTGGTACGAAAGAGGGATATTCAAATGTTGCTGATACACAGGTGTCGCTTAATTCAATACTGAAATTTACAGTTGAAGAGGTTCAACGACAGCTCGAGCAGATCAGTGATTCCTGCCCCCAAAGCGATGATATGATTGCACATTTTGAGAGGGAAACGACTCTTGGACAGGCTGGTATCCAGCAGGTTCAGATGAAGCACATCATAGGAGGTACGCAGTTGTCGGAGACTGGGATGGGTTCTGAGACGACATCTGCACCTCGTTCATCAAGGAAGCTATCTACGAGTAAAATGAATCTGAATAAAATGATTCAGCCTGGATGTAGGCAAGCGCCGTGGCATCAGCATCAAGCAAGGGCCAGACCAGATAGTCGCAGGTCCTCGCATACTGAACCTCGGTCACAGAGGTTCTCAGTTGCCAGCTCAGCAGCCATGTTGCCATCCACCATAAACGACGAAAATATTGTAACCAATACGTCAAAATCTTTTGATGAAATGTTCCTTTTTGAGAAGACGCAAAATATTACGAAACTGGCAGAGGAAGATGATCAATTAGATAACGAAGACAGGATTATGACGGCGATGCAGAGTTTTACCGACCATTTGTCTGATAGCAAGGGGTCGGTGACTCTAAAGGTATATCTGAGTCATGTGGATGTTCCACTGTTCCGGACTAGGAAGGGGTCTCTTAAGTGTGACGTTCAAAGTGAGGGCACTTGCTCCAAAGATTTGGCCGAGATCAGCATCATGATGAAGGAGGATGACTGCAACGTGGAGTGCCCCATGTCAGTAACGAAGGACGCCAAATATGGTTTTCCTGCCCATGAAAACAAAGAAACACCTGACATGGAAGACGAACGAGCTTCAACAGCGGCTACTCAATGGTTGTATTCGCTCGACGTGGATTCGCCTCACTCCCTGGAATGTCTACACAGGCGAAAATCTCTAGGATTCTCCTATAGCGCGGTAAGCGAATGACCCACGAGTGAATCGGATGAAGACGATAACTCACCCGTAACTTCATCAAGTGCTGAGGACGGTCTTGGTCCTCAAGTTACGGGTAAGTTATCGTCTTTCTCGTAACTTGATGCAGGAGTAGACCTTCCGGGCCGGGAGACCTTCCTGGCATCATTTTTGTCGTCGTCGTCATCATCACCATCATCATCATCATCATCATCATCATCATCATCATCATCAT
The DNA here is from genome assembly GCF_910592395.1 of Lineus longissimus. Classification (NCBI taxonomy): domain Eukaryota; kingdom Metazoa; phylum Nemertea; class Pilidiophora; order Heteronemertea; family Lineidae; genus Lineus; species Lineus longissimus. The sequence goes on along the minus strand of NC_088309.1, from coordinate 25,758,728 downwards.
CACCACCACCAACAAGTAGAGAAACCATACTTGCCACCAACTATCAACTTTTTCTTGTCATGATCCTTTTGGATCTTTGCCAAAAGCTTTATCTCATTTCTTCTTAGAGGAACGGAATTCATCTAATCTTTTTCTATTGCATTCAATTCTTCTTCAGGAATATGCCACTGACAATGGAACTGGACAAAATCAAACCAACGAACGCTTAGGTAGAACTGAAAGGGGTCAGGTCGTCACCGGCAAAGCGGCCGCCCCGTGGTCGACTCAGCCCAAGCAGACGACAGGGCCCAACAGTATCGCTGAAACGTCATTACCGTCTTCAAAGCGAATAGGGGAAAAGGGGAAATGGAATTTTTTGCTTCGGAGTTGTGTCATGGTGATTCCTTATTTGGGCTGCTGTCTTCTGCACGGAATCCAACAGTGTATCGACTTGAATATGAGTCAGCGCGAGTCCGAGGAACTGTCGAGACTTGGTATGAGTTTACTGTTGCTGTATAATGCCATATCGCCTCATATCTACGTGTTCAACAACAAGAGTATCATGAGCGTGGTTCAAGAACGATAGAGAATTTCCGATGTTACATCCGGACGCAGCATCCTGAGATCAGGTTTTTGCTATACCCCTACCTCGTATCGAGAGGCGGAGTATATTTAAAACCACTGATTACGTCAGAATCCGGGCGCAGTGGACCGCTTGCCGACCAGGATGACGAAGTGGAGTCTATTCCGATGTATGCTGATCGGTCTACCTCTTGATTCGTCCATCACTCCAAACTTTCGTGATAGGTGCGACTGCCAAAAAATTACACTCTTGAAGGTATAGACTATACGCAAAGATGAGCTAGATTACGCAACTCCGAGAGTCGCCGATAGGTGTCTCTACTGATCTCGGAGTGTGTATTTGTACATTATTGCTGTGTTTTGTGTATCGTCTCTTTTGTAAGATTATTTACGTTCTTACCAATTACTTACTTACTTATTTACATGTACTTACAATATGCGGAATTGTATCATTTTTTGGGCATGACTTGAATATTTAGAAACGGATCGGTCTAAGATGCAGTGAAACTAGAGTCCGTAGCGGTTTGTGAGTTAATGCGCATATAGACCATGTGGCACTCCTAGTTGACGGGTGCGGGTCAAGGGTGCGTGTGTATGAGATACCCCACTGAACATCAGTTCAGGCCTGAACTATAGGCTATACATGCACCTTTCCGGGGGAGAGAGGATTGAGTGTTGTTATGGTGATGGACCAGTGTTGTTTTTGTCGAATAATGACCAGAACAACACCATCCAGCTGCCGACTGCCATCGTAGGCGGAAAACGTCGTGGTTCTAGTCAGTCGCACCCCACGGAGCATCCTTAGATTCACGTTTTTGATACTCCTTCGTCGTCATATCAGGGACCTCCCTGGCCATAATCTAGAGGCCCACATAGTGAAAAACCTCTAGCGCCTTTTCAGAAACAAAACTACGGGGTGTTGCGGTGCCAATGTCTTCAGTTGACTACATGTGTTCTGATGATGATTCTCAATAATCCGAAGCAAGAATTTAAAGCAAAATGAGACATGACAAACGGTGCGTAATCTAGGCTGTGCAAACGGATGCAGCGCGAGATAGTCCATGGAGATGGCGCTGGATCTGCTTTGGCGCAACTCATCTTCGACGAACAACTGGAGCCAGTAAGGTATTTTTATAAAGAGTCTTTTTTTGTTTTAGAGGCGCTTCTCATTGCCATCCTTTTTTGTAACACAGAGGTATCGCGGTACTGGACAGGCTTACTGGGATGGTTCGACGACCGTTCCATTTTCTGACTGGCTCTAAAACCGTCACCACCATACCCCTATTCTGGGGCACATGTTTGTTACTTGGCATGGCCTATATTCATATGTAGATTCTGGTAGGCTATGTCCTATTTTATAGGCCTATACAGAGTCGAAACGTGTGAACTATTCCATGTGAAAATGTCATATTGCAAACTCGACCGACCATACCAACGGACAGGAATTTGCATTGGAGTTCTTAATTTATTTCACTACTTGGAACTATGGAGCCTGAAGTAACGCATTTTGGTGGATGTCACTGCGGAGCAGTCCGATTTCAAGTCGTGGCACCGGCTGTTCTCAAAGTCGTCATTTGCAAGCAAGTAATCAAAACCCAATTGTCCCGGTGTAGAAGAACAACATTCACACATCGGCCAACCTTCTCTTTCGTGCGTCCGCACAAGTCCATCCATACACATGCCGATTCTACCGGCGTTGTGCGTATATTCACTGTACCCTTCAGGAAAGGAGGAGACTTTGGGATCGACGTAGAGCGCCAGTTAGTCGGCATGCCACAGACGTTGAATTGTCTATTCATGATCCTGTCTAAGGCAGCGGTAGTTGTCTAAGATCCCAGGGCAGGAAGAAGACGGCAGAGATACTTTGGGTGCTCTTCAAAGCAACACTATCATTGGGACGCCATTGTTACCAAACGGCACTGACAATAACCATACTATTTTTCACAACTGCTCATGGGACCTTTTATTGAAATTCTCTCTGACACCACCCACCTCGCTGACGCCGTTTTTATTGTCTCTTTTAGTTGCAGTATTTGTCACATGAAACAAAACAAGCACTTCATCGTACCGAAGTCCAAGTTTACTCTATGCAAGGTACCTCTCGTAACCCGTCTTCTTGTCTTCTAGTTGGTGAATTGTTTACCCCACCTCATGAACATTGGCTGCCGTGGTGGCCCCCCGACTTCCGTTATGTTTCATAGTTGTATCTAAATCAAAAGCTCGGAAGGATAACCAGCTAGAAGAGTGAAATTAATGTTGTCGAAGTGGATTGAGGTACCCCTTTATTGCATCATCAGACTTGGTATAATAAAGACACAGTCACATCCTCAATCTATAGCTTGGGATGATAACCAGCTAGAAGAGTGAAATATGATTAAGGTACCCCACAATTGATCAATTATCGTCATGAGACTTGGTAGAGGAAAGACAGAGCCACATCCTAAAGCCATGGCTTGTGATGATAACCAGCTAGGAGAGTGAAATTAATGTTGTCAAAGAACATTGAGGTACACCTCAATAGATCAATTACTATTATCAGACTGTAGAGGAAAGACAGAATCACATCCTAAAGCAGCTGGCCTGGGTAATGTTTGTGTTACGGGTCTTAAACTTCGACTTTCGAAATACTATTGCAGGGCGAAGACCAGTTGACGACGTACACTTTCAATACCCACGTGGCCAAACACACCTTCTGCAGAATATGCGGGATCCAGAGTTTCTACACACCAAGGTCGAATCCAGATGGCGTCGGTGAGTTGGTGGAAGGCATCATGTATGACGTGGAACCGTCATTCTCCGCATCTGCTCGGCACTTGAAGGAGTCCTCCAGTGAATGGGGTAGTTGTCTTTGATGCCATTGCCCGTATTCCTACACGATCTTGCAAGGGCGCCATATGGGTTTATTTTGCTCGTGATTCCGTCTCCGACAGTATCGATTTATATATTTGATGCCAAAACATAAAGAGAATAACAGAATGTCATGCCATTCTTGTTGCCATTTTTAGGCATCACCCCACACTGCCTCGACAGTGGCACCGTCAAGAGGGAAGACATCGAATCATTCGACGGCCAGAACTGGGAGATGGCCATGAAGGAGAGGAAAGATCTAGTCAATCGCTCGAAGACAGACTGAGGAGGAGGAGACGAGGACATCCACGCAGAGAAGGCAGACCCAGAAAGCAAACACCAGAGGGCTCTGGTCATTCAAAGACCAGCCCGTACACTTATATTGTTCTTACATTTCATGTCAATCTGCATTTTGTACAGTGTTGTGGAAGTATTTACTGGCAGTGGTCTTCAAACAGAAAGGCAAAGACACATGTGACGTAGACTCATTTAAGATCTTTAATGCCATAAATAAATATGTACAAACAACAAAATGAACTGATATTCATCTGTATTCATTATCTTTGTAGACAGTAGAAAGATGAAACAGGGTCTTTGTCAAATTAAACTGACCTCAAACTGTTGTTGATTTATACACAACACTGCACAGTAATGTACAGACGGTTAAGTCAGTTTCAGTTGACATAGACTTACAAGACTGGTGGCAGGCAAGGCTGAACGAGACACCAGAGAAAGTTCTTCTTATGACCAATAGAGGGGGACACATTATTCATGATACTCAGAAATTTATACATGACAAGAAAACAATGGTCTAGAACTACCAGCATTGTAGCCACACTAGTCTAAGACATGCTCCCCAGGCCGAAGAGTAGTAAAAAAATCATGAACTCCATCCAGCCACCAGATGCATCGCAGTTCACAGTGTCACCTAGTGGCTGGTTAGGATACTAACAACAGCTGATGGCAAAGACTATCAACTACCAACCCCTAACATCTAACACAGAAATGAGAGTCACATTGAGGAATTGAAAAAAATCCAATAAATTCAATTTGGTTTACTATTCATTGTTCAAAGATTTGACAAGGAGTAGTAACATATTTAACCATGCAAGATTTTGTAATTAGCTGATGAATTTTACGAAAAATTCAAAATCATTAAGATTAATCAGTGTCTGAATCTCTGTGTTCCCAATTCTGACAGCCCCCCCCCCCCCCCCCAGTCAACCGATCAAGCCATAATTAACTTTACACAACACCAACAGCATTTCTAACTTGGGCCTTTGGGTCACAAGCATGGGAGTGGAACCCATGCAGTTGGAACGATCAGTAAAAAAATATACCCGTATAAGCTTTGTAGAGCCTAAGATGGTAGTCAATGATACAACTTTATTTGAACATGACTTGCAAACAAAGGTTCACAACATTATACGCTGCTGTAATACTGGCTGCTAATGTAGCAGTGCTCAGAGATGAAGGACAAGCCATTACAAGTCATGTCCAGTATCCCAAAGGTGCTTACATTTCAACTAGTGAGCACTGACAAATCACAAGGTTTCTCCAAGTGTAGATTTTCTATGCCCCACTTGCTTCCACTTTTACCTTTTTCACCACAATTTCCCTGCATGGACTGCTCCTGTTAATGCATCAGGAGAGTCCATCCAAGAAACTAGGGGTGTTAGGCTAGGAAAGAAAATATCGAAATAATAACAAGTATATTGAAGAATTATGAAAAACAAGATTAACAAAATTAATATTTCTCTGTTATTAGAATGGTGCTGTTTAAGTCAATTAGTTCGTATAGACATTAATTCTCATCCTCAGACGACTTAATTTGGCACTCATATTTTCTGACTAGATGAAAGCATGTCATTGATGGCTCAACAGGCTAAATGCTTTGAATTGCACATGACCTTATGTAACTCTATGTGAAGAGAATAATTTGCCAAAACCCAGGAGAGAGCGTGCAGAGACATGATTTGGAGGCCTATTTTGAATCTCTATCCCAGTGATAGCTAACATCTTGATTTAGCTAACATCAGACAACATCATGATTGACATCATTTTACAACTACCAACACTGCCTCAATGACAAAGTGTGCTGAATGGCTCAATGACGTAGTCTGTGATGACTTCACCTGCACGACCTCTTTTCTACGCTTTTCAGATTTTTTTCAAATGTCGATTTTCACAGTGTGTAACCAGCTTATGGTTCTGCAAATCAAGATGAATCTACCCTAGCAATCTGGCTGAATGAACAATCCACAGGTGTACACATGAATACACAGTATGATCATTACATTTCACCTCTCATACATGTACATTCTGTCACCTTTCCAAAGACTCAATTATCATTTCTAGAACTTTCTGATAAAAATCTACAAGAACACTTACAATTCAAGCTCTACCAAGTCACAGTATGTACATATATACATGTACAGGGAAAAACAGAATACTTTGAAAAGAAATGAAGATTTCCATATAAAATACACGAAAAATGAGATGAGTTGACAAGTTGCAATGTCTTAATATGTACACCATATCTTTCAACTCACTATAGTCCTGATAGGGTAGTTCATGAAAATACTGCAAAACTTGCCTGAATGCTTAACAATCAAACATAAAGATCACACTGATATCTCCCTCAGTTTATGTTAACAAATATGAAAGTTTAGACCAGATGAGACTTGATACCAAGTCCAGAGGCGAGTATCATTTTGAGGCTTTTAGACATCTTTATGATCAGACATCACCCGGTACAGTAAAAGCTAGAGAACTATTGTGTTCAGTGTCTGGTCTAACTTGATGTCTGAAATGGCTAGTCTTGGTATGTCATGTCTAATCTAGTCAAGTCACGTCTAGTCTACATTGAACTTGTGACTGGGCATAAGAAGATAAACTTTTGTAAGCTAACTAATAGCACTGAATAAAAAAAATTATTTCTGTATGAACAAATCTTCATTCTTCATTATTTGGCTTTAACTTTCTGTTACATCTCACATTATTACCTTAATTTGAACACCTCATTGTTGTAATATACACATAATGAATATATATTAAATAGTCAAAATCCTACCTATGTACATGGTTCTTATACTTTACGGAGGCTCGTAGTAACGAGATATAGTGGTTATTAAAATATCAAGACAGACTGTTGCAACGTTACAAGCATCACTTGTACATAAATATCCACATGTTCACCCTCCTGTCAAAATACCAATACTTTCTTGGATTCCTAAATCAGGATAATATCATTTGATTTAATTTACACCATTTTATAGATGGCATATATAACCTCACACATAGGTGAAATGCACAAACAGCCTTGAAAACAATATTCAACAGTGCCTACTGTACAGGATCACTAACATGATCAGTCATCAAGACTGCAATTTAAACAAAAACAATAAAAATGACGAGGAAAATCAGGCAAATGGAAAAAATGTCCAAGAAAATGATATTAACCAGACGTTTTCTTTGGCATTGCTTCCAAATTGTCACCTGATATCTTATTCAAAGAACTCTTAAAATATTTCTCCATTGGCCATCCATCATAGCTTGCCACGAGAACATTCTTCAACCCCAATTTTGCTCCCGCAACAAGCTCGGTTACTAGGAGGGAAAGAAAATGGCTCACACAGTCAACCATGCCATCATACCAATCCAAACTTTACCTATAAGAAACCAACAAAGAGCTGTGTGCAGCTCACTTCAAATGCCACACACCATCACCAGGTTTTTTCGGCAGAGAAAGCATCAGATCTGTTTTTCCGTGGAACTGATAACAGATGAAAAGGATGATGAGTTTTTACTTCCTTGAGATTAAACCAATGATTTTGGTATTAGACTGTCAGTGCTACAATGGAGTAAATGACTTGTGCTGATCAGCCACAAGAATTTGACAGCCATCAAGCTATGGTTTTGGTTTTGTGGTTTTGTCAATCCGTGCTTTATATTGTATATATGCACACATTCAAAGCACACGGACAAAGAATTCACTGCAAGCACAATCGGAAAGCTTTATTAATCTAATGCTTCCGGCCACGTCAAGATCACAGTATAGAAAACCATGATGAAATACGCACTTGCGTCCATAATTTACAAGAAAATAAGCATCATCGAGAGGATATGTTCTCAAATATACACAATATGTATATAATGACGTACACATTTTGAGGAATTAAATGGTTTGTGTCATCACAATTGGGAAGTCGCAATCCCACTAAAATCAATGCACAGTTTATGTAATATCAAGTAGCTGTTTGAAATCACACATGCAGTTGACATCGTCAGACTCAGCGTACAGAGTATCCTAAAGAAACTGAGATCGCGATTGACTCAGGTTTGAACTCAGTCATGAAACTAGCTTTTTCAGACAAAATGCAAGTAGCTAACAGTGAATGATAGCTTCCAATGACAGAATCCAGAGTTCTGCTCGACATCAGGTCATCCACTCGGAGCCATCAAAGCAACATCAAATAGTCCACTTTCTGTAATCTATCCAAACATCGGTTACCCAACCGTGACTCAGAAACGTGTAAAACATCTGGTAACCGGCCAGTAGAACTTCCAGAAAATGATTCCATCCAAGTGAATGAAACATGGTATTAACCTCTTGGTTGCATAACAACAAGTGATCACCCAGGCAGCCATGTTTTATATCAACATGACATTGTCACATCCATGGCAATAGCTACATTCTGTTGACTATCCCTTTGTCCTCAGTTAAGTTGTTGATCCACAACAACCCAAAACAGTACCATTCACAGTTTAGACGTATGAGAGCAGCATTCTTTGAGAGAATATCTAAAGCACTAGCACATTAAGAAACCTTCAACATAGTTATTGCAAGAGATATGCTGGATCTCTCAGATGATAATCCACTTGCCAAGAGATAGCTCCAGGGGGCGCAACACATTTGACTGTTCATCAGTGCAAGGGCATCAAGATGAAAATTGTACGTACTTCCATGTATAAAATTGCTACAGGTTGGATACTAGAAGTTTCAACACACTTTCTCACCGAGCCCTCCATCTGAAATCTGCATACCAAGTCACTCCTTCGTATTAAAGGTTCCCTGGCATGAGGCCACTGTCAGAAGTAACAATGGGCATATATTCATGACAACATTGCTGAGCTAATCCTCGAGGCCGATATTTGCGAGTTTCCAGGTACACAGTCAAATGCCTCCGAATCAGCCTCCGGTCACAGACGATCAGGCCTCCGTGCATGAGTGAGCCTCCAGTCCATCAGTGACATCCAGAGTGTGCCAGACACATGGCAGTGTTAAGTCTGTGCTTGAACCACCAGTGCACCACATGCAGGTGACCAAGAGAATACTTCTATATTTACATTCAGAGGTTTTTTGCACAGAGTTGTGTTCCCATCGGGCGCAGAGTCTACCATGTCTAACTGCCATTGCTGTTTCTCTGTTCTAATGGCTGTTTGGTATAAATCTCGGCATTGTGACCCGTGACTTGTCCGCCGGGCATATCTGCACCATACATTTTACTGGCTTTTTTGTTCATTTTGCCCATAATCTGCGTTGACAAGTGGAAACCGTTCATGATCTCATCCTTCCATTGGTTGATAAGTACCCGATCCTGCAAGGTGAGAAAAAGAGGAATTTTAGGCATTTTTGGACTTAGCTTTAGCGCAAAATTATCAATGCTATATACACCTTTCAAGAAATGGGGCGCTGAGTGTCCGAAATAGTGATGTCATAAGGGGAAACTAGGCCTTATGGCGGAGGGACAAAGGAGATAGTCATGGTTGACCAACACAGCTGAATGCCTTTAATGACGGACAAGGGGGAAAAAGTTAGTTCCAATGCAAGCCACCAATTTCGGGAAGCATGTATAGTTGGCACTTTTCATTCTGACATGAAAAAGACCAACCAGACCCATACTAGCCTCCTCAAAGACTACTTATTGAATCAGCTGTTAACCCTTTATTTGTATGGCTGTGAACTGAGGGAAAGTCCCTGTGACATAATTGGAACTATAAGCTTGGGAATCTTGCCAATGAGAGACAAAAGACACAAGAGACTGTGGTTGACATATGCTCAACTTGAAGGGATTAAGCAAATACATGAGGTAATTCAATTCAATATTTCTGCTTGGACAACACAAATACTTACAGGTGATGTAATTGCTAGTTTGGTGTCATTTTTCAAGTGGATAACTATACAGTTGTCAGTTTTGTTGAGCTTCTGGAAATCTTGGAGTATTTCTTTTATGTCTAACATTGATATTAGCTGAAAGAAAGATGAAGTTTTTTAGGAAAATCATACAACCTGAAGCAAGTGGTTGATTTTTCGAGTTTGACTGACCAAAAACAGTTAAGGCACCTCCCATTGAGGCAAGGTTACAGTAAGTGGATTTGTATTGGGAATATAGCTATCATATAACTGCATACCTCTACACCCTTGCTCCGCACAACCTGCCCATCTCTGTTCTTGTGGTAGAACTCCAGTCGGTTTGGATACAACTTGAGGTGCTTCTTTTGCCATGTTTGTAAGAACGGACCGCCCAGTTTCAGAACCTCACCTTCCACGATGCAGTCAGTGGGACCTAATTACAAAGAAGATGGATTAAATAAGTAAATCAAATCCAAATACGTGTTGTTAATAATTCCTGACAGTTCTAGTCATGACCGTCAGGGTGAAATATAACATCCTTGACTTTGAAGGGCTCGTCATCCTGATCCTGAGCAGAATGGTACCATTTCAGTGATAAGATGTTTCAATGATCTTGAGTCCACTTACCAACATCCACATCATCTATTCTTGGTTTGTTTTTCCTCTTCTGTTCAATTTTATCCGTGTCTTGGTTGATTGCATCGAATACCGTCTCGGCGACCTCCTGCTGCCATCGCTCGGATACAACAAGTGGGAAATTCCTGTACAGGTCTTGGTCAGACTCCGTCAACTTGATGCCCTTCGTGTCCTCTTCATCAAATGAACCGATGTCAAATGCGTCGGCAGCGTTCACCTCCCCTCGTGGAGGTATCAATGGAGGGGGGTATTTCTGGAGGTAGACTTGGTTCCAATCAAGACCCTTAAAGAAGGGATGTTCCTTGCACTCCAACGCCCTAGGGGGAGAGAAATAGTGAAACATGTCACTTCAATTCCAAAGAAATAGAAAGAATTGTTCTCAACATGCTCACACATGAACATTTTCATCTCTAATGATGACTCAACACGGTCCTAGTTCCTGCAATATGCAAACTTACCCACGGCCCATGCAGCCCAGTCGCTCCTCCACCTCTCTCTTCAACAGGGTTTCTAGCAACGATCTCATCTCCGGGGACATCGAATCGGGGAACTCTACATTCTGTAAGGAGACAGCCGGGATTTAAGAATGGCATAGAATTTACCTTTGCCTTTGGTAGTATGCTGAATTGTCCCGAAGACAGTTTCTAAAATACCACGTCAAATGGCATGCCCTCCTTTAATAACACCGATAACCAGTCTGAGCTTAACCACTCTCACTTTTTTACGCTACCATGGACGAATTTTGCGGGCTTGTGACATCATGATGAAACTGATTGCATAGTTGATTCACTCATAATGAGAACATAACGGGCCGTCTTCATGATCAGATAAAGGACAAAACAAGTACAGTTTTAAAAACCTAAAATTTACATCCCCTTTCCCTAATGGACTCTTCCTCGTACACAACAACAAGAAGAGCCTTTACAGGGAAATGGGGGTGTAAAGGTTACCAACTTATGGAAAGAAATCCCTCCCAGTAAATACACATAAATGGACAACAAAGCAAGATGCAACAAGTAAGGTCTGATCTCATGAGAGATCTGCCTCCCTCGCCTCAGAAATGCACTTATTTAGCAAAAAAATTATAAATTGATACTGAAAAACAGAAGAAAATGTACCAATGCAAATAATGGATACTCAGTAAATAGACAATTATAGCCATATGCTTGTTACTATAAAACACCTTTATCTTCACGACCCTGAGTTGGCGACAGATGTTGAGTTGATCTTTTTCTGCAAATTCGTCCATTTTCCAATGATAAAACAACCATCACGATGGAACATTTTGGCACGATTGACGAAAATCACAACAATTTTAGGCTTGTGAAAATAAAGGGTTTACAGTAAATCCAAATAAGGCACAAAAATCTAGTGACCCAAACTGCTATGACAACATCAATATTGCAATGTGAACGAAGCAGCTTTGTTGATCATTCTAAATGCCGTATCTATAGTTTTCATTTAACACAATTCTACCACCCTCAACCTCAGGAAGACAGGTAGGACAAGCAGATAAGTTCTCTGACTTCATACTTGAATTTCAACAGAAGTTGATGATTTAGTTCATTATCTTATCATGAGATGTCACTACAAATAACTCGAAAGATGCAGATGCTGATCCTAATAATAGTCTCATTTTCATGTACTAGACAGGAACTACAATGTTGTTCAGTCTGTGGTAGACAGATATCCCTCAGGGACATGTAGTAGGTGGACTCTCTATAACGGACGCCACAATTGCGTCTTGGGTTTCACAAAGGGTAGTGTATGGAATGTCAATACTTTTTCTACCCGATTGACCAATATGTTCACTTAACAACGAGAAAAATGGTGGAGACAAACCGTTTCTGAAATAAGAACAAACCATATGGACAAGACCATACATGTACGAATAGATGTTTTGTTGTTACCGGCATGCTACAGATGAACAATTCACCATGATGTACCACATATTCAATCTACTCATTTATCTAATGTCAAAACTCACAATAACTACGGATCCGTGGAGGCAGTCATCGTCAATTGTTACAGCTAAGTGCAGGAGGTGACAGACACCTACGGACACCAGGGTTACATTGTGATAATAACATACATGTCAATCTTGTTATTCAAATAGCATCATTGCAAGAAGTTTATCATAAGGTTGGGAGGGGGTGTCTCCTAAGTGATGTTCAAGAAGTATGACCAGATCTGTCTGATGCGATGTTACCAGTTATATAAGGGCTGAAGTCCAAATTGGGTGCTCAGAGACATCACTGCATAGCCTCTACATTCCTGATTCAGTATTATTGATGTTATCTGTACTGTGTCTCATGACCATGATCCTCTTCAACAAACAAATCCCTGACAAAACAGCCCAAGTTCTACCCTCCATGGCACTTGCTGAGAATCCCTGACAGTTTGAGACGTTAACCTTCATCAAAATTGGACCGGACAAGTTCATTCAATCCTTGCATCATTCCTAATCAAAGAGCGTTATTTTAAACTCTGTGGTCAATATCAGAAAATGTCAGAGTTGTACTATAAACAGTACACAAAACTTTGGCAAATAAAACTGATTTAGCTTGGGTAATGCTTGAGGGGTAATAAAACTATCAGGATAGCCCCACAACTTCATGCATTGAGAACCTTAGCATGATGATATGCGTACAACATTGAACCTGCATACAAGTATCTAAACTGCGGCATATATTTGCAATACATGACAAGAACTAGAACTAAATGAATTGACAATGACTGCGCTTAGTTGGGGTTCAATACTTACATTCTGCTTTAGCATTAGAAGATAAAAAGATTGGGTATCAAAACATTGGTTCAGAGAATCAACAATGTTTTAATGCAAGAGCAATATACATGTACTGTAAACCTGGTGCCGAAATTACGGATGCTTCATCTGAGGACAGCTTTCTCAGGTAATGGTTTTAGCATTACCGTGCCACACCCAAGATCCACCCAGAGAAGCTGAGGTGGATTGTGGGAGCTTGGCGCTGAAGTCACCTAAAAATCCATGAAAATGAAAGGCAAAAGCGCGATATATGTACAAACCATAGCAGGCGGAGAATACCACTGAAATTGGTTAGTATTGTGGAACACATCACACAAGAACATGTTCCAAATGTCCACTGAATATGATTCCAAGAATCTGCAGAACATGTTGATGATGTACATGTTAAGCGGGGGAAAGATAGCCCTTCCATTGGTTCTATTATAACTTACGAGAGTGAGAATAGGCTAGCTTTTCCCCACTTTACCTTACATTCACACCAGGGTCGGGACTTGGTTCAACCACAACATATACAAATGGGTTGTTAAGTACAGTAAGAGGTGCAACAAAAATATTAAGGGACCCCAACTTCAACCATTTATGCTCCCTAGAAAACAGAGTATAGAGCTTTAAATCATATTCATGAGCGTAAATGATCCAATTAGTGTTAGCCAATATGTCTACAGGGGATAGCTGATGTGTTCTAGAACATAAACAATTGCCCACTTCCTATAAATCATAGCTTATGGTTTCACGGGATTTGCGTTAGAATCCAATGAGGAACGCTACATATATCTGTGGTGTGGATCCAACCAGAATACTGATAAACTTGTCAGACTGGGGATGACTTTTCCTTATGATGAAAATAAAATTACCTGGGCCCGCGATACAGTACACTGGCCACAGATTGGTCAATAGAGTTAAATATGGGTTTTTGCGACAAATGATATGAATCAGAATGAAATACACTAAAAATAACCTGGACTGTAATGATTGTGTACAGCAGAAACATGATGATGAAAAGTTATTTCCTCTCCTACCGATCGCCCTTACGATCATACTACATATACCACATTATATGTATGTGATAACTGTTTGTATTTATAATTCATTATCCAATAGCCAAAGTTGCATAATGCTACGTCCGAATGACCCTGGATATTATAATAGGGTGACCATAACATGAGTCAAATCAACACAATGAGCTTCTGCTTTTAAACTATGAGTGTTTTACTTGGATTCTGTGCTGTGCCCTCAACTGGCCTGAAATGACTATGACACCTAGGATATTTTAAATTCTATCAACATTTCTGAAGGTTAGCATTCTTGGGGTCACCCTGTATACATCTACATGTAGTTCCCCCATGATTATCTATTGATTAGTGTGAGATATTAACATGCCAATATATAGATGTAGATTACTACTAGGGTGGGGTCCGATTGATTCCTTATAAAGTGTTATTGCTGAAGACCAACTGATCTGCTCAGGTTTCAGGCTATCCTCTCACGCTAAACTCTCCCCACTGAATCACAGGGCTGGATCCTGCAAGCGTCCCAATTTTACCATTTGCTAGTCACACCAAATTCAATTGCTGCCCAACTGCATTTGTTTACGGTAAATAAGCCTAGTAAGGGCGGTAGTGTATGGTCATAGGGGAGTTATGCACAACATGAAGTGAAAGAGAGACCTGAGTGGCACCACCTACAGTACAACTAGGAACTACATACCATTGTCATCGTCATCCTATCTATTTCATGTTTGTCTTTCGTCTTGTGCTGTCTAAAAGGACTGTGACTGAAAAGGAAAGAGAAGACAGATGCAGATTGCAATTGTATACTCAAGTATTCAATAAAAGAACGATTACCAAACTGAGAGCAATAAGTATTCACGAGAACCAAAAAATGCCTTTATTCCAATCAACTTTACTCAGTACTCATCTTGAAACTATGTTCGTTCAAATAATCTTGTCAACACTAGATTTCATCTCCAAATCCAAAATGGCAACTAACTGGTTTAAAGGCATCAACTTCACTCCTAACAGTGAAGTGTCTTACCTAAGGACTTGATGTAGTGCATTGACTTACCCTTTTAATAACTTGTACAACATACAGCCGAATGAGAACCAGTCGGCACTGGAGTCGTACGCCGTTCCTTTAGAAAGGACCTCTGGTGCCATGTAGCCATGCGTACCCCTAGAATACAATATCGAAATACATTTTTACTGATTTCGTTGAAAAGTTGACATTTAAGGCCAATGGGTTGTCGACAATGACACCTCCCACCTGAGAATCTTTGGTCCCATTTGTAGTTAAAGGCAGACCTTGCTTTATGATCAAAGTTTTTAATATAATCATTCCCCTTCAACGTCAATCCCCGCAAGTAGTCTAGCTGAGGAAATAGTTGTTCTTGCAAGGGATCACATGGTTTTTTATCACACAGGTCTTTCAGCTTTCAATCCTAATCAACCACACCCGTATCAATAATGAGTCAAGCTAAGAACCTTGCTGTCATCAGGGTTCACATAGATGGAGTATTACCCACTGCCAAAACATACAATGTATTGCAACAATTGCTTTTCCCATCCAAATGCAATAATTTGAGCTTCGGGTGACATTGCCTAAGCGGCCACTCACAGAGTAATTTTCCCACAGGCGGTTCTCACTTGATGGACAGTCACACCCGATTATACCTTTAATTGGAACATAATGGTTACCATGACAACAGCAGGAAATGTCTTATTAATCTATTAAGCTATTCCTGGCAAAATGGAGAGATTCCCTACAGAATCGAGCAAGTGGAATTGTCATCAGACTAGATGCTATATTCACATTCGTTCACGGTTAATGATTGTTTTCCCCATACTTACACACTTGCATGAGGTTTTTTCTTTGAAAAATCACAGGCTAGACCCAAGTCTGAAATTCTCACATGCCCATTTTCGTCTAATAGTATGTTGGCAGGCTGAAATGGAAGAAAACATTGAGAGTGACTGGGATCATACCAGAATCCTTTTATGAGAATGACTGGCTGGGACATTGCACCAGTCAGTAAAAGCCGGTGACGGACACAACAAACCAGCTGCAAGCAAAAGACAAGGAGATGAAACCACATGTTCTTCAGTTTGTTGTGGCCATATTTAGGTTTTTTTTGGCTTCAAACGACCACCTTCAACTGGTGCGATGATCTCTGTTGTGAATAGCCTCAACGAGACCTTTGGTTTGAGAAAACATTTCTTTTGTGAGAAAATTGTGTTCTGGACATTGGCAGAGACTCACGTTGAGACTAAAAGGTTTATTGGGCGAGTCAGTCCCAATCGCTTTGCAATCTTTGGATAAACTTCAAGTCATATCCTACCTTCAAATCCCTATATACGACATATCTATTGTGCATGTGTTCAAGCCCTAAGATAACCTCAGCAGCGTAAAACCGGACCTCCTTCTCTGAGAACACACCATGTTGAGATAAATGATAATGGAGATCTCCTCCATTCATTAAGTCCAAGATAAAACATAGCTTCTCGGGGGTTTGAAATGCATATGTCATACACACTATGAACGGGCTACCCTCCTGAAAGCACAAAATAGAAATGAATGAGAAAAGACACAAAAAATACAAATCAGGTGGTCTTTGGGCGACTGATACGGACAGTGAGGGTCATGTTTGACTCAACCATAATATATTCCTTGTATAAGCACAACTAGTTCTGATGTACTGTGTGATGAGGCCAGGGGACCAAACAACCCAGCTGCTACAAGTTCCGATGTACTGTGAGATAGAAGAGACAACTATGGACAGCTTTGTGTAACTTAACCTGGCCCACCTGGCTTCTGCCTGTACTCTGCCTTTAACCTGCTGGCCAGTGTCATTTCGACTATGTTTACTTACCCCTGTACTGACTAGAGACAGCATTATGCGTTCGTTGAGGGCCAAGGTCTCTCCACCTTTCATCTTAATCCTTTTCTTATCCAAACACTTCATTGCATACCTGAAAACAAACAAACATCAGTATTGTCTTGTCACGTGATTGTCATCTGCGGCTTGATCTGCATCCGAGATTGGAAATGGGGGATAAAAATCCAGGGTATTCGAGCAAACTGATCATCATCAACACTAAAATGTCAGTCGAACTCTTAGTGGCCTCAGGGGGCTCCTCAGTGCCTGTCTTGGCATCTCGACACACAAGGCTCTTTGATTGCAACGCCTTTCTACGTGCCAAAGCACGGCCTGTTTTTGATCGGGTAAGATGCTGTCTTTGGTCTCAAGTGAAAAAATATTTGGAAGAAAAAATAATTTGTTATCAATTTTTTTAACCTGTCTGCTCATAGGTGGCGCCAAACACGTCGGCCGGACATGTATGAAACAGTCAGGGAAGACACTGCTAACAAACAGTAAAAGCAACCAAACCAGACAACCAACATGACGTTTTCTTAACACTGATGATATCAGTCTTGCTATTATTAAACTCGTCATGACAGTACCAATAGTATGACCCCCACAACAAACACTTGTGAATCTGACATTCACCTGTAACTACTGCGTGTGTTCATCACAATAACCCTCATTTCCGACCACTGTTAGCCAATTATCACATTGTACTTGTGACGTAACAGGCAATTGGCCACTTAACAGAAATGACTTTTATGTATTAAAATAGCAGGAAAGATGATGCTAGATTACACGTATTATTATCCATAAGTTCAACCTGTATATGTATTCGTTTTAAAAGTGTGGCAGCTTGCCAATACCAGTCACAGCTGGCACAAAAAAGATTGCAGCCACCTAACGACTTCAACAGAATACTCGTCTGATCGGCCAACAGCCTCAGAGGAAATCTAAATTCGATGCGGGAAATCTGCAGCACGCGCGGCCAATATTTAATCCAGCTTTGACCCACCAGAACCACTATTAGAGTGAGTCCATTGTATCCAGGGTAGTGTAGATAATCAATCACCACTGACAGATTTATCGTTTTGCTGATCGTTCCATTGATTAAAGAATTTGGTGATTTTGGCCTCAAAGGACTTTCAATCAAAAGCGTGGAGGTGTACTCCCGAACTGAACAGCCAAATGGATTATTTATTAAATGATGATAGTATGGATTGCTAAGTGGAGTCAATGGATACAGTTGAATAAAAGCCCAGTACATTGATATTGACCTGTGTGCTGGTGTCCCAAGTTACAGGATTCAGTGATGTAGTTCGTTTGATATTGAACTGCGTGATATGTTTTTTTAACAATGATCACACAATCACGGTGTGTTTACTTACATTTTACCAGTGTCTGCCTTTCTACACCCGTAGACCTCTCCAAAACCTCCTCTCCCTATAATCCTATGTACACTGAAATCATTCATTGTTAACTGCAAAAGAAGACATTGAAAAGTCATAAGTATAAATGTTGACACATATGAATAAAAGGATCACACAGACCTTTTTTCAGAAAAGGGCTCAAAAGCCTTTCTCCTAAATGGCTAAAATATAAAGGAGGTTTGATGGGCCTGACGTCTGAAGAATGTTGGAATGCATTTACTTCAATTCTGAAAGAAACAATGGTACATCATCGTCGGTAATATGTTATCTTTGTCGGATGTTTCTTTCTTAAAACATAGCTATGGTCAGTTTTTATCCGTACCCAGTATTCAAGGTGTCTTTATACAAATATGCCAAGGTTGGTAAACAGTACCAGCAACCAATAGCTCAATTTGGTCCTAGTTCTGAAGCGTGAAATTGATAAAAAAAACAGATAAACCGTGCCAAAGGAAGTAGCTTTTGCCTGTCTCGCCAATGTTGGCTCAATTTGCCAAGTTGGTTATTATCAATAAGTAAGTACAGGTAATTCAAACCACGCAAATTGAAGCAAATTGTACTCTGTGGAGGAGTACAAAATAAAATATTCATGTGAATTTCAGGCTATTTGTATTAACTGTTGGTTATGTGGGTAGAATGCCCTGAAGCGAGGCCACATCAGTTAACTTGGCAACACTATGATTCGGATCATTCAGCCAGCAGCTTGGACAACTGAAGTTCCAGTTCTTGTCAGCCACTAATGGGAGATCGTGTTTGATTGTGCCCCGAGGGATTTCAACAGTCTAAGTGTCATTTAACTCTTTCCCCAACTCTAAATACTGATGGGAATGACCAGACCGACACCAACAGTTTGAATAATTGGCCAACGATACTGAATTCACAATGAGGGTTAGATTCCACAGCGAATCATGGAGAAACCAGACAGTAAGACGCTGCATGCACCCTAAGCGACACAACCAACTAAATTGAAAAGGAGCTTCACCTTCCCTCTCCAGCTCGACACTGTCTCCCAGGCAGCCAGCTGAATCACATCAAGTACACCAGACTGCCCCTGTTGATACCTGAAACCAACGTCTTATCACATTGGGATAGTAACTTCACCAGATTGTTACTGTCGATACTGGAATTCAGGGAGCAAACCCCCTTTCACATTCTCCGAGACTGACATCTCCATGCTGCCGAGGGGAACCAGGTCTGGCCAGAAGACACGGACCAGACAAGCACACTCTGCTGACAGTTGACTGCTGACTTCACCAGGATCAGTCTATGCGTCTGAACTACTGTGGAACCTCAAAGGAGGCCAAATCAAGTGTACCAAAGTCTTGGGTCATAGAAAACGAATTGAGCTATATTCAGACACAAATAATGCACACCAGCACCCCATCAATATTATCCACTCTTAGCAGTCGCTTAGACGGGGGATGAGAGTGATGATATCACTTTATTCGATCTTCCCTGAAGAAATCATCAACGTAAATGTACCATTCCCCGAACAATGGGTTGAATATAGATATTCATGGTGGAATGATATCGTGTCGTGCTGGTTCTTGAAACTGACACAGGATCTCCGGCGGCATACACTAGATCCAGCACTTAGACTAAGCACCGTATAGGATTCGATACTAGGAGATGTAACAAGACTATTTCAGTGCGACTTGAATTTGTTCACTCGATAAGTTTTTGCAACGTATCTTTGTCTACTTGATATAGGCAACTATATGGTATCAGGTTTAAGTTATTTCTGTACATCTGTCAATAACTCTTACAGTTTTCCAACTGCACTTGTGTGAGGAAAACCGTCATAGAACGTCAAGAGAAAGATTCTGAATCTGATGTTTTCAGTTTCTGTCTTGGTGGACAAACTAATATATCCAATCTACCTGATTTCACCCTTCCCCAGATTTGGCAGTAGTTGCATGAAATTCTTTTGAGACTGAGTCTAGAGTCAAGTGGGTAATAGAAAGTGACTCCTTCACCCTGGGCTATCCTTCAACTGTTTTTGCCGTGAACCACACCCACAGAAAGCACCAAAACCGGATCAGCGACAGAGACAGAGGGAAACATCGCGACCCATTTTCAGTATATGAAGCCCAAAACAACAAAGCGTCCCAAGCGAGAAGAAAGACAAAACCCACCAATGAAAGTTTGATAAAAGATTATTGAAATCCACAGCCACAGCGATGTTAAAATGCTAATAACTAATAGCAGTGGAAGGATTAGATATCTCACAGGGATAGTGGAGCCAAAGCCTGAGACCCTAAACAGTTGTCACCTTACCTTCTTGGAGTCCTGCAAATGTAGAAGTGACTAACATTTTATCTTTTTAAACTGGAATGGGTAATAAAACATGGGAGTCTTAGCCATTGGAGGTTGAAGTATGTTGGCGCTGGGACCTAACTACAAAAATTTGCCAAAATCCTCAAAATACCCCTTTTTTCCAATAAGAACCCAAATTTTAAATTCAATGAAGCAACTTTAGAGCCAAGGAATTTGTGAACATGAGAGCCAACAAAATTTATTCAGAAGATGATCGGATTCTGCTTTGGGTTGAGATTTCCCCCGGGCCCCTAATAGATTTACCTCCCCCAGACATGTGGGTGTACGAAAGGAAACGGGAGCATCCCTGTATATAAAAATACCAAAACGCTATAGACTATGATGGCTATCTGGTGTTCCTATGGTTACCACTAGGGTCATGTCGCTGGCAGCCGATCTGGATTCAGGCAGTCACATTGCACATATCTTCAGGTCATAATCATGAATATTGGTCCCATAAAATCAGAAAGATGTTGGGACAGAAATCAGAGATCGGGCCGATCGATGTGAATTGACAATTAATGTATTTGTGGCCATAGCTGTATATTGATTTGCTGTACATTGAGAAGAAGTGGAGGTCATAGCGTCCTGAATGTAAACATGTTAACTGTCAAGAGGGGGGATGCTGTTGAAGGACTGAGGAGTAGCATTACGCACTGACATATCGTTTGTGATCTTGGGCACGGTACCTGACCCCAATTGCTTGTCCTTTGAATGAGATGTAGAGCTTAGATTCCTTGTAACTCTTGCATCTGCCACGTCAAGCAAAAGGCCCAAATCTCAGTGGACAGTGAAGGGATATCGTCTCCACTTCGGCAGAGAACTTGAAGGGACATGACACCATAATGACAAGATAGGAAGAAGACAAAAGAGGACCTATATTGATAATTGACAGAAACACCTATTAAGAATGGAGAAGACCTAAATCATTTATCTCACCAAGAGTATGAGTTTCTGACATCTTCTGACACTCCAGCGAGTCTATTCCCCGAGGATATGAAGACTACTACCAACCCTTTCAAGTAAAGTGTCATCTCATATCAAAGCACTCAGGCAAGATATGTAATATTTAATGAAATAATCCCAAGTGAACCATGAACTGTCAACCAGATTCAGAAAACCCATTTGCTAAGTGGATTCACAGCGAAACAGAATTCAAAATACTTAAAGATCTTTACACTTTCTCCAGCCAGTGAGGGACACAGGTCTGAGTGTTTGAGGGAGGTCACTGTAATATTCATGCTCGGTGAGCCAAGCATGATTGCGGAAATCAAGGTAATATTCTAATTTTCTGAATAGCTCTATATCTATCACCACCCACTCACCAGAAGATCTAGACTGCCTCAGCTCAGTGGCTTGGTCATGGGGCAGATTGCCATATTTCATATTCAGCAATACACTATAAAGCTTCTAAATCTAAGTTGGCATCTGTGCCACAGTGCCTTGAAATGGCTTAGGTTGAAGTAGGCATAGAGTTGGCTTCCACCACAACAATTGTCTAAAGTAGTCACTTTTACAGGCTTTGTAATCTGTTTCAATAGGTGAGAATCAAAATTAAACCAACAGCTGAGAGAGCCACACGGGTTCCAGCCTATGCTGTTGTAGTGATCTTTGTCAGGAGGACATGTTAAGTTGGATAAGGCAATACTTCTTCATAACAATTTTGCCCATGGATGTTCTACATAACAGAAAACAATCTCATTTCCATAATCTCATTTGACGACGAAATCTAATTCTCCAGATTGCCATAACATCATCATATTCGAGCCCACTGGTTCTGAATGGTAGCAATAATAATTCAGCAGTGATTAACAATGTTATTGTGCAAAAATCGAGATTCTGTTGAAGGAAATGAACATTGTGCACGCATTCGGAATGAAGAGGAAAGATTGGAGACAGCTGAGGAAGAGACAAGAATTGATCACGACTAACAGGCAATATTGAGGCACACTTAAGGATCTGGTCTCAAACAAACAGCCAAGTTGCCAAAGGATGTATCTCCACGAGACTGTGGGTCTCAAAGCTGGTATTTACTCATGCTGTCACACACATTTTTATACTCCTTTTAAGTCTGAAGTCTGTCTTTGAGGATGCTATACAGCAGCAGGATTTCATTTTTATGATGATGGTGATTTGTTCCAAAGTCATACTTACTTGTATATTCAGCTCTAAATTTTTCCACTGACAAAATCGTGTGTACTTCTCACTGAAAATGGAAGAAATAAAGAATTGATTAGGAAGATTCAGAGAGCAGCCTCAGTACTAGGAGGGGTCAAGAGTGAGATTATGCACATTTAGTCTTTATTTCATGAAACAGTTTTGAGACGGCCCCATATTTCTCACTTCCAAATGAATCATGATTTCTTTCACCAGCAATGCACAGCGGGTTAACGAATTTCCATCGCAGCTTTATGACACAGGTATCCCATCATGCTTTCAGTGCTGACAACGCAACCTGTTCGCCACACCGGTAACGTCTCTTATCATGTGATTCATGTCCTCGAGCAGCCGCCATCTACTTTCAGTAACGTGGCTCGTAAGTAGCATAATTTCCACAGAGTAAGTCGCGGCATATCTGATTAGTTTCTTAATGTGCAACCTGCTATAAGAGAGAACGGCCAAATTTCTTGGCATGATGAGGAAAACCAACTCAATATACAAGACTTGCCAACAAGTGACCCATCAATTTTACAATCTAAATAAAGCCCACACACTCTTTGTGCAGTTGTGACAAGCACTACAGTCAAAGAGATTGCCACTTTTATCTCTGTAAATATGACACCAGTGGCAAAATGAAGTTTTTTTACAATGGAATCAACACTATTGGTGATGGTGTTAATGACACAGCTCGGCCTTCAATTAACAGATAAGGCGACAATTTCATGGTTACATAAGATAATGAAATTAAAGGCAATGCCGTGATGATTGATTTACAAGATCACACGACGCCCTCCCTTCATCTTCAATCTTATCTCAGAAATGGAGAAAAAGATGAGACACCATAGCACGCATGATCGGAGCCATTGCCGTGCAATGATAAATTTCTCAACTTTTCGCTAAAAGCGTTACCAAGCAACGCGTTCATTTAGCTTGGATCCTGGTACTCAGTCATAGCATTGCTTTTTACAACACCACTAGAGCTAATTATGAACCAGTATTTAGGCTGATCAAATGCTTTTGTAGGATGATTCGCAGTATCCTTGTCATTAGGGGTACTGCAGACGGTTTGTTGGCTAGGAGACTGATTTAACGGGGCAGCGCTGTCTCCTTTTTCTCAGGGCAGGGGAGTGAAGACTCTTGGCCATGACACGACACTCTTTCCTGAGAGGCTGGTTACTTTTCAGTCACCTATGCTTCAAATTTCAAATCTGCTGCACTGGTGTGATTGACATTGGCAATTAAAGACACCACAACAGAAACAAATAACCTGGAAAACACGCCAATTTTTTCAGTCTCCAGACATGTATAGCATGATCAAATGGCTAATGATGCAGCTATAGTTAACTTATCCCAACAACCACGAGATCAGTACTGCTATATCAGTAATGAAATTGGGCGCCAATTTGTTTCCCCTGGGGCAAATGATGGCTGAAGAGTTGATGGTCTGAAGGGGTAATCTGAGGTCATTAACTGAAAATCGTTGCTCAGCGTTGAATTACACCTGCACAGATTGGATCAGTAAGTAAGCCAGTAATGTCAGAAAGCCTCCTGCGACAGAAACTATGCCTGAATACTCCACCTAGCAGCAGCCACCAGAACAAGGGCACATTGGCCACCAGTCCTTGATTCCAAGCTGAAGCTCTTGGAGTATGCATCATGAGAGAGCTGTTACACTGCAACCTAGGCGATTAAGAATCTGCCACCTTGGAAGTCACATGATGCCCGATTCAGCCAAGATAATGACAACTCCAAGAACAATACACCTATACCCATTCAATCCCCAGCCCTAGGAATGCTCTCTGAGATAGAATACAGGTTAGCAAATCTAATCACTGCTCTCATATTCATAGAGAGGAGTCAGTAATGGGCCATTACGCTAGATTGGCCCAGAGCAACGACAACCGTCTGATGAAATCCACAGGCGCGTGACTGCAGAGGAACATTAACTTCTCAAGGCACCTAAACACGGAGCTCTTCCTATTTGACTAAGTTCATCATGAGGCTGGTTCATGGGGACCTCACCAGAGGGCTCATCTATGGATTAATAAACCCATAGTGCACCCACATAGAGGTATGTTCTAGATAGAAGAGATGGTATGCCCAGTACGTTTTCTGGGCGAGATTTAATCCATTTATCCATCAAGCATTATAGACTGGTCAGTAACCAATGATCAACTCTTATGAAAGTTTTGAGGAAAAACTTACCTTTCTAAGAATTTTTCAAATATATGTCCTCTTAATGAATTACATATTTCTTCAATATATGGCTGCAAAGAGAAAGAGAGAAAACATCACACTAAAATTGAATGTAAACAACCAATCTGGTATCGAATGCAGTGTCCTCAAAAGAGAGGGTGACCTTAATAGAGAGGTGCTGACTAAGGGAGGTTCCACTGTAGTGTGTTATCAAGTATTACATACACCTCATTGTCAGTTGGTTCAGCAATTAAATGGCACAATGAATATTTCATTAACTACTCGCAAATTGTAATTGGATGAGATAGATTGGCAACAAGAGGGAAATGAAAGAGAATAGAATACACCCACTAAACTTTTGACGAGGCTGATATTAAGCAGCTGCTTTGACTGAGATAACTCATTGTGATAAATATGAGTTGCTATAACGCTGGTCAACAGAAAAATCAAGCTGCAACAACTGGGATTCCAACGACAGATACTTGGATTGCCGGCCCACTCTTCTACCATCAAGCTATTACTTGTCAGACACCTCAAAGTGATTGAATACTCGTCTGACTTGCATACAAAATGGTCTGTGGCGATAAATGGGTGTTAACTCACGCTGGCTCTCATAAAGGGTTGGTTGACCAGAATAAAACCAACAGATACAACCACCACTCTAACCTACTCACCCTGAATCCCCCCCCCCCCCCCCCCAAATGGAGAAGCACAATGCATTGAAAAAAGCCTCCTAGGGTTGCTGCTACCATGCTGTCACCTATGGTTAGCAGCAGTGTCTGACCGCTGGTAGTGGTAGCCTACCATGTGCTACAATCACACAGCTTTCAGACATTTCCATCACCAGCTCGGCATTTTTTAGACTGAAATACGCTGTCTTAATAACATTTCACAACTTTCAACTAAAGAACAACCCATGGTGGGTGATAACGAAGCACAGATTGATAACCAAATTAGTTCTGATTATCTTTCTCTAACGTTTAAATGCCATCATGTTCATCATAATTTATCTTTTTCTCAAGCTGTCACATATAAGCCATTGCCTGGAGAAGAAACAACCTCTAGACAAGATTGAGTGAACACAGATTGTATCAGTTTGACTGGAAATTGGCAGGGGATATACTGAACAACGGTCAAAATGAATCAAACCCTTCACACTTGGCCGTCATCCCACTGAATTCAAATTAAAGGGGAATATATACATAGCCATCAGCTTGGGGTCAATTTGGTTTCCTTCAAGTGGGCTACGTCATATTTTTGTTTCAGCTTTGAATGTATTTCTCATATAAGCATGAATAATTTTGCATTGCTGCCAGATGGGAGAGGGGTGGGAGGATATTGGTACCATCAGATTATGTGTAAGTCATGAGATGCGTAGAGCACTGCACCACAAATTCAAACCCGTAACCCAGAAAGATTTGTAAAGCACACCAGAAGAAGAAATATTGAGAAATACAATATCTTCATCGAAATATTTTGCTGAAAACTGTTTGCAGGATTTCAACGAATGTAATATTTCAGCCAGGTTGATAGCATAAGCTGTTTGGAATGGCAGTATATCATTCAGTTTTTGTCACTTGTATGAGAAGCAATATTACACGGCGAGCGGTAAATTGCTTTCGAGGCAGTTATGAGCTGTGGAAGGTTTACTTAATAATATGATTGAGATGCTGAATAAAACGATATCGGAAATAATCCATGTCTTGAAGAGACGGGTACCGACTTGAGCTTGGTAGCCTTGCACCAAATGAAAAGTCAGTGGCAAGGCTAAAGAGGTTCATATACATCTGTCGCAGTGAGTAAAACTAGCCTGTACCGAACACAGGACTTGTGCCGCTTTTGTTCAAGGCCTTAGAACAGACCTCATGAATGTCACGTGATTGGGCCACCTCATGAAAGAAGCCAAAGAGAGTGGCAAAGATAACATTGTGTCATCCCTTCACTCAGGCTTTTCATCAGCGGAATACAGCCAAAGGTTGACTTACCTCAAATACGTCTGCAGCTAATGCCCGGATTTTCTGTGCTTGTGTCAACATATCCTGCACGTGGTCGACGGCTTCTTTCGAATATGTCTGAAAATAGGCCAGAAAGTAAATGTGACAAACGATGCTGGATTAGGAATCTCTCAAAGGTACAGTTCTGGTCATAAGAAATATCAACCAAATCAACTTCCGAAATACATGCAATAAGCCATCATCTTGTTGATGTTTTGTAGAATTGGTGAATTGTCAATACTATTGCGTGCAAAAACGTCATCAATCCTCTATCTTCTAAAAGCTACAGTCATACTGAGTAGTCACACGTTAATTCCATCTCTGCCGATTCTTCATAATATCACGAATTCTGTCAATACATGGCAAATTCGCTTTTTTCCTCAGCAATGTTTTTTAAACTTTGGCAATTGATTTCAATTCAAATTGACTTTCTTTACTTTTTGAGTCACAATTTGTTCAGATTATCCATGGCTGGTTTTTCTTTCTTCTTCTGTATACGAATGATAGAAAAAATGTGTCTTGATTTATAGATTACTGTGGTTGGGAGTATTGGTGTGAATATCTACCAAAGACAGGTGTAATCTGTTGCGTGGGACAGAAATACAGCAAAGAAAGACAAAGCACAATGCAACGCACAACCATAATCCAAATGGAAGACCTACGTGGGCAGCACTCTCATGCCTCCAGGGGATGGCAGTGGGGAGCCGGAGCATCAATATCAATAGCGATATTTCAATGCAAGTATATTTCCTTTCTCTGGTGTCGATTTCATATAGCAAGATTCCTATGTAATTTTCAACGGCAGGTGACTTTAGAAATGAGATTTTGGCAGATTTTCAGACTGACGGAGAACAAAAGAGGTAAACTGTCATGACACTCAAAGCCAAGAAGACATCACTCAGTGTTGTGGGATCAAAAGTTTACCAAATCTGACATCGAAAACTTGTAGCTGGCTATCTAGAAATTGGACACAACTTGTCTTGCGACGTTGGGTGATATGAATGAAGACTGCACGTCAGCAAGAACCTTCAACTGATCACAACTTTTCCACCCCCTCATGAGCGCTTCATTTATTCCTCCACACAGTGCAAATCTATAAACGGTGAAACCTCCTTTAGGAGACATCTCTCTTAGTAGGACACCCTCTCTATTAGGGACAGTGGTTTCGTCCCAAATTTGTCATTTCTATACAACTTGACCTCTGTAATCAGGGCACTTCCCTACGGAATAGCATTTGTCCCAAGAATGTCCTTAACAGAGAGGTTCTACTGTAGTTATAATTACACAGCAGCCACGCAGATGAGATATTCCCCACGGCATTTGATTCATCAGAACTGATATGATTACAAAGACTGATACGTCCCTGGTGAAAAATGCATTTCATCAAATCATATGAAGAACAATCATTCTGCATCGAAGGTTGGATAGCAACAATAGCCAGACAGGCGATATCAACCGCATTTGTTAGATGAATTTATAATTATGGTGCAATCCTACATCAGCAATGACAAAATGAAACTGTGGATAAATGACACTATCGCCTTGGATACGTGCCAACTTGCATCACGTCCAGCCTGTACAATTCAAGGCTGACAGAAGATTTTTTGCATCTTTATGTTTTGAAACACTCAGTGCTTGAAAGAGGTTTCGCACAATTTCTAAAATATTTCACAATAAAACTGGTTGCTTAGCAACACCATGTAATAAGAACAGGAAATAAGAGATTTTGAAATGGTACCAGATAGTTCCATTAACTTGGAAGCTTTTTGCTATCTGCCATTAACGTATGATACAAAGGGAAAATTGCCTTCTTTGAAAGACGTTTAGGAGAAGCAAAAAGAATAGAAACCAGATCTCATTTTCAAAAGAATAATCATGAAGCTGAAGGGTGGAACAGAGCTAAGTTCTTTACTTGAAACAATACTAAGAACCTTTCAAACCCAGTGGGCAAAGTGTGTGTGGGGGGGGGGGGGGGCAAAGCCCTGGAGAGTGTGGGGTTATCGCAGATCCCTGCTATAAAGAACAGGTTCCTGGTGTAGAGTGCAATGACCAACTTAAGCTGCAACAAAGCGATATGTTTATTGCTTATCATGATGACCATTATTGAAGGCCGCTGCAATAAAAAGTGTTTGTCTGTGGGGGGGGGGGGGGACTTAATCAAATTTAGATGTAGGGCCAAAGAGTGCAGAGAAGATCAGCTTGCAATTCCTAAAGCAATTACTCAATGCTATATGTAACCATGCAGTTCACCAAATCATCCCAACTTAGCCAAATTAGCTTGAAAATGATGGATGAGATGCCTCTTTCCTGATGACTGGTATCAAGTGACCTCATTTAAGGGATCAATAACACAGGAATCCCATCACAGAACCAACCATAAGTCCCGCCATATCCATGCTCTGAGCAATCAATAAAAAGTAAGGACAAGCACAAGACATGAAAGATTCCAAGCAGAACTGATGTAATCTTGCACCCAGAACAGACAGCCCGAGACAGAAATATTTCTCTGCTCCACTGAGCAGCAAATCAATCTATATAAAACTCACTTTCAAATTTCTCCAAGAAACAAACTCATTACACAGGAAATTATACTTTTATATAAGATATTGCTAAGGGATTTAGCATGTACACGTAAATGGGTGAAATCTACACTACACACCCCAGCTACCAGATGATTTCCAATGTATTACACCATGTACATGCTTGACTGAGAAACAATCATATCGACAAGTCCCCTGGCAATGATTGATCGGGTCGGATCAGAGGAGCTGGTACCCATGTGGTTTCACAAGTTTCTTACAAATTCAAGGCAGTGAAAGTCCAAGCAATATGAAGTGATGACTTTATCAGCCACTGATGAAGGAAGATGAATGACTCCTTTTGTTCATGCACCACCTGTGTCTACAACCTCTTCTGTCAAGTAAACAATGATGAACTAACACAAGCTCATCATAAATCTTTGTACATACTGAGAGGGAACAATATGCTTCGGGCCATTTTCACCATTTCTTTGCTGAATTAACTTTTGATGAAGGAGATAAGCTAAGCATTGCTTCACTGTGGACTTAGATTGAAGCAAAATGGCATAATGAGGTCTGGGTGCGAGACTTGATTGAGTGGCTTTGGCAATAATGAACCAGACTCACCGGTAATAACCAGAATAGTTAAGATTCTGGCTGGACCTTGACTGCCTCAGAAGAGGTGTGAGGACGGCAGTCAACATCAGCATACAATCTTTATTCAACAAAGATGAGGATGCTGCTACTAACTGACTTGTAATGATAGGAAAGTCGCTTCAGTCATTAAACTGGGCAATCAATCCACCCACTTGCCACTTGCCAAGAAAAACAACTTGGAAGTACCATTGACTTTATTTCCACTTCAAAGCGAGCGTGTTTTGAAGTCAAATTAGTCACTAAATGCAGATTTAAGCAACCAAGGCAGTATTTGAAAGTCAAAGCAGAGGATAGCATTACAAGCTTCATGAACTTCAATCCATAGGGGAAAGGGAGTGAGCACTGTAAGTGGCATCCACAGCCTCAACTACAATGCAAGGAACCTTGTAGACAGGGTTATTCGGAGGTATCTGGTACATTAAAACATTTGGCCCAACGTTCCTTCTAAAGATAATTCAAGAATACTTACATGTGACTGGGATAATAATTCCTTCATTATAAATTGATCATATATTTCTTTTCCTGTTTTTATCCTTTCATCGTCCGTTTCTAACTTTTCAAATTTTCTAATCTGAAAGAATAAAGGAAGACACATGTTTAGATATGTTGCTGGCTAATAAGAAGTTGATGGGATCTGTTAAAGACAAGTAGCAAACATCTGCTGCTGTTGAGGCACATGACCTAAGGATATGATGGTTACAATGATCTGAAAGCAGAAGAAGTTGAACACATGCTGAGGAAACTCTGCCTCCCTGAAAATGAGCAACAACTGAAAAAAGGGCCAATAAGGGCAGGTTTCCATAGGATTCGTGTTGTTGAGTTATGTGTCATATGTCACTTGTCATGATCATGTGTTAACTGACTTGGGCTTGAGGTGACTTAGCACATTGTATGTAGCCCACTCTGTAAAATGTCTTATTCGTTATTTGAGTGACCAATGTAAACTCTATGGTCCACATCAGCTGTCAATATCAGAATCGTTCAGTGTGAGTTCCAGTGCGCAACAATTCAAGCAAGTGCATGGTGTCTCTAACAGCCCACACTTCACCAACATCTGTAACATGAATTTCCTTTCCAGTTGATTGGACTCTGGAATGGACAGCCTGCCAATGAGCATAGCATTGGACCTTCACCGACACCCGCCCAGTTCAATTTACAAGTTCAGCAAGCTACATAAAATGAATAAGAAACCAACATAGGTACAACCATAAGCTTTGAGCGCAAGATGTTGGTGGAATATGTTCAACTCCTGACCAGCAGATCACTTTACTGAAATCAGTTTTTACATCTGCCTTTTCTTCATGAATGGCAGAGCATTACTGAAGCCTTGTCAGCCAAACAACAGACAGATGTGTATATAATACCTTTGTTGGTTTATCACAGGTGAAATGATAGATTCTTACTGCATGATTGCTGCCATGGCAACGTTGGAAAGATATCACTCAATGAAGGAATTATCCAAGCATCTCAAGATTGTGTCACATAAACAATAGCAATAATCAAGAGATGTGACTCAAGAAACGCTAATCGAAGTCATCATTTTTCATTCTTATGTTTCAATATTGTAGACTGAAGACACTGGGAAGGTTCGATACCTGTTGACTTCTCAGTCATGTTAGACTGAGGCAGAGGGGGAGAGGTTGATGGAAGGGGAGAAAAGCAGTGTACCGTGGAGAGATGAGAGATGGAAGATGGAATGCCTGAGAGGAGAGACAGAGGAAGAGGCCAGGGAGATAATAAAATGTTGGGGGATAGACAGTGTGGGAGAGGGGTTGTGTAGAGGGTAGGAGAAGCGCAGAGAGGAAAAGGAAGGTGAATAGCAGAGGCAGAGGGTAGGTGGTTGACAGAATGGCAAATGAGGGATTGGAAGGGAAGATGTCAGAGA
The DNA here is from genome assembly GCF_910592395.1 of Lineus longissimus. Classification (NCBI taxonomy): domain Eukaryota; kingdom Metazoa; phylum Nemertea; class Pilidiophora; order Heteronemertea; family Lineidae; genus Lineus; species Lineus longissimus. The sequence goes on along the minus strand of NC_088309.1, from coordinate 25,726,750 downwards.
GGGTATCGAGTAGCTCTTGGACTTGGAGCTGGGCATGGACTGCAGATGAGGATGAAGAAGGGAGAAGAACAGGAATAAAGGAGGAGAAGGTGAGCGTGAGAGGAGTCGAGAGTAGAGAGGAATTCACTATACAAACATACTATGGCCCACAACTTTAAATCATCTTTTAGACCATTTCTGGAATAGACCAAATAGTTTTTATGCTCAAATAGCATACCAGTTCTGCGCAGATCCCTGTATATTCTAGTTTTGAGATGTGATCTATCAGTGTCTGCATCAGGTTATCAGACAATGGCAGGTGGTTCTGGCAGCATAATCAAGATCAGTCATCAAAAAATAAATATGAAATTGAAAATTTCGTTCTCTCAGCACACCTGAAGTGCCAAAGCAATTTACTATGATGACAGGATTTACATTGTAAAACCTGAAAGAGGTTCATGTGGACGATCTGATGTTGATCGTGGTAAGTGGTAAGTGGTAAGTGGTCTCTTTCCTTTCCTAGAGCTCAGCAAATTTGCGCTCCTTCCTGTAGAAATGACAGATACAACAGCTCTGCAAACAGGCGGTGAGTTGTGAACACTTTCTTGGTTTCTACTTCACTACCAATACAACTGCCAAGCTGTGCCAGAAATGTGTTCTCCAGACCAGCGAAAGGCTGTTTCTATCTGTTTTTGTTTACTTTGTTTTGTCTTAGAACTTCTTTGGAAATGAAGAGAAAATACCATCCGCCATATAGCGATTGAGCTAGTCTTTCAGAACTGGATAGCTACCTGAGACAAGTGAGCTAGCAGCTGTACAGTAAGTACAGGGGCACAAGCCTTTGTTTCAGTTTCCCCAATATTGACCACCCAAGTAAACTAGGCTTCCACATTGTTACTATGGCAACTCCAGATTCAATATCACCTTTCTCACAGGTTTATGTCACAACCAAAATCTACTTGTGTCTGTTTGATGTTGCAACCATGGATCTGTTCTTCTGACAGAGGCAAACTGAGAGCTTTTATGATGATCAAGCTCTGTAAGACAACAAATTAGTGATATATCCATGCAATGAAATCATTAACGGAAAAGCAATCTTTGTGGTAGGTTATCTCACCGAGGCAAAATCTAAACCTGGCTTGACTTCTGTATGAGATTGTACACCATCTAAAACGTGAGTCTCAAGATGATTTTGATTTTGTTATTTTGAAAAATAAGAGTAAGCACTGAGGGATTCAGTTACTGCCCTAGCCTAAGGACGCACATCACGTAAGTCTTGACCATCAAACCCATCCAACTGATCAGCCGCACAGGAATTGATGAGAATTGTGGAAGTCGCCAAGCTTTCCCATAAAATATTACTAATGACACGACACCGATGGTGTTGGGCCCATAAAGCCCATTAGGCTGATGCACCTTAAAGGTTTAAGATGATGTGATCTGAATGACTCTTATACAAGTTATGTCATCTCTAGTTTGCTGTACAAATGCAGAACCTTTTGTACAGAAGCTATACAATGAGTGCAATCAACCAACACTGGCACTTAACTAAGTACTGGTTTCACCTCAACTCGAGAATACAATACTGCAGAATGGTGTACACATCGCTGTACAGGCCATATCATGAAATCGTGACCAGCCTGCATGATCAGCCATCAAGGGGATACTGATTCAAGGGAGGAACTACACACTTAGCCTGAGCAGTAAATACACCCAAAGCAGGAGACATCAGACTCAGTGATATTACGTCTTATGCTTGCTGTCTCTTTCCATTTATCTATTTTTCTCAATTAGCAGATGGGATATATTTAGTTCTGAGTTTAATTTTTTTAATAGCCCTTGAGTTTGATCAATTAACATCCTGCGGGACGCCTGCCACTTCTTCTCCCACAGGGCAATGAACTATCAAGCCACACAGGCATCATTGACGATTCTAACATACACATCTCTCGTGACAATTAAACTTTGGTGTCTGGTTGCAATGCTTTGTTTTCATCCCTTCGTTCACATTCAAATGGCAATGACCACCAAAATACCTGTTTACTGGGAAAGAGGTGGATGACATTTCCATGCCTAACAAGTCAGTGACCTTGCACCTTTCGGAAACTGGCCATTTTGTCATAGATCTGGGCAATAGACTCAAGATTAGAGGAACGGTGTCAGGTTTTGAGGCCGAAAAATGGCTGCTGCAGTGAAAGGGTTAAGCACCCCCAGCTACTTGACATTTGCTCATTCCTGCTGTTCAGCTGCAAGTGCCGACTCTCAAGTTCTTATAAATTAACGATACAGGTACTTTTTCTCGCCTCAGGCCTAGGTAATGATTATTCGATCGAACACATTTTGTGGTAGAGGGGAACCTGTATGTATATGCACTCATCAAGACGTAAGCAGTGGTTGGACTGGCTCAGAGTGGGAAATATTCGCACAGCAGCCTCAACATATCCGTGGTTAGTTGGGTTTATTGTGAGAAGCAAGCACAGCCTGCGGGAAGTGTAGAAGTCATCTCCAATATTGCTTTTTGTTATTGCTGGTAGTCAGGTAATATAGCAGTGTGGCTTGCACACTCTTGCTACACTCCAAGTGCACAAGGAAAGAAAGTCTCTCCAGTGTTGCTTTTTGCTGTGGTCATTACCAGCGTCTATTAGGCCGAAGTTACATAGACCTCATTCGTTCATTTCCAGGACTCATTTGCCCCTTTTGCTTTCTTTCCCCCGTGAATGCACGGCCTTGTGGCGTGAATTCACCGAGGAATAAAAGAAAAACCCAGAAAGTGACTCGTGGTAAATGAACGAATGAGGTCTATGTAACTTCGGCCTTACAGTCATACACTGAAGGTATTGCCATGAAGATTGTACATGTGTAGCTTTGTACCACAATTATGCGAGCGCTACATACACCAAGTATAGCTAAGCTCTGTACCGTTCCCGCACCACAAAATCAATAACATTGGGTGCAAAAAGCAATCAGTAAGGTCTAGTCAGCATCGACACATAAAATCAGCATTTTCAGTTAAAATTAAATGCCAAAATATGACTCCACTCCACAAATTTTATATCAAGTGTTTTTAGTTTCGCTTAAATTGGTATGATTGAGATTGTGAGAATGGGTCTTGAGAGGGAAAACATTGGTATACAGATTGTATGGAGACCAACATATCTGAAAACAGGTCAGATCACAACACTGTATGGTTCAGCTGTCACCAATAATGCCTACATGAAGTTGGTCATAGTTGCATTCAAAGCACAGAATTATTCAAATCAATGTATTTGAATTACACTTGTTTGCTGTTTTGCATGCTTGTTGACATTCTACTGCAGCAAACAGCTGTAAACAACCCACAACTGTTGAATTTTTTATTCAATCCCGAGTGGTTTTGGTAGAAAAAGTGTGGTAAGCTTACATTTGGATTTTCTGAATGGGAGACCAAACGCACAGCAGGGTGATGTTGGTCTTCATGAAGATCAAAGGAGGTTTTTGCCCTTCCCTCCAATAGCATCTTGAGCATCAATGTTAGATTTTGGCTCCCCTCTTTAGAATTCAACATCACAAAAACTTATTGTTGTTAAAAGTAACAGAACAACACATGCAGCTACAAAACCACTGAACGCAAAGTGTTTGATTTTTAATAGAATCTTCTCAGCTTATAACGAGAAACATCTAATCGATTCATTCATTATTAACCTAGATATTGGCACCTGAGGCATGTAATGGCCTTTTTTTAAAAGTCACAACAGAAGCATTTAGCAATCAATAAATCACCTATAAATACACCCATGGGGTGATATATGCCTTCATATATAGATTCTCTTCGGTTTCTATCACCATGAATAGATAAATCAAAGCACTTAACCATACTAATGTGTTCACAATATACATGTGTTATACCAGTTTTGAAAGGTTCAAGATTATAACACATTTTAGCTCTTTGCCTGCCATTCTGATATAACTTCAAATTCTCATCAGTTTTTTGCAAAACAGCATTTTCCAAATCAAACTCAGAAACTCAGAAACACTGAGCACTTGCAACTTGGTTAATGATATCAAATGTCAAGGCCCTGTAACCTGATGTATCTGGCATGATATGCCCCTGGACCCTCTGCAGCCCCCACTCCCATCGAAGCCACAGAAATCACTCACTTAAATGTATTCCCAAGGTTATTAATCTGATAGTGCCGACCATGATTTCACTAGGCAAATTTAGCAACAGTAATCCACCCAACTCATATCCATAGCAACAGGGCTGCTCTCTTTAGGTCAGTGGCTGATCAGCGCAGGGAAATCCGTTCTGCTACCAACTACATTAATAGGTAGCGTAAAGTGTCATTTAGAACAGAATGTGAGGTATCTGGTGTCGGAGACTGTCACACCTCAATCTCCACCAAGGCTGTTGTGCCCCGACATACTCCTGGCAGTAAAAGCAATGTGATGATGTGTACAATTACTTCTACGCCTCCACACACCTTGTTGTAGAAGCCTTCACGATTATCAATGTCGGCAAACCTCTTCCTTCTCGCATCACTGAGATGGATAGTCTGAGCGCCGTATTGACAGTCAAGTCACGAAGTGAAGTGATGGTGTACCCACTGGCGGCCCATTGACAGCATTGATAAGGGAGCGTTAAGATGTCATAGAGTGGTCCGATTTGCATCCCAATATGGACTAAGAGATTTGCAAGGAAGGCGGCCAATACATGAAGATAATCGAAATTCTCCATTTGATATCAACTTCACGTTATGAAGATGGGGTATAGTCCCCACTCCTAAGGATTGCCAATGAACACGAGTCACATAATTCTTGTGTAGAGTGTGCTGTCCTGTGAAAGGGGCCAGCATATAAAGATGCACCAGAAAGTGTATGCTGACATCATCCGTTCCTAAACTGATCGCAAACATTTTCTGATGCATCCAAGAATCACATTGAGTCATGTCAGTGGCCACTACAGACAGCCAGCAGCAAACTGTGTAAGCGGAGTCACACCCCATCCACTGTGTAGTACTCAAAGCTGTTTGGCTTTCGCTCAATACAGTCTTCAAAGTAAGCAAGGCAAAATTCCCCAGTACGCATCCATCGCCTACCAGGTACCTACAACATATTCAGTGAAGACGAGACTGCTTCTTTGCCAGTAATACCAGTAGTTTATTCACCCAATATCACCAAGTAACAGGCAAAGTGACATAACCTGGATTGGCTGCCAAACTGGACAGCTAAGGTTGAGAACTTGTATATAAGTGTCTGACTGGTTTATATTCCAAGGCAGTCACAAACAACCTGAGCCTTATATATTTAGGTGATGGCCACCAACAAGATGTATACACAGCTGCCACCCCCTCACTTAATGAGGCGTCTAGATACAGACCAGCAGCCATAGAATTCTACTCACACTTGTTAACCTGCTGCAGCTACCTGATTCAGACTCCATCGCTACGGGCCGATTTTTCATCAACCACTTTTTCCGAGCAGTACAGCGCTGTAATGTTCCTCGTTTAAGAAAAGTTCAAGGCACAGGATAATCGTCAAGGGTTACTGCTTGTGGGCACCTCAACATGGTTATCAGGGTCAAAGCCTGTTCCCTAAAACGACTCCATAAAACCGCAGAGAGAACAGTGCACTACGCTGATTAGGAAGTTTGTTTCTACCAAATCTGGCCATATTTTTCTTGTCAATACACCCTTGTTGTTAAACTGGTCTAATAGTCCATAATACACCACAACCATAAGTTCACTATGGCCACAAAAGATACATGAGGGGCATAGCTGTATCCATGGCAACATTTATGAGGATCCTTTAGTAGCAACAAATGTCCACTATTAACACGAGTAGATTGAACTTTCACTCGCTGCTTCTTGATTTCCACCTGGATGGAACTCAAAATATAATGTTTACAGAACGAGTCAAATTCTAGTCACCTATTTTAAAAGAATCGTCCCCTTTCTCAAAAAGCTTTGAGACCCTAACCAACTTCAAACAATAGGTCAAATTTTGATATGAAAACAATAGATATTCTATCACTTTTAATGTGACTAGTTAGAACTCTATTTATACTTTCCGGAGAAACTTTATTGAAGGTCAAAAGATCATTGCGATGAAATTGAAGACCCAACTCAGATGTCAGCTCGCAGTACCATAGCGATGTATTATTAGATTATACGCATTCACGGAAGCTAATTATTTCAAAAACGAGATGAAGATTGTTTGCCATTTATTCTTTATTATCGACACATTGAGCCTTAAGCAGGCAATCTTTAGATGGAATCAGCAGGTACGTCTGCAGGTGCCGGAGGAGAAAGCAAGAGGATGCACTGAGCGACAAACTATGGATTTCGAGAAGCAAGAAAAACTCCACCATCAGCTTGCCCCCATATCAAATCAAAGTAACAGGCTAATCTATTCTGAATGTCGTGGCCAAAATCTGGGGGAACTCGGCGTCTCGTTGAAGCAAATATCAGGGCTAACCTAATTTAGTGAGCAAACTCCTTGCCCGACAGGATTAGCGTCAGGGTAATACGACCAATAGAATGCACTCATTACTGTCACAGTGACATAACCTATTTTCCTTTATCGCCTCTGATGTCAATAACGCCACTTCCTTGCCTGTAGAGTGCGCTGGCAGAGATTACTTTTGCTGGGCGAGAATTCACGGCAAATCATTCATCAATAACACTGCGCTGGCTTAACCTAGAGCAATATTTCAATCAGTATTGCTGCATAGAGTTTGATGTCATATGGCATCAGCATCAGGACTGACAGATATTAACTCTCATAATAATGATGACAGGTGGGGGGAAGAGAGAAACCAGAAACTGAGGTATAATGCTCAATAGGTTTTTTTTAATCTGACACTAAGTGGAATATAAATCTCATGCACTTGTGAACCAACCAACCGACTAGGTTGTATATCATGCCTTGTGACACTGTCCCAAAAGATGTTGTTTTTATTGGCAATTTTACAGCAGGTGAGTGGGCGATCATGGCGGAAAGAAGATGATTTGATGTCCAGAAATCCTGAGATAACGTAACTGCTATCTTTGATTTATATAATGCAGACACCAAATATCCTAAAGCCACGATGCAATCTGTAATGTACATCCCATCACGAGTGGTGAAATGGAAACATCCATGTGATTCCTTGAACAAAGTGTAGAGTTTGACAACATCATGGTTGATGGTGTCGCCACACTACTGCCTGACAACAAAAGTACGCCTTTGGGTCAGTGACATAACTTGATGGCATTTTTTTCTGCGATAACATCACCTGCACTGCCTCCATGGCCCAATCTGCACTGCCTCCATGGCCCAATAGTACACAGCAGTTATGCACACTAGCAAGGACATTTTTGCAAACCTGATGCAACACCTGAGGAAACTTCTTCTTCAGCGAGCCATCTCCAACTTCGAATCGTTTGGTTGCCTGGATATCTCTATTGATCTTAGTGGTAATTGGAGAAAAGAAATCTCCATCGTACCATAAAAACGGAGGCAGTGAAACCACCTGTGGCAGTTAGTGCCTAGTCCAGGCATACCTAGAATGGCGCAGCACCATGCCATCTCAGGTGCACCATGCCAGCCCAATCTTCTCTAGACTCACTTTTTCAAATCACCTCTAGCTAAGCAGACGCCTTCCTGACGACTCTGAGACAACTGAGTCAACACATCCCACTACTGACACTTATCCGAAAGGAAAAAACAAGATCATTGTGAAAGAAGAGACTGGTAGGCATGGGATTAGCCATGTTAGCTGCATTAGCCGTGTTAGCTACTTGCATAAAGTGACAGCATCCAACTATAGCTGTCAGTGCAGCTCTATTTCAAAGTGTCACATTAGCCACCCCTGACGAAGGTAGAGGGATATTTTAAAGGGGCACCTTTGGCATTGGACTAAGGAGGATTCTTCCTCATATCATAGGTATCCCTTTAAGGAGACCGAATCTTGCCATCGTGGCACTGAAATGCCACTGATCTTATAACAGTAGTGTCTTGCAATCGTGCTATTGAGGAGGAAAGTGTTGGCCCTATTTTATATCTCACTTGATATTGTGACATGCAAGGCTCCAGATATCGCAAAGCCCCTTTAGGAAGATCAGACCAATCCCTGTTCATATCAAGGTTAGAGAAGTAAGATGCTCCACTGAAAGTGCTCCAAAAAACATCCTATCACAGCCATATATCACATATCAATTTCCGCCCAACATAATCATGTCGACAAGCCTCGACACAAGGGGCCATCGAAAAAGCAATCTTCTTTCTAAATTAACTGATATCAGCTTTTATAACAAAGCTTCTCCTTTTTGTGTCCGAAAACCTGGTCAATTTGTCCACAAGCTTTCAATTCTTTTCTGTGCAGAAAAACAAATACACTGCACCGAGCAAACAAAATGCAAAAATTATGGATTTTTCCCAATGGTTGTCATGGTAACTAAACATCAATCAAGTATTTCAATAGTAGATGAGGGAAGCCGTCCTGGGTACTCAGCAAGGCATACAGAATAGGACCGAGTTCATAACGCACCATCAACAGCTCGGAGCTTTCAGCATTTCATAGTGTTTTCCGGCAAATGAATTTTTATCATAATGAAATTCACATTTGCTTGCAGTTGCGATAAGAAGGAAGCCTCTCAACCACAATTTCTCGGTCATGTTCAGTTTGTTTTGAACATATGTCAGCTGTGTAGCCATTTCTAGCCTTTGTTCAGTTGGGAATAAGCCCTCTGAGAAGAATTCATCATAACATGAGTGATGCCATTTTAAGGTGCAAAGCTAAGTTCTAGAGAATACGGATCAACAACTGATCCTGTCCCTTTCCTGCCATGTTCTATCTTCTTCTTTCAATAGAGAGGTTCTGTCGCGTTGTTCCGAGATAGAATAAAGTCATGCAACGAATGAGGAAGTCATCTCATTTCTGATGGCACGGCAATGGCCGATTCCACTTACCAACAAAAATATGAATGAACATGAAATAACCGCAACCATAATACCCTCTGATCCCCTAATGGCCTGCCAGACTGTATCCGAGCTGCATTACAACTGACAAAGAGCTAGCGAGATTTCCAAAGGTCTATTAGAACTGGTACAGCAGAATCCTCCAGCAGTAATCACAAAATTGGATTAGATTCAACTATATATCACTTATGGTCCCAAATGGTATTTGGTCATCGATTGGTGAGGCAGAGTGGCCAAGACTCGGTGACAGTAGCCACACGACCAGAAGATGTATGGGCATTGATCACAACCACTGCGGAGTTCAGTACTTAGGCTGACCACAATGGTCAGTTTTAAATGGTTTTGAGTCAAGTCTTCAAACAGCTTTTTCCAGTACCGCGGTACTTGGGAATGTTTATTAGAGAAGACAGCTTTTCTTAACTAGTCAACCTGCAGAGATGATGCCGCCAATCTTCATCCCTATCCACTGAAACATTGACAATGGAGGACAAACATTGAAACAAGAGAGAAATCAGGAAATTCCTGAATACCACCGAGATTGTGGCCACATTACCATCAACTCCAAACTCAAAATAACACATGCAGTCACCCACAGCCGACTACAAACTTCTGATTCAATCAGTCAGGGTCATTGAAAGGACATCAGAATTTGCAAAAGACCTTAAACCTTTTTAGAGGTTGTTGGCATAGGGATGTTGGCATAGGCACCCCTTCAACCCTTTGACCAAGCTGACTATTTGAGCACAGTTTTTAATCATCCAGGTCAAAGCCAGTCCATGGGGCAATGAGCCAACTGTTGATTCTGTTGCATAAAAGTCAAGTCAGTTTAATAGGAGAGAAACAGATCACTTGAGTAGACAAATCATGACTCTGTTAGGCATTGTTACCACTATGTTTGTTGGAGTCAACTCAGTTCACTGAAATTATTTTTTTTCACAATATTGATTATATAAAGCTAATAACTGAGAATAAACTACAGGGAGCCTATCTGTGAAGGGTGAGTGGCAGGTCAAATCATGAGACAATATTTAGAAAAAAATAGTTTTTTAAAGGGGTACGCAATTTGTATTCAACCGTGGGTCAGGAATATATTTTATGCAAAATGTGGAGCCCCTGTCAACCAAATCCTGGGCAACAACAGACAGCACACCAACCACCAACAATTTTCTGGCACAACCTCAGTTTATGATCAGGAATACATCACAATTATCCAAATGAATGTAATCAGCTCTCATGATCAGGAATTTCAAGAGTTGAGTCAAGTTTAGGGCATAATAAAACATATCGTAAGGTCAGTGATTACAACCTGTGAACTGAATGGACTACAAAATGGAATGCAAATGGTCATAAACGTGCAAGGCAAATGAATGGCTGTACATGTACACCCACCAAATCAGCAGGGTTAGTAATACGTCTGAACATGATTTCCGATGACAAAATATCTCATGAATAGAAAATGGACATCAAAACAGATAAGGTTTCGATGACATTCATCCACAATACCTGTACACTGCGCCAAATATTGGTTGGTACCCAGTAAAAGGAATTTTTAACAGACAGCTAGATAGACGAACACCACATACACGCTCTTGGCAAGAATGACAGTTGTGCCAGGGTTCGCTATTAAGTTGTGTTTTAAATGCTAACATATCATAACATTAGCATAGTAAACAAGCAATCGAAGCTTGAATTGTAAAGGTTCCATTCAGGCTCCAGGTTGCACGCAAACACAGCAAAATGAGCACCATTCATTGATATAATATTACCAGGTATAATCTGTAATTATTCATGTTCTATACATGGGGAAATCCTAGTCCCTGGGGATGGTCCAGGCAGTGTACTGTGGTTTTTCTTTGGTTTAGATAATCATCACATTCAATAACCACTACACTACATCAAACACATACATTAGCCGCACTTACACCACCTGAAAATGGACCACCAATCTTGGTTCTTGAACCAATGCCGCACCATCGAAAATCCACCAAGCGCTTACACCAGCGCTGCAGCTAGTTATAAAATCCGGCTACAGATGGCGCGCAAACAATAAGCAGAACGCAGAAAGCCTTGGCAGAAAGCGCCATTTCGAAAGCGCCGCCTGGAGCCGAACCATCTAACTAGCTAATTGCCGATCCATTTGCGCGTACACCACGACAAAGCCGAGCTTTTAACAAGCCGGGCGAATTTGGACCATCAAGCTTGGTGGGACAAATTCGCTCGGCAATTTGTATCGGCAATGGATTGCCGAACCAATTTGTCGCGGCAATGTGGTGGTGTAAGTGCAATTGGTCCACCAATATTTCGTGGTGTAAGCGCAGCTTATATCAACCGTAGGCATGAACAAAACGATGCACCTAGATGACAAAAAAAAGGGAACCGGGTGGTGTTTTAATTGTTGACATGATATGGTTGGATCATAAAAAATTTTAATGGCATGTTGCACATTACAATCACTATTCACACTCATTGATTTCATCCATTAAGAAATCAATTTAGTTGGGCACATCCAAAATAAATACTTTAGTCATGAGATGAAGCAGAATCAAAGAGTTTATGAGCCACAACATTGAGGGACTTTCCTTGCCACAGGCAACAGGACTACATGTATGTTGGTGGTCAAGTACTGGTCTTCACAGTCATCTAATCGACATGGGATTGGCTGCGCAACACTAATGGAGTTTTACAGTGGCGCCACATATGGCAAAAACTCGCTCACAGAACAATATTCAAGCATGACTGGCCGACAGTGCTCTCGATGCAAAGGGTATAATGCCTTCCATCATTGATAGTCCATACCATATAGCGCACCGAAGACTAAAATGAAAGCAATCTCCAAAACAAATATTTGTCTAGCATCAGACATTACCAATGGCAGTGGGATGTTGTACAGCCTCCATGTGGATGCATGAATATATGGTATGCCGGGCAGTAGCCTCATCATGACAACAGCCAAATCCAACAGAGCTATGATAATGCAAAATATATGGATTGCGGTGTCTGCAGTATCGGGTGATCTATGGTTGCATCTACAGGAATGTATGTTTGGTGCAAGATTTCAGCCAATGAGATCATTTTACAACAGATGAGTTCAATTTCAAATGTATCTAAATGTACTGTTATAACCTCAGACGGAGTATTCTCCATCAACGGCAGTTCCCTCTCACATCTTTACTTTGGCCTCGCCCATATGGATTTCTGTCCCCAAGGAACATCAACCCCACCGGCAAGGTAAAGTACTGCCCAGATAACCATGGTCACCACATACAGGTAACACAGTTAGCATGTTACTTGCAGTAATTACAACTTATGTAGTACATCACCACAATACTAATCGGTGAACACTTCATCATGTGACCACACCCATGGCATCTCCCACACACTGAAAATCATATTCACACCCACTTGGTACATTATATTGTAAGGTCAATAGCAGTATCTAGCACTAGCAGTAGCAATAGACATTTCAGTCAGTCAGACAGCCGCTGCTTTTGGCTCCAACACATCAACTTTCACAGAGATTTCGCATTCTCAAACCAAAGCCAAGATTACGGTTCCTGGGCTCCGCCATAGTTTCAGCTTCAGATTTTGAATTCGGTGGTGCCAGGACAGGAAATAAACTTGAATCAAAACAATAGCAAGATAGGTTATGGCTGTGTTGGCAGGGATGCGAACCATAATCTGAAATTCTGGCTTCCTGGCCTCTGTGTGGCCAAGGGAATGCTGAAAATGGCAATCATCAACAAATCTTCCAAATTCTTCAGGGCAAGAATGCATATTGATGACATCACTGCCCTCTGATCTCCAGCACCCCCAACACCAAGTTCAAATTACCCCTGACCACCAAAAGTTCTAGGGTCTCTGAGTTGGAGCCAATCAGTCCCCCAGAGTCTCAATGCTCTTCTCTATCATCTCAAACACACTTGCTCTAAGCGGGAGTCATTAGTATTCCAGTCCCAGAAGGACTGTTATTATTGATGAATATGACACACAGATTCAGCATTACATTCAATCCTAATTGGACAAGACTGACTTTCACTTTGATGGCCGACCCATGAACTGTGGGTGTCAGAGTGGTGAGACTCTCTGTTGTGAAGGACCATGAGTCGAGTCCAGTCCTTGCTCAGAGCACATGCCAGAGTTAGGAGACCATGATGCAACTCTCTCTGCAGCAGAGAGGCTTCGTTTCTAGCATGAACAAAATGACGTCAGTCTCTGAGACTGAGTGAGAGTCACTAAAATGTTGAAGACGGAGCAACAAGTGAATGTTGCAATGCGCTACAAAGTAGATAAAGGGACGAATAATTAAGAGAAACACTGGCGCGGCCGTTGTTTTTGCATGGATGACGCCAAAGAAGAAGTTTTTGTCTAGTTTTCTTTCTGATTGATATTATAACAACCCACAAACAGGCCTACTGGTTGTGTTCAACGCCTGACAATGGATAATTTGATACCGATTAGTATGCAGCCACCTGGTGTTTCTCAACAGTAGTTTTCATTGCCATTGGCCATTCACAAAGCGATATGCCTATTCATTTAATCAAATATTGAAAATAGTGAATTGATTACCCTCGAGAAGAGCAGTTCTAGTTTGATGTGTTATTGTTGATACATCTGTGATCTGGGCCTCAGCAGATGCTTTGGTTGCACAGTTAGACAGTATGCAGTTACAGTCCAGGCCCTTGTATGAAATACTGATACAGATACTCAACTGGGCATGATACAAGTTTTGACGCTTAGACAACAGCGCCACAATTTAGCATCCTACTAAAATGTTCAAAGCTGATTTGTCACGCAATTAAATTACCAAATAACATAACAAATAAATCGCAGAATTCTCAGTTCATGTGAATGAACTTTACGCGATATCGTAATCCACATCGCATGACAACATTCACACGCTGGGTTTCTGAAGTAAATCACGTTATCAGCAAGCAACCAAAAGACAATTTACATAGACCAGAACATTAAGAAATGCACACAAGATCTTAGCACATTTTCAGACAGGATGCCTCCACACCAAAAACTAACAATTCGTCTCCATGGTGACCACTGGATTGCACTTCTGTAGAGCGTGGTTCCGCCTAGCGGTTGAATCCAAAAGATCATATACAAAGGAAATCAATACTGCGTTAATAAGCAACTATTAGGGCTTAATTTGCACTTTGGCGAAAGCATGAAAGTCATCCTAATCATGGAGGGATAGAACAATGATCAGATTCACAGCTTTTGAAGGAATTCACAAACTGATCACATCTGCAAAGAAGAAACTTGACAGAAACGGGAATAATCGAAAGTGAAAGGAAGCCATGCATATTCTGTGTACATGTACTGTACAAAAGATTCAAATCGCTCGTAGTGCAGGAGAGTATACAACAAAATGGACTAAGGCAAGTTGCTATGTCCTCAGAAGACAGCGCAGTAGGTAGCAAATGCTGGAAGTGCTTGCCATTGGGTGATATGAATAAAGACTAGTAAATGATTTTACTTCAGTTTTGTACAGAAAGGCCTAGTGTAAATGTACATGGGGTTTTCAGTAAAAGCAATTGCTAGTCTTTATTCATATCACCCATGGTGTTTCCTCAGATGGGGAAACCACAGTAAGAAAGCTTCAATTCACCAGCGGGTGTTTCCCAGTGAACTCTACCAGAACGGTCATTCCCACTATTGCATTCCAACAGGTTTGCAAGGAAGAGACCTGTGCGTCTGCATCATTCTGTGGCAAGAATTTTCTCATCTCGCCAACAGAATATGCACATCCTCCGGTACAATCAGAATACCTGGTTCGTATCCCTCACAGTGGCATGTTTACAACCACAACTTGATTGTGAGTGGTGAACGATGATAGTTGGCTACTATAGGCTATGTAGTAGCGTAGAAGGAAGACGGACTTGCACATACTTGCGTAGGTGTGCAATAGCAACTCGGAGGCAGCAAGAAATAATACCAAAGTTCATACAACTACAAGTACAGGTGGAAAAAGTCTGTCCTAACTCTGTAGAGGTTCAAAACACTTTCACTTCAATGGCTGCTTCAGTTGGGGTATTCGCAGGGTATACCATTTACATGCTTCAGGCACGAGAGAATCAGTTAAATGGTGCATAAATATTTTAAGCGCAGCTGGTTGATCCATATCCAGGCAGCGATTTGCTGGCAACCTTTATGTGCATTAAGTTTGATATTCAATCTGCTAAAACGAGTAAAACTCATAGTTTCAGTCTACCAGGGTAACTGAAATTGAAATTGGCCATATTGGCTTTCAATCATGTCTGCATCGCTCAGATATTGGATTGGTCTTGAGTAAGATTCTTATCACAAAGTTGGGTGCAAGGGGCGACACCAGAAGGTTGTCACTGTCATTGTCACTGTCACTGTTCCCAGCCATGCAAAGTTACAAGCAAAGTTTAACTGATGTGATGGTACTACACCGAGAGGATAAAAAATCTTCTCTAACATCTCTGCAGTAATCTTACAGTCTCATGAAATGCCTATGCGAAATGGTGAATGGGGAATGGTTCACAAAGATTGAGGCGAGGACATTCATCCGGAACCAAAATATAGTTCACGAATGCAAAAGTGTGAAACAGTTCCTTTCGAAAATCAGCAAATATTCTGACTATTCTTCAACTCCTATTTGGATGAACAAGACAAATGATGAGAAAACAAAGCATCAGCGCTTATTCACACAGAACTTTTTTGTACCAGATAGCCTGCAGCACAATCAATTACGCTGTTCTACATAGGTCACACACGGCCATTTGTATTCTATGTCAGTCCACTTGGTCTCCACTGCTGTGAGGCCATAATCCATGGCACAATGCAACAGGTAGAGACAGGTGGTAGCAGAGGAGAAGTTCAACTAGCTCAAGCTGCCCCAAGCGTGGGATGCGAGTCTATTACGGCCACTTGGAGCCAGCCACATTCACACCACTTTACCAAGGCCCAAAATATGTTATCCTTGGGCTACAAGTGGCCGTTTGCAACCAAAACAATCGTCATTATACAGTCCCTGTTAAGAGAGAACAAAGCTTGTTGGTAGAAGGTTTGTGTACAATTTCCAATGCAGCCAAGAACTGCAGACCAAAACGGGCACTCCAGGGAGTATTTGTAGCGGCCAACAACTGGCGCTAGGTCAGTTTCTCGCATGACAGGACTGTGGACTTCATCAAGTCATGTAATAACATGCCCTCATTGTCAATAGTCATTGCATGCAGGATATATACGCCAACAGTAAGCTCGCCTTTTTATATTTTCCCTGACGTCATCATTGACCACCACCTGTTGCATGACCTACATGTACACAAAAACTTATGCTGACTGTGCAAGCTGACAGTCAAACCATTGGCATTATTGACAACACACTGTTTATTTCAATGATATCATGATATGCATAATGAAATACAATACATTAAAAAAATTAATATAAATTTATGTCAAATACAATATTGACATCTGTAGCGAGTTTCGTCATCCACACACAGAGCGATTTTTAAAAGCCAGACGCGTTATTTCATACATTTTGAAAGTGGCAGTCGTAAAATAGAGCAGAAAAATCAGCCTGATCAGATGGCTTGGGTGATATAAAATCTTTGCCAAATTAGGAATGTTCAAGTTTCTGAGGCATTTATACATAACATAACATCCAAAAACCTGAAACATAAAACATGTAAAAAGGGCCACAATGCAAGAAGATCAAGATCCGAGTTGATCACCAGGGACAAAATCTATGGTAACTATACACAGGACAGCCTTATGCCCCAGCGACAAACAGTGCAGTACTGGTCAATGAGATACTTTCTGCTTTGTGCATGTTGAGTGCAGCCAAAGCTTCTAAAGTTCTACTGCCAAGCTATACCGCCATAGGCCAGAAGCTCTGAGCACAGGGAAGTTTTAAAAATGTAGGTTAATAGTGGCCAGTACTGTACTACAAACTTTTTCACCCAGTATTGTTTGGGATTAATGTCACAAAATACATGAGACAATAATATGGAACTTATAACAAGAAAAATGAGCCACTGCAAATGGAATGAAAAGGTGATGCTTACCTCTTCGTAAAATTTCAGTTGAGGGACAGGCTCCTCACACATGTTGCTACAGTATTCCTTGAACAGTAAAAATCCTGCAAAACAGAAAATAAATATTACTATTTACTCATCAAATCAAGCTTTTTTGCTGTAACTGAAAAATATATACACTCTTGTTTCATTCACATTCACTCCTGGCTCATACACAAGACATTATTTGGTAACTTTTATTCATACATAGGCTTTATAAATAATCATAAGAACAATCATCATCATCATCATATCATTAGTTGTTACTTATTTCATCGTACCTGAATATTTAAAGCGTATTGATCAATAGTACAATGTGTCATTGCAATTACTGCATTGTACGCTAAGTAAACAAATGTCTTGTTACTGAAACAAAGCTTCGGAGAAGTAATGTAGGTGTTCCGCATTGTAACATGGAAAACATTACCTTAGGCTGTTTAATAATTCAGGATGTCTCTGCTATTAAACTGGTAATAAGCCCAAGGACAATTGAGGAAGAGATTATTTACTTTCTATTTTCAATAAGTGTGGGATGCAGGATCCAAATCCCCCCCCCCCCCATGGTGAAATGCTTGAAGAGACGCCCAACAGTGTCTCATAATAGAGATGTAGACCTACCGTAGGTTAAATTAGCATTACATAGGACGAAGTTAACTTAGGACTAAGAGTAGACTACAGTTTAAGAGGAAAAGTAGATTTCTCCTAGTGACCAAAGCATTCAAAGATCACAACAGACACCTGCATCTACAGTAGAGGTCTACTGAAGCATGCCTGGTTTGTTTATGTTCATATTCAAATAAGGTATACATCATCATGACACAGTAACCAATGGCATTTGACCTGAAACAAAATCAGCCACGCATAGAAACTTACCCAGTTTCTGATGAAATATCTTGTCAAATGTCACTTCGCCCATTTTCTCCAGATGCTTGTGCATGACACTACGGACACTGTGAAGCATAAAAATACACAAATAAGTGAAATGGCGACTTGGATTTATAATGAGTTTAGGGCGAACGGACCTGAACCAGTGAACGAAATGAAAAATTGGGTTGGTAAGAAGAAGTTTTGTAGGAGAAATCGGAGACTGACGGGGGAGGGATTTGACTGAGGCCTACCTTGGGTCCGGTAGTACAATTTTCTTGCTAGCTCTGGCCGCTGGAGTGGATTTACTCTTCTCCATGGCCATGAGATAGCTCACATCAGCCAATACTGCTTCTAGGTCCGCCATTTTGCTTATCTTCTTGAACCAGCCTAATGGCTGTTCCTGTACGCGGAGTATGTGACCTGTGGTCTCAGAGTAAAAAAGATTCGCTAGTTGACTTGGCTCCTCCAGCACAAAAAGTACACTTATCACACCAAGATAATTAGTTTCCAGTTCTTATACTCCGTTTAGGTGTAAATCCACTGAAAAGTTCCATAGATCCATACCGAAACAAATCCTAAGCAGTGGGGGTGCAAACCAATAGTGGCAAAGCCAATCTGCAGAATATATTATTGTGGTGATTGCCCTTCCATTGGCTTGGCCTGCTTAGCTGTGCATAGTGACGGCAACAAGCGTCACAAATCAACTCTTAAGTCAAATTATCCTGAAATCCTGCTTCAATAACAATACCCGGACAAACTGTCAGTTGGTCTTCGGCTAATGATCCGCATTAATTCGGTCCTCATAGACGAACATTTATACTGTTAGCAGAGCAGCTGATGCTAACCATACACCCTGTACCAAAGGCTACACCAAGAGCCCCCTAGTGATGTAGATGTCTCTCCACAACGTCATACTCTTATGTCGGTCATGGACATAATGGAAATGAATGAAAATGGCAGCAACCTTTATCTTATTGACTCAGATAAATCATTTTGGACAGAGTAAGCCAAGAGACATGAATGAACTGCTTGGAAACAAAGTCACAACCAGCCGGATAAGGCTCAAGTATAATGTGAATATATCCTTAGAGTACTCGAAGATATACCCCAGCTCATTTTCGTTGGCCCGATATTACTTCCTATTGGATAGAGGATGGCCTGCACTGAGGGCCAGCACCTGTTTCAACCGAAACTCCACTTAACTCCAATAGAGTTAATGAATTGTCACAACCCAATCCAGGACGTCTGGGGACGAAACACTCTTTGATTTCCTTATACATGTAGCTTTATCAATATGCTTTCCTTTGCCACACAAGACTTGGGCCTCTATCATTCATATTGGCCTGGTCACATAGTAGGTTCAGTATGTTTCAAAACATAAACGGTTGAGGATCTTTGCCATCGAACTCGTTCATTGGTCTGCTTTGAGATGGATTATCAGGTGTTGATCTGCTCGTGCTGCCCTTGGCTCTGGGTGTAACAGCATTTGTTATCTCGCCAGATCTGGTTGTGACAGTATCTGCAATCTCATCAGGTCTGGTTGTGACAGCATATGCTGTATTATCAGGTTTGGTTGTGGCATCATGTTATGGTATGGTTGTTGCAGTATCTACTGTCTCTTCAGGTCTTTTGTTCTGATTTCATGCAATCTCTTTATGAAAATGATCAGGCAGGTATTCACCATGTGAAAAAGAGACACATTTTTCCTAAGGGTGGAGACAAGGTCCGCCCTGTAGAAACATGGTGCACTACGTTGAGAGAGTACACATCTAGATCAGACAGAGTACGCATAGTGAAGGGGCAGGGCACATCCAGCAAAGACTTGGTACACTCTCTGGCAACATGGCGAGCTATGACGGGAGGGCACATCCAGAAGAGACATGGTGCACGACTGTCTCATTGGCCGAGAGTCATTTCTGCAGGTAACAATAAAGAGCGACGGTAAAATACACAGGCCTGTTGCGGTGGAAAACAAAAATGTCCTCGTTTTTCACTTTCGCTCCGATGTCTTTGAACAGGGTGACAAGTTCATGTACTCCAGGGTGGCCCAGAATTATTATCCCTCACACAATGGATACACAATAGAATTCTATTGTGGAGGGGAAAACCTTTCTGGGCCACCCTGCAGAGTTACTTGAGTTTCCTCATCAGCCTCAGGTGGGCCAATGATTTTGACGGGGCCCCAGCTAACGCCATCTGAGCTAACAAATTGGAACGACGCGATTACTTTAAATCACCCCGTCCTAGGGTGAGAATTTTGCCCCGAAGGACGAGTTATTCCATGAACCCCAAACATCGTGCTGACGACCGTTGCGATCGCAGCCTATCTTTATTCCAACCTACATACCGTACAGGACCCTTATATACAGTACGTGGCATTACTCCTGTGTGGACGTTTCATGTGCGTACTATGTGTAGTATGAATGGCCAACGGCAGGGGAGCCAGGAGCGGGCTCAGGACACAACTAAATCTGCGATAGGGTCCGTGTACATTCTGTATACATGTATATACATTTTCGTGATTTAAAAAAAAACAATGATGGGAGTTTCATCAAACTTTGCAGAAGTGTAGTCCTATGTCTTTTCAATGTCATAAGTGAATTTGAAAAAGTTCCAATGATTCTAAATTGGTTTATTAGCGTTTTCATGAGACACAATTTGACACAATACGGGGCCGTGTTAATATACTGCATGTGAGAGAATATCTAGAAAAATATTGCGTTCCTATTTCATAATCGACCGAAATTCTGTTAGTTGATATCGTTTAGTCTCCTGTTAATTCGAGGAGTGCATTTTCCTCCTGGTCACCTAAATTCCACACCCAAGTTCTCCCTCTAAATCACAGTGAGCTAGAGCAATACGATAAACTCTAGATCTCCCAGCCATTCTACTACAGGACAGGAAAGGGGCGAATAGGCACATTATCCTCCAGGTCACATAAATCACACACCCAAGTTCTCCATCTAAATCACAGTGAGCTATATCAATACGATAAACGAAGTAGGCCTCCCCACCCAGTCCCGTAACATTGTTATAGTCGCCTTGGGACCACTAATTGAACCCCAGTCATGGCGGACCTGCTACCTTTAGTCACCCTTTTAAGAGTATAAAACGTCACATCAAAGTCAGCAAAATGTATAGCATCTATTATGTATAGAAAGAAATTACAGTCTCGAATAAGGCCGAATATCTCGGACGACAGAAATCTATCTGACGTCACGTTTACGAATGTTTGGTCACGGTCTTCATTCTATGGCGTCTTGCTTCTCCAGTCGCTACAGTCTTATCGAGGACCCATGGGTCCTCCAACTTCTCCGCCTGCCTTTCGGCACATCGGGCTTCAGTGCTCGTGGTAGAGACGTTCATTGGAACGACGGAGACAGGCTTGGTTGTAACCAGGACGGCCCTTAATTTCTCCTGCAACTTTCGCATCTCCTTGTGCACATTATCGTAGTAGACATTGAAACCTCCGGTCACCACTGGAATGGACAAGCCAATTATCACAAGCCCGGAGATCGTGCAAAAGAAACCCACAGCATAACCACCGGTACTTTTCGGGACCGTGTCTCCGTAGCCCACTGTGGTCATTGTCACAACTGCCCACCACGCGCCAACCCAGACCGACTTGAATGTGTCCTCAACGCCAATCTCGACGGCAAATATTAAGAAGGCAAAGACCATCATACCGATGTTAATGCACAAGACGACGGTGATTAGCCCATAACAGCTCTTTCTCAAGACCATCAGGAGGACACGAAGACCGTCGAACGTATTCGCGAGACGGACAACGCGAAAAGGACGCAGCATCTGCAGGACCATGCACACCAACCAAAGCCATTGCAATCCCTGAACCTCCAGGTGTCGTCTGATCAAGCCAAAGCCTATGAACATTCCGAGGATATACGTGATGATCACGATGATATCCAGGATATTCGTGAAAGATCTCAGGAACTGTTTCTTGAAGGGACAGACGGCGAACCTGACGACGAATTCGCCAATCAGGATGAAGTTTAGAAGAGCGTCGACGGCATATAGCTCCAAATGTCGTCGCCCCGTCCAAATTATTCGCCATTTCTGCGTATCAATAAGAGCCGTGATATTCTCGAACATGTGTTGGTATCTGATGACTGTACCATTTTCGTGGTACATGGCTCTCTCATCAAACATCAGGCCATATGTCACCAGGGAAAGACCAAGGACCACACCAACGAAGATCGACCAAGCCTGAAAAAAAGAAATATTATTTTTAAAGCCATCCTACACTCTCCCTGGCCGCATTACAATTCCACTTCTGTGGTCTGTGACAGGGATGTACGCAACATAAAATGTAAAACACCGTGATTGCAATGAAGCACTTTATGGTGCATAAAGCATTGTGCCTCATTTTCCGCCAGCGGTTATGGTTAGGATACCATAATCGCTGGGGCCGGAGCGAAATGTTGAAGCAAACAAAATCCCATGAATACCTCACTGTTGGTGATAGTTAGTTGTCTCATTTTGCCGAAAACCTCGGCCAGGCGCCTCCGTTTTAGCGTACATTTTCGCTCCGCCTTCGCTGTGTCTGGTGAGACCATCAACATCTCCAGATCGGTATCAATCAATCATACCTTTGCTAACTTGGAGGAGACCGGGAACTCCATGAAAAACCAGGTGTCCATTCTCTTCCGTCCCCATCCGGTTGAGCTGGCGCGAATCTCAAGACTCTCGTCCACACCACAACAGATCTCGTCCGCGACTGCGCGTGCGATCTCCCGCTCCGTCACGTCTTTCTTGACCTTGCCGAAACAACATGAAGCCACCATAGTCTCTGGGATGTTCCAGAACTCCAGCTCTTGAAGCAGTTCGCTTCCACATGCATTACTTGGCAGGTGAACCTCGCCGTCCCTGTGCGCAGACAGGATGGACTCGAACAAACCTGGACGTCTATCGAAGAAGAATACCCCCGTAGTTTCGTCATAGTGTTCATTAATGGATATGGTACATCCTAACTTTGACTGGGGGATATTGAGGATGGTCTGGCGCTCTGTCTGGAAGACACTCCCGCCAACGTTGATCTTCATGATATCCATTTTAACATAAAATGCGCATTTGATTCTGTCTGTCATATAATTTACACATACACGAAAACCCATCCTCCGAACATCCCATTTGTTTAATGTGTTAAATTATTCAACTGGAGAGACAATTTGTTGTGGTCATAAAACGAAAAGTCAATGAGCCGTGAACTTTTTATTAGTCACCACGGACACCACGGACAGTTGTTCTACCATTGTTGCATGACCAGAAAACTGCCTTCCTTTATCAGCTGCATCAAACAGAATACATGCGCATTGGAAGACGCAATTCAACTCTACAGTAGTTTTTGCTACTGTTGTCAGAATACTTTTACAATTATATACGGCACATAGGCAACGAACACCAGAGCAACGCTTTCTGATATGGTCACCGCTGTTCATGAAATAGTCCGTATGCGCCGTTTGTCTAGACTCCCTGGGGAGCCCATCGCGTCATCCTAATACGTTCGCCATGAGATTCGAAAAGTACGAAAGTACGGGATCTTAACTTGAAGTAATGGATTTGCAAATCATGCTGTCCAAAGATGGTTCATGAAGTAGTCATCTCCTTACACAAGCGAACACTTGAAACAGAGTTCTGCCAATTTGTCTTCCTTTCTCTCGAACCTGCAATTGTTTTAGCAAGTTTATCAATATCAGGAAGCCTACCTAATGTATCCTGTTCCTCAGACTTATTGCTATCACCTAAAATTGTCACCTTAGGTGCCCCTTTCAAGTCAGGGAGAAAGTGACGGCGTCTCGTGCCATTCCGGAGTTTCCTCCTGCGCTTAGGCTGTGACAACATACTGTCGAAGGCTCTCAAAAGTTTTCTGGTCCCACAGTGTCTTAATTTTAGTAAGTCGAGATATGACGAAGGAGCAGACGCCTCCTTCATAACGTCTTTTGTATGAGGCAAAAATTGAGAGGTATTTCTCTCTCCTGTCCCTGTCTGACTTGAGCCAGGAATCTTCCTGTCTTTGCTCACATCGCTGACGCGTTTAGCGACACTACGACGACGTGACTGATTTCCAGCTGCTATCGAAATCCTCCGAATCCTGGTTTGCGTATCAGGTTGGTCATCCTCCTGGATAATATCGTGTTGGATCAAATCTTTTGAACTTGCGTCGGCCTCCATGCGGCCAAGCCGTCGCACCCGGGACGATCTGGTCGTCTGCTCATTTAGATTCGGGACATTGTCATCCGATTCATTCACATGGGCTGCGGCTGCGGCAGACTCGAACTGTTCATTTTCTGGTTGTGTTTCAGATACATTAGATACTTTCTTATTGTTCGTCTTTCCTTCAAAAACTTTGACACTTTTACCGCGCATTGCGGCGAAATATGGCTTGGTTCCTCTGTAGGAGACCAGGCGATTTGTTCCGTCGCTCATCTTCTCAATCGTAAAGATACTATCGCTCATTTTACGGCTGAACTTTGCCCTGTATTTCTCGCTGCCTTCAGAGGAGACAGAGTCAATTGAATGAGCGCCATCGTCTGAAACCGGCGACATCGCTGTGAGCCGGGGAAACCTAGACGCTGCGTTGGAAATTGGCGGCAATGATCCCTCAGCCCCGTGATCACGTGTCTTCCCCTTGACGTCTGCCAATCTAATAACGCCATAGTGAGCTGTGGAGTTCAGTCTTTCGTTGACGTGATTACTTATTTTGAGATTCGACAAGAATTCTTTCACGCGATCGTCTGCTGTCTTGGGTTCGGAGATGAACTTTGGAAGATCGTTTTCCCTCATTCCCACATCACCTCTCAGGCGTCTGCACCTCTCGTCGCGTATCTCCTGCATACGTTTCGAATAGTCGACCATGGATTGCTTCAATTTTCGCTTGTCCTTGTCAAGTGTGTGTATCTTTCTGTCCATCTCATTCCTGTAAGTGTTGATGGTACGAGAGAATTCCACCTCCCGCCCTGTCAGCCTGGCCAGAGTGGACCGGCAGTACTCCACCCTCCGCCCATTGGCCGCCTCGGGGTAGTCGATAGGGACGATACGAAATCCTGTAAGAGAGATGGCAGTGTTTCAGCTTATGTTTGCAATGGTTAAACAATAAAAAAGACAGTTTTTATACTCAATAACAATGATAT
This sequence comes from Lineus longissimus, assembly GCF_910592395.1. Classification (NCBI taxonomy): domain Eukaryota; kingdom Metazoa; phylum Nemertea; class Pilidiophora; order Heteronemertea; family Lineidae; genus Lineus; species Lineus longissimus. Next base: position 25,701,768 of record NC_088309.1, on the reverse strand, counting down.
CTGTAATTCATATCCCGGTAAGTGCTTTTTTTTAATCCGCTTATCGTATTGTGGAAGTGGATTTGCTTGTAAGTACATGACCTCTAAGTGCGTTCTGCGTAGAAAAACACACGACGAAAACAATTTGAATCGAACAAATTCACATTTTCGACCGGTCCCAGAAAAATGACAACAACATATCACATAAAATAGTGAATGAACTGGTAAAGAAATCGCATTTACGGACGCGTGGCCAGGCAATGGGAATGGCCCGTTTAGGGACCTTGGACTGCGCACACCAACACCGTTGCCGGCGAAATGAAAATGGTGCAATATTGTCATATGTACTTGATAGCTACTTGATGTACAGGGTTTACAAGTTCATCACATATTCCATGACTTTAGGGTAGCCTACGAAGAGAACCAAAATCAAATATGACAGGAAGGTCAAGAATGAACCCGATATATAGCGTGGCGCAACACTTTGGTTGATGACCAGTAGTCACCAAACGCCAAACCAAAGAGACAGTATCACCTCTGAAATACCGTCTTTGTTACGAGCTTGAATTTAGGTAAAAACCTGAATTAAATTTGATTGATGGCCCACACTTACCTTTATTCATCTTGGAGAATTCACATCCTATTTCGATCTGTTGGGGTGATGTTAGAGAAGTGTACTATCCGTCCTATCAGTTCTCCATGTCGCAACCTACTGGAAAGATGTAGTTCAAATAATGTCGTAAATCCCACATGAATTGTCGAATTAAGTTCATGAACCGAATATTAAGCATTCACAGAAGCTCGTTATTAATCATAATCTATTAATGCTTGGATTATCATTTGCCTGGGGTGCCTGTCAAGGAAAGTATCATGCCCGGGTGACAACGTTATAAGCAGATTGTGACGCGTCCGTCGTGATTATTCTGTCTCTCTTGTCGTGGTCCTATTCCCTATATCATGCCTGCTGACAGTTTCGTGGGGCAGAAGTTACTAGTGTAAGTCTCCAACATCTCGAAGGTTCTGGTAATGGCAGATGTCTTTATCACGAAATTCGACGACAAGATGAAACTTGATAATGTCCAACATCTCAGAATATGTGAAAAGCATAGGAAAACGGTCTAATATGATGGGTAGTACAAAGACATGACAATCTGGTGTTGGTCAGTATGATTGCCTGTCAAAAGACGGGGCAAGGTGATGATTGCGTGTCAAAAGGCAAGGTTCCAAAAAGAAATGATCAAGGCGACGTTGAGCTTGTCTGAAGATTTATTCAATTAGAAATATCAGTCTCCTCAATTACAATAATATTCTATGACTTATAGCTACAAAAATTGTATCACAAACTTCATACAGCAATGGCTTCCCCACTGAATATCTAATTTCTAGGCATGGATGGCAGGATCAAAGAAGTTTCATTTAAACAAAGAAAACTGAATATCCAGGGCAAACTGTCCCTAAGTTCATGGGGACTGTTAATTTTTCATCATTTCCATCCTTAATCATCATCTACAAGCCTTAACATGATATTTTTGTGCCAGATGTGCAAATGTCACCTCCATAATCAGCATTGAGAAAACAAAATGTACGTTTTATATATGTTCTTCCAAGCCCAGCGGTAGTGTCTTTATCCCCTACTCACCACAAGCATGCAGGAAGTCCTTTTTGAAAGAAAATCAATTTAAATTGAAAACACGGGACTGTCAATACTTCAGTGTCCACCGGTTTAAATTCTTGAATGAAATAAGCCCGATAACTCAATCTACATGACACAATAATGGCATCAAAAATAGTCCATAAATGCTATGATAAATCACAATAAGAACACAGTTTATATCCTTCCTTCTGATAAAACTTGATCATGTCAGCAGACATAAGGATGTTCATTTCATGTTCACGGTCAGGTGACTTTGAAAAGCGGTCTGGCCCAGCGCCGCAGCCACCGTCCTCATCGACGTTAACATAGCCTGGATGCACCATGAGTTCACAAGTTGAAACCTCTGGCAAATACATGCCACAGTCACCACCTCCTCTCGCATCAGACTCCACCTCCTTTCCCTTGCCCTCCGAGTTCCTTGCATAGTCATTTCGTGGCAGGATATTTTGAAAAGCAGACGCCAGTTGCTCCTGAAGTCTCTCTACCGTCATCATGCTTCCCATTGTTGTCATACCAACATATTTCTTAGGATATCTGAAATGAATATGAACAAGAAATCAAAGAAGATCCAGAGACTTGTTTACTAAATAAAGATTGCCAGAGAAGACCTTTAATTGTATCAAGCAGCAGCTCATATTGTGCCTTACTCAAGCTGAAGTTGTGAGCTCTAGAAACTTAGTATCAAGTAGCAGTCAGTCATTATTGAAAAATAGCTAATATTCTCGTTTAAATACTGACCTAATTGCATGTTCATCATAGACAGTTCTGGTTTTCTCAGAATCAAGAACAACTTTTTGAAGGAAACTCTTCCTATCTGGCATTGAATCCAACCAATCACAATCCTTCAGTGAACGATCCACAGGTAACCTCGTCCATTTGATGCCATACTGCTGCATCACAGAGGCAAATATTTCACATACACCTGAAGAAAAAATGATATCAATCGCAATCAGTATCCTTTACAAAGAGACTGAACCGAGTCATATGTGCACCAAAATGGCACAGCGCATAGTAACAATACTGGTAACGTTGTAGGCCCACAAGGAGTATACTGGAAACAACACCTCCAAGTCCGAGATGGAGTCCATTGCTAGCTACTCATGTTTCTCTATAAGGGTCTTTTGCTCGCCCTTGCATTGACACCAGGTAAGAGGAGCCTGGGTTTTATGTTAGAAGTAACGATGCTTTACCTGGAATCACATGAGCATGCTGATGACCATCTACATGAACTGGCAGGGCTCCACACATGTGGGAGAACAGTTCAATTTGAGCTTCTATTTCATTTCTGACTGCATCACAGTCGAATGAACCTGAAAGGATCTTCTCTGGAAATCCAAGTTTGCCAAGGAAGAGGCCTTCAGAGTTAGTGATAGCGGAGTCCTTGGTTTTAGAAGACACTGGATAACCTTCAGTCAAATTGAGGTGTAGTCCTAAAATAATATACAAAAAAGCTTTTCAAATCACTATCAACTGATATCAACCAATCAGAGCAACTACCGTCTACAGAGGACAACAGAGCTTTTCGCAAAACTACAACAGGTTGGTACTGGTAGAGATAACAGAAACCATTCTGTTAGTGTTAAGAGGGAATCTATAGCCTGCTACCAGCAAATTAGTATCATTTAGTATTACTTGAATAATGATGAGGCGTATCCAAGTTAAACTCCTTCAAGTTAAAGAGTCTCTTACTTCAACCGTCAAGAATTAATAAAGATTATTCTTTTGATTGTTACCACTTGCCTATTGGTAATCCCACTTGTTTGGCCTGCTTGACTGCATCTCCGGCTTCTGAGGCATTCACCATCAGAGATGCACTTGTAATTCCCCCTGCTTTGTAACATGCCACAATTCCATTGTTCCGCTGTCGACAATAGCCGAAATCGTCAGCATTAATGATGAGTTGTCTTGTTGTCATTGTTGTGGCGGCTGATTGGTTCAACTCTGTGTGTCAAGAAAGGGAAAGAGTTTTAATTATAGGAACGACTTTAGAATTCCCGATCGGAAGTATAGGTCCAAGGCGCGAATGAATACCGAATAATGAATAAGTAAAGCAGGGTGTACACTGGTAAAATATTAGCAACATTTTACCAACATTTTTACAACAATTTTGCAACAAGCCCTTCAAGGCCCTGTGTACACTAGCAACAAAATTGCAACAAATTAGCAACATTTTTACAACATGTTGGTAAATTGTTGCAAACTTTTTAGTGGGAACAAAGGGAAATAGGTATTTTGGAGGGAAAATGGATGATTCCAAGGAGAGAAGATGTGTTTTGAGTGCTTCTGCAACAATTTTAGCTGTCATTGTTGAGCGCAGGTGGAAGAGGCGGCGAAATAACCAAAGTCAGGGAAGAGAATATGGACCAGGCCCTGGATCAAAATGAGGGTGGATTATGGGGCATATCACTGCCTGTTAAAGGAGTTGCGGCTGACTGACAAGCCATCATACAAAAACTTCCTGCGAATGGATGAAACTTCTTGAAAAGTTGAGAGTTGCTATACCAGCTGCTTGTTCAAGTCACATGACCTCAGGTAGATCACATGACGCAAATCTGATTGACAGAAGAGTTTGCAACACTTTTACAACATGCAACAAAGAATTGCATTGCATTTAATTTGCAACAATTTTACAACATGTTGTAAGACGCGTTTTGCTCTGTACACACTACGCAACATTTTTGCAACATTTGTTGCAACTGGAAATGTAAAAATGTTGCTAATATTTTACTAGTGTACACAGGCCTTTAGTCAACATGCAACATGCTACGCTCACAACTTTAGTGCGGAGGAACATCCGATCGGTAATTCGAAAGTTTAGCCTAACATTTAAACAGCACCCTAACCTTTTCAGATGGGCAGGATGGATCATCGATAAGCATTTAAGGCCATTCCTTTATTTTATTCCTACATTCAACCGTCGTTCTTTGCTCAAAATACTCGACAGCTCGCCACTTCGGCAAAGAGATACCGCCGCCATGCTGCATGAGGATATGACGTCACCATTACGGGGCGGAGCTTAGGTCTCGTTGGGGAGTTTTTCCCAAATGTACGTGATGATGACGTGCCCCCATTTGTGTCGTATATCACTGGAAACGCCCGATTCCCCTGATTCTGCAGGATGTTAAATCGGGCATTTTATTTCTTTAAATAAATCATAAGCGTCGCATTTGCTCCTAGCTCTGTTCACCATCCCAAATGGCAATATTGCCAATTGGGCCGGACAATCACGAAAAACCCCAAATATTATACATTTCTTCCTAAATAATTCTTACAGAGACCATTCTCCCATGAAAGACAGTTGCTTACGCTACACAAAAATCAAAAAAAATCGAGGGTCAACCATTGAACTTTTGAGATATGTTGAATTTTGCACAAATCAGCGAAAAACGCACCAACTGGCACTGGACGGCATTTCAACACGGGGCCGACGCACATCCCAAGTTCAGTGTACACATACGTCGGCAACAACAGTATAAATGCTTAGTTTCTTGTTAGCCGCCTATTGAGTAGCGCTCTAGGTTTCAGAAACTAAAAAAAAAACATGTCTTTGCCAAAACAACTGCTGAATCAACACCGACATACTGTAAGGACCGAGAAATCAATGATTTTAGGAACTACGGTGAGGGGGGGGGCTGCGCATGAATAAAAAAAAAAACTCCCTAATGAGACCTTATGCTAATGTACGTGTGATTGACAGAATCGCATCGGAGATTTGAAGGCAAGTCAGAAAATCGGTGCATAAAAACGCTTCAAAGTCATCAAAATTATCCGAATTTCGAAAAAATCTTTGCCAGGTGCACTAGATCGAGTTTAGTTAGATGGGACAGGGGTGACAGTTTTGTAGCTGAAATAGCAGTTTTGCTGGACTACCTCCATAATATAACCTGGGAAGAATGCAGAAGCCTAGTACCTTCTCCTAGTATAACCTCAATATAGACCCCACATTTGTTTTATGTGGGGTCTATAAAGACCATGATTGGAAAACAAATGTCAGGTAAAATTCCTCGAGATGGAAGCTACAAGATTGTCACATCAGGACAAGCAAAGTTGAAGCTAAGATCACTTTGATTGACTACTCACCAAGTTGGATATGCGATCATCTGTTATTGCACAGCGTAGCTATGATCATCCATTTTCAATTTCTTACAAAAGTTCTTTATTACTCTCATATAACTATGATCTCTTTCTGAAGCACGCCTGGACTCAATGTCACCAATATTTGTTATATTCTCTGCAGCTGAGCTGTAGGAGTGTTCCACTTTTAAAATGCGTTTCTGGGTCTCGGGACACTGTTTACTCGGACTAGGACTAGAGTAGTTGTGATCTTGATCAGATCTCACACAAACGTCTCTCTTCACACAGATGATATTACTGAACGAATAGTTATGATCCTGCAGACTGCGTTTGTCCACTTCCATCATTTTAACGTATCATTCCACATTATTTTAAACACAATTCTTCTTTGAAAACCTGGAATAACAAGATACATTCAGTGAGATCACGAGTCAGGAGACAAGGAAGGCTAGGTCTGGACAAAGTGCGACAACAAATGTCTGAATGGGCTCCTATTATCTTCATCCGCATATAATAATCACAGTTGTTTGCTGTCGTCTCATATGTGAGACGATATCGATGATACAATGGACAATATGACAAAATGATTGAGCTGCTCCGCTCTTCGTACATACTTGAAATGAACGACTATAAATTACCGGTAAGTGCGGTGTGCGTACAGACAACACTACCATTACCAATACCATGATTGGCATGAATGATCGAGTGTTATGTACACGTAACAACTCAAAAGAAAGAACGACAAAGAAGTGCTTATATAAGGGCGCAATATGGCTGATATACAAAGAGCTTAAGTTTTAAATTACCGTAGATCAATGCAGAGTTGGTTTATTACGAAACAGTACTATGAATATTTTCAGAAGATGAAGTTATAATCGATCTTTGTAAGGTAGCTTTTTCACACTAACGAGGAAATTAGGCCGTTGTTGTCGTTAATAATAAACGTTGCCTATAATTCTCATATACCCGGTAGGTGCTCGGTTGTCTCTGTCATGTGGGCGGATTGGACAGATCAATCATAAGGCCATAGGAATGAAAGTATTAGAATACCGTCCTGATGATCCAGAAAATTGATGAGGCTTTTTTTCATTATTCATTATTCATTATTTTTTTGAAAATGTAATAACCAAGCAAAATGTCCGAGTAGTTTGTAAAGATAATGTATTTTATTGAAAGTATTAAAGCACATATGAAAGATAATATATTTTCAGACATGTCAGGGTAATATTTGCCATGCTGCAGCATGGACGGTTTATACGAGAGTACAACAGTGCTAACAAAAAAGACAAATTGTTGATATTGTCCCACATTGACCACTTGATTTAGAGTCCTCTCTTCCTAATAGGGTCCTTCTGGCAATCATCACATTGAGGGTACACATCATCATCATCATCCACTCCCTCCAGGTTTTCACCACAAAAGATACAGATTGGTTCATAACCACATGAGTAGTACAATTTTTTAATATGTTCTCCACAGTCAAGATTTTTTATGTACACATCTAGGCCCTTGGGCAGATTGATGTCGCCTGAAAAATGATATAAAATACATGTCAAGATGGCATTTGTATTTGTACCACACCAACAAGATCTGTGCTGGAATCCCCTTTTACATTCTCCGTCAATGCAAGAGTCGTGCCTGCAACACCTTCCTTCAGAGTGTATTTTCTGCAGTTCTTCAATGAAGACAGTTTGAACTGTGAATGTTTTTGATCCATAATATCTTGAACAAGTTCACCATAGCTGTACGACGCATACTTGTCAATGGCAAGAAACCGCCACACTTCTTTCACTTCATTCCCCACCAAGATTCGGACTGCCACCTGAGAAGTTGTTGCCATGGCTGCTGAAAGTGAAAGAAGAAGGTATTAACAAGCCTCCTGGCTAGAATTCATGCATGTGACGTGTGGGGACTGTAGGCCTACGGTAGCTCTCCTACAGTACAGCATGAGTAGGCATGGTAGGTACGTATACAAACATAGATGAGTAGTGCATGTACGAACGCAATGCATGTGTTCCGCGCTAATTACCGATTAGCGCCATCTTAAGATTGCGCTGCGCATTCTTAGGATCGTTTAATTGCGCGGCAATCTCGAGATCGCGCAAGGGTGAGCGTGCGCTTTTTGCCGATTGCGCATTTTAGAGATGATGATACTTTTACATGTTCAGCTTTGCATTGCCATTGGTAGCTTTATTTTTCACCTAATTTTTTGCTACACCAACAGTCACATTACTGTCATGTGACTGTCTATGGGATGCTGAAAGTAAATTAATTTAATACCGGCCAAAGTTGACTGTCGAGTGGTTGATTTGTATTTTGTACCTCAGGCCATACCTCAGGCCATGGAGGTATTATTAAGATAACTGCAGGCCATGGAGGTATTATTAAGATACCTCCATGCTCAAGCATTCGTTAGAGAAGGGAGACACTTAGGCCTACATGTAAGGTTTTATGTTATCTTCTCATTATAAATACTGTTTTATATTTCAGGTTATCCCCTAACACAGCTTGCTGATGGACATCCAACCTGAGAGCAATGCTTTTGAAAATTAATGATTGATCAAGTACATTTGGTTGTAATCTTGCATCCGGATTTACTTAATGAATAAAGAGATACATCTAATAACTAAGATTTTATTATACGTTTATAATTATTTTATTTATAATAACATCCCAATAGTATTTACATTTCCTTGATATATATGATTACACAATACAATGTTTATGATATTTACACTTACAGTCGCACAATATTGTCATGGAACTTAGTTTATTCACCAATTAATGATAATTGATAATTGGTAATTGGTAATTATATGTAAATTAGCGTTCTGTCATAGTGATCATTTCACCAAAAATTATCAATGAATATTAATCATGATAATTAGTAAGTGCTAAAATTGGCTTGTGTCAAGTCAAATATGAACATATCATCATCTCAGAAGCCTAATTAGCAGATCTCACTATGACACTTTGACCAATATTTTATACTGACCATCATCTAAGGCGGCCATGCCTTTAATAATGTGAACAGATCTCACTATGACACTTTGACCAATATTTACTGACCATCATCTCAGAAGCCTAATTAGCAGTGGTAATTAATGCGGCCATGCCTTTGATAATGTGAACAGATCTCAGTATGACACTTTTTGACGAATATGATATGACTTACTCTCCACAAGGGACGACATTTTCTTTGTCACCAAAGGTGGGATTATAGTCTAATGAATAACGTAGGGGACAACATTTTCTTTCGCACTAAGTGTCCTTTATTCACATTGATGATTATGAACGGCCCCTTACCCCGGTGTAATGTTTTTGAGTGTTTCTGTTTTTGGGTGTTTCCCCTCATTGCTTGGGAACGCTCAAAAATAGATTGACGAGTTTTTCTGTGTATCCCTCCTATTGAACAGTCATGGTCTCTCTAGCTGCCTATTGTTTGGAAACACTGAAACATGGGGAACAACCACAGATGTTACACCGGCCCTTACCATAAATCTAACAATCCCTCAACAATCATTGAACAATAGAACGAATTCTACTACTATAGTTTTACCTGTTGTTGTGGGACAAGGGAGACTAGTGTCTCGTGATAGTAGTACGTAGGGGACACCATTTTCTTTCACACCAAGTTTCCCGTCCTCGTTTTCTTGTAACATTGCAGAAGTTGATGGGACTTTTCACAAAATTCAAGCCCATGAGCCGTGCGGAAGATTATTGTTGGAATGGCAACCCATAGTTCATATATTTCATCATAATTTATGCAGTCTGATGTTGCAAATTCTCGGAGAGAACATGATAAGTCAGTTATATTATTTGCAGGACAATCATTCATCATTCGTTCATTGGCTCGCAAGACCCCCCAACTCCCTTGCGCGATCTCGAGATTGCCGCGCAATTATAGGATCCTAAGAATGCGCAGCGCAATCTTAAGATAGCGCAGATCGGTAAAATGCGCGGAACACATGCATGGTATGCAGAAGAATCTGACATGCACGTGGTCCTTTCAGTTCGCGCCTTCAACTGCGCATGTGCATCAGCAGCACATTTTACACATCTGAATCAATGCGACACAGGCCGTGAAAGTATCTCAAAATATCAGTAGCAATATGGGCCATCTGATCACAACAAACATCTGAGCGAAACTATGACAGTCTGATAGCTTGATTGCCATCGAGAGTTGTTGGTTACATGGATGTTTTCAGTTAAAAAACTCACCTTTTGCGTGTGAATGCGAAAGATTTCACAGATTTTACCGGGCGGCCATGATGGTTAACGCAGACAAACGAGCTGTTACGAGGACGGTGATTGGAGGATCGCTTCGCGCCAAAACAGGCTTCGTAGATCTTCGGAATCGTTCGGGTTCGCGCTTGTTTGACAACCACGATCGTGTCTCTTTTTGAATAGATGTGCTAGAAACACTTTTAAACCAAAAATCAAGTTTGTGTTCTCATTTTTGGGGGAAATAATGAAAATTTTCGGCGGCGGCTTTGGGGGCATGCGGGCGGTGGACGGTAATCTAATACTTACATTCCTAAGGCCTAAGCACTCATGCTAGCTGAGGTGGATGCCAAGGGAGCAGCTCAACATCAATACACAGACCGTCTCCCTTGCATTGAATCCAACCAATCACAATCCTACAGTGAACGATCCACATGCCTCTTGACGTTGCAGTCTTCATTTCTCTTGCAAGCATTTTAGTGTGCCATGATTATGTACGAACAGCTGACGACGCCATCTTCAGGGGCTGGGCGATAGAGCAACGATTACGCCGTCGAACCCACAACCTCCCTATTAAGAGTCCATCATTCTGACCACTATGCCATATCAGTTCTGCTTTTGTCTCTATTGGCTAAGATGGAGTGAAATAAAATATGGACATCTCGTCCCTTCTTGGCTCCAGATGGTGCCAGTCTGATAAAGGGTTGACGAACAGCAGAGGACGACAACATATTTGTGAAGAGCTGAACAAAATCTTACGAAGACATATTTACAATATCAAAAAATTTATTGCCGACTTCAATTTCATGTAAACACATACAGTACAATGACTAACATGACATTGACTGAAAGATAGAACTGGTTCAATCAAATCATAATGATCCTGGTCTTAATGGGTACCAGAAATTACTAAGTAGGGTTTAGTTAGAACAAACGGTTTTCAATGCGCCAACTGATGCACAGAGTTCCCTCCAAAAACTATTTAAAAAAGCTACATATGTTAGAGCAATGTCCAGGAGAAATGAAGTTGTAGAGAGTAAACTGTTCGGTTGTATTTGACAGCCTTATACCACGTCAAAACTGATTCAGTCACAATAGGTAAAAAAACAGACAAAAAAATCACACCAACTACAACTAAGACCAGGACTTTGACAATATTCACAACTCAATGACCAAACTCAATAAGTTTGTAATTTGAAGACCAGGTATCAGTGACATTACTATAAAAGAAAGTCTTTCATAAAACATCAGTAAAAATGAACTGGTTATGAAATAGCATGTGACTACTTTACATACATAGAATACTGTATCCTGTATGAAGATGAAGATTTATACATCTATTTAAGCAATGTGAATATGCGATTCAAACTTAAGAAAACAGAACTTTCAGAAGTTTAAAAAAATGTTTTGGTCCTTGTGAGAATCTTCAAACACCTCGAAAGTAGTTCGCTTCCCATTTCCACGCCATCGCAGAAAGTCAAATAAGTAATCCATGGTGCTTTAGTCTTGGAGAGAAGTCTTTGTTTTCTTGGAACAAACACGTAAGTAAGCATCTAAATAGATGTCTAATGGCCGAATGTCTAATATGGTTGGTAACGCTCATTACCTCGACCACTTCTGCCGCCACTACCATAGTTGCTCTGTCCACCATAACCACCTGAAGAACAAAACCATAAAAATGTGTATTACTTACACTACAGCACATGATGACAGTGTTGTTGCCACATCCATACACACACAAGGGAAACCCAACAAACTTCAAATCCTCACTGTTCTTACTTGTGATTTGCTCCTCATTGCCATTGGTAAGAAACACTTAAGACCGGCCAATTTGAGAGTATTTCCTTCAGGCTTCGTTGGAAACCAAGAAAAATATGTTTATTGGTAAGTTTCAATGTTTACATACCAGCGTCACCATATGAATCTGAACTGTAACTTGTCTGACCATAACCTGAAAATCAGAATTAATTCATTATCATCATGAGAATAGTTCTGTAAGTACAGAATTATCGATGTTTTATTTCCACTTGTTTTCTACGATGGGCTCATTTATTCTGCCGACTGAAGTAGGAGCCACCAAAGTACCTGAATCATAGCTGCCACTATCATAGCCTCCACTGTTACCATAGCCTCCACTATTACCATAGCCGCCGCTGCTACCACCATAGCCTCCACTGCTACCTCCATAACCACCACTGCTACCTCCATAGCTTCCACTGCTTCCACCATATCCGCTTCCACCATATCCACTGCCACCGCCATAGCCACCTCCATAGCTGCGTCCACCTCCATAGCTGTCGCCACCGCCGTAACTGTTGTAGCTATTGTCGTAGCCTGCAAGCAAGCTACAGTGTTATATGATGGGCACAATCAAATCTATACAGGGGGAGATCTTAATCACAAGGTCACCAAATGATAAGACGTCTACCAAGTGTAGTGGCAGCGAGGACTTGTATTTGAACAAAGGTACATGTAGACCAGCATCATTTCCTAAGCAGCAGATCAAGCCAAATCTATTTAAAGAACAAAATCAGTTCGATGAGTTACGAATTTCAACACAAGAGTCTAGAGATAAATTATGTCATATTCACGACCACTAGGTTTAGAAAGGCTATGTAAAGTTAATTCTATGGTCCAGGTCCCACAATGTTTCAAAACTGGTGCGCGTACACGTGACACCTAATAATGTTTTTACGCTGATCTGATAGAGTAGAGAAATAGATAACACTTTGTTGTGGACACGTGGGACACAAACCATTCAATTAACATAACACAGCCTTACCACCGCCATCGCCATATCTCCCACCTCCACGTCCGCGACCACGCCCTCTACCGCCCCCACGGCCACCACCTCTCCCTCGTTCACCTCTGGTGCCTTTCTCAGTCGCGGGACGACATTCCACCTGTTGAGAAGAACATAATATTACCTGAACACCAGCATTTACATGTTTGACACTGTTAGGAAGACATCCATTATTTTTCACAGAATTTGCTGAAACTTAGAAACAAGATCAGTTTTCGTATTGAGAACTTGACTGTTTTCTGGAGGTGTCACCACAGGAGTTAATTGTCAAGACCTCACCCAGCATCCCCCCAATGAGGTAAATTTAGGTCCTGTATTCAAGGGGAATAGTCCCATCTCAAGTTTCAAGTAAGTTCTTTCAGTGAAACCCGCTCTGAACACTATTAAAGAAGATCCTTGAAATGCTGAAATAGAAATGTGTCATACCACAGTGCGTGCGATTATTTATTGACACCAATACTACAGATCAGCAGTACACAACAAATTAGCAATCTACATACAGTTGCTTTTAACTCATATTTTAACTAGATTAATAAGAGAATTTCATGCTGATCATGTAAAACTGTCCTTGCTTGACTAACAAACTGAAAGTGCCAAAATGAACTACACACATTGACATGTACTGTATAATAAACGCAAGTTCAGTTCTCTTCATAGGACTTGGAGACTTATCTCCTTAACACAAACAAACAGAAGAAACAGACCTGAATATGACATTGACTCTTTTTTATTTCTACATGTAGCTCGATTTATTCTTGATCGTACAGATTTAGGAGGGATGAAAACTATACCGAATGCTGTCCTTGTGTTCCTATGGTCATTTTACCATAACTATTCTGCAAGTTGGTTCCTAACTGAATTTCTTATGCACTGAACTGCTCCTGACTTAGTTGTATTCACTGTCCTCGCATATGCTGTCTAGTACTGGCTGGATATTGAGTGTAAAGACCAAAATACCATACCCTTAATTTAGCCCGGATTGCCAAAGTAAAACTGGATGATGTACAGGTTTTATGTATACTTTTCTCTTCAAGCATAAAGATATTTCTTAAGAAGACCTGTGTCCAATTCTATACTGCAATAATGTTGTATTTTTTCTATTTGGATTGCAGAATCATACTATTATATCCATGCAATTTACATCTGTAAACATACATGTATGTTTTAAAACAAGTAGCACAACCAACCTGTTGTATGGTTTGGATTGAATACATGCAGGTGCTGTACTTGCGTTGGGTGAAAACAAGGCTTTAGTTGTGTCTGAGATGTTGAATTTACAATCAATCTATTCTCGAAAACTGGATTAATATTTAATGAAACATAACATTTTCTAGATACTAGGATTCTGCCAATGAACTCTAAGTGCTGCGATATCAAATTTGGTCTTTAATAGAGGTAATCTTAAGAAAGCGTTTTCTCTATTTTTCTATTGTTTCTGCCCAAACTTCCAATGCAATTCCCCTTCCCCACTCAGCCTCTACTCATTTATTCCTGTCACCATGTACTTGAATGCATGAATTATCCTCGAGGGAGTAACACTAACAGTACAAGATGCGCGCCACTATCCTGATCTTTTCTTGCATACCACCGTTCTTTGCGCTAACGTAAGAGTCACCAGATCTCCTAAGATCTTTCCGGTACTAACAGTTGCAAGTCCTGTGAAAACCCAACTCTGGTCTGATTCTATTTTTCTAACGGATCCTGAACTGATGCACAACTAGTGGAACTTTCTATCCTGTTACACTGCCCCTCTATTCTGCCCCATCTGTAGTTTATATGCGACATCGTGTTTTCTACCTGCCCACTCTGCTATTTTCCAGTTAACTGCTCTAAGCATATCTTGTCTAGCCTGGCTGCTTTGTTCCTATGAAACAGAATATACTATTCATTCAACTAGTCATGGTTATGCAACATAAATGCAATAAAACAAGAGTCATCCCCTGCTGTCTGCAGCCCTATGTTCAAAACTTGACTGTCCTACAACTGATACAGTTGTTTTTATTCTAAACAGCGATTTTGCAGCGCATCCTTGTAATCTATTTTTATCTCATTTCCAAATCTGAGGTACCAACAATTAATAGTACGGCACATGGTCTATCTGTCCTGTACTGGCAGACAAAGGCCATCACTATCAGTTTTCTGAAAAATCTCTTGAACCTCTTCTCAACTACCCAACCCAATTAACCCTCCCATCACATATATAGTAGCACAATTTGCTTTCGGAGATAACTTAATTACCGGTAGTGGAATTCTATGACAATACAATGACTTACCTGTTTGGCTATACAGCTTGGCCTGCCTCCTGATTTTTGGATGCAAAGCAAATCATCATAGGTAAACAGTCACGGTCCATGTCAAGGCTATCAGCATACTCCTCCATCATCAATCACTTGGAACAGATGGAGAGTCAGAGATACATTGAATACACAAAGACTACAAAATGGGTTCAAAAAATCCTTCCACTGAAATTGAGAGAAAATTCTGTTAATGAACATATGGTAATAGTTTTGAGTTAAGAAACATCTGAATTGTTAAGAATTCACATCGCTTAGTCTTCCTTTTTTGATTCAACACAAAAACACACTGTCTGCTTAAAATATATACAGTGCAATCATCGTCTCAAAGACATCTATTTAAGATAAAACCAGAGGAGTACTTTCCAACAAATTCTACTTCTGTTAGGGTTGTGTACCCGGACTAAGTGAATACACGCCTCAGGATATTCAATGAAAAAAACAACAAGACAAAGAATGCTGAAGTTTATGTTACCTACCATTTCCTTATTATATCTTTCCGACTCCTGTCCTGTATGTACTCTATCCGTACTGTCTATGAGTCAGGTACTAACAAAGAACGAAACAAGGTCACGGAGGGGCCCAGCCCTAGGTAGGTCAAGGGTATTGGTGCCATTACTTAATGTCATTGCATTTGGGTGGCAGAGATATATAAAGTCACACCCAACTCAGTAGAGGTATCGAACAAGCTCTCTATCTTGCCGACAACACGCAGACAAGATTTCAATTTGACCTGTGTTTTAAGAATTTTATCAGGACACTTCCTGAACAGTTCTTCCTAAATAGTCTATCCCATTAAGCGTGTCATATGGAAAGATCTGACATTCAAATAACCTACCGTTTTATTATCCACCTCATGTTTCCCACCATTCTTTGTACAAGCTTGTGCTGCACTAGGGTCTGTAAATGTAACAAAGCCGAAACAGCGCGAAACATCATCCCTCTTCATCACAATGCAGTCTGTGATATCTCCAAATTGTGAAAAGTAAGCCTGAAGGGAATCATTGTCTGTTTTGTGTTCAAGGCCACCAACAAAGACTTTGCAACTCCTGAAATTTGAAGAAAGAATTCTGAAGACCAGTGAGAGTTATGTACCATAATGTATGCTACTTCACGGTCAACACTGTCAACACTGTGCCGATACTATTACTTGTCTACCTAGTCTGATCATGCATCGGCCATCGCCATCACTATCGTCGACACAAGTCGAAGCTCAATGAAACAGACGCATGATAACGCCAACGGATTAACCTCCTGCATTGTCTCTGTGATGGTGTAGTCATTCTCTGTGCTTACAATACAAGCCCAACAAGGCCCAATGTATTCCATTTTGAATGTATGAAGGCCTATGTATCATTGTATATACATTTATCTTGTGTACATACTATGTAGATTAGAAAGCATGAGCATGCACATTGCACTGCAGGCCAACCGATACAAAGTCGGTTTCTCTCCTTCGTTCAGAGGTCAGAGCTGCTGACTTTCAATTAACCAGTGACTTTATCTGATGAACTTACAGATCTGCCATGATGCCAGCTTTTATTTCCACAAACCAGTGAGATAATCGAACACAATATTTGTAAAAACGAAAGCGGACTCCTTCCTTCGGCACGCACTGTACTAAACCTCGGACTAGCAGGAATACTTGGCCTATCAATGCACTAAGACTGGTGTACAAATTGCCTTCGATTCTGCACCAAATCCCAGGTTAATCAGCTAATTGTAATTTGCAACCTCGTGTCCATTTTGATATAGCTGCATTGTTATACAATGTTCTTTCCAAATTTTTCGTATCATACCTGTTTCGTTTTATAACAATTTAGAAACGTAAGCAGGCTTTCGTTCTAGCTAATCTTGTATCCAAACAATAATTCAAATTTGGTTTCATAGAAGGTTTAGATAAGATAGCACTGTGCGGTTTCGAGGTTGGGCGTCCATGGTACTTTTATATTAGCACTTCATGATTTTTCCAGCATGGAAGCCAAATTTTGCATTTTTTGGAAATGAATTGAAATTTGTGGACAATTGCCATATTCCAATGAAAAATGTCGTCCGATGTAAGCGGTAGGATACAGAAAAGACGCCAGTGGTGGAAAGAACACAAAGATAAGAAAGATTCTGATGACCAATCTCAAGGTAAAGCAAATGCCAACGATTACAATGACAAGGCCTAAATGTTTAAAAAAATCTCCCCCACCCAATGACCCATGCCAATGCAGCCCCCCCCCCCCCATGCCCAACCCGTTGCCCTTGCACTTGTTCATCAGCATGAGCATGATATCATTCTCATACTCATAACCATGATCTTGGTTGCCATGATCAAGTCCGAGACATCTGGCTTGCAGGGATTTGATAATATATAATTATATAATAATGGCTTCTTTACACTTACAGAGACACCTGGAAAGCATGAATCATCGATTTTCAAGAAAGGACATGGAGAAAAGTCTGTCCCGCTTTTAAAAGAGTCTAAGAAAGGATTCCGGTCAACTTTACAGATATTGCAAAAGGTTGAAGAGACAACCATCACTAACAAAACAGTTAGAGATAAAACGAAAAGAAAGAAAAGTCATGAAAATGACAGTCACCTTTCACCAAAGAAAAAGAAGACAAACACATCTGATGATGGTGCTGCCAGTGAAGAGGAACCAGCACGAAATGAAGAGAAGCAGGGAAAAGGGAAGAAAAAGAATCAACAGAAGTTTGTGTTGTTTGTTGGAAACTTACCATTCAAGGCTGACAAAGAGAATGTACAAAAGCATTTCGAAAGATGTGGTAAGGACTTGAATGATGTTTTGCTTTTCTATTAATCGGCGGGAAACCATGCTTTATTTTAGAGTCAGTGATAAATCTGGAAACAAGCTGACACTCAGTACCCACTTCCTTTTCATTTCAGGCAAAATTGTATCATTGAGATTCCCTATTGACAAGGCAACTGGAAAGGCCAAAGGATTTGCCTTTATTGAATTCGAAGACAGATATGCCTTCAAGGTATGTATTGCAATCTGAAACCATTACTCTTCATATTGGTTGGACATGTTGGACAATCACGCCCTCTTTGATGAAACAGCTTCATGCAAGCTGGTTTTCAGTCTTGGACATCTTACCTGAAGTTATAAATCATCCTCATCATTGCTGAGCTACACATAGAGAGATGCTGCAGTGGTTTTAAATCATGTCTTCTGTACATCCCAAATTGGTCTTATGAGGACAAAGTCACAACCAGAATGCACGAAAAGACCACCATAATGGTAGGCAGTTACTATCTGATCTGTTGTCTATCTCTTTTTTCAGAGGGGTTTATTATTATTTCCATCACAGCAAGATGTTCGGGCCACCATAATGGTAGGCAGTTACTATCTGATCTGTTGTCTATCTCTTTTTTTCAGAGGGGTTTATTACTCCATCACAGCAAGATGTTCGGGCGGGAGATTAATGTTGAATTCACATCAATAGGAGGAAATAGCAAAACTAGAACAGACAAATTACGGCGGAAAAACCTCCACTTGGAACGGTTCAAAAGACATCGACCACAAGAATCACAAGAACCTAGAAGTTGATGACTTATCATTAAACTAAGAGGTCCTTGTCCATTATAGGTAGAGACACAAGACATTGTCACAAACAGGACTACTTCAATTTCCCCAATTTTGGAGAAATTTTGTGGAATGCTAATAAAGTACTCAAAACTTTTGTTCTTGTTACACTCCTTGTAAGTAACCAGCAGTAGCAGGTGGGAGTCATTTTGATAGTGTTAGAGGATTTCGAATATGTAATGTTACCACTTAGTCAACAATGAAGTAATGAAAGCATCAGTCAGTGATTGAAATGTGTATGCAACAAGAAAATAAATGAAATATTGTATATCAGTGTTGATTTTACTTTATCTTATGGATGATATCACATTGAACTGGATGTCCTATGAAATTACATCAGGATGCAACCAAAATAGACTTGTACTGTGCTCAACTGGAGATGCAGGTCGATGGCCTGTCCTTCATAGATTTTGGTAATGCAATTTGCAACAAAATCTTCTATGAGGACGCCATTAACAAGCTGAGAGTTGGACAATGTCACTTCCAGGTTAGCCAAGACCATTAGGTTACATGGCATATCCACTTGACACAAACCATGAAGATTTACCCTGAAGGATCGTTTTGCAGTTAAAGACGGCACAACTTGGAAGAAATCATCTGGGGAGGGGGCTACTGTCCTTGGTGAGAGAGTGTACCTTTTGACAGGAGGTGTCTGTTTCCCTAGTGACCACTTGCACTATCACATGCAGATAATGAAAATAAAACATGCACTTTTATAAAAGGATTTACTTTATTTGGTTCAATTTCAAGCTCTAAACTAAGCAGTGTAAATGCTGAATCAAAGTTCTCACAGCCTACCCTCAGTGCAGACTCGGAGAGTCCTACCATTCCTTCAAAGAACATGATCATAAATATAAATATCATAAAATTACTTGTTGCTCTCCTCAAAAATCTATTCAAGAGAATTTAAGGAACCATTTTAACATTGCCACTCTCCACATTTCTCACAAATAGCCGAGGATCACTTGACAGCTTTCCAGATACGGTTTTCGATCTCTTTCATTGTCATTTCCATGTACCCTTGTCTTCCCCTATCTCAAAGTCATTGAGTGCATTCTCTAACTTGGCTGTATCTACTCTATGCTTCATCAAGAATTCCCCATTGAAGTGAAACACAGGAATGTCATATTTGTACTTCATCCATTTCTTGTTTTCTGGCGCAGTGATGTCGACCTCTTTAAATTTGAACTGAAAAGACAGAAAATGAAAAACAAATTTAAAGGATATTTCTTGTGATAACTTGACAATGAACATGTATTTGCTATACTCTCTCTGTGAACTACGCCTAGCTTGGTCACCCAGTTTTGTATAATTCAACCTGACAGTTTTTCAATGCTTTGTTTAGACCTGAAAATAAGAACCAAAATCATACCCCATTAAACTGATGGTTCAGAGAAAAGACCACTAACATTTACCCTAGTTACTAAACTACAGAGGAGGCAGTTATTGTGCATAATTTATACTTACTCTAAGATGTTTAGTGGAAGGCAATCCCTAGGCCTAGATAACCCACCAGTTGCAGCATCTGTCCAAAGAGACACAGACCAATTTTAAACCATATTTGACATGTTTTTCTGCTAGGAATCAAAACAACTGAAAAAAACAAGCAATATCGCTTTGTTTGAGATTGTTGAAAACTGGCAAACATCAAACTAGGCGACTTACTCTATGTTTGTAACGTTCCAGCAGTTCCTTGGCATCATCACAAAGTGGACACACTTCTTTTGTGTAAAGTGTCAATGTTGGCAACTTTTGTTGACTGAGAACGATGGCCGAGTTCTGGAACAACCTCAAACTTGTCTTATTCATAGACTGCCACACGTGAGTCTTTTGGAGCATGGTACTTGCCGGCAAGGCCTGTTTACCCAGTTGTACTATTTTAATCATCATGAACGCAAAAGCTGCCTGGAATATAGAATAAAATTTTAACATCGCAGTGAATGATGACCGAAAGTCATCTTAGCTAAGTTTAAGGGTGAATGGTCTCTTTAGGGACCAGAGGACGGGGTATTTTCTAACTGGATGTTGTTGGGACAGGTATTACCATGGTAACACTCTTCTCCCACTTTGAAAGTTCTGAATTTGCAGCAGCTTTGCTCCCTTATAGTTCACTTCATCATAGCAGTCTGACTTGATTGATGTTTGCCTACATGTTATTGCATGTGTTTTTGCACCTTCTCAAGCTCTGTACTTTTATTTCTTGGCAAGATGATCACCATGATGTCATGGCCTGGGCATGGGGAGGAGCATGAAGAAGGGCATTTTCTTGTTTTGCTTTGTTGTTGTTCATCTCATGAGAAGAGAACGTTTGTACGAATCAATGATTACTAGATACTCACAAGAAGATGTACCGTAATCCACGATGCTTAGATGATGATGCAGCCAAAAGCAGCTGAGACAAATTAGTGCATTAGAACAGACACAACAGGAAAGTCAATGGCCAAAGTCAAGTTGTATGACAGTAGTACCACAGCAGATTTATGACTTTTTGAATTTTTGGTTGCAATTTTTCATCGAATCGATTGCTTTCTCACCATTTTTGTGATCTAGTGAGTATCACAAGATTGTAAATAATGTTAAAGACTCTTTTTTTGTTTTCAAAACATCTTTTTTAAATTAAATTTTAATCTAGATATTGTGGGTTACTCAGTTCTTTAGTACACCTTGGATATGCGTCAAAATGGTGGCGTTGCCACCAACACACTTCATGCACTTGGATTTTCAGGTTTTGGTGTGTAAATTACTCGATTTATTTTGTCAAAGTAACGATCATAGAGATTTTAGTATCTTTTGGTTGTAATAAGGGGTCATGTTTATTGTGATTTTCGTTTTTAATGAATGAAATTGTCTGTCAAACATGTCAAAATAAATCACAAATGTGAATGTCAAATAACGGTATACAATGTTGCAAATGACAAATGCATTGCCTTTTTTTAGCTGAGGGTGAGGCCATAATGCCTTATTGGAGGAGCCTATACCATCTGCTGTATT
This sequence comes from Lineus longissimus, assembly GCF_910592395.1. Lineage (NCBI taxonomy): Eukaryota > Metazoa > Nemertea > Pilidiophora > Heteronemertea > Lineidae > Lineus > Lineus longissimus. Next base: position 25,680,153 of record NC_088309.1, on the reverse strand, counting down.
CATATCTGAAATTGCCTTGAGTCGACAACAATCTCGGGAGATCAGGCCTCTAATTAATCCTCTGTAAGTGTAAGGATGTCCCAATTGAGACGCCTCAGCTCAAAAACTATAGATGACTTCACAAAGCTTGGTTACTGTGAGCTACAAAGTGGCCACCTGAACACTGCCATAGAGGCCTTCAAAAATGCTCACCGACATTCAGTGTACCTCAATGATGTGAATACTGAGCAACTCTGTGCCTTCAATTTGGGAGCTGCTTATGTTGCTGCCAAGAAACCAAGGGAGGGGTTGGAACTACTTTCAACTGCTGTGCCTCCTTGCAAACAACCAGAAGAAAAACCTAAAGGAGATGTTTACTACAATTTCGGGCTTGGTTATGAAACCATGGACAATATGGATGAGACGATAAAATATTTCGAACTCGCCCTTGAGGCGTATGAGGTGGGAAGAAGAGATGTGCCTACTTCCCGGAAGATTCTCACTGTTGCTAGGAAACTAGGGTTCTGTTATGGAAAGATTGGTAGCCATTCTCAGGCTGTCAGTCGTCTGAAGATCGTGACCAAACTCCAGGAGGAATTAGAAGAGGGTTTCAGGGAGAGAATTCCTGTGCTGTGTGAGCTCAGCTCTCAACTTGCCGTACTAGACAAGTACCTGGAGGCCTTGCATTACACCGATGAGTGCTTTACATACTGTGGCCAGTTGGAGGACAGTCTCAACAAAGGTGAGAGCATGAGCTTAGAACGTTATCGGCAAAAAGCTACTAGTGAGGGTAAAGTTCTATGCATGATAGATTTCAGTTTTTTAAAGAGTTTTCTTCTCAATTGAAGTCATTTAAAATGTTCATGCTGGCTTAACATTGTCAGATTGTGATAGAAACATGTGAGTGCTTAAAAAAATGTTTAAAACAACTGTTGTTACTATTTTTACTTCTCATTTTCAGGAGAAATCTACCATGACTTAGGGTTGATCTATGTGCATTGCAAGGAGTACTCTAAAGGCTGCTGTTGCTTTGAGCTTGCTTTGCCATTAGTGAGAACAGTTGAGCCGCGAGGGAAGAAGGAAGCTGCAGTGATTCAAAATCTTGGTGCCTGTTATAATGCACTAGGCGACTATCAAAGAGCTGTAGGATTTCATGAACAAGCTCTGGAAAGTTATAGTAAGTTTTCACCCACTATGATATCAAGTTTGAAAAGTACATTTTGGATACCTCAATATTAACTGAAGACACAATTTCAACTTCCATGACTTGATTCATTTTCCAGGTTGCCATTTCGATCAGAGTGGCCAGGCTCAATGTTTCAACAACCTAGCATTTGCATTCATCAACCTTGGAGATCTTAATGGTGCAGAGGAAGCTCATATGCATGCCTTGAGGGCCTCTATCCAAACAGGTGGGTAGAATTGGCTATACATCTTTGTTATATTTCAGCATTTGAATACTTTTAGTGACATTTGTGTATAGACATGCTTATAGATTTCAGTTTTTCTTTGCAAGGTAGTTTGAAAACCTTTTTAGATAGATACCAGTAGTTTTATTTTCTATAGATTTTTATGACATCTGTCATCTCTTGCTGTCGATAGGCAGTCCATATTTAGGGTCAAAGGTGTGAGCCTTTTGGCCTGTGCACATAGAAGTGTGAGTCCTCTATTAGTTACCTTCCACTCGATACCAGAGACTACAAACCACGGCTTAATACTGTCGCATCCGACGGCTGTCTAAATGTCCCGGAATTCCAACTGAGGACTTGCGGCTTGTTAATAGGTGGAGGCAATAACCAATAGGCCATTGCAGCTCTCTTGTATCAATGTCTCAAAGTAGTTTGTCTAGAATTCAGTAAGCTGACTTAAACATTGTATATTTCTTTCAATTGGAAACGTAGATACAGTTGCACACAGGTAGGCATATATGTTCATCTGAGAGATCACTGGACAACTGTTGGATGTCACTAACATTTCTGTTGCTATTTGACCTAAACATTGTCTAACTCAGACCATTTTACTTTGTTTGTGTGAACTGCAGATATCCTGATAACAGTGTATTGTGTTGAACATAACGCCTCGTCATAACCATTATTTGTCGTTGTCTTATATGAATATCTTTTGCTACATCTAGACTCACAGGTCTCAGTTATTTGTGTCATGTTAGGATGTTCAGTGTTCATTAAAATGATCATCTTTTTACATTGATTTACTTTCCCAAACGTTTTAACCACTAACATTATATTTTGAAAGACAGAATCATCGCGTTTCCATCCACTCTATGTATTTCTGAAAGAAAATGAATGTCCCCGGAACTAACCCTAATTTCAGCTTCAGGTATTCCCTGGATTTTCCTTGGCTGGCTGCTGAGCTGTACACCGTCCAAATTAAATTACATTCAGTGACTTCTGGTAATAACTTCTGATAATAATTTTTGATGTATGACCAAGATTTATTGGTATTGACCTACAACTTTTATCCCTGCAAGTTGTTGAATACTCACGCCAGTTTTTGTTCATTTTCCAGGCGATTCACACAACCAGTGGCAGTCCTTAGAAGGCCTCGGTACTGTCGCCTTTAATAAAGGCCAAGTAGACGACGCCATCGGTCACTTCAGAGAGTCCGTCAAGATTCTGGCAGCATCTGAAGAAAACTATCCAGCTCATCATCGCCTCCTGTCCAAGTATAGCGACTCGGTGAAATATAAGGATCTGTACGCCGTCCGATCTGTCCCGCCTCCACCTGTCATCAATGCATCAATGTCTGTCAACTTTGTAAGTTCAAAGTCAATTTCTCTGGGATGCCAATACTGGGCCCGGTTGAACAACCGGGCTCTGGGCATAACATTCTATGTTTGGGCTAACTTATCACCTCTTCTAAAAGAGAAAATTCTCTGACTGCGTCTGTTTCATCTTTCAGTCTGAGTCATATCAAAGGACGGGGAAGTTCTTTGATGAAGAGAAGGAAAAGGATAAAGAGACTGTCCAAGAACTGGAGCATTCAAAGTAAGTTTGGGTTTCTCTTCTTTTAATTTCAATATGCGTCACCATAATCTATTCGTCAAATAGAAAACTGTCCATTGAGAAAAATGTCCCCTATTCAAATCCGACACTGAGAATGAGAGGTGTGTAGTAACCAATTTCTAACTCCTGATTAATGCTTTTAATCACTCAAATACTATACTTGTTTTCAGAACTAGCAGCAACCTGATTGACACAGTGTATGAAGGTTCTGAGACTGATAGTGTCTTCTCCGAAATGTCATCGGAGGGTCTTGAAACCGAAGACATGTATCAAACAGATACAATGTTGAGGCGATATAAGGAACAACAGTGAGTGGTTTTGTGGGATTATATCCATCAAGAGTGACTACTTGGCAGAGAGGCAAACATGGCAAAAAGTCGGCCCATTTCAAATGAGAAATTAGCAAATGAAAAGTTAGACATGCTGTGCAATCATCTACCCAGAAGTAAATCACCAATACATCTTTGAATGTAATTCATCCACAAAAGCCATTTTAGAGTTAAGTCAGGCTCTTATGCTTGAATTTCAGACTTGCAAAGAAGCAGACGTTAACAGGGCTGAGGAAGACCAAATCTGAGAATCTCTCCAATATACCAAAAGGAAGGAGTGCTGTTGAAGTTGTCAGCAAGTTACTTTCATCCAGGCCAAAAAGTTTCAGAGCCACTACGAGTAAGTAATTAGCATATACAGTGGAACCCCGGTCGGCGACCATTTATCATGCTACAGATGAAAAAAAAATTCAAGTCAAAATATTTTTTTCACTTTTTTTTCTGCTCAAAATGAAGAAAACATCATCAGGCCCAAAAAATTTTTGGCTTTGAAAATTTTTTTTCAGAATTTTGAACTTATGAAATATTTTTTTCACTTGAATTTCATTTTCTAGGGAACGAGTACGTCTCCAAGTCCCGCCGTCTTAGGCAAAGCCTCTTGAGGAAATCGGCTGACCAGGGTTTGCCTCAGTGTGATTCTGAATCTGAGGACTCGGCAGACTATTATTATCAAAAAGAGGATGAAAAAGTAGAACCAGAACATGCAGATCGTCTGTCAATGATTGCCTCGCAAGGTCAAGTGACAGTGGACTTAGTTGAGAAGAAGGCCAAGTTTGGAAAGTCGCGTAAATATAAACCGGTGCCAAAACAGACCCAAGGGCAGCCTTCAAGGAGCAAAAAGCTGTTGAGGAGAGAAGAGGCAGAGTTGAAATCTCAGATCGAGAATGATGGGTTTCTTCGTGCTTTTAAAGAAATTGAGATAGATGGTGCAGATGGTGCTGGCAGGAAACGACGTGCTAAAAAGAAGAGGAAAGTTTCTAAGAATGGCGCGAGAAAGAAGCAGAAAGGATCAATGAATAAGTCTGGGGATTCGGGTGTCTTTGAGGAGGTCATTAACCCTGAAGGTGCTGCAGTGCAGAAGAGTGAGCTGCTCTTGGATCTCTCTCAATGTACGAACTCCGACTCTGACGACGATTCGAATGAAGTCAAAGAAGAGGTTGTGATTGCATCGTCTGCTCAAGCTGACCAAAGCGCCCCCAATACGGAGGCAATAGAAAGTGACACTATTGCTGGCAGTAGTCTGACCCAGGTAAAAGAGAAGAACGGTAAACCAGGAAGAGCTTTGCCTCAAAGGAAAAGTAAGAAAGAAATTTGTGGGAAGTCGACTGATGTGGTTGATTCAACAAAACCTGGGGTTGCTATGGAAACTGAGACGGGAAATACTGAAGAGTAAGTACACTTGCAGCATGGTTTGCCAGCAGTACCTGTGTGACCATTCAATACTTTTTCAGCTCTTTTCGACTGGTCTATTGCTAAAAACTTTACAATTCATTTTGAATCTTGTAATCGACAGTTTTTACTTTGTTGATCAATCTTTTGTGGTACTTTTCAGATCAGACCAGCAGACTTCGAGATTCTTGGACAAAGCTGTTCAGACCCCAAGAAGAAAGAAAAGTATTGTCTGCACCCTCATGTGATCTCAAAAGAGCTCAGGACAATAAATTAGCTACAGTAGAACCTCCCTTAGCGAACTCATAACTATTGAATTATTAACTATTAACTATTTGAATCATGACGCCCACTACTGCTGGCCAAGTGCTGTGGATATTTCTGTACTGTTTATCTTCTGTACTGTTTATCTTCTGTACTGTTTATCTCCTGTACTGTTTAACTTCTGTACTGTTTATCTCCTGTACTGTTTACCTCCTGTACTGTTTATCTCCTGTACTGTTTAACTTCTGTACTGTTTACCTCCTGTACTGTTTACCTCCTGTACAGTTTATCTCCTGTACAGTTTATCTCCTGTACTGTTTATCTCCTGTACTGTTTACCTCCTGTACTGTTTACCTCCTGTACAGTTTATCTCCTGTACTGTTTATCTCCTGTACTGTTTAACTTCTGTACTGTTTATCTCATGTACAGTTTATCTGTTTATCTCCTGTACTGCTTATTTCTTATGATTTTGAAACTTATCTTATTTGCTGATTATTTGTCATATGTATACCAAGAATAAGTACAGTTGTTTTGTTGAATGTAAATCTTTAACAGTCATTGGACACTGTAAAGAACAATTTGTTCAGATCTGGTTTATCAATGTTTGTCTTGAAACATAACTTGTATGTCACAGACAGTCGCTGTTTAATTGAGGCATTAAATTAGGGTACAATGTTATCACATACAGTAGGTGTCAGCCAGTCATGACAATTGGGTCAATAATGTTCATGGAACTCGGCTCATTTAAGCCTAAAATTAAGCTTCAACTTAGTTAAGTAGTCTACGCTTCACTTGTTATGAATCTCACATCAGAGTTGTAGCTACTTATTAGTTACGAAAACCACATTATATAGAGAGTTATTTTTTTCATGTTTTATTGAATGAGATTTTGATATTTTATTGTATCATCTTCATTTGGCAGGGTCAATTTGTACACTAGATCAAGTTCACGAAACTCATATTTTCACTGTTACAAAGTTAAGAAAGGTTAGAGAAATAGGCAGTAAGTCTATCTGATCTGAGTATATTATCTCCATGAACCTATTGTAATGTACTAACTGGTAATGTTATTGGTAGCTAAATCTTTTGGTTGGATTAAACAAAATATTACTGAAATTACATGACCAAGCAAAGATACATTTTATTCTATGAAATTATTTGTACATTATTTTATGTTGATTTTATCAATTTTAATGGACCGACATTGTTATCATGTTGACGTATCATAATATTGCACAAGAAATAAAATTATTTTGTTTACAAAGTTTGTTTATCGGTTATTTCAAGTATATGGATCTGTTGTTTTTGGAGCTATCCATGATGTTTGGACGTTTCCTGATCCTTCAACATCGTTGGTGGGCAGATTGAATAGTGTTGACTGATGAAGGAACATGAGGAATTAGACAAGGTCAAGCAACTATACAGGACAGTGTTAGTGCCCTACTGGACTACCAATTCCTCACAAAACCCGAGCTTGGATTGAGTAGGCATGAATCCATTTCCATTCAGTCATTTTGGTAGATAAAAGAAACTTCTGCCCTGCCAGAGTCCTCCTGAATACAAAGTTAAATAAAACGTTTGATTTCTTATGTGAAGCCTACCCATGGACAGGTCCTTACTCAAAGCAGTGCGTCATCCCAGACCAGTGTCTTCTTGGTAATGTTCAGGAGCAGTTTCTAAGCTGTCGCTTAACCTTCAAACTCAAAAGAAAATACCTTAATGTCACAGAAGAGATTCTAACCCACATGCTGTCAATCAGGAGTCCAGTACTCGTAACACTCGCCAGTACTCTGCCACTGTGCTCCCCTAGTATTTTCTATGAAGTGGGACCAACACCAGTGACAGAAGCCTATGAGATTAGAGCGATTGTGACTTTGTCCACGATAGTGTCCACAGTTTTAAAGGACACCCACTGACAGGAGCACTGCTGGTACATCCAGTGTCGGAGTTACACTCCCTCTAATCAAATAGCAGCAATGATGTAATCCAAATGCATGAAGCATTGTACCAGGTCCTTGGCTATTTGGTTCTCAACAAAACTGTTTTGGCCTAATCCGTTGGAGGCCATGTTCAATATTTCAAGACTGGTGCCACCTCGAGCAATGCTTCTGATTTCTGTTGGGAGAGGTCAGTCTGATGAAGGATGGTGTCAACAACTCCAAATATGAAGAAAGGGCTGGTAACTGGGTTCTTGCAAGCATCCCTTTGACGTGCTTAGCAGCACGTCAAGGCAGAAGACAGACAGCAAGACAGATATAATATTATCATGATAACGCTCTCTTTATTATTCATTACAGATCACTACTGATATTTCTTACAATTTTGTTTTTCTCGCAAAATAATACATTGTATTTCTATCACAGGATTTCAATGTTTTGAAAAAACTTTGAAGAAGGAGCTACACAGAAATAACTAGACTCATATTGAAATGATCCAAAATGACTTGGTGCTAGATCTATTCTAAACAGAGATACTGGTCCTGCATCGATAAAGAAAGGCACACCATTAGGATTTTGTCCCCATAGATATAGATACAAAGTACAGTAGAACCTCTCTATTAAGGACACCCTCGGGACTGACAAATGCTGTCCTTAATAGAGAGGTGTCCTGATAAGAGAGGTCAAATTGAATGGAAATAACCAATTTGGGACCAAAACTAGTGTCCTTAATAGAGAGGTTGACCTTATAAGAGAGGTGTCCGCTAAGAGAGGTTCTACTGTAGTTATAAGTGGCAAGTCTGACTTAGACAAAATGATCACAGAGTTTGGAATGTTTTGGTTGACACATGATGATAAATAGTTATTCAGCATAGGCCTGACAGTATACTCTCCTATTTGACTACCCGATATCTTGACTAAATAGGCATCCCTCAGTGGAGGAATCGGTTGAGTCCTTGCTTTTGGCAGTTCATAAATCTTATTATATCTACAAAAGTTAGAAAGATTGTATGAACACCGTTTTAATGATAGGCTATATAATCGGAACCGAGAATCAGGAACTAGCTTTCCGCACAAACATTACCTCACTTCTGATTTTGTGATTATTATGCTCGATAGGCATGGCTTCCTTCTGATTATGACTAAATTTGCAATGATCACATGTTAACTTAAACCACAACAACAAGCTCAACAAGGTTTTGGACGGTTCATTAAGTAAAACAAACAACAAATTGTATAATTTTGACCATATCATATGTACACTCCAAAAAAACTTTACAAAATAATCCTTCATAAACCTAAATATGAATACTTGTTTAAAATAATTGGTAATGTTTCCTAATAAGTAAAAGTCATCCAGTATATTATCTTCCACAAAACTGCTCATCAAATTCAATTCACATAGCAGTATTATAGTAACAAAATATCTTTTACATGATTATATACATCTTTACATCTTTACACAAAATCAATTGTACATCAAGTCTCTACCCCAGGATGGTATATGTTCCCTCCAGATAACGACATGAAGAGTTTCCTTGATAGGGCTTCGATCAACAGACACCTGTGATTGAGAGCGGCCCCCAGGGTTTTAACTTATTCCCTTCCTTTGCCTGAGCTCAGACTACATCACTGAGCACATTCGGCTCCTTTGCCGAGCCCTCAGCTTATCATCTTTTTCCTCTACTGAGGCCTGCTGTAACTTTCTCCTCTCCTCCCGTCTCCTCTGATATTCATCCCTCTTTACTTGATAATCATACAAAGCCTTCTCTCTGAAAAACAGCAAGGATGTGACCATAAGGTTTGTGCAAAACCTGTTATGAAGTAACATCTCATATTTGGGTAGGTGGCCTAATTACCTGTACTGGTACAGAGGTAATATCTAAAACTTAATTTGCTACCAGAACAGAGCTGACCAAAATCGATAGGTGCCCACAAGACCAAGGCAGGTTCCACTTCAGTTCAATTGGCCAGCTTTGAAACTCAAGTCACTCTTGAACGAGAATGAGCAAGGATTTTCTGCTGTTAAGACAACAAGCAATATACAATGTACTGGTACTCCTCCATTCCACACCACACAATCACCAACAGTAGCTACGGCCCATAGAACTAAAGGACTGAGAATGCTGCTACATAGACTCCTATTGAGGAAAGCCCAACAAATATGGCATGCAGACACCACAGTGTCATGTAGTGCCTTACAAGCTAACAAGGCATCAGACAAAAGAAGGAGAGTTCAATTGCTTTTTCACAATAGTCAATACACACATGCGTAATATTACTCTTACAGCACAAAGGCAGGTTCAAGAGGTTTTCAACAAACATGTAAAAGCACAACAAGAGCATTACAATCACAAGTTACACCTTGAAAAATGTCAAAAATATTGTGAATATGTGTGATCTTGGGTAAGACACAGTTTTAGCTGGGACTAAATGGAATGTCTTTGCTGGGGTTGTATTAAAGGAGGGCTACATCTATCATATCCTGAGTGGCAGGTTATTGTGACATCTCCTGATGTGACTGTATACATTAATGGTCAAGTACATCAGGGCTAGGATGTCATCGGAAAACAAACCGATCTATCTAAATTGATATACATGGACAATGATACAAAATTACACACTCAAGTTACCGGTACACAGATTCCATGTGATTTCAACTTCAAATCCATACCCGTATTTTACTGACTAGAAGAAATAGAACTTGATAAAATCAATACTTTCTGGAGTAGTGGAACACAAAATGTTAGGTGCTAGTTAAATGGAAGATAGTTGAATTTGAATAAGATTAAAAACATATGATCTCATATTTGGTGAGGTTGGTTTTATTTTCATTCACAAACTGTCAAACTGTTAGTCATTTCAATAGATGATTCATGATAGAATGCAGAATATGGAAAAGGGAATGAAAAAGGTCTAAAAGGAGTGGAAGTTAATTTTAAGTGGATCGAAAGTGAAGATGTGGTAAACTTTATCACGAATCCAAGAATCATTTTTGATGAAACTGAATGCATAAAATCTGTGAACCAGCTAACTGGAGAACATGCAGAGATCAAGTCATCTTGAATGGCCTTACAAGAAAATACCTTTTTATAACAGACAATTAGTGCCCTAGTAAGGGGAACTTCTTGAATCATGACAATTTCTCTTCAATTTCACTTTTGGTTACAAGAGTTATGAATTATGAATTGATCAGGCCAACAAAATAGACTTGATAATTTTCAATTATTCAAAAGAGGTACCTGTTGTCTTTCATTTCTCTAGAGGAGGAAGAAAAGGGGAGTGTAAGAAGACATCATGATTGCACTCAGACTGTCATCCAACCCCAAGGGTGGAAAGTGACTGCCCTCCTAAATTGGGTATTGTCAACAGCATGCACACAAAAGTGTCATGTTGAACAGCCAAAAGCTACCACCTGACGATTGTGTAACAAAAGAGGCAACATGGAGCATGCAATGAAAATAATGCTTTGCCTATAGCCTTGAGAGCTACTCCCAAAATGGCAACGTCATGTAATACTTCATTGATCATGCATTACTGTACATGTAGTTGTTCCCTATTCACTGACTACCCGGCAGGTCTCTGCTGACCATGATGAAAACAGAAATAGAGGAGGCCACAATAGGCTGTTGCTTTTTTTAAGATCCCTGAATCTCTGGTTTGTTCACAGAATTTCTCCAGCTTGGAATGCTATGAAGAACGCTACAAGAAGTTGTGCTACAATCAGGAGGGGAAGATTAGGTTGGTTAGTTCCCAACAGATTCAATATGGTAACCCCGGAAATATTCATGTGCCTTTTTTTTATGTTTACAGATATGTCTGTTACCGGATTGTTAAAATGCTGACTTAAAAGTGTGCAAACGTTGCAATTTCACAAATCATGAAATGAGATGGCCGCCAATATTTCCGGGTTTACAGTATTGAGAATAACTCAACACAAGGTAACTCCAAATGTGCTGGTGTATCCAAATCACAAATCAGCTCGAAGGTTAGATTTGGTATTTTCATCGGCTGTCTGCACAAGATCTTGGGTCACATGGAAGTTGAGCTGTTCAGATTGGTACAGTGTTTATTATCAATGCAGGAGCAAAGTAGGTCCCAGGGGAAAGCCCAGGCTCTACCTGCCATTCTTGTGGTATTCAATGTTCATGATAAGGTGCCAGACACATGTACATGCCTATGAAATATGTTGAACTACACATGTAGTGTGAATCTTTGGAGATAGTTTGATAGAAATGAAAATGCCAAATCAATCCTCTTCCTGATGAAGCCGACTTACTTATTATTTCGTCTCATCAAACCTCTCCTTCTAACTGATACAGTCTGCATTACTTTCATAATATCACCAGATATACCCATGAGAACCAGGTATCTATAAACACCAATAACATACACATGTAACACCAGGGGAAAAGGTCACAATATTGCACATGAGAGAAATAGATCAGTATAAACTATACCCATCTATAATACACCTATCTCCCAGATGTGCGATCCCCTAGAAAGCAGCACTAAGACCAACTAAACTGGGTTTTTTCTTCTAAAACATAGTTTTTGACTTCCCTACAAACCTACAAGTGAATGGTTCCAATTATCATGCGTCAGCCTGGTTCCTGATCAAGGGTAGGTCCATCCGTGACCAAATAAAGGGTAGATTTACATTTATACTTACTTCTCAGCTCTTGACATGTTTTCGATATTTGGAGGCCGAGGTGGCACGACAGGCTGAGATGTGCCCTCCCCGCCATTTGTCCCATCTCCTGCTGTGGGTTCAACACCAGGTGGTACATCCTCAAACTTGCCCGTCCGGATACTTTCATAAAGACCACTTTCCCCCATAACTGCTGCAAAAGAGAAGAGACAATGTAGCTGCGGTAGCAGTAGCAATTTAGCAGGGGGTAACTGCCCCAAAAACGTGTTGCGAAAAACAAGTTTTTCAGGCTGATTTTGGCCCTTTTCAGGCAAAAAGTACTTCTTTCACTGTATCTATGACGATAATTACATCAAGCTCTGACAACACTATACTGCACATTTACCTTCACTGGCTGTCATCTTCTCCTCAACTTCCTCAGTGTCCGCCCTGAAGAAGTTTGGCCCAGGTTGTGCACCTGTTGGTTTCTCATAGGTGGACTCCAATGGTGGAGGAACAGGTGGAGGTGTACCAGTTCTGCGAATGGAAGAGCATTGTGCAGACACGATTGCTACTGAATGAAGAATCTCTAGAGGAGTTACGCACAGAGTAAAAAGATAACAGTGCTTGCCTTCCATCATGTTCAAAAGCTAATGAGGAAGAGGTAAACTGAACGCAAATGTTATGAAGTTCTCTGTCCCTACCATACAACAAGGCAAGTGAGTAGTTAGAGAAAATACTAAAAGGGAACATTTTGATGCTTACGTTCCTAGCCTGATCGATTCATATGGTGGTTCTTCATCTGCTGTAAGAGTCCCAGAATCAGACGAGGTGTACAATGACCCACTTTCTGACAAGTTACTCTCAGATATAGATTCTGTGCCATCCAAACTGGCATCACGTCGTTCCAGCTTCCGTCGATACTCCTCTAAATCCCGGTTGTCCGACTTATCAGTTGCAGAGGTGGCAAGAGACACTCCTCGATCCAGAGGCCTTGGTGACGATGCGGGTGCTGCATCAGGAGATACAGCAGTTTCTACAGGTAATGCATCTTCGTAATCAGGATCACGTGAATTCGACCGTGAGTCTGTGTCCGCCATTGATGAAGACTGAGCACTATCGATGGAGTCAATACGATTCGTTCTTTGCTCAGATTTTTCTGCGTCCATGTGTTCCATCATACGTTTTTCAAAGCGCTCCCTGGAGGGTGGGTGTTCTTGTGAGGGAGACCTGGGGGACTCAGGTGGTCTCGGTGCCATCTCAAGGTTTTGGGTTGGCAAAGATACTGGCACAGGTGATTCGATTGAGGAGGCTTCTTCTCTTGGGGATGGCTGCGTTCGGGGTGACGGTTGAGCCTGGCGTGGTGATGGTGGAGCTTGTGCTCTAGGTGACACACGCGCCTTGGGTATTTCGTCAGTTTCTTTGGGTCTGCTTTTTGAAGATGACGGTCTGCCATTATAAGACCTCTGTCTATCTGATGGTCTTTGCCGCGATGACATAGGACGCACACCCTTGTCTGGATCCGCAGGTGAGTATCTTCGTACTTCACGGCCTTCCTTCATCATGCGCCGATACTCCTCAGATGTGCGAGCATATCGAATACTGTCTAGGTTAAAGCTTGTTGGGAGATTATCCTGGTGTTCCTCAATCGTTTCCTCATCAGAGTCAGTATCAGTTTCTGTTTCACTGTCCGACTCTTTGGTTGTTTTTGAGTCCAAGCTTAGTGACGTGGATGACGACGACTCTGAAACTTTACTGCTGAAGATGTGGACACCTTCCTCAACGAAGCTCCTGCCACGGATCAGCGACTCACGGGGAGTTATCGGTTTTGGCCCAATTCTATTGAGGTATTCCCAGTCAATATCTGTAGAGAAAAACATGTTACGATCAGAATTAAATTTGATAAGACCTCATCAGAAGACAGTAAGTGTGTCAAATTATCCCTCAACGTCCAGTAGATTTCTGCAGGAATCTTTGTGTGGGCTGGCCTCCAGGTGCTTTTGGGTCAATTCCCACACCACAAGAATCGCTTACTAATGTCAACGCCACAACAGTGAAAAGAGTCGCACATGAAAAAATCATACTCACCAGAATCTGAAAGTTTATACAACTTCTTCATGCGTTGTCTGTAATTTTCCTTGGAATCAAATGTATTTGATCTGAGAAGACGTCGATCACTTAACACATTTTTCGCATGAGGTACCATGACGTTTGAGGGACTTACAGGTCTCCTTGCACCTAACCTGAAGTGACAGGAAACAGAGCAATGGTGAGAATAGACTAGAGCAACCATATTTTGATATGTTTAAACAGCATTCGCATTTCTCTTGCATGTGTAGTAGGAACCTAAACAAGATAATCCAAGAGAGCCTTATTACCTTTCTTTGTACTGGCAAAAACCCTTACTTCAAAGTACCATGTTGATAGTCAAATGTTGCTGTTTCTATTCTTGTTTATTACCTTCTTTTCTTCTCCTTCTTTGACGATTTAGGTGCCTCAACTGGCTGTCTGCTCTTTTCTGACGTGTCCCTGGAACCACGACGCATGGCTCTGATCAATGCAACTTCCTCATTTGTCAATGATGTCTTTTTCTTTCTTCTCTCAGGTCTAGCAGTCAATGGACGATTGGTGCGACCTTTCCTGATCACAAAAAGAGAACATATCAAGTAAATATAAACATTTTAGCCATAACTTCGAAACGACAATGTATGATACAATGAGTAGTGTGAGATGCAAGTCCTGTTTCAGATCCCAGCTTATGTCTTTGCTGTTGACACAAACTGACCTTAATCACTCGATTTTAAAGACAGGATGAGCTTGAATTGACTGAAAGACATCTGATATCTCATCACATCCAAGATATTTTCATTGTAATCTTTTGATTCCGACAAGCTACATTTCAAAACAGTCACAAAGACAACATAACTTGGCACTCTGGTACGATTCTTTAGCAAAAATACATAACTTCAATGAATAGACAAGCAGTGAAAATGCTAAATAGCGCATGTGAGGCTACTTCTACATTCACATAAAGAACAATCTATTAAAGACTGGAAACCACTTTTTGTGGGAAAACCCCTCTTTTGTGGGAAAACCCCTCTTTTGTGGGAGGGCTTTAGGACTATAGCCTAACATAAAATGTGCAATAGTTAGCTGAAGTGAGAAGTGAAGTAGATCACATTAAGAAAACTCACCACAAAGGTGTATTATACGGTTTCTGGTAGTATGGGTAATAGTCCTCACTTCGATAACTAAAATCACACAAATATAACAGTTTCCATAGCTTGAAGCTGCTCAATAACCAAGTTCTAGAGCCAATAATGGAACTTAAAGTGATGTTGTCAACTTGTTTGTTGTAAGTCTGTTCTGGGATTAATCTGATATGAGGTTTTGAATAGTCTTAATACCATATCCTTTTCCCCAGGTAGAATACATAACGGAACCTGTGAAAGGTTATACCGTGATCCACACAAGGTGAAGTTAACTTGTAAGAGCATTAGATTGCAACCTCTCCACTGTTACTGATGACAGATTCTTTGTCTGACATATAAAATTGTTCGATTCAAGCCATTGATAACAGCAGTTTGGCCCGGGTGTGCACTTTGTCAACAAACTAGGTATTTCATGACATTCTACAAAGTATCTACCTGTCTTCTCTAAACTGTTTGAGCATTCCGTCCACTTCATCTGATAACCTTCGACTACGAGATACTCTGCGGGAAGACGGTGCCGTTGAAAGCGACAAGTCTGTATCACTGTCGTAGTCCGACAGACCGAGGGCATTATAATATGGTATGATCAAACCTGTGTCAGAAATTTTCCTGGGTCGCCTGGAAGAGTAATGATGAAATGAGAAAGAGTCTTCACCACATTGCACCATCCAGGCCAACCTGGGGTACTGCGACTTGTCTTTTTATGGACTTCTAAGAAGTTTTTCATAATACACTTAATAGGACCTACCCCTGTGAGTGAAAGAGCCTCCATATAGCATTTTCCTTTTAGTAACAAAAAACCCTATATTTTTTAGTTTGCAGAAATGAAAAACAAAGCCAAAGTCCAAGCAGTATTTCTGCAGTGTGTACCTTTGGTGTTCCTCAATCACTCGGGGGCAATTATTGGTCACCAGAAATAAGAACATGGCCAAATATATTTACTCACTATTTGCTCAATATGGTAAATATTAACGCAAAACACACAAATATGACAAACATAGACCAAAGGCTTTTTGCAAAGACTGAATACTGCACAAACATTTATTGGGAATTGGTTATGAATTAGAGACATCTACTTGCTGTTGTTTTCCTCATTTGTCAATACACACACCGGGGTGGGGTTAGGGGAAGGTTCTTATAAGTCAAAGCAAGCTATAAGCCTCAATACAACCACCTGGCTAGCGGGTTAGGGGAAGTTTACCACTTGGAGTGGGGGTTACAAGGGGAAGGTTCTGATAAGGTTAAACTAAGCAAAAAGCCTCAATACACATACCGGGAGTGGGGTTAAGCGGAAAGGTAACATGATCAGCTGGGTTGAGGGGAACATGCTGATAAGGTTAAGCAAGCTATAAGCCTTAATAAAAACACCAAAGACTTCCAACCAATTCTTTAAAAACATTGCAACTTTGAAAGGAGCCATAAAAGATGCATTTATTGTTACCTTTTTGTTTCAAATTCATTCCTGGAAATCATAAGTTTTAATGTAAATGATGATTTCAGATTTATAACCATCAGTGTCGCAGAAAGGCAAATACAAACCAGACCCCTCTAATAAACTTCAAGGGTCTAAGATTGAAACAACGCGTAAGAACAGCTTTATAAATAGAATGTAAAAAATAATAAATAAATCATTAAGATAAAGTTAAAGATTGAAGGCAGGGAAAATAATTGGGTTCCATTACTGATCATTAAGCAGTGATTTAAAAAGCTCCAGTAGACCAGGTTCATCAAAGTCTGGTGGATTAATTATTACAATGTAGATCCAGTGCCAGTTTATTCTTCTTTTAACAGTGTTCACTCTGCACATTCACTTAGAATAGTTTTTACCTGCCACTATGGTTAGGTGCCAATTGAGTTTATTGCCCTAGTGACTGACTCCGTCTTTAGCCGGAGATATGATTTATCACAAGCTACGCACGTTTCTTACTTGGCAGGTTCTTGCTGTATCAGTCTAAATTTGGTTAAATTTACTTTGTGCCATCAATATATTAGGGTGAACTTGAAAACTTCAGTGACCGGCACTCGACATGATATAGATAAATTTTACCCTTGAACAATATATCCACCAAACCATGCTAAACCTAGTACAGGAGAATAAAGGTATGCAAGGTATAGGCAGACTACAACATCACTAAAAGCAACAAAAAACAGCACCTTGTCAAGGGAGCAGTTGGCCTATAAAAATCCCGTGTGGATGGAGATTCGTCATTAACTAATAACCTGATGTTCCTGTCGATATCCTTCATAGGTGGCGCTGGTACATACAAGGGAGTCTGCTTCGTTGGAAGCGAGATGACTGACGGCGGACGTCCACTGTGACTTCTTGCAAGCTCTCTTTTGCTCATGGTGACTGGTATCTGAAAGAAATCCAAATCAGTGATAGATTTAAGAAATATGCATAAAATCTTGATTTGAAGGTCAAGTTACATGACTCTATAGATGTATGATTCCTAAAGCAGGCCATTTACATCTGTATATGTCAAACCCTGATATTCTCTGACAACTACTCTTGAGATTTAACACTCTGTAGAAGTACTATCCATGTACAGCAGACCTCATTATGATCATCACAATAAATGTCTTTTTATAGTCCTCACCGACTGCACTGACTCTTTGGTACTCAGCGAATGTTTGACAGGTAACGGTGGAAGCCCATCTGAAGCCTTGGCAACTTTGCACTGTATGGCATCCGTCAGCTTTCCAACGATTCTTTCCTGTGCCACTAGATTCTGTTCGCAGCCTGATAGAATGACCAGGGCTTTGTTGAAATACTGTACAGCTCTATCGGTTAGTCCCCTGTTGAAGGCGACAGCTCCGAGACCTTCCATCGCCTGCCATTCTCCGTGTTTGTCTCCAGCATCTTTCGAAGCCTGAAGAGCGTGAAGGTAGAACTCGCCGGCCGATTCGTTGTCACCAAGCTGCGTGTATGAATAGGCAGCATTGGAGAAACACTGGCCTTGGGCACCCCGATTACCGAGTTCAGCTGAAGAAGATAAAGTTGAGATTTACTAAGATTATGTTGAATTCTGCAAACCTTCAGCAACTTCAGTCATACATTCATTTCACAGCAAGACCTAGGCCTCCAATGAATAAGTTCACTCACCATGCATCGCTGCAGCAGCAGTATGATGATTCAAAGCCTCCTCATATTGCCCAAGAGTGTTATAAACAGCACCAAGATTTTGTACAATCACAGCTTCTTTCTTCTTGTCTGTGGTGACGAGCTTCACGATGTAGAGAGCATCCTGGAAACATTGACATGCTTTCCCGTAGTCGCCACATTGAGTGTAAAAGAGACCAAGGTCACCGTATAATTTGACTGAAGTAGAAAAGTAGTACAAGTAATATGATTAATGAAGTGTTCCAATAATGTAGTTCAGGAGCCTTGGGATTACTCCACTTATTCAAGAGACAATGTCACAACACTTTACAAAACCAGACTTTTAAACTTCTTATTCTCAATATGATGAACACCCATCAGAACCAACAGGAAGATAATGAAACTACGCTTTGTTTGCTCAATCCCAACAATAAGGCCTACTCACCTTGACTGGACTTGTTCTCCATCTTTTGGCAAAGTTGAAAACAATCATCGAGAGTTGGCAGGCATTCTGTTTTATCCCCGACTTTCAAAAGTTGCTGTGCCCGGTTACTGAGCATCAGAATCCTCTCCTCGACTTGGAATAAGCTACCAAATGCCTTGGCTGCCTTACCATAGCAATCCGCAGCTTCCTTAGACTTAGAACCCTTAGCATAGATCTGTCCTAGTTTCTTAGATAGTGCAGCAATCATCTCATGGTTATTCTCCAGTTCATATTCTTGGAGTGCCATTTGAAAGTACTTGACCATCTCTGCACTATTTTTAAGTGATTCGTAACCCAATCCGAAGTTATAGTACAAATCTCCATTTGAGCTTCCATCTCTTTTATTCATAGGGGGCACAGCTCTCTGCAGAAGTTCAAGTCCCTTTTCCGGGTTATTGGAAGCAATATACACAGCACCAAGGTTGAAAGCACATGACCTTTCCAAATAACCATCGTCAAATTGCTTCGCCTGTTTGAACGCGAACAAGAACGCCTCCACAGCCTTCGTGACGTCACCATTCTGCAGTTCTTCATGGCCAAGTTTAGTAAACCTGTCAATGTCCATTGACAGGAGTGCTCGGCCTGAATCATCCATTGTTTCTGAATTCTGAAAGAAATTCTGGCGAGTCAGTTCAATGCATGATCGTTAGTTCAATGACAGCAACAATATCAATCATGATGATGATTATCATGACATGTCATAAATCCATTAATGATTTAAATGCATTCAAAGTAAATGAATTTTACCAATGTCATTTGATGTGGCTCTTGATTTACGCCAGCAAGTCAAATAGAAAGCCGCAATCAGTACTCATGGTTTTCTGCTTGAAACAATGTATTCACATAGTACAGTGACATAGCATACACTAGCATTACACTACTACTGTGCAGTGATATACAGTCACACGAACACTGACAGCGCTGCTATGCTGCATAGAAGGAAGAATTTGCAGATATGCAACGATTTCACAAAGTTTTCGGGTGTACTAACAAACGCACATTTCAAATCTATTGTTAGGTTCACGAAATATAAACCATCAGTGATGTTATTCTGCTTTTTTGTGGTGCAAACGGGCACCTGCTTCGCCTGTTTCCACCATAAGCCAACAAAGTGACGTCATCATGGCAACACGACAACAACCACAATAAGCACTCCATAGCGGCCGCAACGCAGACGGTTTTTCTTGTCTTCATAAAAATACAACTTTATTACGCAACATTGGTCTATAGTAACTGCATTTTATCCTCTACAATGATTGTAACCAAAAGCTTACAGCCGCGAACTACCTAACCATGACAATTGGGCCAAGACGTTATTTATCTCCCAGTCAAAATCCAAGTCATGGTTCATATTAGTGTTATAGTGAGATTTCGCTAACTTACGTTTCGTCTTACGCTTACGTTTTCACGGCACATTTGTTTGCGAAGTGAGCACCGTCTGAACAGCAGAGCGGGGAAATCAGTGGCATAATGGGCTGAGTGTACAAACACGGGACAAGTGCCCTAGCTAGTCCTGTGTTATAGTGCACTCTAGCTCCCTAGGCAGCCCATCCTTAACCAAATGGTCATAATATCATAAATCGTCACCCTCAATGAATAATTGCCGAAGACATATTTTCTACTTTTGAGAAGTGGAAAAAGGTTATTCATTTCCTGACTATTTCAAATTTATTATGCAGCTAACTAAGAATAACATGTAAAAATATGACAATGAACATGCAATTGATCGGCAAACGCGTCCGACATGTATGGTATACGGTGAGGGTGAATCAGGGGTTCTCGTAGCATATCCCGTTGCACTGCCTTCTATCACACCGTCGGGAGAGGTCCGACGGCAAATAGATGTCCCCCGTCTCAGGCCGTCAAAATAACGCACCGATAATGTCGAGATTGCAATGCACATTATTCAAAATAGTCTGGTAGATTAGTGCCACCCTCGTTATCCACATTAGGTAAGGTGATTTGCACATCGTATTCAAAAAAGATGCATCTCTTCAAGTAGAGAGGCAGGTTAAGCTCCTCCGACATGACATTGTCCAACAACGGCCGTCGAATTGACCGACGGAGTATTTGTTGGCAGAGTTGTCGTAGTTTTTGCGGGAGTTTTGGCAGGCAACCACCGTGCAAAACGAACCCAAAAAAGAACTCGTCGACCACTCCGCCATATTTGCAAGAGGACGGTATTTTCAGGTTGTACAGGGCCGCCATCTTGCCTTTCGTCATCGGGAGACCGGATAAAAAGGCTACTTTCATTGCATTTATGTAGGAGACGTCAAGTTCAGTGTCTCCAGATTGTTCGTCTTCTACCGCTTTCTGAGAGCTATACGCCACTGTCAGAATCTTTAGAGTATCAACCCATCTTTTCTTAGGAAAACGCAAATCATTAGCAACGTCCAAGAAGTATTTTTCGGCAAGTGGACACCCAGCTTTGACTAACAAACAGAAGTTTATAAAATAGTTCGAAAGTTGTTCTCGAACGTAGTTTGATTGTGTTCTGTAGTTAGATATTGTGGCCAGATGTGACATCAACCGTCCTGCTGGTGTCTCATTAAATTGGTTGACAGCCTGGAGGTCGGCTCCGTGTTGTATTAGAATCTGAACTGTTGCGGGACATGTCGGCATCACCTCACATCTGGCCGGCTCATTCGTATCTGGGACATACCGCTCCTGCGTCTCACAAAACGCTGCGATGTGAAGAGCAGTGTTGCCATTGGACGTCTTCGAGGTTCTGGCATCTGCCATACGATTCAAGAACTCCCTTACGACCTCCGGGTGTCTATAGCGGCAGGCCTCATTCAGAGCGTCATTGCATTTGAAGGGTTCCGATCTCCTCTGATAGAATTCTTCCGAGGACACAATACTCACAACATACCGACTCAGACTTGGTGGCAAAGGTTCGAATTCAGTCACATGGTGGAGATGCGCTCCTCTGTCGAGTAGCAGACGACATAACGGCAGGTTACCCCTCCTTGCAGCAATCACCAAGGCAGTCAAGCCACACTTGTCCATGTCATCAACCCTAGCTCCATAAGCTAGAAGCAACTCGGTGATCTCAAAACTGTCGCTCCTGGCGGCGGCCAGAATCGGCGGTGTTGTCCAAAACATGTCGTATGGGGCGTTAGGAGAGGCACCCTTCTCTAACAATAAACTCACGACATCAAACCTGTTGCAAGTGATTGCAACCGACAGGGGTGTTTTCCGATGCAGGTCTTCACGTTCAAGGTCCAAGTCACGGCAAGCATTGATGAGATTCTGAACCAGAAAAAGATAAGGACATGTGAATTATTGATGAGCGGCACGAAAAAGCACTTTCTTCGCTCGATGTGCACGTCGTCCTCCTCCATGCACCGGCGACCAAGCTTCAAAAGACTGAATAGGCGAAGTCAAGCCAAGTTTAATAGGGAGGTTCAGCAACTAATATCCTGAAGATCGGCTGAGCGTCGAGGCAGTGATATAGTCATCCTAAAATTGCTTTATAGTGGGAGAGGGAAGAGACCGATCCACCGCGTCCATAGTATAGGTATGACAGCAGGACGAATGCACGACAGATTGGCGCGAACTAGGTAACTGCTGGGGATCACTGCCATACATTAGATTAATACCAAAACAGAGCATTCGAAAACGGAGAGTTTATGTACGTTCGTTAAGCCAATCCAATACCCAAGGATTTAACGGAACTTATCCCATCATCCTGGTTGTGACTTTGTCCTCAACGACAAAAACCACAATATGGGACAAATGGAAAACACCACAGAATCTCTATCGGTTATACTCTAAGGTGCAATCTTAGAGTTGACAAGAACGGGACTCACCTCTGTAACATCGTCGCCAATCTCGACAGCATTCATGAGTCTTTCCATTATATTACCGCTTGCTATAGCCTCCTCATTCGCGTGGTCCTCCACGGATCGCTCGGGAGAGTCTCAAAAGGATGTTCTGCATGGGAAGGGATAGCCTGATCACGAGCTTCACCAACTTAAGCCAGTATTCACCTCTGTAACAAGCAATGCTCCGCCTAATCACAGTTTACATTCATGAATGGCTATTGCAAACATGTGACAAGTGCAAGAGCAACGATATAATGGACCTTTTGGACCCTTGCCAACATCGCCCCGGGGTTTATTTGATTGTAAAACGCTATCAACGGATACACGTATAACAAGATAATGAACATATAGCATATACATGTTATTACAGCTGTGATAAAGTGCTATTATGTAAAAACTATAACCTATAAATTTACACTGTTGTGATTGTTCCTTGGTCTCAGCCAATGCTGACATCTGCCATTTGCCATGAATTATCTTTTACTGTCTCCTGGAACTTTGTTATTTTTTTTGATAAGCCAAGAAAACCAAAGCCATCTTTGGACTATAGTGCCCCCCCCCCACACACACACACCACACAAGTTACCCGCATTCCAACATCCTGAGATCAGGCTTTTTTACTCCTAATGTCGTAAACAAAGAGGCGGAGTATATTGAAGACAACTGGTGCCAGGATGGCATTCCTACGGATGTTCCCACACTTTATGAACTCGGAACCTCTCTAATAAATATGTATTTTCTCTTTTACTTTCTAAAGTGTCATCTGTTTTTTTGCATCCCCATGACAATGATGTACATAGAACAACTAGTTACTTTTTTAGTAATTTTGATTGACGTTAGGTTGGTTATACTCAAAGCTTTTTAAAATAATAACCAGATAACGCGCACTCATACCAGATAACGCAGTGTAGTCTGTCCCGTTAACATTTTACAGCCACCCACCTGCAACCCGACCAAAAGCAGGCTATTTCTTCTTTTCAGGCGCAACTCACGGCTTAATAAAGAGTTCAAACCGCAGAATAAAGTATAAGGCAACTAATGACAACTGAAACGAATGCTTTATGCATCTGATATGAACAAAATGATACATTTTTTGAGAAGGGGAGAAGCTAAGCTATCCCACAATTCCACATTCTCAAATTTGGGAATAAAGAAATATGGCGGCCATATTTATTGAACATTTCTCTTTGAAGGTCTGCCACATTTTGCCGAGGATAGCACTTCGTTGAAGAGTAAATAGTCATCATATTCGTATGTAATCAATTCGATTATATATGTAGAAACCATTAAATTTCTTAATTTTGAGTTCTAGCGAAGAGAACGGTTGTGATCTTGGAGAATATCGCGGCAAGACAACCTCCGTTTTCCAAAAAAACGAGTTGCATGTTGTCGTGTTGACATCTGAAAGTTCTTCGTTTGCATCTGATGTTATGCATGCCATTTGCCAATCAAATTTCAATTTTTCGATTCCTTAATCTTCAAATTAGACGTGCTTTCTTTTATTGTAGACTGCATTGGTGGGAATAGTGCCTTTTACTGGAAATAAAAAGGCCGGAAAATTGTAGGACGCATGCGTAATCGGCACCTGGGAAATCGCGTTGCCGCATTATGCCACTTCCAGAATGAGCAAGGTAAGTGGCGAAATTACATTCTTCAACCAAGTTATGATGATATTTCGGATCATTGATCTCAAGAGAAGTACCTATGGTCATATTCGAACCCATTTCTGGTTAAATATGATGTTGGACTTTACTTATTTCCGTGGTTTTATGTGGGTGAAAAGAAGTTATTTTGAAGGAGATGGAGACCATGTACACACGAATGTACATGGGAGCATGTACAATATGTCTATCATTTCAACCCTTTCAATTTCATTTTTTAAAGAGATATAGTGGATCATGACTAATTGAATTATGAAAGGTGATCATATAGACCATGACAAAATCAGAAAATATAAATTCAAAGGTAATTCATTTGAACCAATAGCAAATAATAAATGTATTCTTTTTAACTTGCCAAGGCGACCATTTGGGACCCCACATTTTCAATGGTCCCTTAGAACCCATAATAGATGTTGGACCACCACCAAACTTCTCTAGATTCATCCCTACCCATATAACTTTCAAATGACCTTGAAATTTTAAACTTTCTCAGAGGACCCATTTTCACAAAATACCCATTTATTTAGACATATCTGACTTGTAGATGGGTCATTTATATTCTGTGGATTGTCTCTTCATAATTGCTGAATTTTCACAGAATTTCTTCCCAGATTTTCTCTTGAAACCATGAAAGTGATTTTGGTATGCTTTAAGGCTGAAACCCAGCTATAAGATTTGATATTGTGTCCTTTTATGAAGAATTACGATACTTCTTGTGACTTCAGAATTTGTCCTCTAACTTTTTGCTCCTACTGTCGTATAAATGAGAGATGTCATATTCTCCTCTCTGATCAACTTCTGTTAAGTGGGCAACAACCAACATGCAAGTCCTAGTTGGTTTCTTCAACTGCAATAAGCAGAATGGAAACTAAATGTATTTCTGGGCTCTTTCTTGGGAGTTTCTAGACAGTTTCCAGACTTGAGAATGTTCATGAAACGTTGTGTCGGTAAGCCCCACTCTAAATCAGGAACTGCTTTTTGCCCAACAAGACAAATTGAAAGCCTAGATGAATATATAGAAATATGCCTTTTGTTTCTACATCATTTTAACAAAATGTAACCAAAATATTGCTTTATTTTCCTCAAAATCAAGGGGCCGTAAAATACCTGCTGAATTGCCGATTTGTATTGATGACCTGATGCCCTATATCAAATTCTTGTTCTGCTGCTTTTCCATCATGGAATTGATGGGCAGAATAATCTCCTTAGAAAAATGTTTTGTTTCCCTGGCCTCCAGTTTAAACCTAGCAGTTGTATTAGGTTACCTTTCATTCCTGTAAAAAGCATTCTCTCTATTATTACAAAGCAAAGCCTGGGCAGGTAAAATATTCATAACGGTGACATTTCCAATGACCCCCCCCCCAAGTCTGCAATATAAATATTCAACTCAGGGTCATCTGGTGGATAAACAGGTGGCCCACAAAAGGAGAGGCTAGCTGGCCTTTGGCGATTAACTTCAGTTAATGTTACATAATGTCCCCCCTCCCCCCAAAGAAAACACACATTGATGTAATTTCACACCAACAAATGAAACTTGTACCATTTAGACCAGAACGTCTGAGCTACTGGCTGAATCTATCACATCAGTGCTCTAGCAATAAGTGAGAGGCCCTCCTGGTTGACTCTTCTTAAACACACCAGTGCATCGCAATTGGGACACTGATTGAATCTTCTAACACATCAGTTCTCTGCAATGAAACTACTTATTGAATCTAATATGATCTCTGCAATTGCGTTACTTGTTGAATCTTCAAACACACCAGTGCTCTGCTAGGTCCTACTGGTTGCCTCATTCTCAAACTGGCTGGTACTCAGCTCAACAGTAAGTCCTCTTCAATTGGGTTACTGGTTGAGTCTGAGACATCAGTGCTCGGCAATTAGAGCTTCTGGCCTAATCTTACACGTCAGTGCTGTGGAATCAGCATACTAGTTAAATCTAACACATTATCAGTGCTCTGCAGTTGAGCTACTGCTGTTGTCTAACATGTAAGAGCTCTGCAATTGAGCTGCTGGTTCAATCAAAAACATCAGTGCTCTGCCATTGAGCTGCTGGTTCAATCTAACACATCAGTGCTCAGCAGTTGAGTTACTGGTTAATCTATCATATCAGGGCTCTGCAATTGAGCTGCTGGCTGAATCTAAAACATCAGTGCTCCGCCATTGAGCTGGTTAGATCTAACACATCAGTGCTCAGCAGTTGAGTTGATGGTTTAATCTGACACATCAGTGCTCTGCAATTGAGCTACTGGCAGAATCTAAGATGTCAACGCTCTGGAATTGAGCGACTGGTTGAATCTAACACATCAGTGCTCAGCAATTTATAGCTGCTGGTTGAATCTAACTCATCAGTGCTCTGCCATTGAGCTGCTGGTTCAATCTAACGCATCTGTGCTCAGCAATTGAATTCCTGGTTGATCTAACACATCAGTGCTCTGCAATTGAGCTGCTGGCTGAATCTAAGACATCAACACTCTGGAATTTAGCTACTGGTTGAATCTAACACAGCAGTGCTCAGCAATTTATAGCTGCTGGTTGAATATAACACATCAGTGCTCTGCCATTGAGCTGCTGGCTAAATCTAAGACATCAACACTCTGGAATTTAGCGACTGGTTGAATCTAACACCACAGTGCTCAGCAATTTATAGCTGCTGGTTGAATATAACACATCAGTGCTCTGCCATTGAGCTGCTGGTTCAATCTAACACATCTGTGCTCAGCAATTGAATTCCTGGTTGATCTAACACATCAGTGCTCTGCAATTGAGCTGCTGGCTAAATCTAAGACATCAACACTCTGGAATTTAGCTACTGGTTGAATCTAACACAGCGGTGCTCTGCACTTGAGCTGCTGGTTGTATCTAATGCATCTGTGCTCTGCACTAGAGCTGCTGGTTGTATATAACACACAAGTGCTCTACAATTGTGGTGCTGGTTAAAACTTAAACATCAGTGCTCTGCGACTGACCCTTGACGACATGACAAGTACTTGCAGTTTAACTAGTCGGTGGCCACTTTCAAGAAATTTGCTTTGAAGAACTGGTTGTGCAATGAGGTGACCTGCATGTGTTTCTTTCATTGCAGTTGTTCAGTGGGTTTAACACGAATCTGTTTGGACCTCCTCCTGAGGACGAGGAAGATGATGAATCGAAGAAAGGTGACCACAAGAGTGGATCGAGTAGTTCAGACTCTGCCTCGGATTCGGATGGCTCTGAATCAAGGTATGCAAAACTTTGGTTTCAATATTTGTGATGCACAAATGATTCAGTCTTTTGCTGTGCATCTTCCTCCTCTTTGCGTTCACTGGAGTGTCAAGCCCAATTTGGTCTGCAAGATGCAATTCCTGATATTCAAAATGAGTGTATAATTTCCAGTTACAAATTTTCGGAGGATTTGAGAAGGGCAGGGTAAGCGCCCTTCTGTAATAGAAAATGCATGCATAAGCTGTCGTAAAAAAGTCAGGGAGCACTTTTATGGGGCCATGGTGCTGTGCCCTTCCATCTAGTTTTGTCTGGAAAAACGTTAAATAGTTCATTTTACTTTATACTTGAAAATAATATTTAGTTTTCCCTACCATCTTTCACTGGTGTTTTCAATTGAATTATTATTCTTTGCAGCAACTCGAGCTCTGGGTCCGGCTCTGGGTCAGGATCGAGTTCAGACAGCAATAGTAACAGCGGCTCAGGCAGTGGGTCCAACTCAGACAAGAAATCCGACAGTGACGATGGAGGTGGCGACGACCAGTCAGATAAATCAGACAATGACGACCAAAATTCAGATTCGATGCAAGTCGATGAAAGGGATTCCAGTGGAACAGACGATGATCACAATAGGGGGTCGAAAAATGGGGCGCCGAGAGTTGGCAGGAGTCGCAAAGAAAGCACAACAGAGGATATCAAAAAGGTAGAGTGGTTCTCTTAAATGATAGTCATTTTGCCCAGGAGATGGGCAGGTTAAGTTTACTCTAAGTGTTGGTCCTGCAGTTAGTGACTCTTTTCAAGTGATTTTGTCAAGTCTTATCTTACTTTTCTGACTGAAAAATATTGATTTTCATAATTTATGTGCCATTTTTGAGAATTATGAATAAAAAGTTTTGTGACCATCTTTGGCTAGCAAGCAAGCCAGAGTTGATGGTTTTTGTGCATGCTGAATTTTATTTTGACATTTTACGCAAATTTTGATGCCCAATTGGAAAAAAAAATTAACATAATATATGCAGTTAATGTGTTGCTTGAATGTTGAGGTTTACTATGAGTTAGACTGGAACATTTTCGAGTTGGAACTTAGTTTTGCTGCTGGCCTGTGCTGTGTCCGGCATTTCAATGTCCTGTGAAGTGTTACTGATAAATTTATTAGGCAATATTCTTTTTTCGTTATCTGATCCTAGATGTGAGGAAGGTTTTTATTGATTAATGACCATGTACCTATTCCAACGAATATTTTGGTTATACTATAAGGAGCGAGGGGGGTTGTTAATAATTGGTAGTTGTGTAGTGTTCATTTAAAACTACATGTTGTTGTTTGGTTGCCAGTGTCTTTCTGTATTGCATGTTACTTTGTACTTATTTCTACGGAATAATTAGCCGGTTATTTTGCTAACATATTTTGCAGGCAATGGAAGAATGCCCCGACCTTTACGGCCTTCGTCGATCGGGGAGGGCCAGAAAAGAACCCGAGCGACTCACAGTAAAAAAAACAAAAGGGGTAAGAACCACTATTGCCTTTCGCATTTGTTTAGTACATTAAGGACACCTTGGAAATGACAACTGAGACTGATGTCTTGATTACCCTGGTACAGTTGTCAAATTTACTTGAAATTACCAATTAAGGACCAAATGCGATGGCCTTAACAGAGAGGTGTCAGCTACATGTATACAATACACATTTGTACAAGAAATGTTCTACAGCACAATGGAACCACACTTGGCAGACACCGCTCTATTAAGGACACTTGTTTTGGGCCCAAAGCTGTTGTTACCTTTCAAAATACTCCTCTTTGATCAGGACACCTCTTTAATAAGGACAGAATAAGTCAGTTCCAATGGTGTCCTTAAGAGAGAGGTTCTACTCTATTTGTTTTCCGTTGCTGTATTTTCATAGGATGCAGTTCTTCATTCTTCATTCTTTTCATTGAAATCAAAATGAAATTTGTAAGAAATCTAAATCAAATGTTGACATTGAATGGGTTTTTGATGTAAATCCTCAAACCAGTAAAAAAACCAGTCTTCAAAGTTTATTAAGGATGATCTTCGTCTGCTACAAATTTTCATATTGGCTGCTTATGAACATGTATGGAAATAACTTGACCTTCTTTTTGGAGACTAAAACATTTTCTTGCACCTTTCTTTAATTGCAGGATGATGATGATTCAGATGAGGGTGGAAGAGGGAAAAAGCGGAAAGGGCCCGGACGAAGGTCGTGTAAAACAAAGTCCCTTGATAGTGACCAATCAAGTAGTGATAGTAGTGATGACAGCAGCAGCAGCAGTAGTAATGATTATCAGCCAACAAGAGGCAGGAGTGGGGGTGGAAGGTATGCGCTACGTATTTCTGGAGTTGTGAAAACATCGAGCTGTTCATCGAAGTAACAGAACTAACGATCATACTTCTGAGCCTATATTTCGAGTGACCTTCTACCACCTTGATTGATGATTGACAATATGCTTTCTTCCAAATTCAGAAATCAGAGACCAAGACGAACAGCCACAAAACCCCGGGGTCGGACGTCGCGAAACAGTAACAGCAATCAACGCAAGAGGTCCTCGGCTGCAAGTGAAGATGAATATTCTGATAGTGATATAGATGTGCCAGGGAGATCTACATCTCGGAGAACAACAACAAAGTCTGTCAGGTAAGCAAAATGTAACTGTCTGGTTGCTCTGAAGCTAATGACTGATGAAATCACTGGACTTGTTGAAGGAGTGTGTTTTCTTCTAGTTTCATCTTGGCAACCCATATTTCTTTTAGAAGACAGATCTGACTCTAAAGAAATTAGGCAGTGCTAGGAGGATAGAAGGTGTCAAATGCTGTAAGGAGTGCTTTCTGCATTGTGAGAACTTGGAGGACTGACTAGACAAGTCTTGAAAAGTAATAGCACTCCACACTTAGGTTACAAATGGCTCAGAGAGTATGTCATGACGGCCAAAATGAAGTCCAAATTCAGACAAATTTGTTGTCATGTGTCTGTCGCACAATACAGAATTTTGTCCAAGATCGGGGTAACCCGTGATTGTTACGTCATGAGTGCGGAGTGCTATTCTTAAAAGAACTGATGTCAGAGGTGGATGCAGTTAAACAGGTCCAATGATAGGCAGTTGGTCAAATCATCTTGCTTGAGGTGTAAAAGAGGACACAATAGTAACTCTTGCCAAGATGGTGTTCTGAACAATCTTGTGTCCGTGGTTGCTATGGATGTGTTGTGTGCGACTGACTGTTTCCTCTGTTGTTCCTAAGGGGCAAGAAGAGTAACCCAAGGACGTCAAGGGCGTCACGCGTAAGAAGGAAACAAGCTGCAAAAGTTAGGTGAGACTATTCACTAGTCTTCCTAGTCTGATGCATTGTGACTTCATTACTAACTGTTTGCTTCATTTTGACTCCCTGTGGTTATTTTACGAGCTTTTAGTGAAACCTGTCACCTTTGCTTGTTTCTGTCTTGCTGTGTCTTTATTTCATCACTGTTGCTGCAACATGTAGCATGGCTGAGCCTGGGATGATATAACCCCCCATTGTAAGCACTACTATTAGTCTTGATGATAGATAAATACTTGGGAAGACTAGGCTTGCATTTAGTAAACAATTCTAGTGTTAGTTTAGTTATGTTTCTTTGTGTAGGCTGATCTGCTTGTTTTCCCTTACCGCCTGCTTTACAAGGACTGCATGTTTTTGCTGCATCCCACATTGCAAAATTCATTCTTCAATCATCATTTTGTTTTGTCCGAGTGGCTGCCACAGCTGCAAAGTCTGCATCATTGGCGTGGAATGTAGTTCACTGTCTTGCACTAACAAACAGAATGCAGACTCCCTACTGACAGAAGTTCAAAGACAGTGACAGTTAGTGCATGATTGCTTCAGTCCTATCAGCATGGGAGTTGGAGTTTTTGTTCCTAACTGGGGCTTGAGATCACTCTCGATTCTGGTCGGTTCAGAGAATGATGTCACCTGTCGGCTGCCTGCAGCTCAGTGGACATTGATAACCAAGTGACTGGTGTACATCACTAAAACATGCACCAGTACAAAGAGTTTGGACAATTCTCGGTAGATAGGTGAATCGTTTCAGCTTTTGGTCAATCAGAGTGCTATGTGGCGGCAGATGTTCATCCAGATGAATTCCATCCCAATCTTTGTTTATTTACTTGCAGTTACAAGGAGCAGTCAGATGCTGCTACAGATTCGGATGAAATCATGGAGGCTGCCCCTTCAAAAATAACTGAAAATGAGGGATCAGAAACAATTGAAAGGGTACTTGATTTTAGAATCGGACGAAAGGGGGCAACAGGTAGCAGAACTACTTTCTATAACTGTGAGGACAATGGTGATCCGAACATTGGTGTGGACCCTGAGACTGAGGAGACGGAACCTCAGTATCTTATCAAGTGGAAGAAGTGGGCTCATATACATAACACTTGGGAGTCCGAGACCAGTTTAATGGAGCAGAAAGCCAATGGCATGAAGAGACTGGAAGCTGCCAAGAAAAAACATCAGGAGATTTTGGATTGGTAAGGAGTTGAGAAAATCTCTCATACATTTCAAGTCCACTGTTGAAATGGCCAGCACTTCTATCATCCTCTCTATTTTAAGCACCAGAGACCTTCGCAAAATTCCCCCAATGGGATATGATACTTCCAAATGGTGTGATGGTGATCTGTAGTTTATGCACTGACCGCCATAGGAATGCTGCTGGCTCTCCTATCATTGGGGAGCTTGACAGTAGTCTTAAGAAATAATAGGTTGTGCTTCTTAACCCTCTCATTTTCTTTGATTGAAGGAAGGCGTCTGCAATCCCTGAAGATCTTGAATACTACGAGTGCCAACAGGAGATGTCAGAAGATCTCTACAAACAGTATAGAGTTGTTGAAAGAATCATAGGTATGTATGACGAGAATAAATCAAACTCAAATTGATGCATGGGTCATTGCTATGGAATTCTACTATGGCTCTTCAAAAATGGGAGCCCGTGTTTAGCAGATCGAATCAAGCTGAACATCGGTAGGCAGAGCTTTGAAAACGTTTTTGTGAACAGATAATTGGAAGTAACATTTTGTCCTAGTGATCATCACTTTCATAAATCTCTCATGTTGATTGTCTAATTTCAGCCTGTCAGCCGGGTACAGTGAGTGAAAATGACTACCTGTGTAAATGGCAAGGTTTACCCTACTCGGAGTGTGATTTGGAAGATGGAGATCTTGTCATGAGGAAGTTCAAAGACGAGGTGGATGAATTCCACCTGAGGAACAAGTCTCAGAAAATACCGTCAAAAGTTTGCAGGGTAAGAGTGCTCATCTTGATGTACATCCGAAGGTACTAATACATGTACTCCATCTTTTTTGTGGAGTATCATGAGATACGCTCAAAGAATCTGTTTGCAAAAGTGTGTTAGGCTTTTCATCAGTGAACAGCTGTTATGACTGATCAACCAAAAGAATCAATCTTTCTGTCGCTTTCTGACCCCATGTGATAATTCTTTCCAGGCCCTGAAAGTCCGTCCAAAGTTCCAGCGCCTAAATGATCAACCTGAATATGTTGGCAGTGAAACTTTGATCCTTCGAGATTATCAGTTGAATGGTTTGAATTGGTTAGCTCATGCTTGGTGCAAGTAAGTGGTTTTTATTGAAGACTTAAAGAAACATGGCAATTTTTCATCAGACTGAAATGGTAACCTTACTGGTAACCTGTTTGTTCTGGATTAATGAGTGATACACAGCAGTACTTTGATAAAGTTTGTGAATGGTTGAAAATGATCTAATACTGGCTGTTGTTTGTGTCCGTGGGCCTTTTTAGCCCCTTACTAGGAACTGTAGAATTGTGTTCTGCTACTTAGAAGAAGTCTGTAATTGTAAAATGGCCAAGTACCTTCCCCTTTGGTTATGTTTTACAGGTCAAACAGTGTAATCCTTGCCGATGAGATGGGTTTGGGCAAGACCATCCAGACAATCGCCTTCTTGTCATATCTCTTCCATCAACATCAGGTCTATGGACCGAGTCTACTTGTAGTCCCTCTCTCGACTGTGGTTGCCTGGCAGAGGGAGTTTGCACAGTGGGCACCGATGTTGAATGTTGTGGTGTATTTAGGAGATATTAACAGTAGGAATATAGTAAGTTTTCATAGAAGCGCCTCACTTTGCGTATGACCTTTGACAACTCACTTAACTTTGGTATTGTAATCCTTTGAATGAGATGGAAAGCATGGACATCTCGTAGCTTGCAGGTAGGCCAGAGAAGCAGATCATACCATCCAAGTGAAGCTTGTGATGGACTCCTTGCCAATAAGCCTAATTGACACCGAACTGTAATAGTATGCAAGCTCTGTAAGGCTCAATACCGTGGAAAGCTTCCTGAAGTGCAAAGAATCTAAACTTCGTACTTTCCAATTTCAGATTCGGGAAAAGGAGTGGTGTCATCCTGGGAACAAGCGGTTAAAATTCAATGTGCTCATTACAACATATGAAATCCTACTCAAGGATAAGGTAAGTGATTGCATATTACTCATGGTCAAATGATTCTGATTCTGAATGAAAGACTTTCATGGCTATGACATCCAATTGTTTACTTTTCCTCTCTATTGCAGTCTTTCTTAGGAAATGTGTCTTGGGCTTTCCTTGGTGTGGATGAGGCTCATCGGTTAAAAAATGACGACTCGTTGCTGTACAAATCACTGATAGACTTTGACACGAATCATAGATTACTTATAACTGGTACTCCGCTGCAGAACTCACTCAAAGAACTCTGGTCATTGCTGCATTTTATAATGCCCGATAGGTAAGTCCTGTACATGTTGATTTTAGACTCCGACACTCCAGTGCATTGCAGCTGTGCATAGACCAATGGTTTGAGTCTACTCAAACACAAAATACGCACTGCAGCAGAGTTTGGGGCTCAAAAGTAAATTTCATCGAAACACTTGCGTTTTAAAATTGAACAAAATTCGACTAGAAAAAGCCCTTTTTGCCATGACATTCAGTTGTGAAATAGGGAGTAGCTGGTTGACCTTATGAACTGATTTCTTGAGTTGTTCTCTGATTTCAGGTTTCCAGAGTGGGAAGAGTTCGAGGAGAAACATTCCTCGTCAGACAAAACTGGTTTTGCTAGTCTCCACAAAGAACTTGAACCATTCCTTATACGAAGAGTGAAGAAAGATGTCGAAAAGTCACTGCCAGCAAAGGTAAGTCTATGTTTTGTTCGGTCTAATGTTGACGAAAGCTTATCAGTTATATTCAGATCATGAAACTTATAAGACCTTATTCCAATTCATTTTCCAGCTGCGGTGGCTGCTGCTCAACTATGCTCATAAGTGTAGGTCCTTTAAATGATATTTCAGCTTCCACCTAGTCATGCTAATTGGTAATTTGAATTGCCAAATACCTGCTGAGAACACCCTTTTAGAATCAGGTCTTAACAAAACATCAAAATATTTGCTTGCAGGTTGAACAGATCCTGCGGGTAGAGATGTCCTCCATTCAGAAGACATACTACAAATGGATCTTGACGAAGAACTACCGAGCGCTGACCAAGGGTGTCAAGGGCAGCATGACATCGTTTGTGAATATTGTGATGGAGTTGAAGAAATGTTGTAATCATGCATATCTAGTGCGGCCGCCAACGGACGATTCAGAGCAAGTTGATAACTTCCAGGTCAGTTGTTGTTTTGCCCTGTAGGATCAGTAGACCTATGAGAAATGTGTTCAGATTCATTTTTAAAAGTGGACAGTGTTCTGCTCAATTTTGGCTTCAATTTTTGTCTGAAGGATCAAATTGATTTAGCGTTTCTCTTTCCTGACATTGCATTTGCCGGTAAATAGTCAGAAGACAAGTATCTTTGGCAGGTAATCTTTTTGTCTATAGTTACAAACCTTTTGATTTGGTAATGAAGAGAGACTTTGAGCAAACTCATTCAAAATCAACGTTTGTATGGGTTTCTCAGAATATTCAGCAATCCTGCTTGAAGGGTTGATTCTGCCAGGTGCT
The DNA here is from genome assembly GCF_910592395.1 of Lineus longissimus. Classification (NCBI taxonomy): domain Eukaryota; kingdom Metazoa; phylum Nemertea; class Pilidiophora; order Heteronemertea; family Lineidae; genus Lineus; species Lineus longissimus. The sequence continues at coordinate 25,645,140 of NC_088309.1, read as the reverse complement.
AAACTGTGTTCAAAAGTGTAATCTGATGGAAATGTAACAATCCTTCTTCCTTCCCTTCAGAATCTAATCAAGAGCAGTGGAAAACTGATCTTATTGGACAAGTTACTGCTACGACTGAGAGATACTGGTCATCGGGTGCTCATCTTCTCACAGATGGTCCGAATGTTGGATATCCTAGCAGAGTATTTACAGTTCAGGCATTTCCCTTTCCAGGTAAGTAAGGTTCAGGGCTGGGGGTCTGGGAACTTGTTCTTTTTTGTCTGATCTTAACTCTAAACAGGAGCTTCAGATTGATCAACAGAATAGATTACTTATTCTCTGAACTTCTTGCTAATCTTTACCCTATTAAATATTTCAGCGACTCGATGGCTCTATACGAAGTGAACAAAGAAAGCAAGCACTTGACCATTTTAACGCAGAAGACTCGGCTGATTTCGTTTTCCTGTTATCAACACGAGCTGGTGGTCTCGGGATCAACCTGGCTACAGCAGATACAGTCATCATCTTCGACAGTGACTGGAACCCTCAAAATGACCTGCAGGCTCAGGCCAGGGCCCATAGAATTGGCCAGAAAAATCAAGTGAGTTCGCTTCTATTTTCCTTTCTCACTCAGGGAGCGAAAATGAAACTCAATATGAATGGGAAACGGTTGCTATTCAGCAGATCACAAATAAATTTCTCCTTTGCTTTTGCTTTGACATGGAATACAAAGCATGGAAGATTTTCTGGAAAATGATGTTGCAACCGATATTGTATTGGCTATTGTTGTCTTTTAGGTGAGTGTGTATCGTCTGGTTCACAAGTCGACTGTGGAGGAAGATATCATAGAACGTGCCAAAAAGAAGATGGTCCTGGACCATCTGGTTATACAAAGGATGGATACCACCGGGAGAACAGTGCTCAATCGAGGAGCAGTGCCATCAAGGTAAAGAAAGCATTTTTTCCTCCGTCCTTTTCAGCTGGCTCACTCTTGGTGGTAGTGCGTCACACTTCAGTTTCAGTTTCTTTCTAGAGATGCAGAATTTCACTTTCTGGTTGATGTTTTTGTGGTTGTTGATACAGATTCGTTACTCTGAAAATAATTTTTGGTGTGTTTTTTTTCAGCAATAGTACAAATCCATTTAACAAAGCTGAACTGTCTTCAATCTTAAAATTTGGTGCTGAAGATCTGTTCAAGGAGTCAGAAGATGATGACAATGAGCCGCAGGTGGATATCGATGAAATCCTAAAGCGAGCAGAAACAAGGGATGTCGAGGAACCTACGGGGCCTGCGAATGACTTGCTGTCTCAGTTCAAGGTACGCTCCATTTTGGGTGACTGAGTGGGGGCAGTTTTTGGGGTGAGAGTGGGCAGATTGCTGTATTGATAGACTGTCATGCCTTTTGGCATTTTCAGTTGCACTATATCACGTACCTTTTCTGCCAAGGGGAGAGAGAGCTGCTTGCTGCAGACTTAGCAGAATTTCTGAAACTGTCTAGAAACCTTAGAACTCTTCCTGACTTATTCCTTCAATTTACTTCTAGGTTGTAAGCTTGGACAACATGGAAGATGAGGAGATTGAAGATATTGCGTCTGTCCACGGGCGTGATTGGGATGATATCATCCCCGAGAAGGATCGTAAGAAAGTAGAGGATGATGAGCGACAGAAGGAGCTCCTACAGTTACATTTACCACCACGGCAAAGGAAGAAGATTCAACCAGTAAGATATTTCCTCAGTTTTGATATCAGTTGAGTAGAAGTTGGAAATCATCAAGAAGATGTGGACATCATCGGGATACTTGGGCAATAATATCTTCTCTTTCTTTTCAGCAATTGACGTTTGACTCAGACCAGGAGACGAAATCAAGGGGTCGGAAGAAACAGGATGATTTGAGTTCAGATTCGGATTCGGATTCATCTATGGACGGAAAACCTCGGAAACGTGGTCGGCCGCGGACAGTCACAAAAGATATGATCAAGGGATTCAGTGACCAAGAAGTGCGGCGGTTCATAAAAAGTTTTAAGAAATTTGGTGCTCCACTTGAGAGGTAGGTGCACTCGGTGAAAGTTTTGACTAGACGGTGCATCAACGTGTTGTTTCGTCTGCATTCAGGGTGAGTGAACCTATGTGGAGTTGTAAATGGCCTCAAGACAAGACTTTGTCTTTAGAATCTCTGACTGATGAGTTAAGATGGCTGGGAGGGTCAGAATGAACGCCAACAAGAAGAGAATGAGCATATATCTTTTATTTTGGCATTTCAGGCTTGATGCAATAGCATGTGATGCAGAGCTACAAGAGAAGTCTCAAGTTGATTTGAAGAGGTTGGGTGAGAAAATCTGGCAGGATTGTGAGACGGCCATGCAGGAGTATAACGCAAAGTTAGAAGAAGATCCCACATTTGACTGTAAGTTTGACTGGTCAACCTGTTCGCATTGAGCGACTTTTCTGTAACAAAGAAACCACCAAGGTTCAGCATGATATTGAACTCCAGACCTTAGGATTACGAGGCAATCACTCCACCAACTGAGCTAAGGGGAAATTCCATCTAGTCTGGATTTGGAGGAATGATGCCACAACCACAGTTCTTACACCTGTTGTGCTTTCTTCACCAGTATCCCCTTTCTGACCACCCCAAGCTGATATAATTGGGTTTATGGCATTTGAACCTAATTCTGTTGGTTTCTCTTTCAGCTCAAAAGAAGTCTCACCGAGGTCCCACTGTCACATTGAGTAAAGTGAAAATCAATGCTAAGTCTGTGATACAAGCAGTTCATGATTTGGAGACGCTACAGAAAGTTATTCCGGGGAAAAGGGACGAGAGAAAAGAGTAAGTCTGTTCAAGAAATAAAACCACACGTGAAGGTCTCAGAACTGAAATTGAGACTGATAGGGTGAAGGCACTAACTGGTGAATAAGGCATGACTGATAGTCTTCAGTCTTTCATCCTCGCATAATGCAGCTATTGGGAATATATTCGATCAGTTTCATCATTTATTGATTCTAAAATGTTTGATTATTCCAGGTGGAAAATGACTGCCAGAACGAAAGCTGTGCATTGGGACTGTAATTGGGAGGTGGAGGATGATAGCCATCTTCTCAAAGGCATTTATGAATATGGAATGGGAAGCTGGGAATCCATCAAAATGGACCCCAATTCAGATCTTCATGACAAAGTAAGTGATTGTGGCAACAAAGTAGACAATGTGCAGCTAAGTTCATTGATATCCAGACAAAGCCTTATTGCATTTAGGTGTAGCAGATCTAGGTTGTGGGATAAGGCTCTTCTGGAAACATCATAATGAATACTTCCGTCTTATTTTCAGATTTTACCGGATGGCGATTTGAAACCACAGGCCAAGCATTTGCAATCACGGGCCGATTACTTGCTCAAGGTGCTAAAAAAGCAAGTTGATCAGCAAAATAGTGGCGAGGTATGTTATGACATGTTTTCTCTTATGACACTTATTGCAAAAGAAAGAAAGGCAAATATATTGTTGACCAAAGCATCTGTTTTTGGCTGCCAAAAGTGCTGTGCTTGATATGGTTGTTATAAAGGCAAATTATATCTTACAACTCGTCTGATTCTGTCTGCAGCCAGTACCTCTTCTGCTATGAGGGAAGAAAGTGGTTGTTGACATGACTCATAAACTGTTGAGAGAATCTGTTTTCACTCTTGATGTATTACATGTTCAAACCTCTGATTCATCATGTTGAAGGTCCCTAAGCCAAGAAAGCAGCGAAAACCAAAAATGAAGAAGGAAATCGATGAAAAGAAAGAAAACATCCATGTGGCGATGGGATCAGACACGTCAGATGAGGGAGTGATCGATAAAACGCCAGCTGTCTCCAAAAAAAAGAAAAAGAGATTAAAGAAAGAGAATTCCAGTGAATCAAAGAATAATAAGGTGAAGTCCGAAGTTAATGATAAGGAGGACAAACCTGACAAGACCAATAGTGTAAGACTGCTGTGCTTTTTATTCTGCATGGTGTGATAAAAAACGCAACAGTCATCCCCTACCAGATTTACTTCCTTCACTTCATTTAAAAGGGTGTGAGCTGAAAGTTGATTCTTCACTGGCTTTGGTGAGACTAGGCTCACTGTCCAGTTTTCTTTTTACTGTTTACATTGGCATTTGCCTGTACTTGTTTCTGCTGTTGAAAGCTTTCCTTATTGTTTTGTTGCTACAGATGTTGTGAAAATCCAAAATCTCTAAAGTTTCAGAGTGAATTTCTGTTTCATCCTTCAGAAATCTATGTCAAAACTCACTCAGAATTCTAGATCATTAAAAATCGTAATTTCAATGGCCGTCTGCTTCACTCTTCAGGAAAAGAAGAAAAAGAAGGAGAAGAAAGTTGATACATCTGGACCAATGCATTTCACTGCCAATGCTGAACCCGTTGCCATTTCCCTCGAATCCTCCAATTTCGATGCTGAGCTGGAGCCTGGGATATTTGAAGAGGTAAGTTGACTGCATTTCACATGAAAATGTACAATGTAGGTGGTTTCTTCAGTCATACTGATAAACAATTGGCAGAAACACTTGCATACCAATAGTGAAATGTGTAATTCATCGGTTGTTAGCATTGGATTATGGCAATGAAGTCGACCCAGTTCTGTTTTTTTTGCTTGATATCAGAAAATCCTTTTCTGACCATGACAACAACTTCAGTGTTCTGTTTCTGTTGATATGTTTACAACTGTGCTCAATATTACTGTATCATTTATTTGTGTAGTGTAAAGAAAAGATGCGGCCGGTGAAAAAGGCCCTGAAACAGCTCGATAATCCCGAAGAAGGTTTGAATGATAAGGAACAACTGGATCACACGAGGAGGTGCCTACTCAAGATTGGTGACAGAATCTCAGAATGCCTTGCCGAGTTCACAGATCTAGAGAAGATTAAGGAGTGGAGAAGTTTTCTATGGGTATTTGTATCCAAGTTTACCGAATTTGATGCCAAGAAGTTATTCAAGTTATACAAACATGCGGTGAAGAAACGAGATGACCAAAAGCAGGAGGAGGTATGTTGGAGACATTTTGATCAGAGGGGTGGCTTGGATGATTGGCTTTGAACAGCTCCATGGGTTAGACCTGAGCGCAAATGTCACCATAAATTGACTTCCCTCTAAAGTTGATGTCGAACGCAAGTTGCCTTGTGTCAGAGTAAGAAATTCATCAAGCTTTTGGTTTCTGAACCATTGTAACTCATTGAATCTGTTGGCCATGATAACAGCACTGGCACATATTCAGTTGCTCATGCAGTTATGGCATTGATAATATTCAATGCTTTTCTCTTCCTATTCCAGACCCGGAAATCTTACATCAAGGCAAATGCTCACAAAAAGCATGATTCGCATAGCGGCTCGTATGGTGAACACAAATCAAAAGACAAAGCCCTACAACAGAGATCTCACACCAACCCTGATCGCAATGACAGAAATCGTGAAGGGTAAGACCATTTTACGATCTCCTCTTACTCCCTAACCTCTGTAGATTTCCGACTCTGTGCTGTTCCCTTATCATTCCTCGTTATGAAGGTTAAGTGGTAAAGCATGTCTGTGCCTCTTGCATGAGGTAGATGAAATTTCACAACATTCTCAGTGGATTATTCCATTGCTAGTTGTATTTTTTTTCTACATTTTATTTTTTCTTCGTCTAGTCACCTTAATATTTCTAGTCAATGTGTATCTGTATGTTTTAAAAATGTGTAGTGCATGTGCAGGTTTTCTACCAGTTAGGGTTGAGAATGTAGGAAATAGTCGGGGAAGCGAGCTTTTAACATCTGCTTTGAGCACCAAAAAAACTGACAAATCTCAATTTTACTCCTAAGACTGAGGTATTGGGATTTGGATTTTATTGGATGAGAAACACCTTATTCATAATAGATCACTACAGTCTTGGCATCACAACACTCACACTGATATTCAATCCCTCACAAATGTCATCCTGGTGGAAAGCCTGATGTCCACTTTCCAAGTTCTGCTCATCAGTGCAGTCTAAACTATTTTCTCATCTATTGTGTCAATTTCTTTGAATAACTTTTTCTGAAAATTATTTGGTCAAGTGTTGTAAGGTCAGGTCAGCTGGTCCCTTTCATAACCCCCTAGCACTGCTGATTCACTTATTTTTGCTTCGGAAAGACAAATTTGTACCTAGACATGAACCACCATGAGTCCTCTGTTCCTTGATTGGACCCTGAAACATTAAGTGGCGGTGGACCCTTACGAACTGGGGACCCAGTTCACCTCCTATGTGAAGGCAGCTGCCCTCAAACCAAGGCCCCTCCCAAATCTTACACCTCATCCAAAGTGCAGTTTTTATTGTCCAGGCAGCCAAACGGTCCAAACAAATATGGGAGTCAGTCGTCCAGAAATGGGCTGGGAGGTCCAAGGGAGGCTAACCGTGATGGTTCTACTGGCCCCACGCCAGCAGACAGGTGGTACCAAGCTAGTCCCTTAACAAAGGCTGAAGACATACGCCGCAACCGGTAAGATTGGTTTTGTTACTGATTTTGACTAACTCTGTTCACATTCAGAGTGTGCCACCAGAAAAGCAACTTACATCAAAGGTAAACATTTGCCTTGCTGTTGTGAGTGCTTGTTGAAGCTTTGAGTTACCAGGCAACTAGGTTGTGTTTAGTGTGCTTGAAAGTCACCAGGTGGCAGCATGAGAGCCTGGCCCCTGGGGCCTGCTTTCCATAGGTAACCCTGGGGCTCTAGCTGCTGATAATCAGTAAGTGAATTTGATATCCTGTTCGAAATCTCCACCAGCACTTTTCCTTTTTTGCATTATTTTTGGTTATTTTTTTCGCATGTTACATTTTCATAACTTGTAATCAGTTATTTGCCTGTCTTCCTCTTTGTATCTTGGTTTATTTTCGTCATATTTTAACTGTTACTAATCAATATAAACTGAAAAGTGGTGTTTTTCATTCTTCTTGCCTTTAACAGCCAATTGCTGCTCAACTCCACTGCAAGTTGCATGGTGCTAAGTCTCCCGAGTTTGATTGTGGACTTCAGGTTATTTGACAATTATTGCATACTGGTCAGCCCACTCGTGTCCACGGTAACCGGAAAAACGCCGACCGACCGACCGACCGACTGACCGACCGACCTTCCGACCTACCAACCCAAGGAGTTTCGTAGTTGAGTCGCAGGTCTCATAAGTCAATGTGATATATCCAATCCACGATAGCAGGTCACGTGAAATGAAATTGTAAACAAGCGCACGTGCGCTGGTCAAATGACAACAAAGTTGCAGTTCATGCATTGCATCGGTCGAGACACTCGAGTAGAAAAACTACAGTGCATAGATTAGGCCCAAATCATGTTTTTATATCCACCGACCATGTAGACAAAGCATATCTTTAGAGTATCGTTATCAGTTCCTTACCGCGTGGGCTCGTTTTCCCGGTATAATTGACTGGAGATGCTGCTGTCAGACACGTCGGACTCCATCACGTCCATTGCGCTGGGCACTACACAGATACATGTGCTATAGAGAAGCGAAAGGGATACTGCATATGACGGTAGGTTGGCAGGTCAGTCGGTCGGTCGGTCGGCGTTTTTCCGGTTACCGGGCTATGAGGCGCGAATGGGATGCCGTAAGTGAGGTTGTCAGAGTCGGCGAGTAGGTCGGTCGGTCGGTCGGTCGGTCGGTGTTTTTCCGGTTACCCGTGTCCACAACTGAAATTGGAAAACTTTTGCACTTTCACCTTGTCCATCATTAGGCAATATTGTATGCTGCACAATAAACAGAACTATGTGATGGTTGATTGTTATTGTTGAATGAAGGTTGTGAAAAGATGTTTCCTTTGGCTGTGTTTTGGGATCAAGTACGTGTCAAGTGGGTTATTTCCTGTTACCTGGATGTACCTGTCTTGATGCACAGCTTTTGTCCTTGCTAATTAACCGCTCCGTGTAATCTAAATGCGAGGTCAAGTTGGAGTCATTGATTGTGCAGAGTGACGTCATATAAAAGACAAACTGTTCTATTCAAAATCGTTGTGGCATTTCATTGGCATGTGTTAAAGTGTGGTGTTTTGTTATACTGACTGCCAATTGGTGTCAAATGCATTAAGCATTATGATACAGAGTGTTGTGCATTATGATGCAATCTTGACATATGCAATTAGAACAGATCCAATAGGCCTTTTTACACGGTGCTGGTTCAAGACAACCCTCCTGAACCGTCACAAGGCGTGTTCGGTTCAGGACGGTTCATTTCGCTTTTACACGGGGACGGTTCGACGATCTGGCCTCGATCCGGCTCCAGGCCGGTTCGTCACTAACATCGTCAATTGGTGGCGCTGATCAATCCTGCTGGCGGTGGAGCTACGAAAATATCACAACCTTCAACAAATAATACAAAATGGTTCACGATGGCGCCGGTGAGATGCAGAGTTTTTGCTTTGGTACACAGCATTTGTATGGAAAGAAAGCTCTTGCTCTCGATAAATTGAAGATTTCACAGCAGTTTCTTTCCGCGGAAAATTTCATGCCAGGAACACGGCAGCTATTCCCGCGAATGACGTCAGGCGAGTACCGTGTGCAGGCTCGGAGCCGGTTCGCTTTTACACGCATAAATAAACCCTCCTCCACCGGCCTACACCGGCCTGCACCGACCCGAGACCGGCGATCGGAACCCGCCTCGGACCAGGAGGGTTCAGGACGGTAGGTTCGCTTTTACACGAGGGAAAATAAACCGGCTGGTACCTGAACTAGTCTCGATCCGGCTTGAACCCGCACCGTGTAAAAACGCCTAATATCCTGGCAATCTTTGCTAATATATCCTGCTGGGCCTCTTTCGAATTTCCTGTTGTTAATATGTGATTAAATAGCAGTCCAGGTGTTTATTGGATTGTTAGATAAAACATGTTCAATAAAGGTAACTTGCCCACAATCATAACATTCCATCCACTCTCTGACAACAAATTTGAGCAATTTTATACCTCTTTCTATTTTGATCCTGTATCTATGTTTTGATCAGTGGTTAAGTGATGAGGGTGCTAAGTAAAAGGAAAATTCTGTTTAGCATAGCATTGCCCTGCCATCATTTCTTTGTTCCGTCCACCAGATGTCACCTCATAACACAGGGCAGTGTACCATGGTTAGGACCACAGACTAATCAAATTCATTCCTGTGTAAACTGAGTATTCTAGTAACTCTTGTCCTCCCTTGGGTCCGAGATGCCCTCTTGATCCTGTAATGATTTGAACTCTTCAACTCCTGGTCATTCTGTCAGGAAGAAGAGGCAGTAATATTGCACCAGTGGGAAAGATAAATATTCATGACGTAATCTTCCTCCTGAAGGATCCATTGAAGTTGGTCATGGTGTTAGATGACGAATTTGGATGATGGGAACCACTGCTTATTATTAATTGAGATGACCCTCTGTGGTCTGAGGCAGCCGCACAGAACCTTGGTGAAAATTGTGTTGAGGTTTTGCTCTTTAAGGAGGAGCAAGGTACAGAATTGAATTTTGGTCATGGTGTGAGATTTATAAGGGAAAACCTCTTGGAAGTTGACTTGTTGATGAAATAAGGTTGACACATTTTGAAAGCAATCGTCTCAATGAAAGTGTTGCCTGGTCATTTGGTCATGGCTCATCAGAAATACCCTGCTGCTGAAATCCCTGTGGACACAAACTAGAAAATAATGGAGATAGATTGTCCTGCAGAAATTTATGCAATGCTGGCATAATGGTTAAATGCTCATTGCAATTGTCTGGTGTGTTATCTATAGAATCTGGATATTCTGGTGTGGCCAATTCATAAAATTCTCTTTTGGTTTCCATGGTTTTTGAAAGGATTTCATTCATTCGTATCTAGGCTACTTGAATATGCATCAATTTTCTGTTAGTGGGAAGTTTTAATTGCCACTCTGTCCGATTCTGTTGGCTCTCATCACTAGAGATATTTTAACCCATGTAAATATTTGGTTTGTCTGGTACCATAATGAAACTGGTGACAGTCTAGCTTCTGCTTGTACCAAGATAGAGCGAGGGAAGTCTTAGCAAACCTTGATCAAAGTGATGGCTATTGCAATGTTTTCCAGTTTCGTCCCATCTTGTCTGTTGAAATCGAATATGCCAGTTATAGGTTGTTGCAGTGTTTCACCAGAGAATGGTGCATCATCATAAAACATACAGTTCAAATTTAAAGATTTGTGACCACCAAACCCACAGTTACTTGTGAATATTTCTCCAATTTAGGCGATTTTATCAGATTTGTGATTCGGCTTCCCATTCCTCTGCTTTACCCTCGAGCAATATGAGTTGGTCCATCTCACCCTCTTTCACCACACCTTCCTTGGGGCAATCTCCCAGAACTCACAAACATATCCTCGGGCAAGAATCACACCAGTCACTGAAAAACATCCTTCCCTAATTAGTAGACCAGCCCCATCAGCTTCAATTCAAAGCAAATCCGGTCAAAATGACTTTCAGATCATTAATTAAGATTTTGCTCCAGCTGGGCTATCTCAAGCACCAATTAAGGCAAGTTGGAATCAGGCGATTTCCCCCATTAAGATTTGAGTGTCCGTGAAATTCTTTCCCACATTGCCGCAAATCCGGGAAAGAATTTGAGCCTTCTCGAAATCAATGTCGGTGTCATTGAAGGATTTCCCAGCATCCGTTTTAAGAAGATGCGGAATGGTCCAGGTGGTTTGGAGAGGATGTGCTCCACTCAAATCCCTCTTCAGGCACTATTCTTGGTCAACTAATTGCCCAATTAGATCAATATCAACTGTGTCATTTTAAATTTATAAACAACATTTTGTTGCTGGATCATGAATAATGAGGTTGGAGATTAGCACCTTTCTGAAAAATTTGATAAATAATTGAACAAATTACCACTTTAATGAAACGTATTCATTCAAATGGTCAAAGATGATGATCTGTCATTTTCTGAACTTTTCTCTTATTTCATGTTGTTATTTGTTGAAAACCTTTGTAATTGTGAAAAAAATTCTTCTGCCCTTTCTAGAATGATGGCTTGAAATGAATACTCTACTGAAATAACTTTTCTTTTAGCTACTGTTCATTCTTGCTGATCATTTTGCATTTCAGAATGTTTTTTTTTCTCCATGAAATAAAGCTCTTCTTTTGCAGGTAGAAGAACTTTCTGTAACGTGTGGCATTTTACTGATGGATTGCCAAGTCTTGTTTTGACACTAAACTTCTGTTGATCCAATCTACTGTGTTTTCTAGGTATGGTGAGAGTAGCTCTAGTCTGTACAGTCGGCCTCCCAACCACGAACCCCATCGTGCTTCAGGTTATCAGTACCACAGCAACGATTCTTATTCAAGGTAAGCTAAGTCAATCATGCAAAAATGGAATTTCTCCATTTTCCTGTAAGACGTGTGATTTTGAATAAATTTACCGAAAACAGAACACAATTTCAGCCAAGTATATCAAAGATTTTGTGTGGATGTCCCAGTCAAATCCAAATTGATTCTTCAGGTACAATGACCAGAATCAGAAGCGGGAATCTGGCCACCACTTTCATCGTGATCGTGAACACCGTGATGGTGCTGGTCGCGGTGAACACCGCGATGGTACTGGTCGCGGTGAACACCGTGATGGTACTGGTCGCGGTGAACACCGTGACAGTGCGGTACGTAGTGAACACCGCGATAGTACTGGTCGCAGTGAACACCGCGACAGCGCTGGTCCAACAACTGCTGGTACTGGGTATGGCTTCCATCGCCATGATCGACAAGACCCACGGCAAGATCGTAGAGAAGATAGAGATCACCGGCCAGAACATCATCGAGAACGTGGTGACTACCATAGGGAGACACGAGAATTTAGGCCGGAACATAATATGCACAACAGACCATCAGGAGATGATAGGTATAGCTTCTTTTTCTTCCCCATTAGTGCTCTTGTGAGCTTGATGTACTAATGATAGGAAGATTTCATTTCTTTGTACTCTGTATTAGTTGAACTGGGAACATTTTGATTTATGTTCTGTATCTGGATGTAATATCGTGTTTGTGATGTTATTGACATTGGCCATGACATTCTCATCTCGAGACGTAACCATTGAGGTTCGTTGGTATCATGGTGAATCCTTCAGATCTTTGTGGGAACGATAGGCCTACTACAGTGGGCCTCTATTAGCTCGCCAACAGCATGTAGGATTTCTCATGCTGGGGCAATGGTGCATGCTTGTTACATGTTGATAACTAATGGCCATGTGTTATATTTCAGGTTTCCCCAATCACATTTGGATAGAAAACGTAAACCAGAGGACTTCCAAGACCGAGCTGAGCGACAACGACTGCCAAAAGAAGCCAAAGTTGGCACAGACTATAATAATAGCCGTGATGTTGATATGCGCTCAAAACACTGACACCAGTTGTCCTGTCGACTGTGAAGTATTCATAATTAGGTCAGCAGTGGTGCTGATTTGACCATACATCTTGGAATGTCCTCCGGCTTGAATGTCAGGCCTGTTCTGGCCGTGGTTCAGTGCTGTTGGGCTCGTGGAATATGGCTGCCTGCGTCCTGCTTTAGCCTGGAGTTTCGCAGGAATGTCCAGATTTAGAGTTGCAGCGGGCAGTAACCGTCAGTCATAGGAGTTTCCTGGAGATGATCAATTTACAAGGGCTTGGAATTGGTTGGTGATTGGTTCTCAAGTTGAGGATTCTGCCTGTGTGAAATGTTAAAGTTCAGAGTTCCGAGTCAGTTTGATATTAACATGTGAACATCACTAAGACATGTTCTATCTGATGATGTGAAGAGTTGTGGATGAATAGTGCTAAGAGTTATGATTCATTCCATACTCTGCAGTTGTTGGTATCCAGAGATGGCCAGTATTGAGGGCTGAATATGAAAGAGAAATTGTGGAGCCTGAGATTAGTGACAGCAGAAGATCATTAACTTAAAGACTCGGTGAAACTATGTTGACTGGAAGTCTAAAGCTATCAAATGTTGTGTGATCGGTGTACCATGCTGCCAAGGTACCATGAGTGTTCGTAACTTGGATCACAAAGTCAGAAGTTTGGATGAGAACTTGCTTGTATGTTAGAGTGTGTCTCGTAATAAACATCGAAACATTATGAGAGTGTGCTATGATTATCATAGCAGAATGTGAAATACTTCATTATGAAGAGAACTAAGGGATTAAACTGCTGAAGATGATCTAGAGAAACGAAATTCTGGACACCGAGTTGAATATATTACATTGATTGACTTGTCGATTCCGCTTCATAGGTTAAGGCAATTTGCAATCATATAGGGTGTGTACTGTTGGAGACTAAAGGTGCCAACCTTGTGGTACTGAGCAGTATTTAGGAGGTGTGTGTGATGGTGGCGAGTTCCATCATGTTCTTGAGACAAGATGTAAATATTCACACTCGAGTATGTATATTTTGTAATAGAGCCAAGCTTTGCTTTCAGGTTTAACTTTGACTCCCACATCGGAGAAGATGCTCTTTGAAGGCATCTTTGATGTTTCATCCTTGGTCTGTGAGGTGAATCAGTGTGTCAAAGGAACTTCTTGCCTCTGAACTACATGTACATGTACCTCTGATGTCTCGCTGGTGTTAAGGCTTTCTCAAACTTGTGCTGTTTCTGCTGACATTTCCATTCAGTCCAGAGGTAAAATTGTATTAGCACAATACCAAAAATGTCACAGTTACACTATAGTTTGACGTTGTGTACCTATGAATTGTGCTACTCTGGTAAACAGCTCGAGTAGTTCAAAGACTAAATACATGTTCTAGTGTGCGATGACTTGCTTTTTGATTGCTCATGAAATTGAGTATGGTGTCCTGATATTTTTCTAAATCCATCTATCATTCCCAAATGTGCAATTTTTGAATGAATGCATTTTCACATGTAAAAGTCGTTGAATATCCTTTTACCATGCAAATCATTTGACCTTCTAGACGAGGCTTGAACTGATATTGAAAACATGTATTTGGTTTCTTGCATAGTCATTCATGGTGTGAAAATGATGAATTCTTAAGTCGCCCTTGTTTCAATTTGAGTACATATCAGAATTTTCATGCATAAACCATGCACAGGTTTAGTCGTAACTGTTGTAGAACAACATTCATTGTTTTATCAGTTCATTTTCTGTGTCCACAGAATTATTTTTGTAACTTAAACTTCAGACTGGCTGGTTCAATTCCGTTGACCCGGTAAAAAGCGACTTGGCCACAATTGAATTTAACTTCTTTCACTTGAGAGCTGTAACATTGAGTAATTATTTAGAAAAGTTGTGCTAGTGATTTATGGACGTTTCAAGAGATAATATTACAGTATTTACAATCTAGTTACGTGCTACTGAATTATTATTTACAACCCAAAAATAGTTGCCGATTAAGTCGTATTTGTGTCGTAATTCTGTGATTCGGAAGTAAAATCTTTTTTATGAACCTGCTCTGGTCTTTGTTATGCTGCACAGAAATGGAATATTCAGAAGGTTCATTTTTTTATGAAAAGGGTATTTTGTCTCATTAATTTGTCATATTTCTTGCATGAAATTCAAATGTCATTGTCCTCACCTTACATTCTTCATCTCTTCCCATTTGTGCCGCATTTATACAGGCTAAGCTTTAAACCGTCTCACTTGGTGTCCGTCTCATTTCCCTAAGAAGAACATCTATGAAATCAATTCTAATATGTGACTCGCTCTACCAAAACTAGGCGCTTGTCGCATCTGAACTCGACAGGTTGATACAGACTTGTTGTTCATTTCCCTATTGTAGACCTTTTGTGAAATCTATTACAAACTGATTTGGTCAGATTTCACAAAAGGTCTACAATAGGGAAATGAACAACAAGTCCGTATCAACCTGTCAAGTTCAGATGCGACAAGCGCCTAGTTTTGGTAGAGCGGGTCACATATTTTCAAAGAGCTTTACCGATATTCTACAATCTAAGCTTAGAGGCAGTACCAGTAAGCTTGATCTAAATTAATGTGTGATCGCTGAGAGAATTAGATTATCACAAAAAAGGCGTGTCAGGCAGTTTATGTTTTAAGACATTTCTCTGTATGTGATGATGTGTACATATTCTACATTGTAGCTGGTTCAGTTGCTTCCAATGTATTTCATTTTTATATCGGTTGTAAAGCCCCAGCGACATGGGGAGTTTTGTAAGGAATCCTGCTTTTGAAATGGGTTAACATTTCAGGCAAGAAATGGTTGTAATTCAATTCAATTTTTACGATAATCATAAATGAGGCTCTTTAAAAAAGGTATCTAAATCATGTTGTGTAATTGGATGTACAGAACCATATTGATCTCTCTGTTCTCTTGCTGTCCACCTGGGACGGTTATCGCGGGTGCTGTAGTGTGTCATCTCAATAGAACTCATCATGGGTTGTTGTGTATGAGAGTTTGATAGCTATGTGTTGGTGCATTGAGGTATCAGATGATGTGGATCCAAGAGGCAGCTCCCCCAGCCCAGCCCCCCCCCCCTTTTCCACGATATCTTAACATTTTAAAAAGAATTTGACCATGAAATTTCATTAAGGGCCAGGTGCTCTCCCTCAGTCAAATGCGTTCTGACTTGTGACTAATCAAGGCAGTGATAAACTGGAGTGAAAAGAAATTTGGAAAAACAGTGACTTCGTCTTTGTATTGCAATGACACTCTACCCCCCCCCCCTTCGAGATCATCACAAATGTCATAACCATATTTGTACATTCATGTATTTTTGTGATATTTTTTCCTTTGTCGTCAAGCGCTGTCCAGTGGAATATTGGTGATAAATTTAAATGGGATTTAAACAAAATATCCTGACTGTACAGGACCTGTGCATTACCTAACATTTCTTCTTTGATTCAGTGTTGCTACTGGAATATTCAACCCTTGATGCAAAGAAGGATAGACAGGCGGCATGTCATCAGCATGTTTTTCCTTAAAGCTGGGCACTTTTTTGCATCATCATCTCAAGTCAATGTAGAAATGAAATCCCTATACAAGGTAGCTCTATGAAAATGTCACAAAAGTAAGAAATTTGACATTTTTATGGTGCCACCCTGTAGGTATTGCACAGTGTGGGTACTGTTGGTTTACCTTAATCTTGATAACGGGACAAATTCATGGGAGTGTTGAGCTGAAAAGGTGTTTCTGTGTCCTTGTGTTGAATGCCGAGAGAATGTGAGGTACCGGCCTCAACACATGACTTGTTTGTACACCATCCGTAAACTGCCAGCTGAAACCCTTTCATGAATATTGCCTTAGTAACTCCACATTTGAAGTTCCCTTGGTCTCTGTCTACTGATGTGGACCATACCACTTCCTGGGCACCATTTTTACTCTACAGCAGTCTCTGTAGTATGATGATGAGTCTCATTAGGAATGAATTGTACATACATGAAAATAATAAAACAAACACAAGATAGTACATGGTCTTCTCTCATTAATTTCTTACCCTGGCATTTGTTTTCGAAATGCAATAGGATAAACCGACCCCAAACTTGGCATGGTAGGCCCTAGCGTCAAGAGTGTGCCGAAATCTCCCAGCCAATCTACTACAGGACAGGACAGAAAGTGTCCCGTCCTTGGTACTCCCTGTCAATCCATAACTGCCCCACAATATTATATTGATGACTTCCCCTTTAAATTTCTTGGCAGAAGTGCTTACAGATTCCTCACCTATATAAGCTGTGGATCTGCTCGTGCTGCCCTTGGCTCAAGGTCTGGTTGTGACAGTATCTGCAATCTCATCAGGTCTGGTTGTTGCAACAAAATCCAACATGTTTAGCACATAATTGCTCCATTATTAAAATGCGCAGACGTTTTCAATAGCCTTAAAACGCAACATCTGCATAATGAACACAAATTAAAAACAGAAAAAAATAAAAAGATCAGTCCACAGCATTCCTTTAAGAAAAGGAAAACATTACGTTGTCGGCAGGATTCGAACCTGCGCGGGGAGACCCCAATGGATTTCTAGTCCATCGCCTTAACCACTCGGCCACGACAACCGTTGGAAATGGCTGACGCGCAAGTGTTTTATAAACTGAAGCGCCATCTACAGTACGCGTCAAGCGCTGAAATAGGAGTTATTTTGGCGGGAATATTTAAAATCGTAATCGACGCCTCCTGGTTTTGTTTCATATATAACCAGGTGGCATCGCTTGAACCCAACGTAAATTATCTTCAGCAGTGTACGCGTTTGATATACTTCCAGTTCTGCATCCACAGACGTCGCGAACATCCGCTCTCGGGCCGGCTCTGCTCACTGTTATGAGGGGGGGGTCCGCTCAAGGATTTTTACACATTACAGCATCAAACACAGTGTCGAGTATGTGTTGTAATATACAATGTATATCAGTGATGTCGTTTGAGAACCTTGATCCTGAAATAGCCGGTGAGACGTAACCCCCCATCCCCACCTACGCACCCGCACACCCACACACTATGTTTGTGTCGGGGTTTGCCAATACACAAGATATTTATCCCTTGAGCATACTGTAACCCAGGAAAATTTTGTGTAGCTTTTCATTTTGCGTTTTTTGCGGTCCGACCTGGTCCGCAAAATTAACAAGCGCAAATGTAACTTCATCCATTTATCATGCATCACAGATCCCGTAGTTCCGCAAAATTAAAACGCGCCAAATCGTTATTTTGCGGGGAAAACAGATTTCTTGCCAAAAAAAGCTGCCGCAAAATATTTCTGGGTTACAGTACTCCGATTTAGTTAATTCATTGGTTAGTAGACGGCGCCACGATAATTGAATGGCCCGCGATAATCTTTGGTGTCACCCCTCATTTCTGGGGAACACCTTCACATTGAAACACCAGGCTGACTACACACTTGCTCCCACGATGACTCGATCCGTGAGCAAAGGTCGGACTGTTATGATCGTGTGGTCAGCATGGTCTGGGTCAATTTACATAATCTAACGTGTGGCATGGAACAAAAATAATCCCTCTTCTTGTTACCAACTGTAATTAAACCCTCCATTGTCAGAGCCCCTGGTCAATTCCGTATAAATCGGCAGTACGCTCAAACCAGAATAATATTGTGAAGAAAAATTTACATTCGAAAAGATTTCAATTTCTTTTCGATTGGTGGTGGCTTGAATAGGCCGCTTTGATTCCTTGTGGGGTATAAAAACCATGTTCAATAAATTCAATAGAAACTTGCTGGGTTTGAAAGGAGCTCAGCAGTGAAGATTTTTAGTTGGCAAAGTTTAATTGCTCCGGATTTAATCCCGAGTCTTTGTTGTGCAGACTTTGGGAAAAGGCGTTTAAAGCTGAACCGCTGAATTTTCACCCCTTCAGCAGAGCGTTATGCATTTTGGAAGCCTTGATCCGCCGCGGTCTCGAGGTTCAGACTGTGAAGATCAAAGACTAAGCATCACGTTGGGGCCCAATCTGATGTGATATAGATGTTGCAGTGTGGACATGGACCTAGAATGACAGTAGCTCCATAGAAAGTCCCTGCGCCCTCCCCCTGAGCCCGGCCAAATAGTAATGACTGTGGAAGAAAACCTTGAAAATGCTTAAGACCATGTGATGATAGTTGAGTGCAGCGCAGGAGTGTACCTTTTGGGCCGTCGTCGGATCTTGAATTCCCCTTCGCCTAAATCTGTCCGTTTATTGGATGGCGGTGAAAGATCATGCTATCTGAAGCTAGTCATCCTGCACCTGTTCTCATCAGTGATTATTTATTAGTAATTGTCAAGATGATGAGGCAAATTTCGATGAAATGTACGAATGTGATGGAACACGTTAAGATGGGTAGGCCTATTACTGCACAGCAACGCTTTTCTTCGACATGACGTCCTCATGTTGAAAATCTGGTTTGGTTGATCGACTGGAACGACTGATTCTCAGTGGATATGGATATATCCCGAAATGCCGAACTTCACGACCTGAAAATGGTTCATGGCCACTGCTTCTTCCCTGGCTGTGATTTATGACACCATCGTATGAAGTGGAAAGCAAGTACCAGTCATCCAGTATACTTCATGGGCCAATGAAGGAAGGTGGTGTTTAGAAATGTGCTCGGAAAGGCAGCATGTTTCTGATCTGTCAACGGGTCTGATTCTCCTGCTCTATAAATAAGATGTTACGCGCTGGGTTGCTGCAGATGAAAGGTGTGATGAAGAAAGTAGGCATAAGTTTAACAATAAACAACTCGCTGAGCTGTCAATTTGACCAGTCGCTCTTTGGTGATTGTCTGACAATAGAGAGGTTTATAAAGTGATCAGCTTCGCGTAACTTTCTGGACCCTCCTATTGTGTATAAGGAAACTTCCCCTCGGTAGCCTGCAGATCATTCATTTACCCAATCAGTGGCAGTATGCCTCCTCATCAAGATGTTTTTTGGGCTGGTGGACTATATGATTTCGATCGGTTTGACTTCAGTGTTAAAACAGGAAAGGGAACTGACAAGTCACTGTTTCACCACCGAGTCGGTTCGCCACTCGCCGAGGCTCTGTGCCACTGATTATGAGCCGCCGCGTAAACTAGAGAGACAGCGAGATCGTCTGCTTTGGCGATGATAACCGCCAATCGGACCGCCAATCCTGATCCAATTAAATGAACATCGAGACCAGCGATTTCGGTCGATAATTTTAGCCCTTGGAAGCATGCATCAATCTGCGATGTGACAATGACAACGATGCAGCGAAATCTAGTAAAATAACTATAGATCGATATAGTACACGCAGTGAGTGCTTCTGCGAAAACGAGCTATGCGGATCCGTTTGTACAGGCTGCAAGACACGGCCGTGATGGTCGCAGTTTATTATGAGAGTCCTCCATAAAACAAATTCGTGGGGCCAACGGGACTGTTCTTTGAAGAATCTAGCAACGTCGTTATTCTAGGAGTATTCCAACGATACCGCTGTTAACCGCGGTCATTACGCTGTAAAACCCCAGTCATGCGTACAAAGCTATATATATACATTTTTACAGTGTTGCGGAGGCTGGACCATTCCAATATAAATTTTTTTGTCCGCCGGGTCTGTCGCCAAATTAACTGACAACGCGGGCGTCGGACAATCAAAATATGAAGGTAGTAAGAAGGATGGATCTTTTTTATTTACGCAAAATAACTTTGTACGCTTCTCCACCATGGAAACGTTGACGTTGACATATCCTTGGTTAAAGTAAGATTCCGATCACGTTCTATCCATGGCAACAAACCAAGCGGGCTAACGTATTCAAGGTATGTTAGCCTGTGATACAGAATGCTCTACATGTATACGCACATTTCTCTGGATACGTTCATCCAGTTAGCATATTGCTTCCTCTTCAGCATGCAGGTGACACGTCTCATGTGAAGATATTCAATTTGCCATCGCCAACGGTGAGACTGATTGCTGACTCATGGTGTTACTACAAGGATAGCTCCAACAGCTTCCTTTCTCACTGCAATCAACCTGGAACATCCACCTCTCGGCTCCATGGTAGAAATGTGTGTGGTGAGCAGGTGAGAATTATTGGTGAACGGGATTTACGACTGGTGCGTTGCCGCATCAACACCAACAAGCTTCTTGTGGACAGCAGGCCCGTTCTCTTGATACTTGGCATCGTATCAGACATCCAACGGCAAACGGTCGGAAGTATATAATTCTGCTAAGGTCGACAGAGTGGTACAGTCGAAGTTCATCGGTGCACCACCATGCCTGAAGAGACTCCAACTGACGGAAATCGGACTCGCGGTCGCTTGAACCATGCTCCATCATGCCTACGCGTGCCAACAGATGCGCTTCTTCAAGTTCCTTCCTTGATTTGAAGTGTCGCAAATGTTGCAAATGCAGTTGCACGCTAGATCAACTAAATGATACATTAGACAACTGTTCATCCTTGACGTTGACCAACCAATACCGAGGTACAATTTGCCAAATAAAACATGTACACTGTACCCGTACTCACAAGCTCCTGATTTTTCCCATCTTAATTAGTAGACAAATAGAAGTCTGTAGAAAGACGAAAGACTGGCAGTATCGCAGGTAGCTCGTGGATTATGGACTCAAAGTGCTGTTACCAATAAATTCATTCCTGCAGATCGGGATAGCGGGAAGTTTGCACGATTCTCCTCATTGAGTTGCCACCTCTGAGAAAGGAGTGCGAAACCCGCTTGAAGGGATTCTCCTGAGGCTTGACACCTGCTTGAAGTTTACCACCTGTTTTTATACAAAGTATCTACCATTCTCCACGCAGGCAACGTATTCAAGCAAGTCTCTCTTCCTCCGTGTTGTAACATCTTGCCCCTCAAGCTTTGGATCCACTCCGCCGACCCGGACTCTGTTACACCAACAAGGGGAGGTAGCGGAGAACCTCTGGTGGTTCAGAATGTATAGTGACGTCTGAAGATCATCCATGTCGTACTTGATGGCAGCCATTATAGTATCCTCAGACGTTCTCGCCACGCGAATAGAACATTCTCAAAAAAGACTTTGTGTTCTGCCAAAATTTCAACCAAAATGTCATGCTTTGTTCTTACTATGATTGAAACTTACAATATGGCCGAGTCTCAGTCCTGGCGGCAAATGCAAGCACGGGCGGAACGATTCTAGCGCCTGGTCATGCGCGAGGAGAATGTTTTTTATCTACCTGATTTCATCTAGCCGACTATTAAATGAAGTGGTGTATCTTTACATAACCTTACCATTTTCATCGAGATGATGAATTAGCTCGGTGGGTCGGTCGGAGTATTGCTAATTAATCAGCTTGGAAAAAGCTCAATTCGATCTAAAGGTTTAACGTTATGGTAACGTTATCGTTATAGATAGAGCCTGGCAGAAGAAGACTTCGCCATGAGTGTTCTTTCATCGTTCAAAGATGTTCGTTGTTTTCACCACGCCTTGGGGCAGAACGGATGCCATGAATGTTGCCGCGTCCTCTGAACGGTGCTCGAATAGTTGGCATATTGTTACTTCTTATGTGACTCTACAGCATGATTTCGGTATTGATTGAAAACCACTGGTTTACGGGATGTGTTTAAATTTCGTCGTTTTGTATTCAGAATATGGTCGAATATGGAGAATTGAAGTAAACGTGTAGTACATGCATGTGTCCACTTGGCACACAGCGTTTAGGTAGAAGAAGTGTGTCAATTAGTATACACTTTACACAACCCTTTGGTCAAACGGTTTGAAAATGCTTGTAAAACCAGCTGGATGCCGAGCTGAGGAAATGGCCCTTTGCCAGTAATGAATTGAACATAATGTCAATGCCACGGGCCAGGAAAACTTGCAAGAATTCAAGGCAATTCTTTTGGTTTTCGTATTCACACTGCGAAGAACAAGTCGTTCTTGCCTTGGGGCAATCACTGAGTGACAAAACTGAAGAAAATCTGACAAAAATGCATATATACAATTAGGTAGAGTCGTACTGTACATGTATAACTGTAAGTCGAATTATATTGCTGTGACCAAGTAATAGCCTGTTCCGATAAAGCTTAAAGCTGAACTGCATCAAGGCCTACTCTTTGCGGCACAGTTTGAGATGCACGGAAATTCACCTTGAAATTCAAAAGGTCATACGGTTAAGGTTCTCGCGCATTCCGATCCCTCGTTGAAACGGATGGTAATATAGGCCTAAGTCTGCTTTATCATTTCTGCTTGCTCATATTTTGGGAAAGGTCTCTGCATGATCCCCAACCTCCGGTGAATAGAGACGATCAAAAGAATTGAACCGGATCTGGTAGAACACCAAATACGCCTTGTTCTGCATTGAGATGTAGAATCTACAGGAGCCTTCTGGCATGACTCTCAGATTTAATGAATCGGATATTCAAGATCACTCGAGATGTTCAACACTTCACGGAAGATAAGTGAAGAGTGTGAAGTGGCAGCTCTTCTTTGGCCTCATTGAATTGCAGCTATCGCCTTCAGAATCAGAGGTATCCAGTGGTAGGAGTCAGTTCAAAACTGCTGGTATCCACGACTAACTTTGACATGGTTGGAATTCTGCAACTGTTCCGTCCATCATTTAGCTGTTGGTCCTACTCAATGTCCTCTCAGATCAACTGACTCCACTGCCTGGGGTGTGTATAGGTCTTCGTAGTCGAATACCACTGTAGAATGAGCAGAAGGACTAAGCACGGAGAAGCTGACGGCGGATTTACCATGATGATGGGCGTGGAGCATGGACGCCACCTCCGTGTGTTGGATTGCCTTGATTGGACTGCGATATACGGGAAACATTCAAAGGTTTTAACCGTCAAAAGTAGGTTGGAGTCGCCCTATCACACGGCATTGCAAAAGTCAACTACATTCATTCAGCAAGCGTTCTTGACGCCCAAGCCCCGCGCTCTCCCTATCTCGGCCTGTCTCTCCGTAGCCGTGGGGAAATGTCAATAAGCTTGTGGAAGCCTTACCATTTGTGACCACAAATCGATAAAGGAATCTCCGAGAATAGGTTGCGGTAGATGCTTTGAGGAATGAGTTTGCTGGTAATGGACGCAAACCTAATGAAAACACAAGTCTTCCTGGGAAGGTTTCGTTTATTATGGCTTCAGCCAAGTGATACGAGGCGCTAACCACCGAAGGCCATGACAGTCCACGTGGTCAAGGACCCTCCAACATTATTTCAATTTTTCTTTAAATCTTAGTGGAAGGTAGTCTTGATTCAGTCTAAAAGCGAGTCCGTGCTTCTGTCGTTAGGGAGTTTTCGCAAACCTCCGAAACGCCCACGTGAACGCAAATCATACCATTGTTCGATCTCCTGATAACGGTGTCGAACAATGAGATCGGCGTTCATCTTGTTTGCGTTTCGGGGATTTTGCGGAAACTCCCTGATATCGTTCCGTCAACGTCAACGGAAGATCGACACCAGTAAGTTGTCAAAGATTCGAGGAGCCCATTTTCAACCTTTAAGCTTTACAACCTAAAGACCATAAGGCAGCTTTTTATTGCTCAAGTAATTCAACAGGGCAATATTCCATTTGGCAATAAAGGTCATCCAAAGGGCTTGAAATAAGGATTTCCTTCATGTACAATATGTGTGAAGGGTTTTATTGGCATTTTCAGAGAAAAATGCAATCAAGTTGATTTTATGACCATCTGCCTTGTAAATGGGCATGAAACTGCTATGACTGTGTAAGAGGATAGTGTTTTCACATGCCCTTCTTTCTCTACAACCACATTGATAGTGGACAGCCGAATCCATAATCTTACTTTGGAGGACATTCAAGTCTTATAAGGAAGACGATACTTATCTCTGAATATTCAAACCGGAGGTGTCACTCCAAGTGTTTTGCTATGTCCTTGACACAATTCTTCATGGGCCAAGAGGGGAAATAGTAGATTGATATAGGCCAACTCAATCAAATGGTTTGACATGCCATGTGAAGCATGTAACACCACGTTGAGAGTTACTCGGAATAGGAAGGGGTTTTACATATACATGTATCACGAAAATGTCAGAGTCCACCCTTGCATAGCAGTTGAGAGTGTCAGCTGGATAGAATGGCAAACCAAGGTCATTAACATGCTCCTTTCCTAGCATGTTACCAGCAGCGCACATGAACTGACTTCATCTTCGTGTAGCTTTGGCTCCATAACTATGCACGTCCCCATGTTCTTGTTAAACACGCCAAATCTCACCAAGCTCCCCAATAACAGAGATTCCATCCATTAACATTTTCAAGGCTGGCCAATTCATATTTCCACTTGTGTGTTAACGCTTTCCTGTATGAGGATATTAGCCTTGCGCATGAGGTCTGCACAGCATCGGTTAGAAAATGCACTTGTGTGGTAAACTTATGCAGCTCCCCATGGATGAGAGTTCTACGTATCGATTTTCTGTCACCCATCAACGACTCTGGCAGTTATGGTCATAATGAACGTTATTGATTTACTCAATAACTGTGTTTTATGACAGCCCAAGTGGTTATACATATCGTCTCTAGATATAGCATATCAACCCGATGTCAACACAAGTAGTGGTTGAAACTTGGGTCTCTCCCCATCATATTCGACGGTGAAATACAAATTGGCCAAGAGGGTACTTCTGAAATGGCACATTCAGAACTATTAGGCCAATAATAAAGTGTCTTGTGCATCCTTGAAACTTGAAGGATTCCTGCTGAAGATATCCACAACAAACCATTTAGAATCATGTCTCAAAGCATGAGACCGTTTCCCCTGACCCTCTGATTAGGTTTCGAAGCAGGGGAGACAAATCGCAATCCTTCTTCCTGTATGTCAGGCATTCTTTTCAACGATTGTAGAAAAGTGGGAATAGGGTCTCAGAAAAGTACAATGAAGTCACAAGAACTGATTTATAAACAAACAACCCTCACAGGTCTTCTTTATTTTGCACAAAAAGTTTCTCAATAATTGTCTTAGAATATCATTCCTAACACATTCAACATGAACAATGCAGCTGAATACAGACCGGTCTTATTCCCAACCGATATGATGAGCATAGTGTCTGAAATATAGTTTTTACCTTGAGATGTTTTTGATTTGATTTTGACAAGATTTTCTACAAATGTTTTGTGCTTTACCCACACAAACAGACCCCGCCCTCCTGTGAAAGAAGACAGCTCAACTCAAAGACGTGTTCAGAATGACATTCTAAGACAATCTAAGCTATACAATAATTTAACACAACAGACACTTCAGCCCTGTCTGTTGACGGATATTTTATCTGTCCAAGAGAAACAAGCCTTTGTCGTAGTCCTTCTGAAAGAACCATCAAAAAACGTATCCATGTATGCACACATCCGACTATTTCACCCAATCTTTGGCAAAGGCTGCTATTTTACCCTATACAGTGTCAACATGATGTATGTTGCAAATAATGGCTGATATGAATAAAGTCTAGCAAATGCTTTTACTTCAATTTTGTACAGAAAGGTGTAGTGTAAATGTACATGGAGTTTTAGATAAAAGCATTTGCTAGTCTTTATTCATATCACCCAATATTTGGCAGAAGTATGATTCATTCTTTGGGTTGACCTATGAAAGCGTATCAAAAAGACACATATCAACACTTTCATTGCGTGACTATCAACAACGATAGAAATTCCCCCCCCCCCCAGATGATGGCGTCTTAACCACTCTTGTTGAAATGGTAAATCGTAGACACCAAAATCTGCATGATAGAATCCACAGAACGTTGGATTGTTTTGCCCGAAATTTGGCAGAAACTAAACGCGCATACTGCATTACAAAGTTTATTTCAACAAATGCAGTTTCTGGCAAACTAGGGGCAAAGTGACCAAGCTCATTCCCAGGTACAATAGGTATGCACCAGTAAACATACCAGCCATTGTCCTATCCCACCTGAAGATGAGGATGCAGTCGTTATAAGAGTCAGACTAAGATGCATCTTTCACACAAAGGCATAAAAAACGAGGATTCAACACAAAAGTATCCCAGAATAAAAATCCATTTGCATAATATTCAAATAAAACGTATTAAACGTGCGAGTTATTTCATTATTACGACTCAACTCAAAATTGGAGTCAGTTACCTCTGAAACGAACTTATGAATCAGAACAGATTGGTACCAATCAACTCATCCTGTCACATGGCGAGGAGATTTGGTTCCGAAAGCTAGATTGCTAAACCCTAAACCCCAACCCTGTGAAACTTTCACATCACTCTGTTCGATAGCTTGGTCATGGTCACACAACAATGCTCCACCACAAGGGGCACTGATCAGGAAAGAGGTGATAATGCTGATGAAGATAACCTTCTCCAACTATGTTCTGAGTCGCACTGGTAGTTTAGAAGAAATACTCAATGCATTGTTTCATTACATATGTACAAGTTTTTGGCATAGCTTTGTAAAGACTCGCTGTCGTGACCCATTTCTCTGGATCAAGACGCCAGCGTGGTGTGCAACATCAAGCCAGCGATGATGAATGCTGGCCGCTTAGCTGAAGTGATGAATGATTTGGATGAAAAGCTGTGAATGGCACTGAACCCGTTTTTTTAACCCCCAAGCTGAATGAATTCTAGAGCTATGTTATTGTAATGTTATCATATCCTGGCTTCATGGCACTACAGCCGTTTCCATTCAAAGAATCAACATTTGGGCCATTGAAATTCAAACAATCAGGAAAAAAATTGTCAACAAAAAGACAAAATTTCTGTCAGATGGTTTGTAACAGAGTAATTTTTTCTCTCCAATTTCCAAAATACATTCAGCGGAAGAGAAATTGCCAGGACATGACATTATTTTTAGGGAAAATAACCCCAGGAATTTGTCTTTTATCAGTATATTCCTGATAGTAAAAAGACGTCGACAAGACTACAAGCAGAAAGCAAGTCTGAATCTCCGAGAAGTCGCACAGTGTGGCGGATTTCCCCAAGCACATTCACACTTCTATATCACAATACACAGGAGATGTAGCCAAACCTTAATCCAGAGTTGCACAGGAGTATGAATCAACAATAAGCACACATAAATAAGGAGAGAATACTGTAATTCTCATAATGTCCGCCAGTTCGTTAAAATTAGTGTACATAGCACACAAAATGCAAGAGGAGACGCTAGCCAGCTAGTCCGTAGAGAATCCACTCCACTGTATGAATCATATGTCGACAGATCTGTTCGGTTTTTATGTCCTTTGCTCGCCTCGGGGTATAGACGTAGGACATCCTGAAGGGCTTTGTTAGCTGCCAGTGTGAAGTTCTTGTCCCCGGTCGTCATGAGGTCAAAGACACAGGAATCAAAATAAAAGTCTACAACTTGCGATTGACGGCAATGTGCCACTGCATCCTCCCGCGTCATTGCAAGTTGTTTTTGATGAATTATATTTTTTAACCGACTATTTTTTTGAGATAAAAATTCTTTATAGTCTATTCTTTCACTTTTTGGACATCCTTTTACGCAGAGTTGTAATGCGTATGGAATCTCACGACTTTTGTTGATTATCTCCTCCGGCATTTTAATTGCGAAAGTAAAGTAATGGCCGACTTGTCGTACCAAGAGAGTCGTTGCAATGTATCTAATGTATATTTCCACATGTTTGCCAGTTTCTATCACTGTTAGTTGAACACTTTTGTCTTGACCAAAATAATCACGTCCGTTATCAAACGTAGAAGGGAGGTAGTCGGTTTGAGCTTGATATGTAAGGAAACGATCGGAACCACAGTCGTCATTGCGCTTGATCACCACCGTCAACTGCAAAGATAAATGTGAAAAGAGGCATGAAATAAGAATCACTTTTTTTAAATTTTGAAGCCAGGTAAAGGTCAAGATCTCATCAAATGTGAGATACTATACACTAGGACACAGATACTCGACATAAACGCTTATGAGAAGATGGGCCTTTACAGGAAAACAATCTAGTTGACACTGATGCTGCAAAGGAAACAATGAGGAAAATGAATGTTAAAGATACAGAAGCTGAAGAGATGCACTTAGGAGCCTTTGATATGTCTTCCAGCTCTTCTCTGAAGAAATCTACCTGATCTCTCTCCTAGCTCTCAATCTGTAAGAGAAAGTCACTGATAATCAACGCTTTTCGATTGTGGGTCATCAGCGCCTCTTGACATCAGCATCCAGACTTGAGATTATGAGAGTACAGCCTCACGGTCATGGTGAGACTAGCCACCCATGCACTGGAACCTGGAGAGATTAGCTCAAGAGATTCTGGCACTTTCCGTGTGGGAAAATATGGTATGAAAGGAACAAAAGAAAGGCATTAAATCAGTCACAGAACATCGGGTCTAGGGGAGGGTGAGGATCGAATGTCTATGATGACACTGGCAAGTTACAGGTGAAAATCAGTGTTCAGGCCTACATGATTTTGAGGAGAAATGCTCATTATCTTTCCCCAAACATGATTCAGTGATGAAACGTCCTCTTAAATCTTTTATACCGCTCATGAAAGACACAGCCTGGTTAAGGCAGCCTTGGGTACACTAGAACACAGTCACAACCAACTTAATATACACTTAACCATATAACCTGAGACACTGTAGATAGCATATGGAAAAAGCTTAACGAATGTGTGCCAACATATTTTCAAGGTATCAAAACATCCAATCGGAAACAAAATATTTTTTGTACACGGAGACATGGTATTGGTGTTAAGACGGACGATTGAGGAGTGTTATCTTTAGATTGCAATGTTGGTAAAAGTCATCTGATGCCTCTAAAGCTGTTTACTCTTCTTCAGCAAGAAATTCCATTTTCAGTAAGTTGCTGCAAATAGCCTATGTCTAATACGCAAAGATATCAAGCACGGTTTCGTCTTTGATATGATGACAAACTGCACCCAGCAGCAAGCGTTGGGCCTGTAGCCATTATTGTGTAATGATCTGGTATCACACCTGACTTTCTTACATGCCTTCAAGGGTTAATGTCAATGACATCAGCATGTTGGGCCATTACTCTTAATATTTTGATTCGAACAGATAAACCTGATGTACGATAATGGCCAATCATCTGTTTAAGTCCATTCAGAATCTAGACCACTGGCCAGAGTCATTGGCTCAAGCAGCATCTAAGCCGCATGGAATTTCATACATTATGCCTTCATTAGCCTCTGCATACAACTTTGGAGCCATGCCATCCGTTCTATTCGATACATCCCATTCAACTCTAGTTCGACAAGGACACCCCAAGACTATACCAGTGTACAAATGACTGCACATACACCATACCATGGATTTATACTCAAGTTGATTGATCTTATCCTAGTGTATAGTACACACTATGCATAGTCAGTGCACACAGTGTGTACACTGCCACTATATGGACAAAAATGTTGTAAACCACAGTTTTTAGGTCAAGTAGGAAATAATTGACAATAGAAGCCAGATGACTGAGAGTTTGCAGTAACAATGCAGGTAGCTTCTGGCCCTCTGTTCTCTCGGCCATCCTCCATCACGTTATTACAAAGCCGAGACGAGAGACCGGACGAAAAGGAAATGGCGACATCCGTCTGCTCCTGGTATGCAGCCCAACAACGTCCCAACGGCATGCTCTGATGGAACAGCAGAAACAGAGGTTTAGAAACATCCTTTTAGTTAAAATCGCTTTTTCCATTAATCTGAGAAATTATAAAAAGCTTTTATTCAAGGGTGGCTGAAGGTTATCAAAGTGGCTTTTAAGGCAGTGACACTACTCGCTTCTCATTTGATATGCAAATACAATATCCTTTTTTGATTAGAAAATGGTATCTGATATTTCACAAATTCACGCAATTCGGCCATCAATCATTTCCAGGATAAATGCACCGATTGAAGGGTCAAGGCCAGAGAAGGCAACTCCTTGCAGGCGTGATTAGAACGCTGAATATGTTGAGCGAGATATTATTGCGCCTTCAGGTGGGATGGCTCAGCATGGTCTAGTTAAGGCTTCAGTAACCAACATTTTTTGTTCTTGTGGGAGCAAAGGCCCTATGAGGGAGAGACAAAATACCCACCATGCCTCCAAGGGCAAAAGGCTCAAGGTCATGCAGAAATTGACCACGGGTGACTCCATGAGGTTCTCCCATTCTATATTCGTTTGTTTTTTTAAGCTTCAACTTCAGCCTTATTGATGACTCTCTGACTCTGGCACAAATACCCCCTCTTGCTCTGTTCCTGGCACCCAGGCTCCCTGGCCTGTGGTTTGTATCCCTGATATTCCATAAAGAAAGGGGTATCAACAAATCGTTTTGATATTGGAAAGGAAGAGTGTGCATAATAACCAAGTAGAGTTTCATACTTGTGTGTGTTATACACACATTCTTGGTGTAAAATTGCTCTTGCCATTGATTTCCAATCTAACTTCCGACCACTTCTAACAACATCAGGTGTATGTATCAAGAGAGGTGTATATTTGTTACACCATCAAGGTATTTTGTTTATGATTCATTCATACAAGCAATTAACCTTCTTGTTTGGCTTGAGATCAATAGAGTATTGAGCTGAAAGTATGATACACTGGCAAGAACCAGATCACTACATAGCCTAGGCTAGCACTTCTGTGAAAATGGATTTGAACTGAGTTTTCCGATGGTCAGTAGAGCGAAGGATGAGAAGAGAATGAGAGAGGATAGGCCAGGCCAATCAGCTTGATCAATACGGCCATGGCTGATATAGGAAACACGGAACCAGGTACAGCATAGCCCTCATACCTCATCCTGCACAGCAAACTTCTTCCTAATCTTAGCATTGACCATTGCTGGTCCTTAGTGGGTTTCAGCTTCCAAAGAAAGTTGTGCAATTGTAATGATAGTCCAAGATGAAAAAGCTCTTGTTGTGTGCATATATACTGTACAAACAGCACTATATACGTTTGAGCAAAAACTATGAAATCTAGGTTGCCTCCATCCTCTAATACCAGGGTCAGTTACATGCTCCTCCCCTGGCATACATTATATAAGCACAGTAAGTGCCGAGTAAATGACCCTTAATCTCAGGATGCATTGCCCCTCGGTCTACTTGCACACGCCATGTACATGTAACAAGAAGTGTTTGGCCAGGTCATTTCTGATAAATTGACTGGAGTAAGGAAAAGAAGGTCATCAAGATACGCTAATGCAGTGAACAGTTCAATCTGATATCAGCCTTGTGTATCATTCAATTGCTGAATGGCTTACAAAACGTAATTGGGCACACAATAACACCAAAATTAAGTTTTAAGGTAAATCTCCCTTGAGGCCCCTCCAAACTAACTGAAGATTGTTTGGTATAAAAACACGGTCAGAAGGTACAGTTCGCATGCATACTGTCACTCCAGTAATGGCCAACTAGCGAACAATAGTGACAAGGGAAGTGTATAGAAATGGCGTCTATTCTCGGAAAGCATTTGAGAAGAAGACTGCAGGGCATGCCTGTTGGTCTGTGTTCATAAAGAATTGTGCCTTGTCCTGAGCAAATACCTTAAGTGTGCACTCTGATAGATTTAGGGGGGACCACAAACATTGTAGACTACCAGGCAAGCTAAATGCCTATTTGCTGGAAGTGTTATGCCCAAAGGCAATGAAAAGAAAAAGTAAATATGATCAGGTGACAATACTGATCAAATGGAGACCAAATTATTTGTCAGAACATCTTCAACACTTTATAGATGAATAATGGAGAAAGAATGTTTGTGTGATTGCATTCTGTTTATATTGGAACGACTGATGGTATCGAATTTGGCAGCTCCACTCTCAGTGTGCACTTTCATGAACCTCGGCTGTATTTTTCTAGAAATTGAATGCTCCCATCGTTCTGGGTTGTTTGCACACCCGGTAGTGTTGTACATGCAATAGCCAAAGGTCAGCACTGGGCACACAAGCACTGCAACCCTAGACAGCATAAGTAAGCCAGACTACAGACAATTTAGAGTCGAATGGGACATTTGGGAATGAGATATCTAGTCATGAAATATCATCAATCTTCACTCAGAGATGACATCATGGCATGTTGACCACTGACAAGCTGCTGCACTGGGAGAGCAGCCGACTGTGGACGAATATCTATATTGGGTCAGACGTAGAGAGAAGTTCAGCATCACACCTTATGGAACATTTAGCAGATGATCACACTCTGTATTGGTGCAGGATCAAACTTAGGTGAGGGCGGTGACAAGAACCATGAAATTCACTTTCGAATCCTCCCCTCCAGCCCTGAAGGTTCTGCTGCATGACAAGAGGCAATACTCTTACATCGACAAGGCTTTAAATTCTGGCCAGCTTTAAATTCAACCAACCAGAACAAAGCACAAATCCAAGAATGGTTCAAAAGAGATCTGACCCTTGAGTTGATCATTAGTGTTTGATCATTGAAAGCATTGAGCCCCTTACTTCATCCACTGTACCAAATAAAGGATTTTAGTTGCCAGAGAAGCGGTAACCATCATTGGATTTCATCATGCCCCAGGAGGGGTATTATTGGTGGAGGTTCAACTGGAAGACTGCCGCAGTGGGGAGGCTACCACTGTTGCATAACGCCACCACCTAGGACCTCAGGCTAATGCCCAATTTCATGTTCGCATTAGTTTTACATGATTGAATCCAGGGCCATTGTTGTAGGGAAGATCCTGTACAGGGAATAAGGTCCTTGTACCAGGCTTCTTGACACACAAGGCACAGAGATAATCACCTCCCCAAAGCACTGCCTGTTAGCTGGGAATTTAACGCTGGATGATTGCCCAAATGCAAGGCTATACTGCAGTGCAAAGTCTCCATATCCAAACATTCTGGTTCCCATGTGTGGACATCGAAACTTCATTAAACAAAATTTACAATTACACTACATGTAGAGGTAATTCCAATGATACTTCAAGAAGAATCCATGTACTTTAACCTTGCTCGTAATCCTTCTCAAATTTCAGAGCTACATTCTTCAACGAAACATTTTAAGCAAGCGAACAGATGTTGGGGATACAGCCAATTGCCCGCAAGGACAAAGAAGATTACACACACTGTCCTAAATTACTCCACTTTTTTTTGTGCCTTGTGTTTAGAACTTCGGTCATGTTATGTTTATGCCAAGATGGCTCTGATGTAAATTCCCATTTCTTGATTTATGATTTGGTTTATACAGCTTGATCAAGTGTCTGGAAGATGAATGTATCAGAAACAGTTGAGGTGAAAAAAATGCCTAGAGCTTGAACATGTTTGATCGACCGAACATAGGTAGTCTACAACTGCCTTGAGGGAAAAGCATTCTGCCAAGATCTGAAGAAACAGACCCAAGGAGTGCTTCGTACTGGTCCAAGAAAGTCCAAAACAGAGTTCATATGCTTTGGTCTTTTGGTTGTCAAGGGGCAGGCACCCTGGACAAAAAAAGTTAGGGCAGAATTTGCTGCCAGCCTGGTCAGAACAGACCACGGGAAAACGCCACAAGCGAACTTACGGGAAGGACTTGCGAGATCCGTGTAGGAACATTGCAATCTTGGAGCCAACCTTTCAGCTGCCACAAGTCTTGCTTAGTGTCCAGATGCCTCAACCTTGCAACAAATTAATTTCACAAGATAAGTAGGCACCTAATGATTCATAAACAAACATCTCCGATATGACAGGGTTAACTTCCAAGAAGATAATAAATGTGAAGGTGGAACTATTTGGGTCGCCAAGATCAAAACATTTCCTTATCGGAATATTTATCTATGACCCCATAAACATACAGGAAAGCAAGCCAGGCAACACACAGGGCGTCCCAAGGTGCCATATAAAAGTACATGGAGTGAGAATATCTTGAGAACTGATAATGTTAACCCTGTGGCACAATCGGTAGGCCTACTACTAGAATGATGAGGAGTCTGAACATGATTTTCAACCCTAGCTGTGACATGGGTACTTCTCTTTCATAGCCTGTCTAGTGCCTAGGCAGCGAAAACAAAACCCATGTCACCTCATTTCAGTGAAAACTGGAGATCTTCCATCCAATCGACCATTATTTAGTCTTTGCACAAGAGAATGATCTCTAAAATGCTTTTGCCATTTGGAAGGATTATCAAGATCTTTCGAATGCAATGAAATCTACGAGCAAGAAATTTCAAGCAAGGCAGTGTTAGTGTATTTCTTCAGCTCTTTGAAATGAATTTCCCAGCGAAAAGATAGCAAGATAACCAGGTGCTCGACTAATAAATCACTGGGATAGAAAATTGGTTTTGAGGCCAGGTTACTGACTGGACAACCTGTGTATGTAATCATTGCCAAGAAAACTAATAGGCTACAGGGGGAACTAATAACTGGCCATGTAGAAACGAAAATACTGATCTTGCAATGTGAATCTTTGTGTGGAGACATTGCAAGTCAACCTTCCAGCTGCCACAAGCCTGCAGAATTCTCAATGACAGTGTAGTGGATATGCATTCAGTAGGCAGCCAAGCCTTGGTTCATCATGTCATAGTCCATTTCTTACATTTCCTAATGGCATGGATAGCACAAGTATTCCTAATGGTCACTCTTTGTCTTGTGTGTCTTGCTGTGCAAAGATATGCCAAATTCCTGGCACTGCATGGTAATCAGTCGGTTTTGAGATGGGTTGCTTGACCAAGAGTTGACCTGTGAACTGCTTGCCTGACGATCTGGTAGCCTCTAAGTATATTTACATTGCATCAAGTTACAGATAGAGAATGGACAACCAGCAATTCAATGATGGCGAGAATAGCCAAGAGTGACTGTCATGAACTCTCCAACAAAACAATGTGGACGAGTGGTGCCATGTTGAACCAGGAGTTCATGCTGGACCACAATGGTAACCTTGTGGAATTTGTGTATATTGACGACAGTTCAGCTTTAAAAGTAATGAACTAAATTCAAAAGGCTGTCCTCTTCAACAGACATAGAATCTGCATTTCAACAATGGCAATGGTTTTTAGCAGCAAATATCTTCACAATAAGTTGTACAACATTCTTCAATTTTACAGAAAGACAAACACAGTTGTGCAAACCAAAAAGTGCGTATTACCCCAGCCTTATTTATTGGTTGTGTATCTGTAATAAAGCACCACAACACTTTGTCCAATACACATTCGTACACTGTACACAGTATACTAGAATACTGAACGGAGTTAAATAATTGATATGGGATGAAAATGAGAATACTTGCTCTACTTCGAAACTGAGATTTGTTTGGACAAGGTAAAAAATGCAGCCATCCCTGTTGTGTCCAGAGCAAAGGGGAATTGGAGAAAGTGAATGTTTGGAGTGAGGTTAGATAGCTCCTATCGCGGGCCTCTTACTGGGAGTTGGTCCTTATCATTTCTTCACACATTATGATAGTCCATTCAGTGAAGGGTTTAGCTTGGGATCAACCTGTTCATTTTTGATTAATATGGGTAAATAGGAATACCTTGTAGTTGAATAAGATAACCAGCCACTATACAGTGCAGTGTGTTAACTGGATGTACATTTTGTATACACATCAAATGCCTGAATAAGTCTTATACATGTAGGCCTAGTAGTTCTAGGTAAGTAACTTTGTGTGTGTGGTACACACTATATCAAAGTACAGAGGCTTTTCCATGTCCCTACAAGGGGAACTTCTCAAGGTTATACAAAAAGTATGTGCATGTGTATAAAGCACAACTCCTGCAACCTTTAAAACAACAATGTTGTCTAATATGCACTCTCTTTGTTTAGGAAACAAATTTGAGATTACTTTTCAAATTCACAATCAGACAGCATTTTTGTAACCCTGGAACAGTTGTCTCTGTTTATTCCAAGGGAAATGGGACTCAAGACATTAACAGAGGGTATTGTACATTTGTATCTTGAAAATGTTGTGACTTTACTTTTAGCTGTCGAGAACCAATAAAGATACCGTCTGCCATGGCTGTGTAGAAGCTATGAATAACGTTATGGGCCCTGGCATGGGAACACCTGGAAATGTCAATTCAGAAAGCCTACATTGTCATCTTTGTCCAGCCTCTATGCATAGGACATGTTCGAATTCAACTCCTTTGGTTGCCTATTCAAACGTAATTGTAGGTTGCGGGAATTGTCTAAAGAGTTAAGGAATTTTGCATGGGTTGTGTGTAAACTGTTACACATCTTTGTCCGGGTATTGAGTGTAAGCAGGCCACGGGGAGGAGCCGAGTGTATTGGCCAATGCACATGGGTAACCAGGCCAATTGCTCAAGTTAACCCTGTGGTGTAAGGCCTCTACTCCTGAAAATAATGACCTATTGTTATGATACCAGACAGTAAAAAGTAAAATTCCTTGTGTAGCAAGATTGTTTACAAATAGGTGCAACTTTAGTTTACAGCAGTCACAGCTCAATCACATGCTGGTACACCTCTCAAGTTAGGAGTTTTTATGGACTCCCAGCACAGATGTAAAACATATGTTAGGGTGATGTGTATGAAAAGCCCTGCTTAAAAAAACTTCCAAAACTTTTTAGAGTAAGTGACTGCATAATGTTTCTTTTGACAAGTACTGTAAATGTAAAGACATTGCAATGGAAAATTCTGATACTAACCTTGCTGGTGGCAGTGGCACTTCCAGCCCGTCCAACCGGATCATTTGTAACCTGAACTGTAAGGTGCTCATTGTCAATAAGGGGCCATGCTCCGCGCACCTTACATGTCTGAAATTCATCTCCAAACGTCCGTAAATGAGGATCACCGAACAATCCACAATGTCTATGGACGGTTTTCAACGCTTTCTGAGGTTTGTACGAACAAATCCGAGCACGCGGCACTTGTGGGCGTTCGTATCCTGGGCCAAGATTAGTGTCAGATCCTGTGTATATTTCGCCCTGCATTGAGCAGTTGTTGTGTTTCATCCTACTTTCTACGACTTTTTGAACACTATGGAATCTAATGTCTCCGACGCATGAATCGGTCATGTTCTTCACATGTCTGATGCACATCAGATAGGTCCTTAGAGCAATGCAGGACAACCTCTGGTCCAGGTCGTGTATGTAAAGCTCCCCCATTCCTTGGAGAGCGTTATTATAACGGGTCCAACAGTCATCAACTCGACACTGACTATTCCCAGAGAACTGATTTCCAGAAACTGAAATAAAGAGAATTGATGTGTGAGACAGTTTTGAAATGACATAACTAACAAGAGCCTTATCTAGGTCAACTGAAGAAAACATTCAGTTCAGCTTTAATTTTACCAATGCTTAGTGTTTCATTGAAACAGCCTTCCTATAAAGTAGGTAAACAGTAGCTCCTAAAGTGAGGAGAAATTACCGAACAGTTCAGCTTTAAATCTGATACTTCCGCTAAACCCTCCGATCAAAATACTGTAATAGATATTGACCAGTTCAGCTTTAAAATTTGCAGGCCATTATCAATTTCAAGCAGTTCATCTTTAAGGAAAGTTTTGATGGAAATTCTAACTAGTGCATGTGTATGAAGTGATTAACTTCATCTTTAGTGACAGCTAATAATGACAATTACATGTATGCAATGTAATATGTAACTACAGTACTGTCCGTAAGTAACAATGCATGTAACACACAAGAATTATGTTAGGCTCATAACCCATTAAAAGTGGGATTACATACAGGTCTGTGGTCTGTAATGTTATGTGACACTGGTTGTTACAGCTGGACAGTACTGTAGTTTAGGCCTGCCATTATTCAGGTAACATTTGTGACAGAACTACAAAGTGACCCTCTACATTCTCCTGAATATGCTATGATAACATTCCATTCATCTCCAGGCAGCTTTGTCGGATACACTATCGGTCATCTAATATCCCACTGTTAAAAACCCCGATACATTACTTGGGCCTACATTGCAAGGGGACCATCAACAGTAAGAGTTAATAAATGCTTATAATATACATTTGTACATAGGCCAGTACATTTTTGCTTAGTACTGATAGTGTGGATAGTGGCGTGCCTTGCCGCGGCCGGTCGGGCAAATCGTTCCCTCTCTTCGCATATACATTTGCCGCAAAAGGAACTGGACTTACCTGATCTCGTGATGATGGTGAACAGGATAGCAGTAATAAGGACGGGGATCGGGCCCAGACGAGAGCCTGGAATGGACCGTGTCCCCATACCCTCGATCCATACAGACCAAAGAGATCTCAGCTCAGGCGTTCTTCCTCGGTACGCTCTGCGATCATGAAAGTAGAAAGAATGCATCACCAGTCAATCATTGTGACACAGATCGCTCCTAAGTAGGAGCCAGCATTGTAATCCTATAAAAAATATCCTAATAGCATATATCCATCAGTCCGTTAGTGAGATAATCCGCAATGGAATCTATAACCTCCGACTATCGCGATGTCGTTCTTTACTGAATACTCCGTGAGCAGGCGTGTGTGCTGGCCTGAACGCCTTCAAGCAACTGGCGAAGTCCCGCCCACCGACGCTTGCTATTGGTTAAAGGGGCAATATATCGGCTATTTAGTGTCAGTTAACGTTTTGATTGGCCGATCGGAATCAAAAGGTAGGAGCTTACCGCAAACCTTTATAGGGGGAGCTAATATAATCTGGCTTTGTATTTCTGATACAATACTGCAATCACATGCGTTTATGTTATTAAATCGTGCGAAAATTTAATTGACGACTGAGCGGTACACTTGCGAGGGCAATTGTGGCTTGTATTTAAAACTACTGGAACACGGAAGCACAAATAAGAAATCTCATGGGTGCCAAAGAGCCCAATAATGTTACACCTTTCGTGCGAATATCAAAAGTTTAAATAGTGGTCACATCGTTGACCTTGGTTTATAGAAGTACTTTACATGTACTTAGGCTAAATCATCTTCACACCTTCTACAACACCTTGTTACACCGGAACCTCGTTTTTCTCAAGGAACAGCGTAAGTCGACAAACAGCTCCACACGCAGCACAACTTGAGTAAAGGAAAAAAACGAAAGCAGTTTTTCAACGTCAACTTTGCAGCTAAGGCCTCGGTGATGACCATCTGAGTCCTTCCTTTATTTTTACAGCTAGGAATACATTGTATAAAGCTGATATTACAGCGGGGTTTGTTTTGGCACACCGCAGGGGTTTTGCCGGACCTCGGATAGCCAAGGGGATTTATGGACAAGTTACCCAAGTAACACCTCACGGGTATTGTGATTTAGGCCTAAAAAAATACCAGGTATAATGAGGGAAAAGGTTTAATTGGAATCTCATGGGAAGAATAACTTGCCAATAGTCCTCGGAATGGAGCCCCAACTACTTATTCATGAAAGAAAGCAATTACCAACCAAATAGCTGTATTGAGTCAAGTATTCGATTTGTATGCAGTGCAAACCTTGTATGATCAAACACACCGCGTACTCCTTCTAAAACACCCCCTTATTATTGCGACCCTTTTTATTCTTCAAGTACCTCACATTCACGACACAGGTCGTAATCGTAGCAAAGAAACACACTTTCTATATAGCGATTTTTCCAGGTGGTCAACAAACCACTTCAATGATAATCCATCCAAGCAATTTGCTGGCTATTCCTAAACACAATGGAATTTAATTCTTAATACTTTTGTAAACTTTTCTAAAGCGCCATCCATGGGAGCCCCCAAAAAGGACTAACCATTTCGCTCCTTCAACAAATCCCTGTCCCCTTGTGTGGTATATCGGCATTGTCACAAATTTGCAATTTGGCCTATAAGATTATTTTGATCTGCATATAATGGCATACAGTCCTAGCCAGGAGGGGCGTAGAACCCTTCTTTCCGCTGCCCCTTAGTGTAGAAGGTTGAAATGTCCTGTGATAGAATGTTCTGGGGAACAAGAGATTCTATTATGACGTGCTTTGATCTCAAATCTATTGACCGTCGTGACCTCTACATAACCATAAACCATATCAGTCAACAATAGGCCCGGACACATTTCCCAGGGGACATTTTCTACTACCACACCGGGTTTCACGCGTTGACTGACCCGACGCACGAATTGGTATCAGGTCGGTTCTGTCCCAACAAAATGCAGGGTCATCAAAGGGGACTGAAACACATCAACGCAAGAATAATGCAGAGAAATTATCGTCATTTTGTAGAACAAACATTCAAACAGAAATAAACGTCAAAAACGAAAAAAGCCCGAGATTTTCGCGCGAGGAGCACGAACATTTTCAGACCAAACAATCTCAGCTTAAATATGGCACGTAAAACATACATCAACGTGTAAACATTGCCGCCAAAGGACAATAGCACACAAATAAATTCATTTCGCTGTGTGAACATATTGGAAATATTACTTGTATAAGTTCGTGCGAACCCAAATTGAGACGAAATTTGGCAACCATCTGAGAAGTGACAGTCTATGCCACCTAGCTGAATTCTAAGGAACTTAATTTCCCCATTTTTTTCAGAATCAACCCGAGGCAAGAACGCCAGGATCACTGTGAAATGAGGTACATCTAAGTCGCAATCTTGGACGCTGATATCTGGCACGACACCCCTACAGGGTTTTCCCACTACTCCACATACAAAATATCATTATGTTGAAAACCCCTGGTGGGCCCCAGGTAGGATGAGGGTGCCTCCCCTCATGCGCCATTCAATTCTACTCTATATAGAACAACTCGAAGCAGGAGGTACCCGCGCAGGTAAAAGACCGCAAACCACAGCCGCCTTCCATTAGTCTGATGCGAGCCCGCGGCTGACAAAATACACCACGATCTGACGGGCCAACAAGCAGCTATAAAAGCATTTTGTTTATTTGCTCTGACTGTCAAATTACCTTCCTGCAACAGGAAAGGTGAGAACTTGCTTCCAGGTGAACGGGGGTACCGACAAATCCACAGTATAGGCATACCTAGGAGACAATCTTCCAACATCTTGTTCCTTTGTCACGCTTCATCTTGATTGCTATCACATAAAACCATAATTGCGTAATAACATAGTTTAGAAGATTATATTCATTTGACTATTTTCTTTTCTGCGCTCCATAGACCACATCGCATCTATGGGGCGCCACACAGATTATCTCAATGGAGCGCCGTGCACGCCAACATCTAGCTAGCCGAAGAATCAGATTTCACTTCCACAGTGCTTCCACCTGCATACATGTAGAAGTTTACCATGGATAGCTTCTTATATACTTGTGTACCCAGCTATGCAAGGACGTTACTCGCCCTTTACGCGACCACAAATAATCTAACCGCAGCTTCAGCTGTTGATTGGAAATCCACCGCAAACATACACACTGATAGAAAATGTTCATCAACAATGCTTTAGAGGGAGAAATGTCGCGGAAGCGTCAGTGTTATTCATGTGTAAATTTCGCTCCGTGATTTGCATTTCTGGAGCTTTAATCAATTCCTACTCAAGAGTTACTGAATCCGGAATACATTTAGCCCATGTGGAAAAGCCCTCAGCGTAATGCGAGATATTAAGTAAACTTTTGATGAACCAGGCACCTGGCTGATTTCCATTCATATGTACGTGACGTGTAAGCAGAACCCCACCCAAGGAAAGCAGGTTTCGGATACTGTAGCAAAATATCAACATGCTGCTGGTGGACGATAGCCTTTACCGTAACGAAGCCTGCCTATCACCGATAAATGAAATTTGTGATCGATTCAAGGATAAACGGCGAACTGGTGGCCCTAGGAAATATTGATGGAAGTGGGAATTGTTTGCGAAATTATTGTTATTTTTACAAAAAGATTGCGCTAAACTGTCAACTTTCCGCAGGATCTGCGTTTGCGCCCGTCTTCCGCAAACACTGCAAGAGAGCTGCAACTGTAAACATACAGGTAGCGAGCCCTGGCCATAGCAGAACATTACTAATTGATGGTTTTATACTCACTTTAAATGCACAGAACACATTGAATATGTGAAAGTACGTATTGAGGAGATGTAAAAACCGCAGCACAACTTAACTACGACATGTATTTCAAGGATATGGTTGACGCGCGGTAGTCTCTTAAATCTTAAAGGAGGACATATGGGCAAGGTTGCGCGGACCAATAGTGTCAGTCTTCTTGCCATATCAAACCTCACATTTCAATATGGTTTGGATTGAGCCATTAACCTTACCGGGAATGATTTATTGATCCTTTATCTTCAGCATCATCACTGCCCAGGGACATCAATTTCGTTCCTTTGCCCCTGGTTCTTATGATTATCGTACAAAATCGTCGACTGGCAACATATTGTGTCCACAATCTCTGTAATTGGTCGGAACATTCTTTGTTTCATCTTTTATTTATGATCGCCTATCGTTAGTTTCTCATAAAAACGAAATCTCCCGGCGGCCATGGAAGACGTCAGACGTTGCTTTACACACAAGGCTCCGAGCCTGTTATTAAGGGAGTGGGGGAGAGGGAGGGGGTGGCTTACCGGCATGACTGGGATGATACCAGTCTGAGAAAACCCCAATATGGCTACATCATCTCGACCCATTAGTGGTTGCACAACGCCCACTCTTAATTAAGGAGTGAGTGAGGCGACCAGAGACTATGCTAACTCAGGATGGGCTATACAGTGTACCTTCAGAGAAAGTCTCAGGTCATTTCACGTCCTCGCCCCTGAGGAATACCATCGACCTAGATTCGTTTCGGAAGTGAATGACAGAATCCTCATGTTATCATGTAGTTGCATCACAGGTCACTTCATTTAAGGGACGTCTCTGAAGACACAGTCGACGCCACTCATACATTTAAGAACAGCCCAAAGGCGCCAAGATACCGTCATTCTCCTCAATATCGCTGGAGAAGAAAAAACACCCCGGCCATAACAATCAAAGGGGAAAGATCACCGCCAATCAGCGACAAGAGAGAACCATTCCGAAGCGCATTATATTCGCTGGGAAATCAACAAGCAGAAACGAGTCGGCTATCAGTCTGTTTTACCGGTACCTCAAATTATAGTGTGCAGTATATGGCACCCTCTCACCGTACACCGGTATAACATTGTTACGCAGTATACTCGTGACGTCATTGTCCTTTTAACTGATATTATTTCGAACAAATTTGTTTGCTTCCTTCAAGTAATTCTATGGCGAAAATGGCGGCCATGATGTTATAATTCCATTGCCATCCAGCCCTGGTCAACTCTACATGCGCTTCCTGGAATGGTTGCTTTATGTTCTCATCTATCATGAGAACGGTCGGCGATAACCTGATGAGGTATGTGTGTAGAATTCCCGGGCGACAAAGGCTAAGGGGCGCGGGCGTGTTGAAGGGGAAATGATGGCCCTTTTCGAATGAAATGGTTCAAAAGATCTCCTATTAATCTTAGATGATTTATCACTCTCCTGCTCTTTTGCGATTGTTGATCGGAAATGTATAAGATTCGTTGAAAGAGTTTAGAAATACTACAAATGGTTTACTTCTGTTGAAAGTTTGCATTACATGAGCGTTGACGAATGAGACTTGCATGCCTTTGCGATTTAAAGTGGCCTAGGCCAACGTCATGTA
Organism: Lineus longissimus; assembly: GCF_910592395.1. Taxonomy (NCBI): domain Eukaryota; kingdom Metazoa; phylum Nemertea; class Pilidiophora; order Heteronemertea; family Lineidae; genus Lineus; species Lineus longissimus. Next base: position 25,601,496 of record NC_088309.1, on the reverse strand, counting down.
CCTTTTGTTTTCCATTACTCGGTTTATCCGGGCACTTGCGGGTGAATGCGGATAGTAACGGCATTGAAATGTTGCCGAACTCTGAAAACAACAAAAGAACTGTCAATCAGGAAGCTTTGCTCGTGGAAGAGGATCCGTTTTTCTCAAGGAACAGCGTAAGCCGACAAACAGATGGTTGTATCCTCTGCCAATCAATGGTTAAGTATTTTGTGACGATATCATGATATCTGGCGATACAAGCAGATAAGATCCGACACCTTTTCACCATTGAGTTGTTGGGCTCCATCCCAACTAATGTAGGCGTTGTCCCCTGTACATTTTCACATGTTGATGCACTAATGTTAAGTGATAGATCTTGTAGGTTTAGCCTGGACGTAGTCATAGACAAGAAGCCACACTCCCCTCTTGTTGTTTCACCTGAGAGAGGCTTCAGGTGTGATATCTGCAGTTTAGATCATGACATGAAAACCTTCTACACTTTCTCTGACAAATTGCCTGTACTTGATCTACTGCCTTGGGTCTCCCAAGGTAATTTCAACCGGAAGAAGTCTCGTGCATCCATCACCAGGGTCATAGCGAAGTGACGATAGTGCCTCCGGTGGAGAGTGTGCCTTTTCCCAGTAACAGGAAGAGGCATGAAAATACAACCCAATGTAGGGAAATACATCAGTAGTCCCCGCCAATTTCGAAAAATGTCAAGGATAACGCATTATGTGTCGTCTTATCTGCTGATGGCGACCTCGAAAAGTGTTATAACGTGTAGTTGTTCAGCTCCACACCCGTCCGCTACAGGGGACTGGATCATGCCACAGGGATCCCATATGTGCTTGCGACAAAAGGGGTCCCCGTCTCAGTTCAGCCGTGACTTGTATTCCTTTAAACATGACCGAATCTAAGAAACATCAGAAAACGTCCGTTGCCACAACATAAGTTTTTTTACATCCAATGCCTGGCCTGGGTTTCGCATTAGCACGTTTTATTTTGTTAACTGCTTCCCGGAGCTCCAGCGAAGCTTTCTGAAACTCATTACTGGTAATATAAGACCAGATGATCTGACTTGGCAGAAAGCCTGAGGATGAACGCTGTACGCTGTGCATAAGGAATTCAAATGCATCCAGGGGAGGAGCATCGTCGACTACCATGCAGGGTCAGTTGTATGATCCTCCCCTAGCACACATCACTCAAAAAGGCTCGGGAAGTGTCGAGTGAAAAGTCCTTAATCAGGACGTGGGAGGAGTTGATACAACTCACACTCTGACAAGAAAGCTTCATGCATTTCTCGCTCGTTGCACCAACATCGTATGATGATGAATCCTTAGGTAAGCGCTTGTATCACGGGTATGTACTAATTAAAGAACGGTGTTTTTTTGCATCGCAATTAACATACTGTCTTGCTTTGTCGTTTTCTCGAAATAAAAACGACTGATAATTCATAGTCAATAGCCATTGAAAAGCACTTCGGAATCACTCGACGTGTGGCTATTTGGCTGCTAAATGTGCCGATACTGTTCAAGGTATCGATGCGGATTCAATACGCTGTCCATGTGGCACCACAATTTTTACCTGTGTTGGCCGGATCGTCTGCGCGGAGGATGGTTCCCCGCCATCAGACGATGACAACCAGTTGTTGCGTCCCATTCATCACCTTTGTTTTTCTCGCACCATTTGCTAACGATTTCGTCAAAAGAAACATAATCACTTCGAACCAACACATGCTGATGTCATTGAGAGTGAGGCCACAGATGGGAGGGAATCGACCAGCCACATTGTCCGTTGGATGAAAACGTCTACTAAGGCTTTGGTGAAATGGACAATACGGTGGAAGAATTCCATTGCTGACGTAGGCTTAGTTTACTCTTAAACACATTGGTTGCAATGAAGTATAATTTCCATATGAAATCTATTGATCCAAGTGGCACCACAGCCGTTTTAGTGTCGCAACCATGACCGCTTGGGATGGTACAAAATAAGGAACCATCAAGCGTTTTTGACGAAGTTACAGCTTCATCTCTCGTGCCGTTTAGTGAGACAACCAAAAGTGTACCGCAAACGTCTATCTCAACAGAAAGTGCTTTGTTTGCGCCATGAGATTTTCCCTTCACTTGCGATGAGCAAGACTGCTCTTCTATGGAGGTCAGCCACAACTTCCGGAAAGAGATCGACCTAAGAGTGGGAAATTGGTGTGATTAGAGCAGCACATTTAGTGTGACAATTACGTGAATTGAATGTTTAACCTCGTGACCTCTAGTTCATTGCACAGCGAGATCGTGATGTTGTGTTGTGTATGATACGTACTACATAGACTTAAATAGGTATCCATTACTAAGAATGCTGGCGATCCAATTAATCTGGAAAAACTTACTAATTGTTTACAACCCTAACCACTTTGACCCACTGCCACAGATAATGCTACATAACAGCCGTTGGACCTCAGCAGATCCATAGATCGATGATGATACTAGTAATTCATCGATATGTATCATGATATCATCTGCATGATAAAAAAACTGGTGAAAGCAAATGTATGTGCCTTTCTAGAAAGTCTGCGAAGGGATGACATCATTTAAGAGTGGTCGTCGGGTTACGGTCAACTCAACCATCTACTTCCGCTTGTGGAAAACAGCCCTACGATGGGAGATTGAACACTGAAGTGGTGGGACAGTTCAGCTTTAAGGAATACGCCTGAAACGATGATGGCGCGCACCCTTTCAAACGGGGTGAGCATTACATCGTGAGGGCAAACATTTGACCTTCAGGGGGAATGAATGTTAATGATCATTCCTCACAGCGAGTGTGAGTGTTGTTTACGAAATCGGAGAAATTTCCAATTTACAACTTGCGAAGGAAGGCCAGTTGTTCCAACCCGTCAAGACAGAGCGGCGGTTGCACATGCAGAATGCTAACCCCTCGTCTCTCTAAGCAAAGAAACCCGAGAAAAACAACGCTTAGCTTTACATATATGATGCATACGTTTTCATCATCATTACTGTCATTCGGAATTCCGTCCTCGCCAGTGAAAATATTAGTGTTCACCATGCGCAAATGTTGCGCACAGCGGAGGATATTACTTTTGGCCGGCAAATCGTTCAAAACGAAATCCAAAAACTAGGGCCTACTTTCAAATGACATTTTTTGGTATTCACTGATCATAAATTCAAAAGATACTTCTCATGCTGGCGACGAGAAGGTTCAACATTTCACCATAAGGCGTGGAACCCATTGTAAGGATGACATACATTTTCGCATCCTTTCTGTGTTCGGATTTTTAATTTTTCACGCTAAGCAGCTCAATAAAACGTGGTCTATTTTTCATCCTACCGACCACTTAAACGATTCATTGCCGTGTTAATTCCTGCATAGAGAAGACCGAAACTGTCGCCACAAAACCTAGGCCACAAAGCTAGCAAGATAAAAGACCACTTCCCAATGAATGTAAATCTCATATCATTCATGCGCTTCTCTTGCCGCGAGTTTTCGGGGGACCAAAGGCTGTGTTGTCTCCTCACAATGGGGACCACGGGGGTCGTGGGTTTGGGCACAGAAGACAGCCGAATAAACAAGTTACCTTGTACAGAGGTGCCATATCTATAGATTTAGACTTTGAGATTTGAGATGTGTTCGAGATATGTCGGTGGGATGTGACACTTGACATGAATGAGAAGACCCACTAATTAGATCTAACTGGCCACCAGAGTGTATACACGCAGCTCATTCTTCGCTATCCTTGCCAAAGCAGACGGCACTAGAGGAGCATTAAGAAGAAACTCGTCTTTAGGTCCCAGGCCCTGCAAATTGTGCGGTTCGGACACTGGCATAAATCTACCATATCTGCACCAAAGAAAGTATCTGTCTTTACTTGCTCTTGGATCAATCCAAAGGTCGACTTAGCAAGAAACTTGGGCTTTATTATTCTCAACAGAATCAATTTCTAAAATCTAGTCGAAATCGGATAGCATTACGCCATACACATTGCTAAAAGCCTTCCTCCTTACCATGGGTGGATCGCTCGATCCGTCAACGCGCTTCTTCTCCCCGCGCTCGGTTTAGCCGCTTGGCCACCTCGAAGTATGAAAGTGAATCCCAAGTCAAAATAGAAATTCATGAAATTAACTGATCCGATTGTCGTCGGTTCCTGAAACCAGTGGAAGCGAAATATTGTATAGCGAAAGAAATAGGCAGATGTACAAAGACGACACAACTGTCCTCTCACAGAATAAAGCTGTGCAAGTGAAGAAGAATGTCGCATCGTTCCATGGAACGGATCCTTGTTTTGCATGACACCGACCTGTCAATCTCATGGAATCTCACACAATCGGCGCGACATCGCCGCGTCCGCCATGTTGATCTCAACCGTATTTGTCACGGACGGATGATCTCGAATGGCGGCGATAAAAATGCCTCGCGACACAATTGAAGAAGACAATTTAGATGACCCGGTGAGATAACAAGGTGTTAACGTCGACACCTAGGAAAATAACCATATCAGCGATGAACAGAAAGGAATATCGTGAAAGGAATTAACAGAATAATGGTCATGAAATCGATGAGATTATCAACAGTTTGGGTTTGGGAGTTACTGACGTGTTTTGTAAACATGGCGATTCTTTAGCATACGATAGTTTTCGCGTCTACAACAACATTAAACCGTACACGCTGATTGGACGCAAGAAGACATGTGACAAGAAAGATACCGAAACGAAAATGATCCGATCAGAGTTCTTCGCCAGTGAAGTTAACTTATCGACAACATGAATCGACCCGCATATGAGAAGTTATAAGCTGAGGGTATGCAATTCCTAGCACTTTACAGAGCAACATGCTCAAACTATCCAAAATATTCATCATGAAATTGAAGATGAGTATTCAAAATACGAAATATAAAGCCTTAAAACACTTCTGAAACAGTTCAAGTGTGACCATCGGATTTCTGTGTCGACATTCCATAGAATTGCAAGACCTCTTATGATGACCCGTATTATCATGTTATAGAAATCGTATATCGCCTTTGAGAAATAACTATCAAATATTCTGCATAGACGGCAGATACGGGGTACTTGAAAATACGGATTAGAGCCAGGAAAGGCTTCAGTAAAGAATGCACTAGTCTATCTATAGAGCTGGTAATGAATACAGCTTTTACGGGCAGACCCACTTGAGATTTCGGCCATTTCAATGCTTCCTTTTAGACTTTAGAGAGGTTTTCGAATTGACCTAAAGAGCCGTACTCCATTGAGATGTGGATTGGCATCGTGTCACGTCCGATGACTGTATGAAATGGGAAAGCACGGTTTCTGTGTTATGCAGTTCGGACAGACACATTCCACAGACACCTACCACCAGCTGCAACAACACCAAGTTGTGGCCGAGTAAATAGGAAAGCTACTCTATTTCGGGAAGTCATTTCCAATGGGACTCGCCCTGAATGAAAATGAAGGGAAGTCGTGACATTTGAGTTGATGACTTATGAAAGGAGCCCGAAAGAGAATGTCCCCCACAGATGGCTCGGAAAATTTATAAAAAAGAAGCTCCTCTCGGGACAAAAGCTAGGAGATTGACTTTCTCATCTCCAAAAAGATCTGAGAATGGGTCCTTTTCGGTTCTGATCTCGTGAAAGAAAGAACTTCAATTTGCCAGCCGTTTTGGCAGAAAGGTAAAAAACAAAAGAAATTATAATGAAAAAAGTGTAAAAATGCATGATTAGGCCTCGGTTTTTCTATCTTGTTCACAACAGCGAGAGTCTTGCAACCAGAGCAATCATGAGCAACATGTCGCATGATTGCACATTTAACACAAGTAGCGGAACAATCGACAGTTTTGGTACTTAACCCAGCGGAAAGTGACAATTCTAACTATTATACGCAAGTTGGAAATATCAGACTCGGGTTTCGGGTGAAGATGACCACTTGAACTACAGCAATGTGTACGATGGCCAATTTTGTAGCAGAGAGGAATGGCAAATCCAATTGTTTGCTCCTCCACAGACCAGTAAAGCTGAGCTCGAGTTCTAGTATACGCCACGATCCATTTCGCATCTCTCAAATATCATTGTACTTCATAGGACTATTGGGCTGGAATTTGCACGTAACTGTTGTAGATTGTACTAAAATTACACTTGCGAGGTCTTTAAGTGCGCGTAGTTGACATAGAAAGCATAACGTAGAATGCATTTACCCTCCACTTGATGTGCAGTTGGATGAACGAACAACAACACTTTTTTTAATAGCACCATGAATTCCTATTTGAAGAGGGAAACGCATCACAAGCGTGACAGAGCGATCAGTGTATTAGCGACAGCATAAATGAACATTGCCATTACAGTATAAAAAGCGATCTGCAATCATGTTACAGGAATTTCAAGTTGGTCAATACGATAGTCTCTGATGACTATACCTAACAGTAGCGTTGAGATTTTAGCAGTCTTTGGTACCTAGTATTCCTCTCGAAATGTGTTGGGTACCTTTTTGACAATAATGATACGGAAAACGATTAACTCTTTGAGCTAATTACTCATTGCGTAGCGTGCTTTGTCTCACACCCCTTTTAATCCGCATACCTCCAAGCCTCTCTCCCATTGATCATGGCACAGTGGTTGCATGGGCCACCAACCTCGATCTTCATCACCGTATGGTATCGACATCCACTTGTCGTATTCCATACGCTGGCTACCCCCGCGATAAGTGGCCATGAATATTTCAGATATTGACCACGACCAACTCTGTTGAGTTGCTGATGAGCTGTTTGCGGTGGAGGTCATGCGGAGGTGGGGTGAGGCTGAGGGGTCCCTGGCTGCACTGAAGTGAAAGATATGACCAACCACAATCAGATGGCCAACTTTAAAGAGATGCTGATGAGTGGAGGAATGAGGTTGAGGCTGGGCTCCTCCGAGTTGGCCATGACTTGGATGACAGCACAACTCTGCCCTCTTTTATATAAAAGTAAACAGATTTGCAGAAACACTACACGTAATTACCTTAACTTCGAAATCTCAAGTTGAATCGATTCCATCGATGGAGCCATCAGGTCATACGTACGAGCACGAGTCATCACACAAGAAGGGCCATATTTGAGAGCACAATTTCAGCCTCCTTCACTCGACAATACCAGCAAAAAGCTGTTTATCCGTCTGCAATAACCAATTTGTGCAGTGCATAATTGGCATCGCATTTCAACTCGACACCTATTACAATGTCAAAATCATCCAGTTAATTTAGTAATTGGCGATAATTTCATAACTTTCGCACTTCCAGCCCAAGCAAGCCCCGATGTTATCGCAATATCGGATAACGTCCAAGCTGGCACAGTTTGTCGCAACCATGAGGGCCATATCGCGTATTATGTCGGACCTGCATCAGGATTTGTTGATTAAGCAAATACTTTTTTTTCGTATCAATATGGAATTTGTCAGTAAATCTCGTTGGAAGATGATTGCAGAGGTCACGATGACCTTTCCGTCATGTTTTGGATCCACCATTTCATCGCCCAATAACTATTACAAATTTTCCGTCCTGCCAAAGGTAAATCATCAGCAGCAATCATCAACAGTCCTTCGGGAAGCATGTAACAACTTATGTCGTCATGGCAAACGAACAGACGACGCAGTCTTGTCTGATAGCTGAAGGGGACAAAAAGGCAGGGGGGGGGGCAATAAAACAGATAAAGACAATCATCTTCTTGCATCACAACCCATCCGACCTGAATAACAGCTGCAGTGAAACATAAGGTTTGTTTCGGGTGTTCCTGGCGAACCAAGTTTAGTCAAAGAAATGCGAGAAATGTGGCCTACCGTGCTTGTTGTCCGACCATCCTGTGGTCGATTGGGCGAATCTCACAATTTTCGCTGAGAATGCTACTACAAAATGTTGTCCTCTACCATTTAGTATACAGTCGTGTGTTAAGATAAGTGTTTGGTTAGACTAGAGAGAGCGAGCACACAAAATGTTCTCGCCCTGTGTGCAGTATGTATGTATGTGGGAAATGAACAACGCATACGGCTCAAGTGGATCGATATGTCCCATCCAGGTGTTCTCGAGGGCTCGCCTCTTTCCAAGGTACTTGTCCAAGTCCGCATACTCAACACCCCGGAGCCGTCAACAATAGTTGCCGCTCAAGTGTCCCAGCGCAGTGGCCCAGGTGTGTGGTTGGTAACGCTGGAATCAGGCGGTTTTCGGCAATAACATCGCATTAATACTTTCAAGCAATACGCTTACCAAAGGTAACAGCAATCTTCTTGAGGAATGCATTTGTAACTGATGTATTTTTCACCCGAATAAGCTGCCGTCATGCTCAGTATTCCCAAGTATGGATGAAAGAATCTATACTTGGTATTACCATCAACTGCTCTTGTATCTGCATTGGCCCAGCATTGGACAAATATGATAATGGTTCAGTTAAAACGTTTACAGCCCCCATATATGTCCTACGAATATACGGGTGACGGATAGACGTCATAGTCCTCGTCGAAGCCGACGCCATCATGCGTTGATGTTTCGAATGATATCACTTCTGACCGATACTGTACACTTTCCGGTTGTGACAATACCTGATGGCCATCGAGTCCACGTCCGGTCTTCAATGAGGGAAATTTTTCATCTTACCAATTCGTTAAAAAAATTGTCAAAATGGTTTAAGAAACCTCTTAGTTTCCCACCATTAACTGCACAGAGACAAACAGATCACCTCCAAAGAAGACAGCACTCATTTTTTACCAAGTAATGCAAACAAATTCATAATGAAGTAAATTTACGATCCTTGTCCGTCTATTGACACTTTGGTGAGAAGAAGAGCCTCGGCACGTTTCGAATGTTGACAATATGCTATATATCACCCTAGGATTGTTAAAATGACCATAACTGCGTGCTTTATCAATGGGAATAGGAAAAGCTATCAGAGAATGGACTAGAAACTCACTTGTTAATCGTGATCGAGACCAATCGTTGATGGCATCGGCCCTTGAGATTCTAGTGGCTCTTGATATCAAAGCTCGCCGCACACCTCTGCAGGCACGGATTTCCCCCAATCAGTGGTCTGTCACACCTGTAAGTGCAGGTGCGACTTAACCCACAACCCTCAGGCACAGTCATACAGTTAGGCATTTTGAAGAAATCTGGCGAAAAGAAACGAAGGCAACATTCTATCTTGCATTGCTCTTGTCAGTTATTGGTTACGGCGAATCCACGTTTATTGATGATTGCTCCAAGGAATAGACGTCTTAGTATCAAACATCTGCTCGTTTCCATCGGCTGGTTACTTTTTGGGCGGCCTTTCGTCCCTCCCTACCGTCATGCCTATATCGTCTCTTTAAACATAAGTTCGGATTCCTTGCGATATCGAAGTGAAATGTTTGAGGAATGTCGATGGAATTGATGATTCATGAGATAACATTGATAAGATTTGCTAGATCTCTCCCCCTGTGTACCATATGGGATAGACATAAGGAAGATTATGAAGAGAAGCTACCATCAGCAGAGGCAGAAGCGGAGCAGACGATTCAACCTTGCCGCAAGGGGGATTGCAGCTACCTGCCACAATGCATAGATATGAGTCATTGTCCACCTGTACTCGAGGTATAACCAAGTTATGGCTTCAGAAGACGATCATTGGCAGTATTGAGTGTTTACATCTTGTTTGCTGTGCGTCCGAGAAACGGATCGAGCTAATTGTGACGATGTGGAGGAGGCTGAGAATCTTATCCAAACACTTCCCAGGATTAGCAACCAAAACACGCGATGTACGGAAAACGCGCCGATCGTACAATGCTGCCTGCTGCCTACTGACATGACTGAAACAGCTACGCTTTGGAAAACGAAAAACGGAAAAGAAATGTAGGCGTGATGAAGGGCTGATGAGGCAATGATCCCTTAGCCAGTCTTTGGGTTTCCAACAACTTCGAACAAATCTCCCCGAGCTGACTGCTGACCCAAATAATTGCCATTTAATCCTCTGACAATTCGATAGATGCTTTTCCATGCTTCTCACGTACCTAACGTATTACTTCTGACAGTATCTTTGGGATCGCATTATCTTTTTCTACCAGCCACCAATGGCGTTAATGACACTTAGGGAAACAATGCCGTGATGGAGCCAAAAGCCATATGCAAAACGGGAAATGTTGACGTGGAATAGACCGAATTTGCTGGCAAAATGACGTCATGCATTGTGCCAAATATTATTTCGCTTTCACTGTTTCCTCACCCATCGAAGTCCAGCTTCCGCGGGGAAAACGGTTTATTTTGATTTGATCGACAAATATAATTGAAGAATCATTTCCCATACATGAATATTCGATCACCTACCAGACTACCTCAAATGCTGAGCTTAGAACTTCGCAGTGGGCTCAGTCTTTATACATGCCTATACAGGCATAACAAAACTAATCAAATACCGTTTTCATAAAAATCAATGGGATATCGAGTGTTGATTTTGCCTGTCAGAAAACATGCCATGGAATAATAATTTTGTTTTTTTACAAACACTGGCCATTTTAATGAAACATTGTTCAGCAATAATCCAACCGGAAATGAAAATACATTTGAATGAAGGAAATCTGTGACGGAAATTAGACAAGCTCTACGACCTGTTTAGAATGAAAATGGAATGTAAATGAAAGCAGACGACAGTTTCTATGGTCAATCTAAACTTCAAATGGAAACAATGATAGTTGTTTACGTTTAAATCGCTTACGGCGTGAAAACAGCCAATGGCTTTGTAAAAACAACAGGTAAAGTAACCAAAACTGGTATTTGCAAGTTAAATAAATAAGTCAAGAAAACGATAACAGAGGTGTTGTGAAATTAATCGATTTTAAATTGGGGCACGAAACATTATACAGGGTGTAGCAAGAATGAAGTTACGAGTTTCGCATTGTTCTTTGAAAAAATCATGCCCAACTTCCGGTCTGGAATGGTAAACTCGTTCCACTCTTGTTTTTAGGGAGTTTCTACTGTTTGTTATAGCCGGAATATCTTCCCCTCCGATACAAATAACGTCAGACCTCATGTTTTGCTCACTACAGGATTTTATATCGTCTGCAATATGGCAGCAATTTGAAAACGAATCAAATCAATGTAGGCCTATAGAGCGAACGCTGAATAAAAATGGTTTATATTTAGAGAGTTCACTGCAAATATCTTTGCCTCAACCACGCCAAGATCAATATTATTTCACACCACATTACGCAATACTCCTTTCCTCGACTTTGGAAGGAATTACTCCTAATCGGATCGAACATCTATAGCTCATCTTTCTATAAGGTACTTAACACATCAAAAGATCGTTCGATCGAGCAATCGTAAATGTGGATCTCATTAGAACGACCTCACGGTCATAATCGCAAAACCAATCAGCCAATTTTAAGACCTGAACTTTCTTAATCCGATCGATTGGCATGGATGTCACAATGGGGTGTCCTCGTGAAAGAAAGAAAGCGACGGTTGGTTACGGAGAAACCGTTTCGCTGCTTCTTCCTGTCACATCTCAATGCTTCTTCTTGTCGTCGTCGGCTTCTTTTGGTAATTGTAACTGCTTTGTAGCTTCTTCTAGTCGTCATTGACACTTCTAACTTCTTCGTGTCATAGTCATTACTTCTTCTGGTCATTAATTGCTTCTTCTCGTCATCGTCATTGCTTCTTCCAGCTTCTTCTTGCCATTGCCATTACTTTGATTCTTGGCATCAATGCTTCTTCTCGTGATCGTCGCTCCTCCTCGTATATATTTTCAATGTCATTAAATTTGCTTTACCATGACACGGATTAAGAATGCCATTGGATTCTTCATATTCTTTGATCAAATATGTCTTTTTATCTCTTTACATAAAACAAGGAAAAGAGATTGAAAACGATCCTTACCTCTTTCTAACGCCCCTGACTCCCATCCCATATATATGGCGGTAAGCCGAAAGGTAAATGAGAAAGATATCCAAAGTAATGACAAGTTCCGTATCCCGGACGCTGCCAATTTCAGCATAAATCCAAATCAATTCGAATACAATGGCTTAACTCCAAAATGTCTCGAAGTGATATCAAAGAAAGACAGAGTTTATCCGGAACTTCAATAAATCCTGTTACACCGGTGGCCGATCAGCGCTGCAACTGAAGACAGCCCGCTTTAGCGCCGACTTAACACCTTCGCGAGACAAGTAGTCAAGAATGTAATCCGATACTGCGGAAGGTTTCCTACCGGGATGGGTAACCAGCACATTTTCACCGTAAACCTCGCTCCTATTGCTTTGGTTGGCTTACCGGGCGGACACAATTAGGCCATGTAAACAAGGTTAGAATTAACTATTATTGCTTCTCTTTGTATCGATTCATCTCAGTCAGAAAAGTCTCCCTTTTCGTGATATAATTTGCATTCTTGACAAGAGAGGTATGGATTTGACCGCAGAAGGGGCGTGACCATTCTCAATAGTGCCACCAAGTCCCAAAGCAATTCGGGAGTTAAAATCAATATTTACCAGTTCCTGAGATGTCTTGGTTGGATATTAAATCATCAAACTAATGCATACCAAAAGTAATTGGAATTGAATTTGTCAGTGTGCCAGGCCTATAATGATCAATAGACCACCTACATGGGAAGGAAATCGGGGAAAAGGCGAAGAAGGCGTTATAAATCAAACCAAAAGAAAATACCAACACTTATTGCCAATTTAAAAAAAAGTACCATGTGTGCAACTGCGAAAGAAACAGAACGAGGTCAACAAACGGTATGAGCGATTTCACAGATTATCAAGATTACGAAGAACCATTGAAAGGTTCAGACTTCTCACTTGTTCTTCCTCAAATGACACACCCATGGCAAGATATAAACTGCCAATGTGTCCTGGCGTGCACATTGTGATAAACTGTTGCCCAATATACAGCTAGCAAAGATTTTAAAAGCTTTGCTTCAAGTAGGCATACAGACATGTCCTTCATCGCTGTAGACACTGAGGTGTAGTCGGGCCCACGGTTCCAGTCTACGCCCAAGGCTGCCGCTGCTTTTCCCAAACTATAGAATTGAGATACATGTACACAACCTTTGCTGAATCTGATATTAAAGGTGCATTCACATGGTACATTTCAGTGTTAGAATGTCTCAACATGGTCATGGTTTGGTGCTAAGTGATAACGCGTTTTCTCCACAAACTTTCAGCACCTGTTCCCAAGTCTGCGGGACACTTGAATAAACATTAAACCTTTAGGTTAGTAATCAATCAGGGGCAAACCCACATGAGGCACGGACGTACAAGGAAAAAACTATCGCGTAAATGCCCATTAAATTCAAACACAACACTCAATTTTAAATTCGGGACATACTTTATTCTATTATGAGTTGTAATATCGATTTAAGCACGTACCGGCGATTGAGAAATAATTATCTCTCAATAACAAAACGTCCTTGATCGGCAATGGAAATTGACATTAACACTTTAGAGTACGAATATCACCCTTATTGCTGGCTAAAGATGTTCTCCAGCCAATAGTGTGAAAATGTGTGTAAAGAACAAGTCAATGTACAAAGAACTAGAACACAGATAAAATATCTTTTTTTTCGTCTATGTGTAGTACCTTTATATTTGTTATTCATTTATGGTATATTGATACTTTGATATGGAATCGGTGAGCATACTTATTGAAAACGCAACATTAATCTGCTTTATTTTTAGTCAACGACATATCATGTTGTTATTGCCAATTGAAAAGCCAAGATAAATACACTTTTTTTACGAAATACTTGATTAAAAGCAAATAATAGGTGTTTGTGTTTTGAAAACTGACTTGTGTTTGTTTTTGTTGTTGTTGTTGCTAAGGTTCAAGTGAAAACACTTTTGGGGTGTAACTATTTGAAGGAGTCATGTGATTTTTACACACTCAGGATCAAGCCGAACAATTTGAAGAAGAAAAAACCGTCTTATTCTTTCCTATTTCTCTCTACTGTCATCAACAACAATGCCTCTATACCTCATCTTCAGCATCAGCTCAATTTTGATCTGTGTAATGTACATCGCCATAAAGCCGAATCGGAATACAAGGGAGATGGTGTTCCGGAGTGAACTCTCAGCTTTCTCTCGACCCCAGTATGGCATCCACTTGAGATTTCGCGCTGGGCCAACATATCCCGAGGGAACTAAAGATGCCTCGGCCCCAGGTCCTAAAACACTATCAAACATATATCACTTTCCATTGTAATACAAACCATCAATCATCTTAGGGTGTGGTAACATGTCTTTTATGTCGGCCATGAATGCTTTACAGCCATGCCGGGCTGGTAAGACATTTTTATAGAAAAATGTGACAATCTTTAGCATGTCAATCCAGAGCTGTCACCAGGGGGTGTAGAGCAAGAGGTTTGCCCTGTGTGACCTACCTATTCTGCCTTGTTTGAGATTTCGAATTCAATGCATTTTGGCTTTGACATACAAGTCCATTTTATCATTTATATCCACTATCAAAACTCCCTAATGTACTTAAATTACATTGTACAAGCGAGCAAAAAAAATTCTTACTTACAAAAAAGTCTATTATTTCGTACTCACTGATGTAGATTTTTTTAATGAATATACAAAAAGGAGCGTTGAAGTATCAACACATTTGAGTGTTTATTCTACGCTGCCATATTGAGCTGCGCCTAATTTCGATTGGCTTTTTTCAAATTTGGTAAAATATTAGCTTACGATGTACGTAAATACAACACAATATTGCTGCGAAAGTATTTTTAATCTGACTGGACTACATGTACTTGAACTTTCACTACCCCGGTACATACTTGTTCAACGTGGACAATTCAATGCACCTGCACTTAATGAACAGTATCCCAAATTAATTTGAGGTATTCAAACATGAGTTGATGTCCAACGTGGTTTAAATTCACGTAGACATCTGAAGTGTTCTATAGTTGGGTCACTAAAGAACAACCCATGGAAAAGGGACTCTTGTCCAATGGGTTGTTGGCCAGGATCAGTAGGATTATTAGAAGAGGAAAGTCTTGAGGGAGATCAACGGAAAACTACGTAGACATTGGTTTTTACTTAGTACAATCGACATGTCCGGAGAAATGATCAACCGTTTTCTAGATATATGAGAAAGCTATGAGATTTGGATATCGAGGGTCTTTGGGAGTTAGATTGTGATTGGCCTTCTTTGGAATATCAACCTTCTGATCATGGTCTTCTCTATGAGGTGCAGCTTTTACCAAATTCCAATGATTTTAAGCCTGCATACATCAAACAGGGTAAAAATTACCCGCCTTCCACCAGTCGCCAGAAAACGGAAATTTCCACCTTAAAATCCAACGGAGCAATCTCATTTCACGAACACAGTCACAGCCCAAAGAAAAAAACTCACTATTCTTTGATGCAATTCACAAAGAAAGGTTCTACATTGAATGACCAACGGTTTGATTGACAGCTTCTTGAAACTGGCTGATGAAAAGTTGATACCAAGGGCTGTGGCAACCATTGTCCGCTCTGGACCTCAGTGTTGAGACCAAATACAGATTTCTTGAGATGAAGCACTTGAGATGGCCCTGTACCAAAGAAAAGCCAGATGAAAGAAGCTGACATTTGAAATTGGAGGTTTAGGACGCTGGGGAATGGACCAACAATGACGCGATATTAAACCGTTTATTATGCGATGCAGATTAGTGGTAATTTTATTTTTCTACAGCGCGCCTCAAAAAAAGGACAATCAGATAAATTGTCTCAGTTTTTACGTTCGTCATAAGAACCTGATTCATACTTCTTGATCCCACATCTGCCACTGACCTAAAGTGAGATAAGAATTCCTCTCAGAGCACTGGATCTCAACTTCCCCAGTTCCCTCATATATCTGAACGCTGGCGTCCCTAATGATTTGCGCTGATTCCACAACAGGCGGACGAAGGACATTAACGGCCCATAACTCACACGGTGCGACGTACCGCTAACAGGTTTCATGGAACTGAGCCTGACCGCCATACCGAATTGGTCCGATATGTAAACGATACAGACTGGTAGCAGTCTCATGAGAAATCGTACGGTTAGATAATTTGCCAAGCTTTCTCCGCTAGCTTTCCCCTTTTTTCCTCTTACCTCACAGGGCTAGCTCAATACCCGGTCAGTTGTTTGTAAACAAAGCCGACTCGCACCGACAGCTAAATTCATATTGTTCAACTACTTCTGTCTTATCAGAGGGTTATCTGGGCAAATCTCAATGACATTGACCAGCACGAAACAGCTTCATGGGGGTCGATAGGCTGTAACCAACCCAACGATGTAAGAACAGAGGCAAAATCTAATTCGTATATCACCAATGAAACCAAAAGGTGGCGTTCAAAAACTGATGCTAAATGAGTTAATCCTACAACACTATACATATAGAATATCTGGTTGAAGGCTAATATGATATTTGTTGGCCTTCTTCGTCTACCAGACGTAATTGAAGACGAGATGAGACATAAATATTTCATTAGAAGGAAACCACTAGAAACAGATTGAGAGCAGTAATGGCTCCCAGTAGAAATCAGCAAAGAAGTGGAACAGGATCTCTATACGCGTTACCTTGAAATCTAGTACAGTATATAGGTTTGGCGCGTGGGAATGTCGTATTCTGCTTAATTTATCATGCAATATGAGGTTTAAATTTTGCCAAAAACCAACAAAAATATATACACATGTATATATGCCAACTCTGTCCATGCAAATGTATGGACTGATGATGATTCTTCATTTTGTGCAGAAAAAAAAGAGAAATTTTTTTGGGACTTGAACGTGATATCGAATGATTGATGCGTGTCTACAATTATATTCCTTGATAAAAATGTCAAATAGCTTATTAGAGGATAGAGATAGGTTCACCAAATCTAAGAAATAAAACAATATCAAATTATAAGTTGCATGAAAAGAAGTCATTTATTGGGGCATATCAATTACAATGTGTTGTTATCATGATAATCCGACAATAAACTGAGATTAAATGAATTCGGACATTTTATGTTATTAACATGATTACGAGATCAAAGATTTTATTACAAAAAAACGTGCCCTTTGCATACCAAAACACTCGACATTGCACTTCTTTATGATATGGTACATGTATGAACGACTCTTACAAGGATGACACGAACTTTTGAACGTAATATTTACTATTTGACACTTTATCAAATTGGTGACAACGAATTTGATTCCATGTGTATAGGCAGGCATATACTTGATATCTGCAATATCAATAGAACCGATCCTGTCGTAATATATAATACGGTATGTGTTCATCGATGTATACATGTTGAATGGACACGGACCGCCGCCCTTTTGGCATCCCAGTTGGCACTTCAAGTCACTCGTTCTTGCAATATCGTCACCATATTTTACCTGCTGTTGAATAATTCATGTTCTTTGTTTTGTGTGACATTTTGTGATCCACTTGAAAATCTCAATTGGTTTTTGTGCAAACGTTCGTGCTAAGAAAAGAGCATCGCAACTGCACCAAGAGGTCCAGTAATGGTAACATGAGCGAAGTACCAGCCCAGATGCCACCGAAAGTACACAATATTACAATAATGCTATATCACATTTCCCACTTTGAATCAAGCATCGACCCAACACAGATGTCTGAACAGCGTCATCGCTTTGTTCCTACCCTTTTTTTCAATCACAACTTGAAGGGAGCAGTGGCAAAAAACATCTTGAAAATTTTAAATAAACTTGGCCACTTGAGCTATGCTTACTAATTGCCTTTTGCTGAGTGAGAGTGTTCTGTTCACATGCTCCAACAATACAAACCGCTCAAATGGCAGTTTCAAATATTTGTTCTTTGCTCTTCCGTATCCCCCATCTGTCAGGTGGGGCTGCAGGGTGATGTCACGAAAAATAAACTAGAACTATATAAAAACATTTAAAAGCATCTTAACGAAAACATGGAAGATGCATCACAAAAAAGTTGACAGCCAACAGTGTCAGTGCTGAAGGTTCAAGCCTATCCCATCTTTGTAATCCCTCTTACGTTTTATACCTTCCTCGCAAGCAAGTTTCTTTAGTAAAATACTCCTGATGAGTTGAGCTATAGTGTCATTAAAGTCTGACAGATCAGGTTGATTGTTACATGTACCTCTTTCGAACTAACTACTTCCCGGGGCAACCGCAAGGGCGGGGGAGTCATACGTATACAGTAACAGATCGTTTCAGCTAGAATGCCACGAAGAGGACAGTTCATTTGTGCCACCCGTATAGCCATGTTCCTTTTAATCATTATTCGGCTGGGAACAACATAGAACATCTACTTTCGAACTGCATAGGCTAGGTTTTTTTTTTCAATTTCAGAACAAAAGCTCTCGAGTGAAAAACTCTGCTTCCTGTCGAGATTCGTATAGGATTATTGCACGCTTTGTCTCGTGCGGTCCGCATCGTTCGGATAGCCTCCCGGGAAACAATTCATAACTGAAACTGGCAGCATGCTTAGATCGGATACATGTAGTGCCTTTTCGCTGCGAATGTAATATGATCCCAGATGGCCTTTGTCCATTGCAAATATCCTAGCAATGATGTTTTAATCCTTTGAATACATTTCAATCGGGAGCTAATTTTCTAATCAACTTTTTTATCGCTTTTTGTCATTATGAATGCCAGCTAGATTAGAAGGAGGAGGACGGAGTGTGGAGGGGACAAAGACAGCTTCCGCCATCTCGCCCCGTTCACATCAAGACCAATCCCAGAGTCGATTGAAACTCCATGTTTGGGTAGCTTATTCAGGCATCTGGTCCTGAGATAAGGAATCCTGCATTTTTCAGTCCCCTTTGTCGTTTTTCATTCCATTCGGTGCATAACTGATGTGTTTTTAACGTGGGACCGTGTTTAATCTTTCCGTGAAGTGTCCAATCTGGTGGCCGCGCACAATCAGTGCTCAAAGCTGACAGATTGCCTAACCGTGATTCATTGTTTATCTATCAATATTGAAAAATATCTCACTAATTGCCCCGCTCATGACAGTAAATTATTAGCCTTTTTTTAATTAACAGAGACTGGAGAAACTGGAGTTCTCCCCGGGAAAGCAGAAATGCATGGCTTCCGCAGCAACCAATCAGAAGCTTTGAAAGAAGCCATTTTCAGCCAATCACGACACCGAATTGACTGGCCGCAAGAGGAACCGAGAAGGTTGCTTCTTCGATTCTGAGGGAAAAGGGTCTTAATTCCCGAGGATCTTTCCCAAGTGTATCGTTTGCCTTCTTCTGTCGATGGTGAATCTGATCGAAACGACTGATAAAGTTCATAAAAATAGATTGGAAAAGCACAGTAATATCATAATAATTAGGGCCTCGCGATGAATGCTGTAAAAAATGTATTAGGCCTACATGTATTTTTTTCTTCAGGAGTTGAATGAACAACTGCAAAATACATGGCTTATATCCAGAACGATATCAGCTTTCCTCTTTCACTTCAATCTCAAAGCTGATTCTGCGATAGCGTCTAAATAACATTAATATTTCAGCGTAGTTTTGTCGAGGAATGAAATATTAAACAAAAGCTCAGCGTAATTGGCGTAAATGTATGGGTTTAGATTACTCGAATGATAAGTTAAAAAAGGCTTCACCGGGAAAGTGTCTCTAACAATAGTGTTCGGATCGGTAGCTTTTCGAATATTAGAATTTTAAATTTGCATTAGGCAAAGTATCAAATAACATTCACAGCAACACTGTTCCGTTTTGAAACAGTTGAATAATCAACATTGTTGTGCTTTTGTGCTGATACTAATGAAAATTGGTCTACTTTTTTCTTTCAAAATGACAATTCTGAACCGGCCAGATCAAAGGGCCGTCGCGGGTTATATTACCCAGAGAGATTGGCCGACAACAGTCAGCAGCCCGATACCCTGCAATGGAAAGGGCCTTTTCCCAGCCCTTTTGGAGAGGTTTCCCTGATTCGTCTGTCCACGGACCTTTAGTCTGTCCAAACCATTTGCGGTGTGCGGGGCAATGGCTGTCGCGGAAAGTGGCATGAGCGTCGAAGGAGGTCTATCGGTAACCTTTGACCCAAACCAATTCGGGATGCTGCTTTGTAATCGTCCGTTGCAGTAGCAACAAATACTTGCACAGGGTTCTAGAATTTCAAAATGAATGTCTATACAAACACATCAGGCTTGCGTCATGTCCAATAGCCAAACATTGATTTACATTGGAATTTCAAATCATCCCCTCAAATTTACAACTACAAAAGCCCATTTACAACTTTATTGGGCTCAAAATTGGCCCAATAAAGCAATCCAGCATTCCTCGAATCTTAATCAGGTTATTTTAATTTCAGCTGGCAGAGTCTGGCCATCGAGGAACCGAATTAGAATCAGCTGAGGAATTTTCGCAGCCGTGGAATTCTTATAGGGCGTACCAAAATATTGACTAGGTTTTACCAAATTCGTATGGAT
The DNA here is from genome assembly GCF_910592395.1 of Lineus longissimus. Taxonomy (NCBI): domain Eukaryota; kingdom Metazoa; phylum Nemertea; class Pilidiophora; order Heteronemertea; family Lineidae; genus Lineus; species Lineus longissimus. The sequence continues at coordinate 25,581,130 of NC_088309.1, read as the reverse complement.
GATCGGATGAGTGGTAGGCTGACTTACGTCATTCGGACTGTCCAAATCACATTCACTTGGTATTGGCGCTGTTGATAGTTGATGTTGATGGTGATATTGAAGTTGTATAAAGTTGATGGTGAGTAAAAGCTGTGGGCATCTGGTAGCGTAGGAATAGCTTGGCGCCATAACAGGTCTAGTGCAGAAAGTATTTGCAAGCACGACAACTTTCATTTGCTGTATCTTTTAAAAGAGTCTCAAACCATGTTTGGCTCAATGGACTCCAATCGCCCAGTTCCAAGCTGCATGGTGGAGTGTATTTGCCATCATATCGTCCACTTCAAATTTGTCAAATAGGTAAATAGAAGACTAGGCCGATCATAAATTTGCGCGACATTTCTCACCTTTTCAAATGCATTTTTCACGCATGAGAACTCTAGCGAAACGTTGATATGAAAAGGAAGACAATTCATTGTCTGCTGATTCATATTGAAACAAGTCACGAACTGGAATATGAGAGATAAAGGTTTTCAAATTCAATGGATGTTCTGAATGGAAGTGTAATGCATAGCAAGGCGTGTTTATTAGGAACATTGACACTAGTATTAATTCATTGCCAACTTGAGAAATGCGTTAAAGCTATTGTCCTGTGACAAGTAGTGGTCCTTTGAGAGAAGAGTGACCAAAATGAAAATCGCACGTTCTGATCACACAGCTGAAGAAAGCACTAGATCTATATCTTGTTCGGAAGAATGAGACATTCTGAAGGGGAAACGAAACGATTTGTGTAAAAGGTTCTTTGGTTCCATGCACCTTTTGGGCAATAACCTATCAGAGTTGTCAGTAGAAGTTTGCACATTGTAAAGAGGCGGTTCGAAAGGAAAATATCGTTTCCTCACTCACCTCAGATGAGCAAATATCTGCCATTGGCCGGTGATAGACCGGAGGTGTAAAATACTTTTTACGACATCTTGACCTGCTCTTGAGAGTTGGAGTGAAAATGTTGGATGCTGAAAGATATCGCTTTACATTCTTCAAACTTGTTAAGGGCGGTTAAGCGCATCGCAACGTGCGATGTTGTCGCTGCGACCTGAGACAACTACATGTACATGTCTCTGCAATAAGCGAAACAAGAACAACTGTGAACAGTTTCGCCAAATCAGGTTACCACGACACAAGAGATTTCATATTATGTTGCTAATCTGCATGCCTTGGCCCTGTCAGTTCCATTCTATTCGACCAGCTATCATTCCACCCACCCACCAACAACTGTCTGAACCACACATAAGTGGCCCTGAGGAGTAAATCAAACCCATACAAATAAAGACAGATAAGTCCTCTGTCACAAACACCCATTTCACTCCATCCCTTCGAGCTATATAATTGATACCAAACCCACAGCAAACAAAGAACGTCATTTGTGGACATTGGTGGGAGTTTATTAATAATCTCATAGACCAGCCTTAAGGATTCTATGATATCAATATTTACAGACGGGCATCATGAATAGCTCTCCATAAAGTGATGAATAAACCCAGGATCTATCTGCCTTCAGGGAATAAAGGGCCCAATCTCATCATGGCCACTCACCCGGACAACGGAGTGACCTTCACCCATTCTGACTCAAGAAATGAATTGTGCAGGTCACAACACGAACATGTTAGCATTAGGAAGATGTCGCTTTGCGATGCTTCTTGTTGGGCAACCATCTGTAAAATATACAGCGTACTATTTGCATTTGTCTCACGGAAGATGGAGGAAAGGCTGAACTCTGCAGGCGAGACTTGGTTGGAGTCTACATTTTATGAATCTACTTCTTCTGTTTCCTTCTCCTTCTTCTTCTTCTTCTCCTTCTCCTTCTCTTCCTCTTCCTCCTCTTTCTTCTTCGTCTTCTTTCCATCTCACAGTGATCGAAAGTCTACCAGAATAGCCAGTATCATAGACAGAAGGTTTGTATAGAACCTAGGTCGTAAACAAGAGTTGGATATACAATGTAGGAAGAGAGGAAGACGTACTGACGGCACAGTTGTTAGTAAACATCACACTCACTCTGACCTTAAGACAAATTGCCACAGTTTTAAATCCACCAAAGTGTGAACCATTAGCACAAGAATGTAACAACTGGAGGCACTTTGCTTTCAACATTCTCTCCCAAAAAGAACCACTAACTCGGGGAACTACATTTTTGTTTTAGTGGTCTGAAGTTGTTGGAACCATCCATCATACTCATTAGGACGTCATTTTCCCCCTGTCTGCCTACACGCATCTGTTCGCTCTACTAACAAGCATCTGGTGGTAATAATCAACCCAGGAAAAAAGCACAGGAATAAACAAATAAGCATGTGTATGATGCACTGCCGCCGTGAATAGCCACAGACTCTACACTTTCCTCCTACTTTGCACCAATTACTCAAATGTCAGGAGAGAACGCTGTCTTATCAGTATCTAAGTGCTCACTTTAACTCATCAAGAGTATAGAATGGATAGGGCCCAAGGTGTAAACATGACTTCTTGATTCGATTTCAATCAGCGGTGGTCGTTTCTTTCTCTTCGTTTCCATCATCGATACTGTTTTACGTGCAAAACTAAATGAGCGACCCAATATGATCCATCTTGCTTTGCCAACTCCAAAGGTTCCACCTATAAACTGGCCAACTGGTACTTCTTCCTTCTTTAAAACTAGTTGAATACCTTTAAGAGTCTGGTGACCTGCATTGCGGACTCAGTGACCTACATAGTGGACTTAGTGACCGGCATTGTGGACCTGGAAAAGCTTGGGGAATTACTGAGCCCACTTGGTGACCTAAATCGATGATGCATTGTTTACTTGGGAGCTCTATTGTGCACTTGGTAATCAGAATTGCTGATGCATTCATGACTTAGTGACCTGAATTGCTCTGCATTCCAGATGACAGACTTGGTGACCGGAATTGCTGATACATGTGCATTGTTTATTTGAAGACCTGAATTGCTTATAAACAGCTTACTTGTACAATGTACCAGGCGACCTAGCTGATGTTGCATCGATGTGTGAAAAGTAACTTAAGACATCATACCTACCGGGAGATCTGTTTATTTTCCTCACTTTTCTCATGAAAGGTTGTCCCCTGCAGGCAACTTACATCAAGAATATTCAGTGAATATTGCTTAAAGCTTTATAATAAACCAATAAGCGCTTCGTTGATCTATGGCATTGACAAGGAACACTCTTCTACCCTTCAGCTTTTTTCATTATTATTACTGCAGCGTCAACTCAAATGGAATAGGACCTAAATTTCAGCTCACGTATAGACATCGAAACTTCGCCCTCATCACTTTAGGTTGCTTTTTCAACTAATGCCAGCGGTAAATGAGGGTTAATGATGTATATCTGTTATACTCATTGGTTTAACTTTACTTGGCGAATGTCTAGAAAGTTGTTTGAAAGCATAAACCATTTACAGCTGGCTTCCTGGGCTCGGGAGCCTATCAGTTCACTGTACATTTGTAACTTGTTTCTGAAAACCCACCAGAAGCATCTGTTAGGAAACTCAACGCATGTTCGAAATCGAGCCGTTTGTCGTTTTTTGCTTGGCAACCTAGAGGCATTAGTGTTGAGTTCCATTGCTAGAGAGTGAAAATAATGGGCCTCAAGTGAGAAAGTGACAGGCCAATTTCTCCCATTTCATGTAATGTAACTTGATAAATTGTTCGAAAATGATGATATACCTATGGCTGTACAATGTGTTATGGTGAAAAACATGGCACCAACTTGGCAAATCGGCGCAGTAGAACATCAGTGCAGTCTAGACTGAGTCGGGAAGAAAGAGATAGCGATGATGTTGGCATTGAAACATCTTTTTTTCACGTTGGAATTGCTGTTGGTCGCTGTCAACTGACCTCACTTTTAATTCGTAACTCTCTCATGAAATCATCAGTAACCTTAATGGTTAAGCACGACCCAAAGCCTAGAATAGCCTAAAAGCACTGAGGTTTCTATACCGCGGTCCATTTAGACTCTTGTAGTCAATTCATTCTCAAACGCCATCAATTTCTCGCTTATTGAACCCCTGAAGTATAAATTTCACCACTTCTTTTTACCAAGTCATGCCCAAGATTCATAAATATTTCGCAGATAATGGCGTCTTTGAATTGAGCGTCCATTCTCTGTCAGTAGTTGGGAGTTATTTGTGTAATTTGGTCCAGCTCGTTAATCAGGGGATTAGGTGATTCGGAGGCCGCTGAAGCATGGTTGGTTGGAAATGCCTGCATCATCATGGCCAAGACAATCTAGGAAATGTGGGACATTGTCAAAGTCATGGGACATTCTCAAGGTCAATCACAACAATCTCGGCTCCACGATTGACTGAGTATGGGCTTTACTTATAATGCGGGCTGTGTACCTTTTCTTCGAAGCAGTTAGCGCGCTATGGTTGTCATCTTACTCCACTACATGCCAAAATAGAAGACAGATTTTTTTGTTGCTGACCACGATAACAAGATGTAGCAAATGCTACGTCATGTCTTTGACCAGCGCCGCCTACCCATAGCATCGTGCACTTGCGTACGCTACGCCAATGCAGGCTACGAATTGTCCCTTTAATAAGAAAAACACGCACCTGAGTAGAAGTCCGCTTCCAATTATTTTCATCTTTGTTGCTGCCTCGTCGAGTGGAAAATTAACCGAATAATGATAGCTTAATCATATGCAAGGACATGAACCACAGTCTGAAATTGTCACGTCGATTCTGCAGCGACTACAGAAGCTTGAACAAAGACACAGCGCTGATGTCGTCTGCTTTAGAATTTGGGTACCGAGCCTTGTAATGGCTGTATTAGTAACCTTTTCTGTAGCGATGCTTTGACAGTTTTATTGCCAGCTTCACTGACCCAGGAAACCATCAATATTCCCCATTCAATCATTCCAACGGGGGATGGAACTACAACCACCGAGTTTGTACGTCCATGAAGGGAAGGAGAGCACCTGTAATCAAACCTCCGGTCCAGGGGCGATGATGCAATGAAAAACCACCTCAATCTACACTGATGATGTTGAAGGAACGATACTTTTATCGCCAGTTGGTGATCATAAAGGACAATGACTTGTATACATTTTATTTGTGAGATATCCAAGGTCAGCTTTCCTTCCCTTCAGAAGCAATAAAGCCACTTTAACTTTAACTGAGCAACTCCAGAGATGGCAGTCGCCATGTAATGCATGCAATCGCTTGCAGCGAATTCAATTCATCCTCAATGCTCCTACAGCAATGCATGAAATCAGCCTATATTATCAATCATTGGTTGAGGAAAAAGTAATTATTGTGTGAGTGTATCCTTCCAGACGAAATCTCCTCACAGATCGTTTCAATCCGCCTTCTGCCATTGATCTCAAGGTCCCAGCCATCAATTCGCTTATTATCATCTTTAAAATCACTCATCTACGAAACTATTGTTCAAGAAGACGATTATTGCCTTCGCACAAAGAGTCTTGGGATGGTTCGCTGCGGACTATCATTTTCACGCTGATCATTCTGCGTGGCTGATCCAGGATTGCGCATCCTTTGAGAGGCGATGATGATGTGGGAAATTATGGGCCGATTAGAACGGCTACAGGATTGATGCATTGGTAGATGAGAGGGTTTTTCTGGTAAAACATGCACCAACATGATGTCCCAGCCACATTTGAGTTGCCGGCAATTGTATATGTGTACATGTATATACAAGAAGTTTTTCATCCACCACCCTTTCACGTAACCGTTCCAACGGAAGCGGCTGTGGACTTGTGGTTCGACATTCGGCTAAAGGTCAAAAGGTCGCTGGTTCCCACCCCACAGATCGCTTCGTCGTCTATGCCTTAATCCGCCCAGGTGTATAAATGGGTGCTGGTCAGAAATGCTGAGGTTCCAGTTGACCGGAATTGCATTGATACGCCCAACAGTTTTTTGCCAGTGTTACAGAGTATCATTGTGGCAGAGTGTATGCAACATTCACCCGAACCTTGCATGAACCCTTGTTTTTCATATTCTGTTTACCTGCTCCGTGTCCACAGTTAGTTGTTGTTCATACTCAGGAATTGACATTATCGTTGCTAGGATATGATCTAATGTAAAAAATGGATAAAATATAGAAACAATAAACGATATATAATACTGACGAATACAAACATTAGCTGAAAGAGTTCACCGGTTTACCCAGATCAAAGTCCTGCAATGTAGAACATAAAAACACCGTAAATTTTCATAAGAAATATTTACACTAATAGCAATCATGAAATCAATGATGTTATTATTCTTAAGAATTGTTAGTGAATATTTGATGAAATAATACAAGCTACCTTTAGCCGCTAAGTAGCTACTAAATTGATCCGAAGGTGCAAGTCGTTCTATTATTCAAAATGTTATTGATCCAGCGAGACCTAATTCAGAAAGTTATTGATGTGGTGATACCAAACATAGGAAGTGACTGCAACAATGGCGGAGCTATCGGCAAACTTACATTGGAAACATTACATGTCGTCATTGGCAAGAAGCAGAAGTCTATTAGAATTGACGAATTGAGAGAAAATACAAAACACGCGGTGATATTTGTTGACGAGTGTTGTTTCGAATGGCAACCATGGTCAGTAGTGTTACCCATACCAGTGCCAGTTCGCTAGCATTCTCCTTCCCCCATTAATACTGGTCAGAAGCGAGCAACAGTCCTTCACACCATGAGTCCGCCCGCGTGCTCCTTCCTCGCCCGCATTACTGATGAGGTACTGAGGTAGTGGACAACTTTACCGAGTGAAAGGCTCGGTGCTCGTGATGCCACGCCACTCTTGTCAACAAGCATTAAGTAGACGACTGCTTAATGAACAGCTGCCTTTATGTTGGAGATGACCTTGGGATTAAGAGCAAGTGAAAGACACAATCTCTGACAGCCCTTGCCCTCACTGCAACATGCAGCGTTAAAAATTGCTATGATTACTGCACCAACTTGAGTGGTTTCCGATTATGAATCAACCACTCCGTGCGATTCTCAACATGTGTCACCCAGGATGATTCATAATATCCATCTGTAAATTGCCCCGATAACATCAAGAACCAGCATCAAACGCCAGTAAGAACTTATGAATGTGCAAATCTGTCTCACTTCAAAGCAATGGCAAACTTCATCCAAGGATATTCGGAGGGAATAACGTAAGAAACGATGCAATCGGCTGATGCTTTAGCTTGTGGCCCTTGCTGCCGACCTTTACTTTTTCCTTATAATTTCTCTTTTCGATAATGAGCATTGCTTTTTCCTCGGTACTTGGTCTGTTTTTTACAAACGTGAAAGCTACTACGGTATCTCCTCACGTTTTCCTCAGAGAACGTCATCACGGATCGACATTCTCAAGCAGTAGGCCCTACACATCTCGCAGATAGAGGGCCAGATCGGTCACATTCCTGCTGCATATTGTCCAATGAACAGCGCTGGAGACCGCTTCGCGGAGATTGTAATTCGCCATTATCCAATCAGATCGGATGGCGCGCTATATGAGACTTGAGCTCTACCGGCAATCGCCTTACATCATCAGAATGGTCGGCTTATGGTGGTGCGTGGCTGCAAAAACAAAAACCAAAGCGCGTGTGATAACGAGATACTTTCTTGGCTATGTATGCAGACTGTTGATCATGTTTCCTTGCACGACCTTGACATGCAAATACAATCCCAGGGCAACTGTCACAAGGAACGTGAGGCCATTTCTCAACATCTTTGTATGAAGGCTGCTGACTAACAACCTAACGTAATAAACTATAGTGCTTCGTTCCTTTCATGGCTGGGTACTGCCATTGCTATTGCAATTTCTTCTCGAGCTAAACTACAATTTTTCCTGCGTGATGAGTCAAATGTATCACTTTTTGCGATGTTTGTTGTTGCCGTTACAAATTGCAGCACTTAGTGTCTTTGGCAATGAATCTTCAGGATGACGTCATAGGTTTTTTCGAAATTTCCTCAATCTTGAGACAGCGTAATTTCAATTTCAGGGTGTAGAGCTAATATTACTCAGCAGTTTCTTACACTTACTGTAACTACTTTGGCTATGAGTGAATATGCGTGACGAATTGATACGAAGAGGCAAATATATCAGATTCTTCTTCCACACCGGTCATTGTGTCTAACATGAACTATTGATGATGATTACAACAAAAATAACTATTCACAACTGAAGAACAATGCCAGAGATAATGTCCAATATTAACATCATAAACAGTGCAATTCTCTTCAGGTAGTGATGATCAATCTAGACGACAAAGGATTTCTTAACTTTGCATGACAAACTATCAAAGTTCCTGTCGTCTGCTAACAGCGGTTACCAACTTCGAGGAAAGCAACGGTTTGTACTGCAATCTTTTAGAAAATGATCGTTTATCCGGGCTTGCCAACCGGTTTGCGTCAACAGCACTTGTCATCTAAGTCATTTGCTGCTGCTTTTTCAACTTTCCCAATAAAATTTACATATAATCCGAAAACTTTAAAATGGTATAGATAAACCTAACGCATGGATTCCAGACCTGGAAATTCATATTTCGGTATACATATGTATATAAAAATCAGAAATATTGCTCGTGTTGAGTGCTGAGCGCGCAGGAACGTGAAGGCCACTTGGCAGTACCAGCCATTACCCAAAAGTGTCAAATTGTTGCCTGGAGTATTCTTCAACTCCGGCAGAGTACCACCAAAAAGGGTTGCAGTCTCTAGTTCCATGTCAAGAGGTCCATTTTGCCGTAAATGTTATGGATCAGGCCGGCTCTCGATGGGGTTGTTCACCAGTTGCGTGAGTTCACATGGTGTTCCGTTACTGGCCATTTAGAGGTTTCGAGCATGGACTTGAGAATTCGGTCAATAACGCAATGCAAGTTAACTTGTTGTCAGCAACTGCCTTTTATGGTAATGGTCATGTTGTCGATGTAACACTTTGTGAGATGCATGGTAATTTTTCTGAGCGTCAACTTGGACATTATCGGCTCAGAAGTGGCAGGCGCTGAGGTTTCCATTGCCCCGCTCCGACTGCCCAGAAAAACCTTTGGAAAGCGTTTACTCAGTCTTTTCGTCTTGCCACCTTTTCAGATGGGTTTTAACCGTTTACACGAGCATTGCCAAAGTGCCACGTGCAAACAATGATGACCGTACACGAACGAACTTGGTCAATAAAGCCATGCTAGCGGTTATCCAAGAAACTATATCGTTGTTGTCGATAACCCCCACACAGCTGTTTGTTGAGAAACCGAGGATCAAGCATACTCAGTGTTCATGCAACTCATTGTTTTACCTCTATTTGCCATTCATAGAGACACAATTCGGCAAGAGCGCGGGATACGAATCCAGATTCGATTTGATTATGAGATGTGTGACCGGGAGACATACATCAGTGGGCGACCATTGCCAATGATTGCAATAATTCACCAGCAGTCCAGGTAGTAATGATCACCAAGGAAAATTACCACATATACACAAGACGCAGTCTTAATGGGACATTTGCCATGATTTATAGAAAGACCAAAATTGGCTTTCTTTCGCCAAAGAATTCTTAGCAGGTGAATTGATCATTAGTGTCAATGTTTAGCGGGATGCGGAGTGTTTGCGATGTTTTAGAGATAGGGAAATGGGAACGAATGATAGCTTGGGCTAGCTGTATGGTGGACATTCACCGAGGGGATAAATTGCACGATTAATGGAAAATGAACACTTAGCTGCTGTTTAAACCGTGGTAACACGTTACGGGTCAGATTAATAGGGAGATTTCGCAAATCCCCCCAAATGCCAACCTGAACGCCTATCCCATTGTTCGATCCTGATAACGATGTCGCAAATTGGTATAGCCGTTAGCGTTGACGTTTCGGGAGCTTGGTTTTCGAAAACTCCCTCTGACGATGAATACGCGTACTTCTTGCGCCTTTTGGAAATAAACGCCCCAAAATACAGTGACGTATTATTTCATTCACACTTCTACTAAATGAACATCCATTGTTTTGCATCTGTTTTTACTTCAGCTGTGTGAAATGATCAATTAAGTAATGTATTTATTGATGCAAATCAGAATCCATGTTGATGGTTTGAATAGCAAAGCAAAACAGTCAGAGGCTGCCAAGTTAATATTTGATATAACGACTATTCCTTTATACTCTCTGCAGCTTGTTCGAGTTCCAATAAGTTGAAAAGCAATTACATTAAGGGATGATTTGCAAAAGCAACAGGGGATTGCTGAGGTTGGCGAAGCCCATTGTATTCGTCCCTCGGAGGTATACCACTTCTTGGCACGGAGTTCATAACAGGTGAAACTCGGCAATCATGAAAATTGGTAATTGATTTAACAACGTTGAAAATATCGGAAGGGATAAATATATCATCATTCAAAAACACCTTGCATGGTTACGAATGTTCTTTTATGTATAAAGGACAACATGTAAATGCATGCATTGCACCTTGGTTTTGCTGTTGCAAAAACATGGCCGCTCGGGTTGATACTAACAATGGAATCAGTCAAACAGCGGTTAGATAAGAATCATTTTCAATGTTTAGTTTGATGTTCAATGTTTTGCCTCACCATATTTGTGGAGCGACCATCTCAAGTAATCTCCAACAACATCGAGCGACTACAGAACCCTGTGACGGAGATTGGCTTCGTCGAAACCATTTATCAATCAAGGTTCCGAGAAGGTATTCAACCCTCACGAAATGAATTCCGACTAGGTCATTCTCTCGTTCTTAATTTACCAGAATCGGAGGAAGTCTAATGACAGTTGCCAAGTTACAATTAATCATGACCAATAGCAACTACATTAACGGGACATGTAATAATATCACCAGAACTTGGTTTATACTGACATGCAGCGTGAGAGGACAAAGAAACAACCTCACTTGTCAGCAACCATTTACAAGGTCGTTCTTTCCAATCGCCATCAAATTTGATGCCGATGAATTACTGAGATTCTTTTTATAACTCCGGAGATTTGACATAGAATATGAAACATAATGTTTATGCTTCAAATAAGATTATATCGTCACCAGCCAACGATGGGTTGGGCAATTATCGTAGGAGGGTGACAAGATGAACAACTTGGATGAAAAGAAAATTTACATCTAGTGACACCTATGAAAAAGGAAAGGAACCAACAAAAGCGGAGGTCCAATTGCCGATATACTGTAGAGATCCCACAAATATTGGAAGGGGAAACGGAAAAGACGAAGTCTGTTGAAAGAGTTCAACATCATCCAATAAAGTATTATAAACAAGTACGTAAGGAAATAATTCCAACTCCCCATGATTCAGACTTGAAAATCTGGTGAAAATCATCCAATATTGTACTAATAAGCTGATTTCAGCTCTTGATCAGGAAATTTAGTCATCGACATGTGTCTCGAATCTGGCAAGTTATGATCGCCTCTTGGAGTATTGGTTTCTCATGCCCAAGCTAAGGCGTTCGACTTCTATCCCATCATAGTCTTCTACAGCCGTCGCCACCTGCGGTAAATATCCATCAGCATTCTGCCCAGGGTCCAGCCATCTTCTGTCTCTATCAAAGTCTACAGAATTGGATATAACCTCACCAAGACTCCATCCAATACTTAAGGTAGACAATTGGGGAATCGACCCAGAATACAAACGGTCGTGATTACGTCCTCAGATGGCCGTAAATACTTGATTTAATCACGCCAATGCGGTCCCACAAAACAAAATACAGCGATAAATCAGCTGCGCTAATGTGATAGAATGCTATTCCTGAGTGAAATGATGGCCGGTAATGGGAATCTTGATAGATTCGCCCGATGATGTCACCAGCTCGACGCAGACGATATTATGGGGCGCCCACTGAAATAGGTCAAGGTCGATTCAATTTGTCCTTGACCTTAGCGGATGAAATATCAGAGGAGGGTTCCATTTCGGTTTCAGGAAATAAACGTAAGGAAGATTGCAGGAATAAGCTTCAAAGCGGCCTGCATGTCGTAAGGACTGCAGTTGAAACGTCGACATCCATGAAAATTATGCTACAACACCAAGGCCAAGGTCAAGGTCATTCAAATCAGATTTTAAACTAACTCTCCCAAGGCAAAGCATTGGCTAATCGAAACCACTCTATGAGTCGATTCCTCGCAAGACAAAACTACCACGGGCAACATGGAACAAGAATCGAAGACATTTCATCAGAAGTGTTATTTGCTTGGCAACAACTGAGTTGACAAAACAAGAAAACATCTCCGAACCAATCATGGTAAGCAAATATCAAGATGGCCTCAATTAGAGTTCGATTGAACTTCCAATCATCCACTCTGCCAAATCATATCCTCCTCACCACGATATTTTCCCAACGCACAGCGGAGAACTAATTGATGATATAAATTTCGAATTGACGCATGACATTCTGTCAACAAAAGTTGAGATTTCGTTAGTTGGTTGAAAGAATTGCAAACAAAAGAAGAGCAAAGTTTGACAAACTGTCACAATAGTTTGGTTGGGTTGTTGACAATAACTGCTGATTGGATGGAGAATAGTGAGAAACTATTTGTTGCTTTCAATTTATTATAACATTTTTGGAAAGATCAGAAATAAATACTACCAAGAAAGGGGCAGTTACTTTATTTGACCATCGCGAGTTACGCTTTCTGAATATAGAGGGCAATTTTAAGATACATGATATATACACATGTGGGCTTTGAAATAAAAGTCCAACTTCTCGAGCAGTTTCTTTGGCCATATAAGGCCAGTTGCCAACCAATAAAAAAACTTATTCTCGACAAGGATCCATTGACGGTACATGCATTACTCCCGCGGGACTAGAGTTGTTTTCACACCGCGGTTCACAGGAGACCTATAGTTGTGCTGCCATCTACTCAGAGATATGTTAACTAAATGTCTCTGTCGTGTCTCGGGCGGTGTCCGAACTAGACCCCGATTCAGGGTGGAGGCGAGAAGACCATTGCGTCATCCTAATTGGGTCTCCTTATGTTGAGGAACGAGGCCGGTCCACTGCGTCCGGAGTGCATCATGGAGCTAGTAACATAGGCCTATCATGATCTATCTGGCATTTCACCATGAAATCGCTAGAATAATTCAAATGGCACAGTTCTTTGACAGATGACGTGGTCCAATCAGCTTCTTTTAAAAGTTAACCAAGCAGCATTGTCACATCTGGCTATTAAAGGGGACTACCGACTAGGCAGGATCTAGGAGCAGAGGGGCTGATTTCACCATCTTCATGTGACTAATACACACAGTACAAAGGGCCCTGGGTCATGTCAGATTCAGCATTAATGGAATTACTCGCGTGAATCATTTCGACGTACGGTGAGATGTGAGACTTCGTGTAACTTTATCTTGCCTGACCAGCTGCTGCCTGTATTGCCCCTTTAAGTGGCATCCCCTTGATTCCAAGATCCAGGAAATTCATAGATGTCGCACGTGTTGCGTTCTAAAAATAACTACCAATCGCGTGGGGCCAGCACAACTCCACGTTAGCCATTATTGCACGCCTGTACATATTCGTGTACATCCTCCCGTGTTCTGCCAAAATGATGCGACCGGTCTTGCTGTTTTCTGCCGTTTTCTGTGCTTTGGCTGCGGCTTCTGACGTTGTCGAGCTTGGAGATGCCAACTTTCAATCGACGCTTGAAGGATTCGATACGGCTTTGGTGAAATTTTATGCACCATGGTAATTTTGTTGTCATCGTTTTGTTGCCGGTCGGTTGGTCGTTCAGTGTAATTTCTTGCCTTGCGTGCATTGCATGCATTGCATGCACTGCAAATGCTGCATAGCCCATGATACCAGCATCCGTGCAGTGCAGCAGGGTGATGGGTTAGGGTCACACTTGATAAAAGTGTTCCCTGTAGGTTGTGAGTGTAATTAATGTACCTGAGCCAGATCTTATAGAGTCGAGACTGTTCGGCTGCGCTGCCTCCCGTTGGTTGCGACATTTCATGATGTGGGCGTAGGCTATCATCATCATCATTCCGATTCGTTTATCTTAATCTTGTTCTTCCCATTGGCATTGGGAGAAAAAAGTTATTCATGCAGTCAAAAATAGGAAAAGCAAGCTTATGATTAATATGAACTTCTGATTTGTGGTACACGTTGTGGTTGTGTTCCATTACTCCATTCATTGTAACTTTGATGAAAATCAATTACACATGTTGGGCTCGGATTGATAATCAATATCTGCCAGTTGTTGGCAATGATTAGAATACCCACTTGCTACGTCACTCCATTTAGACCACATGCCATACAGTTTTCATTTTTCCCTTTATTTAGGTGTGGCCATTGTAAAAGATTAGCTCCTGAATTTGATGATGCCTCCTCTAGATTGCTTGCAAACGACCCACCAGTTCATTTAGTCAAGGTGAGTTTGACAGCAGGCGGACTAGCACTAGAACCTTTTGTGGACAAAACTATTGTGTATTGAACTACTAACGTTATAATATGCTGCCGGCTCCCAGTGATATTGTTCCTCATCAGTAATGACAAGAACACTGAAAGTTAGTCAATCATCGGTTAATTCTGTGTTTACTTAAACCTCCCCTTCACATACCAAATTTGCATCAGAGGTCATACTATTGGTTTGACGGTTCTTGTTTTATCTTTCAGGTGGACTGCACAGCAGATGGGAAAGATTCCTGCAGTAAGCATGGTGTCTCAGGCTACCCAACGCTGAAAATCTTCAAGAATGGTGAAGTGGCATCAGATTACGACGGCCCAAGACAAGCCGGTTTGTAGAATAGATATTTTTCCATCTGTCTGCTTTTGTATCTCTACCAAAGCATAGTTGGCATCATACTGGCGAGAGGTGGCTGTCACTGTCAGTGTCAGGAGATCAAATATCCTTTTGGGTGAAGACGTTGATTCAACCCTGCCTTTGTAGTAACTTTTTCACACTAACGTTTTGTTGGTCATGAGAGGAAAAAGTACTGATGAATAGCATGGAAGGTGTCCAGATTAACTGATGCCTCACTAACCTACGCATATTTTGACAGTTTCTATTTTTGATTTGAAAAAAACTTCAAGTATCTCACGATTATTTTTTCCAGATGGTATTGTTTCCTTCATGAAGAAGCAGGCCGGACCATCGTCCAAGGAAATGAGCACTGCCGCTGAAATCAAGGACTTCACAGCAGCTGCAGGAACTGATCACAGTGTTGTTGGCAAGTATTCCATTACCATTCAGGCATGAACAAGATTTGTAGAATTATAAACTATGAAAAATAATAGTGACAGCTTTTTTACACTGACCAGAATCTGTTTCGAGAAGCACTCCACAATAACTGTCATTATCGTAGGTTTTGGTGAAGCACTGTGAGGTATCAAGAGTTGCTGATTGATACAGTGCTTACTTAAAGCAGTGAAAGTACAAAAGAGGCACATCTGAAACCTCCCAGTTGACGCCAAAACATTCTACTTGGATCTGAAAGATAGTCTATTAGCAGTACTAAGTGGATTTTCTCTTAAAACATTGATCTGGATCTTAACAACAACTGCATTACAGACTCCACTCCTACAATGTAGCTAGCCCTCTTTTACATGGATCTTTCTAGGCTTCTTCACTAGTGATACGAGTGCTTTGGCCAAGTCATTTAAGAAGTTTGCTGATAAGAGCGACCTCTTCCGTTTCGGACACACGTATGATGCAGATGCTGCCAATGAGTTGGGGAAAAAAGAGTAAGTGAGATAAGAGCAAAGTGAAATGCAAATTGTTTGGGATCTTGCGTGTGAGTGCAGCTGCCTTCAGCTTTATCTCGAGAGATAAGTCACTCATTTACATGATCAACGAGGCTAATCCCAGGATTTGCAACTAACACATCGAACAAAATCTGGAATTAGAATCTTGAAAATTGAACTAGCTGTGTGTACCAGGTTCAAAAATTGGCCGTCCTGGCATGTTGGATTTGTTCAGAGTTTGGTTGCAAAAATACTGCTGTAAAAGAGTACAGAATAGCTACTGGCTGAATTCAAAACAGTGTTGTTATTCTTGAACAGTTAGTCATCTTTTGTCTGCTCATTGTTTCAGTACTGTGGTCGTTTACCGTCCAGCCTCAATGTCGACCCCGTTGGAAGAATCCACTGTAACATATGAAGCTGGAGTGGATCTAGAAACGTGGATCAAAGAAAATGCGCAAGTATTTTTTGTCATGTGCCCATTTACATGATAACTCAGGAACTGTAATAAGCATAAATTGAGGTGACTTGTCTTTTTGCTTTAAATTTGTTTATATATGTACTTGAATCCTATTTCCTTTCTTTCACAGGTTTGGGGTTGTTGGTCTTAAAACTGCAGGAAATGAGGGGTACTTCAAGTCACGACCACTGTGCACTGTCTACTATGATGTGGACTACTTACACAATGCCAAGGGATCAAACTACTGGAGAAACAGGTAAGAAAACAAGATAGATGACTCAAGAAGTGTTGTCTCTAAGATAGCCCTCCTGAATGTAGCAAGGACATTGCATGTGCAAATTGTGTATTTCAGTCAAGTGATGAAAGAATTCCATTCTCATTTTCAGGGTAATGAAGGTCGGAAAGAAATTTGTCAACAAAGAAGCCTTCTTTGCCATTGCCAACCTTGCTGCCATGACGCAAGAAGCTCAAGAATGTGGTCTGGCCGCTGAACCAGGTTCCAAGGATCCGATCGTCTGCTGCAAGGACCAGAAAGAACGCAAATACAAAATGACAGAAAAATTCAGGTAATTTTATTTTGAAAATCTCAGTAACCTTCTGTTTCATTCTCAGAAATTACCCAAGTACTGGCAATGCATAAAAAGGAAAATCAGACCTCATATGCTCTCGACTCTGTGTTTTTGCCTGACAAGATCATTGTCCTTTAGATTAGAGTTAATTCATCAATAATTTCTTCTTTCAGTTTAAAGACATTTGAAAGTTTTGTCAACAGCTTTTTGGATGGAAAAGTTGAGGCGTTTATAAAATCTGAACCAGTACCAGCCAGCAATGATGGTCCAGTTAAGGTGAGGGCATTTGATTGTATCCGTACAAATTGCATAACAATATTGGGCTATAATTCAATTCAAAACCATGAAATACATGGCATGCATGATGAGTTGAATCATGTACCATAAATTGTCCCATTTAAAACTGCATGATTTGCACTTAGATCTGACTGCTTTGAATATTTCCAGACTTTCTATTGACTGGTTCCAAAATGTGTTTTTCAGGTTGTGGTTGGATCAGAATTCGACAAGATAGTCAATGATGAGACTAAGGATGTACTTATTGAATTTTATGCACCGTGGTGTGGCCACTGCAAAAGTTTAGAACCAAAATATAATGAATTAGGAGAAAAGGTAGGTTCATATTCGTATCTTGCTTCAAAATGTGGAAAGAGAGTTAGATTCGATATTATACACATTTGATGTCATTTGGGGTAAAGTTGACCTGTTATACCATGATTGGGTCCCATATGTTAAATCTCTCTGAAAGTCATGTTTTGCTCTTGGTCTGTTCAGTTCATTGACTTGTTGCTAGATGGCAGTGCTGTCGACTATATCAACATTGATTTGATAAACTGGACATCCATGTTCCTATGTGCTGAAAGACTTGCCAGCTCAGGTTATGATATTATTCTAACCATTTTATCTATTTTTAGCTCAAAGCCAATGAAAACCTTGTAATTGCAAAGATGGATGCCACTGCTAATGATGTGCCTGCTCCTTATGATGTGAGAGGGTAAGTAAATACATTTTGTTGAACTTTTTGGAGATGCTTTCCAAAAAGTCAGCAGATCGTCACTGTTTAAGAACGATAGCGTACTTCTTGTAAAAAAAAATTAGACAAACCCTTATTCTTCAGAGGACAGATTGTAGTGATGATTCAATACTCCGGCAGGGCCCTGACAAAAAGGGCCATTTTCTGCAGGACTTTAGCTCTTCGCTGAAGTCGGGCTTCAGGATTGTCTGTATTGTACTCAGTCCTGTGATCTGCTTCCAAGTTCTGTGATGATGCTCCCTATTAGAATTACTGTTGAACATCTTTCAGTGTGGCAGGTGGCAGGTAGATGGGTTGCGTGATAAATGGTGAACTTTTTTCGTTTGCAGGTTCCCAACTATTTACTTCTCACCAAAAGGAGATAAACAGAACCCAAAGAAATACGAGGTGAGTAGTGACGATGATACTTTACCTTGGTCAAAGCATCTCATTTCTTCAAAGAAAAAAGCAAATGAAAAGGTCCAAATTGTTTTGGGCTCCCAAGCACGAACATGTACTGGTACTACTAAGCATATTTATTCAAATTGCACATGGTGATTATTGAAAATATCGATCAACATTCAATAAAAGCTGCCATTCGTAAATAATCGCTTCCCCTAGATACCTTTTGTACTGGTTTGAAATGTTGATCAGTATTGATGACCCCTGCTATATGATTAAACCTTTACCTCCATTTCTACTGTCCTTCATTGCAGATGGGCCGTGAAGTGCCAGACTTTATCAAGTACCTAAAGAACGAGGCGTCCGACCCAATCGTTGAGGCCAAGTCTGAACTATAACTCCCCAATTCACTAGACAATTTTAAAGTGTGAAGAGGATACCCAACATACTGCATCCAAACAAAAAGAAATTATTCCATCAAAAATTCTTGCTTTGTCCTTTATTTGAATGGACCCATAGGTGCCTGAGTGCAAAAACTCTTATGACAAGCTTTCCTTGAGTATTGGGTATCCTCATTGAGATTTTTATTTGATACTTCATGTACTCTAGTAATTTTTGATAAAAACTCTCAGTCTGGCGATCTTAGATGATTGGATGTTTTTTCTTCCAACCTTGAAAAGTATTGTTTCTCTTGATCTCCAACTGTAATTATTGTAAACTGGGAATTTTTGCAGACGTCTTACTTTCACAATTTTTGCACTGCAGAATGAGAACTTAAAACAGGCAAAAATGTCAGCTGTGTTGCATTAACCATGAAAATATATGGCAGTTAAATTTTGTCAACGCTCACTGAAAGTATTTGCAAAGCGTTGCAAATATATCCTCGACTCTGCAGTTACATTCACAACAAGAACATCTTCTCAAAGGGGTTGGGTAGTTGCTGAAATAAAGGAAGTTGGTATCTCTTTAACTGACCATGTGTAAATACCTGATGACAATTGTTTTTTACCTTTAAGTATTTACACTGCAATTTTTCTTCACTGTGGGTGCATTTTATAAATGTTCCAGTGTCATTTCCACGTGTGATTCTTTTTATAATGAAAAAATGGTGTCTCAAAAATTCTAAGAAGGGCATGGAGTGCAATTACTATCTGAGGCTTGCATGTTACAGCCAACAGTCAGGCACTCCTTTCTAAACTATTTTCCCCCAGATACATGTACTATTACCAAACTCTGGTTGGTTGGCAATAAAATTTAAAAGCTAATTTATATGTTATATGATAAAATTAGTGCGAGCAATTCATCTAGTTTGTATACAATTTAACCTTGCTGACAGATACACTGACCAGCACTTAGTGTAGTAATATGTGGTTCTTGGGCAATGTCCCACTGTATACATCAGCTACCATTCATGTGCAACGAAATGTCCAATTTTTCTGTATGGTGCAGGTACATAACTGTGCTTTGTGTACTAAATGTCGGAAGTATCTATTTGTGCTTGTGGGCATGTTCACCCTTATCTCCTCATTCCAAACTAACTGTATGTGGAGGGCACATGGAAGGCTGTGCCTGTCGTTGAAGACATGTCCATTTCATTCAATCTAGACCTGTCAAGGGTTAACTTTTTCTTGGCCTGTACCATTCTGGTCTGGATGCGCAGAATCCTTGACAAGGCCTATTATTATGTTAACCCTTGATGTTGAAGTGTATGAAACTTATACTTTAACTCTTTACCGAACAAAATGCTTGGTGTGCCATTGTAGATTGATGTTGACCTTTAGTCATAAGAATCTATTCCTCGTTAACCACTGTAAACGAACATACAGGCTCAATTCCAGAATGGGATAATGGCTGAACTGAACTGGGTGAAATACAGAGGTAGTGCCAGTTGAGAGAATTGGTTCGATATGTCCAAGGTCGAAATACCTGCCAGACAAAAGAGAGAGTAGGTTGTACGTTTGTCTTCACTGGTTATCCTGTTCATATTGCTGAGATATTTGTTAGGAAATCATACAAGTTAGAACATCTTGTGGTGGTTGGGCGGACTTCACTCGAATCGTGATCCACGTTGTAACTTGCCTGACATGATGTGAATGTAAACTGAAAAAAAGAACGCCTGCCCCTCCCAAAGGTCTGACTTTGAAATGAGGAGAATGTAACCTGTTCATCCTTACCCATTGGGGTGATTTAGTTTCTGAGCAGTTTCAGTTCACATCTGCTCTTGTCAGCTAACAGTCCTGATGTTAGATTAAGATTATTATTCAGAAGGGTTAATTGGCTAGTTTTTGTTTGGGCGGCTCTATATTCTTAAATGTGCAAGGGACGGGTGGGTTTATATACTGTTGTGTTAGATGTAGAGGAAGCCAGTACTGAGATGTAACATGAAATACTTGGAGCAGTTCGATAAAATTCATCACAATTACTGTTAGGTTATTGTTATATGGGACTTTCCTAAGGATGGTGTCAAAATTTGTTGTTTTGTCGGTGCCATCGCTCTTTGTCTGGAAATATTTTGAAATCTCTCAGCCTTGCATGATATTTTTTGAATTGTATTTATAAGATTAAGAATTTCGACAGTATTTTGGCTAACAGGCAAAAGCGGGCATCAGACATAGCAAAGTTTTTGCAGTTGCTAAGTTCACTGTAGGTGGCTCAGGTAGGATTTATTGAAGATTAAACTGGGACTTCAATGAATCACTATCCTGGCGTCGTCTTCGTGAGTGGATCATATTCACCTGCAACCTTAGGAAAGTTTGCTTTATCTTGCTAAATAGTGAATTACCTCGTACAACTGAGACGGAAAAAACTGCCTACTTCATTGAAAGATTAATGTGCTTTCGAATTTAACTCTTTTTGTGTGCAGTGAATCTGTAGTTAAAATCATAACTATGAAATACATGTATCACCATGTTTGAGCTATGCTTTCACATTTCACTGTCAATATCTATTGGAAATTATAATCTGTGCAGAGTGTAATGATATAGATAAAACATTACCTGCAACCAGAAACTATCTATATTTTCGGCCCTGTAAAGTTTAGTAAGTGTGATTAATGTTTAAGAGAAAATAATCAAGTTTCTTTCCATACCACTCATCCTTCTGAGATTATCTAGTTAAGCTCTGGCATTCCATTATTTCAGTACAAGGAAAAATAAAAATTGTAAAAGAATACATACTTTGTAATTGTTCATCACTCTTAGCTGACCATGTTGTTGTGGTTTGCTCTTCACTAACATTCTATCAGGCCGATAAGGCCAATGGACTCGCATTGACTACAGGGTGACCCAGAAAACGTTTCCCTCGCACAATGGATACACAATAGAATACTATTGTGCAAGGAAAAAGTTTTCTGGGCCACCCTGTAGAGAAGAATTGTTGTTCCTATTCATATCCATACAGATCATTCAATTGTCTCAATTATTTGTGTTCTGAGGACATAGTCACAACCAACCATGCGGACAGTCCAAGCAGATCACCTGTCCAATGATTAGGTAGTGCCTGTCAACACTGACCAAAAGTATTGTGTTGAGGTCTGGGGTGTCTCAACCCACACCACAGTTCCCACTCTAATCCTTATTGACAGTCGCCCCATCAATTCCAATCAAAACTTGCGGATAAAACCTTGCTCTCAGATGGTCACAACACACAAGGACAACCAACTTGCTGGACAACTGTAACCAAAGGTGACACTTCGCCAGCCATTTTTGCCAATGCCCCAAGACCCTTCTCTACCTGTGAGATCATTGATGCTTGTGATTCACACTGACTTCTCTTGAGAGATCTAGGATCAAAGGAGATTGCACTCGGCCAGTATCTCACAAGGATCCTTGGCCACTTTAGTCTCTAAGAGCAAACTAGTTCAAGGAGACTGAATAAAAGAAATGTGCTACCATAGCTGAAGATCAAGAGGTGTACCTTCCACCAAAGCAGAAACGCTTACCATCCAAGAGAGTCTTGTGTCCATGCGAGTTGGATCAGTTTGGAGAACACTGGTTGTGACAGTGGTTCTCGCCACCAAATGATTAAAATCTCCTTTCCTTGTGATAGTGAGAAGACAGCCGTGTCCCTGAGATATCCAGCAGGTCCACATTCGTACAGAACACTATGTCTCTGGCACCATGTTGTGAGAAGATGACCGTATTTTCGCATCTCGCAGAAACCCATCTTTGTGAAGATTGCCATGTCCTAGTGACACACTGACTTCCCCATGTTCGTACAGATCGCCATGTCTCCGGTGCAAGGTTGTGTGAAGACGGCTATATCCCGAGGACACATCCATCTTCAAAGATAGTCATCTCCAACTCCGTGCAGATCGCTCTGTCTCTGGCACAATGTTGTGATAAGATGACCATATCCATAAGACATCCATCTGCATTAAGATTACCCTCCGTGTCCTAGAGACCTTCTGTCTTCTTCACGTTCGTACAGATCGGCATGTCTTTGACCCAGTGTTGTGAGAAGACAACCATATCTCGAAGACACCCATCTTCATCAAGATCACCATGTCCAAGATACACGCTGTCTGCTCCATGTTCGTACAGATCGCCAAGTCCCTGGCACAATGTGGCAAGAAGACGACCATACCCCGAAGACATCCACCTTGAGTAAGATGTCCGCCATGTCCAAAAAACACGCTGTTTTCCCCACGTTCGTACAGATCGCCCTGTCTCTGGCACAATGTTGTAAGAAGACGACCATACCCCGAAGACATCCACCTTGAGTAAGATGTCCGCCATGTCCAAAAAACACGCTGTTTTCCCCACGTTCGTACAGATCGCCCTGTCTCTGGCACAATGTTGTAAGAAGACGACCATACCCCGAAGACACCCGTCTTCAGTAAGAACACTATCGCCTCGACACTAGCTATCTTCTTCAAGTCCGTGCAGATCACCATGTCCCTGGTACAAAATGCTGTGTGAATCGAGACGACCATACCCCGAGCACACCCATCTCCAATGAGATCACCATGTCTTAGAGACGTGCTGTCTTCTGCTTCTTCGTACAGATCATGCCATGTCCCTGGCACAGTGTTGTGAGAAGACGACCATATCCCGAATACACCCATCTCCATCGAACTCACCATGTCCTAGAGACACGCTCTCTTCCCCTTGTTCGTACAGATCATGCCATGCCCCTGGCACAGTGTTGTGAGAAGACGACCATATCCCGAAGATACCCATCTTCATCAAGATCACCATGGCCAAGAGACACGCTGCCTTCTCCTTGTTCGTACAGATCATGCCAGGTCCCTGGTGCAGTGTTGTGAGAAGACGACCATATCCCGAAGACACCCATCTTCATCAAGATCACCACGTCCTAGAGACACACTGTCTTCTCCTTGTTCGTACAGATCATGCCAGGTCCCTGGCACAGTGTTGTGAGAAGACGACCATATCCCGAAGACACCCATCTTCATCAAGATCACCATGACCAAGAGACACGCTGTCTTCCCCACGTTCGTACAGATCACCCTTTCTCTGGCACAGAGTTGTGAGAAGATGACCAGATCCTGAAGACCTCCATCTTCAATGTTATCACCCGCCATGTCCTGGAGACCCGCCGTCTTCTCCTAGTCCGTACAGATCGCCCTGTCTCGGACACAATGTTGTGAGGAGATGTCTACACCCCGAAGACCCCCATCTTCAATTTGGTCACCCGCCATAGACCCGCCGATCCACGTCCGTAGAGATGACCCTGTCTCTGATACAATGTTGTGCGAGAAGACCACCATATCCCGTAGACACCCATCTCCATCGAGCTCGCCATGCCCAAAGGAAGGCTGTCTTCTCCAAGTTCGTACATATTCGCAGTGTCTCTAGACAGTTGATAGAAGAAAACTATCCCCGAGACATCCATGTTCATGCGTTTGACATCACCAGGTCCTAGAGCGCGGGATACGTTGTCGTCTCCATGCTCGTACAGATCACCATGTCTCTGTCTTCATACGAGTTTCCATGCACATGTCAATGGATCAGTTTGTCCTGCCATCCTGAGAATTGCCATTCGTCTTCAGTGCCCTAATACTGCAGCCGCTAGCTTTGTCAAGATACAATACTAGTATCACAATAACCTCTCCTAAACATGAGAGAGCGTTGCTATGCGATGCAAACCAAGTTTACTCCTGGCTGTTTACTCTTCAAGAGCCAACGAGTCACAAGACAGTTACACCAAGATTGTGACTTTGTCTTAGACCAAGAGTATTCAAGAGATGGCCTGGTTAGGAGACATGGTTATCTGTACGAAGGTGGAGAAGACAGTATGTCACTAGGACATGGTGATCTTGATGAAGATGGGCGTCTTCGGGATTTGGCCGTCTTCTCAAAGCACTGTGCCAGAGATTGGGTGATCTGTACGAGCGTGCAGAAGACAGTGTGTCACTAGGACATGGTGATCTTGATGAAGATGGGTGTCTTCGGGATTTGTCGGTCGTCTTCTCACAACACTGTGTCAGTGACATGGTGATCCGTACGAATTTGTAGAATACACGTGTCTCTCCGACATGGTGGTGATCTTACTGAAGATGTGTGTCCTCGAAATATGGTCGTCTTCTCACAACTTTGTATCAGAGACATGGCGATCTGCAGAAACGTGGAGAAGACGGCGTGTCTCTTGGAGACACACTGTAGAGATGGGTGTCTTCGAACGGGATATGGCCGTCTTCTCACAACATTTTGTGAGAGACATGGCGATCTGCAGAAACGTGGAGAAGATAGCGTGTCTCTTGGAGACACACAGTAGAGATGGGTGTCTTCGAACGAGATATGGCCGTCTTCTCACAACATTGTGTCAGAGGCATGGCGATCCGTACAAACGTGGAGAAGACAGCGTGTCTCCAGGACTTTGAGGGTGCTCAAAAGGGGTGTTTTTTGGATATGGTCGTCATCTCACAACATTGTCTTGGAGACATGATGATCTGTACGGACATGAGGAGACAGCGGGTCACTGTCATGGTGATCTGAATGAACACGGGTGTCTCCAGGTTGTGGTCGTCGTATCGAAATCGTATGACATATGGACAGAGGTTTCAGTCATTTGGTGGTTGCCCATCGCCATCGTGGTCGCATCCAGACCTGTTTCGAAATGGCACATGTGCCACGTCTTCTTACCATCACATGTAAACTTGGTGGCGACAACCTGTGTCACAACCAACCCGCATAGCCTCAAGGCAGTCTCTTGAAGGCGTTGTCACAGTGATAGAAGGTAAGCCTATTGCTCTAAGTCACAATCTTGACGTATTGTAACAACTTCTTGCATCACTGTTCTTGTAACACTGTCGTATGGGACTAGATTGCTGTCGGAGAGTCAAATGACAGGCTAGATCTCTCAATGATTGGCTAGCAAGGCACAGGCACCCATGACATCCCAGGAGGATGAGGGCTCTTTGTGACATTGTGACGAGGACTAGTGGTTGTAGTGGTGTACTTGAGACACATTTGGAGGGATAGATAGTCAGGGTGTCCCAGGAATATGGAGAAGACGGGGACATAGTGATATGTACGAACATGGAGAAGGCACCATGTGTCTCTGGGACATGATGATCTTATTTTTTTAACCTCGTTGTCGCATGGATGGTTGTCTTCCCTGTGTCAGGGACATTGAAATGGTGATCTGTAGGAACACAGATGTGCCAGGGATGTGGTCATCTTCTTCCTACTATATGTTTAGAAAGGAGCTTCAGTCTTTGATGATGAGAAACAGTCACATTCAACCATGTTGTGATATGACCCTATCCGCATGGTCTCAAGACGATGTGTACAAACATGGAGGAATGTGTCTCTGGGATTTGGTTAGCTGTTAAACATGGATGTCTCCATGATATGGCTCTTGTCTCACTCTCTTATGGGAAGCAGTCACAATCAGACATGTTGTGATATGGCGCAGCCTGGTCCAAGACAATGGGTGATATGAATAAAGACTCGCAAATGCTTTTACTTCAATTTTGTACAGAAAGGCCTAGCGTATATGTACATGAAGTTTTAGATAAAAGCATTTGCTAGTCTTTATTCATATCACCCAATCTCTTGGATGGGAGGAATTGTCAAAATGATGGGTAGTAAACCTCTTGTTCGAAGACAATGTCACAATCTTGACCTTCTGTCCTATGTATTGCACCACCTCATAAGCATCCATGATCTCTCAGGTGAAAAGGGGTATAAGATGCTGAGACATTGAAGCGTTTCTTCTTGTGACAATCTCAATCTGTTCATCTTTTCAAACCTCATTGACGACTGGTAGTGCAGTGGAACCTCTTTAGCAGAGACCCCTCTATTAAGGACACTAGTTTTATTGGAGCAAATTGGATGCTTCCATTGAATTTGATCTCTCCAATCAAGAGCACCTCTGTATTTACGACAACACTTGTCGGTCCCGAGGCAGGAGGCAGGATGTCCTTAATAGAGAGGTTCTACTGTATATATATACCAGTATGTCTGACACTACGTGTCTTTGTGACAAGGTTTTGATTAGAATTGACATGGCAACTACCGGTAAGCAGTTGCAATATTTTGGCTGGAGTAGGGTGTACCTGAGACACCTCAATTCACTGTTTGGAGGGAGGGGCATTGAAAAGAAATTCACTCAGAACAAATATTTGCATCATGCAAAAGATTTTCATTTTACTTACTAAAAATGGTCATTACACAGTATGTTCTAACATGTTGTTTGTATGAAAACGTTCTAGAACAATCCAGAAAGTACAATCACTACAATTTACACTAGGCTACTCAAATTGAAAGATCCATATAAAATCACTACGGCCAAGTGGTGATTAAGGGGTGTATTGCAACATGGCTAAAATTCCACAGTGCAGACAAAGCACAATTGTATATTAACATATGGTCAAGGAGCCGGGGACAAAGAACAATTTTACAGGTCTGATTTTACGGGGACGACTATTTCAACTTGCGACTATTTTTGGGCTCAAGTCAATGTTACAGTAAGATACTGTAAGCCTCAAAGGTACAGTACACCTACTGGTAACATTGAAATGAAAATCGTACCAACTTACGTCCTGATATACTGGAATTTCTACAAATACAAGTGGTGGAAAATATTGTGGTTGTATCACTAATAGATGGGAGACTATACACACTCTATCTGGACTCAAAGCCATTGCCAAAGAAAAGACCGGTACATATAGCAACACCAGCCTGTATCAATCACCAGTTTCTTCTTTGACAGGAGTGACTTTACTGCTATTGACCACCAGGTTGTTGAGCTCCCTAAAAAGCAACGTCATTCAAGCATTTGTCATCGCTGGCAAGTGCTGCCATCTACATGTATCAATGCCTTAGTGAACCTCCCAACAAAGCAACATCATAATAGAAGTATTGAAGCCAAAAAACGACAGTATGTGGAGCCAAACACTCAAACACATGCAATAACAACTCCCAATGTCTTGCCTCTTTAATTAGACAACATAAATAAGTTAGGCACACAAAACGTCGTTTGGGTACAGGTAATGAAACAAAAGCATGCCACTTGTTATGAACCATTGTCAATTATTCATTTTACCTCCAAAAACGAACGAATCATCGGAATTCAAATTCCTCCAAATTTCTTTATGCATGCTGTTAACACCTTCATTTTCTCAGCAGGCTAGGCCTCATTAGTCGATAGTCCGCCCCTCCATCAAGTTTACGTGTCAATCCTTTACCATTTCACTTTTAAAATGAAGACGTTTACAGCACTTTCATGCCGACAACAGAACAGAATGCTACTCACCCCCCCCCCCACCCCATATCTCAGTTCAAAGATGCCGGTCAAAATAAGACTTGATTACAGTCCACACCACTATTGCTGCCAAATTATAAATCATTCTGACAACTATTCTCTTAATTCAATATAATAATATTGTTTTCTTCATTTGGAACATTTCCACACTTGATATAATTTTCATAAGTTTTTACATGTAATTTAAAGCTATGATTGTTAGACCCAAATATAACTTTTTCAATTCTCTTTGGAAAAAAATGCTCCTTTTTACGAAGTGGCAAGAAAAAAATCAGAGAAAAACGTACTGTTTCATTTCATCAACTGACAACAAGTTGTTTGCCAAGCCTCAGTCAATTAAAGTTCTCCACAAACCCAAATTCTGTAAAACCTGCATGTTCACGTTTTTGGCTAATTTCTCAAGTCAACCAGATACCCGTCTCGCCAATGCAGGAAACTCCTGTTAACCGCCAATTTTTTGTGGGTGTTTTATTTCACTAATTTCGCACAAACTAATACTTGAAATACAGGCAGACGCACATGAGTGGAATTCAGGACATGCGTCACAAGCATTCAAGAGACGGGTACAGAGCCTATGTTTTTTCAACTTCACAGCACCTGTCGAGAAGAAGTCGACCAAATCAAATACGACTGGCTAATTCCAAAGCAGAGGAACGCCATTTTACCTTATCTACATCAAGAGCGAAAAGAATATTATTGTGAGAACGCTCAACAGGCCCGGGAATGTCCTTTTATCAAAATAGATTTTCTATACAGTGTAACAAACTTTTTCTAGCATCTAGAAAAATTAAAATATGATCATTACGTTTTTGTCAGGTAACAAATATTCATTATTCATTCAGTTACCTTTGGTATCAATCAATTTACAAAGTAATAAAAAATGTCAACTTTGATAACCAGTGACAGCAAATTTATACTGCACTGGTATATAAAAAGCCCTAGTTTTTCACTTAATAAGTTTCTTCAAAGGTATCTTACACGGATGCAGGACAATTCCGTCACTTATCCCTCCCCCCACCCATCCTCTTTAGAGCCTGGGTGATTGTATGATAAGATATTTACAATAGAATGGCATCATATCCCTCGTATCCAACGCAGCGAGGCAGACCTTTGTTATAATAGGTCTCAACAGTGACATGTTCTCCATGACCCATGCTCTATAAAAAGGCCCAAATGGAAATGAAATTCATGACCAAAGATGTTAGTCATGTTATATTTGTAAGATACCTTGAGAACATGGCCACAGAAGCACATCTTAAGGAGTACCCAAATTTGACAAATTGACCTGTCAATAGAAGGGTGCATCTGTGACCTGATAATGATGACCATCCTCAAATAGCATGCCATTGGATAACTTTTAAAATACACTCACACAAAGCTTTGTCAAAATTGTGCCAATGATGACAGGTTGTTTGATGTACATGCACCACGATGTCAACATGATATTACGAGCTAACATGTTTTCAAACAACCAGGGCCAGAATGACAGGTAGACATCGACTTTCTGACTGCCATAACATGCTCTGGCGTGGGGTTCAATATCGGTTGGGCTTTGTGTGCGTGTATTTTAGGCATGCTATGGGAGAATGACAATGACAGTGAAACAATGAGGGACAGAACCAATGTACAACAAACTGTACACTGTTCACAGCAGATACCAGCTGTACACAAAACGTGTACATATTATATAGTTGCATATCCCAGTCACACGATACATAACAGACACATCAAATATACCTGTTAGTCAAACAAGCAACCAAACGTCTTTTTAATATTGAAACATCAACAATTACAACAAAATTGTGCACGGATTCAAGCGATACACAGGATGTACCAAACGTCTGGACAAATAGCCAGATGGCAAAATGCGGCTTCTTTGACAATAATGTGCAAAACTGGGGTGAAGGTCGACATATATATCTACAATTGTATTGGATCGGTGCACAGATAGATAGAATAGAAGACTCTGTTTTAGTTACTAGAGATATTTTGCACTAAAAATCTTCATCAGGATGCCTAGATTTGACCTTTACTGTATGTATACTGTGAAATTTTTGCAAGCAATTTTTTCTTAAGATTTTGCGAATGCAGTGTCAAACGCATTGAAAATGAGCAAATTCATCAACTTACAGCATTGCAAACATTTCACAGTATCCTTTGACTCTGTCGGTTATGCAATGACCTTTGTACACAGTGACTGCTGATGAATGAAAAGTGAACTTATAAGAACTCAATATAGTAATTTGATCATAACCTTAATTTGTCAATGTTTTTTACACATTTCCTGGCAGCAATGATGGAAGGAGCCACCTTCTTATGACCACCACTTATACAACATTTTCATAATAAGATATCAATTTATATGTCACCATGGTAACAATTAACACTTGTACATGATTGGGTGGGTCAAAAAGGGTGACACCAGTGGCAACACATCTTATTTACATGATCACTTATCTCCTGGTAGTAGACAATATTAAAAAACTTTAACGCATTGTTTATCTGTTTTTCATAACCCCATCAAGTTCCGTTCAGAATCGACATCACACTTAGTAGCACTGGTGCAAACCTGCACAGGAATTGAATTGCATTCCCTACCCTCCTGACAATGACAAATTCAAAGTAATTGACTATTAAAAGATCAATAATAATAAGGGCAAGTTTAATCCGAGGTATTATGTCTGAGGGTTTCTATCCTTATTGCACTGCAATCAACCAAATTCTGCCGCAAACCAAACTCGACACACCAAATGTGAAAATGTACAAAAACCTCCAAAACTGCCCATGAAAAGTCTATCACAAACACTTATCTTTTAGAAAAATGCTGCTGAGGAATTCTAGGCATTACCTCAAAGTCCTGGGTAGAAATATTGTCAGAAATCAAAATGTGATTCATAAAAGTATAAAGCTACTTTTTACTGTCCTCAGAGTAACTGGCATAGGTAAGAGCCTAGCTGGTAAAATGTCAAACCCTAAATTCTAGTCTGTACTGGTACGAATTTGGTAATGCATATTGTGACACAAAAACGATTTCATCCAATAACAAGTTCAGCATTTGCATGGCAGTTATGATTATGATCTCCCAAGTGACAATACAGGCATATTATCTTCCATGCTGATACACAAGTTCTATCCTAAACAATGTATAGACAGGGTGACTCTTCCAATCAGTCTAGCATTCGACAAATGAAACCATGATCAAAAATATCCAATCGTGAGCTGATGGGAGTCCAAACCAATACCAAATGCTCATTGAAAGATAACGCACCTTTCTCGAAAGACCTTTCAATCACAATACCAATTTCCATCAATGAATATTCGGTCACCTCCCCAAATTTAGACCAAATCTAGAGCTGTGGCCTCTGACAGAGTAGGTATACCACGACTCTGGTTTCCCCATACATTACATCAGAAAGTTCCCAGTCAAATTTACAGAATTTACCAATTTACGAAGTTGCACATCAGCTCTCAACTCATTCAAGATTAGTCATGGATCGGGATGGAAGCAGCAATTGAATTAACGCTGTAGCAAGCTAAGTTAATTAGCCATAGGGGCTGAAATTTTAGGGGGAGCACAAAGTGTTCAAGTTGTATCACCAAACGCACTCGACGGGGCACAGATGAAGGACTGAATAATGTGAATTATTCCATCCGAGGTTGGCCAGCATCAATTTCGTGATGACTCAAGCAGACGTTAGGATGCATGTACATGTATATAGCATTGTTATATGACATACTGCGCGAGTTGGTGTGTATGTCATAGAAATGTTGACATACACAGGATCTCCATTCATGCATGCACTGAAGTACTGAATACGTAATGATGAAACTGGCACACATAGGATGAAGTATCTTGGCGTATGTTATGTGTCATGGCAATGAAGATAATATACAATGAATGAAAATACACATCTACCCCTTCTACACACAATCTCACACAGTTATAGAGCAATGTATTATGCTGTACTATGCACTCACATTGATGCAACAATGGTGGGGAAAGATGACATGGCAGAATTGACAATGTTGTTAATTCTCTGCACCCTAATGTCAATTGATGAAAGTTGCCACCAATTTGTCAAACGTTATGAACAATGCCCAACAGAGTTTGTTATTGTCTCTCTACTGGCAGTTTGCGTGTCTCAATGAAATATTGATGTTCAATATAATCGTTTTGTATGTACACATCATAAAAACAAACTTTATGCTATATTTACACCTACACACTTGACTTGTTTACGGATGGTTCAAACAGGGCTCTGTGGACCGAGGGCAATGAAATGTCGACAGAAATGAATGATAACCAGGAACTTCACCAGATGTCGACAAATAATCATGATAATAACATTCAATTCAAATCTTTACAAGTGATTTCAAAATTTTCCAGCATTTCTTCTCAAAGGCCCCCCTCAGTCCAACAGAGGATAATGGTTATGTAATAAACGACCTGTCACCCCCAATTAACAAAGATAAACTCCACCAACTGTACATATAATAAATACAGCATATGGTCCATTTCAATATTGAGGGGCAACAGCATCAACTTGATTGACAATCACATGATGAATCTAAATCAAATGTCACGTGACTGGAAATCAAATTTCATAAAAATTGTAAAAAATTTCAACCCACAACTTGCCTGAACAGTTAAAAACCACCAAACTGAACACACATTTGACAGAAAAAGTGACAATCCTCACTCACAAAATAACTGGAAATGGCTCATCGTGACGGGCTGTTGTTGGAGTTTCAGAGATTTAGTACTATAGCCGTCAATAGCACTCACTGTGATAAGACTCACAGTTTGGAAAGAGTAGAATTGCATTATTGTGCATTTAAAACAGCAAAACATTGGCAAAAACGTTCTCATTGGAAGTTTGATGACTATATAACGTTGAGGTTTCCACTGAGCAGGACCGGGTTAGCACATCGAGATCAATTAGACATGATCAATGGATCAGCAAATTCAAGAAATATTTTACAATAGGGATGTATCTGGAAGAACAATTTCCAGAACCGATTACGCAGAATTGGCAAGGATTTAAGGAAACTTATGAAAATTAGAATCTGACAAAGTGGAGTTGACCCAGAGAGAATGTACTGACATGACTTGGAGGAAAACCACCATGTGCAATACTAAACACGAGCATCTGAATTCAAAAGTTACCAAGCAACTCTCAGTTTTTACTAAAGATCATAATATGATAAGTAAAGTAAAGTTAAACAGAGCCATTTACACAGAACATAAAGAGAGTGAGGACCTCACAATTTTACACAAAATCCACCAAATCGTCACAAAATCAGCAAAAAGGAGACTGAATATTATGTATGGAATACACTACATGGTACTCACATCTACAATGTCAACGCTTCAAATAACACTGTCCCCAAAAATGCTCTAATCAGCATTGATAAGTTAGACCATAAGTAACCTGGTTATGTAGACAAGCTCGTATAACACAGGTTTTCAAAATTCAAGGACAATAAACCCACAAATGAACCCCAGGGTCCAATTATACATTGACCCAAAACGCCATCTGTACATGAGCAATCTACAATGACCATCAACGCCCTCTTAAGGTGAGCAATCTAATCACTCATATGGTGACCTATTATTAAGACAAGACAAACGTAACGGGTGCTCTCAGCACTTACAATATCTACATAAATTCCCAACAGAGACAAACTGCTGGGAAAAGCACGGATTTGTCTAAACATCCCGAGTATCCAAGTTATAAAAACACTCAACTTCAGGTGTGCATTGATGAATTTGACAAAATGTGTGTTGAAACAATTCCTTACCTACTAGTACAAACAGCTGTAGATGAAAACTATGCCATCAGTGACATCTAATTATTGTTATCAGTGTAACAAAATGCCTGTAATTCAGATCTCACAACTGCCGGAATACACATCAAAGTTCAATCTCAAGGTTGTCAACTAACAGACAGTCTTAAGTGTAATTGACTAGGACAGACTCAGGCCATTAAAAAGGGGAGAGTATAAGAAATCAATTAGATTATATAACACATGACAAATTGTGACCAATCTAGTATTAGGACTGCGAAATTGATTTCATTTAAAAGCCACCAATGTTGGTGACTAATATCTCCTCCACGTCCATCCATTGCAATGAAAATTCCATCGCAAATAAATAAATAAACCATCAAGAAATCCGCAGGCTATATCCAGAAGTTTTCAAAACCGTTGTTTCGCAATTCATCAGAAATTCTTAAAATCGTAATTTCACAATCCTATCAAAATCTAAGGAAAACCATATGAACAGATAAATCTTGTTGAGATATCTTCATGCAGGATATGTAAGATTTCTTAATAACACATGATCCGCCCTCAATTTGATTATTTTCTTTTTGAATACATGTGCATTGGTCGGATTGAACTGACCTTTACAGAAAATGTCTTGAATTACGATGGCCTGAGTTACAGCACAAGTTCACCGGGACATTAACACCGAACTGATACCTCTATAACTGGTGATTAAGCCCAGTTTATAATAAGGAATGTTGACAACCTGATCGACAAAAAAAACACCAGGCAAACATCATCACAAGGAAACAAACAGCCTCCGACGCTAACATTTCTTAAAGCTCAATAGGCATATCACAATTGGTTCTAAAGAAAATAATTTAGATAAGAGAAATCCCCCAGATGTCACTGCGTGAAGGCTGCCCGAATTCCCCACATGAATACAGAATGCCCGATGCAAGTGACCTGGATACTCGGTATGTTTCGACATGAACAGAAAACGACTAAAATATGCATTACAAAGTGAACACAGTGGGCATGCTTGCGTGTTGATAATCTCCACAATGTCTATAACATGTCTGACACAAAATAGTCCACGCCTCTGCTGCCACCTATTGAGGACTAAGTAGACCAGCCCTCAGAAGTCACTCTTGGCCGTTTTGAGATCGGCCCCCCTTCGTATTCGTTACTTCCCACCGGTGATGATGAATTACTCCCACCCGATATATGAGCAGGCGAGACGTGGCCCTGACCTGCCGATGGCGGTCGCATGAGATGACTAGATGGCGTCGGTTCCCTAGGTGGCGATATCGGCTCACTCTTGATGTTCATGCTCTGATTGACTGTGTTTACTGATAACGTCTGCATGTGAGAGACTGATGGGTTTAAGCTCCCCTGACTGAAAATTGAAAAGCAAAACATTTGAAATCAATTGCCTTCTGCTCACACCGCTAGATCATTCATTATTTGGATTATTAGAACATCTTGGCAGGATCTCTAAACCCCGAAAGAGAAGATGCTGTCTGTAATGTAAGTAACTGATGCTGGCTTTACAAATGTGGACTACTTTTTGAGATTTTGACTCCTCATATTGTTTAACAGTTGATGAAAGTATGTAACTTACGGATGATTCAATCCCACAGCTTGGACTGCAGCTGATAATGGGCCTTGTCCAGGCCAGCCTCCCGCTAGGATACCCGGCGAATTGAAACCTAGTTGGCCCAACTCGGCAGAAAAATCTGCTAGAAAAAAGAAAGTGATTTTCATCAGAATATATCAGGATCCAAGAGCATTTGTTTAAACCTCATGCAATAAACGAATCTTAGGTCACCATCAAAATGTAATTTATCAGGGACAGTGGCGGATGCAGGAGTTCATTGGATTTGAAAAGCGCCAACCAGACAGACCTGGATCATGGAAACAAAGCCCTGGTTCTACCGCAGCAATATTTGCAAATTTACTGGTAATTGTCGTTTTTGGGCCAATCATACTTTGAGACAGATCAATAAAGTTCAAGTTAGTTAACGGATACAAGCAAAAGGAAACTTACTATGTTGAAATGATGTTAAAGCAGCGGACGGATATGCCGTTCCCGGGATACCTGAAGTTACCATGGAAACAACTGGGGTTGCTAAGGTGTTTGTGCTGGTCCTTGTCTGGCCCTAAAAAGACGACAGATTGACAGGAATATAATGATGAAGATCCTCTGGGGGAAGCAAAACCCTACTTTTTGCAAAATGTTCATCCAAAATATGCATGAAAAACACTTGTATATAAGCTGGTAACCATGTTGTTCTAGAAAGGCGAGATAAAAGAGAAGACTGAAGACAGTGGAGGGTCTACTACAAAACTTTGCAGCTCATACTTAGATGTTAATTTCTTACCTCTCCCTCCCTGAGATCACCTCTACTGCTAGGAATCACCACGCGTAGATTGGGCCGGCCAGTAGTGGACGTGGGTGGGGAGTGTTTGGACAACTGCTTGACAGTCCCGCCAGGGGAACCAACAGCACCATTTGGAGAACCTTGCTGATAACCATTGGGCGACATGTCCATCATACCGCCTGCAATCAAGGAAGTTAACGTGTAAATACAGGAAAGGTTTCCAAATTTGGCTGACCCAGAGGGACTGAAGGTGAATGTTCTATAGATAGAGATAGCAATTGATTGGAACTCATTTGTTTATTTCTCTTAATCATATTATCAAATTGGTATTAAGAACACGCGTCCACAACTGCCAAGAATGGATTGGAGCCATGTTCTTGCACAACCCAGATCTGAGATGCCAAGGTAGAGTACTGAAGCAAGTAAATATTAGTGACCAACAAAATACACTAGCGTCAGCAAAAGCAACATGAAAAAGAAATAGAGCAACTTTTCTACTAGAACTTCTTTCTGTTTTGACTACAATAGGGGTATCACCTTCAGTCTCTATGGATATGAATATGTAACATAAAGATGTACATCTATTCAGTGTAGTGCAGACATACATAACAGAAATACAGAAATAATGGTGCTGCAACGTCGCAGCACACACAGACCAACAGATAGAACAGTTTCAAGTAGTGGCACAGGTGGCGTAACAGTGTTTACGATACGGTGCAAAATCTCTTACTGTGCATACGACTACAGTTAGATTAGGTTGAGCGCACTGTACCTGTAGAATTAGGTCTTGGACTGTGGCTTGGAGCGGGGAGCTGCATTATGCCCGACGAGTTGATGACTACTCCCGGACTATGAGACTGTCGCCCATTCTGGGTAGCGTAGATCGCATTATGCGTGTACATACCTGCAGAGCCAGGCCTCGGACTGTGGCTCGGGGGTGGAAGCGTCTGAGCAGGCAGTTGCTGCATGAGACCAGTGGAACTGGTGACCACCCCTGAGGACTGTTGACTGCCCTGGGCAGAGAAGCCTGAGTTAACCGGGACTGCGACTGGCATTGCATTGGGGTATCTTTGCATCGCCTGAAACAGGAAAGATAGGTCATTTTAAATGACACTGCTCCCAATTCGACAGCAACAACATCCACCTGAATCTTAGTGGTTTCTCGAAAGACTTTGCATGAAGCTTACCCTTGTGCCTAACTGGTTTTGCTGAATCATCAAGTCAAATTCTTGGTTTATTTTATTGTATTTTTCTTCTGTTCTTGGTGTGAGGACATACTGGTCAGCTTCTGGTTCAGGGCTGTCACAGCCTTTGTGTTCTTTCTTGTTTAGGGCCTGAAAAGACACAACAGAATCATGGTGAGCAAAGACTATGAGAGCATTTTGAGAAATATTCACATCTGCCGTGAGAGTTTTGGAGCGAGAAGCACTACCATGAACCTGTTTCATGGAGATATTAGCGGTTGCCCCTTCAGGAAACGTTTTGCACCTTTCGCCTAACAGACTCGGAGGACATTAGATTATCTATCTGGTGTCTTATTGAATCTCTAACCCCACCCCACCCTAACAGAGGTCTTCGTTTCAAAGGTCACCTATCGTACATTCTACAGATGCGAAATCTCCGAAGCGAGCAATGCATTACACTTGGTTAAGAAAGACCAATTTACGAAGGTAAACCAGATTCAATCGTCAGATGTTTTGACTGAGTAACTGAGTCACCTCAGTTGTGTTTTACCAGGTGAAACAACGTCCAGTTCCACTGATGAATCAAGTCCGTCTCAAGGTACTTGCTAACCCTTCTCTTCTAAACACGATCCAAGCAAATGCTAAACAATCACAAGAACTTGAAACTATACACACATGAAACATGTGCTACCTCGTAAAAAACAATCGCTATCGATTCTATTTTGTTCACGACCAATATCAACTTCTGGTGCAAAAACCAATTTCAATGAAACTTTCAGAATTCTCCGTCTCCGTCTCCCACTGAATCAAGCAGCGAGGCCTCTCTGATTTCTTCCAAAACCATCACATACAACAAAATGAAAGCAACTGCATATACATGTATTCTCAATGACATGGCATGGCAAATAAGGTGCTCAGCCAGACTCTTCATATCTCCTGGGCGTACTGATATAGTATCGCTTGGACAGGTGCATGCATCGCCAACATGGATAGAGGTTGTGATTTCTTTCAGGTTGACCAGGGTAGAAAAACATGAAGGAATCACTAGCAAGAGCTAATTTAGCCACCAGAATCCACAATATCAATACGAAGCATTGCAGACGTCCTGACAACTGCAAACAGTGGGGAAACTGGGAAGTGTGGCATCTTGAAGTGATTGTTCCTCCAACTTTTCAAGACCATAGGGAATGGTCATTAAAGATCGCAATAAGACAAGAAGAGATTGAGAAGATGCTTTGTTTTGTTAATAAACTTGATCGGGAAAAGTCCTGTATACTGTAATGAGTGATACATCATCAGGTACCCAGCAGTAAGGTTACTTTCCAGGGTATAATGTCAGACTGTGCTCATGAATGGCCAATACATTACGCGGTGCCCTTCAGGCTCAATAAAATCCATAGATTAATGGAGAGGCTTCTGGATCACTCCAATCAATTCATCAATCAATCAAAATGAAATATACATCATTAAGACGCGATCTGAAATCATTATCGATCAGGGAAGCGATGGCTCTTTGATATGGAAATCAATTGAGCGCATTACGAGAGACAACATCCACATGAACCTGGCCATTTTTTCAGCGCACATATTTTTAGAACAGCTCCTCAATAATAATTTTCAGTCAATACAGAAATTTTTCACTTTTTTTGGCGGGTAAATTATCCAATTATCCGATCACCAAATACATTTAGCTGAAGGGTAAACATAATTGATAATCAATAATAGAACAAAACATAAACAATTCAAGACAAAACTACTTTTGTTTTAATACAACCTGCCGTTTTTGAAATGCGAATATATACTACTTTTATTCTGTTCTTTCAAATGTTTCTTGAGCCATTTTGTCCAATTCCACCATGAGAAAACCAAGTCATTATCATGTCTTCCTCAAAGCAGACGAGTGCAACATTTTCTCCAACTCGGCAAAGATTTCTCATTACCTCGAGGCCATCCTTTTGTTCATTATCAATATGTTTGTGGATGGCTTAGAACTTGTATCAGCAGGCTATAAAATGATCAAACTAAACTCGTGTTTGATCTATTCTAGGTATCATCCGTACACGATGCAATGCCCCAAGGCTGATTATCACGTAACCAGCAAAGAGACACCTAAGTATGGATTTGCTGATTCTGTTGTTCTCGTGTTAGAAACAATCAAATAACAACTTCACGCACACATACAGAGTTGGTTTCAGGTGAATTAGACTATATTATGTGTATTTTATTCGGGGATTGTACACAACTCAGGTATATCTTGTGTTAGAATGAATAAGGAGAATATTTGTCTCATCTCTAATAGAGCTTGCACATCATTGATAGGTATTTTATATTACTGTCCGGGATTGAGTCATTGTAGAATAGATTCCAGGAAATAATATCGGAATAAGATAGCCACATTTCAATCGTGCTACACTCCCTACTGAGCAGACCATCAAGTGGACTATGACCACAGTCAAGTCAAGTTGGGCATTCTCACTGTGCTTTTTGCCAGAGCCAACTTCTGGGTTATAGCAGTATAGGTCAAGAAAAGCAATTGGGAAGCAGTTCATAAACAACAATGCCTGAAATCTACAAAGGCCAAGACATGAACTTCAACCACCTGCACCCCCTACGAATAGAATAATTGGTATCAGTAATCCTAGGCACCCTGGGCTCCAGTTTGGACGTGGCTTATCTGACCGATTCTCTTCCATACAGCCATCACCCAACCCTGCACAAGACCCCTTAGTCCTTTCAGGAAACAATCAAATAAACAGTCTTGAAGGCAAGCAATTCATTGTCTGGAAGCCACACCAGTATCTGCACACCTCCCACCTCATCCCCTACTTACACAGTTTCCTTTGGCAATACCACTGAAATGATATCAACAAATGGATGTGATAATTGAAGCCAATGGCTACAGATACTAAGGCTTCCAAAATGCTTTACTTTTGTCTTTTGTAAGTTGAACGGTGTAAAAACTTTCATGTTAACAGTCTTTCCCTAA
Organism: Lineus longissimus; assembly: GCF_910592395.1. Lineage (NCBI taxonomy): Eukaryota > Metazoa > Nemertea > Pilidiophora > Heteronemertea > Lineidae > Lineus > Lineus longissimus. The sequence goes on along the minus strand of NC_088309.1, from coordinate 25,541,009 downwards.
AAATAGACAAAAATCCTATTCAGAAATTGTACAGCAGACGTGCAGTGACGTTTTTACCCAAATCACAATTAAAATTTTTAGCAGATCATTTTTCAAATTATGATCAAAATATTCGCCGATGTGGATAATATCATCTTTAAACTGAAATATGTACAATGTATTGTATGTATCATTGCTTTGTCTTTAAAAAATCGTTGTTAAGGTATCTGTATACAAAACACTTGTCGACTAAATTCTCTGACGTAAGCTGAAAGGCATTATTTGCCAAGGCATTATGAATATTATCCCGAGGCAGACTGGTTATTTCTTCTGAAATATCATTTTTTATGGCTGATAACTTCAGAAGTGCAGAAAGGTCATGCTGGTGACGAATTTTGTTGTCCTTTTTCAATCCTGATGGAGTGACCTTTACGTGCCATTAATCCTTTGCTGTCACCCAAGTCTACAAACACCGTCTCAGTACATGCAGCGCAAAGCCTAAAAGAACAAAATGTATTAGCCGAATGACGTCAGCACAGCTATTTTGACGTGCGTTAGGTCTATTTATAGTCACGTAAATGTGTACCAGCTATTCCCAGCTCATTTCACCGGATCAATAGTACACACAGTGGGATGACACTCACACTGTTAGAAATACAATCATAATGACAGAGGACAAGAGAACATGTGATGACTGGGGCTCAGGGCCTCGACAAAAACCTGTCTCCAACTCACGTACAATTTCACCTGAATTAAAGGGTACTTATTTTGATGACGTCGATGCGTAGGTGAGGTGAAGTGTCCTGGGTATCGAGTTGGATTGTTGGATCAATTCATTTTTTTCTTGGTCTATCAGTATCATCTAGATCATGGATTATCGGATCCCAGGATGGAGATGATATCAGTGGTCACAGAACCTGGCTCGAGGATTGTAAAGTGGAAGACCAATTGCCAATTCTCATAGCATGCTTTTGAAACTTGCACCAAACATGACTACATTTAACTGCCACTTTAGGCACTGCATCTGTCAATGTGGAGAATTCAACTAAAAAGCAACACACACAAGGTTTCGTCATTGTGGTTTCAAAGAGATGAATGAATCGTTTTTCCCTCCCACTATACTGCACGTTGTGAATCCACCAACCCACACATTAGTTTGCTTCGCTTCGAAAAAGAAACAGAACTAATGACTTTTCGCCACTCCTGATTGCGCAATGGAAAGCTTCCTACTTCTGCTTCCTCCTAAAGGCAGACGCCACGACGACCTTTGTTGGAAAGTACAACAAAACGTGTGTGCACCTCCAAAGTAGCATTCGACCGGTCGTAACCAAGTTGATTTCATACAAAACTTGGTCAATACTATCCATATATTTCACATATATGGTGTACATATTGTACAAGACTTCTGTCGTCATGGAACTGACATGATGTCAACTAAGAAGCTCAGCTTTAGAACCAGCATCAAAGAACCAGAACACATTAGCTTTAGTGTTCATTATCTAAAACCTTATTCGCTTCTGGTTGGCTGGAACAGCCTCTGCAACTAACTACACGAAATGTCCAGCAGATATCGGCAGAGTTGTCGTGGAACCGATCCAAAGTGATGGAGGTAAAGCCAGTGTTGAAACAGGAGTACAATGCTTTAACCAGCACTACAGGTGTCTATCTTGCTTGATTAGAAACGGCCATTAATCAATCCGATTATACACATCTCATTAGTTTGGAGCAAATCAGTAGGACTGACAGGCCTGGGCTTATTGTTATTGTGGAGTTAGTCCCATCATCGGGGACTCTCAGTCTAATCCGTCTCTTTGCCAAATCAACATCTCACAACCAACCAACAGGGTGTCACAAAATGAAATCCAATCATTTGGAGTTTGTTTTGTGACACCCTGTATAAGATCTCAGCAAAGGCCATCACTGGTAGGTAAAATAAGGGAGCGCGGCTAGAACGCAGCATATCATACCGAGGTCTGCCTCCAAGTGCTTAACAACAACTCGACTGACTCCATTAAAAGTCTCCATGGAGGTAACCAGGAATATTCTCCTGGAAACATTGGCTGTGGAATTCAAAGAGAATACACCATGTTGAAGAGACTAGCAGTTGTGTCTGTGGCACAGGCATATCTCAGACAAAGGCACAACCCGACTTACCTCAATGATGTCTTTGTTAGTCCTACTTTCATGTGGCTCATTATACTCTGTATATTTGAGCAGCACTTTGTCCATGTCTGTACTGGCGTACTGAAACAACTTGTTGGAACTATTGAATATGATAAGTGCTATTTCACAGTCACATAACACGCTCAGTTCATATGCTTTCTTCATTAAGCCAAATTTCCTCTTTGTGAATGTGACCTGGAAAGAAGAGGAAGAGAATGAAGAACACTCAAAAGCTGAATGTGAAATTAATGTCAATTTGTTAATCTATGCAATCATCAGCTAATAATCTGAGAAATTGCAACGAGGATTTGAGGTGATTAGTTGATAGGGAAGATGACTCCTTCCTCATTTAATTAAGCAGGCACAGTGTTATATCATCAAGCATTGTCGCACTGACCTTGTACATAGAAGAAGGCATACTAAGTGATTCTGGTGGAAGCCATACACAAGACAACTCGGAGGAACAGTTGTTCCTAAAAGAATTAGGAACTGTTAATTAGTTGACCAGTTAGGTCTAAGGGTTGATTAGCTTCAGGGAGATGGTCGGTATAAAGCCATAGTTTAGATAAAAGAACTACAAGGACCGATGTCTCTTGATAAAGTGCTGCGCAGATAGGCGACTTACCTGTCTATTTCGTTCATCTCCTATGCGAGATATCTGAATTTTCTTGCGCCCCATCTTGCCTCTGTATTATGATATTTTAGTCTTTCTCTAATGAGATATCCTCCACTTGGTCGATGATGAAATCGTTGGAAGCCAGAAAGGTAGAGTTGTAGAAAAATCACTCAGACACAACCTGAAAAATACAATTGGGAGAGAGTATGGTAAGTTACTGTCTTCATATCCAAATGTCACGGGAGATCACTGGCCTGGTGGATATAGAGAGCTGGAAGTCTCTCTCAGAAGAAACACTGGTGTTTCCTCTCAGATTTTTCAAGAAAGACACAGAATCTGATTGATTCTCTCCATGTTGGAGTGCAATAGCCGCCTGAGAAGTTAACCTGCAATGAACTAGCAACATTATCAAGGGGGAGTGATACTCCTGCTGAGTAAGAACTCGTCTGATGAGCTGTCTGGTGGCTTGGGCCCAGCAGACTTAGGATTTTCACTTCATGTGACCATTTACACATAGGAAGGTCGTTAGCATGCTCACCCTCTTACATGCTACTTTGAAGGAGTTAGCAAGCTAAAAGGGACATGCACCTTGACTGATCAATGTTTTACCAGACCAAGCCCTTTACCCCCTTCCCTCCTTATGAACATTGTTCGGTTTGTGAGACACATTGATGTATCAATGGACGACCCCTTAGTCACGCAATAGGGGCAGGCTACAGCTGAACAGTCCCTCGCTAATGGGGCATGATCCAATGGGCTGCACCACAGGAAGAAGCAATGCTAGGTAGCCTAACAGCTTGTCCTTGAATCATAGTTTCACCTGGCTGATACTGACTGCCTGTATGTTCTCTCTCATGCTTAGTCTGGATGTGGGCACTTTTTACAAGCATAAAATGTTTAAAGGTACTTATGCACCTGAGCGATATTTTACAGGGTAAAGGATATTCTACAGATAGCCTAGCGCGCTAACTACACTGCAGCTATCAAGCAAACATACGCTTACTGGTAGTTGCATGTAGCTTAGCATAGTAGAATCTGGCTAAAGGACTTAAAGGCAGACTTTGCTCTTTTTGGCAGTATATTGTACCGGTAGTCAAATACTTTCTGCATATACAAAACAGCACTGGGGGGTAAAACGTCTCACCATGCTCTGGGTACAAATAGTACCCCTTCTCCAAGATCTCAATAATAAGCGTAATGTTTTTAAACAGTGAACAGCAGTGGTGTATAAACCTCATACATCACGTAATGACACTGAACCTATCAAGTGCCGAGTTTGATCTCATCAACGACTTTTAAAAATACATAACCACGGAGATAGACACCAGTAATTCATTTTTGCCACTGCCACTCCAAGCTGGAGTCCAGGGTGCCTAGGAATACAGATACCAATAATTCTATTCGTAGGGGGTGGAGGTGGCTGAAGTTCAATACATGAACCCCCCCCCCCCAACACACACGTATGACTGCACAAAAAACAAAAGCATATGACAGTTTAGCCTAACATCAACCCAGACTGGCTAACTGTACCGAAGACGAGCCATGACACACAAGCGTCCCCTGCAGAGAACGCATACACAAGCCCCCCCCCCATGAACTCCGCACAACACACATGTACATATTAAATGAATAAGATCAACATACTACTTTAATCGCTGCCACAAACATCAATACTAATCCACACACAGACCTGTTCTATTGCCAAAACAAAAACAATTTACCTACAACCAGTAAAATATACCCCACAAGATCATCTAGTATCACTCCTGTAGTACTACACGCTTCCGCTAATAGATTTCACAAAATAGCAACTGGCCGACCAAAATATATAGTCTTGGCTAAAAATATTCCACAGTATGTACAAAAATAAAGACGGTTCACTGAATTAGATTGTGAGTCGTGAAGCAGAGCAGACCTACCTATTAATAGCACACTCTGATGGAACGAAGTGTGGTTAAATAGACTATCAATGGTGCGTACACTTCCCGGAGAGAATCCACCGCAAAATTGAAAAGATCTCACAACTTCCAAAGAAAATTTGCCTGCACTCCCACGAGTTGATCACTGAATAGCGTCTTGAACGACACAGCCATTGGAACACAGGACATTCTCTGCTTTGTACACGTTGTAAATGAATTCACACCGAGCTCTCGCAGCTAGGCAGCAGAAGACGAGCTGCTGACGTCAGTAATAACATTAAACCTCACGAGCTGTCAACTGATGGTTGCTGTGGTACGTAGCAGTCTATAATAGAGCTCAAGGAAGCATCTGCAAACCAATGACGGACTAGCTGACAATCATGAATGGCGCATTCATGATGGGTGGAGCAAAGGCCTACTATACAATAGGTAGCATCACTGGGTGCTATTTTGAGCAAACCTTGCTATTCAAAGCGAGACTGACTCTGATTTGATACGTTTTTAATCTTTTCATATCCGTCACGTAAAAAACTAGAATTACGTGGGAGTTTATCTTTACAAAGAAATACTAGAAGTGAATGACATCAGAGCAGATACACATGTAGCGAGAGAAAACGCCGACAGAAGTTAAAAGTGTTCCACACCTCACGTCTTCTTGTATCTGCAGCCAACTGATCTCGATTTTGCATTTCACTTTTATTTATTTTCAAATACCAACGTCATTGTAATAGCATACCTTGAAGATACAACAATATGCTGTCGTCAAAGTATTTCTCATACGTATTTGAGCGCAAGATGACGCGATCAAGCTCCCCGGGCTTGATGCATAATTGAACAGGCAAACATGGGTTGCTACGATACTAACGGCCCAGGAGTGATTCCTCAGACCAGGAATCCCAGAAATTGTTTGTTTTGATCCCCAAAAGATACCAGTTTGTTTGAATTGAAAACTTTTTCATAGTTAGTGCCAATAAGATAAGCTTTAGGACACCTTAAAACTGGCCACTGCTTATGGACAGTATGTTTCCAATGTCATAAGGTTTTTTGTTTTAATGGATTGTGGTACAACATGTATTCAATGCCTTTAGACATCTGGCAAGGACACAGGATCAAGGAGGTCACAACCTTGTTATCCAAGTGGTTACCAAGGCAACTCAACTTCTGAGGACAGCATCCTAAATGGCCAGTGATTCAAGGAGTTCGGGAGAGCAAAAGAAGATATTCAAAGGAAAGATTTGATTCAAGCCTGTGGCATTTAACAGCATTGAGTTTACAGGGTTAAGGTGAGATAATGAGGCATCTAAATGACTCCCCACTTCCTGATTATTGGAAAAAAGTTCCCAAAGTTCTCCTCCCCCTCACTTCAGGCTTGAAAAGATCATCAACGGAGCAGGGTGTGCCTAATCGCCAAGTAATTTGCCGGGGAAAAAACTCCAGAGCAGACAGTAATTAAAGCTGCAATCATGAGCTCTAAAATGATTGGCTAATTTGAGGAACTTTCTGAAAGATCAATTAACGAGCTTGCATTAATTTCACACTGGTTGGCAATGAAAGGATGTCTGAAATGTTATGGGCTGGAGACTTGATACACAGTCTTTCTTAGAGGCTGCGTGAACGAACACGATTCATCAATAATCAAGGTGAGTTATGGAGGAATCAATATCAATTAAATCCTACTCTGATCTCCCCACTCTCAAGGTCACTTACAGCAGTCAAGGACAAAGAAGGACAGCTTGAAGAAGTCATGTCAGGGAAACTCAGATCACTACATGTGTGCATCAGGTCAAAACATCTTCATGAACTTGCTGATTACAAGCGAAGGGCCTATTCAGAAAATCTTGGCCAAAGTTATGCATACTGTATGTATGATTATTAGCTAGAAACTGCAGTGACATGCATGATACCTTTTTCGATCAAGAAGAAAATGGCTGTCATAAATTTATGGTTACAAAGTTCCTAGTCAGGGGGCAATACCGTCAGCAAGAAGCAGGTATTGATTTCAGTGCACACTCACCACACCTTGATTTGAGGTAAACTGTAGACTGAGAACAGTAAGTATAACAAAATCCAGTGTCTAGTTACTCAATCAAAGTATCATGCATCTACAGAATCAATAGTCAATATTGCAGAGATTGGCATTAGATTATCTTAAGATTTATGGTTGAAACAACCACCGACAATGAAATTTTCAAAACCCAATTTCACTATCATCAAAATCTCAAAATGTGAGCAAATTTGCTGATGTCACCAAGTTCAATTCATGCCATTATTCCATCAGTTTGTGCTAATAACCCAGCCATCGTGACAGAAAACCAGACAGCATCTTGCATACCTTGCCCAGTCAACAATGCCAGACTTTTCTGCCATGCCATCGACAACAATGGGTTTTGAAATTCTCGGCCAGGTGGTCAGTCTGGTGAGATCACACTTACGCAACTCTCCCTCCCGCTATTCAGGCTGTGATATTAAGATGTTAACGCCCTCTTTTAGTTCAGATTGCAACTCATATCTGGCCAATGTATTTCTCGATAGTCAATGCTATTCAGTTGCACATGGGCTATTTCAAATATAATACGCCTATGTGAAATAGACACAGCTCTAACGGCTTATAGCGTTGAAACATTATCTTAATGTGTCCAAAGTTAGTGTCATGCACTGTCATGTTGTGAGTCATACTCATAGCGCCACCTATAAACAACATATTTTCCAACTAAAAAGGTACTGATGAACATAGAGAGATTAGCTCAAGGATGAACATACAGAGATTATGACAATTTCCTTTGACATTGAAGACATGATTAGGCTGACCTCTGCAGAGTAGTAGGCCCCTCTCCCAATGATTCCTGAGTCATTTGAGTTAAATCTTCTGCATCAAACATGGAGCCAACACTTCCCAACGCAGTGGAAGATCATTCATCGGCTCAAAACCCGATTTTTTTCCCTGATATGCCAACGCTTCAAAATTTGGATATCAACCTATTGTAATCGATGCTATTGAGAGCATTTTTTTCCAGTTGTTTCCTTTCGCCCTGGAGCATCAAATGGACAGAATAGGATGAGCAAGCAAGTTTCATTTGGGCATTCAAATCAAAGTTAAATGAACCACCTCGACCAAAGTGAACAAAATTCGCGGTCCAATTCAAGGACACAATATCATCAAAATGAATTTTGCATACGAAAGCCGACACGCGGAGCCTTCAGGCAGCCTCATAGCCATATGCATGGACTCAGAACTCAAAAGTCCACAAGTTCATTTTGGGATCCATGGCACATCACTATCATAGAGTCAGATAGATACAAACAAACCATCACAAAATCATCCTATCACCTAACACAAAGGATTTGAAATTAGTCAAACTTTAATTGTAATTTGACTCTGACGCAGGATTGAATTTGAAAGCCACCATCGTTCGTTTCAAATTATATGTAAAACCACAAACTGGTGGTCTGCCAACATGAAAGAACTCTCTCAGATTTCAATTCTGAGGACAAGCCAAAATAACGCCAATGTTTGCACAGCCAATCAGAGCGAAGTCAACAAAAAGTTAACAAGAATCTATCAAGGAAGTGTTCTTGATGGCCGACCATCACCAAGCTATTGAATAGTATTGCCAGTGAGACACTTCGGTGATCTCGAAAGTCACTCTCCCCCAGGTTGACAATATCATCCCATCCCCAATATGACATCTAATGGACAACCAAAACTGCTCGTTTGTGTGGCGCTCTATTTTAGAAAGAGTTGAGACCAGCAAAGAATTGGATCAGGATTTAGCCAAACTGTTCATTAGGAATCAGGATGCACCCACCCCTACCCCACTGACTATCAAATTTATAACTCACCTACCACATTACCTGAACTTACTTTCATTCAGCTTTTCATTCACTTTTACACTGGACACACGGGCAAAGAGCAGGGAAATATGAAAGAATTGAAAGGCCAGACAGCAAACTGAACCTGTCACACACCCAACAAAAGAACTTATGCAGCCTCAGGGCCATGTCTTGGATACAGAGCGAATGTGTAGAAAAGACACTTGATACCTTCTACATCGCCAAGAGGCAAGTGCAAAAAGGATATGTTTTTCAACAGATGCAGGGGGCACGTAAATTATATAAGAGCTAGACGGGAATGAGATACCTTGGCCAGTGCCATCCATCACTGGTGACATTCCCACACCACAACCAATCGGGATATTATGTAATTTTTAACCACAAACTGATGCAATTAAGACCCAGTAAGTCACAGACTATTTCAATCATTTAGTTCCCTGCCTGGCTGGGGAATAGTTAGACCTTATAGCTCTGGTTACATCATCTTCATTAGAAACCATAGATCACTGGGTCAGCAGGCCGGATGGGCTAAAAACCTGACCCCAATTATGTCCAACAGTGAATTGAATGCTCAATGTAGCAAATCAACAGACCTCAGGTTACTTTTTGATGCATCGATCCACAGGAAGTGGCCCTCATCATTTTCGCTAGAGAGGGTCACTCTCTCTGGCAACCAAAACAACTACGCTCAAATTTCAGAGCATCTTTGGAAAGTTCATTTGTTGTTGGATGCTAATTCATGATTTAAAACACATTTTTTTCGCCTCCGCATTACCCCCAGGTTCCTCATGGCCCAGGATAGCATTTTAATTTTGGTTACATGATATTATTGATTATAAATCTACTGGTAGCACTGACATACACTTTTTTACAGAAACAGTAGACACAATCTTAACTTTATTAGTTAATTAAATAGTTAATTGCTCCAAAGGGCACTTCTCCCCACATCAAAACTCTCCTTTATTAGCAGCAGGAATTAACCCGAGCATAATGTGGTCAAACAGGATAGAAAATTAATGGCATTTGCAGACAATACTGACAGATATGTAATACTTGACTGCACCAATTAATGAGCTAGACCAACAATTACCAACTACAAGCATTTACCCATTATGATCATCATTACTGACCTCAGGCCAATTCTGAAAATTTGGCCATTTTTAGTCCAAAAACTCCTATCAAGGCTCTGCAAATGAGCGATTTGTTGCTGTGACTTGCAACACATTCAAGAAAACTGATTTCCATTGAACCAATCAGCAGTTAAAGTCTCACAACAGTCACGTTGTCAAGGTTACATTGCTAGTTGCAGCAACAGAAATCACTTGATTGAGGAGCGTTTGTCTTTCAAAGGTCCTCAGTCTGGGATAAGTGCAGGACATTTTATTCTTGGTTACTTTTCCCCATCAGCCATGTATGTTGTCTTCTGCAACAATATATTGCTCGATTTGCGGCAGGTCAGTAATCAGACCCTGATCAGCCTCATCAAAATCTGTCTTCACGTTGAGCATGCTGAAACACTTCACTAACTATCATCTTCAAACCAGCCACAAAACCTCATTCTTTGTCCAACACATGAAATCACAAATCTGATACTGATCGTCAATATTTTGATCCTTGCAAAAAATCTGCTTTTACAAAAGGCAAATTTTTTATATTTACCTTCACCAAGATGTTCAGTTACACCTGAAAAATATGAATAAGGACAGTGTCAAAGGGGAGCATTTACTTCCTTTAACCATTAAAAGTTCTTATTCCTGCTTTGTGATTGGGGACATCGCTTTCAATGTTTTAAGATTGAGATAAATAGTACACTGGTACAACAGAAATTTGGGTATATTCACAATTCACCTTTGATTCTGACAGTCAATGCCAAAACATCTTGCGCTAAGCTCCCACACCCCTTCACCAGACACTCGAGACAACATACTAAGCCAACATCAGACATCTAAGGGTCAACATAATCTCTGCTGGATGCTGATCCATTGTTCAGCTCCTCTTTCAATCTCCGCCTGTGCCATTCACCGATGTTAGGTAATGCAAGGAAGGCAGACCTTTTTTGGGCAGCCCCTGATTATAATGTCCATTGCAAATACTGAGCTACAAAGGATAGTAATTTCATCGGGAGCGCTCAGGGAACTAAAATGACAGGTTTTATCAGCACTTGAGGGGAGAAGGAGCTTGGAGAACAGGAAGCATGCTTCATCCAATTCAAAAACAAGCAATTAAAGAGGTTGCTGGCAGAAACTCAGCCTTTATGAGGATGATATTTTTGATGCGTTAGTTCCTAACACAATCTCGTGCCAGAGGCGGGGATTTGCAATAACATTTTCAAAGCACACCAAGAGCAAAATTCTAGTGTTTTTTGGGTCGATAAGTTATGCCTCCTGGTTTTTCAATCCATCTGAACCACAGTCATATTAGCGCCTGTCAACGCACAAAATTTTTCAAGAACAAGGTTCAGAATTAAGTTGTTGTGTTTGGCAAGTTATATCAGGGCTTCATTAAAGAAAGTCTAGTCTGACCCTATTACTGTCAGCCATCACTAATGCATATAACAGAGTTCCTGAATAAAGGGTGGAGCAGGGATGCATCCAAAAGTGTACTCATGTAAATTTTCTTCTGCATTCATGACCATCTACAAAGGATATCTGTAACCACAGATTGGTGGTGACTTGCAACCATTCATTGTAGTGCTTCTTTAACAAAAAAGGTGTGCTAAAACCTAAACAACTAATCTGACATAAGTGACCTGGCCTAATATAAATCCTCTCCATATGAACTGGGTGAAGTGTATATACCCTTCAAACGTCAAAACAAGGACTTTGTAAATGTGTAGCAAGTATTGAAACCATGAAGGAATGAAAAGTCTGTTGTTTCAACACCAACAGTTAACCCATTGTCATGTGATCTGTATAGAGTAGAAACTCCCATAGCGGCAACCTCTCTATCATCTCAGGACACCCTCTCTATTGAGGACATGAGTTTTGGTCCGAAATGGGTTGTTGCCATTCACTCTGACCTCTCTAATCAGGACACCTCTATATCTAAGGACGAGTCCCGAGAGCATATTTAACAGTGAGAAACAGATCAGGCAGTTTGGGGGGTTGGAGGGTGCTTCTTTTGAAAAGACATTTGATTTCTGTGCAAATGAGAACAAGAAGTACATAATTTCATCACAATAGGAAATATGAAATAAGGGGGAAAACTAGCAAAGAGAATAGTCTCAAAGATGCGGCAAGGGCCTGGGGGCACGCAATTAATTTGGGACACCTGGGTGCTTCACCTTTCACAGAGTGGACAATGGTCAGAGTCGGCCCGACAATGGTAGAGTCGGCCCGGACAATGAGAGGTCATGAGTCATAACAAGGGAGACCATCACCGGAGGAATCTGGAATTCTAGGAACAATTTGAGATGTTGGATTGCACAATGGTGGCCAAGATGACTGACCATACAGATGCGGACATCAAAGATGTCAGACCAGATGACCAAATATCAAATTATTTATTCAAAAGTTGAAATTCTGTGAAATTATTTGATTAGTTGTATTGTACAATGGTCTAGGATGGTCAACTTATCAAATATCAAATTATTCCCACTTCTGAGTGAAGGATTGTGAAAATTCCAAGAAGAACTTTACCTCTGCATCTGGCAGTATTAGTCTGCAACAGGGATGCTGAGGAACAATTTGACCACAACTTTGAAGTTGGCTTGAAGTTTTAATCAGACAACAAAATCAGATGGCCTAGCTGTTTGCATTCTATCAAGCTGCGTCAACTGTTCAATATTCACTGCATTAGTCAATCACTGAATGAATTTTGTCCCTGCCTCATCAAAGCGGCCACTATGTCTTCCCGCAGACCAGACACTCCCTGCTTTATGACGAGCCACATGTACACAGCAAAAGCTTTGAACAGTTGCCTATCAACCACAAGGAATCTTAGACGAGATCCTTAAATCCATTAAATCCATCGAAGAAATACTGAACAACTAAACAATAAACGCTATCAAGATAACCCTTTCATTATAAAGCCACAACACTCCATACTTACAATCACCAATTCCCAGTTTAGAATCACTCTACTTTGTACTTTCCCTGCAGTTTTTAAATAGATTTTCCTGGACAAGAAGCCTCACTATAATTATAGAATGCCATGTTTTGGTCTGGCAGATAAGTACAAAGCGTGTAGAACTCTATCCTAACCTTGAACAACTACAAATACGTCACAATTAAAAGTAAACAAACTTACCCAGTATTAGATAGAGAATAAAATGACCCAGTTAAAGTTCCACAAATCTCATGGCATTGTACATTCGATGTGTACGGTGAGCAGTTCGCTAAGACTCCATGCCTTTAGAGCTATTTCTGACATGTAGGCAGTGACGTTCTGCCATGCTAATGCTCTGCTCTGATTGGCTGCAGGGGGATGATAACCCACTTCTGCTAGGAGTGCTTCTTGGTGTAGGATTACACTCCATGTAAATAACGTATCATTTCGCTGGCAAGGTATATGATGGGAGAGGAATTTGTGAGAGAAGATAATAGGGGAGGGAGGGGGGGTCGAAAAGATCATCAGATTCATTCAATCAAATCGATCAACAGTTTTGGAAAGAGATGAAACGAAGATGGTAATGGTACCACTTCAACACAAGTTACCTTTAAGCTTACAGTAATGCTTTATGGTAGGCCTAACACCGACCTACTTCTAAATTGTCTTGTTTACAGTATTGAGTACCTAGGCATTTAGGCCTACCTGGTATCAATCCAAGACTACAAGACAGGTCTGTTAGCCTCCTTGATTTTGTTAAGTGATGATGACACAATTTTATCGAGGTAATTGGATGTCTAATCGATACATTCCAGGAGAACTCTCAAAACAATATAAATGCACGATTGGCCCAAAACACTAAGGCATCGGCCCTGTTATCTACATAATGTAAAGGCGTCTGTGCCAAAACTTGATAAAACACTGGTATGTCTGTCACATTCAAACCAAAACCGATGTCCCCTCTGACACGGAGCCCACTTTACAATGACCTTGACGCCACCATCTTATCACTGAACCTTTGAGATGTCCCCAATAGCGCCAATCGTCCGTCGGCGCCCAACCATTGACATCTCCCAAGCTCCCGTCTCCAGAGAATGACCGCATGAGATCAGCGCATAATTAACCAATCATAGAACCCCTGTTGCTAGGAATCAATAGGCGATCAATAGTCATAATTAATAAATAAGCTGCATGAGCTGCTCTGCACAGATTCCAGTACATCAGAGCAACGAGTGGAATAGTCTTAATAAGACCCTTTTCATACATTTGCTTTTTTTAAAATTTCAAATCAAAACTTCGACCAAATGATAATTCCTTCGATCCCAAAGGTTGACATATGCACTAACAGACAACAATTAAATTTGAAGCAAATGAGATTCTAGGAGGGTGCCAATTGATCCGTGATTTCTGTCGGAATGTGTGGTCTTACTTCAAACTGGACAAAAAGATCCATCAAAATGGGTCATCTGGTCCCCTATTGACCAGATAAAGTGTCCCCATCCTAGTTTATCTCAAGCCTTGGACGTGAAGGCCACCTTACGCGCAGGACTTCTAGGTCATTATGATCTTGCAGCGTGTTATCAAGATGCAACTTTTAAGCAATCAATTTGTGTACAAATGATGAATCAGTGATCCCACTGATGCACCAACACATAGACAAAGTTTTTTTTCTTCTCCAAATGAGAAACGCACAATGCCCCAATAGTTCTATATCGCGTAAATGACCTAAAAGTGTCCTTCCTTCAATGTGGCTGACAGCACTAAGCCAGGTTGCAAAGACAAGATAATCATAACAGACATCCTAAAGGTGAATGAGAGTCATCAGAATCACTGCGGAATAAATTGGGGAGTGACCAACATGAATGCAGAAAATGACATTTTTGCTCCAAGCAAGTAGGAAGCTTATTTTTGCGGGCAAACACGCACATGAGCAAAAAGCAAATACCGTGCTACGATATTGTTACAGTGTAAATATTACGCATCGTGCTCAAATAGTGTTGGAAAAATATCTGTGTGCGCTGCAAAAAATTATAAAACGTATGAGATAATGAATTAAATTTCACTCTAAATTGGCCCAAGTTCTTGTACATTTTGTAGAATTTTGCAGACGAATCATGAAAGATACCTGCACATGGGAACACAAGAACCTGTATCTGTTTGCCCTGTGAAGTTTGTGGAAATGACTCGGAAATCAGGTGTCACCAAAAAACCTGAACTCGAAAAGGGACATCCGAATCAACATTCAAAGCTTGGTAAGTTTTAACTGACATTGAATGATCGCACTTCCTCTCTAAACGTTATGCCATTGATAAGATAGGAATTGGTAATCTGACTGAATGCACATGCTTTAAATTTTCCCAATTTTGACTTCATCAATGTTCTGCCCTTTTTGGCCAAGACTGCTCCCTTCTCTTTTCCATCAAAATAAGAACATACCCTGCCCTTTTCAAATCCTGGCAAAAGCATATCATATCCTGTTTACAAGCTACATGTGACGCATCCACACTCAAGGGCCAAATACCAGCGTAAAAAACTGAAATGTCATTGTCTACGGAACCAACTTTCTGGTAGGTAAATCCATTAAGGAAGTGCAAGCCATGACAACAAGGATTTACCACAGCCGCCGTAAACACTTTCTTGAGCTGAAATTTAAAAATACTGTTCATATTCCCATATTTAAAGTTTCATATCTGGTATGCGACCATAGACAGATCCCAGCAAGAGTAACAGAAATAACTGATTTATAAATATAGTTTTAGTAGGTATTGTTGGACTTCCCTTGTCCCGATTCGGACAACCCTTTTATATAATATCCTCATGTTGTAGGGCAAGAAACCCCAGTTACTTACCGTGAGCTGAAGTCAACGATAAAACACAGAATAACCAAAGAAATGGAAAAAGTCACCGGAAAAAATGAAATGAGGGATCCGAAGTTAGTCTTACGTCTATGATCTCACTGTCATGACGGTGATCTGTCAAACGTAAAAACGTAGCGCTAAAATAGCGTCACAATTGGTCAATCCCGGCTAATCCCGGGACAATATGGACGATGGTCAATGGACCACGCAGACGCGTCCATTATTCTAGGGGAGGCTGTGATTGGTTGCATCACAGTGAAAGTCATCTCGGCAACATTTTTCAATGACACAAAACATTAATCATTTGCGAGAGATTCGAATTTTAGAATTGTCTGCGATATGATGACGCGAGTGATAAAATATATTGATAAGATCTTTTTCTGACTGATGATTTGTTCTGGGGTGGACCACACACACCCCACCCCTGGTCAACATGCACCGGCCCTATTGTCAGTTAAGGTCCAGCGAAAGATGCTTGAGGAGTAACAGATGAATGAAGGACAGAATGCCCTGGGATCGCTTTTTTCTAAAACCTCATCTCAGATATCAGGACAGCTCCCATTCGAATTACGCAATGTGGCCAAGGGTCAAAAAGAGGTGATTTTAACGAAATGAACTGGAGATCTAATGAAAGCTTTGGAAACAAACACTGTACTACTTCCCACATGAAAATGGTCAAAGTTCTTCTGTCAATATTATCCAAGTGAAGTGCGGTTTATAGTCAGCAGAAGGAAGGAGGGGAGAAATATTCACCAATATTTGCCTACCGACAGATCCTATTATACCGTCACCCAGACAACACCTACATGCGCCCGGCACACTTACGTAACAACCTGGCATGGAGAACTGATCAAAATTCATATGCAATTTGTGAAATGAGTACATAAAACGATCATTCAGACCTGGGGCATTAATTGTCCGAGTCTGAAAAGGACCATGACAATAGTGACCAAGCCACATTAGTGCCGATGCCTGCCGATATAAAATGGCCGGTCAGCATGAATGAATGCAACCAGGACAGCCTCCGGCAACGAGACAATCCCCTTTCAAAGTGTTATCGCAGAAGTTTGGCACACCTCTGAACAATCACAACGATGTCAAAATGAAATTGCGAGGCCAGCTGCTGGCCGGAGCTATCCTGATGAGGCTAGGGAAGATCGTCATTCCCATGTGAATTAATTGTTATGATACTAATAACAGTTCTGGGCACACGTC
The DNA here is from genome assembly GCF_910592395.1 of Lineus longissimus. Classification (NCBI taxonomy): domain Eukaryota; kingdom Metazoa; phylum Nemertea; class Pilidiophora; order Heteronemertea; family Lineidae; genus Lineus; species Lineus longissimus. The sequence continues at coordinate 25,524,381 of NC_088309.1, read as the reverse complement.
ATGAAAATTTGAAGAGTGGATGCAACACTGGGACAATTATAACATGATTATCTTTGGTCCAATCTTTGGGATGGTGAGATGCACAGTAGCCACACATAAATTCACAACTTCTCCACTGGGAATTTACAATTTAAGTTCTGTAAACCGCATATCCGAGGGGGGGGGTACAGGAACAGGTGGACGTACCAAACATTGAAATGGACAACACTCCAATCTCAGCCAAGGGTAATGAGAACCTTTTTTATGTCATAAGAGGCTACCAGTACAGAAGCCCCTCAAGGTCACTCAGTCAGTCTGTATCACCTCAAACAAACAAGGCAAACTCTACATGTCATTAGAGTCTTTACCAGAAATGTACACATTTCACAATGACTTGAAGACTATGCAACAACAATGAGAAAGTGAATGAGGCAGATGAGAAAGTCGCTGTGATCATGTCTCAATCTCCTTCCCCTGATGAGTTCCTATCGATTCCGACTCTGTAGACTTCCCCAACTCATGCTGAGCTGGCCAAAACCATGCATACATTTCTTAATGAATCTGTATGTAAATGTACACGTGGTCTATTAAAGTGAGGTTGGACTCATTAGCAGGACTCTCATCTTCACTACAGTGTTTCATGTCAGCTTAACCTTGCCAAAACCAGTTAACATTTATCAATGAAACTAAGTTTAAATATACAAGAAAATTCAGCATCATTCAGTTGGAATCATGAGCATATCTGTTAACTTTGATCTGCCGGACAATACATATTATTGTCAAGACCTTTTTACATCGGCTTATGAGGACGGGCAAACATAAGTCGTAAATCGGAAGCACAACACCGGGATGCTTCAGTGGACTTGAAAAGTTTTAGGAAACTCCCCCGCAGGGTTGGAAGATGTTCTTTTTTTCATCGAGAAAGTAAACATTTTGAGATACATTGGAGACCGATGGTCTTCTTTCTTTTTTCTTAATTCAACCGTTTTCAAGATTTCTTATAGCTGATGCAACACATTCTGGTATCAGCGATATTTTTATAAGTTTGAGGGTAGGGGACAAGTAAGACATGTCCCTGGATTCAGAAATGAGACTGTGATGACCAAATCAATGGAAATTCTTCTGTTGTTCAACCCAATTCAATTTATGTGCATTCAGCCACACTATTCACATCATATATATATATAGAACAGATGTAGTTTTTTAACAAGATCGATATTCTGTTTAAAGATTTGACATGAAAATGATGAAGACAAAAGACTCCTATCACAAACCCGTCAACAGTACACTGATGCTCGCTGCACACACTTTTACCTAAAGGTGACTCGGTAAAAGGACAGAACTTTCAATGTACACTGGTTCAGAAGCAACAGGTGACAGAGCGAGCAGGCAGCCATTGTTAGGGTGTGCCTGGAAGAATCATGGAGTTTATTAGATTATGATGATTCTGTGAAGTGTTCAGGTCAACATGACCATAACCAGTTAGGGTGACCATCTGTCCTCACTAGTGGTTACATCACAAAGATCTCCCCAGGGAACAGGCAAGCCAGGCTCACCTGGAAGATGGAGACAATCACCAGACTGGGCAAAGGTTGGGAGAATCGGTCCACTGGTTCTATTTGTTCCATTGTAGCTTGAATTATTTAACATACTTCTTGTTCATAACCTTTGGCAAGACACTTTACTTGGTAGAATGACCTCACAGGCTCTAGACCTGCCTTTTTTAACTTGAATCTCACGCCAATAGTGGGGATCAGAACAGGGACCTCAGGACAACCTTACTTGTAACCATGGACAAGTAACTTTGCCTGCAACTAAGCATAGGTGCCTCAAAATTCAGCAGCACCTTTAAGCAATGTAAGACACTGCGAATGCAGGCGCTACCATTCTTTGGCAGCCTTTTGTGGTTAACTCCAACCAAGAGAGCAAAAGTCAACATTCGGTCTGAATGATGCTTATTTAAGAGACACCTCTCCTGAATGGTGAAGGTGAGAAAGTCGCACCATGATCTTTCAGAACCAATTACACAAGAAAAATCTCATTAAAGGAAGAAAAGATGTCATTTGTGTTTGTGCATCCGTCAAAGCCATGGGAAAGACTGGACTGTAAGGGACAGTAGTCCATTAGGACGGCTTTATGGCCAGGTGACAAACCTTTAAAGTCTGCCTTCATGTAGCATCATGTCATCCCGAAAGCTCGTTATCACCTTTAATTATTAACACAGTTATATAACTCGTCAACAATAACTCGACAGGGTGATTAATGGCAAGTTTCCTCTTTCAAACGATCTCAAAACTTCCGCACACCCCCTCCTCGAGAATTGATCTTTGACAAAGCCGTAAGAAAGGGATCATTCAGAGGTAAAAAATCACCACGAGGCCCTGCGCTATTTCCATCCTTAATTCATGCAAATGTTCACTGATCTTGGCTCAAATAATTAAGCCTCACTATGGTCAGTGCATTCATTCTTCGAGAAGTGTTAAGATTTGATAAAATGCCATTGAAACGAGACCGCGGGTGATTTCAGCATGCAGACAATGTCGACCAAGACATTATATCTCACCAAATATCTTTTGTTGTGAATTGCATAACATGAAAATGATGTTGCTTTGTCCATCATTTCGCACACGGCCATTTGAGCCTGTAATGTTGAGATCCTGGTTTCAAATCGCAGGTCTGCCGATGTGAATAATAATGGCATGACAGCCAACACATCATGCTCCTACAACTTTCTTTGAATAAGATGACCACTAAAAATTACATAAGACGTCGCTCAGTCCATACAATCTGTCAGAGGATTACCAAGCGCCCCACAACATTTGACGGTTTCTATCAAATATTATTTTTGGATGTGCAGCTCCATCTTTTACTTCCTGTTTATTCAAAGGCCAACTTCACCCCATTGGCGAAATGTCATTTTAGAGCAAAAGAACCATCACGATTCAGGTTGACAAATTGCAGGACAATTTGTTTGCCATCTCAGATAAAATTTCTGTCATAAATTTCAGGTCTGCCCATCTGTTTGTGGTACATCAACATCAGAGTTGTATTACTATTGGTTGTTTTTTTCACTTGGTATAGAACCACTGTTTGATCTGTCTGTCCTTGATCACGACACTTAACATTATCCCATATATGTAGGACTATAAATTTGTACTACACACAGAATCACTGCCAGGTGGCAGCGCTAGGACTCGTCCAGGCATACCAAAATGCCCCAACTGATGCACCATGAGAACCTCTACCTGTCGTGTTCAAGGAGGGAATTAGTGGATCTGGGCTCAGCAACCTATCTATATTCTATTGACTTTAACTTTTGATTTAACTTATAATTCATATCATGATCAATCAAAAATATGCATTTATTCATGCACAAAATTAAACCACAAAACACCCATTCACACAACCACAAATCAAAACTTTTTAAAATCCATATTTGAAATATGAATTGACAAAAGAATGATGAGCAAAATATCAAACTTTAAAGTTTTTTTTCAATGTCAAACAGCGTCCATCAATACTTTGAAATTTAATCATGGTTTCAACAAGAAGCGGACTCAAAGACTGACATTATGGATGTGACAGCATGGTAGTCACAAACAGATCAGATGTACAGAGACCCCTCAGGCACTATCAGGCAACGCGCACAGAATTCTATGCTTGTTGGAGGAGCTCACAACCCTTGTCAGACTTACCTTATGATGACTGTCATTGAAAGATAATAGCCTTTTTGATGCAACCCTCACATAGCGATCAGAGACTTAAGTTCAATTTCTGCAGCAGAGAGGGGGGGGGCTCTACTTTTATCCAGTCTTCCCGGTGATCATCATACACAACAATCCAAACAGAAGTTGTCTTTTTTTCTACTTCCGTTGGTCTGAGGATGCGGACGTCCGCACCAGTAAAATGATGAGGACAGCAAATATCTTTCATTTACTTAACCTCATTTTTAGAGAGGTCATAAATCAGGCCTAATCACTGACCGCAATAGAATGGATATTTCACAGAATTCATGTTGTAAAGCCATCATTTGACATACATTCACATTTTCAAAAAAACTCAGTACAGATGACTCTTCAGAACTGTGTCCATGCAACACCAAAGAAGGTACCCTCATCTGCCACAAGCCACATCAGAAAAGACAAGTGCTCAAACACCAAGTAAAAGCCAAAGACACAATTGAAAAAAAATTAAGCCGCAAAAAAGTAAATGACACTTTACCGTAGGCTTATGAAATCAGTGCAGAGAAAACCTTTGTCAAACCAAGTGCAACTTTACATAACAAATTCCAACCTCAGTGATGTTATGTATGATGGCACATGTTGTGCAATTAGTGGTATGAACTGATGTAAGGTGAGTCATTTGGATGTGTTAATATGAAATCACAGCAATAATCCACGGTGACAATACTGCGCAACGGTTGCATAATACCATTAGTGCTCCCATCTTGATTTTTGAAATTCAGGATATTGCAGTTTGATAAGTCTGAGGACAGGATGTACTACTCTTCACATGTAAGAAGCAGCTAAAAAAGCACTTATTCCTTTTTTAACCAGTATAAAGCCTATATCAAAGAAGAATGGTCAGTCTCAAGAACAGTGATCCCCATTGGGAAAAAACTCCAATAATAGACTTGCTCTTGAAACATAAAGAACACAAAGAAAACACTAAACTGGGGAAGTGAAAACATGAAGGACCAAAAAAAACTAATCTTAACTGCCTTATGAGACAAGAATGTCCAACTGAGAAAATGAAATGGCTTTTCTTTGGTAATGAAAGGATGCTTTTGTTACCATGAGTGGTAAAATAGAAAAAATTACAAGGGTCTATTGACCAAGTATTCAGACACCAACCACTGGGTCAAAAGGTCACCACTCACAAAAAAGCAATGGTCAGGGATAAAAATGACCACTGGAGAAAAAGCTGCGATTCTTTTCCGAGTGCTCAGGTTTCGCGAGGGACAATGCAGCTGTCTGACCTTTAGCAAGAGGTCAGAGTTGTTGAAAGGGAGGGAACTTCATTCACATTCCGGCGCAAAAATCTCAAAGATGCCAGCCTCACTGACCACAGAATACTTTCATTTGGATCGAGAACTATTGAAGGAGAACTTTCCACTCAATAAAAGGGTGGAGTCCTTGGCCCTCTACATTGCAAAGGTCAGTCAGAAAAGAAGTGGGATCTGATGAGATCTTTTCTACGCATGTCAGAGGTTGCTAGGTAAGGGAAATCAGACTCATCTTGAGTGCAGATCATTGGCAGTCGCAGACAAGGTTGCGGTCTTGGGCAAATCATTTTACTTCCATTAGACACACATCTTAGGCTTTTGCAAACATGCAAAATACTTCAACTATGCGACCTCTTCAATTTCAAGACCAGGAACACAAGAAAGTGATCTCTTTTCCAAAATTTACATCTTGCCCACTTGGAAGTTATAAAGTTACACTTTACAATGCCATGAGTTTGACCAACTCCTTTTCTTTACCTTCTGTTTCCTATAATCCTAGTCCCTAAATCTTAATTCTAAGGTCACGGTTGTTTATGGACTTTTATAATCCGCAACTCGGACAGAAATATAAAGAGAACCCTAAAAGTGGTCAAATCTAGATAAATATTTTGTAGAAATAGCAAGGTCTACTTATGGCACTCAGAACCCCAAGAAAGTCAACTCGTACCAGGAGTTATCCCTTTGGTTGCGTCTTGACATCACACCTTCCTGGTCAAGCGCACTATTTTTGGCGGCCTTCCGTCCAGCCAGACTGACCACGCATCTGTCCGATTTCATTTTTAGATTGATAAAAGAAGCTGGAGATAAAATTCTCCCAGCGCTGGACAATGACATCCCAAAAAAAGTTCAAAAGTTCCTGAGACAGATTATCCATCATGTGATCAGGATACGAGGCGATCTTTTCATCGGCGAGGATCCGCTAAAATCAAAGACTGGCGGACACGCAACTCTCAATGGACTTTGGTCCGGACATGGCAGCCTGCCAAAGCAATTATGCAATTACCTGAATTGGGAACACCAGAAATTACATAACGTGGTTACTACAGGGGGCCACAGCCTCTGGCGTTGGATTGTGCAGGCAACCACTCCTCTCTTTAAGACTTATGAATGAAGGACCGCGGTCCAGGATATTCATCACGAATGCTGCTAGTGCCCTCTTGTGTGAAGTGTCAGAACTATTCTGAAGGGTTTGCAGATGACTTGTAAAGCCAGAATTATTCTTTACTCTTGAAGGAAGGCTAATAATTTACAATTTTTGCAAAACTACTATAAAACTGGAAGTTTTTATGGCATGCAGTTCTTGGCCATTTCGTCCACACAAAATTTGAGAAACTCGTAAGAATTTGTGACCCAAGCAGCTGCGGACCAGCCTCCAGTGCTGTAAACTTCACATCGCTATGCTTGCCTCAACATCACAATGAAAAGGACAGCAAATTGTTATGATCTGACAAATCTGACGGCTCATTTGACAAGTTGGGCAACTGATGACCCACCTGGAACCAGCACATCACCATGGTAACTCAACCTTTAGCATTTTCTGACCTTTTCCTGGAAGGGTTCTAGGGATGGTACAGGAGATGAACATGTATCGTCAATTTTCTGATCAAGTGAACGCCCTTTCAGTTTTTAGTAAATTAGAAGCCTTACCTTGTGGTTCAATAAGAGACGTCGGTCTTTTAGATCTGTAAGTATGAATTGAAGAGAACAATATGAATAAGATGATGAGAATACTAGTACGTCTTGTGCAGGTCAGCAGTCAACCTGATCGTGATCAGAAGGGGACATTTTGAGAGAAAACACAGGCAACGCAGACCAATTTGAAGGGTCACACTGCCACATCCTGTATATGGTCACACCGCTTGCCAATCCCATCACCTCAACTATAGGTACCATTATCATTACAATAATTTTTGTAGCAGCAATTTTCTCTGTATCACTTTATGAACACATGAAACTTCTTTTGTTATAAGTTACGTAACTAACCATGGGAATATTTTATTTAGGTCAGCACAGTCAATGTGAGAGGGACAATTTGAATGGACGGGTCCCGGCTGACCTCCACATTTTGATACTGGACTATAGTACGAGTGGTATTGTACTAGTGTCAAGTTTCATATTGGAATGCCACACGATTTACACACATACTAACAGCAACTTGTTCACTTGTCGAATGTGTTTTGCCAACTAAACATTGATTTGAAGAATTCGGCAATTTAGTTTATATTTTGTTTTTCAACCAACATCATTTTATCGTAAGAGACATCTACTGACAACTTCGAAAACTAAAAGGGAATGGAAAATAGGAGTCCAGCAAAACACTGACAAAATTGATAGAGCAGATTCATATGTCCGTGTGCTTCAATTTCATAGAGCGTTTTAAAGTTAGATCTAATTCTTAATGAGGAAAATAATGATGCAAATTACGAGGAAGGCACCGATTCATTTAAACAAAATTAACCCTCGGGTGACTTTTTATATTTCATAAAGACTCCATCCTCAGATCCAACTAATTGTTCAAATGAATGCATCATTACATTGAAATATATTAGGTTTTAAAAACGATATCTCCGGAAAAGGGGATGTATGTAATGAAGCAAATTAAGGCAAAGGCCCAGTAATTAGAAAGTTCTAGGGCTTTTCAACTTGTGGCATGGCCTAAGGGACTTGATAAAGACCTTTTTGCACAGGATTTGAATTTCATGGTTATGAGTAGAAAATGTCACCAACCTTTTTACGAGCACTTCAATAACAGTCACAGTCACAGTAAGTTTGGATTCTCTGAACTTGTTTACAGTAGACAGTGATAAATCCAACTCAAGGTTTTAAACACAGAATGTTTTGAAAATGAAATGCTACTGAGCATCACAGGAATGATAAATGACATGATAAAGAATGCGCAAGATAAGTTTGATGACACGAGATGATGATCAATTCAAGATCACAACATTATGACACAATTATAGGAAATGATAATGACTGAGCCTACATTTATCTGTCTTGTGGCTTCCTGTCGTCTTCATTAGGCCTACGCTAATTTCTTCACATACATAGGCATTTACCAAACAATTCAATTTGCTGGAACTTGACAATGGGGAAATTCGACAGACATGTTCCAATTGAGAGGACAACTCCACATCCAAGACACGATTGATAGTGGGTGTTTTCAAAACAGGTCAAAACCTATCAAATTTGGCCAACAAATAGAACTTTTTTATAAAGTATACATTCATTCTCAACTCTTTAAACAGTACACAGAACCCACTGTAGAAGCCAATATGGTCCTATCCATCCCTCCTTCGTCGGCTGGAGAAGATACTAAAAGTAGGGGTTTTACAGGCCAACAGCAAACTGCCTTGATAATGCAGATGAAACTTTGGTCTAGTCTTGTTTGCCAGCGGTACAAATTCTCTTTGGGGGTAAATATGGCACTAAGCATGACTTAGCAGAACAACATTCTCTTAGTTCCGTTGAGCCTATACATCCTCTACACCCACTTAACGTGGCAAGTTGACCAGCAGGGAGAATCAAGTGCTATCAATTACCAATTGCTTGCATAATGCTACAAAAAGAGTGAAAACTCCCTTCCCCTTCACACTGCTCAGACAACAGCGAAGCTCAACAGCCTTAACTTCCTCTCATTTAACCCTGCTTCCTTGACAACCACCTCCCGACGGAAGGGCAGAAACCCCGTCAACATGTTTGCCACAATGTCCCCCCCTCCCCCACTAGACACAAATCTCTGATATAGTTCTCTTGTTGAGTATAGACACCAGGCACGGAAGGGGACTGGACAGTCTGAGGCCCATTTGGTGATTACATCCCAAGGGGGCTTCTAAACCTAACCCTTGACATTTGAGGCGAATTCGTTTGTCCACAATTGCTGGTGTCATCAAAGATATTGACTCCATCTGATGGGTAGTCTATTGGAAGATCCAGACATAGTCGAAACTGATGACTTCCTTGAAGCTCATATTGGCTCTAAATGTCAATGTTCCTGTGACCGTAAAATCTTTGATGAACGCTTTTAATACAAGAGCCCAACAACTACAATTTTCCGACAGCAAAACAACAAAACAAAACAAGGACGTATCCCAGTTCCTGGATTATCCTGCCTCGAATATACTTTCAAGTCCTTTCTACAAGGTCAGTGATCAGGCCTATGATGTACATGTTAGCATGATCATTGTCTTCTCAGAAGAATGGACTTCACGGTATTTTAAAGACAACCAAAGAATTATGGACAAACCTGATTTCAATATGATTATGACGGTTTCCAATGCAGATGACCAGTTCTGGTTTTGGAACATGACGATTGCAAGTGACATGTATGAGATTTCTAGACTCAGACACAGATAAGCATGGCTGCTATCGCGGAATATTCATCCAAGGCAGAATAAACTCCAGCGCAATCAACAAGAATGATGTAAAGGTCAGCATGACATTTAGCAGTGCATTATGGGATTAACGAGAGAATGCACAAAACATCAAGCACCGATGATTTAACATGGACTATCATATGTTGATAAAGATCAGATTAATAAGATGCTCCCATTCGAAAACTTTCTCATCAACATGAAATTTACCAGCAATATCACTAGTTGCCTGAAAGACAATAATGGTCATTTCACTTTTATGACCATTAACTCTTTTATCAGTTCTTTGACTTCAGAAACAAACCTGCGAATTTAGATATTTACAGTTGACATGTAAAGAGGAGTTCACTGCCACCATCCTGAGGTTAGGGTGAGCTTGGCCATTCGCCATCTTAAATCCAATTTCTTGTTTATCAACCACCCTCACGCCAACCTGCTGGATGATGTGTTGCATGTCATCAAAATACTGTGATCTAAAAGACAACAGAGAAGCGTGCAACGTAATGTTTTCACACGCGTACACACCATGCACAAAGTGCAGAACAGTGTTTGCTGGAATTCCCTTCCTTGCGGCTAAATAAAGCTGTGACGTTAATAGCAGCGCTATTTATAGCAACACCACTGACGCAAATAGCAACCATCGATTAAAGAAATGGAGTAGCACGTCATTTGCCATGCTATATTAATCACTGAATATCCACTTGAACGTGGAGACGGCCGTCTGCCATTGAGAATTAAAGTTAAGCCGGTAAAAAACGCCAGCATCTCCCATTATATGGATATCTGATATGCTGCCACGTAGATGATGCAAATGTTCGTGCACTCATAAAAAATTCGCTGCTGCTACTTTATTATTGAATTCGTGACGGATCACATTGATCACGAACATCTACATTATGCTGATCAAGAATGGACTACTTCTGAGCGTATTGAATGGCACAACTGGTATGAATAGAAATATGGAGGAACTAGAAGTAGGCCATAGCAAGGTCACCCTTGTTGTTGTTTACATAGGTATCAGAATTACATGGGGATGATTTATCATGCATAGCAGACACTATGCAGTCTATCCACGTACATTGTATAATACAGACAGACAGATACATTATCTCCTCTTCTTCTGCTTTCCACTGCTTAAACTTTCACAACGTTTTTCTTGGAAAGACGTCAGCAGCTCTGGCCAGACTTCCCTTGGTTGGTGGTGATCGAGGGAGAGTCTTCCAGGATGTGTCGAGGTCCGAGAAACCACAGTCACAGATGGCATGAGAAGGCCGGTCACAGATGGCAGAAACACAAGGGTCAGTCTTCTTAGACTTAGATGTGTGTTCTCAGTCAGAAGATGGCAATTTGTTGTTGTCTCTTCAGTGTGTTGACATGTATGGTTGGGTTATCTCCAAGTTCCATTTATTAGGCCAAATGTTGACCTCAAATTATTGGCAACTATTCATATTTGTAATATTTGATGATATCATCAGTGAAGAAAAAGGTTAGTGGGATAAAACAAAAAGACTATTAACAAATCGAAAGCAATATTGTAGCCAGGATGGAACAACGAACAGAGACAACAAGTAAAAGTCTTTCAAGCATCTATTTTTTAATTTGATTATAACCTATGAACATACTTATTTGATATGGTGAACTGGCCTAATTCATCTTCGAACTTCATGGCCTTTGCTGGCATAAAACTCTGTTGATCAACAACAGTAATAAAATGTCAAATTTCAAAGAAACTGCTAACCTCAGATGCCTTGCTGGGAGAAGATCTAATAACATTTTTACAAAGTGTGATCTCTTTGTTTAGCCCTAGCGCTGATGCCGCACGTAATAACTCCACCCCCACCTCAGGCTAAATTATCGGTAAACATACCAATCACAACATGTAAACTTATCAAATTGATCAATCATTGTCGTCCATGTCTGTTGCTGATGATGCATCTTTCTGATGTACGATGCAAAGAACCCAGAATGCTACTGACCAGCTCACAGTCTCAACGCAGAGGTTCACATGCCCACTGTGCCGAGTCATCTGACCCCTGAAGCATAGAAACTTGTCACATTGTTTTGATGACTGTGTACTATACAACACTATACATGTTTTTTCTCCAAGTCCAAGTGCAGCAGTGCAGAGGTTCACATGCCGTGCACTTCCATCATATCCTGACGGCATAAACAGGAAGATGTCCCTGACGGCTGACTGTGAGTACGACAACTGTCAAAAGGGTGTTGGCATCTATTTCATTCAATGTCTGCGGCCAGAACTAACAAAAAACAAGGATTGAATGTTGACTAAATTATTTCACTACTGCCCTGATCAATAGATGTCTTGCCCTGAAGGGTACCAAGCTGCAATCAATTAGAAACCGAAATGACCCATACTTATTTTAAACAACTGCTCCAACATCCAATTTGTGTTCAAAGATCGAAACTTTGCCTGGAACCAACAACAGAATCTTGAAAATGGCCTAAGCAAGGGGCGGTAACTATTTTCATCCGCTCATTATCGTAGACTAGTTTTAATGTGGCTAATGTTGGTGATAAAAACGGAGAGCCTGTAACCAAGGAAACAAGAGGACAAAAGTAATCATTTCGTTACCCAACACTTCTATTCCCGCGCTGCAAGTATCAAACAGCTCAGAGGCAATACTTTGCATCAATCAAGTTTTCACTACTAGGACCCGATGATGACGTAAGTTGGTTAGCTACCTTTGTTATGCCACATCTCCATGACAACCAACATCAAGAGTAAATATAATGCCGGCAAGCGGAGATCTCTATTTATACCAGGAAAGACGCAAAGAAATTAAAACTTTTTGTCGGAGGACACCAAATATATCTTCAGAAGAAACACAGATCAAAACAGGAATAAACAAATGCATACACTTTCCATGACCACAAAAGAACACTCGAGGACTTGAATAGTTCTTAGCCATAAACGTACTTGCCTGGAAGAACTCAATGAATTGATTTCCAATACATGGAAGTATTAAGCGTTTTAAGTGTCCTGTTCTTTTAAATCACTCCAATCCCAAAGTTGTGAGTACCAGCACTGATTTGATACTGGCATTATTGCCCACTGCTTTCTATCTGCATGAATAACCATGCTTGATAGACATCAACAAAATGGACATTGTTTTGTTTTTTGCTAAGGTCAACCACAAGCATATGAGTTATGACCACAAGCGGCAAAAATGACTGAATGTTGTCACAGGCACCTATGACGTACCTACTTTTGCCGCATACTGTATTTTGTGATGAAAATAGTTTGTGAATGTCTGCAATGCAGCAAAGTGTTTCGCCTACTATAAACTCTCCAGACAAGCATGCGGACAGAGCAGAACACCATGCACTGAAAATAGCAGACCAATCAATAGAGGCTACTTTGAGCTTAGCGCAACAAAAATAGAACCGATTGATCAAATTCAATGATTTTTACTATCATCATCAATGTCATTGCCCCCAAAAAGACGTCATATCCACAACCATCACCTGCTGGCTCATCCACATTACCAACAACGGAATTGAGTGAATATTTTGGGTAAAGTCCTACGTGAAAATCATCCAAATCGATGCATTGATCTTTGTTGATCAACGACATGAAAGAAGGAACTGCGTCAGCCACAAGTGGGATCAATGGGATGCAAATACAACCAATCAATCCTGACTTTTTGGCAAGGGTCGAACTCAAAATAAGCTTCATCGACAGAAATAATCAGTGAGAAATTATTTTACATAGATTCAGTGTGCTTAGGTCATGTTGGTTAGCTCGATTTACTAGTAATTCAGAAGAATCTCTGAAAGTAATTTTATGCCACCTGATTTTGTGACGCCACACAATTTCTTGGTAGAGTTATCAAATGGACTTTGGACTTTGTCAACCAGTAACAGTCTTAACTCTAACACTGACTGATGACAAATCATCAGCTCAGGAAAACTTTGGTCACAGGTTTCAAGCAACTGGCATGTGGGAAATATGTCAACAAGACTCATGATCCCATTGATTAAGGGGATCAATTGCCAAATGGATTGATCAAATGTCGATGTATGGTCCAGGGGATGAACTGGCCAAGTGGTCAAAATGTCCAAGGGATGAATATACCAAGTTGACCAATCAATTGCAAAAGGATGAGTTGACATTGCACCATGGCAAAGAGTGAGGGCAAGAAGGCATGTTGCCTCTGTGAAATTTGAGCCATGTGCATGTACAACTTGACTAAATGTATGCATGGCATGATAGATTGAACCAAATGGAGGAGAGTGCATGGTGAAGAAATCCTCAGGTTTCCTTTCATTGTTATTGAACCAAAAACACTGCAAGTTCCAACTATTAGAATAGATTACAGGCAGGGCATGACGCCATGCTGCAACACGACAAAACCTCAGTATGCAAGCGAGAGAATAAAACTTACCACTTTTACAGTTTTCTCTTAGCAGCAGACTGGCATGAAATATGACAAAGATGCAACTTCAGCCTCTTCCTCAACAATCTGAATGCAATCAATCAAATCGAAATGATGGCGGCCCTCCCGCACACAAACTTCAGAGATGAATTGAAAATCGTACTTACCAAACTGTTGCAAAGGATCGAGTGCCCCCTAGTGCATATCAAACAACGACAACTATAATCCTTATCGAAGCCACAAGTAAGCATGGTCTGACATTACTGTCAGCGCACCTTGCATGACTGAAGTAGCACAGAAAGTTTGAAGGACTAGTGAGCTGACATAGTAGCCAAGAAACCATATGGGCTTAGTGGGATAGCAATGCATCCCCTGGGTGATTTTTGGCCTCGGCAGCGCAGATACTGACGTAAAATAGAAAGACGTCAATTGCTGATGAGAAATCAATACAATGGTTGAATTCTTGTCGTTTCTACCCCGCAGCCAGGCACCATACAATTCCAAGGGATCACAATAAATTTTGAATGACCTCATCAACAGCGAGACTGATACAAGAAACCACCGCTGACGATCGTGACATCATCAATAACAGAAGACGCAATATGATGGAAATAATCGATACGAACCTCGGTCACGATGACGCCATCAAGTTTTTCACACGATGAAAGGCATACCTGGCCAAGTCTTGATATTGATTATGCGGGGAGTGCACAATGTACACGACCTTGTAGAAATAAGTGATGGCGTCAAGTTGCCTTTAGCTTCAGGTGGTTTTGAAGGTCAAAAGGTGTCAGTCTCAGTGATGCATTTACTACACATATCGTTTATTTTGATCCCATCGATAAAGACAACAATATCTGATACGTCATCAATATCCAAATACAAAATACTTGTTCTTTTTTTAACGATAATGTAGCTGTATTAGTTTATTGATTTCTAGTACCTCAGCCCCAGAAGCAGTTTATCCAGCCTGGAAGAACCTGTGGGAAAAGTCAAAATAGTCCCCAGACAAGGACATAATAGGCTATCAATGCAGTACTGCAGTCTATTGATGACCATATCAGTTTGGTGATATTTTTCACCTGCCGCAAGATGGCACAGCAAGTGTCAGCCGAGAATATCACGCCATCCGCACAGGAAGGGTTAAAGTGGTCCTTTTTAAAGTTTCTTCAAACATTTTCATTTTGCTGTTAGTGTTGACAAAAATTACCTACCTACCCACCACAGTGTTTTGAAGTTGTATTGTATACATCATAAAAACAATATGTCTTACAGGAAAACTGGATAGGCTTTCTATTTGCCATGTGAATGATGTGGGCCATGGATGTTGGCAGGAAAGCAAAGATACATTCGCTGATTCAGGACGACCACCAGCAGAATCATTTCTACTGCACACTAAAAGCTACCAGAAGGAAACTGCGAGAGGTAATGCCTACAACGTATTTGACTGACAGGGATGGATGTCAAGGATGAGAATGAGCCAACTCATCACCTCTGGACACCGACTTCCACC
The DNA here is from genome assembly GCF_910592395.1 of Lineus longissimus. Lineage (NCBI taxonomy): Eukaryota > Metazoa > Nemertea > Pilidiophora > Heteronemertea > Lineidae > Lineus > Lineus longissimus. Next base: position 25,509,114 of record NC_088309.1, on the reverse strand, counting down.
TCTGAACACAGCATCATTTACAGCTACTAATTACTGGGCATTGATTGAATAAAGCGTCTCTTGCATTATCACGTCACTGTTACTATGGTTACCGACTACTGTTGCTAACACCACCTAATAATGTCAAGAAAGAATCTTTCAAGTGGCAAGATTAGCTAGTAAGCCATTGGCAATCCGTACAAAAACAAGTTTTTCTCTCTTTAAAAGTTATGGGGATGGTCTGTTTGTAAGTGGTATGAATGAGGTCTAAAGGTGAACTCTGGTGACTACTCACTGGGTCATACAACATCACTCAATTTTCTTATATCACTATCAGTGTGCAGGGAGATGGGTAGAGACAAGCAGCAAGGAAGCATTGATTGGTCATCAGGTGATGAGGTCATCACCTAACAAAGCCACAACGTACACGTAGCCTATGTACCACCAGCCATATCTACTGGTGGTACGACTGGTGATGCAATATTACAAAATTGTAGTGAAAGGCCAAACATAAGACATAAAAGAAAAGGAGTGGCGGGGGTGACATAAAATATATATAGTTATTTCTGAAATGACAACGAAGAGTTAGTCTGGCTGGTTAGTGGAAAGTGATAACTAGGAATAGTACCTAACTACTTCCTCTTCCTATAACAATAGGTCTAGTTGAGCACAATCACCACTGTTGCAAATCAAAAAGATTCTGCCTAGTTTTATATAGGCGGGCCTACAAGTACCTATAATTACCTTTTGGGAATTTGTCAGGGATTCTGCAATTGAGCCCCATTCATCTCAAATTCGTCTTTCGACTCTAATCTGAGGACTAAGCAATGACCAGAATGAAGGGACATGTTCATCAACTCTGACAAAGATACCTGATTTGGGCACTTGGCTTGCAGCTTCAATCAAGCTGGTCCCCAGTCGAAACGGAACGTCAATGGTTAGGGTTTGGACCGTGGGATGTTTTGACAAGTGACCAGGATGGTTTGCAGAGCCAAAGCAATCTTTCTTTGTTGAACTTGTGAAAGGTCCTCCTCCTGGCAATCAGGTTATGGTATCGCCATCTGTTTTCCCAGAATTCAAGTTTAGTTTATCACTGAAATAAACTTATGGCAGATTGCGATACCGATCAGCATCGCCCTCTTTTGCAAAAAGTATAAAAAGCTAAAAAAAATTACAAGAACAAGGGCATGGCGGCATCTACTTTTAACAAATGTAGGCCTACTGCCACTCTGACCACCTCACGGCAAACCACAGAGGACAGCTGGTTGTCACAGATATGGGGAGACAACCTACCAACTAAGGGTATACAATGTTGCAAGGTGAACCTCACGCACTGACCTACTTTTACTTACCAGGAAAATGGCCTCTTGCGAAGTTGACAGTGTGCACAAAACGTCCTAATTCAACGTCACCAGACTTCAGGATCGCAGTGACAGCGCTCAGGTTATGTCCTTTGGTACATCAATAGTTTGGCGACGATGTTGAAAGGTCGGATACTGTTGAAGGAATAAGCAAGAAATTACTCCAATCTTCATAACAAAATCACAGAAATCGATCGCGTTGATGCTGGATCTGGAGATGGGTAAACCCCACATGGTTGGCTTGGTGCCGTCGAACAAGCCATCAAAATGGCCAAATTTCCTTATCAAAGCAGTTACAATGAAAACAAACAACGCTTTGTACTAGTAGTGTAAAACCACTATTACAAATTCCCTACCTAAATTAGAACATCAATTGGACAAAAATAACCATATAGTTACTATTTTTACTGACCAGTCCCTGCAAAATCGTCTCTTGGGCTATTTTTGGAAGGAAAACACGATTTTGTGGAATCCAAAGCTAAAATTAGATATGTTTTATTCATCCGCGTTCGGAACAAAATATACACAAAATACATATAGGGAACATATGAATATATAAATGACTAACACTTAAGTGGTCTCCTTAGATTTTTAAGAGAATTATATAATAATAATGGTTCCACAGGTGATTAACTGTAGAACTATTTCTGCGGACGTATCAAAATTACCCAGCTTCCAAAATTGGTTATGCTAATTAGTTTATTTGCGTCACTAAATCCTAATGTGGCTGTTCCATTAGATGAGCAGATTGAGCACTCAAGCTAACAGTTCCCCTCTAAGACCCATATCATAGGCCTTCAAAATACATTTTGTCTGCCGCATCGTGTGACGAATGGGCATTGTGTGCGATCGACTTAATGCTTCCATCTGGACAAGTGAAGTACAAGCTATGATGGTGATGGTCGATTGGAGGAACTGCGTTTGTTTCGCTTCCTAACCTTTTCGCCCCCAGTGGTTTCGCTCCCTTGGACTTTCGTTGGGATTGTGAAAGTACCCCGGGAAAGTACAGAAGTGGCAAAGGAGATGTGCTTTCTAGGGATGTCAAATCTACAAAGAAGGAATCGTTTGGTCGTGCTGTGTGATCTTTGGCAGGTCACTTATCTTTCATTCTTTATCATTCGTTGGTCATCAAGAGTGTGATCATGGGGAAGTCTATCTTCTCTTGCAGTCATATCATGAGTGAGATCTGGGACTTATTTTTGGCGTCATGGTGAGAGAGATGAGACAGTCACAGCCAGGCCGAATCAGCCCTTGCTGCTCCACCGTGTTGCCAACATGGTGAAAGAGAGTCGAGACAGTCACAGCCAGGCCGAATCAGTCCTTGCTGCTCCACCGTGTAATTGACAACATGGTTAGAGAGATGAGACAGTCACAGCCAGGACTGATTTGGCCTGGCTGTGACCGTCTCATTTGGCCTGGCTGTGACCGTCTCATCTTTCTCGTCCATGTTGTCGGCACGGTGGAGCAGCCAGGACTGTCAAACAGTTGTGAGAGCTCATTAGAGCTTTTAGCTGGCACTTACATAATAGTATAAAACTAAAATAAATATACATATATATGTATATAAAACCGTCATCGGATGCGCATCCGATATGCCACGAAATCCTTTACCGTCAGTCAATTCCCTTACCGTCTTCGGATGCGCATCCGATATGCCACGAGATCCTTTACCGTCAATTCCCTTTTCGTCTTCGGATGCGCATCCGATATGCCACGAGATCCTTCACCGTGAATTCCCTTACCGTCTTCGGATGCGCATCCGATATGCCACGAGATCCTTCACCGTCAATTCCCTTACCGTCTTCGGATCCGATATGCCACGAGATCCTTTACCGTCAATTCCCTTACCGTCTTCGGATGCGCATCCGATATGCCACGAGATCCTTTACCGTCAATTTCTTTACCGTCATCGGATGCGCAACTGATATGCCACGAGATCCTTCACCGTCAATTCCCTTACCGTCTTCGGATGCGCATCCGATATGCCACGAGATCCTTCACCGTCAATTCCTATACCGTCATTGGATGCCACCAGATTTTTTGTAACTTCACCGTAACTTGCCAGAACAAGCAGTGAATGCCAACTCAGGTAGGCCAGGTTGTAACCTAATTGTCGCAATGATAGTCAGGCTATAACACAATAGGCCTAATGTCGGGAAGGTGGGAGACAGAGTTGCCAATAATAAACACCAAAGGTGCCTCGCCCTCAGGTAGGCCAGGTTGTAACGTAATTGTCGCAATGATAGTCAGGCTATAACACAATAGGCCTAATGTCGGGAAGGTGGGGGACAGAGTTGCCAATAAACACCAAAGGTGCCTCACCCTCAGGTAGGCCAGGTTGTAACCTAATTGTCGCAATGATAGTCAGGCTATAACACAATAATGTCGGGAAGGTTGGAGACAGTGTTGCCAATAAACACCAAAGTCTTTCAAACACACAAGAAACAATCTGAATATCGAAGACATACACTGATTATAATTGTCTTCTCTGTAGCAGGGTCGAGCTGTTGTGTCAGATCTACATTGCAAGATTCTAGGATGAGAAGGAGAATTCGATCGACCATCTTCTTATATTGAGTGTTGACTGGTTCATATCAGATACTACTTGCTGACTTTGAGCTGGTAATCTGTTGGTCAGTCTCCGGTCATGTAATGATGAAGCAAAATACAATTTGTAGTGTCTCCTCCAGGGTTGTGACTGTCTTCGGAGAGTGTGTGACTAACAGACATAAGTTGGTCAATTTGACACATACAAATCAGCATATGCTGTATTATCAGGTTTGGTTGTGACAGCATGTTATGGTATGGTTGATGCAGTATCTGCTGTCTCATCAGATCTGGTGTTATGATTTCATGAAATCCTTTTATGAAAATGATCAGGTATTCACCATGTGAAAATGAGACACATTTTTCCTAAGGGTGGAGGCAAGGTCCGCCCTGTAGAAACATGGTGCACTACGTTGGGAGAGTACACATCTAGATCAGACAGAGTACGCATAGTGAAGGGGCAGGGCACATCCAGAAAAGACTTGGTGCACTCTCTAGCAACATGGCGAGCTATGAAGGGGCGGGCACATCCAGAAGAGATATGGTGCACTACTGTCTCAATGGCCGAAAGTCATTTCTGCAGGTAACAATATAGAGCGACGGTAAAATGCACAGGCCCGTTGCGGTAGAAAACAGAAATGTCCTCGTTTTTCATTTTCGCTCCGATGTCTTTGAACAGGGTGACATGGTTGCATGTACTACAGGGTGCCCTAGAATTATTTTCCCTCACACAATGGATACACAATAGAATTCTATTGTGGAAGGGAAAACCTTTCTGGGCCACTCTGCAGAGTTTCGTCAGTTTCCTCACCAGCCTCAGGTAGGCCAATGATTTTGACAGGACCCCGATTGGCGCCATCTGAGCTAAAAAGTGGAACTACGCAATTACTTAAAATTAAAATTTCCCCCTTTGTTGGGGGGAAACGGGGGACGAGTTATTCCATGAACCTAATTATGGTACTAACGACTGTTGCCGATCGTAGCTTTTCGTTATTCCAACAGAACCCTTATATGCAGTGCAAATTCTCACGGTATGTGGAGACGTTTCATGTACGTACTATGTAGTATGAGTGGTCAACGGCAGGGGAGCCAGGAGCAGCTCAGGACACAATTAAATCTGCGATAGGGTCCGTGTACTTTTCGTGATTAAAAAAAATCAATGCCTGGGTTTCATCAAACTTTGCAGAAGTGTAGTCCTATATCTTGTCAATGTCATAAGTGAATTTGAAAGAGTTCCAATGATTCTAAACTGTTTTATTAGTGTTTTCATGAGACATGTCAGAATTTGACACAATACGGGGTCGTGTTAATATACTGCCAGTGAGAGAATATCTAGAAAAAGATCGCGTTCCTATTTCAAAATCGACCGAAATTCTGTTAGTTGATATCATTTGAAATCAAGCCCAAAATGTCTACCCTGATCTCACTCGTGACAACTCTAAGAAAAGACAAGTGACCTGCCGAAGATCACCGATGGCCAAACGATTCCTTCTTTGCAGACACGACAACCCAGGAAAGCACATCTACTTTGACACTTGTACTTTCCCGCAAATGCAGTGAATATCATTGTACATGTGTAGTTGCTCTATGAATTTTAACAAATTTTAATTATTTGTATCAAGGTACTTTCTCAATTCCCAACAAAAAGTCTTGGGGAGTCCCAATCCTGAAACGACTTCGATTTAGAGCGAAACGACTGGGGCGAAAAGGTCTGGGAGCGAAACGACCGGATACCCGATTGAAGTAATTGCCTGGCTAATTGCTTAGTGACGTCAATCAAAATAGGCGCCATGCCGCCTGTCTTTTAGCGGGAAATTTGAATATATAAAAAAAAGCAGCCCACAAGAAAACGAAAATATAGTTTCCGTTGATAGAGAAAGTCGGAAGGATCCCAAGGATTCCAACAGGAAAAAGCCATTTAGTGGTCATCACCATGCAAGATCCCACAGGAGAAGGTCTTTAGTGGTCATCACCTTGCAAGATTCCCACAGAAGAAAGCCATTTAGTGGTCATCTCCATGTAACATTCCCACTGGAGAAAGTCATTAGTGGTCATCACCATGTGACATTCCCCCAGGAGAAAGCCACTTTGGTGGTCACCAGATAGGATTCCCACAGGAGAAAGCCATTTAGTGGTCATCTCCATGTAAGATTCCCACAGGAGAAAGTCATTCAGTGGTCATCTCCGTGTAAGATTCCCACAGGAGAAAGTCATTCAGTGGTCATCTCCATGTAAGATTCCCACAGGAGAAAGTCATTCAGTGGTCATCTCCATTTAATATTCGCACAGAAGAAAGCCATTCAGTGGTTATCTCCATGTAAGATTTCCACAGGAGAAAGTCATTCAGTGGTCATCTCCATGTAAGATTCCCACAGAAGAAAGTCATTCAGTGGTCATCTCCATGTAAGATTCCCACAGGAGAAAGTCATTTAGTGGTCATCTCCATGTAAGATTCCCACAGAAGAAAGTCATTCAGTGGTCATCTCCATGTAAGGAGAAGATTCCCACAGGAGAAAGTCATTCAGTGGTCATCTCCATGTAAGATTCCCACAGGAGAAAGTCATTTAGTGGTCATTTCCATGTAAGATTCCCACAGGAGAAAGTCATTTAGTGGTCATCTCCATGTAAGATTCCCACAGAAGAAAGTCATTCAGTGGTCATCTCCATGTAAGATTCCCACAGAAGAAAGTCATTCAGTGGTCATCTCCATGTAAGAATAAGATTCCCACAGGAGAAAGTCATTCAGTGGTCATCTCCATGTAAGATTCCCACAGGAGAAAGTCATTTAGTGGTCATTTCCATGTAAGATTCCCACAGGAGAAAGTCATTCAGTGGTCATCTCCATGTAAGATTCCCACAGGAGAAAGTCATTTAGTGGTCATTTCCATGTAAGATTCCCACAGAAGAAAGTCATTCAGTGGTCATCTCCATGTAAGATTCCCACAGGAGAAAGTCATTTAGTGGTCATTTCCATGTAAGATTCCCACAGAAGAAAGTCATTCAGTGGTCATCTCCATGTAAGATTCCCACAGAAGAAAGTCATTCAGTGGTCATCTCCATCAACATTCATGTAGTAGTGTGACATTAATATTGATAGGAAGAAAACAAGACACCTTTCTAAAATAATTTTTATTGCCTATGAAAAGTATATTGGATAACAGCAGGATGATGACGACGGTTTTTTATGAAAGACATGTTCATCACGAAAGACAAACATTAGTTGAATGTTACATACACAGTATATTGAGCTGAAATGTATCGATTAAACTGGTTTCAACAGACCTTTAAAATTGGACGGAGAATGCAGTTGTTTTGTCTCCCAGTTTTGATTGCTGCAACAATGTATTTTATAAAAATGTAAGTATCAATCATCTATTAAGAAGACCAAATGCCCATGAAAAATTAGAACTGTCGATTGTCTTTTGCTACTGCAATAACAACTTAATGGGCATCAGCCTCCCTGCCAAGAAATTTGCCACACTTGAATTTGTACCCGAGTCCTTAACAACCCCTCAACGTGTCGAGGTCTGCACTTTCTATTTCTATATATGCGTACTGGACTTTATGAAAATTTTGGATACAGATTTTCAATTGGACTCGGTGATATATGTCATTAACACACAACAAGACTGTATAGACCAATGTGATCCTGAAACTAACGTTATCTTTGATTCTGCAGACAGCTCAAAGAGACCCTTCAGGCAACAGCTAGCTTTTTATGACGTCATGTTCTTTTAGACATGCTAAATCAAAGTGAAGTGTTCGTTAGCCTTAAAGGAGAAAGGATACATCTTTGCGTCTCTGTTATTATTTACTTTGTTACGCAAAGGATCGAATGATTATTTTAGCTTAGATCTGATGAGGATGCCCTTGGCATTGGAAAGATCAATAAATCAGTCGGATTATTTTTAGAATCACAACATCAGAAACCTTGCTAACAGGTTCCTTTTACTCCTTGCTATAGTAGCATATCGAAAACACAAAGCAACTATAAATATATTATGTGCATTCTACGTGAGCTATTAGAGCGAGGATAAGCTATCGAGATGCAATGACAATCATTGTGATTGAATGACGTGAGAATGGCTTTGTGTGATAACGAATTTGTTTCTTGTTTTTTTCTTGTCAATATTGGTTGAACTGCTTTAGATAAACATTCAATACATTGAAAAATTATAGCTTTATTTCGGATTTTTTTCACACTGAACAAATAACGTCAGCAATTTTGATGACGATCATATGAAAATGCTTTAGTTTCTTTGCCTGCCTGAGGATTTTGTAGCACTTAAAAGTAGAATAAGCTACATATAAAATATCTCTCGTTATATCCTTGTGCCAAAAGCGGCTTCACAGATTTAGAAAAGGAGAGAAAAAAATTGAACACCTTACAAGGTCAAACTTTTTTATCATGAGTGTGTCACCCACGCTCCATGGTTTATACTTATAACAAATAATGAAAGATATATACATAAAATACAACAACAAACTTTTGTGCCATTAACTCTTGACGTCAATCTCATCTGTATTTTTTATTGCACATTGTGAAAAAAAGCATTCTTCCATAAAGTTTTGGAACATCTAGAATAATAGATGTCTGAAGTTTTGGTGATGTCAAAACTCTCTGCACCTTGTTTGCCTTAATTTGATAATGAGAAAGAAAAAAAGAATGCTAGGATTCCCTTGCCAGTGACACCACTCTCCTTTTGAAACCAAGGTTGGCTGAAACTAACATTTACAGGGATGTGATGGTGGTCAGAGCAAAAAAATGAAAACCTTTCCATGTGAAAATGTTGTCCCTAAGACTGCCCTGACTTGCAAAAAATATGCCTCAAATGTTTATTTTTGGTGCTGTTATAAGATTTCTGGAATGTTCAACGTGGACCCAGTCTACCCATGACTGATTAAATCAATGATGGATTTGTCCCAATTGTCCCAGCCCGGAAGAACCATGGCCCTTCAATGCTGTCATGGAATGTAATCAAGATTGCACCCTTCATGCTCTGGACGGCAGGCGAATTAACGTTGTCCCAGTCTGCTCCTGTTACTGGCCATTCTCTTCTTACTGCTAGATACTGTCTCTTGTTGTTGATCCTGAAATAGACACAAAGTGAATGCAACTATAAAGACTTATCTATCCATGTAAATTATAATTCGGACAGTCTATAACTCGACGACAATATCATGAGGCAAGGGGTTCAGGAGAACCTGAAAGCCAGTGACAGTAAGCCTTTACAATTGGTTCATTTTCTTTCTATTGCAAAAGGTCACTGGTAATAGGCGCTCAATTTCTTCCCCAGTAAGTTTAGAAACTGATTCTCCAAGGTGTTTGTGATAATCAATGCCATCTGTCCATTTCTGTTCGAACTGAATTTTCTGCTCTCTAAAACTGACCTGGTTTCTAAGCAATGCCTGGTAAGCTGCCTGCTTTTGCATTTGTACCGGCATTCCACTTTGCCTGTTGGTCAACTGGTCATATGCATTGGAGGTGCGCTTTGGAGGAAGAGGGGGAGGCAGGTCATCTGGGGGCGGGAATTGCTGAAAATCAACACCAAAACAAAACTTAGAGATGCTGTAGTCATGGAACGGGAACATAGACTCTGTAGTCATGGTACGATCCCATAGACTCTGTACCCATGGTACAGCACCATAGTCTGTAGTTATGGTATGGTACCACAGGCTCTGTAGTGACCCTGTGTGGGATTGCTCCATGCCCATAAATTTTGAAAATGTTATCATATTCCTTTGTTGTTTACCATACACAAACTTCACCAATAAAATGGCTGAATAATTTCAATTTGGATCTAACCTGAGGTGAACTTCTGTGAGGTGGAAACGGTCTCTGGGGAATTCGCACACCATGATAAACACTGGAACTGCCTGTCACCAATTCTGTATAATCACAGGAACCTTCCTCTTGGCCGCATGGAGTTGTCAACAAGCCACAATAGTTGGAAATGTGAGCCTTAGGATATAAAAATAAAAAGTGTACAGATTGCACGGAATGATCCAGTTCCTTTGATATTACAATTGCCAAAGCACATATGGTAATTACATATTGGGCTGAAGCAGAGCAAAGATACAAGGTATAATGATAGCTTCTGTGTGCATTAATGTGTACTCTCTGCTGTATTCTACATTCTAGGTGACCCTGCACTTTCGGTTACCGGCTGGCAGCACAGTTCATCAGGTCTCAAATCATTTGTCCAATCTAGTGGCAATGGCAAGAGGTAAATTTAGAAATGGGATATGACTTACTGTTTGATGATAGCAGACAAGGTCTGCCAGGCTCCTGTGAACCTTGGGTTCCCCTACAATGATGTATTTCCCATTTGGAAGCTGATCAACCATATAGTGACGAATTCTGTCATCAGCTCTGAATAGACACAAGACAATAATTACATGTATATCATCAGTTGAAAATTGCGACACAACAATAGTGCAATGAGCTTATTTCATATAAAGTATTCTCTTTAATTAGTACAGCATGGTAGGCCCTACAATGTGATAATACATCTTCATACTTACTTGAAAGACAAGCTGTATCCAAATCTGCTTTCACTGACCCTGATCAGGAATGCTCCGACAGGTTCATCCTTAAGCAGACCTTCTGATTGCCTGAAAATAAGATAACACAACCAGATGTACTGGTAGATAGATCTAGAAGATTGTCTGCAATTTGCTTCAATATATCTGGACATCATCGCCCAAATTACTGTTAAAAAGCTAAAGATATCGCAAAATGAATGCACTGGCTGATATGAGAAACACTTGGTACCTGGGTACCTTTGTGCATTATAAGGTCATAAAGTGAGAGGAGAGCATCAACTTCATTTACAACAGAAGCTGATAACTCAGTGGCCATGATCAACACAACAGTTTGTCGTTCTCTCCTAAACTTGGGAGTGGGAGCGCATCTATCAGCAGCATTACCTCCTTGTAATGATGCCATGGAACCACTCAAAGAATCCACCATGCTGCGATTGGACATTTGACGTTTGTGTCTCCTTGAACCAGCGGATGGAAGCATGCTTCGTGCCTTTTTTACCATACTTGTTGGCCACCGGCTGCTCCAAATGATAATCATCTTCTACGACTTCCTCATCTGAACTGGCCTCTTCCACGTCGTTGGTGACCTGGAATGGAATTTGAATCGATGGATATACATTCAACACTCTCACTCTGGATTATCTTGGAATGCATGTCTCGCCTCCCCAAAAGAAAGGCAACCTCATTTACTTGCACTCACCGTTTCCGGACTGAATGAAAGAGTAGGTTTAGGTTCTTCTGATGGCAATAATATCTCGGGTATAGGCTCATTTCTGCACTTCTTGAAAAAGGCTGCAAGAAAAGATAAATTGTGCAGGTCATTGACAAAGACGAGCAACCTTATGGTATCTGAATCTTGGTTTTATGTCTAAGTTTCTTCTTCTTCTTGACTTCAGAGAACTATTATCCCATCCGACTTATCTACAATTGGGGGACTGGGATTACTGGCCTACTGTACTGTTGACTCCATCTTCGACCAGGGGTGTTCATCAAAATAGCAACAGCTCATTTCATGGTCCAGAGAGAGAGATTGACAGAAGATCGTGTCGAAGAGATGGAAGACCACTGCATGACAGCAGTTAGAAACTAGATAGGAAGGAATCTTAACAAAAAGCATATTGCTAAAGCTTGTCAAGGGAGAAGAAATGGAGCAGCTTACTTTCTGGGATTGTTTTATCCTTGATACACATCTCCTCCTGTTTCTGACACCAAGCTGCCCCCAACGCTGCAACATGGCTCATGAATGATGCAGCTTCCAAGTCACGTTGGTGGGCCTCCAGCCACAATCTCTTTACTTGCCGACGGTCAAGGAATCCACGCACATCTGAACAAAATGTACAGATAAATGCTTTGTAAATCAGTTATTGGGGAAGACTTCTTGATATGAACACAAAAGCTGGGTAAATCCAAGAAAACCCCAAAAATCTAGTAATCAAATCACTTCATAACTGGTCCTTGCCCTGCTGTTTCTGTCACTGCTTTGACTTTGACAACTTAAGCAGAGGTCCACTATACATGTAAAATAGACGATGAATATCAAACTTACGTTTTTGGATTGCACGAGACGAGATCTCCAATTTCTCCATTCTCTCAGCCAACTGATCGAGATGGTAGTACTTCAAGAACACCTTCGTTTTCCTGAAATAGAATATGTAAAATCATTGATACTGTGAACCATGACTTTTCCGCAAGTATAATGATATCTTAATTTCCGCAAATACATTGTCAAACGGGAGGGGGGATTACATGACAGAGATGAAGTAATTACCCTAATTGCCATCCAGTAATCTGTGATTTGGCGAGAATATTCCTGCAACTCTCCTTGTCTTCAGGGATACCCATCTGGCAGAGTAAGATTTGATACCTAGAGGAAAATATTTGTGATTAGCCAAAGTTAAGTTCAAATATCCCTTGGTGAAACTTCTATCATGATATCCTTAATAAATGCCATCATGAATGGAAAAAACTAAGATACCAGTAGAGATAATCGTACAATGTAGAAAGCTTAGCAAGAAAAGAAATAGGCCAAAGTAAAATGATTCCAAGTTTGACAACATGACAACATTTTTGTATGAAAGGATACGTCAGACTTAGCAATAATCACAACACTCATGAGAAACAAATATACACAGTGACAACACATACTTTTGCACGAATTCAGCAAACGTGGGTCTTATAGCAAACCCTTCTCTTCTTATCTTGGTCGTCTCCAACATGCCTGTATACAGGAGCTGAAAGAGCAGGACAACATACACGTAGAAACCAGACGAAGCACACATGACAAGCAGCACATCTTGACAGCAATAGAGTTGACAATACTATGGTATGTCCTATAAATCGTATGCTCCTCTGGGGGAGGGAAAAGTATGCAAGATTAAAGAACCATCAGCATAGGACAAGGCAGCCTCATTTACACCGACTGACAAGCACGAGCACATACACTAACAACAATAAGCATAATACAATTAGCAAATAATACATGTAGTGCAGACACGCTGTAAGTACATTTCGCTTGGGACAGCCAAATCTGACTCAAGTATAGTGAATCAAGTACACAGTGTTCCTACCTGTCTCTCCACATAGCCATTGTCATAGAAGTTGGCCTGCTTCATGGTGTTGGGCTTGATACAGCGGATGAAATGAGGCACCGCTGCTGTCATCCTTTCCATCAAAACTTGAAGCGAATTCTGTTTAAAAACAACACAAGCTATTTAGATGAGAGTGTTCACAAGGTAGGTAGTCAGGTGTGTTGTCTGCCTGGAAGAATGCAAAATCAGATACTGTTTGGGAATATTGGTAATGACTTGGCTTTCACTCTCACAATCACCACATTTTACTGTGCATAACATTGTAAACTGGTTGCACATACCTTGAACTGACCACCAACAGTAACATTCCTTTTGCCTGCATCTTTTGCTGGAGCTTTGGATCCCAACTGGAAACAAGAAACGGCAGATTAAAATGGTTGTTATACATTGTGTGTACAAGTACAACAAATGCTGACCCGGTTGCTCTCATCACATGACCCTAACTGAGCCAAAAGTGAGTCCTCCTAAAGATCAATCAATCGTAAGATGTTTATCAACACCCCACTATTCTTGTGTTGAAATGCCTTTTGAAAAGCGATTGATTCTTTGCCGTGGCATGTACCTTTCGTTTTGTGCTGCGGGTCCTCCCTCTCGATGTTCTGTTCTGCAGAGCAAGGGTCCCAGTCCTTGTAATCGTGCCTCTGAATATGAGCCTTATGAGATCATTGTGACTGTCCTGTAGCATCTCCATCACCCCGCTGGGCAAGGTATCTCGGTTCTTCTCTAACCATTCATCAGAGCTGTACTCAACCAACCCTGCGTAGTGGGCGATCTTGAACAGGTTACTCGTTGAGTCTTTCGATTTGGTGTAATAGTTTGTTTTGGCAAAATTCTGATTGAATTTCTCGACAAGAGAGTGGTCTGTGGCCTGTAAAGAAATTGAGAAAGAAAGCTTGCTGGATCAAAGCATGAAATGAGATCAAGGTTAGAGCTATGGCTCATTTGAAAAGTCTGACTAATGAGATTATATTGGGCAAACCAAAACAAGCAAAGGCCTTCGTCTTCAATTGATGACTTCTTGTTCTTCTTCTGCATTTGATGAAAGTCACAGGTATTTCAATATACCTCAAATTTGCCTCACCTTTGGAAAGTAGCTCTCCTCATCAAGCAGTGCTATTAGTCCAATGGGTTTGACCAAGAAGAGATCCTGAAATCATAAAGGGAAAATCCTACATGACTGATTCATATTTGACAGATCCCTGATGCCAATTCTCAGTGTGACAAAATCATCTGCAGGGCTTTCTCATAAGCATGATGACAAATAGGACCACAGTCGAAATGTCACCCTCTATTCACTTAGGACAAGCAAGGGGACACTTAAAAGTAACAGTGTGCATTACATATCAAGTGAACAGAGATATTTTCTAACATCTCAAATTCCCTTTGAAAGCAAGACCCACAATTTCACTTACCAGTAGTGGTTGGTTATCCACATACGTCACCTGGGTACAGTCAATTCCCTCTCTTTCATATTCGACCAACTCCAATTTGAATATGTGCTGGTTGAAGAAAAACTGTAGCTGTTCATTAGCCAGGTTGATACACGCCTGCTCAAAACTGTTGTGCTCGAAATGCTCAAAGCCAAATATGTCGAGGATCCCAATTTCATTTGCTTCATTTGGAGGGAGGGATTCCTGCGGTGCCAGGAGGCAGTTGACCTTGTTGACGATCCAGCTGAATAATCGCCCATACAGAGTCTTGGCAATGGCATCTCGAGCATCTAAAACATAAACAAGCTTTGTGGTTAATCCGTAAGGAAAGAATGACTGACACATGAAGTGTCTACTTATGACTTAGATTGAAACTTATTGGTACCTAGATAACTAAACAAGCTAACTTGGGAGAGTAAACCTCAACCTTCATCAGGACACAGGTCAAGATGACAAAAAGTTTAACTGACTTATGCAATGCTTTACTCATAATGCATGGCAATTACTCTGAAATGTTGAACTGACCTTCTGCATGATCCTTTGTGTAGAACCTTGTGATCGCCTCCCCTCTTGTCTTGGTCACACTCTGGGTCATGCAGTGTCCAAGACTCTCTTGGTTCAAACCCAGTAAGCTCTGAAAGAGCAAGATGCATACAATGAGATCATGACAGCGGCTGACGATATTCTGGTCATCAGGTGTATGGTTCAAAAGGTGTTGCCTGATCATAGTGAAGCAGGTTGTTATTCCTACAATTCACAGAGTGAGACATTACTGTCAAAACACAGTGTACAATCTAGAGAACAACTAAGGTAGTCCCAAATACCACTACGAAGTAAGGTACTAGAATCGTTCTATTCAAGCTGCACAACAACAACCCCTAAAGTCCTCAAGTTGTAAGTCCGATTTAAACTCAACTCACTGCCACAGTCTTGATGGCTCCATTCTCATCTTTAATGTAAGCATGGTCATCATCTGATGCTTCGAAGTCGATGTTCCCCATCGTCAGCACACTTGACAATATGGTGAACATATCCTCTTGCTCCTGTAATCAGAAATCATCAGATGAACATCCAATAGGATCGGATCATCTCCTCATGCCGGATGAAGGAATAATGTTACCAGCAAGCGAATTGCCCAAGACCACAAGTGATGTGCAAGTATCGGGTATCAAACCCAAGAGTAATGCTCGGATCATCAGACATCTCAGCTACTAGACCATGACACTCCTCAGAAATGGACTTACTGGTTCAGTAGACTAGACGTACTCTTAGAGATGTTCCAAATATCACATAATCTATTGCAAGTTGCTTATAAATTGTGCTTACCTCATCATTGAATCCAACCATATCAGCTGCATTCACCAGCTCATCAAATTCTCCTTTCAATCTCTTGAAATGTTTCTTCAAGCTGATTGCTCCATCAGTGAAATATCTGCAAAAAGAGTAGGCATTAGAGAGATTAGTGCCATAGACAACTGAAATGTGTGGAAGATTACTTGCAACAAATACTATTCGTCTGTTGGATGACGACAATTGTACTAACTTATGACAAACGTGAGATGAGATTATAGATGGGTACAAAACTATCATTACCTATAGGTATCACTGTGTTTCAACTGATATTTCTGCAACTGTTCAGGACTGAGTCCAGCGAACATGTAGTAGAAGATATGGAAGTTTTCTTCTCCAGGGCTCTGGCGTACCACACGTGACTTCTCCAGGAGATATTCAGAGATTTTGGCTCCCATGATGGAGCCATGTTGGAACTTCAGCTGTATATATTTGCCAAATCTACTCGAGTTGTCATTCATGATGGTCTGAGCATTACCAAATGCTTCCAATAGTGGGTTCACCTGAAATGAGGAGGAACAATATTTCATAGAATGTGGCAGTGATTTACTTGAAATCTGTGCATTTAGTCACATCCCTCTTTGGTCCAAGGCAAAGTGTGGCCCTACAGTTTACCTACCTGAAGTATCTGCTGCTCAAGCTGAGTATTGCCTTTACATAATTCTATCAGCTGTTTGATGATCAATTTGGTGCTCTCTGTTTTCCCAGCACCACTCTCTCCACTGAAACGTAAAACTCTTGGAATAAGACCCTGGGAGGAAAAGTTGGGTTGCAGGTGTAGGACCATGTGAACCATCTCTTGAAAGGCCACAGCCAATCGAGCTCTGAATCAATGTAAAGATGTTGGATGTGGAAAGATTAAATCAAAACGTTATCACAAAGATTTTATTTTGAAGCGTTCATCGAAACCAACCTTATCAAAATGCATTGATTTTTCTGCGAGGTTAGGCCAGTACCATATCCCAGTAATGCCTGATAAGCAGAGTCTGCAACTGCATAGATATGAGGAGGCAACTGGCCTCTTTTCACCATTTGATATTTCTTGCATTGCTGTCAAAGAAAAAGAGAAAGAATTAAATATCTTGAAATGCAAAGGTTCAACTTCATTATTCGGCCAATCCATTGATTAATGTTTCTGTCAAGGTATTGATTAATGAATGTCCATTCAATGAATAACTGAGAACCATTGCATCCTTAGTAAAGGATAATTCCCATATGTTAGGCCTACAGACAAATGACTGTAATGTCTTTACCTCCTTCCCATAGATTCCTAAGTCTGCAAAAGGATTCACGGACACCAATATGTCCCCTACATTTGTCTGAAAGAAAATTAGGTGAGATATTAAGGGAAGGAACTAGTATACAGTGTCATACAGTTTCCACATGAATGTCTCATTACAAGTGTTCATCCTTTACTGCCCTATGTTCTCAAGAAATCATCTTTAGAATAGATACAAAACATGGCGAATGTCAGAATGAAATGGTAGGTACAAATGAGCCAGGTGGAAGCATTCTTTGACCCGACTGAAGGATCAGTCTCTGCCAACTTTTGCTCTAATCACAAATGCCTATCATTATCGAGGCAGAGAACTATTTGGGGGGGGGGGGCTGTGGGATGACATTGAATTTTCAAGTTGCTGCGATTGTAATTGTTTTGAAGTTTCACACATCGTGACTTTCATGATAGTCCAGACAGTGCCTGGCACATCACATGAAACAGACAATGCAAGCCT
This sequence comes from Lineus longissimus, assembly GCF_910592395.1. Taxonomy (NCBI): domain Eukaryota; kingdom Metazoa; phylum Nemertea; class Pilidiophora; order Heteronemertea; family Lineidae; genus Lineus; species Lineus longissimus. The sequence goes on along the minus strand of NC_088309.1, from coordinate 25,491,580 downwards.
AAGGTAACACCCATAATACACAAACAGTGACTCACACATTTCATACACAGTCACTGTAGTGTACCCACAATATAAATGTGTGTGAAAAAAAGGACAACATTTTACTCACATAAATCTGTTGCCTTTCATAACGAATTTTGAGTTCATTTAGTAAAATCTTTTCGTCCAACTTGGCAAGAGTGGCAAGATCATCCGTCTCCCCAGGCGCAGCACCCTCAATCACTCCAAACATTTTGAAAAACGGTGGTTTTTACAGCAAATTTTGATTTTTAGCAGACACTTATTTCCTGGTGTGGAACACCCCGAATGATGTGACGTCATTTATTGGAATTCCCAGCAGTGGAATATAACCAGCTGGATGAGGCATCATAACCTCATGAGAGACATCTTTTCAGTTGGACGGCACCGAGAGTCTTTACAGTAAGATATAAACTAAGGAATGGATGGCTTCGAGAGATCAGTTGGAGACCATCTTTGAAATGGATGGCACTGAGCAGTCTTTACAGAGAGGGATGGATGGGCTCAGAGAAGCTACAGCAGTATGGGATGGGTAGCTGAGAAGCCTCTCTCTGTACAAGACTATCTGGTATTATAATATCAGACCAGTTGGTCAGTCAAAGCCATTCAGAAAGTGTGGTTAGAGTTCCATGAGAATCTTTTTGCAGCTGGTGCCATGCTTGCATGAAGGCAAGGGTTGAGGAAGACAACTATGGAGAGACGACTTATCAGAGCATATCTGATAAGCTGATCGACTGACAGGTCACAGACAAAGAAAAAGGCATATTACAAAATATTTCAAGTGTATTGCATTCATATTCTTTTTATATTGCATACAATTAAACATACATTCATCATACATTTTCTGAACAAGCGATCAAAATGAAATTTATCCCGGAGGAAGTCCCAGCCTGAACGTATGCTTACCAAGATCCTATTGTTCTCGAACATGCCATGACACAATCTCTTAGTACAACCTGGGTTGTATGAGACACCCAGTGATGTGCCGAGTACTCTCTACATACATACATACAGATCCGTTTTTGTTCTTCTTGCAATTGAGCCAGTAGTCTACCTAGCAATTCGTCAACAGTGAAGTGAAGTGAAGGGGGTTTATAGAATCACAGACAACAGATTAGACCAGCATGAGCCAAACAGGAGTCAGTGGACTTGCAATTCAAATGGCACTTTTAGTTTGTGTTCTATACAAGGAGCGTCTGCTACTGCGTTTGGTTTCGGGTTGAGCACAGTTCTCCTTTGGTTGACTTCTTACTGCCGTGTCTGTTTTTTCACACAAATCAAAATCCAGATTTTCATGTAATTTGAGAATTGGAGACTGTAGCAAGTGAGAGAGAGCTCGGGCAGTAATGTTGGGAGAATATTTCTTAGGGACACTTGCGGTACTCTTTGGCGACTCCTTTTCAGAGTCGGATTGTTCAGCTACTGAGTAATGTGGAAAACCCGCCTCTTCCATTTGCGGGCTTGGATTTGAATGGGTTGGACTACGTGGTAATCTGTTAAGTTTTCGTAATGCCTCAACGCGATGATGAGAGGGTGAAACGGGCACATTAGACTCTGCAACAAGTTTCTGGTGATGGAAAAGTGATTTTCTCGGCGACTGGACATTTTCTGACATCACTGACAGAGCCTCAAGACTCTCCTCATCTTGCTGGGAGAGATTACTTCCTCCTAGAAGCATGGACCCAGAGGAACAGCGAGATAGTTGCGAGCTCCTCAGCCCTTGTCGGCTGTTGGACTCCTCGGAGTGATTAGAAATGCCTTGGGCACTAGAAGGTTTGTGGGTCTGATGTAACAGTGTGCTTCTCAGCTCCCTCCGGCCATTGGAATCCTCAGAATGATTTGAAGCACCGTGGGTATGAGAAGTTTTGATAGAATTTGAGAGACCTGATGGAACTCCGGAAAGACTTAGCGAATGACGCAAGTAACCTGATGGTGTTCCTTGACTTTTCTTAGTGAACGAAGTATCACTGCTGAATCCACAGGTTGTCTCATCAATGTATCGAAACTGTTCTTGACCATTTGATAAGAAGACATCTTCATTTTCAGATGAGAAATAATCAGGACACGACACCTGAGAACTGATGCTCTGCATTTGGGAAACCGGAGATTCCTCATAAGAAGGAAAACCAACACTCTGACCATCACCTCGAAGTACACGTCGCCGCTTTGTTGGTGTCCCAACCAGTTCTGGTTTACCTTTTCCTCCATTTCTTGCCTCCAATGCCCCTTGCCAAGGACAAGCTAATCCTGCAGGCAAATCACCAGTCTTTAATACCTCGCCCAGCCTTTTACGTTTACCAGAACCCTTAACCTTATCATAAGCACCAACAGAACCAATGGCAAGTCTCTTTCTTGGGGACTTGGTAGACATATCAGTAAAAAGCTCCGGAGTGAGACCAGTCTCTTTTGACAGGCCTCGGGTAAATCTCTGGGGTGTAAACAGACACTCTGGGCTAAGATCGTCAGCACGGACAATAGGAGATTCCTGTTGCTGCACCCTTTTACCTGAGACAGAGTCTGCTTTTTCATAGTTTTTTGAGTAACTGTTGTTATCCTTCGTTGTATCCATCAGTTCCTCTGTGTCTTTCAAGGACAATGAATTTCTAGCAGATTTGAAACTTGGAGTAAGGAGAAGCACCGAGTCTACAGATTCAGTATCAGGAGATGCCACGCGCTCTTGTGCAGCACTGCATTTTTGGTCCGCGTATTCAATAACTGTTACACCATCCAATCCCTTCGGACTTGACACTCGACTGTGTTTGCGCACCTTACGATTCAACTTTGGCGACCTACTCTCTTCAGGCGGTTCAGCACTTTCTGCCTCCAGTTTCAGTTGCTCTCCTGTAGGAGACTGTTGAACACTCTTCCGCCTCTTTTTCCGCTTCCACTTATCAAAGGAATCTGGAGTCTTCTTCAACGGATTCGACTGTGGAGTAACATCTGCTGGCTTTGCTAGCATCCTCTCAGGTGTCACGTCCCCGAAACTCAGATGATTCGTCTTCATCACAATAGGACTGTTTCCCAACAGCGGCAAGATACCATCCAAGTTGATAGTCTCAAATTTATCTGGAGTCGTTTTACCCCAGTCGTCGCCAAATAGACCAGGAGTTGTAGGACTTTTTTGTTTACTTTTAACACCAACAGGTGTTCTGATCAACTTGTCCTTTATATTGACATCTTCAACACAAAATGCAAGTGGTTTCTGAGGAGAGTTTTCAGCACCATTCAGAGTTGGTGTCTGTATATCTGATCCAAGGGACTCCAGGCACAGTCTCTTAGCAAATCGAACAGGAGAGCGACCATCTGCAACTGGAGATGAAAAACTTCCGGTTTTAGACTTCAAAATGCTCCTTGGAGTCCGAGGAGACAAAAGGCTACTCATTTCTACAACCTTCTTTTGCGGTGTGCTGAATTTAGATTCAAAAACCACAGTTTTGCCAGGAGTGATCGGTTGACTTGATTGGTCTTGAGCGGACTTGAGCCCAAACAGATCCCTTCTACCATTGCTTCTTCTGAGTTCATCCACAGATTCTGAAGTATCCTTTTTCGGTGTCCTTGTCCTTGTGAAATATGGTGCAGCATGCATTTCCAGACCTCGGCGTTTTGGGGTCTTCTTCCCACCAGAGAGAATAGATTCAGGCCTATCTGGAGTTTTACATGGAGTGTGAGGGCCCATTTCTATTGGTTCAGACCAAATTACTCGTTGTGGCGTTTTTAAACATGAATCGGGAACCACTAGCGTACTTGATGGTGATTTCTTGGGAGTTGACACAGATTCATCCCGAGCGTATCTAGTAGGGGACGTAAGTCTCCTAGGAGACTTAACTGGAGTTTTCTTTGGCGACTCCTGCATGACGCCAAGTAATCGTTTCTTCACACCAGATGTGCGGTGTGGAGTGAGTTTCGGTGGCAGGATTTCTGGCCGAATTTCATCCTTTTCAGGCGAAAATAGTCTTAGTGATCGACGTGGTGTAACCTTTGGCGAGCCTGATATTTTCTTTCCAGGACTTGGGCTGCCAAACTGAGAAAAGAGAATGCTTTTTGCATGTTCCTTGACTACTTTATCAGGGGATCTGAATTCTCTGGTTACAGTTCTGTACTTTTCAACATTCCTCGACTTCTTACTGGGATGATCAGAGTAGAAGGATCTCTTTCTTGTGAGGGCTGGCGCAATTGACATTCGTCTGGGACTTTTTCGCACAGCTGGAAAAAAAGACATGAAATCTGTTTAAGACATATGTGCCAAGTTAGCCTTATATGTGTTTTAGCCAAGGCCAGTTAGAAACTCCATTATAGTGCTAGGGATATCAGCTGGTACCTTATCTTTCGAGTAAGTCGACTAAGAGACAATAACTGACAGCTTGATAAAATCTCTGGGAATATCAAATTATGCTTACCAGCACCTCGCATTGGTTTTTCAGGCGATTCTTCCACAACCATCACTTCAGACTTCATACTCATTCGTCTTGCCAGTTTCTCCATCTTTTCACTATTTCGTAATGACTTTCCCACTTGCTTGTGTTCGGGTGTTTCAGCAACTGTCCGAGTTTTAAGAACTGAAAAAAAACCCAACAATATCAACCATTTCACAAGTCTGTTACGATAGCCCAAAATACTGGTCATATGACGTCACACTGTAATGCAGGTCGATGCAATGCATAACGTCATTGATCCAAATCACACAGTAGTATCGTAACGTACATACTTTTTCAAGGACCTGGATCTGTCCCTCTCTACACAAAGTCACTATTTTAGGCTTCTAAAACAGCACCAAAATATCAAGATAGTTCATCAATTCAACTCATCCAGTGAGGACAAAACCGGTTATTCAGATTGGCAAAGTCGCCATTCCTTACTCAGAATAACCAAAACTTGTCAAGAAAATTACAAACCTTTTTTCTTTGGAGGGCTCTCCCTGACGTGTGCAACATTCTCCATGACAGCAATGGACTGCCTTCTCTCCAGGAGGCGCTCACTTCCAGCGCTGAGGCCGCCCATGAACAGATTACGACGAACCTTCTTTACGTCTGCTGAATCTGAAGATGTAAACAAGGTATGAGGTAACGTTTGCCTATCATCAGAACAATATGGAGACAATATCTTGATGAACTGAACAGGAGAGCATCCCATCTGCAAATGGAGATGAAAACGTCCTCTAGACTTCCAAATGCTTCTAGTCCTTGTTGTACGAGGAGTCAAAATGCTACCCATTTCTACAATCTTTTTTGTGCCGTGCATTGCTGAACTTGAATCAAAGGACCTAACTAAGATCAGACTTACCATCTTCTGTTTCCGTTTCCTTCTTCTTTTCAACTGTCTCAGCCACCATGATTGGGATATCAGAACTGGAAGCGGCTCGGGGCAACTGGAGAGAGAACAGACATTGACAACAATCACACTCATGCAGAAACCTCCTGAGTTCAGAACCTCTCCATTGAAGATAGTTTTTCTTTTGTACAAAGGGTAAGAGTATAATGTAATGTAATCATAGCAGAATTGAAGTTCTTTTCATGTTATTACTTCATAAGGCCTATCACAAATGTGATTTAAACTGTAACTCCTGCTACATCATTGTATTAGTACAGTCGGTGAGACCCTGCAACACTTTGTGTACAACTGGGCCTGACTTTGCCTGGAGGACACATCATTAACTAACCTTTTCCTTCTTAGAGCGCTTTCCCGATCGTCTGCGGCGAGACTTTTGAGCAACTGGCATCATGATCTGCTTGTTACTAGCCATATCACTGACACTCGAGTAACGGCTCACCTTCCTACTCCTGGGAATGTACAAAAGATCAGTAGAACCTTATACTTTTGTTTGCAAAATCAAAAGGATTAGCCACTCATGGCTGTCAATCAAATTTGGCGCCAATAGAACAAGAGGTTTTTAGGATTGAAGGTAAACAATGACCCTGAACAATGGGAGGGGACACTTCCAACACAAACAAACTTTTATAAACCTAGAAATTCTTACCTCGTTCGGACAGACCAAGGGTCACTTGAATCCTCAGAAAACAGCAACTCTGACCTAACAGACGACAGAGATCGAGCAGACGACACCGACCTCACTTGTTTCTCATCATCACTTTGTGAGGATGGCGAGAATAATTGTGGCAGGAATTCAGGAGGTTGCAGCATCAACTCCTCATACAGGTTTGCCATTGTCAAAGGTATCGTTGGAGCGTAGCTAGAATAGATAGACCTGATTAGATAACTTGCCTCATGGGAATCTGATGTGGGCTGCAGGAGTTTGCCACCAATTTGGGTTACTGGCCCAACTGACTCTTGTCTTTGGTCCAGGAGAGGATACCTAGACACAAGCTACTTACTTATATTTCTAACATGAATGGGCTTTTTGCTTGCCCTGGTGAAACATGATAAACTTTTAAAAGGAATGCAAGAGGATAACAGTACTCACTGTTCCAAGAGAACCTCATTTAGGAACCTCTTTTGGATACTACTATCATCAGAGGCAACAGTCATACTGTTTATCATCTTGACGACTTCTTTGATTCTTGTATCATCAACAGATTCCACTTCCTGGCCCTCGGCACGGAATGATTCTTGTTCCATATGCAAGGCTATCTGAACCTGAAATCTGATTGAGAAGAAAATTGAGAATTGCATATTCAGCGCGATCCTCTGGACATCAGCACACTGTCTGTCATCAGTCTTGCAAGGCATCAACTAGACACTCAGGAAATAATGTCAAGTTGATGTCCATTTATCATAAATGTCAGAATGTTTTGTTTTTGTTCACGGAATTTGTGTGTACACTGCGAGCGAAGCAAGATGACTTACTCAGTGACTTGATCCGCTTTCTCAACAGAGCTTGCATTGAATTTTTCTTTCAATGTTCTGGTATCCACCATCAACATGGAATTCATAAGGGATAGTGTGCTTTCTTTTGGGTCTGCTTTGCCGCCCTCCTTGTAGTAATGGTTGACAATCACAAATGCCATCTGTGCATACAGAACAGGCTGGAATTTTCCAGCCAGAACTTTCTCATAGTTTTCTTGAAGATGGGCAACCAGCTCAGTATCGTCTTTGAAATCTAAAAAGGAGAATGAATGGTTTTTCAAGATTTTGAGAAGAAAGTAACAGATTAAAAAGACAAGCTCTTTAGGACCAGTAATCAAAATGTGCGATTGAGAACCAATTCAAAATACCTTTTCCCTCAACAAGAGAGCGGTCTATTTCAATCCTTGCTGGTTTGATCTTTTCTTTTTTCTCTTCCTTTGACGGACTGTTGTCAGATTTCTGCTTCTCCTCCATTATTTTCCTACCCTTTTCAACCATTGTTCGAGCTCTTATCGAAGTGTCCTTTTCATTCTTCAACAGCTTTGGAGCACCACCTGAAAATATGCGCGAGGACATAGGAATTCAGCGCATGAGGTCATATCACCTTATGATTGGGCACATGTCACACTGAATCCCAACCAATCAAGACATTCTCATTTCCTGGACCTTGGAAGTCAGAAGAAGATGTTATTCATGCCAATCCTTGGAACAAAATACTTCTATTCAAAGGTACCCCCTCCTCTCTTATTTGATGATACTGACTACTTAGCAGTAGAATCAGGTATCAGTCAACGTGCTCACCCTTTCCTTCTTCTTTCTTTTCTTCCTGTTGTTTCTCAACTTTTTTCGGATTTGCCCGAGTCGGATCTGGATTACTGGCACAACGATAGAGCTTCTGGAGTTTTCGTATCGTTTGTAATTCCTCACTACCAGGCCCAAGTGACCCGTCCTTCAGGGACTCCACCACTGACTGCATGGTGGCCTGTCTGCAACCCTGAAGATACCAAGGCTCCAAAATGCTGCTGAGCATCTTGGTGTCTGAGTGTTCATTCGACACTACACTTTCCAGATCTGAAAGGAAAAATCAAACGGACAGTAGATCAGAAGAATGGATATGCCTATTGTGCAGGTGATCCTTCTACACTGCACTCTGTTTAATGTTCAGCAGAAACAGCAGTTGGAGAATCTTGACACTAGGAGGACAGAGGCAGACCAGAGGTCAGAGCCAATTCACCACATCTAAAGACAATTGAGTATATGGTGCTTGTCAAACGCCAAAAACAAGATTTACCACAATATAGTCCATTGCTGGAGAAAATGGCACTGCACATAATCAATCTTTTTCTTTGGTATTCTTACCTGATGGCATGGCCTGGTGAACCTGACGAATTGATACACCTTCTAAAAGATGATTGACTGTTCTGTCCAGGAATGACTGCAGTCCCTCATGTTTTGACTCGGCAATCAGTTTGGACGTGAGGAGCTTTTCGACAAATAGGATATGGTCTGGCTTGATGACTGTTAAAGTGGCCGAGACGGAGGTCAGTGGCTGCAGGATAGCTTTCCAACATGTATTGCGTACAAGTGATGTGAAGTCTACCACCTGAAAAATAAAATGAATACAGTTATAACTTAGTTTATCCTACCTTGAAAGAGAAAGGTTTCAATGTAACAATGCACAACTAAGTTGTAACGGTTTATTGGAGCAATGTTCCATCATACCTTATCTTCTAAATAAAAACGTATTTTGAGACCAAAGGTATTATATTAGAACAAAAAGCTATCGGTAACACCTGATCAACAACTTGAGCCCGTGGAAATTTGAAAGTAACTATTTTGAAGTACTCACCAGAGCTAGATTCTGCTTTGAGATTTCAGCCAGAATACTGTAGAAGAGAGCCTCTTTGCTATACTTCTTACTCTGGGTGCAGAGATACACATCAGTATTAGACAAATATTCTAGAGGCAGGGCTCCTCGTTGCAGTGTGCCAGAGACGGCAAGTACCACAGTCGAAACTTTTGCATCTTTTCCACTCTTTAACTGGCCATTAAGACGGTGGTTGAGAGTTTCCCCTTGGTTTAACAAACTCTGTGTGTCTAGGTAACAAACTTGCTTGCCTTTTTCTACAAAAAAAAAGTTGGTTTTCAATTTTAAGTCAATAAAGGTTGAGGTTAAATATTGCTACAGCATAGAGGAACATATCACTGAATATGGGAGAAAAATTACCATACGTATGGAAGAAGTGTGGTAAATTATCTTGTTGGGGTTTAGGGGTTTCAAAAAAATAACTGTCATCTTTTAATTGAAAACAGTTGTAATTATTTTCAATTAGTATTTTGTTTCCCTTGGCCTTGACACTTATTAAACAGCACAAACTGCTTGTACAGGAATGTAAAAGCAAGACTACTAACCTGTTAAGAAGACCAACCCAGTCCCTGCTTTACCATCATGGACAGCGTTTGCAGTTGTTACATTAGCATTCCCTATCATATGGTCGCTAACTGATGAAAACGGTACCAAGGCATCAAGATGGGGAACAGCCACCTTTTCATTTGCAGCACAAGTTCGATCATCTACAGTTCTCAAATTTGGGACAATCTGGCACTGAGTCGGTGAGCCAAGTTGAAGTATAGCACCAAGAGGAATAACTCTCCCTGAGAATTCTTGCAGGACGTCATTGAATAGCTGGAGTCCAGGACTGCTGTGTGGCTGCAAATTTGAAAGAAAGGTCAATTTAGTACATAGTACCTGATGATGTTAGGATAATTTTAGTCTAAAAAAACTAACAACAGTAAAAGTGAGGTCATCTGTTCATCTGCATAAGGACCAAAAAGATCCGAACCTTTGGCTATGCCAACTATCTGGTTAGTATTTTTGCTTCAAAGCGTCCTAAGATCACAAAATGTTAAGTAATGTAGCTAGTGTATACCTGTGTTAGCGACGACACATTCCAAGTCACATCCACTTTTTCAGTCAAATCTACCAAGAATATTCTTATTCTCTTCCCATCACAAATTTCTCGGAGCAATGGTGGAGTTGTGATCCTGTTCAATACGTCTTTTGCCTTGATGTTACTTGAATTTGCCACATCCTCTTCAAACTGTTTTCCAACTGGACCATACATAAAACTGCCTATGTCCTCTTCAGTGTTCGGGCAATGGGAGAACACAAATGAAATGTTTTTCCACCCTTGGGCCTTTGGTTGGGCTTTTTTGTGACGTGACGGACGGACAGGGGACATGATTTCTGGGCGTCCCCATGGGAAGTCATTGGACAAGTCCATCAGTCCATATTTCGTGGCTTCAGAACGGCACCTCACTCCCTTGGAAATGGAACCTTCCTCCATCATCCGCTCATTCTCAAGTCTTTCTTCTACATCGCTCTCAAATACATCAAAGTTCTTTAGATTAAATTCTTTAAAGTCTGACCGTACATTTGGCGATGCCAGGGAGCATGAATTGTAAAAAGTGTATCCCCACCTCAAGTTATGGGAACTTGTTTTGGTTTGAGAAAATACTTGACAGAAATGGGTCAGCAGTTTCAATGCACTCAAACGGATTTGGTTGGCAACTTGTTGGCAAGCCAACTCGTTCTCCTTATTCCTCTTATATGACTGCAAATCGACCATGAAAGCGATTTGAAAAACATCGCCGTCGAACGACATGATTTCTGATTTTGATGAGGATTTTAAATTTTTTGTTCAGCTTCAGCCATTTTGAATTTCGTTCCCTTTACACTGGTCGCTCATCTCTCTCGTATTCTAAGCACACGGAGAAGTCCCGTTCGCGAATTTTTTTTCCTGAGGTCTCGTTAGGGAGTTTTTCCCAAATGTACGCGATGATGACGTGCCCCATTAACACGACGTAACATCTATTTTAAAATCCGTTTCCAAAGTGAATGCATGAGGACAACCCATCTGTGTCGTATATCACTGGAAACGCCCGATTCCCCTGATTCTGCAGTATGTTAAAGGGCATTTTATTTCTTTAAAAAAATCATAAGCGTCGCATTTGCTCCAAGCTCTGTTCACCATCCCAAATGGCAATATTGCCAATTGGGCCGGACAATCACGAAAAACCCCAAATGTTATACATTTCTTCCTGAATAATTCTTACAAGGACCATTCTCCCATGAAAGACAGTTGCTTACGCTACACAAATATAAAAAAAAATCGAGGGTCAACCATTGAACTTTTGAGATATGTTGAATTTTGCACAAATCAGCGAAAAACGCACCAACTGGCACTGGACGGCCTTACAACACGGGGCCGACGCACATCCCAAGTTCAGTGTACACATACGTTGGCCAACAACAGTAAATGCGTGCTTTCTTGTTAGCCGCCTATTGAGTAGCGCTCTAGGTTTCAGAAACTCCGAAAAAACATGTCTTTGCCAAAACAACTGCTGCATCAACACTGACATACTGTGAGGACAGAGAAATCAATGATTTTAGGAACTACGGTGAGGGGGGCTCCCCCATGTTAAACAGTTGTGTGGGTTCACTGGAGCTTGCATTTTCTAACTTGTCCCCATATTCCTTCAAAGGTCTGTACGGAATGTTTCTTGCCAAGTTTACATTCAATGGTTAAGCTTAACGACGATCACAACCAAAAGTGAAAATGGCAACTTCCTCTCCAAAAGGTGGAAGGAGTCGCCTCCCAAGTATTTGCAAGCAGGATGCGGCTCCTCTCCAAACCCTCATGCATATGGGGTTTCCTAAAGAAAGAGTGTATGTTCTGGCTTTTAAAAATATACAGTTCATGGTGGTTACCATTGTCGATTTTGTGTATGAAGTGCGAAAAGTCAAATTGAAATGTGAAAAATGTCCTATTTCTCTTCCTCTTCCTCTTTCAGTTTCACTTAGTCTTTGATTTGGTTGAAATCCAATCCTCCTTGACATTGTCTTTAACTCTGTCCCCTACATGGCTTATCTGTGCATGCAGTCTTGGCTTCAATATACATGTTATACATGTAGATGTTGACTCAGTTGAGCTGGCCTGTTATACCGGTATACTCAAGTGAATCTGGCACACAGTAGTACTAGTAGGAGGAGCTTTGGAAGAGGCGAAAGGCTCAAAGACGAGATGTTGAGCAGTTGGGGATGGAGCTGGTGAAGGGTAGGACTAGGAGGGCCATGAGAAGTCAGTGAGTGTCTCCCAGTTGGAGCAGAGAGGGAGCTGAGGAGAGGGCGGCGGGCCAACGTTCCGTGCACTCTCTGTCATGTTCGGTTATGACAGTATATGAATACATGGAATTGACCATAACAATCCATGTATTGACAATAGGTATGACATGTATGAATAGTGACTTCAGTGACCTCAATGAACACAGAACAATTTTCATTGTATTCATTGTCTTTGGTTCCACTTTTTCAGGGAGAAGGCCCTTGCTGCAACAGGCAACAATGGGGTTCAGCTGGCAACTGATTGGTAAGTTGCTTCTTGCTATTCCACAGCCTAGGGTGGCTCAGGAGGAACACAAATTTGATATAATTTTTCATCGGCAGGCACTTGACATGTCAGTATACAAAGTTCAGCTTGGGACAGAGACCAAGTGTTGGCACTTGGTCAAGTGTACTGGGACATGCCACAGAATAATTGTTTGGTAAATTTCACTAGAATTGCGTTGAAGGTCTACAGATCTTTTTCATGTTCTTCTACATAAATGCTCTGTGCTTTGATAACAATTATTGAATCACTTTCAGGTTGTTATCCCACATAAATGATCCATGCCTTGATATGAACACTCCAAGAGACTACTTTGTCTACTTGTGCCCAAAGGGTAATCTGTTGCGAGATTTGCAAGATTTCTGGGTGACTTCTGCTGCTAAATGTGGGCGGAATAAGGCGCATAACTACTTCCCTCACATAACATTGTGTCCTATGTTCAAGGTGAGTGACTGTAGTCTTTAGCGAGATTTCGTCTTTATTTTCAACTCCTAATTAATTGCAGCGGTATCATATGTTTTGTTTTTCAAATAATAAGAATACCAGATTCATCCAGTCTTCCTTGTTTGTGACCTAATTACATTTCCTGTGGCTTAGCGTTAAAGCTTAAAATACAATTGTTGTAGCATGTTATTATTTTTATTTTAACAGGTAGAGGACTCAAAACTTGACGTGATGGTGAAGCTCTTCGAAAAGGTGATTGACAGATTCACCAATGAATCTCATAGACTTGGCTTAGAATATTTTGCATCAGATAATTTTATCGGAATGTTTGTAACAGAGGAGGGTGAACGATTTATGAAGAAAGTGGTGACAGACTTAGCAGAGGAGGCCAAGACAATAGGTAGGTCACGGTACTGGGTATGTAATTGAGAGAAAAAATGGCTAAACAGTGTAACCTCCCTTAGCAGACACCTCTTTTCGCAGGACACCCTCTTTAATAAGGACACTGATTTCAAAACTTAAGATTCTGATAAATGCTAAGTGGATGAGAAGGCTGAAAATGTCCCACTTGCAAAAATCTTCTAGTTGTTAAATGTTGGTATTCAACTGTTTTTGCAACTTTGCCGTTAATTGCATTTATCCTATTTTTTTTCAGGCGTAACGCTAGAAAACTACAAAAAACAGCTGCACTTGTCACTTGCCTATAAGTTCTACCCAAAACACAAAGCCATGTTGGAGAGTTTGGCCCATAGGGTCAATACAACTGCTCAGACTGGATGGGATTTCAGACTGTACTCAAGAGATCCGAGAAGTCGGGATACAGAGGTATGTGGTGTGCTTGTAGCAATCTCTATGATGCTTTTCAGCACCTTTTTTCCTCATTTGGAAGAATTGTGAATTCACTACTGTACTATATACTACTTTAAGGTTAATTTGTATTTAAACGTGTAATTTCCACTGTGGACCTCTGTAATCAGGAAAGTGACCCACTGAAATGATTAACTCCGCAAAGTTTCTCTGAAGGCAGCACTTTGGTATCTCAATCATTTAAGCTGTACCATTCTCTATCCTGTTTCAGGTTAAAAAGGTCCTAGGTATAAACAGCGCATTTTACCCCGATGAGCTGGACCTCTTCCCTGGAGACTTTATCCTTGTGAATGAGAAAACAAAGGAGATAGATGGTTGGAGTGAGGGGACGTCTTGGCTGACTGGGATATCGGGCAGGTTCCCTTTGGCTTATACGGAACCTACAGCAGAGATGGATACATGGATAAAACATGTGCAACGACCATAGTGAGTGATACTTACTTTTGAAAATCTTCTATCATTGATTAAGGCATCTGTGACTGGATCAGAAGATTGAAGGCTTGTGTCTTGCTTGTAGCTCTTTTAGAAGAAGTATGCAGATCCTCAGTATTATAATGTTTCTGTGTTGTTAATTGCTCGATCTCGTGTTTCAGTTATGCTGCTGCCTGCAGCGAGCCTGAGCCAATGGAGAATGAGGTATCAGTTTATGAGACAATATACAACAGTCACACTACTAATAACACTCCTGAACTACTCAAGTCAACCGTCCCAATATATGCCAAGGTAGGTATCTAAACTTTACAGCAGGCCAGTGATCCAAGTAAAACTTATATAACAAATTTTGCAGCCTCTGCATGAAAAAGTTTCAATTCCTCAAATCACGTAATTTTTTAACCCAAAGATGAACACTACCTGAGGTCACAACACTTAGAATATCTGATGTGAATGTCATCTAATCAGATACTAGACTGAAATTATCTGTCTGTTTTTGGTGTTAGGTTGACAAGACGGCAAAGGCAAAGGCACGTGAAACTAATGCTGTTGCAACAAACAAGGAAAATGGTCCCCGTCATGTTTATGTGTTAAGACATGGAGAGCGGATAGATTTCACATTCGGTCGACGGTGGTTGGAGGAATGCTTTGACGAACAAGGTAATTATCTCTGTTTTCAGTCTGTGTGATATGGGTTTTTTTTTATGTGAACTGAAGGTTACAGTCCCATTCGCAATTGTCATCCCTAAATTTGCATACGTTATGTGCAATGTTCACATAACTTACATGCAACTTAGGCACAAACTCTTTGTGTAGTTTGCACAAATACTCTGACCACGATCTACTTAATTAACCTTCCTGGGAGTTCTGCACAATCTACATGCACCTTTCGCATTCTCAAATGTTCATGACTTTTTCAGGAAATTACTCCCGGCAAGATCTAAATCAGCCAAGAACAGTTCCATACAGAAGAAAGAAGTATGCTTACATCAAAGACTGTCCACTTACTGAGTTTGGCGTCTTCCATGCTAGAGCTACAGGTAAATAGTGACATTTTATGCAGCAGAGAAAGATGTGATTTTTAGTTGTTTCAAATATTCTCTGGCTGGATGATGACGTTGTCAAATCTTGGTGACAAAAACCATATTGGCGGCCTGTAAGGTGTGTATTTAGGTTCTGTTAACTTCTGCTTCTGTTTATGAGATGTGTCACTAAATGAATCTGATCAACTGGAATTACTGTTAAGAAGAAAGCCACCTTGATGATATCTTTGTTGTTGCTTGTATGTTGTAATTTGCTTTTCAGGAGAGGCAATGAAGGAAGCTGGGGTTCAAATCGACTTTGCTTATGTGTCGCCTGCTTTAAGATGTGTACAGACTGCGTCTGCTTGTTTGGAAGGTAAGACAAAATCATTTCAGGGATGTCATTATTTATTATGCCTCCCCCCAGCCCATCATTAGCTCTTCGTTTCTATCAAGCAGGAAGTTATGTGTGCATCTACTATACATGTAAACACACCAAATTTAGGCAGGAATTTATCAGTATCAAGATGGATCTTGCACAGCTATTGAGTAACAAAGAGTTGTTGTGGATATCATTGAGAATATCTTATTTCTTCTAGGGATGGGCTTGAGTACATCAGTACCTCTCAGGCTTGATTGTGACGTCTTCGAATGGTTAGGCTGGCATAAACAAGACATGCCCGAATGGTTTTCTCCTGAAGAGTTCAA
Organism: Lineus longissimus; assembly: GCF_910592395.1. NCBI lineage: Eukaryota > Metazoa > Nemertea > Pilidiophora > Heteronemertea > Lineidae > Lineus > Lineus longissimus. The sequence goes on along the minus strand of NC_088309.1, from coordinate 25,475,841 downwards.
GGAATTGGGCTACAACATTGACCTGAGTTACGTACCTCAAATGAAAACCTCTGACTTGAACCCTGAGGAGTCAATAGAAGCGTATTACAACAGGAACCATGTGTTTGTCAGGAAGTTGATAGAGAATCATCAAGCAGGTGAGACCAGTGTACCACGTGTTTGGCAGGAAACAAGTTGAGTGGTCAGCATGTTGTCCAGTGATGAAGCCTGTTAATGCCTCGGTGACAACACTTATAGGTTCAGCAACCATATTCGTTGTGCTAAAAGGGTGATACATGTAGCTAGCGTATACGTAAAACTGTCTGGTGTTAGCTGGCGACGGGTAGTATCATTGATCTATGATTAGTCAATACAGCTCATGTTCTTTTTCAGTTGGAAACATATTCATTGTTGGTCATGCGGGTACAATCGACACGATGACGAGGCAGCTCACTGGCCGCACTCCTGTCCTCAACGACAAGTTTTTCCAAATGGTGCAGAACATTCCCTATTGCTCTCTTGTGCACTGTAAAGAAAGTCAACAAGGTCGAAAATGGTCGTTAGTGGAACCTCCAGTGCTGCCGATGACAAGTAGAGGCAATAAAAAGTTCAATTGGAGAGTAGTTTTACAGTATTAAGAATTTAGCATGTTGTTTTGTATCTGTGATTATGACTTATGTATCTAAAGTTAAAACAATAAAAATTGAATTTAGAAGTCTGGAATAGTTTCAATCGGACAAACGTGAAATAATGCAAGCATGATAATAGTGATACCGTATCTTCAGACATGTCAGAGGCTGACATTTCTTGGCCACTCATGAAGAAAAGGATGAATTACAATCTGCTCTGTGGAGTAAACTTTCTGTTAAATTGGGGGGGGGGGGGAGGGGAAGAGGCCTACTCTCTGTACATACTTGGTAGTCCAGGAACAGGAAGGCAGATTGACAGACAATATACCCATGGATAATCTATACTTCCATATTTCCTTGGCATTGTTCTTCTTAAAAGGCTGTTTTAACTCATCAAAATCTGCTGCTTGACCGAAAGCTTTTATGCCAAAGTATTTTTGTATTTTGTACCTGGTTATTATAGATGTTGTAGTTCTGGGGTAGTGCAAAGTTGTCTGAATTATGTCTGGTTGAGTGATTTGATGTTTCATGTATGTTGTACCGTTGCCCTTTGTTTTGTAAACCTTGTTTTAAAAGTAGTCCTCTAGTTACAAAACTTCCAATGTTTGTTATGGTCTGCTTGCTCTATGCTGCTTAGATCTCCAATCATCTTGAACATTTATCTAGAGTACCCTATACCAGATTGAAAATGAGCAGATTTGTGAGTGAATGTTAACTCTTGATGGCCCAAAATGCATTCAATAGAATCTCCGATAGAATTGTTACTTGAGTGAAAAGTACAAGTCTGACATGTACAAAGGTATTAATCTGAATATATAAGCAAGAATCGTAGACATATTATATCATTGTCAGGTACATGGCAGTGGGGTCAGTACTTAGTAAGCTTTTGTTTGTCATCTGCATGTAGTTCTGAAAAATATCATTGTCTGTCTGTAAATCACACCACACACTGGCAAATAAATCAAGACTAATAGCAAGTACCACAATTGGCCTTGCTGATTGGTCAAAAGAGTAAATGACTCAGACCACACAACACTTTCACTCTGACTGACTTTTGATTAGGTTGCCTGTTTTCAAGGCCAGTTGATCTTGGTAAATGCCAGTTTCCTATGTTAATATTTTATCAATCACTTTTCTATGAAACTCAAGATTATTGTGATGCACACACAAGTAATTTAGTGTTGTGTTTTGCTAGTTTGTCGAGCAAACATGTATAGAATTGTATAATGGTGCTGTGTATGATAGTGTAATTGTTACCATTATATAATATAATTGAGATTTTATTTTGTTATGACTATTTAGAGAAGAGGAACAGTTTTTCTGATTTAAATATTCTCGAATTTTGTGAGGGGGTTGACTCAAACATGGTTGGCAGACCAGAACACTTTGTGAAAAAATTTCAGTTGCAATATTTTACAAGGTTTTCATGATCTCGGCAAAGTCGAACAAACTGATCATCATTGAATACAGAAATACTTAAAATGTTTGCATGCCTTAATTTTACAGTTACCAGTAATCGCAAAAATATGTGCTCGTGGGAAAGAAAATGTAATTGAAATTACCGTTATAGGGTTGTCAAAATGTGAAAGGGAGGAAATGGTGCCCCCCTGGCAGGGATGGTTCATCCAGTTACCCCTCTAATGCACAATACCAAAATAGATGATTCCCAGGAGGGGGTCTGGGGGCGTTGAAACATTGCGGTTGCAGAGTAATCAACTTCTTTGTTAAGCTGTACTGAGTGCAGTCGTTTAGGTGCTTCATACACTTTTTTCCCTTGATATTTCACCACTGATGAGAGTAATGTAAAGGAGTCATTATTCTTTGTCTTCTTTGAATTTATCTACTGCTGATTCTAATTCTGATATTCATGTTTACAATATGTCATGTGCATGTATCCAAATGCCACAATTTGCTTGTCTTTGTCGTAGGATGTGTGAACTAATGAAAAAAAAGGACCAAATGTTGATACATGTAATCAACACAGGTGATACCATCTTGACTTTTATGTGTTTGTAGTAAATCTGTTGTGTTGTGAGTTGTGCTTCCACTTTGCCACCAACATACATGTACATGTAAACTTTAGATCTCATATCATCTATCCAAGAGGGAGACTAATCATTTGCTAGGGGGGGGGCAAAATTTACAATCTGAAGGCAGTTTCAAATTTTTAGCTACTTATTGTCAGTATTTAGGACAAAAGATTTTTGCCAGTTTAATATCTATGTATGAAGCTGGACTTCTGATTAGAAAGAAAAATTTACTGTAATCCGGATGCTGGCAAGCTTCCTTCGTGTTTATTCAAGGTTTTATTTGTAATCAAGAGCAATTCCAATTCAGTTCAACTTACCAGATCTAATGTTGTTATGGTAATAAAGTAAACTTTCCTCTAAACGGGCTGTGTGCATTTGTTTTTTCATTTTCCATCACATGTCTGCAATGACAGATACTTTTGAGAAGTCTGTTGCGAACAGAATCTGTATAGGGTGTTCCAAGAAAGAAATAGAGCAACAACCAAAGGGGTAACGGTATTCGGAGCAATATCACAAGGTGAAGGACCAGTTCTGTGCAACCAAGATGTATACGCAACGAAGGAATGAGGAAATCAAGAAATTCAACAAGATCTCCAGGATGTCACATTTTCAGATAGTCAGGATTAACTAAAGCAACAGAGAATGGGTCATAGATTCGTTGTGATCTAGTGTTGTGACAAGTTTCTCCAAGGGTAGCCTGCTTGAACTGCTTTTATATCTGCAGAGAGGACTTTACGTGGGGATGTCGGGAGTTGTCATTTGTCTCAGCAGCCACAATCTTTCCTTCTAACCTCCTCTGCATGATATGAGGGAAGCCCATAAATGGGCAAGTGCAGCATGGGGCCCAGAAAGGGAAGATATCTGTCTCGCCAATCAATGACATCTTTCACCATGTGCAAAAAAGTGACATGAAATAAGTATCTCAATAAAAATGCAATTTATTATAAAAATGTATCATAAAGATGCCGAGGAGCATAGAAAATAATAATATATATACATGTAGTTGGAACAGAGCTCAGTTTACAGTGGTGAGACTTTAAGCATCTCTCTGACGAGAATTATTGGCACGACTTCACATTTATCTGTGTACCAATATCTATGTCCAATTATTCAAACTTTGGTGTCTCCCCCAACTGAATCATCAGATCTGCCAGTTCAGGATCTTTCGCCCAATTTATTCCACTCGCCGATATAAGTCCTTGAAAAAGATGTCTCTCCACTGTGATTTTATCCACCACCTTTGATAGATTTTGCTTAGCACTGAAAGAGGAAAGATAGGAAGATAAGTTTAGCTCAAAGTCATAAGCTTGGGTTTATAAGCTCCTCTCCATAAGGGTGCACATCATACAGTTTTCTAAATTGCGCCAATTATGGTTCAGTGATTCCGAGTTTGAAATACAGATATTGCAAGGATGCAGGCGATTTGCCAAGTTTCTCGTCGGAAATACTGGAATTACGGTGAATTTTGGTGATCTTATCTTACACCCTTGATACTGCTACAACAAACCATTGTCTACGTTTAAAGTTCTAAAAATATATGTATTTAGGACATCCAGTGACTACTGAAATACTTCTAAATTAGATTCTTATAACATACTTCTGCACTTCTGGATATTTCTCAATCTCCTTCCCTAGTGGTGCTTCTTTCTTCTCTTTGATATCATGCATACGCTCTCTATTTTGGATCTGAATCTCTGAAATGTGTAACAAAAAACTTATAGTATGATAAAAATGAAGCTGACACACTTCCAATCATCAGATCGACCTAATTATAGCCCTTATTTTTTCAGTCTTTGGTTACTTTTTGACACCAACAGAACTGAAATAATCTGGATTCTAAACAATTCAAAACAAAAACTGACCCCTGTTTTTGGATCTCAGTTCCCCCAGTTGTGCCTTCTTTTCTTCCAGTTTCTTCCGTTTTTCAAGTATTTCTGTCACACAATATGTCTGCTGCTCCAAGAGTGTCTTGATTGATCTGATTTATAAATAGAAGAGGAATCATCAAGAGTAATATTTGTATGCAGGTAATGCTTTGTTCCCTTCATCTCACGAGGTAAAATATCACATAGATAAAGCAGTTTTGAGAAGTACATGTAGTTGGGGAAGGCAGATTCTTCCAGGCCTTGTTCTATAGACTGGCGGCCTGCACAAGATTATCACACAATTACCATTACCCTATAACTAGTAAAAAAGTTATCTTTTAATATAAATAACAGTCTATCTTTAAAGGATGAAGAGAAATTAGCCAAATTACCTCTGCTTTTGATTGTCAATGACTGGTCCATCTCCAGCGCCATCCTGCACTGCATGTGGGTAGAGATATTTCAGCAGTTCTGACCCAAGCTGCATTCTGAATTAATGAGATGAACAAATTCCTCATAGATGAACAGCTACAGGTATCCCCCTGAATCAGGTCCCCCTTTCCGGAGGATTTGAACCTTCTGCTCAGAAAATGAGCTAAAACCTCTACAGATGTTTTGTCACAGTTTAAAACTGAAAGTAACCCAAGGGGATCAGGCTTCAGACATAATGAAACTGTTTTTTAACAGATTTTCAAGACCCCTTCAAGCCATGTTTCTATCTGACAATGAAATGACAAACGATTGGAGTACTCTAGGAGCATACCTTTTCACAATTAACTGCTTGCTTGACTGCACTGACAATACATCTGCCAACTTCTTCTGCAAAGCAAGTATACTGAAAAAGAAGAGGTAAAAGTTCTTTTATTGTTAATTTCCTCCTTCTCCTTTAAACTAAGCAGTTAGTTTCTGTTCTTTTAGACATAGTTAGTTTCTCTTCTCTCTGGACTATATATTTTCTGGTGAAAAAACTATTTCCGTCTAATGACAGAATGTGATGGGAGGGTTGTCATGTGCATACAGATCTGAGTTCGAGATGACTCTCACCTTGGAGCACCCAACTTCATGAAATTGACCTGAGACCGAATGACAAGTTTTATGTGGAAAGTCTTACTTTTCTTTCTGTAGCTCTGGATCCTGAACATCATTTGAGAGACTGCGGAGAGACCTGGCTGTTTCTAGGGCAACCTCTTGTTCCCTCTTCTGTAACATCAGCCATTCATTGAGATGCTGACGATCGAGGATGGTTTTTGGAACTGACACACTCCTTGTCACTGGCTCCGACGACACATCTGAATCCATCATCAGTTTCTACTCTTCTCTTTGAAACTTTGTTAAAAAGGAGACAATAGAATTGGTTAATAACGTTGCATCTTATTACAGGACCAGAGATGCCAATCATATTATACATTCAGAACTATCTTTTTCGTGGACAATGAGAAGAAGACACGAGCCGAGGCAAGCAGACCTATCTACGTCACAGCCTGAGACATAGTCACAACCTTAACTGGCGTACCAACTAGCCTACAGTACATGCATAAATTTAGCTTGGCTTTGTAGCCATCATCAAGAAGAGGATCGTTTAAGTGTGGCATTCGCATTCAAAATGGCCAAAATTTATTTTTGCATACGGTCGCATAAGTAGGGTACGGACGCACTGTTGGGGTATCAGCGGACTGGACTGTCACTGTGTCAGTGAACGGGGCACGTTTCCCACCTTACTCTAACCGGTACTACGGAGTACGCTGCATGACAAGGGAGCGAAACGACTTCAATTTGGAGCGAAACGACGGGGGCGAATGGCTCAGGAAGCGAAATAACCGCAGACTAGTTTTGTGTACAACGTCTATATTTGGTACACTGTACATTGAGATAGAATGGAACTAAAAACCAGTCTCCATAAAGCAAGATGGCCGCATTTGATAGAAATTCTCGGTATAAATCTTACAAATTATCTCAACATTTGAATTATGTCAAACCTTAATTCGTTGTCAGCAAGCAAGTGTTTCTTGTTCTGAAGCGGTTCAATACATTTGCTGGTGAATAGAGTGCAATGATTTATGTAAAATGACCTTTAACTTTTCACAATTTTTCCTATTTCCTCAACTCCTCAAGTTAGTTGGCGCTCAAGTGTCAATAGGCCTAGGCAGTGCACTGCTACTGGCACTACGCAATGGCAATGCACTAGCCTACCACTACTTTCTACTATACTATAGTCACTACTGAATTTATGTGTCAGGTTTGTTGGTCCGACCCTAGGTGGACCAGCATATCTGTAAAAGGGCCTTTGCGGTCCTGTCTCATTCTTGGCTACCCACTGTCATCTGATAATTCATTTTTTACAGGATTCATGTGGCGACATGGAATGTCGCGGAACAGGGACCACCGATTAACTTCGACTCATGGCTGGGATTAACCGGGGAGACCGCACCGGAGCTTATGGCTGTCGGGTGAGTATATCCTGTTAACTTGTAGGCGCTTTAAATCATAAGAGTAAGGCTTATCCAAATCTGTTTTTGAATAACAATACATGCATGTAGATTTCATTTTGGCATTCCTCTTATCTCTAATAAAGTCAGCAAATATTGGACTTCATTTGTGTTCGAATTTTTGTGATTTTACCCTTTTCATGCTGGTGTTGTTTCATTTTTCAGATTACAGGAAATGGCAGATGAAACCCAGTGGTCAAATAGGATATTATCTTTTCTGACTAGCAAAGGATATGTACGAGTAAGTAGGGTTGACCACCTTTGACTTTTATTGACATTGTGATCTGGGCAATTCACTTTACTTTGGTTGCCACACTTTTACTTTGATGGAAAATTGGCAGTCTGTGAAACTCGTGCACTTTATGGGAAACAAAAGATCAAAACAGGTAAGAAACAGGAATAGCTTGGGATAGACTCCTCCTTCCAGGGTAACGACAGAGTCAACAGGTACCCCAGTTGATGTCCAACCTTATTAGAGACTTGCAACAAAATGCTGCCAAGAGCGATTACTGCTGTTTCAAACTGCTTCAGGGCGAAAGCCATTTTGGGCATTCTTTGTTGAAACCATGTGCACTGTATGCAATCAATCATCTTTCATTTCTATTGAATACTACATCTAGTCCCAAGAATTGATAAAGACTAGTCTTTATTGATTCTTTGTTGTATATAATACATTACAAAACAGATAACGTGATACACAAGTATATTATGATGCTATTTTCATAATCCAGATTAAAACAAGAACTCTAGGATGGCTGCTGACACAAGTTTTTGTCAAGAGGACAAAACTGCTCGATGTTTCAAATGTAGAATCAGAAAGTACCAAGACAGGATTTGGTGGTTTAATTGTAAGTTAAGTATTTTAATCTCAAAAGTGTTAGACTTGGCACTTGAGCTAAATTTGGGGCTGGATAGTTTCACAAGCAACTTAATTTTGTTGAAAGACCAAACGGAGAGAACGTGCTGAATATGCCATGTACTTTTAATCAAATCTATTTTTGTTGTTTAATGTTTTTGATAGTAAACAAAAACAAAATTTGATGGGCATCACCAGATTCTCCATGTGTAACAAGGATACAGTTGAAATATTGCCTCAAGTCCAATACCTGTTTAAATCGAGTGTCAAATTGCTCTTTAATTGATTTGTCTTCAGGCTAATAAAGGAGGTGTCAGTATCAGACTTGACTACTGTGGTGTCAACTTGATCTTTGTCAACTGCCATCTCACTGCCCATGACCCCAAGGTTAAAGAGAGAATTGAGGTAAGGCTAAGAAAGGAGTGTCTATGTGTATTATGTAAAGGACTGATTGATGACAGAGTCTTTGCATTTGAGGGAAAAGTGTGTTCATACTAACTGAATGTGCATGGCTTAGCCTTAACTGCAGACTGAATGCTCAGCTGTTGTTAGCCACTGCCTCCAGCATGTACGTGTAGATTTGTGATATAGTTTCCCCAATTCATTTCCTTCAGGACTACATGGATATACTTGATGCTCAGAAATTTCGGGACTCTGATGTGGACTTCATTCTTGATCATGAGTAAGTTTTAAAATTCCTCTTTTGCTTGCTGTGTTTTTGCTTGGTGATGGGGCTCATACCACTCCTCTCTTAATGGAGGAAATAAATCAAACTATCAAGAAAAAGTACCGGTTGTGGAGGAAGTTTAAGTCTTCAGGACTTTATTTTCTTTCCATCTTTTACAGTTATGTTTTCTGGATGGGAGATTTAAATTTCCGTATCGATGACTTGGACAAGACTGAGATTGAACATAGAGTAAAGAAAGGAGAGCTTCAAACTATGTGGCCTCATGACCAGGTAGGGTAATTTTTTCTCGTAGTCTCTCAGTTTTTCACTGAACTCTTCGTCCAGACAAATTCATTTCTCCAATTTTGCACTGAGACGAGAAAGTAATTATCCAGACAAATTCATGGAGATTGTTATATTAGCAAGCATCCCATAACGGCAAATTATCTCAAGAATGAGTTGTTTTGCTTCACACCTGCCTTGTCTGAGCTCTCGACCGCACTCTAGCAATTCTGTCTCCATGAGGGTCTGCTGTAGCAACTGTCAACTGCACTGGTCGTGGAATAGACACTGTTACACTAGGCCTAGTAGGCACAAGGGCAATTTATCGTAATCAATTTATGATAAAATTTGGATAAAATGGAGAACTCTTTGTTACAGCTCAACAAAAGTAGAAAAGAAGAAATCATCTTTGTTGACTTTGAGGAAGGCCCACTAAATTTTGATCCAACATATAAATACGATATAGGAACAGATGACTATGACTCAAGGTAAAAAATTCTTTCTTTTTCTTTGTTAGTAGAATAGGCATTTTTCATGATTTTGGTGATGGTTGGACCGCAGTAACTCTCACAAATTCTTTCTCTTTCAGTGAAAAACAACGAAAACCTGCCTGGACTGACCGAATCTTGTGGATGACACATGAAGATTCCTTTAAAGATGTTACTCTCTCTGCCCAACAACTTTATTATAGAAATTATCAAGAATACAAAAACAGCGATCATAAGCCTGTCAGTGCTGGCTTTGAAATTAAGGTTAGGCAGCATTTTGTGTTGGCTATAAAGGACTTTTAGTTGGCCTCATCATAGTACATGAGACGTAAGACTCTAGGCATGTGTTTTTGCTATCCACGCCTTACACTACCCAGGTGTAAAAGTGGGCACCGGTCGGAAATGCTCAGGTTATAGTCAAGTGCCGATTGAGCAGCTCATCTGAGTTCAACTGATTGGTTTCAGGATAGAACAGGTTTAAAGTGTAAAGTCTGAGGACAACTACCAACATTGTTGATATCACACTTTTCTAGAACCCAAAACTTAAACTTCTGGCTATGTTTCTTTACTTTTATTCACATTTCTTGTAGGTATTGAATGAGAGTCCCTCAATGCCAGTCCAGTTCACCACTGTGTGTGATTGGAAGCCTGGCCAGGATAACGAAGCAAACTATTCTGTTAGTGGTGACTTGGAGGTTTCAACATGGGATTGGATAGGCTTATATCGAGTAAGTTCAGGTCAGGTCAGAATCCAAGGTTTTCAACGACCAGCTTAGTTTGGCATGGCAAACACAATTCCTAAACTCTGTGGTGATTGTAAGTTAAGGAGCTTAAAAATCACTCCCATTAGAGTGGTAAGCTGCTCAGAAGTGGCAAGTAGACATTGATATCTGACAAGAAGATGAGGTTCTCCAACCCAGTGCCGGGTTGGTTCCTCTTTGTCGTCATGTTCCCCAGGAATCTAGAGCTCAAATATCAATTATCCCCCAGAGACGGATGGCCAAGACCTTGTCAGTTACTCACATACTCTTAACTTACAGAGTGACTTCAAGCACCCAGAGGATCACCTGACCTATGAGTGGGCAAAACCACAGGAGAAAAATGACGAGTCCGAGATAAAGTTTGGTGGCAGCTACACAGCAAAGCTTACTGGGAGATTTGTCTTGGCCTATTTCAATCGGAAGAAGAACTATTTGGTCGGTTATAGCAATGAATTTGATGTAAGTATCATTTGTTCATTTGTTGTGAGTCAAATACAGTAGAACCTCTCTATTAAGGACACCCTCGGGACTGACAAGTGCTGTCCTTGATAGAGAGGTGTCCTGATTAGAGAGGTCAAATTGAATGGAAACAACCAATTTGGGACCAAAACTAGTGTCCTTAATAGAGAGGGTGTCCTTAATAGAGAGGTGTCCGTTAAGGGAGGTTCTACTGACTACTGTATATGTTTGATATTTTGAGAACTTGCAATGTGTATTGTAGGTGGTGGTAGCACAGTCGCATCAATCTAGACACCGTTGAAATGTAGTAAGTTGGCTCTTTCCAGATTGGACTGCTTGACAGGAATATCTGAAGCCTGATGGCTTGCAAGATATCAGACTGTGAGGGCGATTTTAGTCTCTGATTAAACCTTTCAGCTGCACTGCAAGGAGTACATAGGTCTTACTTGGAATTGATCCAGGGCCAGTGGGTAATTTTTGTGACCCACTGCAAGTCTGTTGATGCACTCAGGAAGAATAAAGAGACGTATCAGTATAATAAATCAAACATGCTTACATTGCAGATCTGAGAGTGAGGTGGCGGCTCTGTGATGTGGAGATAAGAGGGACCAATGTGCTGCTGAATTGTCAAGAAACCGTTTACCTCAGGACATAATACCTGCTGAAGTAGTATAATATTTGAGAGGGGTGATAGAGGGTTATGCCCTAAGCCCATTATGTTCCTAACTCTGGTGCTGGTTTTCTTATAAAGCAGTCAACTGTTGGGATGAACATGCTCATTCATCTCCGATCCCTGTACAATAATAGTTCTTACCAAGAAGATCCTTGAATGACTTTTTTACCAAAACACCAATTACTCTAAGAGAACTTGTTTGTATATCATCTTTTGATTTAGTATTGTCTTGGTAACAATGATAATGCTAAAGTCATGCTTTTAGTGAAAACTCTAGTGTAAATAGTAGCCGGTTAAATGGAGTGAAATACATGTATATGAGCAATTAAATCTAAAATTATATCGGACATTTTATGACCTGCTGTCTGTGAACATAACCTCATGTTATCTCTTAATGATGTACTTTGCTATGAAACTTTGATTTCCGGTTCAACTCAAGAGGATGGGGGGGGGGGAGGGGCTCAAACTTTGTATTGGGAAATTGAAAGAAACGAGTTTGAAGGTGTCCCAAGAAACTTCTACATGTATTCGGATATAACCGAAGCTGTGAGGCGAAAGTTCTTAGAGGACTGAGCGGTGTTGGCTTGAAAATTGTTATCTGTTTCAAATAATCTGAGTCTGTATTTTGTGAGTATCGTTGGCTCCCAATCACAATCGCGATGAAGGGAATTGTTGGGGTTTAGTCTGAAAATCCAGTAGGATCAGGACTGATGTTGGTTGTAAGAAGTCATATCATGCATTTGTATTCGGGTAAATGTAGAATACAATAGGCTAGTGTATCTTTACAGTTATTCCACCTATGCACTCCATGTCTGTGTGATCATAGTTCTTTCTGACATATCAAATCTGACAGAAAACTCTTGATTTTACTGAAATTATATATATTATGATCATGAGAGAGATTATTTTGCAAAGTCTACAACATGTAGATGGTATATACACGTAGTATGAATAATTCCAGATTGATGGTTTTTCTCACCTTGCTTCAAGGATTGTTTTATCATGATCATGGATCGAACTTGATTTGTTAAATTCTAGCTTCAAAATTTCAAATTGATTTATGCTATGGGGGGTATTATATCAGCCTTTCTATTTCAGATGTGTGAGAGGTGGAATTAGAATATGAGCCTAGCTTAGGGAAACAAATACATTACATGTATTTGGTGTCCTCGGTTTTCTGGTCTTTTGTTCTCTTATCAAAAATGTGCTAATATTGTAGATATTCTCCCTTTAAAAGTACATGGTCACATGCAGTATTTATGTATTGATATTCAATGTTATAGGTGATATGTTCTTTATTATGACATGACACAGTATATGTAATGATTATTACAGAGTATTTTTGCACATGAGATTTTGTTCACTTTTATTTAGGGATTTGTATAGAGCTATTTTGTAATTATTGGAGAAGGCATTAAAACTTTACAACTTTTGAAAAATGAGAATGAATTTGTGTCAATTGCTTTGTTATGAACAGAATGATGTTGAAGGGTCCTAGAAATGACTGTTGCCCTGTCATTTCACACTAGTACATCAGTTACAGGGCACTGTTTCTCTCGGGGAAACTTTTGTCGGGAGTGTTTGGAGGCAGAGTTGACGTGTACCTTTTCAGGGCTTGTTAGGAGGTGGATCTTTTTGAAGGACAGTCAAACCAAACCAACAACGCATAGGCAATCGAATGGTTTCTACCATATCATTCTCTGCACTGTGATAGGATGTCTACACAATGCACTGTTGAATCAAGAGCATAAACTCCACTATCCAGCAGTTCCATTTCCATTGAACCAATGGCTTGCCTGGAATAGCACAGTCAGGCAAGCAGTCCAATATTGACAAAATCCAACACAGCTGAACTTGAGGACATTGCCCTCAGTTAACAGATGGGTTGTTATTGCCACCCCTAATTCCTATGTTCAACAAATAAGACCTGACAAGCACAATTTATAGCAGAATTTACAATATTTATTTCACTTATTACATGTATTATTAAACAGTTTTTTATGTCGTGAATGGGAGGGTCAAAGGTTTGAGCCCTATTGTCAGTTATTTCTATTGTGGCCGGTTGCTTTATAGCTGGCATTCAGTAAAATATAGTGTACAATTATCAAACTGCCTTCTCCCCAGGCGTCTGGAATGAGAGATAGGAGTGACACTATAATTAACAAACCTTACTTTCATCAATGTGGGGTATAACTTTAGCCTTAATACTCACTGTCCAAATACCATGATTACTGCTAATACAAGAAGTTTATGGGAAAAAAATATAATCAAAGAAAAATACATCAATGTTAACTAATGAAACTCCCTGGCTTCTTAACCACACTGATCCTACATGTACGTACACAATAGGGCTTACAGGACTTCGACATGGACTCTTCCATGCCCACTTTGTCTATAGCTCTTTTGCAAAGGTAACTGATGGACACAAACAATGAGAGAGAACCCCTTTCACACCTACGAAAAGGCATTTGACCACTCCCGTCGGTGTTCATAGAACCAGTGTAGTGTTTCAACAATGGTTATAGCGTAGCAATTATACACTGCACTAATAAAACAATACATCTATTGGAATAATATAGTACACTTGATAACTTGGAAATAAACAAAAACAAGAATACCTGACAAATATTATATCCATACTGACAATGTCAGAGCAACCAGAACAACTTTTGATCATATGCATATGATTGCATTACATGAAAACTATATTAATGACATTATATTTGCCAGAGGAATCAACAACGAAATCAAAGCATTCTTGCACCACAGACCTACATGTACGTTACATACATGTACATCTATTGGCATTGGTGAGAGTCACCTAATTGTTTTCCATTACCAGAAAAAAACATAATTACCATCTTAGCACATCCAGTACAAAATTTCCATTATACATATAGTACCATTTATCATATATAATTTGTCCATTTTACAAATAAGTACTGAAAACTCTCTTTGACGTGTTTGACATTTGTAAATAGAAGCATGATTTGAAATACAGCAAGTTCAAGGCCGTTAAAAAAAGGGAGCGTAAAAAGACATGACATTACCAAAAATTTATAAGGCCTAGCAAAAGAAAATCTTTGATTTCACAAAATGCTTATACGTGTATATAGCTCATTTTAACCAAAAATTAACCAATCATCTTTTGTCCCAAGTTGCGCATTAAAGTTCCAACATTCATCTGCAGAGTGTACATCAGTCAAGAAGAGTATACATTTTGAAAATACGTACCCAAAAAGAGGAAAACCAACATGGACTGAAGCATTATCCAGGCATGGGGTCCAGTACCAGTTAGAAAAGTCACTGAGAAAATACAGTTGTGCAAATCTCTATATGACGTATGAAAATATTACATTTCACCTTCCTGCCTAAATAGTTGGAAGACTACTGATGGTTTTTGTTCATTATTTTACTCGAAATATATGATATATATTCCACAGTGAAGGCACTGCAGAGTAGACATCTATAGATGTATTACCTCTACAAACTAATATACCACAACAATCCTAAATGTTTATACATCAAAGTTTTTCTGTCTGTTTTTTTATCATGTATTTATAACAATTGTGAAAATACAGAGATTAGACCAATTCTAAAGATCACAGAAAAGAATTAAGAGCACCAGAAACAGAACAAGAAAATTCTCAACTTTGTAACTAAGGAGTTCTTTGAGCATGTTTCTATGGCGGGTTTTATGAGAATAGTGGTTGAAATCAAACAAATTCTTCAAAATCTTTTTTTCTGTTAGAGTTGTTCATATGTCTTCTGGCCACTGGAGCCTTGACCACAGGTGAAGGTAAATCTGAAGCCCTCCTGAAAAAAAATTGAGATCAATGATGCTAAACGATAAACCTAGCTGCATAATTCATACTGAACTGAAACTGAAGCTACAATAGCTGCACAAAATTACTGATAACAGCCCAGCCCTCTGAAGCAACGAGAAAAGTGTAAGAATACACTGTTCCTAGAAGACAGTTCGCTGATCAGGATTCTTGCCAGACTGGTGACATCATAGAGCTCTCCAACTTGCCAGACATAGCCTGAATTAAAACGCTTCTGGTGCCTGACAATAACGAAGGGGTAAACACCAAAAAATAGGCCAAAATTATCCAAAACCAAATGCAACAAGTCACTTATTGTTTTCTTCTTACCTTGATGTTGCTGGGAAGCTCTTCCCAAAATTCAGCATGTGGAACCAGCTGCCGCTGCTCTGCACCCGAACAATAGTTATAAGTTACACCACCTAAGCAATACACCACAACTGCTACTGTAAATCTGAAACGAAACACATTTCAGGGTCTCTTGAGAAAAATACAATTTTGAAGAAATTTTTGCACAGCGACCCAGAAGGATGTGGACATTTACTTCTGAAAAGCCAATAGGTAATAGCAGGATCAAGTACCATGGAAGACTGCTCACCTCAATTCTGCCAAAAACTCGGTTACACACAAGGTTTGAAGCTCATGTGGCAGAACAAGTGAAGTTCCATGACTGACATGACTAAGAGAATTTGTCATAAATCTAAAAAACTATGCGTATGTAATTTCAACTATGCATGTGCAAGACTGAATAGTGAGATGCCTTCACACTGACAGGGCACAGCATTAAAAACAAAGTTATTACTTACAATATGACAAGGACACTTCCAGCGCTAAGGACAGCTATTGCAGCAGCAGGTGTGACTTGGTAGCAAGCCCCAGCATAGCGAACAGTCACATTGTACTTGAAAATAGAAACCAAAAGCAATCATGGTGAGCTCTTTAGCCAACTTTTCGTCTACATCTTTCAGCATCCTTAATGTTTGCCAAATCAAATTCTCTTTCTCTGGCAGAGATATTCAGACCCGAATTGCTCTTTCATTCATTTGATTAACTTGATAGCTTGATTTCTCAAAAGTTCAAGGATATCGAACCATGATATGAACGATCAGGGTTAAAATGGGGGGAACGAGTTCTAGCTACACTGAGAGTCTCCAGTCCTGCCAATTACTAATACAAAGCAAGAGAACTCTATTCCCATAAGTAGGTAAACCTGACTATAGGTGAAGCCTAACTTACTGTGCACGTTCTGTCATTATAAGTAATAATTGGTGTCCCTGGTACTTTTGATGCAACAGGTGAACTTCCAGCTGCTCTCTCCACAGGAATCCAAGGGACGTTTTTGTCGCATAGAAACACATAATAAGAGGCCAGACGACATGTTGTGTTCTGTTTGGTTTTGTGCTCAGCACCCTTTGGGAACAAAGCCCAGAATTCATTTACCGCTAAAATAAAAGAAGGAAAGCTATAAACTGATGTGCTGTGGTTCACAATGTGTATTAAGAAAGCTGATACTGTTGGTATATATAGAGCAAGGCTGCATACTCCATACATGTACTTTCAATTTTACAGTATTCTCATGTAGAGGTGATTCTAGGCGTTTACCTAAGAAGTCCTGAAATACATTCTGATTTACCATTTCATATGCTGTTTCTATGCTTAATTAGAATCAATTTCGTGTACTAAGTATGGCTCTACACTGCACTCTTCTTCTAAAGGCTGCATTGCTTTTTAACTGCATCACTGCATGTCACAAACATGGACATGTTAATTCGTTTATCTTTCAATGAGCCAGACTTACTGAGGTTCACAAATGAACCATTCATCCCGAGACTTGCATAAGCTCCAGACGCCTCTGATTTCTGGCAAACAGCAGCATCTTTACACATTGTGCCAGCTCCAATGTCAGGTAACTTCTTACATAAGCTCATGTAGAATGTACACTTTGTCCCATTTTGACATGGTCCTTTATCTGTGGTGAATTCCCAATAATCAGCTCTGAAGGGAGACATTAAAAGAAGGCTCTAAAGAAACAAGCCAAAAAGTTAAAAGTTAATCTCTGCAGCTACCACTTTAAATAACAGAAAACTGCTGCTTATGTTAACATAGGCTACATCATACTCATAGTACATCTGTACACGCGACACTTATCACTAAGGGTATACAATGTTTCACGACTGATTCTTCTCCGACTTTCACCCTTACCACAATTGATCGTACCTCGTTAGATTCTTAGTATTGTACCCAATAGGTTGACAACTTATTGGTGTCGCGGGTGTGGTCACTTGTCCATCGGTTACCATGAAAACGGCCAGAAATAAAAGAGCAGACGCCCCAACTTTCACATTTGCTGAAGCCGCCGCCATGTTGGTCACCTGAGATTCAAACTGCGCTTGCGCGAGGTTACCGCATATATGAAGGTTCCGTATCCGTTTGTTTGCGCGTTTTGCGATCCTCGATTCGACTGAGCAGATCATACTCCTTGGACTTTCGTAGTGATAGTAGTGTGATGAGGCGGTATCCTACACTATGCTTGAATATTATCGCTGCTTTGGATAATGTAAGAAGATTAGAAGAGCAGATGTGAATACTCTTTAATAATGTTTCATAACAAAAGATATGTCGCGCCAATAGCTTATCTTACTTAGTATCTTTTGCGGTAAAAATTCATCTCTGTCACCCGAAATGTCCAAGGAAACCTGCACTCTGGACGCAGTGGACCGGCTCCGTTCCTCACTCTAAGGAGACCCAGTTAGGATGACGCAATGGACAGCCCAGGGAGTCTGAGGAAACCATGACCACGCCCTAGCCAGGCCCTACCGTATATACAACAGTGTGATCACAAATTAAATAGCTCTGCTAGTAACAATGGCAGTGCAGTGCATGAATGAATCTAGACTGCAACAATCTTGACACACAACGTTTTTCTTTTTGTTTATGTGGGTCTACATGGTCCAATCCCGGCATAACCGAATGGCCTCAGCACAAGGCTTCATATATAACTAGACAGGGGGGGGGGGTGAGGTACGATGCATCTTTATATTAGGGGGGAATCGTTTAAATTGCAAGCAAGGCAATCTGACAATAGTTTGCAATTCCATGAATTCAGAGTCCCTTACAATATGGACAAAACCTTCACGAATCCACTTACTTCTTTAAAGCGCACTGTCTACATGCCGGTGTGACAGCGGATATAGTCCCCCTGGAGTCATAGTCCGGTAGCATTGTATTTGACCAATTAAGCAGCATGATCTATTGTACCGCTAACCCTAACCAAAACATTTAGCAATGCGGGCTATTGTTCCACGGACTATCAGCCCTAGGGCTACTATCCCTTGCACACCGGTAATCAAAACATCTTAGTGGATGTAATGATTGAAAGTAAAAACGTTTCATCGGGTGTAAAGGCGCGCTTCCAAAGTTCATTACATCTGATCTGGTTTGTTACTTTTGTACGAATCGATGTGAGACGACAGAGCTAGCCGAATGAATCAGAATTTTACACGTAATCTTAGTTTTTATTGCATAAAAACACTTATTTTGTGATAATCAAACTCAACGAAAGTATCCAGTTAGAATACATTGAATCCGTGTAAACAAAAGAACAAAATGGTTTGCATTCCATGCATCGTTGTACCGTTTGTTTTGTGGGTTTTCCACCGGTTCATTCGACCTTACATTTCCTGGATGTGGGAACCACTTTTCAAAAAAACCGATTCGGCTGTGACGGCTGCAGGAGATGGAAACACTTCAGAGACAACAACAAATGAAAAGGTGTTTTGAAAAATATGCCTACTTGTATTTTAAGTCAATTACGTCGCTAATATGTAAAGTCAAGGACTTAGTGAGCCCCCCTTTAGGTCGGGGGAGCTCCCCCGAACCCCCCTACGAGCATATGTTAAGTGCAAGCTCTAACAACTACAGCTGTTACAATGGGGGGACACCCCCCAAACCCCCCTCCGTCGACATAGGTTTTTACCAGTGCGTTGGGGGGAAGCTCCCCCCAAACCCCCCCGGGTGGACAGTCAACTAGCCCTTCTGTGTCATACTGCTGGAGGGGGGGTGCGATGGGACCATCCATATAGTTCCTTCCGACACATTTTTGTTTTGGTAATGTAATACATTGTGATTGTCCTTATTCACGGGAATCGGGCGTTTCCAGTAATATACGACACTGAAATGGATTGTCCTCATGCATTCACTTTGGAAACGCATTTTAAAATAGATGTCACGTCCTGTTAATGGGGCACGTCATCATCGCGTACATTTGGGAAAAACTCCCTAACGAGACCGGAGCAGACGGCTGAAAGTAGTTTATTTATTGGCCGCTAGGGTACAGAATGTACGTCGCTCACCCAACGCTCACCCGAAATTTTCACGCAACTATAGCTAAATAGAGCTAGTTCTAGTTTGTGATTCATTTTGATACTTCAGATTTGGGCAGTAGACCAATATAACTTAGTCGTCAGTGTGGTTTTAAGCTGGAAAAACGTATTTATTTTTCTTAAAGTGCCTTTTTTGGACGGGTGTGTGCGATTGTTTTGTTTTTATGTCACGTGACCTCGACCATGTCGACACAAAATTGAAATAAACCACCCTTTTCTGTCATTATTTATGACGGATATTTCTCTAATAAAAATATCAATATAATTGGCCAATTTCTTAGGCATATGTAGCGAATTCCCATGAAGATTTAAATTAGATGTTCTCGTAACCTGTTACAACTGGTCTGATTTATAATTCAGCGCTACAACTGGTCTGATTTATTTATTCAGCGCCATTTTGAAAAACCAAAAAAAATTGTTTGTTGGATATACAATAATTACTCTCTTTATTTCTCTTCATTTACATTATATACTCCCGCACACACGTGTATCTTAAGAGCCCCTCCTAAAGGGGGTCTTATCAGTCTGAAAGTCGGAAAGAGGGATGTGGGCCGGATGGCAATACTACTGTACTTAGGCCTAGGTAGGCCCTTTGTCATGTGCGTCAGATACGCCGCTACCAGTACCACCTAGGGTCAGACAAACAAACCATCTTTACAATAGATCTTCATGGTAGACACCAGACAATGGTTCGAGAGGCATTGTCTGGTGTCATTGACCGTGAAGTTCTAGATGGTTTGTTGGTCCGACCCTAGGAAGTAGGTGGTACCGGCGTGTATCTGGAAAGGGGCCTATTTCACTGTCCCCCACTAAATTGGTGAATTTGGGCGTGCAGCGTGCTGGACGTCGGGTTGGCATATGGCATGCTGTGGTCATAGTGCCATCTTGGTCGAAAATGTAGGCTGAGGGGGAGCAGAGACAGTGCTCCTGGTGACTGGGTGTGATTTAAAGATGACTAACTACTGTAAAAAAGCCCACATGATACCATATGATAAGTCAAGCGTCATTACTCATGGTCTTGTTCCTCTCATTTCAGACCACCATTGGATCTGTGAAAAATGGACATATTGTGTCAAATGGAGAAACAACAGTGACTTCTGGCTCAGATAAAAAGACAGATTAGACAAATTGGAGGATTTTTAGTCTTGATTGAACTGGGAGACATCAGACATGGGAGCCAGAAAGTACATTCTATTAGGAAATGGAAGTGTGATGCAACCAATGCACTCTCATTGGTTCATAATTTTGAATCAAGCTTGAGGATGGATGATTGAGGAGCTTTGATACATCTAGTTAGTGACACTAACTCATCAGTTAATGCCAATGGTCGTCAATGACAAAAAACATCCTAATAGTCACAGATCACTTTTCACAGCAGGAATGCTATGTGACACGATGTACCGCTTCAGAGTATGGATCATTTATGTCATTAGCATTATTCTCTAGCCTTCATTTGTGTTATATGTCGCTCTGTTGATACTATGATCCTATTTTCATGTTGGAATGAGGTAATCAGTCATATTTCACAAACATGACATAGTCTCTAATCATGTATTAATATTGGTGTGATTTTGCACCCAAATTAGACACAGTTTCATGTATTTGGTATAAGAAGGATAACACCTTCATCCTACTTTTCCATGTAAGTGGAATTATGTTCTCGTTTTAAAAAATCTTTGATGCCACAGTGTTTGTGAGGTGAATTGGGGAGGGGCGAGACAGAGCTTGAATTCAGGTTATTTCTCAAGTATGATGTACCTGACAAAGGAACCATACAACTATATAATTGTAAATATTCCACTCAGATGTAAAGTACAATAAACTGTTTATTTATTAATATGTAGTTTCCGTTTTATTTGAAGATCTGGTCACTTTTTCTTTCAAATGACATTTACTCTTCTCAATCTCCATGCTGTTGAGACCATAATGCACATCTTTTTTTCGCTTTTCAAACTGAGGATTTCCCTGGGAAAGACAAACTATGGTTGTCAGTTAGCATTGCCGTCTTGTGGTTGCGATAGTTTGCTGAATTTTTGGTCAAATCAACTGCTTGAATTGCCTTCTTTTAGTTCTTCCCTCTTTGAATGGAGTATATCTCGGAGAGAGAACCATGGTTACAGGTTTGCATTACTTCCATGATAAAAGGTTGTGACAAATGTGGCAAGACAGCAGCTTCATCAAACGATTCCTCATGAACACCATGGCAAGCTTTGATACAAATGGAGAAAAACAAACCCGGGAATTAAGAGAAACATTTTATTCTCAATAAGAGAAGATTCGTACAGTCATATTGTTGAAGTATCCATTAGCGTGAAAAATATTTATCTAGCTACGCAAGTGGAAGGATACATCAGAACAACCTGTGGAGACCTCATCAATCAAACAGCTGTGTTGTCTGCATGGCTCCTGAGCCTCTGGTTGTCTAGTCAAGTAGAAGCCTTGCTTGATATGGACACTTCAGCTAGCCTTCAGATAAACTAAGCCCCAGTACCAATACTACGTAAAAGACCTTCCTGATACCACTTGACATCCATGCAAGGTCTCTGCAAAACAACTTTATACAATGTCATGAAACAGATGAGTTTCAATATATTTCTAATACCAGGCACTTTACATGTAGTTAATACTACTATTTGTGTAAAGATAATGTGATCAAATTAAAAGTGTAGACCAAGTGTTAAATAAAATACATAGTTATATAGTACAAGCAAAAATCCACTAAATTTATGCCATGATAAATATTTCATACTAGCACAATAAACTTTCCAATACGATTTGATCATGTCTGCACCTATCTGACAACTACATTATGTACACTGGGCCTATCAATATCACAAAACAGCCTGTGCGGAAAGTAGGCAATACTTAGGTAAGGAAATAAAGATTCTTCGCAGATGTGGAGCACGTGTACATGTACATTGTAAGATTACATGCACATGACTGTATAATAAATTTTATTCCAAGGGTGTAATTATTACAAATTTGTATACAACAAGCAATATTTTTAACTCAGTCTTAACGTATGTCCCATGAGTACAGTCATATTGAGTATCAGGCTATGCTTGATGACTGTACATTGTACCACGGAAAAAACGCCAATAGCAATCCTAGACTTTATCAAGATTTTTTCTCATTTGCAAATTGAGGAGGCCAGTATTAGAATGTCAACCAAAACATTGAAGCTACTGTCCATTTCAGGTTCTCTTTTTTCTCAAGTTTGCCATTTCTTCTGATAGGACCTGTGTTACTTTGATGGCACCAGCTGCCTCATCTCCTCCGATCTTTGTGATTGCAATCCTAGCCGCCTCTCGAACTGTTGATATTGGATCATTACGCCTGAAATGGGAAAACAAAGCAACTTATATTGTTGGACATAAACCATTGTTTTGGTGCAACAAAACAATCCGATTAAAAGCACTGTTTTTCCTTGCCATGTTTTCATTTTCTCACTGATGGTGAAGTGAGCATTTGGTTTTATAGGACTAAAATTAATCAGTTGGAAACACCTGAAATGGCCAGTTTTTAAACACTGTAGGCCACCTACATTTGTGTCGGCATAGCATTTATCACACGACTCGGTGATGCTATCCTATTTTTTCAATTCAGATGGGTTATAGCCAAAACACATTACTTCTCGATCAGATTAGGTCCAATGGAGACAATACCAGAGCAACCAGCAACTTACCACCTATCGAGTACAGGTTGCACAGCTCTTTCAGCTTTGAGACTCCCCAAGGAGAGACACACACTTTCTCTAACCAACCTGTCCTCATCTTCCAGCGACTTGAGAAGATGATCAACAACTTTCTTTGTTTTCTTCCCTAAAATTGAAGGACATTGGGTTATGATACCATCTACATGACAGGTGGGCACATCCTCCTAAAGCAAGCCTCCCACAAAGCCCTGCTGAAATTGGACCTCATACAAGAGTGCGTGGCAGTCAGAAAGCCAATCATTCCCAATCAAAATCTGTCATTCTAATGAACATGATCTCGTACTCACACACATTACAATGCTGACTAAACAACAAAAAGGGACTCAGTAAGTAAGCAAGCAAAATCTTGACCAGAATTTCAAAATGAATACTGATAGATGAATATTCCAGTAAATAAATTCTGTGTAAAACGTAAATGCTCAACGGTTATGTCATACCTGATCTTCCTAAAGCTAATGCTGCCACTGCTCTCATATTTGGCTCTGCATCTTCTAACAATTCCATCAACGTGGTGATAACTGAGGGAGTTCGGAATTTTCCTGTAAGAATTAACAAATACGGTAATGTCAATGATATCAGTAACCAACATAATAGTTATTCCTGCGCATCCATAGCAGGAAAGCAAATATGGAAATTTTGTTTGATTTTCTGCCAACTGCAATGTTGATTCAAAGTCCTTGAAGAATATTGCTTGTACTTTGCTATTGGCAAGGCCACATCCACAGGAAAAGGCGCTCTAGTACTTACCTAAATTCTGTACAGCTGTCAATCGGACAGTGCTATCCATGTCAAACACTTCTTTCATAGCCACAATAGCTGTGGCGTAGTCCTGAACTCGGGAGAAGAAATAGTGTGGGTCATCGGTCTTGTTAATACAAAACTGCAAGTAACTGGACTTTTTCACATCTTTCGCAAGCTCAAAAATGTCTCTATAAATCAATCCACAGAGCCATTTTTCTTTGTCCATTCCAAACACGCGGACAATCTCCACTTTATAATCGTCGGTGAATGCATCACGGAATTGTAACCAGGGCACCTGGCTTTCCTCATTGAAATGACGAGTCCAGAAATCCTGAGTTTCATCGCCAGTCTTCTTTGAAAATTCGGCCATGAACTCTACCATGTCTTGATCCTCTTCATAGTCTATTTCCATTCCTTTCGTTCTATTCATAGATGTGAACCTTTCATCGTCTTCGACATCTGCATCAGGGTCCGGGATGCCACTCTCAATCTCTGTCCTGAGACTATTCAAGAAACTTGCAAATCTGCTCTCATAGTGCTCGTCTTTTGTGAAAAATGTCCAGTTGATTTTGGCAAGAATCAAGCGTCTGGAAATAGAATGTCAACACTGATAATATGTTCAATTCATGCAGCACAGATAAGAACATATAACTTTGATGTCAATGAAAATGAAATTTTAACCCCTTGGTTCAGTATTTTGTTTTAGCATTTATCAGATTATTGCTTCAGACACCTTCACATGCTGCCCATGAATAGGCATGACGTGTTAGGAAATCATATCTTCACACAAATACTGACCACCAAGGTTTTTTGCATCTTATCTACAATCGAAACCTAGGCATATATGGATTTTGGTCAGGAATTGTTTTAAAAAGTGAAATACTGCATGCAATCTCATCATATACACACCTGCCACTGTCTAAATTTGGAGAAATTGCTGAAAAGTTTGCAAGGCCAACTGGAAATATGGGTGTGTTACTGATGTAAGCAAGTGACAGTTCGTCCTGGAGTGCCTTAGAAGCTGCTCCTTGTGCACTCATGATTTGGATGAAAGCCTGAAAAGAGTAGAAAGCAGATTCTATCATATATTTGCAAAACTACATTTCAATGCTTCCTTTGAATTCCTCCTTACATGAAATCAAATTCTGTGATGGAAATAGTCATCCCAGTCTCTGGCAACCAACTGGTTGATTTTAAGTCCCTGGACATACATGCCTACTGTCATTCAGATTTAGCAGTTCATACTTCTATTCCATTGCTTATCAGATAAAATTACAATTAACCCTGGTAGCATAATTACATATCTTCAAGGGCCAAGGGTCTTGTGGCCTACTTGCATTGCTCATTGGAGTGCACACATTTTGTCGCAAAGCCATGAGGCGAAGTGACCTTATCTTATTGGTTTAACATAACCACTGAAAAGAAATTCATACCACATCGCTTACCTTGCACTGAACAATGGCTAGGCCTTTCTCTCCCCCAGATTTCCCTATCCCAATCCATACTTTGAGACCAGCTTTGGTCAATTTATCTGAAAGAGAAGGGGATAGTTTTAAAATCTGGCATCATCTATTAATGTGTTCATAACATAGCATTGGCTGACCAGGTGTGACTAATAACTGTTTACCGGTGGCCTCCGTGGTCCTATCAGTATCAAAATCTTCACCCTGATCTGACATAGGAAACTGCAAATAAGTGAAGCAAAGCAATTTATTGCCCATCCATTTGGTTTGCACCAAATTATCCCACTCACCAGCAAAGATCTTGGCCTTGTCTTTATCTGCTTCATCAAAGCTGATCATGACATCAATGTTACTGCCTGAAATCGACATCTTGCCCAAGTCATCCAAGGAACTATGCTCTGCTGGGTTAGATGTGGACGGAATTGAAGTCACAGTTATCACAGCCAAGTCTGTGTGTTTGGAACGGTTGTTGGATAAACCGTTATGGTTGAGGTTAAGATCGCTCTTTTCAGTGACACTTGAAGCCTCAATAACTGGAAGGAGAATGGGTGAAGGTCAGAGGTGTTATTACGATTATATGGCTTCATTGTCCAGACTTCGTCTTGTATACAAAGTTTTGATATGAGTCTTATGACGTCCGAGTTGGTTGTGACAATCTTGAAGGTAGCTGTTGTTTGTTAGTAGCATCCCCTCTACAGGTTACATGTAGTTGTTGATTTCAATGGTGCTTGCTACTCAATTGGTATGAACGTAAACTATCATAAAACATGAGCCATGATATGATTAATAATAGGCCTAATTGTAACACCCATGGAGTGTCGATTACAAGTAAACCAGGAAATCAACTCAGCCTTATCAATAGATCAGTTAATCAGCAAAAGAGCAAAGACACCCACCATGCTAATATTGCATTGATCAGTCATTCGGCCATCGTCATTCAATCATTCAGTAACTATTGCGACTTTGTCGACACGGCACTGCCCACTGGCACCAGTGCAACTGCTCAGCATCATCAGTGACCATTGACAACAAAGATAGCGTCATTCTTACTATTGATGGTTATGTTGCGACCGTCAGGCTGTGGTCGAGTACGTCTTATCTGCCTCACAACAACCGAAGAAGAACAGCCCATACCACTTTTACAACGACTGCAGAAATCACCACCATTTTGCCTAGCTGCAACTGTATTCACTTCAGTTGCTTTACCTTTTTTACATGCTCCAGAAGTTCATGAGTCAAATAATGATTTTATGTACATCAAAGGGACATGATCGGATGACGTAGAGGCGACTTATGTCATGCCATAAACATGAAATCCTGACCAATGATGTAAATGGTTTTACTTCCGCATAGAGCGCCAATGCGGTCAGTGTTGGACAAATTGAGCATTACACTCCCGTGGCAGTGGGCATGGTGGACCTGGTACTACACAAGTCCTAAAACGTCGCAAGAAGTTCTACCACTGATCACGTATAGAAGTTTTTCAAATGGTCTGTGTAGCTACATCTTGACCATCAAGGAATTTTTACAAATCGCATCAAGTAAAACCCCTAGTCGTCTGGTAAGAGTCACTCGGGGTCGAATTGGTTTATATTTTCATTGTTTGCGCCCCATAGCAAGATAAACCTTTAATTTTTTAACCAATCAACGGAGCCGTTACAACGGTGTCCTGGAATGTTGTTTACACATGGCCGCCGAGTGTCGGAAATTTTTCATTCATCAAATTATTTTTCCTTGGTTTCTTCTGAAGTGGTTTTTATTCAATACTTGGAGTCAGTCAAGATGTAGATGATCACCGTGAATGAGATACTAGTAATACCACTATCAGCAAAAATAAGTTAGTGTTGTTTTTCCATCGGATCTTTTAGGACTATAGGCCTAGGCCTACTTGTATTCTTCAAGAGACAAGACTTTATCATCATCATATTCATCATCATCATGTCATTCATGATCATCTTCATGGAGACATCGATTTGTCATTATCATAATCATTTGATTGTTTGAATCACAGGCCACTGAATCAATGGCCCCTCCCCCCTCCCCTGTTTGCTGACTGATAGCCCCCCTCTCCGTCTCCCCTCAACGATTATCAGAAACACTCTTATGTGCCTATCTTGCACATGCAGTAGCTAGTAGAATCAACATTTGGGGTGAGCAGAGTGAAGTTTTGAATGTGTTAAAACTGTTTTCTAAAAATCAAACAAACCCGAAACAGTGTTTTTCATCAGTGATGAGACAATGCTGGTTTATCCTGTCCAGTTAATTAGATTTGTAGCACATTAACATCATCTGTTTAATATTCAGATATGCCTATTCAATACATTCTCACTCTCAGTCTCAATCCTTCAGGAGGTCACAATAGTAAAAAAATACCGTAAAATATATTGCTGACTTAGTGTGAACATCAGGTTTTTTTCTGGATATTCTCAGGTACCAACAGATGTGATATGGGATCAGGTGCTTCCAGTAGCCGGGCTAGTTCTCCATCAGCTCCATCTGAGATCAAGGTAAAACCACCACCTGACAGGGAACCGGCTGTCAAGCCGACCATGACCATGGCAGCGAGCAAGAGCCAGCAGGAGATTGGACCACAGGATATCATGATTAGTTACAGTCACAGTGATAAGAAAATGATGGAGAAAATTAGAGGTACGTAGTATTGTACATGTAGTGAAGATTGGGAATGGCCGGGGGGGGGGGGTGACATAAAACTTTTCAGTATTAAGCTCACAAAACATAGACTTACTTGTATGGAAATTTTCAGTTTTGAAATACTTCTGGTAACTACTTACTTGTTCCTTGTGAACAAGTGTACAAGTTGTAAGCTAAGACTTGTATTTGAAAAATGAGCAATATATTACATAATGTTTTTCTTCTTTAGTTCCACTGGCACTAGTGCTGTGTGTAGGCCCAAGACTATTGTACCATATCATCATTATTATTGAAATCAAGGAAAGACAATCCAAAATTATTGTTTTATTTGCAGTTCATAAATTTGTTTTTATGAGTGAAAGTTTTATTCAAGTAGGTCAAGTGGGATCTATATCATCATGTCAAAAATATATATAGGCGATTCGCCCGTCTACCCATTGTTAGACTGTAATGTTGATCTACAATGTACATGACAGATCACCCATTGAGTGTCGTATCATTTGAAAGACATGAAAGAGATTGTATTGAGTATTGCTCCATACAGTTTATGTTATGTAGTCCTTTGGCCTCTATAGCATTTACGGACATCTCAAGTGCTGTGATTCATTGAATAAGTCTTGTGACATTCTTAGAATTCATCTGCGCTGAGGAGAAAGTAAGATGGCATGATGTCATCCTTAGACCTTATTTCATGAAAGCTTACAGCAGATATAAAATAATGATATCAATCAGATTGTACTGGCTGACATTCACTATAATATATTAAATTAAATTAAAAACATTTGTATTGCCATTTAATAAACTCTCCCCCTTGCGATAACATCTCCAGAAAAGGACTGAAGGATATAGGATGGAAAGGATACTCTGTGTGGAACATTTTTTGATTTAAAAAGCTCCTGAAATGGTGTGGCTGATGGACATGATAGATGCAACAATCTATCATCCCCCATCCCCCTAACTGTTACATGCACATCATACTAGTGATGGGTGTGGCTTGAAGAGTTCCCTCAGCATTCATTTTTGAATTATTTAAAATGTACAAGTAGTGGTTATTGTAATCAACAATGAATGTAAAGTTATCCCACTATTGATATTCTGTTCAGGTGTAGAAATCAATGTGTATTCATTACATATGTACAATAAAGGTTACCAATCAATATTTTCTCTGTTGAAAATGTTAACTGTATTTTCCCCTTGGGCTATGGAATGTGGTTATTTTATACTTCTGTTTATACAATCACAGGAGCGTGAAGTTCAAGTCAAGTAAATGCTTTTACGACTTTGTGCTCGCAAGCATCTATTTGACTTAAACTTCACGCTCCTGTGTATACAATATGTATATTCAATCCAGGTGTGTTAAGAAAGTTTTTGCTGGCTCCAGTGACTGTGTCCATACTGCAGTTATGTTGTACATATTATGTTATCATGGTCTTCCAAAGAAAGTAAAAAAAACAAACTGAAAAGTCATTTCCAGAACTAATGTGTTCGCCAGTGTGCAACCTACATGTATGTACTGAACAGCCATATACATGTACACTCCTCAAGACTTTCTACAAGCATCATACTTATCTTTCAGATGCCTTAGAAGAAAATGGCATTAGTGTCTGGGTGGACATGGTTGGGCTGAAGGCAGGTGTGGACTTCCTCAGCAAGATTGGACAGGCAATTATTGATGCAAAGGTGAGGCAAAATCCATTGAAAAAGGACTCTTGGCTTGTGGTCATCTATTCATCAAGAGGTTCCTGGTTCAAACCCCACCATTGCACCTTAGTGTGAGACTTCGGCATGTCCCTTCGTTATTTGATAGATCCTGCTCCTTTCAAGAATTATATACTGAGATCAATGAGCATCGAAATTGACATGTTTGATGTTCTCTGTTTTCAGGTGTTTCTCTCCCTTGTGACTGAATACTCTGTCCAGTCAAAGTATTGCCGTGATGAGCTTGCCCTTGCCTATGTATCGCAGAAACCTATCTTTCCTGTGGGATTCAAAAGCAAAGACTTCCTATTCCCACTTATGGATGTTGGCATGTGAGTAATTGCCCAAGTCTTTCATAAGGATTTGTGGAGATGTCCTGGGAAACCTTAGCTCAGAATAAGTTCATGTCTGGGGCCCTTGGTCATGTCAGACTCAGCACTAAATATATCCCTCGTACAAGCGTGAATCATTTCGACCTACTGTGAGGTGTGAGAGACCTCTATTGGCGGCTTTGTGTAACTTTATCTTGCCTGCTTAGCTGCTGCCTATATTGTCTCTTTATAATGCCAAGGCTTCGTTATAAAATCTTACGTCTTCTTCTGTCTTTTAGGAGACTTCAGCTCTCTCGATTTGACTGGTACAGTGTCGATAAAGACAAATTTGAAACAGACTTTGCTAATGTGATCGAAGATATACAGACAGAAATAACCAATGTCAAGAATAAAGAAGCAAGGGAGGAGGCAAAAGAAGGTGGGTTTTTTAGGTAGACAGTCCACTCACTCAATTCATGCCAATTTCCTTATTTTAACTGCTAGGGCTACATCACTAGCAAACTGAGGCAAAAATGACCCACTCCTGTCCACTCCCTTGACAAGCTTTTACAGAATGCTTGTCATTAAGTCCACCATCTCTGTCTGGTTTCTGACTCTGTTGTCTTCAGTGAAAGTTCCGACTGATAGCTGCTCATTAGTCTGTGACTCTCAATTCCACAGATGTGTGCCTTTCGTGTTTTCTTTGCCTTCAAATCCCTACATTTTCTGGGTTTGTTATCTATTTTGCGCTGGAACTTTTCAGAAAAAGAAGAAGCTGAACAAGAGAGACCAAAATGTAAGTGTTATTTTAGTGATTAGCGTTATAACCCAGAGTTTGCCATAATAGGGAAAGATGTGATATTTATGGCTACATGTTGTATATCAATTTCTGAAAATTCATGGCAAATTTCAAAGTGTTTTCTCGTTGTATCTACACCTGCTGATACCTCACTCATTTTATATTGATAGTGAAAGTGACATTGATAGTGAAAGTGAATGAACAGCTCAATCACTCTACATTGTAACTGTAAAGAGTTTTCAGCATTTGATATCATAATTTTTTTCGAAATCCTAAACTTATTGAAATTTACTAACTTTTCAGTAGAAAGAAGTCAAACACGACCTCAAATGCGGGTGCGTACTTCAAGAAATTCGAAGCAAAACCAAAGAAAGAATGACTTCTGGGATAAACATTTTGCCAAAAAAGAGACTGTTGATTGGAATAGGTGAGAAATTTTTATTTAAGCTATTAAACATTGCATATAGTTAATGTTTATCAAGTAAGAAACATCCTTGCTGGGTATTTGTTTTATAATCTGGAAAGTTACATGGAGTCTAGGGCAGGGCTAGCCAAATCATGAAACTGTGGGGCTGATTTCTGACCTCTAAATGCATCATTGACTGGAAAAGGGTGCACTGTTCAATGTTAAATGCTTCAAGTTAATGTGGGGCGGGCACTAATTAAAATGGTACAGTCTGGTATACTCTACAAGCTTTTAGTTTTAGGGCATGGATACAAGGTTTCTGGTCCATTCCAAATTTTGATGTGACAACTTTTTTTCTCAGCATGAAGCAAGTGTTTACGAAGGAGTTTGATAACAATCTAAAAAGTCTCTTCACCTCAAATGAAGATAAACAATGGCTGGAATCCATACTCAAGAGGGAATTGAGTGTGAAAGGACAGATGACCAGAAGACGTTATGACGGTGAGTGGTTCCTTATTGGTTATTGGCAGAAACAGCTGTTTGCTGATAGGGTATTGGACATTTCATACCAGTGTGTCCCATCATTGGATGTTCATGAAATGTAATCATTAACTTGGCCGTAAGGTCTCTTGTGACTGAAATTTATGGTTTTAAAGCAAGTGTTTATAAAGACCTTTATGAATACTTGGTTAAAGTAATCATTAGGATGTAAAAGCTATTCTGCAATTTTAGTCAAAAGCCTCGAGGATATGTATTTGGTGGAGTTTGTAATTTGATAGCTTACAGTTAAGTAGGCCAGAGTATCAGATGTATCTCATATGGCTACTACAAGTTCAAAAAAAGAAAGCTTGTTGCATTTCCTTTTTGAATTAAGGTCATGAGCCCATATAGTACTATCAAATTTCAGGATTGTGAATACAAACTTTTATAAATGCCCACATTCTGTCTTTTATCCTCAGAATTTTGCATGAGGGACAATGGTGAGCTCGAACCATTTTGGAGCCGGGTTGAAGACTATGCTGTTGAGAGCTATGCTATCAAGAAAGTGTTTGAGATGGAGTCATCTGTCCGGGTTGAAGCTATTTCTAACCTCGGTGAGTGTATGGCACGAAAGAGCTTACTCTTGAACAGTCTCATACTCTGGGTGATGATTTGAACTCATTTAGGCTAGGGACATCCGTGATAATTAAAATAAAGTGACATGTCCAAAATGACAAGATATGGGCTGTATTGTACTGTATATTGCCGATTTTGAATTATATAAGCTTCTGATGATGTCATGTTTTATGCACTGCATACATGTACATGTAATCCTTTGAAATCTGTCTTCAGAAAAATACAAAAGTCCTGCCGTGGTGGAGGCCTTGATGGATCTTCTTGACGATGATGACTTCAATGTGTGCGCCGTGGCAGCAATCACGCTGTCTAAGATGCATTGTAAAAGTAACATTACGAGGTTGAGAATTGTCGACAGGATTATCAATATCTTGAACAGTAGCGATCGTCTAGTACGAGAAACAGGGTGTTTGGCTCTCGGACGATTGAAGGCCACGAAGGCCGTCCCAAAGCTTGTCACATTATGGTAAGCCTGCTTTCTGGAGTTATCAACTTTATTCAATAAATGAACACAGTAGTTATACACTTAAGTTAGGCGAGGAGTAGACTAGTATGGGGGCGAGTCTAGACTGGGATTTCAGATTCTGCTTACTTCTCAGAATTCAATACATGCACATGTATAGTTACAAATATTAATTTTCAGTCAGTGATAAGAAAACTGTGTGTTTCCAGTCTGGTCTCCAAAATCTGAAATACTATAACATAAGATTCACCACGAAAACTAGTTACTGCCAACATCAAGTAACAACTTACAAAATGTTTTTTCACGGAAATCACTACCGAGTAATGCAAAAACAACACTGGTTTAGTGATGTGCTAAATAGTACCGTTTTGACACCATACCCGGCCACGCAATGGGGCCAACATAAAACCTTGCCGGCACTCATTGGCATCTGGCCTCTGCATGCTTTTGAGCTCTTGTTGGACTATAAGTTGTTCAGAAGTCTTCCTCATCAATGTCATCTTCCATTGGCGTTTGAATCATCGTCTGACTGTTATTTCCAAAATTAATCACCCTTGCATTGATACTGAAGTTCATAGGTGCTTGAACTTGCAGGATGTTCGGATACATTTGCATAAGTGTTTGCAACTGCATCACCTGTTCCGGTGATGGACCAGGTCCACCAGGGAATGGATTTGGCATACTAGTGGCACCACCTTGAGAATAAGGTCCCGTAAATTGATTTTGTGGTACAGAATTATTTGAGTCATAATCCCAGGCTTGCCGTGGAACTCCTGGCGGACATTGTTCCCGTGTCGAGCCAATGTTTCTCTGTGTTTGAAAGCCAGGGTTGTTGAGATGTAAGGTGGGTTGTGTATCATACTCCATGGTGTCACTGTCACATTCTGCTGTTTTCTGCTGTATTTGTTCTCTCTCCTTCTTCAGATTCTCCTTCTCACGTTTCCATTTCTTTAAACGTATTCCCTGTTCCCTCATTAACCACGTTTTGAATTCTCGCTCTTGTTTCCATTCTCGGTCTAATAGAATTGGCTCCTTTTGCTGTATCATGTTTATGACACCCTCGTCCCAAGCATTATCAGTCAAGCAGATCCCTCGGATGCCTTGCAGTGCAAAGGGTACCTTGTACCTCACAGGTTTTCTCCAGTATTCTGTATGAATTGGTATGGCACACCATTTCTTTTCGCGGTTGAGAATACTTTCCATGATGATTGTGTTTTGGTAGAATCGCATCCAGTTATCATCGTCACAAAAGTTTTCAGTCAGCAGCATCATCAAAAATGTGCTCTTTTTGCAATAGTACTCGAGTCTCTCAATCTCATTCTTTCCACCTTTCCTCTGTTCAAGGGTTGCAATGCGTATACGTCGACCACTCAGATGATTCTGGCTGCATAATCTGTCAATACAATAGCATGCTTTTTCTTGGTCATTCTCGTGATACACCAAAAGCGCATCAAACTGGCCGTCTTTCTTAAATTCTGGGTAATCCTCCTCTGCGATGGGAACATTTGCTGGGACCATCGTCTCCAATCCAACTAAGAATCCATCTTCATCCTTTTGGATTTCTGTAACAACAGATGAGCTGATCTCTTCAACTTGGATACTGTTTTCTTTGTCAGATGGCAGACGTCTTTTTTCTTCCATGGTGTCGGCTGCCTCAGCTTGGATAGGTTCACTCGTGACCTTCAGGCTGTCATCAAGATCTTCAACTGCATGAAGAAGAAAACAATTAAATTAGCAGTTGTACCTCAGAATTTTGTACCTCACAGAATGATGTGATTACACTTGGACCGACAGAAAATTTATCATGGGTTATTGAATTGCCATTCCTAATTGGTAGAGGAGGCAGGTAGATTGAGTCAATGGAGGTCAGATTACACTTTGACCCAGACAAAATTCATCATGAATCCCATTCGTATTAGATCTCATTAGATCTCATGGACAGTGGTTGAAATACACCATTTAGGTGGTGTCACAATCAATTGTGCGCAGTCTACTTTGGATTGCCTACACCAAGAGGTAAAACAAAAGAAACTTTGAAATAAAGATAAAGTCACAAGCTCACCATTTTCCGTGTCTGACTCTTTGCTAATTCTGGTGGTACCATTTGAATCCATGTTGCCTTCAGCCTCTGCCCGTGTCCTATTCTGTTGAGAATGCACTATCACTCAGTATAAATGATAACACACGCACCAAGCCTGTAAGTGAAACCAGTCCCAGTCCAAGCCCTTGAACCAAAACATGTTCTGATACCGAATCTAATTCGTACACTTGGGATTCCCCATGATCCAATTGCATTTTATTTGTGCAAGCCAATTAATCATTCAGTGCATAGTGAGTGATATTCGTTATCAATATTCAGCTGGTACTTCACGACACAGGCCCAGTATACTACTCCTTTTGAGGACAAAAATTGAATAGAATTTACAATATTATTTGCATGCAATGTTATGGTTGGTTACTTTCAGTTGATTGCCAATTGCATTTTATTTGTGCAAGCCAATTAATCATTCAGTGCATAGTGAGTGATATTCGTTATCAATATTCAGCTGGTACTTCACGACACAGGCCCAGTATACTACTCCTTTTGAGGACAAAAATTGAATAGAATTTACAATATTATTTGCATGCAATGTTATGGTTGGTTACTTTCAGTTGATTGCCAATCCAATATTTGATTTTGCAAAGCTAGGCATTGTTGGTCATACTGATTTGATATCCCTCCATAAAGCTAAATCTGAACTAAACTTAGATCAGAATTTGGAGCTGAGAGCAAGAAGTGATACAAATACCAGCAATAGTTGGGATTCTCATCGATAGTTGGGATTCCTGTGTCACCGCATCAGTACTGTATGACATTGCTGTTACCATGGTGATGTCGAGGGATCATGTCTCTGTTGGGTTGAATTCGAAATATTGCAACATCAGTTGGAAAGTGCTTGCGTACATTGTTTGTATTTGTGGGTTAAGTTTCAAAGATCAACATTGCCGTACTGGAGTTATCTTACATGCAAATGCACTTAAAATGCTCTTCTTCTTTTTCCAGGCGTAATGATGTGATATCAACAGTACGTGAAGCAGCTGGGATAGCCCTGAAGGAGATCGGAGGTGAAGAGGCAGACAAGGCAATACACATGACAAAAGTCCTAACGGAAGAAATAAGGATCTTAACGTTATCATGAGGACACACGAAGTAACACAGGATATCTGCACTAACCATAGGGTTAAAGGATGATTTGTTCTGAAACAGGCATGGAAGCAGGAGGTGTTAACGTGGAAAACTGTGTGAAACATGAATGTATTTCGAAATGGAGGGATGTATGCCCTTATATCCCCCCTAGTTCCATGTCTGCCTGGTGAAAATCATTCTAGAGCCAAACCCATAGACACTTTTATGTTTAATATTTATTATTAGGATTAGGAGGAATCCTTCAGTGTTCGTAGATAAATATTCTTCATTATTTCTGCCCTTATAAAGAAGTACTGTTACTGTTATTTATTTATTAGATATTCAATATTAATAGGTATTAAGTTGTCACAACATTTTTGTTGTATTCATATGATACTCGATTTTCGATCAGTCCACCGGTGTAACTCACCTTAGCACCTATATGACCAGTCAGTTTTTGGTCATGAAGCAGCTGATAACGATTGAAGAAAAGATGATGATGATGATGATAATCCTTAACTCCAAGCATTACAAGCATTTTCTGACATGATACATTGGCATGGTATTACCGGTATTGTGAACTGCATGTACATTGCCATGTACTTTTCCTCTATATTCTTGATTACTGTTAAAATAATGTGACTGATTGTAAGTTGTGTGTCATCTTTTTGATTTGCTGTGTATTTCTTTGTTATAGTAAAACAGGTGAAATTCTATGATGGTCACATTGCTTTTGAAAGGCCAAGATTGTCGGTTGTAGGGAATTCAAGACACAGTATATCAGAGTCCCTGTAGCATCATTGTGATTTTACCAGACAAAGTATTATTCATGTATAATCAAGCATTCAGGTGTAGATGCGGTACATGTATAGGACATTCCAGGAGATGCGAAGTTTTATAGCTGTTTATTGGGCTCAAATCCTCCAATTTCTTCTGGTTGGATCACAGCATAATTAATTAGACTAATTAATTTTGTACCCATGTAACGTCAGTCACTTCATCAAGTGATGAAATCACTTTGTATGAAGTATTGTATAGCTGGCATTTGCTAGCAAATACACTTGAGACTACTAATTATTAAATTAGCATATTGCTTAAAAGAAATTGTTTCTTCTTTTTTTTCAAGTGGATGATGGCCCAAGGACTGGTGACTGTCTTATATCGTTTTTGGCGGTCTGAGCTGGCGACGAACTAGGTTGCAGGGGCAAAGAAACAAACATTGATTCAGAATGATTTTATTCATCACAGTTGGAAATGGAGGAGCGCATTGAAAACCGAGACTGTCCTTTGGAACCTGGTTGTCCCTGGTGTTGGTCTATGGACAAGATTGGTTGAGACAGTCATGATAATGGAGTGTCATTTATTGACTACTACTGTATAGCCACAAGATGTGCCACAGACTCTGTAGTGGTGGAACTTTAACACCAGGGACAACTGATTTGGTCAGGCTATTTCATTTTACATTCCTCCCAACATTTACTCCGAAAAGACACCGGCACTGTGTTCTATCAGACAAACTTTGGTCAGCCTACTAGGTAATCAGATTCCAGCTCAAATGAAGTTATAAAACGATCATGGATACCAAGGTCGTCCTTAACATCGTCTGCCCTGTTGATTCTGCCTCATGTCTTATATTGGGTCACAGCAAGTCGAATACATTGTACTTTGTATTGCTGCATGCATGCATTTATGAAAAGATTGGATAGAATAACAATTACTTAGGTACTTAAGCACATCATATTTATTACCAAAACTACCTATGCACAACAAAAATTTTACAAGTTAAACCACCCTGATGACAAAAGTACACATGAAGTAGCATCGTATTTCATAAGATGCATGATGAAATTCTCTTAGTTACTAGTCATAGTATAAATGTATTGAGGTTTACTGACTGAACTGCCAAAACCACTCATTAAAATCACATCTTGTCAGCTTCATTGGCCCTGCTTATAAGTCTTTCGACAGTTTCCTGGTCATCTTTATTCACAAGTTTCATACTTTCTGTTGAATTCACCAGATGGACCTCTTCCAATGAGAGTCCAGTAGCACACGTATCATTGATACGGGCGTACTTTATCTTATAGTGATTACTATTAAGTCGAGCAAGAATTTCGTAAGTTCTTTCACACTCTGCAACATTTACATCAGAAGTTTCACCATGACGAAACGCCTTAGCAACATTCCGGCGTATGACAGATCCAAGATCTCTGCCACTTTTAGTTGCATCCACTGGCCATTTTTGACACAGTTGCATGAATCTACGATACAGTGATGCAGACATCGTAACACAGTCAATACAGCCTCTCAAGATGTCTTTATAAGAAGCACCCTGATGAACTCTCGTCTTAAGTTATCAAGAACCCTTTTGCACGTTTTGTTGGGTCTGCTCAGCCTGAGCTTGGATTAGTTTCATTCGCTTCCTTTGATAATGTTGCCAGTGCAGTAACTGTTGATCGTCAATGAACTTCGCACACTGTCCGTTAACTATTTCTTTTCGGAAATGTTCATACTGAAGTAGGTCCAAGAATGCCAAACACTGGGGATATCTGAAATTAAAGGATAACATTTAGTCTGCTGTCATCAAGTGAGAGAATCTTTTTTGTCTTTTCACGCCGTCTTAAAATGTTGTACTGTACTTGTTATGCATTCATCTGGTACTGAAACATGCAGTATTGTAAAAAGACAACTTGGATGCTAGCCAATAACGATGCTGACCTCAGACTGTAAAAACTCCTGATGGGAATCGCCCTCTTTAGTTCTAATTTAACTGCAGTGCTGGAGATTAAATAACCACTACTATTTCTGAAGCCCACCCACAAAATAACTGGAATTTCCACTCACTTCAGGTACTTGGAGTACTCGGGCTCCTTCCAGTAGAGTAGATACTTCAAATAGTTGACAAAGGTCTGCTCCTTAAAATAACCTCTTTGAGACAAAACTGGAAGGAAGGGAAACCAAGGGTATTACAAAATAAATATACATGTAGGCCTACCAGTACTACAATACGGTACTTTTACAATACTCTCTCTTAGCTAAAGTACTCTTGTCTCAGCTAAAACCTGA
Source organism: Lineus longissimus (assembly GCF_910592395.1). Classification (NCBI taxonomy): domain Eukaryota; kingdom Metazoa; phylum Nemertea; class Pilidiophora; order Heteronemertea; family Lineidae; genus Lineus; species Lineus longissimus. The sequence goes on along the minus strand of NC_088309.1, from coordinate 25,436,864 downwards.
TGTCATGAAGATTCATAATGATACAATGATACGTACAGTTCAAGTAATTCGGGTTAGCTAGGCACTGAACAAATTCCAACTCAACTTGAAATCGCAGTTTCTGCTGGTCTTCAGTTTCTGGAAAAAAGAACGATGAATGAAAATCACTTGGATTTGAATGGTCTTGGATGGTTAACCAATTCTTAACAAGGACAGCTCCTCCTTAGCTACAAGAGGGATGATAGTGAATCAACATTGACCAATATAGTGCTCGGACTATTTCTCCACGGGACTAAATTTACTTTTACACAGGCTGGAAATTTGATCGGGTCCTCATTTTTAAGTTGGGCTAGAGGCTTTATTTCTTAGTAGATGGCATGGAGATTTATCAAATATACGCAATATCGCTTGGATTGTAGTATCAAGTTGCTTTTGCAAGGAATTTTGATTGGAAATCGGGAGATTTCAAGCAAATTTACCCGACAAAGGAAGAGTACTCAATCCTCTTGTGGCCATTTTCTGAAGCCATGATTTACTCCGGTACCACCATTGCGTTATGAAAACATCTTATATAAAATTCAAAAATCAATTTTGAAATTATTTGTTACGATGAACTGACTTAAAAGAATATCTTCTATTTCTTGTAGGATACTCAGATATTTCTAGATAGAAATAAAAAAAGTAACTTTTCTATTATCTGCTGAACACTGTCATGTCAGCGCCCATGTTTTCGAAAACAATGAGACAAGACCACTAATGAATATTCATAGGTTGGAGGGTCGAGGCCTATCAATTAGACGAGTGCATGTTTTTTACTCTCAAGTACATATTTGGAGAGGTATTGAAAAAATATTTGCTGTGGCAAGTCTACAGATATAAAGAAATTATTTGATGAAAAAATTAGTTTCGAATTTTGCTAATTGGGTAATAGGGGGCGTGTTTTGAGTTTTTTCTGCCAGTTGGCTGAAAACAGTGGAAATATCAAAGTCTGTCTAATTTGTCGATTATAAAAAAATTTCCGTGGTCAATCACCAATTTCCATCGCACCAGTTACTCGCAAGACTAACCCGTATGTCATATCCGAATTTCAGTTTCACTACTTGACGCGTTCTTTGATGCGTCGCGGTCAAACATTGACAATTTAACTGCTAAAAGGCTTAAAAAATCAATTGTGGTCTTGTCTCCAATCAAATTCTCCGGCAAAAAACACGATTATAATCGCCTTTTAGTCCACCATGGTGGATGTGAGGACCGTCAGCTCTTCTGTATTTGAAGCATTAAGGGATGTTAACATTAAAGACCTGTTGGAAATCCCTGAGAAGGAGCTGCGATGTATTTTACCTTGCCTTGTTCGGATGGCACTTTGTGCTCCTCTTGACACTAGTGCAAAATGGAACACGGAAAGAAAGAGGATTCTCCAGATATTGTCTGGTCTAGAAGTGGTCAATGGATTGGTTGCATTGCTGTCTATAGATTTTCATGCACTTGAGCAGGATGCAAGAAAAGAACAGCAACTAAGGTAGAGAGATCTTGACCTCGGCTCGGGCTGTAGGCGTAAGGCTTTGTAAGGTCCAGGCCACTGGCTTTAGTACAGACCCCTGCCCAACTAAACTAGGCTTTGCCACAGGCTGATTGACTGAATTTTTTTTCTAGTACAAAAACCATTTATGCTGGTTTATTTCTTTTGAACAGCATTTAGCGGCCAGGGATGATGTCTATGTTTGCGATTACAACCATCACTATTAAATCCTCCAATTTCCAATAACCAATTGATTTCCAATTGATAGGCCAAGCATTGTCACCACCTTTATGCTAAGGTATTATTTGCAATACAACTTAAATACAACTTCTCGACATTTTCAGAGCTAAAATAGGAGGAAGCCAGAATGACAGCATCCTTATTTCCCAGCTACAGCATGGGATTGCAATTGAATTTGAGAGGAGTGATGCAGCAAGGAAACTTAGGCTTGTTCTTAGTGAACTTTTATTTGTTATGTCGCAGGTGGGTAAAATCATTTGTCTTGATGTGTACAACTTTGATAACTATTTGAAAGATACTTTACTTAATTTTATTATTTTCGTGTGAACACTTAAGTTTTAAATTGATTTTGAAATACCTTTCGTTGATGATACTTTCAGATTCGTGAACCTCGATCAGACTTTTACACCAAGTCTTCAGATTTGTTTGATAGTGAGGTCTATCTTGAGGAGGTGTCTGATGTCATGTGTATTGCACAAGCTGGTAAGACTGGATAATAAACTATTGTTTGCTAATTTGAAACACTTCTATTCTGGTTGGGTGATTGGAGAAAACTTGTTTTGGGAACACATGTTTGTTTATTGATTCTGGTTGTCCCATCCTATGAAATTACTGTAGTATAAATATGAGAAAGTGTTGATAAAACACCCCGCTACTTAACATGTTGCGCACTGGCACCCTGAAGAGATAGGCTCAGTTCAGAAAACTTTGCAAAATGTTTGCCACCATATTTGTTTGAACACCATATTACTATGTACATGTACTTTCATTTCTTTCTTTTACAGAGTTGCCCAACCTTCTGCCAATGACTGATGTGTCTGAGACATTGCTGCACATGAAAAATGGCAACTGGTTGTTAAGTAGATTGGTAGCAAATGCACCTGATAGTTTCCTTGAAGGTGAGATACTATTTCTATGTCTTACCTACAGACCGATATTTTTAGCTTGGTTGACCGAGACCATAATGGTTGTTATTGTGAAAGTGAGTTGCAATTACGTTATTGTAATCTTGTAACTGCTGCATGTGAAGAACCGAGAAAACCAACACTCTAGACCCATGGTGACACTTCCAAAGAATTGCATCTGACTCTGACTCAGATTTTGCTGATGAACTGTAAGTTTTGTGATTCATTTATCTTTGACTTTTTGTATGCAGTTTGTACGTCATTGGTGATGAATGGGGAGAAACAAGAGGAAGAGTCATTAGGCGGCCGGAAGAGATCAGACGCCCTTCAGATGTTGTGTGAGATGAACCCTGCTCAGATACTTCATGTCAGAGCAATCTGTGTTAGTAACTGTCGTCTGCCAAGCTTAGCGGTCCAGCTGACCCTGCATCATTGTCAACACTCAGAGGAGGACGGGGAGGAGGATGACAGTGGCGTCAATGAGCTTGTTTCCTTTATCAGTGGGTTACTCCTGGGCAGTGATACAAATGTCAGGAATTGGTTTGCTCAGTTTGTACGCAATGGACAAAAAGTAAGTATGAATAAGTTTACTGGTGCATTTTTGAATATCATTGAATTCCATAAAAAGCTGCTTATGAAAATCCAGAATATCTTATAAACTACTGAGTTAGGGTTGCAGATGATCTCCCTGAAACAAAGCCGGGGTACTTGTTTGTGTTGTATTCTGTTCTATTCCAGCTGTATATGTTGGCCATGTATTATAATTTTGAATTTTTCAGAAAAAGGAGACTTCCCCATCCACGCTGTCCTTCCTTCGCCAACATCTCCTTCAAGAACTGAACAAGTTGTTCAAAGAGGGCTCCAATAAACTCCCAGAAGAACATATTGTGCAGGCTAGTGCCTTTACCAGGCTTTACTGTGCATTGAAAGGAATAGCTGGATTGAGGTTAGTGACCTCTTTCAATTCAACATGCTAATGTGGTTAACATTGTGTCCCTTTTGTAATTGAAGACGCCGCCAAAATTTTTGTGAAAACAAGTCCATAACAATCTGATAACATCAATAAGCATAAATGATACCCTTCTGTTACATTCTATATTTTTGAAACAGAAATTTATCATTGTTGATTCTTTTCCAGGTTCAGTGATGATGAAAGCAAAGCCCTGCTGCGCCTTGTCACATGCCATCCACCGCCATCCCTGGGTGGTGTCCGATTGGTGACACTTGGTCTGTGTATGCTCATTGGATGTCCTCAGCTAATAAGGTAATTAGCTGTATTCTTATGGCTTCTCTTGTGATTCGATTGCCAATTGCAAGCCTGAACTCTTGTTCAACTTTTAACTGTATTGCAATGATCCAAATAACTAGCTATGATGAAACGAATCTTTTCTTTTACAGCAAATATACCAGGAACATCATACATCACATCATTTCTACACTATTTTTCATTGCAGTGGCCAAGAACCAGAGAGAACAGCAGTTGAATGGATCAAGTGGCTTGTGAAAGAGGAATCGAAATTTGAAATGTAAGGATTTTGTAAAGTCAATTGGTGAAGGTGCATGTCATTTTTATAATAGAGGATATTTGATGTTGAACCTTGAGTTCAGCTAGCAAGACTAGAACGGATGGAACCCCAAACCCTCAAGTTCCTCCCGAGGCATTGGCAGTCAAAGGTTACGAGTCATCTCTTGTCCGCCCTGGTGATTGTCCATGTCCCTGATCCTTACAGGAGGCGTTAGATGAGTTGTTTGATTACAGCAAACACCAAATAACCCCTGAAACACAACTAATGCTTTATTCTGTTTTCCAGTGCTAGTGGCGTTGCTGCATCATTTGGTGAGATGCTGTTCCTGATAGCGATCCATTTCCATGGCAATCAGACCCAAGCTATTGCCGAGTTGGTGTGTACGACCTTGGGGATGAAGAGTGCTGTGAAGGCAAACGCATTGTCCAGATTGAAGCAGATATTCACACAGGATATATTTAATGAACAGGTATATCTTTCTTCAGTTTCAATGAATTTATTCGTAGAATTTCAGAGTTTTTCAATAATACAATTCTGGTGAACGAATTTGAGGTGACATTTCTTGCCATTTCTTTCTGAATTTAAGTTGCTGTACTAAGAGAATTGATGTACACGTACTTTGGGAAATTTGTTTCTGATTACTGTCTCTATTGGAAATGATCCTGTTGTTTATGCTGATTTCTTGATATTACAGGTGGTGACTAGTCATGCAGTCAAAGTAGCAGTCACTCCACGCTTGAATGCTGACCTGGCAGGATTTCTCCCTATTCACTGCATATTCCAGTTGCTGAAGAGTCGAGCATTTTCCAAGCACAAAGTTCCAATCAAGGTCGGTATCAGATAGCGAACTGTGGACATATTTTTTCCTCTGTCATGAGTGGCCCAATCAGATTGTGTCTAGAAATCTGTTGAAAGTTGTGTTAGTTTTGTTTGGATCCGAGAAAGGTTTGGTGAGAACTCACAAAAAGTTATGCTCTCTTAATGAACTCCACACGCTGTTCCAGATCTTTTGAATTTTTGGCTAGAATTGAAAGCAAAGAAAAGTATAACTACAAGGACAATCTCTTTCTTCTCACAGGATTGGATATACCGGCAAATTTGCTCTTCGGCCCCTCCCCTGCATCCCTTACTGCCGCCCCTGATTGAGACATTCATCACGAGTATCCTCATGCCAAGCATCAAAACAGCTGGTCACACGAATGAACCGTTCACTGAGGAAGAAATCATCAGCATATTTAAGAGCTCAGCCTTGATGAAAACAAGCCAGGCAGATGCCATGGAAGTTGATTCGGACACGAATAACTTGGATAGTTTCACATCTCAGCTTCTGATGTTGTATTACATTCTGTTGTATGAAGACTGCCTCATGAGTAACATGAAATCAATAGGTAAATATTATCACTTTATTAATTTCATTTGGGGATTCTACCTAATTATTCTAAATCCTTACAAGACTTTTGACTGGGACTCATCAGAGGAGGGAAAGTGAATTCGCCAATCACCTCATTGTATGGTATTCTGATATGCTTTCACATGAATTTCAGTGGCTTCAAGTAGAAGGGTGAAGAGGTATTCCCAAAACCTCATATCACAGCTCCCGATCAAGTACCTTCTGCAGCAGGCCCAGCGAGAGCAACAACTCTATGCTGGTCTCTTCTCACCAATGCTAAAGTAAGTATTGAAGAAAGTCTTCTGATGAACCAGGGTGTTGAAGAAAGGTCACATTGCTGTAGTTGACAGAACCACTTCTGCAAGACCATGGTATTATTACTACATCACACAAGATGTGCATGTACCGAGTTGCAGACAGTCACTTTGGATTTAGTGATAAAGTCTGAATATGAACACCTGCTCCCTTCTTGACAGTCCATAGAAGCTTGTGTTTGTGAAAAAACAGGCTATGTCCTATGTGAGAACAGCTAGGTGCATGCTGTGCAAGAAAGGGGTCTAGCTCAACAGTGACGGTTTTCAGATTGTGTGATGCTATGCTGTGGTAATAATTCAGATTTTACTGTATTTGTTGATTTTGTCCTCCTCAAGGTTATTGGCGACCCACTTCCCTCACCTGTGTCTGGTACAGGACTGGTTGGATGAAGAGCTTCATTTCGATGTGAAAGGTCCCCACCATCCCGTTAATCTCAATGTTTCTGTTTGTAATGGCAAAACCATTCAGCAAGGTGAGAATCTTAGAATCTGGACCAAAAAATAAAATCAACCTAGAGCAAGGACAAAGCATAGTATTGAAACAGATAAAGAATACACCTAACTGAGTGACCATGAAGTAGAAGAAGCTGGATAGGAACACATTTGGGGGGTTACTTCTATTGACAATGTGGTTATTCATCACGTCTGTCCATCTAAACGTGCATTAGACTATTTAACATCTTTTCTTTTCTTGCAGCATTTGATTGTCTGGGTGAGTCCTCAACCCCACTCTTGATGCAGTTAGAATATCTCCAGTCCCTGCCCATGGCAGAAATCATCAAAAATGCAGACGTGATCATCGAAAATCTTCCAAAACTTTTGGAGGAGAAGGTCCCTCGAAAACTTCAGGATCTCGTTCAGAATATTTGGGTGCAGTTCAATACCGTCATGACAAGAAGGTGAGTTCATCTACCTGGGTTGTTCATCTCTTCCAGATCAGCACCCTAAGCGAAATTGTAAATTTAGAGTTAGATGGGCATTAAGAGTAAAATGTAGTAAAAGTTGGTTATTCTTAATTACAGGTTGAGAGTGATGACGGTCAATGCCCTCAGGTCCAATGGCATGCAAAAAGGCCTTCCTTACACCGAGGATGACATGACAGTAGATCCACTGATTGTGCTCAGGTGTGACGTCAGAGTATTCAGGTGTCCGCCTATTCTAGAGATAGTGCTCCGGACGTTGTTGTCCTACCTTCAGGCGTCGCGGGCCTACCTGACGTCTCACTGTCTCACAAACCCTATCCAGGAGAAGAATGGACCTAGCACTGCCAATCAGGAGAGGGAAGAGTTGAAGAACGCCCTCATAGCCACTCAGGAGAGTACTGCAGTTCAGATCCTGCTCGAGGCATGTTTGCCAAGGCCTGAGGAGAAGGTGAGCTTAAATCTTATGTTAATTTTGTTATAGAAGGCCAGCATTTTCCACGCTTTTAATGGCTTAAACCATCATGTTGCACTGAAGTAAGTAACAAAGTGCGTATACAAGAACAGAGCGAATGTTTGTGGCATGTAATGTAGAGAGGACAGGATGTGACTTTGTCTCATCTGGCGGGACAAAGTCACAACCTCATTTCCTGTATGGAAAAGAACACAGTACTCATTGATATCAACTACCTTGATGTACCTTTTCGAGGGAAACTTAAGTATGGTGTGATTGTTCAAGATTCGTGCATATTTGCTATAATTCTACAATGTTTCCAACTGTTTTTCAGGGGAAGGAAGAAGCCCAAAACAATCTGCGGGAAATTCACTGCCTCATTTGTTCACATCTTCACCAAGTGTTCATTGCTGATCCAAATCTGGCAAAGCTTGTGCACTTCCAGGTCAGTTTTGGGCGTTTTTGCCACTGTTTTGCATCCAGTTAAGATTCAGACATATAACAGTTTTCAGGATATTGCCCAAAAGCTATTTCATCAGGCCTTGTCTAATGAACTTTGAGAAACCTTCTGCATGTGAATCCATAAGAAGCAGAAAACAAATTTGTTAGATTGAATTTTTCAGAATAGAAGTGGTTTATTGAGGCCTCACAATCTCCTTTTCTCTTCAGGGTTACCCCAGTGAGCTCCTTCCCATGACAGTTCGTGGCATTCCCTCCATGCACATCTGCCTAGACTTCATTCCCGAGCTTCTCAGCCAACCGGACATGCACAAACAGATCTTCTCGATCGAGTTGGTGTCGTTTCTGAGTCTCCAATATGCCTTGCCAAAGTCATTGGGGATTGCCAAGCTAGCTGTTAGTGTCATGACAACACTCCTAGGAGGTAAGTTGTACCATCATTGTACAGTCCACGGATGGCTGCAGTGAGATTGGACATCAGTGTACTAAGTCTCCTCTGTATACTAACCTAAATGTTGTTTCACCTCTCATTTCCTTCTTCTTACAGTTTTAACGGCTGACAGTAGATCTAAATTCTTTCTACCCGTGCTGCCGGCCTTGGTACGGATAGGGCAAGCTTTCCCGCCTCTGTGCGAGGATATCATCAATCTCCTGACACAGCTTGGACATGTCTGTGCTGCTCACATCTCAGCCACGAGGAATAAACTGGTCACAAGTTCGAAACGGGACGAAGACGACATTTTTAGGGCACAACCAAACATTTCACAATCTACATCAGAGGACCACAAACTTTTTGAAGAGCTGACACACACCTTTTCTCAGATTGTTCAGAATACTGTCATAGTGAAATCGGTGACATGATGCGATTAGTGTAAAGACTTGAGGACTTGATATTTGTGTTGCCTTTTATACAAGACAGTGACATTGTCATGCATTTTTGTTGTTGAGTTATTGTGGTGCTGAGAGATATGAAGGACAGTGATATTCAGGCCCTCCTCTTTCAATCAAGAAAACAGGTTGTCCTGCAAAACTTGTGGTCTCAAGATGTTTCAGAATTGAACATATTAAATGCTTAAAAAGTGTTAATGGTTTGAACAAATAGTTGTGAATGATATTTCATTATGCTTTTGATATGAAACTTAAAAAGATGTGATGTGAACTTTGTTTTTGCTTGTATCTCTTATTCCATTTAAAGACATAGAACCAGTGGGATGATTGAAACGAATAAACCTTTCATATAGGAAGTCTGGTGTCTCTTGATGAATAGTGGGAATGTGTCTTTGGTCTTCTGTTTGAGATAGCAATCCTGTTGTCTCTGGAAGAATGGTAACATTGAATCTTTGGCCTTGGTCTCAGAAAGCAATCCAGATTTCCTAGCTCGTGACAGGAGGTGACAAAGTGTCTTTTGCTGTAGGATTGTGATTGCGAGCCTGTAGATGTCAGTGAATGACATTGTGTCTTTCCCTTAGTTTGAAATGGCAAGTATGGTGTCTCTTGACGAAAAGTGGTAATGTGCCTTTGGCCCTCATTTCGAGAGCAATCATGTTGTCTCCGGACGAATGGGACATTGCATATTTAGCTCTGACATGAGTCAGCATCCAAGTGTATTGGCGCATCTTTGGCCCTAAGTTTGAGATTTCTGAACGAAATGTGACATTGTGTGTCCAGCATTCAATGGGTTTGAGACAAAAGCAAGGTGTCTCTGGTCGAGAGTGGCATTATCTCTTTTGAGATAGACGGCCAAATTGTCTCTTGTGTCTTTGGCCACGGGTTTGAGACAGTAAGCATGTTGTCGCGGGAAGAATAATGACAATTTGCCTTGGGTTTGATATGACAAGTCTGGTGTCTTTTGCCCTTGGCCCTTGATTTATATAAGGTTTGACGAGCAGTGACAATTTGTCTCTGGTCCTTCATTTGAAATGAGCAGTTTCGTGTTTATGACGAATGGGGGAATTGCGTGTGTCTCTGGCACTGGGTTTGTGATAGTACGCCTGGTGTCTCTGGGCGCATGGTGACACTGTCGAGACAGCAAGTTCGGTGGAGTTGGGCAGCACTCTGTATTCTCTTGAAGAGTGAAGTAGTCACATAACGTCGTTGGGCAAATCCTGTGTCTCTGGACGAGACGCCAGGTAACAATGTCTGTGGTCCTTAGTTTTAGACACGTAGTAAGTGTCTTGGAGGAATGGTGGACTCGCGCGCGTCTCTGGCCGTGGGTTTGAGATAGCAAGCCCCGTAGCAAGCATGGCATAGCGTATCTTCTCTTAATAGCCATACACACCAAAAACGGCGAAGCTGTCTTTATAAACTGAGCCATGCATATCTCCATGTCCGTCTACCGCTGTGTCCGCCTTGTCGAGACAGGACCAATACCGCTATATTTTCCCGACACCGTGCAGATCAGATCAACACATAATTGCTTACAATAATTCATTGTGCGCGTCTCAATGATATTGTATATGTTTGAGATTATGACGATTATTATATCAAAGACTATTGAAAGAAACTCGCGTTAGTGCGTTCGCACGTATGAGTATGCATGGCTCATTTTATAAACATGTTAAGGACTGTTTCGTAGCTGTTTATTGAGAGGACATCCAGACTGTGTCAACGACGAACGCGAACGGTTTGGATGTGACAACTTACGAGTTGAGTCATTTGAGGTGCTCGGGAAGACGAGGCTAACATGGTGAGTCATACGTTCATCTTCCAGTCCTGTTGTGAAGGATGATACCCACCCAACAAACCCGACGTATGAGGTGAAGAGAAGGCACATACCGTGTCTTTAATTATTAGAGTGGTCCGGCTTGCCCTTTAACTCCTTGGTACTACAGCCAAGGTATTGGTATAAGGAGCAATCTCCCTCCCCATGGATTTCTCCACTGGAGTGGTCCAAATTAAATTCCCAGGCCAGATTACAGATAGTGTGCTGTAAACTAAGTCAGGAGCCGTCATCCCACCGCAATTTTGCGAACTGCCCGGCCCGACGGAAACTAGAGGCCAGAGGGCTTGTCACTCGGCTAAGACGTTAAGGGTGGGGTCATTCTTTTGCACACCTTCCTGTGGCAGTTTCTGTCGCACCAGAATAAACTGACATCCAGGTCTATACTGCGTCTTTCGTCGCAGGTTGGATATAAATATATATATAGAGACATCAATCCGACAGTAATGTATAGCATGATAAACTGACGGCTAAGGGCAGTTGAATCGAGGACCTATAATTATTCTTTTACATTTCAGGTGAGCCTAGAAATACGTCCCTTTCGGCTGTTCCAGAGGCTTCCCCTGTATCTCCTGAAGCTCCGTCTGACTGCCAAAAACAAGCCTGGTTATGTCATACTGACTCTGATCTTCTTCCTGGCTCTGGCAAGCAGTGTCTTCCTTGCTCTGTACCTGACGGCAACGTTCGTCCTCACATCGATTGGAATACACCCAGATTCACCGTCGAAGATTTGCCGGGCCTACAAAACCATTTTCCCGCCAGAGAACGCAGAGGCGTGGCTCAGACAGACGATACAACCCAAATACGACAACGCGGGCGAAATACCAAAAATAATTCACCAGATCTCATGGCATGCCGATGCGGGTGAAGACTTTCTGAGGAAAATGGTCAAATGGAAGGCTAGTAAAAAGTATCAGTACATATTTTGGACGCGGAATGACGTGAGACAACTTTTGACGGAGAAGTACCCACAGTATCTTCCACTGTTTGACGTTTTGGGTGATGAGCTATTAATGGCGCCTTTCATTTTACATCACTTTGGGGGAATATTTGTGGATTTGAGGTTGGAACCTACTGGGTCTTTAGATAAAATCCTGATGGACGGAAAATGTATCATCGCAAGAGTTCCCAAATTGTATTCAATGATTTTGTATAAGACTGACGTTACAGTGACGTCGTTATTCATGGCGTCCGTCCCACGTCATCCGTTTCTTGGCTACCTCCTTCTTCTTCTTCCAACCCAAGACACTTCGAAATGTCCTCAGGCGGAAAAAAGGACGGCACCTGTTTTACATAATGTGTTCAGCTCTTATAAGACAATATTGAAAAATATTGGGGAGGTCTCGCAAGAATTTGATGTAAAGACAATTCCCTCTAATAACGAGGTCGCAAATTGGTCCGATGTGAACACTATTTTGAGACAAAAGGCGGAGAAAAGGTGTCGGCATATCAATAGGCATTTTGGATGGAAAAATGAGGAAGACAAGAAGATTCCTTGCGAATACCTAAACAAACGTGACTAATGATACGCAATTATCAAGGATGTTAACACCGCGCACTCGACTTTGTCCCGGCCTTTGCGTGTGGACGGCACACAGCCGAGGCCCCTTGGTTGTCCTTGTCATGTTCATTGTAGACACCACCTCAGCCGCCAATTCAAAGTGCCATATGACATTGATGGTTTCAGAGATACAATTTTTCAAAGTTTAATAATTCTGTCATCAACCGACAATATCAGTAGGAAAGAATTTTTTTCGAACCGTGCGTACAAGGTTATATACTAGTATATGTGTCCCACTGTGGTTGACCAAAAACAGGCAGCTCAAAAAGGGACCTTTACTGTTTTGGGATGAATACAATACTCACTTGTCAGAACATGTGCCATACACGACTTCACGTTCATAGGATATTGTTCTACTAGCTTATCCAAGGAAGTGTTATTACTCCCTTTGATTATCCAAGGTAGATCTCATGAATGAATCATTTGTGATTTTGAGTGAACAGTATTGAAACGATGTCTTCGTCAAGATACATGAGTCTAACCTTAACTTAGACTGTCTTTACATTTCTACTATAAGCTAGTTGAAGACATAGGCCTACCGGCGTGTGTTCTATTATTTGTGGGCCTGATTGGTCTTCCGCTAAAGCTTGTCACCTCTTGGCGATAGGAGGATAAATGGTCGTCCAGGCTATTAGAGGACGAATAGTCGCCTGTCACAACATGTCCGTCCCAGGCTATATTGGAGGAAGAAGGGTCATCTGCCATGAAGCTTTTCACCTCCAGGCAATATTTGAGGACAAATGGTCTTCTGTCATCTCCAGGCTACAGGAGGACAAATGGTCTTTGGTCACAGCCTGTCACCTCCCAGGCTACTGGAGGACAAATGGTCTTCTGTCATGTCTGTCACCTCCAAGCTATAGGAGGACGAATGGTCTTCGGTCACAGCCTGTTACCTCCTGGCTGACCAGGAAAGGACAAATGGCCTTCCATCATCGCTTGTCACCTCAAGGCTAGTAAAGGATGATTGATGAATGATCTTCCATCATAGTTTGTCACCTCCAGGTCAATGAAAGATTAATGGTCTTCAGTTACAGCCCGTCACCTCGGGGCTACAGGAGGATATATGGAGTCTTTAGTCATAGTCCGTCTCAAGGAGCCTGACCAAGCCATGATAGAATCTTTATCAGAACACATAGAATAAGTTGAAAATTCTTGGATAAAGAATTTATTCTATATCATGTAAACATGAGACAAATATTTGTATGACATAGACATTTTCAGTCCAAAATGTACATGTATAACATGTACAATGTAGAGTACAAAATGCTGCTGGCTCATTCTGATGAGATTCAGATAGTTTATAAATGCAGTATGCAAAAGATCATATAATTCTAAAAAGCAAATTATAAAGAATAACAATGCAAAATACAATACATAAAATATTTGATCAATCTATCAAAAAAGACAGATAGCTTTGACCCACAGGTATATGTAGTACATCATTTCCAGTTAAAATGTATCTTGATACTACCTGTTCATGTATGGCTAAATATGGCAAGATGCTTTGACAAGATATCACTGGGTGAGTTTTGATTTCCATTATGGTTCTGCACATTACAAATTCTAACCGAAGACACACAGCAAAAAAGTTCATTAACAAAATGGCACAGAGCTTAGCATAACATGTAATCATGAACCATTAACCAAGAAAATGGAGACATTGTGTACAAAACTTGAGTAAAAATATGATGCTAAATGAAAATAAAGAGATCCTGAACAAATTCAATTCGATGCATTTTGTTCTAATGGCAATACAAATGGATGTACAACATGTTTCTGAACACTTTGTTGTTTGACCCCCCTTCCCTTATTTTAACTGTGCCGACCTATGAATTATGAGATAAAGACTTTCAAGCAGTAGAAAATCAAAGTTCTTCTCTGTAGTTATGCCTAGCTTGTCTTGCCCACTCCAAAGCCTCCCGGACTAGTTTCCTGAACTCATCAACATTCACCACAGTATCTGCATTGTGATTAGTTCCATCTGCCTTAACAAAGTGTAAATCCTTATGTTGATTATGCCACTCAAGATAAGGTCCCTTAGCTGTGAGTAAAGTTCCAAATGCTTTGTGGTTAGTTTGAGCCTCATATGGCACTAGCTGGACAGCACAGGTGAAGGGTGGAGCAAATAAGGCGTTGATGAGACCTGCACCATTCATTCCTATCAAGACACTGTATTTTTGGACAACTTCAATCTGAAATGGAAAAAAGATACTAATAGTCAGTATACAAGGTACTGTTTTAGGGAAAGAGCCAATTTTTCAGCTGGATGTGATCTGATCTGCTTCCACGACCTACCTGTTTCCGAAATGTCATCCCATCAAAGTTAATCACATCGATTTCTGTGAATGGCTTCACTGCTTTGATGATGTCATCCTCATTGAGAATCAACCTTCGTCCAGTCCTGGAAAGGGAATAAGGGCATGTTTTAATTAGAGGCGAACCAAGGAGCAGCTAAATAATACACAAGTGAGCGAATCAGGGGGAGAACATATGTTGTACTTGATTGGTCTCCAGGTGAAAAGTCCAGATCTAAACCAAATAAACCAAACTGTTTTTGCTCCATCACAGCCCCTTAAAACATATCACATACACTGAAAAATAACTAGAGCGGTCAAAGAAAAGTCACCCTTAGAGTAGGAGATTTAACTTACCTTTTAATCAGCCCAACTCTTATTTTCGAATGTGGTTGTGGCATCACTATTTGGAACTGATCCCTCACAAATTTTATGTATTTCAAGATGATGTCCTCATGTTCAGGGAACACTGTATAGCTTGATGTCTGGAAATAGTGAGAACTAAAAGTACAGATTTTGACTAATGATTTTTTCCAATTCAAAGGTAAAAGGGTTAGGCAGAGAAGTTTCCTTATACAGGTACAGTACATGAAGATTCTTAGAAAGAATGAATAAGTTCTACCCCACTTTCTGAAACAACAGGAGCCAAAAAGAACTTCAGCAGCCATTGGCATTGACTGGAAGTACTTCAGAGATTTGAAGTAAACATGCTTTTCCTGATTTGTAACTTGAAACTTACCCCAAAGCTTATTTCTCTAAAGCAGATATTCTGCCCTCTTGCCAATAGTTTTGCATTCAATGGCAACAGTTTGTTTCTGCCAGATATGAACTTCAACATCTGCATCCAGTAGATGGAACTGTTGTCAAATGCGGGTGTTTCCCAATCAAGTGACTGCAAATAAAGCAAATGGAAATTGAGGGACCATACATTCAAGAATCATCAGTTATGCCCTCTGAATCTTTCCTAAAACTGAACTAGTTCTAGGTAGAAGTTTGATGATCACATCACCCATCACTAACTTATGACTGCAGACAATAGATGGAATCTCAGGTCAAAAATTACCTCTAAACGTTCCTTTTCAACTGCTGGGATGATTACAACCGGCCTGTTCCTGTTTTCCTGCTTATAATAGATGGCTTTGAAAAGGGGCATCAAGGTGTCTACATGCATGTGGAAGTAGTTACTGTCATAGTGATAAAAGATGACAAATACATATCCCTTGTTGTGGACCTCATCACAAGTCACCATTGGCTCAGTGACTGTCTCTATAGGCCAAGGTTTATTAAGGAATCGTTCACTTTTTGCCCTCTTGGAGTTGATTTGAAATGTTTTTGATGAGGGATTGAGAAGAACGTTGCTGATGGAGTAGTAGTAGCCAGGATAATGGCCTGGATCTCTTCGCATCATGGAGCCAGGAAAAGCGGTTCGCCCTGGCGATTCAAAGCAAGTGGCACAGAAGACGATGGACAAGATGATGACGATATGATATCCCATCTTTGCCAATGTTGGTTGAATCTGAAAATATATCAAAGTCAAATAGATTATGCAGATTCGATCAATAGGTCAACAAACGAGACTGTGTCATGATGACGCCAATCAAATCAAGATTAAATTCAAGGCTGAAGAAGGAGGATCTGAATGACATTCCTACCCATTGAACAGATATATTAGGAAGGACTTAGTGCTCAATCAAAAGGTGATAATTAAAAGTCAAGCAAATTCATCACTGAGAATGGCATCCAGACAGGCTTGTTTTTGTCACACCCTGTAAGCCCTGTACATTTGTACACACTCACGCAGGCCGTGATACATCTACCAACTGAGGAAATAAACTTTATGGAAACGGAAAGACTTTTGAGCAGTATTACCAAGCGAGCAAACTTAGATAAAACTATGCTAGGTATAATAGCACTTTACTAAATAAATGATCAAGTTAAGACAGCAAAAATCGGCACTATATCGAAGAAAAATCTCAGGATGTCAAAGTGTGAATTTGACAACCTACCTTCCAGGTTTCTTTCGAAGGACTACAGTGTATGCATTGGAATAGGGCGATCGGACTCGGTCAGCGAGGTTGCAGCAAGATGGCTTCCCATCTCAGTGGTGGCAAAGTGAATCTGGCAGTTTTGCGTGAATCCTATCGTCGTGAATTGCTTGAAAACATAGACAGATGTGTAGGAAGCAAGGTAAACGTACATAGAATGTGCTGTCCAAATTTGGTGGTAAAAGCTTTCCATCTCGATTCACAAGCGCTTGATGAAGATGAGATTTTTGCATTTCAATGTTTAGCTGTCATTTAATGAGAGCCAGTTGGCAGTTCTCTGTCATTTCCTCTAATAGTAACAGTACTTGTTGGTGCCGATTAGCGGCAAAGTTAAGAAATAGTAGAAATATTCACTTTAGTTTGTTACCACCCCAGTTGGTAGCCGCGCTGGTCAGTTTCGATAGCAACTCAACCTAATTAGCATATTGCGTGGTTTTTTTCCCCGGCAACTAGGTCATCGCCTACGTCATCCGAGAGTTTGGTATGCGAGGAATGTTGTATGACGTCAATTCAATTATTGTTTGTGCATTCTTGGCGTTGGTCTGGGGGTATATAACATGGGTCCTCTGAGCATTTGGCAGAACCAACCAAGGGAGCTTTCCTGATTGCTGAAGGAAGCAACAAAGTTAAATAGCAAGCCAGCTAGCTAGCAAGCGTCGTACTAACAGTAACCGGTGAAATTTCTGCCCGAAGTTCAGAGCCCGAGTATATTCCAACTGACCAAGCCAAGTCCAAGTCCTCAAGCCTATTGTCCCCATTGAAACCCTGGTTCAGGAGATTTCTGGCGAGATAGATCCTCTACCGACAAAGATTGGTGTATGTCCGTGCTATTTGCAGTTTGAATATACAAGTTTAAAGACGTCAAAGTTATCTTACTTTCTTGCAAAGATTATTCTCAGTAGCAGCATCGGGGAGCTGACCCAGGCGTCAATTGTGAGATTGGCACCGCAACAGTACTCATCAGTAATTGTTTGCTAGGATAAGCTGATCTGATTCTACCATGGCCTGTTGACAGTCAGTTGCCATGCAGATACTTGAAGAGCTCACAACACTAGGCCTAGTCATAGGATTATGAGCCTGTCATTGACAACATCAGCGTCATCCATCCTGCATTATCGTATATCATTTGTGTCACCTGTGGTCATATGGCCAATGTTTTATGTCTCTCCTATATGTACCGGTATGCTCTTTTTTCCAGGCATTGGTGTGGGATGATGCATTGACCGGACCTTTTGGACTGATAGCGGAATACTCCCTCCTCAAGGTAATTTTGTAGAATGTGACTGTCATCATTTATTCATTAGATTTGATAATATCGTAGATTCCAGTCACCTGAAAGTAGGCTGATTATCAGTTAGTGTGACACTCAACTGCTCAGTCCCTGCCACCACAGGTAGCTGGTTCTCATGGTACATCAGCCTATGCATTATGGTATTGCATTATAGTATTGTGCAATACCAGTAGTACTAGTAGGCTGTCTGAATACGTACATTGTAAGTCATCCAAAATGCCCATTTGGCACCAAAACCACTGTCCCTAATAGAACTGCATGGGGAATTTGACAGCAGCAGAATAAAAGTACATTGGATTATCAAGTGAGACCTCTTTTATTCCATTATGATATCAAGTGATTATATAGTTTGATGTTCTGACTTTTCTTGTTTCTTTATAGGAGCATGAAGTGGACAAGATGTATCCTCTCCGGGCGGGGCAGCTTCCACAGAATAGTGTACAAAATATCATCTTCATTGTTAGACCCAAACTAGAGCTGATGGATTCCATAGCACAGATTGTGAACAAGTGAGTAACTTTCTATTTTGTTATTTGTAATTTGTTTAAATTCAAACTAGATTGTTAGCCTTTCTGTCATTTTTTTGTTGTCACGCTGGTTTCTAATACATCTGCATTCTGTAATCAAGAACTATTTTGTTTCGACATCTTTCTTGTAAAATGGTACACCCAATGGCCCTTGTAATTTCTGTTATCTCTTATTTACAGGGAAGAAGAATTGGGAGGATTCCGCAAAGATTACCACATCTTATTTGTCCCAAGAAAGAGTTTGATTTGTGAGAGAAGACTAAAGGTAAGAACATTTTATACTAGCTGATAGACTGATCTACACTAGTGTCTTTTCATCTCTTAAATTACCTTTGTGAAGAATCTGTGGCGTCAGTAAATCTCCATTCCAGAAAACAACTTTCCTTCATTACTAGCAAGAGGTGGTGATTCAGCTCAGCCTTCATTTTTTAGTTGCATGTCATTTGACCTCAGTTTCAGGTGTATTCTTATCTGGTACTAAATATTTAGCTTTCCCCTTTTCAGGAGCTTGCTGTCCATAATTCCTTTGCCAGCATTGACGAGTATTGCCTCGATTTCATTCCATTCGACGCTGATGTGTTGTCCATGGAAATGGAGAGTTCCTTTAGGGAGTGCTATTTATACAACGATTACACTAGTCTCTTCTTCGCTGCCAAAGCCATCATGACTCTTCAGGCTCTCTATGGAATCATTCCTAATATTCATGGCAAAGGAGATTGTGCCAAGGTAGGGCTCGTCTTTACTCACACTGTTAAATTAAATTCAGTCGTATTCATATTCCTATTCTACCTTTCATTTTACCAAAAAAAGGTTCATGCATGTCTCTTCTTCTGTTCAGAATGTCTGTGATATGATTCTGAGGATGAGGCGTGAGATGGCTGGTCAAGAGACGCAGATCACCCCCCAGATAGACAGCATCCTTATCTTGGACCGAACAGTTGATCCACTCACACCCTTACTCTCTCAGCTCACGTACGAGGGACTCATTGATGATGTATTTGGAATTCATAATAGTAAGTCGTCAGTCACTCATTGGTCTTTTTCTGGGTTCCCTCTTGTGAGCATTTGTTGCATGCCTCTCCGGTTGGGCTTACAAAGTGAAGCGTTTTTCCCAAGGTAACTAGCAATGTCTCTGTGTTGAAGGTTGAGCCAGTGTCATATGCCCCGATTTCTTTATTTGCAGCAAGCGTTAAATTACCACCCGAAAAATTTGCATCCAAAAGTGGAGGATCGGCAGAAAATATAGTTGAACTCAAAAAAGTGATATTAAACTCGGCTGAGGAGTTGTATGCTGAAATACGGGATAAGAATTTCAATGCTGTTGGGCCTGTTCTTAGCAAGAAAGCTAAGCTGATCTCCGCTCAGTATGAGGTAAGAACAGGAGATAAAGAACTCATAATTTTCTCAGTTCATTTGTCAGTCTGACAATTTGCACTCAATGTATAGTAGTACCAAATAGTATCTCACGTGTCCCAGATGTTTGTGCCCCAATACATTCACAGTCGGCAGTTGATGTTGTTTGTTCTTGGCTGGGAAACAACTAAAATTTTTAATCAGTTCGAGAGTGTGCAATACATATTGTTCTTACATTACACAAAAACAGCATGGTGTATCTCCAGCATGGATTTGAATCCTCATTGGTTCTGTTTCAGGAGAGACACAGTGCCAAGACAGTTGGAGAAATGAAGCAGTTTGTCTCCAAGCTTCCCCACATGCAGGCGGCGAAGGCCTCATTGGCAACTCGTGAGTCTTCCTTTCTTTTGTACCAGTTTTTTAGTTACTGGTAGTCTGTTAGCGACATATTTAAAATTAGCAGACAAACTGACGGAACATGGTGCTGTGTAGGGCATGATCAGGCACATTGCAAACCTGCTAGGAGGTAAACAGGCTGCTTTAAACAGTAGAACGATTGTCATATGGAAGAGCACTTGTTACATAATGTAAGTGTATCAAAACACTCCGTACAAATGTTCTCTCCTTTCAACATTTTCTTCTCCTTTTCTTGCACAGACACATCAGTAGCTGAATTGATCAAGGAAGTCACAGATACTGATGAGTTCTTACAGTGTCTTAGAACACAGCAGGGTAAGTATTCTTCTGATAATCCTGCTTCTGTAACTTGTGGATAAAATACGACAGGAACCTACTCTGTTTCTATCTTTTGAAGTAGTTTGCACAGCAAAGAAGGCTGCTTCTGTCACATAATAATCATTTGCAATCACTTTTAAAAACTTTGCCTGAGTTTGGAGGGACGTAATACTTTACTAGTACCAAGAATAAACCGAGGGTACTCTTTATCAATTCTTGCTAGTACGATATGAAGAAACCAAATTGTCTTTCAGAATTTATCAATGGAATAGAAACAGACAAGCCTAACCCTTACGTAGAGGATTCAATAGCAAGGAGGGAACAACTTACCGTTGTGCTACGCTTGATATGCATCCAGTCAATCTGCAATAATGGCCTGAAGCAGAAGGTCCTAGAGTACTACAAGAGAGAAATCATACAGGTGAGATGAATATTTCGTCAAGTTTCTCTTTTTCTTTCTGAATCTGTTTTTTCTGACTTTGAGCAGCTCCTTGACACACCCAGAGTGCCTCCGAGGACACCTATAGCAGTGACAGTGGTTGTGAAATGCTTTTTGACCGACCATTCCATTTCCAGACGTACGGCTACCAACATTTGATCACGCTCGCCAACCTGGAGAAGGTTGGGCTGCTGCGACCACAGGGACAGAAGACATTCCATACAGTCAGGAAGACACTGCGACTCATCGTAGAAGAAGTACAGGAACAGGTGGGAATTAAGTTGAAATTAAAGGTCACAGTAGGCCCCCATCCATGACAAATATAACTACCATTTGGATGAAAAAATGGGTCATGTTCTTACTGAATACAGGTCATGACCAATTTGTTAGTTTTGTTCTATTCACTGCAGCAGTGATATTCAAATGTACAGCTCCAGTCATGTGTCATAACTACACAGGGGCACATGACCTCCCACACTTGAACCAATTTATGATCAACCTCTTTCCTTTCAGATGATTAAAACTGGAATGTACCCTCCTTATTCTTTCATTTCAGACCCCTAATGATATAGCATATGTATTCAGCGGGTATGCCCCTATCAGTGTGAGACTGGCACAGCTTCTTGCCAGGCCCGGCTGGAGGAGCATCACCGAGCTACTAAACTTCTTACCTGGACAGAGGTTTGATGAAGTACAACAGATACCGGTTGGGCTCAGGAGGAGACGAGGCTCTGGTAGTTCAACACATTCCAGCCAAGCTGAGCAGAAAGTGACACTGGTATTCTTTATTGGAGGAGTTACATATGCAGAGATTGCTGCACTGAGATACCTTGCTTCGACAGATGATGGTAAGAGTTTGTGTATTCGCTCCCCTTCTGCCAGCTCTGCTCTTGTGAGCACTTGTCACATTGCAACGTTGGTTAGGTGCCAATTGTGGTGAGGTGCCATCTTTTGTCATAGAGAAGCTTCTTATGTTTCAATAGATATGGTCCTTATACTGTTTCTTATGTGATGTGAACCTCCATTCCAAAATCCTAATGGCATTTTAACATTTCAGCTCCCACAGACTACATCATTGCCACGACCAAAATCATCAACAGTACAAACTGGATGAAGTCAATCATGGATGAACTGGAGCCACCGAAAGCTGCTAACAATCCTTTTTACTAGTAACCTTGAAAAGAATAACTTCATTATAATTGTATAGTAAAAATTGGACTCTCCAAAACTGGATATATACTTGGACAGAACGCTCTGTTCGAAAGAATTCTCCACCTGTCCATCTGATCCCACATCAGGGTGTGTGCGTTACACTTCATCAATTAGTGTGGATTCATATGAAATACTGAAGGACATCATCTATGTCGGTCTCTACTGTTTTGTTGAGTTTAAACATGGAAATACAAACAGCCAGGGGGCGATTTCAAGCCCACTCCAAACTCAGATGTTACTGGCTATGTAAAATTCAAGGTGGTCTCTGGACTAATGTGGTGGATATAGTTAACAAAACTGTTGTTAGCTTGCATAAAAACCAGTACATGTACATATTTGTTCCTTATATTGGTATACTATTCATAAAACTCAAGAACAAACTTTCATGTCAAAGACAACAGAAATGTTCATTAATGTATATCTATATGGTGCTCAACTTATGTGAATAAACATATGTTACAAAGAACAAGTTCTTTCCTGTATGTTTCTCCCTCTGTGAGGACTATCCACAGTGTTGGCACCAAGTGTGGACATCCTAGTTTTCCAAGGACCTATTCTGGTTGTGACTTCATCAGCACAAAAATCCAGATAAAATCTTCTCCAAGCGCTACCTTCCCCCAAATGCCGTACTGAAAAGCCAGGATTTTGAAAGGCGCTTGAAGACCAAGCTAGATTCAGCCTCTCTGATGTGCAGGGCATTCCATAAGCGGGGGCCGCATGAGGAAAAGCAGCGGTTACCAAACTTGGTTCTTAGCTTGATCGTGTGCACACCAATGTGGTGTCAGATGACGATCTGGTGGCACGCAGCCCGTCCACATTCTTGATATTCAGGTAGGCTGGTGCCATACCATGAACCACCTTGAAGCACAGCAGGAGTATCTTGAACTGTATTCTCTGGTTAACAGGGAGCCAGTGGAGACTTTTGAGGACAGGTGTGATGTGGTCATGCTTTCTAGTTCTGCTGCTGATCTGGGCTGCTCAGTTCTGGATTCGTTGGAGTGGAGCAATGGTCTTTTCGGGGAGACAGGAGATAGTTGTTCGAATCCAGGCGTGATAAAATAAGTCAAATGCATGAATCAGACGTAGAATGCTCATCTGATCAAGAAATTTGCTTATTCAGCCAATAAGACTGGCTTTTGCAGATTTGCAAATCATCTTGATGTGCTTTTGTAGGTATATCCATCTCACACTACTTGACTTCAGTTGACAACCCATTCACCTCCGATGTGAATTCCAGGAACCGAACCAGTTCTCCTTGACGACACAATTGTTGTAGATATTGTGTATATTGTGTACTGCCAGTCTCGTGAGATCAGATAACCACTTGCGAATGCTGCATATGTAAAACAATGTCTTGCTAAAAATTTTGCGAATTCAGTTTGAATTGCCATGTTTTGGCGAGAGAGTAATAGTGTTGTGCGAAAATTGGTCAAAGTCTATCAAAAAGATCCACTTCCACCCCCAATGCACTGAGGAACGATTGTTAGTCAGTCAAACTTGGCATATTTTCGGGCGGCGCTATCACACGTGGTTGCTGTCGTCTGCATTGTAGTTCTACCCGTTGCCGCCAGTGATTTTGGTGGCACTGCTGGTCACCTTACGCATACATTATCGGCCAGTTTCCCGCTCCCTTCGTTGCCATAGAGTCTCCGGTCACGGGTTTCTCGAATAGATCGTTGATTGGCTAGTCTCAGTACTGGCGGGCTGCCATTCTCGCACATGTATGGGCTGGGTCGGCCCAAGATGGACAAACGATCGGCAATGGCTAGAGCTGACTCAATATGGCTAAAAGTGACACCCACTTGGCTAAATAGTGGCTAGGAGGAAAAAATTCACAGAGCCAACCCTGCAAAGCTCTTCACAGATTTGGTCATTATTCTTGAAATTTGCATGTTCAGGATGAGTTGATATTATTACTGTCCTCTATATGATGATGTTTGACAAACAGATGGTCGTTACTAAATTGCCAATCTTTTGGAAGACTGACCAGAATGGCGGCGATGAGCATGGTCGCCCAAAATGCTGCATGACTGCGACTTGTTGATGATGAGGCAATTGATTGATGGGCAAAAGACAATAAAGACTAAAGCTATGTGTAATTTCTTGAAAATTTTTATTTGGTTTTAAAAATACAATTTAGAAGAACTAAGATAAAACTTTCCTCTGGATAATCGAGAAAGACTCAAATATATATAAATCTATTCACATGTACAGTCTTGTTCAAAAGATCAAGACACCAAGTGTTTGTTGTTTATGCGTACAGTTACCTCAAACTATTTCAAATCATATTTTGAAATACTTATGTATTTTCAAAATAAGTTAGGAAGTTGGTGTTGGTGTCCATTCACTTTTTAACAATTGTTGTAATATGCACTAGGTTTTTATGGTTGGCAGACAAATGAACTACGGTACGTGTTGCACCTAACAGATCACATCAGCCACATAACACCAAATGTTGTTGTAACTGTAAATACTCCTCTGAGCCATCCACCCAAGAGACAGTAAGCCATAGACAGAATCAAACAAATACCTTTCAGCTTCCACCAAAAATTAAGTTAGAATTATTAAACTTGTATGATTCGGGCATCTGGATATTGACGTCACATGTTGATAAAAAGAAACTACATGTACATGTGCACATAGTACTTTTAGCCCCAGATGATGAAATAACACAGATAAATCAGTGCATAATTTCCAGTTGGGCAAACAAAATCCTTTAGGCATTCTATTTTTGAATCTTCTCATCTTGTCATTAGCAGACCTGTGCACAACAAAAAGACATTTGGTGATAGAACACCCTAAAATCTAAACTCAATCATTCCTAAAAGGCTTTAATAAATAACATGTGATTACAAGTAAAATGGATATAAAGCTGATCTTCTTAAACAGCTTATGATTAAATCAACATGGTTTTATAGCTAACTTAATAAGGTATGCATAATGTGCCAACATATAACTCGTGGACGACGAAATGTATCAATTATTGAAGCTTGCATATATTTGCAGTATTTTTTCTGGCACCTAGTATGGTGGACTGATACACAGTTGTAGATATAAAGTTCCATTATACACAAGGCTCTGTTCAGTTTAACATGATCACTTCACCTTGCAAGTCATCAAGCTTTTATAGAACAGAATTTGTTTCAGCAGCTAGCCTGATTCCTGTCATCCTCGGCACCCAGTGGTTTTCCATATGCTCCAGCTCTCGCTATTACAAACGACGTAGGAGTATCAAAAACCTGAAGCTCAGGATGGATTCCTGTATGCAATAGTAAAACTTTATGAAACTGAAACTATTTTTCAAAGGCACAACAAGGATATCATGTCTCTCGATACTACATCTTAATACACATGTACAGAAAGCATAATGATTTCATTTCGCTCAAATATCAGAGCAATCCTGCTTTTCACTATTAAAGCAGTTTGCATCACCCAGTAAAAGTTGAAGAACAGATTATTGAGCTTGGACAAAGTCAGCACCAGTATAAACTCGGATTTCCGAGACAATCTATCATTTCCTGCAAAAAGATTATTTCCCCTCAAAAGTTCATGCCTACACAGTAGACTTAGTCCTTTTTAACCACCACTCACAGATCTTGGCCTCGCAAACTCTGCCACCAGGGCACATCAGTTCCTTTTTGGCTTTTTACAGACAGCGACCCCTGTAAATAATGCTGCAAATCGTGTATTCATTTGCTCCACTGCAGCAGTCCAGCTTCCTTGGATTTTTAGCGGGACTGTCGACAGGGGTTGCAGCCTATCAAAAACCAAATAGCAACTGCAGCACCCCTGTAAGAGAGGTTGCTTAGCCATGTATAACCTGAGATTCTCCCCTTTCACAATTCATAAACATACACACATAAAACCTTCAACTACAAAGATTTTCAAACGTAGCACTTTCTTTCAAAACAACTCGGCCTAGGAAGTATGTCATTGTGATTATTATCAAAAATATACAAGCTCGCTTTCTTGTTTTTGTTGTAACTGAACACATTTTAGTGAGACTATTGCATAGTGAAATATAAACACACATACAGAGCTATACCTTTAAGTCAACTTCAGCATAGTTTGGCAAGACATGAAAGTTTTTGACAAATTACAATTCTTCGAAGAAAGCGACTCTTGATTTCGTTGTACCACCTCGGATCTGGAAGAATGGAAAATAAAAATGTTAAAGACCCTTAAATGCAAAAAATCACGTAGGGACATAAACCAGGCACAAGGAATCCATTGACACTGAAATGACGGTAAAGTGACCCTTCCAAGGACACAAGCCAAGTTTCAGCATCGGGTATCAAACGCCATAGATTGGATTATGTGTCCACAACTCTGTTACAAGACCACACTCACACTGCTCCTCTAGGCTGTGTTCTGTTCTTGGGGCAGTGTTCTGTCCCTCTAGACTTGTCTATGGAAGTAAACAGACTTGACCTACCTTCTTCAGTGTTGTGAACTTGGTTTCTCCTTTCTGAGAGTTCTCCTCGTGTATTTGATCCATCTGTGTCTGTTTCTCCTCGACTTTGAGCACCTCGATCTCAGACTTCAACTCGCGTAGCTGTTCCTGTAAGTGTTTGCTCTTCTCCATGTACTCGACCCTGAAATTGATAAATGTTAAGCAAGGATGTTAAGTGTCATCTTGACATGCATCCTGTGATTCAGAATTTTTTCTCGCTCTTTCGTCATTGCAACAAACAAATGAAAGGCCATTAGAGGGCGAGTGTTCTGATCACTTGACACACCAGCTTGAAATACCAGAGGTGGAGTATATGGAAAACCACTTGTTATGCCATGATGCTTGAGACAGCCAAAGTGATAAAATGATTCAGAGCATATTAAAGCCAATGCCGAAAAAAGAGGCATTTTCAACTTAGATGGATGTGAATAAATTTAACATGTGTACCGTATTCCCAGAGCAAATGCTTTTTCTCGGGTCCTTCGGTCGAAAATCATGTTAGTGGCCTCAAAATGAAAGGCATACCAATACCTTTTGAGACATTGGCCGCAACAGGATGAGACATGAACATATTGCAGATACCTACCTTTCCTTCTCGATTTCTCTCGACAGCTGATCCATGTCACCATTTGTTGTCAGGTCACACGTGACTTCTGTATCGGTTGAGACAAGGTCAGAGTCGAGGCCAAGGTCAGTCAACTCGGATACTAGCGGATTGTAACTGTAAAGACTCTGCAACAAGATAGAGAGTGATATCATTTTTGTGGTAAATGAAAAACTGTATAAAAAAACCCACATCATTATTATCAGTATTGGCACAAGAATCAGTGAGCACACAGAGGAATCAGAATCAACACCCAAACCAGTCATTTTAAGTTGACTTGTTCACGCAATTTAAGATTCAATTCAACTCTGAGCACCCTTTGAGAATTCGACAATACTCACAGACATTTGACTACTCTGAGAAAGTAGGGACAGCTTTTCTTTGGCAGCGCTTTCTGCATATTTGGCTTTGATCAACTCATCTTTTAACATTTCATGCTCTTGATACCTGTAATGAAAACTTCATAGGAAGTAAACGGAGACACATGCAGTATTAGTAAGTTATGAGCGATTAAATTCCAAGGGACTGTTTTAATACAAACATAGACACAACCTTAAAACTTCCATGAAGTAACAGAGGTCTAATGTGATTAGAACTTGAATCAAGGAGAATAAAATTCAGACTCCTCTAAACTTCACAGAAAAATTGGAAAATGCAATGAGAGAGAAATGTGTCTAATTATCCAAAGTTTTAAGATACTTACTTTCTTTCAGAATCTTCGACGATCCGTGCGGCCAGCATCTCTGCATCATGTGCTCGCTGTTCCATCAAGAGTTTCTCTTCTTCTATCTGAAAATATCAAACATAAGTTGAGTGGTTTTGACTTGATTGATAGTTAGTTCAAACCAGGAAAAACACCCAAAGGTTAGCCATAAGATACCCAATCACTAAGGGAAATTACGGAATCTTAAAGAGTACTTCCCCAAATCATATATGAGAGGAACTCAACCAATCAGTTGAGTTGCATCAATTGCATCTGTATCTCAGCCTCCGATCACAATCCTGACAAATCTCTGTTGTCATTTGTGGGCTTATGGTCAGGCAGAGTAACCTTCAAGGTCACCTCATAGACTCATGTTGAGTGTTTTGTCCTCACAACCAAAAAAAGCACCAGTTTTCAGCCAATTCCTGAAGAAAAGTCAACAACCCGTACACACCTTCATAGCTGATATTTTCATCCTCTGGACCTCTGCCTCAGCTTCAGAAGACTTTTGATTCAGTAACATGGCTTCTTCTTCAGCAATGCGCGCTTTCTCGTGAAGCAACTCAGCAGTTTCTTCTGATCGGCGCTGTAATAAAGGTTGAAGGAAGTGAATAGACAAGGCCAGACATGGGCCTGATCAAGTTGTGGGAATACTTGAAGTATGATACTGTTAACAACTTATTTATGGCATTGGTGTCTTCTAGACTAAGGCATAAAGAGAACTAAAGCGAGTATGAGACTTTAGCACCGACACTCCGGGGAATACCACTCCCACGCAAAAGCAAGGTAATTTAAAAAGATTTCAAATAAGCCTTTATCTATAGATTTAAATTCAGTAGCCTGCTAGCATAGAAAGTGTGGCCAACATTGGAAGTAAACCCCAAGATGTATTTTATTCAAGAGAATGAGGCAAACTTTTGAAGCAAACCAACTGAAACAACACATACCAGCGTTCTCTACAAAGGAAAGTAATACATGTAGAATCAGATATACATGTACCAGAGGACTAAACCCTGTGCGACAGAGACATGAGTTTTGTCTGAACTTTGACATCATTTTGGTCGTCATGATAACTTTCTGAAGTATTTTAACCTGCGTGCGGTGCACTTCCTGCTGCTGTCTTGAACCCTAAAACATTCATGACAGGAAGAATGCAGCAGCTTGCATTGCTTACCAGCGCGTCCTGACCAAGCCTCAACTCATCCTGTAAATGATTCAGCTTCCTCTGTAGCTCTTCCTTCTCCTTCACGGCCTCTTCCTTAAGTTCTTTCTCCCTCGCCAACTTGTCCCTCTCTACCTGTTTGCGCCCCTTCTCCTCCTTCGCCTGAGCTTTCATCTGTTGGATTTCGATACTGTCCGGTTTCCGCCGCCGCATGAATAACTCGTGATTGCCGACACATAACTCTAGCACCTGAGAAAATATGCAAGGAAATCACACATAACTCTAGCACCTGAGAAAATATGCAGGGAAATCACACATAACTCTAGCACCTGAGAAAATATGCAAGGAAATCACACATAACTCTAGCACCTGAGAAAATATGCAAGAAAATCACACGTAACTCTAGCACCTGAGAAAATATGCAAGGAAATCACACATAACTCTAGCACCTGAGAAAATATGCAAGGAAATGACACATTACTCTAGCACCTGAGAAAATATGCAAGGAAATGAACAGCAGAGGAAACCTACAGCACAGTGATATCCAAAGTAAAACAAAAATTCAAATTTGACTTGTTTTTTTTTTAGTTTGAACAACTACTGGTTCTTTGTTGAAGGATTTCTGAAATTCAGTATCATGTAAGGTTTGCCAAAGTTTTAGTGAAACAACCGAATCAGACTGATTGATCATAAATAACAAATATGCAGCTATTTAATATTTATCACTGAAAACATCAAACAGATTGATTGGTGCTAAAAAGTGCTAATTGACAAATTGACAAACGAAAACCTGTCAAAAAAACTCACCAGTTTATTAACCCTTGGTTTATTTGCAAAGAATTCAAAGCCAGGAGCTTTCTTCTCCATTGTTTTAATCGTGAACTGAAATACAAAGATGAAACTTACTTTATTAGAGTAGAAATTTGTTAACAATGGTGAGTATGAAAGAAAAACTACAGAGTGATATTAAATGGTCAGCTTTGGGCAATTGATTCGATTACCACAAACCTGCAACCCAGACAACATTCAGGACTGCCACAGGCAAGTAATGACTAAACCTCATGGAGAAAATTTCAGACCTGCGTATTTAAATGATTTACCGGTTAGTTCAAAATGGCCACACAAACGTGACATGAATTATAATTGACTTGCAATTCACCTTGCCTGAACTCACCTTTTTGTCTTTAAATGATATGTTTTTGATCTCACTCCAGGGAAAAGTGATTTTTGGCGTCAAGCGATTGTCTCGTTCATAGATGTTGAGTCCCAGTGCATCCACGCCAAGGCACAAATCTGTATCTCTCTTGTTCTGAAAAGATTTTTAAAATCGTAAGCAGAACTCTCAACAACAAGTCTATTTGGAAAAAATTACAATCATCTCCGACATAGGCCTAGATTCAAATTACAATGTACGTGCCATATATTTCTCAAGGCATGCAAACCGGATTGAACCGGAGTGAGCCCTCCATGCAGCGATCATCTTTGTGCAGATCGATGCATTGACAAGGAGCTGACTGGAGCGGAGGACCCGAGTGCAAGCTGTGGTTGGACTTTGTGAAAATACCCTTAATGACTCTGTTGGTAATTGACTCACCTTGATTTGAAAATAATTCACCCCGTACATTTCAAGGTCTTGAGCAATTTTCAGATATTCCATTTCTGCCTCATCCCTGGTCATGCCCTTGTGGTCAGCGTACCAAACCTTGATGCGGTCTTCCCACATCTCTGGTGTCAGCTGATACTGGTCCATGACCCTCTGAGGAAGCAGTTCTTCGTTTGATAACATTCCAGGCCGGTACGATGACTCATCGTAATCACCATACTAAAATATAGCAAATACAGTAGACAATTTTAATTTTATCTTTTAAATCTTGCATTAGATCTTCGATTAGAAAATGTTCTTGCTTGACAAAAGTCTTCATATCCATCCTGTTTTCATGGATGCTTGTTTGGTAAGAAATGTATGTACATGTATAGTTCATTGATGAGGGCCAGCCCCATTAGTAAAAACTTTAAATTTTCACTTAGTTCGACACATGCTTTGATTGAGTATTAACTTCTATAGCAGTTCATTTGTATTGGATGACTATTTTCAAACTTATGATGAAACAATTTTAAATTTCTATAGTGAACTGATGTTGTTATTGTCAGTGTTTATGGGGGTATCAAAAATGATACTCCAGGGAGCCAGGAGGCTGCTTGAATGCAAACTGAAGTTTACATAACAATACATCTTGACGCACCAATGGTTAACATGCTCAATTTCAACCTTTGAAACTTCGTTCAAGATACATGTATGAGACTAAAGCCACACCCTCTTTCAAGGCCAACATTCTTGGGTCCTCCAGTAAACGATTTCAAGCACAAGACAACTTGCCAGCACTCTCATTTTTGGAACCCAATAACTGTTCACACGCACTTGGCCTCATTGGCATCTATTTCAATGCATTGCCCCCGCCCACTTCAATTATTTAAGAAAAAGGTCAAAATTCTATTCAAGAGGACAATTCTTGCTAGTGCACCCAAGACGTGCGATCTTGATCCACTGCCGACATGGCTCTTGAAGGATTGTATTGACGAACTTGTGCCACCTATCACAAACATTGTAAATAGTTCAATGAGGGACGATGTGGTACCGAACAGTCTCAAGGAAGCACATATCAGACATTGCTCAAAAAGGCGGGTTTAGATCAGGACACCCTTAACAACTACCGCCCTGTTTCAAGTCTGAGTTTTGTATCCAAAATAATTGAGAAGGTGGTGTCAAAGCGGCTTGACGATCACTTAAATGTCAACAACCTACGTGAACCCTTTCAGAGTGCCTATACGCCTTGCCATTCCACAGAAACTGCTCTCCTCCGCGTTCAGTCAGACATCCTCACTGCCCTTGATAGGAGGGATGTTGCTTTACTAGTCATGTTGGACTTATCGGCTGCGTTTGATACCATTGATCATAACATACTAGCTGAGCGGTTGAGAGTAGTTTACAATGTGACAGGGTCGGCTCTTAAATGGTTCATGTCATATTTGGACAACCGGTGCCAATCAGTTAATATAAATGGTAATTTGTCATCACCGAAAACACTGAAGTTTGGTGTACCGCAAGGATCAGTGTTGGGTCCAAAGCTTTATACTATGTATACTAAACCTCTTGGTGACCTGATAAGGCGGCATGGGCTAGATTACCACTTCTATGCCGATGACACTCAACTTTATATTTTTCTGAAGAAAAAAGATGTTGATAACCATGCTGCTGCTATTAAACAGCTAGAAACATGCCTCGAGGATATCAGAAAATGGATGGATCTTAATCTCTTGAAACAAAACAGTGAAAAAACAGAGGTCATGTTCTTTGCTCCTAAAAACCAATGCCATGATTATGATCTTAGCCTCAGCATAGATGGGGTATCAATTAGTCCAGTCTCTACCGTTCGAAACCTCGGTGTTTTGTTTGACCGTTCCTTGTCTGTGGAAGCTCACATTAACAGTGTTACAAGATGTTGCTATATGCAATTGTGCAACGTTGGTAGAATCTGTCGATGCTTTACAGAAGATGCATGTCGCTTTCTTGTGCATGGTTTGGTTACATCCAGGTTGGACTACTGTAATTCGCTCTTTTATGGTCTCCCAGATGCAACCATTGGCAGACTCCAACGTGTTTAGAATATGGCTGCCAGAATAATCGCGCGTACCAAACGCAGTGAACATATTACTCCGGTCTTGGAGCAGCTGCACTGGTTGCCGGTGAGGATTCGTATCAAATACAAAATTATCCTTATGGTTTTTCAAGCTTTTAACAACAGTGCACCTTCATACTTGCATGATATGATAAGGTCCTATACACCAGCTCGGTCACTAAGATCGTCAGCTAAAACAAGACTTATCGTCCCAAGGACCAAAACGAACAATGGAGACCGATCATTTGGAGTCAGTGGACCAAGACTTTTTAATGGGATTCCAGATGCCATGAAGGACTTAGAGATTGGGTCAACTTTCAGACAATCACTTAAAAACCCATTTGTTCCGCGAAGCCTTTAGTTGGTAGCTACATAGACTTATATTCCGAATGTGCCATCTATGTTTTAGAGACTCAATTTTTTTTAATCTATCTGTTTTACCACTATCAAACTGTTTTAAATCCAAATATTTGCTTCTAACTCCATTGTAAAGTGCCTTGGAGCATGCTTAGCTTGTACAAGGCACTATAATATCCGGTATTTATTAATATTATTATTACTATTATGGCGGGTCCAAGGTCAACTCCCATTGTGCTGATACTGGATGGCTATATTATCAACAATGTCTTTCTTATTTCATTTCCATGCATTCTTTGGCTTCAACAATACAACTTGCAGATGCATTCAAATGGTGTCAACAAACCTTTTGGGGGGCATCTCACTGAATGAATGGATTATGGGTGTTGTGCGCACTAATATTTAACTAAGAACTGCTATCAAACAAAATGTTGGCCATCCATAACTCAACCAGCCTTTTATCTGGCCATAGTGACCTGATTTGTTTAGATAAACCTAGGCCATCGAACGAGCGACATCGATCTGGAACGACACTCTTGTGATACAGAAGGCTATGGATCGGTATTATTTTCTACGTTGTGTGGTAATGCTTGCAGCCACTTGTGTAGTAGCAAGTGTCCAGTATGGGAGTAAATGCTCCAGTGTCAAACTACCGGCTGGCATGACAACAGTAACAACGAAATGGGATTACTGCAAAGACGTAAAGGGAGCCCACTTCTTCTGGAATTATGATGCCACCACATTTACCTGTGCGGTGGTAACGCCCAAAGGATCCTATGTTGGAGTTGGCTTCAAGGTGTCAGAAACGGAAGGGATGTGGGGAGCAGATATCTATGTAGGGTTCAACAACTCACTGAATCAAAACGTGCTTGAGGTAGGTTTTCAGCATTTATGTGACTTGTTGATCAGCCCCCCACCACCACCACCACCACCAACCAACACAGATATGAAATGGAACCAAAAATAATCACAAATTTTAGTGAAAAGGATTTTGATTCCTGGTACAGATTCAGCTGAGCACGACAATCAACATCTCTCAAATTCAGATTTGAAATTGAATGAAGATTTCTTTGAACCACAAAGGATTCACTCATTTTTTACAATAGCTTCAAGGTTTTGCAAACAGATTTGAAAAATGAATGTTTCCCATTATTTTTCAGGACATGATATCGGTTAAGCCAGCTGGTGCAACTGGTGAAGGTGGTAGGCCGACCAAAGATGCAACTCAGAATGGGAGACTTCTGTCCATATCACACGTTGGGACTAAATCTCTCTTTGAGTTCTCCAGACCCTTGGCAGCCGCTGATCAACAAGATGTGACCATTGACCCCGTAAGTTGCACACTGAGAGTTCATTTGTGCATTTAGTAGTTTTTGAAATAACAGACTTTTCCAAAAATGCGACCTGCTGTGATCGTGTTGCAATTCTCCGGCCATTCACCACTGATAAGATACAACATTATCGTCAATGACGTCTGTTGTATAATTTTTAATATGCAAATATTTTCTTTCATGGATTATTTTGGCCTTAAATTTATTCTTCACAGGATCAAAATTTAGCAGGATTTTACTTAAAAGAAAGGTATGTCCTCATGCTCCTCAGAGAAAGGGGTGCAGAAACCATTTACCCAAGCTAATAAAGTTATCCATAGGTGGGTGCACTGGAACCCTTGCTAGCCCATGGACTGTAAGATTGCATCATTTACATGGTAGTTTGCTGTATTTATTAGATTCGTAATTTTTTTATCTTTTTTTACAGACAAAAAAGATAGAAATACTTTGGGCAAGTGGTGCAGTGCAAGCAGATAGGATTTCAAACCATGGCACTACCAACCGCGGCCACGCTTACGTTGACCTTAGCAGTGGTGCTACAAGCATCTACAACTTGACAACAGTTTGCCTCACAATCATGTTTTCATGGATTGTTCAGGCCTTGTGAACACTTCAACTTGACAGCAGTTGGGCAGATAACATTTTGATAGTAGTTGGGTGTAACATAAATATTTTATTGATTTAATTGTGCTGGCCTTGTATGATGATGATCACATTACCACTTTTAATTTAAAAGGGCATGCAGTTTTCCTGACTCATCCCCACGTTTCTAGTGATAGCTTGCTAAAGAATTTCAAGCACTGTATGGCTATTTGATCTTTTCCTTCACATTCAACAAAGAAATCACATTCACACGTTCCAGATCTATGGCTTATCACGAGGCAATAATGAGCCCCTGACAAAGGACAAATGTCATCTCATCCTATATAAACTATCCTCGCCCCACTCAATGATCAATTACAAAAGAGCAGTATTTACACTGTGCTGGTGTTGGATTTCAAAGCTTATGATATTATACTCAATTTTATTCATGTTTTGATCACATGTCTTGACTCAAGCAAGAGGCAAACAAAATTTACCAATTAGATTTTACATGTTTTAATGAGATAGGCTCTCAAACGAGCAACACAGGTTTTATTTGTTGACAGTAGGCCCTAATATCAATAAACTATAGAATCTAGCATAGTGATGATATTAAATTTCTCATAAAATTTATTTTGATAGTTTCAAATAACGATG
This sequence comes from Lineus longissimus, assembly GCF_910592395.1. Taxonomy (NCBI): domain Eukaryota; kingdom Metazoa; phylum Nemertea; class Pilidiophora; order Heteronemertea; family Lineidae; genus Lineus; species Lineus longissimus. The sequence continues at coordinate 25,401,456 of NC_088309.1, read as the reverse complement.
TTGATTTCAAAACATTTATTAAAGGTTACCTTGTAATTTTAATGACAAAATAAAGTATTTAGAGAAGTTTATGATTTGACTTCAGTTCATGTTCTTCAGACTTACTCCTCAAGGAGGAATGAGGAGGAATACTGGCCAAAGGACACAACCCTGACATACCTGATCACCAGGTATTTCATACACAACCTTACCTTTGCTTGTATTGCATAGGAAGCCAACAGGACTGATGCTTCTGGTGGGCAATAGATGTCACCATTGACAATGGACTGTTTGACTTGCAGAAAGAAAAGATGCTGGGTGATTTCTTGAATGAGCTCTTCAGATACGTCCTCTGGGAAGAATTTGGCAAGGAACAAAAATGGCAGCGGACTTTCCTTTGGGATATCTTGATCAAGTACCTGAAATCAAAAGTACATTGTAGAAATTTGTAACAATTATTACTGTTTCATATGCACACCCTTAAAATTGAAACGATGCCATTAATATTAGAGCAACTTGTGCATCCAAAATCCAACAACATCAGTATCAATTTCATGACAAAATCCTGTCCATAAACACTGGTCTAAATGGTGAACTATATCAAGGCAGTATGACATCATTTGTCTTTTTATTTTCTATCATCCGGCTAGTATCAAAGCCTTAAAATCTATCTTTACCTTTTTATCAAACTTCAACCAAGCAAGGTGTCCTTTTGGAGTGACAAACTGTAGACCAAAATACCATGTCTCTCTCAATCCAATTGTTCGGCAAACAAGCTCATACAATTCCTTACCAGTACTTTTGACCTGAAAAGAATTCAACACTGGTATAGTCATAATAAATGCATAGATCGAAAATTGGAGAATTCTGACGATCTTTATCAACACCTTCTGAAGTAAAGATTACAACCGCTAGCAGTAACAAAACAGCAGCTTTTGTATGCTTGCTCTTTTTCTGGAACGTAATTAACAGTAAAAACAGCGCCAGACATCCAGGTTCAAAAGCTGGCCAAACTTCCTTGCTTCGTGGATATGGGCCATGATGGGGTACAGAATTCATAGACACTTTGACACCAAGCGGAGGAAGCCACTGCTGGCCCAAACAAACCTGTGGCCAGCAGTGGCTTCCTACACCAAGCGGCGGAAGCCACTGCTGGCCCAAACAAACCTGTGGCCAGCAGTGGCTTCCTCCGCCTGGTGCAAGGGCCTCTATTATCAACATGCAGTGACATATAGACAACTTAACAACTCTGGTGCAGGAATGACTTAGCACTGCTAGTGCCTGGCTTTTGCTAGTGCCTGACTTTTGCTTGCCCCCCTCCCCCGGTGCCATGTGGCTATAGGGCCTAGGCTGTGCGAGGCTGGCGTTGTCCTGCGTCCGATTCGTCGTCTGGCCCTGCAAAAAGGTAGATGTCGGTAGTTCTAGACCCTGTATATATTCTTACCCCGATATTGAACTCCAATTCTGCATCCATGGTGGTGATGCGGATAGGGTAAGCTTTCGACTGTTTTGATTTTGTGGCGGTTGAGGCCCCGCCTCTTTTGAGACTACCAAAAGGCATATTGCCCAAATATTTCAGACAAGTCAGTTACATTACAGTAGAGAATTGCTTTTCATTTCATCAACGATACAATTTATTTGGTACAAAATTACTCAAATCCATGTAAAATCGCAGAGATAACACCAGCTCAACTTGTACATTTTGTACATCAATGTCATGAATGTACACTAAAGGTATAGCAAGTATAGGAAATTTGCGAAAGTGGCTAAATTGGCTAAAGCGTGACTCATCACGGAAGGAATTTCAAGAATTTCTTGGCCGAACAGGACTAAATTGACCCGAACCACATTTTCCGTAAGTTCGGAAGCCAAAAATAGATTGAATGATTCGATGAAGATTACACTTTTTGTAACAACCTCGACTCCAAAGATTTTTACTACCTGTCATCGAGGTTCAAACTGGTTTTTTATAAGTTTAGACCCGAAACACGAAACATTTCTAACAAAACGGGCTTGCGATAGAATAAAGCTGCCATAGCTTATAATTCTTACATCACTAAAGCTATTCTATGAACTAAAATATATCATTGGACACTTATTTGCTCAAATTGCAGTTTATTCTTACCTGAAGCCCTATTTGTCTGGCTATTTGGCGGACTTCGTTCCACTTCGCAATGCCACTCTTTATTTATACCGCATGAGAAAATTTGGCGGGTGATTGTCGATTTTTGCTGATGTTGTCAATTATTAGTTGTTTTTATGCTTGTTTTGCAATAAAGATTCACCAGACTGGATCAAAAGCCGTCTCCAAATAAAACGAATACGTATTCAAGATGAGTATGGACCTGACATGTGGTGCGATTGAGGTTTGTACGACATCAAAAACACTGATCCGGGAAGACCAAAAACAAGTCGCACGACAGGCCTGAACATACATATTACATGTATGCATCACGTACATGTCATGCATGCTGACAGACATTGACAGTAGGCCTACATCATGACATGGCTGATGCTGAACATGCTGAAGGAAGTCGAAGAAATGGAAGTTTTATGAATTGAATCATGACATCAACTAAGCATATCGTCATGATATTTTTTTAATCTGTCATTGATTGCTGCCAGAAGCTGAGCACTACAGTACACAGTGACAGTCAGTAGGCCTACACAACACTCAACAGCATCCAGACATGCCAAACTAAACTGTTGAGACTCTTAAAATAGATTTGCGCATGGCAATTGGCATTGTGATTGGCCCGAATGATTGGGGTATTTGCGCCTGCTCAGAGGGTGAAGAAACATTATCATTGAATCAACTAGGCCCTGTTGGCGTTGCCTATAGGCCTGTGATGTAAGCGCCTGTGGCTGTGGTACAGAAACTGGAAAGCAGTTATTTATTTATGGATGGTATGCCCCCGGTGTTGGCAGGTATTAAAATAAATGGACCAGTACTTGCTGAAATGGTTAATGCCCTTTAAAGGTACCTAGGATCAGGACCTGGCTATAACTTATAAAGCATCCTTAGCCCAGCTTGGAGAGTGGGCATTGGCAGATGACAATCACGAAGATCAGGAGACTGATGTATCGAGTGTATTACAAACAAGAATAATTCTTTTTTCTTTCTCTTTCAGCAACTTATGACTGGCCATGATGTTACTTCACCGATTTTGCAGATTGTTGTGAGTGTATAGTACTTCTTTGTCTTGATACTCCTTTGGGGACTTGGTTGGAATTGTCGTCATGGTCGGTGGGGTTGTTTTGTATTCCGTTTGTTAAGTTAGAAAAACGTTGGTCGTCCGGAATCCCCTTTAATCTGAGTTCTAAATCTAAGCAATGGGGAATAACCGTAATGCTTTTAAAGCTTTTGTTGATTTGTTTTGTTATAGGGCCAGAGGAAGATCCCTGGAGGACCATCGGACAGATACAGGCTGGTGCTCTCAGATGGCGTCAACTTTCAATCATGTGAGTTCGACATGACCTGTTGCTGTCTGCTCTCTTTGGAATCTCGGATACCAGGAACAGTTATGCTTTGGAAAACCAGTCGTTTCCCCTTAATTCTAGTCCGTATACAATGTTCAGACCTGTGACACATTTTGTGACTACCAATACTACTATTTGAAATACACTCCTCAAAATTGATATGGAGACATAGGCATCGCTGCGTATTGAATAAGATTGAGGTCAGTGTGACCTACTTTTCGATAGCTTTTCCAGTGTAAGTGGGTCAAGGTCATGAAATTCCCATGTGGTTAATATACAAAAACTTTCATTGTGTGAACCTTTGTCATCTCTTTCAGCTGCCATGCTGGCCACTCATCTCAATCATCTCATCGAGAATGGAGAATTGGACAATTACGCAGTGATCAAATTAGAGAAATTTTTGTGCAACACTATTCAAAATGAAAAAGCGGGAGGTCAAAGGTATGAACAATATTCACTTAGCAGGGTCGCGTCCAGAAATCTGAGCAGAATCTATGTCCGCATAAGATCTGAGTCTGAATCTGTGAATGCGTAAAACGTTTAAAAAAACTCTGAAGGGGGAGTCGAGCGTGGGGTATACTCCTCTTAATGTTGAATTTTTAAAACTTGAATGCCGAAGACGGCACTATCCAAGCATTAATGGCTTTTTCAATTCATTTTCAGACGTGTGGTGATTTTGCAAGATATAGCAATTCTTGCACGTGGTTGTGATGTTGGTGATAAAATCGGCAATCCCGTAGCGTTCAAATCAGGTCAGCCGAGTGTCGTCCCCGAGCGTAAGTAGCAATTCTAAGCAAATTCGTCTTTCTCACTACGTACGAAGTAATCAACGATGACGACACAACACCAATCAAATTTAGGTCTCTGTTGGGGTGTGACCATTTGATGGGTTTTTTCCGCTTGGCCTGGCTATTCAGAAACGGAAAGTGGAATAGGTCATCACCACCTAGATGTCCTTGATTTGGGTATCTATATTTCTTGTGTGTTATTTTACAGAAAAACCTGATCTAACAAAACCTGATTTTGCAAGTAATCGGGATCCAGCCCCGAAGCCTGCACCCCCTGCGAACATGAATAGAGGTGGTAACTTCTATGGCAACAATGCGTTACAGAAAAGTCCTCAGACTCCAGGTGGGACTTCAATGCGAGTCCACCCTATTGACAGTCTTACACCATATCAAAATAGGTACAGTTGTTTGGAAATCCTTTTCCCACATTATTCTTGCACATTTGCAGTTGTTATTCATCAAAGTGAGTGTTGTGTGACATTAGACACGTCACAATCAAAGTAACGACGTTACTGACATTTCCTTGTGAAATACTTTCAGATGGCAAATCAGGGCCCGCGTCAGTCAAAAATCTGGAATCAGGACATGGAGCAATTCGCGTGGTGAGGGACGGTTGTTCTCAGTCAACTTCGTTGATGAGAGTGGGGAAATCCGGGCAACTGGTTTCAATGATGCTGTTGATAAGTTTTATGAACTGCTTGAGGTTGGCAAGGTAGGTTGAGTGTGGCCCTCTCATTCACCATATTGGCCTTAGCTGTTTTATTTTTTTATACTTTTGGCAAATGTTGGTTCAAATCCTTAAAATTTTTCGATATTTTGTGACATCACGCTCATACTGCTTGTCGTCTGCTGTTGTGCTAGATGTTTATTTTCTGTTCTATTCTTTTTCATAGATTTATTATGTGAGCAAAGGAACCCTGAAAACTGCCAATAAACAGTACTCGTCTGTTAACAATGACTACGAGATGACGTTCAACAATGAGACGACTATTGTACCATCAGACGACGATGGATCTTTACCGACTGTCAAATTTGACTTTTGTCCCATCCAGAATCTCGGAAATGTTGCTGCTAATACGACAGTGGGTATGTAGTAGAAGGATATTCATTTGTTTGGATCCATCTATGGGGAATAAAATTTAGTACGAGTCTTCTATTTCAGGCCATTCAACATAAATTACTTGTTTATCATCACCGCCCGCCCCGACATTTAGGTCCCGTGCCGATTATTTTGATATTCGATATATCAAATATCAAGGTACCGTCCGCTCCAAGTTGTGCCCTCAACTTCCAACTCAGATTCAAACAACCTACCGCCCTAATTTTACCTGACCCGGTGGCCTGTTGATAATTGATATCCATTTCCCCGTTCTGGCCATCACACATGTGGTATTAGTTACGACTAAACAAATCCAGAGACGCAGCATGCAGCCAGCCGATGCTGAAAAAATGTCTCAATACCTCAGTACAGGTGACACCAGTCTCGCTCAACGGCAATGAATTATTTTCATTCAAAGTGAATTGTCAGCACACAAAAGAATTATTGACTCAGTGAGACTACACTCGGGGAGATTTTGGAACCAATACTTTCTCAACCTCATACCTGCATGGGCAAATGCGTATCGGCCTACCAGTTATTTTTATATTGCCGATGAGCCTGGAATCGAGATGAATAAACGCATGTGTTTTTATTTCTTGCTCAACGCATGAATGTTTGACCAAAGCTTACACACTATGTGGTGTATGAGGAGAATGTTTTCAATGGGCGAGACTTGGGGCCATGCTGCTTGCTGTCACTTTGCATGCTTGTGTCAGATATACATGGATTTGTACGGTACATACATGTAAAATGTCAGAGGAATAAATCATCAGCAGATCATGGTGACCAGGATATAAAAAAGAAACAGCTGTTGATGTCCATACAAGTTTTGTAATTAAACTTTAATTTGTATTCTCCTGTCCTTATTTTATCTATCCATTTTGGAATTTGATCACTGTATACATTTTTAGGCCTCCCTGACACATCTGTTGTACTGATTATAACTTGACATGGCTTATACATACATTTGTAATATGTCAGTCCAAAAATTATCAAATATCGAATATCAAAGCCCCTCCCAATGGAATACATTGCCAAGTTCATGACCGAAAAATATCAAATACCAAATATCAAAGGCCCTCCCCATCAAACACTGGCGCCAAACAAAATATCAAATATCAATATCAAAGGGCCTCCCCTCCAAATATCGTGAGGTGGAGTGATGATAAACAAGTAATTTATTTTGAATGGCCTCAGATTACTGTGATAAAGATTGGGAATAAGTGAGAATGTTGCTTTGAAAATATTTTTCGAATGTGGCGGTCCGTAGTTGTCACGGTTTTTACAAGACATGTTCAAAACAATCTGGGAAGACACTGTAGTTTACAAACAAACCATTTCCTATTAACATTTTCTTCCAGATGTGATCGGTGTTGTTAAACAAGCAGGGGACGCAACGACGATTACATCAAGGTCAACAAATAAAGAATTCACAAAGAGGGATCTGACAATAGTGGATCAGTCAAAGGTTGCTGTCTCCCTCACATTATGGGGTTCTGATGTAAGTTGATGAAGGATGTTTAGTTGCTACTGTTCTGCAGGAACTTTGGTAAAGATACCAGTACTTCGTGACAATAGATGATTGTCATGTTCTTTCAACTTGAGATTGAGACAAACTCAGCTTGGGGAGATAATCTAGGGATCTTGTGATGTCTTGCCTAAAAGCTCTTAAGATCTTAACTAATATCAAGTTAAGATCAATCTACTTGCTAATAAGTACTTGCTGATTGGGAGTTTTCCTCAGAAATTTTCTTTGTGCATGGAGTTTAATCAGAAAGTTTTCAGGTTTTTCCCTTCATGGTTTTTTTACAGGCTGAGAAATTTGATGCAACTGGTTGTCCTGTCCTCGCTGTAAAGGGTTGTAAGGTGTCAGATTATGGAGGCAGGTCCCTGTCAGTGCTGAGCAGCTGTACAATGATGACGAACCCCGACATCCGAGAGGCCCACCTCTTGAGGGGTTGGTACGATAATGAAGGGCAGAACGAAGAGTTTGAGAAGTTCCAGGGAGATGCCAGAAGTGGTGGAGCAGGTGGAACAAACTGGATGTTGCTGCGTGACGTGAAGGGTGGAAACATTGGGCTTGGAGAGAAACCTGATTACTTTAATATCAAGGGATTATTGGCGGGATTTAGAAAGGATAACTGTTTATACAAGGTAATTGCTTATCCTATACAGTACAGTACAGTGAATATAGCTCGGTCATATTTCTGTGTACTGGGCGGGAACTGTGGTAGTTCTGTTATTTCAAGTGGGTTCTCAGAAGGAGACGCCATGTTAAACTAAATCTGATGAACTGACACACTACTAGTTTAAGACTTCTGTCATGTGAACCATACTTTGGGAAATGTCTCGATGAATATGAGTAATTGATATGATTTCTGTTTTTGCAGGCGTGTCCCAACAAAGATTGCAACAAGAAGGTTGTGGATCAAGGCAATGCAATGTTCCGATGTGAGAAATGTAATGAAGAGTTTGGAGCCTTTAAGTGGAGAATGATATTGAGTGTAAGTTACACAAAGCTGTTCTTTCCTCAGCCCAGCAGGCAGAACAGCTCACCAAAAAATCAAGATCCTCTTTGATCAGCCATGTTTCATTTTTATCTCTGACTTATTTCAGGCCAATGTTCAAGATTGTACAGATGACCATTGGGTGACTTTTTTCCAAGAAACAGCCGAGGCAGTTCTGGGTATCTCGGCGGAGCAGCTCGGTGCCTTCAAAACAGAGGATGACACCGCATTTGAGAATGTGTTCCAGCAAGCTGTCTGGTCGCAATGGACGATGAAAGTCAGATCAAAGGTTGAGAAGTATAATGTAAGTACATGTAGTGAACTCAGACAAAGACAGAATGGGTTGGATTTGAGCAAACGTACCTGTATCAAGCTGTGAAAAACTTGGATTGTGGCTTTGTAATACTTTTTTCTTATACAGTTGTGTTTCAAACTAGATCGGCCAGTGTTTTACTTTAGTTTAATTTAAATCTTACTGTTTGTGTCTTTTCAGGATGAATCGCGACTGAAGTCAATTTGTGTGAATGTCAATCCTGTCGAATACCAAACGTACAACCAACATCTTATCGACGAGATAGAGAAAATGGCTGTTTGAATATCTGAAAATGATACAAACTGGACTGTCGAATGTCAAATTCACCCATACATGTAGTTGGTTTACATCTCTCGCCATTTCATATTGAAATAATTTCTGTAGTACCTTAACTGCAGCCTTTCATATACATGTATGTATAACCATCTCAAATAGTAACCTGTACATGTTTCGTCGATAGTGATGTGCTTCTGTCTCCATGTGCAAAAAAAAGGCGAGAATCGGTATGCATGAGAATGTCATGCGATCACTGCTCGTTGTTATCATGCTAAATAAATTATATCATTCGCAGTTGGTAATTTTTTTGATTTTCTTCTGTTATGCAGATGATATATTTGATTTGTAGAGTGGAAAACTTTCATTCTTGACCATTACATGTATTCACCCCAGGGACTAGAACAGCTTTCACCTGTGTCTGATTAGAAGTGGAAAAAATCTCTGAACATGCAAGACTGAACCAAGATGTTTAAAATCGGTTTCACAACGGACGGAAACAAGGAAACAAACCTATCCTAAGCCTGGTGAAGTGTCGTCTCCATGGACTTCACATACATGTATGGCATGCTTTCCTGGCAGGCGGCACATCTACATGTACATGTAAAAGTAGTTTGTCTTGCATCCCCATTGGCAAGTCTTGTTGCTAAAGACAGTGATTATAGTTCCACAATAAGTTGTTCCTAAACATTTTGACCTCTGTGGTTAAGATACTTCTCTACATGTATTTAGGACCAAGATATTCTACCGTGTGTGGTTCCAAGGTCCCACCGAGTCCCATTCAGGTCAATTCTTTCCAATATTCACACACAACTCGTATATGTATATAACACAAATTTTAACAACTGGCAATTTATTTTCCACCACATATCAGGAAAATTTTGAGACGATACAGTATCAAATCAAAAACAGGAAAATCACTGAATAGCACATAATATGATATCCTAGTACATGTATGTATAGGTTGATAAAGGCCTTCAGACTGCATTGCATGACTTGGGGTCATAGCCAGTATTGAGCTAACCAAGAGACATCCATCAGATAAAAGGCATTGTATCATGAATTACCAAAAAAAGTCCAAGAAACTAATTTCTTTAATAATTTCTGAGAATGACAATGAAATATCATAAGGGTTTAATGTGCATAGATTGACCCTGCACTTTTACATAAACTAGTCTTTCAAGAAAAGTGTCTTCTTCTGGTTCAATCAATAATTTGATGACCTGCTCATTCTGTTGAAAATTGTTCCCAATAGCAGTAACATGTCGGCACTTAGCTGTTCAAGTCCATGCAAATACATTGTTCATCATCACAGTTAGTCCTTTTTAACCTGAATATCGATGACTGCAGTTGGAAAGCTTGCCAGCAGATCATCTTGCCTTGTCCCCTAAATCATTGATCATATCATAATCAATCTGAAAGAAAAAATAATTCATTGACAAAATTGTAATTCACTATGGATAGGTACAATATCCGATTACAAGTATGCAAGCACGACAGCACAACCTGTAGAAGTGTGTCCTCAACAGCCATGCCTCATGACTTTGAAGAACTGCATCTTTTTAATATAAGACCAAATGCAGAAGTTAACAAATGAGCATTTATTGCATCTGATTGCTTTAAAATGAATGCAGCTGACCTCAAATGATGAGAGGTTTTACTTGGTGATGCATATTTGTGTATGTAGAACTTGGAAACCTTAACTTTTGATAGGAGGTGGTTGAGTTGTTTAAGAACCAGTGGAATATGTCAGCTCACCTTGGGCCATTTTTCTGTGATGAGGGCAATTAAATCATCCTTGACATTCCCCTGAATGACTATCTCATCATCACCTGCTGGAGGTATAGATGAACCACAGCTGAATTTCTGACCAAATAGTTTACTTGCATCACGTAAATCTATATCTGTAGAAGAAAAATAGTATAACTAATGAGAAATATACTCACAGAGAACCTGCTACCGCGTTCTTTGAAGTTGATGCTAAAACTTAACAAAAGTGCTAATAGTCCACCACAGGAAACCCTTAACAAGTGTCTATCAGTAAGACTGTTTTTTATTGTATCCAATCATCATCAACAAACTCCAATCTTGCTCTGGGAATGCTGATGATGTAAGGACGGTTATTCTAGCACAGGCTACCAAGTTTCAAGGTCAAGAAGACACAAGAACCTGGACTATGTGCAATGATTTTTGACATGTATGTATGATCGATATCCAAGTAGAAGAAGAGATTCAATAGCATGCTTGCCACACTGACAGAGAACTCCTAGTAGGAAGCTGAAAGTCCTTATCATCCAGGGTACTTGTCCAGTGACAAATCATAATGTAATTTAAACAGTTTTAAATCTTTCCCCAGACAAACTGTATATAAGAGGATTACCGCTACACAAGGCATCCTATGGTGCAAGATTCACAGAATGAATGAGCCCTGTCAAGGAAGTGTGAAGTAGGTGTGAAGGATCCAAGGAAACTATGTGCCAAAAACAAAAGGCTACTTTGTATGAGCAATTTTATTGTACCAATGATGGCATTACTGTCAAGGCTATTAATCAAACAGGACTTAACACATAAAGAAATAACAAGTGTCAGTTCCATGTCAGACTTATACCTTTGTATTGCCCCATGCATTGTATTTCCATAAAAACGTCTTACCATGAGAACCTAAACCTCTTATCACAGTCACAAACTTCTTTTTGCCTCTGGATGCTCTGAATACTGTGATTTTCTGTGGTGCTGCTTGTTTCTTCTTGGAAGATTTGGCGACACCGCGGCCACCACGTGTTTGCCTCTTCTTCTTTTCACCTTCTTCCTTCTCTTCACCGTCTAGAAGGGAGTTTTAATAATAACAGGACGAGTTTAGTAAACATATTGATCTATGTCAATGAATTGTGACCTTCACACCACAATTCGTGAAATTCAAATGAAACCTTACTCATTATTTCATAAACCATTGCGTCACACGGAGGCCCACTTTTTGGGAAATGACACTAAATTATAAAGTCACTCTGTTGTGACATCAGTTAACTTATTGACTAGGCTTTAGGTTTTCCGCTTTTTGTTATGTCTCTATTTGGCCACATCTGATTGTGAAATGATAAGTTAAACATTTCATTATTGCCAGGGCAGAATCTTCAATCCTTGAATGTTTAGAAAACCTTGTCAGCTTCATTGTATGTTCTATTCCAATCAGAAAGCCTCATGGAACATTTACTCACCATTAGCATCAGTGACTGTAAGCCTTTCAAATTCATCAGGCACGTTATCCTGGAGCCATTTCTTGCACTTTTCATAATCTTCCTCTGGACCATTTTCACAATATTCAACAGGTAGACCACATTCACCTGAATGAAAAGACAAGTCACTGAAAGGTCTGAGACTTTATCAGCGTGAATTTGAATCCTATTCCTACATCTACTGTCACTTCAGGATTTTGCCATGACGTCCTCCCCACACAATTATAGAGTAGAGGAGATGTCCAAGAGTTGGCCAATCGTGACTGCATGATACTCACCACAGTACAACACTTGCAAAGGATATTTCACATCTTCGTTTGGACCTTCATAACTGAGTTTAAACTTCTCATTCCCTTGAGTGGCCATCCTGACCTGATGAAATAGAAGAAAATAAAGTTTATTGTCAACCAACAGTATAACAGGTTACTACAGCTTACAGCATGTATCAAGAATAACAAGTCATAAGTACTCACATACAAGTTGTCGTCAACAGCCAACATCTGGATACCAACTAAAATTTTTTGAAAAGGGGCAGGGTTTGTCACTTTTGACCAGTACTGTACCGCAATCTTTGTACGGGCATTACTGTAGACAGTGTGAGTGTAGTGTGTACTACAAAAACCAGTCCACATGTATAGCTTTTTGCGCATATCTCGGCACAATCAACCATATCCTAGATGCTACATTAACTGTATAAGCTACTGACATACAAATGTTACATGGATATTTCAGAAAAACTAACGTAAATTGTCTAAAAATGCAGTTTTTGACACAGGCCAAAAACCGGAAGTAAGAGGATTTTTCTGTACTGAGTATGCGCAGAGCGAAGAGCCCAATCGAGGCGAGAGGCAAAATCGAAATAGAAAAACCGATAATTCCATCAAAATACGGCTTTATTTCGGCAGGATCGTGTATATGATTTGTGCACATAGGTAATATTCGATGACAGAAACCGTTAGATGACTTCCTACCGTTTCAATTTCTAGTGATGAGGTGGTAGTTGTGTTCAAAGTGTCGTGTTTTTGTCAACATGAAGGTATCCCTTTGCTGTACATATGCACTATACAGTACTGATCAAAAGTTGCATACCCTGACCCAATTTGTTAATGTTGCGCTCATAGTTAACTAGGCATACTCTGTAGCTTGGTAAGTGTTGAGTATGGTAGTCCGGCTGCGCCATAGTGAGAGTCGGCCTGACCCTGATTGTTATTTGCTAGGATCTTGAGTCTTCTTCAACGTCCGACAGAACACAGTGTTACTTTGTTTCATGACATTGTGTAATTACAATGTTTTAAGTCCCCACAACATGCACGCGCACCAGCTGAGTACATATGTCGTAGTATATCAAATTTCAGATCATGACCAATGGATGCCAATCATCAACACACATCCGCTAATGGACCTTGTAACCGTGGTAATCGACTATTGAATGGACACCATGGAAGCCCTGGTAACAGACCCTTGCTTGATCATAATCATGTCGAAGATAGACTCTATCCAATGTTTTCAGCAAATATTAGTGAGTACAGTTTAATATTATTTTTTTGAGAAAGACCCAGTGATAACAAGTAAAGCCTCATGAATGATGCTTTAGTGATGCAGGATTCAGAAGTTCAAAACAGCGGGCATTGAAGAAGGAAACAAGTGGCCCCACTGGAAATGCATTATTGGCACCAACAATAAAATTTTCTAAATGTTTACATTAATGATTAGCACGATTTTCAGGTCCGGGGTTAAAAATGGTTCTACTGGACATCTATGCCAAATGCATCTTTTGCCAGTATCACTATTTTAAAATGTCACTTTTATATTTCATTAGGGCATAGCCCAATACAGTATGAACACATCTATTCAGGTTGGTATAGTTTCTGAAGTGGTTGGCTTGCACTGTCAAACTGCATGTGGTTAAGTTTTTTTGCTGCATTTGCTATACAGTTTTAATTCTAATCAAAGCTTTTTATCTGCATCATACTGCCGGTCAGCTGGTTCATTTCAGTAGAGTTAATTTTATCGGTTTGCTTCAATTTCAAAACAAAATTGTTTGTAATTTGTTTGCATTTGCATACATGTGTATTGCTATTGTAATGTTAGGCGTTTTTACACGGTGCGGGTTCAAGCCGGATCGAGACTAGTTCAGATACCAGCCGGTTTATTTTCCCTCGCGTAAAAGCGAACCTACCGTCCTGAACCCTCCTGGTCCGAGGCGGGTTCCGATCGCCGGTCTCGGGTCGGTGCAGGCCGGTGTAGGCCGGTGGAGGAGGGTTTATTTATGCGTGTAAAAGCGAACCGGCTCCGAGCCGGTTTGCACACGGTACTCGCGTGACGTCATTCGCGGGAATAGCTGCCGTGTTCCTGGCATGAAATTTTCCGCGGAAAGAAACTGCTGTGAAATCTTCAATTTATCGAGAGCAAGAGCTTTCTTTCCATACAAATGCTGTGTACAAAGCAAAAACTCTACATCTCACCGGCGCCATCGTAAACCATTTTGTATTATTTGTTGTTGTGATATTTTCGTAGCTCCACCGCCAGCAGGATTGATCAGCGCCACCAATTGACGATGTTAGTGACGAACCGGCCTGGAGCCGGATCGAGGCCAGATCGTCGAACCGTCCCCGTATAAAAGCGAAATGAACCGTCCTGAACCGAACACGCCTCGTGACGGTTCAGGAGGGTTGTCTTGAACCAGCACCGTGTAAAAAGGCCTATAAGGCAGGTCTTGTATTCCGTTATTATCATTATCAGAAATAATGTGTTTTTCGCTATGTATTTAGCATGCATCCGCTATTGATATTGAATGGCCTGACCACTCAAACTTGCAGATTACTTCAAAAGTTTAATTTGAATTGAAGTAACTTACAAACAGCTTGTTGCATCCTGTTTGTTATTTAATCTGTACTGTTAACCTTACATTACAAGTATAGATTTAGCAGAGATCAGGTATTGATTGAGTTTGTAAATACCATGAAATATTAAGCTTAGTCATATTTCATTGACCTGTTGATATGGACACAGTGATGTCACAATCAGTGATAGCTGTGACAATGGCTTCTTGTGATCTGGCGTTGACAACTGAATGTAGCAGAAAGATTAGAACCTAGAAGTAGAACAAAAGAACATAAAAAGCACATCCTATCACATCACTGGAGGTATACACACGAAACTGTCAGATCCATTGTGGTTGTGATTGTGATCATCATCGTGTCGGTGATAACACTACATTGAGCACCTGTAAAATTGGCACCTCTTGCAAGAGAATTGCCATTAAATGCAAGTCTAATTAGCACTATCATTCTGGTGCATTAAACATCATTAGCAGCTGTCTGTTGCATTCAAAGCATCTTGCAAAAAAGGTTCACTGGTCAATGCAGACTTAGACTGTTGTTAGAATTCTGTTCCTTTGTCATGATCCTGATCTCAAATAGTCTAAAGGCTGGTACACCTGATTCATACCAGATCCCTGTTGTTGAACTCCCAGCAAGCCAGTGACATGGAGAGTCGGTTGCTTTTCTTATTGTCGTACTCGGGATAATCCCAACCTTTATTTGAAAAAAGTATTAAGAATACAGAATCTCATGCTTACTCCCATCAGTTTATTGGTCAGCCTTGATAGTGTCCTTGACAGAGGTTCATTTTGATATTTCCCCATCACAATAACCACTTAGAGGATTAGGCATGACTGTTCAAATGAGATATTGAGTCAATCTCCTCTAATCAGCTTAACGTGGAATTGTAAAAATGATCTAAAACACATAATCCTGTGATTTGTCAAATGGTGTCATTGTGTAGTGATGGTGAATGCCCTATGCTGATTCTGCATACAGAAATGGTCTACAGTAACATTTGGCAGTCAATATGTTATGTTGTTCACAGTGTCAGTTACACTTAGTATGAGTCAACCTACAAGCAAAAACGTTATGGAATGACCAAAAATTGATCGGCAGTGTCACTTCAGTATTTGAGATAATTTATGATTCTGTTTTGTCAGGGAGTTTTAAATTCACATCAATATTTCATGTGAGCGATCCATGTTAAATGCATAATTTTTGGATCTCGATTTAAGTCATTTGTGTTGGATTTCCAATTGATTGTGTGACATCTCTCATGTTGTCACTCTGTTATGGATAAACCCTGGGAGTGTAATGGTTTTATTTGGAGCCTTGATGTTTGATTTGGTCACTTGAAGGGACTGAAGAAGCATCAGTTAATATCCTTGTGGAAAGGAAGTGAAGTTATTTCATTGTCTTGGATATTTTCTCAAAAATAGAATGAGTCAATCCTCGATATCCGAGTCAGTTTGTGATGAGACCAGTCCTCTCATAGACAGCGGAGTGGACATATGGTACGTCAAGTACGAACCACACCAAGCACAATGCCGACAGAACTGTATGTTGTGTAGTGAAGAGTGTATGATTGTTAGTGGTCAGCTTCATGAAGTGGGATGCCTGTGTAATCAGAGTGACGTCTGTTCCTCATGTCTGACAAGTTCAACTGAGTATCATTTCGGTTACAGTAAGTATGAACAAATACGATATATTTATGGTTATTTGTTCTTGAGTTCATTGTTGGCGCACAAATTGGTATGGCAAAGAGGTTTGAACTTTGATACAGTTAATGAATTAAAGGGTTTGAAAAAGTTTTAGAGTTGATTGATTCTAGTTTGATGTGCCAATTGGATTCAGGATTCTGGCCAGACACTAAAACTGGCATCCAAACAAGCTCATGTCTCCACTCCTGTCACTCCAGGAGAGTACACTGAAAGATCAAAGCTTGTTTCAACAACTGTCCAAACTATAGCCCACTCAATATTGATTACTTTAGAGCGTCAATTAGCTTGATTACTTCAATCAGACTTGGGTGGGACCAGACTCATGATGCCTGTTGCTCATACTCATTGGCAGCAGCTAGATTGGCATGCACAGTGGTTGTTGGAAGATATTCCTTTGATGTCGGTGATGGGGCTGGAACTCCTGAAATGGGTTGGTGGGGGGTTTTGCGATATCCCTCTGATGTGGACGATGGTGCCAGTCAGTCCTCTTTGATTAAGACAGACATTTGACTCCTCTCAGAACACTACATGGGATATGGCCATGGACCAATTCAAAGAAGATTCATATTCTAAAATCTGTCTCAGACTCTTTCAATTTATAGTTTATATATTGTGATATGCTGTAACATTGTGACTCATTGACATTTGTGATGTTTGAGAAAAGACACTCCCAAGCTGGTCTGTTTACAGTCCTAGTCTCCTTCCGTCACTTTACATTTACAGTCATTAATATCGCGAAATGCAAGAAACTTGTACTGATGTATCAGAAATGACAAGAACATGCTTTTCATTTATTATTTGGTGGATTGCGTGTGTTGGTTCATTCTATGACATGTAGTAGTCCATGCAACATGAAAATATGCTGTTGTCTGAATGCCTGTCAATAAGGCTAGAATGCAATGTGAATGAAAAATATGCTATATTGAAATGATGATAAAGTATTAATAATGTAATTAATATTAAAGTTAATTGCATTAATTAAGCCTCCTAATTAACTTATTCTGCTCAGTGTTTGTTTGGTGGAAGCAGATGTGCTGCTGCAGAGGGCCTTGGATTTGTGAATAATAAATTCCTGATCAGCTTGAGTTGTTTTGAACAAATGAATCAATCTACGGTGACTGGCTAGGTGTTTATGGCAAATCCCCTAGGCTTTTCTAAGCAGCTTATTGGTCGGTTTATGCACAGTTCTGGACTTATCTTCAGCCCTCCTTCTCAGTTCTGTCAGTTGCTGTGGTCACAGGGATTTAGTACAGTTGTTTGAGTGGCCAGGGAGTGCTGCATATACATTCTTTAAGCTTTTTGCATCTAGACCTTGGATCTGACAGCAGATGTCCTGAAGTGTGGCGGAACAAAGGCAGTATTCTTGGGATTGCATGTCTGCCGGAATTGTCCTCATCTATCTTGTAGACTCATCAGTGCGTGGCAAGGACTGTATCTGGTGGATCCTGTTTATATCTGTTATGAATTAGATTGAGAAGATTTTGTGAATTTATGGTTATTTTGTGCTTTTGATAATTGGAGAGTTTGAGGGTTACGGTTAAGTGTTTTATGAAATGTGCTTATGGAAACAAGGATGGAAACTGATAAGAATCCTGAGACTAAATCCAGGGAAAAAGGTTTGTCTTGTGTGTCTTCTTTCAATTCTGCATGCTGGTGTTGTGCTCATCGTTTTATTCATTATGACCTTTGATTCCAGGGATATGTAGCTAGATAAAATCAGATTCTGTTGTCACATCACAACATTCTAAAGTTGTATGATACTGTACACACTGAAACTGTTACAACTTAAGTTTTAACTTTACCATTGCTAATTAAACTGATTTCTTGTTTCAGCTGCCAACCAAACCACCAACCATGAACCCAAGCACAGTACGCCCATCAAGAACGGTTTACTGGTATGTGTGAATCTTTGATCTCAGGTTTTAGGTGTGATAAAAGAGAAAATTGAAAAATTTAGAGAATGAGTGAAAATATCTCCTCAGACAGACCCCGGTTCCTTTTGTGTACTACTGTTGAGCCTGAGGGTTAACTTATCAGATGTCCTTATCTTTTGGTGAAACTTGGTTCAGTTAGCACCCAGGTGCCAAAGTCGGTTGTATTTGAATGCTTTATATTCATTTTCCCCTCACTCTAGGTGACGAATCCTGCCGTCAGTTATCCCAGTCCATCCTCATACAACAATGGTGCTCCTCCATCCATCTCGTCCGCTCATGCCAGCCGTTATACTGTCACATCAAGTATGCGACCGCTACGGACGACCAGTCCAACAAGATTATCTAAGTCACTCAGTGCTCTTAAGGTGAGGCCAATTAACAAAGTTATTTGTTTTCTGTGTTGGCACTTGTTGCAGGCGGCTGCAGTTGGGCACTGATTGAGTTTATTGCCCTTTGTGATGCCATCTATGTGACGTGAGAGATATCATTCTTTCCCACTTCACGTGGGGTCTTTTGCTTACCTTGGTAGTAGTATGGCCACCAGGTACAGAGACAACTCAGTTTTAATTCTCCATTGCAGCCTTTTGGTACAGAGTTGGAGAATGGTACGATACAAAAACAACGCCAGGAACTCCAGATGCTGATCACGGAGCTGAAGGATCGGGATCGGGAGCTGAACGATATGGTCGCCGCTCATCAACGTCAGATGTTGGCGTGGGAAGAGGATAGACAAAGGGTGCTTACGTTGGAACAGAAATGTGCTAGGTTAAATGGTAAGTAGAATTGGGTGTGGAATATAGAGGAGTTTGGCAGGAATAAGAAATGCACAATTCAAAGTGATGGTGATGGCATAAAATACTGATCTATATGAAGAATCCAATATGGAATGAGGGCAATTTGAAATAAGCGTTAATTGTGAGCTACCAAACTTTGTGTGGTAACTCGATCTTCAGAACTTTGATAGTGACAGTGTGCATGTGCGACAGGCTTAGTCGCTTCATACGGATGTCACAAATGCAATGAAGTTGGTCTTATTGTATTCAATACTAGTATGCGTAAAGAACATTCTAGTTAGCTTTCATTATCTAAATCTTTCACTTCAGCTGAGGTTTCCAGCAAGTCTGAGCAGGTGAAGTCTCTGAAAGGCAAACTGAAGGCCAGGGAGTCTGAGGACAAAGACAAGGCAACTGCATTGCAGTGCACACAGGAACAGCTGTCGAAACTCAGTGAACAACATTGTCAAGCATCCATGCAATTACATGAATCCCAGGTTAGTATGAATAGAGCTAAAATTTTCATCTGTTTCCATGGGGACAATTTCAGCTGGCTTCTTCAATGTACCAAGTGCTGAGATTTTCCATTTCAGCTAGCTTCTTCAATGTAGCACTGAGGTTTTCCATGTCAGCTGGCTTCTTCTTCAATTTACCAAATTCCATTTAACTGAACATGTTTTTGCACCAAATTTCTTTGATTGTGTTGCCAGATTGGAAAGCGTGGATATGGTGAAACTGACTAGGTGTGTTCATGACAAACTATTATCATTTCAGGAAAGGAATGCCAGCTTGACAGGTTCCATGAAGGAGATGTGTAGTACTATTGGACAGTTGGAAGCCAGGGAACAAGAACTTATAACAATGCTCAAAATGAAGGACAAGGATCTCATCGAAGCGTCAGATCACATCTCAGATCTGAGTGCAAAGTTAAAAAGGTTAGACAGGCATAATAAAGAACATCAGAAAAAGGAATCGGAAGCAAGACGGCAGGCGTCGGAATGGAAACAAAAACACTCAGAAGTTCGCCAGGAAGTCGACAGATTAAGAGGTAACTAAACTAACCATAACTTCATCTGTTTGTTATAGTACACAGTCATTGTAATAAGCACATGTCATAGGTGTGGCATGCAGTGTTTGTATAGCATTTTTTCTAACGGATTACCTTCCTTGTGCTGCTCCAAATAAGTTTGAAATGTTACCTTAGAATTGGCTATTGTTCCACTTCCTATACTTGCGATTACAAGCCTCCCGGCAAGTTTAAGTAGTCGACCTACATCTGGATCACCCTTATATCCAGGATTATTCACACAATGAGATTGCCATATTTCTCTATTTAATGAGCCCTTATTTGTTTCAGGTGAACTTGGTTCCAATAGAAGTGCTAATGAAGAACAGTTTATAGAATCTGAAAAACTAAAATCAGAAATTCAAGAACTGAAAAAAGAATTGGAATTGGCAGGTGAGAATTTTTTCTTTCCATATTTTGTCTTACTATTATTCAGTGTAATGTATTTGCTGGGAGAGTGAAGAACTCAGTGTGAAAATCTGAACTTTGGTTGTCCTAATGCATTTTCAATAAGCCTCATTGTAGTATTGACCAGTGTTCTCAAAACAGAAGATCTGGCTCCTTGACCACCTTTTTACACCAGCATCTTCAGTTGATTTGCGAATGTATCATTATGCTCTGTTCATATTTCAGCTGAGCGGGAGAAACGGAAGGATGAGCTAGTTGATCTTCAGAAGTCAAAGCAGGAGCGAGCTGACGCAGAGCTTGGTAATCTACGCCAGATTTATGAGCGGCAACAGCGAGATTTGTCACTACTTCATCTTAATTTGGAAAGTTCCAAGGATTTATTAGCAAAGCACAGAAAGGCGGCATTTGATGATACCACGTAAGTTATTTCCTAATTGACATAAATCATGTTGTTAAAATGTGAATTCAAACTTGTATTGATTGACTTTGCTGTGGTTACTAGTGGCTGTAGTGAAAGGAGGATATTTTTTCAAATATTTCATGGGACAGGTGGCCTGATGCAAAGCCGTGAATACTTAAGTTCATATACATGCAGATAATTTCATCGCTGAATTGTGCCATGAGAGCCACAGGTAAACTGATTGGAGAGGCTAATGAGGTAAAGTCAGGCCACAACTCGTGGGCAAGACACAAACCCATCATCTGATGACAATGAGATTCAGCAAGCCTCAAGATCACAGAGGCTAATGAGGTAAAGTCAGGCCACAACTCGTGGGCAAGACTCAAACCCATCATCCGATGACGATGAGATTCAGCAAGCCTCAAGATCATGTAAGTTTCAAAAAGTTTGCCGATTATCATAGTGAACCCTGTCCCTTTTGTCATTCCAGTGACAGTGTCTTAGATGACTACAACACCACCTCTGGGTTGTCCAAGTCATCGCTGGATCAGCATGGTATGCCATCATATGACCAGGGCTTGGATATCAAACAGATTAGCTTCCTCAGCTCTATCGACGATGGCAATCCAAGAAGTGTTGATACATCATTCACATCGGTGACAGATGGCGAGGAGTACACGCTGCCTTCTGCAAAAAATGTAAGCATTGTTTCTAATATTCTCTAGTAAATATGTCGAAAGTGGTGTGTATTTTTTACTGTTACTTCAGTTTTATCTGTATGGTTCCAATATTTAAAGTACAGTGGAATTTACATAATTTGTGTTGCATCTTGAATGTTATCTAACTTTGATCTCCCTTGCAGCTGCTGTCTCCCACCAGTAAACTCCATCGCCTCCTGGCAGAATCTCGGCAAATGGTGGAAGATCTCGAAAAAACGACTTTACCTCCATTTGTTGGAAAATATCCTGAGGTACGGTAAATAGTTCCGACTGATTTTAGCGACCATCTCAAAAATGTTTTGCTTGACTATGTAATTCGGCAGTCTGACCTTTTTTGTAAGATTTTGTGTGGTTGGACAGAAAGACCTATTTGACGCGTAAAGTATCATTGCCTTGTGATTTTCCAGCCTCTGGGGACAGAAGAAATTAAAAACGTTAATTTAAAAAAGTTTATCTTGCAAATGGTTTTCTTGTCATGGCGTATTCGGTTGTGGATTAACTTTTATACATACTGCTGTTACCAAACATCTCTGTGATGTCCCCTTATGATGTTGCTGCTCCTGCCTGTTCCTTCTCTCCAATGGTTCTAAATACTGTCTCTTTTCCAGACTCCAGCTAAAGATGCATTCCAGTCTCCACCCGTAGATGTTTTCCAGACTCCACCTAAAGTAGCTCCTAATATCCCACTCAATGAGACAAGAGATAGTGAATGTGATTGTTGATGCAGTGCCGTCCCACTCATCTTATTGTTTTCAATTATTTATCATTCTCAGTCATTTTCATCTTTGAAAGACATTACTTCATGGATACCCTCAATTTGCTGACGTACATGTACATGTAGATAGCCATGTGGTTCGAGGCGTATAGATTTTCTTCTTTGATATGATAAATGTAGTCATCAGAAAGTTTTCTGAAAATTCTGAGAAGGAAATTATTTTGCAGGACATTTTCAAAATTATCAAAGGCAGAGCCACTAAGGTTAGATAAAGAGGACTGCTCATGTAGATATGTACATTTTGTGTAAATTTTGTTATGTTTTTCTTACTTTTTCAATATCCTCTGCTTCTCAGTGTGGTAGGCCTGGTTATTTTCCTATCTGCCACCATTTTATTTTTTGCGTTTTATGGGAGGCAAACTTTAAAACACGTGAAAACTCCAGCTCTAATGCATTTGCAATTATGCAACAAATATGTGATTTTGTTTACCATAACTGAATATGGGCTATTTCGCCTTCCTCTGGCATCTTCAAAATTCTCGATTTACGATATGCAATCCCAGTAGGTCATCTGGTCAGCTTCTTACAAACTTCATGTTAGTTGGCACTACAAGTTGTTGCTGTTGTAGAATAGTTATTGACAATTGTATATACCTGTATGTCTATGCACCTTTGGGTTCTTTAATTCTTGATATGGATATTGCTGATATCGGCCTGTATCAACTATTGGCCGTGTAATGATTGTGTTCATTCTTGGTTTTACCAATGCAAGTATTCTCATATTTTAAGGCATTTATTGGTATGATTACACTTTTGTTCAAGAGGTTAACCCACCAAAAAGTGATGAAGCAATTTTTAGCAATTAGTTCTGAATTTTGGAGCAAATCTTGATATGGGCAGTGTTGTTTGTATATTTGGTTTGACAGCTCCCAGACTGTATGTATAATATCTGTCAATATGTATATTCAGGTATGCATTTCAAAATAAACTTATATGCAAAATCCTCTGACATTGTGTTGCGAGTTCTTTTCTCATAAAAAGATAAATTTTGTCTAAACAGCCTGGTAACCTAAGAGGATTAGAGGAGTTCATGTCAGTATTGACGTCCTGAATGGAGATTGAATTGTGCAAGCAATAACTGCAACCAGGATGGGATATCTTATGAAGCAACAAAATACCTTGGCCTCATGAGTCAAGAAGACACCAATGAATGGAGACCAAAAACGCAATTCGTCATTGGATAGACACAACGGCACGAATGGAATTGCACAAACGACAACCACAACCTTTTATGAATTGATTGCTCTTTTGTTTGTTTACGGTATGAATAAAAAAAACACTCCCTAATGAGACCTAAAGAATTGACAAGCTGTTGTGAAAGTCGTTCAATCGTTCTCACGCAAGAATGGAATTGCATTCGTTCATTCGTTCACACAACGGCAAGAATGGAATTGCGCAAACGACAACCACAATCTTTCATAATGAATTGATTGCTCTTTTGTTTGTTTACGGACGCGAAGTCATTCTGCCATTGGCATTGCACAATTATCCGAAGAACTTACTTTTATGCAAAAATATAGCAGAATAAAGAATTGACGAGCTGTTGTGAAATTCGTTCATTGTGTACTTATTATGAATCTTTACAGTTAATGTCGTGTTTTATTCACTGACACTTTACTAGATCTGAGGAATCGGAGGTTTTAGCTAAAGTGACGCAAATCAATCTCACAGAACAGTGGCCAACCTGTATATGCTGTGGTGTAGCCAATACTTCAAAGTGGTGTGCTTGTTGTAGTTGTGAATGAGAAGGAAAATCTCGTGAATAAAATAGTTATCATCCAGTTGATACTGTTCCTTGGATACAATATCAACACACAGATTAAGAATGGAGGGAGAAAAGCGGCCAATGGTCATGGAGAGAAAGACTGATTGTGCCAATTTCCATGGAGAGACTCGTTTGGCCTTGGGGAAGAGGATGGCATATATGCTGCGATATGGTGCCATACAGAATGGCCTTACAGTAGACGGAGAGGGTAAGTCAGGGCCAGGACAATACTTCCCTCGAAGGTTGTCCTTCTGGGACATAGCATTGTGAGAACTAAGTTTAGAGTTGGTTGTGACATCATTGGGAACTCCTTGGCCTCTACTGATCTGCTCAACTACCAGGTTACCTTCTGGAATGGGACAGTTCGTGACAAGACTGATGAGAGGAGTAAGCTGTGATAACTCTATCATCTTCAGGAGACGGTAGCCTTTGGAGGAGATGGCACAATGTCAGGTCTGGCCAATTTCATTTATTTTGTGAAAGTGTTCTTAATTAAAATGTGAGGTCTCTACAAATATATTCAACGAAATCTAAGATCTATTCGTTACCACTCACTTGACTATGATGTTAGTACTTTAGTCCATCCCTTGCAGGTTTTGTGAAAATATCAGAGTTGTTAGGCACACATATGATGCGGCACCATACAGAAACAGAGGTCTTGGAAGAAGTTAAGAACGGTATATCCAACAGAGGCAAAAAACGATATGAACAGAAGACTGTAAAAGGCTGCACATTTGTCAGGGCTGCATACCTGAGGAGGTTTGAAAGGGTGAGTTTTGTCCCGTCTTTGTTTCGCTGTTAATCAGTACCTGAAACACATATAGCAGTCTCTTTTATTATCCTTCCAGAATATCAATCATGAAGGAACCAAGGTGCCTCGTCTGATGGAGTCTTGTTTCAGCACCATCACTACCAATATCAAAGACTATGACCTGAAGGATTTCTGGGATGAATATTTACTCACGTAAGGGTGCTTTCCTCACAATGTGTTACATCAATTTCTGACATTTCAATCAAGGACAGCTAGACAAGGTGATCAAATTAATTGAAGTTTGTAGTGATGATTTTCAACCTGGATTTTCCCTATGCATCTCCGAGAGGCTGTCTCTATTTCAAAATGCTGGTGACTTCCTCCAGTGATCGTTGTATTAGTACATAATGATTACTCTTCAGGTACATCATCCATAGACTTAAACGTCAAAAGAAACTCAACAATCCTGCCTTGAGAAGTATCCTTGGTCCAGCCATTGAGAATTTAGACTTGGAGGGGGTATACATCACTGAAGCCACAATCAAATTGATTGCAAACCGTTGTCCAGACCTCAAGTTCCTCAACTTAAAAAACCGCGGATTCCTCATGACAGATCATCTTGCACAAATACTTTTAAAGGTAGGTCTAGACAGTATGTCATAATCAGTGTGAAACAAGGCTGGTGCTACACTGGTGGATGTGCCTTGTTGACTGTACTTGATGCAGCTAAAAAAACTGGTAGGGCAGCTCAATTGTGATGAAACTTTCTTGGAAGATTATTACGGTACATGTGAAAGCCACCTCGCACAAGCATGATTTTGAGTAGAAACAATAAGCTGACAACATTTCTGGTCATGCTCAGGTTGAGTTATCTTGAAAGAAGACATTATGCACACTACATATGGTGTGGCTGGTAGAGTTGTGAGACTCAAATCGATATCAAACTATCGTCTTGTTTGTTCCTTTCAGAAAATTCCCAAATTGGAAACCCTCAATCTAACAGGATGCCAACATCTGACAGACACGACACTGCATCATCTTCTCAAGTACTGCCCCAACTTACAGTATCTTAATATTTCCAACCTTCAGCTCATAACTCAAGATGCAATTATGAACTTTTTGGCAATGGCGCCATCTTTAGTCCATATTGACATTTACTTCAATCGCAATATCAAGGAAAGTATGATTGAGACGATTGAAGAGATCTCTCGTTGTGGGAATATCAGTGTGGTTCTGAAGAGACTGAATGACAGTGATGTTTCTCCATCAAATATGGCAGATTGTTTGTCCAAGTTTAGAATGGTTGTGGTTTAGCTGACAAGCTGTGGGGTAATTCACAAACATTAAAAACCGCATATGATTTTTAATATTTTAATAAAAAATATTCAAAAATACATTGTACACTCACTGAGTTCTGTGATTAGAAAATCACATAAATTTTGAATTGCCCCATCATTGACATAATGCTTCTGAAAATCATCAATCAGAATCTAGACTCCATCCATCGTTACTCAAAGAAACTTTAAAAGCAACTAGTTGATTGGAAGTGAAGCTTGTTCTCATTTCCTTAACAAAATCAAAGTGTTTACTTAACAAAGTCAAACCAGAGTGGATCGATAGTGGATTCACAGTCTTAGCCGGATGTCACATGACACAGTTTAATGGAAGTTGTACTTTGTGAGGGACTGTTGTTTCAAGGGAAGTGTCTCTTTAATTGACAGTCCAAGAAATTCTAAGTTTTGTATCTATTTTAGAAAAGTTTTAGTTGCCCTGTAACTTGGTCTACAAGTGAAGCTGGCCCTGGTCCTACTCCAAGAACTGTCTTTGAACCAGGTGCTATTTGTGTCCTCCCAGCATCCTGGATTACTGCGGCGGTTAGTCCTAATGCTCTGGCGTGTTTTGCCAATTCTAACCTGTAAACAAGAAAAGAGTGGGACATCATGGCATTTATACATACTAACTCGCCTGTTGTGCGTACATGTAAAATGCAGACCCACAAAGGCCACAACGCTTTAGATGATGATGGTAAAACTTGCCCTTGGAGAGTCAGTTGTAACAACGACCGGCAAACTGACAAATTTTCTACAGGATATCAATCAAAACATAGTAGGAAGCCATGATGACACTGTTTATATTCTGGAAGCTTTTCATGTAAAATTTTGAAGGATGAATTTAGGCATGATATTTCTTTTTGACTGCCACAAGAAACGCAAGGATGTGCTTACAATGATGCTTCTGTATCAGTTTTTAGAACTACTTTTGCTTGTCCACGATATTCCCATTGTCGAAGAACTTGTGCATCTGAACGAAGTAACTTTTGACAACAATTCACAGCTGCATGAGAACACTGAAAGGAAGAAAAGGAAATAATAAATTCAGTTATCATTGAACAATTTTGCCACGTTTTACCTTGGGGAAAGAGTAGGTTGTCGGTGCAAGTTTTCGCTGAATGATATTACCTGATGAACTATTTCTGTTCAGATGGACTAGCAATACATTTCACATTGAGTCATTTTAGATAAATATATTCACCTGGGCAGCCACTTTACCCTTTCCCATCTTCAAGTCGGTCCTCACCACCAATACCATTTTGAATTCTCCAGGTATTTCACTCATAGACACCACCTAAAATAAGATACAAAAGTGACTTATAAATTATTCCAAGAAAAGGTAACTGATCATGCAAATCCCCTCTCTTACATGTGTCTTTAATACATTGGTCAGCTTCATAATTGTTTCATTGCTTTAGACAGCAATTGAATTGTCATGCACAGCACTTTACATGAAATGTGATGTAATAAAGATCTACTTTTTTTGTTTATGACTGATATAGTTTATTTTGATGACTTTAAACCGGACTTTAATCAGGTTGACATTGTTTAGGATGGTCGGTTTTTAAACTACACAGCACTAAGTTAGCAAATTGACAACTCACCAAGTCCTCAGCAGCAGATTTTGCAGCACCAGCAACAGAAGAAGATCTTAGTCGTCCCCTGAGAATCCATCCTATACACACACCACAGCCTAGGCCTACAGCCAGGCTTAGTACTGTTTTCTGATCCATTGGACGTAATTTCTGCAAAAGAAAATATTCAGTGTCAGTGTCACTACACTACAAAAACACGGCATTGAATTTTTTTAAATCAGGAAAATGTATGTACATAGATGTAGATTGCACAGGGAATGTATGTAAAATTTAATTGTGTAGAGGGACCTGGCAGCAGTACCAAAAAGAACGCGCTGGCGCTTACTCGCGCAAGCGCGGCGCTAGTAATCGAACACGCTATTGGCTTGAAGGAGGAGAGAAAAGTTTGCAACCCGTTGCACGTGGTGGTCCATTTTCGTCAAATTTTCGTTTTATTTCGAAAAAATCTCCAAAATTACGTGACTAGGTCACAGGCACAGGCGTTTCAGTAATCCATCTTGCTTTGTACATCAGATTTATGTTACAATTGTGAATAGAACGCTCAATATGTTCTCATTCCCAACACAACTTTTCCTTTCTGACATTCACACTGCTTTCACAGCGCCACCACTGTGTCAGTCCTTGAACTGAATACATTACTTACGCCTTGGCCATGCTCCACCCCCCCCCCCCCCCAGTCTCGCTACTATTCTGTATCAAAATGTATTTAATTGCTGCATCTCTTTTTCATTCCAGGTGGGTAAATGATTGAAGGATAGACGATAGTGTCATGAATAGCATCAGAACTCTTAGTCTTATATCAGGGTTTTCACCCTGTTTGAGGAGATCTCTTCAGACTTCTGTTCAGCCTATTATTAGACAGACAAGAATACTTGGGTCCTTAAACTGTCCTGGTCCGCATCGATGTGTCGTAAACTCCTCTGTTTGCTTTTATTCTTCTGATTCGAACTCCATGTTTGGCACTCCTGTCATAAAGCCAATTCAAAATGGTAGCGAGAAACATTATGCGCACTCTGTCCTTGAAACTTTAGATGGCTATAAGAGCAGAATAATCAGTGGCCACGATAATATAGAAGCAAATGAAGTGGTTCACTCTACCTTGGATAAAATTCATTCGGAGGAGTTCGACAGTTCTGACCCTGATCGTATTTTAGGTGTCCTGAATGAATTGTCTTCACTCTCCGACCAGGCGAAAAATGCATTGTATCAGTCCACACTGTTTTGGGAGTTTTGTGATATCCTGACTAATACTTTGTCACAATGCACTAGTGATTGCCTTATGAGTTTCATGGAACTGATAGCTCAGCTTGGATACTGGGAAAAAATCCCTACCCAGTTTAAAGAACAATGTGGGAAACTTCTTTCAGAAATAAGGAAGGAATGTGCTGAAAAAGCTGAAAATTGGTCAAAAGGTCAACTGCTCTTCATCATGAACTTCTTTTGCATTTTCAACACCAAGGTTGTACCAGGTGAAATTTATTCAAGACTTGAATCAGAAGTGGTGAACATGACTAAAGAAGATGTCATACAGTTGTTGTACTTTTTGAGTTTGTTCAAGAGCTCTGATCCAGGACTTCTTCAGGAACTAGAAGACAAACTTGAGAGGATATACCGCGATTTCACCGATGACGAATTGGCTGTGGCCTGCCTTGGGTTCTTCAGATCACAGCACTTGATAAGGTCGGAGCAGATTATTGGCGAAATGTTGGACAGGCTTGAAACAAATAGTCCTACCATGCATGAAATGGGCATTGTATCATTAATGAAATGCGTTAACTATTCTTTAAGCAGAGATGTTGGTTTGCAGGATGGCCTTAGGACAAGCTTTAGAAACATAATGAAAAACCTCTACCCGCGCCTTGAGGAATTTGATAATAGCACTTGCATGAACTTGTTTCGTCTGTGTCACAGTCTGAGGATGATGGACCATAACTTAATTGATGCTATGTGTCAGCGTGCTATCAAAACAGGACTAGGTCAGTGGCGACTGAAGGATATCTCATTTTTCCTCTTCCGTTGTGCCTCTTTCCAAGCAATGTTGGCAGAAAAAGACTGGTTCTATGCAATATTTGTGAAGGAGTTGGAGAGCAGTGATCGGAGAGCTGAATTCATGCATTTCCCTCGATGTCTTCTTCAAGCGCTGACTGGACTGGCGTATGTTGAAATCTACCCATATGACTTGATCAACGAGTGTCTCAGCCCATCGTACAGAAAGCTATTACTTGGTATGTTTAGCGTCAAGGATGTAAGGGTCTACATCCGTGTTTGCGCTAATGGGTCTTCATATTTTGTAAGCTGCAATTCAATCCATTTGGACTACTGCCAGAGACCGTTCCTCGGACCCGGCACCTCCATAACAATAGAAGTGCACCAAGGTTCAGCCTCTGCAGTTTAATTTCAATTCAACTTTTTAAACCATGAAACCTCAAAATTAAGGAGTAGAGATGATTCTTAAAGAGTGGAAAGGTTTAAGCAGGATTCACGATACCAGCATGTCCGGTAACTAACTAATTCTGTGTACAGTGTACATGTATTCCAGTATCTTTCACTACATTTCCTCTCTATTCATTTCAGAGAAGTCTAACGTGGATCCTCTTCGTGAGCTCATTGTCCTTGATCAGGCCATGGAGATTGAATGCCCAGATTATTCAGGTTGTCGACTTCCCTCAGATACGATAAACAAAGTCCAAAATGTAAGTTGTACTGGTAAATTTCAATGTGAAGCATACATGTAAGGCATTCTTCTTGTAGCATGAAGTGAGGGATTGACAAATAAAATTCTTTATTTTTACATTTCCAGGATCCTCATTTCAAGAAGAATACCCGGCTTCCCCATGAGAAGAGACGCCTGAGTCATCGTGATCAGATGTTACTGGATATCCAGGCACAGTTGGAGATGTTGTTTGGCGGTGACCCTGTGGCAGAGTTAGCGTTTGTCTTGCCTCATTTTCAGACTGCTGGTAATTTTACATAATTTTGTCATTCACCTCCCTAATGTCGGCTTATTTTAAAAGTCAATCCTGAACTTCAGATATTTCTCGACTTGGCCATTGGTGTAAGAAAGTTACAGCCAAAATGCAAGGATAGCTCACTTTGATATGCTTGATTCTTAAGTATGTATAATTTCCTGTTCCCTTCAGATATTCTAATGGAGGTGGATGAAGATAAGAAGATATGTCAGTTGTCAGAATGGGTTGACAGGGAGCAGGCGAGGAAGGGACACAAAAGGTATGCCATGGTCGCAGTAAAACGGACTCCTCCAGTTTTGATATCAGATTGGCTTAAACATAGGTGGTTTTTCTCTGTTTACCCCTCATGACAACCTGTTTTCAGCTTAGATATGACTTGATGTACCACTAATGACCTGTTTTGTGGTTTCAGCTTAGATATGACCTGATGTACCACTAATGACCTGTTTTGTGGTTTCAGCTTAGATATGACTTGATGTACCACTAATGACCTGTTTTGTGGTTTCAGCTTAGATCTGATTGAACTACCACTGCTGACCGTTGTTCTGATCTTCGACCGTTACCAATTTTACATTGTACTGTTATGTACATTGACATGTTTGGTTTCAGATTGGTTTTGATCTGTGCTTCACCAAATGTTTACCACATCTACCAGACAGACTATGGTCACTCCAGGAAGATTTCAGGCATACATGTGATGAAGAGAAGGCAGCTGCAGAAGCTGGGGTACACTGTGATTGAGGTAAGTAGCAGGAGAGTTTTTACTAGGGAGTAATGACCTGAGAAGAAAAGCAACACATTCTTGTCCAAATTTACTGTTTTATAATTTGCTCTATTATGTTTGATTTCCAGGTCCCATATTTTGAGTGGCATAAATCAAACCGAGAGTTTTACCTGAAGAAGTTGTTAAGCACTCATGTTGCATTGGAGTAGGAAGGAATATGGTGGAAATAACATTCTGTATTAACCAGTGTCTGCCAGTGTATCCTTCTAGCCTTGGGGCTAAAAACCAAGGTACATGTCATAGCAACTAGATTGGAGTTTAAAATTGTGTAAAATTGGCCAATCATGCATGTACACAGCCGGTATGGTCCATCAGGTAAAGCAGTTGTTTGCTGTGATCAGCAGAACCAGTGTAGTATGGAGCTTAGTTATTTTCTCTTGCATTGAATGTCCAAATGAAATATGGTGGCCAAAAATTGAATTTGAATGGGTTTTTAGAAATAAATAGTACATGTACATGTACTCCTCACAGCACTCTTTTGTTTGTCTTCCTGTTTTACGACTAGTTGGCGAGATCAGTGATCTACAAATTGATACATTGAGTGGTGACATGTGTATTGAGAAAGACTGAAGAGCATTTCTATCAAATGTGGGATTCAAGTGTTGTCATTTATTACATGTACATGTTCAGATGGGTTGGTTTGAATATTCATGATCATGAAGCGTGCAAATACCTTAAGTATTTGCACTGCGGGAATACCATATAGCATCAGAACAAGGCGGAAAGTATGAAGACGCATCATTAGGTATTCCTAGGGTATTCGCACAGAACCGGGTTTTCAGTCGAACATGTCACCGAAGTTTAGGTCATCAACTACAATGTATAAAGAAACACTGAATCATTCCTGGTGATCATTCAAAAACAATAAATTTCCTTAGTGGCTGCGGTAACTGGATTTCCTCCGACCAAATGTTGCAAATTAACGGATACCTGACGACACGTCTGAACTGAAGGCGACACTGGTTCTGGAGAGAGAGTCCATTCGTTAACCAGTCCGCCAGCCAGCCTCCCAATTCGAGCTGGGTTTGATCGTTGTCTTCGGTGTCCTTGTAGTAGCTCAGGATGGTTCGCACCTCTGGCTTCATGCCGCACAGTATCGCAATCTTAACAGCACTAACGAAATGCTCCAGTTGCTCTTGATTTGAAAACACTTCGCGCAGTCTTTCAGGCGTCATTTGCATGAATCGCTTGATAATTCTGCTGAGGGCTGAAAGGGCGCCCTTGCATTTCTCATATCTGAAAGCACCACACTTCAGCAACTGACTTGTAATACCGAAAATGTCGGTTAGATAGACCATTTGATCTTTCTCATTGGCCTCGGCGTACATGAGACTTTCAATGTCCAGCAATGTTCTCTCTAACGGCGTTGTATAGAATGAATGGTGGTCTGCACCAAACTCCTTCAACAACTTCATGATATATGGGCTGATTGTCCTCCGATCATGCCGATGGCCCAAGGACTGAAAATGCAAATCTGGCCATTGGATACTTGCACTCTCCACATGGAAGTCTCTCCGATGAATCAGTAGTTTATTCACCTCTGTTGGACTATGCCCTATCAGGATATTCACCAGCAGGTGCTCGCATAGTTCACATGCGCAATTTCGCTTGGGACTAACAAGTACTAGTTTGTATTCTTCATGACCATTCATTCTTGTTTTCTTACCAGATTGTCTATCAGAATTGCATTTTAAAAGCGAGAACTCCTGATCGCCGCCTCTTCCTTAACTGTCCCGTCTGTTTTCTGGACGATGCCTCTGTAAGAGTCTCTCACTGTCCCTCTGGCGGTCCTCGTTACGTTATCAGTGAAGGCCAAATTGTAAAATGATCTGGCCGGATGATAAATGGCCCAACGTATGGTATAAAAATGTATACATTTATTAACTGTTCCGATTGATCCCGGCGAGTGATGAATCGTTATGATAATTATACCGGTATTCATCTCAATTCAATTACTTTATGCTAATACTAAATACCACTGACTATTTTTGACTATAAAATTACTTTCACTTTTAATACAACATACCTAAATTATCATGTTGGCGCCGTGTTAATATAGTATTAGATGGAACGTTATACAACAACTTAACGTATAGCCAAATGTAGGCCCCACAGTTGTGGAAAAAAGTGACAGCCTGCATAGGAGGGCTCGTGATTGCGTATATGCAACTTTGTCTTCTCTATAAACATGTTTAAATAATATATAAATCAATACTATATTTCACTTCTAAGAGGTCAGTAGCAAATCTATGTCGTATTCGTGAAAGAAAGCGCTCATCATAGCGTTTATTAAAGGTTCATATTTCATCAATTTGCATTGAGGGCGCTTTAGAAATGTTCAAACACAATGAACTTTCTGAGCGGCTGAGGTAACTGGATGTCTTCTGACCAAACATTAGAAGTAAGCGGAAACCTGACCATACGTCGGAGCTGGAGGCGACATTGGTTCTTGAGAGTTAGTCCGTTTTTCCACCAGTCGGTCAACCAGCCTTCCAATTCAAGTTGAGCTTTTTCTCGGTCTCGGGTGTCCTTGCGGTTTTCCAGGATAGCCTTCACTCCGGGCTTCATTCCGCACAGTATTCCAGTCTTCACGAGGGAAACAAAACTGTCTGTTTTGTTGTGAAACGCCTGGCGATGTCCATCGGGCGTCATCAGCATGAATTGTTTGATACTTCTGCGAAGTGTTGAGCGAGATTTTTGTGGTCTTTCCTCTTTGTAACCACCAGCCTTCAACAGGAGACTAGCAATAACAAAGAACTCGGGGTTCGCCATACTGCCACTCCGTTTAGCCACGAGCAACATCATTCGCTCAATTTTCAATAATACTCTTTCCAATGGTGTTGTGTTAAATGAGTCTTCGCTATGTGGGTCTGCGCCATATTCTAGGAGTATCCTCACTATTTCGGGGTTGGCTGACTTGGCGACACCATCGAAGCCATCACTGTGATAGCCACTGTAGCACTCCCTGCGGCATGTTGGCTGTGATGAGCCATCATCCGTGCAAATATGTAAAGCGGTCTTGTTGTTATGGTTCTTCAAATTGACGTCTGCACCGTGACGGAGGAGTAGCTGTACTATCGGCAGATTCCGCTTCCTGCAAGCTTGCATCAGAGGTGACACGACTGCCCGCAATCCGTG
Source organism: Lineus longissimus (assembly GCF_910592395.1). Classification (NCBI taxonomy): domain Eukaryota; kingdom Metazoa; phylum Nemertea; class Pilidiophora; order Heteronemertea; family Lineidae; genus Lineus; species Lineus longissimus. The sequence goes on along the minus strand of NC_088309.1, from coordinate 25,366,830 downwards.
GTGATCAATCCGAGTGAAGGAATTAACGTCTGCGCCCTTGTCCAGCAGAATCTGTGAAATCCTCTGAGATTCCCTCTCGACTGCCACATTTATAGGGCAGCAGTACCGGAGACGCGAATCAAATTGGTTCACGTCTGCGCCATGACGTATCAAAAGCTTTACCAAGCTTTCGTGTCCAAATTCGCAGGCAATAAACAAAGGATAGTTTCCTTCTTCAGTCCTGGCATCACAGGACACAGAAACTCCTTTCCTGAGAAGGAATCTGACTGTGTCGATCGCTCCAATACTACAAGCAATATCTAATGCATCTTTTCCTCTTGTTTTGGAGAAGGTTTGGCCGGTTTCCTTGTCTAAAAACAATTTCATTATCTCTGGATTATTTGTCTTGGTATCCAGCCACACTCGTCGGTATGTGTCGATACCGTTGTACCAATCAGCACCGAAAGAGAGCAGTAATTTCACTGTAGTGACATCACAATTGTCGTATGCGATCGGGAGGAGATTGGACAAGAATTCTTTTTCGAATTGCTCCAAAGATGAATTGAGAAGTTGATCAACCATGTTTGAGCACTTGTTACGAACTGCTATTTTCACAGCGACTTCTAATGACCGTTTCGGTGAGTATGGACGATGGAGGCTGTACTCTTGCAGACGGGATTCTTCCTATAATGAGATTAAAAAAGGGAGACGACCGATTACTGATAATATCATTAATACTGGTACGACTAAACTTGTTCAGAACGAGTTTTAATGGAATACGATACAAAATAAAGTAATAGAAATAACTTTGCCCCGCACTGGCAGCCAAACACTAACTACAGACACAGCACAGCCAAACACTACTGGCGCAACATAAATGTATACCAGGACACCACTGGCACAGGATAACACCACTGACGTTCACACCGAATACCAATTGTGGCAGAAGCAAGATATATGTATAATGCAAACCTCATTCTGCTGTATTATTCTGTGTACGGCGGCAAGAAATTCTTCTCTTTCGTCCATCAGTGCTTCACGGTGTCTTTCCCAATGGCAAGAAGAGTCCTGAAGTTAGACTACAAAGTAAGAATTCATTCACTTTCTCATGTGGCCTTCACACAGTTCGTAAGCTTTTATGACAAAACGGTGGTAAGATTTTTCTGCCCGGTCACGATTTGACAAAACCCCAAGGACTGGCCAAGGCCACGGTCCGTATTTCATGTTAATGGTAATTACCCCGACGGAAGTTTATCATGTCTTGGCATGTACTTCGAAAGTAGTGGCGTGCATAGTTGGACAAAATTACAGAAGCATTAAACCCAATTAGGTACATGTGTACAACCAAAAATATACAAGCGAGCCTTATTTTTGGTACAATTTTGATAGTTTATTCATGGGTAATTAACCTTTAATAAGATAGGGAATACACCTATACCAATGGAGTAGATTCTTCATACATGTCATACAAGCCTTGTCCATCTCGTTCAAAGGCAACATCAGCATATATCACACTATGCTCTACCCTAGAATATGCCGCTGCTGTGTGGGACCCTAAGACCATTGAAAAAGTAAAAAGAAAGGTAGCCCGTTTTGTCGAAAGAGACTACAAGCGTACCACGGGTGTCGCCACCCTATTACGGAACCTGGATTGGGAACCACTAGCCTCAAGGAGGAACATCCGGCTAGTAATATACATAGGAATGAGAATGATGTCAAAATCAATATATTTCAGAGTGTTTTTATGAGGAGAGGCTGCACGTTGCCTCATGACTAAAAAACACCCGCGTTGATGAAAACAGTTTATATATCTACGAGTAATATAATTTGAGACCGACTCATAATCACCGCAATGACGTTTTATGAACTGATGAGTCAGTGAGCGCCTGGCCCTGCGTAGAAGTACTTTTTTTCTGAAACCGAGCTTTTGGCAGAGAGAAAATGAGCAGCAATTTCACAGCGGACTTGTTTATTGGTTCAGTGTCAGTGGAAGCCTCAACCCGGTCGGCTATGGTAGTTCTCTTGGAATACGTGACACTAATGCTCTACAAATGGTGGACAGTTGTTAGCGTGGGACTCGGTGTTCCCGGGAACATGATGTCGCTGATGATCACGATGAAGAAGGACAACCGCCAGATCAGCACATGTGTCTATATGGCCGGGTTGGCCATTGTTGACACGTGCGTGTTGTTATTCTCGGAGATATTGTGGAAGTTGCTGATTTCTCATGGTCTTGGACCGGGATTGGAAAGTAATTTTGCGTTCCTAAGGTAGGTTACCTCAGTCTTGATTTTAACAACCACTAGCATTCCATATTGAAAAAGAAGTTAGTGAAGTCCTATATGCATCACATCGACAACACCCTATATTTCTCCGTAAAATTGTAGTGTTTTACTCTTTGGTCGCCGCCGCGCAATGTACATTTTGCTCAAGCGGATATTTGGCGATTCAAATAACCCTTTAGCGCAGTCGGCGGGAAGCGGAATTATATCATCGAACGACACCAAATGAAATAGCATGTAATTTTTTAGAGCCTAATGTCGTTTCGCCGTGGCGGCGACAAATGCGAAAACAATGCCGGCTCTCCTTGGGATGCGCAGACTCTACTTTGGGAAGAATATACACATGTCATCAGCTGTTCCGTTTGGAATCACGGAATCCGGTTACTACGAAAGTTATCTTGGACGGATATACTGTGTAAGCCAATCGAGAGACATCTTTACCACCTATGTCTGTAATGATTCCCTTCCTTCCAGCGCCATGTGGTATGGAGCCGATGGCTTTGCCGTAGTCTCGGGGTTGTTCCTCGCCGAAATGAGCGTAGACAGAGCCATCGCCGTAACATACCCGATGAAAGCAGCCACCATCTGCACCGCCAAGAGAGCGGTCAAGGTCACAATAACGACCTGCGTGTTGGAGATGACCTTCATGATCCAGACATTCTTTGTATTGACCCTTCCTGACCCACCGACAGGAGTTGCAATCCGAGATGTTAATCAGGCGACGTGGTTCGTGGAATTTTACAACTACAATCTACTTATCCTTGGTACCATCCTCCCATTTTCTATCATTGCCACCTGCAATATTATAATCTTGATTGGTGTCCAACGCGCCGCAGTTCGACGCAAACAAATGAAGTCCAGCACAGCAGACGATAATGAAAAGAAGCTAAAAGATACGAATTTGACCGCCATGTTGTTAATGACGTCATTAGCCTATCTCCTCTGCTCGTGCCCAAAGCGAATTTACGAATCCGTGGCTGTGGTTGATTTGAGCAACCCCTATTGGACAGCCAGGTATTGGTTGGGTTATTGGGTCGTTGTCGAAATATGGACCCTAAATTTTGCCGTGAATTTCTACGTGTATTTTCTTAAGGGCGGGAGAAAGTTTCGTCAGGACGCGACAGTAATATTCAGAAAATTGTTTTGTCTTACTTCTTTGGAGTGATTTGTTTGCACTGCATTGTACAATTGATATGCAGGTTTCGCAGTTATCGTCACGAACGAAAAAGGTCACTGCCCCTTGGTCGTTCGTGAGGGCTGCGAACCTGCCGGGAATAAGATGGATTCTGAATTGAAAAGAACAATAACAACATGAATATCAAGGTGAACTTCGTCTTCTTACGTCAGCACATCCTCGCATTTGGAAAAAAAGAAAGCCAAATTGTATTTTACAAACAATTCTACACCCGATTCGAAACGTAAATGGTATCCTCACGGGCATGTTTTACACTGGCCATCCACCTGCGTTGCGAACATTCGGAATTCGTCGGCACGAGCTAAGTTTATTGGATGCCGGTGACTTGGGTGTATGACGACCAAGAATGGTAGATGCCCATGCGAATAGGCCTCACGGGCCGGGGTAACCGATTCGGGCAACCATGATGCAGATTACCAAATTCCCAGCAAAGAAATCGTCAGATACCATCTAGGGCTGTCGCACGATACGCATGAGGAAAAACGCCCCGGTTTTTATTAAAGGTCAAGTACTTTTCTTGCCGGTGGCAGAAAGCTGTGATGTATATCCATTACTTTGTACGATGTTGCACACTTGCTTAACGCTGAACTCCTCTTCTAGAAGTTCTTCACCGCCTCGGCCGATGACTGAGTATCAGAGAAGCGCACACGCCTTACTCCCCTTTTGGTAGTTCTTTGCTTTGACTGATGCCTGAGCAGCATATCCAGCTGCTTTGAATTTAGTCTTAGGATTGAAGGCTCGGGTTGCACTTGGGCTTGACGTGCCCGGTTTGTCACTGCTTTTCATCAGGGATGTCCGCGACTTCGGTGTTGGGGTAGCTCTGCTTTGCACTGGTGCGGTGGGACTACTAACAAGGGCAACAGATGCTGAAATATGAAGGAGAACGAAGTTAAAATGGCACATTATTGACATTTATTGGGTTTTTGGTTATTTGGCCAGAAAAATCAAGCATCAACATAGCCAGATATTTCCCGAACAACCAGAACCAGATCAGTTCTGTCAACACATTTTAGTTCCCAGTTTGCTGACCGGATATCCGAGGCTAAATATTATAAATCACATGCCATTATATTGTGTAATGACACATGTGTCAAGCCCTTGAAGCTAACCAATGAGAGAAAAATCATACATGTATGTTACGTTTCAAAATGACTACATCACAGAAATTCACAATCCGCATTTGGGAAAGAAGAAACCCTCCTTACGCTTTGCTTTCACCAATTTTGCCTGTTCCTCCCACTCCTTCAATGGTTGAAGATGGTCTAGCATATGACAATCAAGGCTGGCATTGTCGGCCTTGTTGGAGTGCTGAGCAGCAGTTTCACTCATGCGGGTAATGTGCGGGCTCTTCTGATGGTCCTCACAGAGCCAGAACACATTCCCCGTGGTGGTAAGACACCTATAGTGAAATATGACAGAAACGTATGTCACAAATTCTTGTTGAGGCTCATGGAATCAAATTAGAATGGCTGACAATCCTGTCAAAGGAAGCTAGTCTGGTGTCGACCTGGCGACTTATTCTTCATCTCACGACCGAAAAACAGCAATGACGGCAACCCAGGACACGACCGAAGCGGGCAAAAATAACGCGAAAAATGATAGACATACCTTGCTAAGCTTCCAGAGAGTTTTCCATGCGTTGTTTTCGCAGCATACCGCCTCAAAGCTTGGAAGGAACTCTTGTAAGTCGCACCCTGTTCATCACAGTTCTGAAAGTAAATAATGGAGGTATCATCATGAGAAATAGTGAAAATTCTTTCTCGTGATGTCATCGACATTGATGACCATATTTTGTTGACCCGCAGACTTCAATGCCATTTTTTGACAGAGTGACACGCAGTCGTTCAGTTTTCGAGTGCTGACCGCGAAAAGATCGGACAGATGATAAGGAGGATCGCACATGGACGGAATCGTTTTGGAGACATATACGCCCGTAGAAGAATTGTTACCGGGTAGTTTTGACACACATGACAAATTGGGGTACTTTTAAATTTGCGGGTATCAAGGATCTTTCTATCAATACTGTATCATATCATTCTAAGTTTAGTTAATTTTTTACTTGGTGAACATTTTACCTCGTCCAGCCACTTGATATATTTCTTGCCTTCTTCTCCTCCAATACAATTCAGGCGAATATTTGGGCTGAGCTGAATAACCGCGATGGTCCTAGCCAGGTAGGGAGAGAAGCGAACCAGCTCGGACTCGCAAATGCCCTCTGGAACAGGGATTGCCCTTCCTTCTACGTGCCAACCCTGAAATACAGGATTGGTGGTTTTAAAAGTAGAATCAACGTTAATACTTTTAGTTTGCTATTGACAATTGTAACAACACTTTTGAAGACCACCAAATCATAGTGTTACAACACTGAACACTGTTTTCAAAAGTTTTACTGTCAGTGCATAATACCAGGGATGTTTTCTGATACTCATTGTGCAAAAGTCAAAATAACGCTACATGAAGACAGGTTTAGATAAAACAAATTTTCATCAGATAATGTTCAGAATTACACTGTTATACAGGAAGCACGCAGCACACAAATGTAGGTGCCCTGGGGAATGCATGAGATGCGCAACTCGCCTGCAGTATCATCATAAACAAACCCCGAGGCATCACATAAATAATTACGTCGTTAAAACGTACACGTCAAACTAGACGATGGGGTGAAATTATGATCCTGCGTACTCCTCATGATATTGAGATGAAATCAATGCAGCTGAAATAGGAAGCCACCACTTCTTTCCAGTAATAATCCATCATCAATCAAACATCCCGAGGCCCATTTACTGCCCAAACCAACTTATAGTCCAGGAGAACACGAAGAACGGAGCGGATAGTTCTATTGAATTCCCGAGATATGACACGATCACGAATATTATATACTATGTTCAACCAGTTCTGATTTTCCATATCGCTACACTTAATTTCTATTCTCTTGAAACACGACCACAATTGCATATGAATGAGCAAGAGAGGGAAGTAGGCGATGATGAATGTCAGTTTGGAGGCCCTTGGTACAGCAGCTGACGAGACAACGGTGTCACCTTTTGTAGCTCTTCTCGAACATGTCACGGTTATGCTTTACAAGTGGTGGACTTTCGTCGGCATTGGATTTGGCATCCCAGGCAACATGATGTCGCTGATGATCACGATGAAAAAGGACAACCGCCATATAAGTACATGTGTCTATATGGCCGGGTTGGCCATTGTTGACACGTGCGTGTTGATATTCTCGGAGGTTTTGTGGAAGTTGCTGATTTCTCATGGTCTTGGTCCGGGATTGGAGAGTAATTTTGCGTTCCTGAGGTATTTATATGTACATCAATCGTTAGTTTTAGACGTTTAGAAGTTAAAGTGCCCCCTACTGTTGGGGGGGGGGGGGTACTAGTATTGAAGAGCCGTTGAAGTGACAACCGATGTAGCAGTCTTAATTGTACCCACTGGAAAATTGTCCTTCATGGTGACGTGTTAAAGCATTAGTTCTATAGAATTTAGAAACCTATGACTTTCAGTGCCTCTGGGACTGAAAAAAAGCCTTATAGAATCATCTGCCCCTCATTAACTTTTTTTATCTAAATAATTCAGTCAGATTATTGAATCAATCAGATTATTGAATATTTAAAATCCTTCTCATTCAGTATCATGTGGTACGGCGCGGATGGCTTTGCCGTCTGCTCGGGTTTGTTCCTCGCCGAAATGAGTATAGACCGAGCCATCGCCGTGATATACCCGATGAAAGCGGCCACCATCTGCACAGCCAAGAGAGCGGTTAAGGTCACTGTCACGACCTGCGTGTTGGAGATGACCTTTCACATTCAGACGTTCTTCGTCTTGGCGCTGCCGGACCCGCCGAATGGAGCAGTGATCCGTTACTTTCCCCAAGCGAGATGGTTCGAGGCGTTTTACAACGCCTACTTGCTCTGTCTCGGGACTATTTTGCCATTTTCAACCATTGTCATTAGCAATCTCATCATCCTAATCGGTGTCAATCGTGCCGCCGCTAGACGGACAAAATTATCAGACACAGCAGGAAATAGTGAGAAAAAGATCAGAGATACAAATCTGACGGCCATGTTATTGATGACGTCGTTTGCATATCTTCTCTGCTCATGCCCAAAGCGAGTGTACGAATCTGTTGTCGTTTATGACATGAATGTGCCGTATTGGAAGGCTCGATACTGGCTCCAATTTTGGGTTTGCACGGAAATATGGACAATTAACTTCGCTGTCAATTTTTACATATACTTCCTTGGAGGTGGAAGAAAATTTAGACAGGATGCCAAAGAAATATTAAGGAAACTGTGCTGTTTTCGTTCATCGAAATAGTTTGAAATCACGATGAGCGCAGTTACAGCCAAAATGATATATAGTTAAAGGAAGATAGAAAGCTTTCCTGCATCCCCGCATTTTTTTCATTCGCATCATCCGCCTAGTAGTCTAGCATAAACGCTAGAGAAAAGTTTAGGAGGATAACTGAAATACGTCACTTCGGAGTAAGTTCCCGAGTGTAACATACCTGTTCATGTTCGCAGAAAAACCTGAAACAAAGGTTTCTATGCAGAAAAGAATGATCCAGTCTGCTCTCCAAACTTGATATACATTTTTCTTTCCCTGTCAGTGAGATGTCTCTTCCTTGGTCTGAAGAGGAGAAGCAACGTTTTATTGTAAGAAATTTGTAAATTGCTGGTATATGGTAAATCGATGCGGAACAGAAAGATCTCTCGTCTGCGAGTAAAATCGGTAATCGCCGGGTTTGATCGCAGACGTTTGAATGAAACACTGGATTCACGTGGCCATTTGGACATGTCCTGACAATGAGCTTGTAAGTACGCTATACGATGTTTTACATACCTTGCCTTTCCTCTTCCTCAGGATCAGCAAAGTCAATAACAAGAATCCTAGGAAACGGTTGCATTTCATATACATCAGTGTAGCTGGTCAGCTGGCGGAGAGTCCTTCTCTGCGCGAGCTCAAACAGTTCCTGAAAAGTGCGATCTTGGGAAAATTAGTGCCCGGTGGCGTCGAAAATGACGATGTTACAACCACTAAATGTAAAATCTTAACACATCGACGCTTTAATGTAAAACGTTAAATGTTTTACATTAAGAGCAGCAAGAGTCGGTTTTTGAATAATGGTTGTGACAGATGTTGTGGTATCATGCAAAGGATGGAAAAATAATAGATCTGGTGCAGTGACTCAGCAAATTATCCCTTGGACGAATGGTGCACAGCAGCAAGCTATTTTTTCATGGGAAGATTCCGAGCAGTCATCCAAATTCCTTACATCGAATGATTAAGCCAAATATGCGAATCGTGGCTCCAATGTTCTTACCTGATATGCAGTCCTCGTTTGTTCTTCATACATTTTATTCCTCGTCTTTCTTTGACTATTACCTAACTTTTTCTCAGTTTGTTTCGTCACCAATTCTAGTAGTTTCCTCATCCCATCGTCGGCCGACTCTTCAAAGTTGACCTGGGGGTAGTTTGGAGCATGTAGGCCAAGCTGAAAATTATAGATCAGTCTCTATTACCAGAATGATCACCGTAAGGGAATGTAGGCCTAGTATTCACATACCAAGTGATGGACAGGATTTTACAGGTACCCGGACGCGATGCATCGCTGTCTGCATCTTCGGCATAAAGTGAGGACAGAATCCGTCGTGATCGTGATATTCCTTATTTTCTAGAACATCAAAACACACAATATTTTCTCACTGCTGCGAAGTGATGGGTTTTCGTAAACATTGACGTCAACAGGACGGCGTAGTGTAGTGTGTTGTCTAGTGGTTTGGGAATCAAACTCGTGATGCGAAAACATTTGTTTGATTGCTTGCCAAGGACAACCTTTTTTCGTGCCCTGAACTTTGACTGCTTCGTATTTTGACGTAAACAAAATTTTCTTTGTAGCAAAGAGCCGGAAACACTCCAAACCTGCCTTCGCTGATGCTTATTAGCAAGAATAAACAAAACGTCTTTATGAATTCTTGATATTAGCAAAGGCGTCGATGTTTCTCATGATTGAAGTCAATTGGTAAAGGTCTATATTCATTTGCATGTTAAAGAACCTTTGCGCGCAGGGCAATGCCGCGTGAGCTCAAAGTGTACGAACGTCGTACGAGGCAACTCTTATGCGGAGATGGTCCTTCAGAGTACTCAATACTAGATACCCAGTATCGGCTAAAAATATGTTCTTTACCTCAGTGGCCCTCCATCGCTGGCTTCTCCCAACTACCGCTAACACGATAGGTAACTGAAGATCTTTGGTGGCGAACCTAAACTCCATCTGGCAGTTGATGGAGTCCGCGTACTCATCCGACACACAAGCGACCATTATATTGGCGTCTCGGAGGCTTTCTGATATATATTGGAGCAGGCCTCCCTGAAAAATCAAAAACAAGAGTTTAAAACAATGCACACCGGACCTGAAATGCACACAGAACCTCCCACAGAAGGAGAGTAAGAGCCCTATTGCCATCTTTAGTTATTGAGAGCAATTTGTAAAGCAGTACCAATTTAGTTCAACTTACCTCCCTGGCCCTGTCTATATCAATGCTAGACTTCACCCCATTTTCTTCAAGGTAATCCTTCATATCTATTGGGTCACCGTAACCTACTGACCTGGAGGTGGACCTACAAAAAGCAATTAGTTCAGAAACGGAACGATTAAGACGGATATTATGATAAGCTCAGTGACACTCTGATCTGTCGAAACTCTCTGATGAACACCCGATTCTGTTTTTTCTCGAAATCACCGTAGGAAAATACTAGCACCACGCAAACGAGCGATTTAAAAAGCACTCCTTTGCGGTGGTCAAAGCAATTGCCTGCAACGCCTTTCTTGCAGTGACCGCGGTCAGTATCGAACCAAGCGATCACCGGTTTTATCAGCAGACGAGGAGGGCTTTTCGTCAAACATAGCAGTATGATAATCGCAGGTTGTTGCGATTTGCATGTAAATCTTTTTCTTTCGGCGGCGGTTTAGTCCAAGGAGCACCCAGGCTTGGACATGATAACACTAAAATACACTAAAACATTAAAATACACTCAAATAATCGTTTGGCAAAATCGTTTTGCTCAGCTATTCTAGTACAACGGTAATTGGAAGTGATAAGGACGCCACCATAAACCCCACTTCTCACAAAATATGCCTGTTATACGCTAAAAGCCGGTTGAGCCGCGTCCGTTACACTTTGCCGTTACACTTTCCTACACAGGCGCCCCTCTACCGACTTCATTGCGTCGGCTACGATCTATATGATTCAAGGAAATCGAGGCTTCTACCTTTGGCCCATATCGGCAGCTCTCTTGGAATTCTTCCAGCAATAGCTGAAGAAGCAGGTGGGAATTCGTGCAATCCCCCGACCCTCTGACAACTTGTCACTCAGTAATATCAGCAGTTCATCCATCTTGGTTTTGTTGTGTTCCTCCCTTTGCATGTTGCAGTAACCCTGAAAATTACGACGGTGTATCTAAAGGATGAACTAGTTGCATTTGGGGTAAATTTTTTAAAGTAATGTTGATAGACGATTCTACTCTGGTAAACGAACTGTCACTGGCTGAAAATCACTGGCCGTTAATCACCGATCAAGTTGGAAAAATTATAGTTGATACCTCATTTGCTACCAGCATCCCGATCGTACTCTGTTTCCAGTCGTGTGCAACAGGCGGCCCGACAGTCACTAAGACCAACGGCTTCTTCAAGACAACCCTCGCAAACTTGAACAGAATGCAACAGTCTTTGTCATTCACGTAGTTGTTTGAGATCATGGCTACGAAGACCTTCGCATCTCTCAGAGCGAGGATGCGTTCCTCCAGACCGTCCTTTGCTGTTGCAGACTCAAACCAGCTAAAAGTAGAAGTTGGGTATAAATAAAGTGGTTAAGATATTCCTTTCGAAATCTGGCCGTTTTGGTATAGGTAGTATGCCGTAGAGGCTTCATTTCCCCTTCAGGCAAATCAGTGTATATCAGAAAATGCTTGTAGTGACATCTCATTAGAGTTGATTTGAAACATGCTGAACTCGGCCAAACATGCGAAAACAGTGAACATCGATTTCTGAGAATGCTGTTCCTTTGAGGTGTACATTTGTTATGAAGTAATGAACATTATGCGAGAGAAAGATGCTCACCACGTGTAACCAGCGTCCGTAATGTTAGTCTTGACCTTCCTAGGGTCAACAAAGTCTTGATCTTGCTCTGGTAGATCGGCTTGGCAACATGATATGAAGATATCAACACTGAGATCGAGCCTGATGTCGGTAAGGCTGTGCACTGTGTTCTTGAGATGGAGGTCATAGTCTTGGCTCTCAGTCGGTGGACACGCACCTTTAAATGAAAAATGGAAAAATTTTGTATTTCTTATTTGAAAGCATCGAACGAACCTTTACCTTTACATTTAAATTTCGCGAAAATTGAAGGAAAAATATTTTCACGATTTTTACTTTTGTGGACTACAAAATCTATTCTGGCTTCTCTGAACAAATTTGAAGAGATGAGCAAACGTCCGCAAAATTGCGGCAGTTTTACCGTATTCTGAAGGTGTTTAGAACGTATTTGGTGTTCATGACATTAAGCTAGCTTCCATCACTAAAACTATCTCCCACTGACATTCATTTATCACTCACTAATCAAGTCTGCTATCGAAAGCACATGGAAGTTCTTGGAACACTGCAGGAAGGGAGTCTTCAGTCCTGATGCTCTCCTAACCGTAGATGCCTTGAACATGTACGGATCCCTGTCCATACCGAGACAATCTGGGCATGGCACCTTGTAGTCATAAACAACTCCTTTGAAGGATTCCTGTATAAGGGTTTCGAACACCTCGTGGATCATGAACAGCATGTTCTCTGGGCGTGGACCTTGGCACTTCACAAGCAGCTTGTTATCTCTGTAAAAGGAGCATTTTATGACTTCATGAAGATTTAGTACTCCATGTACTGTTAATGAGACAAGAGTTTCAAACCTTATAATTATAATGCTGCAAATTGGGGTTTAGAAAGCATTACCTAAAGCTTTCTTTCGGCCATCTAGGGAACTTCACAAGTCCGCGGATAAAATTGTATGATACATATTTTTCAAACCCGGACCCAGTGGCTCTACAACATGCCATAGACAAAGAGATGACAGAGACAGAGCCCTTGCGAGAAAAAAAACCACCCGAGTTCGTGAATGTATTTTCATTATCCATACAGGTGCCCTTCTGCTTATTCATCAAAAGGAATCGCCTGATTGATTCTTTTCACAAGTTTATTACATCAACTCGGTGTTCTCTTTGTGGAGTTCAAATTTTACCATCTTATGCATACACTCACTTGCGTTGTGTCACCAGTGCTGTATGACCATTTTTGTTGAGTAACGACCCTCTTTTCCATATGATGGAGCTATCACAGTATTCATAGAGCCTGACCTGGCCACGATTGAAAAGACCTACGGGAAGATACTCGAACCGATACGCCATCGTCGACTCCTTGTGGCCTGATGCTTTGTCGATGTCTGGCCATGATACCTAAAACGGGTGCAAAATAGGGTGCACATTTTATGAGAGGTGCAAAATAGTGGAAGCTGCCGCAAAACCAGACAATAAATGACTTTTCATCTAAATGTTACGTACCGATTTGAAGTCTATAAGTAGACACAAAAGAGAAAAGGAAATATACAATAAAAAAGAGGATAAATTGCTAGCGAATACCTCTGGTTCGGTTTCCGGGAGAAGACAAGGCACGATGTTCATCTCTCTTTCTGCAAGCGGGAAGGTCAGGTCAAACTTCTCTGTCAACCTCAGGAGCCACTTGTGGAGTTTCTTTGGGTGTTCATTCCAAACCTGCGACACATCACTGTGTCTGAATTTGCCTTCCTGAAAGCCGAAGTATTGCTTTTGATACCTAAATCACGATGGCAGCCGTCTAGCAAAATGTTTTAATTTGCACCTTTGAATAATCTTGATTGGATTTCCGCTTTATTCTCAGGCAAAATTTTTAGGAATTGTCATTTCGACCAATCAGGAGTCATCAATCCTGTTTTACCAATACTGTCATCAGTAATGAACCAATCATAAAAGGGTATTAACGTATGATGTATTGTAATGATAAACATAAAAATGAAAAATTGATTGAAAACTACCTTGATTGGCGAATCCTTGACCGAGACTACAGAGGCCATCACATCAACTATCCACTGGGGATTTATTACCACTTGGTCCTTCAAGAACTCATTATCGAAGTGCTGCACCGTCCCCAGGTCATGAAGGAACTGTACTGCTTGAGATGTCTGGAAAGAAATGGTACATGTATGACGCTTCTGTTTCAAATACCATTCACATAGTGATGCAATAGTTATAAAAAATCAGATGTTAAACCGTTTTGGGACCAACCGCCCACTTGCCTCTTCGTCAACACCAACTGGAACTACATGTAACTATCCCAATGGCTTCTACCTCAGCACCTTTTTCAGTCATCAAAACTCTTGCAGAAATAACTGTACATTAGTCATGAAGACAACCCTACCTCAAGTTCATCGAAGATGCCGCTAGCAAATGCTATCTCCTCCACCCGCTGGTAGTTGATGATATTTGTGCTGATCTCCCGTTCGCTTATCACAGCTTTCTCAAAGTTGAACCAAACCTCGGGTATGTCTTCTCCCATGTATTTTTCTTGCATAGTGACGGAGAACAATTTCTCTTGAAGATCGGCGACGCCCTGGAATATATACATGTACTTCATACTTGAGCATGACCAATTGTTGCCCAGGAACCTGCATGCAACAAACTGGAGTAGCGTCACTCTTCCACTACTCTTCCGCAGAACTAAGGACGTGGTGCTGCGGTTAAAAAAATGAAGAAGAGAAGAGGTATTAAAACGAGCAAGCGAAAGAGACCAGACGGCTTTGATTGTAGACATGATGATAATATATGGTCGAGCTCTTACCATTCCAGTTAATGTACTTATTGAATGAAAGCCAGCGATTTGTGGGTATCTCTTCTGAAGCTGCTGTGTGGGAACGTTGAACTGTTGCACCTGGTCAAGGTGTGAGCCTACCACGAGGATAGGGGCGTGGGGGGCATGCACGGAGATGGAGCTCAACCAGAAGTCCAGGCCGGCGTGCTCAGCCCCAAGACGGAGGTTCCACAAGAGGAGGTAGATGGCTCGATTTGAGAGGAAGAACTGAAAAGGAGAACGAGGACAGAAATTATAAACTCGAATTGAACGAAAACATAGTCGTCCGCTTCAACGATTTCCATGACTACTAGATCTTTAACTCGACCGGCTATGCCTTCAACCAAAATAAGAGAGCTTGCTTGGTGCATCTTTGCTCTAACTCTCCACCAAAATCTTTTATATAGCTCCTAAGCTTCAATTGCAGTCGCACTTCTTAGTATATAGGCCTACATTAGCTAGTCTAGCAATTTGGAGACTCCTTGCCTGGTGGGTGTTGTAGTAAACTGTCTGTCCAGCGAAGTCCCAAACACTGTAGGTGACAGAGTCTTCCTTCCCCTTCACAGTCCATGAATGGATGTCAATACCATCAGTTATATCCTGTCCGGATTCAAGATGTGACATGTTGGTACCACTGAGCAAGGCTTTCACGAGGCTGGAACGATAACGCAGGTAGTTGAAAGTAACCAAACGTTAGCCCTGTATGCTTTTGCGAGGTCAAACGGGCTGCTGATTTGGCACTAGAGACAAGCGGGTTGGGTAAACTCACTTGACCACGAGGGACGTTATTATTTTTTAATATGATATATTTCGATATCAACAGATAGTAGAGTGGTCAACAAATGTTGGCATGACACGAAATGGCGTCCTGGTATTCAACTTTATCAATACTGATAAAATCATCTGTCTAATCGATGTATTACGACTACACTACGCTGAACGCAATTTTCGATTTAATTTTGACCGTCATCTGAGGTGGATGCTGACCTAGTTTTCCCCGCTCCACCAAGACCAACTAACATGAGCTTGGTCCGCTTACACTTGACAGATCCAGTAGTCAGTCTCCTCAGGTAGGCCATGACGGGAAAGAACCCCTTCGAGGTGATCTCTCGTGGAGGGGTGCGCATAGATGGACAGTCAGAAATGTCTAATCCTAAAGAAGAAATCACCACTTGTTATTTGTTATCTCTATGGAAGGTTGCATTTTCCTTCATCATGTCATCATTCATTAAAGATGCTCGTTGGGGATATGTACACGTACTCTTAAAATTGTAGTTCTCTATCAATTAGTGTCGTAATGCCGTAATGTAGAGGTGTCCGCCTGGGAGAGTTGTCCGCTAAGGGAGGTTCTACTGTAGTTTTAATCACTGCAATTTATATATATATTTATATAACTAAGCCTCAATAATTTGTACTCCGGCATTCCAATAATGCATGGAGGATGCACAATTCGAGATCACGTAGAGTTCGTTTCTAAGTCTTTTTCATCTTGGCAAAACTTACTTTCTAGCGGCGAACTCCCAATAGTCCCTGGAACTGATGTTAAGTAAGGGTTGTCAGACAAAAGGAGTGTCTCAAGTTTGGCAAGACGGCTGATATCCTCTGGGACTGACACGATGCCTTGGTAGGAGAGGTCCAGGTGAGTTAGGTTCACCAACTGCAGGAGTTCCTTTGGGAAGCCACCAGTGCTCTCAGCCACTGGTTTGCTTTTCCCATAAAAGCCAAATCTCGGGAACATATTAAAGATTTTCGCGTTCAGTTTTCCCATTTCTGTGGGATCGAGAGTCAGGTTGTCATCCGCATCAAAAGGCTTCAGTATGTCGTGATCTTCTCCGTGTTGCTGTAAAGAAAGACTATTATTATCGTTACAAGCATTGGTATCATGTATTGAAATCATCATCGTCATCGCAATCGTTATCATCGCAATTGTCATCTTCAATCATCCTAGTCACCATCATCAATCAGTAATCGCAAAACCATCATCGTCATAATAGCCTTATGATTCCTCTTTCTGAAAAGAAGATGTGCTTTCTACTGCACTGGCAAGCCGGTCAACCTACCCGTTGGTGCCTCTTGAAGTATTCTTTGAGATTCCACTTGGTGAGGAAATCGTTGAAGCCAGCATTTGTGAGATACTGTCCATGTTTGACCTGCGGCCAGGGCACACCACTTAAGCTCAACTTAGTCAGTTTCTTCAGATTGCTAAAGCTCTTTGGTAACTGGGAGAGGCAAGAACCAGCCATAGATAACTCGCGCAGGTTGGCTAGACCTCCTATAGTGTCTGGTAGAGGATCCAAAAGCAAGCAGTCTGCAGTTAGTATTTCTAGCTTTGTGAGTTTTGTCACGACTTCAGGCAGAGAAGAAAGGTTCAGATGGCTTATGTCCAACTCTCTCAATTTGTCCTGCAGCTGTGTTAAACCTGACGGTAGCTCAGTAATCTTGCTCCCGTTTAGCTTCAGCGAGGAAAGGTTAGTGCATAGACTTATGTTACTCGGGAGCTCCTTGATGTTACATCGTTCCACTTTGAATTCCTTAAGCCCGCGTAACTGCTGAAAGAAGTCACTGGGAAGTGTCTCAACTGTCTGTTCAAGTTTCGCAGTCTTGACGAATTGTAGGTATTGCCGAATCTCTGGAATGTCGTCGAAGTCACTGGGGTCTATACTATCACTCTCTCGGTGGGCAGGACAGATAGCAATCGCACTTGTCTCGTTCGTAGTTTTATTTTCTTTCGAACTGTGCTCAACAGCAGAATAGATGAACTTCAGGGTGTCTTCTGTTAAATCCCCCACTTCTGGTACCTTTCCTCCGGCATTAAAGATGACCAGGCTTGATGTGATGTAAAGAAGAAGCTCCCTGAGGTAATATTGGACACGATTATCATCCAGCGAGCCTGCGGCTACTTCTGGCAACATCTTGTCGTAGCCAGGAAGGAAAACCTGAAAGGAAAAGATTTAGGTACAATAACCCATTGAAAAAAAATGGACGTTATACAGTGAAATATTTGTCTGGGGTAAATCTCTAAGACAACAACCAGATGATTCTTACCTGACATCCCAAGGACATGAACACGTGGAATGGAAGGAAGAGGTTGGTGAGGTCGGCTTGTTCCTCCGGCAGAGTTATTCCTTTCATGTTCAGCAGGTGAATGCCAAGCATTTCTGCAGCTGAAATCCGGAACACCATTGGTAATCAATCTTAGCAAACACCATAATTATATTGAAATGTTGTCTTCTGCAAAGGGAACGATTTGAGCAGGATAACCATTGTCGTCATCTTTTTTTGTGAAAAAAAAGATCCCCAAGTCGTCTACCTTGGCAGGAAGATCTGAATGTTCTGTCTTGGAAAATCACCCTGCTACGGTACTTGGTACATATCGTCTATACCTACGCATTGTGAGTTATATGTAGTGGTGTAAACGGATGACGTTATTGTTTTCTCCAGTAAAAGCAATGATGTCATAGATAAGAAGGATGAGGTAGACTATATGAGCCTTGTAGGTGGTAGGATATTTTAGGTGGTCGTTTAACTTACAGCTGGAACAGAGGTACACAGCCTGGAACAAGTCCTGCCTTGAGTGTGGAGGCAATGTTGGGTACATCAGTGACCGTTCATCGATCTTCGCCGGGAGCAGTAACATGGATGCAAAGCTTTCATATGCTACATCAAAAAGAAGATTTTGTCATGTGTTTTGATTATATAGCGTCTCATTTTTTAGCGTTTCCATATACAGCTAGTGAGGGAATTTATGACTTTTTTGATGGGGAAACAGAAAAAAACGTATCAATTTGCCATTCAGCATTCCGAAAAAAGGGGAAACATTCAAAAATAAAAAGTACATGTACTCAAAAACGTTACACCGACATACCTAACCGTTCCTCGACAGCTGACCTCACCCACTCCACGAACCTCGGCCTTGACCTTGTGTAGGCACAGACTTGGGCCTCAGTGGACTCGTAAAATCGTTGGCAATTGCACATGTCAAGGATGTTGGGCTCCCATCCATTCCTTTGCTCCTAGAAACACAACATGTAGCCTATTGGTTTTCAATCCTTATTGCTGAGGGAAGAAATGCAACAAGGCACGTAGTCTGACACTACTCGTCGTCACATGAATCTCGTCAAGTTTCTAATTTATACTAAGACAAACGTATACGTCGTCCAGGCTTCATGTGGTGTGTACAACTAATATTTCGTTTGAACTAGCTTCTTGCGATATCAAAGACTTGGGAGTCAAGACGAGACTACATGAGATAAACAGCACACATGTTACACCTTTGCACATTATAGATCTTTATTGGTATAAAAAATGATTCACTAATGTCATCGTCAAGCCAACAAACTGAGCTGAGCTTATTTCATCCAAACACACTTAAGAGAAATTATATTATTGTTTTTCGAGAATTTCTCTGACTTACCTCTGTGAAAAACCAGAGTGGAGCTGGTAACACTATTTTCTTCTCAATCAATGTGCTGAGGTCCTCAACTGGAGAGATGATACGATGATATAGCCAATCATTATCAAGAACGTTGTCATAATTGGGAATTATTTCACGTTTCGTTTGCAAGATGAGTAAGCGGACGGTGACGTGTATGGAGAAGGTGGAGGCGTTCGACATCACGAATATCGGATGTATCACAAGACCCCGACCTGGCTACGTTTAGATTTCCAGAGTCCGTATACGTTAATTAATTCCACAAAATCAATGGGATTTTTGCACGAGAAGTATGATGTAGGTATGTATTTTGTTTTCGTGTGAGGTGAAGAAAGCAATTTACGCCAACTCGTTTCGGGTTACTTACTGCAGGTGACAACGGCTTTGTCACTTGTTGTTGCCAACGGTTTCTTCTTCTTCCTCTTGTAGAACATGGTCGGTACTGATGACACTGGAAAACAGGGAATGAATGTATTTCAGCTGAAGTACTATTAGTTAAACCAAACCGATCCCTAGTAACAAGATTCCCAATCGAACTTATAGAATCTGTCGAGACTCCTACTGTCGTACATCTTATACGTTTATCATGTCTATATTGTACACGGACAATATGTCACTAAAAATAAGCCAATGACCAATGTATTCTCGCTAAACCAAGACATATCCACGTCGTAAAAACAAACCTCTCGAGGCAATCTGACCCAAAATCTGTTCATGGCAGAAATATGTGTTATACTATCAATACTTCGACTACTAGTACATCACCAAAAGACGTTCATCTGGTTAGAAGTACATGCTTATACGCAAGGATCGGTTTATCAAGTATCTTCAGTTACATTCACCACATCATGATTATTTCATGACTTACTTTCCCTATGTTCGGGAAGCAAGAAGAGGGTTCGATCTGTGTTGGATGCAAAGGAATAACCAAGCGGGTGAATCTTTGGGTCGTCTCTTGCCATCTGCACTGTGCCATCCTCTGTAAAAAGATGACCGACAAAATAAGGAATCGAATTAAAGTAGTCATTACTTTCAGTGGAACAGAAAAAAGTGAATAAATGCGTTGTATTAATCCGCGTTCCTGGAAACGGTGTAACGTTTTCTGAGTGCTTCCGTTTCTGACTATTTCCCATCATTGTTTGGGGAATGCTAGAAAACCGTTTGACAAATTTCTCTCTGTGCCTCCTTTCGTGGCCTCTCTAGCCGTCAGTTGTATTCAAACCCTGACGTATAAGGAACAACCAAAAACGTTACACGGACACTTAGGAATTGGTCAGCAACGTAACCAAACGACATACCTGTGGTGACAATAAAATTGTTTTCTGTTTGTGGCGTGATGGAGCTGAGTACAAGGTGACTGGGGTTGTCTTGTCTTTCTACCTCTGCGTATAGTTTGCCTTCCTTGGCATCCGGATGGTCCAGTGTCAGTGGAACTCCAGTTGACTAAAAGTAAAATGGAATATTTTGACATAATTGTGAGTGTATAGACCTCTAACTAACTTCGTGTAGCCAGCTACAAACTTGGGACTTAACTTCTCAGCCATGATGAGTAATGCTAACGAAATGAGACTTTCACATACCGTACGGTAGAATACTAAAAAATATTATCAGTCACCGTTAGATGATTTTATCGAAGACCGGGAACCTGTTATCGGTATTGATCCCATTTCTTAAAGAATATGGAAAAAATCCTTACCAGAGTTGGCGTCTGAACTATCATGCTTCCAGCTTCACTTCCAGTGAGAGCTACTTTCATGCTTCCGGCAGGTAAATATTCAGTCCACAGTCTTTCTGCCGCTTTGTAGAAGTCAACAGCGAACATAGAAGGCGGCTGAAAAAAGAGCGCTTTCAATAGTCATCTACCTTGACCATCTGAAGGACAATTGTCTTGACGCTGCAGCAACTCGGCAACACCGAACAGAATCGACTTCTAGGAAATGCTCATAAAATTTTTGGATGCATTCCAGAACCACCCTCACTTCAGGAACGGAAATTGCTACGGTTGAGCCAGGAGAACAGTCGAAGTAGCTGTATAAATTAGCACCAACCTTTCCTCCAGAGTGTTCCGAATTCTCCTTCATCTTTGCATGTACGGGAACGTATCTTATCTTCAGAGAAAATAAGGTGCAATTTTTGATTTTCCACTTCTGGCCCGTCACACCCTCAGATGACCAGTCCTTTCCGATGCATCCTTCCGATGGATTGAAAGTGATGATGGGTGTGTGATCGTCTCTGAAACACAGGGTTTACTTATGAATCAGATAGCTACTCTACATCAATCAACATCATCACGGGAAAGAAGTGAGAAGAATCAGCACTTGGATCCCGAATGAGACACAAGTTGCTTTGCACTTACTAATTCGGCTTGCAGATTTCCTAGCGGATCGCAGACAACTTAATGTGATGGCGAAGCGTCTGGGTTTTAAACGCGCATGTCTAAAACATCTTTACAACAATCGTCGTGTTCTAACTCCTTAGTCTTACCTGACCAAGCCAACACTGGGTTTTGTACCCCTGAAATACAGGATGTCTATCGAGTTGAACAAATCCGGGCTGAAGTTGACATTATCAAGAACATAGAGCTGGTCCTTCTGAGTGTGGAACCAACTGAACTCTGGATGCTGAACCACCTTGCCTTCCAGAGCCACAGCAACATTGCTCTTGCTGAATTTGTCTATATCTTTAATTTTGTATTCTTTCCAAGTGACATTCCTGATTGTCTGAGGGTTCAAGGAGGTGTAGAGTGCCTGAAAACGATAACACTTCTTCTGCAACTTCGAGATGGCATGCTTAAACACAATCTTGCTCAATGGGGGACTCCGTAATCATTCAGAACTCGGCCGTTGTCATAGGTATAGGTCTTTCGCAGTTCGACATTCTCTTACATCAAAATAGTATCGTGTTTCAGGTTGTGCGTTTATTCATTTCATTCTTTCTTTACAAGACAACTGTTTTTCGTTGCTCACACAACAGTAGTTTGAGAAAATACGAATCGTCAGTTGAACCATACCTGGAGATACGTCTCACACCGCTGGCATATTCCACAGCTAGGACAGAGAGGGAAGTTGGGAATCTCCTCACACCCACAGTGCCTGACCGTCTTTCCCATCAGTCCATACCCCGGGCAATCCCTTCCCTTGATGGCACAGCCCTGGCACATGGCACAGCGATTGTAGTCAGACAGAGCATCGTTGCAACTGGTCAACTGGGAGGTCATGTGCAGAGGAACGAGACTCAGGTCTGAAGTAAGATTAGAAGCATTACATCAAGGTTGCATGAAGTGTGTGCATCCAGTTTAATTCGCTTACTTTCGCACATAGCTTGACGCTTTTCATACTTCTTGAAGATTTCTGCAAGAAGTGAAAAAGTGAAAAAGAACCTCCGTACTTGTTTCGTCGACTTGCATCACTTTTAAGAAAATGAAGCATTGGTTTTGTCGAATTGAATACTAGCCTAAGCCTCACCTGGTCCAAGCAGTTGTTCCACTGTCCTTGTGTTGTTTAGTGGTGTTTCGCTGCACTTGTACTTTTTACTACGGCACTTGAGACCTCTAGTTGCCCCCGCTTTCAGTAGGATGACATGATAGAGCCACACGTCCTCATCTTTCACTATCTTACTGTTGACCATTGTCGGGATGCAGGTCGGACAGGGGATGACAACCTAAAATGAAGGATGGTGGCCATGGGATTGCTAACAAGAAATTAAAACTTGCACAAGACGTTGCCACTTACTTACGTTACCTCAGACAAGAGCATGCCAGAAATATGCACAGTCAGAACCAGTCTGTAGAAGGCTGCTTCATAGGTTTTATTGACATTTACGATTTTGATACAATAGGAAAGTCTACTTATGACTTGTCTAGCCAGTGATACTGTGTTAAGAACTGGCTGTTGGTCAAAGCTGCTTAACATAAATGATATTTGCAACCAGATTGTACCCCGACTTCATAGTGGACTACTGATTTCTGGTCATTTTTCCTCAATTACTAACCGTTGCAAAGCAGCTGTAGCGCTTGATGGTGTGGTCAAGAATGGTTGTGATCTTGTTCATCACAGACCAGAGGCAGTTGACCCTGACCGCGGTCGCCTCACTCCGCTGGTACTCTGTCCGGCCGGAGACACAGATCACTGGCTCGTCTGCAGGGATAGCATGGTAATTTCACAAATTTTTCAACACAATATTTAGCGTCATACAAAATGAAATCAACACGTTACAACGTTATGGAGATGGTAGTATGTCAACAGTTTTGTTTTAAGGAACTCCTTTGTATGAAATATGGTGCAAAAGAAAAACAAAAGCTTACCTCTACCATTGCTCTCAAGACCAACCAGTACATCAACCACGCCTTGTCTGATCAGGAATCCGTACTTCCACAGCAAGGTGAACTTATAGATCTTGGCGCACTGGCTCGTGAAGCTACTGTACAGAGACAGAGGGGCCCCACATGAAAACTGATAGTGCTTGTTACGTTGGACAACGGTTTCGTATCTTACTTCGGCCCATATGTCTGACTGCAATGATAGATCCCAAGGTTAAAGTACGACGCAAACGATCGATGGCTTTTAAGGAGCCTGTGCATGAATTCCAGTATCACTCTAATGCAATCTTAAATCACTGATGTGACTCCTAAATCACAATACGATTTCATATACCAACCTTAAATCTCTATTTGCGAGCCATGCAGCAAGGTAGGCTGTAATGTGATACATTGTATTTTCCACTTTCCTTAAGCAGATGGACCTTCCAGTCCATATTAGCCATTCAAAAGCCGTTTCCCATTCTTCCCGAAATGAAATCTTAGCATACTGATTCCTCTACCCAGAGCGGCCACACTCGGCAGTATCTTATTGCACTTACTAGATTAATGGGTGGCCCATTCGGCAGAGGGTCGAGAGGGACATATGCGTAAGGGACGTCCGAGGTGGTGATGCGATCCACGGCACACTCTAGGAGCACTCCATAGTCAAGAAGCAGCGGTAAAAGCAGTTCCAGCTGAAGCGGTAAAGTACAGACAGTAAATTCAGTAGAGTCAGACAGTCAATAAAGCATATTACCGATGTTTATATCCTACGCCAGATATCAGACTTATTGTGCACAATTAATCTTTATAAGCTAGAAAGTGCTCTTCACCTACAATCTTAAACGTCCTTAACGGCAATTCGGTTGTAGTTGGCATTTCCGCCAAAAAACCCATAAAATTTGAGAGAGGAACCCTACAATCTTGGCAAGGAGGCATTCATTGTTTCGCTATAACTCACCTGTTCTTCCTGAACCATTCCCGCGAGTGCCTCCCGCAGGGCTTGTTTCGTCCATACCGGTTGATCCTTGCTTACGAAGCGAATCAAGCGCTTCATCTTCTCATCTGGCGGTGGAGGATTCATCAAGATACCCAGGACGTTCGCTAGCCATTCTGGGTTCGTAATCAGCGGACAGCGGTCAACCTCAGGGAAATAGAGCAAAGAGCCCTGAAAGGAGATATCAAAGTTTTTGCAGAAGAAAGTTGAAAGAAAAGGTCAATCGTGTGTTTCATAAATTACAACAAATATTGGAAACACGATTGTCCGTAACGGTTTATAAGTAGCCATTTTTTCATAACCTGTGCTTTCTGCCAATGAACAGAGTAGAAGAGGAATTGTAGACAAAACGAGGCCATGGGTTCATTTAGCAAAGTTCTCTCCAATGACCATCGCATCTACGTTCAAAGAAGTCACATGAGCACCACTAGCCATTCTAGGCCACGGAATACGGTGAACCTGGTAAGTTATCGGTGTGGGTTCGACTACATAAACAGTTACAAATGTTAAACATTGACAAACCTTTTGGTTCATTGCGCGAGCAATAGTTTTCAAATACGGCTGGTGCATTTTGCTTGTCTTGAAACCGGCCATTTCGGCAGCATTGCCAATCTTCTCTGTTGCTTCTGACTCTGAAAACCCCAAAATAGGCTCCTTTTCCTCGAGGAGTCTGTCCATGACGGCTTGGCTTTCTGCACAGTTAACCATCATCCAAGAGAAGGCGGAGTTCACGTATGATCTTGCATCCTTCAAAAACTTCTCCGGATTTACCTACATTATGAAAAATGAAATGGCCAATAATCTGAGAGCGAGGAACGGACGATTCTGAATCCCATTTATGATAGGTCGGCTTTCAGTTTATAGTCCGAATGGGTTTGCTTTTACGCTTTCCTTTAGCAACGGCTCAACAGAAAACCAGAAAGTTGCTTTTTGGCATACTAGAATTTTGATTTATCGGAATCATTACATTAGGAGACAAACTGCGAAGACTAATAACACTGGATTACTGGACTGTTACAGGCGTCAGTGTTCGCCTGGCTTACTTTAATATAAAACTAAGTTACCTTTCTATGTGTGTCGATGATATCAGTGAAAACAGGCGTGGCCCGGAGCTTGTCTAACATCACAGCCGCATCACTGGCGTAGAGCTGCCCTTTCATGTCGTAGTCATGGACCAGCCACTTCCTCCTGAAATCGCAACGAAAGTTACCGTGAGTGCCATAGAGGATTCAGCCCACAAAAACAACTCATTTGGGATGTTGGTGACTTGGTCGTTCTTTAGGATCGCGCCTAATTGTCGAGATCTAGTTTGTACTTGTATGTAGCACACTGATTATAATATGCTAGAGCAAGAAGATGCTCAAATTAGTGCCCTTTTTCTGAAATATGAGTTACATGTAAAGTAACCCACCGTACTCGTTTACGAAAACAACGTAACCTCCTCAGGTTCTGGTGTGCCCATCTCGAAATGGAAAACATGACACTTTACTACGTGCGTGCACTCTTCAATCATAAAAGACTACGAGAGGATTTGGGTTATAAATGGTAGAACTGACTTAATCATAATGTGCAGCCTTTCCTCCAGGGGCTTGTGACATTCCTCCAACCTCCTTATGACACCATTCTTGAGGTTCATCAACCTGCTGCTGGCTTCCTTTCCTGCCATCTTTCCAGTATGAAGACCAACCAGGACCGGAACAACGTACTCAGACTTGAATAAGAATAAAACAGACACCAAAATGAGATATAACCTAATCAAAACATCTGAATGAATAAAACAGAAACTCCAATGTACATTTTACCAAGATCGAATAAGGACTATTCTTGCGTTTACCTACTTTCGAGAGGACATATGCAATCTTTCTGAAGTAGAACGAACACAGATAGTCGAGTCGATCTGGTGTGCACGACTCCAGGTAGAAGGGAAACAGGCAAATGGAACCATCGCTGATGACCAGATCCTGTGCAGCCTGGAAAGAGTAAGTCCAATTGTAATGGTACCATGATGGTACCTAGCGAGGGAAATTGGTGATGGATGAAAAACAGTAAAGACTACACGTTGATGATTGTTTTCAGTGGCTTATTTAAGTGACAGCTTTTTACTTCGAGCCACTAGATAACTTGATAACACTTGATCTTGACGGAGATTTGCGGAAGAATGACAAAGTGCAATCCTTCGACAGTCTTTTACAATACTGATTTCGAAAAGGGAAACGTAATTTAAAAAGAGCAACACATCTGAAATACCATTATCTGAACTCTGTTAATATCGTAGACGTTGAGTTTGAATTTGCCGATGGTAACTCCTCTGGTGATAGTCATAGGTTGGTTGTCTGGAGGTGAGTTGCCTGGCCCCTCGCTCAGATACTTGCCGAAGTTAAACTCCATCTTGCCGCTCTTTAGTATGACTACCTTGTACTGCACCTCTTCAAAAATGTCTGACCCGTCAGCAACATCTGAAATTGAAGAAAGCCGAGGCTGTACTGATCATGAAAATTCCGTGAGGAGTTATATTCAAGGACTATATATATATATTAGAGTATCAAAACGTGGCAGGAATAAAAAAAGGAATTATTAGAAAGCTGTTGAATTACAAAATGCTACTTGAGTGATGACTTACATGATTTCGGCTCCTTTAGGTAGGCTTTATTCAGCTTCTTTTTGATAGGGCAGATCATTGGGCAGCCATCAAGACGAAGGTCGACTGAAGAGGAGCCTTGAATAAAGTTAAAAACATGTAACCTGGTAGAATGTGTACTCCATCTCTTTTAAATTCTACTTTAATCGCTACGATGTAGCTTTTAACCTCACCTTATCTCGGCAGGTCACTGAACCTTTGTATCGGTTTGATGCCGATAGCTCTGCTTCAAAAAAAGGAACGAAATTGCCACGACTGTAACCAAGTAGCATGTACTCCATTCGGTTAGTAGCGTGGAACATCAAAGTATCAGAATGCTTCAAGTGTATAACTAATATGGAGTCTTGGACGGCATCTTTGATAATAAATAACTTACCGAAGGACAGTGGGAGTGTTGAAACCGCCGTGCAGCTCATATCAATGAACCCGAGAGGCGGTTCTTTCTCCAGCAGTAATGAAAGGCTTGCTGATGTTACCTTACTGCAGCCAATCAGCGTTATGTCCTGGAGTACCGGGCTAATCTTACATAACCAGCGGACTCCGGCGTCTGTCAGATGGACACATCCTAAAGAAAAACGGAGCAATTTACTTAAAAATGATTAAAAACTAATTCAAGCTGCCTCTTTGATGACAGGATATCTTCCGGTCTGCTCGAGGAACTTTGCATGTATAGTGGCCAACAAGAAAATAAACATCGCTGAAGAGGAGGCTCAGTCGTCAAAACAGGGGTGACTGTCCAGCGAATGCTAAAATGAAGGGCAAGAAGAATGAGATGGAAAGGTATTGCCCTCTTGTCATTTAACATCATTCGATTTCAAACAAAGAAAATGGTCACTCAAATATACATGTATATTAGTAAGAAGATTGCTGTTCCGGACAATTCATTTGACCTGCGGTGGTGCTGTTCGGAACTGGGTAACAATCTACTTACCCGATGCGCTGAACTTCCGCAGATGTGGTAAGTACACTGCGAGTCCGTGGTCCATCAATATTCGGAAGAAGATATCAGTCAGTTGGTCGAGTCCGGCAAAGTTCAATTTTACCAGTCTGTCGGTGGCGACTGTCTGTGCGATAAATTCCTTGGCGGGGAATAGAGACAGTCCTGTCTCATTCAAAAATATCTTGAAATGCTCGATAGTAAAACTTTCTAAAAAACGAAGTTGATATTGATTTTCATACGTTCTTCTTCTAACAGAAGTGGCAATGGGAAATCGACGCAACTTTGCAATCTCTCTCAAAAGGTCTCAACATTATCATTTTCATCAAAGTGACTGGTTTCAATTTAGTTCTTGCAGCAACTTTAGCATTGGCGTTCCACGGGGTTTGCGCCGAGGCTTGATTATTTCACTTCTATAACGTTTTTGCAGCAATTGTTAACATATATAGTTTGGTCCTATTCTTGTTGCATTCACTTACTTTGTGGCTTCTCTTTCTCCACCTCCCTAGCTGGCATCACATCTCCCGCATTAGAAGCGCCAGGCGACCCGGTCTGCTGTACGTATGGCCCCCGCAAACCACTCGCCTGGGAATTTGGTGCCCGTAACCCCGTCTGTTGCGCGTATGTTCTCTGCATTACATTCATTTGTGGAGTTGGTCCCTGCAATGCACTCTGTTGGAGTGTGACGGGGTGAGGAATATCAGATAGACCGCTGGGCCCTTGCTGGGGCTGCAGGCGCTGATAGATCTGTTGCTGTTGACTAAGGAAATGCTTCGCAAATTTCGGTGTGTTCCAAGGTGGTCTTAATGTATATTCTTCAGACTGTTGATTGGCGGGCGGCAGGGGAGGAAAATCGCCGAGATAGTCATCCTCATTTTGACCAATCAGTTCTAATCCCTGTTGCACTTCCTCGTCCGTCATATTAGGAGTGTTCGCTATTTCCTTCAACATCTTTGTCATGGCTTCAGAGTTCCCGTTTATTTCCGTAAGCATGTCCATTTGATCCTCAATGTTATCATTATCGTAAGAAATTGTATTTCTATCCGGCAGGTCATCATATGCTGGAGGTAGTGACCATGATAGCTGCCTTTCCCGGGCGTATCGCTCTCTCCTCGTCTCGAGTATTCCACTCGCCTCATCGTCAGTATCTTCACTGCCGTACTCGCTGGTTCCAATGATGTTATTTGGCTCAGAAGGTAGCGCCCATGATAGCTCGCTTTCCCGTCCGTCTCTCTCACGCCTATCCAGCAGCTGTTCCTCCAAAGTTTCCTCATTGTCATCCGACACCAGCGAAGAACGTTTAATTCTATCAGCATCAGAAAGTACGGAAGGGTTCCATATTCCTTCGAAGTCGCTCCTCAGGCGCCGATTCCCGCCTGGCCTGTCTTCCTCAGCTACCCAGTCATGACTGGAAGTTGGCTGGGCCTTCTTGGCACCATCTAAGGGTTCAGCCATACTGAGAGCCGAGCCGTCACAGGCGAGCTGATTATCAAAAGTCGATGTGCATTTTGAAAAATTCAAAAAATCCGGAAGACTACGAAGGACACAGTATAGCTCTGCCACACTTCACATGTTAGGCTAAATCACAAGTACAGTCCCTTCATGTTAATGTGGTTAGTCCACTTATCTCCAATGTATTGCAATCTATATGTGTTGATAGTTAGGCTAATGGATATACTTGCCATACCTCCACGTACACAGAGATTACCGCTCAATTCCAATCATATACAACCAATGCTATTGAAATACGTCGCAAAGTATGT
This sequence comes from Lineus longissimus, assembly GCF_910592395.1. Classification (NCBI taxonomy): domain Eukaryota; kingdom Metazoa; phylum Nemertea; class Pilidiophora; order Heteronemertea; family Lineidae; genus Lineus; species Lineus longissimus. The sequence continues at coordinate 25,337,383 of NC_088309.1, read as the reverse complement.
TGTTAAGTGCACAATTTGACATTTTCAATAGCGAGCTGAATTATAGTGATATATACATTAAGAGTAGCACTAGTTTGATATTCTAAGAAAATATCATACATTCTGTGAACTGTGTCCGTCGACCTGTTTTTAGTATAGTAATGACCTTCGTTCAGCATGTCGATCCGCCGTCGTTCTGCGTATATCCGTCCTTCACCACCGATAACTCACCCCTGATCGGCCGTCAGAAGGCCTATTACTTTATCGGTAGTCTCCCTGCATTCCCCTCCTTTCCCACGCGTCCTCTGTCTTCAATTATGATGGCTTTCAGTGCGTGTCTCCTGAGACAACCACGAGTGAGTGTAAGGTGTTCAATGAGTAACGGTTCCAGGGATGTTGACCTGACCCAAATCCACAGTGCATGCATGTTGTATAGAAGGGTAACCTGATCCGGAGGTTGGCACTATCAATTCAGGCCGTCATTTAATTATTTTTTGTCGAGCAATTTGATTGGCCACCCGTTTTTGATGGTGCGTCCGACAGATCACCTTTAGGACGATATTCACCGCCGATAAGTCGGCACGTCTATCAGGCTCATCTGACGCCTTCTTAATAAAACTCGAACAAGAGTGCGCATCGGCACAAATCACAAAAATGAAGAACATAACAAGCCTGCTCTTATAACAGAGCCTCAGACAGAAATGTGTTTGTAACCAAAGGTAGCTAATTAATTCCAGATATAATCTACTGCTCCCCGCCAGCCAGTTTCCTTTTTTTAAACACGCGAGGCCAGAGGGAAAAAGAGGAATCTTATGAGACCTTAGAGTGATTGTAAAGCACCACTGGCCTCGTCCTTCTCGCTATCATGAGAAAGTATAAATAGGATAGCAAAATTGACTAGCGTGCTTTCAAGGGAACGTTAGATAGGCTACAAAGTCGAATTCGAACTCTTGTTACATGCAGTGCGTTCATTTATTTCCACTTCGCTTTCTAAGCCAGAAATGTAAGTATACATGCATGCATACTGTCAAGGTGCATCACGATTACATGAATTAACAGAGAGCAGCCTTGAAGCGCTATAAAGGTCTTGATGCCGAACTTTAGTATAGTGCAGATATTTTGTGCAAATGTGACAGTATGCTATACATAAGTAGGAGTTAGTCCCCGGTGAATGTGTCTGGAGAAGAAGTCCTAAACCTAATATCATATATGACATCGTTGAAGTAGAAATGCAGACAATGAGTTTAGTTATCATATGTTTGTATAATCACCCTGTCATCTACAAACATGACATTCGGATTTAAATGTTGAATTGCATAGCGCATGTACTATCTTCAAATGATATATTAATCAACTGTGCTTGAACATTCTCCAGTACTAATTCATGTCACATACTTGTTGTCCCCGGAAGTATTTTCTTTCAGCGGCGTTCCAGCATGATCCTTTCTGCTTGTCTGAGAGGCAGCCTCAGCCTCACCAAGTTCCGTGTAATCGAAAGCTTCATTGAAGTCACCATGTTGATCATTCTGTTTGTGGGCAAACCAGCGGTCGTATATCGCTTCCCTGGCTTTAGATAGGCCGAAGAGAATTGCATATGCGACTGGGGTGACCCCAAATACCGAAAGAGCAGTATACATGGCGGCTGTCTTAGGGGCTTGAATCCAGTCCAATGCACGGTAAATGTATGGTTTATCAGATGCGCTCAAGCCGCCGGAAACTTGGTAGATGGCAGCAAAGACAAGATAGGTTACGGCGTAGAGCATTGGTTGAAAGATATGCAGTATCCTGTACGGGATGGCAACCACTATGACGTCCATGATGACGTAGATAGTGTTGGCGGCGTGGTTAAGTAGGTCTGCCGAAAGCAGGGAAGTGGAGTCTGAAAAGAAGAAGGACGTTTCATTGAAAAAGAACTAACATGATTGTATGTACTATCCATCGGAAACCATGCACTTTAATTCTGTAGGTATATCCGTTTAAGTAATACGTATCACACTATAATGTTCGGAATCTGAACAATAGTGCGTAAACTACGTCTAGGTAGATCCGGTTCCGACCTATTGAATCGTTTCTATTCAGAACCAGCTGTGAATAGAAACGATTCAATAAGTCTAAACCCACTCTATTCGAACGTAGATGATACGTAAGAATGTCCAGATTTGGGACACGATGCAGTGCGGGTGTCATGTACTATAAAAGCGAGATAATTCCAATCAGAAAAATACTCAAATAATGCAAAGAATGTATATTTGCCATTGAATGGACGCAACGTCTCCCTTGGAGGAATATGCCTGTGCATTTATGATTGCCATTCCAAAAGAAGCTTATCTCCTTTATAGGCGAAATTGTCTGGCAGATTACTGATGACTTGCAGTGCTGCCCTATAACAGGATGTGGTACGACAACAGCTAGTTGTGTGTATGTGTTCTGACAAGGATAGTTAATTACGGTTCTAGTTTCACGTTTCTAATACCGTTATTCAAGCCACTCCCACTGCGATGTCATTAAGCATGTTCCATGTCGTTATCTATCTTACCTGCGTAAGCGGCTACCCAATAAAAGCCAGTGATGACAAGAGCTGCTGTCGTGGACAAGTTGAACAAAACCCACAGGAACCGGAGGTAGAGTGGCATTGACGTGAAGACTAGTGTTCCTGGAAGAAAAGAAAATGTGATGAGCTTACTTTCATAAAGACGTGTTTTTTGCCGTTGTGGAACGACATTTGTACCCGATGGTTCACTTTAGATTCGTAATGAACATTATTGACTAAGCTATTGGGCGATTTGGTGCCAATGTATTGACTGAGAAGAATTGCACCGGAAGCAAAGTTTCGACGGGTGCGCTTTGTCAGAAAGCTTTCAGAGAAGCATACTTTAAATCATTCTGAAAACAATTTATCGTGGGAAATTGCAATTGTCTTCAAATTGATGCATAGTCTCCTCTTGATCAGCGAATGGCATAAGTGCACACACCAGAGTTGTTTATAACTCTACCTGATCGGGTTCGGTGAAGGTAGTAGATGGCAACGCTGGCATGGACAATGGCTCTCAGTGTCATCAGGGTTAGGTTCCAATCGGTTAAGTATATGATCCAGAGAAAACGGTTCTCCTCGTACGTGTACCAGCCATAGTTCCAAACGACACTGGCAATAGTCCAAGACAACCAGAACGCAGCTGCGATTACTCTGTACGCAACAAACCAGCCTTGGCCAACGTTCCACTGGAAGAGAGCGTGAGGGAGATGTTTAACAATCACAGCTATCAGGGCCAGGTGTCGATCACTTGGCTCCGCTCGTCGGACTCGCCCGCTTCTTTCACCCGAAAGCGACCTTGGATGGCAGCGCTAGCTGATGCATGCATGATGATAGATATCATGGTTAGCTTGGTCGGTTAGCATTATTTTTCATGCTGTTGTGCGCAAAAGGTCCATCTCTTACGGTAAAATACATGTAAGATGGACCATTTCTGTGCACATTCACAGTCTGTGGATTTACAAACTTGATTGTGCTGAATTTTTTCAAGCGTTGAAACGAACTTACCCGTGCCGTCATGAACAACCTAGGATGGGGATGATCGAGCTTGAAGTTGGCGAGACGGCACTCATTCCCTGGACAGCAACCAGAGCATCCGTTTTCAGGCATTCTGTCAAATGGAAACCAACACAAAGTACGTGGATGATTTGGCAGAGAAATAACATGGCTGGATAATGAATAATCTACTCTATGTCGCATCTGCCTTAATTATACGCCTTAGAAGAAATCTATATGATAGAATTGTTCCATCTGCTCCTGAAATAAACATCATGGGCCAAATTCATAAAGGGCGTTTAGCTTAAAACAGCGTTTAACTACTGAATAGACAGATTCAGGTCCTTCATGTAAATCTTCACCGAATATGAATAGGCCCTGAAACTGATCAGGGAGTAGTTACACACGTCTAACCCTTAAACGCCCTTTATGAATTTGGCCCCTAATGTATATGGCGTATGAATGAAATTAATGCATCTGCGAGAGAAAGAAACGTCTATTGATCGATGCATATCCATCTGCTATATAAATAACGTCTAATCCATCTGCCCTACGAATTAATTCCTAAGAGAAACAACGTCTAATCTACCTGTTGTTTTTGTAATAGAAATTCTAATAGTTGTGGGGTCCACTTCAGCAGTAGAGCTTAATCTTAATCCCGAAGTGAATCATGGCTGGTTTATACTGAAGGCCCAGTGTCTATTGTATCATGTCAAAGCTGTGTAAAGGCTGTTTAACGAATGGTATAATTACATTGATCCTCCATGGACTCTATTGAGCCCCATATATGCAGATGTCACTCTGCTAACGACAGTGACAACACCGCCCTGTGCAACACCTGCTTCAATGATTCTATTCATTACATTGATGTTTCATTCGCCTCTTCACCTCCAGGTATTCCACAATTGGCTGCTTTGATCGGCAGCTTTTAGTGTAGCCTCACTATATGTCACTTCCTTTGATTGTGCAACTCGGTGGCAGCGTATTTTAGGAATGGTCTATAGACCGGCGCTTCCTCGCCCCACTATACGTCCCGGCACCTCAAAGGTAACTTCCCCATGTGCCAATCGTCATGTGCAACACTTGCTTAGTGATTTTATTCATTATGTCACTGATGTTTCGTTCGTCTCTTCACCGCCTGGGGTACGTACAGCAGAGATTTGATGCTTTTCTCGGTGTATCACGTGCAACTTTTTAATCCAAGATCTTGGCGCATTATGCCAACTTGTTAACAAGCTGCTCTAAATGTAATTGATAATGATAATGACAATGGCCATCTATATGGTGCTCTTCTGCGGGAAATACTACCCTCAAAGCGCCCCTCTCCACTCCTCAAAAAACAACGTTATAACCGTCTCTTTAATTTTTCAAGGTTTGTCTCGGCTCGAAGGGCTTGGGTCAGTTTGTTCCAAAAGAACGGGCCCGGCGCAGCTTGAAAAACTGCGGATGTCGAACATACCTCAGTTCTTCGCGATTTTAGTGTTTGACACAATTGAGAGGATATCTTGTGGAGTTTCGTACAACAGTTCTTCAGGATATTCGGTACCAAGTCCATTAAGTGCTGTTGCCGCGCCTAGGTTGCAATCATGGCCATACGGGCTCTCCAAGAGATGATATTTGGACGTTTGCACCAAGATCCCTTTCTCTGCATTTTTCTAGCTAGACAAAGGTGGGACGTCATTGAAGGGTAATCTAGTTCTTATTTTCATTTCGCACAGCCACTGGTTCACTCCACACCACAAGGCTATATTAGTGATTTTTGATATTTTGGACAGCATCGCTCGATGATGCATTAGCAGAACGGAACAATTAGGATAGCGAGCTTTGCGTATTCAACAAGTGACATCCGTTCTCAGGCAACAGGTGAATGGGTACTGCCCAATAGGGGGTCACCTGTACATATAGTACTTATGCAATGCACTACACGAACTGCTAGGACTCCCCTGTCTGGCCAATGGTTTTGGCCGTTTGGTATTACGCCTTTCATGACATTGATTATTCATATGAAACGCATTTTTTTTTCGGTACATTGTCCATAATGTCTATCAGTTTCATTAAAACGCAGCAAAATGCCGCCACTTCGTATTGATGGTATATATGGACAAAAAAGTTCTTAATGGGCGCAGTATCCAAGGAAACAAACACAATGAATGAAGACAAATAGTTTAGTTCGTGACTCCAGGGAACCAAGAATGGACTGAACGGAGATGCAGCTTTCGAATTCATTTCTCGTCTTCATGTTTCTGAGCATAATATTCTTATCAGATGGTAAGTGGTAAATTCTTTCCAAATTGTGTCATTGATTGACGCGTTTACATAAACTTTTGGGCACAGCTGTATGTAGCCTGGGCAGTGATGGGAATAATTTTTCTTTCGTTCACGTCGGAGGGGGGTGTGTGTGAATCGTGACATGTGAAGCATAACACGTGACGACGTGACCTATATGAAGATTCGACATTTTAAAAGGCCCTTGTCAGAGCATGTCATGTTTCTGATGGAAAATACATTGGGCCTCGTTTTAGACGCAGCGGTCCTTGGTATCGTCTTAGTCTGGTCACTTGAGGCAGTTGGCATTGTAGGAGAGGGCCCGGAGCGGATAAAGGCATATTCTGTTCACACAGTTGTTCCGTGCCTTGCGGATCTGAATAGTTCAAGAATCTTCCAGGTGTCCTCGACCAGGTAGATAGATGTAGGTGCGCCCTTCTGCAGGAAGGAAACGTTTTTTTGCCAAGCTACCGACAAACATTGATTGTGCGCCACGGGACAAGACCGCTGTAAATGCGAGCAAGTCATCCCTATTATTAAAACTGTATCCAAGCCAAACGCAGGAATATGGTTGATGGGTAACTAGGTTTTAAAGTGCATATTGTGTCCTTTTTACAGAAACCACCCCTCCGATTGGCTTCTGGCCGATGGACTCAAGGTCGATGACCAAAGATGTGTCCGGCAATGAGAATAACGGGGTCGGCTATGGGCTGCAACTCGCCATCGGGCCAACAGGAGTGAAAGATACAGCGCTGCAATTCGCTGGTCATGGGAATTCCTACATGACAATAAATAATTCTGGTTTAGACGTCGGTGCTGCTGGCAGCTTCTCGTACACGAGTTTCATTTACGCTGATAAGAAAGACGGTTGCCTCTGGGATGGTCGTCAGTTGCACGTCCGTCACATACATACGTATGGAGCTGGCCAGACAAAGAACTCTTGGTAAAGTTCCAGTCGGCTAGCAGCAACGCAGAAATTTTTCTTGTCCGGCCAAAATTTCCCATAGAGTACAACAAGTGGCTGTTCATAGGTGTAAGTTATGACGTAAAGAATAGGAAAGTAACATTGAAGATGAATAACAAGGTGAAGCAATTTGACGTCACCAAGAAAAATCTAGCTCTGACTGAGGGTGAACTTATCCATGTTGGGAAGAGACCGGGGACCGACGCCACGTCCCTTAGAAGTTACTTCAGTGGTCGGATGAGTTGCATCATGCTACACAAGTTGGCGCTCTCGCCAGAGGAGATGGAGAAGACGAGGGAATATTGTTTAACTCGGCCGACCGGGGGTAAGAGTTTTATCTTTTGCTGTAGTGGTGCATTGAGAGTGAGGTTCAAACATTAAGCATACTACACATGTCGATGAAACATCATATTCGGTTTGGAGGAAGTGACACAAAGAAGATTGTATACTTCTTTTGATCTTGAATAACTCCAAAAGTTTTAGCTAAATTTCTACTAGATATTTGCCATAAGAGAGGTCAGTACTTTTGGTTTCCAGTTGGTGTGGTCTCATTTGCAATTGTTATTGTGCAATGAGCACATACATTTTTCGACACTTCTGCAGCTAAGCAGTGGTCACCAGCATCAACGCCAAGACACCCTTCGGCATCTCTATAGACATCACAAGTTCAGTCATATGTCCTGTCTGATTTCAGGTACTTGGTACCAATTGTATCAGAAGGATAGTAATATTCCTGTTGCACACCAGCTATCAGAAGAACAGGCACGCGATGTGTTCTATTGCGTTATCATCTGCAAGACGACCGAAGACTGTGTGTCCCTGTCCTATTCGACAGCAGGGAGGTGTCGGCTGTCAAAGGTCAACTTCTTCCATCGTGCAGTTACAACCGGAGCTGAAGTGGGAAGTCTTGTATATTCCTGGGATTTTACCGCTCCATTGTTTTGAATTTTGAATTTCTCCAAGACATGTTGTTTACTGCTAAGCCACCTTTATATGTGGTTTTATTGCTGCACCACCAGAGAGGGCAGTATTTTTTACACAGTCGTTTACGGAATGGTTGTAGTGGTTTTTTAAACGATGATTTGTATGTTAACCATGTGATTGAAAATCCCATGCAGTTGTCAGTTTTGTTCACAAAATGTTATTGAAGATTCATTGCACTATTTCTTTGACTCAACAGCGATATGAATTGTTCCGTGAACTTCATCTACGATTTCCACCACCCGTTTTACTTACATTGCAAGATTTCGTTTTTGGTAGGGAGACAGTGTCTCCATCAGATATTACATCTTCAAAACTGAATATTTTTTTATTGTAAGCACCAAAGTTTTCCTCGGATATGATTTCTTCTTGGTAATGAAGTCTACGACTATATCCTGTTTCAACTCTGTTCTTTGTGCCGACATGAAAATTTGAAACTGTAGGGGGCATTGAATTTAAGCATTTAAGCATACTTTTACTTGTCTTATTTCTTATGCTAGGCCTGTTTTGAGATACAATAAACGCAATTACACCGGTGTAACATCTGTGGTTGTTTCCCATGTGTCAGTGTTTCCAAACAATAGGCAGCTAGAGAGACCATGACTTTTCAATAGGGGGGATACACAGAAAAACTTGTCAATCTATTTTTGAGCGTTCCCAAACAATGAGGGGAAACACTCAAAAACAGAAACACTCAAAAACATTACACCGGCAATATTTATAATCCTGATAAAAAGTCTTAAAACCTCATCAATAAAATTAAATCAATGTACATTCAAATATTGGTTGTTTATTGATTTAGATTTTTTTTAATAGAATTTCCGATCAGCGAAAAACATACATACGGATTTACTATTAGATATACCAATAGGATTTTTATTTGCGACTTCTAGACACATAGGAACAGACGAAGATGGAGGATTCAAATGCATTTCTAACTGTCTGGTTTTTGAGCATCATATTGGTCTCGCCAGGTAGGTGCAACCGAGTTCGGGTTTGGGTCGGCTTTCGTAGCATGCGATTGCGACCAGCGCATCCGTTACAGCTTCGCAATGTTATTCTCCATTCTACACCAAAACACCCAAACAAAGGGTCTTGTTCTGCAAAAACGAATGCCTTCTGCCATTCAATCCAAGTCGCGTTTGACAGTATATGCGCAATCGCGATTTGTTTGAATCGCACAGGACATGCGTAATCGCAGATCCTTTGTTTGAATATGCAGTTGGGCGTCAAATTACAAGGCCGTCACGCGTGCAATATCGCAGTCGAAAAAAATATATTGTTGCAACAGCATTCACTGTGAACCTACCCTAACCCCAATATTTTCACTGGGGTACAAATTATAGCTATACATGCAGGTCCGATGCCGAACCTATAGTTGCGTATCTCCTTACAAGGTTCGATCCCGAAGTAATGAATTGATCATACGATTAATCTTTGACTTTTCAAGAATATTTCCCCAGTTGCATTCTCAAAATCACGACTTGCTGTCGGTGTTACATGTACATAGCTTGAGGTGTTAGTTTCTTAAACGTTATGGATTGCAAAGAAAAGCCGAGAGGAATCTGGCCTAAAGCTACAGCCTGAAGATAACGTTATTATTTTTTTATGACAGGTATCCTTTAAAAAAATCTTACAGATGTCACCCCTCCGATTGGCTTCTGGCCGATGGACTCAAGGTCGATGACCAAAGATGTGTCCGGCAATGAGAATAACGGGGTCGGCTATGGGCTGCAACTCGCCATCGGGCCGTCGGGAGTGAAAGATACGGCGCTGCAATTCGCTGGTAATGGGAATTCCTACATGACAATAAATAATTCTGGTTTAGACGTCGGTGCTGCTGGCGGCTTCTCGTACACGAGTTTTATTTACACGGACAAAAAGGTTGGATGTTTATGGGAATGGTTGAACCCGCGACGACCACTACATCCCACATTCATATGGAACTGGCCGAATAAAACACTAACTATACAATTCCTCTTTCGCAATTCCTCCCCGTCGGCTCATTACTGTCAGCAGGCGTTTTCCCTAAACTTCAACATGTGGCTGTTCATTGGTGTTAGTTATGACGTAAAGAATTGGAAAGTAACATTGAAGATGAATGACAAGGTGAAGCAATTTGACGTCACCAAGAAAAATCTAGCTGTGACTGAGGGTGAACTTATCCATGTTGGGAAGAGACCGGGAACCGAAGCCACGTCCCTTGAAAGTTACTTCAGTGGTCGGATGAGTTGCATCATGCTACACAAGTTGGCGCTCTCGCCAGAGGAGATGGAGAAGACGAGGGAATATTGTTTAACTCGGCCGACCGGGGGTAAGAGTTTTATCTTTTGCTGTAGTGGTGCATTGAGAGTGAGGTTCAAACATTAAGCATACTACACATGTCGATGAAACATCATATTCGGTTTGGAGGAAGTGACACAAAGAAGATTGTATACTTCTTCTAATCTTGATTAACTCCGAAAGTTTTAGCTTAATTTCTTCTAAATATTTGCCATAAGAGAGTTCAGTACTTTTGGTTTCCAGTTGGTGTGGTCTCATTTGCAATTGTTATTGTGCAATGAGCACATACATTTATCGAGACTTCTGCAGCCAAGCAGTGGTCACCAGCATCAACGCCAAGACACCCTTCGGCATCTCTATAGACATCACAAGTTCAGTCATATGTCCTGTCTGATTTCAGGTACTTGGTACCAATTGTATCAGAAGGATAGTAATATTCCTGTTGCACACCAGCTATCAGAAGAACAGGCACGCGATGTGTTCTATTGCGTTATCATCTGCAAGACGACCGAAGACTGTGTGTCCCTGTCCTATTCGACAGCAGGGAGGTGTCGGCTGTCAAAGGTCAACTTCTTCCATCGTGCAGTTACAACCGGAGCTGAAGTGGGAAGTCTTGTATATTCCTGGGATTTTACCGCTCCATTGTTTTGAATTTTGAATTTCTCCAAGACATGTTGTTTACTGCTAAGCCACCTTTATATGTGGTTTTATTGCTGCACCACCAGAGAGGGCAGTATTTTTCACACAGTCGTTTACCGAATGGTTGTAGTGGTTTTTTAAACGATGATTTGTATGTTAACCATGTGATTGAAAATCCCATGCAGTTGTCAGTTTTGTTCACAAAATGTTATTGAAGATTCATTGCACTATTTCTTTGACTCAACAGTGATATGAATTGTTCCGTGAACTTCATCTACGATTTCCACCACCCGTTTTACTTACATTGCAAGATTTCGTTTTTGGTAGGGAGACAGTGTCTCCATCAGATATTACATCTTCAAAACTGAATTTTTTTTTATTGTAAGCACCAAAGTTTTCCTCGGATATGATTTCTTCTTGGTAATGTAGTCTACGACTATATCCTGTTTCAACTCTGTTCTTTGTGCCGACATTAAATTTGAAAATTTGAAACTGTAGGGGGCATTGAATTTAAGCATTTAAGCATACTTTTACTTGTCTTATTTCTTATGCTAGGCCTGTTTTGAGATACAGTAAACGCAATTACACCGGCAATATTTATAATCCTGATAAAAAGTCTTAAAACTTCATCAATAAAATTAAATCAATGTACATTCAAATATCGGTTGTTTATTGATTTAGAATTTTTTAAATAGAATTTCCGATAAGCAAAAAACATACATACGGATTTACTAATAGATATACCAATAGGATTTTTATTTGCGACTTCTAGACACATATCATCAGGAACAGACGAAGATGGAGGATTCAAATGCATTTCTAATTGTCTGGTTTATGAGCATCATATTGGTCTCGCCAGGTAGGCGCAATCGAGTTCGGGTTTGGGTCGGCTTTCGTAGCATGCGATTGCGACCAGCGCATCCGTTACAACTTCGTAATGTTATTCCCCATTCTACACCAAAACACCCAAACAAAGGGTCTTGCTCTGCAAAAACGAATGCCCTCTGCCATTCATTTCCAAGTCGCGTTCGACAGTATATGCGTAATCGCGATTTGTTTGAATCGCACAGGACATGCGTAATCGCAGATCCTTTGTTTGGGTATGCAATTGGGCGTAAAATTACAAGGCCGTCACGCGTGCACTATCGCAGTCGAATAAATCTTGGGCCTATTGTTGCAACCGCATTCACTGTAAACCTACCCTAACCCCAATATTTTCACTGGGGTACAAATTATAGCTCTACATGCAGGTCCGATGCCGGACCTATAGTTGCGTATCTCCTTACAAGGTTCGATCCCGAAGTAATGAATTGATCATACGATTAATCTTTGACTTTTCAAGAATATTTCCCCAGTTGCATTCTCAAAATCACGACTTGCTGTCGGTGTTACATGTACATAGCTTAAGGTGTTAGTTTCTTAAACGTTATGGATTGCAAAGAAAAGCCGAGTGGAATCTGGCCTAAAGCTACAGCCTGAAGATAACGTTATTATTTTTTTATAACCGGTATCCTTTAAAAAATCTTTTAGAAGTCACCCCTCCGATTGGCTTCTGGCCGATGGACTCAAGGTCGATGACCAAAGATGTGTCCGGCAATGAGAATAACGGGGTCGGCTATGGGCTGCAACTCGCCATCGGGCCGTCGGGAGTGAAAGATACGGCGCTGCAATTCGCTGGTAATGGGAATTCCTGCATGACAATAAATAATTCTGGTTTAGACGTCGGTGCTGCTGGCAGCTTCTCGTACACGAGTTTCATTTACACGGACAAAAAGGCCGGATGTTTATGGGAATGGTCGAACCCGCGACGACCACAACATCCCACATACATATGGAACTGGGGGAATAAAAGACTAACTATACAATTCCTCTTTCGCAATTCCTCCCCGTCGGCTCATTACCATCAGCAGGCGTTTTCCCTAAACTTCAACATGTGGCTGTTCATTGGTGTTAGTTATGACGTAAAGAATTGGAAAGTAACATTGAAGATGAATGACAAGGTGAAGCAATTTGACGTCACCAAGAAAAATCTAGCTCTGACTGAGGGTGAACTTATCCATGTTGGGAAGAGACCGGGGACCGACGCCACGTCCCTTAGAAGTTACTTCAGTGGTCGGATGAGTTGCATCATGCTACACAAGTTGGCGCTCTCGCCAGAGGAGATGGAGAAGACGAGGGAATATTGTTTAACTCGGCCGACCGGGGGTAAGAGTTTTATCTTTTGCTGTAGTGGTGCATTGAGAGTGAGTTTCAAACATTAAGCATACTGCCCATGTCGATGAAACATCATATTCGGTTTGGAGGAAGTGACACAAAGAAGATTGTATTCTTCTTTTGATCTTGAATAACTCCGAAAGTTTTAGCTTAATTTCTACTAAATATTTGCCATAAGAGAGGTCAGTACTTTTGGTTTCCAGTTGGTGTGGTCTCATTTGCAATTGTTATTGTGCAATGAGCACATACATTTTTCGACACTTCTGCAGCCAAGCAGTGGTCACCAGCATCAAGGCCAGACACCCTTCGGCATCTCTATAGACATCACAAGTTCAGTCATACGCTATATGTATATAATGTGATGTCTGATTTCAGGTACTTGGTACCAATTGTATAAGAAGGATAGTAATATTCCTGTTGCACACCAGCTATCAGAAGAACAGGCACGCGATGTGTTCTATTGCATTATCATCTGCAAGACGACCGAAGACTGTGTGTCCCTGTCCTATTCGACAGCAGGGAGGTGTCGGCTGTCAAAGGTCAACTTCTTCCATCGTGCAGTTACAACCGGGGCTGAAGTGGGAAGTCTTGTATATTCCTGGGATTTTACCGCTTCATTGAAACAGATTTGAATTTTGAATTTCTCCAAGACATGTTGTTTACTGCTAAGCCACCTTTATATGTGGTTTTATTGCTGCACCACCAGAGAGGGCAGTATTTTTCACACGTCGTTTACGGAATTGTTGTAGTGGTTTTTTAAACGATGATTTGTATGTTAACCATGTGATTGAAAATCCCATGCAGTTGTCAGTCTTGTCAACAAAATGTTATTGAAGATTCATTGCACTATTTCTTTGACTCAACAGCGATATGAATTGTTCCGTGAACTTCATCTACGATTTCCACCACCCGTTTTACTTACATTGCAAGATTTCGTTTTTGGTAGGGAGACAGTGTCTCCATCAGACATTACATCTTCAAAATAGATTTTTTTTTTTATTGTTAGCACCAAAGTTTTCCTCGGATATGATTTCTTCTTGGTTATGTAGTCTACGACTTTATCCTGTTTCAACTCTGTTCTTTGTGCCGACATTAAATTTGAAAATTTGGAACTGTAGGGGGCATTGAATTTAAGCATTTAAGCATACTTTTACGTGTCTTATTTCTTATGCTAAGCCTGTTTTGAGATACAGTAAACGCAATTAAACCGGCAATATTTATATTCCTGATAAAAAGTCTTAAAACCTCATCAATAAAATTAAATCAATGTACATTCAAATATTGGTTGTTTATTGATTTAAATTTTTTTGAATAGAATTTCCGATAAGCGAAAAAACATATCGTTGGTGTACTTTAAAACCTCGTACATGCATTGATTTTTTTCAATTCTACAGAAGAGCGAAAAATGTAGTAGAACTGCAATGCATTACTGATGCAGTACTTGGTTTTCAAGTAACGTAATGGTGCTAAAAGGCTTTTGGTCGGTGGATTCTAAAGGACTTGCAAGTTAGCTTGAGAATGAAATTCGTCCCCCCGGGATTTGGCCGAAATGGCAGATGCAAGGTTTTCATAGTACACCGACGATATATTAATTCGGATTTACTAATAGATATACCAATAGGATTTTTATTGGCGACTTCTAAACACATATCGTCAGGAACAGACGAAGATGGAGGATTCAAATGCATTTCTAACTGTCTGGTTTTTGAGCATCATATTGGTCTCGCCAGGTAGGTGCAACCGAGTTCGGGTTTGGGTCGGCTTTCGTAGCATACGATTGCGACCAGCGCATCCGTTACAACTTCGTAATGTTATTCCCCATTCTACACCAAAACGACCAAACGAAGGGTCTTGTTCTGCAAAAACGAATGCCCTCTGCCATTCATTTCCAAGTCGCGTTCGACTGTATATGCGTAATCGCGATTTGTTTGAATCGCACAGGACATGCGTAATCGCAGATCCTTTGTTTGAGTATGCAGTCGTGCGTAAAATGACAAGGCCGTCACGCGTGCAATATCGCAGTCGAAAAAATCTAGGGCCTATTGTTGCAACCGCATTCACTATAAACCTACCCTAACCCCAATATTTTCACTGGGGTACAAATTATAGCTATACATGCAGGTCCGATGCCGAACCTATAGTTGCGTATCTCCTTACAAGGTTCGATCCCGAAGTAATGAATTGATCATACGATTAATCTTTGACTTTTCAAGAATATTTCCCCAGTTGCATTCTCAAAATTGCTGTCAGTGTTACATGTACATAGCTTAAGGTGTTAGTTTCTTAAACGTTATGGATTGCAAAAAAATGCCGAGTGGAATCTGGCCTAAAACCACAGCCTGAAGATAACGTTATTATTTTTTTATTACCGGTATCCTTTAAAAAATCTTTCAGAAGTCACCCCTCCGATTGGCTTCTGGCCGATGGACTCAAGGTCGATGACCAAAGATGTGTCCGGCAATGAGAATAACGGGGTCGGCTATGGGCTGCAACTCGCCATCGGGCCGTCGGGAGTGAAAGATACGGCGCTGCAATTCGCTGGTAATGGGAATTCCTACATGACAATTAATAATTCTGGTTTAGACGTCGGTGCTGCTGGCAGCTTCTCGTACACGAGTTTCATTTACACGGACAAAAAAGACGGCTGTTTATGGGAATGGTCGAACCCGCGACGACCACAACATCCAACATACATATGGAACTGGCCGAATAAAACACTAACTATACAATTCCTCTTTCGCAATTCCTCCCCGTCGGCTTATTACCGTCAGCAGACGTTTCCCCTAAACTTCAACATGTGGCTGTTCATTGGTGTTAGTTACGATGTGAAGAATTGGGCACTAACTATCAAGGTCAATGACAAGACGAAGGTGTACCACATAACCAAGGAACACCTCGACCTGACATCGCCTCCACTCATTTATGTTGGAAGGCGACCGGGATTTGATCGCTCGAGTAACTTCCGAGGCCGGATGAGCTGTGTCATGCTACACAAGGTGGCGCTCTCGCCAGAAGAGATGGAGAATGCTAGGAAGTATTGCTTGGCGTATACCAAGGATATGGCTGGCGATAAGAGTAAGATTAGATAATTAAATCAAAACACTTCCAATATACGATAGATTAGATGTCTAAATTATCTTGGCATTTAAAGAGGTACATGACGTAGGCGACTGGTATCCACCATCATATAAATCCATGAACATTTTCATCCAAAAACATGGATTTTTTTGAGGATATATTTTTCATGGATCCATGAGCTGAAGTCCCTGGTCGCTATGCTGTCATGGAGGCAAATTGAAGCAGCGGCACAAGACCGTAGGAGACAGAGGACCTTGGACGACCTGCTCTAGATGGAGCCAAATAGTTTAAGGTTAGTTAACCACTTGTTAAAGCTCTTGGTGATATATGGCACCCGAAAGGGCCCCAACCAGAGAAAAGCAATTATCGGTCGATGTCCCTTAAACTGCAATTATTACTACAACTATTCAAATTTTAGGTACGAGTGCCAACGACAGATACCGGCTGTACCGTAAGAACGCTATCATAC
Organism: Lineus longissimus; assembly: GCF_910592395.1. Lineage (NCBI taxonomy): Eukaryota > Metazoa > Nemertea > Pilidiophora > Heteronemertea > Lineidae > Lineus > Lineus longissimus. Next base: position 25,320,985 of record NC_088309.1, on the reverse strand, counting down.
CTGTTGGACACCAGCTCTCTGAAGAACAGACCCGTGGCGTCCTCAACTGCATCTTCATCTGCTCCAAGACCGTAAAATGCGTGTCCCTGTCCTATTCCACAGCAGGGAATTGTCGCCTCTCAAAAGTCAACTTCTTCAAAGGAGCAATAACATCCGGAGCTGAAGTTGGAAGTCGTCTGTATTCCAAAGATTTTACTGTACCGTTATTCTGAACTCGTTTCATCTTGTTAATGAAACTTAGCATTATTTAGAACAATACATAGTTAGGCCTTAATGAGTCGTCCCAATTGGACCAGCAGTGAAATTGGGTCGGTTATCATAAGTCAGCTAGAAAGAAACGAATCCTGTGAATAAAAACGAGACGGCCTTGAAAGGTAAAAATACGACACGATTTCGTAATTACGGTGCGATCAAAGAGGTACCGCTGGCGATTGGAGCAGTCGCCGGTAGTAGTTTTGAGAATAGACTATTCTCAAATTTCAATAATTCGCGCAAGAAGGAATTTTTTCATTAGACCATCTTTATTTCATTTCTGGATTACTTGATACGGAGCGTCAAATTTCAGTGCGATGCCCGTGGCACATGAAACAGGAAGGCGTAAACAAGTGGGTGGGTGGTTTACTTCCCAAACCAGATTGGACAGATTTACTCAAGAAAACTTAAAAAGAAAGTCAATTAGAGTATTCGGCTATCGTGTATTTTAATCTCCAGTCATCTTTCCATTATGTAAAATTGCCGAGATACAAAGTCTTCAGCGACAACATCCATTATGGCTGGTACACCGAATGCAGACGAAAAAACTCCCAATAAACAGGCATGTTGTTTAAACAGAAATTTATCAAAAATCGCGAAAAGATGTTGAAATTGCGCTCGGCCGCTTTATTTACTAAAAGTGAGCACGCAAGGTTCCATTTCGCAAGCTCTATATTTTGAGCAGTGAATATGACCGGTAAGTGTCCATCTTCCACCGCTTCCGGTTTTTGTGGGTTTAGACTGCCCAGCCCTTACATTCCGGATGTAACATCACGATGTAGCCAACTTCTGTCAGACAGGTATATACCGGAGGTCAGACTGACGGCCATCTTGCATGGTCATCCACTACGGACTTCCGGTCCGGCATTTGATCTCTGCTGACAGGCTTCCTGCAGCGCGAGATTGAAACCTCTCAATTATTGCAACTCTAAAAACAATGGAAGAGATCAAAGCAAAGAAGAAGCAGTAAATGGCTCTTATTTAAGATTTTGCTAAGTGTCAAACGAGCGGCGATGACCACTGAGTGCTGCCCGCCATCGCCTGGGGCAACCACGAGCAGTCAGCGGGAGTCAACCGACAGTGGTTGATTTAATTTGTCGCGTTTACACCTCCGTGATTCTGATAGCTGCAAATCAGATTATCGTCCAGAAGAGCATGGTTCTTGAACGATTTAATCCAGTTGGTTTACCAATCCTGAAGATTTTTGCCACAAATGATTGATATATTTACTGTACCTTACTACCATAAAACGGTGGTTAATTATCTTCGTGCGTGGTTGGGAGATTTCGCCGGTCCTCTTGTGTCGAGAAAGGTGAGGGTATTGCTTCCCTGGAAGAAGCAAGTGGGACGTGGGACAGTTAACACTTTCTTCCGTGATTGCAGAGGTACAAGCAACTGTTGAAGAAAACAAATCATTACCAGCAACTCTCAAGGTACCACATTAGTTTCGTGACCTTCTAGCACAGATGGGTGTGAAAGTTTTATCACATGGTTTTACGATTAGATCGCTATCGCCCCGGCAGAGTGTCATAATTAAGGGCTGCATCTTTCGGATTGATGACCTTTTGACGTGGCCAACGATACAGTAACAGATAAACCACCCTGGAGCAAAGCAGCCATTTGATCGCCTTGAGAAAGTGTTCTCTTTCTGCCCAATGTAATATTCACCAGAGGTTCTCAGATCGGCGTGTTGGATTGCTCGAAATTAACACCTCGTCCGACGCCTTTCACCTCTGTGGGTGTTAGGTTCGATTCCAGGTCGGAGCTACTGATGTCTTTTTCGACTCTTTCAAAATCACTATTTAAACCAAAATCAAATTTATTGACATGTTCGTACTGTCCTCCTGACACCCGTGATTTGCACGACCTTATTCTTTGTTCCACAAGAAAGAGCAGGCTGAGGAGGTATAGCGATGTACAGGTATACAGCAGACGTACTGATAGTCATGATGGTTCTTACAGAATGGAGCCAAGTAGTGTCAACATCTCAGAAATTCGGACAGTACCTCGTCAATCTTTCTCTCTCGTCCAGTACGTAGCATACACGGTTGTCATTTTTGTTCGGAGTCGATCTTGAGTGTCAATCCTGGGGGTTTACTTGAACGTTGCAAGGCTGTATCTTGACATCTATAATCTGTTCAATATCGTGAGAACCCTTTTTCTTATCTGGGCCCTTTTCATACCATCTGACCTGGGTTTGATCCTTAAACTCACTTCGTAGATCATTATCACAAATAGATCAATACACTTTAGTGGTACCATCTGGGCTTTTTACACTACACAATTCACAACTATAGCTGAGAACTTAGAGTAACCAAGAATGATATCACAAAAAGAAGAGCCTGTCTCAGAAAAGTTTTGTTATTGTACCCTAGGCAAAAAGCAATTATCCGATACTCATTACTGGCGTTAGTTGATTGCTGTCTCCTCCGAAGAAGTGGATATCTGGTCATGGAACCGACATCAGAATAATGATCTCAACATGCTCAAGATGAATGACTCAATCGTGTTGCCATATATCTTGGTCTAAGGTAGCACGAACTGGCAAGTTTACTGATTACTGTTTAATTGCAACACACCATTTGTTTGATTTTTGCCAGTAGCATCTAATCATTGAAACATATCCGGCGCCTACTCACAATCGATGTATTCAAGTACTAGAGAAACCTCGTATCGAGATCTTGTTCCGTGGTGTCAAGACGTTACGGAGCCTTTCCGTGGAACAAGACCGTGCCGGCAGATGAAATAAAAGGTAGTTAGCAAATAAAGCAAATCTCTTGAGAAAATTTGTGTTATTGCGTATATCAGTTCGATGAGATTGCTCGCGCCACTCTGACCGAGGTATGGAAAACCATTTTATGTTGCAAACCACCAAGCCGTTTCCTTTATGGAGTATCTGATTTCTTATAGTTGAAAGAAACCAGGTCACCAAGGTTTTTACCTCTGATCAATTCCGAGGTGCTTATAAGGCACAGATGAGCGAATACCAGACAGCGTTCACCAACCCTGCATGCCGACACCAGATTCGTTTTTGAAAGCAGTTGTTCCGAATGTATGGCGCCAAATTCAGTGATTGATCAACCAATTATGTTGTTAATGACTCTGACACGTTTTGTAGGAAAAGAACCCCGTCTCAGAGTCATTCGATCGGTCTCGACACGTTCATCCAACAGGTAGAGCAGCCAGCCGTCCTGTCGCCATCAACTCGCGCATCAGGCTGGTCCGAGCATTGGTATCTCATTACCTTGGTTAATCAATACCGAAACGTTTGCTTCTTCGAACGTCCGACCTTCAATCCTGTTAAGTGTATGTAATTTCCGTGTCAAAAAGTCTAAAATTCAGGGAATTCAGTCATTCCTTTCACACAACAACTGTACCAGTGCCCACAGTGGTGATTGGTGAAATGCTTTTTTCCTTACATGTATTTTGGTGGGTGACAATTCATTCAAAAGAACTGATAAGGGGTAGACATTTTTCTGCTTCTATAATCATATTGGAGACAACCAAAAGCCGTTGAACATCGACGCCGAGGTTATTGTGGGAAAATTACAGTGTGAACCGACCACAACACCTTTGCTATAAGTTTGATGTTGATGACACCTCTCTGGTCGCATATTATTTCAATTTTTATCAAAGTTCTGTCAGATGCAGCTGAGTTCCATATATTTTGCTTCCAGTTTGTTTGCTAGTCCCATTAACTTGCGTTTGTTATTGCGCAAAAGCCAACATTTTTAGGCACTTTAGCCCTCGAGCATGTTTAACTGGGGTAATTTGTCACCATTGCGATGAGTTTGCGAGGCAAAATTTAGTTTAACGAACTTCTCATAGGCGGCTAACCCATCTCTTGTATTTGCGGATTTCTCTCGGCGTTATCGCAATTCTCTCAAAGTACTTGACACAGGAACAAGTAGTGGTCACAGCCGTGCCGTGGATAACGCTCTACGTGCAGTCATCCCTCCGAGGTACCGAGAATATGATTTGCATCGTCACCAATTGCGGCCTTTCCTGAAAGTAGAAAGTTTTGAGAATGATTAAGTTCAGAGTTACATGTACGATAACGTATTGAAAATGTATCTTTACAGGAAATGTAAAATCAACAGCAGACTGAAAAGGGTGTAAACACAATGGAATGACGCAAAGTTTAATCCCACTGGCAACGACTTTAGTCTCGAGTCCAAGAAATAAAGATATTGTTGTCAAAGGAGCATGAAATTCGATGATGACGATGATAATCGAATATGATAAATTGACACGCAAAAGTGATCACCTGATTTTTGTCATGAGATTGAACAGTCGCCAAATAATGATCATAGTTCTCCCTATATCAATAAAGACGCATGTCACACACCGGACACGGGCCTCGCACAGAAAGAAATTGTGATTTTTTTTTAGATGTATTTCTTTAGCTTTTTTCCTAAAATTCGTAACACATGGGTGGAGTACCTGAAGACGGAGAAATGGCTTATCATTCTAAGTCGCGTTAGTAGGCCGAATTTCAACACAACAATTGAAAAAAAGGACTGTAAAACACGGGGAGTGAATTTTGATAGTTCGTATTCGCGAACGCCCTACATATATATACATATATATATATGCATCTACGCATATGCGAAGATTGCAATATTAAGACTGGAAAAGATTTGTGCCAAGATGTTGAATTTTTCACATCATTTCCTAAAGGCTTTTTTCAGGGTGAAAAATTTGGCTTAGTTTGTTGTCCTTATACGTGTATAGGCTGACTGAGGGATCACATTCATGAAAGCACACTGCATTAACCTCACTTATTTTCTTTCAGTACTAAATATCTATATAGTCCTGTAACGACAGGCGAAGGATTCTATAGGCAACATTGCATGTCGCAAAGCAACTGATACCTTTTCAAATATTTTGAAAATAACGCATAAAGCATAGAAAGCGCATGTACTTGCTTAAAAAACTGGCTCAAATTTTGTTCATTTTTTAACGAACGTAATCTTTGACGACTTTCTCAAAGAAATCGTTCAGTTGAAAATTACAAGAAACATCGCGAAAAGACGCCGATTTCTTACTGCGCAGTAGACATTAATCTTGACAGAAAAAAAACGCTGAGCTCCCGCCCATTATATCAATCTCCATTCATTTCCTTATCATGTCGATCATGACGCCCCGTCCATCATGTCTTTTAATTAGAATGTTAACCATCTATTTATGAGGTCAGCCTTTTTGAGCGTTTACACATGTACCTGCAAATAAAATGCAAAAGGGTCCAATAATGAGATAAGTCGCGATCGTTTCTCGACGGAAAAAAGTAAGGGTTCAGGATCTTTAACCTCCGGTCCCTCTTGAATAGCAAGTGGCCAAAAACGATGTTTCAGACAAAAGATCGATGTTATCAAGATTTGCCCGGATAACACTTTCATAAGACGTCACAGTAGAACAATGGGAATTTAGGCGGCCTAGGTGCGAGCGGGCTTTGTTCAAAGACAATAGATCATGTATTGGGCGAGGCCGTTCATTTACAAGGTTAGGGGAAATGGGAATTATAGAGGTTGAATTTCCCCCTTTCCTATTCCACTACGAATCGATGTAACTAACAGTGGGCTTCCATTTTTCCATAATTTGTGGGATGAATGTACGATATAGAACATGGCAGTTCCTGTCTAAAATGTTTGGCAGACCTTTTAAGCCTTTAATATCAATGATAGGATTGTACTCGTTTACTGTGGGCCCTAGGATGGCCGCATGGTCCCATATGATCAAGCAAACCTTACCAGGCCTCTGGAACCAAAATTCTTAGTTCCCAACAGGTAACAGGTGAATGAGTAGGCCTACTGCCCAATAGGGGGTCACCTGTACATGTAGTATTGATGCAATGCACTACATGCACTACCAGGACTCCCCTGTCTGGCCACGTTATGGTTTTGCCCGTCTGATGTTACGCCTTTTTAAGTCATGCGCTTCCAAGAAATGATTTTGGTGATTTCGCCAAATTTTTGTTTGTAATTTTAAAACAAAAACGCAGCATAATTTGGAATTCAAAGCTTTTATTTATACATCTACTGATCTGCAATACTCATCTCACGTTTAAAGATCATGATTTTAATTGTGCACTTCTTTCATTTCTAATCTATTGAGAAAGACGCCCTGTGCAGATAATACCCGGTATATGTTTCGGTTCGTTGCCACGTATGAAATTCGGCCATATTTATGACGTTGTCTGAAAAAAACAATGGCGCCCTGCCAAGATGCGATCGATTCTCTTCAAGTAATTCAAAATGCACCCATCTATAAATAGATTTTGGAAATGTATTTTCATACATTAATTGTCCTGATTAACCTTTGAAAACTGGGAGTCATTGAAAATTAGAGCACCCAAAGTTGCTTCATAAAACGGGGATATCACATTGAAAAAAATAACGGCAATTTGTCAACAACGAGATGCGAGAGTATAAATACGAACTGCGCAATACCTGCGCTCAGTGAGCAGTAAGGAGTCAACTGGCGATTGTTATGCTACAGGAGACGACTCCTTCAGAAAAAAACCGTTAAACCCTGCGGCTGAAATCAAATCTCTCAATTTCTTTTACTTGTTTTGTGACTTGGACGCCTTATTTGTCAGGTAAGTGGGAAAATAAAATAACTTTTTTGTGTTACTCAGTAAATTTCGATAATTTTGTTAAGGGTTGTTTTGGCCAGTTTGTCGAGAGTTTTGAGATCTCGTTAATACCGAGTTGAGTATCATCTAAACAGAATATTCCTACCGTTCCGCTTTCTTCTGATTGCAGATTTGGAAACGTAACAATAATCGACATGTTTTTAAATATATGTCTCAGCGTAAAATATTTTGGTCGTTTCAAAAAGGCCAAGTATTATTGTTTTATCTGGTAAAAACAAAAACAAATTATTAATAACAATGGAGGATTTACTTGTGTTCGCTTCATGCAGTTTCTCATACAACAAACAGATGTCAGCACTGCTGGGTAAACAAACTGAGTCATACCTGCCTCGTGTTGGAAATGAGCGTGATATTATAATTTGAATAGCGACAAAACCATGATATCATCACAAAGCGTGAATTACATTTCAGCGCAATCAATGCCAGAAGGAGGGTCGTCCCTAAGTGGCTTCACATTGAACTTCTGAGCACGTGGTTCCCGCCCATTCGGTGCAGGAGTGAGGTGCCAGCAGCCAATGAAAGTCGCACCCCGTGTTCGTCACGTACCAACCAGTCACGTGACAATCAGTGGATAAAAAGGGAAATTTTGCGCGGGAGCACCAGTCAACAATAATATCAGCAAAAGTGGAGGTTAACTTAATGTCTCCCAAAAGAAGTTAGAAACCACTTCTTCGTTCTTAATATATATAACAGCATTGGATTATAGAGTGTTTCTCGAGGAGGGTACTCTACTTCCCCAAACATTAGTTGAAACAAACAAACAATATGCATATTGAGGAAGCTGCAGATGCAGTGAACTGCGACGTGGAAGCTTTGATGCTTCAAGAACACAACGGATTATTTACACCGAATTTGGACTATGGTGCACAACCTTCTTGGGATTACTCTATGAATTCCAGTGCAATGGATCAGAGGACTTTAGACCAAGTTGCTCTCCATTTGCGCCTTATAGGCGATGACTTGGACTCTCACAGTGTTTTGAAGCTCCGTCGGAACTTACCGTTACAAGTCCTTGCTTGGAGAAATGTCTTTGAGGTGCTACGGCCGACAGGTTTCATGTTGCAGGCCCTGATTTGGATCTGTGACAAATATGTCGAACACCAGTTATAGCATTGGGACTATTTGCAATCTTGTATGTTCGATTTACCTCAAGATTATGACTTAGGAGATGTTGTGCTGAATAAGGTAAAGAATAAAAGTTTTCTTTAAAGTTGCATGCCAGACATTGGTTCCGAAAATTTCGGTGGTGCTTTCAATAAAAAGTTTGAATGTTTGCTAGAACTATCCCCTTTGACACTGTGAATGACCAAAAAACGAACTGGAGAATCTGAAAGCCACTCTGTTGCCAAAATTATTCACTGGTAAACGTCATGATACACATGTAATTACATGAAACTTTATCGGAGTAGGCTCGGTTTGAACGTCAAAACATTACAGATAGATCATCATAAAAAAAAGCAGATACCGATTCCCCCTAAATATAAGGGCGCCTACAACGCCATCTGAAACAGAAGATATAGTGAACTACATGTAGTGAACTCGAGCGTGGAAGATACAGCTTCCTCAAGAACACAACGGGATCATTTACACCAAATTGGGACTGTGTTGAATTGATTATTTTATTAACGTAATAAGCTACTGCTTGATTTTATAAGCAATCTTAGCCGAGACATTCAGTATTTAGAAACTTACAAATATAACTGTAGACTAATTGTAATATTTTTATTGAGACAAGGGGACAAACTGATATAAAGGAAATTGTTAGTGTTCTGCATGTATTATAAAATCTCAGAGTGCCGCATGGTTGCCCTCAAAACTAGAGGAACACCTACGTATTGCACTGTTTATTGTATTACATTAACTTATAGATACTGACTTGTGAGAGATAGGTAGGCCTAAATATATTAAAAGACCAGCTAACATTCTGGCTTGATGAATCATCGTTAAAATACGATATTTAACCCTTAAAACAATCGTACATATACATGCAGTGTCTGCTTTTATAGGCCTATGCCGCATCAACAGGATTATGGAAATCTGGTTGATGAAGTTTTAAAACATATTGTTAAGTTATATCAAAGTTGATAACGAGTAACAATAATAATGAACCGCCATGAAGGTAACCATATCACTTTTCGCGAATTTATCATGTTGAACACAAACGCGTGTTCATCTTTGAGTCATTAATTTCATGAATGGCTAGAAATATACTATTTCCTGATGCTGATACATTGGGCGTCGATTAGTTTCATTAAAAATATTATGAATCAATCAATGAATGAAATCATATTGATCATTACTTGATGTAAACTATATACTTCCTGACCTAAAAATTCTACGCTACGATGGACTCAACTAGGCCTATGCCGATGTTGTGAGTCATACTGAATGTTGGTGTACTCACAACATGGTTGTTGTGACGCCCTACCAGGACTTTAGGTGACCTATATTCTCTTCGGTATTGAAACGAAATCGTATTAAGCCGGATGTCTCTTTTCATATACGTATATAATTGACATACTCTTCGCACATGTCATGTACCGTTGTAATCTATCGACGCGATCGTGTACCTCGGTCATTAAGGTTAGGGACTATGGCTAAAATACTAGTGCTAGTATGTATTATGTTTACACGGCCTATTCGTGCAGTTATAACACAGGCAAAAAATTCATGAAATCAACCCTTGAAACTAAAGAATTCTATAAATTCAGTCTAATAATAAATATGTTACGGTGTAAAAGTCCAGTGTGATCGTGAGGAAAAAGCTTCCACCTCACATTTCACTGCATCAGGCTCATTTACTCATACTGTTTAGTGTTATCAGTATGTAGTCGATATTTCATTGGCTACATTCAGTGTTCTTTGTTGCTCTACCGATTTTAAGTAACAGAAAGATACGTGTATGTCTCGAATTATATTTGTTCTTGCCTCAAGTAATTGTTTTGTATTGGCACTTTCATGTGGCAGCATGCATGTCGAGGCTATAATGGACTCCGTCCAAATTCAGACACTTAAGTATTTATGTTCTTGATTCTTTGGCCAAGTGCCTTGATATTTTCTTAAATATGGGCCAGCGGCGATCAGTAGAGTGATTTTAACATACGTAACATATACATAAATACATAATGGGCCTGAAACTATTACTTAAGGTCATGCAACATTATTTTTATTTTTTTAAATTTTTTTTTTCGTCTTAAACAGCAGGTATGTTTTTTAGTTTTATACATTAAAATAAAATTTGTACTATATTTCAAATAATACTGGTAATAGTTTATAGCGTGTACATGCTCCTGTGTATATCGTACATAATTTAAGTAATTTGCTGAACCTATTTACCATTAGCATAGCAGTGTCCAATCATGAAATAAAAAAAACCTTTTAGTTTTTAGGAAAGCAAGGCCATGTTATTTAAGGAAGGATATTTTCCTCTGGTGATTTCCTTTGACATTATTCAACTGTGTCACTTTGATCTGAGAATTGCTAATCTAAAATGTGCTACGCAATTGCATTGCCGAGAGATTAATGCAATCATCGATCCGTTTACCTGTTCCGCATGTATTTTCATGTAGCCATGGAGGGTGCATGCGCACTGGTTTAACCACGTGGGTTTGTTTGTAAACATAGAGCAAAGCTAGGTGACGTCATCACCAGAACTGCCATGGGCGTTTCTCACAATGTTGAAATAGGAAATGGACGATTACAAAATAGATTATCTGAATATGATAGAGCATATTCAACTATTTGTGTCTTTCTTTTTATGCTAATATTTTTTTGGGCCTATACAGGTCATAGAAACGGTACACACTATATCCATGATATGCATTTAATTCTGATGTAGATTAGTAAATCAAATGTGTAGGTCCTTTGCAATTGACATCCGCGAAGCTTCCAATGAAAAAGTCGTAAAATATATTCAACCCAATAAATAAATAAATAAATAAATGATACATGTACATTGTAATGATTAATCACACTCGGGACAATATCTCGTGTTATATTCATTGCGTTCTTCAAATAAAAGTCATCGCCTCTATTCGATTAATCTTCAGGAACATGACAGGGGTCATAATGTTAAAAAAGTGACCCAAACGCATTTTATCTGATGCAGTGAACTGTGGGAGATATAGCTTCCTCAAGAACACAGCGGTATTACTTACACCGAATTTGGACTGTGTTGAACAATCATCGTGGATTCGATTATTTGTTATTCATTCAATTGACAAGTTGCCAGTTGATTTTACAATTAGTTTCTAAAACGATACTCACAATACCTTTTTGAAGTCATCCGGGTGTTTATTATTTCAGCAGCCCACAAAAGAAACATATATTCATGTACATATATATATACATGTTTATTGGACAGGACCATCTCCACAGTCTGATTTTATAAGTCCTTTTTCCTTGTATCCTTGCAGGTCCATCGTTTGATGATGAACAAGTCGTAATCTAGAACAAGTCCACATCGCAGCGATAAATAAACTATGCAGTTGTACCGGGGAGGTATTTAGTCAAAGATCATTCTTTATACTTCTAGGCTCCGGCTCTGAACTACAAGAATAATTATGTTCACGAGTGATAGTCTAGAGAAGGGTCAACGGATTGACAACTGCTCTGGTTTGTCATCTTGTGACATCATCAACCGACCCTCATACTCTGCTGCGGGATAGCTGCGATTTTTTAGAAATGAACTATTTCAACGTCATTATCAGTGTGTGCGTCCTTTCTGGTCCTGTTTTTTGAGTGCCTCGGGATATCTCAGGACAAAACTTTGGTCCATACGCTACAGGGATTGCATCAGGTTGTTCACTTTCCACTGAAAGGACATTTATGTATTGAACGTGTACTTCGTTCCGTTGTCTGCATACGACTACATTCCAATTTTTATATGTCTTCTTATGGTACAGACGAAATGGACATTCTTGACTTCGTCACGAAAGTAATTTGCTCTGCACATGTGCAGCCAATGTCCACCTCGAGAGGCCAAATATTTGTGGTATTCAAAGATGACTACCTCACTACTACTACTAGGACGTTGTTTTTTAGGAATCCAGCAAACATTATGCCTTTTCCGTTATCAGATCTAAATACAAGAACGGGAGACTGTTTATTGCGAGATTGGCTATCCTTTTCCATACAGGTGCCCATCTTCCTGTTCATCTCATAGACAAGCCGTGCACACATCAGTTATTTATTAATTTTGGAGAACAAGCCGAGGAGTTTATCGGAACTTTTTTGATTGCTGAACAATGCAAAACTCCAGGGAATGCAGCAAGTCTTTTCTATTTTCGGTGGTATGACAACACTGAGTGGTACATGTAAGTTGTAGGTTTTTCAGATTACCGTTTTATTGATTTTATGGCATCATTCTGGATGCTGGTTTAAACTTGACATTATTGATATATGTCTTCCTTTTGAATCCTGAATAGGAATTACGATTTAACTTCCAAACATTTACCTTCTATGAAGTACTCATTTCTGCAATTATGACATATTCCTTCAAAAGTCCATATAGGTAGAGATACCTTGGCTATTTGGGTGGGTTGAATTATTAATTTAGAATTTAGGAAGTTCTGTCTTGTCTCTGAATAGAGCGGAGGCCAATCTAATGCTGCACTTTAGGTCTGTTCTAAAGGTTGGCTGAATCATTTTATATGAAAACCACGACTGGCTTCCAATCCTGAGCGAGATTAACAAGAATTGATTTTCGTACGGATTTCTGACAAAAGAATAAGAAAATATCATGCAAATGCAAATACTTGAATCAACGAAGGGCATTCATGACTTTTGGCCCTGTATCTACAGCTTTCTAGGCTTATCCCAGCTTGTTATCCAGCAATAGGTTTTCATTGTGTAGAAAACGGTCCTTATGTTTTTGTTCCAAGTGAACAATGTTTCTTTCTTCTCACTTGACAAACAGACCTCCAACAACATGCTTCAATGGGCTTTGGTTCATACATTGAAAAATATCAATATGACATGTAATATTTTGTCGCGGAATCCTTCTCGGAATTGGTACAGGTGCCAGGACTCAAAACAGGAGTATTATAACTCCAACACTCTATAATGTGAGTGCTATCATCAAAGCCAAAAGGACATATGACACGTGGCCTTTTTGTGATCAAGCATGAACTAATTGAATTTAGGAGCAGTGCAGCTGATGACATCAAGTATGCCAAATATTTTCAGGGATCATGTAAATTCCCAACTGACTGATGTCACCTGTTAAAACCAGAACATATTAAGATAGACAGTAACCCATCAATATTTCTGGCGACATCAAAATTGATGAACAATTTCTGAGGGCACTTGTTGGGATTTCGAGTGTTTTCAACCGCAATGTGAGACAGTCATTAAAATTCCCAACTTACTGATGTCACACCTGCACATATTAAAAGAGCAAACACGCCCAAATCTCAGCTACTCCCTGTCAAACATGACCATTGGAAGGAAATTTCTTTTTGTGAGCTAGTGTTTTGAAGAAAACATGTTATTTCGGAGTTTTCCTGTTTTCTTCAAATTTTTTATTCCATGTAAATGGTTCGGCCGTGGAAAGACGTCTATTTCTTCCAATGTGTTGCTTAATAAGAATAATCATCAAATTCGAGATGCTTAAAGTTAAAACAAATGAATACAGGTTTGAAGTATGATTCTGGAAGTCTGTGCCATAGTCACTTGAGAGATACCACCAACTCGTGTTCAAGACAATACTGAGACAATGGTCCCTTGATCGGACAAAAGTAATCAAGGTATCTTAACCTCTTGGGTAGAGCAGTTCCCTGAACATGCCAAAATACTCGAAAAGGCTCTATTGTTGTCTTGTAGGTAATTTGCTAAGGCTATAGACAATAAAATAAGAGGATGAAGTCACATAATCACAACCAATCAGATGTAGGTCATTTCATCTTGCTACAGGCATAACATTATTCAATGAAGTTTGTTTATCTGAGTTTGGTTTACCTATGTATGAGACTAAGAATATCATTCTCCAGAGACATAATAGGCCTACAGTATGTAGGTTTGTGCCAAAAAAGCTTGTTCCAGCTTTCATTGTATACTTTCATTTGCATCAGTTCTATAGCTAATTCCTTTTTGCCCTGTTAGAACACCTGACGGAACCCCTTGTCCAGTCGAGTTGAAGGATAGTGTGATAAAACGCCCCTCCTAAGTATCATAAGGTCAGAAGATACTTTATACCAAACATTTTGAGCCCCCTTCTTCGTACGGTGATATCGAGGGCCAGTTCCGGGGGCCAGTTTCAGGGTCAACAAGGTCAACAGTCAATGATATTATCTATGGTTGGTTTGCACTATAGTTCAAAAGCGATTCCAGGATCCGAAGGGTTGCTAGAAGGATTCCGGAATAGCTCCGAGTGACAGTAACTTTTCATTATTAATAGCTCGTGGCACTAATTTTTCGAGACCCTGTGCAAGAGCGTGATGCAATCTAATAAATGTCACTAAAGCACAAAGTTATGGTGGAACCCTCTTTTATTCGGACTTCCCGCTTTCCAGCGGTCTCCAGATTTGAGCGATTTTACTGTACTGTTTAGAATAATCAAGGCTCCCTCCAGTGTATATATTATATTATGCGTTGTAAAATAATGGACTCGTTTTACCTTTGCTGAGTGTGCCACTTTTATTTTGATATTTAGTACATTGTAGTTGTAACATTTTAATGGCATAACTTATCAGACTTGCCTCGTTTCTGTCTTCAGAAAATCCTTGAGCCACAATTTGACATGGGGCGATGTAGAATTCAAGATTTCATGGCTCCTTTATCAATTTCAATGCCATCATTTCGAATTTTTACCTAAGGTCACAATTTGAATGATAAACTTCTCTGTAAAGGAAAACCTCTTATTCGGAAAATTGTGTAATATCAATAGACATCCTTTGAATCCACCAACAGAAGGTCTTGCTACGACTTTTGATTGGTCGGTGTATTAACGTATGCATTCACTATACACTAACTGATTTTCATAGAGTACTAACTATATTGTTTCCAAGGGCCTACTGATTGAGTAAAAATGGGTTATCTTCAGTTTGCAGCCTATGGATGCTTTATATTACGCTCAACGAGATGTAGCCACATTTTCTTATAACTCTTTCCTCTTGTGTTCATTCTAGTTTCAATGTATTTTTATTGTACATCTCAATTGTTTTGTAAAAAACGTTTCTACATTTTTTTGCAATTTTTTCTAACATTATCCAAGAATTTTCGGTTTTGCATTTTTTTACATTGCCTTTTAATGTTTTTGTGCCATTTATCAAGAAAATATCACCATGTATTAGAACACTTTGTATAAAGCTTTATAGTGTCACATTGCTTTAGAAGTATAAAATACTAGTACGTGCTTACTCCAGCTTCACGAGCTAAGACTGTTGATGAATATTCAGATTACAAAATTACAATGAATAATGGTTGTTTAATTTCGTTCAACAAATCATTTAGTCGGCCACATCAATTCACCCGATGGCCATAACGTCATATTTCGGCTTGGCCTTTGTCTCCATTTTGTAAACATAATGGGAACTGTCTTAGATCCGTAAAACTAGAATTTGTATAATTTGCTGGGTAATCAAGCTTTTTGAACGAATGAAAGCCTTGCTGAAATCATTGCACTAAATTCTTGACAATTGAGTAAGTTAATCAATTATTTCACGCAGTTTCATTGCTTGACATAATTTATTGACTTAATTAACTTATCAGGGTGAGTAATTATCTTCAAAATTCTTGAAAGTACTATTAATCAACAGACGCTTATAATTAAAGACATTTTAGGTTCGAAGAATTACATGTATATGTAGTGTACGTCGTATTACATGTACGTTTTCTAAAACGAAAATGGCAAATAAAGCTAATCAAAATTTGGGCATTTAAACAATTTTTTTTATTTTCAAAAAATGTATGAAAATACTAAAATTCGTGTTTTCATTTATCTAGCTCATTGTTTCAATTCACTTCTCTAGTCATTTAATGGGTTTGATTTTTTCGGAGATATAATCCTTTGGGTGAGATAACTCTTATTCAAAGTCAAATCTCGTGGAAACGTTGAATATGAGTACTCATCGATATCCATCATCCATTTTACCCTTGTTTTGTTTCATCATTCGCTCCAACAAAAATTTAAAGTTCCGATTTTTCAATCCAGATTTTCGATCTTTACGATTCGGTTGCAGCACTGTTATTGTGCTTTATGATTCGGGAACATGAGTTCCAAAGTGCTCATTGGTATCACTCTCTTCTGTATATAGTTCATAGTTGTAAATAATAATTGTAAACAGTATCAAATGCACCATGACAATTTATGTACATATTGGTTTGTTTTGTGTAAAATATTTGATGTTCACTTGTATAGCAACTACAAGTAATCTCTGTTAATTTTGTCAAATCGGCGTATTCACATTCATATCCGATAGAATGGAAAGTGGTGTTCATCCTCAACATGGAATATTTTAATGAGCATTGTGACTGAATATAGTGTTTGTGAAGCACGCATGATTTCAAAATGAACACAAGTTCATATTATGTTGCATATGTAAATATACAACTATACCTAGAAACGAGAGATATACCTCTTAAAGATTAGAAATTTATTCTTTTCTGACACAGAACCTTTTGAAACAGAAGCTTTTTATATTAATCTGAACACAATCAGAATAATTTCGTACTTCCGTTTCTAGGGATACAGTTGTGCCAAATTGTTGCTTGCACGATCTCATTAAGTACATGTCTGCAAAGAAAAATATGTCCCATTGAAATAGGAATCGCTTTGTAGATCCATTGTTTCTGTGGTAATGATATCATGAGCTAGTGGGTGGGGGTTAGTCAAAACACTCCATTGTCAAGTTTGGTTGCAAAATTTCAACTTGAAAAGATGTTAGCTTAGAAGTAAACATTGGGATTTGGCCAGTAATCACATTGTTCAAAATATACGTAGATTAGTATAGTCTAATAAATTTTGCCTAGTTTCAGATAGTTTGACAGATTTTGGTTTAACGGATTCATTTTTATTTGGCTGCCTCTTTTCATATCAAAAGAAAAACAACTATTGATAACTTGTAAGTTCCTCTTGACTCCATTCTTACAAAATATCTCGTCACATTTTGATGACATAATTGCTACCTTGTGGTAAACGTCGCCTGGTCCATTTTGACATCATCACATATTGTGATGACGTATTATGGGGTTTTGTAAATCAAACTGACTAACAACTGAGAGAACTATAATTTTGCTTGCAAACAATACATTCCTATACATGTAATAGTTCTTCTGTTTCTAGCCTTAAATTTTAATTTTTGAATACTTTTTGTTACCCCAGTTAGATCCCTATTTATTCTATGATATTGTATCATTTTTAAACAATGATAGCACCATATAATAACAAAAATTTATAAGGCTCGCTTATAAATTTTTGTTGAGACCCTTCGTCGAACAAATATGGTGCAAAGTCTGATGAATATGCAATATTTTGGAAGGTTTTTAGATTATCACCCTTTTATACTCCGGAATTTCATATTGTCAACAATTCATTCATAATGAATCGTTGATATTGTGTATGCATGACTTCCCAATGCCTCAGTGTATTAATGAGCTGTCGAAAACGCACCAATTTATGTACAGTTTGGGGATGGTTTTGTTGGTTTGTAACATCAGGGATCCTTCGCACCCATGACGAAAACTTCAATTTTTAGAAATCTAAAATACATGTACTTTCATTAAAGTTGGAATTATGTATACAGGTATTATTTTGATATTAAGATACTAGTATATGTTTTTTCAATGTTTGACTTTTTCCTTTCTAATTCTTTGACTTTTCGCAGTTCATGCAATCTGTCATGTCGAATGTCTAGAAAATTGATGAATATGTGCAATCGATGAAACGTAGCATTAGAATAAATATGTTGGAGAAAACAATATAATTTTTACCGAAAAAAAAAAAAATTGTCAAAAAAATGTCCTTTCTAATATTTAGCCACGAGTAAGAGTTTTCGTCATAGGTCTGCGTTTGGAAGTAGAGAATAACACCATTTTAGATATCCATGTATAACAACTGTTTCAAGAATCAAACAATTACTGGTGAAGGGTGGTACCAACCTTAGCAAGTCATAGTCTAGTTGTGTCTAATTTGAAATATTTTACTGGGAAGTGGAAAGTATCACTCCAACAACAAATCTTCAAAATCTTTGCGAAGCAGTGTGTTTGATACCAAACTTAGCTAATTTGATGTTAAATGATGGTAAGCTAGTCAGTGAATGACTTGTATAGGATATATGGGCATTTTGTGTGAATAATGTTGGTAAGAAACGTTTTAAGCATTTTCTCTCCTCATGAATGTTTTCTTGACACTTATTAAGAGTGTACATGTAGCAAATCGGGGAAGATTTTTGATAGCACTGTCTCAATATTTAAAGAAACGTTATTTTCTCAGTCCTATGGAAAATTCTAGAATCGCGATAACTCTAGGTTGGTATTGGTTATATAGCTATCATTTGAACAAAATTACTTGTCACATAGTTTTGGCTAGGCCACTTTTCATAGTACGAGGTCTACATATTTGGGAATTCTCTCAAATCGAAATATGCATGGGATGACCATAACGAATTTTGTGGTCAGTTATTCATTCTGCAGTCAGTTTTAGTGCGGGGGCTAAACAAACTAGGGTCTCTTTTCGGTTGATTCAGATTCTGGAGTTTGTCATGTTTTTCCATAGATATAAGATAACATAAGCAAACCTGATAATCACGGTCATTTTCCAGATCTGTTATTTCAGTCGGAAATACTGATATACCTACGCTGCATTATATCTTTTCCCTGGATTAATTGTCAAAAATACTAAGAGTCACTGACCTGTCTGCAGTCGTCCAGCACCACCACAGTTCTCTGCCACTTCTAGAAAGGTCATAGACAGTACGTTTTGATTGACGAAATGAGAGAGATCAATATAGAGAAAGAAGTGGCATTGAATCGTACTCGAGGCCGACTGGAAAAAGTGGGTTTTAGGCAACACTAGAGCATTTTAAGGGGTCATAATTTCTTGTTAGAGTTTTCAGAGGTTGCTTGATGAAATATTGTAATAGAAAAATATTCCAACTTTTGAAGTGATCTCATTTGTATCATAGATAAACTATTGTTTTGTTTTTTTTGTACTCGAGACGTGCAATATATTTTTGTTAATCCAGAAAAAAGAAATGGAAATTGAATAAACTGAATAAAATTTGAAAACTCCAGAAAAGTCTCATAGTTATTATTGTCACATATACAGTATAATTCAGTTTGTAGCTATTCATCGGTTTTTTGAACATTGCAACATCGAACAATCAATCTCTCTGGCTCCATCTCTAAAACGTATCCCTTGGTCCGAACCTTTCGTTACAGAAGAAAATAAATCTTAGTTGGTTATTTTCTACAACACCAAAAATACGATTGCGCTTACACAATGTCAGATAATGATTGCTGCACATGACCGAGGTCTAGCAAGTGAAGTGAATTAATCACGAGGCAGGCCTAGTGGTCTATGCTTCCCTTACATAAGGGCATTAGAAATGGTTACAGAGACGGCCCTGGAAATTCAATATCAGACCAAATTTACCCCAGAACCTGTTTATGACGAATGTTGCGAAAATATTGCCTGCTCCTGCAAACCTCGTTACCGCTGTGAAAGCTAATTTAGTCTTCCCTGAGCTAGGGCGGTGTTTGGACAAAATAGTCACTTAGGAAAACGAGTCAAGGGGATGCACATCGGGTCGTATTCGGTAAGGAAATTTTTTTTTTCGTTTCTTTTGTCTTTATAAATTTACTCTTGTCCAGCACTTGATTTCCATGCATGTCATCGCTTGGTTAGTGAAAAGGATTTCACGGGTATCTGGAACGATGTACATTGTACTCAACGGCAGTGTTGAAATACATCATTCAATGTGCACTATTTACATCGTTGACTTATCGCAAATTCAATTTCAAATTTCAATTACTGGGCTTAAAACCTGCAAGGCACTTTTGGTCGTCCTCCTGCTGTGAATTCGCATTGCAAATGTCAACAAAGATTTCACCTATGAGGTTTTGACTGCATTTATCCTGATAATCCCATTCATGCACTGCATGATGATCAGCATTCCAGATGTCTTTTTTCTAGGAATCAGCCTCGCAGACACAAGCTGTTTAAAAATATTCGTTACTCAGCCATTCAGGAGTAATTCCTGGAAGTTACTATAAGGTTATATCTACAATTCGTGTATCATCGATTATTTCATTGCAGACGTCTGGGTCATTTATCAGTCATTTCATTAATTAAGTCTGATTCAGGCAATGCAAGGGGTTGGACGGGATGCTATCAACAACACAACAACAGCAATTTAATGTATATTGAACATTTACGTAAATGCCAATTGTTTCGATAAATGAGTAGGCCTACCAGTTGGCCCTTCGTACAGAGATAAAATTTCGTTCACAGAAACCTCTGATTATCATGATAAACAGTATCTCTTCCAAACTAAACAACATTATTTATCTAATTACAACAATTATCCTGGCCCTTTATTAATGGGATGGGTTTCGAAAAAATATTTTGCAGTACTGTATCCGACAAACAAAGTGCCCAACGAAAGGACAGCCTGAGTAAACCTTCCCATTGCAGTTCCGTGTACCGGCCAGGAAATTCAACCTAATTTAATTTCAAAAATGATAATGTAAATATCAATTCCAAGGCCTATGGCAAAGTCACAGATGGGACATGCACATTGTATAAGCCCTGTTGTGACGATGATTATAATGAGTTTCTAGGAACAGGCCCTGTGCTGTACATTCAACCATACCTGTCAATCAAACTGCAGGTTGAATGCCTCCATTATTTGATCATAGGCCTACATGTTCATGTAAGGGTCAAGGTCATTCACCACATTGATATACAATTGGTCGTCTAGATTTATAACTGAATATTAATAAATCGATGCCATAGTTGAAGGAGAGCATACGGTATTTTCCAAGAAATGTATTAGTTAATCCTCATGACATTATAACAAAATGTGAAATAATGGTGCGTAAAGTTAAGGGTTGACCATAGGCGCCCTTGATACTACCATTCACTTCATTCTGATTGCTTTATGATCTTAAGTTCTAACCAAAATGGTGGTGCCTATGGTTAACCCTTAACAAATCAATGTTTTTCTGTCCATTCACTGCACGGTATGATATATGCGTGATGATACACGCGGGCAATTTATTATCAATGCATTTGCGCTTGCCTGCCTGCATGTTAACACAGGCCTGGAGTATCGCAATGCACTATATGATGCAGTGTTCCTAGGCACAATTCTGAAGAAGTCGCTCATTTTCAGCAGGAAATTTTTATAAGCTTATTAATATAAGCCATGTGCGTGGTTGTTGTAATCTCTTGCCAATCGGCAGGGCCAAAAAATATGTTGTATCACCGAAACCATTGGAGCCATACTACTCTATGCGGCAGCAGGTTTTTAAACGGCCTTCATGTTGAATGAGAAACAAGTAAGAGGACTGTGATTGCATTTTTCACAACGGTCTGAGAGAGAATAGCATTCTATTACGACGTATCATTCTGACAGTGTCGAGACACACTAACCGACGCACGCACTGCATACATACACGCACACGAACACATGCACATACGAGCTGCAAATAGCTTGGCCCTACTTCCTTCATCTTGTCAAAGCAGGATGTATTTTTGTACACTGCGGCCGCTGCGGGGGCGAATTATAAAGCATCAATCTTGTTCTGTGGAAAAAAGATATTTTTTATTTATAGCAAGAGCCTAAGTTATTATTGTTTTCATCAGACCTTACATTGGGCGATGTTTTCGTCACGTCCAGTAGTAACCAGAGGTAGATTTTAGTAGTGCAATTAACTATGGCATTAGTGTGCAGTCGAAGCCGCAAGACCATTTTATACAGGTCAATCAATCGATATTTCAAACCAGACACTATGTCAAATGCGAGATCGTAAAATGACTGACAACTTGTACAAGTAGGTAGATTCCGTGTTCTTTTACGGGGCAAATGTACACAGTAAATTATTAGTAATGACAAATGCTTACCGTGGTTTAAATGGTTTTATGGCCGAGAAGGCGTTAGAAATATCACCGGTACATGCATATCCTCAACTAGAGAAATATCGTGAAGGCGTAACCGGTCGAGACCGGTGATTCAAAGTGAGTCGCCGACTGTCATGGCCGACATTATACCCGGATGTACGTGAAGGAAGACTAGATTCACGTAATGCAAGCATGATGGAACACGAAACAACAAGACAACCAAGTTGTACATGTAAAATAAACAAAGTCCACTGAGCGCACTATCATAATTATTTGCTAGGACAGATGTCGAAAGAGGCCCTCGTCTTATGTATAAGCTTGAAATAATGTACAGGTAAATTAAAGAGCGTGGTTTTTGCAGCTGTAGGCGTATGTTGTTGCCAGAGCAATCAGGCGTATCTTTTGCCTCTGTTAAATATCGATCGAACAGACCCACAGCCGCGATGGTTTTGAGAGAGCGGTCATCATTCAAATTGATCCCTTGACCCAAAGTACGTCGAAGTGCTTGACATAAAATCGCTGGCCCACTCATTATGGTATGACTTGGCTGTTGGAGGAAGAACTCAAATCGAGCTGCTGCCGATTAATTGCAGAAAGACGCTTATAACAGTTGTAGAAACGCCAAATTATCACGAATCACTGAGCACGAACGGATGTGAATATGCGGCAGCGTCAAGTGTCGTCGCTTACCTCCCTCTTCAGGCAATACTCCCCAAAACAATAGCACTCTCGAA
Organism: Lineus longissimus; assembly: GCF_910592395.1. Classification (NCBI taxonomy): domain Eukaryota; kingdom Metazoa; phylum Nemertea; class Pilidiophora; order Heteronemertea; family Lineidae; genus Lineus; species Lineus longissimus. The sequence goes on along the minus strand of NC_088309.1, from coordinate 25,298,283 downwards.
AGCACAATAATAATCGTGTGAGCAGTAAGGCGAGCAATTTCGATTCGAGATTATTATCGAAAATTGAAAATCATTGACACTTTTAATGAGAATGACCTACATTGTGCCTTCCCTGATGGTTTTGGCCAAGTCGTGCACCTGTGCCGTGTGGTGCCAACTGTTACACGCTAAGTAACGTGGCCTTTTCGCACCGGCTTTACCGGGTTACAATTGACAACATCGCGTATCGAGAATTGCCATCTTTGTGAACTTGTGTTCATTAATGTTGGAATTGTTGTTTGTCATCAAAGGTCTCATACAAGCTGTTCCATCCCTACTGGCGGATTAGTGGTAGAATGCGGTTCAAAATGTTTCTGTTATCTTAGCTCTGGCCAATACTCACTCAACCAAGCTGATGGTAGCAATCTTCCTGAAATATTGAACAGAAGATACGATCAGAGGCCACGTTTTGATTGAGATTTCATCAGACCTGACTGTATCAAGTCATTCCCTACTTCAATCGGATAACATCCAGTCTTGCATCCCTTGAGGGGACACGATCGCCAGTAAGAAGCTTCGCCCGAACAATTGAGAATCTTGATGACCATTTTATTAAGCTTTTGAACATGGCCGAGAATAAACCCCAAAAAAGAAGTTTCGTACAAATTGGAAAATTTTCAAAAGTCGATTTCATGATTGGCCTTATCTTACCTCTTCATCTGGGAGTGATTCAATTTGTGATACGGACCTGGCGCCAGTAGAATGGTCCTCAATGACACAGCGCCAGACCGCAGGCACCTAAATATTGCCAGAAAGTATAAAATTGGGCGAGGTCTGCCATGGTCAGCTCATGCCGAGTACGGAAAAGGGACTTTTTCCAATTTCATTACCAGGAATGTGTCCGATTGAGAGTGAATGATCTCTCACCAGATGTCCGGCTCATGTTATCAATACATATCTGCACATACTCATATTGTTTACGAATCGTCACTTTCATATTTAATTGTCCGTTTCGATGCCTGTAGCTGGTGTCCTCACCATCAAGGCATGAGTGATAAAAATTCCTTGAAAGTGACAAAACATGTGTCCACAGCTGATTCGAATGATTCTGTGATATCATTCAGTTGGGTGTTGTTAGTATTGTTTTTAATGTTTTGCGTCCCTGACTCCAACTGAATCAAACGCAAATAGTGACGTCGGTCAGGAGACAAGCTGATTCCATGTGATGATGGGTCACATGTTCTGTTTATTAGTTTTGATCAATCTATTTGTTGCTCGTAGTAATTGATAACAACAGCTGCCCTTGAGTCGATTAATAGAACAATGCTTAACGGCCCTTTCCTAAATTTGAAAATCAATTGATTGTCCGATGTGAAGCAATTTAAACACACTTAATTGTCCATAAGTATTCCAATTTATTCAATGATATCCTGTTATGAATTTATCACTTTACACACTTTTACAATTTGACATTTATTCAATCGATCGGTTTCAAGTTGAAAGGAAATGTAAAATAAAAATGATGGGTTCACATATACAAGTAGTTAGACGTTTTACTTTGAACAGCTTTAACTCATTGGGACGTATGTATTTTATAATTGCGTACGGATGTGAACTGGGAAAACCTGAACATTCACTGATTTTTTTTCCAATTAGAACAAAAAGATGTTGCGTCCGGATCTTGGGCGAAGGCGACGCGTCCCGCTTCGGAGGCGAATTTCTCTCTGCAGCAGACTGTGACGATAACAGGCTTGACTGCATCCTTTCTAGGCTTTTCTCCGGCAGATGAGGGTATCATCAAAGCAGCAACGGTAACAAAATGAAAGCATCTTGTCGCATCATTGGCAATAGTCGCCCATTGGCTTCGTAAAAGCATCGATTCACGAAGTATGGTGTTCTAAGATTACAAAAGTCGTAAAGGATGAGCCAATTAATCACAACAATAGAAAGCATCACTATACGAGACAGCCTCCTCATCACTTCACAGCTTGAGGCGTGAGTGACCCGAAGCAAGGACGTGGCCCGTTTAGCATGTCACCAGATATGGACATTAGTAACAAGATCAGCCCTCGGGCTTCAGAGGGATTGCGGACTCCACCGTATTGCCATTCGTCCGGGCCTTGCTCTAGGCGCTTGCTCATTACAATATGACGGAGTACGAGGCTCATTTGCAAAAATGAAGACCATACAACCTAATTAAAAAGGAAGACACCACTAATAATCACCCCTTCAATGAGAAGATAATGAAGATTCGAAAGATATCTAAATGTAAGAGAGGCAATTACGGTTGCTAACTGGTCATCATTATTACCCGCTGGTATTCCTTCCGACCAACCATTCCACTCATTAACGTCGTTTCTAATTAGGATGGTAAACTTTCGTTTTCTGTCGAGTGAGGGGAATAAGTGCTGGCCGGTATGACTAAGAAGGGTTAGCGCCGATACCCGTCGTACTTTTTGGATCGTTTACCTGTGTACCAAATAGTTCTCTGCCCCTTGATGCCAACAGCCTCATTAATCATCCGCGAACAGACGCCATTGCGACAGAATCCCGCATCCGTGACATTAACCAACAATAAAGACACACTGAGCTCTGCCTCTTTCACTGGAAGACCTAACTGGTCGTAGCCACGACTCCGGCCATGGTAGTCATGGTACCACGTGCTAACATCAAACTCATTCAATGGCATTCACCATCATACCAATACAGACTGAGTCAAGCTGCACTTAGTGACCTCATGCGTCATAACACAGAAGCCGCCATTTTGCAGACGATCATGGCGCGTTTTGTTTACAATCCGGGTCTCTGACCATGGCTGGAGCAGACGATATAGCGATTTTGTGTTGGTTTGCGGAAGAGTCGAGTGGTGCTTCAGAGGCTATGTCTCAGTGAAGTGACTTTAGTTTCGATTCTGTCAATATCTCATGTGTGCTCGCACAAAAGTCAGCTAGATCACAGAAAGGGCCGACTGACTATTTTAGAAATTATCTATCCCATATCATGTTTTGTTCATTTTCTATCCCGTTCTGAGACAACGCTTAGATATATATGTAGGCTATATACAAAATGGGAATGGGAGCCGTGTAACACTGGGGCAATTTTAGGATACAGATGCTGCTCCACTAGCTACGTGTAGGCTTATAAACGACACTTGCTGTTGCGAATATTGGCTACATGTAGGGCTTATAATATGAAAATATGAGGTAACGCTGTTTGATTTCGTCGTTTAGGGTCTTGTAACAACTGTTTCCAAGAAATGTTGGTTTTGCGTCAAACCCTCAGTCCGATCTCTCCATCCTTGTCTCCATGTAATTATGAAACGAGTCATTATTCGGATTAAGGAGGCTCGTCTTCTTCTAAGAAACCACGCCTAAAATAGCCTCCTTCCCATCACATCTTTCATCTTGTCAGGAGCCTCGAGGTTACTTTCCTGGTCTCAAGGTCTATTCAGCTTATGACTATAATCGTTTATAATTGATTAGCCCAGGAAGAGGAAGGATATCGATTGTATCGACTGCAGGCCTATCACGATGTGCATTGCTAAGCATCAACTACGGTGCATCGAACTAAAGATGCCATCGCGAAATCATAATCAATTTGTCCACGAAGATGAAATCCGTGTCCTTCGGCGATGTATTGGCAACAAACGTCCTCATTGACCTCAAGATATTATTGCTATTGCAATGAAGAAAATTCTATACAATATCATTATGCATTGTATATCTATTGCATCTATTTAAACTCTTGCTGGGATATCAGCACCTAACACATGGTTGCAGTGCACCTAAAACCTAGTTTCTGATGTCAGAAGGGTCACAAGTAGAACCTCTTAAAGACGACTGATAATTTTACTTGGGCATCGTCAGGTGGTGTACTTCGATGACGCCAGAGCTCAGTCATCGCAAACACAGAATAGAGTCCGAATAACTCAATGATGAAGGCGATGAGGACCGCTGACAATGTACGGGATAATATCACGTGACTTGATGTCACCACATGTAGGGAACATGGAAAAACATGGTTGGTGATTGATATTGTTTGCAGTGACGTGGTTCGATCGCGTGAACGAGGGGTTCCTTGACTGTATCAGAGGTTCTCCTCGCCTGGTATTGCACGTAGTTGCCCTGGGGTATTATTTCTTGAAACAATGATAAGATCCTTAAGCTTGCAAATGCTGCAGTAAACGCACTTGTTTAACTTCTGGTGGAATGACAAAAAGCGTGGTCAAGCTACAAGAGTCATTAAGTGCAGAGAATGAATTGTGGTTTGTGGCTTTGGGCGTTACCGAGATGAGGCGTCACCATGCACTGGTTGGTTAACGCCACATGTGAGCAGTTATGAGACAGTTGCCATCAATCAAACGTACGAGTACAGTGTTTTTCAAATATCGACCCTCGAGAGTTTCTTCAATAACATCTCCAGGATTCCACTCCAAAACGATGAGAATATATGTCGAGACGATTTCAGACACACATTGACTGACTTCATGGTTAAACAACAATGTAACAATGATTCAGAAGAACTTGAAATGTAAATTAAAGAAGTTCCCTTTTCAGTTAAAGGGATTTTCATGTTGTTGTCTTACATGTTTACACTAATGAATATTCTGCACACATTGGTTGTAAGATAAAGGGTCAGTGTCATATAGCATAGTAGGCCTATACATGCTTCCCGAAATTGGTGGCTTGCATTGGAACTAACTTTTTCCCCCTTGTCCGTCATTAAAGGCATCCAAGTGTGTTGGTCAACCATGACTATCTCCTTTGTCCCTCCACCATAAGGCCTAGTTTCCCCTTATGACATCACTATTTCGGACACTCAGCGCCCCATTTCTGGAAAGGTGTATATCAGTGCGGGTGCCGAACAGTCCATACACCAGTGTAGTCATATCGCGGTGATGTGACGTCCGTTGCTGGACAGCCGAGCGTTCAGTAGGCCTTTAATAGTGATAGCCTCTCTTATCAGATTGTTGTCATTTCTGTATCGAGATAAATTCCGCGGTTGAATAAAACATGAATTTTCCACGCCTCTCTCTTCATTATAAAAACCAAAACAACAAACTGAAAACTCAAGTCATGTTTCATTTGAAATGCAGTCATTTCATGATTTAGCCTACTAGCACATGTTTCCTTGCGGGGGAGTTGGCATGCATAAATTCCACAAATCGCAAATTTTAGTACACCACCCGTTGCTGTCTCCGTGTGAGTGTGTGGGTTCGTTATAAATATTAATGAATATCATGTTGACTGTTATGGGCATATTGAATTAGTTTTCTATCATGTTTTCAAATTCATTTGCAGAATGTCAAAATAAATACAAGTACGCAATTTAATTGGATTGAATCCAATTTGACCTCATCGCACGACCACGCACAAAAAACAGCACATCAAGGTTATTTTTTATTCATTAGAAGTACATGTACATGGAATGTAGATCTAAAACCCTTTTTCATTTCACTTTGCTACCAAGAACACACTGCAGAAGTGTGTAATCATACTTGATAACAGCAAGTAGGCCTATGGATTTACATGTATAATATGTAGGGCCTTTGTCTTTTCTTCCGTAACAGCCTCATGGGCCCTGACAAATAAATTGAATTGCATCGTGTAGGTTTTAATTGTGTGCCGTATTCACCCGCACCGATACGCTTGTGTTATTATTATCGTCCTATTGTTATTACGTGTGGCTATTTGGGCTGTGTTGGTGACTGTATAACCAGACATACATAAAGAACCAAAGCGTTCAGGTGTGTTTTATGTATGCTCTGCTTTCACGAAGCTGGGGATTCCATATTTGCGCCGTGAGCAGGATTTGAACCTGATTTCTTACGGCCGGACAAGTGAACCTGTTGGTTCCTGCCCCAGTATCGTTCGTATCCTGTCACAGGATGAGAATGGACGAATTCGTGGTGCTGGCATACTTGAACGCGCTCTCCGATTTCAGTTTCCAAGTTTGTCAAATAGGCTTATTTGTTATTATCATTGTGTACACCCAATCGGGATGTTTTGTTGATTGTGAATAAAGCTTAAAGCAGACATGTACATATTTTGCTATCTTTCAGTTTTTACCAGCACCAGACAAACATAGTGTTTTTGTCATGGTACACTGGACATATGTGACCCTTCACAGCAAAACCAGGCGCATGTCGCTCTGAGCTTGGAAGGTTGAGACGGACTGTTTGTTCATTTCTCTGTTGTCTGCCTTTTGTGAAATATGAGCACATCAATTTCTTCCATGATCTCCTGGTGTCATTTAGGCTCATCTTCTGATCGATATGCGCCTGGTTTTGCTGTGACGGGTCGCATATGCTGCTACGAAAATCTCGGTGATTTCAGCCAAGTGCTGCCATAAATATTATCGAAGTTTTCACCAGAATTCACTACATTATACAAATCTATTCTTATAATTGCGTACTTTGATTTATGTATTTGTCACAATCACAATCATCTTCGAATTGCTGAATTGTTTCAATGTTATGATAATAAAAGAATGAAAATAAATTGAGGTCAGGTGCCATCGTGTCGAGTTCGTATCAACATTGGATATTTATCAATCTAAATTATAATTATGTTTCAATATAAAAATCATCCATATGTCACGATTTGTTATAATCGAAATACTGTGAAGGTAATTACATGTATCTACTCTCGTCCCGGATCTTCGCCGTCTTCAGTCGATCGCTCATGCAGACTTTCTTTGCCAACCTTAATGGCAGAGGCCCAAACTGACGAGTCACGAGAAAAGTTCAACAACAACATGACATTCTGGTACACTATCAAACATTGTTGTTGTTTCTGTACTATTGAAAACTCATAACTTAACCTTAGCAGGACTGAAAGCTGGTAACTTTATTGACATGATTGACCTGAATATTGAAAAATCAGATTTAATCGGTACTTTGGAAAGTTTCGAGGCCTATTAGCACCTAAACAAACGTATAGCACATGTATTTGACCTTTCTAATCAATCAAGCCTGGTGTTAGTTGGAGCAGAGCTTGAACTCGTGCCAGCATAGACTTGATTGCATATTACAAGGAAAGCATCAATATTGACTTGCTCGACTAAACAGGACCCATGGCGACCTAGACAATGATGCCCTGCAGTAAACAAGGGGCACCTGGATAAACTATCAGTAAACATTGTAGCTTTCCATATTGTCTAGACTTCAAAAAGGCTTGTGGTATTCGACTCGATGACTCGACGACGCGATGGCTCGATGACGCGATCGTTGCTATGGACTTTGCTAAAATACGGAATCCCATGATCCTGGTCTCCGGGCTACCGCTGCAACAGCAGAGGTTTTAGCTCGGCCTTCCCATACCCAGCTACGGTATGTAGAAGGATGTGCCCCCCCCCCCAGCCATGGCCACTGAAGATTGGTCCCCGCGATTGATTTTGATATTTAAAGGACTCGCGGAAGTTTCATAGCATGCAAAATGACAGGAGATTTAATTGACAAACAAGCTTCTAGTGGCCAATGTCAGATGTCATGTGGTAGTCTGTCAACAATCGGAATTTTGCATATGTGCAGTTTTTTAGACTCAGTCACTCAGTCCCTCTTCCGCCCCTTGACATTGCCCCCCCCCCCCTCCCCCAATACATCAGCCCCTATACATGCTTTCCGAAATTGGTGGCTTGCATTGGAACTAACTTTTTCCCCCTTGTCCGTCATTAAAGGCATCCAAGTGTGTTGGTCAACCATGACTATCTCCTTTGTCCCTCCACCACAGGCCTAGTTTCCCCTTATGACATCACTATTTCGGACACTCAGCGCCCCATTTCTGGAAAGGTGTATAGGACATTTAATATTGCCGTGCTGAACGGATATCCAGAGCCAACCTTGTCTCCAGGAACTCGCGTGTCATTTTAACATTGGAATTTCTGCTCGTAAAGAACCTGGGTAGGAGGTTGATCTGAACCAGCTATATTTAGGTGTATTCAGCTGTATTGACGGTAAGCTTGCATAGCAACATGGCGCATGGTTTTATCAAAAATGCGAACTTGTAGGAAACGAAAAATGGTCGGATTAGATACGGTGAAAACAGCTGGAAAGGGGTTGGTAATGATCGGTTCTTTTTTATTTTCCTCCACTTATGATTCTATGTATAAATCACAGTCCAGGCAGTGATATTCTTTAAAAAGATTCCAACTTGATCGCGTCATCGAGTCATCGCGTTGTCGAGTCATCGAGTCGAATACCACAAGCCCTTCAAAAATAGAGACACGGTAAGTACTCGATTAATCGGTGGTGACCCAGTTGTGTATTTCCGAAAGTTTGTTGGCCCTGCAGGAATATCTGCTCTGAAAACAGATGAAACTGTAACTTGTTTCATAAATGGTAAATGAAACGCAAAATCTATAAAGCTATCACCAGTTTATTTGTACGTCAACTACGAGCAGACATCTTAAATTGATGGCAAATAGCAACTTTCTTATCTCGAACAAATCCCTACAGAAGTTCGACCTCAAGTAAAAGTGATTTTATCGTCGAGTTTAACTTCCAAGGAACTGATTGATTAAGTTGGGTGCTATGAGAGTTTCATAGGAAGGTTTTGCATCGCCCATCAATTGTATCTTTCGCAGCCCATCGATTCCGTCGTATTCGCTATAGAGTAGTACATGTATCTTGGAGATTGCGGGAAGATATAGCAGCAATCAAAATAACTCACAACAAAAGGCTGGTGTTAACATGACCTGCACGAATCACTATGGTTCGTTACACCACCTTACACCCACTTACATTGTCATAATGACGCAACACTTCTTCGTATTCTTCGTAGTTGTTACGTTTGCTGGTTCGTTGAGAAAGTCAACACAGACAACAATGTATTTGACCTTTCTAATCAATCAAGCCTGGTGTTAGTTGGAGCATAGCTTGAACTCGTGCCAGCATAGACTTGATTGCATATTACAAGGAAAGCATCAATATATTGACTTGCTCGACGAAACAGGACCCATGGCGTCCCAGACAATGATGCCCTGCAGTAAACAACGGGCACCTGGATAAAATATCAGTAAACATTGTAGCTTTCCATATTGTCTAGACTTCAGAAATAGAGATACAGTGAGTACTCGATTAATCAGTGGTGACCCAGCTATGTATTTCCGAAAGTTTGTTGACCGTGATGGAATATCTGGAAACAGATGAAACTGTAACTTGCTGGATCGTTGAGAAAGTCAACACAGACAACAATGGGTCGTCTGCATATTTCGGCCTAATGCTAAAACCGAAACAGTGACATAATCTTAACTGTCATCTTTCATCCGAAATATGTGATATTTCCTGACGAGTGTAATTAGATGAAGATGATGTAATTATTAGACAACGTACCGTTAGAGAACAACGGAGGTTACGCAGAATCGAGATACAATCCGACATCTCTCGATTGTCATAGGATGACCAATCCATTCCTTTGCGTGTTAGGTTACAACAGTAGGCTCTTTTACGCTGGTTTTTGGACATAACCCCCAGGTTGCAAAGTTTGCAAGTCAAACATGGAGGAAGGCTACTTTATGATCCAGAATAAGAAATAGTATCAAACAAGGTTTTGCCTAGGAACAACAAATTTCTTGAAGCCGAAACCTTTTTCATTAATATTTATTCAACATTTTAATTTTTTCATGCATTTTGACAGCCTAAGACAGTTTCACTGCAATTAATGCATCATTAATCTTAATCTAAGGTTGAACAATTATCACACGACCGGCTGCCAGGCGACACCTTGCTAATTGGTAATGATGGCTAAAATGACATGTTAAACATGCTGGGAATATGTTGGAAGTACCACCAGAACGCCACGAATAGAAGAGGAGAAAACAATGGCTATGAAACAGGTCCCCTGTCCCTTCAAAGGGCTTGAGGGTCAGTAACACGTGCGTGCAGGTGCAGGCCCGAAAATATCAAGTTACACGACACCGCGCCACGCCCTTTAAAACCCTTAATAATAAACCCTTCCAGGCACATTAAGTTTTCAAGTTTCGCCATATTTAATTTTCTCCATCCCATGAAATATCTTTTTGCCCTCATCACCCTGGGGGTTATGTCATCCACTTGTGGCCCTTAGTTAACAGGGTTTTCCGGGTAGCCCGAATGGACAAAGGCCAGGGCGGTGATGGATTTGAGACCCTTCCTAATGGAGTGAACCCTTGCGAAGATAATTATGCCCTCTTGCGATATGTTGCGTGCTTTTAACCTTAGATAGAATTACATTTGAACCATGGCTTGGGGTCATGCAGTCCAGCACCCTCACTTTACAAAATAACATAAAAAATAATTTTATTAAACTCGTGTAATTGAAATGAATTAAAATGATTATTTTATATATAATTTAAAGCTCATTCTTTCTAGTTCTAGTGACAGTGGCAATGTTTAACTCTGTCCATCCGACCATGTCATACATGTAACCATTTTATTGAGAAGATAATTGAACATGAAATTAGTTGATAAACTCTGGAACAGAAGGAGGATCTGAGTTCTTGTCAGCGGGCAACAGTCTACACAAACTCAATCTGGGTATTGTTTTCTGTGAGATTTTTACTCCATCGCAATTTTCACCGAATATGCCGTTGATCGAACATGGCGCTTGTTACTGTTAAAATCGAACCATTGACATGAATGACGCATTTTTAACTCTGATTTCTTAAGCAATTGCACTTCCTGTTACAGGTGTATTCCGTTGTATTTTTGTGGGACTAAATTGTACTTAGTGTCTTCTGCGTGATCGTAAATCATCTTTTAAGTAATGAGAAAGTCTTATGACGCATACAAAACGAATATTCCAGAAGATAAGGAAAGCGTGCATATGTCTAATTAGCACATGGCAAGGTTCCATTTCTCAGTGAAACATGCTCAAAGTACGTTCTAGAAAGGAGGAAGTAAATCCTAATTTTACTCAAGCCGAGTACAGTCTTGGGAAACCTTGGCCTCTCCAGGACCCTCAGCCCTGCTGCGTTGCTGTTGAGTGACTTTCATTTCACGCTAAGTTGCCAGACTATAACTAAACATCTTCTGCAGACTAACGAACATTTTGTACAGGTGACTGCATAATCCTCACCTGTCTGATTTGTTTACGTCTCTTGAGTTACTCGGGTGTATCCTTGGAAAAAAACTAAGGTGATCAGAGAAGATGGAGATGTGCGCATGCGCACTCTGGGATAGAATCTGATTGGAGCATGGGGAAATCGATTGAAATCAATGGATAAGTCAACACTCGGTCATTCATGCTTGAGAAATGTTTCACTTTTTGTTGCCGAATCTGTTGGTCGAGAGAAATCACGAACTGAGAAAAAAAGTTTCAGGCTTGCCGTCATGAAAAAAAAAAACTAGTTGAAAGAGCGAACTACTTCTCCGCCCTGAGCAACTTACAGACACACATGCCTTGATAAAGTGCATGCCGATTGTACATGTATTTAGGCTTACATGTATATAGGCGTACATGTACGTGTGCAGAATGCCCATGATGCAATTATAGCTTTTAGAAATTTCATCAGCTTCGTCAAAATGTTTCAATTCAGGAAATATTTTATCTATTTCTGACGACGCCCATTGATTTCAATCAAATTCATGAATTATTTGCCTTCACTCACAAATCATCTGCATGCAGATTAACCGTGCAATACTTGACAATATTGTATTGATCGCTTTATCGATCCTGCATGTTTCGACCAATCAGGACACTTATGCTTGTTTCCAATGGTCATGGTCAGATTATGCAAATGCAAATGGTAATTGCCGTCGAATATCAACTGCGTAGTTATGACGTCACTAAACTTGCATTATATTTGAGAAAACCGTTTGAAAGCTGCACGTACACGTACAGGAATTCGTTTGCAAATAATAAAAAAATGAGAGTAAAACATGAGCAGGTTGACAACTTACTTCAGATGACAGACAATTAAAAAAAAATCTAAAATATTTGAAATTGTCTTACCAATCCGTCAATTTATTCCATTTTATTTCTGCGGTTACTCTCTACTACCAATATGTGACTCATATTTGCATGATATGTTCCTAATATAGCAAGGTGGTGCTTTTATTGGAGTTGCATGACTAATTAGCTACGTTGATCAGCTCTGAAGATATACATGAATGTTTTTTTCAGCCAACCTTTCAACGAAGTTTGCCTAAGTATGGGTCTAAAGTTATCACTCTTCTGAAATCGAACGATCTGCACTCCTGAATATTACTGCGGAACTTTACCCCAAGATTTCTCAATTCTTATGAGGTATTTCCCTGCTTTTCACAAACAAAGACTGATCACAGCCAGCACAATTCGAGATTTGGCCAGAGGCCAGTCTGATATTCTCGAAACGCAAATCTTTAAACCTTTTCTTTGGAAGGCTTCTCAATATTTTCCGATAAGCACGATTTATATCGCTAAATGTGATAGCTGCAGAGAAAAATATTATATTGTTTATTTTTTGGTACTACGAGATTGGAATAAATGCATGTTAATTGTAGTACTACACATATACACAATCATGTAGGCCTATACATGACTAATAGGTTATGTCACGTAAATAACAAGTCACCAAAAATCGTTTCCTGATGCTGCGGGTTAGTTTACTTTTATTTTTCAAATTCGAAGATAAAACTTTCCTCAAAATCTATAGCGCGTGCCTGATCCACTGCATTTTTATATTGTTACAAAAATCAACTCGAGCTGCGGCACTCGTCTGCATGCCACATCAATGCAGCTGTGTGGAAGCCCACTGTAACTTTGCTCTTGAGAACAAGATCAGACGTGCCAAAACATCAAAAGATTGAGGACAACTTGCGTAATGCGGAATGTGCAAGTCTCCGCCTGCAGGAGCAACTTCAAATTACCTGGATGGACGTTTGACTGAAAATTATAATAATTTATTCTGGTTTATTCATGATAATTTGTCATAGGCCTATAAATATATTCCAAAATGTCACTAGGATGCTTTATTTGGCTGTGCCGTAACGGTATTTTCCACTTTATACTCGCCGTGGACTTCATCAATGACTGACAAAAATAAGGATGATGAATCATGAGCAGAAAATAACTATCATGTTGCATTATTAATCACCACCGTGTCCGTAATAACGTTCCTAAATTAAGATATCAAGAATCAACTTCATTCTTGCGCCAGAAATTGCCGTACTTTTTATAGGTTTGGTTTCACTTTGTGTTTTACTATTTAGTCATTGGGGTCAACGAGTTGGGGTAATGGCTGTTGGGTTTGGTCAAAGTTGTTTTGCCAAACATGAATGATATAGTCCTTAGACTATTGCCAAACCACACCGATACTTTACATGAATACTGGTGCGAGAAAATTAACTTTTAATGAAATAACTCTCGGGCCGGGACTTACACCAGGCACGCTCAAGTAAAAATCTCTGATCTAATAGGGTATTATCTCATCTCATTGCTGACAGCGTAATCGTCAAACGTACTTTCAAAGTTTTCAGAAAACATGCTAAAGTTGGCCTAAGTTGAACTGAAGTACATAAAAAAGTATCGGTAAGAGTTTAAATTTTTTCTAATACGCGACCGCTTCCTTTTATTACGATGCGGCACGTGCTTATTACGAGACACGCTCAAGCATCCGCATAAAAAGTGAAGCATTCGCGAACGGTGAAGTGTTTCCTTGTGCAGAAGCACGCTTCAAAAATAGTTTACAAAGATTTGTCATGAGTGGTAATCAGAAGAGAAAAAAACTAAAATTTTACAAATTGGCATCGAATCAATCTGGCGATAGTCCAACCTGCTTGGACTTGTCTGCGGATTGAATAGATGCAATTCTTTTTTTGTATCTTACAGTCGCTAAGATTGTTTTCGCTGGCCATCATTCCCGGGCATGTTTTGGCAGGACTTGAATCATCACCTGTGGCCATTGTTCGTCTAGAATTGATACGTTCTCCTTCGTAGACAACATCTCGACTCCAAAAACTGACAAGTTTTAAAATAACCGAGTGAATAAGTGCGCCTTAGGGGTTCCGATGACTAAAACTGTTTTCGGTATTGTTCCGTAATAATGGCGCTTGAAATGGTGAGAAGATGGAAGATGGAACACGCCCGGGGGCGCAGTCTCCTAATCCGTTCTCAGACAGATTTAATTGCGATGAGGGTGACAGGCCACAGGTGTGACGACCACAATTTGACCATGGGCTCCGGCAGTGGGCAACGTCGCCACAGAGGATGCGACAAGCCTGAATGTCTCCAATCTAACTCTCATGATGCGTCTACATGTACAGGGGTGCTATTACTGATGAGATGTAACTTGAAAACATTTGTTGGTCCAGATTGGGCATTCAAATAATATACAACACCAGTTGATCGACTACATGCACGTATCAGAAGAGAAAGAAACTATGTATACGTGTAAGCGCAAAGTTACAATTTTACCAAACGAATGCGATGAATAGATGATTATTCTTCATATTCTTTCAGATGCACTGTAAAACACGGTTTCTTTTCCATTGCGGTATTGCCCACCGATAATTATTTGAGTCATTGACTTTTTTTAAGCTGCTTTGACGAAATGGAGAATATTGCGCAGAATAAATTGCTTCGTGAACTTATAATAAGGTCAACTTTAAAGATCACTTTTAAATCATGAGATTGTTACGAAATCGGTTTCGCTTTTTGGCAGACCAGGCGTCTGTCGTCCATGCATTACATATTCTTATGATAATGTTTATCATGACATTATTTCTCTGGTTGTTTTCGAAGCAATTATTTTGAAGACAGGTCTTGCGCAGAATACATCATCTCGAAGATAATGAAAGGGGCAATACAGGTCACGATAGAATCAGAAATTTGGCAAGATATTTCATACTTGCTTTCGAAATAATTGGTTTTGTTTTGAAGAAGGCAAAGTGATGCGCAGATGACATGGCTTCCCAAACATAACAGTGATAACGACGGGTCGTTTGGAAAGGTCATCCTCAATCATATCGAGTTCAAATCGCTTTTTGGCATGCACATGTATTCATCGGGCGATTTTACTTAGAAAAAAGTGTAGCGCACGGTAACCTATCGGATGTAAACAATCATTGCACTTGGCAGCGATCCATGGGGAAGGTGATGATCGCGTTATATTGTTATGTCCAATAAAAGACGTTTACATGTTTGTATACATATCAGGAAGCATTGAAAAGGGGAAGTGTCGTTGTTGCGTTCTCGTTTTTTCCTCAAACGAATGATGGTACATGTATACCATGTTTTCTTCAACTATACCGGTGAAGCGTTTTTGTCTGTTTCCCATTTGTAAGGGCCGCCAACAGCCAAGCAGACACCATGCATTCCCCAAAGCACTAAGGGGAACAGTCAGAAACTGTATCGCACGATGTGCCAATTCTTCAGCCCAAGAATGACCATCGCGTCTATTCCTCTGTACGTCTTTTCACTGGCCTGGTTGTCGTCTAAAAACTCGGGGGGATTCCCAAGTTGCCCAACTCCGTCGGCGTAAAATTAATTTATGTTGTATATTTTTTTGGTTTGTTGTCAAATGGCGTTACTATTGTCGCCATATCGCTGACCATTTATTTGTAAATGTTATCGGTTTCGTAGATCTATTACAGGGTGTCTCAAAAATAATAAACCGCATGCAATGGAGTATATTTCTATGATCATGATATACATGTATTTGCCATATACGAATGAAGCGTGGTACCTAAAAAGCATTCGGTCGAGATTGTGAAAAGAAAGAACATGCGATATTGTCTCCATGTACTCCAAGAAAATGTTAATCCCTACAGCTGACCCTAAATATTTCTAAGCGCCTTGCCGCGGGCCGATCCGCCTCAGAATTGGTGTAATAAACACCGCCAAAAAGATGAAAGAGATGAAAGCAACGTTTGGTTCTGGGACCAGTAAAACATACGCCACAAACATTCCATCAAACATCTTTTTATGTGGCACCTGATGATCAAAGCTAGACGTACAAAAAATCCTTGCCTCTCAGGTATAACCCGTATATCATGTTGATACGGAGCGCTCTTTTGGACCCACGAGAAGCCAGGGCCAAGGTTCTGACTGCATGCGCAGACCGCGTGGGGTAGTTATAGATCTGGCAAGAAACCGTGTCGTCCATTACTTTACATTTGTTGAAAGAGAGAGGTTCTGGAAGAAGCCTGATTCATGGCCCTGAATATAAGATGTTTAGCTGCCACCCCAGGCTGCTACCTTGGGAAAGATTTTCTGTATTATGTGACCGAGGTTCAGCGAACTCTCCTCACCTTGAAGAAGTCTTAGTCACCGGTAAAGACTACAAAATCATCGATACTCACTTCTCGATTCAATCACAGTAGCTTTTCAGCCCTAGCTGGAAATATCTGAGTTTAATTTTGCCTCTACTACAGAACCTTTGAGCAACGCACTGTGGTGGAATAGAACAGGCCGTATCAATGATATTCTGCTGACTTTGTTATTGCGTAATGTCCTATATTTTCAAAGTAACGCAGTTTCTTCGCGTGAGTCAGGAGTGTTACCAAACAAACGCCCACCGCAAACGCGCGTTATCTCTTAAATATAAGAACATGGCTCTTTTCAAGTTCCAAGTCAACTTATTAAATTTGTGACAAAGAGTTATCTTGTGTAAATGACACGTTGTCAAGGAAATTACACAATGACCATGTTATTTATAGCCAAATTCAATGAAATGAAAACAGAACGTCCTCCTAACACGATCAAAGAATTTTGATAACATTATGATACTGTTTGCCGATCTTATCAAAATGGCATTGACTTTTTGGTAGACAATTGTATCCTTTTGTTGGCAGCTAAGAGGATGTTAAGAGTCGGCGTCTCGTTCGCAATTGATTCAACATATTTTGTGAAGATTGGTGCGAGAAATTTAACTTGTTGCGTCTGGTGGGCGGCAGTGTTATCCTCTGCTAAGAAAACGGGCTTGTACGTCGTATAATCAAGCCTTTCTGCATAAAACCATCATCAGGTAAAATATTCCAAAGTTCAACCGCTTCTCGCAAGACCGGGGTGATATAATATCAGGGCATCCTATAGTTTTCCTTTAGTTTGCAATCCTTTCTCTTCATGAAAAAGAGTCTAAATCGCCAGATACACGCGATTTGTTTGATTGTGTAAAGCCATTTGCTTACATGCTTGCCTTTTTTCACCAAAAGTGCCGTTAGCAAATAAAACGAGCATGTTTTCATAATTTGACAACACTGTTTGACCCGAGGTGAAAGGTACACCAGCAGTGTATCATAGGCCTTCAGGATTAAGAAGAGCAAACATTCGAATAGGCTATGCCAAGTCTTCCTAGCCGATTATCTGCCAACACTGCAATGGTTAGGTCAACAACACCATGTTACTTCGGGCAAGGAAATGTAATGAAAATACACTGCCGCGCACGTCGTCATTTTGCCTTAGGTGAAACAAGTGGATTTTTGTTGGCATAAGTTTTCAGGAGTAGCTATATGTCTTCAGGTCGCTGAACTTGGATTGCTGAAAGAGATTTGTAACGCGCAAGGGGCAGTTCAGGTTATGTCCCTTATACTACCTTGAAATGAACCAATGCGCTATACAAGCTCATGACGATGTTGAAACTGCAGTTTTCGTTGCGATTGCTGATACCATCGGGCCAATAAAGGTGAGGACTGGTGACAAAAAATAACAAGCATTCCCGGCAGCGTTACATGCACTTTTCTCTTGGCATCAACTGGCTTTCCGTTGTAGGTGCCTGAACTCTCTGTAAAACGATAAGGTTCAGTTTCCTCGTTAGTACTTTGGTTTATTGGCCAATGCCAGTTTGGCCTCGGTTATTGGTCAGAAGGGTATAAGTTTACATATATCAGTTACAGAGATGATCAGCAGAAAATGCAGCTTAAAGAAATGGTGCATTCTTGACGTTTTGGTACCGAGGTCAATTATACATTTGCTTACTACCTGTGTACGATAGTTTGGTCATCGGGTTACTTTGGTAGCGTGATACCCTTGTGGTGAAAATTCTACTCAGCTGTAAGTTTGGCTTTGGATTTCAGTTGCTTCACTGATATGCTGAAAGGCAACTTTGCATTCTAGACATTTCTGCTGAGGTCATCATTTACCATTGCTCGCTCCGAACGCGGCAAGGTGGTTTGGTCGGTAAAATTCAACTCTTGCCCATTGACTGACCTAGTACGACATTTTCATGCTTGTAGCCTACGTACTCAGTTGATTCGTCATCGAGAAAAAAGTTGGGTAATACCGTAGTGGCGCGGAAATTTACAAAACGAAAGCGAACTCCGATTGTTGCACGTGGGAGTATGAATTCGGCAGCATCACACGCGGGTCCACAATCTATCGAAAAGTCTCTGAATTGATCTGGTTTCGTTTTGGATTCTTCTTTGCCGGCCGATAAAGGTAAAGGGCTGAAACTCGGTCACATGTTCTCCCCGTATTCTGTCCTCAAATTTCAAGCAGAGAATGTGCTGAATTTATCTCATGCTGGCCATAGCAACCCCTTAAACAATTTAGAAACTTCAGAAGGAAAGGGTTTAAACCGATCATGTTTTTTTAGCGATTTTACAATTAGCTCTCATGTTACTTTACGAAAAGGGCCAAAATGTGACAATACCCCTGAGAGTTACCTGTACCTGACAATATCCTGGCGGGTATACCCCTCGCCATTGTGTTGACAAATGCATCCGTTTAAAAAGGTCGGAACCCTATCTTGTACACATGCATTGAAAAAGGTCCGAAACCCGATGAAGCATTTTTTCGCGAGAGTTCATATTACAAGCAGGGAAAGGGCTGAAATATTGCATGTTGGCCACGGCAACTCGCTCAGATTCAGCATCCAGCACAGATTGCTGTGCTCGACAACTTCCAACTCATTGTTGGTCCATATCCGGACGCGCCAATTCTGCGAGGCATCCCTGGCCCTTTTAGGCTAGGAAGGGCACAGAACCTTTCTTTGGCCTCAAAGGTCCGAAATACTATACTATATTTGTGATGCGTATACATGTAAACGGCGAGGCTTTCATAATCCTTGAACTATCAGTTGAATTGCTTAAATGGTGAAATTACTGTACTGCTAGAAGAGGGGCACACGTAACACTGCACCTTGCGCAACCCTTTTTATTTAGAAAAAGGACCACTTTCGCATGAGTTGGCCTTAGCAACGCTGGACGGAATGGGGGCAGGTACATTTGCGTTGCAAAATAAACTATTTGCACTATCTAGCTCTTTTGAAGATGATTAACACTGGCCACTCACTTGACGCAACTAAGATATACCTTCAGCTGCGGCCGCTTTGGCAAACCTTCAACTCTGGCGTCATTTCTTAATTTAGCGCCTCTGAAAATATTTTTCTTCCAGAGGGCAAATTCATCTAGGGGCCACTCTCACTTGCTGCTGATACCCTGGTGTAAAGCACTTTTAACCCTTTAAGCAGCTCTAGCGGTAATTTATGATCATGCAGGGCCGTAGCGGGGTCGTGTAGCGGTGGCAAGTGCCCCGTCCCCGTATTGATCACTTGATGAAAAATCGTGTTTTCATGCTGATGGAGGATAAAAGAAGGGTTTGCTTGTTCCTTTCGATGGGGGATGCACGTCCATAAACGAGGCTACCAGTAAATTGACCTAGAGTTTCCCTCTTGCGTGTGCCCTTGGATTAGCCTTCTTAAGTTCTGCTGTGAGTTATCATGATCATACCACAAACAATAGTCTGTCATGCGGCGAGACACGGAACTGTTGGTCATAATGGGGCTTCCCGCAGGTGAAGCTAGGTGGCTTTTACCGGCAAGTCACCTTTGACTCGGGTCAAGAATCGTTGGACATGATCAGAAGATAGAGTTTGGCGTCAACGAACACGTAAGGTTCCGTCTTAAGTTCGTTATATGGTTTAGTCAAGGACAATCGTCCACAGATATTCATGACATTTATCCAATGGCCTTCTAAAACTCAAATGTTTCATAAACGACACTTATAACACAAACAACTCTCGAGTCTCCGGTGATACAGAAAAAAACCTTTTTATTATTGAATTCACCACGATTTCCTCTTGAGGTGACACAGCACAAATAAGGAATATTATTCATAATCTATGGGTTGAGTCACTTACAGTCAGATACAGCTGAGGATCACTGCTTCAACAACCACTTGTTGCCCAAGATCCAAATTGTCTGACCCTTCCAAGGACGCGCATCTAATGACAAACCAGTTGCGGTTCCCTTAGGACATTAGAACAGATAAATCAAAAGTATACTTAATCTCTTGGTCGAGAAATCACAATCAAATTGTCGCATTGCCAAAATGACCTATGATTTGGCCACGTGCCGTCTTTGTCAGCCGAATTCTAAAATGAGATGTGACTCATGTTTCCTGATTGTCCCAGAGAGACAGATCGCGAATGATTTGATAATTGCGCCTAAGAAAAAAACCATTGTCCTCGGTCGACTGCCCCAGGCCAGTGGGCCGGCGATGGGTTGTAGCTGATTGAAAAACTTCCAGGGAAAGTCGCAAGCAAATTTATCACACCAAGATATTTATGCTGTCTTGGTTGCCCTGGGCATTAACTGATTAAACTTGCGAAACGTTTTCCGAGTTGAGTTCCGAGACTGTTGTGCGTAATTAATATGAAACTCATATCATACTTCTCAAGTTCTGGAGGCCTTTTACGACTGGAAGCTAGAAGCCATCTACGTCAGAGGCTCATGGAATCTTCCTTTGACTCACTGAATTTGGCCCTAATTGACAATAAGCCGGTGTAATCCTGGTGTATTTCGATGTGTCATTGTTCATCCTCCATCCTGTTCTGCAACGAGGATCCTTCTGGGAACCACAGAATGACATAGTGCAGCATCCTCTGTACTCTGCTTCAGCAAATGAAAGGTTGCACTGTTGCATCACATTGGTGTCGACAATATTTGGAAAATGATTGCTTATTTGTCAGAAAATGATAGTAAGCCACTGAAAATTAAGTCAGTTCATGCTCTCAGGACGGACTTAGTTGCCAAGATATCAAGCACTCGTCTTCACTGCTCGTCTTCTTTACTTTGTGTACTGCATGTACAAATCAGTGAACATTGCATGTATACATGTGCACCAGTCGTGCATGTACTCCCAAATTTTAGCTGCTTCTGATGACCAAGTGCAGCTAGAAAAGGTTAACGCATGAAGGTAGAATGAGGTATCAGTAGCCACGGTTTAATTGTAGCCCTTGCCTATGATATTGATTGATATCTCCATGCATCAAACAATGCAGGGGCTACAAATAAACCGGGGGTACAAATACCCCATTCTACCTTATAATTGACCGTTGATATTTGATTGTCGCGTGTTATTCAATATCAATTTGTGTCTGGCATTTGTGACATAAATCACAGCATTAGACTGATGTGTGGTCTGACTGCGCTTTATATGATCATAGGAGATTAATAAATTATCCAGCGATTCATTATATCGAGGAACAGCTGGAAAAGAGATGATAGAATATTGGGGAAAGTTGATTTGGATTTTCAGGGAGGTAACTGATCTTATAATCACCAGAAAACACTATATATGACTTCAACGAGACTGGCTGTTATTAAATGTCATGGTGAGGATTGATTTATCGCGGTAGGACACCCGAGTAAATACTTCGAGGGTGTTTTGTCGATGGTCTTGGTCGTGGTTGTCCCCAAATAATAAGTCTTCCTTTGCAATGTTGTCCAGTACGAGTCCGTATAATTGAAAGTATTATTCTTCGCAGGTTGAGATTCCTCCACCTGAGATGTTGGGTGAGGGAAACGGAAGGAAAGGCATGATTCACTGATAGGCTTCACCATGATGACGTTTACTGTCCGCCGAGTGAAACTATCGACGAATGGATAACTTTCGGTATTGCCATCGGAAGGTCAAGGCCGTTCCGACCTGTTGAATCAAACTGGTCTAGACGGACGAGACAGAACTACTCCGCGTCTAGACACATATTATTGTATCAGGTCCCTTAATAGACTGGTAGTCATGGAACTCCGCCATTAAACATGCACTGTAAGCAATTAATGGTTCGCCACAGCCAAGATCGATGACTCTAAGCAATTTCAAGGTCGACCAGAAGCCATTTGTTCTGATGGGATTCGTTATATCGAATGAGATACTTGGCCATTTCTGGCAAGATGAGTTATCCGACGACACTCATAAAGATCCGTTCCGATGTACTTTCGTGACCTAAGACAGGACCTTCTTGCCAGGGGCGCTCACTGCAGGGTTGCCATCGCTAGCTTTATGCTTGAGGTTAAAGTGACAAGACCCATAGAGCTCTAATCGACAGTTTTACTTAATATGATATACATTGTGTATCGTTGTAATTCTTGATGCCTGGCCTTATAAAGTGCTAAATGATTATTGCAAGAGAACAGATTTCATCCGACCAATAGCCCTGTTAAAAACAATATTCGCAAGAAGGTCTTTAATTATAAATAAAGTATATGAAAATATTATCTTACAGAGTTGCCGGTTCCATAAGTGAGTGGGCCGTCATGTTGATCGAAACCAAATAAACTAAATAGCCACCACATTGTTTGTTTAACTCTCAGATTGCCTTAATGATCGTACTTAATGATTATACCAATCGCACAATACGAGGAAACCTGGTGGCTGCTACTTTGGTTGTCCACAGTTTGTAAAGTTCATTCTTTCTCATTTAGTTGCCCACAAAATGCAGTACAGGAACCATGGACTTACAGTTGTAGTGAAAATCTAGTAGCCCGTTTCGGTCAACCGAAAATCGACGAACGTGGTAGGGGGTCGCCGCTGCAGCAATGTACAGTTGGCTTCAACGGTTATTTGGTTAAGAGGCTTTCAACCCGTTGAGCTTTATATAGTTATTTTGGAAAATGTCAGCGAATGTTGGCATTTATAAATACTTGATTGAAGTCGTTGTCTGCGAATTCGCAGACATGATGAGAGTTCGTTTAATTAATTGTTGACCAATTAAAAATAAACTTGGTTGGTGTCCGTCATCGATATTTATAGCTACATAAGTATCACCCCTACCCGTGTAGCCTTGCGAATGGACTGTCTGTTTGTTCGTCGCGTTCGAACACAGGCCTGTCCTTCCTTCCGACAGAACTTGGTTGTTGGAACCTTGCCATTATTTTTCCGGGAATGCCTAGACTTCCGACGACAAACATAATCTCGCTAATTTCAGACGGTTTTCCCGGTTTATTTACACCAGCAAGTTAATGTAGTCTTACAAGTTTGCCAACGCGTCGAAAAATAATATGAAATATAAATGACACATGCCATAATCTTTCCTTCTTATTGAAGCACAGGCCCGGGCAAGTTGGCTTATGTTAGCTCAGTCACCAAGATTCGATATCGCCATCATGGCTCTTAAATAAACTTATTTTCTTGTAAATCGCGATTAGAATAATATTATTGCAGCACGTTTGTATTGTTCGGGACGTTTTGTTGATGCACAGGCTAAGGTTCATTAAATTCATGAAAGGAAGTGGATGACAGACGACAGCAATGACGTCATCACCTTGCGGGACAAGTCGTTGCTAATGAGGTAGCGATCAGGCCAATTCAAATGACAGATAAATATTATGATTATTATAAAAGCAAAGACCGTAGGAAGGAGCCAGGAAATCGCTTAAAGTAAAGTTCGTACGATCAATACAATGGCCATCGTGCACCTCAGTCGGTATCAAAGCAGTGATGCATCATGCCTTACGCGAGTTTTTGAATCGAAGCCTATTGCAGGCGCTATTGTTCACATGTACATCAGGGCGAAACTGGATAATTGATCTGCGCCAGACTTATAAACAGGAAATGAGAATGTGCATTTCCACCGCCCGAGACAGTAGGCTAAAGCGTGGGCGTGCGAAGTCCCTTTAAAGTTGTCCTAGCACGACGGCATTCTGGTTGTGACTTTGTCCTCGAAAGAGTGATTTGAGTTCTCTCCCCATGCAGTCATAGGTTGGACTTTTACCACAACAGCAGGAGTGTCAAACAGACGTCAAGCTCTCCCATAGGTCTGTTATTGCTTCGAAAAAGACTTTGTTAGCAATAGTTTTGGTGGCATTAACAGATTCACAAGATTCATCGTGCAACCGACGGAGATTCTGAGTGAGAACCTCGTGCAAATATATCAGATTCCGAGCAAGATTCGTCGTCAGAAGCTGTGTTTTTGTTTTGACGAGAATACTGCCATACACGTCATGCTTCCGTGTACAACCGTCCATTCGCTGCACGTTACATGTACATGTACGTTTCTTTCTTTCTTTGTCACTGTTTTTCTACGGCACGCAACCTTCGACAGTAATGAACGGCAGCCTTGCAGAATAAATTGACTATTGCATTTAATTCTTGATGTTATTAATATTTCATGGCCAATGTCGCGACGATCTAAAAATATCATGTTGACTATCAATAAATCACATTAACAACATTTCTAAGTATATCGAGCTTTGTAAAGCCGTATCCAACGGGGTTTCTCGGAGCAGGTTCAAAGAGTTTCATGCGATGATAATTTTCTTCTAGGCTGGCAAAACACTTTGGACGATTGATCGCAATTTATTTTTGGGGGTAGCAAGGTTCCATCGCTCTTCGAAATGGCCGCTAAAAACAGCAGCCATCTTGGATTTCGTTTCCGAACACCCGGCAAACGCTTTGATGACTGTTGCGCACTATGGTGACGGAAGTTACTTCTGACCAAACCTAATAGCATGCTCGGATTCGCCGGAAATTCCCAGTTGCTCTGTTTCGCAATGTGAAACGCTAAATAGATATAATATCAATTTAGACTAGGCTGAATTAAATACGCAAAAGTTAATTAACGTGTCTCACGTATCTACTTGAGGCAAACAACAGATGGAGAAGCGTTTCACATTATTCCATAATAGACTCTCAGAAGCATAAAGTGAAACACTTTCAGAGTACTCTCTCTTCAATCTTCACATTTTGGTCAATTAATGCTTCCCGTTCCCCGGAACTCATCACGATGTTGTTATTGATTCCTTCCTAAGTATCTTCCGTAAGGGGTAAGAAAGGCACGAGATGATGTTTTTTCATGCGATTTAAGTCGCTGCGACCTGTATCGATGCCATGACAGCAAGACGAGTGATTATAGTTTAATCAATCAGTCGCTGCATACCAAGCAGAATTGTCATGTAGTTAGGGTCCGTCGCAGGTTGCAGCGACTAAAATCGGTCGTTTGCGCGGCGCTTTAGTCAGATACAAATATTATGTTTGCGCAAATCTAGCGATACTTCATGGGGAGTTTGTAATAATTGCTGGCTAATACATGTAACTTATACTGAGGAACACTCATTGGTCGTTTAGTACATGCAGTCAGTACTCATTAAGTGGGTGGAATAAAACTTGCACAAGCAATTGGTACCTACATTGGACAAATTGAATATTTTCGATATTTCGCAATATCTAATCTGCATGATAACTACAAAGGAAGCGTGAGATTCCATTATTGCCGCCGGCGTTGTTAACAAAGGACAAAGTCAAGTCAAGTCAAGCCCAGGCCTATTGCTCGTTGAGGGTTCTACATTGGTGAATTATTAATATGTTATGTACCCAATTTGTTGAAACAAGCAGCTGCAAAGGCCACATATCATGACAAAGGCCTTTGTATGAATTATTTTTAGCAATGACGTTTCGGATACTGCCGACTCGGCAATTCCCCGCTCGACGCCGAAAAGGGAGTTTTTTGCAAATCTCCCGAAACGCCAATGCGAACGTCTATCGTGATCAGGAGGTCATACAATGAGATAGTCGTTCGCGTTGGTGATTCTGGGATTTGCGAAAACTCACTAAAATTGAAGAAGCATCCGCAAAACCACGGATAAGCCTATGCCTCGACTATCATGCCGCTCCTACCAAACTGCCCCTGCCTCTCGGTTGGTCAAGTCCGTCCGTCGGGGCGCGGCCCCATACATGTAGTTCAAAATGATTGTGGCTCTCCGCGTAATGCTAACCTATTCAGCGGGATGGGCTTTCGGAAGACGATACTTGTAAGTGGTGGAGAACGCCCCTGTTTGGTCGTGAGATCGATGAAACAAACGGACCCGCCGAATACCTCACCAGACAATAATGATTCCTGTTTACATTATCAGCAGACTTCTAAATCAAGACTTAGCGCCAACGCCAGACGAATCGAACGGCTGAGTTGGCGGTTTCCGGTTTGTTGTCATGGCAACGAGTAAACTGTCTGCTAACACCAAGTTTCAAGTGGTCATTTCAGTAGAAGGACGCGTTCAATAAATGATTGAGTTTTGAAATCCGTCTCAGTTGTCCGTCTGAAGCACGGATGGGCAAACTTAAAAGTTTCAATTCGTGACTGCGCTATATACAGCACAGTAGCTCAATCCCTTAGGTAGGCTCACCTCTTGCATTTTTAAGGGAATTTAGTCAGCGACTTTACTCAGTCACTGAGTTACAAAAACATATGGTGCCCATCAGCGACCACGAACTATAAGAGCTTTATCAGGTCATGGCATGAACCGCATTGAGTTACATCAGGGGCCTAGGCGGCACTTTAAAGAAGAAATAAATCGATATTTGGAATTTCATTACATTATAGACCTTTCGTTGTTCGGGTAACGTGATGTCAGCTGCTAATCACAACCAAACACCCATCCGGCGGTAGCTACTTCAATCGGCGCCGCCTGCTAATCAATGATGACATACTCAAAGCAACTGTTCTTGATGGCCACAAAAACATAACTGCGCAGCTTTTTGTCTGTGCAGGTCAAGTACTGTCACAACTTTCAGGTTGCGAAACCTGCGTGTAGTGCAAACAATAATGTTGCCACCGTTGTGAAGATCATGACGGCTCTAAACTGATTTTCATGAACATGTTAGTTCATAATGGATGAGACACATTTTAGACTCATGATTGGTGTTAGGATGGACGAAATGCACAATCTCTTTTAATAAGGACGTTCGACACAATTTAGTTCGTCTCTCGAACAAATCTAACATACATGTATTACATGTTTTATACAAAGGTACATGTTAAGCCCGAGATAAGCCACATCCAGATATATCATATTAACCAAGTGTTGTCGTGACCCAAGGG
Organism: Lineus longissimus; assembly: GCF_910592395.1. NCBI lineage: Eukaryota > Metazoa > Nemertea > Pilidiophora > Heteronemertea > Lineidae > Lineus > Lineus longissimus. Next base: position 25,271,314 of record NC_088309.1, on the reverse strand, counting down.
TGAAGTAAAAAAAGTCATACATGTAATTATGGCCGGATTAAAGAGATGAAAATAACCGCTGATAGTAACGTTGATTTTATACTGTGCACTTGATTTAAGGTGATAGTGTGGACAGCTAGTTACATACACCTGCATTTGTAGCATCATTCTTGATAGATATCGCGTTATTCATTAAAAAAACGTCCTGAAATTGTAGGGCTTATGACTTTTTACATATTTTTAATCACGGATATGATATGGTTAATGTGAGCATCTTCGTTAAACCAGTGACAGTTGAGTGACACATAAAGAAAAGCCCAAGCAAGTCTTAACTCGCCGTTTCTCGCTAAGTAAGGCTACAAATGATATCTAGAACATAATACCAGACTTAAACATAATCATGAAAACTTGTTTAATAATGATCCGGTGGCTAATGATGCCATTGTTATGCCACGTGTCGCGCAGTAGGGGAGCACGCTTATCTGCCAACGGGCCTAGGCAGGTTTGGTGTCACATAAAGCCTTTGTAATATCATGCCCTGATAACTACTAGTTTTCTTTCAAAGGTTTTATTGAGAATAATAAATATGCGTTCCCAATATCAATATTGTTCATGATTTATGCGGGCAAATTATACATAATTTGGAGCGATTATCACAACCCCCTGACACGCGACAAGCACACTCAAATAAATCTTCTTGGGTTCATCTTCTCGGAGTCGGCTTGTTTTTTAACACCATTTTGTGGGCAGTGATCGCATGTCCCAACAATACGAGAAACACCCATACTTTTGAAAAATTACCCCGGGCGCGTGACGTGGAACGCTGCTACCGTTTTTTTATGACTGTAGCGAATGCCAAACATCTTTTTTTGTCGTTTTGAAAATAATTATACCGGGTACACTTTAGAATTGATGGTTGTTCCGAATCAAATTATCACAGGTTTCAAAATTAGTATAATCTTACTTTGATATTTAAGGAGATTTTATAGCAAATCCTAATGCCTACGACTCTTCCCTGCTCAGGAGACAAATAGAGCACTTCAATACAGCGCTAGTCTGGGGGTTTACGTCTTTCATTTCTTCTCTGTCTTGTGGTACATACCACTAAACGGGATACATTTCCACTTATTTCAGGAGACGACATAAATGCGCGTCACACCGATGCAACTACATGTAGGCCTATTTCAAACCTAAATGTACATCATGACCACGCTATTAGCAGTAGGCCTAATCAGCCTGCACTTTAACTATCACCAAAATCTCCTTCACCTCGAATATATAGCATAGCCGGGTTGCGAAATACTTCGACCGTTGTCATGGTCATTTCGTGGACACGCGTACGGGAGTGTTGAAGCGGGACTTGGTTTTTAAATCAGAGCCTAGTCAGAAGATAGGCCGGGAGAAATGGAGCGGTTACTCATGTCATTGTCTTTTAATGCCCAATACATATATTTCAATAGATCCCACGCGCTCACTGGTGAGGAACGCGGCCCGTGAATAGTTGGGGAAATCATGACTCAATGAAAAAGTCAAGTTATGACAGATCATGAGAACTAAATGCGCCTTAATAATTTATCCGTGTGAAACTGATGTGATATAAAAGGAATCTATAAATCACGTGCAGCCCACGCGCGGCAACTCAAGATGAAGAGTTTGTTATGCGAAGTTGTCTCGAGAAAAAAACTCGTGCGAAAGGAAATGCGAGAACCATGGGACAGATAGGCCAAGTCCGAAACGGCGGAGTGCATGGACTGTTCAAATCCTAAGGGTCAATTTTTTGGCTCGAAAGCCCTTAGTTCACCCGACAAGTGACATTTGTTCGTCTTGTTTACATTTTGAAAATATCATTTGGATTTTCTTGGAAAGCCAACAAATCCCATTGAAATTGAATATTCATATCATAAAACTGTAAAGGTCTAAACGGTCTGTTTCAACAACTAACGATCACTTGACCCAATACAAAGGACGAAGCAAGCATCATAAACAAGATTTATATATTTTGGTCACAAAGTACACCTGAAAGGTAGAGGTATACATGTATAATTATCCTCATTGTCCCTCTATTTTAAGCTCTGGCCGAGTTCTAAGGTCCGGTAAACTTATGGCACGTTCCCAAAAAAGCCTATGTATATCTTTAGTAAACAAACCATAGAAACGCGGTCTTTATGCAGCGAACATGTTTTCTATAATTGTGGATCTGACCCCCCCCCCCGCCCGGTACCAAAAATTATCTCCCCATGGAAATCAATTCGCGTAATTACCCATTTCATTTCCGTTACAAAAAAATAATGTCATTGTAATAGTTTTGATTATGATCTTCGACCAAATTCGTCTGCACTGAATGCGTCACAACACAGAAAGTAAAAATAGACTTTGGCTATAGGCCTATTTGGCCACTGTTCAAGTATATCAACCTGTATTTCTCGGATTGAGGAAGCATTCATGTTAACCCTCGTCCTATAATAGCACAAACTCTATACGTAGTAGTTCAGTCTATGAAAATAAACGAAAAATTTAACAATATTTTCCTAATACATGTATATATGAATTACTAGTGCTATCTGTGCTGCCGCATCGAAACTACAACAGAATGTCGAACAAGTAACTCTGTTAGCCTAGAAACTATCTAGTGTTTCCCAATTTCAAAATTGAAAGAAAGCCAAAAATGAAATATCTTTTTTTGCAATACTTGACATCCCTTTATATTAGTACGCTCATTGGAACTGACATGATTCATTTGACTGATGTCCAAGTCTCTTTTCCTTTCTCTCGAGAGGTAACAGTAATAATTATCTTTAATTGGGCCAACTCTAAACTAATCGAAGAATATCATCCCCTTTGTTTTGTTTCCACGACACGACAGCAAAGATGGAAACGTGCCAGAAAAATCTGCGTTTTTATTGTTGCATGTTGCGAAATTGTTTTATCCGGTTCCCGCTCAGAATAGCACCCTCATGGTGGCTTTATCTATTTTTAAAATTGAATTAACAAGAATTCAAGCAAAGTTAATTTACTGCCAAGCATGGTTAGTGACAGACCAGCTACCCTGTGGACGTCAACCTGACATCTTTGGCGAAGAAGATAAAATATCAATAAAAGGCACTTGGATGATTTCCAAACCAGTGGGGACAAAATCACGCCACAACCTACGTTCTGATTGTGCCCAAAGCGTCGATCAGAAAGCATGCATCAAGACTGGGACAAGGTCAGGATCAGACCAGAGAAAGTCCAAAGGGCTGTCTAGAGCAACAGTAGGCTTAGACAGCGAACCCTGGTAATACCGATTCTGCTAACGCTTTTGATACAGCGACTGCCTGAATCTGTCCTCTCACAGCGAGACATGGTTACGCCCTCTGATACAATGACTGTCTGGATCCGTCCTCGCATAGCAAGGTATACGCCCCGCATTTGATGCAAGGACTGTCTGAATATGTCCTCACACAGCATGTCGGGGATCCGCCTCTGATACAGGGCCTATTTGAATCTGTCCTCACACAGCTAGGCCGAGATACCCCTTTGGTGCAGGGACAGTCTGAATCTGTCCTCACACAACGGGACATGGTCACGCCCTCTGATACAGCGATTGCACACACCAAGACATGGCTCCGCATTTGGTCCGAATATGTCCTCACACAGCAAGACGGGGCTCCACCTCTGATGCAGGAACTGTCTGAATATGTCCTCACACAACAAGGCATGGCTCCGCATTTGATGCACTGACTGTCTCAGTCTGTCCACACACAGCAAGACGGAGCCCCGCCTTTGGTACAAGGACTGTCTGAATCTGGCCTCGAAAAGCAATAGCGGCTATGCCTTTGATGCAGTGACACGGGGATCCGCTTTTGATGCTACGACTGTCTGAATCTGTCCTCGTGCATTGAGACGGGGATCCACAGTTGATACAGGGAGTCTCTGAATCAGTTCTCACACAGCACGCCGGGGATCTGCCTTTGATACAGGGAGAGTCTGACTCTATCCTCACACATCAAGACGGGGCTCCGCATTTGATATAGGGAGAGTCTGACTCTCTCCTCACACAGCAAGACAGGGCTCCGCACTGCTGGCAGTGGCCACGTCTTTGCCAACACGGTGAGAGAACTGAGACAGTCACAATCCTATGGTTACGGCTTATTTTCAGTTAAGCATGAGTGTTGTCGAGTCTCACCTCTCCTCACGAGGACAGAAACACAACGAGTTGGGAAACCAGGGACAGTATCACAACCAGCCAGGAAAATAGGGGACAGCATGAGAACCAAAGACAGCACATCATCTGGAGGTACTTTGAAGCAGTCAATGTGCAAACTGGCTTTGGAAATGATGGTTACACCATGTGCTCCATCACTACTGGTCTTAGGAAGAGTCATATTCATGACCCAATAGCTAGTTGCTATTAACAGTACCATTCTTTTATAGAACGATTCTGCAATAAATAAGGAATGAAGACATGTATAAACACATTAGACAATTTATTTTTAGACTTTTAACAATACTAGACGTCATATTTACACTTTCTTTATCAAAATAACCCTTGTGGACAGATTCTCAGTCTTATTAGACAAGGTCACATCATATCACATAGAAGATAATAAGAGAAGTAAAGTCCCATTTCCCCAACTGAAAATATTCTCTTCGTGTTGCTTATTACTCTTCACATACACTTTCTGCACAATAGCAAAATTCTTCAAGCTACATTTTTGTTGTGGGAGGGTTGAGGTAGCTTGTGATTATCCCTCAGTGGCCAGTATCCTCTTCCTATATTGTAGCAAGTATGGATTCTCTGATCTATGATGGAGAATAGGCTTACCAGAAGTACTAGCATGACCAGCAGTGACGCAAGACTGCATCATCAAATGCCAGGATGAGAACCGGGGATAAAATAAGGCTACCACAATCCTGCCGCAGTCACATGATGCAACAGTAAGAGTAAAGGCTTTATTATCACTACTGCACAGAATAAGCTGATGACACCGCAACAATTATTTTCAATACACACATGATCATATCACCTTGAATTTTACCCTAGCATCCCACTTAAGCCAAAAGAATGGTAACGCTAGCTACCAAACAGTACCTCCCTCCCCTCCCCTGCCTGATAACACAAGATAGGAAAGCTGAAGCTTAAACCGGGACACATAACCCCTTCTTCTGTTTTAGCTACACTTCTTTGCACCACCAAGTATAGATGATTTGAAACCCCTACTTAGCAAAGGAAGAAAAGTGGTACATTTCCTATAGTTTCCCACATTCTGGTCAGAAGTAATACTAAAGTCATTGCGTGTAATGGAGACTTCTAGAAACTCTGCGCGCGCGTGACAAGGTATTTTTCTTCTGACTAGAAAAGTGTTAGGCATGAGACTGGCACTTTAAGATTCATACAGCAAAAAGGTAAGCAGTAACAGACATCAATATCTATGGCATTCCATCACCCAATCCTTACCCTAAGATAAGGCCCATGGGCCTACCGAGTGAAATTCACACCCCAACAAAATTAGCCCTCACGCAAAGTGGTCTTGACCGGGAATTTGCTGCCTCACGAAACCTAGCCATGTGGTAAGGTTACTTATTATCAAAGTAGGGGAGATAACACCAACAGCTAACGTTTTAGAAGGAAACACTGGAAGGTTTCTGGTTTATGCTGGGCTGCAGGTGGTTATCTCTTTTCCGACCTATCCCTTTTTTATACAGAATGTACTCATAACTGAGTCAGCACTACTGTAAAGAATGCTGCAGAGAAGCAATCTTTATCACACGTGCAATATTCAGCCATTTTCTTTTTCATGAAATTTGAGGATACAATACCTAGATCTTGACCATGATACAGCTCTGTCAGCATGGTGAATACCCTTAACTAAAGCTATTCTCTATCACATGATAGTACTTCTCGCCAAAATTACAACAATACCCCAAACCCCATCTATGGCTAGGCACCAGGACATGTTCATGCTGCAGTCATTTCAGACTAGTACAATCAATCTAGCCCTAAAACAAACTACGGCAGAAATTTGGTGACTGACTGGACTGATGTGATGTAAATTGTCAATCACACAGCCCCATGATCAACCAATGAAGACCTCATAACGTCAAAGGAACCTGCAAAGATAAAAACAAAGCAAACATGAGTGAGGTAGATAATGAGGACATGTTGAAATATTTCTCAATGATTTTAACTTTTTACCAAAGTGGGAGGGTTCAAATTCTGAAATAAGAATATAACTGTGTTAGTGGGGTTTGCAAGATCAAACTGACAAGGGGATAAATTGACACTTCATACATATTTCAACAAAAATATTGGTAATTTTGGCCTACTTTCTTCTGCTGGGCGCATGTAATTATTCAAGAGGCCATTGCTGGGATTTCGGTCCACCCAGTAAAAAGATGTCAATCATAGGATTATGAAGGTAAACCAACTCTCTGAAAGGTCTTGATTTGTTTGCAGATGGCTCGGATCAGGATTTAATAAACAAGACGAAATTGTCAAATTGACCCATTTCCAGACGGAGCAATATTCTTTTTGCCTGCTCTATCAGCAACTCGATTTCCAAAGTTCTCACAGTAAAACATGAATACATCAATATTGGTATCATCAGCAGTGTACGACCAAAATAAAAATTGTGTCAGTGGAAATAAGCTCCAATTAGGCCACTGCACAGACAATTTATATGGTCCAAATTATCTTAATAATAAATGGTAAATATTTAATCAGAGGTAAGAAATAAATCCTTTAAAACAATATAGCAAGTGACAACATGTCAGGAATGTCAAAATTGGAAAGATGCTTATCTCACAATGGCAGAACACGTTGATAAAGTCTGACCTGAGAAAGTGACATTTTGGATTATTGCTATATACATGTATATTTATCATCGATGAGAAGGGCAAACAGTTAAATGAGGTCACGTAGATACAAAATATTTATAATATTTCAGATTATACTTTTGATGGGGTGAAAGTTCCACCTGCCTCTGAAAGTTCAATTCTATTTCAATTTGATTAAAGAGATAAGATACTGTTTAGATGGTGCAGGAACATGTCAAGGCCTGTTCAAAAACTGTCACTTAGACAAAATATTTGTTTTCATACATTTTGACACCTCATTCTCATTCTTTTAGGGACAGTTTGCTTAAGATTTTACCCAAAATAGAAGTAGGCCTATAAACTAAAGCCGCCCAAGTTTAAAGCTGTATTGTAGATTAAGTTGAAATTAGAAAAGGCAATTGAGATATTAGACAAAACAAATATACAAGTCTCAGCCTGTTGACCAAGGGATTATTAAACTAATTAAGAAGGTTCAAGGCTAATAGGCCACTAAACTAGACCTCATTAACTGAAAATCAGAGTGCACCTAGTTGCCAAATTGGCACCAATTCTCCAATTTTCATAACAGGGTCAAGGACAAATACAATGTTTTGAAAGCAGATATATGCTAATGTTGTTTTGACGGCTGATATGTTAATGTTGTTTTGACGACTGAACAAGTCATTTTGTGGGTCAAACCCGAAATACAATGCTAACCTTATCAACCTGGGCCTATTGATTGCCCGAGTGTTCCAAGAAGAGTAACCTGCCAAAATCACCAGCGGGTCTTTCAAAAGCATATGACCTCAGGGGGAAGCTAAGGAGGTTATGAACAAAGTTCAGGTTATATGCAGCTAAAAAGTTAGGTCCACAACCATAAAATTGCAAATTGTGTCCTCAGTCTGTCTGAAAACAGCCAAATCTGCATGAAAATCACATTATTTTCAGTCTGTTGGTTTAATAATCTGAAAGGCGTTGAAAACTTATTCACTCAAAAACAATAACTGATCTCTTGGCCCCCTGGCAACAGAAAACTGAACTATTCTAAACTGGCCTCGCCTCTGAAGTGATGATTTAAAGTTATTTGTATTATACAAGCCTAACAATATATCTCCGCACCTAATTTGGGGGTTCTTTCAAAAACAGACAGACCTCAGCATTTCTGTACTTTGTTTGAAAACACTTTTTTTGAAATTTTGTGAGGAGGCTACAAAATTGAACATTATGAGGGTTTAAACAAAATTGTAGCTAATAGATTTTAGACTAAAAAACTAATTGGCCCTACACATACTCATATAGCTAGCACAGAAGTACATAGCAGCTAAACCAATAGAATAGCAATAGCAATAGCGCTATAGTCTAGACGCCGTCAGGAACTGCATGACATATGTATTGTTTCCAAACATATCATCAAGCAAGCATTCAGGTGTTCCGCCACAAAAAGTTCTTCTTGGAAACCTTGCATCTCATCAGGAACACAATACGAAACAGCTTTACTGTTCTAATTAAATTTTCACTTCACTGTTAGCCCATGCTGGTGCCCAACCATTGAAGTTTCCAAGAAACCACAATCAGGCGGCAACCCTAGCAAGAAACTGAAATGGAATTCTGAATTAAACAAATCCTCCATGTGCTGATTTCATTTCTAGCCCCAGCCCTCCCTCCCTTCAAATGAATAAATTCAAAAGATCTGTTCCAGTGTTGTCTTCTTCCACGTGATCATGCCGAAATGTACGGTCCAAACTTTTGGGTCCAATATCCAAAACTTACATAAAATATCATAAATGACAGAAAACTGGTATTCAGTGGAATAGGAAATTGAGTCTATGCACTGCCAGAAAAGTCACCTATGGTTCAAAGAGGTGAACAACAGAGGCAGAAGAAAAGCTTTCAAAACTGAAAACAAAGGTATCAGATTACAATGTTATTGAACAACAGTACAGAGAATGCCATATGAAGAACAGCAGGAACAAAGGAAGTTAAGAAGAAACCTGACCATGTGACAGAAATGCTTGCCATGGTATGCAGTGAAAAGCAGTAGGCATGAAACGTGATGACTGTCCTCTGCTGTGGAAGTGCGGCACAGATTATCTTATTTGATATGTGGGTGAACGTCACGAGTCACCTAATTCCATCTGTGGATGCTTGTCACAGGTCGTCTAAAACCACCTGTGCACGCATGTCACAGGTTATCTAATACCATCTAATGGTGTTTGTCACAGGCCGACAAATATCATTTGTGGGTGCATGCTGTCACATTGATAGCTTTCATTTGTGGTTGCATACAAAGCCAAATCATGATTTTACCCCAACTTTATTTCAAGAAATCACATATCTGATTGCCACAATCACAATAGCTGCTTGAAATGTAGTTTGCCACTTGACCTACCTGGAAATTAGATGCAGAAAGATGCTTTATGATGGAGAGCAACATTATTTCGTGTCTTACACCTGTTTTTATACCAGAAAAATGACAGAAACTCTGAGGTCAGACAGGGTTAAGTACAGCATCATGGTAAGGTGGAAGTTTTTAGCTAGAGTTGATGCCATGTATCATTTACTGTACCAAACAGTGCATCGGTGTACGTCATTACAGGTATAATGTAAAGGTGAAATCTGTCAATTTGAGTTGAAATTCTGATGCCAGAAGTATGTAACCATCACTCAACTTAGCAGGAGAGGCATACCTGATAGCTCCTGGGGCTAGGAAGAAGCTAACTTATTATCTGGATGATAGCAGCAGTTCTAATGAACTGTTAAAGTAGCTCAGGTGCGGAGGACAGAACACTTAGGTCAAAACGAAAAAACAAACCCACTTGCAATTACTCCAATCACAAACATGGAGCACACTATGGACCAGTACGAAATAGCTGTCTGCTGTCTTAAGGACACCCCTTGCGACTTCAGATGAAGGAAGAGGAGGTTTGAGAGCCAACTGCCACGCTGTGTCAGGCAAGGGTGACATTTCAAGGAGTAGGAGGATTAAAATTTTCAAGGTACTAACTTTTGAGAGCAAAAAAAAATGACTGTGGCAATCCAGCTGAGCAGGGGCCTTGGCAGTGAGCAGGAGATTACTGCTGCCCCTGTGTACCTGTTTGCATATCTAGTGCTCCTCACCCCAGAGCTACTTATGACTTGCCTTAAATTGCTATTGATAGAAGGAATTCACAAGTGTCGGCTGTGAGGCAACCAGAAGAATTATGCTTTCTTTTTTCAGGAAACATCGGAGTACATTTTCATAAACCTTCGGCACACAATGCCCTTGTCAGCCAGCAATGAAAACCTTCACCTTGTGATGGTCAGGTGCCAAGTTTTTGTCTCCAGCAAAAAATAAATCAAAGACAAGCCATGGAATGATAAGACAAGTAGTTTATGAGCTGATGGGCGGGTATACCCAAAATACTAGCTAGATAATTCTCATCAGAAATGACAACATTTCTACTGGTATATTAGTAACTTTCACCAAAGTGGATCTACTGCGTCTGACCACGTCAGTAGTCAATGGCTGAGAAGTCATGAAAATCTTGTAGTATGCGGGCTCAAGTTATAATTCTTCATGTGCAATGGCAAAAATAAATTTTTGTAATGAGCATACCCAAACTACTTCCTATAACTTTGCCATATCCAAACCTGGCGCCTAATCATAACAGGACGCTGACTACAAAGGCAAGTGCGTACCAAGGATTCCAGCGCAATAAACAAGGCAAACAAAAGAAAGGTACACTCATCATCAGATGATCAAGATGATTCCAAATAGCTGACAGGGAAGATGGCAAACTTCCACATGAACTGTTTAATGGAGTTAACCAAAGGTAGAGATGGAGATACAGTCCAAATTGCTATGGCAAGGAACTTCGGCAAAAGAAGTTTGAAAAGTACCATGAAGTTAAAATTTCGTAGATGAAGTGTTTAGTTCCTCTTAATAGATGCACAGGACACCACAATTACTTAAAACAATATGTTTTTCCCCATTTTGTCAAAAAGTCTACAATGTGATTTCTCGCTATTTCCAATTGATGCTAGAGTGTCACATGCATCAGGTGGAGATGTTAATTACTCTAAACTCGACTTGTTAATTAAGGAAACATGTATCTACAGGCATGTTGGGCAGTGACCCCGAGCATTTTATGCGTCCACAGTGCAAAATAATTGCACAGACTGAAAAGTTTTGGTGCAAAATTTCAATTTCTCAGCAGAGGGTGAGAAGTCTAGTCTTTAGTACTTTCTCACCAGAGGGAGGTCACGGTAGCAAGATGTAAGGACGTAGGAGCCTATTCCATCTCTCTTCGCTACCCCAGAAAGCACCACAGTTCACTAAGTTGGACTTCACCAAATGCACCAAGATATCCAGTTATCAAGTACACTTTGAAAGAATGATTCAAGGTGATTTATAATTGTGACAAGGTTTTTACAATTTTTAGCAGAATTAACTCAGTGTGCACACTGCTGCAGATAAATTAGTGAGCAGCTGCCGTTTGAGTGCGAGACTGGAAATCTTTTCATTTATTTCATTTTTAAGGTTATTCGCAAAATCAGTCTACGAAAATTCCGTGATTAAACCAAAAATAGCCTATGCATATGGATCAAGATATTCCTCAGGGAGTTGACCATAATGTACAGAAGAAACACATAGGTACCTTCATCCTTTTATCATAACAGCCAAGCTAATAAGAACAACAATAAAATATTTCAAACTCAAATAGCATTGAGAAATAAACTTAAGATAGCACAAGGATGTCTGATTAAACAAATCCATTTAATACATGATTAAGGGCAAGATTTATGGTCTATTCGCAGGTGGCGCGGTGCATATTAGTCTGGCTGAAGACGATCACAGCTATTTATGGAAATATTTTTGAAAACGACCATTAAGGGAGTCCCTCAGCTACATTCCATCAGGATGATAGGAAGCTGTTTAGCAGGATGGAAAGATTTCAAATTCTTGATGGCAAGCTATTTAGCCTGATTGACATTTTTCCTGTATCAAGCAAAGATTTATGAGGGAACCCTTTTGATAACCTTGCCAAATTTATCCATAAGCCATCAATCAGAAATATGGGCAAGGAACTGACAGAGAGAATATTTTCACAAAATCACAATTTTCATTTTTTGCAATTATCGGTATTTTAATATAAAAATTTAGACATCTCCATATATTTTGAGTTCGGATTTGACAAATACCGGCCCGCACATAAAACTAAATGATTCCTCAAATGACCATTTAATTCCTTCAATACAGACATCAACCTTCCCCTTATGTTTGGGTCAGCCATGAATGGGAAGAAAGGTGATAGATTTCTCATCAATGGTTTTTAATGACCATCACCATGTCTCGTGCCACCGCAGATAGCACACTTTCATATTGTTCCTAATCACTAAGCGGGAATTCAACACCGCATGCTTAAAGTGTCATCTTTCAGGGGAAAACTGCCTTTGGCTGTCCGTGTCTTCTGAAAAACAACCCCTTTTGTGTGATAAGGGTGTATCCCTCTGAAAGGGCCACAATATTTGCCCTAAATGAATTCATCTTTGTAATATAATATTTTATCGAAAATAGCCTAGAACCCCTGTCTAATTCCTGTTGCATGGTCCAGGCACTGCATTGTTTGCGTGACAAGTGGAGACTCACAGTGACGCCCGGTAATTAGCAACACGCGTGGTCATCCCTGGGCCGGAAATACTAGTCGTTTGCAGATCAGAAGGTACTCATTTTAAAAACTGGCAAGAAAATTTGACCAAATCTGACTCGTGCTATTAATTGGTTTATACGGGTGCTATACCAAGGTAATTTCATTTTAGCAGAAGCAGGTGAAGACACTGATGAACTCTCGAATTCACACAATGCTCCATTCATTTGAAAACTCTTGAAAAGTAATTACTTGCTATATCACAGTACAAAATGTATTTGGACAATGAGAAATTCTTTGAAGTATGAGAAATGATTCTACCCTCATAAATGTTTTGATTCAACTTTAGTTTTCATTCAATTCCAATTGCAAATCAATCATGGCAAAGGGTTTGATAGAATTCCATCGGACCACAAAAGGATTAAAATTATCAATGAGTATGAAGTAGACCTTCTAAGAAATGTTTGGATACATTTTGAGGACCAATTTATAAATGTTTTTATTGGCTTCGATACATTTCGAGATTTCATTTGATTTTACTTGAAAATTTTCTGTGAGTGTCAGATAACCCTTTAGTTCGGAGCGAAAAAAACAATAAACATATCGATATGAAACAATGATCCTCTCATATCATTCCACACGGCTAAACATAATTAAACCGTGTCCTTTTTCTGACACAACCCAGTCAAGAAGAAGTTGAGAACTGCTAAATGTCTCCCAGCAAACACCTGATGTGCCTTTTGTCCCCCCTAGAGGGGAGAAGGGCGACAATTAGCGGCTGTGACAGCTGACTCTCAATAGCCACTCAAGACGCCTGACAAATCGAGCGTGGACGCTCCTACAACAAACTTTATAATCACATACGAGGGAAAAATCGCAAAGGTTGATGAGTCGGCCACGTGCGTTGTTATTGGCCCGCATTGCACTCATCGAAGGAGGTACGAGTGGCGAGTTTAATTTAATGGAAAATGAGGGATGATTCATCTGGCGGTCGATTCTTTTGTTTCAACTCCAATTGTTAAGTGAATGAATGATTCGTTTAGGTTCTACATTAAGTCAAAGCCTGTCTCTTCCACAGATGACAACTTCTGTCCCTTCGTCCTTGATCATAAAAGGGTTAACACCAGCTTGAAACCAGGCCAACACTGCACCCATGCTCATTTGAATAAGAAGACACTCCCCTTGATCATTAAATAAACATAGATGGATCAAATCTATCATGAGAAATTCAATAAAAACACCACATTTATTCGTCCACGTGGTACAATCAATATTGGACAACTTCCAAACACCAAAGCACATAAACAAAAGCTAGTCGACAATTTGCCAAGTGAACACCGGCATAAAAACCCCATCTGTAAAACGTCTTGAACCCTGTTTCTTAAATTACAAGGTAATTCAAGGTATCTTCAACTGACCTTGAAAAACCCCTTTGTAGACTTCCTTCCTCTGTAAGAGTGCAGAGCTTGACAGCAGATGTCCCCCACCCACATTTCAGAAAAGTGACGCTAATATGAATATTAATTTTTTTGTGAGAATTTCACATTTTTGTGAACTTGAGTTGTGCATGTTTCTGGTCGGGTGATGGCCACACCTATGACCTTTGTGTTGATTTCATGATGTGGATCACAATAGTATCTCATATGCCTGGACAAAATCAAGATATAAAATCAAATAAATCAAAGTCGAACCTATCTATTGTTTTAATATTTTTAATGTTATTGTGTCATAGTTTATTTTCATGTAAATCATAGAATTTCAGATTTTTTTCAAAACAGTCAAAGGTTGATGACTTAACTGCATGCATGCATTGTTTAGCACAAACAAGTAAGAAGTTTATTATCGTTATCATTCATATTTTATCAATTCAAAATCAGAATGGGCAAATAATATCAGAATGGGCAAATTATATTCTCTTCTTTCTTCTTAAATTGAATTGATAAAGCATACGACCATGATCATTCAATTCATTGGAAAGGTCAGTACCAGAATGAACAATTTCTGATCACAAAAACTTTTGTGGCTGCGTTCACTTTCAGGTATCAAAATTACAGAATTTCGTTTTATTTTCTTCTGAATTTAGACGAGTCCTTTACAGTTTGATCCAAAGCCTTGATGACTTCACTGAAATGGCATTGCTTGATCGGGGGAGGCCACTCTCATAAGCACTGTTGTTGTTTCTCAAGAACATCACATGACTGGACTGGCAATGAAATCAATAAAGTAAGCCAACCAAATGCATTCGAAGGACAAAATGACAATGAAAACACAAACAATAATTTCAGAATGTTTTCAAATGTTTAAAGGATCACCTTGCACTCGACGAACAAAATAAGCGACCTTAAACAGAAAAAGCGGCAGAAATATCTGATCTGTATATATTTATAATAAGACATGTGAGAGTACAAGATTTAGCTTCAAAGGGTTAAAGCAAGATATAATAAAAGTCTTGCCAGAAAGCCAGTGTGAATGGCAAAGAAAAGGACATTCAATGCAGAAGTTCAGCCAGGAAATAACAGCTGCAGGATGCTGCGCAATAGAAGTATTAACCACAGCTTCACAATCAGCAATATCGCAGATTGGCAAACGCCCAACCTTTCTAGAAATCAAATGTTGATTTAATATTAATTATACATACAAATCAGGCTTAAACATGAACAAATATCAAGTGTAAAAATCACTCACTGAGTCTTTAAATTCATCAAAACATCTTCTAAATCAAATGACTAGACTTAAATTATCAAATAAGAAATGTTTGCCTATAAGGTGGATGCCATCTAACAGCCACATTGGACGATTTCCAACTACCTGAATGCATGTGAATGTCCATGATGTGTCACAGTCCAAACATGCACCATTGGTCCATTTACAAATGGAAAAAAAACACATCATAAATTGCATTGGGAATTAGTTTGAAAAGTCAAAAGTTACAACCCTATCAGGGCAAATTGATAAGTTCCACGATGGAGCCAGATTACCTCTCACACAAAACCTCTCACGTCCTAGCAGGACAACGCAGGAACTACCAGTAACGATTTTCTCAATGTTATTCAATACAACTATCATTATGGACCTGGTGGCCATTTTCAAAAAGATTCAATGCTAGGTGGATAGAAGGGTGATTTATATACCCACTGAGAAAATGTCCAATGTAACTCGGGATCATCCAAATTGAAAGATGAATATTGTCCTTTGGAGAGAGGTGTCCAATCTGAGGGGTAGAGGACAATCAAAGGGTGACATGATGTTGTGTCCCACATGTGGCAAAACATAATATGTGACATATTTTGAGAAATGAGTGCCCTATATGATTGTTACACAAATAGTCAGTGTACAACAAAAATTTGAGTTTCTAAAGATTGTATTCAAGAAGGGTGTCCAAAACCAGAAGCATCAGTAACACATTATAAAAGTGTGTTATCAGGAAATCATTCAGTGAATAAAGTTAGAGTACAACATATTGTCATCCTAATTGAAGTCGAATTTTGAACAAGGATACTGTGCTGAAAGAAAGTGGGCAAGAAAGAAGTGTCATCAAATTCTTTGAAAAAACAAACTGAGTGTGTACAATTTCACAAGAGTCAAAGGAAAAATTGATTCAATGCACGATTGTCATGGAATTTCAAAATGGCTGCCACAAGCTACCCTGGATATTTGAGCAAATTGATTGCTAACATCTGAGGATGGGACACGAGGGGTTAATTCACCTGTTTTTAGTTGCATACAGCATCAGGAGGCACTGTTTTTCTTAAATTGGTATGTTTTTTTGCAGTGGCACGTTGCCAAAAGCGATACAAAATGTTTTGCTTGTGCAGCATGCTACCTGCACGACTGCAAGAATTATGATAATTGTAAATTTATGCGGAAAAAAACTCGCACTTCGAGATGATAACTTGCACAGGATTGGTCACTTGGTAGAAAAAAAGATTGCATTGAATATCGCAGATGTCAACAGTGATCTTGTTGGAATGAACGACATTGTCGAAACATGCAATCATGGCCATTGTATGGGATGGGAAAAGTGGCTAAAGATGACAAAAACTTGAATTATCTGGCTGGGGCTTTTTAGATTATCAGTCAACAGTTCTGAGAAGCAAGAGAGATAGGAGAAATAAGTTAATGACTGCATGTAGACCTGGCTTGTTTGAAGGCTAAAAACTCAATCAGTGCCAAACAAAAATCATCAACGATGAAGGCACAGCAATAAAGACTTACCAATTCTTATCTACAATGCACAAAATTCACTTGCCTTTGTGCATAGATGACAAAATGACCAATGGCAGTCCCGAAACGGGCAACAAACCACCAGATTGAGTAAATCATAAGTATTAGCACTGCGCAGATGGTTTTTGCTTGAAAGCCAAGTTCAAACTTAGCCAGTGGCAGTGGCAATTTTGGGCAACAAAACACTGGCAATGTTCTGGTGTGCCAAAGAACTCGACTCTGTCTAGCTGCCACTCTCATCACAACTTATCGCCTACTTGCCACTTGCGCTTGAAGTTCACGACAATTCATTTGACATTTCTGCCGCAACTTGGCATAATTTGGTCCCTGAATATATCTGTCAATAGAGCAAAGCAACATGCAACTGAGAGGCCATACGAACCCGGGCTAGCAATAATTCTAATTGAAATGTTAACAACAATGGCATTGCGGTGAATTATTGAGATATCGGCATGAGGTAGCGAGAAGTCTCACTTTGAAGATTGCTCAAATATGAAAAATGAATGATCAAAAACAAAGTGATGAATTGTTATTTTGTGTTGTTTCCTAGGGAGAGTTGGATATGGCATGTGCATTACTCATGAGGTGGCAAAATCAAGGCCAAAGTCTTTTATGCACTTCCATTTTGTTCAAGACAAAGTTCTATGCATCCATGGGATGAGGACTTGTAGTTCTGTGGGTTGTTTTTAGCCTTTCCCACAGCATCATCAGTGTGGGCATAGCTCAACTCTTCTGAAGCTCAGAGTTAGAAATTTCAATCTTTTCAAATTAACGTACTGTTACCTTATACCATTACAAGTTTGTTTTGCTTGTATTCTGGTACGTCACACTACAACAGCAAGAAAGAATATCCCAATCTCACTCTGGCGAAATCATTTCATTCTGATGATCGAGTAACCTTAATGGGAGGATACAACAACTGTATTAATTCTTCATACCCATGGCGAGAGATAAATATTTTGCAGTCGATTTCTTGGCATGAAACAAGTTTATTTTAGTTTATTCGGAGAAATAAATCTCCACACAGGTCTGTGTCCTGTTTTCTAGTTTAAGTAAACCAGTGAGAATGCATTTACATGAACTTAGTTTCCGATCTTCCTTGAAGTCTAAGGCTCATTAAAAATAGGTTAATTAGTTGTCTGTTGTTTACAAGAACAGATGGATTGATATTTTAAAGCAAATTTGCAGCTGGAGTTGTCCAGGATTTAGCAGCATGGGAGTGTTTTTAAATTGATGGCTTTTTTATTGGAAAATACACCCATTGGTGGAATTAAATGGAAGCGAAATCTGAAAAGGATTTCCTCGCGATCATCTCTTCTGAAATTGTGGAGGTCAAACCAGATGTATCGCAGAGCTGTTCAGATTGGTACCATGATATGCTCAAGGTTAAGGGCTTACAACTAATGTTGCAAATTATTAACATGACCATTCATTCCATCACAAAGTCAATACAGTGTTAAGAGACCCTCTTTCAATATCATATTCCAAGCTAAATCAGATAACCTCACTATAAAACGGACCTCACAATAAAAGGAGAGCCTCTATTGTCAACTTCACATTTACATCTCATGAAATCTTTGGATAATAATCACCCACTGGCGTCTATTCATGGCCTGTCATGTACCATTTACAATGAAAACACGACCCTTTTCAAGGGAATCAAAAGATCTTCAGGGTTCAAATCTGATCAAATAAGATCATGTTTAGAACCCTTCAGTGGCTACATGCGATCATCAGCACCACCTACTAACTGAGTGTGGAAGCAGAATCCTGGTGAGATAGCGTGGCTCTTGATAACAGCAGTGTATGATCACTGTTGATAATGATACACTGGAATCCCAACCCCCCACTTTCTGAACTGATTATATGATGAACCATAAGCGTTCCCGAGATTTCTCGCGAAAGGGGTCTGTTTTGAGTTTGCATCTCAGGAAGAAAATAAGGACACAGCCTCAACTTGAAGCATCCAGAACTTGCCATCATTTTGGCACTGTCCCTACCAGGCCAAGGTCACTCATTAGCTTGGAAAGGCATCTTACTCAACTTCTCCTGATTGTGCATACTAAAAGTGCTTTTCAATACATATTTGCTTATGATCTCATTGGTTTTGACGCAATCCCCCGTAACCCCACCTACAGAATTTGTTGGCTCTTTCCCGACTGGGCCAAGGCAGTCCAGTTAGATCATTTTTATTTTATAGCATGTTCCATCTAATGGCTTCTTATTTCCTTTACTAAGCACTCTGGTTGATTGATTGATTTATACCGCTTACCATGAATCATGACTTTAATCGTTCCAAAGTCATAATAAATCACACTAATTTCTTGGGCGGAACTTCACTTCTAGTTTAAGTAAATATTTGCTCAAACAGCAGTTTTATCAATCATGTGGGTGGGTGGGTGGAAAACTTTTATCTAAAATTACTGCTTTTTGCAATGATAAACTAATGATCCTTCCATAAAGCACTCCTCACATCATCAATATCATCAATCACGCATGAAACACCAATCATGAAAAAAAGTTGATAAGAATCTAATGGTGTAGATGATACAAAAATGACCTTGGCCTATTAGGATTTCTGCCAGGTTTAAGACAACTGTGGGCATTGACCTGATGAGGACAAGCGAGTGAGTCATGGTATTACATAACTTTTGCTTGATAGGCGATGGAGCGAGATAAAACACCATATTTTTGCCAATTGTAATATTTGAACTAAGACATCTAAAAGTTAAGAACACAGACGAGCTGCTCAATGCATGTTCTACAACTTGAGCGTTTCTGACCTGTACCCATCCCCCTGGATGAAATTGAAATCGACAACATGCACATCCAAGCAACCAAACCAGGTAGGGGGCAAGGGCAAACAGACAGACCCCAAAAAATTATAGAGGCCATTGACCCAAGGAGGACAAGTAATCAGTTAGTCATGCTGTTACATAATTTCTGTCAGCTGTCAGTACTTTGCAACAAAACCACAAGCTGCCCAAACAAAAATGACATAATAGGCGGGAAAAGCCTTGACCTGATGGGGACACTGCCAGAATATTCTAGGCCATGTTATTTCAGTGATGTACATGTATTTAGCCGCCTTCCGTGATCATATATTTCTTAGATAACATGTTGGATTTCTAGGCGATAATATGACACACAAATATCTCTTGATTGGTTTTTTTATGACTTAGCAGTATTGGCGGTAGAGAAATTGAATAATACCCTGAGTCATTCTAGCCGCTAGGTGTTCATAGCCAGAGATTATGCAAGTATTTTTCCGTGATCAGCTGATTGGCAGCATGTCCAAGTCGTGATAACCTGATAACCATCGGAAGGTATCATTAGATTCTCCAAAGCAGATATGATATCCAGGCATATTCTCTCAGCCAGTATTATCACCGATCCCTTAATTATCATACAAAAATGGATACCAGCCGGATATCAATATTGAGAGTTACAGTCAGGGGTTAAGGCATCAATATCATTCACTTTTATGGACCTAAAATCTAATTACCACAGCCATATCAATAATGATCAACATCAGCAGACATCCTCATAAAATATGAACAAATTGTCTTAAGGTTCAGGTCTTCAACCAGACTGATAACAAATATCACTTTGCACGACAGTTTTTATGGCAAATTGCTTGATATAATACGCCAGATTTGTCCCTTCCCCCTGATCTTGGTGACCTTAATACTTCTGCATTCAACAGACGGGCCGTATTTGCATATGTGTCGCCCCTCTCCATCTTTGTCTTTCAGGATGCTAAGTGACAACTTTGTATCTGTAATGGCTACATAACCTGAGTAATTGCTTCCGAAAATCATCACTGGATAAAAATATGGCTTTTTGGGCAAAAATCAAGGCTAGCAATTCTGATTTATAGTTGCAAATGACTAACAGCCGATATTCCTCCGTAAAGCTGCAGTACTTGACATGGTCGAGCAACTTCATGCATGTGACATCATGCAAAGTCATTTATGACCTCTGATGGAGGTGCTGCACTCCAATGGAGGAATACAGTCCTTGAGCATGAAATAATCTAGTCTCGATTTTAGTACTGATACCTATGCCAGTGTGTTGTTAAAAGCAGAAGTATACGGAAATGTGAGGAGACTGGAAGTCTAGTTTTTTACAATACACCTGAGCCAATGTGCCAATGCCAGACTATAGGTTATCCCTTCTTCTTTCCCATCACCACCTATGATAGAATCAATAAATCAGAAATCCTCGTTGAACTTGAGAGAAATCTTTCCTGTGAGAATTAGGTGATTTTTTTCTCTTTGCGAACAATGTAGGCCCAATAAACCTTCCTTCCATGTCTAATTCAATCTAAAGGTATATAAACAAAAGTCTGACAGCTCTGAGCTGAAACAAACAGGAGGGAGACAACAAACAAATTCAGAAAAACTGAAGTAAACCAGGAAGTAATACTTCTTCCATATCCACGTACAGAGCCAAAGTGCATATCACTGCCTTTTCCATTGGGTGTACATATATATTATGGCCCAGCAGAATTGACAGGGATTGGCTACTCTCCACCTTACAGATGTGATTGAAGGAACAAATCCAGATTATGGCATTGATGCATGTATGATGGCATGAAACACGTAATTTAGGATAGCGTCCGATGAAAATATGTTAGCGCATCATTTCTGATAGGCCTCATGTATGTCATCTGGTATACGATGCCACACGCTGTTCAAGTGACGAATCATCATCGTTTGGCTGCTGTCTAATCCAATCTGGCAGTGATGACGTCACGCAGCTACATGTAAAAGGCATCACAATCAGGCTGGATACCAAAAGACAGCGTCATGGCAGACTATACCTGTCACCATTATACAGAGTAGATCAAATAACTGCCATAGTACAAAATAATCACACAAAGATTCGATTTATCATCACCAAATATGGCTTTACCATGGAACAACAAGAGCAACACAAAACATGGCAAAGCAAAACAGATTCATTGAAAAAGATGACGACATACCAGCCATATTGTTTGATATTCCTGAATTGGGTCAAATGAAACATTGGGGTCACTGCAACAATAGGCCAGCAAGGACAAAATGGCAAGTTTAAAAAGTTAAACGCATACTGACCTACCGTCACCATCCTCCCGAAGGACAGTCTCCACTACCTGAGTAATCCCAATATAATAACTCCATAACATTGACATTTTTACTGTCGGAAATAGACAAAATAGAAATCTTGAAACGCAGTTGTCCCAGACAGATATTCTAAAACCTACATAAATTATTTCCAGGGCTATCCAGATATAAACACCTGGTGTTGGAGATAAATTTAGGAACATTCAGCCAGACTAGACAGACTTTAGAAGAACCTATACATTCGTCCAAATGGACTTTTCCAAAGCAAAAACTGGGACATTTTCTCATTAGATATATAATCAATGAATTCCACAGATCTATAGATATCAATACCATGTCTGGAATTTGTCTGATTTCTATGAAATGCCATGTGAACCATTATGTTTTAGGTCTAGACCCCTGGGGAAGGATAGAACCTCAATAAAACAACCGGACTGAACTAACAGACATCAAGCGTTTCAGCAGTGTTGATCTCAAGTCCCAGTCTGCGGCCATCTACTTTGACCTCTAGCTCCAACTACATGACCTCTGTACCTTGTGCATCAGCATCTCCAAATTAAATATGACCTACTTCCAGAATTAGGTCAACTAGGTGACCTCATTGTGCATCGACATATGTGAACAGTTCTTTTTCAGATGATTTTGGGTGTGTTGTCATTGGCATAGGTGAGAGTAAAGCATATTTAGTTGCACTGGCTGCAAGAAGAGGCTGAGGAATCTTCCAACCCGTCATGGCAATACTGCCCTATAGCTTGGCTAGCCAACCATTGTCAAGGTGGTCAAAGTTTTCACACAAGGTAGCATTTCCATTCCTTCAATTCGAAAGGGAAGTTATTTTGAGAATATCATAATTATGATATTTGCCTTTTTGATTCAGGTTGTACAAGAGGGGTTCACGATATAGACAAGAAGGTGAAAGAGTGCACTCAACCTTTCAGACAGAATAAATCATCAAGGAATTTGCATATTCTATGGATCCAATGTATAGGTAAATGGCACTGAAAGACAAAATCAATACAGTTCTATGCAAATCATGATTGCAGTACATGGACATGGACTGTCTGCACGCTGCTATACATCAAATGGTCTGCTATACATTGGCATATCTGCCGTCGCTATGCTGTACAGTTCTTTTCTTGGAACTGGATGTTAACCCTATATTGCTTGAAGCGCCTAATGTTGGAAAAGAAACGACAACACCTGGACTGAATGAAAAAATACTTTTTTGTACAAATCATTTATATTTTTGGCAGCACAGTCTAGCTCATATCGGCCAAGTTTCAATTTTACAATCATTTACAGTACACAGGTGCACAGATGGTGAAACTAACATCATATTTTTGTTTATGGAAGATTCATTCATAATTACGGTATTGAGAAATTCCCTTTTTTTATAAATAGAGCCAAGGTCTTTTGCACTGAAATGATGTGGTACGGTAAATTATCATTTTTGAAACATTCCTTTCTCATTTGGTCTTTCTAATCAAAAAATATTTTCGAATCAAGGTTATTCTCAAAATCTGCCAAAATAAAAGTCCCTTGAAATTTTGGCCATTTATGGTATGGTATGGTATGTATGGCAAGCCAAAGCGGAATTTATTCAAGACTTTAGAATTACCATTCAAGAAGTTAAATATAAGTTCAGAAGGAAATATATGTTCAAGACTAAAATATGTTCAACCTTGAATCAAATGTTTTCAACCTTGAATAAAATATGTTCAACCTTGAATAAAATATGTTCAACCTTGAATAAAATATGTCCAACCTTGAACAAAATATATTCAACCTTGAACAAAATATATTCAAGACTCACGTGACCATATTCAAGACGCACGTGACCACAAAATTGATGACGTAGTTGCTCATGTTTTGATGCTTTACGGACTTTCCCGAACCCGCGTCCAGACTTTCCCGAACCCATGGTACTTGTGTTGCGTTTCGGAGCTCGAATTGTTCGCACGAAGGTTTTGACACATGGTTGTACACGTACCTAGCCGCCTACACCTGACATGTACTGTAATCCTACACATCATGACATGGATGCCGAGTGAATGTCAGAGTCGATACATGTTTCACAGACATATCAGGCAAATTATAGGTTCAAAATGCGCAATGCCTCTCACCTTTCATACCACTGTATCGGATTCTCGTTGTCTTTTGACATGTTTGAGTGTTTAGGCTATACAGGCAATCAATCACGTCGTGAAACAGAACGCATCAGAAGTACCACAGATTCTACGCTCTACGTCATCAATTTTGTGGTCACGTGCGTCTTGAATATGGTCACGTGAGTCTTGAATATGGTCACGTGAGTCTTGAATATATTTTGTTCAAGGTTGAATATATTTTGTTCAAGGTTGGACATATTTTATTCAAGGTTGAACATATTTTATTTAAGGTTGAAAACATTTGATTCAAGGTTGAACATATTTTAGTCTTGAACATATATTTCCTTCTTGAACTTATATTTAACTTCTTGAATGGTTATTCTAAAGTCTTGAATAAATTCCGCTTTGGCTTGCCATAGGTATGGTACGTGAGATGTGGTTTTGAGGTGGTATCATTATGGTATCAGACGTCCGAGGTCAGTTTTCAGCTAAAACAGTGTAACGTATTATAATATTGTACGCACTAGTCACAAGGCAATAATAACAATGTTATGATCGAAGTATTATTCAAACTAAACAAGTGATTTTAATATCTGACTAATGGGCTATTTTGGGATTCATAAATGAAACTGATGCCAAATTTTCATTCAGAATTTGTGGGCGGCTCTTCCATTTGTAACCGGATTTTCCGATAAAACACCTGTTGGTTCGAAACCTTATGACAGCAGAACCTCTCTATTGAGGACACCCTTGGGACTGACAAAGGCCGTTCTTAATAGGGAGGTATCCTGATTAGAGAGGCCAAATTGAATAGAAACTGCACAAGGGACCACAATCACTGTCCCAAATAGACAGGGTGTCCTGCCAACAGAGGTGTTCACTATAGGAGGTTGACTGTAATGACAAGTGAAACCTGGAAAGTTGTCAACATCATGAACAAGTATCAAATTACCATACGTGATTCATCACTTTGAGGGGAAAGTTGGGATTTATGAATGAAGCTGTTGTGAAAGTTTCAATTCTAAGGCCTATATGTGGGAGAGGAGGAGTTGGAATCTGACCAAGTTTTTGAGAATTTCATAACAATGCGTGGGAGTGTTTTAATGGTTTAACGAGCGTTTCATGATTATTATTCATCATTCATGTCATAAATTACACACCCTTGAAATGTACTTAGCTCCATGTGATAGAATGAGACGATAAAGCCACGACTGCGAAAAAACATTGATATCAATGTCGTTTCACATTCTCAAAAAGACATGAATCAAACTACTCTCCTTAAAATGATGAACTAATCTGATGATTTTGCTAATTCTACAATCCATATGGCACAACGTGCTGGTTAATTAATTGACAGCTCGTTAGCCACAAGTTCTTGACACCCCTATCATCAGAACACCACGCTCTCCAACCCCAATGTTTTCTTTACCCTCAAAGGATCAAAGCAGTGCCCCCAGTCCAACCACCATCGCCTTGTGCAGGTAATGGGCCATGAATGAGTTGAATGAAGCTGAAAAGTTGCCCTCATGAATCTTGTATTGTTCTTTTCTGTTTGGCGGATCTTATTGTTCAAGAAACCTGCCAAGAGTTGGCCTTGGGGAAGATGTGCCGACCAGGAAATATCATTATTCCAAATGATGAACTTGTGGGCAGACTTTAAAGTTTAGTTTATGTCATTGTTGAAAGGTTAACCTGTGTTATATTTATTACTGGGAGAGATTTGATATTAAGAAAATGACACAATCTGGGCTTTTGAAATGGAGGTCGATGGAATAAAATTTTCTAAGACAATCCCAAGAAAACACAGAGATTTTTCGCTTCGCCAGGTGTTTTCTTGGGTATTAATACATTGATGTACACAATTGTACAGGACCCAAGAAAACCCAAGACGCATGCAAGATTATGCAAGATGATCTTGGGTTTTTCTTGGATTTATTTTCCTAAGAGAATAGAAAACTCTTTGGACATGCAGAAAATGAGCAACTTGGAAAACAAATGGCCAAACGAGTTGAATATCACAGTTGGACTGATACTGTAAAGCATGGATCTGACCATGCATACAAAGAACAAGTAAAGACCACAGCCTCGATATTATCTAGCATTTGGCAAGATTTAAACAGCTGAAAATACGGAAAAAAACTTCCTGGCTACAAACTTCATCCGGACACCTGCAATAATGGTATCAAAACTGATTAGATTTTTTAACCAATTGCCACATGGCTCTTCAAGGCGAAGTCGGTAAAAAGATTTACCACAAACAAATTTTCTGCTCAGTGCACTAATGAATTCAGAAACAAGTTGGGTCGGAACTGTTTTTTTCCATCAACAAACATGATTTGCGCCCACAATGTGGCTGTGAAAATGCTGAATGACTTTCAATTTCAAACATGATTGACCAAATTCAAACGACATGTGTGAAAAATTGAGAATAAGTCTGGGACTGACATGAACATTTCTGCATCGATGAGTTTTGAGGGAAAACCACCTGAAGTGCCAGGAGTGTTGCCTTTCACCATGCAAACATGACAGATGCATTTTTTCAGATGCACTTTTTCCCCTCAAACTCAAAGATGAACAAGATATGATCAATATTTCATCAAAAAATGCTTTGAGGAAAATATTTCAATGTGGACCAAAATGGATTTTTTGTATCTTTATAATATTAAAGTCAACATGTTTACAGTTGGCAATTTGGGTAATTATATTTGATTTTTGAAAAGAAAAAGGTTTCCATATCAGTTGCGCTTCCAAAACATTGGAAAAGACTCAAGTCAAAGTTAAAACTTGAATGGGACAATTTTAAGCATTATCATTTTTCTGGGTGACAGCGAATGTAAGGCATAAAAACGTGATTTTTGTTGCTTCAATCTGCGTAGCAGCCATGGAGGACATCACGATAATTCTTTATTCCAACAAAATGGCCCCCACACCTCGAAAACTAATCCTTGAACAAATGAACAAGTGGATGATTCCTTGATATTGTTCTCCATAATTAGCAGGTGTCACTCGACTTGGAATCAAATCATGGACCATTCTGCTCTAACGAGTCGTCAAAGACCAAAGGATGGTTTGAGGCAGAGGACAGCTTACAAGTGATTCAAGGCAATGCCAATATATTCTTTGTTTCATACCCAAGTGAAGGTGATTATACCTTCATACACATACATGAAATGTTTCAATAGCTACAAATTTGCCCTTTTTGTCCCTCTTCAGTTTAGTTTTTTCAGTTTTAGCTTACCCAGTACATTTTTTTGTGGAGAGAAAACGACCGCATGTTTGTATACCCTACGACTTTGTTAATTAAAAATATTAATTGAAATACTGGAGAAACTGATATTTCTGTCAACGAACAAAATACAAAGTCTTTATTGATGTCTAATAGAGGATTCCGTGACTCCATCTCCAATATCACCTTTCTGATTGTGGACGCAGCTCGGCTGTCTCGATATCATTTCAGGAAAACTTCGTTTTTTATAATTTTTCAATCAAAATATCACTCTCAACCTATTTGAAGAGACAATGAAAAGTAGAAAGTAAGTAGGCCTATATGCAGGTGGTAATGATCAGCACAAATAAAAGTTGAAATCAAAACCAGACATAAGCAGAGATTAAAATACTATACTATTTAATATTATAAGTCTGGGAGACGTCTGGTTATCCATCATCATACATCCCGCCTGTCTGCCACAGGCATGGATTTTTCATTGATCCGTCATGAATGTTTCAATACATTCAATAAATGCATGCTCATGCACCATGCCGCAAGTGCATGCAGGTAAACAGACTGACATGTTGTGCCACCTGTTCATGATATGAAGAACTTATTGTAACCAGACGTCAAATTCAACGAAAGCTCAAGGATAAGGACACGAAGGAGAGGTGAGTGCTTTCATGAGTCAAATGGAAGTGGTTGCATATTCTAGTCATACTAGTCCGACTCGAGATCTGAAAGTCTTGAGTTCGATACCCGAAATTGACACATCACTTGTGATCGAGGTACAGCAAGTCACTTTACCTCAACTGCCACATCATTTTGATGACTCGTGAAAAAACCCTACCAAGAGAAAGATGTAATTGTGATGAATTCATTCTACCTGTCTATGACAGAGGCACATAGCAAATAGTCTTATCCAACTTATTAAACTTTATAGAGACCATCTTGAAAGGTCAAGGAAAACACCGTATTTCATATAAAACGATACACCCTATTGAACCAAAAATACACTTTTCATCCCAAAAAAATGACCTATTAGGTCAACACTGACCTGAGATGAGGGCACTCGCCACTGTAGTGATCATGCTTTTTAAGTACCAGACTGTTTTAAAATATCCTTGCTGGAAACATAACCAACTTATTCCTTGAGGTGGAGCCATCATGGAGATTAGTACAGCAACTTTTAGAATGAAATGCAATAAAATTGGCTGGGGTATCCTACAACACACAACGGCTGCAGATGTCATGGCAATAAACCCACAAATATTCCCCTAAAAACATGATATGTCACTTCTAATTAGAAATCAATACAGATAAACAAAAAGCAGCAGCTAATTATGTTATCGATATCACGTGTGCAGGATATTAACAACCTAGGGACCTATGTGCACTTGGATAGTACAATGACCCCTATTGACAAGTGCAACCTTTACTTTCATAAGGCACACGAGCAAGCCAAAACGATCATGTGTCCTGTTTTAGGATGGCTAGAATCAAGAAGATCTGCTAAATTTGTACTTAGGCAGCATTTTGCTTGATTTAAGGTAGAAATCATCATATCAGAGAAACAAGTGATCTAGTATAATTTCTTTCTTCAGGTCTGTTTGGTGCCATTTATGCCAGTCTAGAAGCTCATCACAGGTGGAACTGGATTCAAGGAGAGCAGCCAACTCAAGACTCAGAGAATCAGTGGCCACAACTGCGACATGGAAGTCCATGAACTCAGATGTACTGCAGCATCATCGATTGAACCACGGACTGGCCTTGTGCGGAGTCAATAAAAGCACAGAGTAATTTTTCCCACCTGTTTACTTTCCCTTCAACTTACAGCCAAGATTAATAGCCTTGCACCGGGTCATACCTAGTTCTTGCGGCGTAATATTTAAACTTGTCTTCACATGATGTAGTGTCACGTTGTTGGGAGTGATGCATTTCTGCGAATCCGGCCCTCATGACGAAGCTTTTTTGGCAAACAATGCAATTTATCACGATTATTTGATAACTAATCACACTCGCATGAACCTTTGAAAATGATATGTTTACAAGTGATTAAGATTGGCATGGTCAACATGGAGACAAGCATTTTCAAATTTGGAGAGTAAATAGCAATCACAACCTGTCTTTAAGCAGGTTGTTGCCCTTGAAGCATCATGATCGGTCTTTAATGGGTTGCTGCACTTCCATTTTTACCTGATTTGATATATGGACTTGTGATCTGGACTTCACATCACACTGAAATGCAAAGCTTGTGCTGCCATCTGCCCTTTGAACACCAAACCAACAAAATATGTGAGGAGAATTTTGAAGCATGGAAAGGATGTTACGTAATGGACGAGAATGTCACCTCTTCATTTTTGAGCACTGTACCCTACCTTTGCTGACAGTACTACAAATACATGTCCAAAGTGCGCAAACACTTAAGAAGTTGTTTGTGCACATTTCATTTGCAGATGCATAAAAAAACTGCCCCCTTTCAGGAATTCTGTAAACTAAATTAATGCCAGCCCAGCATTATCTTGTGCTATGTGAATATATGGATTATAAAACTTACATTTAAACGTGGAAATTCCATCCCATCCCCTCATCAATTAAAATAACTGCACACCGACTGCCGTTGATCCATCCCTCCAAGCAGGGTTTTCAGCAATGGCTGCCCGACACATTGGACACGTTGGCTCGCGGTCGAACCACATCGATACACAGTCTTCACAGAAAATATGCTAAAAAGGAAAAAACAAATGGAAGACGCCAAGGTAAATAATGCTCTACTACAGGTTATCTGACTCAAATCTTCCTCAATTATCTAACTCAAAATATTGGCTTTCAACCAATTTGGCTACTTCAGGAGCAGCAGTAGCACAGTAGCACAGCACCCGCCTCATGATCATAAGATTGTTAGTTCAACACCTGACTGAGTCACTACTTGCAAGTTAAATCAGCAGTTTGAAGCTGCTCTCTAAACTACAGAAAATTTTATGCAGAGACAGGATAATATTGATCCCAATAGCACTTTTTGAGCACATCCCATTTTAAAAATTTTCCAGTGGGCTTGGACCAACTTTGTCCTCAGTGGCTCTCGCCTTTCATAACATCAGCAATATGTCACACTTCACACGTATATCACAACCTGTGAACTCAACGGGTCCATAGAACATTGCCCCACGTATCCCGAGAAAGCGGTGCCATAAAGTCTGGCCGCAGAAGATAGTGACGCTTATCACATCACCACGAACAAAACCGCTTTGAACTTTAGAAGATCGTAAGCACCTGCAGTTATTCTCATATAAATAAATGAATACTTATCATTTGGAGTCAACCATAAAGTCAAATGTACCTTTAGAAAATACAATTACATAGTTTGTTTAACCCTTGGAGGCCGAGTTTCAAACTGAGATAAAAAACCCATTTATTTCAATGATGCTATGCTTATCATTTGCATAGAGAAGCTTTGCAGGACTTTTTCCAGTTCTAGGACAAAGCTAATCTTCAAGACTCACCTTACAAGTCAGCATAACTGGATCATGATAATCATCCTGACATATAGGACACGCATCACCACCACTCGTTTTCATATCATCAGAGCTTGGGCTTGAACCATAGTTCTGAAAGATAAGATGCAAAATGTTCTTCCAAACTACTTTCAAGATTGTTAACAGCTGCCTGGACTTTCACACCAATAACATTTACACCTTCAGCGCCGAACCTACGTGGCCCAAATCCCCCTCCCCTTTGAGCTGGTAATCGGAGTCTCATGGACTGCATGAAAGAACTACGCCATCGCCATCTTCAGGGCAAGGTAGGAACTGAAAAGACAAGAAGATGTCTTCCCAGTTCCAACTTTGCCCTGAAGATGGCGATGGCGTAGTTCTTTCATGAAGTCATTGAAAGTTCTGAACTACGCCATCGCCATCTTCAGGGCACTGCAGGAACTGGTCTTTTCAGTTCCTATCTTCCAAGATCTACGCCGAACCACGTAGATCTACGTGGCCCTAATCCTCCATGTTTGAGCTGGTTATCGGAGTCTCGTGGACTTCATGAGAGAACTACGCCATCGCCATCTTCAGGGCAATGCAGGAACTGAAGACCGTTTGATCTTTACAGTTCCTATCTTGCCCTGTAGGTGGCGATGGCGTAGTTCTCTCATGAAGTCCATGAGACTCCGATAACCAGCTCAAAGAGGGGGGATTTGGTCCATGTAGATCTACGTGGTTCGGCGCTGAAGGTGTTAATAATGACCAGGTAGCCCTGACTGCGCACAGACAGGCCCTGGGTTATGTTACAAAGGACAATTCAAAATGGAATATTGGGCAATACCAATCAAAGTAACAACAGACAATAGAAATTAGACATCCCGTATACGGCCTGATATCCCCGAGGGTCTTTGCCTGGTAAGACATCTGCCCTATTATTGCCCACAATCCTCCAATCCAGATACATACCACATCTACTCTGAACTTTCTCCACGCTGAGATGAACTCGTTACACTTCGTCCGGCAGGTTGAAGCCTGAAAAAGAGTGTCATACATGATTCTGAAATGAAGTGCATCAAAAAAATTTCACTGGGGCTCAATGGTACAAAAGTAAGCTCTCCAATTTCAAATAGCTCCACAATGCCATCTGGTAATCATTACCATAACTAGGACAAACTGGACACAACTTGATCAGAAGGCACTTGAGTGGCAGACCAAACAATTCTGATATGGACAGCAAAATCTCTTGACCAAACCAAATCTGAAGATGTTGAAAAAGATTCTCACCTTGCAAAAGACGTATATTCCAAGGAGAAAATATGAAAACCATTCAGCTCCCGTTGAGGAATCCAGGAGAAAATAACACCATGGAGTGACCGGCGTGAGGCAACGGTAGAATTGAGCTGTGTATTCAATAAACATGTAGTATTTCCCCTGAAAACAAGGCAGAAAATACATTGATTGGATATCTTTGGAATCAGATCTTAATAGCAACTTAAAATAATAGGTTTTTCTCTCCATTCCAGGCTTTCCTGACAACATGTTATGATCATTAGAAATATAGGCATTTTCATTGAACCTTGTGACAAATACTAATTGTATTTCTCACATTTACAACGTCTATCGTTATTTCTATGCATGACAGTGATGAACAGTTTTTGAATTGGCAATTGAAAGGCAGTTCTTACACAAGGTTAAATTACAATAGACACTGATGGCCCCTTACCCTTCTTTTTGTGGCAATGCATGCTTTTGGAATAATAGTTATCACAGTCTTCAATCCAATGGCAACAAACTTGATGACAAAGTCGGTGATACCGACAATCCAGAGCAACATCCAGAAATCCACCTTTTCTATGCCTGGCAGGCTGAAATATAAACTGAAAAAAAGAAAGGCAGGGGTCAAATAACGTTTTTTGTTGATGATACCATGAGAATGATCTCTCAAACCAACTTAAAATTTGACTTGGATTATCAAATATATTCCCTTGGGCTTGGAAATCTTTTCTTCCTTATTTTGAGGAGCAGCAAGGCCTTTCCCCACGGCACAATGAGGACTTAGCTTCAAATCGGTACTCAAGAGAGCTAACTTGCATGCTCTCACCACATGAACGATTCGTCATCAGGACAATGACCGAAGGGAATTGTGGCTGGACCACCAGACTATGGGCTCCAACCAAATATGGCACCAACGGCCATTGCAAGCATTTTTAGTTGCAATGCAGAGGGCTATAACAATAATTATGATATTATAAAGAATTTCACCTGTTTATATGAAAATAGTAAGATTCTAAACTGTGCTCACCTCCTATACAATTGCTGGTCAGCAAAAACAAAGTAGATAGCAAACACATTCAAAACAAGAAAGAAGATAATTGACAGGAGCTTCAGCGTCGGGTATGGGTATGAATCCTGAAACCAGAAAAATAAATATATTGAGCACAAAGGTCATTGTGCACACTTTAGAAATTATTATCAATTTTACAAATTTATTTCTAGGGGATGGTGCTGGGCAGTAATACATTGTAGCAGGAAGGAGGTGAAACTGTTTATCTTGGGAGTCAGTAGATCATAGCAGAATGGATGAAGGTGATTGGCATTGGCACAGCTGTCAGTAAAATAAAAAGCAACTGACAAACGTTACAAGTTTTGCACTTTGGCACCCAACTGACACTAAAATGACTTAATGTCCTTTAGACAATAGACACAACAATAATCCTGGAAGCTTACCCTGTTCCCAACCAATTTGACCAGCACTGTATTAGAATGATAGAAGGTCCCACACACACCAATCAGTATGAGCACACCTGAAAAATGCCATGACATGTTCATCAATAAAGGTACAACTTGAAAGAACAGCAAAATTACATTTACATGCACAAGAATTAACTGAAAGTTATTTTCACTCAGGATTTGATGTTGATGGTCAGCCCAGTGCTTGTCTAGTCGTCATCTCTTTATACCAATGGAATATGCTGCAACATGACCTCACTGATCTCTTAAGAAGCACCCACATTGGGAAAAAGTATTTTGTGAACATAACAGTTGCCTTGAAGAAGCAGTTCTTACCTAGTCTGTGATCATAGAGAAGCTTTGCAAATATCAGCAAAAGAAATGGTGCAAAGCCTTGGGTAAGTTTCCACAGCGTCATCAGGTCAGGTCGGCCAATGGTGGCAGTTTGTTGTGGTGGGGGCTGGGCATCATGGCTATGACCGTGACCATGGGAATGTGAATGTGCATGGCCGTGACCAGTCCTATTTCCGTTTGCAGGCTCTTCTGTGTTTGGGTCAATGTTTACAACGAAGGTATTAGATTGTCCATCAGAAGGCATGGAGACAGCTCCTATGGCTTCTTCAGCATCGACTCCAACTGGCAACCAGTCATTCAGTACATTGACGACTTCGGTCGGTAGACCACCAGATCTGTTTTGCGGCATCTTGATTCTATGAATTGAAAATGATATGAATGAGAATTTAACCTCGGCTATACAGGAGTCAGGAGACGATAGTCGATAGTGAAATACTAATGACCAACACAACATCAGCACAACAATACACTAGATACGATAGATGTTCTCTGGCCTCTACTGCCTTGGGTGGCCGATCATCAGAAAAGCACACTGTGATGTGTCAAACATCATCATGACGAAACCATCATGACACTAGACTACTGCCACTGAGTACTGTCTACTGGCTTCAACTGGCTGCAGGGTTTCAGTTTTGATTTTGTTTTTTGAGACGAAAACGTCAGTATCAGTGGCTTCAGATCTACTCATTAACAATATCATCGATGGCTATAGAGAGTAAATATGATACTTTGTATCTCAAAACACAAACAAGTACCTTATTGTGACAAATTACACATTTATTTGAGGAAATTATAGAAAAATTACAAATCCTGTTAAACAGCCTTGACCTTTGAGAAAATTCGATAACCTTTTATTCTTAGTACGCGATCAATAATAAACCGTTCAAAGGCTATGGATTAAAACATCTCTTATAATTAGTAAAAATTGTTTCAATAGATTTTAATTTCCAATATAAGTCTTATTTTATAGTAATATGGATTTAATTGGACAAAAGGGTGATTCGCTGATGACTCATCCGTCGGTTCGAATCATTAAAGTTTTTTCTGGTTTCCAACTTTGTCATGATTGTTATTGTGTCCAATGTTTGGGGCACGATTTCTTAGGAAGCGCTGGGTTCTGGTCGTTATATTCGGACTTTCTCTCATCTACTTTCTCAAGACAACATTCTACCAGGTGTATATTCAGTATAACCCTTTAATTTAAGTAGTAGGCCTAGGCCTAAATCTGTCACTTTTCTGACAGCCTTCCGGCTTCCTCCCTGAGTTTCCTCAGTTCCTGATCCTTCCTCCTCCACCTCCACCAAGACCACTTACCCATAGGCCTACTAGGCCTACACTACAAGTCCACTAGGACCAAGGCAATCATGATCATTTCACCTTTATACCACCTTATGTCGTGTCGATGAAGACAGCAAGTGTGTTCAAAAACATGGACTCCTCTTTATAGCATGTTGACACATACTATTCAGTTCTCTTAACCTCTTAACTTACGTCATTTCATAATCTAGCCTATGTCTTGTCATTTTCAGAGCTCCAGTCTGGTATTACGAGATGAGTACGCTGTGAGGAAGCCCCGACCACCAGAACTCTTCAAGTGGCAGCCAAAGTTTGATAGGATCAATGAAACTGCTGTCAATACCTGTAGGAATTCTGTTCAAGGAAAGAAACTGTTAGCTGATGAACGAGGTACAACTGTCATAAGCCTACTGTCATTATCTGATGTGATGTAGAGTTGATGTGTGCTGATGAAATGCTGTTGTTTAAAAATCCGTGAAAAAAATATCTATTCTAAGTGTAACGATTTGAATTAAATCTTTCCAGGTTACGTTTGTGAGAGATCAGACCTGTTAGTTGGAGGCTGCTGTGATATCAAGGGAAAAACGGCCCGCCGTTATACTTGCGATAGTTGCCTACAGAATAACTGCTGTAGCTTGTATGAGCACTGCGTGTCTTGTTGCTTGCAGCCAGAGAAGGTAGGTCACTGTCTTTTCCGCAATTGTAAGTGGGCTGATTCTGATCAAGAAGTGCCAAATTTATGTGGTTTGTTTGCCCTAACGTACTTTTTAAGACACCCAAAAAGTGAAGGCTGGAAACTTCAAACAACAATCAGGACTCTGTATTCATGTGGGTCTTGTTATTTATCATCGCTGCCGTTGGGAGAAAAAACGCCATATGTCTGTGAAATAAGAATTCTCTGGTATCTCTAGCAAGTTCATCATTTTCATCTTCAGGCAGCGGTAAATCAATTTATACAAGCATTCTTTTTCTTCCAGCAACCCTTACTCAGAAAAATTCTAGGAAAAGCTGCTGATACTTTCAGTCATCTGTTTGCGTCAGTGACAGATCATTTTGAGCTGTGTTTAGCAAAATGCCGGACTTCCTCCCAGAGCGTCCAACACGAGAACTCGTACCGTGACCCTGTTGCGAAATTTTGCTATGGGGAGAATCCACCCGCCCTTCAGCCAATGACCTCTTAACCAACTCAGAAATTTGCTGTCAGATTTCAAATATTTAGATTTTATTATTGGTCTTTATTATTGGTCTTAATTTATTGTTATTTATAGGATCTCTGATGTTTTGTTGACGTTAAAATTGACTGCATAATTGAAATGATTAGATATGGTGATAAATATTACACGTAGAATGTGATTCAGGCACCATAAAATCGCACTTGTTTAGAATTCACTATCGTTAATTGTCAATCAAATAGCACAATAATTGATATCAAATTGTCTAACAAATGGACACTGTAAAGAACTAGCAAAATGCAGAAAAATAAGAAGGCTTTGAATAATCCTCCTCTGAAGAAGGAGGTACCAGACCGGTCGGATCAGAGGCCGTATGCCACAATATGGATGGACTCGTGCTACCAGGAGACACTCCTGCCCGATCTGTCTTGGACCAAGGTAGGCACATTTTTATGCTTTTTTTGCCTTTTGGATTCATCCAAAGATACAGAGCAGTAACGTGAGGCCAGGAGCAGATGACTTTGTATGCTGTGATGATTCAGCAATATGAAGCTGTAGGGAACCATGAACAGCATTGTAACAAGGCAGCAGAACTTTGAAGTTGGCTCTAGACTTGACCGTTAGCCAGTTCAGTTGCTGGAGGACTGGCATAATGTGATGTGTGTTTTCCAACCTTATAGTTCAAGCAAGGAGTTTGCAAATTTCTTGTAGCCAACACAAAACACAACAGATAAAATGATCAAGAAGATTGATAGCCTCCATTTCTTCTTCGCAGGTCGAGCCAAGGGTTTGCGAGATGCTGGCTCGGAAGATCCAAAAGCAGCAGAGTCAACCTGAGAGGATGCAGATGATATTTGAATTGGTCGGCCCAGAGTTTAAGAAGGAGTATTTCCCCAGTGAACCATATCAGCCATCCCTACTGGTAAGCAAGGATATGTATGTCAGTTGACATTACTCTTATTTGTCAGATTTGGATATCTGTAACATGCCGCAGACACCTGTAATAATACTTGAATAGGTTCTTCAGGACACCTAACTGAGCGCTATAACTACAGGCTCTTTGCATTTGCAGGAAACTCCCCACATGAATGCCGAACAGAAAGAACGGTTACGTTCTGAAGCACAGGTTTGGTTGAATAGTCAAGCATACCGAGCTGCCAAGGAAAGTGGATGTGGCCGAGTCCTGCCGGGGACAGAACCCACGGATGATCTGTGTGATGAGCAGATGAGATTCCTGCAGAACGTATTTGATATCTTTGTGAAGGGCTTGGATCGTCACCTGTATAAAAATGAACAGGAGGTCATGGTAAGAAAGGATATGTTTGTTTGAAAGATGAAGTCTTTGAGCTTGAGGTGCTGCTCTAAACAATAAGATTCAAGTGGAGAACAGCAGTGAAGAACTCGTGAAGTAGAACTTCTCTGTTAAGGACACCCTTGGGACTGTCAAATGCGATCCTTATAAGAGTGGTCAAGATCAGAGGATGGGGATGAATAGGAGGATTCAAAATTATCTACCCTGCCGACAAGTACCGAACCTTTATTTCATACTTTTGCAGAAAAAAAAGAAGATCCAGGAAGAAGAGGAGAAAAAGAAGAAAAAGGTTACAGAAGATAAGAGTCGTGTGCAGGTTCTTGCAGTGCGGAGAGCATCCATGTTGAGTGCCATGTCATCTGCTTATAGTAGGAAGTCAACACCATTTTATGGTAGGATCACCTTTATAGCCACTTCATCGCTGAAGTGTTTTGAATCATTTGCATATTGTTGTTGCTATCATATCAGTGTAGGGTAACAACATTTGCTTGGTTAGACAAGTCGAAAAAATCGTGGATCTTAGAGGAGCACCCCAGTTGATCTTAATTTCAACCTTCCCCTGGTTACACGTCATCCTTTTTTCCAGACAAGGTCACACGAATTGGTGGAGATGAGCCTGGATACTATAGCGATCAGACGGAGGCTGTGGGTGACTGTGTGAAGAGCATCCTGCAGCGGGACCCCAGGAGATTTGTTGATGTTTCACGGAGGCTTCATGGAAGACAGATGCCTGGTTCGCTGAGGTCGTATATGTGGCTGGATGTTTTGTTTAAAAATGATAGGGAGAGGCTCAAAGAAGGGTGAGTGAGAGTTGGGTTTGGACCATCTCTGAAGTGATTTATAAAGTCCTACTTTTCGTGTATGGCTGTTGACCTGAAACACTTTTAGGGCAGTGCATAGAAATATAACACAAAACCTCTTTATTGCAGGAACGTTGAGAAGATCGTGCGTGAGAGGTTTGGAAGGGCTGTTGCACGAGGTGTGGGAGACTTGAAAATGAAACGAGCTACACATTCACCGATTGCTGGTCTGATTGAGAATGCTGTGGTTGAGGTAAGTGCATTTTGTCAACTGACAGCCAAACATAAGGGGATCAACAGCTTCATGTGGCTGAAACTGACTGCTGACTTCATAAAATAGACCGAACGGGGATCTATGTCCCTTAGCTATTGTTGAATGCAAAGAAGTAGAAGAATCTTGGTAGATATCTATTACATGTCAAATTGATTACGGCCAAATACTCACTTGTGCTTATTCTCTTTCACAGAGTTATGCAAAAACTTTGTCCATGCAGCCATACAACTTTGAGAAACATTTAGTCGATACTGCCAGGGCTCTAAACATCCTTTACTCATATGATAGGACCTATGAACCTTATCTTATCCACTGGTTGTTTCCCATGCAAGTTGCATTCAAGGAACAAAGTCATGCAGGTCAGTACGGGGATTAAGAGACCATGTCCTTTGGCCTAAAACAGGAGTTACACCTTGATCATCTGTTGTATGCAAATAAAAGCTGTCAGCCATTATCAAATGTTTGAGGCTGGCTTTTGGTTGGTGTCTGTTAACTCTGTCAAAGCTCACATCATTGCATGTAGGAAACATTGAATAGGCTGTGTCTCGGCATGGTAACAGATAGCAAACATAACTTCATGATCACCTCTCTAAAACAGGTACCGACATTTTCAGGTGAACATGTGTACGAGTTGGCCATGTACTTAGATCTCCTCAATCAGAACTGTTTCCCTTCCTGGCCAAAGATCTTTGCAATGGCTGAACAGACCTTGGACATCTTGGAGCAGTTCGATCCGGAGTTCCACAGGCATCTGAGGACTATTGCACAGACTGATGCAAATATCAATTCCAAGGTAGGAAACATTTGCTCATATGATTTCAAGTATGTAGTCTTTATGCTATGAAGTTCCAGGAGGGAGGGAGGGAGCGAGGGGGTGAGTGAGTGAGTGAGTCAGAATCTGTCTCGGGCTGGCTTATGATCCAGCACATCTGATAACTTACCAACCTATTGTGGTCAGCATGGGTGATGATACAAACGTTTGGTTTGAAGATGAAATCCCAGGGTCATGATTAGCTGCTTCAACAACATGTAATTCAACTTTAGGCTGAATCATCTACGAGAGGAATAACCTTTCTTATATATGTGCAAATGGCATCTTTCATTTTCTCCATTACAGGAGTTCATGGTCTACCTGATCCATCAGGAGAAGGAGAAGGCCCAGGAGATACTCAATGCCAAGCAGGAGGTTGCACCAGATACACCCAGATCAAAGGAATCCTTGGCGCTGTCACGACCGCTGCTGGCAGATCCCCTCGTCTTCTTGAGGAAGTGGATTGGAGAGGTAAGTTCTAATTCTTCAGTCGGCAATCACAAGTCAGAAGTATTTTAGTACTTTGCAGAGAACTTTGAAAAAACCATTGAGGGGATTTTTTGAACTGATGTGATTGTCAATCTCTATGACTCTTTGCAGGGTTTTGTGAGTGTACTTGATACGCCAGCCGTGATGTTTTTGTGGGACCAGAACTTCATGCAGCTGTGGCAAGGTCATGCCATGGAGAATATGTGCCTTTCATTACTCATGTTGCTGCGCCACAAATTTATGGAGGCTAACAATTATGCAACCATGAAGGACGTAAGTTGAAATCGTTTTCTGGACTTGCCATATATGACTCATGTAGCCTTACAATTTGAAAATCATTTGCAGCATGCAGTCATTGATGTGTTAGCTTGCGATGAGACTTGTCTGTAACCTGCTACAGTCTTTGCTGACTGAAGTCCAAGCTCCAGTCCACTGACAGTCTAATTATTGCCTGCAAGGATGAGGTAGATTTTGGCATTATTCTGCCATTTGGGGTTGTACACTGCATCTTATTAGTTTTTTATGTGTGAAGTTGAATTTTCTTTGAAAACAGAAACCTCTGTGTACCTCTATTTGTATCCTGCTTAAACTTCAGGTGTTTTTGAATGGTCCATGCTGTCTTTACACTGCCGACATCCAGCGGGCCTGGATCCATGTCGAGATGGGACAGAACCTGAATGGAGTGCCATATCTAAACAGACAGAGACCAATGTAGGTATTTTGATTGATAGGGTCTATTGTTTATATTGTTCATGCTAAGGTAGAAGGATGTATACACAGCATACTGTTCGTAACTTGAAGCCATGGATGTTCAAGGAAACTACCTGATGCTCTATACAAACCTATTAACAATTGTTATCACATTTGTGATATGTTGTCAGGTCGGCTGATTTTACTGATTTGCTGGTTCTTTTTCAGAACCCCGCCTCCCACACCAGGACTCAGTCCCACACCTGTACCAGGAGCCACAATTGTCGAAGGTCCACTAATGGCTGTTGGTCTAAAGGACATCAATGTCAAGCTGGTCATTCCGGAAAAGGCTTGGAGAAATGTAAGTTGGTCCGATTTGCTGAAATAACAACGCACCTATGCGCTATTTGGAAAAGCAGTAGTGTATAAGACAATGACAGAGTAACTAGGCCAATGACCCAACAAGGCACCTGTAAACATAGTCACATGGACCAAACTTTGAAAGGACAAACCAAAAAAGAAGGCGGTTTCAAATGTTTATTCCTTTTCAGGAGAACTGGATGAGACAGTTTAACCCCTCAAGGTTGAAACTGATGTGCAAGGTCTACTTCGGCCAGTACAAGCTCGACATGAAGATAACCCACCAGGTGCCATATCTAACCGAAGGTGACAACACTCCACGCGGAAGCAAGATATTCTCCCTGGATTTCACTGCGGATAAGATTGAATTCCATGACCTAGATGCCTCACAGTACACATTGAAAGCAGATAGCTATCCATATGCCATTTTGAGAGTGGATTATCTTCAGCTGCATGGGGATAGAAAGTTGTGTAAGTTTTCCATTTTACTTTAATCCGTCTGTTCATTTTAAGTTTGTTGAATTAAATTCCATCAGTATTCTTACTTAAGCTAAGCACAATGTTTTCAAATGTCTGACGTCCAACTCTTGAGGTTGTAGGTTACTCATCTCTGCATAGCTGGTGGAGACATGCCACTATGCAAACAGCACTAATATGTAAGGACAAGGTCTTTGGGTTTCAATCTCACATTGCAGCTTTTTTAACCTGTGTTTTTTTTCAGCTGTCTCTCATACTGCACTTGGTTGGGCAAAGATACCCTTGTACTCTAAAGAGAGAAGACAAGCAAACCAACAACAGCCAGCACCAAATCAGGCTGGGCCACAGACTCCTGGTCAGACTCCAGGAAGAACAGGGAACACACCTCGGCAAACCTCTGTCCAAGGTCCCACCCCCCAACAACGGCAAACTCTCACATCCCGGCAGCAGCCTTCAGCAGCAACAGCTCAGAGAACACCCACACAACAAGGCAACTTGACCAGTAGACCCACCCCCTATGGACAGAGCGCGCAGAACAGCCCTGCACCTGGAGGTCACTTGGAGCACATGTGGGTTGGTTCATGGGGTCACTGGACCTACCCACTGGAAGCTGGAGATGTACCAGACTCAGTGCTACAGGTGCCATCACGGCCTCCTACAACTACATCAGGTAGATTAACCTTGTCACATTGATTCCGTTTAGTTCAATGAAATTATCAAGATGCTTCCTTCCATCCGTACAGTTTTGCATAAAAGAACATCAACCTTCTTTCATTTAAGGGATCATCAACCAAGGATCGGAGATAGCCTGTGTCATCTATGATCCACAAATACCAGAAGTGCCACCATCCCCGATTGTGGCACCCAAGACTCCTGTCAAAACACCAGCTTCTTTACCGACACCAATTCCTACGCCAAAAACCAGGGAGCCAACTCCTCGGGTTGAGTAAGTGATGAAAACGCATTCTTCTTCTTCATATAGATAAATATTTGATGACGTCACTACATGTTGTTGTGGGTGCAGGTTGTGCGCGTACTCTACCAGCCAGTCCACATTGACTTGTTGAGCAAGCTGTGCCAGAATCTGTCTCAGTGATATTTCCCTCCATAACAAAATAATGTTTACCTCATCACTTTCAGGGAGCGTGAACCAACACCGGATGACCGAGCGTGGGTCCCGCACAAAGCAGGAGCTGCCAAGAATGACCCTGAACCAATGGATCTCAATAGTACCTTTGATATTTATGTGGATATGGTCAGATTTATACCGGATTTGGCCAGCATTATCAAGGTGGGTTGCCGTATTTCCATTCATGTTGAATTTATGTTACATGTATGTAATACCTATTTCCAACTTACCTTTTCAAGGTTCTTACACCTGTACAGACATATTTGTGTGTTCATCTCAAAATATTTGAATTCCTATGCAGGTTACTGGAAGAGTGCTGAGGACAGGTGAAATAGCCAAGACCCCCGACATCCTGACCTTCCCAGAGATTCCCAACGACCCAAGAAGTCCCAAGTTCAAATATAAACTAACCATAAATGAGATGAAGAAAAATATGGACCCGAATGCAGTGATTTTGTTGAGGGTTTATACGGTACAGAATAATGACCAGGACCTTGTTGTAATTGGGAGCTGTTTGATTGGGCTCTGCAATAACGAGGTAAGGCATCCCATTCATCCTTTTCAATCAGTCGCGTCTCTAAAATCAGGTCACCTCTCTTAACGGCAGCATTTCTTAGCCCAAGGGTTGTACTGCTTGTTAATCATAGCAAACCCTGTACTCCACCTCCATATTAAGAAAGCACTGCACAGCATAATTTAGCAGTTTGACAGCATTTACTTTGTGTTACCTCTTCAGGGAAAGATAAAGACAGGTGGCTACCAGCTACGTCTTCATAGTGGGATGCCAGAGCTGCCTCAGGGAATAGCAGGGCTGGTGCCTGGTGACCTTGACAGCAAGCCCAACATACCATGTGCGTCGGTGCTGGTTAGGATTCTACCCCATGCTACGGTAAGTACTGATACATAAGCTACAAGTAGTATAGCCCAAGAATCTAATTTTTTTTGGGGGGGGCAGTTAATGTTGTGAACGACATCATCGTTTGTTATGTGTGAACTATGTGTGCAATTCAAATTTAGAGCTCGAGTAGTTACATGTAAGGCAACTTGATTTAGAATTCAATGTCAGGTTCAGATATATTTTCCAAAATGTTATAATGGTATCTACGTGTGTACACATATGTTGTGAAAGTGCTTGTGTTCTATTTCAGAAGCACTTACCAGCCCCAGAGTACAGGACTTGCTACTACCACTCGGATGATGCACAACCTACTCAGACAGAGTGGGGTATCTTTAACAGCTACCTCAGCGATACGCAGTATCCAAAGGATTATCTCGAGTTGGTGAAAACTGTCAAGTATGCTGACCGGGATGGTTCTGGTGAGTTTCACATCTGTGGTTTGGTTAAGTCGGCCTTTAAAGTGATCTTTTGCCTGCTTTCGTGTTGTGTCTTTCTCCTCAAAGGAGCAATGTGGGACAAATAGAAATTATGATTAAATACAATGGAATCACTTTCGATGCAATGCAGCAGTAACTAGGATGATTGGTTATGTCTTTCGATTACAGCATGGCCATTCTGCTCAGCTAGGCCCATGTTTTGTTTCAGGTACGACCCACCATATTGCGATCAGCTTCCTCCCACAGCGTCTGGATAACAAGAAATACCTACCTCCACAGAAGCCGGCTAATCAGCTTGACCTTGGCATTGCGGTCA
Source organism: Lineus longissimus (assembly GCF_910592395.1). Lineage (NCBI taxonomy): Eukaryota > Metazoa > Nemertea > Pilidiophora > Heteronemertea > Lineidae > Lineus > Lineus longissimus. The sequence continues at coordinate 25,227,241 of NC_088309.1, read as the reverse complement.
GATACCGCCAGGAAAAGGGAATGATGATATCTATCCAGAAAGCATTTGGCTTGGATGGTGGTAAGTACTGTATCAAGAAATTAAGTCCTTTGGCAAAATGATGGTGGAGTACAACTCTGCTTTTCATTCTGAAAGCGGGCCAATCAGCCGGGTCTCTGACTGGTCAGTTCTGAACTGGTTCATATTGCAAGATTCATTGGTATTGGTGGACGGTCCTTCCCAGTTCAGTTTGATTCTTTCTTATGCAGTTGATGTCTACACCCAGTGCTTTGTCAAAGAAGTCAGGAATGCTCCGCCAAAGAAGTCTGCAACTCCAGATGGTGACTCGCTGCGATTTTTAACTGAAAAAATGGAGTATGACTCTCCACAGAAGGCACCGTTGTGGGTTGACAGCGCCGTGGTGAGTAGAGTCATGCATTGCTTGAGCTAGACCTGGAAGAAGGAAGCGATGATCAGACGAGTGTTTGATTCATGATCGGTGGATTGAGACTAGGACATTTCACCTGTACACTGCCCTGCTGCAGAGTTGGCAAGGATGTAAAACAGTTAGCCCTGTTTTCAAGTTTGAAACATCACTTTCACACTGATACATTATCACCAATACCATTACATTGTTCATACTGAAATGATATAAGAAACTCTTGATACATGTACATGTAGTAGGCCTACATGTAGATATACAAAGAAATTCTGTTGCAGTTGTACATTGTATGTTGGCCATTATCATTCTTTCAGACTGGTAATCCTGTCTATAGAAAGAACAGCTTCCTGTACATTCAAGTGTACTGTATGAAGTTCAAGTACACCCCAAATGCATCTCACAGCCAACCCGGGAAGCTGACCAGTGTTAATGGGCAACAGTTTGACCTAGCTGCAGATTCTGATTGGTTTTGGACTGCTGTCCCGATGTATAAATGGTAAATACATGTAGTCAAATTCAAGCTGCTTTTTGGTAATGTTCAGTTGACTTCTTTACACTTACATTTACTAAGACTAGATATTGAAACTGCAAATAAGGAAGGCTGGTTTGAGAGGTTTGAAGGAATCAGTCTGCCTTTCTGAATACTTGTATTTCTTTTCTAACTTCTGGGACATTCTCTTGTCATTTCTCAGGGAGTCGACACACAGTGGTATCCATACTGTGCCACTCTTCAAGGGAAGGATATCGCCCGAGTTGAAGGCCAAGTTCCTTGAGAACGGCGTGGAGGAAACGATCTTCAAGAATGACTGGGATCAGGCCACTGTCCATGTAAGATTACTGTTGTGGTTTTCAGCATTTCTCAGGCTTTGTTGTCGGTTATGATTGCAAAACCAATAACTTACATTGAAATTAAGCAAACATCTGTGAAAATCGTGCGTGGAAGTCAAGGTTGTATTCTGATATTATCAAAATTTGTTTTTCAGCCGACTGCTGGACTAATTGTCAAACTCTTGGATAAGCAATATGAGAAGGAAGATGAATTTCCTATCCAACCACTGCCGGTGAGTACCAATATGAGAAGAATACCGGTTAATTATACAAGTTTCTTAACTAACTGAATAGAATAGAACGTCCATAGAATATTTCTGGGCTAAATGACAAATGTAGTTGACCGATGGGTCTTTTTCTTGCATGGAATAGGTGTCTCTGTTTTGCTTGCTCTCACAACAAGTTTATATTTGCTCCTCTATTCATTTCAGCAACACAAACTCATTGATGCCCTTGGCAACGCGGCACCCTATCTTGCTGCAATGGACGATATGTCGGGCAAGAAAATCCATGATTTGGTTGTGGATTCTCTGGAACCTAAGTACCGCAAACTCGGGGCCAGTGGGGAAACCTACCTTGTGGAGCAGAAGTTTTATTCCCAACTTGCTGTGGCAGCTTTCAAGGAACAAATTGTAAGTTAACATATAGCCTACCAATTAATTATCTTGTATCAGATTTATGTAGCCCTACGATAAAAGGATCTTCATTCTTTGACAAAAATATTCAACCACTCTCAGTTTTCTGGGCCTCCAAATCGGACATATTTGTCAAAGAAGGCCTGACTGACATTGTAGTTGGGAGTGCTCTTGTAATATCTACGTAGTCCATACTAAAGAGGTGTTGAAAATTTGTCATGTAAATTCTTCAGCAATGAAATTCACCAAAATGTAAAACCTGGATCAGATGGCAAAAATTGTTTCCTTAATTTTGATTTTTACCTCAATTCTATTTTAGAATTAGATTGCTGGTAAGTGTAGCCTACTTCAGATGTGTTATTGATGTGTTCATGATCAGTGCTTGACCAATGACATTATTTTACTTCTTGACATAAATTCAGGCCTCAGTCTAAGGCAAAAAGAATCGGAGCTTCAGTTTGCAGCAAAAAATGCTTCATGTACATATATTTTTGGCCGTGCTTTGTAACGTTGGGTTTCAGTAGTCAAAATGGTCCGGCTGCTTTACATAAGAAGTTTTGGTCAAGCACTATTTGTGTTGTGTGCAATTTGAAGTTAGTGTTTAAGATTCAAGACACATTTTTGTCCCACTAATTTGTGTTGTGTTGTGTTTAAATGTTTATGAGTTACACGTTTTCTAACCAGCTGTATTCCATGTAGATTATATCATAGTGTAACTGCCATATTTACATCATCAGGTCATGTGGTAATTTGTTCTCCAGGGTTTTTTTATGTGATTCTGTGTAATGTAAGAGAGTTGGAAGGGCCGTCAACTTCTGTATCCCCTTTGGTCGAGAGAGGGTGACCTGTCGTTAAGTTTTCTGAGGTCTCACTTCATAATCTACCTTGCAGGAGGAAGTGGAGGGACCGATGCCAGACCTCAACCAGGGACATCAGTCACCCCAAAATATACTGTCAGTGTCGCAGGATGATGCATTCAACTAAACTTCATGGCCAGGGTCGGATTTAGCGAATTTGGGAGGAAAGGTGTTGTTTCATCCTCTCAGAAATATGGCCTTCATGCCTGTGGAGCAGACTTTGCTGCAGTAACTGATATTGTGGAGATCCTTCAATGCTAAATTCAATCATGACCAGGACAGTCATTGAACAGGAATATTTTGTTATGTGTCGTTATATTCTCTTTCTCTTCTGTTGATTGATTGTAAGGGAAGAAGACTGTGTGATGTCAGACAATGTACCGGTCATGCTGTCGCACTTTGAATGCACCCCTATGATGAAATCATGAACAGATTTGTCAAATATGGGATTTGAAATGTGATCCAGAATGTGTATATTGACTTAATTTATGCCAAATTGCCTCATGCTAAGACTAATAGGACTAAACACATAGGATAGCCTTTAGTTGCCATTTCACAAAACCGTGGAATTAACTGGACGTAAATATGAGTACCCTGGACTTCATTCCTTATAGATAGATGTTCATTGTACGTGTAGTTCTTCGATCATGCAGTTACTTTTGTTATGGAGATTAATGGGTTGTCATGCAAATCATGTTTCCAAAGAGTTCGATCTCAGATATTTGTTTGTAAATACTGTGTACGTCGATGTCTGTTATGTGTAGGTAGAATGTTTCTAATATAACATGAAATAAAATGTCAGTTTGTCTGTTATAAATACCTCTTCAGGCGTTTTTTTGTAATCCAAACTTTTAGAGTATTGTGTGTGTGTGTCATCCCTAATGAAAGGACCAGCCAGATTTTAGCTTATTAGATTCTCCTTACTTCAAAACTCTCATCTCAAATGCCAGGCACCAGGCAAGAAGGCCATTCGTACCCCATATTCAACTACATGTAGCTGGCAGCTAACCATGCAGATATATCGGAAAGAGCTACCGACGAGGCTCGAACCTATTTAGATATGTTTGATTAGCAGTCATTTGAGTCCCAAAACAAGTTGGTCACAAACTTGGCCTTAACCTGTACTTGGCGGTGTCAAGTCAATTGGGCTTAAAATCCCCAACTCTCGAAACCTTGGTTCACGTGATGACTCATCTGGAGGGCTTCTAGTGCATAGTACTACAATGCATTTCATATGTACTTTGGGAACCCATTCTAAATGTCTGTGCAACACTCGACAATGAAGACCAAGATTATGTAAAGTGTACGAGGAGAGGAGCATACGATCGACTCGGGTGAACATGCATGAGGATGTCAGGGAACCTCAAACGTCAAATGCTAAGGTGACCTGTTGACCTCAACTTTTTGAACCCAAAGTGGGAGTTTAACTGAAGGTGATCACACCAAGTAAAAATTTATGTTCTGAACAACCAGCCCAAGCCCACAGAGCAATAGGTTGGATATCTGTCTATCGCTTCCGTCTTTAGCCAAGGAGAGGAGAGGTGTCCATCCCTAACTATTCATGTTTCTCACTGGGATGGTGGCAGCAAATCTCGGTCTTACATGAATGTCTTGTTCAAATTCAGTGCCTATCACAGTAATCAGTAAGGCGACTTGACCAATGTACGAAGGATAGTGATGTATGAGACAATGTATGGCCAACCCACAATGATTGGATCTGTTTCACTGATGAAATTCTCCATGCGCGATCGAGATAACATGCTGTCATGGTCCGGTCTTCAAGGAGCATTAGGTATCGACACAGACTGACTAACAAGAATGCAAATTAGAGTGACACCTCACATTTATTATTGCCCATAACAAAGAAAATAAACATCAAATATGGCGAGCACATTATGCAAATAAACATTATACGTACATTGTAACAAGAATTATTGTAACTATCTATAATTTCGATAAAAATAAGTAAACGTGAGCATGTTTTCGTACCAGTATTTGAATAAGGCCAAGTTCACAGAAAAATACTAGGCCACTTGGTGTCGCAGGTCTAACACAGTTATAGAATGAATAAATCAAGTGATTTCTCATAATGTGCTATGTATTTCTATGATATAGGTAAGGCTTGCAGAAAGGTACCTGAAATCGTCACTGAATTTCAGATAGAAGGAATTCCAAAAGAAACATCAATGAGATCATAGAAAGAAAGAAAAAAGCACATTGTATTTCAGCAGTCGGCCATATTGCATAGTTTGACAATGTCAGCAGTGCGCAAATAAGATTATTAGCTCAAGCAACAATTTTGATGAACACAGAACGCGAAGAGTTTCAGAAAAATCCTCCGGTTGTTTTAGAAAATACATTTCAGTCAACAGTAATCTCTCCATGTATATACACAGCACTCCTCAGCTGGAGTCTGATGATGTCAGGTGTAATTTCAAGGACTTCCCAACAACAAAATTGCACAAGCAACAACAGAAATGAAAATTTACATGTATGACACTTGAAAATGAATTATGGCACAGTCATAAGCAGCTTTTGACAGAACAGAAGGTTATTTCATTGAGCATAACTGAAATATTTACATGTAATGAAGCCAAAGGGAGCTTAACCTCACGTTTATAATACAATATCGTATTTCACACAGATGTTTAGACAAATTTCGAAATGCATCGTTTCAAAGCACATTTTCTCCACGGGAGTGACCTCAAGTATGAACTGGAAAACATTATTTACATGTAAAAGTACACTTTTCAAGCCATTTCTCTACAATTTGTCTAATCTCATAACACATTCAATAAAATAGCAGCAGTAGAAATGAGATCCCGAAAACAATTCCTCACATCCTATGGCCTTGTAATTGTGTCTCGTTACTCTAATCATAAAATGACTCCTAGTAGTTGATGCAACAGGTCTTGTCTTATTATGTACATTTACATACATGCATGGGCTCGAAACATCTTGCTGACAAGAATTAAGCATCAAATCTAGGAATGTATATAGTGAGGGAAAACCTCTTCGAAAATAAGTTGAAATCCATCCTTCAGTCTGGGAACCAAGACTAAACTTGATATAGACCCATAGCCTGGAAACATCCCAGCATATCAAAATGATTTTTGATGCTTTACGCACTATTGTTAGAAATCGATTAATAATGTCATATTTTCCTGCAGTGAAATTGTCTCCAGATATGCTGATGGATATATCCAGACCAAGAGTCATTTTCCCCTAAGTAAATAGTCGATGCATGCACTCACTTAATTCTGATTTCTGAAATATATGGTTGTTATTAACATTAGATGAGGTCTTTGGATATCATTGCCAGATGTGCAGGCATGAGTTATGCTCGGAAAATTGTCACCCAATCACGAGTCTTGCTCTAAACCAACTCAACTTGTTCCAGCGTTTTGGCAATATTTATAGTATTTACAGATGTTACATGAAGCAGGTGAGATCTAAATGTATTTCACACATTTCTTTCACTCTGAGTATTGAAAATGGAAATTTTAGTTTATCACAGATCATTTAATTACAATGCCAGAATATGATGTGATGTTACCCTAACACCAAAATATGTGTGGAGTTTATCTAGAAACCTAAGGGCATAATTTGCCCTTACATGAGAACCATGCACCCATTTTCTCACTCTTTATGATAATATGATACAAAATATCATCAATATTGCAACTGTTGGTTGTAATGGACGGTTGCTGTGATATAATCACCTTTATTATGGCACTATCTATTGCATGAAATAAAGAATTCTTCATCAATGGCTGCGAGGCACAAGAAATTATAAACACAGCCCCAAAAAGGTTTAATAAAAAAAAAATTATCATAGAATTTAACAGAGTATATCATATTTGTAAAGGAATTATGAGATCAATTGACATTGAGATAACAGTATTGCTTCAGTGTGTGAACTATTTTCATCACTCAGCCTAGGCCTACTGATCACTGGCTCAAACGAGAGATAGAAAACCAGATAATTATTGCACTGCCATTAGGCTAGATACAAGAAAGTTGCTATTACCATCCTATTTCTCGAAATCTTGGGCAAGGCGGGTTCAGTTTTCGTAGTATTTTCTGAAGTAAATTTCTAAGGAAATGAAGCTTAACAACTTATTATTGTGTTCGATAATGCCACAGCCTTTATACTGCTAATAAGTTCAATGGAAATGCTGGAATGATGGATGAATATTCTTCACGCTAAAGTTCTTTGTCGCCTATTTTCTAGTCACACCAGCTACTTTTTCCGTCCCTTGTCTCTGTTTGATTTTCCTGGGGTACCGGGATCCATTCTGTAGCGATACTTCTCTTTCTTTCCAATACCCTTCATGACCTTGATTTTGATTTCTTCTCGTGTGAAAGGTCGTTCCTCCTCATCTGAACTGTAGTCATCGGCCAAATCATCACTGTAAAATAAGTAGAGGGAAATTAAGAAGGCATTTTATCAAAAACTTGCTTTGAAATAATAGGTTTCCAATACATTAGCATGACACTCCTAAGGTAAGAGAGTCTAATCCAAGGATCCATCTAGTGAACTTACCCTGTAGTTGGAGGCATAATGTTCAGCTGAGTGGAATGGACGGCATTCTCTGAAATTCCCAGTAACGCTCCCTTTGGAGGTTGATTGATATCTTCCTCTCCTCTCTCATAAGCCTGGAATGCAAATGCAAGTTGTTGTTTGTGGTGCAGATAATAAGTCCTTAAGGAGTATTCCACAACAGGGAGATAAATATGTGCTGCGGACTCGAAGTCACATTTTGAAAACCGTGGTTTGGGATGGTAAGTATCAAAGAGAAAACCAAGAACATTGTACTATCTATTAAAAGCAGTGAATAAGTGAACTTCCAATGGTATCATCCATTCATAGTCGCACTAGCAAGCCCACTTCATGCTTCACTTTGGCCGTGTCGACCTAACTGAATCAGAAGACCAGCTCGAAGTTTCACTTACTCTAGTCTGTATGTAATTCTGTATTGAAAGCAGTTCATTGGTTCTCTGCTCGACGAGGCCGAGGTATATCATCATGTTGTTATCACGTATGCCATGGCCACTGCCCAATAGCTCGTTCACAGGTTTAGGGTCGCAGTTTATCTTGTCAAACAACGACTGAACCCCCACTCTCAACTGGTCAAGCGTCTTGTTGATTTCTTTGAGTCTTTCCTCATCTGAGTCTGCATCCTTCGTCGCGACATCTAACTGAACCTGAAAACGCAAGAGAGCATTTGATCAAATTACAGAGTGTCCCAGATAAGTGCTGACACTCGCTAATATCAATTTACTTCAAACTGTAGTCCTACAGATTCGGTCTTTCTATGACTTCTCATCCTTAGAGGGCCTCATAAAACTCCAACCACCACGGCACCAGCCCCTGTCAATTTCATCCACAAAAGGTAAACTCTACTGTACTGAAACAACTTAGGCAATCAGAGTTGTCAAGGATTGAATTCAACTCAATACGGGAGTTAGATGCAAGTACAAACATACCTCAAGTTCCTTTAACTGGACCTTTCTCTCTCCCTCCATTCTGATATCTTCCTCATTAAACTTCTTCATATCCTCGCGTATATCATCACACTGCTCCTGCAGCAGCTCAGCATCGTTACTCAGCTCGTTAACGTAATTAAACAGGGCAAAGTTCTTGTCTTCTTTCTGTATGAATTCCTTGACGATTATATCAAGGTCTTCCTCTTCTGTGATCTCCCTTATGCGTTTAAATGCAAGGTCATAGTCGTTGATGAGCTGGCGATCATGGTCGATGGCCTTTTCTCCGTCACCACCTGCATAAAAAGGTTTTTTGAAGTTCAGTAAGCCATCATAAAGGAAAGATGTTGAATAATTTTGAGCTTGGGTTCAAGCAAATGAGCCATGCCAAGCTATTTCACAAAATAATTAGCTGAAGAAACCCAAAATAATCTAATCCATCCAAACAACATTTTCCTAGTTGCCTAATGGAAAAGGTCTCAAGAGCAGACACTAGTAATATCAACCTTTCCAGTAATTCTAAATTGGCAATAAGAAATGCCCTCTTCAATAGGGTACCAGCAAAACTGTGTTCGGCGTTACTTTGCACTCACTATCACTAAGGTATTGCTGTGTTGTGAGAGAGACATTGAGTCAAATGTCTGGAGTTATGATGTCATTTTGACCCATACCTGGTGGATATCAGTGCACCTGTTGGGATGCCAATACACTATAAGGATGTCTAACAAGCACTAAATTTGTACAATATCAAAGGTGGTTGTTATATGCAGGTGTGGCTGTTAGTTATCAAATGAGAAAGCGTGAATGTTCAACATTCAGTAAGCTCTTTGGTGACAAATATCATAGCCAGCGCTGAAAGGGTTAAAGACCTCTCAGTCGTTATTTCTTGGAGCTCAGATGACCGCTTAAGGAGGTTCCACTGTACTTGTATATCAGTCAACACTTTCTTGTACGTATTTACACAATTAGAAATTCTCAAATTCAAAGTTCAAGTTTTAAATTTTTGAACGAACGTAGTAGCCTGAAGCAGGACTTCTGAAGCGACATCAAGTATTTACCCCTACGCTTTTTCTTAGCTGCCTCCTCATTCTTATAATCGGCTCTGTCTTGGGACTTGATGTTCATGAATTCTTTGAGTTTGTTGTCATGAGTGATGACTCTCTCCAACTCCTTCATCTCCGAGTCATGTTGGGCCTGATCCTTCTGGTTCCTCTCCTGCATCTGAACCATCTTGTTCTGGTATTCATCACTGAAACAGCATTGACATAACAATGAATGAGCTATTGGATGCATGTAGTTGTTGACTAAGAAACACAACAACTTGTTCCTTAGTGCTTCTTCTTCGTCAGTGTTCAATCTATGGCAGTGAGCATTTTAGCAATTAAATGGCTTATGGGCCAAGTAGATAAAATTTTGACTTAATTGGCCTAAAAACTTAATCTTCAGCAGCTAGAGGTTGAGTTCCTAGCAGACAATTGCCACCACCACCGCCACCACCACATCGCTTCCTTGCCAATGCACTAACCTGGTCCATGATAAGTCTCAACATCACAATGTTACAACTAACTGCAAGTTCCGATGCCTAACAATAAAACTACATGCACGCTTCCACTCATCTACAAATCATCAACAGATGCTGACCTGAACGGGCTATCTGAGTTCAACACGACTGATTCCCTAGACTTACCGTTGCTCATAAGCTGAAGTAGCCTGGTCAATGACTTCTGCCATCTCCTTCTTACAATCTTCAAGCTCCTTGGACAACTTCTTGTGGATGTTATCAAATCTTCTTCTCTCTGTTCTGAGATGATCGATCTCCTTCCTGAGGTCCTGATTGGATGTTAACTGCTTATTGAAGTTAACCATGGCCTAAAAAAAGTTTTTTTAACGAATTGAAACCCATGCTGCAATTTGAGAGGTTCTATCCAAAAAATTACCACCAAATTGTACCAACCATAAGTTACAAACAGTACCAGTTTACAGTCGAAATTTGGACCCATGCAATACATCACTTTCCTTCTCTTCTGGTCAATTAGTGCCTGGCACAAAATAATGCCATCCCTGCCTAATAAATCTGCCTTAAAACAGGGCTATAATCACATTTAAAGCGTTCCTCCTTGTTAAATAAAATTTTCAGGGAAAAGAAACTCAATTAAAACACTTCCTTCTTGTCACACTTTCTCACAATCAAGATCATAAAATAGGCCTACTTTGCACAATTTAAAAACTGGTTTATTACCTTATCCAGTCTGTTTTCCAGAACCCTGATTTGTTTCTGAGTAGCAATCTGAGCAGCTTGGCTTTGGTGAACTCCGCCCATCCTCTTGTGCTGCTTTTTGATTTCTCGTTCCATTTGACGTATCTGGGAAAAAAACATTTAAAACTTTTTACATAACATGTATTATCCAATCAGACAAGGAGATAACAAATTTGTTTCTGTCAAAGATGGTTTATGCACTGTAACAGGTTTTTTTAGTCATGTCGGCTGAACATACCTTGTCATCAAGTTCTTGTATGTATTCCTTTTCCTCTTGAATCTTGTCTTCTGATTCATCATGAACATACACCAAATCTTCCAACTGTTCTGTCACTCTCTCATCTTTCTTTTTATTCTGATTACTATCTGTGTTCTCCAAGTTGGTGCAGATTTCATGGTTCTCTCCCTCCAACTTTTCAATGAGTGATCTGAAATTGAAATATATTACTTTGAGTTTAAAGAGATTTAAACAACCAAAAATTACATGTCAAACTTGCAGCTTTTTTCATTGAACATGATGATCAAAATAGACATAATTTGGGACGACTCAATTATAAATGGCAGGCAGTGTGAACACTGACTTACTTCTGTTTCCTGATAACATTTTGAGAATCTTCTGTGTATGCTCTTCGATCTCCACACAATCTCTTGTACTGCCTCTGCAACTTTTGAAGCTCTTGCTCGCTCATGCCATCCTCTCCCCCATCATCACTCCCATCAGACCAACGGCTAGAAGGTCGCTGTGTCTTTGACATGATTGCTTTTAAATGAATTACCTGGTGAAGGAGATATACTTAGTAGTAGCATAATTTTAACATAATTAGAGCAGTGCCAATGGCAATGCGAATTAAGAATATAGGCCCTATGTCATTGTGATGCGATGTGATCGTCTAAACTGTGGTGGTGTCAGCAACATCCTAGCCAGTAAGGTTGGACACAAACACTGCGACATAATTATTTTAAACACCACCTAGGCCTCCCAGACCTAGGCCTATTTATTCTATTTTTAGTGTGTGGGACTGGGATGAGGCCTAGGCCTAGGGTAACGCGTGGTGCAGGCTGCATAAACGGTCAATTCAATTCAATGACATTCACATTGACAATAATTATAAAATAGCCTAGGCCTAATCTAATTTCATGATGATCATTCAAAAAGGTCCTCAAAAACATATTCAAAATTTCAATTTACCGCCAGAAAACTTTTGCAAGCGATTACATAATTGCCTATAGGTTTTACTTACTCTATTAAAACAACAATTAGACGATTACTAGGTGGCTTAGTTCATGTAGTTATGCAATAATTTCCACTGCCACTGGCATGAATGTGTCAAAATGTTCTGATTACACCGTTGCCCAGCAATGGGGTCAAGGCCGTTTTGCGTTCGCGTGAACGGAATTGCGGTTGTTTCGCTCCCTGACCTTTTCGCCCCCAGTCGTTTCGCTCCAAATCGAAGTCGTTAAGAGTGTGGAGGTTGGTGCTAAGGCACGGTCTGATGGACTATATGTGGACCATGGACTGTCCTCATATCCTGATGGATACAATATAGTGACGCCAATAATATTGTCCCATTATTGTACTGTGGTATTTTTCAGAATGCACTTTCGAATTAGTTGCCTTTGATGACACTACGTTTTTACATGTATACATGGAGGCAATCAAAAACCTCAAGACCATGAGGTCATTGAATGCTGGTGATATTGTCCTGAGTGGCCTCCATTAGAATCATTACTTGCGAGATTCTCCAATACAAATGGAATGTGACCTGAATTAAACTTCCATGTGGTTGCCTGTACTAGTCAGGTATGTCTAAACATGTACAGTTGAACCTCCCTTAGCGGACACCTCTCTATTAAGGACACTCTCTCTATTAAGGACCCTAGTTTTGATCCCAAACTGGTTGTTTCCATTCAATTTGACCTCTCTAATCAGGACACCTCTTTATTAAGGACAGCACTAGTCAGTCCTGAGGATGTCCTTAATAGAGAGGTTCCTAAGTTTCCAACAAAAATGAGTTGTGCAGTCGGCTCGCCAACTCTCACAGCTTGGATATGTACTCCCCAGCATAAAACATCAGATATTTCTGAAAAATATTATCTTCCGGAGATATCTCGCAAACATATGGGTGTAGGGGCTTCAAAATGAAGGAGACCAAGTCAAGAACTATCGCCTTTATTTCCCACACATGATTTATTGATGCAACATTGATTTAATATACAATAGAAAATTAATTTGAATTGTTAATTATTTCCCAGTACAACTTTATTTTCCATTTTCAAATAGTCTCAAGTAATTTTCAGATGCACCAATGGGATGAATAGACTACTCTTGAGTCCCTAAGTCTCGTTAAAACACTAATAAGCGTTACACAGATAGATCTTTATTTATTATTGCAGCTGCACATTATCAGCTAGACTTCATGGTTTATCATTCTGTTGCTGTGTGCTAAGATTCAATGTCAAATTACTGATTGTCCATCATCAGTCGAAGTTCCCTCCAGCAGCGATGGCAATATTTTCACCCTCTCCATTGGGTAAATAGTCAAGGAACCATATCCTGTCCGTCATGAATACTGAAATAAAGAATTTGGAGAGTTTAAACTAAAGAACTTAGGAGCCTCTCTTAGCGGAAACTCCTCCAAGTTTGTTCATTTTAGTGTCTATCAAGGACACTCCTCTTCTAGAGCAGACAATTTCATTCAATTTGACCTCTGTAATCAGGACATCCTTTCTTACTAGGACACTCCTCTTCTAGAGCAGACAATTTCATTCAATTTGACCTCTGTAATCAGGACATCCTTTCTTACTAGGACACTCCTCTTCTAGAGCAGACAATTTCATTCAATTTGACCTCTGTAATCAGGACATCCTTTCTTACTAGGACACTCCTCTTCTAGAGCAGACAATTTCATTCAATTTGACCTCTGTAATCAGGACATCCTTTGTTAAGGACAGGACTTGTCAGTCCCAAGGGTGTCCTTACTAGGGGTTAGTGGGCTGATTTAAGCTGATGGATTGTAAACCCGAACTCTTCAATGTGGCTTTGACCATCAGGAGCATGCCGAGTCATCCTCTGTCTGATACATATGTGGCATTGGCAAATACTTTTTCGAAGTCTTTCAGAGATCAGCCGCTCACAACAGAAATATTTGGGACATGCAGGGAAAAAGGTAAGGAAATTATAATGACTGATGACTTACACATCTCTCCTTCTTGGAGTGTTTCCACAGGCGCCTGACATGTCTCATTACAAGGATATTTAGGCAGAGCCTTGACAGTGCTTTCCCCCTTTAACTGGGCATACCAGATGAATGGAGCTTCCAGAGGAATCTGAATTACAGAAAGAATTACTCATTTCAATTGCTAAATCAGTAGAAATACCACTCCAGTCTCTAAATTGGCGACTTGGATTTCGACTGCATCAGTTCCCTGTCAAACCTTAGGAGTTCAGTTCACGGTCCCAGGTATTCCTTTGTTAAACATTCTTACTATGATCAACTCATCATAATATAAATGTACTTTCAATATAAAAATATATGATCTGCATGACGATCCATATCATGGTGACTGTCGTTGAGAAGAGCTGACCTTGTAAAGCTCACTGTAATAGATATCAAATATCAACTAGCTTACTGGTTTGAAATTTTTCCCTCTGTAGTTTTTTGATATGAAGACCCAGTTGACCCGATGCATATCTGTGGAAGGTGGAAGAAAGTATGGCCTTTCATAGAACTCTCTCATTCCCTTTGCGACTGGAAGCATACAGTTTTCCCTGCAAGAAGAGTTTTCTTCATCTTTATGGCAAAATATGAATGAAAGAATCATGATTTTTTTGGATCACCTTGAATGAGTCAATGAATGTGTTGGAGGAGGTGACATAATGTCCTAAGGTCCTGATATGGATGTACGTATCTCCTACCAGATGTGTCGTCTCTGACATCCACCATTGTATAACATTAGTGCTCGCGATCCCCACTCCGAATTATAAAAAAATTGGTTCAGACAAAAATCTGTTTTAAAATTTTACTGGCTTTATGCTGTGCAGTTATCTGTACTTGGGTTGAAACAAAAATCCTAAAATGAGCCAGGGCCTTACCAATGAGCATAGTAATTCTGTAAAATTCCTGCAGCAGCCTTCTTGAGGAACTGTTTGTTATTACCATGGACTGAGCGTAAGTTACTTCCAAAGTAGCATCCACTGTAGTCTTTCATGCCAGGGGTCTTCAGGAACAGCTGAAAAGAGTACGCACTTACATGTAATAGGGAAACATCACACCTATTTTTAAATCTGGAAGACCTCAATTTTCAAGGGATGGTGGAAGGTTTACACTGTTAGCAAGGTCAGGGCACAGTTTAAATTGAATGTGTTTTTGCCATGGTGGTGTAGTGGCTCAGTTGTAACTGAGACTGTACAACACATGCATTTGTCAATAACAGAAATGATGTACCTGCTCCAGGAAGGTCACATTGAACTTGTGCATGGCCGGCCAATCGTCAATCGCATCCGTGATGATCACTGGTAGGTCTCTGTTCATGTATTGTTCCATCAAATCAACATGGCTGATGTTCGTCTCCCGCGGAATCCCTTTTAGGTCGTCACAAATCTGGAAAAAAAGTATGAAGAAAAAATTCGTCAATGGACAATGTGCGCACCTGGCTTGAAAATTCAATCAAAATTAAAACAAAAATATGTATCATCATCAGATACACACAAAAGATAGGTGTGACAGCGTATCGCCATAGACATTCATTGACTCATTCTGAAGTAAAAGCCAAGTCATCACTAGCACAAGTAGAAGCTGGACCATTGCTCCTCCTGGACCTGGATTGGACTGAATGGTCCATTAGAGTTTATTTTTCCAAGCTTTTACTCTTCAGTTTAACCAATCTTCTAGTTAGAAGCCCAGCACTCTCTCCACTGCTTCTGTGACATACCTCACAATCCTCTTTATATATGCGGTCACCTTCAAAATAGGGATTCTCCATGGCACACTGTCTGTCATATAGATACTGCCAGTCCCAATAGGGAAGAACAAGCTGAAATGACACAGAAAATAAAATATTGAGAAGAAAGGTGACAATTACCTTTTAAAGGAGACATAAGGCCTTTCTACACGAGGACAGTTGGAACCGGCTTCGAGCCAGCTCGAGGCGGGTCAGAATAATTTTTACCGTGTAGAATGAAATCAGAACCGTCTCCAAGTGACCTGACCCGAGGCGCGTTAGCACTGCAGTCTCGAGTCACTTGAGGCCGTTTGGAGCCACTTCAAGACGCTTAATCTCTCTTGTAGAACCGATCTGGCCTCGAGTCACTTTGCGCACGGTACTAAAATCGGGTAGCGCAGTATATCATATATATATGATCCACCGAATAAAGAGTCACATGCGCCACCATGCGACGGGTTAGTGGTTTAAGTGGCCTGAACTGACCTGGGGCCGGCGATTTGATCCGTCTCCGTGTAGACAGCGCAAAGCCAGTTACAGGTGATCCAGCTTCAAGTGGCTCGAGGTGAGGAGGGCTAAAACCGTCCTCGTGTAAAAGCAACTATAGGTGCCAGCTACCCAGGTAGGTTAGATCAAGTTACACTAATCGCTGATAGGGGTGTCTCCTATCTGACAGTAAACTGAACATATCTAAGGGAATATAAATGTTCAAAGAGAACAAGGGTCAGCACAGCCTCCTCCTCCAGCCCTCAAGTACATTAGCAGGCATGGCGTTTTTCCTAAAGGGATGTCAAACCTATTCAATTTCCCAATTAAGCAAATGGGTATCCATGAGCATTGATCAATGATTCCATCAAGTGACTCATCCAACCATGAAATAGACATGCCGGTTGAGCAGAAATGATGATAATGTGGTCTCAGTGGTGCGGCATACATTCCAACATAACGCTAATTTGATAGAATGATAAAGCAGAGACAGCTGAGATAGTCAGTGGGAGCACAAGTCTCCAATCAAAAACAGTGATGTCCTTGGGTGTCCTAGTCATATCACATTCGGTTTTCATGTAAAGCTCAATGCCAAATTGTTTTACCATATTTTCCAATAAAGCTATGCACTGAAGGCTGTTAGTATTACCAATGAATTGTATGAAAAACTGGAGTCCTAGTTGCGGGCAGTATGGAATATGGATGGAGAAAGCCGACAAGTAAGTCTTTTGATAGTGAATTGGTATAGCCCACACCTGAGACAAGACCTTTTTAACCTGCAACAGTTGTGTCATGGCATTGCCTGGCGTAATATTAATATCATTCATGACATTAAATTGAAAAGCTTGTTAACACAGGTGGTTTATGCAATGATATCCATAGGCCTACAGCTGTTTGCAGAGTCTGGCAATTGACTGAGATTGGCCAATGACACAATACAAAATGTATACATGTAATTGCATAATTGTTTTTAGACCCTAACCAGATGGTAACTGATTTCACAGCTGTTGTAAAATACAATGTAATTCATCACAAAATAATCCATGCATGGCACTGGTAGACATACAGTACTGCCCAGAAGTAACAACATCAAAGTAATACATGTACATGTATATTTGTGAGCAATACAGTACTAGTACTGTCAAGATGTAGCATTAAAATGGAGGCACTCACTAATAGTACTAGAAGCATACAGTACTCTCCAGAAGTAACATCATCAAAGTGTGCATACAGTCAGCATACAGTATTGTCCAGAAGTAACATATGAGTGGACTCGTACAGTGCTGTTCAGAAATTACATTATCAAACTGCACTCTAGTTGTCATGCTGGCCGTAGTCATCTGTAAGCCTTTGACCCTATGTCAAAAATGCACTCACAGATTAGCATGCAATCAATGAGTACTGTCCAGAAATAACATCACCGGTAGCATTAAAGTATACCGATAACACAATTTACACATTGTCATTGACGTGATGAAAGTGCACTTAGCCTATAGGCATCAATCAAGCACAGTCTACCTAGAGAGCAAAAGTCACTGAAATAACATCATTATTGTTAGGTATACAGTATTGTTTAAAAGTAGGCCTAATACATGTATCATTATCATGGCAGGAATTTAGGAAAGAGTTACCTTTCCTTCAGAATTTCAGTATCTCTAGCTCAGTAAGAGGAAAAGATAATTTTCATTCCAACCTACCTTGACCATTGCAATCCTGCTATATGTCAGGGTCAGCATGTAGACTGGGTCGTAATGGACCACTCCATAGGCAACCAACAAGAGCACAGCAACCTTGAGAGCAGTGATAGCTAACCGCTGTCGGTTAGCCTTTCTCAAGCTATCAAGCAATGGTTTAGCCCCGCGTTCGATTTCCAACGGAGTGAAACCTTTAGCGACAAAGAAGTGATGAATTGTGCGTATTTCCTGGTCAATAGCAGCAATTTTTTCATCAATCATGATCTCAGGAGTTTCTTCCTGATCAAAGGACTCCTTTCGCGCTGCTTGTTGAACATTCTTGTCATCCTGAGGACCTTGAGCGGGTTTCCTAGAGCGCACAGCCATCTCTCTGATCTCAATCTGAAATCGGTATGTCATGTATGTTGACGGTTGTCTGGGATCCCTCAAGGTGGTGCTGGTTATCGCAGATGATGCTTCCATCTAGTGTGATCAAAATGCACCAGTCCTTGGACTGCTCACTTTACCTGCTTTTATGTATGTTTGACACCTCACAGGCACTTGCACAAGGCAGTGAATAAAAATCCTTACGGAGTCTGGGAGAGAGCACTCTAAGAAATATTTTACTATTAACACCTTCAGCGCCGAACCACGAAGATCTACGTGGCCCTAATCCCCCTCTTTGAGCTGGTTATCAAAGTCACATGGACTTCATGAAAGAACTACGCCATCGCCATCTTCAGGGTAAGATAGGAACTGAAAAGACCAAACAGACCAAACTGTCTTCAGTTCCTACCGTGCCCTGAAGATGGCGTAGTTCAGAACATGAAAGAACTACGCATGGCGATGGCGTAGTTCTTTCACTCCGATAACCAGCTCAAAGGGGATGGGGATTTGGGCCACGTAGATCTACGTGGTTCGGCGCTGAAGGTGTTAATAGTAAAATAGTTACTATTTAATGGATAAATATTGCACCTACATAGAAGTAGTAATTTTCACTACTTCAAAGTAGTTAAGAAATTTAACCAAATAAGTGGTAACTTTTTTTACAATTAAATAGTAATTATTTTACTTTTTTGATAGTTATTTTTCACAGTTAACTATTCCTGGTGTTTATGGTTGAACACTCCTCTTCTGCTGTAGAACCACATAAATGGTATTTTTTTTACTATTTCTTAGTATATAGTTGTCGCGGTTATTACTATTCCTTGGTGGTAATAGATCAGCCAGCGGTCCTTGGTGTCGCCGCGTGGGTTACGTCCAGTGAAAATGTTTGCAAAGGTCAGGGAACCACGATCTGACATCCATAACCAGCGTATCCCCTTTTCATGCCAGTTATAGTCGGGTGCTACACCACAGTCGGGATAGTGGCCGCCAAATGAATGGTTGTTGAATTTAAAATCATGAAATCATGAGACAGATCAAGTTAAAGGTCAAACTCAAGAACGTCATGATCAAGATTTCCTTCCAATAAATTTTCAGCAAGAGAGACAATGTTCCATTGTCTCTCCTTGCCTCGGTTTTCCAGGGACGAAGGAAGCGCCGTCTGTCTTCTTATGGAGAGATTGGGAGATTGGTATAAATAAAAAATATCATCCTTCACCATGGTGTCTTAATGAAGGTGCTCGCCAACCTTTATACAGCGTCCAGCCATGCATCGATAATCCTTAAATGTGAGGATGATTTTTTAATGTCCACCTGATATATATAATGACATAAAACTAATAAGTCAAAAATTGATGATTAGTATGGTCCAATTTCATTTTAAATTTACGATCTGATAATTTTAAACATTGTTACATGTTATTTTGTGTCAAGTGAAACTGGGACACATCAGTCCCCAAGGCATGATTTGGATGCAACTTATGTTCTGAAAATCATCACTGGATGATTTGATGACCGTTTCACTGCTTTTGTCCCTGGTGAAGTCTAAATGACGTGATTGGGAAAATTTCACCAGTTGCGTCACAAAGGAGCGATGGCTGATATGGATCCTTCCCAAAATAGGGTGGACTCAGCCCTTGTCCAGCTTGGGAGTTACGGTGTCTGGCAGTGGGTGGTGTACACTCTGTGGTGCGTGAGCACGGAAACATCGATTGTTACGAATCTGATAATAGTACCGGTGTTTCTTGGTAAGTGTATATGCAATATTTGTTTCAATGAGGAACGCCCTGCTTGGTGGGGTCTTCGGTGTAAAACCAATCGGTTAAGGATTCAGATCTAGCTGTGCCAACACGTGGCCAAATATCCAATACATGTACATTTGTGTACAGGATAAAAAAAATGAGCGAAATCTTGCGGAATCATCAAAACGATTATTTCACCTGCAATATGGCCGGACAGGCGAATTGGGTATAGTCATCATTAAAATCAACAGGGACATTCGCAGATGTGCAGTGCGCTTTTTTGCCCAAACCTATTGTTAGAAATATTAAGGATCAGCGGAATAGGATTCGAATCTGCGGGTGCATGAAGATCGAAGCTGCCTCGAGGTTACCAACAACCCGGAATCCCTGCCTGATGGCTAACTCGGGCCATCATTGCATGCTTGCTGATGAAAGACTCGAATATCAATTATTTTGCTCCCCTGCAGGGCGCATTTATTGTTCATTTTGGGCTACCTACCGGCTATTTGCTGCCTCTTTTTGGCATCTACTGAAAGCATAGTCGCTATCACATAAACCTGCCAAATTGACATGACTAAATGGCTCATTTGGCATTCGCTCTTCTGTCAGTCATCACATGTCATTGCTGTAAAGAATGTCATATATCATGATTGGAATTGATTGTCTGATTATATTCTAGACGAAGACATACATTGCCAACTCGACACCTAATTGCAGAAAACACTAAAATGGCCCTGTTTGTGGATATCATATTTCAGGTGGACAGATCTAGTCGCACTTGAAATTTGACTATCAGCTTGACCCCGCGGTCAATGTCAGTCCCTAAACTGCTATATATCATCATGTCTCGTTCATAACCGATAGGCCCTAACCTGGTTCAAATCCTGACTTTTAGGGTAGGTCGAGGATGAGTTAGAAAAAACACCGATTTCTTGCTATTCATGGTATCTTCTTTTAGTGAATCTTCCAATTTGCCCGTTTCTTTCGCCGGTGATTTAACTAAAACCGTCATGCATGATACGGATGTACCTCTGATGAAGCTTGGACGCTTCGGCCGGTGGCAGATCATCGTCTACAATTTATGGGCTATAAGCAGTATGGTAATGTTTGCCTTCCAATACATGGCAATAGTCTTTCATGGTAAGTTTTCTTCTTTTTAATATGTATACAAAATTACCCAGTTTGGTCATTTAATACATAAGCCGTCATCAACTATCCCACACAGTCGGACGGTAGCCTATATTGGACTCAATACCTCTGGCAAAAATCCAATAGGATTACATGTACGACGCCGCTAATGATGATGGTGATGATGATGATGATGATGATGATTGTCGTAGTACGTGTATTGTTGACCAGTATACGTGGCAATACATTGTACATTGTTTCCGATTATTACACGTAAATCTTCTTTTTTGTTCCCACTTTTCACATCCCTTCACTAGCCGCGATGGGTCAGCATCGTTCCAAGGAGTTGAGGTACTCGCTTAGTGCTACAGAAACCGGGATAAACTCTGGTCTGATGAGGGCAAATCGGCGCAATCAATTTCTTAACAGAAATCATGGCAGCATTCGTCTTTTTCAGTTCTCATCATTCCACATTTTAGAATGCTCCAATGTGTTCGGTGATAAACGCTGCCTGACTTAATGCAAATGACATCAGTTTTTGCTGTCGGTACCCAGCATGTCTAACACTGACAGGACTGAATGATGAAAAAAAGCCCATTTGGGACCGGCGATTCTTGGTCGTCATAGCGGGGTGGTCGCCGACCGGGGTTCCACTATACATGTATATTGACAATCGACCTAAAAATGAAATATGCAATTAAACAAAATCTCATAACTCTAGGTGGACCAATGAATTTTCACTTTGCTATTGAATGTACATGATTGTATATAAACTGACGTTAATCTGTCACTCAAATAAAAGACAATTGACATCATCTATATGAAGTTGCCTATCAGGATAGTTTTAAGTACCGTACGATTACTAAATATTTAACCTAACTGACATTTAGACCGACGATGTTTGTATAACGTACATCCAGATTTACAACGACAGAGAGTTGCCCCTGTTAGAGAGAACTTTCAACAAGATGAGCAAATGGAAGGGAACGTGTATGGAGAACTGAACCCGTTGATAATTTATTTTCAGTCCTCAAAACAGATATTTCCCACATTTGGTCCGCGGAGTCGAATTTCTTTAGCGTTGAGTTAAGTTAATAGCAAATTTAGTAGGCTGTACACATTTACTATACGTTATGTTATATCCCAGAAAATAAATATTTAACCCATTGCTTATTCCACGTTAGTCTATAGACTAGATACCCGAACACGATGAACTAGATTCCATGAAATTAACCCAAATGTGAAATAGAGGATTCTTGTTGACTTTTATAGGTGGTGTTCCGGAGCATCGATGCCGCATCCCAGAAAATGTCACGGCTACGAGGGTGGGCCATTGTCAGCTCTACTTCAATGTCACAAATGAGACCACATCGTGTACATATGGCTGGGAATACCCGGATAAAGAATTCGGCAATACTATAGTCAGTGAGGTAGGGAATTGACCGTTTTAGATGTAATTTGACCAAAGAGGATACGTTGGCAGCGTATAACAAGCTTTCAACGAATGGCAAGATGTTTTGAATCCTTCAAACTGACTGGCAGAGTGTTTTCATGAACATCCATCAGTCTATAGTTTCATGAACATCCATTGATCCACCATGCCGATCCACCGTCGTTGTGCGTATGTCCATCCTAGGACTGATATTCACCGCCGATAAGTCGGCGTGTTCATCCACCAGGATCCGACATCTTAATATGATTCCTTGATTCCTTCTCCCTTTCAGTGGGATCTGGTGTGTGAAAGAAACTTCTATGCAGAGCTGACACAGACCCTGTTCGTCGTCGGAACGATGGTGGGGAGTGGTCTCATTTCGCCATTATCGGACAAATTTGGAAGGAAACCAGTTCACCTCATCTCGCACTTCTTCCTGGCCGTGATATCATCTTCAACCGCAGCGGTTACCAGCTACCCAGCGTTCATCGCCATGAGAACATTGTGTGGAGTTTTAATACCAGTAAGCATTCTACGCTTGTACTTGTAAAGTACATGTACAGTAAATAACAGAAGGTTGGGGGTGCGAACTCGCCCTTGTATTATTGGGAAATGACAGCCCCTTTGGGAATCTCAACGTCGCCCATGGATTTCGATTTTATAACATATTAATCCTCGGACTTTGCTTCTTGTTCCAAGATCCCTTCACCCCGACCATATAAGGACTTATTCCAGAGCTTTGGCACAAAACATCCCTGACTAAAGTCCTTCGATCCCACTAGCATTCTTTCGAGTTCGTGTTATTCGTATGATTGCATTATCTTTCGCAGGGAATCGGCCTGACAGGAATTATAGCATCATGTGAAGTCTTCCCCGCCGGACAACGCACCTTTGCCGGTCAGTTCATTTACTTCTGGTGGGTGGTGGCGCTCATGATCCTGGGAGGGCTTGCCTATGCCATTCGTGAGTGGCGTCACCTACAGTTGACTGTGTCATTGCTGCCGCTGGTAGCATTGTCTGGATACTGGTAAGAGAGCATGACATACTTTTAAGATTGTTTCACCGCACGCAGCAGGCACAATCACTAAGACAATATCGTAGCATCACGTCACATCAATCGCATCACATCGAATTCCCAATCCAAAGAAGAAAACAGTAGTAACCGGTGTCCCCGTGTAATGTTGTGAGAAGTTGTTCTTCTCGTGGTTGAAGAATTGATATACATGGCGATGAAGATAAAGACGAATTACCGTCGGCATTTTCCAAGGAGAAAATTGAGTCATTTTTCACTTGGAAGATAACACCTCTACACTGGAAGTGGAAGTTGAATCTGACACGGCTAATTTCGATTAGCCATTCATGCCACTTTGGTCTAACTCAAACTTGTTTGTAGGTTATGTCCAGAATCCATCCCGTGGTTAGTTGCCAACAACAAGATAAGGAAAGCCGAGAAGATAATCCACAAGGCTGCAAAAATAAATAAAGTCAGCCTCCCTGAACACCCGTTTGAAATCACTGATGACGATCTACTGAAAGCAGATGCAAACGGAGCTGACGCCTCAACACGTGACACACCGCGTGGTATACTTGACATTGACGACGACCTTGGGATGCAGCCACTACCGTCTGCCGCGCTTGATTTCGACAAGGACGATATTGGGAAATCGAAGCAAAATGGTAAAGCGAAAATACAAAAGACAATCGGAGGGAAACACAACAAAAAAGTGGAGGACAAGCAAGAGTTTAAGGGCGATAACATTATCATTGCTCTCAAACATAAGGTAGTTCTGAAGAATCTGATGGTACTACTGGCCCTTTGGTAAGTTATTTTATATCAAAATTGAAGGTGCTAGTACAAGACAATTCGAGAAAATGGGCAATAGCCACAATGAGGCTGTGGTTATGCCTATCCCTTTGGTATTCACACCAGACCTGGAATTGCCCGATTTGTTACTGACCAAATTTTCACAAAATGTCGGGGGCTCTTCGCTGTTCAGTTTTTAACCGTACCGCCATTCATATTCTAACGTATTTCCTGTTTTTGAATTGAAATGCCTTGTAATCGTATGAAATGTCTCATATATACTATGTACGAATTTTCCTGCATCTTTAACATTCATTTAAATCATGCTTGCAGGTTTGTCAATAGTCTTGTTTACGGTGGCCTTGCCCTCTCATCAGCCTCGCTAGCTGGGGAAAGGTTCCTCAATTTCTTCCTGCAGTCGTTGGTGGAGCTTCCTGCAGTATTCTTATGTATCTACGTACTCAAGAGGTCAGCGAAACTATTTTTGTTGTACAGTCGATTTCAGGAAAAATACATATCCCAATACCAAACTGACGTGTCTGGTCAACTTTTACTGTGTGGATATGGTAGTACGAATTTACAACACCACATAGAATAGGAAAATTACAAATCTTCGAAACTATTATGAGTTTTCGACTGTTTTTCCGAGCGAGGCACAAGCAATCGTCTGTGGGCGGATCGATTCAGTGGAAACTTGTCACTCCGACATATATTTCCTATTTTCAGATTATCGAAAAGAATAACTGTCTTATGCATTAGATATTGTTGTATTTTTCAGACATGGTAGACGTTTACCAATCTGCATCTTTCACATAATTACCGGCATTTCTCTTGGAGTCATAGTATTTGTTCCAGAGAAAACAGGTACATAATATATAATTGACTACTCCCTTGCAAGCCACGAGCTCTTAGAGTTTGTTTCATAACGCACCAAATAGTCTTCACTTTCTTCGTGCATTTTGTAAGGTTCCATGTCTCATTCGCCAACTCTTTCACCGGTACAGCCAATGGAATTGAACCAATCACAAGACAATAGGCCTAGTTGCATGTGCTATGACTTCCGGTCAATTTTGTTTGAGAAAGAGTAACTTGGCTAACTCTGTTTCTGCTTTCAGAACTTTGGCCAGTGGTGATGGTGTTGAGTTTAATTGGACGCTTTGCGAGTACATTCACCTTCAATTCACTTATAATGTATACACTTGAGCTGTTCCCTACAAATGCACGGTAAGACATATACCTTATCAGTTAACCAGCTTCCCGATGAGTTTCCAAGAGTACAGATGGCAGTTTTAGTAAACTGCAGATTGTACCCCTGACCAGATAGATTGGATTTTTCTATGATAACAAAAAAACACGCTGAAAAGTTTGGTTCAGTTTTATAGCGCAACATGTGACGAGAAACCCCATCACACACTTAGTTCATGGCATCATTTTATGGTTTACTCGACTGCTGCGAGATCCGGCTAGCAATCATCAAAGGTTAGCGTCGGGTGCGATAGTCATCATTGGGCATGATATTGATACGATATTCCAAGACAACCATAGGATTTATAGATCTTGTACTGACCTATACTTGGTTTTGGTGACTTTAACCGATTGATTCTTTGCAGAAATTCAGCGCTCGGAATTACGTCGTTTGCTGCTCGTGTGTCAGGAGCTCTCGCACCGTTTTCAACACTTCTGGTAAGTAATCCATACTGGTACATGATTGAATAGCTTTGTCATCAGGTCATTTGGCTAGTAAAAAGGGTGAGATGATTACATTTACAAGATATTTAATTTCTTTATTTCATGGCTCTGTAGTTTCCACATTGCTCAGCGATAGTATCTACTCTGGTCGTTTGTGAGGACTGCACTCGAGGAACGACAGAACCTTGGATCACAACTGAAACAATTTTCAAAATATGTTTTAGATAATAGTTAATGGGTGTGCTGGGCAATACAGTCCATTTCATCATCCTGATAATCTTTCCTCGATGTAACGGGTGACAGAACAAGGCCGGTCCACTGCATCCGGAGTGTAGAAGTTTCCGTCACATACCCGTCTAATCGACAAACCATTCTTTCTAGATGCGGACAATATCGTGGCTCCCAGGACTGCTCTTTGGCATCCTGAGCATCGTCGTGGGAATCCTGACGCTCCTCCTCCCCGAGTCGGTCAATAGGCCATTGCCAGAAACAGCGGGAGAGATCGAAGTCTGGCAAAAAGAACAGCGATTCTGTCCGTGTATGAAGCCGAAGGCTGCTGCTCTTGAGAAAAGCGAGGAGAGTTCTGATGAAGAGACTGTTCATTTTTCTGTTTAATGCTCAAGCATTTAGACAATCCTGTTCTCACGAAATCCGTACCCATCGATGATGTCCTTTCTTGTTTCTCGTGGCAGATTAGGAGAGTTGAAAGAGGGGTCAAAACATAGTTCCTTTAAAAAGCAGTTATGCCCGATGTTTAAAATGAACCGAAGATACAAGGTGCTGAAGGAGTGCCAAGAGCTGGCCAAGTATTCTCCAGAGTAAAGGGTGTTGGACTACATGTTCGGTTTGTTTAAGGAGATGGGGTCATACTCTGACCTTAGGTCATGAATTGAATCATGCTTGATCATGTCTCATGTGGTTTTAATAGCCAACAACATGATTGATTGATGATTGGGTGCATAATTTTTTGTGATTCTATATAGGCCATAGACCATCATTGTTGTGATCACTTATAAGGCCAGCATGCAATGATCGAAAGGACACCATAGGCGAAATGATAAAAAGTTGAGTTATAAAAGTTTTAAAAGTAGGAATTTTTTTTAAATGCAACAAATACAGACAGGTAAAAGTTGTCAAATGTTTTGAGCGAAATGGAGGACTTGGACAAGGTTCTCGGCCGTTTGGGTGGATATGGTCGATGGCAACTTTACGTGTACACATTGTGGTGCACATTTTCAATGGCGACGGACTGTTTCCAGGATATCGTCTACAATTTCACCGGTAGGTAGCGTTCCAGTTGAGATTAAATAATCAAACGAAAAACACTCCCTATGGCCGTTCAGATGTTTTGGTGCAGACTGTCCCATTTGCTGGACTCGATGAAAGTTTCCTGAACGTTTTCCGAAAGGCTTCCACGCACCTGTGATTAAAAACGACAATTGATTGTTAAACAATAAATTTCATTTCGGTTACGGCATTTCTCCTCCTACATTTCAATTCATTTCCAAAGCGCCGCGCAAACGAGCGATTTAAGTCACTGCGACCGGCGGCGGAGCTACATCCAATTGGCCAATTTGTTGAATTGTTTAACCAAGGCCGTCGCAGTTCAGCCACAAATCATCATGTCGTGCTCCGTCACAGGGTGCAGGGACGTTATCGCTCGCTTGGTGCTTAACCGCGCATCCAAAATCAATATCAAAGTCTATAGTTCATTTGGGGAGGAAACGGGAGTTACTCCTTCTAATCACTATAAAGACAATCTTAATGCTATTGGCCAAGGACATAATAAGAGGTTATCGAAGAAATTACATGATCACACAGGCCGATAACAGGGAAACAACTGACGTAGATTGTAAAAATGCTTTGCAGTAAATACAAAAGGTAGTGAAATGGACAAATACGTTGTTGTAAAGGAAGCCTTCCAGAAGCTGGGGAGGTACGTAAGATGGCCTTGCAATTGTGTACTCACACGGCTTGGTCTCTATTTAGTCAACAGCCAGGAGTCTAAAGGCAAGATGAAGATTCACGATGTCGCCAACATGGGTCTCACCACCCATGACAGTACAATGAAACTATTCTCCGATCGGGTTACGTCATTGAAAGATATTCGGTTAATTCCTAAATTTTTAGGCCACTGCGGGTCTCATGTAATGCCATGTGCGGGATATCGATTCGATATAATCAAACAGTCTTGTAAACTGGGCTAAGTGTTGAACTGGCACTCTTCTGATCCCCAGAAAATGGAAGGAGGTGCGAATGCTGTCGAAAATGCCCTGCAAGAGCTTGGGACGTACGGGAAATGGCAGCTGTACAGGCACACGCTGTGGTCTCTGTTCAGCCAAGCGGTATATGTTTTTCATTTCATTGGCGTGACTTTTTACGGTAAGCATATATCTGTGGGGATATTTTCAAAATTGACCAAATCGTATTCGTTTTGTTGAATTTTACCCTTTTTTGTTCAAGATTAGACACATTGAAAATGTTGAGGTAAGCAACTCGTCTGGGGTTGATATTGATAATGATGATGATGATGTAGATGACGCATGTGTTACATCCTCGACTCCGTCTGATGAAGAATTGCAATTTTTCGGACGACCTTTCGAAATATTTATAATAATAATGCTTAAACTGACTGCATGTAGATTAGTGCATGATTATGAAAAGAATTAACACATCCGACCTGACCATAGGATAAATCAGATCAATATGTCAAGTAATATGACAAGTGGTCCTCTTCGATACTCTTAGCAAACAAAATAATGATAAGATCTCGAACTACATGTGACATTACACAGACTATGAAAAGTATATATTCGATGTGCTACGCAAAGACCCCCAAAGGTGCTCGATGAGTATAGAGCCATAATGCAGATGACCTTTCTTCAGCTCTCTCTTGGCCCCTGCAGTCGTCGCATGGTCAGGGTCCGCCGATCTGTACGTCCTGTTGTTACTGACTTATAGCTCAGCAAGCACCAGTATCCGTAACGTTTGGTCATACGGGCTCTACCGCATTGCTATCAAGTTATTTTATTACCGTACATTTGGTTCGTAGGAGGCGTTCCTGAACACCACTGCCGTGTTCCAGAAAATCTGACGTCCACAGTTTCCAACGTCGGGAAGTGTAAACTTTACTTCAATACGACGGGCGAGGAGACATCATGCATCTACGGTATGGAGTACCCAGACAAGAATTTCGGCCAGACTATAGTCACAGAGGTAAATACTGCTGACCCGAAATAAAATGAATTGGTTGCAAAAGTCCAACACGAGGAGACGTTCGTAGTCCAGAAGCTGCAGTCATCTCCACAGTTTAACAGCTGCGGTTGCCGCCATAGGGAAACTACGCTCGAAACCAGCTGTTTGTTGGTACAAATGTAATTAAAAGTTTCTTGCCAGCCGTGGCCCAGTAAACGACTTTAGATACAATAAACGGCTGGACAGTACTTTTAGTTTACACTCCCTTTCGTTTCAGTGGGATCTGGTGTGCGAACAGAACTTTTACGCCGAACTTTCTCAGACCTTGTACACAATCGGCACTATGGTCGGATCCATGGCCATTTCACCTCTCTCGGACATGTTCGGTAGAAAGACCGTCCATCTGGGCGCTCAGGTCCTTACCGCCATCATCTCTACTGCTTCGGCCCTGGTTCCCAACTACGCAGCATTCGTTGTCCTGAGGACTCTTTCCGGGGTTGTTGCACCGGTAGGTGTCGCTTTTAATGATTTCACACTGATAGTTGAGACTACAGTAGTTCTCGGAATCCGATAGATTTAGAATTTTCTTCTGTTGAGAAACAGAACTTGGTATACCTCCACCAACAAACAGTGAAACTGAAACTTCAGAGAGCATATTTTCTGCTCCCTTTATCTGTTGACACCCGAACGGGGGCTGCAGCAAATTTGGGCAATTGTTTCCCTCAAACGACTTCTCTCTGCATTTAACGTTGCTGAGTGCGACCTAAAACATAGTTGTTACTACATGCATGGTTGGTGCTCGTATTGTGTATTTTTAATGCTATACATGTTCTTAAATATTTTCATATCCATGCAGGGTGCAATTCTAACTGGCATCATCGCTTCGTGTGAAGTATTCGCAGCAAAACAGCGGACCTTCGCTGGACAGTTCATCTACTTCTGGTGGGTTGTCTACCTGTTGATGCTGGGTGGACTAGCCTACGCATTGCCAAATTGGAGGCATTTGGTTCTGGCACTTTCGCTTATTCCTTTGTTTTCGTTAGTGGGAATATGGTAAGAACATTTATAAACACGTATAGTAAACTTGAAAATCCATCAAAATATCTTGCAGAAGAGAAGATTTAAGAATATCACACTCTCAGATCAGAAAATTGCTTCTCCAGTTTTGCGGCTAACAACTAAATACATTTAAATGTACGAGTAGTGCAATATTATCACATAGGCCTACATGTACTCGCTCGATTGGGGGAATAAGAAAAAGAATGACATTTCATGGTTTATTCCTGATGTTATGTTGATAACCCCTTACCTTCATTACATCATTACAGGCTACTCCCAGAATCTATACCATGGCTTGTCGCAAATAACAGAATAGAGGAAGCTGAAGAAATTCTCAGGGATGCTGCTAAAATGAACAAATTAGAAGTGCCCGATCATCCTCTCGCCAAACTGATTCTGCCCCTGTTAAAACGCGAGGATAGTGACATGGGGACGGACTCTGTGGTTCTGTACGAAAAGAACCAGGAAGCGGAGGTAAGACAAGACAAGATTATTCATTCAATCAGAAGGTCTAAGAGAGGCAAGTACATCAGCCAAAATTGGAAGCTTATTCCTCATCTATCCTTCAATATATTGAAAAGCTCTAACAACAGAATGTGTAGTGTAGGCAGGATAACATTATGGTCTTACATATACATATATTTCATCACCAGGCCCATCAGGCATGTCACATGAAAGAACAGCTGGAGATCTGAGAACAGCGTTTTTTGAAGCATCATTTTACAGAAATATTGATATAATGGCAAGTTCTACTACAAAGTTTCATGATGACGCCCCGATGACGACACAGATTTATCGGATTCTGATTGGCTGAGAACATGTGTACCAATGTACACTGTACTGCCCGAAAGGTTAAGGAAAAAAATTCGCGGCCGCGGTCCACTGCGTCCGGAGTAGAATAAAGAAGCGTACCGTTATATCATGGAACTTATATCGTATTCCGTCTAACAATGTTTGCAAACTATTTCGCCAGGTTTTGTATTTTTACAGGGCAGTGAAGTTGCCATTAAACAGAGTGGAAACATGAAGAAGAGGGGCGGATTTATGAACACCTTGAAGGAAGCCATGCGGCGGCGGAGGTCCAGTCAGATTCCCGAGTCCACACACGAGAAGGGGGAGAACCTCATTGCCGCTTGTCGGAGACATAAGATTGTTCTGAAGAATCTTATCATGTTGTGCTTCCTATGGTATGTAAGTCAAAGAGCCCTACTAAGACGAAAACGCGGGAAGTGCATTTGGACAGCCTTGAGAAAGTCACAACTTGATGACGCTCGATTAATAGCCGGGAAAACGTGAAGAAATGTGAGGTTTCTTCCTTCATGTACATGTAATCTCCGGTATTTTTAAAGTAAAAATCTCATCAAATCACAGATCAAAGTAACCAGGAGGTTACAACCAGCTTTTGCCTTACCAGGCCGGGCAGCTATAACAGTGCATATATATTTCATAAATGTCTTCGATCCTGGAATTGGCAGGTTCGTTCGTCACCCTCCGTAGGTCAACCAACTTGGCTGTATTCAAACCCCGATTACACAAATAGGAAATTCTATGACTACATGTAGCAGTTCAATGCTTGGTAACTCTATTGGCACATAGGTACATAACAAGTCGTATGTCGAACAGCTACATGTGACTGGATTTCTTTTGTTTTGACTTTCTCTTCATATTGTACATGTAGGTTTGCGAATGGGTTGGTCTACTATGGCATGGCCCTTTCTTCAACCAGCCTTGCTGGAGATAGATTCCTCAACTACTTCTTGAATGCCTTGGCAGAGTTACCATCAGTTGCCCTCTGTGTATGGATGTTACAAAAGTGAGTTTACATGTTTGGCATCTTCCATCAATTTCCGAAAAAGCCATGGTCATTCTGGTCGTTGTCTTTACTTGGGAAGTAGATCCCGCGTTTTTTTTCTAGTTATGCCTATCATGATGAGTGGTGCTTTTCTTTCAGATTCGGGAGAAGGTGGCCTATTTGTTTGTTCCACATCTTAGTTGGCTTATCACTTGGTTTTCTTGTGTTCATTCCAACGGAAACTGGTAAGTGATCATGTCAAGGATCTCCTTTGACGTAGCCCGAGACTTTCCGATTGAGGGAGCGATTTAGATGACCGATATTGCCAATTATGGGATTATAGCGCGTGACATCATGTCGGGCGACCCTGATAGTTGAGAATATGTGGTTAGTTTATTCAAACCAACAAATTCTATAGGAAGAGAGAAGTACCGAGTTGCATTTCTCCGTATTGAGGATGCTCGTGCCCAAAATCTAAACGAAAACGAGAATGAGCCCATTACATCGAAAACATACTTTTGTATTAAATGCATGTTTAAGATCAAATAAACGATTCAGCAAGTATGATTCAAGCTGCAGGACTGGATGGTCAATTCGGCCGAATAACATCTGTCAATCCTTGGTCACGACGTTTCCGGCAATTTTCTTCTTTTTTTGCAGCGGATGGGACTAACCTGATCCCGCTTGTGATAACGATGAACGTAATTGGGAGGTTTGCTATAACCTTCACTTTCAACGCACTGATCATGTACTCCCTAGAGCTGTTTCCAACGAACGCTAGGTAAGTATAATGGGTAGACATCTGTGCGAACCACCAAACACACATGTATCATACGCGCTTCATTGACAGGTCTATATAACCTTTTTTTCAAGACACTAACAGGCCGAAATGCCAAGATGACCATGCAGCCATGATTTTCGGAAAGGTTAGCGCGGACATTGCAGTCATGGTGCAGCTTTAGCCTTCTTTGTTTGCCAGTAAAAGTAGGATCGTGAAATATTCAGAGAATCCTTCTTGGATTCTCCTGGTCATGCAAGACCCAGAAGTTCCAAACAAGTTAGTCACTGACTTTAGCGTTCGTGGCAAAACTGAAGGAGACAATGGCAAACTAAGGTTAACGCCAAGTTTGTTGCTAAACTAATTCAGAACAATCATGCAGGTCCATGTCGACTGAAGAGCTAAACACTCCATGAGGCTACATAAAAAGCTTGCTCACACTGCTTTATTTCGATTACCTTACATGTATATGTACATGTACATGTGTAATGTAATATCATATTCTGGTTCCAGAAACTCTGGTCTTGGCGTAGCCTCATTCTTTGGGCGCATAGCTGGCTGTTTCGCCCCATTCACTACGCTTCTGGTGAGTAAAGGCTAATTGTTAAGCTTCTTAAAATCACCACAGCTGTTAGAACAAACTAAAGTGTATATCATAATGAATAGAACAAGAACGACCAGAAAAATATTGAAATTCACCAGGGAACGCCCGCTGAAATACATCTTCAAGAATTTACTATGCATCTTTTTGGCAAACGACTGTCCTATAAACCTTGCGCATGCCTTATTCCTTATGGACATCGGTCTATATTTCATGTCGATATATCTTAAGTTGCTTCCTTCCGCCTTCTACGATGATATTTACTTGCCAGCTTACTTCGACAGACTAACAAAACATAATATCACACGTTGTTTCAAAATTTGTCTTAAACACCTTTGAACAAGTCAATATTGTTTGCTTTAAATCAGTATATTCTTTGTTGTAGTTGCGGTTGAGTACCTGGCTGCCTGGTGTGATATTCGGCGTAGTTAGTCTGATTGGGGGACTATGCGTGCTGTTCCTGACTGAGACAGTCAACAAGCCCCTCCCGGAGCACGCCGTTCAGATCAAAAACTGGCACAACGAGCAGAGCTTCTTTCCGTGCTTGAAAAGAAAGAACGTATCGGAAAAGGATTTGGAGATTCACGATCCGAAAATAGAACTTTGATACTTAAATGATGATAAAAAACCGACATCACAGAACCAAAACGGTTAATGCAGTCAGTGCTCGCATTTAGTAAGAAAATGTTTCCGGATTGCAACAAAGCACAGAAGAGCATCAGTCTGATACGGCATCGACGATGACATAGAATTGTTCTTTGTAAACCTTCTTACCGGTGTAAAAATAATTGGAACTAATATGCCGAGGAGGCTTTTGAAAAATAAATGAAACAATGAAACTTCGTGGTGTTTTTTCATCATTGTCATCTTACAGTCAGTCTTTGTGCAAAGTCGGACATCTAACTGTGTCTAAGGCAAAAGAACTGTTACAAGAATACACACAATTTTGTTGCGAGAAATAAAAATACTAGGAGTGATTTTATTTCCATAGAATAAAGCAGTCGCAGAACTTGTGTCAACTTCTAAATAATTTTATGTTATGCTAGTATAAGTACGTGTATTTGGAATCGAAGGATATACAAATAAAATTCAAACTCTTCAGAAAAATCAAAACTTAAACAGTGGATAGCGTACATCCATGAGGCAACTGATGATCATGATGGTTTAGTTGCAGAACTTCCCCTGCTGTTCCATAATATTGAGTTCACGGTCCATCTGACAGACTGCTAACACGCCACAGCACATCATGTCACAGTGGTCCGTGCAGATTCCACCCTGTCAATTGAAGAAAAAACATTACCCTTTTTAGAGCGCTTTTTCCATACCGTATATGCTAAGAATTGGGACGTGGAAAAATTACTCATTGCCCATTGCTCAATAGTATTTTGGCCTGAACAGCAAGTCAATTTTTTAGAGCAATAAGCAGGATGGAAGTCAAAGACGGGCGTGATTCCAAAATGGTAGACACTTTCACCAGTCTCCGTCTTCCATGCAATCATAAGGTATCTGAGATCGAGGTAGGCTATTATGGTCTACCAAAATGGTGGACGGGAAGGACACAGGGACATATTATGGCCTATTGGAACTGTTTTCGTTTGAAATCTCTCTATCACCGAATCCTTACCTGAATTCGATAACGTTCACGCATCTTTGTCCTGAGAGCCGCCATGCCCCCGGGAAGGCAAGGCACACAGCAGCATTCACCCATCCGTGACGTCATCTGACCAACCAAGCAGGTGTAGCAGAACATGGCGCAAAAACCTGATGAAGAAAAAGCCAATTCGGCTACAGCACTAATTTTCATGTCAGATTCTCATTACTACATTAACGAAGTGGTTGTCCAGAGCACATGATCATTAGTTATTTATGCGGACTCCCATGGGTTTGCATTTCAACTATGGATACACGAAGTTTTACTTCACATTTTTTTGGTTACTTCCGGCGCAGGGGGGGGGCTTTATAAAAATATTAATAAAGACTTCTCTATGAAACAAGCGTATGCAAAAGAGAAGTAAGGAACACACATGTATAGATATAGCGGTTCTCGACGAAACTTTTCATTGTTGTAAAATATTGTCGATTTCAGTTGTGAAACTCGATGCTATCAAGCTAGCAAATGCACGTATCGGTTAGCTAGGCCTATACGAAAAATCATTAGTTGCCTTAGCAACAGACATAGGCATGAAAACCTCGTCTGAAAGGATAGCAATATGAACTTACATGTTTTGTAATCGTGACAACACGCACATAGTCCGGTTGACCAATCTCTCCTCGGTTGAACGAACTGAGTCTGAAGGACGGGTTGCTGGATAGCCACAGTAACTGCTGGAGCCGGCTGCTGGATCCACACATTTTGATTTGGGTTAGGGAAGGGTTGTATAATAGCCATGAAACAAACAATATCACCCAAGCTAGTTGAAATCTCCGATTTAATGATTGTTTTTTATTGTCGCGATGTGTCAAGTATCGAAGAAAATTAAATCGCTGCGCAATCTGGGTTCTAGGGACAAGTGGGGACGAGATATTTTCTGTAAAATGGTCTTCTGGACGGCCCTAAACCTGCCCCCCCCCCCCCCGCTAATCTAAGACCCCGGGCCAAACTGTGAAATTATCATGCAGCGATAATCTGGAACGAAAATTTCCTCATTTTATGAATGGCTAGGATATGTCTATCTGGATAAGATAGCGTCCCCCCTTGATATATACATCTATCTGTTTATTCCTCTTTAGTTAGAAGACAAAAAATATGACAACAAGGTAGTGTATAACAAGAAGTCAAAGTGCAAGTAGAATAATTATGTACAGATTGGTATCATATAGTTTGACGTCTACGGCAGTGCGGTATTACTGAGAGTCATACACTGTATGTTGAACATGCTTAGATCATGTAGATGATCACGCGTTGACCACAATTTTTAGCAATGTCATATTGTCGGTGTAATCCAGTCCATCTGGCCGAGCGGCGTTTCGGAAAGCTCGCAATCATCCATATTCCAAAGAGCGGCGTTAACATACATTACATTCGTTCTCCACACGTTGCCGATTTAACTGGAAAACGGCTTAAAAGTCTATTGCAGGCGGGTGCGTGACCACCAAGACGTTCCCGAAAAACGTCCAGCTGGTGACTTCAACTTGACTTTCTGGCGATAGATTGAACTACCCAACATATGATGAAGAAAGTTCGTGATATACTACAGTGTGATTATACCGCTGGACTCTTCAATATGATCGGCCCTATTGTCGCTATTGTGGTTGGAGCAGCTTTGGCGGATTGACGTCATCTAGTCAAGTTGATTGTTTGGTAATTGTTGCTAGGTAAACCTTGATGTCTGGTAAACCTGGTAACAATCATGAAATGCAATGAAACACTACTGTAGCAGTGTTGTTCATTTAAAAGACACATTTTGACGAAGTCACAAGCCACCTCGTTCTCGTTTTCGGATCAGCATTTAAACCTCTCTAATATTTGAAATGGATCGATATAGGTTAAAAAAACGAGGAAATAATGTTCTATGCTAGGCCAGGCGCAGCCTGCACGTACAGACATGCAAGTGCCGATAATGGGTGATTTATGCAGCATCATGAAAAATGTCTTTTACGTGTCGGCCAATCGGCCTGGTTGACCCGAACGGTCGATGAAAATTCAATTCAGTCCGACGATTTCGAAGAATCAGTTCCCGGTAAACGTAACATCTCGTCCCCATGGTATCATTTGCATTGAGTGGTATTTAAACATGATTCTATCAAAATAGAATCGTTGGGACCCAGGCTGTTTTTGTGGCTAGTTATATATAATTGTGTGCCTTGGATACCAGATTGTTTACATCTGCTAAGCACTGGATCAAAAACTCACCTAGGATTAAAGACAATTTTTTCAATTTGACGAACTCGAATTCGTTTTCCAGTTAAATCGGTACTATCTACATGCTCATAACTTTTCCGAGTTCTACCCAGGGAGGAACTCTTTAAAGGATTAAAGTCAAATTTTCAATTGGACGAACTCGAATTGGTTTCTCTGTTTGCAAATATGACGGAACCTGTCCAACATCACCCTATCAACCAACATTCACATCATCAAAACCAGGTTCAACCCTACCAGCCAAACGCAGCCCAATACCAACAAAACCAAGCTCCAATGCCGAATGTAATGGTTCAACAGCCAGTCGCTCCAACCGTGATGCAGATTCAGACACAGTTGGTCACCAGCCAGCCCCAGCCGCTGAGAGAGTGGTCCACCGATCTCTTCGCGTGTTGTGTAGACTTTAAAACTTGTAAGTAAACATGCTTGGCTTAGCTTAATGTTATGGAAAGCATTTATTCTTATCCGAAAAGACACTACGAATCATGGTAATTGTTCCCTTTCAATGATTTATACAGAGAGGAACTTCATCAGAACATAAAACCTTTGTTCAAAACGGTTTTTTTTCATTTTTTCTGCAGCAAAACTTGACCGTACTAGTATGCCGCATCGTCTGCATGGTTTCTGTATTTCTGTGAACACGCCTCAACGACGAAAGGGGTGGCAGAAAACTCGAAAATATCACGGCGGTGAAAATATTGCTTCCATAAACCAGATAACAGTTTACTTGAAGGCTTCTCTTTCGTTATTAGGTTGCTGTGCCATCTGCTGTCTCGGTTGCCTAGTTTCGAAGGTCAATGATCGAATGGGGGAGTGCTGCTGTGTTCCTTACCTTCCTGGTGGGATGCTGGCATTGAGAACCAAGATGCGAGAGCGATATCGCATTCAGGTAATTACATGTATGCTCATTTGAGGACTTTGTCACCTCAGTGCACGTGAATGGAGAATATTTCTAGAACTGTGAGTCTGTTGCGTAGAAGCGCACATTAAGTCTTTAGTCAGTAAGATGGCAAAGAGTTCAATGTCTCGGCGTGATTGTCACCGATGAAAGTCGCGTGAATACCGAAACAATGATGAGCGCGTTTCAGTCGCATGCCCGCCGCGAAATATTTTATGTATGATTCATGATGCCAACACCTGTGCCTGAGAAAATCGCAACGATAAGATATTCGAAACTACAATCACTACTATAATGGACGTAGAGCTGAAATAGTTTGTCACACATCTCCTCC
The DNA here is from genome assembly GCF_910592395.1 of Lineus longissimus. Taxonomy (NCBI): domain Eukaryota; kingdom Metazoa; phylum Nemertea; class Pilidiophora; order Heteronemertea; family Lineidae; genus Lineus; species Lineus longissimus. The sequence goes on along the minus strand of NC_088309.1, from coordinate 25,188,961 downwards.
GTCAGTTCAGATCGGATGACCTCGAAACTTTTCCTGAAAGTCGTGGTTGATATGGAGATGGTCCTCGCCAGGTAAAACTTGGTAAACTTTGCAGCGATCTCGGAGAAATAGCATTTTTTGTTCTTTCTTTATATGGGCATACTAATTAACATAAGGGGCCTTTTCAGCAGGTCTGATTTGCATATGGGGCCATCTATTAAATCAAAAGTGTGGGATTAAACAAAAATAAGCCGGGAAAGTATTGGGGCCACTATATGTTTAAAGCATTCATCTTTCCGCAATTTTCCACCTTTATTGTGGTCGTACTCTTTCACCTTACGTTGTTAATCGCTCTTAATTTTTCTAAGTACCGTATGGGAATTCATCACGTGATACACGTCACATTATAACAAAACCGCCTCACCCGACCCAAGCACTGGGCGCAAAGTAGCGCACAGCTCCCTATATGAATACCCGGGGCAAATATAAAATATGATATAAAATCCCGATTAACATTTCTTTACTGCAATAAAAACAGGCTAACCACTGCAGATTAACAAGTAAGTGAGTGTTCCGGAACGAGTGGAGTCCGTGCCGAGGCTGTCGAAAAAACCCTAGGCGAACTACTTCCTCCGTCTGGTGCAGCTGCCACCCACTATATGCTCGCGGCATTTGTTGTACTAAGTTCGTAACACGCCAACTCTTTACCATTCGCGAAATAGTTCGTCAAAATAAGTCGAGACCACATTGAAGAGTGGTGGAGTTTGATTTTTCCGGTCGTTTTGGCCAAAAACGCGTATAGTGTAAGTAATTTGGAGGAAAATCGTCCCCCCAAATCATCCTGTTCGATTTGTAATCACTTGGGTCGGCGCGGAGTGATCCACATCACAAATCGACCTATTTTACGCATATCAAAATCAAAACAACATCACAACCCCCAGACATATCATTTCATTTCACCAAAATTGCCCCGACCCCACAGTAAGCCAACACCCTAAATCAACCCGCGCCACGGGTATTATGCTAGTACATACAACATGCCAAATGCACTGAGTGTATTTTGTTTCAGGTAATCTCGAAAACTAGTTTTTAATCTGGACAATATCGAAATTCTTTTTTCTTGACTGCAGGGTGGAATCTTCAAGGACAACTGCATCATTTATTGGTGTGGTCTATGCTCTATTTGCCAGATGGACCGTGAGCTGAACATAATGGAACAGCAGGGACAGTTCTGCCGTAACTAAGATTACGTCACACTAACTGCAATTATATACAATTCTGGACAATGCCTGATATATAAAATCAGATATCGAGACTAATAACTAAATAATTAGATTATCTAAATAATTAGATTATCAATGATGTGATTGTTAGAGAACCGCCACTTAGTGTCCGCGTATGTTAACACCCATCTCACATAATGGCAACCCCAAACCCGGTGAATTCAATGTAAACGCCGCTCAGTGCAAATGTTATATCAAAATAGATTATTCGATAGTTTTCTGCTTTCTTTTTCTGAAAACCTTATACTGAGGATAGTTTTTTTTGGAGTGGGCATGCGAGAACAACGCACTTCACTTTGTTATGCCCCACTCCACTCAAACCGAACCAACAAAAACATACTATTGGAGTGGAGGAATGGAAGCATCGGCGCCTATCTCACCCATCCTGAGATACAGCTTTTTGATACTCCTACCTCGTATATAAAAAAATATCGAGAGGCGGAGTATATTTTAAATCACGTGTCTCACCAGTCAAGCAAGGCTTTCCCAATTTGCCAAGTTGTCGCCAATTCGGGCTAAAAAAGCCCTCCCCGACTGAACCAGGACTATACCATCGGCGGAGCTAAATCGGGAATCGAGTTTCACGGTGATTGCTGCTAGGGACCAAAGCGCCGCGTAGCGGCAAAAAAGGAATCTGGCGAGACATTTATAACGGGGTCACCGTCACTTATTATTGGACTTATAGCGCATTTACGGGGTTGCAACTATTTTGCTTTATAGTGTCACCAGGAAGAAAAGCATGCGACCTAACGCCGATCTATTTGTATAAACTGATAATTGGAAGATTTATAGCAGGAAACATCAATAAAATAATCATTCCACGTCGTCTTTTGAGGGCATTTTTGATTGTAAAAAATATATGTGTACGTCACCGGAGACTCTGCAATGATAATTTTATCACAGCAGTCTCGCGCAAGTAGAAGTTCTTTACCTATTAGTTCTTCACTTATTAATCTCAATGTCTGGCGCAAAGCCAGACGTTTTCCATTACGATTTCACTACGATGTTTGACAAGAAGGAGCAGTGCGCGAGATATGCTAATGAGCAGACTTCCCTCGCTTCAGTTTTGGAAGAATGTTCCATATCGCGCTAAGCTGACCACTGCTGACCATGACAGGCGTGCATTGGACTGGTACAGGTTGGAACTGAACATTGAATATGCTGGTTGTGACGCTTTCTGATGAGAAGTTGGTCGTGACTGATGCAGTATCCTTGGACTTGTCCACAGCATCATTCAATCATTGCTCTCTGAGCTGCCTTGATTCTGTACTTACCCAAATACTGAGACCAAATGCCTGTTGACTGTGCTTTAAGAGAGACTGGCGCCATGCCTAGTCTCTCTTAAAGCACAGTCAACAGACACCAACCCCCTCAGACTCAGAAACCACAAACGCCCAACCCTTCCTGCTACCTTAATGCTTCTGGATTGCAGACTGATAGTTACCCAACCACTCTCTTGATTATATTACATGGGTCGCCTCAGCGGGCCTATAGGGTATTAGGCTATTCCCTGAATAGCTCCGATGTCATCTTCTTGTTTGAACTGTTGTAGATAAATTAGGGTAGACCAAAAATGTCACTAGCTCATTGCAGAGGTTATACTCTGCGTTAATTAGGACAGATGGGTACGAGACGGCGCAGTGCATGGAGGCAAACAAGCGAGCGAAGAGGCGTTCTCCAATATTACGACAACGTTATATTCAGGTTTTGCAACACCAAACAACGAGGTACGAACTACCGAGGTCAGTCGTGTCATTCAGCTGTGTTAATTCATTTCATGCAACACTCGAAAATCTTCTTCATATACCTATGTGTGGAATCAGAGAAACGTCTCAAAGAAGGCATCAATGTATACATTCACGAGGGACAATAGACTTTGTACTTTGTCGTTCGTATATAGCTCTTCGTAGTAAGAGTTGCGAAACGTGCCCAATATCAGTATACATTGTGTATCGATCGTTTCTGGTTGGAGCGCCAATCGTCAAAGCGATACCGAGTACCTCTGGCCATTTCCCGGAAAAGCGCTCGTCAAATTGATTTTCCGCAGCCTTTTCTTCCCGTCTACTGCATTATAGGGAGTTTTTGCAAATGCATGACCTCATTGTTCGACCTGATAACGAAGTCGAACAATGGAAAAGCCGTTCACGTTGACGTTTCGGGGGGGTTGCGCAAACTCCCTATTATAGGTATCAGGAGAGTGAATGAAGTATGGAACTTCTATTATTTCATTCTGTATTTGTTGCCAAATCAGCTTTATTAGGTGTAATCATCAGACAAAGTAATCTGGTCCAGTTTTATGACACACTCCTCCATGACTTGGCTCGCATCTGGTCCTTCAGCCTCTGGATTGTATTGCTGAAAACGAGAGATTCCAAATTTATAAAACATACGAAGATCTAGGACCGCTAAAATATGGAGCACAACACTGGCCTGGCATCATTTCGACATCCTCAGTATTGCAGACCTGAACCCCAGTGGGGTCAGAAAACTACTGCGTTATACCTCCTTACCTTTGTAGTAAACTTCAACAGCACCTGGTATACTCCCGGCTCTAAATTGGACGCACGCGACGTTTCCTTTGGACTCGAAAGTGGTTCCTATTACTTCTCTGTACAGGGCCTCCTTAGACCAGACTTGGGAAGTCAACACTGGTGAATCATTGCACTGGCCATCGAAGATTTTAAATGATTCTCCTGGTGCTAGGCTCAGATGTTTGACCGTTAGGGCTATCCTAGTACCAGGCAGTCCTCCAGGAGGAAGAGTGATAAGTTTCTGGCCACCGCCAGGATGGAAAACATATTTTATGGTGCCTTCCAGTGAATCTGAAAGAAGATGGTGAGTAACAGGGCATTTTTGAAACGGTTTACTCGGAAAAGACTCTCCCGGAGATGTGGGGGATGACAAAATGACACTTTTCAAAATTTATCCGGACAAATCAAGGTCAAAAACACTGCCCCACATTTTTTTGGTGACTTCTTTGACCCCCTGTTCCTCTTCCGCCGCTAGCTACGCCCAAGAATATAAGAGTCATTCATCGTAACAGCTAAGAGAATCCATAACTTATAAGCAGGACGAGGCGTATACAGATGATATGCGTTAATGAACACGCACTTACCGAAAGAGAAGGCTCCACCCACTAATGCAAGGACCGCAAGGAGAACGTTCCACGTCATTGTCGCTGTCGATTTTGATATCCGGCCACTGACAAACCAACAGGCCTATACATATATAATAATCTTGATCACTTAGGTATCACTTAGATATCAATGTATACATGGTTCATCAGCGCTGATGCGGATGAACTTTCCGGAAAAATTCAAATAAACTCGAGTAAGAGATAAGGTTGAAATTTCGGATCGGGTATCTGGTCAGATGTTGGGCTGCACACCTTTTCCCACGAGAATCGATGTGGGACAAGATACTTTTTGGTTATTTAATCAGGGAGTTGTTACAACTGTTTAGCGATTCATTCAACAACTCATGTTGTTTAACTTGAATTAATATATACCACTCATAATTTACGTTTGGTAATGGAGAGAAAAAAAGTCTTCTAGAAAGTTGGTGGTCATTATCACTGACTGTGCACTACGACTGAAAGGAAAAGGTGGAGTCAACTTCCAACGACAATTCGTCTGCTTCCTTATCTTTGCCTACTCTTCACAAAGAAGGCAAGCGGGAAAGGCACGCACAACACTGGACCTGATAGGAAAATATGTTTCTCTTCGTTCATTTTCCACGTTGCCATGGATACGAGTTGCTTTCCTTGGTGCGCGGATGATACAGCCCCCTTATCTACACTGTTACACACGCGTAACTGAAAGGTACGCCGCTAAATGTTGAAATTCTTAAGTTGTGGTACTTTCTTTCCACATATCGGGAGGCCCAAAAACACGCCCTCAACCTTAGTGGTTATAATATAACCTGACATATATTCAATATTGGTCAATGATATAGAGGATACTTTAAAAATGGAAATGAATGATTTGGGGTAGTCCTTGCACAGTGACTCGCGATTTGTTTCGGACCCACACCATTTTTGAGACACCCTATACTGTGGATATCTTTCTGTTTACTATTCATATCTGGCCGTTTATTGTAGGGAAACAGTTTCGGAACAAACAAGTTACTGGCATGGTTTCGTTACACCATTAACTAAAGGTACATGTAGATAGAGCTTTGTAGAGCTATGTGTACATATTTCTTTCTGCAGTAAAGTTGAGGGGAACCTTCGAAAACCATGACAGCTAGTTACATGTAAACGTGTCCGTCAGTTTTAGCGTTTGTAAAGCAAGGGGAACAGTCAGAAGGTATAAACACTTGACAACGATATACCCGACCTTGTACATTAAAATGTTTGTCTTGAAAAGCACAATAGCGCTATATCGAACCACACGTTGTTGTGCCAATATAACGAGGCGGCTTGTAATGTACAATGTATAAATATATTGACATTGGCATCAGCTGCAATGATATCTACAACTAGATGTCAATACCTTTTCGCTAACGCCAACATTTCATTCATCCACACTCCCTCGCAGGAAGATCGCTTCGATTTCACCGCATAACGTATAAGGCACAGCCTCGTCTCTGGGAGAGATAACGCGGTCAGTTACCATACGGCAGGGGCACTCTGTCACATCGCTGACTATCTGTGGATAACTCCAGCCTTCTTGCAGGAGGAAGAGGGGCCTGTCACCAGTGTGGAAAGGTGACCAGGCAAGGGGCATTCTGCTCCCCGAGAGGACATTTGGATACCCGTATGCCCTGGAGAAGTAAGTATTAACGGCTTTTCTTTATTGGTGTTTATTATCAGTTTGTTATTATCGCGGCAGCATGGCGAAGTTTCGTGTGTCATGGTTTATCATCGACATCTAGATCGGTATCTTGACGATGGTGATGTCAAGTCGGGATGCTGCGTGTGTCAAATTATAGTTGTCATGACTGCAAATTGCGACCAGCTAACTTGATCAGGCGGATCAGCGTTACGTATTGTTGCATTTCTGTCAGATTTGATAACAACAAAGCGAGCGACAATACGACCTGGTTGTTGATATCATGTTAGCATAGTTCATGCAGATTCATAATAAAAACACGCAACCAACTGCATGCAAGATGTGGTTTCTCTAATCCTATTAGTGCAGCAAGCGAAAAACTGTTTTGCATGATGTGGTTAATTAGTTGTTGTTATCATGTTAGTGCCGATTCATAACAAAAACAAGCGAACAACTGCATGCAAGACGTGGTTTTTGTAATCCTATTAGTGCAGCAAGAGAACAACTGTTTTGCAAGATGTGGTTTTTGTAATCCTATTAGTGCAGCAAGAGAACAACTGTTTTGCAAGATGTGGTTTTTGTAATCCTATTAGTGCAGCAAGCGAACAACTGTTTTGCAAGATGTGGTTAGTTGTTGTAATCATGTTAGTGCCGATTCATAATAAAAACAAGCGAACAACTGCATACAAGATGTTGTTGTTATTGTTCTCTTGTCAGTGTAAATTCATGACAAAAATAAGCGAACCTGCCCAACTGCATATTTGAAGACAAAAATACGAAAGTCGAAGCGAACACTGCTTGGAATTTGTCGTATGTAATTCTCTATATATTCCCTATTCCCCTATAAGTGCTCGTGTACTGTTCCACAGAGTTATTGATTCGGCGAGCTGCTAATGTACAAATGGAATAGGTGGATTCTGGCGGCGATGGTGTGATGTCAAGGTTAGGTTATAAAAAGAAGATTATTTTGATATCGTTAATTACCGTTCGCATTGAAAGTTATTGGTTGTTGCAAAAAGAATGAGACTATTTTTCATAGCTCTGTTTACTCGGATTATATAGCTGTTAACAAGGTTAAAGACAACTCCCTCTCAACCGTCGAGACTTCTCAAAATGTCAACCACAGCCTGAGGACATCAGGGGTTTAGTGCTCCGGCCTTTCACTCCTGGCCTGATTCTCTTCAGGATGTGCCAACCATAGGTATTGCATAATCATTCAAACTGGTTATAACTATTGTCTCAAGTTGCACTAATTTATTATAATGATTTAGGAAAATGTTCTTACTCCCCTCTGTGATTCATCTACTGTCACGAATTGATCTGCAAGGGTCATTTTTCAAGACTTTGATTCATAGAAATACGACGTTCATGTCATTTTGACTTCTATTGACTTGTAATGTTCGTGATGTATATATGTTTATTTTCAATTTTATCAATGGAATGTAGTCAAGTCATTATTGGATTTTCAAGAACATAACTGCTAAGTGTCCTTGAAAAACCAATAAAGGTTTCGAGTTTATTCATATTGACAGTCATATTGATCGAGTTTTACTCTTCCCTCTGAGGGAATAACAAAGGTTGCACACATTGGGTGATTTCAAAGTTGGTTTTTGCAGTACTATCACCCTGAGTTATCGTTGGTACAAGTTCATGTATAATTATGTGCTACTCTTCATCATCATCACCATCATCATCATTATCATCATTGAAGCATCTTGATCCCTTTGGATCTTTGCCTACACGTGCATGCAGAGCCAAAGTAATAGGGTGTGGTGTTTGTATGTGTTTGCTACAGTACATCGCATACTTCTACTATACATGACATTCTTACGGACGTCAAGCTCTGTATGTGCATTGCGGCCATTACTGACCAGAAAGCTGCTGCCTAATGTATACTAGGCCTACCCCTTTAAGGGGGCATTCATCCCTTCGAATGCTACCACAATACTGAACATGAAACAAGGCTACTATTTGCCCGAAGGGAAAAGGCAGATGTCTATCGTGTGTGAATTGTCATTTACTGTTCATTGGATCAATACGAGACTATCGATGTCCAATATTAATATACAACCAGGTAGCCATGCCCGTGCACATGACACTATGGGTCGCCATGCACGTTCATAGCGCACTATGATTATGTAGGTTTGGTTTCTTTTTGTAAAGTACAATGCCTATTCTATTCAATTTACGACTTTTGAAATGAAGCCTAGGTTATTTCAATCAACTGTGATATCATGTGGCACGAAATGAGTGAAACATTGAATATAAACATGCATTGAAAATGTAAATCGCATTTAAAAATGCCCGTCTATATAAGTTGGCCTGTATGTTAAGGAGTTGTATCATCTTATTAGATTTAGTTTGGAGATACCCGTAAATTACAAGCTGGGGTCATAACCTCATATTAAAGGAACACATGTTGGGTGTGGGATTACATGTTAACTGGCCAGGAGGACACCCCCGCCCGCCATCGTGCACCACCACATGAAGTATCACACCAAAGCTAACGTCATATACATGAATTTTGCCGATGTTGGCGTGGCCAATATGATATGGCGCGAGCAATTTGACACCACATGTTTATTAAGCTTTCTGCTAAAATCGTGGATACGGCCATCAATATGTACCTTCTGAGAGTCGCTGATATAAGGATGATAAACCCCTTTCTACAATTCGACACTAAGTAATTACTTGGCCAAAAATATACCATGCAGGAATCGAGAAAATATTGCTCTGTCGATTGTCTAATCTATGCAGCCCTGTTCTCCACGTTCTATAGGCAATTAGGCGTTCCGGCGCTCATTTGATTCCCTCAATAATCTTGATTATATCCGTAACCATTAAGTGATTAATTCCTGTCATTATCATTACTTGATGTTAATGTATTTATACATGTACTTTATTGCCATCCATAAATGAACGTTATGTAACCGGTAACCCCCTTGCCCGTCGCCCCCACCCAGTAAAAGTACAATGTAAATGACCTCAGAATCAGCCTGTCAGCAGCTTCAAGATATCATTAAGAAATCAAATCCGCTTCATTTCTTCTCAATTTGGGATTTAATTTCACTTGCAATTATTCTGTGCGCATCCGTCCAATCACTGCTGACAAGTCGTCGTGATTCTTCAGGAAAAACGGGTTGTTGACTTTCACTCGAACTGACAGCAGAGTGGAATGTCATTAGGAGGAACCATGAGGTAGGTTACACCGAGATCTGATGCTGGCTCGTTAGTGGTTTGTTGGTTCGTCATGGAGTTTGTGTTTTTTACGCGTGATCAACCCCCATCAAAACGAATTACCGGTGTAATCATTCGAGTGTTTCCGTTTCTGACTGCTTCCACTCATTGTTCAGGAAACGCTAAAAAAGGATATCTGTGATATTACGTCGAGCGATCGAGATAAATAACTCGATCGCTCGAGATAACTCGGGCGATCGAGATTAGTCGCAGGGGATTGAGTTATTTATCTCGAGCGATCGAGATAATAAGTCCATCGATTGAGATATTTTCAGAAAAAAAAATGTTCACGCTGAAAAAAAAAATCATGTGATGTCCTTTCCCAGCCACCGTATGATTCCCTGCAATGTGTCATTTGAGTTGACCTATTATAGGCTATTATCAACTCGCCGAGAAGACCTTCATCGCGTAACCTCACTCCCGTAGCCCCAAGTAAAGACATTCTTGCTTTTGACCTTTCATAACAATCAAAGCATCAGCTTGATCACATGTATAACATGAGATCATCGTGGATAAGTATTACTTTTAAAGATCAATCTTGTTGCCCGGGTTTCTAAAGTACGCCGACACATACTACAGGGAGTCTTGGTGTATCTTTTTGGTTTTGAGGTGAGGCTGGGACTAAATATCCTAACTGTGTATTGTAGCGACTGGTATGGCATGTTTGTCGAGGACGCCCCATATCACCTTACACCAGATCTCGGTTCTTCCCTCAATGGTCATTTTAAAACGAACAAATAGGGTAATAAGGCAGTTATTAAGAAGCATGATAGAGAATTAAGACAATTTCATTGTTTATAACAAACCATGCACACACGCAACCTTCCACAAAACGCCTTCGAAAAGCATCGATACTGTGCTTTCAACTTAGTTTTTGATATCGTCTCACTTCAATTATTCACAGCGCTACATACGGTGGCCCATTAGGGACATCATGTTTTTTTTAGATTCAAATACGATTATTTTTTCTCGAATTTTCTCCACGGAATTAAGTATTTTCTCCGCGGAAATAACATTTATCTCCGCGGAAATAACATTTATCTCCGCGGAAATAAATACTTTTCTCCACGGAAACAACATTTATCTCCGCGGAAATAACATTTATCTCCGCGGAAATAAATACTTTTCTCCACGGAATTAAGTATTTTCTCCGCGGAATTAAGTATTTTCTCCGCGGAAATAAATAATTGATTCCGCTGATATGATTGGTCCTGCATTTTAGAGGACGAGGTCAAGGTGAAACTATTAACCCTTAAACCCCAACCTTGCGGTAGGCTCGGGAACCAAGCTGTACAGGCGCTGCCCGCTGGAACACGAGGCCGCTTGTCAATCCCGTTTGACATTGTCAAATCTGACAATCATCGTGTTACTTACATCTTCCACAGTCTTCATGCCAACACTATACACGTATAGTCAGATCTGACAATGTCAAACGGGATTGACAAGCGGCCTCGTGTTCCAGCGGGCAGCGCCTGTACAGCTTGGTTCCCGAGCCTACCGCAAGGTTGGGGTTTAAGGGTTAATAGTTTCACCTTGACCTCGTCCTCTAAAATGCAGGACCAATCATATCAGCGGAATCAATTATTTATTTCCGCGGAGAAAATACTTAATTCCGCGGAGAAAATACTTAATTCCGTGGAGAAAAGTATTTATTTCCGCGGAGATAAATGTTATTTCCGCGGAGATAAATGTTGTTTCCGTGGAGAAAAGTATTTATTTCCGTGGAGAAAAGTATTTATTTCCGTGGAGATAAATGTTATTTCCGCGGAGAAAATACTTAATTCCGTGGAGAAAAGTATTTATTTCCGCGGAGATAAATGTTATTTCCGTGGAGATAAATGTTATTTCCGCGGAGAAAATACTTAATTCCGTGGAGAAAAGTATTTATTTCCGCGGAGATAAATGTTATTTCCGCGGAGATAAATGTTGTTTCCGTGGAGAAAAGTATTTATTTCCGTGGAGAAAAGTATTTATTTCCGTGGAGATAAATGTTATTTCCGCGGAGAAAATACTTAATTCCGTGGAGAAAAGTATTTATTTCCGCGGAGATAAATGTTATTTCCGTGGAGATAAATGTTATTTCCGCGGAGAAAATACTTAATTCCGTGGAGAAAAGTATTTATTTCCGCGGAGATAAATGTTATTTCCGCGGAGATAAATGTTGTTTCCGTGGAGAAAAGTATTTATTTCCGTGGAGAAAAGTATTTATTTCCGTGGAGATAAATGTTATTTCCGCGGAGAAAATACTTAATTCCGTGGAGAAAAGTATTTATTTCCGCGGAGATAAATGTTATTTCCGCGGAGAAAATACTTAATTCCGTGGAGAAAAGTATTTATTTCCGCGGAGATAAATGTTATTTCCGTGGAGATAAATGTTATTTCCGCGGAGAAAATACTTAATTCCGTGGAGAAAAGTATTTATTTCCGCGGAGATAAATGTTATTTCCGCGGAGATAAATGTTGTTTCCGTGGAGAAAAGTATTTATTTCCGTGGAGAAAAGTATTTATTTCCGTGGAGATAAATGTTATTTCCGCGGAGAAAATACTTAATTCCGTGGAGAAAAGTATTTATTTCCGCGGAGATAAATGTTATTTCCGCGGAGATAAATGTTATTTCCGCGGAGAAAATACTTAATTCCGTGGAGAAAATTCGAGAAAAAAAAATCGTATTTGAATCTAAAAAAAAACATGATGTCCCTAATGGGCCACCGTAGCTACACGTATGCGCTCTTAAAAATAACACACCGTAATTTCCTCATTTGATTACTTAGTATATGGTTACCATGGCACGCCTTGTCTTCACAACAATGCATGCAAGAATTCCGGAGATTGCCAATTTTGTTGCCGATCATGTATTCATAAACGTCAACGTCGTCATTTTTCCAACAGGTTCTGATTTTGCACGGTGTTTTGCGCGGAAGCAAATGATTCCTTTTTCATCTCAAAATAACGCGCTGAGTAGAATCCCTTGTTCCCTAGACATTTTACCCCAGGACAGTTCAGACTTCTACACCGGGCTCAGATTATCTGTGGCGCTTGTAGCTCTTACACAAGACATGTCTCCGAACTTCATGTTGCAATTGTCTCTCTTCCCCGCCCCCAACTCGTTTGTGGATATCCGGTAGTCAATCTTATTCCATTTGCCTCAGTGACTAATCTAATTTTCACCCCTATATACCCCGGGTAGCTGCACGATTGTGATTGATAAACCAGAGGTGGGTGGCAAACATGGTAAATTGATGGGCACCGCGCGGGTCTGCGAGCTGACATGATCAACCTCTACACGGGGAAGAGAAGATTGTATTTATCTTCAAGCGCGCTAATATCAAAATGGTCGCTTTTTTCATGGGCAAGATGAAGGCTAAGTACGGAACCAATTTCTTCATAAAACTCGAATATGTTTCTGCTCCATAATCCTGCTATTTATAAATATAAGTCCTACTACCCTCATGATATAATATATGATATATTTTTAGTGATGTTGCTCTGACCAGAATGATACTCCATATGCTCTACTCTTATCTCTTTTCAGTGATGTTGCTCTGACCAGAATGCTGCTCCACATACCTGTCCTCTTGATCTTGTTCTACTTGGTAGCCACAGAGAATGATGTAACTATAACCACCAATCTCGGCAGGATTACGGGACGGCGGAAGACCCTTAACTATGACATGGGTAAGTCATCGCAAATTATTTTGAGAATTCGTGAATATCTATCACCAGATATTTCTTTTCTGTGAGCGGCACCTTCGAAATTCCTCCAATTCCAATCGAGTTATGTTGATAAAATTTACCACAGTTCCAGTCAAAAAGAGCGGAGGCTAGTTGTGGTAAACTACAATATTTTACTCAGGGATGTGAAAATGTTCAAGACCCCCTCCCCACCCACTGCTGTGCCTCTGAAACATGAAGCGTCATATAGGATAATCGATTTGTGATTGCAGGTTCGTTCAAGGTGATCGATTCCTTCCTTGGTGTGCCTTACGCCCAGCCACCAGTGGGAGATCTCAGATTCAGGGTAAGCGTGCCATTTCAAAATGTTCATTAACTATATTTCAGTTACCAATACAAATTAAATCAAGGATATGAGTACCTTGTATGACTACAAAGTATATGTGTGAATCTGCTAAAGTGGAATCAGGTCTTTATTGATTTTCTACTCACTTCGCCCTCCCTCTTTTCAGAACCCCGAGCCAGCAACTGAATGGGAAGGTGTCCTGGATGCTACGAAGAAGCCACCCAAATGTCCGCAGCCTGTCTCGTGCAGTGATGTAGAAAATGAGAGTTGCTCGAGTAGCAAAACGCTCCATGTTCAGGAAGATTGTTTATACATCAATATTTATACTCCATATAAGGTAATTTTGAAGTTCTATTTTGGTCCTTTTTGGCGATATTGTTCTTCTTTCTTCACCACACTTGAAAATATTCCGGAGATGTGAATTCCGACTAGTTGAATTTGTAATGACAATGGTGGTATTGAAGTTGTGAATTCCGACAAGAAATTGCATTTGTAATAACAATGGTGGTATTGAAGGTGTGAATTCCGACAAGAAATTGCATTTGTAATAACAATGGTGGTATTGAAGTTGTGAATTCCGACTAGTTGAATTTGTAATAACAAAGGTAGTATTGAAGTTGTGAATTCCGACTAGTTGTATTTGTAATAACAATGATGGTATTGAAGTTGTGAATTCCGACAAGAAATTGCATTTGTAATAACAATGGTGGTATTGAAGGTGTGAATTCCGACAAGAAATTGCATTTGTAATAACAATGGTGGTATTGAAGTTGTGAATTCCGACTAGTTGAATTTGTAATAACAATGGTGGTATCGAAGTTGAAAATTCCGATAATTTGAATTTGTAATAACAATTTAATGGTGGTATTGAAGTTGTGAATTCCGACAAGTTGAATTTGTGATAACAATGGTGATATTATTGAAGCTGAATGTCCTGTTTTCTTTCAGACTGGAAGATCCAAGAAATTCCCTGTGATGGTATATATTCACGGCGGTTCATTCCTGTACGGATCAGGGAATGACTATAATGGGGAAGCGTTGGCCTCCATGGGCGTTGTGGTGGTTGCCTGTAACTACAGGATCGGAGTTTTAGGTAAAATATGACCCAAAAATGATTTGGTGTCAGGCCAGGCATTGATGATCCACTTACATGTATATTCGTAAGCACATTTATTCATCCTGACTCTCATGATTTTATATGTTCTCTTCAAATATAAAGTAGTCGCCGAGATGAATTACAATATGTCTGTTCGTAATCGAAATGCGAAATCTGTTTAGGAAGGTATACCCCTTGCTTGGGCGGATCATCTGCCACACCCTACTACAATGTACTTCTTTAATGGGGCTTCGGCCATGATACCTCGGTTGGTTTTCTTTTCAGGTTTCATGTCGGCCGGCAACCAGGACATGCCTGGTAACTACGGCATCTATGACCAGGTGATGGTGTTAACTTGGGTGAAGGAGAACATCGAGGCATTCCGGGGCAATCCCAATCAAGTCACACTGTTCGGCCATAGTGCCGGTGGAGCCAGTATTGGACTACACCTGGTCTCGCCATTATCAAAAGGTACGAGGAACTGATCTTCACCCATCAGAAGGTAACGAGATCAAAGTCTCTCCTACGATCTCAGAAGTAGTCCTGTCTGGTGGTAAAATCCGTGATCATAGCCGAGAAGATGTCCTTAGATAAGGATGTACCGGTATATGATACCATGCAGGATTAAACATGAGGTCCCTTATACCAAATTAGTCTCATGCGCCCATGAGTGTTTGAGAGCCTCTTTAAGCCTAAGGGAGATTCTTGACACTTTTCTTGCTTGTCGTACTCTGCCCGTCGAACTTCCTCATGAGTTTGATCAAGGATAGGCAGGAGTGAAACACTCAAAATAGCTTCTAATTTATCCTTTATTCGATGCATATATTCGAACGAATCTTCTCCTTTAGGTTTATTCCATCGTGCCATCATCCAGAGTGGTCCAGTAAATGCTCACTGGGCCCAACCAAAGCCTTCATCGTCATATTTCCCCCAAGTTCTACAAGCACTTGCTCAACGGCTGGGATGTAGCTATTCTAAGGTGCCGACCATGGTCACGTGTCTACGGAGGGTCCAATGGCCTGACATGACGTCAGCGTATATAGAGGTAAAAAAATTTTCATCATCGTCGCCAATATTGAGTGTTGCATTTGTAACCCTCAAATGTTTTTACTTTAACAAGAAAAACTTGCTGAGAAAAAGTTGTTTTTGAATAAAGCTGTCTTTTCCCACCCAACTCTAGGTTCCAAAATTCACGGCAACAGGAACTGACCTCCGTCCTTACATAGATGGTAACCTGCTGCCAACGAACGTGACGTCATTGCTGAAGAATGGTCCCATCAATGACGTGCCCGTCATGATTGGCTCCACCAAAGACGAATGGAGCCGGTTCATGACAATGTTCATGAACGACACTTTTGACTGTAAGATGATATTTTAAGCCTTCATTCGTCGAAGACTAGAGTGTCTTCGCAAATCCTGAAAACGGCCATCCCAGTGTTCAACTGTGTGCTTGGGAGTAAATGAGATCAAGGCATTCGCATTGTCGTTTCAGTGGCTTTGCGAAAACTCTCTGGAATCTTTCAATCGATCTATTTCTATCAAAACAAAACATACATGTACTAAAGTTATACAAAACATTGATTACATGTCATAAAATGAAAAGACTCCAGTTGATGGCAATACCAATTGTGAGGCAGTCATCTGTCAGAGGCCCTTAGCGGGCATCATTTTGTTGTGTAACGAGGGAGGGTAGTGCCGGATAAATGTAACTCCCTTATCCTTCCGGCTTTCACCCTCGTTCATTTTCTTTCAAGCACTATCATTCGAAGATGGTCTCGACCGAAAAACATTCACCAGAAGCTTGAGCTACGCCTTTTTATCGCTGTTCAAGTGGCCCCAAGCACTGATAGATGTACTACTGCATGAATACACTAACTGGGACACGCCCAATGACCCCATCGCAAACTTGAATAATTATATTGAGGTAGGAATTTTGGTCTGTACATTTTGGACGCAGTGGTATTGACCTCGTCCTCCCCAGAGAGGATGATAAATACGCTGACGAAATCGGGCTGCATTGGCAACCTATCTTCCTGAAACTTCGAACAATTTTCGACAGATAATAGTCGAGTAGTTAAGAAAACGAAAGACGAAAGCGCCGATGTGACATGTCATGCAAGATGGTATGACTAAGAAAAACTGGAACTGGATTCTATGTACCATTCTTACCACTTTTCTGCCGATGGGGTTTTTGCTTGTTGATGAATCATTTCATTGAACAAATCATCAATCGTGTTATCATTTTCAGCTCTTCACAGACAACGACTTCCTCGCCCCTTCTATGCAATTAGCCAAATACCTAACAGACAAAAATCAGCCAGTGTATTTCTACCAATTCCACCATAAGCTGCCGATGAATCTGGAGAGCAAGAGTGGGTGGGAATGGATCGGAGAGAGAAGCTACCACGGGATAGAACTTAGCTTCCTCTTCGGGTCTCCGTTCTCTGGGTTGGCGGTGGGAGACTCGGCATGGTACGAGGGGACATACACTGAACAGGACAGGAAGATGTGTAGAAACATCATGACAATGTGGACAAACTTTGCTAAAGAAGGGTAAGCGTACATCGTTGCAACTGGGTTGGGTTGTTAAAACAAAACCTGCTATACAAACTCCAAGGAAATACGAACATTAGATTATCAGTGAAAAGGTGACTGGTTTAATTAAACAACCAGGCCATGATGACTGACACTTAAACTGCATAATTTCACCGATTTTTGATTTCAGGGAGCCAACACCAACCAACAAAAATAGAGATCTGATCAATTTTGAGTGGAAAAAATTCAATCCAAATACCTCAGACTACCTACATATCGCTGCGGACGTGACGGAGATGCGGCAGCATTTACGTTCCAGACAAGTGGCTTTCTGGAACACACTCATCCCAAACTTGACCAAAAAACTTGAATCGATTACGCAGCGGACGTTTGAGGTTGAGATGTGGATTATTGTGGGCCTGTCGTCTCTGTTGCTTGTCATTGTAGTGTTGCTCATGGTCACCATTTGTAAAATCCGCGCCCGGATTGATCGTGCTTGGAAGAACGTCCCTCCGAAGGACAACGTCAAAACGTGAGATGAGATTCAGAGCTTCGGAATTTTGTCAGAAAGAATTAGCTCTTCTTTACCAACCAGTTCGTTGCCTAAAATAGATTGAAGTGGAAGTCCCGTCGAACGTCATGTATATGTAGAGTCTTTAATCAAAAATGTGTAAGGCAAGCTTCTTACCACCGTATTACAGAGTCTGAAAAAAACTACTTGGGAACGCTTGGAGATGTCCTCGCAGAATACTGGCGTCAGGAAAGGTCAAGCTTATCTCTAAGTTGCTGCCTGCGATCTATGAAGTCATCTGCACATGCACCACACCCAAAGCGAGCAAAGCTGTCCTAAAACCGTGGACGTGGGAAGTTCGTGAAGAGCAACAGATATGAGTCACGGATTCCTTGAAACTGACGGCAATGCAGCCAGGACTCCATGGAGTAGACTCGAGGGAGTTCCTCTGTCTTATCTACAGGAATGAGGCCGATCAAGGGCGTGCATACGGCGCCGTGCGGATTGTACCTTGGAGGTGTCACACCAGGGTGGTACACCACTTACGAAGACGAATGGACAACCAGTATTTGAAAGACCGTCAAAAGGGAGAGTTACACAGATTAAGAATTGGTCGGAAAACCTTTTAAAAACTCCTATCGAGCTTGATCCATCTACCAAAGGGTGAAGACATGAGATTGTAGTAAAGTATATACGTTTTCGTTTATGTTTGTTCAGGTTGATTGTGATGTCGACGTATACCTGTACAAACCGTATCCGGGTGTTGTTTCATACGTAGTAATAATAGTCATGATCGCGCGGTGTCCGCCAAAGGGAACAAGTGGGGAAACCGACAACAATCTTACAGGGAGTATGCCTTCCAGCAAACTTATCGATTTCGCGTGACTTGGACATCTCGTCAGCAATTGCTTTTGATAGAGTCCGTGTGATATTCTGTAAAATATTTAATTGCAATGTTGGTCGGATCGTGAAATAAAGACATGGTGTCGTGTATGTTGTAGTGCGTCGATTTACACAAAAGTTTTAAAATGTATTTTTGACTTGTTGATTTCTGTATGGTACAATTGTCATGACGTGGTTGGTTATGTCACTTAATTACATTCTCTTTGTATATCAGGGTTACGGGTGGCCATATAGTGTATAATTGTACTCATATCTCAGTATTATTATGACGAGAAGACTGATTTAACCCCTCAGAACGGCTCCAAGTGAAGTCGGAGACGTAGATGTCAGAATCGCTAGTCGGAGGGGATACTTTCGGCGGTTCCAGCAGGCAGTCGGTACCGCTGGAAGTTCAGTATGCTTGTAGAGTGGAAGTTGCATAGTAATCGATCACGTGCGGGACTGCGTCTTGGTCGCGCGTTTGTCAGAAAGTCTATGGGAGGTGTTATATTTTGTCATGACCACGTGGATGAGCTTTATCTTATATAAATACTTGGTGGGGCTCACTGGCTGATTTAATGATGGTCGGCAGTGAGTTATGAACTATAATACAAACGAGAGGGGAAAACATAAAAAGCGTGTACGGTATTTTTGGAATTGCATATATTGCAATCATAATTTTATTAAACGTAACAATATTCAATGTACATGTACATGCCTATAAAATCGTCACTGTTGTTTTTACGTTGTGACATGTTTTTCGATGGACAAATTATGTTGACTATCATGGACAGTATTTATATGTATTATTCGTCATAGATAACATGTCGTTAGTTGAAATAAATTCGTGTACTGGTATATATACGAGGTCGGCTTTGGAAACTATCAGTTCTTAAACTAATGTTTTAAGCTTCCAACTGGACGACGATGGAATAATTTAGCCCGTCAAAATCCTCTGATGACGCCAGAGCATCATGGTTCATGGAAACCGCTGTCCACCAAATGTTTAAGTGACTGTTGGACGCCTATAAATGAATTCGACCCAAAACAACTCCCTATGGATGCTAGAGCATCATCTCGTGGATGGTTGCTTTCTCAGCCGACGACAAAATGCATGCCACTCTTCCCCAGTTAAAGCGTCCCAGCACTCGGTCACCACTGATTTCTCCAAGGTGCCCATTCATCGTCCCCGCCTTCCCGCTTGGAGGAAGGGACGAGGCCAATCCACAGCGTTCGGAATGTCGTCGGACAGGGACAAAGGACTAAGTAGACAAAGTCCGATCAGACAACAGCATGCAACTGCAGGGTCGGGATGCGAGGATGTGAGAAGGACATCATAAGCTTCAAAGCATTTTCACTCCTGAAGAACCAGCATGCAAGTGCTGACCCTGATGGGACATGGATGCGAACAGGATGTCACATCCTTACTAATGAAGACCATAAAAGAGGGAGTCCGCAGATCCCAGTGAAATTCAAAAGATCACAGCCTAATGGCAAAAAAGGATTAAAGTCATGGATATTTTTATTACATTAATTTATTATACAAAACACATACTATACAAATACAAGACTTTATAACTAGACAATGCATGCAGTGATTAATCCCCATCTTAATTCACTGCGTCTAAAACTAAATCCATCTGCAAAAACAAGAAATGATAAAACAAAGCCTCACAAAAATCCAGGACAGACCCTTCCGGTCTCAAAAGACACATCTTGGAGTTTGTGTACTTTGCACTTAAAAATATTTGTTATACATCATTACATTATGGATAAAAGCTTATGCTCATTGCTATATACACGCAAGAAACAGTCAACACTTTGCAGAATAAAGCATGGTGAACAGGAACCCAACACAATAGCTTTTTAAAAACTCGCCAAAATCTTATAACCAGAGCATTCAGAGGCAAGTATCATGGGATGAGCAGAAGCACTAGATTATTGATCAATTCAGTCACCAATTGCTTAAAACCTGGTGACACTTTGATGCTCATTTAGAACAAAGTCTTGCTAGGCCGAGAAACTTGATATTTTCAATCACCTATTAATTGACAGAGCTAGGTAGGATGCACCCAGCACAATATTTCTAAATTGCCATTAACAATATCAGTTCTTTGGGGCCTAAATCATGATGAGAAATTTACACTTGATCCTGGTTTGATGCACAGGAGATTTCTAGTCCAATCTGGTACAGACTTGCATGATCAGTAGCCTCCACCATACAAATCAAGGCAAATAAAATACGATTTTGCAGAAATAAGTCTTTGTCAAGGAGTCTCTTGTCTAAGAATCTGCAACCTTTGAAATCACAGGTCCTTTCAACTCGGGATATTTGCTAATTTTACCAAATTTGGAACTAGAGTATTTGTTGTAAACGGCTGTGTGTTTTCCGGTGTCTGCTTTCTGCACGCAGGCAGCAATCTGTCGCATCACAGGCTTGATTTCAGATTCTGGATACGCACTGTAGAACGACATGGTGTCCGTCTGAAAGGGAAACGCATGTTCTGAATTAACCTTTGTTATCAAATTTCATTTTCACCAAAAACTGCACATAATCTGATAAGTCTTCACAGGAATATCTGCCTTGGTTGACAGCTTGATAAATCATCATCATAACCTTCTTTTGGAAGGACAAGGACACTTACCCAATTTGCATCTCCACCCAACACCTTCATTGAGAGGCAAAGAGCAGCAGCAGCGATCTTTGACGGAGCATGGTGCACCATGTTGTATTCGATAATGGTCAACTCCATGAAGTATTTGGCCATCGAATGTCTAGTGGCATCGACCTGAAAAATCAACCCAGAAAGGTTACCGTACTGGTCACAGAGGTGAAAAATTAAGACTATTTTGTTATCTACAACCACACGACCAATCTTCCCTTCAAATAAACTGACGATTCTGGTATGTTGTCTCTAAATCTACATGTGCCATTGTGACACATCCACACAATTTTAACACTTAATGAGGAACCGGCGTTGAGATAAATGCCAGTGGCGGCGCAACAATCGATCGTACCTTCTCACGCCATGACGTCATTTTCTGGTCTGTTGACGTCGCATGAGGTCAACCACGGGAAACCATTGCGTACATTTTTGCACAGGATTTCAACAACAGAAAACGTGCCCAATAACTGGCATCGCGCATATTTTCCACAAAATTATCTTAAGAAACTGATAGCTCAATAGATTTAAAACAGGAAGATGCAAACGTCGCCGAAATCGGTTGAAAATAAGCGATCGTTTTCGGGCTCAGAAATAACATGATAATGCATTGGAAATTGAGAGTTTTGGTACGATCGATTGCAGCGCCACGTGGCGGATAAATCGCGCCGGTTCCTCATTCTTACCACAGCAGCTTTGGAATTCCTTCGGAGGAAGTGAAGGCAAAGTGGTTTGCCAAGGTTGAAGTCGAGAGTTCTCAAAATGTGGCATTCCATGCGTCGGATTTCAGCCTTCGTGTATGCATTGTCTGTGATGTATTCAAAGTCACCAATCTCTGGCGCGTACATTTCTTCATATTTGGATGCAATTAGCATAGCTGTAACACCAACTAGCTGGAGCTTCTTCTTGGGAACACGTTCCTTCTGCAACCAAAGTGATCAAGGTTTTATTATCAATTTAAGGACTGAGTACAACATGCGGGATACTCATAAGGTTGGCTCAAATCAAAATGATCCACATGATGACTTATCATGAAAAGTTTTACTTACTGAAAGAAATCTGTCAATGATGGCCACTGAGAGGTAGAGCGTTTCTTGGAGAAGATGGAATCTCAAGTGAACCTGGATCAGCCAGTCGATCAGGATTGAACGCATCCTGCCGTTGATTTCCTGTGATGCACCCAGATAGTCAGCCTCCACTGCATACTTGTTCTAGAAAAGATTAGTAATTGCTTTTGAAGTACACATGGCCGAAACATTCCTATCTAAACATGACAAGAGCTTGAATTAGAAGAACTGGAAAGACTAATCGTTTCTGCTGGGATTGGGACAGAGTATTCTTTGCTACATGTAATAAGGTGATTGTCCAGGATGGCTAGACTTGAACGACAAAAACTTCAGCATTGAAACCAACCTCTAAGAAACGCATGTAGTCGTAGATGTCGTTTACATATTCACTGACGAGCTGTGGGTTTTCGTAGTCTTCTCTGTCAATATCGACAACATTTGAGGGCAAGACATAGCTTGAATAGGCCTTGACTGGACTTATCTTGCCGATTGGGACCTGTAATAATAAGGGGATACCAGCTGAGTTTTAAAAGTCAACAAATATCCACTTTACGGTACCAGCTAGCACAATCTGTATAAAGAGTGTCCAATTTAAATCAATCATCCGCAATCTATATTGTTTTTTTAATAAAGAACTCATTATTAGGCTGTAGGAGGGAGTGTCGAGAATTGGGACAGAGTCGATGAATTACTTGGGGTTTGCTCATTTTCTTCATACTTGCCTCAGCTTTAGCGCGAGAGTTTTCTTTCTCCGCAATATTCTTCAGTGATGTTGTTGCCTGATGCTTTGTCAAACCTTTATTGACTGGCTTCTGAAATAAACAAAATCAATCGCCAATCTGATTGTGTTATCAGACTACAGGAGGATGAATATATATATTCAATTTCAAACAGCTTTTTTTGGTTTGGATAACGAAATTTGTCCAAAGAACACTTGACAACCAGAAGTAAAACTTTTAGAACAAGTTCGAGATCATTCTTTGTAGGTTAGGCCGGTAGAATATACATTTGTGCTTATCTCAAACAAGGACCTCTGCTCCTGGCATTTCGTCATCTTAAGATTGATTTTGTTGCCATTTTCAACTTATTTCACCAAATAAACGTCTGAATTTGGGCATCCTCGGCTACGTCTACGTGTACTTACTTTTGCTGCATCTTTTATCCGGAGGTTGGAAACTTTGTTGTGGATATCTCCAAGAGCTGCTCGGGTGCCAAATGTATTCTTCGTCACATGCTGTTTCCCTGCCCTTTCAGTGTTTTCCTTGTTTGTCCTGGTATCCAAATAGTTCTGAAGAAAAAGACGACATTACAGTCATTTGGGCTCTGGCTTGTCTTTGTTAGAAGTATTTGTTAGGCCATCAACACTTTGCAGCCTCGCCCTTCAATGCAAATGCATAGCCATATTCAAATGAAATAGGCCTATAGGCCTATACAGTACACCACTGGCACTGCCACTGGCCTACGGCATATGTAGTGCCTTGTACATGTTGTATAGTCCTACATGGATGGAAAAGGGTGTACGCTCTTGTCTCGGCCATAACTTGGTGTGGATACTTTACTATTGAGAGGCCACTAAGCTCTACACTTAGCCTACTACTACCAGTACCACAGAAGAACGTTATGCATGCCTAGTATTAGTATTGTTAATGATATGATGAACGAAAAACAACATTATCAACAAAATAATGGTCAGAAATAGACGAATACGAATATTTGGCATAGTTACCGAATTCTGGGTC
This sequence comes from Lineus longissimus, assembly GCF_910592395.1. NCBI lineage: Eukaryota > Metazoa > Nemertea > Pilidiophora > Heteronemertea > Lineidae > Lineus > Lineus longissimus. The sequence continues at coordinate 25,165,179 of NC_088309.1, read as the reverse complement.
GTTCTGAGAGCCATTCTGGTCAGTTTTGGTAGTTTTTCTACGTGAAATAGCTTTGTAATACGGTGTTTTTATACGGTGTTTTTAGCAATGTTTACTATCGCGCTGCACGAGTGCTAATGAACGATGTACAAGGCAGTGCATTTGTACATGTTCTTTCAAAAGACAGCGGGCTCAATTTTGATTGGCTAAGATTTTAAAAGGCAAATAAACAAAATGAAAAAACGATTTTTTTTAATGAGTCAGTAGATACACTAACTAAATACAAGTAAAAGAAAGGCAGTTTCCTATTCGAATCTTTTAATTGCTTTTTAGAAGAAAAAGTAAAATATTTGTTTTGTAATGCCATCTACCAGTAACCTTCAGAACTGAAAAAGTCAACATGGCGTCCTATCGCCAGGATCGAGCTCCGCCGGGCGGTTATGGGCCCATAGAATGGGCCAAGAAGGTCAAACCAAGAGGAGTCAGTGGTAGGCAGCTGGTCTTACCGTTGTAGAATATATATTACGTATTGACAGAAATATCCGATTCGCATTTTCAGTGTAAATCTGCCGAACAAGCACCAATTTCCAAATTTAGTGGCGCCACCTACCACACTTCATCATCATGATGTACAGTGTGTCGCGAAAAAAAGGTGTTTGACATTGGTCTGTCGGTCATTGCCACTTGTAACAACTAGATTTTAGGAACTTTACCTTGGATGGCCTGTAACTCTGACATTGAATGACAGCGCACTGACACATGAGTCAGTGAGTCACTGTCAGTGACAGTGGGCAGCTGTAAATTGCTAGGCTACTGGCTAGTAAATGCCTTGATCTTTGACATTCTTATCTTGTTTGTATTTGATCCATTTTTAATGGCATGTATTGATCTAACCATTGTGAATTTCAGGTTATGCCATGTTTCTTGGTTTTGGTGCTTTCTCACTCGTTGGTGGGGCTGTCACTGCACTCAACAAGAAACGTATCCGGTAGGTGAATATTCAGGTCTGCTGAATCTCTCATCGTCTACAGAATTCAAGACAGAAGAAGTCAATGAAAATGGAGACTCTGACATAAGTCTGCTGAGAGTAATAGTATGCATTTGAAGGTGATAAAATGAGCTTGTTGTAGCTTGGAACACATTTGATTGAACAATGTACTGTCTAACACAACAGTAACACTGATTTGGGATCATCTTAAAATTACCCGATACAATGAAACATGACCTTTTTCATCTCTCTCTGATGGGAACTATTTAATTAAGTTTTTCATCTCCATTTTCAGGAAACAGGAACTGGAACTAATTGAGGCAAGAATTTCTGTGGAACCACTCATGCAAGCAGAGAAAGATAGACTGTAAGTGAATGGTGTCTTCGGAGCAGTTGCTTGTAGCCATAGTGAAAAGTTTGTGAAATTGTTTTGGTACCGACTATTCACCCCTTGGCACAATCATTCGCCAAGACATCAGAAATCAGGAATCATTCCTGGATCAAGATACTGAAAGAAAAACACTTATAGTGAGGAATGTCAAGAAACTAGGTCACAAACCTTTTCATCTAATTTCAGATTCCTGAAGCAATGTCGTAAAAATCGTGATGATGAGAATGAACTGATGAAGGATGTCCCTGGCTGGGAGACTGGTACTCTCTATGGTAAACCGGTCTATCACAACAAGTACAATCGTTGGATGGAACCCGACTTTTACGAATACTACGCCCATGTCAGTCCAAAGACTTTGTACAAGAGACAATATGAGAGGCTGAAGCATTAACAAGATGTGACGCTAGTGTTGAAAAGCTGAACTAAGTAGCCGAAGGATTAATTCTGTTGATTGCAAGCTTCAACTAGAAACATCACAAAACAGTATCTGCACAGAATTCACCCTCCATCTCCTTTGAAGCATCATTGTGAATAGACTTTTGGTAGTGTTAGTTGTCCTTGTACATTATATTCTTAGAAAAGTGGATATATGAAGAATACTATAAGATTTGTAATGCAGTACAAGACTGTCTGAAATGTACCACCTCAGATGATAATGTAGCGTATAAAAATCTTTCAAGAATTTGTTATAAAACCTTGAAACAGAATTTTTCTCGACTCGAATAGATTGTTGTCCATTCCTGTATCATCCTTTCTCACGTCACCAGAATAAGAGTTTGGTCTGTTGTGTGGAGGTTATGAAAATGATTCATCAGTTAAGTTTTAAATGAGTTAGATCCGTGTATAGTGAATTGAGTTGAAATTATAATCCTCTTATTGTGTAAAAAAGTGTCGGTGTGTTTCTTCCTCATCTTCTAAGAATTATGTAGTCAGAAAGGAAGCAATTTTGAACAGGAAAGGCTGGACATCACATAAATTGCTCTTCAGAATATTTTCCAGAGAAAATGGAGCCTGGAGAATCTTGCAGTTGTTCCAGGCAAACATAGTTTGTCCTCGTAGTTCCTCTAGTCTTATTGGTGCTATCATCGGCCCAGGACTGCAACTTCTCATTGTACCAGTCTTCAGGATTATGTGACCGTTTTCAAGGTACCCTATCAATGACTGTAGCAGCGTGGAGGATCGATTTCTGGTAACGATAGACTCACCTGATCAAGGAATTATAAGAGTGGTGTATGAGTTCCTCACACCCCTCAATTTGCCAGTCACAAAAGATCGGGCAGGTCTATTGTCAATTGAAATCTATTCCCCTTGCTGGTACGGAGTATCCAACCAGGATCTTTCAAAACAGAAGAGAAAAGATGGACAAATTTATGTTAAAAAATCATATATTTATGGCATTGCAAGCATGTCGAGAGCAGATGCACATGACTATATATTGCTATCAAGCATTCACTAAGAACTCATGGGACTTAATAAATTGCCTACTGGCATACAGATATTTGCAGCCTTGTTCATGCTGTGACCCTAGAAAGACAGTGTGGAGGTTGAAAACCTACATTACGCTATCAAAGCCAGGTCAGTCTCTGATATCATTTGGTCAGACTTTGTGCACCAATCACATCCTTTCAGTCTTTCACTTGACCATATATACAAATGTAAGCTTAGTATCAATTGGTAAGCTATGCATCCAGAGCTTCAAATGTTTTCGTCAGGACTGTCATTTTTGCTTGCTCGGTGAAAGAACGGCCCAAAGACAGACAGCAACAGAGACGATTGCACCAGTCCTGAAAAGAATGGAGAGAGATCAAAGCCAACAGCCTAACATGGAAATGGATTTTTGTTGCTTAACAACTCAGTTGTATTTCTGTTATTGCCATAGGCATTTGGTTGGTGAAGGCGAAATGCGGGGCAAAATCGTAGGACAGAAATTGAGTTGCAGTAAGAAGTGCATGAAATGAACCGGTTTGGAAACTGTACTACAGTCAAGTTGGTGATTTATGGTCAAACATGTTTAACTGATGAAATACACAAAAGTACTCCAAGGGGTTGGAACTCCAGACCTTCTCGTTCACAAGGCAATCACACAAAAGGGAATTGACTGGTACAGGCCTATCCATCCTAATTTTAAACTTCTGCCGTTTTCATTAAAACCTTATGGCAAAAACACCAGCTTACCAAAGAACTCTTCTAACCACAGGAGAATGTTTCCATATATTGTACTTGCACACTTTGATGTGTTCGTGTTTGCTAAATTCTCTTAGGATGTCTTTGGCACTGCAATGAAAACAAAAGAATATACATGTAGGTCATCTGATGTTTACTCAAGACCAGGGTTTCATACTACATGAGCACAGGGTCACATGTACAAATAACTGATGTACGCCTGGTTATACTTCACAATAATCTATCATTGCCCAGTTCTTGCAAGGAGCAGCTCCTTTGATCCTTTCTGTTTGGTACCCAGTTATGCTCCGCATTAAGCGAAGCAACTGCAGGGTAAGGTGTCTCCCTCAAGGACACCGAATCAGTGACTTACCACCATATATTTCCAACTGCTACCAAGGCTTGATGAGATCCCTGTAATCGTACATCAACAGTTCCATACTGGGAAAGCACACCTGCCAACTGCAAAGAAAGTTGATGTTACTTGGTTGAAAGCATCATGGTAAAGTTTTGCAAAAAGACTTGCTTACACTTTTTAACAGCAAACAGCAAATTTTGTCTCTGTTTCCACACACTACAAAGACTACCACATAATACATTTATTTTCTAAGGTTGGGGTCACATATACGGACTAGGGGGCCACAGGTAACCTTTTCTGCAGTGTTTTTTCAAAGCAATAGTACGTGTATCACTGAAACCTACCTCAGAAGTATTGAACTTATAATTAGTTCTTTTCGATCTGAAGATCAAGCATTCTGGCCTTTGTGTTGGAGGGTCAGCACCAGAGAAGTTCTGGAAAAAGGACGAGTAAAGATTTAGTTCAGGTATAATACACGAATTACATGTAAGTCAACGCAGTCAAAAAAAATCTCAAATGACACCAGCCGCAACAAGGGTAAGACAATAATGAACTAACATCCTAAGTGAGACAGGCACAGTTTACCCTCAAGCTTATCGAATTGAACAAGTCATGATGCGAACTTTGATGCGATAGACACAAAAGCCCTGGTTGTGGCCAGACTTTTAGACTGGCAAGAAAACTACTACCCCCTATAAAGCAGAACAAGTAGACAGGATTCTGGCCGAATTCTTTCAAAGATTCCATCCACCTTACTATCAGCTTCTAAACACTTACAGCATGATTTGTGGATGCTCTTATGATGTTGACATTGTTTGCCAACTCGGTCACTATTGGCAGGTACTGTCTGAATGCCAATTTGGTCATTTCCTCAGCCCTGTCGAAAACATAATACCAGTTATAAAAGATTGCAACTATCTCTCTATGTCTGCTAGTATACATGTACAACTTTTCTTAGACTTTAATTGGTCATGGTATTTATTATGCCCTGGGTCTTCTTCCAAGAACGATGGCTTCCATCACTAGCAACTACATGTAATGTGTCCCACTTGGTGATGTCTTGCTTGCCCTCGCCAGGAATGACTACACCATCCTAGGTTTTATATCTAATTCACAGAACAAAGTGATATACATGTAGGAACAGGAGTCATGCTCAAGGACTCAGAGACAACACTACAGTGATCCTTACAGGAGTCTAACTATCTCCTCGTTACGGGTCCAGCACTCTTGCTACTCGTCACAACACTTTGTACTGAGCAAGAACAGGAATCATTTGTTCAACAGCTATACTCACTTAGTGTCCATCTGGCAGTACATATGACACAACTGTAAGAACACTGAGGGACAAGAACAAAATAAGATGTCTTTAGAAGAAATGAATTATGACGGCAAATGTTTTAAGATGAGATTTGAGATCGCATGCTCAACATGCATGATTCAGTACACGTTATTCAAGCCATAGGCCTATGTATATGTATCTGCTATAGCAGCTAAACTGAACAGATTCACATTGGACAAAATATGTCATGGTGGACACCTCTACAAAACTTACAGGCATAGTTCTCAGACACCATCATTACCATATATGTAAGCTAGTAGTTGTTGCAGATCCTTGGACAAATTTAAACAAAACTCACCACCCCCAGTCATGAAGGCGTCGTAACCAGCTTCATGCGGTTTCTCTAAATTTTCTGAAACAGACGGAAAACAATCAAAGTGTAAAGGTAGAATACAGCCAGGTGGATCAGATTAAGTTCAGAAGGTCATGGATAGGTGTTTTTATGATCACACAGTACATCAGCACTATCATACCCTATGTGCATCATTAAATTGAACCAAGTTATACTAATCACATGTCAAGTTTGAAATTCTGAACATTATGTCAGCTCTACCAATGTCAGAAATCAGAAAAGACATGAGTATACAACTCACTGTATCTGTCCATCCCGTCTGCATGTGCTATTGATGGGCAGTACAAGAATCTGGTGGCAGTCCTTTGGCTGAAGAGAGAATAACAATGGGATCAACACATGGTAAAGGCCATAAGAACAGGACCAACCACAAAAAGAAACATTCTGTGACAATTTCCCCGCTGTGCTAAGTTCACACTGCACAGGAGATCCTAATTTTAGGTCATTTTTAGTCTGTTATTGGCTCGGCAATCGTATTTGTGACAAAGTCTGTGAAAGTGGCAAACAACTGTCATTGAATCAGACCATTAGTATATACCTGCCAGCATCCTATTTCTTCTATGAGGAGATACTAACCTGACAAGTGTTTTGAAAAGGGCTGCTAATCCTGTATCTTCGAGCAGACCAGTCTCGAGGAAGGGCTGGAAAAATATGATAGGAGCTGAGGAATCTTGTTAATGGCATAGGTTGTCATGTTTTTAAAGGAGTGCTTCCACTGAATTTAATGCGCAGCACAGGCATTTCGAGGAAAAACAAAGCTACAAGTAGGCATACCCTTCTCAATTTGGCTGACATGTGTTTTGTGTCGAAGATATATGGAAACATCCGATGAATGTCTAACTTGAATGTCTTGTAGTTTTCTGGAAAGATATTAAATAATGAGAAAGCAAAATTGGTTAATCACTTTACCAAGTCTAATGAAAAGAAAATATGCATACGTAGGTAGTTACAGCAGTTACGCGTGCGTGGTATGGAACCGTCATATTCCTTATGAGCCCTCAAACAGATTTCAATCAGCTGACACCAATTGTTCAACAATGATGAAAAAAACGAGGCCGACTCACAAGCAAATTGATTCATGTGTGTTTTAAACAAGATTAAACAAGTAAATGGATGATTTCCTACCTGGAAGGGGTTTGTAGAATTTGTCATACCACATCATCAGATCCATCAGCATATTATGACCACACACAGGCTTTTTGCTTCTGACAATTTCCCTGAAAATCCTTGTAAAACCAAGTAACTTATCAAGACACCTGGAAAAGAAAGTACCTGTACCTGTCACTGTCAGTGGAATATGGTGCCCAAGGGGACAGTGTTGCAAGCAGCTGTCAGACAAATAAAACTGGGGTACCGGTAGTCTCATTTCTCATTTTATGAAATTGGAATAGCTTACTGCTTTTCTTGCTCCATCCTATCAATCCTATCCTGTACCTCTAGTGTCTTCCTCTCATTAGCAGATACTTTCTTGACTTTGATCATGGTTTGACCATCTTCTTTCTCGACTTCTGGCCACAGATCCAGAAAACGTTGCTTCAATTCAATCTGGATGAAATATTCACCTATACCTGTAATATACCAATTAAAACAGGGCGTTAGAAAACAGCACAATTCATTTTTGACAAGAATGACGAAGTTACTGAACATGTAATAAGCCAGTGATAATCACAAGATTACCATGAATGAAAAAACGAAATAGACAGCAGCATGTCTTTCAGAAAATTGGCAATATGAGCTCCAATCAACACGGCAGGATGATCCAGTGGTACTGCTGTCCCACATGCATCGTCCATGACATCTGAAGAAGATTGTCTAATTGAGTAGATCAGTGGCAGAGCATGTTTAGAATCAGGAGGTCATGGGTTCGACTCTTGGAAGGATCACCACTGTTTCATCTTTGTGTCCTTGAGCAAAGAACTTAACCCTACTTTGTTTCTCTTCATGCATGAGTACCTGTTAAAACATACATTCGTACCTTCTGGTAAATGGAGTTGTGTTGTTTCTGCTTCTTTGGCCTGGACACGCCACTCGGCCACCACAGAACAAAACTTTTGGAGTACTCTTTCATCAACATCTCTGAAATAAAGTAATCAGAATCAAGCAATCAGGTAAGTAAATGTTATCGATACTAAAATAGATAGTCAAGGCATACAACATGACCAATATAACATTGGCTGATGGAATACAATAGGGAGTTTGCAGGTCTTGAACTGAGTCACAGGGTACAGCTAATTATCAAGTCTATTGTAGTTTTGAACCATCTCAAATGAACTATACCATACCTATCAACTCCTTCAAGAAATGCATCTGACTTCAAATGGAATTTCACCTTCTTTTCCTGCTCATCATTGAGGTAAGAAACACCAGTGTAGATAAACTAGAAAAGATTACATCACAATGACAATGTGCCGAATACAAAGTAATTATCAAAACATGGAGTGGTAGCATTCCCTTCCCTTAGCAGCTGAAACAAATTTAACAGATAATAAGAAGAGATCAGCCACAACTGTAGGAGTTACATGTTGAAACATTTTCTGTCATTGAAATGATACAATGAAATTCAGCAGCAAAAATTTTATTCATGGGGTACAATCCACTTACTTTGTTGAAATCAAAGTTGTGTTTGCAAAGGAACTCCAATGATGATGCCTGGCATAAGAAGCGTTGATCGACTGGTCCAAACGACTGGGGAATGAGGTATATGTTGAATGTGTGTGAGGTATACCTGCGAAGTGTTTAAAAGAAATTATGGAAGTATGATTCTTATAATTATTGAACGTGACAAATCTTCATGAAAAATTCAATCAGCACCCAAATTGTACCATTGGGGCAATTGATCTGTACCATTCATTCCTGATTTGAATATAAAACCACACTCACTTGGTCTTTTGCTGCTTTTGATTTATGAAGACAGAGACACCTGTAAAACATCAAGCAATAAGTTTTTCAGATCTTTGAGTGGATGTTAAAAACATCAACACCAAATGGTCTAAGGTAAGTAGTATATTTTACGATTACAACTTATTTTGTGGTGTCACCCCACCCAAGGTTGTGACTGTCTTCATTGTTGGGACATTCGCCCATTCGATAAAATGAGTTTAAAAATCAACTTGAACAAAATTCTATTTATCCCCTGTTCAAACAGGTGAACCAGCCATAGGACACTTTTCCAATTCCTTATAATAAATAATACTTCAGAGGAATTTGAAAACCTTACCCATTTGTGAAGGAGCTATCTGAAGAACACTTCTTCTGACCTTTTTGTATCTAGCCTCTCCAGTGTCAAAGAGGCTGCAAATCAAAAATTTCATGTTAGAACATACTTAAAGTTGCAAAGCCTTGGGGATTGAACTCTTCTAGAAGTAATTTGAAATTTTTAAAATTTTTTCAATTTTTAACATAATTTTATCTTCGGTATGAAGAGAGCCGACAAAGACTGCATCGTTCTAAGATAACCTTTTCACATCACATAGCTCAGCTTATGGAGACCAAATTGTATCAGCTGGACTTAAATCATCCTGAACATTCAAGGGACAACCCCAAACCATCATCGTATCAGCCTACCTTGGTGTGTTTGCAGCAGATGACCTCAATCCTGTAAATTCTGTATCCAGGGCTGAAATAACCATAAAATATTAATGTATAATCAATGAAAATATATAGGCCGACTTGTCTATACTGTACATACACATTTTTCAGACTGGCTTCAGGCCTTGCCAGCCAGTATGTTTGCCAGGATTGGTCTCCATAGAGATTCAACCAAGGCGGGTAATTTTGATGAGGGTTCTCCATTGTGTGTCCTAACGAAATGGGGTAACAGACTTTTGACGAATCCCTGGCAGATGGCACAGTGAGTTGGTTCTTTTTCAAGGCCCGGGTCCATGCGAACATCGTCAGGTCTGGGCGGACTAGGGCAGGCTATGGCACTGGGGCTGGGCCATCCCAACGGCTCCTGCTACTACTGCAGTGCAAGCCGAGTGATGTCACATATCCAGACAGTCAGTCTGCATGCAGTCATCATCTCCGATCCTAATAGGTAGACTATGCATGCTGCCTTATGGTAAATCATAAAATGTAAAATCATGAAAGCTCTAGGCTAGCACATGTGACATGAGCACTAGCATAGCATGGTCTTAGTAGCAGTGCCAGTGGCAGTGAGTGTTTGACTCTCAGACTGTGATACGTGAAAGATCAATCAATCAACGTTACCTATAAAATCAGCATTTCTGATTGCCTCTACCATAGATTCAAAATGATCTTCAAAGTTAGTTCTATCTATATCAACCATTGTCAATGATTTAATCGCAACAAACAAATAGTAATCATCAAATGTATTGGCTCTTGAAAATTTGACAAAACAGACCATGTGCAATGTTTCTAAAAATAGCTCAATTTTCAACGCTGGAGGCGAGAAAGTTGAGTATTCATTCTCCAAGCAGCCGCCGTAGTGCTTAGACTAATCTCTCTGCCAACACACCTTGGCCAACACACAGGCCTCCATTACCAAACTCGCACAGTGACGATTTTAAACTTAAATTTCAGGAACGAAATCAGCGTTTGCCCTATTACAAAATTATCATAGGTGCGTGAAAATGCCAAAGTTGCCTACTTTTAATTACCAATGTACCGTACACTATAAAAAGACTTCTTTATAGTTTATATATATATATATAGATTGAAATCTTCCCCATGTTATGATATAATTTTTTTTGTATATATTTGTCACGATCACAATCGGCTACAAATATACACAACGAGGTTGTAATTTCTCTGTAATGATGAATATCATGCGGGTGTCTAAATTTGATTCGAACAGAACAAAAACATATGAATGTAACTGAAGGTCGCATCCCTCCTAAACCTTTACGGCGTTTCGCATCATTCTGCAAAATGACGTCGTTCCTGCACATTTGGGGGATGTCATCGCATTTTGTCAAGTATAATTCACTCATTACGAAACCATTTCAACTCAACCTCCAACACTGAGAGCGGCAGGATCAGGAGACTTTTCCACTCTGAGAATTATACCCTTGAACCATGGAGGAGACATCAAGGGTACCGACGGAGCCGATCTTCCGACCGATGGCTCAAGAAACCGACGACATATCGTACTTCTTCTTCATATGGGTGATCCCCGTTGTCGTCGGGATCCCCGGAAACGCCCTGGCCATCATTGTGGCCAATCGTAAGCATAACAGGCAGTTGTCGCCATGTGTCTACATGACGGCGATGGGTGTGGCCGACACGGTGCTGTTACTGGAACGGATCATGGCTATAGTTTTGAATAAGGTACTTTTGGCGCATGGCTTTGTCACGGAACCGCTTTGGTGGTTTAGGTACGTATGTCCTTGGTAACTCTTTGCCATGAACCAATTTCAAAGTTGACTGTTGCTGTAGTCATTGTGGTCAGATCGGTTATGTAAAGTGGCTACTTTATGCGATTTCCGATAGAAAATACATGTATGACTGTAGAGTGAATACGGATTCCATTGGACTAGTGGCTAAGGCGTCCGCCTCGAGAACGGAAGGTCGTAGAGGAGGTTCGAACCCTGTTGGTTTAGCTATTCCAATGTTGTCAGCTAGCTACCAGCAAGTAAAATAAGTTCAAACCTGCCCTCTCTTGCCAGGCTCCTGCAGCCGGGATAAGGTCTGGAAGTAAAGAGTGCACAATAAGCAATACCTGCCTGGGAAGATTGGGTTTATGAGACACTCTTGACTTCCAAACAACAAATACCAGCCGCTACAATGTATATCTGGAGGGAGATCTGTACACTGTTCCTATTTCACAACGTTTACATATAGTTCATTCCGTGTTCACTGATGTATTCTATTTTCGCCAATTGAAAATGCGTTGGACCCGTAACCAGAAATGGACGAACAAAATGACCACAGCCTTCTTTCAGAATCCAAGTGTACATCCTCTACACGAGCAGCATCCTGTCAGGTCTATTCCTAGCGGGAATGTCCGTTGATCGTCTGATTGCTGTTCGGTTCCCGATGGATGCTCAGAGGTTGTGTACCACTTCAAGAGCCAGGACGACTGTGGTTATGATGTTTCTTTCCATAGCTGTGCTAAATGGACATCTTTTCTATGTTCTGCAGTATTTTTATGACAAACAACTTGGTAAGTTCACAATCAGAGCTGAAAGGGAATCTTGAACCGCGAAGCTTTATTTGCCCACGTCTTAAAAAACCCAATTCCCCGCCCAACATCGATAAATATATTAGCTATCACTGATGAAAGCTGTCGTAGCCAGGCGAATATTCTTGGGTGTTTTCTAACTCTGTAGTAATAAAAGAACCTCATAAATCTGTTTTACTTCATGTCATTGTTTGAACCGTTGCCTTTTCTTTCAGGAATATACGCCATTCTGATATTAGCTCCTGACCCAGAGTTAGAAATTCTTGAGGGAATTTCGACCAGTTTTCAATTGGTCGTCGGTACCATTCTGCCATTCTTCATAATTTTCACTTGTAATATCCTCATCATCATCACTCTGAAACAGGCATCAAAAGCGCGTCAAAGATTAGAAACGAATCAGAAAAATGTCGAATTAAAATCGCAACATCTAACGCGCATGCTCCTCTTTGTCAGTTTTGCTTACGTCATCACGACCTTGCCCTATAGGCTGTACCACTTGACAATGAAGATCCCAGTAGTTGCTAATCTGTATGATCTGAGGGTCCTCTATTGGAGGAAACAGTATGTCATTTCGGTTTGGTCACTTATAATTGTATGGATGTTCAACTATTCCCTTAACTTTTACCTATATTGCATTGGAGGGGGTAGGAAATATCGTGATGACGCGAAACTTGTCCTAAGCAGGTTATTTCGGCTTCGATAAAGTTGAAAAATCCTAGGCCTATATATATATCAATTGGGTCCGGGTGAGCTCTGAGGTTACCTTCTATCTTCAAGCCTGTTTCCAGCCAATGGTGAACGCGGAAAAATTCGCGGCATTCAGCCATATTTTCAAAGGTGAAGCCTCAGTTTGAAGTTCCCGGTGAATTCGCAGATGAGGTAGCTCCACCTCAACAGCTGCAGCGCCGGGTGTGCGTTAGCAGTCAGGTACATCAACAAGGTGAAAAAGATAACCTGATGGAAACGCATGCGCACCGACACCGGCCTCTTTTCTGTAGTCGTTCCCGGCCTAACATCTCCGCGCTTAAGTTTCATTTCCAAAATAGAGGAGGTTTCTCTGGGATCAGAAAGTTTCGCCTAATTCCGGTAAGTGGACCTTCTTCATTTTGTAGTCCTGATATTTTTGTTACAAAACCACAAAATAGAGAAGATTCGATCATGTCACATTCCTTCGCCGGCGATAGATGGATGGAGGCCATTTTGCCTGTCGACCAGCCTTTGCTATATTGAACACCTAAGAAATTCGTTCATCAGCTCATGCAGCCTATCGCAAAGAAATCAAACAAACCTTTAAGCAGTAGAGAAACCAGCCCATCGCTACCCAGCTAAGATATCAATGATGATATTAGTGAATTCCTGGTAATTATTTCCCAACCTTTCCTGTTTCCTCTATCCTTCGAATATACATATACTTATGCAGATGGGATAGTTCGGAGGCGATACTGCATGTTTCTTAAACTTGTTGTTGGCAGCAGCCTTCGAAAACCCGCAGGTAGATAATAACGTAGTCATATACCGCAGTGTACTTGAGCAGTAGTAATGTTCTCTTGGAAACTATAGCGTGTCTGAGATGCGCTCGCGATCAAACACATTGGATTAACTTTATATAAATATATAAATCCATTTTTCTCGCAAATCTAACCCAGAATACTTGTCGCGAAAAGCAGTGACCGTTCATCAGTTAGTTTGCTAACTGAACCAAGTATGGGCTAGTTACTCGATTGGACTGCTTTACCGTTGAGTTTGACGGGGGTATAGCTTTCGGTATCATCAAAATATGGTGATTTGAATCGCCGACCTGCATGATTCTAGTGTATACATGTACATGCAATTAGCCCCTTTTTCTTACCGAAACAACTTGGATAAGGTTTGCTTTGACTGTACCGAGGACAATCGAATCCTCGCTATGAGAACATCTCACAAGTTTAAGCTAGTTCCTCACATTGTAGTCATTGACTTGTTCCCTTTCAGTTGTTTTCCCAGAGGAGGGAACATATATATATGATTGATTTCATCAATCATTAAGATTGTAATGCTCAGTTCTACACAGTGGCCTATCTCAAGTGTACCATAGACCCTTTGCACATACGTTTACAGGTAACACTGAATGCTTTTGAATCCACAGTTGGTGCTTTTCTTAAGCAACCTGGGGTCTGGGAATAATAAAATCAACACTCCTAGTGTAAGTAACCGTTGCCCAATTGATGAAATTTTCATACAGGACGTGGTTGATTTGATGAGTAAGCGATTGCAGGCCGATTCACCTCTTGAGCCGTACTTCGTATGAGCCCGCGTACAACCTGTATAGTATATTACATGTATATGATAGGCTTGGTTGAGAATGTTTTATTAAGAGATTCCAACCAGACATTCTCATCTCTGACGTACATATCGATGAGGTCTGAGTATTTTACCTTTTTATCAGATAATGTCATGGTCGAGAAAACTTTATCTTGTCGAACCAAACTATTTGATTTGGTGCGGGTTCAGCATATATACATGTACATGTACATTTAGTTTTTTTGCCACGTGCGTTGAACGAACGGATGCTTTAACTTTCTTAATTGTGCGAACTCATTAAAACATCTGCCCATGGACTCTTTCGATACTGGGGGTGGACCAAATCTTGTCGCTTTGTCTTTCTACAGACCTATAGTGAGTAGGCCACTTATTGATAGATCGAATCCGATGGTAAGATATCTTACCTCAATATCTCTGATCCACACCTTGATACCACAGACAGTCGTGGCCTTACCCTTAAACCGGTGAAATATTCTTGATATAAGTACGCCGAAAAGTGTTGAGCTTGACCTTCCGATCTTGGAGATTTGTGAGCAAGATGATGGCAAGCCAGCATGGCTAGTACGGTGAAACATCTCAAGAAAACGATGACGCCATGGATCCTGCGCAAACGAACGTAAAATGAGAAGTGTCGCTTGGATACTGTACATTCGTCCAATGACCTCCAAAAAGAATGTATTATCGAAAGCTTGTGCCACAAAAGGTTATTGCATCGGCCGGGAATCGAATCCGGGCCTCCCACGTGGCAGGCGAGAATTCTACCACTGAACCACCGATGCAGTATACCTATTTTCTGCACAGGGACAAACTTGAATGAACGAGGAGATGATAGACAAGCTTTTGACGTCACCGATCCGACTACCACACCGGCCAAGCAATTATTTTGAAGCCCAATCATTCGTGTTGTCTTTCTTGTGGGATATTTGCGAATAACCTAATCATTGTTGGTTTAGTTTGATATTTAGGGCTTGTCCTGTGTACCTATCATACATAACCTATCACAAGGCATGCATGTCTTAAAGAACACATGGGAATACGCTACAGTCGTGATCGACAGACAGTGTACATATGAGAAGGAAGGAACGAAAATAGTCTGGAATGTACGGTATTAACGATTTTATTGGATGTACTATACTTTCATCAAGGAGAAAAAAGTTGACCTTTATGTAGAATGAGGTTTGGAAAAAGTGTGGTTGTTGCAGATGAGAGAGATGAAAATGATCATATTAACATTGATCAACATTGATTCCTGACCGATGTTACTGTAAGGTAAATTTTTTGAATGACGGAAGTTTTCCTTCTTGATTTGCTCTATCCTGAAGCAGCCATGTAGCGTTCTCAAGGCGATACAAACAGCAATGATTTTTTGCCTGCGTTGGCGTTTTCTACGCAGTTGGCTTGGTTTACCACACAGGTGATAGTGAAGTAGGATGAATGTAGGTGGAAAGCAAATGTAGAATCCTAATACACAACAAAACATCACTGGAAATTTGCTAAGGATACACTGTACACGTCTTCCGTTCGGATACATCTAATTTTAAGAAATTCCTGTGGTAGAGGTAGGCAACTCATTGATGTAACATAATGACCGTTGTTGGTTTTTGCTTTCCATTTCCATTCCGATAATTTTGCTTCATTCAATTTGTCCTGTTTGAATATACGTATTCCGATGACTCTCGCTTTATAGCTCTACAACCTCTTGAACTTCCAAGAGTGGTGCTATACACGTTATTAGGTTTTGAATATGTGACTTCCAGCATGATTTTATTCAGATGCCCGAATGACTTGCTTCACAGGGGACTGTCTGATGATCGATCAGGCCTCCTTCTACGAAAGAAACTTTGATATTGGCATAGGCACCTGTTTCTACAGACTATTGCTGGTCAACCATTACACACTTAACATATGACTGTCCCTTGATTGATTCGGGACCTATAGGCGGAGATTTGAATTTTTTAAGTGTCTTCTTATTTCCTAGTGTTTTCTGCATCTAAGATCAAATAATGTAAGCCTTCTTCGCACTTTTTGATGCTATCTTATCTGAAGAACCAGTCTGTTTTATGCACATGTATACCTTTCCAAGAACAACGAAACATTTTTGAAGTACCTGCAATTCTGATAAGACGGCATGTACTCCTTCGCACTGGTAGAATGCTATCAATTTCTATAGAAAACATAATGGTTATCCTGGAGATATAAACAATACCTCACCGCTTTCCAGTGCCAAGTTTTAATGAATCAGCATCTACATTGTATAGAATGGCACTATTTTATACCGGCCACGTCGGCACTGCAGAATTTAATGTGCAAGTTGACCCTGAAAGTTGATATACATATACCCCTTGCTCGGCAGCATGTCTTCTTCTATTGAAAGTTGTAAAAAGAAGCTTTCTTTCCCAATAAAAACGTGCTAAAAGAGGCTTGGAACCTTGTCTTACTCGATTGCAAGATGTAAAAAGAAGCTTTGAACCATGTCTTACTTTATTACAAGTAGTAACGTTGTATTTCACACTTGAAATGTGTGAGAAGAAGCTTGGAACCTTGTCTTTTTCTATTGCTTGATGTAAAAGGAAGCTTGAAACGTTGTCTTTCTCTATTGCTTGATGTAAAAAAAAGCTTGAAACGTTGTCTTTCCCTATTCAAGTGAGTAAAAAGAAGGTCGGAACCCTGTCTTCCTCTGATGCTATATTTAAAAAGAAGCTTGTAACGTTGTCTTTCCTTATTCAAATGTGTAAAAAGAAGCTTGTAACGTTGTCTTTCCTTATTCAAATGTGTAAAAAGAAGCTTGTAACGTTGTCTTTCCTCACTCAAATGTGTAAAAAGAAGCTTGTAACGTTGTCTTTCCTTACTCAAATGTGTAAAAAGAAGCTTGTAACGTTGTCTTTCCTCACTCAAATGTGTAAAAAGAAGCTTGTAACGTTGTCTTTCCTCACTCAAATGTGTAAAAAGAAGCTTGTAACGTTGTCTTTCCTCACTCAAATGTGTAAAAAGAAGCTTGTAACGTTGTCTTTCCTCACTCAAATGTGTAAAAAGAAGCTTGTAACGTTGTCTTTCCTTACTCAAATGTGTAAAAAGAAGCTTGTAACGTTGTCTTTCCTCACTCAAATGTGTAAAAAGAAGCTTGTAACGTTGTCTTTCCTCACTCAAATGTGTAAAAAGAAGCTTGTAACGTTGTCTTTCCTCACTCAAATGTGTAAAAAGAAGCTTGTAACGTTGTCTTTCCTTGTTCAAATATGTAAAAAGAAGCTTGTAACGTTGTCTTTCCTCACTCAAATGTGTAAAAAGAAGCTTGTAACGTTGTCTTTCCTCATTCAAATGTGTAAAAAGAAGCTTGTAACGGTGTCTTTCCTTATTCAAATATGTAAAAAGAAGCTTGTAACGTTGTCTTTCCTCACTCAAATGTGTAAAAAGAAGCTTGTAACGTTGTCTTTCCTCACTCAAATGTGTAAAAAGAAGCTTGTAACGTTGTCTTTTCTTACTCAAATGTGTAAAAAGAAGCTTGTAACGTTGTCTTTCCTCACTCAAATGTGTAAAAAGAAGCTTGTAACGTTGTCTTTCCTCACTCAAATGTGTAAAAAGAAGCTTGTAACGTTGTCTTTCCTCACTCAAATGTGTAAAAAGAAGCTTGTAACGTTGTCTTTCCTTGTTCAAATATGTAAAAAGAAGCTTGTAACGTTGTCTTTCCTCACTCAAATGTGTAAAAAGAAGCTTGTAACGTTGTCTTTCCTCACTCAAATGTGTAAAAAGAAGCTTGTAACGTTGTCTTTCCTTGTTCAAATATGTAAAAAGAAGCTTGTAACGTTGTCTTTCCTCACTCAAATGTGTAAAAAGAAGCTTGTAACGTTGTCTTTCCTTATTCAAATGTGTAAAAAGAAGCTTGTAACGGTGTCTTTCCTTATTCAAATATGTAAAAAGAAGCTTGTAACGTTGTCTTTCCTCACTCAAATGTGTAAAAAGAAGCTTGTAACGTTGTCTTTCCTTATTTAAATGCGTAAAAAGAAGCTTGTAACGTTGTATTTCCTTATTCAAATATGTAAAAAGAAGCTTGTAACGTTGTTTTTCCTTATTCAAATGTGTAAAAAGAAGCTTGTAACGTTGTCTTTCCCTATTCAAATGTATAAAATCTTTCCCTATTGCAACCTTTGACTAGCTAATATCTTTACTGAATACTCTTTATGACTTGCCATTCTCTGAATGTATGAGAAGCTTACCGCAGTGGCGGATGTTGCAAGTGCTTGTGGTTCATTATTGATGCGATTCCGAGAATAAGTGACGAATTTCAAAGGTACATGGGGGTTGGGACACCCCATGCGCTGGGTTAGTTTATCATGCCGGATGCGTAATATCCGTTTTTCTTCACTCTTTTCAGCAAAAGCGTGAGATGACTTCTACCAAACTCGATCCAAGCAGTTTATTATAACCAGGAACTCAGCAACATTAGAAAGGTAGGTACAGTACAGTGGTCGGTCGTGTAGCGTAGGTAGAGCAGTATATAGTCTTGTTTGGTTAGGTTTGGAAGCAAACAGTCCACCCGTTCGAGGAATAAACCACCCATGGTGCATCTTAGAGGTGGTAACACATTGGGCGATGGGAAAGGTGCTGCAAATTTGTTTTATGGTCCGGTGGTGACATTCTGCGTTGATGGTAGGTGACTCAGAACGTAACTGTTCCTTATTCCAGCTGGTGGCTGGGTCCACTCAAAATCTTCATGTCGGAGTTGCTTGATAGTTTTTTCAACTTTTTTCTTTCTGCGGCTTCTTGGGTCATGCACCTAGCTCAGTTGGTTTGGGTTTTCTTTTATATTGGTTTTCTATTGGTCTACCGTTCTGGTGTCGACAGGCTACAAACGTGAAAGCAAATTACAAACGCTCCGTTTACCCGACCGTACATGCATTAGGCCTATAGGTTTCAGTCAGCTCCTCAAACATATTCTCGATCTCAAATAGTCAGCCTACAGGTTATATGAGTCAGAGCAAGTGTGCGAAGCTGGTATGGTAAACAAGAAATGTTGATAGTAGGTAAAGTTCCACAGGTACCAACGATAAGTTGCTTTGGAACAGTCTGAAGAGACTTGAGTTGTTTTCCTCTGGATGTGAAGGGTGAAGTCCTGAAGATGTTGCCAAGCCCCCCTAGTTCAGCACTACCTTGAGGACTTCGAGTCAGCGCCACGATTGGCGGAAGATGTTCCAGATTTTGTATCAGTGACGCATGCTAATGAGTAGGCCCCAAAGTGATGTAGCAATGTCTGGTATCCACAAGCGTAACCGGATACCATATCATCTGGAGGCTTTTCTTCCAACTCTTGCCACTTGTGGCGCTGATATTAGGTCTCCAAAGGAGTACCAGCTGATTCACATGCAGGTTCTGAAATGACAGTTGAGAATCATCTAAAGCAGGAAATAGTACATTCCACACGCTGATCCTCGGCCAGGAACGAACGTAGAGAAAGATATTTGGAAAACTTATTCAGCTTTCCTTACTTGACTAGTCGAGGTAGTTGAACACTTGAGTTTTTAAAATGGTGGTACACAAACGTTGTTCATTTTACACGGTTCATGACTAAATATGAGGTACTTCCATTAGCCCAAGGGGACAAAAATCTAAGAAAGATCACTTTAAAAAAGTCAATATTTGTGTAAATTCTGATTGGCTTTTTTGCTTTATCAAGTTTTTTATCCTCTAGGAAAATGGACCTCGATCGACCTCCAGTTAAAAGTACAGGTATGCTCGTCACGCACGCGTAGTAGAGACATAGCCTTTAGGTGCATGAACAGTTGTATGTTAACATGGTTCAAAACCGGTTGAAGAACTGCATGAAACGATGAAACAAACTGTCCAGCATATTATAGACCAATATAGATAACTCATTCAGTTTTTTACAGAGATGTCTAGCGAAAATGTACACGGACAGGAAGTTTTCGGTTAAAGTTAATAGTTGTTTATATCACCCAAATGAATCGAGTGAACTGTTGGTTACTTTCTGCTGGAAACGACTGTAGATGGTGGCTGCTTTCCCATCTTTCTTCGCCAATGGCTCCACTTCTACATGGAGTCGGCAGTCGATAGAAAACAGGTGTCATTCGTGTGATATATCAGGAATGTTTCATTCGCTGATACTATTTCATGGAGAGATAAGGAGTATTTTAGAAGTTTTGAGATATATGGAAGAAAGATGGAACACGTCTTACGAGTATGAAAGCTAATGTACACCTGTCCAGTATCTAACTTGAAAAGGGAAAATTAGTACTGATTATTCCTTTTTACATTATCACTTGCCCAATAGAACGAGAAGCCGATGATGACACGCCCGAAGTTTTTTGTACTGGTTAAATTAAAGAGTGTAAGGAGTAAATTGAACTCACCCGTCAGGCATACGCCCAATAACGTGCAACGAAATAGCTAATCTAACTAAACCAATTAGGTATCTCTTTCACTTAACTGCATGCCAGACTACCTTGCCAGACAAGTTCATTATTGCCAAGATCAACAAGTGAAGTCAGATTCTAATGGCATGTTATACCAAATCTCAGACTGGAGAAATCATGACGTCACAAACATTATGTCTGGGTCGGCAGGCAAAGAAGTCGGAATATTTTTAGAGAATCAAGTTTAAGTTTGAATTCACCAGGATGTGAATGATAAAGAATTCCGTCTTTACACAAACGTAAACTTTGGAAAATGGGCCATTTTTTGAGCAAAGTAGATTTAAAAGAATTATTATTTACCGATATTTTCCCTGTTGTGTCTTTCAGAGCGGAAACCAAGTCCAAGACCCGTATCCAACATGGCGAAGCTAGCGGACGAGATTGACCGGGAGTTCCTGACGTGTAAGATCTGTCTGGACAGCTACAACAATCCGAAATGTCTCAACTGCTTGCACACATTCTGCGAGCAGTGCATCGAAAACCATGTCATGTCAGAGACTACCTACAAGAAGTACAGCGACTACAGAGACTTCACATGCCCTCTCTGTCGGAAACGCACACAATTACCTGTTGGCGGCGTCAAGAAACTACCGGACAACTTCCTGGTCTCAAGTCTCTCAGAAGTCATCGGTAGAGAAAAACCGTCAAAGTTTCCATTCTGCGATATATGTAAATTAGTGAACCACAAGCACCGAGAAGCGGCGTCTAAATGTCTTGATTGCAACAAGTTGCTCTGTAAGCCGTGCATTGAACTGCACAGGGAAACCAAGGTCACGAAAGGTCACAACATTTTCGATGTGGAGATCGAGAAGGATATTGAATGCAAGGAACACGAGGAAGAGGTTGTCCGATTTTACTGCGAGCCGTGCGAGACATGCATATGCGTCCTATGTACTTTCAACGAACACAAGGACCACGATATCTCAAGCTTCAACGATGCTGTCATCAAGTATAAGGAGAACATAGAAAATCTTCTGAGGAACTGCCAGACGAAGATACAGGATTACCAAGCTGAAATGAACACGGTTGCGGCATGCGGGGAACTTATTAAAGATACTGAGAATAAGATTAAAGAGGTTGCTGCAGAATTCATGTCGCAGATTAAGAGTAGGGAAAAGATCCTCCTCGAAGAGGTCCGCAATATTTTCGGCCCCGAAACCGTCAACCTGATTGAAAATCGAGATGAGATGGCAGCAAATCTAGACGGATTAAAGAGCACATGCAGTCTCACTGACATTATTTTGAAAGGCAAAGACATTGAGCTCCTTCTGCTAAAGAAGCAGGTGTCGGATAAGTTATCCACACTCTCTGATATCCAAGTCACTACACTTCCAGCCTCTGTGAATAAGAAGATCAAATACGTCCCGGGTAGCCTCGACATGGGATACGTGATGGATATGGACCGCCCTCTATTGACTAGGTTTCGCTCCACACGACCGTCGCTTCCCAATCTCTCAGGTGTTGATCTAATAGAGTCGCCAGAGCTGGTAACCACAGAATCAGTTGGCACCCAGACTGACCCGGTAGATGCAATGAAATCGACTGAGCCGCCAGACATGACAGAGATATCCGTCCAGGCGAACATGATAGAGGAGAAACCGATTCTGTATGAAAAAGGCTGTGGCACGGATACCGTTGAGACTGAGGAAAAGGCTGTGAATACAAGGTCCAGACAGAGCTCGATCACAACCGGTACCAGCGGCACATCGACGAGAAGATCTGAGGTGAACGCGGCTGACTCTGGTGAGAACACCCCTGCGTCTCCAAGCTCAAACCGCCGCAGAAGACGCCGGGAACGCAACAAGACACAGGACTACAGTACGTTGATTGATGATCAGCCCCCTACTATCCCAAACAACTCGTACAGTACCTCTAATAATGCGTACGGCGCTGAGCCAGATTCTGGAAGACGCCAGAGAAGAAGTCGATTCCTTTATGGGAGTGGAAGTATGGACGAGTTTTACAGTGCTGAAAGTACCAACGCACAAAGCCCCAACAGCCCAGAATAACACGACTAACTCCACCTACATACGCTTCAGCAACATCAAAAACAATACATTTATTATACTCGTTGCTAATGATTAAGTTAGACATTGTTAGTAAGAGCCAAAGAAGATATTATGAGCCATAAGTAATTTCAGCACATATCATTATTGTGTTCGACCCCTGAACTTGGCATGCGGTGATTCGACCCTCTTTTCCCCTTCGCTATGTAACCAGGTGCTTCTGCGCTTGCCAAAACCTCTTAACAGCTCTCGGTGTCTTCCTCTTTCTGCTCACCTATGCCACTCTGCTTCTCATAGTCGACACATACGTCATGTGGCCCGACATTCTTCTCTGTGCCTTCCTCTAACATTTGTTTGGGACTTCCGATTGACCAATCGGGAGCCATGTATTCAATCTAGCAAAATGTGTCCCCTGATTGGCCGCAATGTAAACCGCAGCCGTAACAACTTCTTTGGCTTGGCTCTTCATACTCATATCTATCTCGTAAATCTTATCCTCTCCTAGCAGCCTCTCAACGGCCCATGCCAGTGCATCCATGGCCAGCTTTACTGAGCCTTCATCGTGCGACTACCAGGGCGGACAACTGCTGCCCTGGCGCTGGCTGTTGCTGCTCTTGTATTGCGAATTACCCAAACGGCCCGTACCTGTACCTCAACAATAATTCACAAAGTGGGGTCTATATACTGTTTAACTCTCAATGCCAATGCGATGGACAAGGACCTTGCGCGAAAACGGAAATGTCAGCGACTGCACAATCCGGGAGGTTCGATCAGCTACCTTGGAGCAAGAAAGAAAGCAGTGCCTCCCTGGACGCGGCCGCATCCTGTCTCGTTACTGCGCTGGACCCCCTGCGTGTATATAACCCCCCTCGTCCCTCCTAGACATACAGCCCTCTGCAATAACCTGATTACTTCTTTCTTTGTCTTGATTCAGCCTCGTACGGACGTGACGGAAGCCCAAGTCCAGACAGATTCTCATATTATTAAGACGCGTCAACAATGTGGATACAGAACAAGAAACCTCCAACAGGACGACATGTATATAATCCAGTAACGAAGAGACAGCATGGACTAACACCATTTCAATCTGTTTTACACGATCTCCTGTCTTTTCTAGGTGGTTGTGTCATCTGAGAATGACTGAGCCCAACAAAAACATTATTCCACCACGCATTTCGCAAACGCTGGATGACCACATCTCCTTGCTTTTCTAGGTGGTTACATACTAGTCATCGTGGTCACCATAGTGTGTTGTACAGTGGCCATTTCGGCCGGTCTATATCGCTGGTTCTCTTGACACAGATTGGGAAATAGGAACACGTGCATTGAATGGTCACAGAATGCTCAGCATCAATTGTCATCAATGATGGATTTGAGACCACCTATACTACTGGTGATTGTTCAGTCTGTCGCAAGCGCGGTGTTGTACAAAGGCTTAACAGGTAATGTGTCACGAATGGCACATAGCACAACTTCCATGCTGAGCTTACAAAATAAGCCGAGAACCATTGCGCTAACTACGGACCGGAAAACTGTCTATACAAAAGTTCTCACACAAGGACGGAATTGGAAGCAACTGGGTTTGCTCTTTTGCCTACTCTCTCTCTGACTCGGCCCACCTTCTCTCTCGATATTCGGCACATTCATGATCTATCTACCAGTCTTGACCACAGCTTTACAGCTCTATCTCCCTGCCATCTTCTCTCGACTGTGCGTGCCCTGACTTGCTATTGCTATTAGGACATCATACTAAACGTCAAAGTTAGCCAAGGAGTGGGATTTGGTGGAATTTACTCTAACTGATAAGTTTGGCCTGATTTCGTTTGTATGTAATATGACAGCGTGTTCGAAGAGTTAGATAGGATGTTTTTGTTGAAAGAATTCCAGGAGAATCAGAATGAGACGTTTCGTCGTGAAGGTTTCGATGAGTCTTCGCGAATGATAGTCGTTCGAAGATGAAGGAGTGAGTTCAAGATAGAAATTGGAGTACGAGGCGAAAACGACAAGTCGTCTCTGCCTACAACAAGGCTCGTCGGGTGTAAATATTCAATAAGAAACATTATGCTATACAAGGATATGAAAAGATCCATCGATCAGGAATTATGCGAATTAGGAAAATTATGAAAATAAGCTCATGAAAATTGAAGAATGCGCTATGACATGTATTCATTTCTGTTTAATGTGGGTGATCCACCCATTCCCGATGACACGTTCCATGCTTCCCTGTTGTAATGTACGTATGGAAATTTGACGGAACACAAACCTGCGGCTTTCCGGGTTATTCAGCGGCGCCTATTAATTTTGGTCGGAAAGGGGCATGATCGAGAGGGAGGGAACTCAACGGGAAGCCGGTGGTCACCCACATGTCCTCATTTAGTCTTAGAGTCTGTGAAGGTGCTAATTGCAGATGTGATACACCTGTTTTAATGTATACATTTCGGTGTTATGACAATTAGAACTGTAGTTTTTAAACACTTGTATCATACTTTGATTGTATTTATGAGATAATACGTCCAAAGTTATCTGGACGGACTGCGTGGTGGTGCTGCCATGCAGGGATGTGATGACATCATCTTCGCCAACCTCACTCGGCTGTACAAAAAGTATTTATTCCAACAGGACAATTTATTTGACTGAAAAATTTTAGGAAGGCATATCATAATGATCAACGATCAGAAACTGCTTGGTTTGACCCTGTCAGACATATACCGGTAGTACTTTGTCGCACTAGCTAACTTCCTCGGCGCAACCAATAGAAGGAAAGATGGCGTCGGTCAAGTTTGCGTGGAGATAAATGTAAGTGACTATTGCACACACATGTAGGTCACAATCAGATAAGATTTAGTCGCAACTGTGATCTCTCAAGCTGAATAAAGTAAATGATATGCCCGCTTAGAGTTCATGTTTTTAATTATCTGTAGGATGTGATGGAGACTGGGCAAACCATTAGGGATCACAGTCCAGGAGATGGATAAGACTCACGGAGCAATTAACCAGTCGTCATCCGAAGCACCCAATAACTGGGAGGGGGCCGGGGGCGAATGACAGAGACGAGGCCGGTCCACTGCAGCAACCGGAGTGTACTGATGGAGGAGCCCCATCCTACTGTATTCGCTATCGCCGGGCTTCGAATTCCGTGTGACCTTTTGTCTTTCCTGTCAACGGGTTGAGATCTTGGTGTCTAAACGCAAGTAAACACTGCGATTCTCGTCTGGGCCAGGCCAACACCCTCGAAACCCAGTACAGCATTTTGACCACTTGGACTGGAAAACCGCAGCGTGTGCGCCACTATCCTTGAAAATGTGATATGGCTTCCGCGTCATTCTTTTATTGAACCTTAGAGCATAGTCTGGTGACTCTAAGCTGCAA
The DNA here is from genome assembly GCF_910592395.1 of Lineus longissimus. Classification (NCBI taxonomy): domain Eukaryota; kingdom Metazoa; phylum Nemertea; class Pilidiophora; order Heteronemertea; family Lineidae; genus Lineus; species Lineus longissimus. The sequence continues at coordinate 25,139,366 of NC_088309.1, read as the reverse complement.
GTTATAAAGAACGTGCAAGATTTTATGTACGTTTTGCAAGGACTTTTACCATGGAAGGGACCAGAACCATGAACACGTGCTATATTTCGTGGTGTCCAGAATTCAAATTTCCCGGGCTTCGAGGGAACGAGAAAGCGCGCGATAAGATATGTTCTAAAAATAGAACGGTTCTTTAAATTGACGTGAGGTATTCCCTTTCGGGGATTTCTCATGCTGAAACATTTCCTGACAGACACAACTGACAGTTGAGTTGTTTTTGTTGTTTTAAAGTGTAATTTATGTATAATTTGTCATAATTTGCAAGTGAGAAGTCACCATGGAGAATGTAGATGCCGATCTTCCCCTCTTTGTCCCGGTAAGTTATTAAATTTTGGCGGACAAGAGCAAATAATAGGCTGGGCTAAAGTAAAGAGAAACAACGTTCACTCAAAGAATATTAGAGAGATGCTGTGGTGTTGTGTTGTTGACGTGTTAAAGTTTCAGAAATTTTGCCTGTTATCTTGTTTAAATTTATACTTTTATAGCGGTAAACATGTATTTCCCCAAAAAGCAGTGTGGGGGGAAGGGGGATCGGGAGGGGACCCATGAAGACCTGACTGATGCCTGTCTTAAGTGTCTTAAATTAAAGTCTTCTCTTTCCAGATTCATCCATTCATAGACTTCTTCACATGCCCAATCTGTATGGAGACGTTCAAGAATGTGACAGTCACATCTTGTGGACACCGATTCTGTCAGGGATGCATCCGAGAATGCGTGGGACGCCTACACAAGTGTCCATGTTGCAATAAGAGGGCTGGCATTGAAAACCTCTTCAGAGATGCTCAGTACTCATCACTATTAGGTAGGAGTCAGGACAATTTACTTAGTAAAAAAAGTTGGCTAGGCCCGTGGGTGTTTTTAACAATTGCCATGTCCATTAATCCCCTACTTTGCAACACTGATCTGATCATAACCAGGAATATACCTCTTACAATCTTTTTAATTTTCAGATCTTTTTATTCAAGAGAAAGACAAGGCAGAGAAAAAATATTTTGATGGACTTATAACGCGGGGTAAGATTCTATTTTGTGAAAAATTGACTCCGAAGTAAAATGCCAGTTATAGAATAATGAGGAATGTTTATAGAAATCACATCTTTAGACTGTCTTATGGGTGTGTTCCCATTGTTCAGTAGTCTAATGCTAAGATAAAATTGACTCAGATTATGAGTGCTGTTTTTAAGAAGAAAGCACTGACCTGTATGCGAACTTGTTTCATAGCATTAGGTTCTCAATCAATCTCTTTTGCAGACTTTGCTGATGCTTCAGATCAAGACATGGCTAAACTAGGTGTTCCCAATCCACAAGAAAAGGCATTCTCACCAGTTGAATTAGTACTTAAAAGTAAGCTTGGCAGGACTTAAGTACTGTCCCCTTGTGAGGTGTCCTGATTACAAAACTAAAATGTTGTCTCTGGAGTGCTCTTTCAAATGTGTTGTGTTTATTACCGTAGTACATATTAGTTGGGCTGAATCTTGGAAAGGATGTTTTCACAAATGTATAGGGCGAATGATGAAGGGGTTTACAGCGTTTACATTGCTATTATCAAAAATGTATAAGCAAGAATTTTCAAAACGAAACCATGAAATTTTATTTCCGTCTTCAGAACACTTGAAGCAAAGTTTAGCAGCTCATGAGAAGTATTATCAGGATCTGAAGAAAGAGTTCCATAAGAGTGAAGCAAAGATTCGGTCAGATTACCAACAGAAAATGGAAGATCTCCAGAGACAGAGCTTACTCCAAGATGGTAGGTATGGGCCTGAATTCTCGATTTAGCTGTTCAGAGTCATAACAAAGGGTTCTTGGAGAGAAATTTTCTCTTCCCATACCTCAATTCATAGATTGCTAAAATTCCCAACTACACAAGTGCACTGGTAAGGATACATGCCCATACATGTATGAATACATGTTGATATTTTATAAGCTTAGGCTGAACAGAATGCTATTGCCTGAAGAGCCATGATTTTGGATAAACTATGGAGCCGTTTCAAGGCAGGAGGCCTTATAATTTCCTTCTTCTGATTGAAATATTCCAGAATTCGAACGACAGTTTGCCGACCTCCAGCAGACACAAGAGAGACATATTGCCAAACTCCACGAGGAGCTGGAGTCGTGTGGGAAATTGGTAGCCGATGCTTACGATCGTTATCTTGGGGAACACATTCCCTCACTGGCGGTTCTCCCTGTCAAGATCTCCGTCACTGTACTCTGCAAGAATGTCTCAATTCCTGATGTGGTGCTGAAACCTCAACAGAGGTATGTCTGGTAGCGAAATGGATTTTTGAAATTATTTTAACAGGGGTATAGCAGGCTTGTTTTTGTCATGATTTAGATGTATCTCCTGACACAGGAACTCTAAATAATTTTATCTGAAAGGGGTACGTTTCATTGAAGATGTACAATGAACGGGTAATTGATGGACATGGTTTTCACTTCAGTGGTGTAAAATTTTTAAAAAGGTGTGATTTTCGGTCATATTTCTTGGTCAAGCATCTGCTGATTACTTGTAATCATGCTCATGTAAGGATTTTCTGTTATTTACAGTACTGAGGATATCAAGAATATTGTGGAATCACACTTTGAAAACAAAGGAGACAAGGTGGTCAACTTCGGTGATATCAGCTACATCTATTTTGGGTGAGCGAAAATGGTCATGAATATTTCCAAATTTACTTCATGTACAAATACACAGGTGAAGATAGGCAGGGATGGATATTCAAAATCAAGATTTCAAGTGGTGACGTCACGGTGTTGTTTCTGACAAGATCTGGGGACACTTAAAAGAACAGCACTAACGACACGTTCTTTGGCATTCCAGAAGCATTATATTGAATCAAACAGGTGAGCCTCCTTTACTTCAAGATGTACATGTATTCAATAAGAGCATTCAGCGTATCAAACCCAGTAGACATGTTACATGTTTAAACTACTGATTGTTCTCTTTTACTTTCAGTCCGTTTAGCAAGAGGAGTCTCTTTGAGATGAACCAAATTGCTGAAGACCTAATCGTACATGGGGCTACTCATCCAGATGTTATTGTGTTACCAGAGGGAAGTAAGCCAGTGCTGCAGTTCGGAGTGGTAGGTAGTCTGTTGGCCCATTTGTTTGCCTTTGTCAACAGGCCCTTAGCTGCTACAATTCGGTTGACCTTTTTCCAGCTGCATGGTTTTGACAATTTATGGTACCTCTGGCTCACACCTGCGATATACCGGGTGACCTGGATCCCAACTTGGCTCAGGTCATTTTTTCAGGTGTAATCTCTTTCTCTTCCAGAAACCAGGCAGTGAAGTTGTGTTGCGTGGAACCGTGCGATGTAAGAGTGACATGCCCAAAGAGTGCTTCGCCAGTTCTTTCAAGCCAGGGGAGCCTCAGACAGTCGACTATTTCTCTTGTAAAGACTGTGGCTTCAACTGTAAGTACACAATCTCTGACATTGAGAATGTGAGGCTGAGTGGTACAATAATAGCCCGTACAGGACCGTGCAACTGGCACTGGTATTGGAGGTCGAGTCATTCCCCCTTAGGCTTCGATCAAAAATAAAAAAGCGTGCTTTTATTAAAAAAAATTCTACAGTGTAAAACATGCAATGTATTGCAAAACATGTAAAATGTATTGCGTACATTACATGTAGAAGTGGATTCATATTGTATGTAATTGAACAATTCTATTACTGAACTGGAGTCACTGTATTTTGTCCCAGAAGTTTTCTCCTGATTTTGATGTATTCTACTTCCAGGGGTGTGTCGATCTTGCATGGAGGTTTGCCACAAAGGTAACTAGATGTCATTTTATTTCGATTTCAAATTTTATCCTTTGGGGACCCTTAAATGTCATTCTATGTACATCATTATCACATGTATGTGTACATGTAGTCTCTAATGATCATTTTATTATCATTTCAGATCACACTGTAGCTCCATACATCATGCAACACCAACCAACCTGGGCCTGCTGCTACTGTCCAAAGAAGAAGAAATGTGTCATACAAGCAAATACAAGTAACTAATGCCGTTTGGAGGACTAGTGCAGTATCGAATGGACACGGCTGAAGTGGAACCACAATGTACGAGCCAAAAATCAAGTCCTCACCATGCGGATCTATCTTAACAAAGTCTCAATCAATTCTTGGTATCATATACGTGTATATATACGCATAGATATGTGATAATAAAGATGCATTATTGTTGAAATTTGTCTTCTTTTGCATTTATGTACAACTTGGGAGACAATATTCTGTCAGCACGGACCAATTTTTATCAAAATTGTCCACCAGAGTGCAAGATAATCTTGGGTTGGGACACGACCTCCAGTAAACACAGACAGCTAGCTTGATACATGTATAAAATACCTATCAGGTTGCGAGACACATCTCCCCTTATGACATCATCTCCAGTCAGAACGCCAGCATGATACAACTGAACAAGTACATCAGGTTGTGACACAATTGGTGATATGAATAAAGACTAGCAAATGCTTTAATCTAAAACTCCATGTACATTTACACTGGGCCTTTCTGTACAAAATTATAGTACATGTAAAAGCATTTGCTGGTCTATTCATATCACCCAATGGTTGATGGGTTGTGACTCAATTTGATGTTGGGACACAATCAGAGCTGCAAGTCATGAGACAATCTCTGGTTGACATGATCCAGGTAGGACTTGTGCATGTTGAGAGGTAATGGGTGATCACTGATGACAAGTAAATACTTTTATTTAAAGCTTTATGGACATTGTACTAGGTCTTTCTGTACAAAACTAGAGCAAAAGCATTAACTAGTCTGTATAATTTTGAATTGATTGAGAAGAAAACATTGGATTCTTTCACATATTTTATTTTAACTGTCATCTGACAAAAAAGATCGGTAATAAAATGAAACATTGTTAGAAAATTGTGCATTCAAAATAAGCACAGTAATATTGGGCATGAGATTACCAGAATTCTCAACTTCTTCTAAAATAGACAATGTTTGGAAAATGAATTTTAGGTTATAATACTGAGTGGATGTGGAAAAAGCAGAGGTCAACAACAGCATGCAGTATGTTATTCATCTTGTGGCTTACATATACTGGTTCAGAGCACATGACTTTAGAATTGTATTTAGAAATACAGAAAATCAAGCTGCCATACATGCATAGCTAGACAGGGTCTTCTGCAATGCTTGGCCACTGATCTGCATGTACATGAACCACTGGTGGTGTTGTTGATATGATTATACATGTACATGTAGATGTAGGTTCAAATTTTCAGATGTTCATGGCAACTAGATTCCGTTTTTCTACATGTATTCTGTTCAATTGGAGGTGAATACTAACATACTAACTTTTCTCAACATATAAAGCATGTTGTTTTAGGGGACATTTTCCATTTAAAGCGTACCATGTACAGTTACATGTATATACTACATGTACAATAATGCCAACCTAGAAAAGTCTCGTCTTCTTAGACACTCATTGATGCAGTATCAAGTCAACTTGCAGGACTGACAATACAACATGCATGCATCTGTGTTGTTCTATTTACTTGTTATACAGAACTTGCACATAATGAAGCACAGTAAGATTTAAGGCGACAGCAAGTACAACTTCATACATATATATAGACCAGGAAAGTGAGAAAACATACAGCTACCTAGATCATCTAAAGCCAGAACACATGCACTGAAGATTGTTTTTTTTGCAGCTCCATACGTCACAACTGCACCAAATTCTTGCATCACGCAATGTCCACATGATTTAGTTCCACATGTGGGTAACAGACTGAACAGATTCTTCAAATGGTCTCTAGAAAAAGTTACATTTGCAAATAGGAAAACATTGGCTTGTTACAATGTACCAGTACATGTACAATAGAAAAGTATCTTTACAATATTGTGTGGTAAACCAGTTACCTTCATGTGCACATATACTTGAGCATCACTAAAAAAGGAGGGGACATGTATATTCAATTTGTAAAAATTTTTATTCGTAGGCCTTCGGCCAAATAGGCAACAAACGAAATGACAACAAAGAATGGAGATAAAAAACATGAATCTCAAAACATACTCCACATGAATAAGAATATTGTACAAGACATACAAAGCATCACATCAATGTTCAGCAAACTTCTCAAACTTTCTCATAGAAGAGCATATAAGCATTGGAATCCAGTACTTCACTCAGCCGTACTTTATGTACCTCAGTATCTGATGTATAGAGCCATCTGTCACTGAAGTTTTGTCCCAATGGTGGCAGAGCTCGCCGGTAGGTCACAAAATGTCCCGAGAGGGCATCACCATGATGAACTAACACGGCTGTAAGTTTATATTTGCAGTCACTTCTTTTGTTTAAGTCTGGCATGTTGAGTAGCATGGACAGATTGGCAGCTTGGATGGCAGTGTTCGCACTTGCGCTGAACGCAGGAACTTCGGCCGCATTTTGTTTGGCAGGAGTTGGACTGGTAGATGCCGATTGGACAGCAGGTGAAGGTGCCTCAGGTTGTGCAGCGTGGCCATTAGGTATCATAGGACATTGTCCATTCGTACGAGAGTAGGCGGCAGTTGGACCGAGTAGACCATTCATTCCCAGACGCGGCCGGTAGTTCAATGCTTGCAGCATTGTCATTTGTTTTGTTACATTCGGCCTGGATTTGCTGACAAATTTACTTGGTCTTCCGAGAGGCTGCTTGCCACTAAAAAAAATGAAAGAATTTGTCAGGCTCTAGAAAGCAGTTAGTGGATTACTCTTTTTTTAAAGGTGCAGTACTTCAATGTTCTCTTTTGACTGCACAGTGATCCATACGTAACAATTGAAAAGCCAGATGCCTGTTGTGTATTCAGATGATTTAACTGTCATGAACAGATAAGCAGGATCGATGAATTTCAAAGGCTTTACTCAAATCAAGAACCAAAGATTTCCACAACACTGAGCAAGGAGCTTCATTGACTATCCACACAATGCATTACGATATACATTACTTACACCATGCACTGCATACACTGTCATGCTATACATGTGTATTCAGAATTTTTATGAGCAACTGAACTCACTTCAGTGTGTCCCATTTTCCTCCTAATAATTTGCTATTATCAATATCAGTCACTGAATCCTTCCTGCTCCGATAGACATACTCATCCATGTGGAGGGTCTCGGGGAAACTAATGTGGTCACACTTCTTGGTTGGCATACCATTATTCAGCCAGACAGTACGTTGGATGTGCATACATAGACACTCTGGCAGCTGAAATTACAAAAACACATTGGCTTATAAAACTGATTTTTCAAAGTGTGAAATTAATGTATGTGGGCCTGTTCTTTTCACTATGCAGGCAGAGCTCACAAATGCAGTTTACTGCAGGGCCGAGGAAGGGGTTATAGATCAGTGGATGTTGTTAACTGACACAAATCTCAACTTTACCTTCCCAATTGTCATTTTCTTTGTGAATGTTGTCTTTGGGGTACTGGTTGCCTTCTCTTGACGTAACTCTTTCTGCCTCTTGGCACAGCCTTCACACTCAACATTCTGGACTGTCTCTGATGAGATGAAGTGTCTGAGTAAACCTTCCAATGTTAGGCTTCCCTACAAGATAACAAATTAATAAATTAGCACTCTCAATCAACTGTACTAGAGCAAATGTCACAGGCAAATGGCTCCTGTTTGGGTGTCTGATTCTGGCCTAACAACTTGGTTAAGTTTGGCATCTTCAGAACATGAAAACTCTCCGACTCACCCAGAAATTCTTTGATGGAATGGTCAATGACAAGCTGTCAAAGGTATCATGCTTGACAGGACTCTGAAAGAGAAGGATGGAATTACATTTTACACTCTTTAAATAGAAGGGAACAGACCACAGTATTTTCAGAACAATGTTTATATCCTGTGAGCTCACAGGATAGGCTACACTTTTTTAATTTCCCAGATAAAATTTTAATGACTGGCACAACCGACAACAGTACCAATAGTTCTTACCCAGTACCTATTTTACGCCTAACAGTGTCAACAGTTCTTACCTTATAAGCACATATTTTACACTGCAGCTGGCTGGCTAATCTCCCTCTGAATGGATGGTCGTTTTCTTTGGATGGCAACTTGGGTAACATTGTGTGGGTCTTGGAGACGGCTTCAGTCTGAGCATGGGTGGTCTCATCGAGTGTGGACACGTCTAAGAGTGACACAACCGGTGGGTATTTTGTGATCTCTTCATCTAGAGTCTGAGTAAAGACATGGAACAACTCATGCGCATCCTGGAGTGGAAAAAGACAAGTCTGCTTCATCAATATGTATGTAATATTGTATAAAAACATACTCACTACCCATCCAGGAACTCTCATATCCCCTCCCTCAAAGAAAAAGAGAACACTAGTACCAAGGACAATAGTCTTGCTAAAGGCAGATAGAATCCTACTTGTAGCTGTGGGTGACCAACCAATTGAAATACCTTTTTTTCAAGCACTTCATGGTGGAGCTGGTGGAGGTAATGCACACTGAAAGTGAACATCTTTATCGACTATTACCTGTTCATCTGATGATATCACCCAATGCCGTGATCTTAAAGAATCAATTACTTCCACAGGACAATAGGGGTCGTCTTCATCTTCGACACTTTCATTGTTGACGACTGCAAGAAAGAAGACATTGCTATTGGTAGTTAATCAAGCAAAACTGTGACTTGAGCTCGTATTTTAAGAAATTTCTTGTCATTGCTGAATATTCACAAGTAAGTTAGTAAAGTCTTCACATCGCTTTGGAGTAATACTACATATGTGCTCTATTCCACAGGCAAAGACACAAGGAGTGCCCTACAATCAAGTGGTCTCAATAAAAGCAATTTTACAAGTAAATTCTGTTTCCTAACCCTTTGTGGTTTTTGCCAATGTCCAAGCAAGATAGCCTGTGTAATCAGAGTTGATGTGTTGGTCAATGAAGTCGCCCAGCCAGTTTACAAATCTCGGGCTGCTGGAGAAACCCTGCAGGACAGCGTTCAGAAAGCAGGTGTTTCCCAAGTTCACCAGACCAGCGCATTTATCTGAAGTGAAAGTGAAAGAAAACGGAGATCATCGACTGTCTAACTCAACTGTTCCTTATTCAGCTCGTGCGGATTCCCCTCCAGTTCTTTACCAAGCTGATGTCTTGCCGTCATAATGAATGTCACTAACTTGAGTCCTTGACTGAGGATAAGCCCGGCCAAAGGGCAAGGAAGGTCCATCTCTCTGCAGTGCATTTTGTTGTATATACATACATACCTGACCCAGATCTTCTTGTTTTTCTCTTCTTGTCAGATGGTCCCCAAAGAACATAAATACCAGCTAAAACGGCTGCCCCAACACCCCCTAAGAAGGCCCAGTTCTTTGTCTGGTCCATTTTTGACCAGGATTGCTAATTGTTGAAGTTTAACTTTGAATAATCTTGACTTTTTTTGGGATTAACAAACAAAAACAACATGCACCATGTCAGCAAATCGGGTTTTTATGAAATGTGGAATAGGAAAGTGTCCATGTGGAACGGTAAAACATGGTTCAGGGCTAATCAGCTAAATAACGACGGTATGACATCATACAAAACGATAAAACAAATTTGCATTGTTTCCTTTATGCATAGTTTGAATCACTTGAATTGTGAATCTACATTGATTCTGTTCTCGCTGACCCTCCTATTGACAGAGAATACATCCTGCATTTAGTAGCACCCACTGACAAATGACGTCATCGGAGGGCTTCCCCAAGATTGTAACGATGTCAAAAGTTGCTCAAGAACCACTGAATTTTGGCCTTGTAGGCAATATTCCAGAAGAATATCACTCTGCTGACCTTCGAAACTTTTTCTCACAATTCATAGAATCTGGAGGATTCGATTGTTTCCATTATAGACATCGCCCTGAGAAGAAAGTGTTGTTAGATGAATCAGGTTTGAGGCAAGAAGTTGGTGAACCAAGCTCAAAGGGGAATCCCCAAATGCAAAACGTCACAAATTCGTCCAGTCCACAAACTAATTGTAACCCTTCTACCTCCTCAGCATGCTCCACTAGTGATAAACAGACAGTAATTGATAGCTCTAAGTTGTCGTGTACGAAATGTTGCCTAATCCGTCTTAAGAAGTTGCAAATGGATCGCCTTCTAAAAATGTACAATAAAAAACATTGGTTGGACAAAAAGGGCGATTCCATTGCAAGGGTCTGTCTGATCACAAGAGTTAGTATTGGTAGTGATGAAAGCAGCAGATGTTCCGCTCAAGATGCGGGTTACAAGACTCGAAGAGAGCAAAGACAAGTTCCTGAAGAGAGGGAGAAGTTCACACTAGAGGATCTCAACAAACTAGCAGAGCTTCACCCTCCTGCTATCATGCCAAATGGCAATGTGGGAACTCAAACTAAAGTCTTCATGGATTTGATCCGTGACTGTATGTTGCCGCCAGGTGTGATTAAAAAGTTAGGACTTAGTTTTCCTAAAATGAGATGTAAAAGACGCTATGGGAATGTCCCGTTTGATTATGGTGACGATGTGATTTTTGGTGCTGAGGAAGATGATGTGGTTCTGTCAGCAGATGGACATGAATTGTGCAGTAATTTAAAGAAGCTACAGAAAAGAAAATCAAGTAAAAAGTTGGTCAAGGAAGCAGGTGATTCGGAGGATGAGCAAGAACAAGAACAAGAGTCTGGATCGGATGTAAGTTATTGAAGACAAAATACTGATACATGGAGCGATACAAACAGTCAGTGTATAATAATGTTAAGACTGTGATCAGAAGACCCAATCAAATTTAGTTGGCCAGTAATTGCCAATTGCTCTCCTTTAAAAAGTGAAGTTAAAAGTGTGTCAGTTAGGAGGCATTTCCAAGAAAAATGATACATAAGGCCTGTGTGTATAAGAAGTTAACTAACCCATGGCATTGGATGTCTTGTATCAACTGACCTTCTCTTGTCCATTGTGTTCCAGGATGACACTTGTGAAGAGTGGGAGCGACATGAAGCCTTGTACGATGATCCTGACAACCAGGAGAGAAATAAGGAGAGGCTTTTTGAGGAGAAGATTGAGCTGAAGTGGGAGAAGGGAGGCAGTGGTCTTGTGTTCTATACTGATGCTACCTACTGGCAGCAGCAGGAGGGAGGTAAGCATCCTACCTATAATCATCATCATCATCACTTGGCTTCATGGCCCAGACTAAGGCCTTCTCCACATGACACCACCTGTGGTGGGTGCAGTGAAAAAAACTGAAATCACAACGTGTCTTACTTTGTTTCAAATTTATTTGTTCAATTTCAGATTTTGATGAACAGACTGCTGATGACTGGGATGTTGACATGAGTGAATATTATGATCCTGGCTCAGGAGATATGGATGCCAAGGCACTCATCACTATGGGTAAAGAGAAAAGGAGGAGAGCAGGGATCTTTGATCCGGATGACCACATCTTCTCTGGAAAGATCGGAAAGTTTGAAAAGTACACAAAGGTGAGAACAAATCTTAATTAGAATTAAGGGCTGGTGACTGCAAATATCTCATAGTTCTAAGTCCATTTCTATCAATGGATGAACAAGTTATATTTATTGATTTTTTTTCTGTCTTATCTTTTAGGGTATTGGTCGTAAAGTGTTGGAGAAGCAAGGCTGGAAGGAAGGGACAGGATTGGGATCAACGATTATCGGGATGGCTGATGCTTTGGAAAACGAAGGACATGCTCCCAGGTGTAGAGATGGATTTGGGTAAGTGTTTTTCAATCAATCTTTGGCTCGCTGTAGAATGTGACTAGCACGACATTTTAGATTTGTCCTCACCTCCGGTATTCCTATGAATTCTGCTGAAAATTGAGAGTCCTTTATTCATGATGTTTTCTTGTTTTCCAGATATCATGGAGAAAAGTTGAACCGCTACCCAGTAAAGAAGGACCGTGGTGAGAGAGATGTGTTCATTCCAACAGTATATGACAAGCCAACTGAATTGGACCAACCAGATACTTTGCGACGACGAAAAAGTCATTATACTATCAAGTATAGAGACAAAATTGCATTTACTAAGGCTAGTGATGATCAGACATGATGCCGAAGTTAATCTGACATGGAAAGTGTGATTGTCTCATTGTGTGGACAATTTACTCCGCTGTCTATGGTCACTACATCATTGTTTGTACATTGTATGAATCAAAGTTATCTGTATACTTTTAATTTTATGATGTAACTATGAATAAAGTTTAATTGATGGTTTGTAAAAGTTTATGTGAAATCTCTTCTTTCCAACTATTATCTCTTTTACACTTCTGTGAAATGGTCTCCCATCAATTGGGGCATTCGCGCATTGTAACGAAATACTCCTACTCCCTGTATTGCACGCGCCGATCCGAAGTTTGACCGCGCTCAACGTTGCTTAACTTCCACTCTGGGGCCAACGCGCCAACCACTGGGCCATAAAGGAATTCTCTCATGGCCGGCGGGTTAAGCCGTGCCATATACCTGGGGGTACTATACACTCCCATCCGTATACATGTAATTTGATGACTGGTTGTGACCTGCAATGCCCCATCCCCTGGTGGTATCCATCTATCAATATGGGGCAACCTTTAACATAGGGCAACCTAGGCCTGATCAGCCGAGTGTAACAGTTAAAATGTCCCTCCAAGAAATCATTTCAACCTGATCAGGATCTACGTCCATACATTCAGTCCTCTTTTATTTCACGTTCATTGTCGTAAAGGGGCACACTAACAAGAACGGCGACTTATTTTGAAGAAAAAAGACACTACATGAGAAAAACTTGACAACTTTACTATACACAACAATCGCAGCATCCGAAATATTACAAAAAGAAATAGATAACGTCCTTTAAGGAAGAGCGACTCGCGTCTGAAGATTTCACAGACCGCCCGAAAAATGTTCATAAGTTGGAAATTTTCGAACGTCTCTGATCTTCGCTAACAGGTGGATGTTTCTTGAACTGTTTCGGAAGGCTCTCCCGGGTAGGCGCCTCAGTTGTATCCTTTCCATGCGAATGAGTTGATGATCCCAAGTCCTTTGTTAGAACAGTTTGATTGTGTCCTATTGCTATCTGGTGTTGAGTTTTTCGGGCCATTGGAAAGTCTTTTTACCTGGAAAATATAAAACAATAATATTATCCTATGGTGTTATGAAGCAATAATATGAGTTTTGTCTGTATATATGCGCGGAGATGTTGGCGAGAGAGACCAACAAGTTGCTCTGGTAATTCCTCATATATATACTCATACGGTTATGGATGGGGTTGGCCCTTCTTCCGCGCGCCAACACTTGTTTCAGCGCCCAAGTTTCACTCCTAAAGACTTCTTTTCAGGCTCCCATGAAAAAATCTATTAGAGTGAGCTCAATAATTTTTTGCGATAGCTTCCACAAGACCAGAGCTTGCTGAATCAACAGACTAAAGATTACTATGCCCTATCGCTGTATTATATTTCTCTGGTCAAAAAGTGACAAAGTGACCAAAATGCTTCCCCGACCCCATTAAGTCAGAAAGGCTTCGAGTCAGTTTGCTAATCTTCCTGAAGATGGCGCTCGTGTTGCTTTAACGTTGAAGCCATTGGAGAAAGAATAACCGGCTGGAGATGGGTAATTTGGCCGAGTGACGTTGATCTACGTCGGATGGCGCTGAAAGATATATACATGTACTAGTATTCTGTCTGAGATGGCGATGGGGCATATGCCTGATCACGGAGATCGTGATAATAGCTTTCCATCTCAAGAAAAGTATGAGAAAATCCCCCGATTCGTCACAAAGATAGTTGAAGATATAGCGACCTTCAATAAGGCAAACATACATGAAAAATACCTCAAAGCTATGTGTTAGTAGCATTTGAATAAGAATTAGAACGATAAGAATGATATGAAAGTCTTACCATGTCCTCAAACTCATACTGGGAAAGCCATCTTGAATCCTTCGGGTACTTCCTCTCCCTCTTTAGTGGGATGTAGTACAGCCTGTCCACCGCGTCCTCAATCTGAAGCGCCCGGCCCTTCTGGTGACCGAGGCCGAAGTTTGGTTTGATGATGGTGCCCCAAGGCTGCTTGTGGCTTTTGAGAATAACGGATGGACGATCCCCGTAGTATGCCATTGTGGCAAAGTGTGTATAGGGCCTACTTTCCGCAGAAAGGTCTTTTACACTCTCAAAACAACCGCTTACTGACCGGCGAAATCGGCTTAGCGGTAAATGGAACCTGATAGAAAGACTTAAATATTTTCCCCAATATTCAGCGTTATGTCGGAGATTATTAATCATAGGCATTATGGGTATTACATCCATACATTTTTTTTTTCATTTCCGAATAAGTTTGCTTTGAGGCCATTTATGTATTAGCAACCATTAAACAAATTAACTATTAGCAGTTTATGGACGTTTGAAGTTTTTATAACAGGTGGGGATGCCAAAGCGTACCACGTCTTAATGATTACAAGCAGCATACTTTGAACGAGCGCTTTTACCAAGTAATTCTTTTTTCTAACTCGTCATGAATCATTCTGGCCATCCGCTAGGTCACGGTGTTGCAGCTGGAAAACCGTTCCCAATTGAAAAAGCCAATTAATAGTTTGAAATTGTAATCTACATTAAAATGTAAGGTAATTGTATGCGTACATGTATTTTCACAGAAAATGTAACAAATGTTGTTGTTGTTACATAAAATCCATGCATAAAATCTCACCTACACTGATGATGTAAGGTTTTCTCATGCGCTACCAATCAAATTTAAATTAAATTCAGGAATTTAAAGGAATAGACAACAAGTAACATCATATCTTGCTGATGCAGGGCAGTATCAGTGGAGGCCTATTAGCTTTAACGGTGAACTCTAACAGACAGGAACCAAGGAGGGGCCGGGGGCAGGTGTCCAATTGGTAGTCAGCATGTTACTACATAGTATGCAGAGTTTGGGGATGGAGCGTTCGATTAAGCGAAAATCGTATTCCTCTTACAAGTATGAATAATTTGGATGTATCATTATCATACGAGAGGCACCTATCGTCGACTTCGTGTAACTTGTTCTTGATACCAGTACCTGGCTTCTGCCTATAGTCTCCCTTAACGCCGCGGTGAAAACCTTTATCAGCATACCAAACAAAGGATTCGCAATATGTATTTCGTAAGCGAATGATCGGACTTGACCGGCCGGACCAACCTATAAACTCTACACAGATGCTCGAACAGCCGTCACCCTCCCAAACCCGCCATAGCCAATTGATCAACCAGTCTGGTCGATCCGCTTACCGAGACTTGGCGAGAGGAGGGTATGGGAGCGAATTTTTCTTGATTTTCAAACTGTGCCAGTGCTTCTGTATCTTTGCAGCCAATAGCTTAGATAATCTCGGTGAGGATATTCTAACGCGGGGAGAAGATATAGAGCAAGAGATCGAGGTTGCGAATTCGTTAGTGGGCGCGTGACGCACGATCATGCTGTGACGTCACATTGTCCATTCCCGGATTCTTTGGATTACAAAGATAATTGACTTTGTGCACGCGATTAATTTTTTAGACGTGACTAATTGACTTTTTGTGCATCGAATTGTGTCTGTTTGATATATTTCGTTGAAATGACAGAACTTCACGCTGAAGGATGGATATAGGCATATTCTTTCGGTTATTTCTGACCGTTTGTTTGGTGGTGAACGGAATTGTGGCCAAAACTGGAGGCGGAACGCACACGGCGAGAAAGATAATCCAAAACCATGGTAAGACCTATAACCTTTCCTGAACAAATGTATATATCATCTGATTTGATCTCGCTTTCTCTCGAGTTTGCTTATAGCATGACCTTTAATTTTAGGCTTCAAATGAGATCTACTACACCATCAAGATTACTTTTAATGACTTTACACTTATACGATCAGAAGTCATTAGGGTTTTTTAATATTATTTCTGAAAAACCTCTCAGTACGGGGTGCATATTTGTGTTGACCGAAAACTTTATAACCTTTTCAAAAGCACAATAAATGACATTTTTTTCCTAAGAGTGTTGACTTGAATACCGTCGTCATTATACATACCCATCAGCGTCTGTCACCTCCGAGGTCCCGGGTTCAATTCGCGGTCGATCCCGGTAGGACGACATTCTCGACAACGTAGGTTACCTCCGGGGTCTCCGATTTCCCCATACTTCACATTACCCTCGCCCAGTATTGTTTATAGAGCTAATTATGTCCTATAGTTGACACTCAGCTTTCAATTCAATATTAAAAAATCCATCCCGCGATTTATACCTCTGATATCGTAACCAAATATCCGTCAGAGACTAAACAACGGCGGATATTGTACCATATTCTAAATCTGAATAAACAGAAATAAAGACTTGCACAATATTAAATGAGATGGATAATTTTTATACTCGCATAAAATATAAATGCTCCGCTTTTGCGTATTTGTGGCGGATTGGATAAGCATAAACGACGCTGCGTTCCATGCATGTTGACATGTGTTGCAATTTCAACATTTCGTGGTGTTAACATAGTGTTGACAGCAAACTCAGCCAATTCAATGTTTTATTTAAGCTGTTTTCAATGCGAGAAATTCAACCTGTATTCAACTGCATCAGCGTATCCCAAAAATGGTCCGCAAAAATATGTCTTCGGTGTGATAAAAAATGGTCCGATGTCTGCTTAAATGTGCTTGTTTTGACTGACTTGAGAAAATTTGTGGGTAGATCACCTTCACCATGTTCGGCAAGAAAAGGGATATAGACCATATGTTTTTGTAATTATTTCTCAATATTTCGCACATTAGAAGATGGATATGAGAAAGTAACGGGTCAAAATAAAAACATTCCAAGACACCTTTAACAATAAACCTTCACTTTTTGTGGATTCTCCCCTGGCAATCAATTAAAGACAGTCTATTACATAAACAGATTGTGCGGCTAGAAGACAAGGTTTCACTAATGGATTCAACAATAATGATCTATCAAGAACCTAAACCTTAGCATTACATGATATTCAGATCTATTTACACGAGCTCATTAATTCCAATTAATATTGTAGAAAGTATCTCTACAGATTGCTCAGCAAGCAGTATAATTGTCTTCAAAGTTTACTCAGGAACCGTTTGTGAAAAAACTGTTTGTTTTGGGTGTGTGTTCTCGGATGTTCTTTGTTAATGCTGTGATGGATGCATAAAGAGTGCGCCAGGATATTAAGGGATGCTAACTAAACACATTGGCCTGGAATAGAGTAGTGAAGAGTAGGCCCCTGTATGTGGGCAAATACATGAGGATCTTTGAAAGGTTTCTGGAGAAGAGTTCAGATTCATAACATTTCTGTTTGTTGTGCAGAATTCACAGTATGGTTGTACTAAAGACAAAGCTTGAAACGGTACCAGGTAAAAATCCCCCAAGGAAATATCCCCCCGGTTAAAAATCCTCCCTCGGGAGTCAGGATTCCTTTTATTATCAATCGTCATGTAAATGTACTTAGGTTATCAGATTAAAGCAAACAATGAAACATTTAGATCATGTCATGTAGTTTTTGTTATTCTTGATTACAGGGATCTCGCTATTCGCTCCTGCTGGCGAACTCTCTTTCTCGGATTCCTACATGAAAGATTAACCGAAGATTGCCGATGATAAAGCAAACACTGGGCACAATTTTTTCCCTTCAGATTACATGTATATCTAACTATATACCACACTGTTAGTAGTCATGCGAACACAAACAAATGGCCTTAATTCGCATGTGGCACTATATTTAAATGACTTTGCAGCATCGTCGGGAATATGCTTAATTAGTCATACATTACATAACAAGCCACCAGATTGACGACTGAAAAATGTAGTTATGGCCATACATTTTTTCTCCCTAGATTGTTGGCCAATTTCCCCAGGTAATAGTTGGCAAGTTTTTTTAACGCACGAAATCACCGGCGATGTTTCAACGTTTAGGTGTGGATGATGTAAATATTCATGAATGTACTAATTAATCGCATCGCATATCCGCAGACTCTTTAGCAGCAAAGAAAAAACACAAACTTAAGTGCATGTTGTTTTCGGAAGGTGCCAAACCCGTCAGCCCAACCAACTACTCTTAAACAGCAAAGGTACTTCATTGACCCTATACTGCGTTCAAATATTTGATACGTTGAGATTTTGATACTGTCATCGTGAGGAAATCAGCTGTTAGTGTTTGCTTCAAGCAGAGTCTTTCTATACAAAGAATAGTTGTATAGAAAGACTCTGCTTCAAGGTACATGTGACGGCCGTAGAAGCGAACATCAACCCTTGATTTCCTCAGGATGAGTACTAGCCATTGCGGACTCCAATCACATTCTGTAACCACTAAATTGGACTTCTATAGTGTGAGTGCATTAACCTCATGCCTTTTTAAATGTAATATACTGCAGAGAAGAATCAATGAGGTATCAAATAAGGAACGTTCAATTATTTATCGTCATGGCATTTTGAATTAAACGGCAATTTATTGTAATGAATTGTGGCACAAAGGTAATTGGTTTTCTAGAGAAGTTGCAGCTCATAATCTTTGCATTGACGATAGAACGTGTCCGTGATTCGGGAGGGTCCGATATAAAATCACGGCGTATAGGGAAGTGGTCATCATAACCAACTTGAAATAACCAACACTACCAATAGTGATTTTTTTTAGAAATATATATTCTAGAAATCGTTTCCATCCACTGATGGGCCGCGTACTAATGGTTTGTGTACGAAGTATGGTGGTCCGTTTTTTTGGGGCTATCTGGTGTATAATCAGTGAAACATAGAAGAAACGTCCACCCATGACCAACACAATTATCATAAGATGGGGAACCGACTGATTCCATTTGCCAAACCACCATCCTCCGCGAAAGCTGATAAGTCTTTCTATGTCCAGTCTGTTGAACACAACCCGAAATGTTGTTACCGTTAACAGGTTCTGAATCGCTAAGATTTCTTTAAAATCGACGTAAAAGGGAAATACGTAGTATTTTGTTTAATGCAAGAGAGTAAAACTTGTTTGTTATTCTTCAGGTAAGGATAACAAGGGTATGTATTAGTATGTTGCACATGGCATATATACTCCTATCTCTGTATCGCACTTCCGCTTCCCTTTGGTATATAAAAGTTTATGGAGAGCTGTAATGTTTATGGAAATGCCATCAACAGTTTTTTGGGGTATTAAACATCAAAATAATGTTGCTCCGGCCAACAGACAAGAGTATAAAAAATGGAACGCTTGGGGCAAAACGCAGTGGCTCCATGTTCGACACAGTGTACTTGCTACATGCATGCATATGAGCCACCCCCCGGTTTGGGCGAAAAATCTTTGAATTTGACCGAGAAAATCCTAAATTGGCCGCCAGTGGGCCTTGTTTCTTTGGAAAACGCTCTTTCTGGGAAATAAAAGTAGGCCGATGTATTGCTAGACCCTCCGTCATCCCATGACGCCCATACTCAAGAGACTGGTTTTGTTCACAGCGCTAGCGTTGTTTAATAATTGATACCTGAAACATTTTTTCTTTGCCCGCGTCCAGACCATCGGCACCACAATGGTAGGTATTACACAGAAAATTGCACCTTGGTTTTTCTCGCTCTGGGACTGTGATTATTACAGTCTATCAACTCATGGTTGTACATGCACTCATATTATACAATATGGCTGTCTATCATATCTACTGTTTACACAGAACAATCTATCTTCAACGAACTAATAGAACAAAAAAATCTCATCTGGTTACTGATCCAATCACGACTGTAGTCTAACAGGTTCTGTAAAGTTGGTATGGAACCCAGATACCAGCTACCGTCAACCACATTTTGTACCTTATAGGCAAGGTTCATATGAAATTTTTTCGGCCAACACAGATACAGAAAGTTAATGTACAAAACAAATAACGATAAGTAGTACATGTATATGGTCAGGGACGCAGTAAAGATCATCAGTTAGAGCATCGGCGACGGTCCTACGCCCGGCTCTATGTACAAAGTTATCGCCACGACGAATCCGCAAGTCACAATAAAACTCATTTCCGAATTTCTGACTTTTGAGGTAGATACCCATTTTAGTGACTGTCAGCTCACAACACTTCACTCTTCTCTGTTCTGCTGCTCCATTGCATCAAGCCAAGACTTGACAATTACACGTACCTCTTTATTGCTATGTGTTCGATTTCCCGACAGTTGTCACTTTGTCTGAAAGGTTTGGAGTGGTACCAGAGCCAGGTTCGGTCCCCTGACAATGATTTATCAGGAAAGGTCGTGTCAGAGATATGACAGCGGCCAGCAGAGAACACGATATAGTCGAGTCCCGCCGGAAATTATTGAATGGACAGAATGTGACGCTGAGGGTGTGGTGTTGGAATGAAGTGAATGGCCTGGTATCGGGCTAGCGTGTATAAAATTTGAATTTCCGTGCTTGGAAGTTTAGCCGAACCGCGGTATCTTTCAAAAACCTATATATGGCTCCGAGAGAGATCACGCATCGCCAACACTTGCGTGATGTTGATCTCCGAACAGCAGTGGGTGATAACTGTGACCACGGGCTCTATTTTCTTTGCTAAGTGTCGTGAAAGTTAACTAACGTAGTGTCCATTACGGTCAGAGTGTAGGCCTACCACATACAGACCCTGGTGCACCCATTAAATTCGTCCCTTTCCATCTGTTACACTATGATAAAGTCTCAGGCTCAAGCTGTGTCCACGAGTCAAGTTGATTACTAACCCCGGATGTCAGGCCTGTCCCAGGCTGATTTGCATATCCCTCCTAAATCTCATCGATGTCTTATCTGTTACATGACGGGCGAAACATGTAACAGACCAGCTGTCGCCATCATCCCATTTCCAATGGTATGAATTCAACGAAATAGTTGGTTCCACTGTCGGGCCTCGTGTGAGTTTTGGAGACAGACACGCGGTCAACGCCTGGAATGATATATATGCCCGTGATGACCGCGTCAGGAAAGGCTAATCGGTGTGCGATCAGCACCGTCCCATATCAGACCTTTTGATCCCACACAAGGACGGGCTATGGGAGGTTGGGATTCAGATGCAAAGAAAGGCCTACTTACTAAGGACTCTGCTAGTTTATAATATCAGCTCGTTCACTGTAATTTTTCACAAACAAAATCGCATTTTCACCACAATATTTAAGATTATAGATACACATGTATGTGCTTTTGTCTGCACTCCGTCGCTTGCAGCTGCGGTCTTATTTTGTAAGAATTATTGATGCTTATCCGCGCTTGGTTGCAGATGGGACATTTCTTTTTCCAATTTAGAACGTATCCTGGTAGACATCAAGTATTAGTGTCTATGAAAAAAAAAAATTTCTGCAAGTTACAAATGTTTATCAGATTGTCGCCCTCTCTATCACAGTGTAGCGGGACCGACCGGAAATCGTACGAGGGACCTCAGAGGTGACAGTCGCTAATGTTCATCAACATTTCGAGCGGTGCATTTCACTACCCTGTCGATCTTCTTTCGTTTCAACAGTTTCGTTTGGTTTCGATGATTTCATTCCGGTTTCGTCAGTAGCCTCACCTAACGATCATCCCATCATCCCCTGTTTTGATAGAAAGCGTCCAAATCAGTGTTGTACAGGCCAAGATCGGATCGATAGATTAGGTGCAATGGAGGCTCTATGGACGTATGCTACAATCGCTTCTAATCGATTAGCGGTCGGCGTCATCAGCCACCCTCTTTATTGCATATTAGTCGCTTTTCAATTGGCATCGATTGGACTTTCCATCCTATTTTCGCACGTTCAGTCAATGTCAGGTTTGTGAACTTCAAGCGCAGCATCGCCAAATGGCCTAAGAAAACTTAACCTTGAATGAACATTTCACCCATCAACGCAAGTGACAACGGATACACACACTATAGCCTTCACTATATACCTCTAATACCTCGGTTACGAAGCTTTCTTTTCAAGAAAAAACACTCTCCTTGCTGTTCATCTTCTGTAAGATTTCCTTAGTTTAAAGGGGATCAATCAATGGGAATGATAGATCGGTTTCTGTACTGGCATCGCTTTAGTCCCCGTTAAATCCCGTATTAGAATTTCATACCCAAACTTTAAAAAAAATTACACAGTGCCCAGATTTAAAAAGCTACAGCTAAATCTTCTGTGATGCATTGCCTTCCATTGGCAAGATGAGCCTTACTAAAAGATTTCAGATAATGGCTGAAAGGTTCTAGTTGTCATCAGCGCGGGGAAAATTTGCCTTTAGATGTAAATTGACAAATTGTGTGTGGGCGTGGAATCCAGGTGGCCAGGAGGATAATACCCATGTTTGCCAGCATGCGCCGCCACTAGAATGATCTCTTTTATGATTTTCGCTGGTGTTGCAAGGCAGTTTTGGACATGGTTAAGGGCTAACGGATACATTACATGAACGTTTTTCAATGATCGTGCTAGAAACTGGGGTGCAGCTAGAAGCAATTTTTGTATTAAGAACCAACACATCTCATGCCCAAGTTGTCCTTTTCGGTAAACTAGCAATCAGATTGGGAATGGTATCGATCTTCAAGCGATACCTTTGTTTAATAGTGTTCGCTGGCTTTGGTCAAGAAGATGTAAGAATGATACGGGAAAGAGGAGCGGAATGTAAGGCTTCCGAGAGCTTGAGGCCGGACTATTTATCTAGGCAAATTTCATTCACGGTTTGCCGGCAGGCTAGCATTCTTTTATCTCTACCCTCATACCAAGAATCAGGTATGCGACCACATTTTCGTATTGTATAATGGAAATGGAACGATGACGCAATAGCCATCAAATTATATCCTTTCCATTCAATGGCATAGAAGTGTGGTAATTTAAGACTGTGGTTCACTTATGACTCATCTATTGTTCGCCTACGACAAGGACATACATAACCTATTGATGATAAATGGTTGCCTATTCATTTCAATGTATGTTTTAGTTCAAACCTTTATCTTCCCTTTAAGCATAAACTATCAATTGTGATCGATTAGAATAGAGTTAATTAGCTTTTAATTAGATGCAGAGGTCATAATTTGAAATTAGGACAACCCTGCTGACTTTACGATGCGACATATCCATTTCAGATTTGGACTCTCACATCGAGGCATGGTGCGCGCGCGGCTTTCAACAACCCGGCAACTGAAACACATCTAATCTGTTTCTAATAGGTTGATATTTACCGTACATGTAGATCAGTTTATTAGATGGAAATAGTAGACTCTTATCGAAACTCGATACACTACGTCTCAGTCAATTCTATCGATATTGTCAAATTTAACTCGTATCTGTCACGTTTCGCGGTTGAAATCCTGCAAGCACAGGCCTGATACATGGATAACTTTGAGTTCCGCTCTAAATCGATGTAGAGACACAGATGATGAAGTATTCTAACACAATCAGTATTATGAAATTTCATAATTATTACATGTATTGATTAGAATGAGCTTTTGGTTAGCTGAGGCGGTGGTGGTTAAGATAGACGTATACACAGTGGTAAATATTCATTCCTTCCCTCCATCATTGTATATCAGTCAAAAGTACGTACTTTCTGATTAGTTGAATATCATGAACATATGATTGTTTCAACATCTTAAGAAAAAAATCTCGATACGACATGTACACGTACACAGTCCATGTGGTCATTGCGTGAAGCGTGAAACACACGCCGGCAATGCATCCTTCAACTTCTCCGCACAGAAATAATTAGACATCACCATGGCTTAAGTGTAATGTCAATGTAATAGATCGAAAACAAGGAGTGATATTGATACCATGGCTTGTGCCTAAGCCCGATACCCTTGGCCGTAAAATGCAACGCTGACAATCTAATAAGGATGCGTCTCGACGGACTTTGACAAGACTATAGTATCTGCGATATACTGTATGGCAGGCTTCACTAAAATCGACCACGGACCTGTTATCAGAAAATAACCCAAAAGCTACATTCAATGTATATGTACACTCATACATAATATGTATATGATGTGCAGATCGCTATTCAACTGCATTTCACTGTTGACTCAAACACATGCGGTTTCTTCAGCAAGATGTGCTCAACACCATTTGATGAAGTATTCAGAGATATTCTTATTGAACTCGACTCGACTCGCGAATAGCTGGCCTTTTCACATTTCTCCTTATCGCCGATTCCTTCTCCTGTGTACTTGTTTGAGGTGAAAAAGATATATTCGACTGTAAACTACAAGTGTTTAGAAATGGTGGTAAGGTTGCAACAAAATCGCAATCTGATAACCTTTTTGCACCTCAAGTTTACCAGTGCTTAAACATGTTTCCACGGCCACTAATTACAGTAAGTGGCCATGGATACATCTTCGAACTCTCAGGCAAGATTCTCATCGTGGGTGAGGTGACTTTAAAATCTATCGCTCTCTGGTCAGCCTCAAGTGATATTGAGATTATATTAGCATAATCGTCCTTCCTTATTCTTCAACATTTGGTTTCCTGACTTTTCAGTCACGTCTTTTGCACTGTGTGGCGGTCATGAACGGGCTGTCCTCACTTGAAACCTCCGGCTTCCAACTGAAATAGATTTATTTGACCTCGGTTCACTTCAAACAACTGCACACGATATCATTCCAATCCCGTTGACGATCTCTGACTGCCTGTAGTATGATTTGCAGCAAGCCTCTTGACCAAGGCTTTCTCCATACCTGTCATCCAAACACAAATATCTCCGCCGTACAATGATGGATTGCGTTTCAGAAAAGCCACAACCCGTCTCAAAATGTGCAAAACCCATAGCAACCTTGTTCTAGTGTGATAGACCCATTGTCATATTCCATCGAAAGTTAACCAAGATAATGCCATTTATTACCTCCGACAGTTAAGGAAATAACGTCTCCAAATAATAGCATCCATAGTCGTCCTGCCGGTCGTTTAATCTAGCACCGCTTGACAAGTTTGTATTATTTCATTCCAGAGGCAGTATTCAATTTCTTTCGTAATCACTGGCGGACGTGGTTTGGCCATTTTCAGCAACTGTAGCGACCATATTTTCTTTTTGTGTTGACACATAAATAATACTAGGAAGAATTCACCAGTGGTCCTTGATGTTCAGTTTAAATTTGACCAATTAGAGCATAGGATACATGATACCCCCGTACCGTAGCACGTCGTAACGGACAACGCCATTTGTCGCTGAAAAACGGTAATCTTCCTTTGTTTCTCGCGAGCTCATCACCCTTCGTCTTTTTTTTCTTGCTCAGATGCGAGTCTATTAGGCAGATTGGATCACTGATTTATATCCAGTTTACATTGCGCTGTTCTGCAAAAATCTACTTCAAAGTTACACAAGCTGTACATGGAGAGTGTATATGCCAAGACGGGGCAGAAATGAGCAGGAAATGGTCTCAGCCTAATTTGCTCAAATGGTTGCTTTCACAAGAAACTGTTTCACGAATGCAATTGAAAAAATGCCATCATTAATTAGTTATGTCCATATTTAAGAGGCCAGCTTGACCAATGCAATTACATTGCCGTTCTGCTCTCACAAACCACGGTAATTGCTCCCTTGGTGCTCAGATATCGCAACATTCATGACGGTGTTTGCGGGGCCAAATCAAACTGCTTTTCGCCACCTTATAGATCAGAATTATCTTCTTGCAGAGTTGCCAGACTCATTGATTATGTCCTTTATTGTGGAAGCTAATTCTCTGGTCCATGAGGTGCAGAGCTGCCGTGCGATCATGTTTTTCATTTACATTGACCCTGCATGCATGAAGAGGTGCATGCATGTAGAACAGCCATGCTACGTACATCCCAGACATTCATATCAACTCGGTGCGAGCTGATCGCCAGCGGTCGTCCGCACCATATTAAGTGATGGTACAGTTGGCTTCCCTTGACACTTGAACCATGTAATCCGCCTAAGAAAGTACCAGTCCAACAGCTCAGTCCGGCTGATGAGGTCGTATCTATCTTGTTACTGTCAGCTTCCATTGTGTTTTACTTGCCTCTGTGAAATCTGGTCAGTTAAACGGTGTCCGACGGTGGATTGATGCGCCATTTGGCGATCTTTACTGGTCTTGATTGATTACCCCTGCCGTCGATAGTGATTTATATCTAATTGTGCCTCTGGTTGTGGATATCGAGTGTTAGATGATGGACCAGCAGGCACGAGAGATTAATAGCAGTTCGAACGTCTCATCTAATTTTATAATAAAGATTCCAGGAACACGTTATAAATTCCTAGACCATTCCTAGATTTGGAGGTGACCAGTGATAACCAGCCATATCTCTAGTGAAATACTTGTGAAGCTTATATCAGACCCGCTTGTAATTAGAATTAACCATGGCCGCTGCGCAGTAACTAGACATGCCAGGTCAGCGCTGCGAAAGTTGGCTCGTATTGTACATATTGGTCGTCACACTTGAAATTTTCCTACGTAGATGAAACTCAACTTGAGTTTCAAATATTCGAAAAGCATGAACGTGACTTTTGAGGTGCAGTTTTGGTATTGCTGAATTTTACTGAGTGTTACATCCCCAAAGCAGTGGTGTCCACCAAAGACAACAATTTCTGAATCAGTCGTTTCGTGGGAGTGTTACAGAACCCGGTATGCCTCTTTTAGGATAAAAGGGCCTCTTGTTGTCTTTTCCTGGTTGTCTATGTCCTCGCACACTTTGTCTTAACTTACATGTACTATTCTATTGCTTTTAGAACTTTATCTTACCATCACTACAACAGCATTCTTATCTTATGGCCGAAGCTACATCCATTACAATTCAGAACTCAGAAATCTCAGAAATTTTAAATTCTAAATTATGAATTGTATCAACGATTTAAAACTCTTTGATACAATATCATAAGAGCAAAGAATATTAATTAAATCTTGGTACAAAAGAGCTGGTCAAAACGGAAAATTTGTTGTATTTTCGTTTTGTGTTGAGTCAATTTGTCGACTTCTATCTTCATTATGCATTTTATAGGACCACGTTGAGTGACACGACTGCAACTTTCTCAGCCTCTCTTCTACATGTACGTCTATGATAACAGCATGAACCACCATGTTTCATTGCAGGCCGGCAAACTGGCAGTCGCGGCAGTAATACGGGTACCGATAACGGATTCAATGGACGATATTCAGGTAATAGTTCTTCAATGACCTCATTGGATAATGCTATCCGCATGTTGACTCTTTTTGAAGGATTTTTTTTCTTAGTGGTTCCACAAAATAGCAGCAACGACCATATTTCACTGTCATGGCATTCTGGATGAGTGGGAACTACAGGGGGTACCGTGATGACGAGTTCAAATTGCGAAGAGATAACTTATCAGTGTAACAAAGCATACCTCTGGTGCCAGTTCACGTTTGTCGTCAGGGTTTTGTAAATAACATGGCTATGTGGAAGTCGTCTGTTGCAGAGAAAAGTCTCTCCGATGTAGAGTGTGGGGCAAAGGGTATACATTCACGAATTGAAGAGTGTTCTTGACTATGAATTTCTCACTCACTAATTGAAATATTCGTATGTCTTCAGATGTTGACGATGAGGACTTGCCCGACGAGCAACGGCTGGTGAAGAGAGTGTTTGCCTATACCGACTACGACAACACCGTCAGACCTGTCTACAATGCTACAGACAACGTGGTGGTGAGGTTCGGGCTCACACTAATACAGGTCATGGATATGGTGAGTAAAATTTCATCCATGGTTTTCACATCACTTTTCCCTAACGTGTACTTGTACACACTGGTTAGTATCATGCCACTATACTAATTCAGTGCAACACATTGGCCAAATGGTAACTGTTAAGATAAACAAGAAGACAGACTGATCTATGACATGACGAATCGAAAACGATGTCTCACAACCAAGTGGCATTTAAAAAAGATCACCGTAGTGTTCTATCCATACTTATCCAGTTGAGCAGACGGCGTGGTTTATTCCTCTCCAGGGCGCTTCGATCGATACTCATCCCGGCAGACTTATTCGCCCAATTGCCTTTACCATGTCGAGATGTTTTCGAATAGATGAACATTTGAAGGAAAAATCAGTGCCTGGGTTACCTGTCCTTGCTATTAGCACTGCATTAATCCCTGGTTTATTTACGCGTCCGGGCACAATCATTGGGCACTCAATGCTGCTAGCACCCAGTAATGTCCGAATCATTCGCTTCAGGCGAAATCAATCTCATGCTTTGAATCTTAATTGGCGGCGTGAAGGAAATTCCGATTTCTTTCCAGTTATTTCCAGAGATTTTCGGTATCCGCCAAAATCTTGGGTTTGATCTGGATTCAACGTGGAGGTGTTTCAGTTCCTTATGGTGTAAACGCAATCCGCATTCGCACCGTAATTTCATAAAAAATCGTGAAAATATTTCTTGAAACGCTAAGAGGCGCGGTAATTTGGTGGTAAACGGTCATTCAGTAGTCATGGGGAAGTCTGACATGACACTTCGTTGGAGTGGGAATGAAGTACAAGCAAAGGGAATCATAATAGAAAAAGTACCTGATGAGTATATTATTCAGATTACTTCTTGACAAATAGCCCAACATCACGAAGATTGTGTAGAGAAGTTGCACAGACAGTGGTTGATATACATAAACTATACCAATTTATCTTATGCAGTATTCCTTTGAGGCGAAACTACATCTATATATTATGAAAATAAAACCAAAGACGAAGGAGTTGTTTATCCAGTATTTCAAATAGTTGTCCAATGCTGCGTTATGTCATGTTCCAGATTTGCCTTTTCGATTTCCTGTGGTATTTAATCAACCAGTCTTAGATTGGTGAAGCACGAGTTTCTCTATACTCCTGAAATTCGACACAAAACACGTCGTTTAAAGGATCTAAAACCGCTTATCGGATGCACACAAAGAGATCATACATGGTCATTTCCTGCCATTCAACATGTTCATTTGGGATC
This sequence comes from Lineus longissimus, assembly GCF_910592395.1. Taxonomy (NCBI): domain Eukaryota; kingdom Metazoa; phylum Nemertea; class Pilidiophora; order Heteronemertea; family Lineidae; genus Lineus; species Lineus longissimus. The sequence continues at coordinate 25,110,548 of NC_088309.1, read as the reverse complement.
GACTATGGGTGAGCGACACCAAAATGTCTGATGATCACGATGTCATCCCGTTGTCGCGCCCCTGCTACGGGGAAAAAATGATTAAGCGGCCTTACGTCAACGAAACTAGATTATCACAGTGTGATGCTTACCAACGAATCTCAGATTAACTAAGGTTTATTAATCACTAGCCGGATTAACATCGACACATATCGTCATAGTAAACTTTGTCACGCATCTTAGAAAGAGTATCGATATTGATACATCATTTTTTTTTCAATCATACAGATTACTTTGCAGATTAATACAGATTAGAACCGACAGATTAAGTATCAGATAACTTTCAGAAGGCCGTAATGATAGGTTTGTCGTCAAATCTTTACTAAGAGTTGATGGATGTAAATGTTCTGCACCAGAAAGACCGCTTACTTCTTGTTCTCATCAAGAGGAAATCAAGGCTTGAAGGTCGCTTTCCGGCCCTGCGCACCATGCATTTTGCCCGTGTTAAGAGGCAAGCGTTGAAATAAGCTCTAGGCTATAGAAAATTGGTCGATTTGTAATACCGTTGGGGGAAACCGGAGACCTTTGGAGAAACATACGCTGTCCGAGTCACCAAAACGTGCTATAACCGGCAATCGAAGGTCACGACCTCGGTGGTCGGTCTCCCATCGGTCTTAATCAAGACAACACTACTACATGTATGACCGATGCCAAAGTCCTACCTCACGTTCCCCTGAGCGATTACTTTGCATAAGAGCTACCACAACAGCAAACATTGTCGATTGAATGTTGGCTGAGGAGTCACTCACATTAATACATGTAATAATGTCCCACCGATCAGTATGCGGACAATGTAGAGATTCGACCAATCTGATTCCGGACATCGTCGGTGACATCCGTTCAGTCCGGTTGTAATAGATTGTAGGTAAACGATAACGATAACGAAACGTTGACAACGAAAACAGGAAATTCACGTTGGTCTTGTCAATGTATAAACCAAGATTGTTTAGCCGAATTAAATGATAGCAGAAGTTCAATGACATTCCTAACGTCGGATAGAAGTGCTTTGAAAATTACATGAGCTTTTTGTTTTTGCTAAAATCCCCATTGCTAAAAGACATCTTTAAAATTGACCCAAATTTCGACTGAGGGGAAATACAAGATGGAAGTGCGCGGAGGTACATCAGGGCAAAAACTCTGCTTACGTCATCATAATGACGTCACTTTGCTTCAGGGCTTGCAGCGCCATCTATAGCCTGCCTGCGGCCGCATTCCCGGAATTATGACGTAAACACAATTTTTCGGAATCAATCACATGAAGTGGTAATAATATTTCAAGTCCGATTAACCCGCACCTAAAAATTTGAATAGTACACTAATAAATTCTGCTCAATGGCATTGCAAACCATGAATGTTGCAGAGGCATACAATTGATGCGAAATTCATTGTCTGTCTATGATTAATCTGCATTTACAAAATGGGCGCTCTCCAATTTTTCAGAATATTGCTAATGCATCATGTGATATCGACATCAGGGTTTGCGGTTCTGGTTAACACGACAGCGCCTTCAGCTGACCATGATGGAATGTGAAACGTTCTAAACACGCTGGTTTATACGAGGTTTCATTTTTATCACGAATTATGCAATAGTCTTGTTTTCATCGCATTTTGATGGTCAGGGTTTCCGCCAGGAATTTACGTTAGGGGGGCACAATCCGGGAAAAAAAAAAAAAAAAAAAAACATTTTGGGCTAGATGCCCGGAGCATTTCAGAGCCAAAAACTCTCGTGCAAAAACACCGGTTTTCCTACATGAATTTTTGAAAATCGGCAAAAGAATACATAGTTATCATCCTTTTTTTATTCACTTCGTCATTACATCAAAATATCGAGAGGCGGAGTTTATTGAAAACTACTGGATATACCAAGATGGCAGTAGCTATAAAACTGTGCAGTACGAACATCATAACGTAGGATTTTCACTTGATACACACTTTTTACTGACGAGTCTGTCTAAATCATCGCCTTGCACTCACTAATTCAATGTAATTGGGGTTAGCCCGTTATGGGAAGGCTTTGCCTTAGTCGGCAGTGAATGGAAATTACCTTGAGTACTGAACACGCTGTTCTTTGGTAGGATCTGGTAATGGAGCGTGGTCTGTGATGGTGGTTTATTGGGCCCTTAATGATAATTATCTTTAGTTTATTTGCTCGATACGTGATAATCTGTGTTGGGATGCGCATGTGAGCTCAAAGGAGATTACCCGTTCTGGCAGTTACCCCGATAAATCAGGACACATTTCCGAACGGCTCTCATTCGTTGTCTTTTTATGCGAATGTGGTTGTCATTGTGTCGGGAGAATGACCTGAAACAAGGTCGGGTCAAACACATTGGTTACAATTTTGAAGTTGCTCGGATTTTTTCAGAATTTCTCGGAATTTCTTGTATTTTGGACGCGCTGTTACAAATGTATAGTAGCCGGTGGTACGATTTCGCATTTCGCAATACATGTACATCTTCATGCCTCATCTCCCCAATGATACAAATCTCGTTCAAAAACATGTATATTCCGAAAAAAGCCATATTGTTGACTGCCTTAACTGTATAGTAGCCAGTTCCCCTCTTTCGGAAATTATTTGCTTGCCGATAACCTGCAGCTGCTATGCCAGGCTTTGGGCTTTCTTTCAAGTCACTTCTTCTGATGGAGATTAATGATAGGGGCGATTTTCACCTCAAGCTCTCACCTCTAATTAGCGAAGCAATGGACATGGAAAGTCGTTCACCAGATCAAGGATGGAGGTGGTTTTGTTCCATACACAAAGGAATATATTTGCAGCTGACCAATAGTTTTATCCATGGTCACTACTATTGCTATTAACCACGGAAAAAACTATTGGATGGGTACCAGGAATACGATTTCGCCAAATCCTGTTATTTATTTATTTTGCAGTTCTATTGATCGAACGAGTGTGCTTGTTCGTCTATACGGCGAAGTGAATACGTTTAGTCGGTCATCTAATTAACAAAAAAATGATGCGCACTGGGATTCAACAACTTTATCTATGGGAATGCAACATCCTGTCTTGGCGTACACGGCACACCAAGAGGAAATAACGTACATGTACATGTATACGTTATTTCCTCCTTGGCACACCCATAGTAGCGGTTGTAAAGCACTTGACATTGGTTCATGCTGATGATGGCCACTGGCGCGTTGAAAAAGAGAAATCCAAATGAAGCTCGGAGAAAGAAAATATACTAAATACTGAAAGGGATTATGCATGCAGACAATAAGTTAAATATAAATATGATGGTATTCAAGCCGGAGGAACATCCTTTTATATCATCAATGTTGATTTCCATAACCCGCCGTGTAGGCAATAAAACATGTATTGCGTTCCAGTACTACATTGTATGGTCATGATGCGAAGATATTATGGCACCCCGAAGGCTATATCATTTTATATTCAGAGAATGATGTACATGTACATCACGTGAATGTAAATTTAGAATTTGCAGTGCCAACCGTCTGCCATGTGCTTCAGACAACCAGTTCTCTGTGTAAGTGAGATTTTGGATATTTATATTTTAATTTGTTCATCGTTAACTACAATTTATAATTTACTTGCAGAATATGAGGTGGCAGACGATGGAAATCAATGCTTGGCCAATGCACGTAAGCCCATTTCCAACTCTCCTCCACTTCTGCATCATTTGCATCTCACGTTTCTATTTTTAGGATGAGAAGAACCAAGTCATGGTGAATAACGTTTGGCTTACCCATGTAAGATCTCAGTATTATATTCCACATTTTTGCTTTACAAAACCCCGCAAGGCATCTTTGGGCTCCAAATATAATTTACGTAATGTCTACGGAAGACTCCTCAAATTCACCGTGATTTTCAGGAACCTGGCCTTTGGCAGTCTTAAGCAAAGTAGATCGTCAGCGGGCTTTTGTTGGAATTGTGAATGGCCAGAGAGGCCTGTTTCAAAGCGCAGATGGCAGGCTTTAAAATGAGCAGGTCGTTTCCGGCCGCTCGAGGCGATTGCAGAAGGCCGACGGAGGCCACTATACACAGAGCCTAAAGGGTCTTATTAGATATTTTTTCAGTTTTTTCTTTAATCTAAACACAAAACGATTTTAATTGACAAACGTCATTCTGCATGGCATGCTCACTTTTCCTAGTTCATAATTCCTCATTTGGTTCAAGCCTCTTAAGTGTTGTCCAGTACCTCACCAATCTCCTTCCTCAACCACACCCATAAGGCACTAATTCAATGTAATCGAATGTGATTTTCTTTAGGCTTAGATGTACACTTTTGCTATTTCCTATTTCCTTATGTGGTGTAAGCTTGTTGCATGCTGTTCAACCCCTTCTTCTCCCTCAACCACACCCTGATGTTGTCGAAATTGCACTTCCTTCCATGGAAATCGCTTGTCACGCTTTCCTCAGATGAACATTTAGCCTGCAAGAATAAACACAAACATGCGTCTTCCGGAGTAGGCCAAAAAACTTGGTCGACAAAATCATTCAGTTTTCAAATTTGCTGTTGGCACATTTAACAAGAGTCACAATTTCGACGATTGCAAAAGAGTAAACTTCCTCGCTGTTTCGAACCAGTCAAGATAGTCAAAATCGCTTGGGTTGAGCGGATAAAGCAGCGACCTTCCACAGCTGTGGTCGTATTGGCATCTTCGACCCAGGTTTCGGCTCCTGTTTCAGTGAGTTATTAAATTGATCTGCTTGGGTATTCGCGACGCCAGTCCGTGACAGGAACCTAATGAAATCTTAATTCCGTATATTATTCAGGATGTTGCAATATATCCATCTCATGACCTGTCTCGCATTCTCGAAAACTGTCAAGGTTGTATCTTTTAACTCCATTTATTTCATATTCAAAACATTGGATAGGATTTGAACCCACCGGCGGCGATGACTTGGTTGTGCTCACCATCGCCATTAGATATGCAGCGACCAATCAACAGGGGGCATCGTTTCTGAGTGCTTTGTTTCTTGGCATGTTTGCAACCGTGTCATCACCCAACAGTTCCAAGGACAATAACTCAAGGTTGACTTTGATCTTAGCTTAGGACCAATCAATCCCGCAAATCAGTCACAATTACCATGGCGTATAGCAACGAGTCCAGTCCGTCCCGGGGTTAGTTTCATTAGTTTTACTGTGGCCATTCGAACAGATGTCACGCAAATGACAGGTATTGCTGCTATTTATCATTGTTGAGGCAATTCTCGTTTATCTTAAGATTGCCCCATAACCCAGACACACATTGGCAGACATATATTACCAAGCCGCGACAGTTTGAGCCGAATTTGTGATATTGTGTCCGGGATATTGAAAGTCATGTTGAAGATTGTCATGAAGATTGCTTGCGACTGGTCCACTTGATATATATTCTCTTATCCGACAACATGGCTATAAATAGAAGGAATCGACAAAGGGAATGTCTTTATGTTCCATCTTACAAGTATGCTTTCAAGCACTTGATTATCTCAGTCTACATTCACTTGTCACTCAGGTTGACCCAAGACTCGCGGGCTAAAGTTACATTAGAAAATATCGTTGAATCTGGCTGGGAAATGCAAAGCAGTCGGTAGGGCCCAAATGCTGGGACCTTTTTTGATCAGACGAGCCGTCATCCTTTGACTGTTAGAGTGCGGCATGGTGGACAATGATACTTCAACTAATGGCTTCACTCCTTGAAGTCGCCTCAAACATCCGCACAAACACGAATCGTTCGAGGCAGGCACGCCTGAGAAGACTCGTCTCACTTCATTAGTATCTGGCTTAGCATCATTTATTGCAATGTTTTCATGGGTGAATCCACCCGTTGCCTTTAATCAATCCCTCTGGAATATCTTGACACTAGCTCATCTTGGTGCAAGCTACCGAGATTTTATGCCGACCTTGGAATTACTAGGAAGGGATTTTATTGGTTAATGGTTTAGATTGAGAATGTAATGATGATTTTCTGCTTCGTGATCAAAGTATGGAAATATGCTCAGTGAATTCCCGAAGAAAAAAATTACGATATCAAATTGGTAATATGTTTGCCAATGCCCCTTGTAATGGGGGCCCTAAAAGGTTCAATGTCGAGGTCATCGGTTTTTATGCATCATTGGGCTCATTCCTTTTTAACCTAGTATATTTGATTTGTCTTCTTAATGAGAAGACATAAATTGACGTGAATTTGCCAGATCGTGTCGCTTATAATTCCTGTTCGTATCATCAAGATAGTCTTTATCAACTATTGGTATCATATCGTATACTTGGCTCTAGATCAAGCACTATGTAGACAGCATTACATGGTTTATCACACGTGTCAAGGATGGTCCGTCATCTCCTTCCTTATAGAAAAATAGTTTTGACACCGTAGAAAGAAGGTACATGTACATATAAACTTTTCAGTGTCTTAGCGTATTACTGAAAATAATATCTAATCTACATTTTAAGAAAGAATCAGTATCGGCTGTAACATGTCAATAAGCTTATCTTGTTTCAAAGCAGCTAATGATAGTTTTCATTTAGGAATGGCGAGATGAGCGGATCTCGTGGAATCCGGCCGATTACAGTGGATTGGAGAAGATAAGGATACCTGCGGCCAAGCTTTGGCTCCCCGATATCGTGCTCTATAACAAGTGAGTAGAACCACCTGATCGACAACATCGGAACCGTTTGATTTCGAAGTTATGACGAAACAAAATTATGAGTAAAATGAGAAAGTCATTATTCGAATCTTTTGCTCAGTCAAGTCAAGAGACAATGAACATTCCAGGCATCGTTACTGTCGCGTCAAAATAGCTCTACGAAGATATACCTGGTAAATAATGTACTTCTGAGGAAATCTTCATGGCGCTATATTACTTCAAAAGTGTCATGTAACCAGAGGAATGTCACGAATTTGAGTTTTACGGGTATTGTTCAATATCAACGTTACATTTCAGTGCGGACGATTACACGACTGGTTACATGCCAGCCAACGCCATGGTCGACTACACGGGAAACATCTTCTGGTCCCCTCCGGCCCGGCTAAGATGTTCCTGTAAAGTTGACATTACCTACTTTCCATTCGACGTCCAGGGATGCAAGATGAAATTCGGATCCTGGACCTACGACAAAAGCCAAGTGGACTTGGTAAACTCATCAGAAGCGGTTGATATGGGCGCTTACATCACTAACGGGGAGTGGAAAATCGTCGGGACTAAAATCATACGGAATGAAGTCACGTATCCCATTGGGAGCGAGATATACCCAGATGTTACTATCACCATCGTCATCAGCCGCCGCGTCCTCTATTACATCATCAATATCATCTTCCCGTGTGTGTGGTTAAATGTGCTCAGCCTGCTTGCCTTTTGTATTCCGCCGGACTCCGGCGAGAAGGTGACTCTTGGGATCACGGTGCTACTCTCCTACTCGGTCTTTATGCTGCTGGTTGCCGATAGTATGCCCGCCACGTCAGAGTTTGTGCCACTGATAGGTAGGTTGGTTCAAAAGGTCTTTGGAAGTTTCGTATTGAGTTTAGAATATGGCGTCAACGTGACTTTTAAGGGCATATCTCCATGTAAAGCATTTCACGCCATGTATTGCGCACTTGGCCTATTTGGTATAAAGCGTCAGTGTCCAAGAACAGATCGACTGTGGGTGTGACAGGATGTATGTGTGGAAATAGTACTTCAAGTTAAGTTCTAATTTGCTAAATCGTCCCAGTCAACGCTAATGTAGCTCACTTTTGTTCAGTTACAAAGAGACGTGCGTACGTTTCGGCTCTCCTATCTGAACTAAAATGTTCCAAATAGCACCATCTGCATTTGCATAATGAAAAGATGCCAAGTAACCCAAGTGATGCTAACATGATTGTTGCGGCAAAGGTTGAAACATGCAATAGCTTTTTCCTATTGCTACACAGATCATCTTGGCAGAACGTGAACGATTTCAGGAAAGTGATAAGAGTTGTTTAGGGGAAACACATTAGAGAAGTGCAGCAGTATACTGCAATATTCTAAAAAAAACAAATGTTCTGAGTAAATACCTTTCAGCCATTAAAAGAAGACGTGCAGAGTTCTGAAGTACGCTGCAAATACTTATAAAAGCATGCGAAATTTATCTCTGAAGTTTTCACTTGCGTGGGTTTTTGTACGATCGAGTGAGTTCAAAGAGGCCGAAATCTCTCCAGGAATGACGTGCAGTAAAGATTTGTCGAAAATGTAAAATGAAATGTATTTTTTTTCTGGAATATCATTTTAGCACTGACGAAAATGATCTCATTAATAATTAAGTCGAGTTATCAAAAAAACAACAAATGTGCAAACACTGCGTTGTATTGAGCGAATTAAAGTTACCAGTACATGTACATGTGTGCACGCGTGTACATTAAAAAAATCCTCAACTTAACCGTTGTTTTGTTTGCCTTTCTTTTCAGGTATATATCTGACGGTCTCAATGGCGGTTACTTCCATATCTGTCATTCTTACAGTCTTCATATTAAACCTTCACCACTGTGGACCGCATCAGAAGAAAGTCCCAAGCTGGCTCCGCATATTAGTACTCCATCACATCGCAACCGTATGCGGATTTAAATGTTGTCATCATACGCCCAAAGAGCGGCGCAAAATACCTATCATATACGAGACGAACTCTAATAACCACAGAGCGAATAACATCAGATCAGAACCGTCAGAAGTTTTCACAAAACTTGTTGGGCATGACCCAACGCAGGGCGTGAATGCTGTGCGATTTACTCCTGAATACAGCTCGCCGCGGAATTCAACACGAGATCTGAAAGATCCGTACGGGGATGGATTTGATGATGTGGACGAAAAACGACTGACTCCTTTGGAAGAAATATTGAAATATCTTAGAATTATGGTGATGAAGAAGGACGAGGATGATAACGAGGTTGATATCGTGAATGAGTGGCGTCACGTAGCGGCCGTAATGGACCGGGTGTTTTTCGTTGTATTCATGACTCTTATGACCCTTTCCACCACGACGTTACTTGTATTCATCCCTCTCGGTAGGCCTGATTATCATGAGCCATTAGACCGATGATACAGAAAGGAAAACTTAGGATGTTTATGCATTTGTGCCTTGGGATAAGCGGCCATGTTTTTTTGGGAGAGAAGATGGCGTCCTGTGTAACCGCCATCATGTGATCTACTGATCGATCGGTACTGCGCGGTGTCATGTTGCCAAACGGAATACCAATTAATGCATGAGTGATGGTTTTAAAATGGCTCAGCCATCGATTTGCCGTGATAGCCGATTCTGGATGAGGGATTGTCATTCACTGATTACTAATAATGTATTCATGGATTAATGCCTAGCTGCAGAGCATGTCAGATCGACTGGATTTATGAGAGATTTTTGGCCTAGAAAGCCCCGTTCAGATCGAAGCAGACCGCATTTTCGCAAATTTTAAAATGGGAGAGCATGGGATACGATTGTTCGTAGTGTCATTGTAACTGAGAACCACATGTAATTGGTCTCCGGGCGGTGCCCATTGTTACTTTAAAAACGGCCTCACTATTGCGCCTTGTACTCAAAAGTTCTGAAACACAATATAATGGTTATGGATATGTTCTTCTTTAAATGTGCACATTTTCTATCCACGGCCTGTGGATATGTAATTTAAATTTCTTCATCTCGTTGTTGCCGTTTTTTGCCTTTTGTGTCCTTTTTTCAAGGACAAAAAATCGACTTCACTAGTACGAAGCGTTCACGTTCGATTCAATTAAATTGATATGGCATGCAGTCGTGCTGTTTTTACCGATTACTGAAAATAACGAAGATTGCTCAGACAATCTACGATGAAGGCATCAAGCAGAGCGCTGAGATTGGACTCTATTCTCAAGGGAATTATTTGAATGGAGGACACATGATGATATAGAAATCCGTTGCATTGAGCATTTTTGAATAGTTTTTACCAATTATCTATTCAATGCAGCTGTGAAATAATTCTAGTTGTAAATTAACTGTGTCCACGTGATTTAGGGTAGTTTCGTCTGTCTGTAAAGATATTGCGACGAAGTAGCCCAAATCACATGACGACAAGACAAACACAGCTGTGGCTGCGGTAGTGCATACCCCTCCACGAAATGCAAGGAGGCGTTAATCAGAACCAGGGAGCAAAACCCATATGGGCGAACGGATACCAACTGCCCGACCACTACCTGCCGCAGCGACGGACGAAAAAGTGGACTATACGGCGGCGACGCAATCCAGGCTATGTTTGAATGGCGACGATGGGTAACAGTTACGATTCAAAAATGAACAACGACATTTAGTAAGTTGCCTTGGTATCGGGCCGACCTTGTGATCAATTTTCTACGGTTTGAAAGAAAAGTTAAGGTTATCGTGATTTTTATTAGGGCCACAACGTGCAATTAGTTGTGACAGCACAGTGATTTTTGTAAATACGTAATACGGTAAACACTTAGATTACTTTCAAAACGGAGACAAATCCTCCTGTCTACATGAATGTGCACGCGCTGTTTGCCTCGTATGACCATTTTTGTAATCTGCTGCCAACAGCAAATACAGCAGTCTAAGAGTTACACTGAAATGATGAGCTCCAAAAAACTCATAAGTAAACTTTTTTCATTAACGGACTGCTTGGCTAGCCCCTCTTACGCTGTATTCAGTATATATAAAGGGTGTAAATGGTAGATATGTAAATGAAGTCGAATTCTTATCAATATTATTGCTGTAAATTTGAGGAATAAAGACAAATTTATTAATGATTTTGCCTGAAAGTGTTCTCCATGGCAAAGCTGTGGTAAACGGTTGTGGCGGTAATTTGGCCTTATCTCTTGCAGTTAAGCCAAGTTAGTGACATGTTTGTTTTGTTCAACTGGGCCTAATGCAAGATCTGACAATGGGTAGGTTTTTGGTAGAAAGATTATAAAGCCATCTGCTACAGCGTCTAGCGTCTCACCACAAAAGCCTGTGAAAGCGGCAGAATCGTTGTGGCAAACCCCTCTGATAGATACATGACTTGATGCGATGCGTCCCAATCAACTGAAATGTTCCAACCACAAAAAATAGGAATAAACCAGGCATCCGATTGAGCCTTATCAGGAACATTTGCCGGTTTCTATGGGAACGACTATACTGGCGGTTTTACCCTTATAATGGCAATTTCGAAATGATCTCATGTCAGATTTTGGCCGTTTGGGAGCAAGTTATAAATCAGTTGCAGGCGATCATGGTGGAATTGCGCGGGGATATTGTATCAATCTTCTCCATTTGCACGTTCTGATCATTGGCCATGATTTGTTGTTGTCCCAGTATCATTGCGTCTTTTGGCCGGTTGGGGGTGGCGCGGGGAGGGGAGGCAGTCGCAGATTGAATACATGCTCAGCAGGTGTTCCTTTTGTATACAATTATACACGTATTTGCTATAAGCATGTGTCATTGGACCGCTGCAGAGATAATCTCATCAGCATGGGGGAACTGGCCGCCCAAATTGCAGATGACGTTATATATTTGCCTTCTACGCCATGAAAATCAGAGTGCCTCTATTTAGTCACCAACGAGATCGTTACATCCATGACCTACCAACACTAGAGTGAAACAAGAGAGCATCGTCATCCGATCACTAAGGCTCCGTCGTCGTGAGCGTCAAGTGCAATTTCGATTGGTTCCGCCGGAGCCGTTGCCCGACAAGAAAATGGAGAGTAATCCATTGACCGGGTCAGGGCTGGGGACTGATTGGTCCGGACAGAACTCTCAATACGTCAGTCTGCTATCTGATAACCATGTCCGACATTCATCCGGGTATTCCTCGAGGGAGCCATCATATATTGCTCTTATTGGCAAGTATATCAGCACTTGTGTCAATAATCTGTTAGCCCCTTTGGATTTAAAGAAGGTGGACAACTTGAAATACAGAACATCAGACTCCGATTTACCCAATGCTGGCATACTATCTAATTTGCACCTCCGACTGTTATGTAGAAAACACAAAAATACGCAGGGCCAATTTAAAACCTCGGCCTGGTTATTCAAAAGCACCCCCTTACTGCAAAAATAAACTGGACGAGTATAATAGCTTTGCTTGCGGTTACGTCAAGTATCTTCATAGACTTATGTTTTTCAGTTAAACCCACTCTTAGTAAGGCGACATACCTTATTTGGTATTTGGTAAGAGTTCCCCTGACACGCACAAGCATCCATCTACAACAATGATATGACGCGGTCACACGAGATTTAAATTCTAGCATCTCAATACAGCCGTTATAATGTCACGAGACGCGGTGGGACATCAAACCTTTGACAATTTTCAAATCAAATGTCAAGACTTCCTCTTGAGAAGCCACACTCTTTCTTCCAACACATGCGTGCTTCGCCAAGAATTTTAAACCCGCTTTGTAAATTTCCTCGACATCTCCGTGTCAAAGAAACCAGATGTTATGCTATTTAGATACCAATTTTAGTGATCAGTCGGATCAATATACGAAAAGGTAGCTATGATCCCTGAACATTTGATCAACATATTAGTCTCTGAGTAACTGAATTTGCCTACTTTAGCAAGCAATACTAATCAGATTCATTAGGCTATCAAAACATACTCTTCCTTATAATAACCCTTTAGTCCGCAAAGAATTGCACGCAATCATGGACTTTCATTTGACTTGTGACATGTTTGTATCAAACATGGCTCACGCACTGTCTCTTTATGTCCAAAACCCTAGAGCCTGCCTGTCCAATTATAGAAAAAGGTCCGGGCTTCAATATCATAACAACCTTTGAGAGTTCAAAATTTGTTTGACCGAAAGAAAAGACAAATAGAGGTGGTGAAGGTAAAGAAGTTAAAGTGGCCGACTCTCAATCCAAGCATATATAAGTAAACGCGAAGAAGGTAATGCTCACCCTAAACAGGTAACTCGTTTTGGGGTTTGCGATCTCGGAGCCCTGTGAGTTACGATGGGGAAATAGTATTTTGAATGTCACTTACAACCTTGTGTAACACCCAAGGGACGATCTATATAATCTACGATCAGAAATGTCATCAGTTCCTGCGGAGCAGAGGATGATCACGACAATACCTATACTATACGTATCAGTTGGCGATTGAACCTAATCCTGAGTTGTCTCGAAAAGCCATTTTCTGCAGGAAATCTTCCGAGGAAAGTAAACCTTTTGCACTCAGAGACACCCACGTAAGAAATGTGAGCCCTCCTTACTCACCAGACCAGCGTAAATCAGATTATCACCCACAGGCGACGTCAAACACGTCAAATTCAAATTCACCTCAGGCGCTCGCTAACTTAATTCTATTATTTTCTCAAATTGTCTTATTTTCTTCAGGCTGTTTGAAGCTTTTAGCAACCTCGAGCGTTCATCGATTGATTGTCGACAATATAAAGACTGTCATGTGGGCGATTGATAGTGTTCTCTAGTAAGGAAAGATGTCATCGATGTTGAGATATGGGTTTCCGTTTTTTCATGCCGGCAATATCGCTGAGTAGGTCTGCAGATTTGGCAAGTTCTAAGTACATGTAATAGCGATAATGGTTGTCAGAGCAGCGCGATGACTGCACGTTCTCCGTCTGAGATGAGCTGCACGTTGATGCAGCCTGCACTACATGTATATCAGGGAAATTTCCCATCTGATAAACACCACCACTCATATAATAACCATAAAAATATCAAATTCACCTATTCCTCTGAAGACATCCTATACTTGAACATTATGTAGAATATCCTCTGGACAATATCGTCAGTGGTGTCTGGATGAGTTCTGGATGAGTTCGGTTGGTTTAGGCAGTTCTGAACTGTAAATCTGAAACTCGGGTATTGTCAAGCGCTACTCTCTGTTGTCCATACTTTCACCGACAGACTCTCCGTGCTGTGATTGCAAATGCAAGGCATATCCCCCGGCGTATTCACGCCACCCGCAAAACAATCCACCCCATTTTAGAATCAAGCTTGGCAAAGCCTTGGTTTGACAGCGCTATTACCAAGGCCATAAATCCAAGTTGCATCCGATGATAATGATGAACGAGACAATGATGAAGGTGATGGACGACCGAAATTCTCATTCCCATGACTACAAATTATGCATTCCTGATAAATGTTTAAAGATTCACTGATCTGATCGATTGTTTTGCTGAATGGCTTTTTCGCTGATCCCTGCCTTGTTGCATACAAGCATTTACCGGATTGCGATGATCATCCGTCGTCATGTTGGAGCCGAATTTTTCACAAAAAAGCAACATCTGTGGATGATTTTATTGATCATCCGCCGATCAGATTGTTAGGCAAATGTAGCATGATGGCAAATCTGCATTTAAAAAAAAAAACCCGACACATTTCAGTTGATAATAGTATAATTTGAAATGCTGTAACACATATCTGTTTTTGGGGACGAGTCCTGTCCATCAGTGAACTCAAGGCAACTTTAAACTACATTATTTGTATCTGCTGAAACTTATATACAGTACATGTACTTGACAGACATCCAACTGGAAATGAGACTCAATCATAGCGGAATCGGTTTTCCTTTCGTCCTGGCTGTGTTGCACAAAACGTGTGCTGATGATTGCCCATCCATCGATATATTGGAGACGCTGTTCAATAAAAAATCAAAAATCTGGGGACGATTTATTGATCAGAGTTTTTCCATTCAATGTTGCATAACAGTGGCAGAGCTAGTGATCACCATTTCACCAGAATTCATTATAATAAAAGTATACATGACACGATGCCATTATGTTTCCCGATAACAAGGATGGCCACCTCTTTGTCTGTACGCTATACAAGAAACCATCGCTTGAAGTATCATCAACTAATGGTTTCTCCTCCCAGTGGAATGGACAAGCGTTTCTTTATCAATTCCTCTGCCATTACCGCCAATCTAATGGCCAGTTACGAGAGCTTGTGGGCCAATTAAACTTCATCAGAAGACCACTGCCCCAGACATTGCCTTCGTTGATAAGTTAAGCGTAAGCGATGTCATGTACATGGACGTTTAATGATGCTTGTTTATGATCAATTCTATTCTGCCGCAGTATTGGATTTTGCAATATTTGTACTAACACTGAATGTTTCTGTGCCGCATTTTATTTGAGTGTAATCATTTTTGTAGAACGATCACCAGACTCTATCGTGATGGCATAGTCACGCCAAGTTCGCTCTGTTAACTAAAGGCAGGCTATAAAAATGGGGAATCTAAATCTACAAGTAGTGATAATTTAACTCTGAATTCCAGCAGAGCAGGCAAAAATACTTCCACACTGAGGCATCATTATGAGTCGGGATGAATTCTGGTATTTTTGATGTATCCTTTTATTGGTGTTTTATAAATTATTGTTTACATCCAGAGCAAGAGATGGAATCCAGGAAGTAGATCAAAGCCAATATATATCATGCTCAATCATCACACAGCTGTGTGAATATCATGGTAATTGAATGAAAACAAAATTTGGCACGCTGATGGCCCTTCTGATGCCAATTAGTCTGGGACCTCATGAAGCCTTAAGTATCATTGGTGTCCATTTAACATCAAAGATGGAATGTGCAGGCATATCAAAGTAAATAGTATCTCAGTAAGAACTTTGTGGAAATGTATAATTGGAAGAAAACAAACTTTGCAAGCCTAACCCTTTTGATGCTGATCAGTGGAGCTTCACATATTTGCCTGGTCAATTACGCCTTATTGGCCATACGTAACCGCCATCGAAATGGCCATGATCGCCAGGATGATTGAGTTGCCTTTGGCACCCTTTATAGTATGACAGTAATAACCCCGGTTTTAATATCAAGTTTGTAGATGTGGTACATTAACACTGTATCATTTACTGGGCGATTATTGCATTTACAAAGATGAGTTATCTTTCCGAGGATGCACTTTTATTGCCAGTGCTGATGCGAGAAGGAATTTATGGGCAACTGCTTCCGCAACTGGCCACTGAATTTAATAATGAGTTTGATAAATGTTATCAATGTTATTGTGTAGACTGATATACAAATACTATAAACCGCGTTTAAGCGATTGAGTGCAAAATATTAGCACTACGGATATTTTATTTTTTTCTCATCTGACCCGCAAGAAAATATAATGAAAATAAACTGCATTGGACATTAAGACGAAAAAAATGCCCCGGTACGTATGCATGGAACGGCAAGCAACCCTATCGTCTTTATACCGGTAAATCTTTGGCAAGGAGGATCGGGTTTCCTACTCATTGTGCCTCATGATGAAATTCAAATGGCATGGGGGTCTCAACTTGAAAACGCTGTAGGTTGCGTTTCACTATTTTTCATTTCCCGACCCCGAAGGAGCAGGTACTCGCCAGGCATCATGATTTCAGTATAGGTTTGCTGCGCTTCGTTCACAGAGAGCCGCGCCTATACCTTGCGTATGCAACCGACTGTTGACCAGTTGCATAGTTTTGATGCTATACATTGTTATACGTGAGTAGGTCGTTTTAACAGTCAATGATCGCTCCCAATATAACCACGGCCCTAGGGCATATACATGTAGGCTGTGAAGTATGAATAGGAAAAGAAACCTTGGAACCATTTCGTTGGTTTCGTTCCGTTGCTCGAAGTCAAGTAAACCAACCATAGCCGCTTACCGCCGGCAGTTACGCGTCCCCACCTAAATCCCAGCAAATGAGATGGGTAATCGGTCTGCCTCCAATCTATAATAGACATCGATTCTCCTCTGCAGTATCTGTAATCACAAATGAATGTCATTATTATACTGATTTGGTGGAGTTGTGATCCCATAATGGAAGGGATTGTGAGAATGTTTCGCCGGCGTAGCCTATTCATTCACTGTGTCTGTGTGTAGGAATTCGGTCTGTGCATGCATCCGGTACAGCCCTTTTCCATTCGATGCAATCGTGACGTTCATTTACACTCGCTCCACTCTAAGTATCACAACTGAGTACTGTAGGTTTTGACCGCGGAAGAATGGAACATTAATACACTGTGATATTCCAAATTTTAGTATCATGCTTTGTCGCTACGAAGTATCGAGCCAGTCCACGCCGATGCGACTGATTATTATGCATTGGAGCGGCTGGTTCGATCCGAGGACTGCATACTAACATTTTGCATCTTCCTTGAGTAACTGGTTGGACAATGTTCTATATAAATCAGACTCGTGGTCACGCGGTACGGAATAGACTATTGGTTTTCAAGCTGAGTTTCGGACTGAGGTTGAAACTGACCAACAAAAGGATTTTTGTATATCGGCCTTGTGGAATGTGGAATATATTTTGCAGACGTTCATTTTACCAGTCTATTGCTGACTGTATTTTTTTAGACAACATACAATGTAGTCTGTACCTTTCGCAACTTGTCAATACATTTGCCCAATTAACCTCAACGGATATATGATTAGAAGCTCAACAGCTCCTAACACTGACGAGGACTGACGTATTTTCTGGAAAATTGACACTCTTGTCCTCGTAATGGTCATTCTGACCACGGCTTCAGAACTATTAGCGACAAACTCTAAATAATTTAAGCTACCTAACTGCTAATGGACTCGGTTCTGACACCCAATGCATTGGTTCTCGAGATATTTGACAAAACACGCCTGCTCAGTCTCCAGTGTGGAGTTAAGAAAACGACTTCACTTTCTCAAGGAGAAGTAGGGTTAGCAATAGGTTATGACTGCTGTGAGTACCCTCAACTGCGTACCGAAGCATGTACTGGCCCATTTACGACGTCGGTTGGGCCCTCATTTGTGACCACTGCGTGCCGAAAGATGTACTTACTGACTCTCGTGACATATCAGTAAACCGTATTGTGACCACGAAATGATGTGAACAACATACACACGATCACACGTGCACCCTATCGGTTCAATTGTGGTCAGGTGACCTCTTCGTTTTGTCTTAGCGGATGAATATCATTGTTTGTAATGCCTCGCGGATGCCATAGATCATATCACGGCGCGTTCACCCGTGCATTCACCTTGATTACACTGTTCGTCCATCGTATCCATCCCCTGTACACCCATCCCACCTTTTGCCAATTGAATTCCCTTACCATCTCGAGCATGAAAGAACGGATATTAAAGCTGATCCACTTTGACTAGAGAAACCCTTGACTGTCAACAGGTTGGGATTGCTGATGTCAAGCGAGGCATCGTGGAGCCCAAATGAAAACAGGCTAATGCTTCGGTTGCTCGTGTCATCTCGATATCGTCTAATGTCTAGTATCGAAGAGAGCGAATCGTTTTTACTTTACATGAACAAACCGTTACTCAATCAGGTGACTCTTTTAGCTCATCTTCAAGATTGCTCGAACATCGCAGCCATCGATATTGTATGAAGAACTATAAACCATTGGTTCATATAATATTGCAAAACAGGATCGATAGTAAAGTAAACATCAATTCGAACGAAATGCTTATTCGACAATTTACATGAAATAGTCATTTGCTGAGACTTTGATCTCTGTGCGAAATGCCCTGCTTATATTCTGAGTATGGCAAAGACACTAAGCAAAACATTAGCTTTATCGAAATTCATTATTTGCGCAAAGAAACATCTGTTCCTCATGGGTAGAAAAACATGTACAACGTGTAGCTAACAACGAAGAAGAAGACATTTTTTTCTGTGAAATCAACCAGACATGGCAAACGATTCGTGATCTTATCCAATAAATAAGTGAGTGTGGCCTTTCAACATTTCATGCCACATGTATCGCGTGCTTCATGCTAGAATAGGTTCTAATCAAGATGTTTCGGTAAATATTGCAATTTTCAAATCCAGGCACGGATATTTATTTACGCACATGGTTAGTGGTCGGTAGTTTAAAAAAAAATTATTCATGTAGTTTAACTTGTATTGAGACTGTGCTCCAGTGTTGTTTAAAATATCGGATTAAAAAAAAAACTATTGAAAATACAGTATGTTGTTTTACGGACGATCAGATGTTGACATAAAATACCTATTGGATTTCTGATTGCATTAATTTTTCATTGATGGCCGTCCAAGTGACACACACATTTGAGTTGGTTATCGTGTGAAATTGTCAAGAACAATTGTAGCAGGAGGACAAGAATGATCGGGCAGTTTTGGCTGGTGACATTTTCGACCACGACAATTTAATCAAGTCTTGTAGTTAGCTGTTGACTTCGTTTATGAATTTTTCCCTAGGTTCTGTCATGAGCTTACTTCCTGTCAATGGTAGCATATTACCCTATCCCACCTTAACCCTCAAAGTATTGACATTACTGAGCTTCCAGAGAACGCACGGAGGCTACGGCGGCAATACCGCCGGAAGGTCAGTATGACCCTATCCGTGCCTTGATGTTAGCAGTACACAACTACCCAGCCGCGGTATCGCTGATTGGATTTTACCGCCGTATTCCCTGATTACATCTCACCAATTACAATAACCTGTCTACGCCATTGTAAACATGTCGTGGTAAATTGTCTATTGAGATATGTTCAGTAGACCATCGCCAGAGCAATGTATATTTGCTCCTGTCCCCTCAGTTAATATTTGGCTAAACAATCAGCATAGTCAGTCATTCCCAGCTTTTCCAGTTCTACTCTCTTCAGCGTATTCACTTGGCTTGTAATATACCCTTTTAGTACACCATCATATTATTGTATCGAAGATGATCAAGGTCCTGATTGAATTGTACATTTTCAAAAATAAAGGATATTAGGGTGAAATTTTTTGGCGAACACGAATAATGCAGGCGTATCATAAGAGTTATATCCAGTGGAAGCAAGTCAACACATTTTGGTTCAGTGAACTTTTCCGGCAATATCAGGTTGGCAAAGATAGGACGCTAGTAGCATGAAGATAAAAAATGTCGGGAAAAACACTTACGTGTTACATGAATATCCTCAAGGAATCAAGAAAATCAAGAAAAAAAATCAAGTGTATAGATTAAAAAGTTAAGCACAATTTATACTTGCTGAAATGTACTCAGGCTAGCTATTATTTCAGCGATTCTTTATCTCGACATATCATGGGTTAACAATCACGAATCGGTCTGCTCATTTCCAGTTAGGAGGAAGTGACCGGAGACCGCGATAAATCAAGATATGTTATATCAACCGTCAGGGGACTTCCAATCGAAATCACATCCAGAAGTTGTTTGCGGTAGTCGCTATTCGCTTCCTTCAGGCGCTGTTCGATAGGCGGGATTCACTTTATAACTGATCAGCTTTCATCGTCTTAATTTGGTGCACCATCCATGAATGTCGCCATATACCTCGGGCACCCTGTGTCTACATTCGATGATCATCACAACTAACTCAATTTCTCCTCTTTCAACATTATCGACTCGAAAAACATTGCGCATGAGGCAAATTGCAGATTGAATGGATGCAGAAGAAGTCAGTAATGTAATTTGTACTTCGTATGTGCGCCACAAGTGCAATCCACGCTCGCCGTATTTTGTTACGTGTTTTGTAATGAAATGTAACGAAATGATCACTGCCCTGTTAGGAAGTAAATGTCTATCACGAAGCATTCATCTGTTTCTTAGCTGGAATGGTATTGATTTCGTTGTTATCACGTTTATATACGTTGCATTATATTGAATCTCGAATGCGAGACTTCGAAGATGACATCATGCACTATCACAATGCAGTGGTCAAATCAAAACAAAAACCGACGCTAAACCGACACTAGATTAGTGATGGACCCTGGCGGTAGCCGCCGTATGCAAAGGTCGAAGAAATAACCGCTGCAAGGATACATGCAGGTCTGTAGTCCTCCAAGCCAATGGAAGGAGTGGTGACGACACCATGCACGTGATGAAGAGCCACGTTTACTGTTCAGAAAAGTTGAGGGCCAATTGATATTGCATGGGAGTATGGCAGCGGCCGTAATGTTTGCTTAAAAATCCTCCTGAGGGCTCTTTCGTTTGATGATGAAGTCATGATGTGGAAGATATTGCCTCTGATTCTCACTCGTGGTTTGATTATCACATTAATTTGCCATTGCGCCGATGATAAAGGATTATCTGAATGAAAGCTAACAGTGTTACGAATACAGCGTTACTGGATGGCGATAACCAAGCTTGATCATCAAATTCGAGCCAAGATGTGAAAACACATTCGGTGTCATGTTTAGTTGACTTGTCGAGTCAGGTATTGGTGCGTGTAATCCGTCCGTGTTTGACTGACCGGTGGACCGAATAAATGACTTCTCAACCAGCACTCATTGTGTCAGATCGCCTAATCCTTTGTTAAATATACAGTATACTGTAATGGTCATTTGTCGTGTTATGCTATGGGGCGGCGTGCAGTGTACTCTGACCGCTGACTTGTGCACGGAATAATCATTTCTCGACTGGCTTTCTTGGTGTTCGCCTGCATGTGTGACTGTCCAGTGTATATCCCATTCACTCGGGCAGGGACATATCGAGCCTACATTTCTCAAAATTGAGCTGTAGCTCCTGCATGTGTGACTGTCCGTTGTGGATTCCACTCACTCGGGCAGGGACATATCGAGCCTACATTTCTCAAAATTGAGCTGTAGCTCCTGCATGTGTGACTGTCCGGTGTGGATTCCATTCACTCGGGCAGGGTCATATCGGGCCTACACATTTCTCAACATTCACCTGTTATTGTACTTGTTGTTATAGATTGTCTGATATTGTAAAATTTGTTGCAAATAAAATCATCTCAGGTTGTGAAATGTTGTCTGTTTTGGTTATTACTCCCTTTTTCAATAAACAACATACTAATGTATACTAACATTGCCAGGTAAGTATTAAAAATACAACTTACTAGAATATTTATTTCGTTGTTGTCATTATTTCATAATGAACAGATGCTGTTTCTGCAACGAAAGAAAATGTTATCTTTGTCGAGACACCTGCTTCCAAGCCTTGGGTCTTACTCGACGGATACAATTGCTTTTTGATCACCTCGACTCAACAAACAGAAACTAACTCCTCGCACAGAAAGAAACCCTAAAATTATTGAAGCTCTGTTCATCTCAATCATAAGCTCTTAATTACTTAAAATTCATTGGAGTAAAAGCAAAACGCACCAAAGTTAGACTACGAGTCATCATAAATATATACTTGCATGGAAACTTTGATGTCGTTTTCGTCTATGATTCGTGACTATTTGAATATTCAATCTAAAGGTCTAGCGATACATATCAAAGTGGCGTGACTGACTTTTTAAATTACTCTCTACATGATTAGGTTATGATTTATGTCCGTTTTAAGGAGTCTTTAGTGGCGAGGGGAAGTTTGATGTTGACTTCTGATGAAAAAGATAAATTTAATCGCGCAATATCAGAATTAAACTCGTATGTTGCTGGTTAAGTTGGTGGTTTCAATCAAGTGAATTATTTTTAAATGTTTTCTACCCGATAATATTTTGAGGCCTGCCTTAATTCATCGCCAGTAGTGCGGATTTGCATTTGTAGTTTGGTTGTTGAAACTATTTTAAAGCCAAAATGAATTAAATTGAAACGAATTATACATGCACTTGCATGTATTTACGATTTTTATTCCTTGTGAAAAGATTGGCAAAGAATTTAGGCTGTAAAACTTTGAATTTGACAGGTTCCCATAATGCAAATCCGAGATTCGTTTTAATTCCTCAAAAATATTTGTTAAGATATTGAATGGTGTGCTTAAGGAGTTGTTGGGTGACAAAATATTTGTACATGTAATTTGGTATGTGTACGTAATGACGTGATTGCTGTGTCAAATACGACATTAATACAGGTTAGATTCCGTGTTATCTGGTATAAAATTTGCCAACAAACTGAGAAAAAAAACTCGTGAATTTATTGCCTTGTGGCAAGTACCTTGTAACTTCTCGTTATCATACAATGTAACAACCTTACTTTTTCTGAAGTCGAGATGCATCCATATATACTTTTATTTTCATATATCACAGCGGCAATTTATGGTATTTTATCCAAAAAGTAGTCAAGACTCATTTATGGCCTATCCTTTTTCACAACCTGTATTCTTTAGCGCGGGTATCATTTCATTCAAGTCGCACTACAACGATAGCTCTTTGCTCATTTGTTTAACCTTTTGTATATATCGCATTTCGCTGATACTCATAGGGTTAAGACACATAATGTAACATGACGAATATGCGACTAACGGGATATCACGGTTTTGTGCTCCATGTCAAATTCGAATGTATTTATTGTAAAGCTGTATTATAGGCCGATTATCTCATACAAATCGAGGTCCGTTGTTGGGGTAACCTGCAGCTAAGGCCCTCTTGAAAATTCATGGTCGCGTCAGTAATGGGATTAGAGAATGGTTTTTATGATAATCCATGGCTGATGTCGTCGACCTACTTTAAGAATACTGCACCACACTTCGAGAAATACTTACACCACAGTGACTAACAATGTACATTCGTGGCGATATTGACGTAAAAGCGAAGTGATTTGATAGTAATTCAACTAACTACTATATAATATTTCTCATTTCGATTTGGCTAAAAAGTATTGGCATGTATCTTACACTAAATATCACTAGTCTCTAATATTTCCATTGTACATTATAGTTCATATTGTGTTAACACAGATGCAATCTCAGCCGCTGATAAAACAGATAAATGGATACGGCGAAACGCCAGGAGCTCGTACCACGTGATCACCCGTTAACAGATTGCAAGGGAAGTCTCATCCTAAGACAGCAAGCCAGGCTCAACCTCAAGTTTGCCCAACGCACCGATCAATAGACACATTTATTATAGCTATGGATGCGAGTTTAACAATTCCTTCGTAACGAGTCCGTACGTGATTCTTGTACAATTGTTTAGGGTAACTTGTCACAGCAGTGGCGGCTCGCACGGAACCCTTTAATTACCGGACAAGCGCATGTCGGAACGGCTATCGCCAATGTCCACAGTAGGCCTAGTTGGCGTAATTAGTAGGTATAAAGCGGATCAAGTTTAAGTCAAAGGAGTAGGGGGCCTTATTATATGACTTGTGGCAAGTTAAGGAAGGCTTAGATCGTTTCTCAAATGTGCAAAAGTTCGTGGATGTAAATGAGTTTCGGAGTTAACAAGGAATATATCGTACTGATAAGTGAAGCATTGATACCTAGGAGGTTCTTTGTGAGGATATGCCAATTGGTAAGTAAAAGTTTTATTAGTGAAAAATAGATGTTATCTTCAATATGTATGACAAACATGGTACAAGCTAGTTGGGTACATGTATAAGTGCGCCGCGGCTGATGATATTCGAAGTTGCAGGTGTTATTCTGCGTGTTTGTCAACATTATTTCTCCCTAAAATAATATAAAAAACAAATTTTACTCTCTGCGAAGAGAAAGTGGCTATTTGAGAAGGGCTATTTGTCCACGCATAGTACATGTACATGTCATCGGGTCAATCTTCTCAAGAACGTCCCAACAACAGTTTCTTTACCAAACAGAATGAAAGGATTTTTTCCGTACCTGCATCTTCATTTTGATAATGGCCTTTCATACTACGATAATGGAATTTGCTTTCAAGGAGCATGCTTGCGTTAGATGGAACTAATGGCAGCCATTTCGGTGATTGGGTGTCGGAATAACCTGAGACAGCACTCAACGGAAAGAAAAATACAAAACGCTTGCTACCATACCGAGTGAGTTATTGTTTGTTTGTAGCAACCGTCTGCCGCTCTGATAACCAGACAACGCCACGCCTGTTCTAAGATGCTAACGATTTAAAACATCCAGGCCCAGATCAGGCTAGATCGTTTGTTCAACACTTGTTTAGGTAAACAAGAAGATTAGTATGGTCAGACCATGATAATACTATCTCGAACTTATGGATGGATAAAATTACTTTGAATACGCTTCATATATTCAAAAACTTCTTCAATACTGTTTTCTGTATTTTCTATTTAATACATATATTTTCGGTCGTTACAATTACTCCTCAAGTTACACGTCTATTTAAAGCTACTAACTGTCAAAGGTTGTGAAGTATGGCCAAGAAGTCAATTTAAGCATCACACCGACCAATTGAGATATCTGAAACGGTTCCTCTTTTTTCGAATAGATACGAACCACATACGGACACAGGCTAAAGTACGTATGCCCTGTGACGCCATAACATTATTATGCCCTAGTTACTCTAAGATTACGCACATTTATTAGATCTTTATGAATGTTATACGGGACCCCATATGGACCTTCTTTGTATGGATTTTTATCTTCGACAGCTCAAGGTTTTTGCTACGCTGGTTATTTATACAACGCGCTTGGTACTTGTGTAAACAGGCTATTTCATGTTTCAGAATACACCGATGCGCTGATAACTCTGAATACACTAACCAGTACGTAGGCCCACGGGCCAAGGGCATGCTGGCCTTAGGCTACACGAGGCAGATGTTACAATCTACGTTCACGACTGGGTAGGCCTCAATGAATAATTAATTCTGAGACGCCATAAACACATTATCACGAAGCTCCTAAAGGCAGGGAATCGAGGTAGCTTAGTACTTATTCATAATGCAATAACGCATAAGGGTCTTGAAAGAAGATTTAATGAAAATAGAATTGTATACTCTCGTCATAGACACAATTCTAAAACAAATCCATTACAACCGATCGAATCCCAATTGACTTCTACTATACAGTCAGTTGGCCGCGCCCCCGTTCGCAGCGCCAAAAGAGCGTTTCTCTCTGCGTTGCGCTGCTACTGTCACCTATCGGTACAAATTTGATACTAATTCGCGCCATATTTGTGGCAGAGACTAAAACCTCTGTAGCATGCACGACTGTTCGGGGAGAGCGATTGATCAAAGATGGCGAAATTGTTAGTTATTGAAAGAAAAAATTGGTGTTTATTTCATCAAATTCCAAGCAAAATCAACCGAGTTTGATCAATTTTTCGAAATATGATATTTTCGCAATCTTCGCTGAACATACCTTACTCAAAGATATTTTCCAGCTTTGCGGCGATATTTGGTAAATTGATTTTTTGCGAAGTGGTTGACCAATCCTAAATGAATTCATATCTTTTAAAACATTTGAGCACCCGGTTTCCTAAATATTTCTTTTTTGGCACTTAATTTGGTGATTTTTCGAAGAAATCTCATTAATATTTATGACGTTTTGGATCACGTGATGTTAATCAAGCCGTTTTTCGCGGCAATTGCGTGCACGACGCGATATTGTAAAAATATTTTAATGCACAGCGTGTCTCAAAAAAATTGTGGTTAAAAGTGAGAATGGCATGATGGTAGCCTGTTTGAGTTCTGTTGATGAATATGCTTAGTCTGACTATAATTTCTACAACTTGTGGCCAAATGACCAGATGATTTTGAGCCTTTTGATAAAGCTACTGGTAGAATAGTCGTCAGAAATGTCAGAGCGACAGTGACTGAGTGAGTGTTATGTTATTGTTATGTTATGAGACTGGAGGTATGTCATGTGTTCCACCATATCGTCATTGATATTGTATTATTGACCAGGAATACTATCGATTTGTGTGGATGTGCTCAAACAGTAAAGCATGAGCCATGATGCTTCACTTCCGAAAAGATCCAGGTGACTGAGATGTCTACTACTACTGTTGGGCAATCCGGCTGATTCTTCAGAAATTTCTCTGTATATCCTCTGTGAAAATAAACTTTCTCATAATGATATATCTTTTGTTTGTTTGGTAATTTTAGTTGCCTATGTTTAGGCACTTTTTTGCCAGATTTGCCTGTAAAAGGCTGCCATAGTTCAGGAAAAGAAATCATATACACATTACAATGTGGATCTTCACGGTCCAAAACACCAGGGCCTACTAGGTGACATGGCTCAATAATAGGCATTGTCTGGTAATTTTGGACGACCTTTGGGTGGATAGTTTATTTTCCCTGACCCTGGCCTGGGTCTGAACGGGCTTCCAAGCCATCAATGATGCTTATAAAGCCGGGAATAGCCTCATCAGTACCCCCACAAGAGTTATTTTGTGCCAGACATCGCGCACAGAACTTGCCATCATCTCATTTTTAGAGTTGCTGTATCAGTAAAAGATAATACCAAAAAGCTGATAAAGTATGTAATTTGAGCAGCATGACCAATGCCAGTGTTAAAGGTGTAAACTTAACCTATTACAGGACATCTTCCTGCAAGATTGTGATTGGTTTAACTTGAAGTTTGTCATCAATTTGACTGTTGTAATTGTACATCCAGGCTGTTGTCATTCAGGAAAAATCTGCTTTATCTTTCAGCTAATACTTTCACTTCTCCAGTCAATCGGGTTTGATGAACATGTCAAGCTGTTGAATGGTGTAAACAATCATTAGCAAATAACGTCACGAATGAAAATAAGTTTGATTCCTTCCACTTGAAAAGTTCAACAGCACCACTTGCAAAAATTTGAATTTAGCATTGTGTTTTACACCCTTCAACAATTGACTGTCTGTTTGTTATTGGTGTTCTTGTTTCAATGTTAGCGTTTCACTGTTAAAGAGTTTCAAGATGCAGAAGAGAGGATTAGTTATCTTTAATGTTAAGTTTCTTCTTTGCATCATTTTGTCATTAAATTTGGGCAATGGTGGTCTCATGAAAGGAGGGATGGGACGGCAGGATGGGCTATTGGACAAGTTTTCATAATCAGTATTCTAGAACACGTTTTGTAGCGATGGTGGCGATCCTAGTGTTCGGGCCTCTTCGGCTCAACTTCGGATGTGGTCGGAACCTAAATCCGGCTGCAACATTTTCTGACAAAAATCAGAGGCAACTTAAACGTATTTTCTAGCCGTGCGGCAGAAATAATCATTTTTACTATCGTGTTATTCAGTCAAAGATACATATAACAATAAATATCAGTCATTACTTCTGAGCACGCGCGATGTTTTTGATGAGTTAGGTGCATTTATTCAACAAAATTACGTGAAAAAATTGCAAATTTTCGGGCGACGACCGCTGTTCAAAGTCACGTAAACAGCAAACCTCAGGACTTTTTACACTTTTTTCTTAATGAAACTACTAATTAATGTTTCATCTAGAATAATATCTTCCGTTTACATGTCATTCAGAAAGATTTTGGCAAGTTTAGGATCGATTTCCGACTTCATATTTTTCACGCCTAAATGTACGCGATAATGAGCTCGTAATGATATGCAGTGACGTCATAGCGCAGAGAGAATTACGCGGAAATGGGGCCGCGGCCAACTGACTGTATACACCTTCAGCATGTTCCCGACCACAGCACGAGCAACCTCGTCAGACCAAAAAGCTTCACGGCGCTATTATTTTGTCATGGTATCAGAGTATTTAAAGAGTAGGACGTCTTATGGCCTTTTCGTGTTTTTTTTGCGAAGGAAGTAATTTGCGTGACTCGATTAGTTATGGGCGTAAAACGCTCGATACTGATAGGTCGATCTTGCGGATCAAAGCTTTAGTCCGAATACACACTCAACCATTAGCCAATCTGAGTTTTTTGCAGCAACGTTACATGGGTTTATGAATGGCGTGCAAAAGACATTCGCATGTCTCGGTTCGGAAAATGGTGAGAGTCTTCATCACAATGGCTTTGCAAGAGAATACGGCTATGACTTTACTGCAATACCATTCATACATTTCTAACATATCCTTATTTGTAAGGGGCATGGTGGAATATGTTACTGTAAAAAAGTCTGAATAGACAGCCTATTCTTTGACTTTTCATCATCACGCAAAGATCCGTCATCAAATGATATAAGAGCAATATTGCCCAAAGGCCTTGATTAATTCTAACAACATCCTACAACCAATCTCACAAAATTTGCATATCTCTTGCTGTCATCGCAATGATTTACACAGTTATCTTATGAGCAATATGGCGCAGCAAAGTGTGCAACATGAATAACATTACTTAGTGGTACAATAAATGCAATAAAGGCAAAAGTCCATCTTGTTGTTTGAATTGTTGTCATACTGAACAAAGTTGATGTCAGCGACTGTTTTTCTTGCTTTGATGTATGTGTCCGGGAGCAGTGTCGTTCATGGCTGTCATTTTGACATTATTGTTCTTACCAAATTTCTTTGTTGTACCATATTCACCCGAGTCGGATCGAAGTCGCTCTTGAGACGTAGGACACGTATATGTCTATTCCGCGTCCGACTGATCATCGAAGACATTTTCGTGAAAGGGCAATCTTCGTTCAAATCAGCATTTTCAGTCAAGAGCTCTTATATTCGTTTAGCATTTAGCTATTCATTGGGTTGTTTGCTCTCCGATATAGGATGTCGAAGACAACAGACATATGGAGGCTGTGCTATTCTTAGTCATTTGTACTATCAGCATTACTAAGTCGTCTCTCCTATACATTTCCTGGACGCGTGACTACAGATCCGCCGCAATTTCCGAACTATTAACTGAGCCACAAATTCGTTTAGTATAAGTTTCTGGCTCTAGGTGTTGATCAAGTCAGGAGCATCGTGACGAAAGGTTTCTTTCTTCAAAACATGACCTATTGGTACTTTTCTATTACATTTTCCCCAAAATGCCGCGCCTCGATAGCCTGCAGAGTATTGCTGACATTTCTCTGTAACGGAAGCTTGGGAATAGTCAGGCAGTAATTGAGTTTCCGTAATCTGATTGGATGTAATGATTCCTTTGCGTTGTGTGGTTTCTCAACTAGTCATCATTTTCACATTGTAAAAGATTGATGTGATTTGCGATGACACCGATACTGTGTAAGGAAGACCTCTTGTAGGCAACTGTGCTTGTTGGCGAAAATACGATTTCGGAGATTTGACACCTTATTTCAGTTGTGAACGCAGAGTTCATCGTGGCGGCCATTAGCCCTCAGAGAGTGGTCTCGGCTGGTATTTTACTGAGATGTGGTATATCACTGATTTGTTATGACGGGCGCGGTTGGCTCGACCCACCCAACATAGTCACCAGCAGGTCAAGATGGCGACAGGCCAATCGTAACGATGGATATCTTAATCCAAACTCAGTAGACTTAAGATACATGTAACATAATTACAAAATACATGTATATATTTGTGCTCTATTATCTTAGAACTCTGGAGGCACGCTTAATTCGTTTTGGCCTCATGGTCCTCAAAGTTTCTTTTCATGTTGGGGACTGGATGTCTTGCTTATACCAGCATAAGAAATATTGAAAGTTTGTTTGAAGCAGTTCATGCCACCAGACCATGGCGTGTGATGAAATAAAAACTTTCTCACAAAAGAGGAAATCTCATTTGTTGGTTATTCTCTGCAGGTCCCACCAATTAGAGTGGTTGTCAGTGAGGGTGATTGCACGACTCCTTTTTTGAAGAGGAGGAATATCAAGCATACGAATGCAGTTAATCCAGGAAACACCTTTCCCAAGAGTGTCTGTTTTCCTATCTCTGCAAAATTCAGTCAAGTGAAGAAGTGCTTATTGACCGAAAATTGACACATGGTTCTATCATATGCGATGAATATTAAGATCTGCCTATTTGAAAATGGATCGAGTTATCAAAACTACACCAACTTATTTTCCACTTTAAGTTCGAATATGTTTAAAAATTGATGGTCTTACATGTATGCAAGATTCAAGAAGGCAGCAGCGCTGTATTAGCAAAGCTTACTACCAGCTACTTGTACTAATCACTCATATGTAATGGAAATCGTATCGGGATTTTCGACTTTGGTTAGTAATGCAAGCAATTATTTACAAGAACAGATAAACTGTTGCATAATACCGTTGATTTGAAATGGCTGAACTTTCTATGATGATCAAGTGATTGAACACGAAAGATTACAAGGAAAGATTAGCCTGGACATAGCAAACTTCCCGTTCTTGTCCCAGTTTATTTCCACGGTAACTTGTAATTGTCTACTTCTCTACCTTTCTCTGCTCAGCTGCTGTAATAATGATTTTATCCCATCACATTAATTTACAAAGCAGTAAGCACAATTTACGATCAGTTTTAATGAAAACGAACCCGAGACGAATTTGCGATAAACAGCTGTGACTGTGGATCCTTCGCTTCGATAATCCTGCAATTAAAATGGTCGATTCCCGGTAGAAGGATATAATTACGTCTATGGCGTTATGTTACAGGCCGAAGCCTGGGTGACTGGTTCATCGCCCCTGGCCTGTATTGCTACAAGCAACATGTCGGATGAATCTTAGAGTAACCAGACTACAGATTTGAAGTTGAAATAAAACCTTGACATATTATTTCCAAATACAATGTAGCAACAGATCTCTTCGAGTTGACTTGAGAACATTCTGAGTACTAATTTTCAATTTCAGCTCGGCTAAACTGATGATGATAACGAGACTAACCGAATGCGCTAAAATGTTTCAATTGCCCCCAACCATTTCATTAACCTATCATGTAATTGAATATGGCCAACTACAATGAAGTACTGATTTAACATTTTAGATAAAAGGCCGTGTAAACAGTCTATTTGCAACATCTGTCAATGAAATGGACAACACTCTCATAATATTAGTGTTGTGCTCTGTAACATTAGCCTAAGTTAACAATTATTGGCGATTTCCTCACAAATAGTTCCTTCGTTTTTCGAATAATATTCAATTTTAGCAAACAAGAAGGTTTAATCACATTGTGTCTAATCAATTGATTGGTAAACATACACTCGGAAATTTATAAAGCAGCGTGGAAACAATACCCGTAAATAAAGGGCTAGCCAGATTGATCATTCAATTACTTAATGTATGTTGTGTTTTCACAGTTCTTTAAGCAAAAACCATAGAGTTCAGTATTCTCTTTCATCACAGCTATGTGATGAGTGCGAATGATAAGAAGGTTGCGCATGTTCTCGAAACCTAAGGCAGTGACGGATAAAATGGTGAACCGAGCTGACACGCTTTAGCAAGTTAGCTACAGTCCTCCTAGAGCA
Source organism: Lineus longissimus (assembly GCF_910592395.1). Taxonomy (NCBI): domain Eukaryota; kingdom Metazoa; phylum Nemertea; class Pilidiophora; order Heteronemertea; family Lineidae; genus Lineus; species Lineus longissimus. The sequence continues at coordinate 25,078,789 of NC_088309.1, read as the reverse complement.
TTTCACATACCCCGCCTGAAAGTGTTACCCTTGGCCATACACTTCGTTTCGGGCGATGTGCTCTCATGTACTCTGATGTACTCTCTGATCTGCACGCTGATACAACCTGAAACTGCTGGTTAACTCATCGCAATAATTGACCCGCACTGCGACAATTGCAATTTGGCCAAGATGTCTCCACTAAACGTAGCAATAATTCCGCGACCAGCGTGTTCGTTAGCAGACTGGTCTCGTTACTTGGGTAATTGGCTTGTTTATAGCAATGATAGGGATCTCCACTGGCAGGTGGAGGATGATGATAACATCAGCAATGGTCGTGACAGGATATGGATGTGATGCCCTCTCCTTAGCGCGGCCATATGTGATGGTAAGATTCATGAGTCTGTCTCAACCCGTTGCTGATTCGTGCCATGAAGTACTGTTTCAAGGCGATCTGGCGCTGATTTGACCAACTGGAGTATGTCAGTGTTATTGCGGCAGACAGGATATTGAAACTCTCCTCGGCTTGGCCACATGTTGTTGAAGAAATGATTCAACAATGTTGACAATGTCACAATCATTCAAGCAGCAGAGCATTGTGTTGTGTTTACCTGGTTTATTCATCATGATATATTTAGTTAAACACATAGCATAAATAGATCAAGGTGAAAATCCTCCCCTGTAGAGGAGAAAAGAGCTGACAGTACATATTTATGCACACAGAGGCTGTACATGTACCTCCTTACCTTGTGAGAACTACACGGCAACGTGAAAACTTCTTATTCTCATAGGTGAAAACTGTTACACCTACCAGAGACTCACAGCCAAAAAAATCATTCAGACATGTCAAATTCGATCAACCTTCCGCCTAAAAGCCTTGATACAGCAATATCCCCACAAATCTTCTTCATTCACCGCCAAATCCTATTAAATTATGTTATCGCCCCATTGTCAGTTTTGATTAACGATTGGATTGAATTTAAAACTCATACCTGTCGCTACAATGATACTAAATCCTTTTATTATTTCCCGTCCCACACATTTCCATTTAAGCTGGTCGTGACAAGGAACATGAAGATTCCACTGATACGTATATAATATTTGTGAGCTGAATATACTGATATTGTTTTCACAGTTTTTACAAAAGGTTATGAAAGCCGTATAGCGAGAATATCACTCCAGAATATCTGTTACAGTCATATCCTTTTCATAATGAGCTCTTGGGATTTTCAACAGAAAGTTAATGCAATGTTTTGTTGTTATTTTGACATATTGCACCAACGTCATCAAAGAAGGAATTACAGACGCCACGATTAGCGCTAACTTCGACTGGTCTTGACAGTAACGCCATGAACAAGACTTGTTGAGCTGCTAGAAGACGTTGCGCCTGGGGGCTGAATCATCAGATGTGTTCCATAACGATGTGCCCATGTACAAAGAAACAGAGCACCACCAGGCAAATTGGTGTTGTTTGATCAGCGTCTTGGTTGACACTTGTTAAAGGAGGACTAATTTAAAAGGCAGGAGTTTGAGGTCAAATTAGTAGTCATCAGGTTGCGAGTAAGCAGTTAGGGCATGGGTTGAGTTGGTGTCTGCCCATTTCGCCTTAACCTTATTCGCCTTATCCAATTTTGCCTTCTCCCATTTAGCCTTCTCCTAACTTGCCTTTTCTCAATTCGCCTTCTACGATTTCGCCATCGTCTTATCTCGCCTTTGTTCCAATTGGCCTTCTTCCTAACTCGCCTTCCTCTCATCTTGCCTCATCCTAGTTTGCCTTTTCTTATTTCGCCTTTGTCCTATTCTGCCTTGGTTCCATCCTGCCTTATCTCATCTTGCCTTTTCCTGATTGACCTTTGTGTCAATTCGCCTTCTTCCCATTTTGCCTTCTCCCGTTTCGCCATATCTCAACTCGCCTTTTATCAATCCCCCTTCGTTAAGCAAGGGGTCTATTATTCGCAGGGGGGGGGGGCAGTGTTTTGAGTAGTTTAATGATTCTGTTCAAAAAATCTTTGGTACTTGTATTATCTCATGCTAAGTTATAGCATTGCTGTGAATGAAGAACATCAAACGTACCAAAACCATCTAAAGGGAACACTGCGTGGGACGTTCTTGAGAGCTAACTCGTTCTGTGAGAAGGCCTCATAATTCCCCAATGATCAAAGGAATACATCTTCCAGATTGCTGGATTTGAGTAGGCCTATTGACCATAGTCCATAATAAAGAACTTCAGAAGCACTCACACTTTGAATGATCAATAAAATACTTAGCACCCCCATCCCTCCTATATAGTACCAGGTCACAAGTCTTACTCATCAAAGAATGCCAAAACACTATGCCAAAATATTTCCATGAAAGACTTGGAAAACTCTAAGATTTGACAAACATGGGTAAAGATACTAAGTTGGTTTTGGAGATACATGTAAGCTTACATGTAGATGGTTCAGAAGTTATGAAGATTTGAAAATATTGGTAATTAAGCAACAGCCTTGGGTAGGGTACCAAAACATAATTCGTGGAAACACTCTTATATGAAAGACTGGCCCCACAAACATGGGTAAAAGAGACAAAAGTCTTTTGTAATATGGTATGTAATGTAATATGACTATAATGGCTGAGAAGGCGAAATAATACAAAGGCGGGGCGGGTAAAGGCGAGATAGGATGAAGGCGAATTAGGACAAAGGTAAATTAAGACAAGGTGAAATAAGAGAAGGCAGATTAAGACAATGGCAAACTGAGACGAAGGCAAGAATGGATAAGGCAACTTGTGATAAGGCAAGATAAAACAGAGGCAAAATAGCATAAGGCGAAAAATGAAAAGGCGAAAAAAGACAAAGGCGAGATAGAATAAGGCGGATTGAGAAGAGGCAAAATTGGAAAAGGCGAAATAGGAGAAGGCGAAATGTATATTTTTTAAAGGCAAAATGGGAAAAGGCGAAAAAAGACAAGGCGAAATGGGCATGAACCGTTGAGTTTGTTTAAGCGATCATTATACTCCTCATACCAACGTAAATAAGTTTATATTCATTCTCATACGAAAGTAAATAGTTTTATATTCATCCTCATACGAAAGTAAATAGTTTTATATTCATCCTCATACAAACGTAAGTAGTTTTATATTCATCCTCATACAAACGTAAATAGTTTTATATTCATCCTCATACAAACGTAAATAGTTTTATATTTATCCTCATACAAGCGTAAATAGTTTTATATTCAACCTCATACAAGCGTAAATAGTTTTATATTCATCTTCATACAAACATAAATGGTTTCGATGCACTGTGAGGTCATGGTTTTAACATGTTCAAATATACATGTAGAGCATGATTTGATGAAATGTAAAAACATTGGAGGTCAATATGCTGTGAGATAGAAGAGACCACTGTTGGTGACTTCGTGTAACTTAATAAGATTTTAGCTGGCTCCTGCCTGAAGTCCCCCTATAAGTTGGCGCCAGATCAGCAGGAACCTTGCAGTCCATGATTGCCGAGGCGACGCACCAATCGTAGTGGTAGACATACAAAGCTATCTCAGGGATATAAAACGTGACGTCCTCTCTTTGAGGTGTTAAATATATTTCCTCTTGGTAATTAGTCCTGAGTGGCTGGAATGCTGAGATAGTTTCTCCGTGATGGAACCCAGGATTTTCTGACGTGCTGGTGAATCAGTCACACTATAAAGGCAGCATAAAAAGAGGGGTTTCTTAGGTTGATGTTCACGATTATCTACTGGCACGAGTGCCGTGTATAGGATTGTCAATTTCGTGTCTCATCAGAACAAATATTGCAGCATGGGATCAACTGTGCACCGAGTGTTGCCCAGGTTGTCTTTTGTGTGCATGTAGCCTACAGTACATGGAAGAAAATCATCTTTATGTTGACTGTAGGAGACTAAATCTTAGAATGTTCCTAAGTTTCCCTGGTTCATTCTAACATAAACAACCCTTCTAAAAAACACGCGGCTGTTGTATTTACATAGTTCAATTTTTCACCAAGAGTAAGTTACCCGGCATACATTTACTTCATGGTAATTCAACATCACGCCTCTGTGGCTTTCCAACTTCTCCAAACAATGACATAATAAACAATATCGAAAAAAAACCTCACGAATTTCATACCAAAAAAACGATCCCGGCGAATTAACTGAAGCGAAATAAGAAAGATGTCATATACCAACCTCACTCGAGAATTAGGTTCATCATTAGCTTACCACCGGGTCCCAGGGGTGTTTCTGGCTAAGTGATTGAATAAGGAAACGGCCGCCAGGTGATTGAGACAGTTGATATTGGATAAATATCGCTAAGCATTCCTTCAGCGTATCTTGTCCCAGAAGCAATAACACATAAAGGAGACAATGTGCAAAGTGTCTGGTGGCCCTAAGGTCTCCGGCGGCATCAGTTAATTACAGCGTTTTTGTCTGGTGTAATGCCTTGTCATACCTGCTCTGTCATACCAGTTAGATGAACACCACGACAGTTCCCCGCGGGGTTTCAAATAAATGTTTCCGAACGAAACATAGGTAGTTTAGACCTAAAACAATCAAATTGGTTTTGACGGATTATTCCGAGGTTTGAGCCACTACGGCATTGTATCAGCATTGTGATTCAAAATAGTAGACCGGTTGAGGGCCGACGGAAATTAACAACAGACTCGCCAAACTCCTTTGTTAGTTGTTTAAGGGGCCAAAGGAACTGATCAGTAGGAGTGCCCTCTTACCTTATAGCCTTTCAATTTCACCAACCCGTATTCTAAGTTGAACCTCTACACTGATTGCATATCAAGGCATATCATAAGGTTAACCGCAGTCATCAAAATGCTGTTACCCATCCAAAAGTTAAAAAGGATTACATTCGACCAAGGGATCATGCTTGCAATGAAACAACAGATTAGTATTTTAAGGGGTTCTCAATTTTGGTAGAATAGTATAAAATTGCATTATTTCATCAATTACGTTTATACTTCACATTTTTGAAAAGGAAATTTGGGAAGCAGAGCATCCGAACAAAGTGCTCTTACTCAACACGAAATAATTCTATTCAAAACGCCATTGATGAGACGTTTTCCAAAATCACAGCATCGCATTAGGAGAGGTTTCAAATTGCTTATTTCGTCAATTGGCTACAATGTCAACACTCTGAGGTCATTCCGTATGCAGTTAGACATCTGAAATTATCTCTGTGGCAGCCAACGGAAATCTCACTGTTTACTTGAGGACGCGGTGCTATCAAGTGGCTTGCTGTTGGGAATGATATATGTGGCTCTTAAGAGAGACTGTTACAGTAGATGTATAGCACAGCTAATAACGACTGTCCATAGACTTGCAAATCAAAAACTTATCTTCAGAATTGCACCATCAAATACGAGTGTTGGGTCGGTCGAAAGAAGTATACTATCGCATGTCGATTGTCATTTGTGGCCAGCTGCTCAAACTATGGGCTATTTCTGAATCAAGAAAGAAGTACTTGTGATTAACTTAACCATGTTTGCAGGAGTTAATTGGCCGGAGGCTGTAAAATGTTTTGCCATTTGGTAACCTCGTAGGAGGATTACGTAGGTGCATAAAGTTGTCACTGCTACTGTGGATCGTGGTCATAGCTATCTCGATACACTTATACTCCAGAATGAACTGGATCATTCAAAGAACAAGCTCCCGAACCTCACGGAAATAGAAAATAGAAATACGTAGTAAATAGCTTAAGGTAGTTTGATCTTGAATATGTATACGGTCGATCCTACCAAGTGATGGCACATCCAGGTAGCCTTCTAATACATAATGGAATATAATGCATTGCCCGATGCATGACAGGCGTTCTAAGCACAGCTTCCTGTTGAGGTCCAGGTCATTGTTGTGACTGAACGTGCCAAACCCTCTGTCGCTATTTGCAGACAGCTAATCTCGACGCTTTGTCCCCGGAAGCAGGATGACAAGACGATCAGACTAATCTGGAGAAATCCCCGTCAGACAAAGGAGAGGACTGTCTCATCGATTGGCAGCACACCTCACAGCCACGGTCCTGATGAAGTCACTTATCGCCCCGCCGATACGGTAGCGGTCACATTGGTTTTCCATTTCCGGTGTATAGTTGTGTTGGCTTTGAAGTGGAAGCCTCATAATGCCACCGGTTGGTTGTTGTTGTGGTTGGAGGAAATCAACTTGTTGCTTTAATGAGTTATGCCAGATATTGGAAACGTTCAATGTGATTGGCTACATGCAAAGGTGAATATTTCCAGTAAACTGATACAATACACGTTTCTATCAAAGAAAAATAAAGCACTGACTGGTTTATTTCTTCATCTTGATCCCCATTAAAAACGCCAGCGTCGTCTTCCAGAACTGTTGGTCAAGTCAAAGTCAACTAAAGGCTTTCGATATCGACACATCTTGTACAAGGTTGCCTCAGGCAGTTTTTAAACCTGTAACAAGCTCCGAGGTAAAGATTTCTTACGGCTAAGCGTGAAATTGGTTTGTCTAGATTTCCATTTTGCAAAAACAAGTGTAGCTTCCTGAACTCCTTCGATACCGTTCGTTGATAACACTTCATAGAATACAGCGTTAAGGCTCCTCAAACAGTTTTCCTTTTCCATGTAGTCGAATGCATCTGATCATACCAAGTCTGTCACGACCCGGGAACATGGCAGAATAGATTCACTCAATCTCATTATTCCATATAGGACGAAAGATGTAATTGAGCAAACAAGATTGATGAGTAAGCAGCTGTCGACCCTGCCGACCTCTACTCAATCCCCACCCGCTTGTTCCGAGCACATTGACATCATGTGGTGCTATATTTCCCAAACTTTTATGATAATTTGGTTCAAACAATACCAGCTGAAAATCTTTGCAACTTTATTTCTCCTCAGAGTCGCAGCCTTCATCCGCTTGATGAAGGACCTGGACAAGAAATTCAATGCAAATTTGCCTTTGGTATGTAAAATGCGTGTTTAAAAGTAAATGCAGGCGTTACACCAACAGGATATGGGAAGGGCCAACATGGGTCATGATATCACCAGCCAACTGCTTCATTACATTAGTGCCCGCTGCTGTCCCACGGGCACAATACCCAGTTCAAGCTCATCGGAGAGGGCAGTTCCAAATACATTATAGTTCTGAAGCCATGGCTTTTCAGTGAAGCTGAATATTAGTATGTCATCTCTTTGACTGCGATAGGAGAAAGATCTAATAAGTTGATCCTGCGCCGCTAAGGAACCTGTTTCAGGTGTGTCTTTAGGAATCAACTGATAGACCATGATCGCACTGATGTTGCAACGTCGATGAAAATTGTTGCAGCTTCTCCGCTAGTGATCAAGATGGCGTTTGAGTATTATCACATAGTGTTACCATTGATTGACCATCGATGGTGGAATGGGGAGTATTGAATTGGGTTTCATAAAATATCACGAAAAACCAAATTATCACACACTGATTTCTTAACCGTTGTTTTGATTTATTCTCAACGTACGATGCGAGAAAAATATTATCCAAGTGGATGTTTTGTTGCTTTGTGAGAAAACCCCCCATCTTATACAACTAGAGCTGCGGTCACCGCCGCCGCCAAACTGTATTCGGCCCCAGTGCTGCTTTGGCGTATTTTGATACATGAACTTCCCGGCCGCTTTCGCCCACAACCGAACCAAATTCAGGAAACTGTTCAATAATAATATAGTGGATTTGACCTTACTTCCATGACACTGGCGTGTCAAGTATAATGATACCCCTTCTAAGATGGACAGCGAATCTATGACGTCAATATGTTGTGGTTTCTTCAACAAGATTAGCTTTAAAGGTAGCGGACGCTTCTGTGTACTAATTAGTCCATTCTTTGATGTCTGATTCTGCTGTTCGCTTTTTCGATAGAGATAGAGTGAATGAGGATTATTCGAGCTTCGACGGGAAACAGGTCAGACTGAATACAAATGCAGGACGAATTACCATGCTACTTTCTTACCTTTTTCTTTCTTATATCTCGTAATGGCGGTGACCATGAGATTTATGACACACCGACGGGTACGTCGTTTATTTGCCGGAAACAATCTGTGTGATATGCGTACAGAAACTGTAGTTCGGAAAAGGTGGATTTAACGTATTGTTGCTCAACTTCTGCGTGATTGAAGAGAAAAATATGCTGAGCGAATTGAGGGAAGAAAAACGTAACACTTTAAATAAAGTTGAAGCTACGTAACGCTGATGTGTAATGGATGATATTGTGTAAAGTAATCTTGGAAAAACTGCACTTTTGGTCGATTTCTTTAAGATAACATACACAATCATGCGCCCTTTCTTACCTGATGGCAGAAAGAAATCAAAGCTGTATTGTATGAGTCGCCAAAACCCACCTTGTCTTAGTACGTGATAATTTGGATATTCTGGGGTCATCTTCGGCACGTCCAACTGTGAAGGGGGAAGGGTTGAAGTAAATGACGTGGACCCCTGTGATATCACATGTTCTCATCCCAATGCGAAGAGTATGACCCTGAACATGGTCCACCTTTACTGCGGTATGTTGTTTGCAGGCAGTAGATGTGGACTTGTAACAAACAAATGTTATTATGCACATACGTCCTTGTACATGCAAATATAGTGTGAAAAAATATGTATTTAGCTGATTCGTCGCGACTACGTGTTATTGTATCAATATTATAGTTTGCAATATGTATCATGATGTGACTAACCTTTAGGATACCTTTGTTTGGTAAGATGAATGTGTGACGCAATATCAGTATGGTTTTATAAACAGTAACTATTCCCTCGGCACAACTGGTGATTCTACCTTTTGAGATCATTAGGATTACTCTAACTGTTAGACTCGCATCACAATCAAATGTTGAGATCAAGGTATAAAATCAGGCAATTTTTCATATTGGACTATTGGACTACATGTATTAAGGAGGTAAGTCTGAATACTTCACCTTTGGCCCGTTTGCTGTCTCTTACATAGCTTGAGGTAACAAAGTCAATCTCGGGAATTAGTTTTTGGAGATAAAAAGAGGATTCATCAAACAGCTTGTCTCTGTCCTCCTGAAAGACCTAAGGTCTGATCAGCAACATCCCTGTTTAATATTGACATCAAATTCAATATCACTCATCGTGAAATCCGAGAAGTTAGCTGATACGTTGTTCCAAGTTCCAATTTTCGAAACGTGGATTGGTATTTTGCGATAGAGTGATCCTGGTTTTTGGTACAACGGACCACGATACCCAAGCCGTCCTATTAAAAAAAAGGTTCCTCTCATTCTCAATCCGTTCTTCAACTGCCGAACGAATACATTATCCCCAACAAAATAACGGGTGTTTGAAACCGTTGGTACACTTGTCTCCCCGTAATCTACAAAATATATATCACGTTTTCTCATGATATTTAAAGGCAGATTGTGATGTACCCGTGAAGAACACCATCAGATGTAGCATGGGGTGTATGTATCCGGGGTTATGTAGCTATGTGTTTGATGTAAACCTTTTAGTATGATTCCTTCAAGATGCTGTTATCAATATTGACGTTAACAACTATAACAAACATCGTAAATATTATTTCAGGTCATGGTTAGTCATGGTACCGGTAACAATAAATTCTCATTTCTCAATTCTTGCGTTTGCAGGCCTGATGTAAAACCTTCCATCATGTTAGAGTTTGTATGCATTTATTTTTTGGGGGCTTTTATTTTCATGCCATAGACCTTGCCTAAATAGTATGGATGTGTTGGTGGTCAATATTCTCATCCCGTCTGCAGAAATGTCATGGAAACAACTATCCTCAATGTTAGGAAATGCTCTTTCAATGTATTAAGGTGTTGAAACATTCAATTAGCTGATATAGGCACACCAGCCCCTCGCTCGTTGTAATTATCGTCTGAAATGTCATCAGACAGGTGTACATGTTCATGACAATCGTTGTGTTCGTATGAAACCCAGACGACGAACGTGATATTAAATTCTCTGCGTGGTCTTCTGAGAACTTTGACAAGTTTCTCTGTATGATTGGTAAGGGAGAAGTGCAGATAGTCCTTATATATACTGATGAACTAATTGAGACAAGCTAACGAAGGGCCAGCTTGGGCGTGGATAAAGGCTACCCATGCTTGCCACTATTCGCTGTCGTATGTAGTATCTGGTTGCTTCAAAGATGTACGTTTTGTCTTTCCTTTGGCCATTTTGTACTTTCTTGACTGACATAAAGTTAAACATCGGTACAACCCACCCAAAATAAGTTTCTAAATGTGATACCATTCGCCCTTTCTGTTTCCAGGGACTATTGAGTGCATGTAATGCGATACCATTCGCATTTTACGTTCCCAGGGACTATTGAGTGCATGTAAAGTGATAGCATTTGCATGTAATGTGATACCATTTGCCCTTTCTGTTTCCAGGGACTATTGAGTGCATGTAATGTGACACCATTTGCCCTTTCTGATTCCAGGGACTATTGAATGCAGGAACTATTGACTATTGAATGCATGAATGCATGTAATGTGATACCATTTGCCCTTTCTGTTTCCAGGGACTATTGAGTGCATTGAGTGTGATACTATTCGCATTTTATGTTCCCAGGGACTATTGAGTGCATGTAATGTGATACCATTTGCCCTTTCTGTTTCCAGGGACTATTTAGTGTCTGTTGTGTGATACCATTCGCCCTTTCTGTTACCAGTGACGATTGATTGCATAAATGCCCTCCCTCTTTCCAGAGACTGTTGACCGTGGTGTGAGATAACGCTATGCACATGAGGAGACAGGAATTACAACAGATTCTAATGGGATTATTTCTGGCAGTCTTGGTTGTCGCCTCGGAAAACGGTAAGTGAAAAAATGACAAAGTCGTTGGGCGGGCGTTCTCGCAACGCCAAAAAAAGATAGTCTACATTTTATAGGAAATTAGAATAACCTAAATCGGCGTTGAAACACACCCATTTCCTTCTTTCGGGTGCATAAAATGCGTTGATTTGGTTTGCAATACAAGTCACCCATGAATTGTCCGCCATCATGGTCCCCGTTGCACAGACGGACGATCCCAAATGTTTGGTGTCCATGGTGACGATCTCTTGATCGGATGGGAAATCCTAGTAAAACCTATCAACTGATGGGATCACAGCTGTCAGCCTGTCATCATATTTCGCTTTAAAATGCCTGCTGTTGACAATGGGATAATGGCTTAGTTAAAATCAAAAGGCGACTCCCGGTCACAGTTTGAGCGGAATCTGACGCGACAAGCCTGGCCGGTGAGATATGATTATTTTTGTCTCCCGCAAAAAACAACTGACTGTTCGATCTGACAAGGTTATTATCAATCCCAATGAGGTGTGTGTTTTTATATGCTGCTGTTGATGTAACACAATACCGTTGCCAGGCCGCGGGCTATCACTAGTTTTAAAGAACGAATCTGTGTTTTGCTTTGAAAATGAACTTATGCCAATGGCCTCACATTTCTAGGGAGGCAACGCAAATCTTCGAATCAGAAACGACCACATTGGTGGCACTATAAACACATTCAAACCCAAAGGAAATGGTAGCCAATATTTCAACCAAGGATCGTACAAAATCGGCTCGGTGAACATTCTTGAGACAATTTTTGTGTTAAGTTTTTGCCGAATTCCATAATGAACATCAAGAACCTTTGGTTCTCTCGTTTCACCGATCAAAGACTGTTGAAACCTTTGGACTATTGTAACGAATTAAAGAAAATCTTCTAGTCGAACCTCATTAGATACATATATGTTAATGTCTTGTGCAGTAAAACTCCACTAGATAGCTTTGATATCAGTGTGATATACCACTTTCAAACTAAATCTGACGTTTTTATTGAATACGCTATTCAAAACTAGTGACGACCTAAACCAAGTCCCTTTCTGATTTATTTAGGAAAGAGCATTTTTATTTCCCAACGTTATCATTATCAATACTTGGTAATTGTAAACTAGATTACTTCGGCAGATAAGATGATGTGATGTCAATTTGTTGATTGCAGTTATGGCCTCAAGTCTCAATAGGACAATTATATAGGTATTGACATCGAATCCTCCGTAGTCTTGTTCAGGAAATTGCAAGCCCTAACAATGTATTTAAGTGTGTATGTAATTGCCTTCTCAGTAGAAATGCAATCAGTAAGGTTAGACATACCGCTTCACTCCTACGCATCGGTGAAATCGGATTTTCCGAAGACGAAAGTCAGGCAGTGCAGAGTACTCCCCCCCCCCCCCCCCGATCGGTCAGCATGTGTTATGGTAACCGGCCTAAAATGGTTTATTGGCTGATTCCACAAATTACGCTGGCTCATCAGGTTATAGGGGTTGTTTAATACTAGGAATTCGCATTGGCAGAGATACCTTGGCGAGATGCGTCAGTTGCTCGGGAGCTACGGGCATAGCTGTGAAGTGCGTTCGTCAGGTTAATCACCTGCTGCGGACGGTTCGTACCCCAGCTACCAGCGGATCGAAGCGAATTTAATTTGTTGCGAAATGCCGTTAATTCCAGCCCGAGGCAACATAATATTCGCTGGGAGAGAACACATCATCAGCAGATTGGGATGATTCGTATTAAATGGAAGGGGAGGGATGAATCGGGTATCGCCACATGATTATTTCTTCAAATTGGTCTAGAAACTTGTTTTAAGTGATCGCGCCAGATTTCGGTTATCAAAAATGCACCTCTGTTCTGTTAATGGTGGTTCCTTTAAGTCATGGTATCAGCGTTCATTATATACCTTTAAGAGTTTGACGGGTAAAATCAGCGGCGTTCACGCTCAAATGACATTTTCGTTCCGATGGTCACTCAACCGTAAAGTCTATCATAAGAAATTGCCTTGGAATGAAATAAAGAAAGTGGGTAGATGGTCGATGTCGAATCTATAGGCGAGATTGTTGCGGTATCCATAAATCGATTTGTTTGGTGTCTGGCGGGATGTTAGAGTCGAAAATAAGAGTGGAACACTGCCAAAGTTCTTGAATAAAAAAGACGGTGTATGAAACCATAATTGGAGAGAGAACGCCTCTTCAGGGAAAGAAAAGAAGCTCTCATACAGCTTCCCAAAAATGATAATTGACAGTTTTGTATGGTGCCCTTCACTGACTAAGGTCGATATGTATCAAAGCATTTCACAAACAACAGCCATTAAAACTGTAGTCCTTCGCAGAGGCCCAATGGGGCATCACTGCTGCGGCAAGTAGTTACATTTGTTTCAGTGCTCACTTGAGCTCGTCGTGTGAAAGACACAAACCGATACAAGATCTTCGGGCTTCGAACCCACGACCCTTAGATTCAGAGTCGGACATATTAATCACCACGCTTGTAAAGCTCTGAAAGTTCAGAATGTAATGGTAGATTTTTAGATCAGCCTGTAGTAGTCGTCAAAAGCAATCGTCTGAAAATAAGTAAGCATTTCAATACTGGTGCCAGACTGCCTGTACGTGAAACATAACCGATCAACTTGCCGATCAATAATCATGACTGGTAACAAATAGATTGAGCATTCTCTTCCACTAAACATGACAGTCCAATCGATCAGGCTGGGTGCTCTTCCTGGAATGGGACAGATACTGTCCTTTACAATGTAGCTCTTTTCTGCTGGAATGGTCGGGTTGTGTCCCGTCGGAAACTGCAGTCTGCTTTCTTTGTTAGTTAGGAGCTCGTCTGCGGTGACCCCAATCCATGATTTTGGCAGCTTTAGATAGCATTTCATCATAATGATTGCCTGTCACATGCAGCCAATGCTGACACTCTTTTTCCAAAAGCAAGAATCAGTACTCTTTGCAACATATTTCTGCTATAAAACCATGTGGCACAACCCGAATATTCTCAAGACAAAAAGAATTGCGGTTTAAATTTTGTTAGGCACAGAACATGATCAAACGTTTACCTTCTGGTCTACATCAAAATCGCCCATGGGAAATCAAGCAGCTGTTAAAATACCTCCAGCACCAATTTCAACTGGTACCTATTTGTATTTCTGGGTTGAAAGAAGCAACCAATGAGTTGAGAATCGTCCATAATTTAAAAACATAAGTGAAAGTCAAGCCATGACCTTCATTTTGAGAGCACTGCGTCTTAATCATTACTACATTAACAAAAGTAGTTAAAGGTTCCTCCTCAGATAAGTAGTATAGTGTGCACTTAGGCACGAATGTGACATCAGGGGTCAACCGGTGCAAATGAACTATTACTGATTCCCTTTTCAACTCACTAGTCTCAGTCTTCTTCAAAGGAAGTGACAGCATGATAATGACGTTTCCTCTACACGATGAATGCGTTTGTCATGGTGGTGGTCTTCCCTATGGAAAGGTATAAGATAACTCGCAATTGACAAAGAGATACTGGTGCTGATGGCAACGCCTATGGGGTAAGGTATGACGGAACGGTTTGCAACCGCAACGTAGTTCGAGTGGCCATATCAGGTGACATTCGTAACATGACTGAGGGTTCAGTAGCAACCGTCTGTCACCAAGTTGCCATTATCGCATTCACATTGGGCGACTGATTATGTTCACATCACAAGGGTTTATGATTAAATGACAGACAACAAGTGGTATATAAAGGGCGAGTTTACTCCATCTGTTGTTCAGCTGAACAAGGATATTTGTCAAACCTTGAGAAAAGAACATGCAGTCGATTACTCCACTCAACCAATCACCTGAGCTAGTGAAATGACTGGTGGTATATGCGGCAACTAACTGTGACATTATCTATGTCTCATTGGGTAATGACAATGCTTATCTTCAAATCACTCTGGTTAACGATCCCATTCGAGAGGTGGACATACAGTCGATTAGTCTAGATGACTGCCTCTTCATCCAAGTAGCTGGTCCCAGAAAGCACTACTGTACGGCCGAAAGTTCAAGCAGCAACATCTTGACCACCCGGCCCGTGCCTAGGTCTTTGGGATCGCAAGGTTGGATCGTTTGGATGTCGACGACATGTGCACTTTCGTCACTTTCTGCCGTTGTGCAAACTGTCGGCCCACTTAGTGCGCATGTCGCCGGCACCCCGACGCCACAACCCATATTATCTGGTGCCATATAATAGGTCTCGACCTACATGGTTACCAGTGTAATGCATGTACGTTTTATTTTGTTCATAATTCAATGTCTTGTCATGTTATATCAAATATTGTACATGTATTTTACACGAATAAATAAAACAAGACTTCTCGATTACTTCTCAGTGATACAAACACAAATCACATCACGTGGGTTTACGATCAGATCCGCGATAAGAATAAGCAATCGATAGGCCTTGATGACAACCCCTTTCAACGAAGCAGCTGATCTATCAAAGTGGGCTTCACCGGTCGACCAGCGCTTATCATATTCATGAAACACGGCGGGCGACCAGCGAGATATTAGTTTTAGCAAACGAACCTTTGTAGTAGGACGGCAGTTGGTAGATCAATAAATATGAAGATGATTAATACAAGTATTTTATGCTTGGCCGTAGAACATCTAAGGATCATAGGCTGAGGCGATGGTGTTGGTATCACTTGATGCACGTACAGTATGCGTTGTTGAGAATCAGGCACGTAAATTAGGTAATTTTTTAAGTGGTATGTTGGAGCTCAAGTTTCGTACTAATCACAGATAGTAACATGCATACACTTGTGGTTCAAAGTTTATGGACTTCCAGTTGCATTTGATTTCAGTGACGTTCAATAGAAAGCAGAACGAGACACTTTTAGCATGTCATGCTCAAAGAAATCCATTTCAGGGTGCTATCATGTTTGAATGAAGATTCGAATTCATTGTAATCGATCATGATCTTTGAACTGATAGTGATCCAAATAAGCTGAAGGGCACGTCTCACTTTGATCATACTCATTGCTTATGGTAAAACGGGTTATCTTGTTCGCAGTGACATTGATTTACGCCTCGAAGTCGGAATTGAGACTTCAGATAATGCCAAGTAATTCGCTTGATTTTGTGATGTTTGAATCTTTATTCAAAGTAGGATGGTCATCAACTCAAAAGAAACTACGTGTGGAGGCGAAGGCACCAAATTGGAACACTGAGGCTCAGGGAACATGCGAGTATCATCTTGAAAGGTCCAACGGCGGAAATGTCAAGGGAAACACAGTTCTATCGATGCTTTGATTACCAAAATGTAAATTAACAGATTAATTCGTGAATGGTGCCAGATGGGCAAGATGGCTATCTTCGTCCAATTACATCTTTCTTTGAAGAAACCGTGGATGGGACTTGTTTCATTAACATTCTCTGTTTATTTTCCAAACACTTGGCTTATACCATATTCAAAAGTTATCATTTGCCCCCTGCCTGAGTCTATGCGTGATTACCGATCCAATGCCCAAATAGTCTGTGTTCGCATCACTCTCCCTGTATCCGCCACAGTTCAATATTTATCTTTCGGGAAAAATATTCGCGGCAGATTGAACAGTTGATTCGTTGATAGGGATGCACTTTATCAATCTACCCACGGAGAAACACGTTGCTTGACGATTAGCAAAAGTTGCCTTGTTGATTGTGGCCATGGCAGGGTCTAATAGCAGACTGTAGAAATAATATTTCATTCAGAGATTCTGGTCCAATACGGGGTGATACCAAAAAATTCAAATTCTGAAAAGGTCAATAAAATTCATAATCATTAACATTCAACTCCGGATTTTGTTTTTACATTTACGTGAGTCTTTGCAGAATGTTCACGCACGGTTTCAAGAGCTAACTAGTTTTTTTGTGTTTTTTTTTGAATAAAGTGACCAAACTATCTAAGATCAGTAATCAGAAGTAATTGGGAGGTGACGATGCGCCACAAGTGTTACCTTACCTGTGTCATCCCGTTACCACTGGACATGTTGAAGGGGTAAATGCACTCCTAGATAAGCACGTAGTCATCAAGCAAAGTTCAAACACAGTTTATCAACTTTGATGGATTTGTTGCAAGTTAAGATAATGTCATCTCGACATCTATGGCCAGAAGTTCAATACTTTCAATTGCATTCATTTGATAAACGAAGCTTGAACTTAGCCAATTGCAACTTGATTTTAACTTGGTTGACGATATGTGTCAGCGAATACGAACTACAGCCATTACAGACATCACTTACGCAACTTAACATGCATTCAGTACAGCCAAACAGTCTTTGTCGGCTTTGACAAGAAATATCATAGAAATCGTCAAGAGAAACTACTGAGTGTACCGTGTGCTTGCTGCATACCAATTACGAAAAGGCGACAGCACTGCACTACAAGTCGAAGGAGGATAGAGGAAAGTGCGTCAATTACCGTTTTGGTATAGGCGATTTGGACTACGGCATTCACATGATCACATGTTTGCGATATTCGAGAAACATGTACCTAAAATTGTTGAAGAATTCCTATCGAGTTAATATAATGAGATTCCGTTTGAAGGAATACCTACTTAACCTTTATGGTTTCCACGTGTTACGCATAACAAATTCTTACGTGAGAAACCAATAAAACAAGCCACAAATTGTAAACGAAGAACTCCGTTGGGGATTCATGTCCGCTCTCCTCCTTGGTGCAAGTCCAAGTCACACGCAATGCCCATAATTTTTCCTTCGTTAGGTAGATTTGTTCCTTCTGGCCCCGTGCGGGCGAATACTAATGGAGACTGCTTACCATGTCTGCGTATCTCACCCACTCACAAGAAGACACTTCATCTAAACTCAAAGGCTATCTTATCGACATTAAATTCTATTCTATTGGCGATCATTTTTCATGCTCTTGGCAGGTCCACGTTGTTACCAATTCATTTAAATTCTATATATTAAGAGAGCTGATTCAATCATATTCAGTGGCAAATTCAAATGTGAATGGTTGGAAAAAGTACCTATGCATACTAAATGACTTGGGGAGTACTGATGTCAATGGGCTTCCTCTAACGATACTGATAGAAAGAAGTCTATAGAGATGTGCGACTTTTCGTTAGATTTTTTCAATACAAGTTTGTTTTGCTCGATTTACAACACAGTTGTCTTCAAATTCACTTTTAGCGAAACAAAATGCACTAATTTCAAGGTCATCAACACCGCTGACACTGCTGATAGTCTCTCTTGGTATACAGATGCAATGAGTATCATCTGACGCATTCCGCCTGATCAAGATCACCAATTACAGCAAAAGTGTTCTCGGAAAAGTCACATCAAAATGTAATGCAGCAAATCTCGCCTCTCCCTGCAGTTGCAGTCGGATGTCCCGATCCGTCGACTTAAGCGAGGCGATCAGAGCAATCACAATTATCCCATTGATGTCTTAATGACAGTAGCAAGTCGTGTATTGTGACTGATTATCGACCAAGGGCATCTGTCAGCGCCAGGTTGGCCTGAGGTAGGGTCGCTGAGGGTCACATCAGATGCACTCATCGAAAGTTGCTGATTAGGGGGCGTGTCAACTACAGCATCACGGAAGTACTCCTTTGTTACGCTGCGCAGCTAAAATCGGTCTAGGGTAACCATAAGTGCCAGCCTGACAAACACCAAAAGTAAACCGTTTTTAGTGGGCCAGATAGCGCTTTAAAACCTGGGCATTTGGCAAGCGAATTTCAGCATTGAAAGTAGGGATGTGACTTGATAATGTAACGGATAATTAAGGGACTTGAGTTTTATCTGGAAAATCAATCCAATTAGAGGTCAGGTAAAACGCTACCTCATAGCGGAGGCAGCCACGAACGCTCCCTGACCACCTTGAAGCGGGTATAATGTTTTCGATTCTTCAGCGCGTCAACGACAGAAGACACTTTTAGCTTATTAAGCAGCCGATCTGTCCTCATCTTATTTTCATACGTCGATCGCCATCTATATAAGATATTAATGAAGGTATTAACATGTTGAAGGGCGCACTCAATTATACAGCCAGGATTCCTTTGTACTGACAAATTGATCACGCATTTGGCCTGGGAGGCTAATGGGGTTTTCACTGACCAGCCCGCGCAACACTCATTATCTTTGTGGTAGATCTACTACCGCCGGCTGGATATACGTCTCCAAACGTAAGCCAAGCTAATTCAGTCTGGTTTAGTCTGTAACACCCTATTTAACTGCATGATCAAGAAAAAAGAAAAAAAAGAGTTCAGATGCAAAGTAGACACTGTACTCCGATTCTTGCCGGTCTAGGCATTTCACAACTCAGAAAGACGTTTCATGAGGATCGGCGTAATCAAGATTTGCCCTGATTACCCTTAAGACGTCCGAACAATGAGAATTCAGGCCGAGGTGCAAACGGGCTTTGTTAAAAGACAATAGACGGGTTTAGTCCAGAATTCTATAGTGTGGCATAGGAGAAGCCTCTGAGCGCAGCAACTATTGTGGGCAGTCCACAAAATGCGGAGTACGTAAAAAATTGGAAATTCCTCTACGGCTTACCAGAGCCTACTTTGCTTGTTTCAACAACACTTTTGCTACCTTGAATAACAAACCAAGAATGCGAATGCACACCGTGTTGTTTCGCCATTATTTTCTTCAATGCGTCTGAAACTATATCTTGAAATAGACTGATGAGCTGCTTAAATTCACGTTGTTGAATAAAATGAATATCAATCCAGGATGTACTCCAGCTACAAATTATACCAGACAAATCACTCTATAGTAATGCCTGTGAGACGATATTTTTAAGCTTTCAAGAACACTTCCTCTCTATTGGATTTAACCAATAAATATATGAATAATATAATAATATAACATGAATAAATTCATTATACTTTTGTATCATATCTACTAAATACAACTTTATTGACAATTAAGTCGACACCACAACTATCCCTAAAATTAGCTTCTCTCTTTGGTTACACAAACAAAATGAGATTGTCAAAACAGTGACATGTAGGTAATGATGTCATGACTGGGTTGCATATCGGCGCCAGGCTCAGGGGTACTTGATTATGTTTACACAATATCTATAGCACCTAATGATATTACATGATGACCCACAGCGCTCCAACGATGCATCCCTAACATCCCACATCACAGAGCTATAATAAAAGCGTCACATCTACTATATAATGCTACTGAATTCTCATAGCCCATGTAATGTCATATCAAGAACAGATTAAGACGATATACGGCCAGCTGAATTGACCCTATTTAGAAGTCGCCCAGTGAGATTTAACGTGATTGCGTGGCTGCCATTAGCCCATTCTAGCAGACGTCGCAACGTAATGCAGCCAAACAGCTAACAACTGCAGTCTAATTCAATATAGTCTCACCTATAGATTTATGTCCAAGTGTTTCATTCGATTTAGTTGGTCCCCATAGCCATAGGTGATTAGAAGCCAAGTCGGTCTAGCGAAAGGACTTCGTCCTGATCAAGTCTATCAGCGCGGTATAGTGTGACGCTTACCTGTTCGATGTTGATGCGCGCTGCTGTGGGGTGATGACTTGGAATACTTACGAAGCATGCGGATTATCAGTGACCAAACAGGATAACAATGTTCACCATGAGACAGTTCTATTACATTTTGTGTAGTTTATTTTCTTTATCAATCGTTATGGGCTACATTCCGGATGAGCAAAGACTAATGGAAGTTATGTTCAGGAATTACGAACCTGCATCGAGACCTGTATACAACGCGTCTGCAGTTGTCCTTGTCAAATTTGGAATAACGCTGACGCAAATCTCCGACATGGTAAGTCCTTATCTGTTCTATACTCTCTATTTTTTAGATACCAACGTTAGGACTAAAAAAAAACGACGGAATAAGATCCCTGACGAGCAGCGCTTGATGACCAAGTTGCTAAGGCATTATGATACGGCTGGTAGGCCGGTGTATAATGCTTCCGATACGGTTACCGTCAAGTTTGGTCTTACTTTGACCCTTATTGCTGATATGGTAAGTAGATTTTGCTTTGATTGTATACAGTTCTGATTTCTGATTCGTCTTTTTCATTGTTTTATGACTTCTTTTTGCAGCTTTTTTCTGTCATAAAACCAGGCGTAAATTACCCAATAGATAAAAAACTACAGCATGCCATTCAACAAGTTCTGGTTGTTTCAGTTTATTCATATGTTCTGCTATAATCTTCTTCTTTTATTCAGGTTATTATTTTATCTTATTGATTAACAATGATGAAACAATATTAGAAGACCCAAAGTCAACTCAAATGATCAACACTTCCGATAGTGTATAGAAATAGTGAGAAGTGATATAACTCGGCGGGTATCCTTTTGACTTTAGTTAACCAAAGACAGCCCACTGCAAAGGCTTTGACTATTGTATTCTCGGCTTTTGACTTTAATTCTCATAAGCATGAATAAGTGTCTTATCTTGTTCTGACTGTGCAATACGCAAGTCCAAAGTATTATTATGTTCACCTTATTTTACTTAACAATATTGCTACACTTATCCGCAAGGTTGCATTTTTTTGTCTATACTTCTCCGTCAATGACGTTTAACAATTTTGGATTCAGAAGTCATTTTGTCAAGATCTCTCTTACATAATCTAGCTTTGCTTTGACTTTATGTGTAAGCAGTTTGCTGGCAAAATCTTTTTATAGTTTGTTCCAAACCAATCGTAATCATTAGACTACAAGGAATTGAGGTTTTTATCACGAAGCCAGACTTGATTTACTGCTGTGATAATACGTAAAAAGGTTTTATGGGTCCTCAAACTAACGGCATGGGGTCGAAGTTATTTGATGTTGTTATGGAATGGTTTGGTAAAGCCTGAAATTACCAATTGGTTTGGAATGACGCGTTTATATAATACTTTATTTGTGACCGACATAATTTTCTATTCGGAGCTCAAATGTTAAAATTGGCCAAAATACTTTTAACAGTAATTTCCCCCCGAATTCAAAAGAAACGCTTTTCGGTAATACCTTCTGTTAGCCACTTTGACCTTTCCAAATGAACGATAAGTGTGCTGGTCCCTCTTTCACGCTAAGGTACGAAAGTGCCTCGAGCCGTCCTGTCAAAATCACGCGACAATAATTTTCGTCCCTGTCCGTTCATGATTGATTGCTTTCCTGTAAAGATGAACATCAGTTTGAAATCACCCGACGGGTCATTTTAATAAGCCAAGTGTAGCTTTATCAATTTCTATCATATACTTGTTTTCAAATGTCGGCCGTAGTCGGAGTGATCCGTCGATGAAGTGAAAATCTCCCTCCAAATCGGCATTTTACGCCTCCTTGTATCATGGACGCCTTTGTTCGTTAGCAACGTGTATAGTGAAATAACGAAGGCCTTGTGCGTGACAAGCTATTGTGGAATATGGCCTTCAACCTAACGTTTTTTTGATACCTTCAAACGAAGATTCTTTTCGGACTTTTTCGTGAACTTTTACCTTTCATAAACCATACATCTTTTCGATCATGCTGTACATGATATATATGTATTGATCATTTTGACGTCGACTTCGTATCGAATGATAAAAAAGTGAATTGAGACTGAGACACTTGGACATGTTCATTTCAGCTGTTAAGAAGATCTAGCGCTTCCAATGAATTTAGAGCCTCACATATTTCTCCCTCTTGCCATTTAAAGGTTATCACCTAATATGAAGACGTCTGAAAGACGCTCTAACCAGTGAATCAATGCATAGTTCTTTCGAAAAGCTTCCGGTAACAAGTACTGGCCAGTCATTTTCTTGTCATGCGTAATAATTTCCCGTCTCGTGGAGAGAAAAGGCGGGCTGTTTTTTCATCCTGTATTGTACCAATCCGAACACTGAACGTCAGGGATGGCAATTGACTCACCCATGCATCAAAGCATGTAAAGGCACATTTAAAGCAAGTTCTTTTCAGTCATCCCACATATTCGAAAAAAGTAATCAAGAAATTGCATTGCACTTTGAAACATCACGATACATTAAGAAAATTATTTTCGTCTTTTCAAGTCAATGCGTCATTGGGGCTATTCTTTACTTCCTTTTGGCTTGCCTCTTTTATTGAACATCATTGGAACACCAAGACCTGAGCGTATTATTCTCATACAACGGACTCCTCATGTGAAATAAGATTAAAACCTCAAGGATAATTCAACCTTTATGAGAAGTTGCCTCTGTCCTGATATTTGTACCGTGCGCAACATTACCCTTTCTATGGCCGGCAGGTATTTGACTACGTTATTCATGATATCATTTCCATCAATTATGCCGTAGAACAAACTAAGAGTATATGGACCAGCTGGTCGGCTATTCCATCGATGCATTCAGCAAACATTCTTTTGATAGCCTTACTTAATAACAACATAATGTATCCCACATGAAAACAAATCTGATCTGCTTGGAGAGAGAGTGTTATTAGATAAAGTTTATCTACGCAGGAATTACCGTTTAGCATGCTATGTTACATCCAGCAATCTGGTCCATGGGTCACTCTTTAAAGAAAAATTGCCGGGGCCGGGCCAAGCTGAAACATTTCTTTGGGCAAGCTCCTCTGCAATGTCATTCAAGAAACATCCAGATCAAACAATAGTTTCCATCTGGCCAAATGCCAAGCGAACTAGGATTTGCCGAAAGCCAGACAAGCTGCATGTTTCAATCGGAGAATATTGTGTGCCACTGACCAAGATTACAATTGAAATATATTTGATATACATGTACATGTATATCCCGCTAGAGACTTAGTTAATGCACTATTTCGATGGAAATAATTGGCCCTAAGTGACGAACCTTTCTTCAATTAACATGAACAAAGGCCTAAGCATCATGTAGAGCATAAAATAATGGTCATTAAGAGGAATAAAACGTACTTCTGACTGGATTAGCATTAATTCCGTGACCTAGCTAGATGACTTTCTCTTCTGTGAAATGAAGCATCGAATGTACACCAGCACTCACGATATACCAAAAAAAGAAACCGATACCGATTTTCATTTCCATTCTGGATAAAAGAAACCCAACTTGAACAGTCCTAATGACTTTATAACTTCCATTCATGTTATTTGCTGATGCATCTAGCGATTCCATTCCATTCGAGCTCACACTACGCACCGCTAAATATTTCATTGGGGGAGCTCTCTTCAAAAGGTTATAAAGCCAAAAGCCATTGAAGTGTGCGTTCAGCCGCCCCATGATGAAGGAGTGTCGTACAGGAATATCGAGTGCATACAGACAAGAGTCGTTTAATGCCATGTGGCTTTCCAATTGAACCTCTGGTGGACCTGCCTTAATAAAAATCCGATAATCAATTGAAAAACAGCGGAGAAAGCGGAGCTACCGCTAGCAGGAAAATTATTTTACCATTAACGGTAACTTGATTTTTAAGTATAACGATTCGAGAATCTAGCCCATGATCACTGAATGAGCGCTACTGTAAGTGAACGTAGATGAGTGATAATTTTCTACTTTTGAGGGTCGGGGAAATATCACTCGAATCCATCAGATGTTCTGTATTAGAAGTATCGTTGTTTTTTATTTGTTACGCGGCAATACCACATTCCTTGCACTAGCGGGTGGTCGGAAGCTGTGTTTCGCAAAATGTTTGCTAGTTTGCTTTGGTTCGTCATGATATTCATAACTATTTAACCTATTATAAACCAAGAGGTGTATTACGCCATGCTAGCTTATTAGTAACACTGCCGCAAATATCGAAGGGCTTTTCAAGTAAAGCTGCAATTGCATATCTTTATTCTCACAGTTTAACCGATTTAAGACTGCCAAGAAATCGACACGTTGGCCAAGCATGTAGGCTTTGGGACACTGTTTAAAAAGTTATCATGTTATACCCAGTCGCGGTTTAGACTTGACTTCAGTATCCCATGACTGTTCGACTACCTCCCAATCCCCTACAAATCCTGGTCATGACATCTGTCTCATCCATCGTTCTCATAATCAGCGACCAATCTAATAAAGGTGCTGAGGTATGTTTTTAACAAATAATCAGGCAAGATGGATCAGTTAGCATTTTATTCCTTGCGGTACGGCTTTTTATCAAATCAGCAGAGCGTATTCATTTGCTGACCATCAGGCTGCTCTTGGAGAAATTGGGTATAACCGTTTATTAGCCAACCTTGCACGCCTTGGAGATTAGGATCTCCTTTCACTGACCTTTGATATGATAACCAACTGGATTCCGTCTATCAGAATGTGATTAGGGTCTTCAGTGTTCAGCATGTTAAACTTGTTCGGTGATGATACCACAGCCGTGGTCACGTTTGCGGGTCTGGTTCAAGGATGAGTTGTCCTTTCATCGTCAACTGAGTTGTCAACTTTGCCAGGCCCCGGGACTTTCTGATCCTGATGTTCAGTACCCCGTTAATACAGCTCTGGAGTATTCAGATCTCCCACACAAGTCTTGCAGTCATGCCCCGATCTGGCTCATCGCTCTGATAATCAGCGGCCAAACTAAAAACTCTGGACATGTTTTTTTAACAAATAACCTGGCAAGATGGACACATTAGCATTTTATTTCTGGTTGCCTGCGGTTCTTATCAAATCAGCGAAGCTCATTCATTTGCAGACCATCAAGTCGAGTCGATCTCGGGTTTCAATCTCAAGATCTGGTTCTCAGGGACCATCTGCTTCCGAAGATGGTATGGGTCTGACCGCCCATTAGTAGGCCATGGCGATTGAAAGATCTTCTTCCACGCTGACCGCCTTTGATATCATAACCAACTTGATGCCTTCCATCGGAATGGGATTAGGTGTGTACAGTGTTTGTGCAGTTAAGCTTTGGTTGGCCATGGCGATTTAAAGATCTTCTTCCACACTGACCGCCTTTGATATCATAACCAACTTGATGCCTTCCATCGGAATGGGATTAGTTGTGTTCAGTGTTTGTGCAGTTAAGCTTTGGTTGGTAGTTACAGCAGCTACAGCGCAGTCACGTTCCGGTGTCAGGAGTAAGGACTGGTAAACATACTCTCGTTACCGACTCTTTGCTGACTGAAGTATACGTACCAAATCTCTTTGTGAGGGTATTTTTACTCGGAATTGGCTATTATATGATATATGGCATTAAGCTAAATGATTCTCTGTCTTCACTATTACATTCCGTATCCACAAAGTTTCCTCACTAATGCAAGTAGTGTGCTACCAACAGTTTTACCACATTACCAATACATCATAGCTTCAATCATTACAATTGAATTGATAAATGGCACTAAATGAATTGAGAAAAAAGCTTTTGGCTAATGAGCACGAATTCACGGTACTATAGCTGCTATAAAGTGCAACTCACTGCGGTTCATTCATTTTCAACCTATTACATCGTTTCCACTGGAATTGACATTAAAACTAACGTTTTCAGGCAATCATTCAAACCCAAATGTGACGAGTTTAAGGAAAAACTCACACCTAGGTTCAGAAAAATATCATGCAGATCGGATCCGAGTATTGAGTGAACGATAGCAATGCAATCATTCCAAAATGATTTTGAGTTGGTTTGAGCAAATACCTTAAATGATGGATGTGCCCATGATGTCACACTCAGGTTAAATTTGGGTTCAGTCTGTCTGTCGTTTCAGCAACCAGCAGTGAGTTGCCTGGCGTCCATTTAGATACGGCTGTAAGTAGTGCTATCGTCATGGCCAGCTGACTTGAAAAGAGAAGTCTAGCTGAACACACTCTGAGTTCCATCTACTTGACTTGTCAAAGCCATCAGTCTGACATCAAACTTCGGTTAGATCAACTTGATTGGCATCTGTCAGTTTTTACTGCCCAGAAAGTGGATATGAACTCGACCATGCTAGCTGCAAACATGAAGAAGAACATGACCTTTATGCCATTTAGCATGTTTAGCAGCGTCTGTATATATTGATGATGATCCTGTACTGGGATAAACTGCAAACATATGTTGGCAGTTCAATGTTTGGTGTTCAGTCATGGAGTGCAGGTCATCCCCGAATCAACTTCGCTTTCGGATATTGAACCATCCACAGTCTGGCTTGTTCAGCTGATCGATTGCCACGAATATAGCGATTATATGAAAATAAAAATATGAAATATGACGTCGGTCCGTTTCAGAATGGAGGGTAATAAAAAAAATAACGTACTGGAGATGCCGGGGATTGAACCCGGGACTTCCCGCATGCGAAGCGGGCGCTCTACCACTGAGCTACATCCCCATGTTGGCAAAGTATGGCTCGGCTGCATCTACGACAACAGGTGTTTGTTTTGCTGCAGACCAATCACCAAGCCTGCTGCTTAATCGTGGACTGGCGTACATTTCAAAATTTCTTGCCCGTCGATCCGTTTCAGAATGGAGGGTAATAAAAAATTAATGTATTGGAGATGCCGGGGATTGAACCCGGGACTTCCCGCATGCGAAGCGGGCGCTCTACCACTGAGCTACATCCCCATGTTGGCAATGGCTCGGCTGCATCTACGACAACAGATGTTTGTTTTGCTACAGACCAATCTCCAAGCCTGCTGCTTAATAGTGAACTGGCGTACATTTGCCTCGGACCTTCGACCACGAAGCACAAATGATAAATAACGTATAAAATATTTTATCCGCAACATAAAAAATCCATGATTGAAAAGAAAAAAACATTTCATGTCGGCCGTTGTCTTCGATATCTATATTAGATCGAATGAGCGCATTCTCGTCAATATGGGAGAGATGTTGTTTAACTTTTTTATCTTCAAATTACTAATTGATACATGTATACCACATGGTAGTTTCTATGATGTACGCTTGAGTTGGCTCGCGAGCATTCCGTCTTGTCTAGACACGCGAATTCTCCACAAACTGCATGCGATAGCTACGTGGTTCGCATATCAATCACCGAATAAATGGTAATATTCGATTTATGGTGAGGGGATAAAGTTGCATGACGTAATTAGTGAAGATTATTAGAAAAACAATCCTTTGATGATAGAGAGTTCCCTTTAGCGTCTTCCTGAGGAGAATATTTCATGGTTTTTGCGCCATACGCATGATATATACAATCATGTAGGTAAGGATTTGAGTGCAATTGTGAGAACACACGCGTTACGCCTTTTGTTTGTTTCATTTATGCATATAGTAGTTGTGTTTGGCTGGAGATTCTAAACATCGTCAGCTTACTTAAGTAGGCGCGGTCAGTATTATGCAAGTTTTGATAAAAAAACCAAATAACGCTGGCTAAACCCATCAGCATCATTAAAAGAGGACTTGGACAGAAATATAAATGTCCTTAAAAAGTGGCTGAAGTCGCAACGCGTGTTCCAATCCCTTCAAAGCGACCATGTAATAAAAAAGACGATATACACGAGGAATACCAGTATGATTCATGCCAGGCTGATCATTAAACTGCACATCTCTTGTACGGATTCCGCGGTGAGCTTTGTGAGTGAAGTCTGATTAAATCATTACCGGCGTTCATTAAAGTAATTGATTAAACTTAGAGTAGTTGCAGCGAAGTCTGATATTCTGATGCCATAAAAAACCGGTTTTTCTTTTCCTGTTCAGTTTGCGAATGGAGCAGGTCTCTTATAGTATCACTCCCTGAATAATGTGGTGTGTGTCGAATTTCATTGACTAATCATCAATGAACAAGTATAGACTTATATACTTTTTTAGTTGAGAGATGTTTTTTTACGGCCAATGTATGATTTATGAATCTGAGACAACGCACGCAACATTTTTCATGATCCATTAACGTATCCACGAGACACAGATTTCATGACGATTGCTTTGTTAATAACAACTGTTGCCTTCAACGGCTTCCGTCCACGTGATAGATTAGGTTGAATGTGGCAAAAACTAATGATAAACAACGTATTTTTTGTCTAACTTTGCCTCTTTTCTAAAAACGTTTCCAAACTCGTTACCGTGCCGAAAAAGGTGTATCTACGAACTCCATGCACCAGTCGCTTGAGACCCTAAAAGCGAGGTACATTTGATTATAACGTGTTTTGCGTCTATATATCTTTTATTGGATTTTTCGCCGACAGCCGGCGGCAAAAATGAGATATCGGTAGACACTCAGGTGTCCTTGTACCGTCTGTGTGATTCAGGTTGCAATTTCGTTCCAATATGTTTCTTTGAGATTGGCGAGTGCCAGGGGTTGTGGGAGGACAGTTCTTTTATGGTGAAAATTGCCTCTCATTATCCAATAATTGAGTTTTTCGGGAAAGGTAACCAGTTAATGCCTTGCCTCTGCGCGTATCCTGGTGGTGATTAATTTTCGCAATGTATAGCGCGACGATGGCAGTCAGTTTCGGTCACGTGCTACTTGTTGCTGCCGACAGTAACTATCAAGCAACTAATATTCAACCTGTACGATCTATATTTATCTGACATCAAAATGTGAACGAAGATGAGGCGATCTCGGGTATCATACTCTGTCCAACTAAACCTTGCTGATCCATGATCCACTTTCGTTCTTGCTCTTGAGCGCTCAGCCATGAAGCAGGAAACACATCCGAATACAGTGTTTTGCGCAAATCTGTGCTTCAGTAATGGATACATTGATGAAGTTAGCTAAGTTTCGCAAAGAACAAGTTAATTACATCAGGTTAAATTAGTTAAAATGCTAATCATTTAAAAGCGTCGCCTACTCAACAGGCGCTCGAGTCTCTTTTTGCTTTCAGTGCTATGACTGAGCGGTGGAATGCCAAAGGATCGGATAACTGAGTTCATAGTATTCATGCATTTTGTCTTTCGCAAGTTTGAAGGACAGAAGGGGACCGAGACCATATGGTCATCCACCATGGGAGAATTGATGGAATTTGCCTATGTTTCTCACAAGCACATTATCATTTTTCATTTTAAAGTTGACAATTTTATCGAAATCATGTTTGGACGAATACAACGTTGATGGTGTTACCCAAACCTTCTGCGCCTGAGTTCACTGTCGGAACGGAAGCTACTTTTTCCTTTCGTTGGCGATTGAGGTGGTACTGGTTGCACTATCAGTTTATCCGATTCCCAAGGATCACGTACACGCGTAATACGAATGACGATAATGGGGAGCCTGTGGAACCCTGATATGATATCTCGGATACAGATATACCAGACAGAAATCGGCTGTGGCTGTCTACAGATATCAATCATCATATTCCGAAACTTATAGCAACAAACTCGTGCGTTTGTATTCTGCGGGCGTTCTTTTTGCCTCTATGGCAAGTTTAACCTACCAAGGGCTTGAGTCAGTTCGCCGTTAGGGTCCATACCTTTCCTGAAGAAGGACTGTGTCCAAGCGGAGGAGACGTCTGAAGACTTTAGTCATTCAAAATGGTTCTTACCTTCTTGGACCTTTTCCACCGTCTTTTAAAGATGGTGACTCCTTGTGTTAGGCGAACTCTTGTTCACAGTACATGTTCGCGATCATTACCCTTTGTGGCGTTTCACGTTTTGCCGTTTAACATTGTTAACTCGTTTCCCCGGGAGATTGGATTATTTGTCTCTTAGTATTCAGTTATCTTTGGGGGACAGTGTACTGCTTGATTATTCAACATTCTAAATCAAGTTCACCTGACGAATGTCTTGCTGCACTGTGAAATAAATATCAATGATCCATCGAATACATTTCTTTTGGTGAAAATGAGAAACGGCGCTGCAAGTGTAAATGCGTGGGAGTTGAAATAAATTTCACCGTCTCTACTAGGAGGAAATAAACATATATAAACAAGGAAGTATATTTCTGGTAAATCAAACCGTTAAGCTCACAATGAAAATTTATTCCTCTTGTTATCTCAGAACATATCTTTTCAGTTAAGCCAGCATGCCGTGTGGACTATCCTACCTTAATCAGTGAACGGCATGATGAAAATTGTTGAGCTTCTTTTTTCGAGTTTCGTTGCGTTCTTTACATCAGTTATCTTATCAATCTCCATGTTATCCAAGGCTCGAATTGATCAATCTGAATCTATACGCGACTTCTAAATGAGATGCATTAACGTAGAGGATCATCTATCATGTTTAGGCCAAGGTCACCACGGACCAAGGTGATGAAAAAGAAAACACGCTGATTGCACTGCTAATCGCTTGTCCCCGGCTTCATTTATTCTTCTGATTACGTTGATTAATGTGCGGACCATTTGGTATGCTCCACAGATAAGCGCTTAGCTGGCTGTGGTTGACAGATCACTTCTTTTAAGTCCCCCACCACTTTTTGCTAGTGCGTATGCAATAGCAATAGCAAAATCAGCATTGGTTCTGAAACGCTCGGAAAACTGGTCAGACTATAAGTGCATTGCAATACGCCGGCGCCTAGATGGGTCCTTTTCATCTAATCACATGCATAGCGACGGGAGGCAGAGGTTCATTGACCATGTTGAATTCGAGTCTTGTATACTTATTCGAAATTCCCATTAATGACTTTCCGTTTTCAAACCACTTCTGCTCTTCAGCGTTGCTATTTCAGTGCTCATCCATCAATTTCTGTTTTGTTTAATTCGCGTGTTTTCGCCAATCTAAAGAACGAAACAATTGTGTTCAGTTTGATTCTTCTCATGACAACTACACCTTATACTATTGACATCCGAATATCATAATAATACATCTAATGTCCCCGTATTAAGGATACGTCCTCATAACGAAGAGAATAAAGTCAACGACAGCAACTCAGTCATACGTTTTGTCTTTGACGAGATTTGTAAACAAGGCTATTTTCATTTTCACGAACGTGACAAAATTTAATATCTTTCTGTAAAGTGGGACTGGCAGAAATCAGTGCCGCTTAATTGAAAAAGATACCAAAAGCCTCACAACAAATGCGTAGAAACGACACTTTGTGTCACAAACACAGCGCAATAAATCACGCTAGCTGTCTTTTCCGGCTGCATCAAGAGCTACAAGTTGATAAGCAATCAAGGAAATCATGATTTCCGCACTGAAGAGGCACGTTATATCTGTTGTTGGGAGGCGAATACAAGAACCATCATAAATTTAAAAACGAGACAAGTCGCAAGTGATATTGCAGTTTGTACAAGGGGAAGATCATTAAAATTGAAGTCAAGTATAAATAGTGCATTTCAACGGAATGTAATCGTAAGGTTTTTAAAACTCGCTAGCATTGTGCAACATCACTACACCAGCGAATCAAATCTATTACAGATTATCCTCCGTGTGATGCTACATGTGGCGGTGCATTGTGGCGAGCAGGGACATTGTCCTCCTGGCCACCTAACATGATCTAGTAAATCCCAAGCCAAATGAAACAAGAAATAAAGTCATCGATTCAAAACCGACACTTGCCGCAGCATTCAGCAAGATGAGCTTGGATCGAAATCTGAAGCCCCGTGCGTTTTCTTTACGCTTCCTCAAGGAATATCTCATTTACCGAACCAACCAAAACACCAGTTGCCACAGGTGAAAAGACTGAGAACAACCCACATAGTAACTTGATTATCACCCGGGTACGTATTCTGTGACCAAGAGGTCACCCTGTTTGATCAATGCCAATATGGCCCGAAGTAAGCTAATAAAGGCACCGCTAGACGTGACCGGATGGAAGTGAAACGAGCCATGGATGTGGAAGCTTTCAGTCCCATTCTGCACCAGTATCAATAAGAATGTGCTCGAATTGTGTAGTGAGTGTCAACCTTGGGCTGTTTCAGAGATATTTTGCTGTCGGTTGACCAAAGTCATCAGAAATAATAAAAAATAGTGATTAATTTCTGGTACAATACCTACAAGTAATAGAAATTCTCTCATGCGTTTGTGTCTCGTACTGGCAATATCCTTTGACACTAAAGATACCGTCCAGTTCTTGTTAGTACATCTAAAGGTAACATGGTTAGCATCAGTCAATTCAGTGGCCGAGAAGTCACCCTGTTTGATGAATGCCAATTTACCCCAAAGTAAGCTAATGAAGCATCGCAAGACGTGACTGGATGGAAGTGAAACTTGCTATGGTTGGTCGCTTGTCCGATTATTGTTCACATGTATCATGAATCACGTGTGTAGCCAGTAGCGAGTTTCAACCCATGGAATGTTTGATATATATTTTGATGTTGGTTGATCAAATTCGTATCGCAAATTATTGAAAGGGATTATCAATAGGGTCACAGGCAATGTCCCCTTCAAATATACCATCCAGTTCTTGTCAGTTAAAGTCTAAAAAACCCGATGTATCGATCCTGTGTGTCTGTGACCAAGAAATTAACCAATTTGATGAATTTCAGTTATCAAGTTACATATAAGCTAAGTTAATAAAAGTGACCGCTTGAAGCATTCACTTCGTATAATACGTCATTTGACTACATTCATACCTTGAGGGATGTTTCAAGTATAAGAATAGAAATGAAATTGTTATTTTTATTTGCCAAATCTATGATTCGCCGTCTAAGTGATTTGATGATGTATGCATTCCAGAGGTAATGTCACGGTTGAATAATGGTACTATACTTATCTTACCACACCAGCCCACAGGCAATTCAACATTCATGGCTGTGATTGTACCTTCCTTAACGACGGGTATTATTAGATACCGTTGGCAAAATGAAGAGGTTATTGGTATACGTCAATCACATAATATTTAATCTCTACGTCTCTCGAGTCAGTGCATTTGCATGACCAATTCATGTCACCGTATACAATGATTATCATTTCTAAAGACAAAACTTGTGATGGTAATGATATCCTGATACCAAGACAGAAAATCGATGTTTTCAGTTCAACTGCGATCCCTTAATATTGCCATTTTTCTAATGTACTTGATGTGTTCCAAGGATCGTAGCACGGCTAGCAATATCCCGTAACGCTTAGCGTAATTAAGACACTAACATGGTTTTCCAATTTGATGCAGTGACACAACATACACATATATGTACAATGAACACCAAACAACTAAATGGCGCACGAAGACGTGCCGAACTCATCTAACGCCTCAATAGCAGTTAGGCCCATACCAGCCCGTCAGTGCGAGACCCTGGCGTCACATTATGGTGTATGGCCAGACAAGGACACTAATCTGCCCCCAGGGATGGACCATACATCTCACAAGCTTGTTACATCGGACAACGCCATTACTTTTGAGGGAAAGGGCAATTGGATGTAACGAGATTGCGATTGGGCAGGTTGGTGATTTGTAGCGTAAGGATTCAGGGTGTCGCTAGGTGAAGTCTAAAACTAAATGAACAAATGAAATGCAGGTACGATTAAACCAAATGCACGATTAGCCTATTTTCGCTCGAGAAGGTGGATGAAGATTGGAGATACGTTTTGAAGAATAACTGCCTAAAGTTGTTCCATGTAATAGTCTTTGACTGCTAAACAGCTATCATGAAAGTTTTGACCTGCTGTGGTATTGTAGTGGTATGTGTCATTGACTGTGATTTGACTACTATGCAAACTGACTGAAGTCCGGTTCATTCATTGAAAGGTGGACCAGAAAATTGTCTTTTTGGCATCCCCGCCTCGTACATATATGAATCCATGCTGTTTTGAATTTATTTCAAGAAGATGACATCACCAGCTATGATTACCCGAACGAACTTTACATTAGAGTACTAAACTGTAGCCTACCACCAACGTCAACCCATATTGGGTAATAGATTTTGTAAGTCCAATGCATCATGATGCCAAAACATGCTAATGCTGCTAGCAAAGCGATGGTAAAGATACATATTGAGGCGCTTTATAGGTTTGCTCTCGCGGTGAGACGGAGATAACAAGAAGACAAGACAGCCTGTCGAAATAGGCTGAACACTGCTGGAATTGATATCTTCTGATTCGTTTTTAGACAACACAATTTCCGTAGTTTGAAGGCTTGAATCTACCAGTGTTTGCTTGGTGCTGCTTTAGTTCAGAAAGAAAAAGGAGTGCCGTCATACGATTACGGTCTCCAGAACCGATTTGGCTCTCCTAAGTATAAGACTACTAAGAGGAGAGAGGCTCATAATTTGCCTCAAGTTCAGGAAACCACATAAATATTTCGCAATATACGTGTAGTATGGTATACATAATTGCGAGAGTGTAGCATTGTCGAAGACTTGGAGCAAAGATATGTTACAATGTGAATACCGGATTCGAGCAATATCAGTTATTCGCTTTTTTACCTATTGATGTTTCCTTATCATAATCCCCCAGGAAAAATACTTTCTCCTGTTGGCGGTTTTGGTCGACAGTGTTGGAGGCGGAATATAAATGCCTTGATCAGAATGTGGAAAACATACATTGTACGTCATCAGCACGAATGCTATGGTGCTGATTGATTGCTCAAAGCAGTGATCCATGTTAAATTGTTTGAACATGCTCAGTAAAAAATCTTCATCATCTGGTGCTGATTAGAAAGGTAGACTCACTGTGGTAGACCTACTAATCCTCAGGGTAGACGAATTCGTTTGTGCTTGAGTGGTTGTTATGACGTCTGAATTCCATGTTATCAAAAGAAAACAATATGCTGACCCTTGCATGACTTTTTCGACTGATCTGAATGCAAGAAGAGGGAGTAATCATCATTATCGCCTAGAGTATGCATCATCATGTAATGATCATCATTAAGATATCAGGCCTGAAAAGTTCGCAAATACAACAACTTTGTCTCCAACGTGATTTGCTTGAACTCTATTGGGGGAAATCCAAGGAGAGGGCAGGACTCACAGGTCATGAGGCAAAGCTTTGCCGAAAACACAAACAAAAGTAATGGAAGAAGTGCATATTACGATGCAATCAGAATTGCTCCTTTTTTACTTCAGACGTCATATATGGTCATCAGATGACCAACGATCAAGAGATAATATAGAATTATCGGCAAACCAAATAAACAAAGAAACAATGAGCAGGTTCTCTACTCGCTGTGATGCTGTTGTAAGCGAAGCAGTTGCATAAGCCCAGTTTTCTATTACATATTGTGCTGTTCGAAGGAGAAGGAGGAGCCAGTTTCTTACGAAAATGAATATAACATTAGGCAATTATAGTTGGTTACTAGCTTTGGAAAATATGGAGAAATACAAGTTACGAAAAGAGTTGCTGCTTTTGCTTCATTCTGAA
The DNA here is from genome assembly GCF_910592395.1 of Lineus longissimus. Taxonomy (NCBI): domain Eukaryota; kingdom Metazoa; phylum Nemertea; class Pilidiophora; order Heteronemertea; family Lineidae; genus Lineus; species Lineus longissimus. The sequence continues at coordinate 25,043,052 of NC_088309.1, read as the reverse complement.
CTTTTAGCTGTACTTCCTCTTTCTTGCTGTGAGTATTATAACCATCTTCTGAGAACATTCTTCGCATGTATTATAAAGATCGTCCTCATAGGCTCTGAGCGATTACAGTTAGTTTGAAATTAAAGTGTCCTCTGGCATCCGGCGAATGCCCGAAATACCGAAATCTCCGCCGTAGCACTTTAGCTCTCAGGCAAAAGGATTGGATTATGCATGCTAGTTCATTCGGTTTGTATTTGCCCAGCTATAAGTACTTGAAGCAACAACATTTGTCGTAATTTTCTTCTTGTTCATAAATAACGCCAATACAGTATCTGATTGTTACAAAACACGCGGACTCGCTCTACATGTAATTGTATTGCATTATGTATTTATTCAGACACACTCAGCGCTTACGGGAGTCTGACCAGAACAAACTGAATCCAATGAATGAATGATCACATTGTTTCCAGACAAAGAGGAAATCGATGGGTAGAATCGGGGTAGCCATCAATATGACGAAGAACAAGAAAAAATAGTTGGAAGAAAATAGACTTGGTGTCATCATTTCAGTTGTATATCAAGGCGTACCTTCTCCTCGTCGTGGAATTGTATTACAGGCAGCTGCCACTTGATATTTGACGATGTCCATTTTGACACCGTCTCGGTCAGTGACCTTCTAAACTATAAAAGATACACTAAGGAGGGATGAAATCAGATAATTGGATTCAATGAAAGTTCTTATTTTTTGTCATGTATCTTTTCAGGATGAGGTAAACCAAGTGTTGACGACAAACGTTTGGCTTGAGCAGGTAAGATAATTTCCCATGGCAAAATTCGCCAGCGACGGTACGGTCATTGATTTCCAGTGTAAAACGTTATTTTAGCACCAAAAGCAGTGTTCGAAGTGAATTCAAAAGTTTTTGACTTGACATCGTTACTCCCCGAGCCATCCTCAGTTGCAACTAGAGTGGGAAACGCGGCGAATTAGCCTAGGGAACCGAAGCGAAACCGCTCGGTTTTCACAGGCGTATTTACAGGATACTTGCGGTATCAGGTAAGGCTCGAATGCAACTGATCATCCCACAAGCTGCGACTGCTTCCCGCTCTTTACGATACTCATCAGCTGCAAGGTACAATACATATCCTGTCACAGTGCTAATCAAGGCATAATAAGACCATAATCAATGACGACTGGCCAGGATGGTGGGTCACTAGGATCTGGCTAACAAGCTGGTCATAGCTTGAATAACAAGGATAGATGCATTTTTATGATGCTTCCTTCGCGGTCTAAACGAAACCCCGATACGGATACGGGCGCAAAATTCCCGTCGGGAGAAACTCCCCGGTAATTGTTCTTCGTAAATTACATGTGATAGTCTACACCGCTCACATTAATCTCCATTTTCGTCAATGGAAAAGGAAACTTGGTCTAAGATGGACGACGTGTTGATGAGAAGAGACAGTTAATTAGCTGATGATTGTGTCTTTATCAGGTAATCGGCGATCAATTACGATAGCGTCTAGCCAGAAATACTTCACTTTCGTTGAGAAAAATGTATTCATGATGATTGATGCGTATCATGTATGTGATGGAAATATGGTGCGGGAAAATTCGAATGGTAGAAAAACGAATTTCTGCGCCATTTTACCTTTGGTATACGGACTTACATCATGCAATCATGAATGTTTTTGCAGCTTGCAGAGGGTGCCGTCTTGACCCTCGCTCACCATCTCTGCAGGGGAAATTCAGGTATTCAGCAAACTCGAGCCAATCCATTCCTCGTTCGATCGCTAGGTGTCAATACTAAGATAAGGCAAAGTCTTTTTTTACCGACTATGGTAACTCGTAAAACACTGCGTTTCCTTTTTCAGGAATGGGTGGACGAAAGGCTCAAGTGGGACCCACAAGACTACAATGGCCTGAGAGTTTTAAGGGTACCTTGCAATAAAATATGGCTGCCTGATATCGTCCTTTATAACAGGTAAGAGGAATTGTCTCTACTCCTACTGACGAGGAAATTGCGAATAGCTGTGAAGGGCGAAAAGCTTACTCGGGCTAAAAGTTAAGTTCGTCGAAGATACTTTCCTGGCTGCTGGTAGTTCCTGCCTGAAGCAGCAGTTATAGTCCAAAGGCAAAGCAATCGACCAAATCTGCATTAGACATCGCGTCTTTGGATAGCTATCATATTTTATTGACAGTGTATCACAAACACAACCACAAGTTAAATTTTAAGGCAGTTCCAAGTAAACTTAGTGAGACTGAAACTTCAATCGACCACTGCTTTCCTGGCCCCCAGCCCCGATGCATGTCTGTCGTCTCTTGACGTTTACGCCCCGGCAAGGGGAAACATAAAGCTCATGACGAAGTCTGATTATTTTTCGATCAGAGATCGTAACGATGTCCCAATTAGCCTCAGATAGCAAACCAGCCGAGAAAATGAGATCGATTTTGCCACATTCTGCAATCCAGAGTTGCTATTTTAAGTGAATGCAGACACCCGTGAAAATGGTATAGGATATATTGATATCTTAAAGAAAAATGACTTATCAGGCATATTTTTGAAAACTTTTACTGATATGTCCCTGCTGAATCTGAAGCGTGTCTGTCGTAAGTTTAACGGAACCTCACTGTGTATCTAAATTCTTCTGGCTGGCATGAAAAAGACGAGTCAATCTTACTTTGTACACGAGTGAATCTTTCATGATTGATTAGTTAGAGAAAATGATGCGATTGGGAAAAGTGTATCATGCGTGGTCTTGTAAATCCTTTACCTTAACAAATTTACTACATCCAAATTCAACTTCAATCTATGATCATGTCATTTTCTCTTTCAGTGCTGATGATTTCACAAACGGATACATGCAAAGCAAAGCAATGGTTGACAATAACGGCACAGTATTCTGGCCTCCTCCAGCAAAGTTCAGAAGCTCGTGCAAAATAGACATCACGTACTTTCCTTTTGACGACCAACTTTGTAAAATGAAATTCGGGTCTTGGACTTACGATGGATTTCAAGTAGATGTGACAAACCGGTCTGCGAAGGTGGACCTTTCTAACTATGTATATAGCGGAGAATGGGAGCTGCTGGAAATATCTGTGGTACGAAACGAAGTAAAATACGCCTGCTGTGACGAGCCATATCCCGATGTGACTTTCACAATCATCATACGCCGTAGGACGTTGTATTATTTATTCAACATAATCTTCCCCTGTCTTTGGCTGACGGTGCTGAGTTTGTTGGGCTTCTGGTTGCCCCCTGATTCTGGTGAAAAGATTACGTTAGGAATCACTGTGTTATTGGCTTTCTCTGTGTTTATGTTGCTGATAGCCGAGAGTATGCCAGCGACATCAGAATTCGTTCCACTTATAGGTAAGCATGACTAGCTTTATAGATTAGGTAATCATTGTGGGGGCGGACGGTAATGCGGTCAGCGGCCATATGATCGTGAGCTTAAATATTTTAAAATCGGTAGTTCGGTGGCACTTTTGTCATTTTACTACCTAAAGGTTACAAAGCACTAAATCTGAAACGATAATGTTCCAGGAAAAATCAGCTTTCTGGTACTTATGGAAATACTAAACTGACACAACCACAGTGATTATGGGACACATACTTACTGTTTACCAATAAAAAAACATTAAACTAACACGAACACAGTGTTTTAGAAACTATGTTTATTGATGGCGCCCAGTGGAAAACGATAAAATGACACGAACACGGTGTTTTCGAAACAAATATATATATTTATTATGGCAAGCCACGAATGACTTCCATGAACTGCAAGGCTCACTCCACCTTTGCAGCTATGGTAGCCTTATATCGTGACAGCCCGCAAATGAACAGTTACAAATAAACGACCCTCGCTCATCAAAATACACAGTGTAGAGCCTGAACAATGTACAGGAGTACATAGCACAGCTCTACTAACCGAGAGAGCGGAGCGGAGCTCTGCACACCTCGGCGAATACATAATGAAGTGAGGAATGAGCACTCGCTTCAGCGGTTTTAATACACTTAGGCTGTGTAGTATAACACAGCATAATAGATTAAGTCATGGGCATTTTCAAGAGTGGCGCTACTTCAATTTGACTGACAAACTAATGAATCATTTTCAAGACATGAATATTTGGTCACCTCGCAGATATTACCTCAAATGCTGATTAATACTGAGTTGTGTAGACAATCATCATGACAACGATAAACTTTTAGTGACTGGTAGATCACACAAAGGTCGCGGTGATTGTACGTGTATTGTGGAAATTGAGTCACTAAGTTGAAACATGCTTGAATGCAGCCGAGAGATCTTTCGCAGGTCAACACAAATAAAAAGACTACACGTACTAGTATATAGATTTTTCAAAATCCAAATACTTTTATCTAAGAGTGGACATAATGGCTCCTCCTGGGGTGGTAAAGGAGCTCTCTCCCATTTGCCATGCAGCTTATCCAACCAACAAGCAGATACAAAGTTGCGGTATGTTTCTGACTTGTACATAATATAGATTCGGGATGTAAGCCGTCACCATAACTCAATATCAATGTCCGAATCGTCGTAAAAACAAATTGGGTCCGTACAGACAATCCTGTGAATTTTTTGTAGGGAGAATTTGCGGTATCACTCTGCATCATTTGATTATCAATCTTCCTCGTGACAGAATCTGGATAATCACAAAAATGCTACAGCCCGCACTGCACATGACCAAGCCTAGGGGCTTTTCGTGCAGCTGCGTAACTGACGGTAAGTTTAAACCCAGTATGCGGGGATGCCGATTGCAGATAGAAATTTGCGTTAACATGATTCCTTCCATGTTCTTTCTACATCATAAGGGTTATGGTCGGTTTAGAAAGGTTACAGTTAGGGCCAGCATTGCATAAAGAGTACAAATCCTGCAAGCACTCGACATTACTGGAAATAACCCCAAGCTTCTCAGATGCAGACTGCTTTTCTGTCTCTGAGTGTTATGCTGATGATTGTTTATTAAAAAAAACACATCGAAAGATGTATGGCCAGTCTTAATGGCCTGTGAACGTATGATAGTTGCAGATTACAATACAGTATATTATCATTCTGGTTTGTTGTCAACATGACAGATACGTGTGGTCGTGACGTAAACACATCCTCGAGCAATAAGTTTTATTAGCCAGAATCTCTAAAAACACGCTAATCTACTTATAAATGAGTATACTGCAAAACATGTATGTTCTGGGTAATCTGCGCAATAATTAGCTCATGCATATTTGGGTGATTGATACAACTGGCAATCATCTTCTGTCAGAATCTCAGCGGAGTTTGATCAGCTTTGACCAATCGATACTGTTTAATATGGTGGGCTTTGAAGGTTAATTGTAAGGGTAACACTTATCATGCTTACGAATGATCTTTGGTAGAAATGATTGTCACTTGAAAAGATTTTTGAGGCGAGCTTGATTGGAGATGTGTCCATCACATGGATCGTGTACCTAAAAAACCTGAAAGCGGCAAAATTCTTTTCCCTCTGAAATTAACATCTGACAATTTCGGGGTTTCGGAGCAGATTGTCGCAGATTAGGACCACAAGGACGACTCAGATTTACGTCTATTTGCTGATCTTAACAGTGCTGAGAGTCATCATAGTCAAAAAGTCATAGTAGACCTTTAAAGGTTCAAACTTACCAAATACAAGTGGCCCAATCGGGGGTCAACTTCACTTAACCAACGAACGACGAGGCCCATCTGACACACTAGCATGTCCCGTCCAATCTGAATAGCCTGCTATTGGCTGCCAATTAACTTGCTACAGCGGGCGGGGCAGTGAGAAAGGAAACATGATTTCCTCACAAATATCTTGTGGAACCAATAATTCTGTTGCCGTCTCCCATTATCTCAATAAGTGTTTATTAAGTCTTGTCACGAGACGGCTGACGGATCCAGCATAATTACATATCCTATTCGGCGCTGCCTCTCCGCTATATCTCCCTTCCTTCTAATCTCGGAGTACCGAGCTCCGCTTCAGCGTATACGACAAAATATCAACTATGTAAAAACCTCGGGTGGCAACAAAGATATCTTGGGAGAAATACCAGTAGGCTTATGATCGTATAAAGGAGAGTAATTTTGTCCACCGATTACCGATTACTGGCTCTCGATTACCCCGTCTTGTATCTATACCGTGGCCAACATCAGAAGCTGCGGTTACAAATTTTGCCACACAAATTTTTGACGACCGATGGTCTCATGACAGATGACGGATATTTAACATGTTTTCTTAGTAGACAAACTATACATGGTCTTATTGCAATGATTTGTTGTTGCGGTTGAGAGTCGGATAGACTATAGGCTAATGGGAGCAATTTTCGATCAGATTCATGCAGCGTTTGTAACTAAATCGAAATTCCGATGAACGAATACTCTTCCTGACACATCTGTGTATGGTACACCTTCATCAAATCATCCCTTGAATGGTATTCTAGATTAAATAAGAAATAGGATACATTTGATGAGTGATATTGAGGGGGCGACGTGTGATACAAACTGACTGGGCCAACTCGATTCTGAGATTTCATTTGCTCTTGAGCCTGAGGGCGCCGTTATAGTTTGATACTATTACATTTACTCCCACTCCAATTTGCATTCTTCCCCAGTACGTGCAGCAGTCTTAAATGTCCCCACGGCAAAAAGTGATGGTCATTAGTTCCCTGTGGTTCTAAAGAGACCATGGCCACCGTAACCTCAGACGAACAGTGCATATTTATTTGTTCCCCGGACACTCTCTCCTACATTTCACCTTTTTTTTTTTTTTTTTTTTTCACATTAGTCGTATCAGGAATATGACATACCATCATTTTATAGTAGCTAAGCATACATCACGATTGGCATGTGAACTATGGGTGGTTGTATCTTGTAGCCAATATAGCAAGCCAAGGCTTTACATTTAATGCCTACATGTACGTCAGTCGAGTAATTTGTAGATTTTTCTGTACAGACATGTTAAGCCAATGATATGAAATGTTTGATCAAATCACGAGTGCCGAGCGTATCTTATTATACACATATGAAACACTCACTACAAAAAAATGAAACGATTGTACTCAAAGCCATATGTCATCAAGATCGTATCAATACTCCAGAGTTGCCCTTATTGGATTTTTTCTTACTTTTATAATTGCATTTCCTTCGCTGTGATTCTTTAAAATCATTCCGCTTTAATAAAAATCGACTCCGGTGTTTATCATCAACATTTTCTTTCCTTCTGAGTAATGTAATTACCCATCAAAAGAGGTTATTCCTCGTCCCACTAATTTCTTGAGAAAATAGCACTTGCCTGCTTCATCAGCAATCTCTGCTTTCATCGCGATGTGGGACTTCGTCGTTAATCAAATAACTTGCTTCGCTCATCATATAATCTAATTTGTACAGGCGGCTTGTCCTCATTTACCTGAAACGACTGATCAACAGTCACGTCTTTTCGCGTGATCAGGCGCACCGCCAGATTAGGTCATGATGCCGATTCCTTGTAAGTGAAGTAAATCGATTTGTGCAGAATGCTTATCATTTTTAACAGACTCTTTTTTCTTCCTAAACTTGCATCGTGGGCCAGTCTAAACTGACAGGAAAAAACCATTGTCAACATTGGTTTTCGTGTCATCTTCATGCCAACAGGTGTGACTTGGAATAGAAGGGAAACATCAATAGGCATTGTAACTGCTACAGCATTTAGCCGATGTTTGTCTCGGGTGCGAATGATCAGATACTGCAGTCAATATTCTGATTGGTTCACCGTACAAATTATAAACCACTATTGTGATTTAGGCAATAAATGCCATCATTTTGAGTAAACGCTGCAAAGATGGTCTTATTTGAAACATTTTTTTCCTGTAAAATCTTACTGCGAGAAAGCCTGTCACTTCCAATACGTGATTTTTTAAAAAATCAACCTTATCAACGCCAAAAAATCCGCAATCTTAAAGTCTAAGTAGACAGAGTCGAGTCACCATCAGCGCTTCATATGATTTCTGCACGTCAGCTTTAAGGACACCGTAATCACTCACTCTCACTCCTGAACGCCAAACCTAAACAAGTTACGAAAATCAAGTTACGAAAGACAAATGAATCATATATGATGGCTACACGCTCAACACGTGACCTGCTGACAAAGTACTTCCTATGACGCCGGGTCAGGTCTGTTCTGATTCACCGTGAGAGCAAATCTCGTCTCCCAAGCTACGCTAACTCCTAGAATCGGCTGGGTGAACCACTTTTTCCAAGTTGTGTTATATTAACATCGCCAAAGCCTAACGTAATTTGTCGGATGAAAAATGGGGTGATTGATCTAAAATATACTTGACAATCAATATCAATCGAACGGTTTATGATAACTTGACAATATCAGATTCATCGGTCTTGAATATTTTGAGAAATTGAAGGGAAGTATAAACTTCTCAAGACTCTTGGCTCTTGAGATTATTCTTAGCCCCTGGCAGAGGTATACAGATTATTTTAGAGCAGCATAAACACCTGAATGTCTTCTTCATCATGATCATCCTCGCCTTACTACGTCACGTATTTTCGATGAAAAAATAATATATTCTTATAAGTAGATAAGTATACCAAAACATCTGGACGTTCTTTTCAAACATGATTAAGGCTGACGTTACATAGGCCTCATTCGTTCACTTCCCACATGTCACGTTCCAGCTTTACTTAACGTTCCTCGGTGAATGCACGGCCTTGTGGCATGCATTCAGTGAGGAACGAACGCATTAAGGGGAACGTGACATGTGGGAAGTGAACGAATGAGGCCTATGTAACGTCAGCCTTATGTAACAGTGACGGCTGTTAACTCACTTTTTGAAAACCATCAGGGCACGATTAAAAAGTTTTCTCCTGCAATCTATTAATCAAATCATCCTTTTCTAATCTTTCAGGCATCTACTTGACTACAACAATGGCGATGACATCACTGTCAATTGTGTTAACGGTCTTCGTGCTTCAGCTTCACCATGTGGGCCCTCATGAACGACCCGTGCCAGAATGGGTTAAATTCATCATGTTCAAAATCGTCGCCAGGTTGCTATTCATGCGAAAGGCCATAAAAAAGGCAGAATACGGCAGAGAGGCGAAACGTGACGAAATGTGCCTTGCAACATTCGGTGAGCATCATCTGGATATAAAGGACACCAATTGTAACGGGAGGCTAAGCCCCCTGCAACTGTCCCATGACAGACGAGATCGAGAACGGGGTAGCGTGGCCTTCGACAAGATTTCAAAACACTTAAGAGTGCTCGTCGCCAAACAAACGTATGAGGATAACTTTCAAGAGATCGTGGACGAATGGCGGCTGGTTGCACATATCATGGATCGTTTTCTTTTTTGGTTGTTTTTCATCAGTGGATTCGTTTCATCTATTGTGATTCTCGTAATAAGGCCTATGTATAAGCCAACTGGAGGTACATATGCGAATACGTGAAGGAGTGTGTTAGCTAATCGAACAGCAATACGGCAGTCGTGAAAAGTTGCCTTTTCCTTTAGAGTATTTTGACGTAATGCACGAGATTAATGTGAATGTGACATAATGTTACTTGTTTAATACGTCTTGAATAAAGTATACTCGCGCATATATCGGCATCTTCAAACAAAAGACTATGTGATATGATTGGATACTATGTCACATATTGGTTTAACTGTTCATAGGGATCGTTGATTGACTCGTACAGTTTACTGTCAGTCGCAACACCACACAAGTGCAGTTTGATAAGCTATAAACATCCTTCAAAATATCAATGTTACCTGTACGTCGCAAAGGGAGGTATCAAGCTCGCACACGGTCCTCTGAATCCACCGTTTCCTCTGATTCCTCCGTTTCGGCGTGGCCGGGATCGTTTGGGAACTGGACGGTTATATTTTATAGAATGACTTAAAATGTGAAGGTTGGTGTTCTAGTACATGTATATAATAAAGAGGGATTCGGCCTGTCCTATCTCTAACGTCATTCTAACGTACATGACTTAAACGCTATATTTAAATGGAGATGTATACGGTAATGGATTGTAGCTTCAACTCCAACTCTTTAAAACATGCCAAATCAATACATCAATGGACCGTAATCAATACTTTGTCACAGTTAGGTTACATTTGTGTTATCTATTCAACATTTACCATAACCAGCATCATGCTTCATCTTCAGCACCACTTGCTTCATTGATATCGGAATCACTATCATGTCTAAACATATTATTCTATTCTGTTGCTTCGAATCATCAGGAAATATCATTCGACCTAAAATTTCGTATGCACGCCATTACTAAGTTGCCTCGAGTTGTTACAGTAGATTGATATCCAGCCCGTACCATGCACAAGATAGCGCAAAACATCGTTCGAACCTCAACAAAGATTTCACAGAATCCGCCACTTTTTCTCACAAGCTATGGCATTATTTACATGAGTGTATTACCAATAAGTATAGATTAGTGCATACTTGGTATTACCAAGAATACCATCATGAACATTCTCATTAATTGCATACATCATTCTTCATCTAATCCCCATCAGTACTAATATCCAAACGTCAGCAACATCGTTTCCTCATAGGGTCACAATCAACAACCTGCCACCTTATTCCGCGCCCTTATCATCCCTGATCATTATCGTGATAGTCTTCATCATCGCCATCAACGTTGTCCTTTACACAATAACCATCATTGGCATCGTCATCATCATCATCATCATTGACCTTTTCATAGTCAACATCATCCTTATCGTCTGCATTGTCATCATCACCGTCATCATCACCATCATCATCTTCATCATTATGATCATCAACATCATCGTTATCATTATCACCATCATTATCATCATTATCATCTTAAATCATTTTTGTTTCATACCTATCAACATATTTTCAATTGGTTGTCTTGAAGACTGGCCAACATAATGAATAACTTGATATATGCTGTGAAAAGGATGTTGGTGTGCAGCCTAAAAGGACACCTATGTGTACGCCTTTTGACCTTGTCAATGACTCGGGTTACAGCGAGAGAGCGGTCATCTCTCTTGGGGTATAAAGAGCAAAACTGCCCAACTTCTGCTAAAGTGAAGTTCTGGGATCCTTGCCTTACTTGTATCCAAGAGTTTGAATTGCTTAGAAATTCTGTAATCCTGTAAAAAATATTGTGTGTTGGTAAGGACCAATCAAAAGCCGTCTGTTACCAAAGCTATATGAAGAAGTACAATGTATTGTAGAGGGCGTCTGATTAGACAAGTGATCATGATGTATCTATTTATATATTATGTAATTATTTAATGTACATATCGTATAGGGCGGGTTTTCTGACTGAAATCATTTTGATACTACGTGTAAAGTGTAAATACTATGGTTTTGGATTCATGTGATGTCATCGTAGTCGTGTCATACTCTAAAAACACACCGATGTCCTGAATGTTATTTCTATTCAAGTCAAGGAAGTCTAATGAAAATAGAACTTACAAAAAATATCTAGTCAGAAAATTGTAAAAAACATCGGTTTTAAAGTTATATAAGAGATATCCATCCACAATACTGTAAGATACATTAAAATAAATGACTGATACATTGACTGTTATATTATTTTTGTTGTCTCTTTCCTTCTGGCATGTCTCAGAGTCAGGATAGACGCAGCACAGTCGTCCAATAGTTGGGTCTTAAGCTGAGCGCACACGGGCAACAAAATGACAGCGAAACTGAAAACATTTGTTTTCGAAATGTTTTGCGTCTTTGTCGTGATTGTTTCAATCACCCGCACACGGGAGACAAAATGACACGGTCACGTCACTGGTCACGTCAAAAACAAGGGGTAACCATGGTTGCGCCATACGTCACACCCCGGTCACACCCACGTATTCCAAGATGGCGGCCGCCATGCATAACGACCGCCTCACAATTTTAGCGTTTCTGATCGTTCTTCGACTTAAGCATAGAAAACAGCCACCCGAGTGCCTTTTAACCAAGCCGAAGCCGCCTTGCTATACGTTTACATCGGTCCTGTTGCCAAAAGCCGCGTCAAAAGTCGCCTAATTTAGCCGAGGGACAAATGATTTGGGCGAAGACTATCAATTTGAAGTATGACAATATTTGAAGTGCTTTATCAAGCAGTGGCCTACTGCCATTTCGCAACCATTTACATCTCGGTCATTGTGTCATTCTGTACCATAGTACCTGCTTGAATTCTCAAGTGGGCTTTTTTATCAAGAGTGTATCAAGTCTGATAGCAAATTACAAGGTCTACGCCAAGAACATCAATGATACGACGGATATAAACACAGCCAGTCATCATACATGATTGTCCACAGATCGAGAATGTTACATTCAACAATCCTGCTCGTCCTTCTGATTAATGTACCGCTCGGTTTTACCCAGAAAGTTCAAGAGGGCACACAGCTAAGTGCAAGGGAGAAATCGATCGCAAGATATTCGGCCAGCGTGTTGGGATGGTTACCCGAGTCTGCGATACGACGGATCAAGCCTATACCTCCTTCAGCAGTATGTAAGAACGAGTCGGACAATGGCCGCAACTACTTTGACCGATGCAACTGGTGTCACTGCGCTGATATCGGGGAGGCGTACTGTACCCGGAAGGCGTGTCCGATTCGACCTGCCGTGCTGCCACGAATCCGACCGTTACCGGCTGCCGTTATGTGCACCAAGGAGAACGCAGGAAAGTCTTACAATGATGGCTGTAACATGTGCATCTGCCCAACCGGCAAGGCCAGTGAATACGCAGCGTGCACCCGGCGTGCCTGTCCCCCTGTGCTACCATTCAAAGATATCGTTGTGTCCACAACCGAGGCGACTTGTCGTGACCATTCAAACGGGACAGTGTTTTATGAAACCGAATGCAAACTCTGCATCTGCACGGGATTGGAAACATCATGGTGTTACGACCAAGAGCGCCCAGGCTGCCAGCGCCCAGTGATGAACAAGTTTCAGGAACGTGCCCGTGCGCGTGTTTTGTCAGGCCGCACTAGATCACGCGACGATAAAGGAGACGCACCGACTGCTATCCCGAGGGTCACCGAAAGGACCGCTTGTCTGAGTTCTTCTGACAAGGGCAGGACGTACTTCGACGGCTGCAACTGGTGCCAGTGCATTGGTGTCCATCGATCGCTGTGTACCTGGAGAAGCTGCAAAAGGAAGCATAGGAATTAAATCATAATATCCAAAGCAAATTCCGGAATCGAGCAGCATGTACATGGCTCGAAGGAAATAATTTAAGTACCTCACCTGTGATAAACCGAATGAAATGACAATTAAACGTCGGACATCGCCGTTACCATCATTGGGAAGATTTATATTTCCTCGCTGTGGACGAATTGCGAAGTACGAAGGTCCGCAAAAAATATTTTCGTTAAATCATTTCTCCTACGACGTACGAAATTCGATCATTGACAATGAATTTGCACAGGAATATATTGAAGTCACCACGATAATTCGTACATCGTTTTCAAGGGTTGCGAAACTTGCCGATTTTTAATACATTGTGGATGTACATTTAATAAGACATTATTGGATAAGGAGAAAACGATGCTTGTTATGTACATTATAGTCTAGTACATGTAGTTACCCAGCCTGGTCCATCAGATCGAATGCTATACTGAAGTCAATCAGACCATTTCTGAGTGACAGTGAAACTGAGGAGTCGTCGTCAACGGCACTCCTCTTTTTTGATAGGTATCAAACCCATGAGTCGCAAGATTTTGTTGGGAGGACTTCAAACAAAACAACATACTTTTAAACTGATATAATTAGGACGACATTATATCGAATCACCTGATAATTAGCATTACGGAACTTACATTTATCACTTAATTATCGCTAAATGAGATTACAGAGGTTTATGTGTCAAAAGCTTGATATCCTGTTATTTTATTCCACTTTACAGATCAAGTGGGATTGCATGTAATAAATACTATAATCTGTATAATAAACACAAATCTGTCACCTACATGTAATTTGTGACCTGCTCTGTCACATCTAACGCTTGCCGACAGGACTCCACATCAGGGAGCGGGGTCCATCTCAGTCAAGCTACTGCACCTTCCCTGATTGGACTTTTTCATTGCCCTCACGACTCTAGCGATCGATGGGAAAATCAGTTTGCGTCCTATTTAAAGGATAAACTGTAGAGTTCGTTGTTCTTCTCGAAGAGGCTGTGAGCTTATGAGTCAAACCTCTGATTATGAACCCGCTGTTCCAGAAGTCTCTATGCTACTGATGCCCCGGCCCTTTAGATAAACAAAAAACAACAACAACAATATTTCAAGCGACATCAAAGAGCGTGTCATGTTCCACAGATCTGACCGACAAGAACCGGGTATTACTCTGAAAGACACCTTGTCAGATTTATCATCGTATCAGATAATTCCCCTCAATTAAAATCAGCGGAAAGAATTAGTTTGGATTAAAAGGTATGAATTTGATTGAGACCCCAGGATCGCTTATCACGGGTCGACTATTGGACCTCAAACGCCCATAATATTTTATCAACGTCTCATCGAAAACAAGGGAGCAACCTGGTCGCATCAAAATGACGAGGATTCGGCCCTTTTTTCTAATGGTTGTGGCGGGATGGTGTGTTCTGCAAGGGACCGAAGGTAAGTGAATGCCATAAAGAGTGTCAATTCAGTCCAGAGTAGTTCATACAAAGACATAACCTTAGTAATTTCATTTACCGTGGTGAACCGACACTCACGTTTGTTCTCGTTGGTCGATGATGAAGAAATTCTTTGCACTGTGGAATTCCTCGACTATGGCACATTTCTACACGTCTTCTTCGGCTAAATCGATGGGCAAATGTCAAAAAGCGTCTTTTTCATCGCATGATCATATTCTCGCGTCGGGCGCCGCGACGGTGCATTTCTTTGGTTGTCTCCCCAACTTCATCTTCAGTGACTTTGAGTGAGTGAGTGTGACTATCCATATCGATAACTCTATAACGTTGCACAAAACAAGTAAAACAAGAAGATGAACAAGAAGTTGTGCAAGATTTCGATTCTTAAGGACAAACGGTCTTAGGTTACCCTGTTAAACAAAGCTGAACCATTGTATAAGAAAACGATAAGGCTGACGAAGAGCGAACGTTTCTTTTGAAGAACCAGTCCAGCATTGCTATTCATTTGACTTGATACCAGAAGATCATTCGCGAGCTTTATCACTTTTTGATAACATCAACTATACATGTATGATGGTTTTTTGTCATACAGTTCAGTCACAGGATCCCTGCTTACCCGGTAATCATCAGGAGATAAACCAGCCAGAGAGGAGTATCAACTACACCACGGACCCCCTGAAAGTTTCTTGCGACAAGTATATGTCCCCGGGGTGGTACCGGTTCACGAGCCCGGCGGGTTGGGAGATGCCCACGGAGTGTGTGCCCCAGATGAGGTGCGGGACCATGTTTCCCATCTGGCTACAGGGTAAATATAGTTGTTTTTTTCTTTCAAGGTTCTATCAACCTATACATTATTGATGTTAAAAGGACATCCATGTTGTAACAAAAAGGGAAAAATGAAGCAACATAAAACTATTCTTATTATAATGAATAAATGAAGACATACAGTCATTTAGTGTTCAGTCAACGAATGTTGAACTGTTGGTCGGAGCCGGACCTTAATGTACCCCATCTGCTTTCTAGGAGACACTCCCCCACGCGACGGCCAGGAACACGACCTACCTGCCTGTATCACAGTTGGAAGTGCTTGCTGTGCACTGACCTTTAACATCACTGTCAAGAGATGCAATGACTTTGCCGTCTATGAACTCTTCCCCATCACGACATGTGACATGGGATACTGTGCAGGTAACTTGAATTTTGCCTCTCTTGAACTATTCATTCCATCATTTCCATCGTGTTCCTCTGACTTTAATATGTCAAATTTTACCATCGTAATTTGGTAAATGAATTTTCTCCCACTCCGCGTGCCACTTTGGCGCTGATATAGAATCGCATCATCTTTGTAGGGACTGAAGTGAAGTGTCCGCCTGGCCTGTCGTCTGAGACTGGCTATACACCGTGTTACAGAGGTAGGTCTTTTAATGATAATTTGTAATGATTTGTACGTACCAGGTGCTGGCACCTTTTTCTGAATGTGTTGGTAACAGAATAGCCATTGGTCAAATAAATGTTTGGATGGTGAGTACATACTTTTACCTTAAATTAATGGTTTGCCAAAGATGCAGAACACTCACGCAATTCGTCGCAAATACTGTTTCGCCGTCTGGGAGAAGACTGCTAAAGCTTTGCAAAAGCAGACCTAAACGTCTGCTTTCGCGATGCACGTGATTTCTATTGCTGGCCAGTCCCTCGGTTTAAAGTGGGTTACCAATAAAAACAGATATAGAAGATGTTCTAGCCTGCCTTGTGGTCATGCATATGCAATTTTTATATTGTTTCGGTCTGCGAAGATACGGACAGAGCCTCATTTGATATGGTGTGTACATCTTTTACCTGAGCAAACGCGTCCACGAAAATAAAACCAAACGCTAAAACACATTACCTGAGTTTTTAACATAATTTTGTCTTCAGCCCCTGAGATAAAGGAAATTCCACAGCTCAACATAATCGAGTTGGAAGACGAGTTTCAGTTCCAGTGTAACATATCCAGCAACAATAACAGTAAGATAGTGTACGAGATGGGATATTTCGCTGAGAATCAACTCCTCAACAAGGAGGAGCTGGAACTCGAGAAGAACCACTTGCTGTTGAAGGAGCCTAATATGAACCACGGTGGGAAAACCATCTTGGGAAGGACGGTAGGTTTTGTTTTGAGAGTTGTAATAGGCTGGTTTCGCAGCCCTTACTAATATCTCGGCATTTGATAGATATAGAATATATAGAATATTCTTCTTTGTTAATACGTCGTCAGCTTAGACAAGAAATTGGGCATAAGCCGACTTGGTAGCGGGTAACATGTGACTGCCGTCATCAATGCGTAGTTCAAGACCTCCACCTGTTTCCAGCGAATTTGCAGGCGTATTCTTTCGAAACAGTTTTTTGCTTGTTAAAATTCTCGTCATTGTTTTCTAGCTTTACTGCCGCGTACGTGCACGCTTCCACGACAAACCGAACCAGTTTGGACGTTGGGTTAAAAGTCCTGGTTATTTTATGGGAATCGAGGTAGGTTTCGGCAATGAAGACGAACGGGCCGCCGACGCAGTGTCAATTGCTACAGCTTGCTTTAGATGTCTTTATTGTGTAAAGCGTTTATACAACCCACATCGGACGTCTATAGATTTCTGTCCCAGTCACTGCTACAACGACCATGAGATAACATCGTCTTTTTCGTAATTGACTGTATTCGTTTCAGATTGTGAACAATTACAAAAACGTCAGCCTGGCGGAGACGGACGGCCAACAGTTCATCTACCTGAAGTCAACCATTCCTTTCAAGTGCAACTCGCTTTACTACAATAGTCTATCGAACGGACAGAAAAAAAGGCAATGTAAATTAGAAGTCATGGTGGAGAATACAAACTCGGACGACAGACCACTCAGGTGTCCCAACGGGAAGAAAATCCCGCAGGTTAAGTTTGGGAAATGTATGATTGAGCTGGACATGGACAACTGGAACGACGTCCACGCCATTCCTATCAAGGCGACAAGAGATTTTAAGTATGACGGGGTCAGAATGCGACAGGTGGAATTCATCCCCATCGTGTCCAATATGCAAAATATCTGGAATGGATACAAGCTTGAAAACTATCAGGTTTGTTTATGATATTCATTATTGAGTGATGCAGTAAAATTGACCTCGCTCTTTTGATTCTGAACCAACTTAGTCCGAAAACAGGAAGTGGTGCGTTTGTCTTTTAGGCTCTGGACCGCCTGGTTGTGCCATTTTAGACCCAAACCACTTAGCAGCATGCCGATGTCGCCACACGACGACCGCAGAGGGAAAATGCTTAGAAGAAGCAGGCCTTCATGCGGTAGTAGCGACGTCTTCTACAACTTCTGTAGGGACCAACAGACTGCACTCAGTAAAACGATGATTTGGCAGCAATGATGCTGTTCATATTGGTTTGTTATCCTTCTGCAGATCACGGCTGAAGACTTCATCGACCAGAAGGCATACTGCAAGTCACAGAATGATCCCCACATGCTCACATTTGATGGACAGTAAGTCATACGTTTCATGATCAATATTGCAGAAGAGCTGCAACACTTTCCGGACTATGACAAAGAGCTAAATGTTAAAAACGGTCTTGAGTAAAAATCATCACGCGCCCACATATGTCGGGAAAGCTACCTTTACTAGGTCCGCTGTTGTTTGTGATTTTTACATTTTTCCTCTCATTTTTGCAGTTATTACAACAACTATCTTGAAGGGGAGTTCATCTTCTACCGACATAAGGCGCTTCCTTTTGAGGTACACTGATTTACTTTCAATGATTATTATCCGCTATAGGACACTTTCTTTCTGCTTCTGAGAATAGCTTGGTCAGAATGATGTCATATAGTTTTGGCGAATCTTTCTTGGCGACTGATGTCACATCCAGGCAATTATGCAATTGAAGGTATTGTTCTTTGTTCATCAACAGGTTAGAACTTTCTACAAAAAGTGCAACGGATTTGCATCTTGCAACTGCGCAGTCGCAGCCAGGGCTGGAGATGACGTCATCGTGGTCGACCGCTGTAACAGCGTGCAGGAAGTGACCATCTTCAATACCGACCGAGTGGTGAAGACGAGCGTTCTGAAGACAAGGGTCGTCTCACAGGACACTACATTTACTGAGGGATTTAGACTTCTGACGCTGAACAATGGGCTACAATACGAGGTAGCCTATTAAAGAATTATTAACAAAATTATTGCTGTTGTCGTGACCTTTTCTTTTCGATCCCCGTCTTTTTCAAACACAATTTTTTTGCGAGACAACCATTTCTTTTACACCAGGCAAATGGACAAGGACACTTTCACTCAGAAGTTATCTTGCTGTGTAAAGGACGCCTCTCTGGAGTTACAAGCAACCTTTGTCTAAACTATAACTATTGCAAATCGAATGGATGTAACACAATTAGCCCCCAACTACTAATCACCACCAGTGTATCATTGAGAAATACATCCTTCTATATTCCAGATTTATTTCCCTCATGGGGCATTCGTGCGCATGATCCTCACAAACGGTGACAAGTACCTTGAGTTCATGAATGTTTACATGTACCCCTCCCCAGACGACTTTGGTCAAGTGGAAGGACTGTGCGGCACTTTTGACAAGAATGTTGCAAACGATCTTATGCTGAGAGATGGAACCGTCTATACTGGCCGTGGGACAAACAGAGGTGGCCAGCCAAATGACTTCAATACGAACTGGAGGTATGCTGTCATAACGTCAGAAATGCTACATGTAGGCCTAGGGCTGATAAAACAGAATATTTGATACTCTATTCTGGTGGGCCTCCTCAAAACAAGTTGTGCGATAATTTCAATTTTGTATTGTCTCAATGAGTTAAGCCCATTAGACTCGTTAACGAAAAGTTAAAGATACATGTAATGTTAACCCTGTGTATGTTTAAAGGGTAATCCTCACGGATGTGTTTGGTATTGGTTTCAGAGTCTGGGCGAACGAAAGCTTGTACAGCGGTCAAAGCCCACAAAAGACGCCTTTCGAACAGAGTACTTATTGTAACTGCATCCGCGAGAAGGGTATGGGTCCAAAAGGAGGGGACGACTGGCTGCAGTGTCGGTTCACCAATGATGTTGAGCTGTGTGAGCTGATAGGCAAGGATATCACCAAGGAGAAACAGTACCAGTTCCAGCAAGAGTGGCAGGGTAACGCTAGGACGATTGAATTTGAGTTCGACGAGAATTTTGATCCCATGGTAAGTAAGACTTGATGGTACGTTTATGCGCTCTTGACCAGAGAATCTTTTGGTTTCCGGTCTCAGTTCTCAGTAGCAAACTAAAGCAAATGATACTTAATTACTGTCCTTTTTGAAAATAACCCACCATCAACATGCTGAATGATCGATGTCGAAGTTTAGGCTTGGTTTTCGGCCGTAATCAGGTTCGTTGGCTAAAATCTGTGTCATATTCGCATTATTTTCAGAACGTTACCTGGCCTACACCAAGTGGTTGGACAGAAGCAAAGGCGAAGAAGTTCTGTGAGGACTTCATCAAACGGTCGGCGGCAGCCCGAGCCTGTAGTAACTTGACTATCGACTTGGATCTCGAACACGACATTGAGATGTGCATGGAAGATATCAAGGTGACGTGCGTCATAATTGCATTTGTAAAATGTCTTTGCTCTAATATGATCCTGTATGTTCAATATGAATCCCAAACGTGAGGACATATTCTGTCGTCTTCGTCATTTTACTAATATTTACTCTTTGGCACCCTGAATGATTTTAAAAGACGGTTCATTTTTTCATAGTTGTGTGACTGCACAGACTTTGCCATGGGAGCAATCGAGGACATAAAGGAGAAATGCAGCGCAGAGATAAGAAAGAACGTTACACTTTGGGTGGATGTCCCCGGCCTCAACTACACTGTCCCGCCACCTATTCCGATGTGCATCAACGAATGCAGCTTCCAAGGCGAATGCGTGTCCGATGGTGTCTGTGTTTGCGACAAAGGATGGGCGGGTATGATCATTTATTGAATAATTTCATCTGACAGGGACTTTATTGTAGAACAACATGATAACTGTGGTTGTTACCCCAGTGCAGTTCTGGTCACATCCAAACAACGAAGTCCCCAGTATATAGTGTCGCCATCTAACCCTTGTAAATGACCGAAACGTCACGAAGACAGAGGACAGTCATTAGGTAAGAGATAAACAAACGAAACTAATGGTAAAGCCATGCATGTGTCATGATATACCGCACGAAAACGAATATATCTGCGATTAAGGCCAACTAGAAAGTGTTGCAGCAGGATTTATCTTGACGTTTAAGGTATTGACTGTTCCATCGATGCTACCAAGCCGCCAGACGCCTACTTCATCCCGGCCGGTGGTCGATGCGATATCAGAAAGTATCGATGTGAAAGTACGCCCGTCTATGGAAGAGGTTTTCAGGATATCTCTACACTGTCTTGCAGGTTCGAACCATATGATGTAAGTTGTATTTTCTATTGACTCCTGCACACTGGAATACATTTACTTTTAATTCGACCAAGATGGATCTGCGCCCGTAAACTCCTCAGTCACAGTGATGCCAACAATAGAAATTCAAATTCCTTGACAACTAGGGACATCCATGCATTGAAGTTATCAACCAATCAAGAATACAAGATCCAATAAAGGCTGGTAGAAATAACACTAAAAGATACCTTTTAAACTACTTTTCCTGACCAAAACATTTACATTTATGCCCGATCGATATATTTCAGTTGGAGACAAATCAACCTCTGATGTTCGCCCTCCGCGAGACAAAGCCCGCCCAGTTTGAGAATTTTGGTGAGGTGGTCTGTCCCACTCCAGTCTCGCGATTGAAGCGCTCAACCGCTGGCGTCGCCAATGAAGGCTTCCTAGTCTCAGTCACCAATGATGGGAAGACGTTGAGTAACAAGGTTCTGTTTGTCAAGTATGACTCCAGGTGCCAGCAGTGCAATGAGACAGGCTACTGTACCGTCAAGGTGAGACATCCTTCGGAGATCTCCGACCCGACCATATAGCTTGTATCGGGCTGTTAGTTACTTTCGCAAGAACAATAGTCACAACGTGACGACATGGTTCCCTACACGCCAAAGGAATAGATTTGGTTGGCGGAAGAAAGTATGGATGCTGCTTGAAGTCAGTCTAATCAGGTTGATGCCAACGCTCCTGAATACATGGGCCGGGTGTCGCTAGTGTCGCAACCCAGGACAGTCAAGGGCCCAGTCCTTACGCCATGAAATGCGAATTTTGTCCCGTCGTGGAAAATGTCATTAAGCGCTAATTTCCTTACACTATGCTTTCGAATCTTCAGCCTGGCACGTGTATGGTCGAGAATGCTTGCTTTATGAAAGATGACTTCGACCCTGATAACGAGTGCCAGAAGTGTGTCCCAAGTCAATCCACCACAACGTGGATGCACATCGAAGGTATACTGAGTTACATAAAAACGACCTGCGATCAATATGAACCCAGCGATTACCAGTTTTAGTCCCAGACGAGAGGTCGTTTGGTCGTGCATTATAGTGATTACAATTGCAAGTTGCAGTGACAAAAAGTCGCTCGTTTGCCGATTGTCCAATTTCAACGTTTAAGTTAGCTGGTTGTACGAAGACATGAGGCGAAATACTACCTGAGTACGAAACGTGTTGTTTTCATTTCAGGTTGTACGCTAAACACTGGCCTTCCTGCCTGGGCATATGGCGCTATTGGTGGAGGGGCTGCCCTCTTGCTTATCATCGCCATCGTTCTTATGGTGAAACTCTGCTCAAAACCGTAAGTAAAACTACACGAATTTCTCTACGCGAATACTTCTTGCTTCATCCATAATGAGTTTATGAGGACAATGTCACAATCATACAGAAGGACGGGAGGGAATCACTTTGAATTGGTTCTCATCTTTTTGTATCCGAATTCGTTATTGCAGGCCACGTCACATCTTCTATGTTTTCTAGGTCGCAAGTTGCTGCAGCGCCAATGACTAAGATGCAGCAGTTTTCTTAGAGCTAAGGGGCAGTTCAGTCGAGGACAATGTCCACAAGGTGCTTGGACGAAATTAGTGCAAGAGCGATGATTATTGGTGTAAGGACGAAAGACTACTCCTCTCTGGGTACTGAAGCGGACTTCCGTCGTTCTGATTGCTGGGACAAAAATTCATATCGTATAAAACTTATATCAGACTTTCATCTCTAATTCAGGTCGACTTCTGAAATTTTCTTTGCGAGTCGATCGATCATGTTTGTAAAGATTGATATACAATAAACGGTCAATTATGCCAAGTTTTTTAGTCCGATTTTGTGTTTTAAAGCTAAGGTTGACATTTTGATCGTCTTCCTAAAGGGTGTGCCATGTCTCTGGATGTGACACCTCTCTACTAAACGACCAGACATCACTCAACATGGTGAACTGTGTCTCTACTGGATGTGACATGTGTACATGGTGTGCCATGTCTCTACTGGTTGTTCTATCATTCTACAGGGTGTGCCATGTTTCTACCGGGTGTGTATTGTCTCTACTCGAAGTGACATCTCTCTGCGGTGCCATATTTCTACATGTTGTACTGTGTTTCGACTGGATATGCCATGTCTCTACTGAAACATGGATACGTTTTGAAATGACCTGGGCCGTGGCAAACATGGACATGGTCTTAAAATGAGACAACCTTATGCCAAGCAAAATATAGATATTATTGTCCGATAGTTATATGGAGATAATAAGATTAATGATGATATAAAACTCTTTTTTAGTACAATGACATAATAACCTTAATTTATTCATAGAGCATATAAATCACTACCAATGTTTACAGATACTATTTACATTCACAAACAAATATACAAATTGCTTTCAACACAAACAGCATTAGCACTAAATCATGCTGGTCAGACCTAAAGCATTTGTTGTTGCACATCATGTTGGCTCAGTCACTAGCAACCTCTGCCACAGGAGTGGTGCAGTTGCTATTCGGTACCTTCCAAGCAACATTGCATACCCTTTAGATTGTGACGCTGGCGCCAAAAATTGTCCTTCTTCAGGTTGATTGGCTACAACATCACAGCATCACACGACTGAAAAATCCAATATTACAGGATGTTCTGCAAAATTGCTGGCACAGGTTTGTCATGACCATCAGCTTTTAAAGTTCATTTGTATGCTTTGTTTCAGTGCCGCATATAGTAGTCAATGATAGTCGAGAAAACGGCAAACCCTGCTGCTCCCAATATGCCTGCCTTTACACCAGCTGGAAGAGAGATTGAAATTACATTACAATCACTAAGCCTGACAAGTTACTTCCGGCTACCGACTCATTTTCCTCTCCTGGGTATTTAAGACCACACTGCATCTTTGCTTACCTCTCAATCCAATGACGCCACCAACGATTCCCCCAGAGACTGTTCCATTGATCAACTCTGTCTTTCCTCGATACTGAAAGATAAGTTACCAGTGTAATCAGCACAGATTACCAATCCAGAAATGACGATGCATAGGCCTATACTAAATCGTTTATGTTTAAAAGTATTCGCCTCAATCCAGGTGCAAGTTCAATGAATTTGGAGATAATCTTTAGAGATGTGATGACGACCTTTTCACAAATACGCTCAGCCAACTTCAAACAACATCCTCTTGTGTGACCCTAAATTTTTGGACAGGACATTGTACTTTATACCTACCGATTCTATCACACATTCAGTACCAGCAAACATAGCACCAACTAGAGCAAAGTTCTTTGCATAAGAGAATGATCTTGTGCCCATTTCTTTCATAACCATACGGGCTGTGGGCGTCTCCTTTCCAGGAGCGACAGCTGTACTAGGATCCACACCAGCAGTGAATAAACCAAATGCTGCCCCAACAGCTCCACCTGGAAGGCAAAAAATTGATGAAAAATTGCAGATCGCAAATCGCACGACTAGAGAACATCGAGCGACAGACCATAGGGACTGCCGGGCAAATGGCCATGGCAATTCATGAATTGGCATAAAATCACACGACCAGGCAACGGTCTGTCGTCAGTATCCTAATAAATCCAAGGGATGAAGTCGCCTTACACAATGTTGCATGTAATGCAATAACTTTGAAAATCTTCACGACAATCCATGGCGAGCGATAACATGCGTCATGCCCACCCACCGAGCACGCAGCTAAGCACTGTGCGAAATGTACAGCTTTCCATAGCACCGTGAATGATCAGCTCTTCTCGAGTCTTCGGCTGCTGCGGTATGCCGGTGGACGGTATCACAACACGGTTGCTTGGAACCTTCTTATCACCAATAATTCGTGCCATCATGTCTGTGAAGAATAAATCATTTGAAATTGCTTTATTTTGCTCATTTTCTTGCGGTGATTGCCCTTCCATGCCCTCGCTGGAGGACGCCATTGCGAGGTTTCGTACCTTCACAATTTGGAGAGTGCACTTTGCGCGGCAAATTTGAAATGCCTTACGCGTCGCTAACTACCTCATTTGCTATTTCAGTTGCAAAATGAGCACAGTCCATCAGAGAAGAAAAAAATGACTTGAATGCCTGTGGGACGTTGAATCGGGTTTAAATTACCGGTTTCTAATATTCAGAGACAAGTAAACCAGCTGGGGGGGGGGGGGGGGGGGGGTGTTATTTAGTGCAGCGTTAATAGTCCAATCGCAACCCCGAGCTGGAATCGTTCGGTTACAAGGCCTAGGGTGAAACTGACCGTTTACCATCTCGTCTAATCCAATTCTTGCCCTAAACCACTGCGTCAATTAAGCCATTAAGCCATTAAGCATAATACTCGTTAGGCCTATGTTTTATTCGCCGCCCATTTCAAATAATGAACCGGTCGTTTAAACTCGATTCTACTGTATACCTGAGCGAAAGAACGCCTCACATCCATGACATCATTCGGCCAAAACTGTTGGAGGTGAACGTGTTTTTCTTGGGGGGGGGGGGGGGGGGGGGGCATCCCGGCTCCTACACGGCCCTGCCTGCAGTAGGCCATCTTTGTCTTGCCTTCAGCTCATGCAGCAGGTTCTTGGACCAGGCATTCGGTCATTGGGACTGGGACTCATTGCTACCAGGCAGAGGCTTAGTACGACCATGACGACTCTCGAGACCTCTCTTTCTTCATTAGTGGGAAGGACGAGTGAATCAAGGGTGTAGGCCTAAGAACCGGATTCCAACTCTCTGGATCCTATTCCCCATGTCTTTTTTTATTTATATTTTTTCATTTTAAGTGGATACCCATGACTCGACCTACAGTTATATTGCATGTACAATGTATCAATTTGCACTGATTTTGATTTTAATGGTTTTCAACAACATAATCAGTGGTAGATCATTGCTACGTTTATCATGCGGGTACATCAAGCAATGTCCCTTATTTTTTGTATCCCCACACTCCAGAACTAGCGGAAAGTCAAAAACGCTTATTTGAGACACCCACTAGTATCTTTCGCCGGCGGATTTTTTATTCTATACATGGTAGATGAAGTTTAACGGCACAAATCCACCCACGCCTGTCGGCTGAGCAGACATTATGTCAACCCTGATAAATAATTCATGAATTTGCTCTTAGGAATCCGATAAATTAAACAGCATGATAGTCATAACAGTTCCCATGCCAACGCAGCACGTCACTACCGCTTTGGCGCTCACAGTTATGTCCAATATCATTATCAAGCAGTACAGTTAGGCAGCGCACTTGATAGAAAATACATTTATTACAAACATCATTCCTGTGATAACTATAACGCTATAAAGGTAAGATTATTCCTTATTTTGGTTTCAAGAAGGTCATGGGTCAATATCATGTTCCTATAGGCCTACCCTAAAGCGACGTCTGATGATAAACCAAATAGTGGTGGTAGTACCATATGGGAACCTGAATATTCATATATACGCATACACAGTTTTCTATTTATCATTAGTATCATTAGTAACATAGTATCATTGACCTAAATTGCTGTGCTGAGTTGGTTTTTTGGTTGCATTTCGTGTACATGACATGCCTACACATGGCAAGCCATTCTTGCCCAGCGGTTCTACCACTTCAAGCACAGTGCTTGGTTGTTCAAAACAACGTTAGGTTTCACGCAGTCGCTCAAGTCACAAGACTTCGCATTAAGATACCACCCGCCCATGGCCACTCAAAATCCTATACATGTATATGTTTTGATGAGGCCTATATTTGTTGAGGAAACGCGATTACGCTCATATAGGCTTACATCATATCAGTTATGTAATCAATGATGATTACGGCCCACATTATGTATTGATAAGGAAATAGTTTAGTGTGTATATCATGTTATTATCATGCTGTTCATCCTGACAATATCACGCCATTTCACTCGATACGTACTTACTCCCTCAATGCTTGAAGACGGGTAGGCCCTGTTTCCAAGAGGATGCATGTTGTTCGACTAATGGTTGATGCACCTGGCCCTTTTCGAATATTAGAATTTGAAATGCCTTGTGCCTAAATATGACACACTTTTATATATGGGCCTGCGTGTATCACAGTGGAGGAGAACAGGGAATTATTGATTAACAAAAAACACTCTATTCGAGATAAGCAATGACAGATGAAAAATCAAGCCAGGTGTTTATGAGAACAAGATGTCTAAAAAAGTGGATGGAATTTTGATTGACATCAAAGAATTTTTTTCTCACCCACGGAATGATGTTGTCTGTCACTCGCTTATAATGTGTATGACTCAGAGAAGCTAGTTGAAAGAATGTCGGAAGATGACAGATTTTGAATTATGCCAATTTCCTGCAATAATGCCTTTAGTTCTCTAATCATTCTTTTCTTCATTTTGCACGTGACCTGAGACATTATTACCATTATTAATGGCGATTGATTGCTCGGTTACCGTAGTAACGTTACACCTTCAGCTCTGAAATATGAGGAGATAATGTCGTGAGCCTGATCTTGAGTACCATCGTTCTTTTTAGTTGGGTTTTAGAAAAGGCATTCAAATTGTTATGGAGATCAGTAAATATAAGAAACATGAGTAGCTTGCGATAGACTTCATATAACAGCGACTTATCAAGGATCCTTATGCGTTTGTGGATAAAACTCTGCAGAGGGCAGTTTTCGAATTTGTTTTCATTTCTATCCGTTATACGTCAAGGATCCGAGATAAGTCCCTTATTTCGACCTCCCTCTATAATAAGTCCGTGTGATGGCCGAACTGATCGAGATGAAGGACAACAAAGCTATTACTGTTAATGGTAACAGCCGTATATACCAGCCATCTATTCAAAGATTGGTAATATCCTTGATGTTATTTCTTTATTAGCGGTTATAAATAGAGCTTTCCCGTTGCTTGGAGACGCTTTGACGAGGTAAGGCTCTCGTCAAGTAAACATCTTGAAGTAAGATACCATACATCTAAGCTAAAAGTACAGGCGTGTCTCTAATAGCCACGCATCTCAATTTTTCAATGTGGTCTAGAAAATGAATCCTTTCGGCAGACTGTGGTTTCTGTGTCGCGCGGCCTGCCGACTACTCTAACATTTGTGGCTTCTGTATATCAATGACTGTGGACGAAGTTCCCGGCCGGCACAACCGCAATGATGTGATTCCCATGAGACACCACTAGCTGTAGTCGCCAACAAGCCGCTAATGAAGGGGATAGCCAAATCTAATAATGTTGCCGTACAAACAATAAAGCTGTTCTCACTTTTCGCAAGGGACGATTAGATTTATCGGTTGATACTGATGGTTGCGCTGCGAGGTTGGAGTGTTTCGTACTCGCTGCCCAAGCTTATGATCTTTTGGAACCAAGCACCCTGTCCGTACGAAAAGACGCCATATTTCCTCCTACCTCTAGAAGACGCGGCGGTGACCTTAGGATACGTACATCATCGATCCCAGTGTCTTTCCACCGCAATATCCTTCATCGTATAGCAATGATGGCTATCCGAGTGCACTGTCGGCTACAAATCAATAATCATAGTGCTAGTTGTGGATTGCTTGGCTCATTGAATTACAACATCGATCAACCAGTGTTGGTGGCGAGTCAGGTTAGCAAAGCACTTCTATAGGAGAAGAAAACCTCACGACTAAAGTCAACTCGTAATTATCCGCATCCTTTGGGGCGCTGGAGCACAAACTGCTAATCAGATTTCTTTAAAGTTGAGATTTTTTATTTACCCTTGCTTCGCGACCAAACAGAATTGTCTTATGTTAGCAACATGACAACAATGGCAACCAGTAGCTCACCCGAGATGCTAGTCATGTGATAATGCGGAACAGGAGAGGCTCGGAAACAAATGTTTTCTGCTTCCTACTGGTTACAATTCGCAGGTCGTACTATGTCTCGGATTCTGTATGAAAGCCTTATTTGTACATGCCTGGCTTCCTCTTGTCAATGTAGGCAAGTTCAATACCACCGAGCAATGGCTTGTCAAACTTTTCGTCAACACACATTTTGTTTATTTCAGGGTAGACCTCAACAACGATGATGCTTGCCTTTAAGGCACTATTGGTTTGGCTGCCCCTCGTGTCCATCTGCAGTGCAGAGAAGATGGATAAGGAGCTGAGGATGCCAGGAGTGCAGCCACAAGTTGTGAGTGTTCTACCATAATGACAGAAATGTTTTTTTTGTAACGATTTGGTCATACATTTCAAGGTTATCACCATTTCACTAAAGCACACACAATGTACTGACACTTTATATTTCGAATTCTCTGAAACCTTTGGTGTGATTCTTCTTGTATGGTCACCCTAACATTCCATATGATTAGTCTTTATTGGGGTATTGAGAATCGAGAAGTACAAGCAGTCCAACCAGTCTGTTGGCCATATTCCTTACAATGTCGTTGAGAGGTCACTCTGAAGGATGAAAGCAGAATAGCTGACAACAAAGGTTCGATTTCAACTTCTTTTCGTTACGTAATGTAAATCATAGAAGGATAGTGAAAGCTATATACATGGAATCCATGATATTTACCGCGATATCCTACGACTTCCTCAGGTGGATCATTCAGCAAGTGTTGTCAGTTTCGTTGACAGGTTTAGAAATCAATAGGAACTTGCACTTGCTTAGCGGGAGAATCACATCGAGTTTCCATGGCAACCACTTGGTCTCCCTGCTGACGATTAGCACTGGGCATCCGATTCCCTCGCTATATAAAATACATTGCCATTTTCACTAGAATCAACCAGTGTCGGTTAATTCGATAAGTACGATTTTAATACTGGCCCTATTAGCCCCATACCTATTACAAAGCTAATGGTAAATTATTCATAATCATATTAGGAACGTTGAAGGAATGATAGGTTTGAAAATGTCAAATGGTTCGATTCCGTGTCTTGCGTGAGCGGCAAAATTGATTGGCTGAACGCGCCGTGTCACCTTCATTTCTCCTCGTGTTCTGACTGACCTGCTCCACTGCCTCGAGTAAAAGTATGTACTAACCGGCTACTGTGTTGATACATCTCATCGTCTTTATGTTTTTGTTCAAAATGTCTCACTTCTGAGCAGTGTGGAGTCGTCGCGCTGTGTTTTGACATGTGTGGGACGTAAATGTATGTGACCATTCGGTAAACAAAACAATATTATCACTTTTCAGAATGATACATATCTGTGTTACGCAATGAAGATTGACCAGCTTCTGTACATAAGTGAGTTGGTAAACGCCTTTACGTCTGAGGTCACCAAGTTTTAAGCTTACATTTACCCTATCTACATCACATCATTCTGCTGAGCAAATCGCCTTTATCTAATTCGTACCTTTTTGCTTTAGTCATACACAAGCTTCTCTGACGAAAAAGTCAAAGACATCAGTCACACTCTTGAAACTGAAGAAAAAGACTTATGAAACAGTGTCGTGTATCAAAGTCCCACTTAATCTTTGGATAGAAAACAACACATCGTTTTTTACATTGCGTGTCTCTCATATCTACAGCTGGTTTCGGTCCCCATGCCGATATGAACACCGCCCATCATATGTTGCTCTATGGATGTAAGGAACCTGGAGATGAGCAGAAACCATGGTGGGTAAAATACACTGGTCATAAAAGTACCGGTATTTGCGGAGAACGATCTTATTCATTTTCTCACTCGTGGTTGATGAGATTCTAAATAGATATATTAGGCAAATTGTGTATCAAAATGAATGGGGTCTTAAAAAGAGTGAGTCTTGCAAGAATTGTATAACAAAGTAAAAAAGATGTCTTAGACAGATTTCGTGAGAAAGGGAAAATTTTAAACAACAATGTAAGTATTGTATTCTGAAGCATAAGACCTCGGAAAGAAATTGTGTAAGAAACTAAATAAGAGGTAAGCAGAGATTTTCGTCATCATTGATATTATCAGTAATGTGGTTTCTTCACAGGAATTGTGGTGAGATGGCTGCAACAGGCAAAAAATCTGACTTTGGACGTGGACCTGTCTGTAAGAGTGGATCACAGATAATCTATGCCTGGGCTATGGACGCCCCACCCCTACAATTACCAAAAGGTATGTAACTTAATTAGAAATGCTTCACGCTGGGTCATGGATGCATCACCCTACAATTAATTACCACGTAGTTACATTTATAAGCTTATTCTCCCGATTTTTTATTACATTTTTGTGTGTCTAGTGCGCCCGTTTATCAGACACTACACCGTTGGAATGACATGAAACATAGTGGCCAGTCCTTTCACTGACAGCCAACTGCATTGTGGATACCTCAGCCATTCTACTTCTTTCAGATGTTGCCTTCAAGGTGGGAGGCGATACATCAGTCAAGTACATGGTAGTACAGGTCCACTACAAGGACGTACGGAACTTCATACCACCTAGTAAGTTACATGTACCAAGAACTTCCTTCTGTTTGATATAAAAAGTGTCGTTGAGTTGCATGTGAGATTTAAAAAAAGTTAGAGTGACGCGTTACCATTACACTTCAACGTCATAGACCTGTTGGTTATTTGCGATACAAATTACTACCTTATAGACCAGTGGAAGCCGGTAGATGAAGGATGATATGAATGCCGCTGTGAACAAGGCCATTGATCAGTGATAAGTAGGATCTCCTGAGACATTCAGCGCTCGCGGCCGGGGAAAATCTGCACTCGTAGATGTTATTGTACAGATATTATCTTTGGTTTAAACCAATTTAGTGTCCATTTTGCATCTAAAGAACATATGCCAAATTACATCTTTTTCAGAAAATCAGAAGGATACATCTGGAATAACGTTACACACCACAACTACTCCGTAAGTAAAGTAGAATACCTTAACAGGGCAAATAGTTCCAAATCTAATTTTTTAGCTGAGTAGTGTTAAAGGGAGTTTCTCTGTTATACTGTGCTTGGAAACATGAATCCAATTAATATCTGGATCAGTTGACTATATTCACAATAAAACAAGGCACCTTTACACTCGCATCGTGCCTGTGTCAGTTTAATTCTAGTTTCAGTGTTTCGATATATTTTGATGTACATGAACATGTGTAATATCAAACCAGTGCTATCATGGTGTAGGTCATTATCACCACACTAACCCCTAGAATCTGATCAAAGTATAGGATAAGTTGTCACGATTGGTTGCTTTCAGCGCCTCCAAAACCGCTGGCGTATACCTCAGTGTCACAGGAGGGGAGCTACCACCCAGATCTATAGGTACCACGCAAAATTCATATAATGATACAGTCACGTCTAAGTTGGTTGTTCGTGTTGTGTTTTATTTTGATATTCTGCCTAAAGAAAACTAAATGTCGTTCTTGCATGGTGTTTTTTCACTAGCTTTTCATTTCAAATAACATACTCTCTTGATCAGAAGTCGCAAGTGGTCAAGCGGCAAATTAAAAAATCAAGCGTTAAAACGTGTTATACGTGATATTCGTGTGTCTCCTTTTGCTCCTAAGCATATACCAACAAACCTTGAATTTGAACCTTCGAACCGAAAAAACGATGTTGAATGCCTGCAAAACAAATCGTCTGTCACCATCAATACCTGTTTTATGCGATTCCGTAGGAAAGGACATGCATGCCATTTTGGCAACGGCAATCTCCTTTACATGGGAATAGGAACATGTTCATATTGTATGATTTGTGTTTTTAACGCGACAATCCGACAAAACAAATAATTCCCAATCAAAATTTTGATACACAGAAGCCTTATTTCAACATTCCTTGTTTGGTTAGGTGTTAGTGACAGGCGACAACAATATGTGCAGGAAATCATCTCTGGTCAAATATGCCAACCGAGACTGAGCTTAGGGGAAGTTGGCGTTTCATGATGCAGTCGTCAGTCGTAATGCATCCAAATAAACAGAGACCATCCATCAATATTAGTAAACAACATTTCTCAATTAAATTTTGCACCTGTGCATGCTGTCGAGAGATTTATTCCCCTTTAGTTTGCTCAGCATATGTGCGTGTGGTAAACTATATCAACTAGATTTCATCTTGTTGTTGCTTTTTGTTTTGACGGCCTTTTCACTAACTAACTGTTTTTGCCATAGAAAAATTAATATGACAGTTTCTCGGATATTTTGGAAATACTTGCGTACTAATTGTGCCTTTGCATGAGGAAGGGAATTCAACGAGTTATGCCAGTGCAAGTCACGGAAATTTATTGTCTCATCCGTTAATTCAATTTTGGTTAATAGTGGCATAATGACATTCGAAACAGACAGATATAGACAGATACAGCTGTTGCAAAAGCTGCCAGGGTGTGTACGGTGTGATTGTGTGATACATAAGTATTTGATGTGGGCGCAACTGTCGAATGACAGATAATATATACGTGCATGAAAGTATAAATATTTTAAACATTATCATTGACTTGGGAATTGAAGAAATTTTCAAAATCATTGTCGATAAAATCCACACCGTACTTCGTCGTATTTCAGTATTGCCAAATCTGCCTTTTCTCTCGATGATGCCTTGTTTGATGTTTGTTTGATGTTTGTTTGATGTTTGATGTTGTGACTCACTTGTCGTGTTTGTAGGAAGTTAAGAAGAGCAGCCGTTTATCTCCTTGGTACGGGCGGAATGATACCAGGCAAATCAACAGGTAGTGCCCGCTTAGTTTTCTCCTAAGATTTCATGTAAGAGCACAGTATGCAATTAACAAAGAGGCCAATCTATACCAAGGAGTTCTAAACGATAAATCGGCTCCTATTTTATCGGCTGTTCATATTAAAATCATTCAAATCATTCTATAGAACTGCATGTTCGACAGAGGAGATGGATTGCTACGTGTGGGCGACACGCTGCGAGTGGCATCGGGCCACCCTCACAGTTATATGCAGTGGTTTTGGGACTTGTACGCGATGATCATCCAATATTGATGTTATTCTTTTCTAGTCTACATGGAGGCTGCGTGTGATTATGATGAACCCATTGTCCTCCATCCGTTCGCATACAGGACGCACGCCCATACTCACGGTAAGGAGAATCTTCATAAGTTAGGTTAGCATTGTAATATGACCTCTGACGAATAATCAAGGTCGTTATGAACTCAAACATATTGTTCATAGCATTGGTCTCTGGGATATGAAAGATAGTTACAACTTCTATCCATTTTCCAGGTGCGGTCGTCTCTGGCTACCGGGTCCGTGATGGTGAATGGACCGAGATCGGAAGGCATTCGCCTCAACTGCCGCAGGTAAGACTTTACCAAGTAAAGCAACAACATGAAAACAGATGGCTAACCCTTGTTTATAGTCTTGACTGTGGCTGCGAGCGATGTGCCTGATCAGTGAAGCACAATTACAGACTGGCAATGGCAGCGATGCACACCCAGTCGACCGAGTGGCATTATTAATTTTCAACCTGTTGACTAGACATAACATCATGCCCGTTCTTTGTTTAAGGAATGATGTGATAGACCGATGGCGTTTTATATTTCAGATGTTCTACAATACAACGAATCCCGGTATGGACGTAAAAAAGGGTGATATCCTGGTAAGATGCTAATCATATTTCTTGATTCGTCACAAAGAAATTACCGCTCTGTGACCTTCCACCTAACAATTATTCTTAATTGCAAACGCAAAATTTATCCTTACCAGGCGCATCTTCATTAACAGTCATCTTCTAATCGTATACTTCGTCACAACGTCGGTCATAACTCTTCCTCTGTTGTGCCCCCTCAAAAGTGCCAAGAAAAACCTGGAAATTTGGAATGTCCCAATCCATACTGGCCCTCTCTTCCAGCGTCCAAGTGTTACTTGATATTTTTTTTGCGGGACTGGTAACGCGTAGATTTCTTTAAAAAAAGTATTTTGCTATTTCAGGCTGCACGTTGCACGATGGTCAACAAGGACAAAAAATCTGTTTATATTGGGTAATAAGTCTGGATCTCTTATCTGAAATCTGATTCCACATGGCAACCATTCCGCAGTATTCTAGTACTGATACCTGCAAATATCGTAATGCAACCTCACAAAATCTTCATACTATCAGTCAGCAAGTTTGCGAGGTTTAAGTACACCTTCTGATCCCCAAACAGTAAACAGGACCTTTGGAATATCGAAGAATGGCACCCCTTTTTTTTCTGGGTGGGGGTGTAACCTCGTTCATTTCTCCAATCAATTTCTGTTCCAGGTCGACCCAAAATGATGAGATGTGCAATTTTTACATGATGTTTTACGTCGACGGTACTAATCTCCCACAGCAACACACGTGTTTCACTGCAGGTCCCCCACAGTGGAACTGGAACTCATTCGCTGGCCTTGACCGGGCTGCAGCTCCCAAGACCGCTAGTGTCGTACCAGGTATTACAATATCTTCACTAAAATCTATAACTTCGTAATCTTCATTGTTCTTTATTTACATGTAAGATCGACTCAACACGATGAGATGTGTAATTTCTATACGATGTTCTACGTAAATGGAGCTAAGCTGCCGGAGCAACTTCAATGTTGGACTCCTGGACCACCATTTTGGAATTGGAACCAAGTTGATGGTCTTGACAGAGGCGCTGTTCCAGAGAGCGCAAACATTGTTCCAGGTATACTGAGGAATGATGGTGATGGATTCACGGTTTTATAGTTGTGGCGGTTTTGTATGTTGCATGACTCACTATTTAGGCGGGTCAGCTTCATCTGTCATACTCTGCAAGTTATCTAGGGGGAATGAAACACAATGGTCTTCCAGGCTAACCTGTGCTTTGTCAACATCAAGCTTTTTGTTGCGGGATGCATCCTTGCAGTTCACGATTGGGCTTGTCGCGTCGGGTGGCGCACTTTGCCATCATGCTGTCCTAAAATTTGCCTTGCAGGAATTTGTCTGATCGTGTCATGTTACAGTTATTATGTCATTGCCACATAAGTGCCTCCTGGTTGCCTGTACTTGAATCAGAAAAGTTTGGTCCGACTGGTGACTGGATATGAGATACAACTTCTCGAGTGCGTTTGACGGCATAGCCGGTCTTTGTCATGCACAGGCGAAAAGTCCTTCATTCGTAAAATCCTTCGGAGGAAGAGCTTGCGTTTGAGTTTGGCTTAGCACAGAATCTGGCAAGGCTTGCAGATGTAATTGTGCTAATCCATGGTTACAGGCCGCAGGTTCTTTAGTCAGTAGAGTTATAGTGCTCTCTCCCTCGCTGCCTTCGCATGCTGGTGTTTCTCTAGTTGTTCGTGGTTCTTTGGGAAAAAGGATCCTTCAGCTATCAGACAAGTTTCGCAACCCGTTCAATGATGACGATTCCCCGATTCCTCTTCGGACAAGTATCACGTATAGAAGATGATTTACGAGTATTACGTATTAGATGAATTAGTACGGGACTAGATCACACCACTGACCTTCATACTTTGTCTTACGAAAGCGACCTACCTATTTCAAATCGGTTTCAAAATTCTACATATCGATTCAGAGAAGGTGCGGGTAGGGTAGGTTCCTTCAATACATGAATGACGGATACCACATCAAAAACTGGAACGATGATGATATGGTCGGCTTTAGTATGACAACTGCAGATATACATGAACATGTACGTAATCTCACTTAAAATATTTCAGGTACAACTGAAGTCCTAAAAGAAACGCCCAATGCCATACTGGCCCAACAGGAAGCCCAGGGACGTGGTGTCCGTGACTACCTTGACAGTTACAACATCCCTGAGGACAATGAGGAAAGCTTGATAGACGACGAGAACCTTGACCAGTACCTGACTGATAAAGAACGTCTTCTGGAGCTGGAGGAGTACCTCAGAAGTGAAGACGATGACTACTATTAGGATCCCCCTGTCAAGCCGCGGCGATTTGAGCAGATAACATCGATCTGTCTTGACTTTTCTAGTCAGTTCTTCTGGTTGTGCAGGGAATACATGTAGAATCAACCAACCTGGCCATCTCTTTGGTCGAATTCTGGTTGTATTCTACTCCCTAGAGTATACAATCGACCATCATAGTCCCCCTCTCTGGTTGTGCAACATATTCCATCCCTTGAGCAGTTTATCAGCAGTGTCCCCTCCAATCGGCGTGTCGCTTTCGTTTGTATGCAGCCATGTTCAAATTGCTGCGGCTGGTGAACTCAATTTATACCTGCTTGGTTATTTTCAAACGCCTTACACACATGGTTCCTGATAGATCGTCTTCCCTTCTTTGAGTACACACTGTCACTATCATTGCTTTTGCCTATGGCTTAATTGTTCTCTTTTATCAGTTGGTATCAAATTTGAATGGATTCAACGAGAATCTTTAAGAATAATTTGTTGACTACTCACTATTCATACTTTACATGTATAACCCATTGTGCGCATTCGCATCGCAAGTGTACACCTTTGGCAATGGACCGAAAACCCACATTCGCATCGCCGTATTACCTTTTAGTTTCGCCACACTTGCTACAATGAGAAAAGCATGGAACCAAGTTGCGAGTCATTTGAGAAGAGCCACTCGAGATGAGGTGAGAAGAACCACTCGAAATTAGATGCTAAGTACTCAAGTATCAAGCATGAACATGAAAGATCCATGAGGTAAAAGGCCAATGAGGAATTTTTGAAGACATACCTCCAACGCTATGCTATTTCCTATTTCTGATTTCCTATTATATATAATTGACAAAATCTTCGAGGACTCCCTGGTCGTCCATGAAACATTATCATAATTCGTTTAACGCGGTTAGTAAGAGTCTGTATTCGTGCAGATAGACTGGGTGAATATGTCCGATGATACTCCTTTTAAAGTCTGGGAAGATTACTTATTTAATTAAAAGTATCCTACAAATAGTTTTCGTATATCGTAACACTATCCTACTATTTCTCTTTGCATATCTCTGATGCATGTGATGCGTTTATCATATCAAATGAAATAAATACTCAATATTAGTTTACAGTCAATAAAAGTTTATTTTAAAGGTAGCGTTTAGGAATTTGGCATATCATGAGCTTATGATGAGGTGCAAGTATACACACATCGTCAGGAATAAACAAAGACGCGTAGTCTTTAGTAAGTCTTGATCTGCTAGTTTGAAGTCAAAGAGGAACCAGTCATGTGGAATTCAAGACGTTTATTTTAACATGGTTCTCTTACAACAGCAATTTACTGCCATATAATGCACCCAAAGGAAATGGTAGTTTTTTTTAATATTTTTTTTAATCCTCTAACCGCCATATCAACTGAATACTCGGTGTAAGAAAACTGTAGTTCCGTGAAAGTTCCGCACAGTCTCCAAGGTATTTATGAAATAACAATATTGCGATGTTATAGTGACTATTCCATCCTTTCACGTAGTCGAAACCAATTCTCACCGACTGCTCATCGTAAAATCACACAAAAGAGCCAACCACAGTGTCATCTAAATGACAAAACAGCGTAATATTTATAATGTCAATGTGATCTACTAATATTATTTCGTGATAAGTATCAAACGTTGTTTACCGTTATATGTTCCATCATCAGTTGTTGTAATTGAGACCTCGTTTAAACTCGCAATTACATGTACATGGATACCAGACTGAGTCTTGTCGTGTCGTATCTCTCGCGTGGGCTGCTCACGGAGGAAATATATTTGAAACAGAGTAAGATTGAAACCATGTTTCGATTTAGTTCGTTTTTCCATGACGAATATTTGGTATCACCATTAAAGTTATCACAAAAGGTGAACGAAAATGTTTCACCTCTATTTCTAAGTGAGGAACTAGAACTAATAATAGTCACGAAATAACATTTTTGAAATGTCTGCATTTAGGAATCGCTACTACAGAGATACGAGTTGTGGGCCACACTCATCACTCGCCATGCTATAGAGATACGAGTTGTGGGCCACACTCATCACTCGCCATGCTATAGAGATACGAGTTGTAGGCCACACTCATCACTCGCCATGCTATAGAGATACGAGTTGTAGGCCACACTCATCACTCGCCATGCTATAGAGATACGAGTTGTGGGCCACACTCATCACTCGCCATGTTCGACAGTATGTAATTATAAAGTTGTATCGTTTATATTCCGAATCAATATATTTTGTGCAACCGCCATATTTGCTCAAGTAAGCTAGTTGTCGAGCTTGGCAGATAACATGACCGAAATGCATGTAACTACTACCCACCGTTTAAAGGCTTGTTCCATAAAAAAAGATGGCAAGTTCTCTCTGACTGTGCCATTTCTTTTCACTAAGTGATTGTGAAAATCTTCGCCCATGGTTGTGATGAAAAGGCATCTATTTTCTTGACAAATAAAATGTGATATGTATTTTTGAATTGGGATCAGGTTTAGAGTCTTTGGTGAAATGCACAATGCTAGCTTGCCTTGGAACTAGAATCGCTTGCTGCTCCGCTGAGTCATGAGGTCAGTTCCTAGCTATAAGCCACCTGTCATGGAGATTCGATCTATCATAACGATAAGAATCCATAGAGTCTAAATTTGATGCTAAAAGCATGTTTTCAGAAAATATTCCTATTGTATAAAGGGCTTCGACTTGTATATTGCTATGGTCAGAGTGTAAGTAAGTGAATGTTATTTACAGTGTAAAATGATGACACCATTGTGCAATATATTTGGACGATGATTGGCGAATTCTTGTTTCTTCTTTGTTCTTTCTTTGCAAATTCTTTTTCTTTCTGCTGACACCCGTATACGAATGACCACCTCGTTACTCCAGGTTACGTTCCGTATAGATACTGATAAAATACAGAGTGCCCTACGCCAGAATCGATGTAGAAAAGATGGCGGGCATTCCTGTGCCGCCCTTCTTCCTCCTTCAGCGCATAACAATCGCATAAATAACCATAGGAAATCACAAGCAAATGGTGACGAGGTATCACATTCCGAGTAGAAAAGAACTTCAAGCTGACGTATTTCAACTCTCCTCCGAGACCGCACCTGAAAGATCATGTTCGAAATAGTGACTTTCACCTCTCCAATTAATGTCTTCTTGGCCCTCAATATATTGACAGGTCACACCCATTAGCTATTTACAAGGTCGTTTACATGGTGGACCTCGCTAAATGCCATTTATCTGCTGATGGACAATCGATCTCACAGTATCATTTGCAGGCTGTTAGGCAAATAATTGTAGCATGATAACATAGATCAAAGAATATACATTGTATCGTAGGTACGTTTTGTGGCAGTGTCATTTATTGGCAGAAATCACTGCGCCTGCTTTTAATTAAGCCACACAATGTACAATATTGGAGAAAAAAGCTGCATATTTCGTCAATAATTGGAGCAATATGAGTGTCAGTGAAACGAAATGTTGACAAACGATCATTACCATTAGGTCGTCCTCGAGATTGCCAAATAAACCTGACGCAAGATGAATAGTCCATTAGACATGCTAAAAATCGAAAAGTTAGGATAATTTTATATCACTGGCTCAGATTTTGAGTCGGGCAGATTTACCAGGCATTTTTGCAGAAGATATATGACGTGGTTGGGAGTTAAGATGGGCAGATATCTAACTTTCTCCGAAAGCTGAATTAGGCAATTTATATTTTAACGTGACGACACGACAAAACCGATAATCAATGATGAAAATCAAGCTTGGATTCGTCTAATTTCTACAATGACGGGACTGTGAATGGTGTTTTTTGTCTGTCTTTTCCTATCAATCCGGCCCAACATCTGTTGATCAGGTCACGTAACGACTTGAGTCGATTCACCAGTGCAAACCAATTATCACACCGATTATTGGACCATCCGTTGCATAATTGTATAATTTACACAGGCAGAGTTCATACCTATGCTCGTTAATTAAGCCTACCATGCTAATCATATTGTCCTCAAACAATCCTTAATAATTACGATGGGATTTGGACATTCATGCCATATTTGAGGAGCAAAGCAGAATTCCGACATCAGGTGTCATCAGAACTCAAGCCTATCATAGAAAATTGTGAATTTTATCAATGATAATGTAACCTTAAAGTGATTTTTCGATGAAATGTCGTATAATTGCGAGGTAAGTGTATGTTCTTCATTTGAAAGCCTACGATCAGTGATATGCTGACTGTTGTAATTTTCCTCTGAAGGTCCTTCATGGACGTGTGATGATATTCGACGAGATGTAGGCACCTTGCCTACACAGCCCTGCGCGGTTATCATACATGTTCAAAGTAGCCACACGGTAGTTGGCGCCCATTTGATAAAGAGAAGTTTTTAGCATTTCTGAAGTTTCAAATAGATGGTTATATTCCTTTATGATTATACAGAACATTCAAATATTGTTCGAGCAGTTTCGTTTACAATGTAGCTTGCTGCAGCTAAAGCTGAACTCAGAGTAACCAGAGCTGAATGATGGTTAATTCCCGTAAGTCGAAATGTTTCTATCATAATTGGATATATATGGGTTCCTATCACATGAAAAATTCGATAATTGTCTTGTTACCATATTATGACTTATACATGGTACGTCATTAGAAAAGTCTTAGTTTGGACCGAGACCACATCGAAACCAATTTACATAATTCAATAAGTACATGAATGTCCCCTAGAGTTTACAAACGTAAACGTAATTATTGACACCATCGTTATAGATGTAACACATGGTAACGATTAGATCACTACAACGCATCTTGTCCAATGGATAGATTACTGCAGTTATGCCATTTGCTCGGCCGATAGATGGACACGTTGAGTGGACTAAATCAGCGGTCAATATAACCTTTGGTGACACCATTGCAACGTTTAATATCAAAGACTTCTAGCATCAGTGGCCGCACCAAAATTTGCGCAAAATCATCCTGTCTTGGAACTACTTTGCACGTTAAAAACATGCTAATGGAGCCTTGTCGACTATTGAAAAGGGGATCAAGTGACTAAATTGCGGGCAGTATTTCTCATTATTTTTGACCCTAGTGTGATAGGTGGATATGTCTATTGTTGACCGCATATATCTTCTCTCAACTGTTGAAAAATACCTCATCTTCGATTAGGTTCGTGCCAGTCGTCTTCTTTGGAAATTTGATGAGCCGTGGGCCCTCGGCGTATGGTCGGGAATTTCACGATTTTAATTGGATTTCGCAAATTCGAAGAGATCACACCAACTTGAAGGAAAGTTAAGATGGAGTCTACTGTTTCGGATATCTTGAATGCAGCCACTAATTTTACTGACGAATTCAGGAATGCTTCCTTGTCGGAACTGTCGAATTTAACTCAGAACAACGTATCAAGCACAGCAGTTTCAGATCGACTCATAACATGGGACGATGCAACCTGGATCCTTACAAGTTCCTTTGTGATTTTTACTATGCAATCAGGTTGGTAATCCTTCTTTAACTCTTATAAATAAAGGTTTTGAGCTCTTGAAAGATCTTCAATGGTTTTCTGCCCACAAAAATATGCACCCGTAGAGGTTTTTCAGCAAATGAAAAGGCGTTAGAGGTTTTTCCTCGTATCAAAAGCTGTATTTTGAATGAGATGCGAGATGAAGAGGACATTTTATCAATTCATAGCATTGGCGTTTTATAGGGCTCGCTTTACAAAAAGGGATACCTCGTATCGAAGCTAGCTAAGGGCAACTTGACTTAAGTTCGCCTTCTGTCATCTTCCAGGTTTCGGGTTACTAGAAGCAGGTGTCGTCTCAGGAAAAAATGAAGTCAACATTATGGTCAAGAATGCTGTTGATGTGATATTCGGCGGGTTAACTTTCTGGATGTTTGGATACGCCCTAAGTTTCGGGGAAGGCCCGTTGACCAACGCATTTTGTGGGGTGGGCCACTTCTTCGTCGACATCGAAGACGATCACGAAGACATGGGATACACTTATGCTAACTATATATTCCAGTTATCATTTGCTACAACTGCTACCACCATTGTTTCCGGTGCAATGGCAGAAAGAACAAAACTTTCTGCCTATATAGTATTTTCATTCTTCAATACTTTGGTGTATTGCATGCCAGCTCATTGGGTGTGGGGCAAGTATGGATTTTTAAAAGAACTTGGCGTCCTTGATATTGCTGGTGCGGGACCTGTCCACCTCGTTGGAGGTGTCTCAGCCTTGGTGGCAGCTATAATACTGAAACCGCGACATGGACGCTATGACAACGGTGGCGAGGCCCCTCCGCTTGGCAACCCTACGAACTGCCTTGTCGGCATGTTCATGCTATGGTAAGTTATAGTTCTTCTCCCTTGTGTTATGCTTATGAACTTAATCAGAACAAAATACATGTAATGGGAAACAGTTTCAAACGCTAAACGCATAAGTTATGAATATCTTGCAGCTGTGAAGAAGCGTTATCACTTTCAGTAAATTCCATTTGCAGTGGTAGAATTATGACTTAATTAACGCTAATGTTACTGCTAAAGCCAGTTGAGCAAACGGGCCCGATCATCAACGTAGAATAATGAAAACAATATTATTCATCATAGTTCATGACAAGCAATAGAATAAAGCTACTTTATGTACCTTTTATTGAACATTCCTCTCATTGTTCCTCGCCCAAGGTCACAGAAACGGAAATAAGGGTAATTCGCCTTCATTTACCTTTATCCTGATCGGCTTATTTATAGTTGATAATTATCTGGGCCTTCTCAGTTCTAGGCAAATTTATTTCACCGAAGTGAACAAAGTGATTGGATGGGACGGCTGCGAATGTCACTTACAATCTTTTAATTGTTACGCAAGAGCCGCTATATAGGCCTACCTTATAGAAGTATTCCGTGACTGAAGCTAAAGTGACTTCCCATCCAAAAAACACAGCACAATGAGTATGTTTTTTGGAAGTGATATTGACCAGTGTGGTCTAAATTAAGGAGGATAGTTTACACAGTCTGTGCGATATGTATGTTACCATGGTAACTCCATATGATTAGGCCAATGGTTTACTTATTCAAAATCATTACATGATATAACAAGGCCGAGAAAGAAACACCATTGTTTGATGCTACTGTGACCATTAATGAGCGGTACTTTTATGTCCAGCAACAGAGACAAATAAGCTTAACACATTTATGCTATTTCTAGGTGGGGTTGGCTCGGTTTCAATTGTGGAAGCACGTTTGGTATATCGGGCGGAAAGTGGAAACTCGCTGCCAAGTAAGTATATATATATATATTTAATGTATTATATATACCTAAAAAAAGTAATTTTCCATTTTCTAACCTCTGGTGCGAATACCGGATAGCCCAGGTAAAGTTTTTCCTATACAGTTTTATCGAAAGAGTATACCGCGCGCGTATGCGTAATTATCCTTCTTTATCTTCTAGATCTGCTGTAACGACTGTAAACGCGTCCATGGCCGGTGGATCCATGGGTCTTCTATATAGGTAACATAGGATTCTTTTAATTGCATTCTCAAGCCAGATCTGCCCATTTTTATCGATCTGCGCTCAGTGAAATATCAGTCAATTGGAGATATGACGACATTATACGTCTGGTTAGCTTCATTGAAAGCATCTAGCTCTGGTGTGGACTGGGAATATGAGGTCTGGAGTAGTCAATACTATTAACAAGTGTTTGCTGATTAGTACCGGGACAGAGCATGGTTAAATATACATAGACGGAGAGCGACGAAAATAGCTATTTATTATCTAGTAAGTCACACCCTTTCGTAATAGTAGACTAACTTGACACTATTTCCTCATCAAGTTTGCTATGTTAGAACCATAATTACTTGTTTTAAAACAAAGATAATGATAACAATCCTGAAGGAGAACGATGTCCTCCCGTCCAGCGTTATGCTTTTCTCAAAATTCATGTTAGACGGTCTCGGCTTCCGTATTTATCTGCTGCATTTATCACGTTACGTTTCGAGACATATTACCATTATTTCATCTCTTCTTCAGCTATATTGCGAATAAAAGGAAGTTTATGATACCAGATTTGGTAAACTCCGTCCTTGGCGCTCTTGTCGCAGTCACAGGTATGTAGAATTCTTCATTATCGCAGACTTAACGGAAACTTGAATCAAATATACATGTACATACATTATGTAAGTGGTTAACATGATGCCGAACATTTTTATACCGATTGGACGTACTCCCACTACGGTCACTACGGTAACATTTCCAGAGGAAGACAATCA
Source organism: Lineus longissimus (assembly GCF_910592395.1). Taxonomy (NCBI): domain Eukaryota; kingdom Metazoa; phylum Nemertea; class Pilidiophora; order Heteronemertea; family Lineidae; genus Lineus; species Lineus longissimus. The sequence continues at coordinate 24,998,073 of NC_088309.1, read as the reverse complement.
ACTTTTGCGTTTGTACCAATTGCGTAGCGATTGTGGCGTTATCTTGCACGGAATCTGGTGGTGCCGTTTGACAATATGCCGTGTGTCGATTTCAGCCTCGTGTGCAGTGATCAGATCATGGGAAGCCATACTCCTTGGCATCATTGCATCGCTTATTGTATGCACAGGCCAGCGCCTTTTAGACAAGCTCCACGTGGACGATCCAGTGGGGGCGATAGCGGTGCATGGTATAGGAGGCACACTGGTAGGTAGAGAAGCATTCGGAAACATCGGCGCCAGACTAACCAAATCCTTTTATAAGCTTGAAAGCATTTTGAGACAGTTTCAAAACGGGTGTGTGTCATGAAACAACAGAACGCATGCCGTAGTGCATAGACGTCAGTGGTTATATATGATCACTTTTATAGAAACGTATAGTGTATTTAGTGTATCCACAAGAAATAGGAGTTTTGAACTCTCTCTGGTTGCTCTCAGCTTCTAAAAGGAAGAACATGAATTCACATTTGGCACTTTGCTTACGGCAGTTTGATGTGTGTTTTTAGCTCCGTGCGCCCTCATTCGGTCATGGGAAGCGCTGGTCATTGGCGCGATAGGCGGTCTGGGGTCGGTGGCGGGCGCTGCTGTGATGGATGGCTTGAAAATAGATGACCCTGTTGGGGCTGTTGCTGTTCATGCAGTTGGAGGAATGGTGGTAGGTTCGATTTGAGGTGGAGGATTGTATTGTGTTGCTTGAATCTGAACATGCCTATAGTCTCCCTAGTGACGAATTACCGACGAGGCAGTGGCTTTGTTTTGCTAAATTAAACTTCCTACTCAATACGCATAACCAACTAGTTTCACTCGTAGATTTGTCTTTAATTTTCTAATCGGGTGCTAGATTTCATGTACATGTAACACATTGAAACTTAATGTGTGTCATCTCGAATGGTATTTCTGCGGCCTCAAAGGTTAATCTGCCTCCTATTTGTTAAATGACAAGGTACCCCTCAAGAGAAGAAGTACATGTACTAAGTGGGTCCTGACGCAAGTTGGAACATGCCGGTTCCTGCAGCTGATGCGCGATCAGGCGTTTTATGCTGTCCAAAAGACGACTCGTATTCATGCTTTGGCCTCAAGATAATGTTGACGTGCGTCCTTAATAAGTATTTGCTGTTCCAGGGCCTTCTAGCAGTTGGATTCTTCGTTGACATCGATCCCCTGGAGGACAGGACGGGTGGTCAGAAGGGCCTGTTCCACGGGGGAGGTTGGAGACTGCTTGGGGTTCAGACACTTGCTGTGGTCAGCATTGCAGCCTGGTCAGCAGTCATCTCATTTACACTACTGTTTGTAAGTAGATGCAGTAGATGCTTTTTCAGTTTATCTTGATAAATTCCGGGGACCCGCCCGGCGGCCTATAGAGAAGTGAAAGAACTTCATTAAAATTGTTGTTTTTTACTTTCAATATTTCACTAAAGAATTTGATTTCTCAAGAAGTGAACTATTTTCTGCAAAAAGTTTATCTTCAAGCGATCTTAATACACCATAACTATAATCCGGACTGCATGGCCTACTTGCTGATTCTTCGTTAACTTTCAGATCATTGACAAAACAATCGGGCTTCGAATGTCGGTGGAAGAGGAGATACTCGGGACTGATTTCGTTGAGCACGGTATTGGTCAAGAGACTGACCTACTTTTCGTCGAAAACCCAAGCAACTCACCCATACATGCTGAGAACGGTGACCACGATGATCGGACGGTATCCGTGAGACGAAAGAGCACTGGTGGTTTTGGCTTTCAACGTACTTATCGTATCAGAGAAAGGCGTGGCACCAAGTCAGGGTTCGCTTGCCGCAACAGCGTCGATATGACGAGAACGAGACCACAGATGTTGGACCATGATTTAACATGCGCGCCGAAAACGAACGGTACAGGGATTCATATGAACGGAGGTAGTCAGATTGGGACAACGTCTCCGAAATCTAACCGAATATACAAAACATATGAGCAAAAATACGATGCCGAGTACACAAATGCTGCCTTTGAACTCAGGGAAGGTGACACAGAAGAACCAACCAACGTGGAAGTTAAGTTCTGAAATTATCGGTAGCAACATCAGTCGTGACGCAACTACCACGAACTACTGATGTAAGGTTATGAAGGTCGAGTTGAAAGAGTTGCGGCTGACCTGCATTATTATGTTTTTTACACCTTCATATTATGAACGGTCAGACGTTGGATTTCTGTCAGGTTTGCCTTGGTGCTTGGCTATTAAAATAAGGTAATTTAAGTAAGCTTTTAAAGATGCCGAAGAACCAGAATGATTCAAACCAAAGTATCATAACTGGTAAGCCTAAATGAGCGAGAAGTTTTGACTCTGACCATGCTTTCTGACTGACCTCACTTTTGAAGATGGTGTCTGTCTGTTTTCAGTAATTACGTTAGTTTGATGAAAATGATAACAACCCTGTCAGTCAGTTGCTGATCGATAGAGTATGCTGGAAACCGCCATTTCCTCGCGCTGTTTTATCGCGAAATTTTCTGAAAAAAATGTTTTGGTATCATATCACAACATTTCTTTCGGTTTTTCCAATAGAAATAATTGTTCACGATTTCTCTTTTCGCTGATCTACAATGTAGGTTATTCGGTTTGTAATGATACGAAAATGGCCTCTTTACAGGGACAACGATATCATACATGTCGATGTAAGTTCCATTAAGGTTCGCTAAAAACTCTACCGTTGGGTACATACACCGTGTTGATTTTAATATACTCTAACTTCACCGATCAAAGACCAGTTATTAATCGAAATATCATGCACATGTTCGTTCGATATCGTTTAACATGTTCAGTTTTAATGGACACAAAGTTTCGGCTTGGCTTTTTTCGATTTCGTAGCATTTGATCAACCAGTCTATTTTATTGGTGGAACTACACAGTACACGCATTTACACGTGCAGTGTATTTTTGTAGTTTGACGTTCAAACGACATGCTAAGTAAGACTTTATCAATGTGATTATATTTTCAAAGCAATGCCCACTTTGATAAGGTCTATGTGATATCGAACTTATCTTCAGGTTGTTATCTTGCGTAACCGTCTTTACATGTACATCTAGTACATGTACATTCACTTAACAGTATGCAGCTCTAGCGTCAAACCTGTAATTAATAAGATTTTCAAGACCTTTTGATATCATGATCTTATTATCAAATGACTCCATTTACAAGTAAAGGGATCCAATCAAGATCACAAATTATTTATTTGGACTACATGTAGTTGAGCGTAGTAAATACAATATGTTTGGATGTTGTCCCATTCATTAGTTTGCTTTTTCCTTTAGTACAGCCATCAAAAATTCAATCCAAGACATCTGGTGTGACACTGGTTACCACGTTCATCACACCAGTGAAATGTGCATCTATGTAGCGTTCCATTCCATGCCGAGACAGTTCATACGTCTTCCGGCAGATGTCTTCGGGGATCATTCGTAGCTCACGATTAGTTGAGAGAGCCATCACCTGTAAGGTGAAATGCTACTTGATAAGTGTATGAGCTAAAATGTGCAACGGAACTGTGCCACCGGTTCAATCCTTTGTTCAACAGGGGTGAACAATTCTTAGGTTCTACCCGCCAGACTAAAGACAACTTAATGAGGACGAGTAAAATATCACTAAAACACTGTTGTTACATGTAGAAAGAGGATTAAAACTCGTTGTCCTATACACGCTCATTGACATAGCAAATACTTTTGTGATACATACTGTTGTGATGGCTTGGCTATGGAGACACGAGGTATACATGCTACCCAAAATTGGTGGCTTGTATTGTAACTAACTTTTTTCCCCCTTGTCCGTCATTAAAGGCATTCAAGTGTGTTGGTCAACCATGACTATCTCCTTTGTCCCTCCACCATAAGGCCTAGTTTCCCCTTATGACATCACCATTTCGGACACTCACCGCCCCAATTCTAGAAAGGTTTATATGGCTTCTTTACCTTGGATGGCCAGGAGTCCCTTCGTAGAGGGATTCCTTTATTGTCGATTTCTCAAGACTACCAGACTAGCAGCATCTTGCCTTTAACTCACCTGGAACATAGCTGCCCTCTCCAAGTAGTACATCTTGTCGAAAGCAGCTGCCACCCTCCCTCCAGTAGTAATTGCACCATGGTTGCACATCATCAGTATGTCATTGTCCTTCCCGAGACACTCTCCAAGCCGCTGTCCCTCCGTCACGCACTCGGCCCAGCCGTCGTAATTTTCATCATAAGCAACACCCTTGTAGAAGCGTAGCATGTTCTGATGTATCATTAACAGCCGCGATTCCTTGATATTGCCTGCAAAGACGTTAGACAACAGCTGATGGATATACATACTCTGGACTCACTGTTCTAACACCATTTTGGAATATGCAAGCCAAGCCCCCATAGATATAATGCCTTTTGTCGTTCGATGCCATTCAACATTGTTCGATCGCGATGGCCAATAGGGGGATGACAACAAGTCTAACATTTTTTTATGGTTATGACATCATGACCTGACCTTGGCGTTTTTTGTGTCGATTATTTCACAGCAAAGGCAGATAGGCCCTGAGCCAATTAGGTATAAAGGGGCCTTGACCTGTTCAATGCGCAATGTCCGGGAGATAATGAACCAGTGTTAGATCGGTGAGTCTAGAGTTTTTATAGGAAAACTAACACTGCTCCCATCTCAAGCAAAACTCACCGGCTTGTCATCGATTTGGGTCTTCATGAAAGTTCAATTCATTATCATGATGTTTTATGAGTATGGGTACATACCTAGCGTAGTGGCATATGGAAGGTGGGCATGCATGACACACTTTAATTCCTTCCTTACTTTCCTGATACCACTGTGAATAGTGGCCGCTGCCACGTCAACCTTCTGGCCACCTATGAAGTCCTCAACGACAGACATGTCTTCATCGAGGCCAACTAAAGACGACGCCGTGACCTGGAATGGGACATCATTCAACGACATTTTGGCCAATTTATGTGAAAAATGTCACTTCTGAACATACATGTAACTGACCACTCTGGAACCAATTTCCAATAATTTTGGTTTTTCTCATTAAACACCATATGAGAGCTAGCCTGACGAAGCTGAAAAACTGAAAGTTTCAGGCGACAAGAACTTGGCCGAAACACGCTGAAAATTCACAATTTCTCCATGTAAGCAACCCATTAGTGATGGGCACTCACTGCGTTTTAGCTAAGTTCTTGTTGCCAGCAAGGGTTCACTTTTGCAGCACGTAAAAATGTATGAACTGAATTTTGATTCACATGACATGTATATTCCTGTGCGCTTTGCTTGGTTTGTCTTATACATTGTAAAGACAAGAAGTGCATCAAACGCCTTATATATTTTTGCTGTCAGTCAATAAAGTAGTGATATATTGTCAAGTCTAAAAAAACAGCCAACATGCAAATAACATGAGTGTGCTAATTTATCACCTTACTCCAATGCGTTTCGTGAGCGCAAACCAGCATGACTTCACCATCTCTGTCGGTAGCTGGTGCCATCATTGTGAGATGATTGCATACACCTTCACTGAATCCCAAACTGAAATACATGCAAACAAAGTTCATGGGTTAATGATTTGGTTATCCCATGTTCAGAGAAGAATGGAATCAAAGTTACTATACACCTTTCCAGAAATGGGGCGCTGAGTGTCCGAAATAGTGATGTCATAAGGGAAAACTAGGCCTTATTGTGGAGGGACAAAGGAGATAGTCATGGTTGACCAACACACTTGAATGCCTTTAATGACGGACAAGGGGGAAAAAGTTAGTTCCAATGCAAGCCACCAATTTCGGGAAGCATGTATAGTTGCCATTACAAAGTCATCAAATGCATGCAAACAAAAGTCATGGGTTTATGACTTGATCATCCCATGTACCAGTGAAGAATGGAATCAAAAGTTACTAAAGCTGCCAATACAAATTGATCCTTTTCACGAGGTTATGCTCAGGGATATCAACGTATGACAGGGATCACAGTGATTGTATTTCTAGTCTGTAGTCAGAAATCCATTGTTATTGTACCGGACTTGCATTCCATACAAAAAAGACGTGCCCAGTCACGTTGGTTTGACAGCAACGAATAAGACCACTTACCTGTCCATCTGCCTGTGTGCCACCGCCAGCTCAACCCTGGCTTGCCGATTGGCAGCCGCCCTTGCGGCCGCGTGAAGCTGTCTTTTACCTATATTTGTGATTCCCCACCTCGTGCCATGGTTTGATACTGTCCTGTTCAGAAGTCCCACGATTTTGCTCAGTTTGATCATCATCCTGCCTGTTCCGATCGTCAGCTGGAAGAACATTTGAACAAAAAGAATGATACATGTAGTGAATCGTTTACGACGGAATACGATATATTTCCTTCCATTATAATTTTACGAACAATTGAACAAAATATTTCGTTGGAAGAATTGTATTGTGTGCGGCGGTTTTGCACACGGAGAGATAGAAATCTATTGATCGTGTACGGCGGGCTTTAGCAGTGAATAGTATATAAGGCAGATTCAATTAGTAGGCCAACTTACATTATATGACATTAGAACGTACAATGGTTAGACCCGCACTGGTTCCAAAGGCCACCGCTAACCGAGTAGCTTAAATATACACCTTTCCAGAAATGGGGCGCTGATGTCCGAAATAGTGATGTCATAAAGGGAAACTAGGCCTTATGGTGGAGGGACAAAGGAGATAGTCATGCTTGACCAACACACTTGAATGACTTTAATGACGGACAAGGGGGAAAAAGTTAGTTCCAATGCAAGCCTCCAATTTCATGAAGCATATATTTCTTCTTACGATTGTGGAAATAATAAGTTCTAAAGTAAAGCAATTAAATTGACTTGAGTTAGCTGTGTAATCCCGGGTAAATTGTCGTCTGCTATGACTGCAAGTGCACGTACATTATGACCTGTGTGAACCAATTTGTATGAATATAATAATATGGCCAAGCCAAAGCTGAAAAAGACTCTACACCCAAAAATGGACCCGTGGAGAAGTAGCCTACTTGTTTGAAGATAGAGAAAAGACGACCAGATAATATAGGGGTGGGGTGGGGGGGGACCTTTCTGGCGGAGCAAGGAGATCAGCACCGCGAGAAAACTCAAGATCTACCAGAGTAACGTACTCAGTGTTCTCCTGTATAGTGCCGAATGCTAGAAGGTGACGAGCAATCTCACACACAAGCTTGAAACTTTTCGAAACAAATGCCTACGTAACATCTTGAATATCTACTGGCCTAACACTATCAGCAATCAACCAATGACCACTGTGGTAAGAAGGAGGCGCAGGATGTTGATTGGACATGTCTGCCGTATGCCACCAAACAGCCATACAAGGATCTTCCTACGTTGGACAGCTGATGGCAAGCGGAAAAGAGTACGTGGCGACGCTCCGTCGAAGGCAATGTTTGTCCGACATTGCCTGTAATTCAGTTATGGGGAAATAGAGGGCAGCAGCTGCAGTGACCTCATCATTGCGGAATGCTATTGTATGCAGAACGAAACTCATTAAAGTTTAGTTTTTGTTATGTTCTACCAGGATTTGCAGGACGCAAGTGCAAACAATTCTGAAGGAAAAATGTTGTAACGTGATTTTATCAGTCCAGCGATGAAATGAATCAAGTTGATAGACTGGTTTCCCTGTTACGTTTGTCATTTTGTTCAGTCTATCACGTTTTGCCCAAGAAAATGGGTATGTTTTCATATCAGCTGACACATTTAGCCGAATGATCCAAAACTAATCGGCGACTGCATCACCCTGTGGCAGAGGTCGACGTTGTGTTTAAAAGTAATATGTTGCTGTTCTTCAAAGTATAATTGCTGCGAATTCCTGGATGCAGGTTTCTGAGCTGAACCAAAATAATTTATATCCGCACCTGTTCGGGTCATTCTCTGTGATCTGGTGTTAAATGATGGTAGGCACACGCTTGCAATTTCAGTCGGAGTTTTTGTCTGGATTATCGACAACTAATTAAGACCGCCTTCTTTGCCCCAACCGAAAGTGAAAATCAAAGTGAAAGTCAAAGTAAAACGATGAATATGAAAAAATAGTGTATGAAAAAACAACAAAAATGTGAATCTCATTGTTTACCTGGTGAGCAATTATCCCACTCCCATTCTACCTTTGTCATAGGGTAACCTCAAAACAGTTAGTAGCTCCTGAGCATTCGGCAGTCATAATATTGCTTTCCGGATTCTTTAAAGTATTTGAACGATATTGCTTTTCTTCTGAGCATTCGGACTAGATTGCCTTTCTTCAAGCATTCGGAATTAAGAGTGGTTTGGAATATAGTTAATCGCTTTCATCGATTACTTGTTTTCTATTAGCAATGGACGTTGACGAAGCTGTCGCCCTTTGTGGCGACCGGAGTAAATGGCATATGCTGATATTCCTTTTGGGAGGAATGACAACTGCGTTTCCCTCGTGCTGGCAGATGTTGGCGATTGTTTTCGTTGGTAAGTAGAAGAACATATCGGAAAAATTCTTATAAATTTGGACTTCTTATATTATTATCTGATGTGAAGTGGTAACGGCCATGGGGTAACGCATGTACTTTGCCCTTCCCATTGCACCGGCTATCCCGAGTGCGTTTTATGCCATCTACGCATCTACACATTATACAATCCAATGAAAGCTTACGATAAACCATCGCACCTTCGTACCTACCAAACTGTACCTGCACATACAGGGAGCTTTACTCAACAATCAGGAGGGGACAGATCAGTAGGGGACAGTACATCCAACACGACATAATCATTTTAGATATGACATAAACCAAGGTGAAGCTCCTTTTCTTCTCTCCGATTCCACACGAATAAAGCCACGCAGTCAGGCAGGGAAATTGATGGTAACATCATACCGAGCGTTAAGTTCACCTGCTCACTTTCGCGGCCTTGTGGCGTGCGCGGCATTCCTGACATGTATACTCGGGACCCATATAATACCTTGAGGTACCGGGTGAGCTACACGTTGGCCACGTGATAGTGATCGAGTATCACTTTAATAGCCTACTCGAAAAGTGATACTTTGATGTATATATCCAAGTAATTACGAAATTCTTGCTACGGGTTTTGAGCACAATCCATTACAAACAACGGGTCTCTGTTTATGAAGAACTGATAATGGGCCAACGGAAAAAACCTGCTGAGAGGATTGGGGAAAGACTCCGGTAAAGGAGGAATATTTTTGTTCTGGCCGGGTGTATTTGGCAAGCCGCTCGCCGAACAGGCATCTTTTTTTGTCCTGTTTGGAGAGCCGCTTGCCAAACAGCACTAAAAAGCCACCCTGTTCGGCCAGCCGGGCTTGCCAAACAGGTAAAAAATCTACCCTGTTTGGCGAGCTGCATGGAGACTTTACTTTAATATTAATGAGTTCGGCTCTCCATTCAGGACAAGAAAAAGTCGCTGTTTGGTAAGCCGGGCTTGCCAAGTAGTCTCTTCCTTTTGTTTTATCTTTTCACAAGAGCGTGCCGATGAACTTTATGTAGTGAAGTTGACCAGTCGATGGGACGGGGAGGGGTCAATCCATGTATGATCATGACTAGTTCCAAATGTGAGTTGTTTGTTTCTGGTCGGCTCGATCGGTCTTTTCTCCCGGCCGCTGGGGGTTCATGTGCAAGCTCAGCTTGTCATGTTTGCCAGTGGGAAAAACCTTAAGAGTCAGTCTGGTTACTCTAAGTTAAAACCACAAGCACACAAATCATGCTAAGATTCGGGACAACAGTAACTGAAAGATAACTAATTCGTGGCCTAACTAATAATATGACCCAGACTAGTGATGACTGCTACTTCGCATAAAAATCTGTTTTGCGATGTGACAATTGTGATGACCTTCAACATGGATGTGTATATTTGACTGGATGTCGATGAGGCGTTAGCCTTGCTAGGCGACCGTAGTCGTTGGCATGGAATTGCGATACCAGCCTTTGGGTTAATTTGTGTCTTTCCTTCTTGTTTGCACGTTTTGGCTATACTTTTTGTTAAGTAAGATTTGGACTGATAATTTAAATTCTAGTATATATCATGCTAAGTAATCGTGCTAGTTACTTAGCCACCACTGTTGCTGATGTTAGTTTTTGCTGTTCATAGATAACAGACACCACAACTTGTGAAGGGAAAAGCATCAAGGCACCACACGGCTCTAATTGAACTTTGTGTTCTTAGTCCTATGTAAGTCAATCCTATGATAAATGAACGAACAGGCAACCTTGAACAAGCAAAAACTTGGGTAGTTGTAAAACAAGAAACACAGAAACGAAACAGAAACACAGAAACGCAGAAACGAAACGCAGAAACGAAAATCAAACGGGTTTTCAAAAAGGTTGGAATCAAGCGGCACGCCGATACTTTCCTTGCCCAATCCGTTGTTATTGTCGTTTAAAAGTAAAATCTGAGGTTGGTGGGTTGCGGCCAGCCGGAATGCAATAGAGTTGTTGAGGGGATACATGGAGCAACTTTGGGGGGGGGGGGGGGGGGGGGGGGGGAGGGGGCGGCACGATATGTGAAGTCTTTTGAGGTGGTGGTGTAGTACTTTGGTAGGTTCGATTCGATTCCTACAGCATGTTATTTTAAATGAAGGTGCAGTGCAACATCTTGCCTTGTAGTGTTCAATTTACATGAAGTACCAGGATCATCCTACAAATCCCGTCTGATGCAGCACTAAATGCAAGGTACGGTACCAGTACATGGGTGAATCATTTCGACGTTATGTGAGACGTGAGAGACCAATTTTGGCGACTAGAATAGAGTAAAGTGGGGGGGGGGGGGGCACTAGACTTGGACTTGGAGTAACTCAATCTTGCCTGCCCAGCTGCTGCCTTTAAATAGTCCCTTTAAATATATGTTTATGTTAATGAGGTTGCAGTAGGGAAGTTCAGCCTAGTGTCGTGCACAGGCCATGGAATGTACAAAAGAACAGGACTCGCTATTCGAAGGACTATTTTCTATTTACGCCGTGTAGTACATACATGTAGTGTATTGGCACGATCAAGGCCGGATGCTGCCAATCTGCGCACACGTTGATGAGGCTAAAAGGGGTATTGGGAAATGAGCATTCCTCCTTCCATTCCGACTGAATACCGATTTTAGTTACACCCGCGTTCGCGGCCACAACCATGGCAACAAGATGGAGTTTGCAGACCAGAATTCGCCACAAGACTGGTTTCTGCGTTTCGTTTCTGTGTTTCTGTGTTTCTGTTTCGTTTCTGTGTTTCTTGTTTTACAACTACCCCAAAAACTTGATGATTACGGATAGGTTTTTACAATCGGCCTAGATGTGTTAAGTATCCGACAGAAAAACATTGCACAGAGTGCACATGCATTCGCATTGTCGTATCAGGTTCCTGTAGGTAGCTATTGGCAGTTCAGAAATTATCGTGAACGGTGACCCATGTTTTGGGGTTCTTGTAGCATCCACTGAAGTAGGCAATACCAGTAGGCCTACATTATTTTGTTAATCGACTTCACGCTTAATAGTTGCCTGGCAGACCTACAAGGGTGGCATTCCTCGTTCTCCTTGTCCACACATGATAAGTAGCTTGTCACAGAGAGTTGTATCATTTATTTTAGTCACTCTAACATGTAACCTTCGAGTAACCAGCAACTAAGATGTAACTCTATTAAAGAACAATGACACTCATGCTAATATACATGTAGTCCAATGTGTAACACAGCCTGATACGTTTGTTGTTGCTGAAGTGGATGATCGACAAGGTGCTGAAAGATGTTGTTTTGCCTACAGTTCAGCCCAGATTTCTTGAAATGACTATAGTGCCCCGGTAACTATGCCTGTTGGAACTATTACTACCGTAAAGAGTTTGATTCAAATTTACATTTTGTGTATGATTTTTATTCAAAATGGCAATGGAAGTGGACGAAGCAGTTGCCCTGTGCGGTGACTGTAGTCGATGGCATTTTCTGATGTTTGTGATGATAGGAATGACTTCGGTGTTGCCATCTTGTTGGCAGATGTTGGCTATTGTTTTTATTGGTGAGTACCCGTAATGATAAAATGAGAACAGTCACAACAGGCTCGTCTGTTGTAGCGGTCCTACCATCCCGGCCATTGGACGCCAATGCAATTACTCTATTCGTAACTCTTGTGTTCATCTGGTGGATAAAAAAGACGTTCCTATTTTTTTGAGGTGTGGAGGGTTGTGGGCGGATATATTACAAATCGTCAACCACCGTGATGCAATTTACACGATTTATTTATATATGTCGATCCTAGATATGCACAAATTTCATATCTTTTCTGTAATAATAATAATAAATAATAAAACGATATTTGTATGGCGCCGCTCATGTATATATCGCGGCGCCTCATCATGTACGTTCATCACACATAACAATTATATCTAAATAATCCGACATAACATGTATCATATATTACGTGGCGTAAAGCTTCCCCTGAATATCATTGATACAATTAGTGGACACAAGAACGGATGACTGAACCACGAAATTTTCGCATACGTTTATTTTCGCGATTAAACTCGATTCGCCAAAATAAACATAGCAAATGAGAAAAGGACATATTTTGAATGGAAAAATAAAAAAAATGTAAGTACAAATCGCGAAATTGTTTTTACCAAATATTCACGAATCGCAAAAATGGATAGGCATGAAAATATTGACGGTAGCGTCGTGCAATATTGTATCACCACTTCTGCATTGTATCGCCATTTGTGGCGATATAACGCATACTCTTCTCATAGTCTATCGTGTATAATGGTTAAATTGATTGACAAAGTAAAGCTTAAAATGTAAACAGATATCTGTTTATCATTTGATTATTCATTATCTGAACCTCTTTAGTGATAAGGTCAGTGAAGAGCGAAATCTATGATAATCATAAGTTTGACGTTGCACTTCACTTTTGAGGGTGTCAATCGATGTATATAGTACGGTCATTGGGTACGCGAATTGGACTGATAGCAGTGTATACCTCGAGAGAAATCGACGGAAAGAATTGCGGGGCTCCATACTACATTATAAATGGATGTTTCAGATCCTGTAAATGTAGCCATTGAGAAATGTGGCGAAAGAAGCAAATGGCATATTCTGGTGTGGACCCTTATTGGAATATGTTCTGTTTTCCCCTCATCTTGGCAGGCTTTATCCATCATCTTTATCGGTGAGTAAGCTTAAGCAGCCTTACACTGTGCGTGGCGATTGCTACATGTACACAAATAATAAATTGTGACACTTTTTTTTCCTTTTAATTATGAGACTTATAGCACTAACTGATTTCAGTTGCTCAAAGCGATACATGTCTAATGTCTACTTTAGGCCTCATGCTCCAGAAGTGGAGGTGTATAATACAGGTCGGAGTTGCTGCTACAAAGCGCTAGCACTAACATTAGTGTCTGCCATCTTGGCCGCTGGATAAGAGGAACCTAGGAACCTACTCCTGGATAATGACAGGAGCAAATCAGGTTAAACGTCTTGCTCAAGAGGACACAAATTAACATCACAGTGGTGAACATGGTCCTTCCTAGAGCCGAACCTATCAAATGTGGGGAGAATCGTAAATGTGATTTGTGGACAACTTCGCATTACATGTAATAAGCAGAACCTACTCAAGGTAGACAAGATTAGGCAGCTGTATGTAGTCCAAACTAACGACGACATTGCGAAAATACTTAAAGAGATATTAATGATGAGGGACAGAAGAGACTACAGGATATTCGAGCTAAATGAAATGATAGATGTAAATTACCTGGCTGGCCTGTTCGTAATAAAAAAAAATTGTAATCTTTGTACCTTATTGTACTTTTCGCATCGCACTAACATGTATATACTCACGCTGCACGAAATTCCACCTGTTTTTACAATTATTGTACTCACTACGTACAGCTCGGGTCATGCGCACAAATGTACATTTATAGCGAATAGGCCTTTCGGATATCATGACCGTATTAATCAACTGAACAGCATATGGATAGATTAAAATGTAAGGAGGCGCGATAGTCAGACATACTTCCGAAATACCTCCTATTGTTTCCCTAAGATAGGACATTGAAACTACTGTTTGGCGCTGGCATGAGAGCACTTTAATAACGCATTATTCATTATCACCTTGTTGGTTCTACCTGTTCGCCAACTAACTGGTGATCCAGATTTTTCTCGGCAAACAAACAATGCATCCCTTAAACCTTTTTTAGGGAAACTAAAAACAAGTGCGTATAGAGTTTTGTCCGATGCTAAAGAATCCTTTAGAAGAGTGTTTCGTTTTACTTGAAAGACTTGAGGAAGAGCATATTTGTGTTGGCAAAAAAAGCTGAGCAACAGCTCGGAAACCATTTTTCAACAAAGTTTATTGCAGCATCAACTGATCACCTAAAAAATCGATATCCTTGGGCAAAGCCAATTAGGGTCAGTGTTCTTCGTATTCCAGGTGGAGTTCCTCGAGATTTTCATTGCCAAGTCCCAGATGATATCATCAACGACACGATTCCGTTCGTCAAGGACCAACGCACCGGCGAACCGAAGCGAGACCAGTGTAACCAGTTCGTCAATGAATCGTCCAATGGAAACATTTCGTACAGCACCAATGCGACCATCCCATGCACGGATGGGTACACGTATCACACCGACTTCACGAGCACTATTGTCATGGAGGTAAGATCATATGTAGTTAATTGAAAGGTGATTTAAAAAAATAAGATGTGTGTTTAGCTAGTAGTAATAGATCTCAGATTGCAAGGATGAAGACATAATTACAAAATTGATACCGTCTTTAAGTTTATAGGTACCACATCCTGGCTATTCTGGTTGTGATTTTGAACAAATAAGAGTAAATGAGGATATAATTAAAGGTTCAGGAAGTTGGGGTACCATTTCCACAACCGTCAGAATAGATTTTTGAGGAATACGTTGCTCCTATGACAGGAGAAAAACACTAAATGCCGAGTAATACTGTTACTTTAGAATATTTTGCTCATGTGAAAAAAAAAACTGAGACACAGATTCAGATTGAAACAAACACAAAAACACAAAGCTTTTTTTACTGAGGGCTCAGGTCAAAAGAGTCAACCGTGGACAACGTTCTCGAAAAATACGTATAGTTGCTTTGTTCAAAGGGGATCACATTACTAAGTATATTGTCAAATGTCTGTTCTAAAAGCATCAAGTTTACTGTATCATTACTAACATTTCAGTGGGAGCTGGTATGTACCAGGGATTACCTGAAGGACCTCTCACAGACCATATTTGTCCTGGGCGTCATGGCTGGTGCCATTATATTCACAACACTTGCCGACATGTTTGGAAGGAAACCAGTATTCCTTGGAGTCAACTGGTGTCTTCTTGTGGTTGGCACGGCCACCGCATTCGCCAAGGATTACTACCTATTCCTCTTCCTCAGGTTCATTGCTGGAGCATTGCAGCAGGTATTTATCACTATTCATGTCATACAATGATCATGTTTCGCTTAAAGTTGACAAGCTATCATTTCCATTCAATTCAACACAATATATATCAACGTAGTTAACACTCTTGTAGTAGTCTACCCTTTTGAAAAAAAAAATCAATTACCACATTTGAACAAACTTCATGTCGAAATAACTTTTTTATACGATATTTGTCATGAGACAATGTTAATAATTTTGGGTATCCTATCAATTCCAGGGAATTACTCTGTCTGGATTTGTACTCTGCGTTGAGATATTTGCCGCCAACCAGAGGACGTTCGCCGGAATAATAGTTCAAGTCTTCTGGGGTGGTTCCATGGTGATACAAGCTGGTATAGCGTACGCTCTACGTGACTGGAGGGACTTCCAGCTTGCTATTACTCTTCCCATGATAATTACTCTGGGTGGATGGTGGTACGTATCTACGCATCATATACGTCATCGTGAATGATGTCTTTTCTGCTTTTGTGAAGAACAACCCCCCCCCTCGCGATCAGGAGCTAGGTATACGTTTAGTCTGTGTAGTGTTCTCTAAGGTAGCTCGAATCGTTCCACTAGCAATTTGATTAATGCGACGAGTTACATTGCAGGACATGGTACAGTACATTATAACGTAGCATGGTCATTCAGATCAGCCTACGGTTTAAGCTCGAAAGTCTACAAATTCCTTTTATTTTTTCTTTCCTTGCTGATCTTTTATCCACACCAGGGTTTGTCCCGAGTCGATGAGTTGGCAAGCTGCTAATCAAAAAGAGAAGGAAGCAGAGAAGCAATTGAGAAAGATCGCTAGGTTTAATGGGGTAAAAGATTATCCTGAGCATCCGCTGACCGAAAACTCCATTGGTAGGTTTGCCTGATGGACTTGTCTGGGTAGCTTGTATCGACGAGATCAGAAAGACAGTGCTCGTCCTCCGCGCAATAAGGCAACAGAGTCATGTTCGGAGATTTCCACTTCTAAACGCAATGACGTGGGTATGTGATCAACAAGGTAAACATCTTTATCATTCAAAGGACTGAGAGAGACGGCTAGCAAGTATTCTCTGTACCATATTTAATACATTTTTCTTTGGAAAGATTTTCATTAGATTTTTTATATGTATCTCATTACCTACCTAATTCAGGTTTGAACATTGACCCGCGGTTGTTATCTCTTGGTAAAGTCGACGAAGAAACGGGAGATACTGCAGTTGTAGCTGATGAAAGCAAAACTGAAGAAAAGCCTAAAGAAAAACAGAGCTTCAAGGATCGATTGCTGAGGAGGAAACCAAAGGATGATAAGCCAAAGGCCGAGAAGGACACCTTGTTGACAGTCATCAGGTTTCCCCAACTCAGGATGAATCTCCTTGTCATGGGTGCACTTTGGTAAGTCAAAAACAAGCGGGTTTCTACTTTGCGTTGTGAAGAAAGTCCTCTTACATGTATGAAGGAAAATGCTGTGTTGAGAGATTGAGTAGTAACGAAGCTGAAATCGTTTTTCCCCGTGGGTTTGAACGCTGATCGAAAAGACGGTCGGTGCAAATCATTAAACAAAACAAGAGCACTGGCAGTAGTTACCAAATCCAGCGCGTCCACCCTAAACTTACTGATGTGTTCCGGTGTACGCACGGTAGGTGAGGTCGTGGTCGTGGGTTTTCGGGAGGACAACAGCCCCGTTTTCAATTTTGTTCTTGCTAATCAATGGTAATGCTTAGTCGTCAGTCGCATCTAGCTTTTTCGCATTTGGATGGCAACTTATGGAATCGAAGACAGGAATGCATTTATAATCATGTGATTTTTTTCACGGCCAGGTTCGTGAACAGCTTGGTATATTTCGGGATGTCCCTTAGCACAGGAGATCTCGCAGGGAGTCGATATGTCAACTTCGCAATTGGTGGCGTAGTGGAAGCATTCGCCTATACCACCTGCTACTTCGTCATAAAAAGGTAGGTTGACATTGTTCTGAAATAACAGCCTTATGCTTGTACATTAAAGATAGCAACACCGGAGAAGTGGCATAAACCTTGTGTCTCTTGGCTCTCTTACAATGAGGCGTATTTTGTGTTCTAGGTGACCTGGTTCCGGTCCATTTATCTTTTCTGCCGCCAGTCGATTGAGTCGATCAAGGAATTGTGCCGGATCGAGTCGAACACGAAATACGCACATTTGTTTAAATCAAGGCATTACACAGTGCGTTTGACACTACGGTTCTGAAGTGATCAAGTGCTAGGTTAACCATGAATACATTGGATCTTTACTGATGAAGCGTGTTGGCGGTGTGCAGGATATAATACACCAGTTGTAGTAGAAGTTTGAGTAAGGATACTACTGTCTCCTTAGGCATCACGAATCACTGAACAATAGCGTATATGACCGAGTGAAATTTAAGGGGGCGGGTGCTACATTTCATTTTACGCCGATAACTTATTTCCCTTCGCTTTTACGTCGTAATTCATGAACGTTCGTGAATGTTTTACAAAGATGTATGTTTTTCATGGCGTGACAAAAATGAAAACGTCATGCTGATATCAAAATCCCATAACTTTCAGATTCGGACGGAGAAAGCCGCTTTGTGCATATCACGTACTTGCTGGAATATGTCTCGCGATCTCCGTCTTTATCCCACCTAAGGCAGGTAAGCAATCTGTCGGTTTAAAAGTAGTTTGAAGGGTTCTAAAGCGTCATGTCGCTTCCCGATCCAATTGCTTGCAGGTCTACAAATATCGGTATGCGTCCGATACCAATATGTCAAAGCGTATGCGCTGTTAGAATTTCAGCATTCAATTTACTGTCACGTTTAATGAGTTAGAAGCTCCACTGCACCAATTTCCTAATTGAACATTGTTACATTATTCAGTGGTTATATTTTTTTCTTGCATAGCCTACTTCGGACTATAAAATACGGCAACATGGTTCATTTTAAATGTGGGGTTTATTGCCTGAAAAAAGGTTGAGGTTATCATCCGACTTACACTGTCTTTTGCCCCGGTCTATCTTGAAACACATTAGTATAACCAATAATTCATAAAGACCAGTCTTTATGAATTCGTGGTAAAACGCAGATGAGGTGTTCAACCAGGGTTAGTACATTGTATAAGGCAATGTCTTAAACTTTCTTTTCCTCAGGTGGGGTCGACCTAGCTCCAGTGAGTACAGCATTCAACATGCTCGGTAGATTCTGCATATCCAATTCTTTCGCTATCATCTTCCTTTACGCCGGTGAGCTCTTCCCCGTCAATATCAGGAGTACCTGCATCGGTGTCTGTTCTGTTTGTGCTCGCATCGGGGGTATGGTGGCTCCGTTTTCGTCTCTTCTGGTAGGTATGACGACTGACCGTGCATCTGGACCCATGTGATTGGATGTAGATAAACCTTTATGCCCCGAAAACACGTGCTTGAAAACTCTAGAGGGTTATCACCAAAACGTTCTCCCGTTAAGGTCTTGATACCTATTCCGGAGCTAAAGGATTGAAATTCTATCACTAATATCGACGTATTCTATAGCGAATTTCAATTCTGACATGTGAATGTAATGCTTGTCCATGCATTTATAGCGGAGTCCCAGTTGCAGCATCCTGGATGCAGCAGAAACGTTATAGGCCGTAGATCTTGCTATCCTCAAAGACGATGGAAGTACAATGAGTCAACAGTTGTGTGTGTAATTCCATGCATAGTATACAAATCCATACAGAGTATGATTATATAAAGTTACCAATTTATTTCGACGTCCGTTCGAGATGTACATGTAGTTGACAAGACAGAGTTCATACAAGATGGTTGATACAGACGTGTCAATGAGCTGGAGCAGCAGAATAGGTTCCTATAGCTGGGTGTCCAAACCAAGGATGTAGCCTATTCGCTTGCTATTCCGGAACTCCCAAACATGATCACAGAGCGACCTTATATCGTCTAGCAGACAGGGAATAATTGCATAAAACATGTAAAATGTAACTCAAAATGGTCCCTTAAACGACTTGTACCCATTAGCTCGTCACGGACTCCTATGTCTTTATTATTAAATTCCCAAATAATCACATTTGGAGCCAAAACGTGACCAAAGGAATGTTATACCCTAACGACGAGACTTATGTTTTAGACTACTACTGAGAAAGGCTTCTCAGGAATTTTATAAACGGTGATAAGTGCCCTTTTACACGACCACAATTTACGGCTATTAAACAACCGAATTTAATAACTTAATGAAGCCCTAAAATCCCTGTCTGGACAGTAAATCTGGCATTAAGAGTTATTACATTCACACGGTCAGCCTAGACTGTCCTATACGGAAGTTACGCCTACTTTACACAATACATAGTTTAACAATATACATTTGAACTTCATGGTAAAGTAGCCAACTGTAACACATTAAAGCACCCCGCAAATGAGCAATTTTTGTCGCTGTGAGCTGTGGCAATCATCTCTAAGATGAGTGATAAAACGATCGCTTGTCTGCTGGTTAGACAGCTATAGGTTGCAGCCTTCGCAGCAATCATCGATTCTTGTCGTTGGTACCTGCGATGACCATTGAAAACGAGGGATAAAATCTCTAGTCGTTTGCCGGGCACTTTGGACATTCGGAAACATGACTTGAAGTGTGTCCGCATTGACTATACCCTCTCTTTTAATTCGATCTTTCAGGTGAAGAAAGTGTACTGGCTCCCTGGGTGCATATTCGCTGCCCTGTCCGTCGTGGTGGGTGTCCTGACGCTCCTCTTACCAGAAACCCAAGGCAGGGCGCTACCACAGTCCGTGGAGGAGATGAAGACATGGAACAGGAGGAGAGGACGCGCGAAATCTTTCGATGTTCACGCGAGTATGCGGAACACTAGGCGGGAGAGACGCCGTAGTTCAGCAGTCAGGGGTAGTGACATGCCTCGGAAGGAATAGCCTGCGTCTGCCTAATCATGATGAAAAAAATTCTTCATGTTGAAAAAAGAATTCTTCGTGTTGAAAAAAAAAATCTTCATGTTGAAAGAAAAATTCTTCATGTTGAAAAAAAAAATTTCAGGTTGAAAAAAAATCATGTGATGTCCTTTCCCAGCCACCATACGGACACGATTGGACTCTCTCATGCATTTATTAAATACACTCACCATGGGATGCATTCGCTCTACATGTAACAGAGCTACTTTATAGCTAGACCTTGAAATAATTGTGACTTACTCGAAGCTTAAACATTTGGACTAGACATCATCATTATTTCTGCTGGAGGGAATGTTGGGGAAGACTGAATATGTACGATGCAATATCAAGTTAGTCAAGGTGGTACAATAGCCCCGGTGCAGTTACATGTATAGCCTCTGTGTGCAATATTTTGCACTAACAGGTATTTAGCACTGTATTGGCTATAACTGTACTGAGGCTGCAATTGTACCATTTTACTTAAAGTATACCGAAAACCGTGCGCAGCTCTGTATAGTTAAACGCGACATGATCAAATCACTATTCTCATCTTAGAACACTACCGCAAGGTTTCATACAGAAGAACAACTATGTACATTATTATTTTCTGTACAGTTTTTGTATTGCTTTATATATTCAAGTATACATAATAAGCATTTCAAAAAAATATTTTTTAAAACCAAACATGTATGGAACGAATATTTGATTAAATCGTCGATGGACTGTTATTTCGTCTTATCGTTAATACCAATAGTACCATATGTACATGAATGAGTAAAAAAGTGCATGAAGAGAACAAGAATGCTGTGACCATTAGGCAAGTTTCGAATAAGAAGATTCAGTTTTACGACAAAAGTTTGGAAAAACATTTTCGTTGGAGCTCTATCTTTCCCAATCTCACAGGCGACGCCCCAGTTGCTCCATCCACGGTAGTCCTGTTCACTTTGTCGGTCAAGAGCTTCAATTATCTACCTATTAAACAATACGCTGCAATTTTAACTATTGGCCTACCTTGTGTATGCAGATACATTACAAACAACAGTATTAGACTACGAAAAAAACAAGTGGTTTAAGAGTGGTCGTAGAGGAAACTATCCATTAACTGAGATTTGGTGATCATTTACGGTTAATTTACCAATCGTTCCCAACAAGTGGATAATATATTGTTCTCAAGTATTTGGGCGTACATAACCTCTACTTTAGTGTTTCCTTGACTGTAGTTGTTGCTAAGCCTCACCAACGATAAAAGAAAAAAAATGCATATGAAAGCCAAGAGGGCTGTTCTGAAATTAAGAATTCAAAACTTGACTACGAAATTGAAAAGCATACCTTGTTACTAAAAATGTTGCTCTTCGAAACTCGAAATCGGAATTCAAAAGTTAACTTCGAAATTTTGAGCGTGATCTCGAAATTCAAAACTCGACTTTACAATTTAATGACAAAACTACATCGTAATACAACCTCGACTCAAAGATTCAAAACTTCATTTCCAAATTAACAATTGTGACATTAAGACCATGGGCAACTCTTGTCCGGAAAAAGAGACGGAGGCTTGCAATAGCCAGATGACCTGACTTCACAAATATCAGGTTCCCGGACGGCGACAGCTCACAGCGCGCAGTCATAATAGGCATGATAGCGGTTCAAACAGCTTAAGCTTACCATGGCATCATATATTTATTAACCTAGTTACTAACCATTCCCAACCTCCAATACTTACCAAATGCCCCAATTACAATAAACGGTCAAGCCGGCGGTTGCTTGTCAAAAGCCAATGGGAAGCTATATATGAAGATTCGCCGATCGGATAGCGAATTGTCTCGGTCAAACAATTGGACGAGCGCCGGCGGAGTGCGGTGGACTTCATGATCGTTTTTTCCGAGACTCGACCTCGGGCATTGGTTCCGATTACGCTGTTAACAGTTACGGACCTAAGCAGCTGCAAGGATGGCAATGGAAGTGGATGAAGCTTTGGCCTTGCTGGGAAGATTTAGCCGCTGGCATGTTGTCATCTATGTCGTCCTCAGTGTCAGCACCACATTTCCGGCATGTTGGCATGTGTTGGCCATCGTGTTCCTTGGTGAGTTATATCGTAGGCGTCGTGCATGAGTGGATTGTGTGCAATTAAAAACATTGTAAAATTTGGAAACTTAATTTATTAGGTCGTAGGGATGGGCGAACTACCTCAAGTTATCAAATTCTAATGAATTTGACAAGTTTTCTAAACTTTTACAATGTTTGACA
This sequence comes from Lineus longissimus, assembly GCF_910592395.1. Taxonomy (NCBI): domain Eukaryota; kingdom Metazoa; phylum Nemertea; class Pilidiophora; order Heteronemertea; family Lineidae; genus Lineus; species Lineus longissimus. Next base: position 24,975,527 of record NC_088309.1, on the reverse strand, counting down.
TGATCCCCTTGTGAATTTTAGTGCATGATTGAATACCCTCGCTGCCTTTGCCGGGTTGCTTTCTAGCACACTTATTTACGATCAGCAATTGGTTTACCCGCTGTTTGAAATCAAATAAACTTTAACCAAATTTGCAAGTACGTCCAAGTCTTATTATTGGGTCAAAGATCAGGCCTGTGATCAGAATTCAAGTCATAAGTCTGATGTGCGACCACTTAGAAATGACTTTAAAGTACGTAAGATATGCAATGCATGTTAAGACCGAAATATTTGTACTGGTTTCATAAATTGCAAGCATGCATGATCACTGTATATTATATTTACGGCTGTTGCCATTATCACTAATGGGTCAAACTGCTTTATACCATTGCCCTTCAACCAGACATGGGAATAATGTGCTTAATGAAAACGTTACTAATGACGCTGACTTAGTGACTAAATGCTTTGACTGGGGCCTACGGCGAACTTTCAATTACAAAATGGGCGCCACACCTCGTGACTTGACTAGGCCAATGCCTATCTAGACCATTTACAAGCGGGAGGCTTAACTTCTCACACCTGTGAAGCAACAGACTAAAGCTACAACGTATTAAAGCAATGATGACAAAGCTTCTAAGAATTTCGCAAGGGTTGTGCCGAGACCGCCAGAACTCTAGTCGTGTATTGTCAACTATCGCCCTACTTGTTCGTTTTAAAATTACCATGGTGGGAAAAAAACGAGATCCAGGGGGTTCGTGGTTGGTGTGAGGTGATAGGGGACATCCTGGACTAACATGTCAATAGTAAGGTTCTCTGTTACCAATGCTAGCTTCGGGGAGTATTAGATAACTGCGACAACGTCGTTTCCTCAAACCAATGTTTCCTTATCAACACTTTCTCTCAGCTGGAATACGCTATAATCTAAACCACAAGCCATGATCAGTTATTGCCGTGCTTTCTGGGCAGAATACGCATGATAAGTAAGTTTTCATTTGCCGAACATTTTATGATTGTCCTCATTCGCTGTGGTGGGTTCTTGCGTCTGAAAGGGCAAGGGTGGACAACGGCAGTTTGTTTTCTTTGGTTTTATCTTGACAATATTATGTTCGGTGTTGGGAGATTCTGAAATTAGCGATTGGAGGTATGTAACCGGCATGCAGACCTTGATTTATGCTCCCAAGTCCAATCGGTGGGAATAATGTCATAGAAATAGGTTGGCGAATATATCAGGTAGCATAATTGTCGACTATTCATTGCCATTATTACTAAATGTTGGTTCTAATGAGGCGTTTAACACAAAATATATGAATTGCTGTAACCCTTTCCATCATGCATATTATGTCAAAATACAGAATAACACAACGGATAAGTACACGTAAGGCTTTTGCGATCATTGACGAGGACTGGAGTATGAAATACTGTGAGCATTCTAACGATCTCGACACTCTGCAGTTATCAAACGTGCAGTGTCAATGCATTATACTTTTTGTCACAGATTTCCCAAATAAATGTACTCTTTGAAAAATGATATTTCGAAAACATCCGAAATACCGGTAACATAATAACTTGGATCATTTTGAATCACTCGTGCTACAAGCATACCCTGCTGCACACATGAATAATGGCGGCTTCCTTTGTTATTTAGGTGGACAAGCGCTGATTTCCGAATGCCGTTAGTATGTATAAAGCCAATAAAAACGCGCCAAAATGTTATTGAAAAACAATCTTGGTATATAGTCATCAGTACTATTTGGCTTTTAATTGTTTGAGCTTACAATGGTTTATTCGATGTTACTCGTTCCTTCATCCAGCATGGCCTAAATACTATGATATTATTATAATCAACCTATAATTTGTGCTTTTTATCTCTGATAGTTAACGCATCTTATACAAAAAGCGAATTACACGGATTGCTACTCTTCGATAATGGCTCTGTCATGTGATCTTATGGGCGCTATGTGACCGGGTGGGTTTGGCAGGTGTTTTGTTTTTATATAAAAAAACCAGTCGAGTCATTTGTGCATGATACAAGCGTACTTTTACGACATCGGAGTGTTTGAAAGAAGAGCCGTGAGTAAAACATGTATTAGTTCTGTGCGAATATCATCGTTTATGTCTGCAGAAGAGAAATGGGCAAATTTTAGCTCTTACCATGAACAATTATATAAAGAAAAACATTGATTTTGACCATTATCATCCGTCTATCCTCTTAGCTGACTTATTATTTTGGTCACATTATCATATACATGTATTTAGCTTTACTCGTACTAGGTCAATTAGCCTTAATATGTAATTAATCAGCCAAGTACTGTGTTGGTGACATACACGTAATCATGGTGTATTCGACTTGCATCGGCTGTGGAGAGGACTACCATACAACTGTGCAATCGTCATCATAAAATGATTTGAACTAACTGGGTTCAATCTTGATTAAGGAGTAGTTCAGTGACTATGATTCGACCGGCGAATATTGCATGTTGCATGAACATCCTAATTACTGTCGTTTTCTTTGGACTTATTATCATGATATACACACGCAAACCTTTGCGCACAAATGTAACTAGGAAATAGCCAAGCCAAGGGAAGAACATCTCATAGCAAACCTTTTAATCACGTTGATAGGTGTCGGCATCTAAAATTTAAAGAAATCCTCTCTATATAGATATAGTACTTTGGTTAAGACTTCTGTACCAGATATCTGATTCTATCATGCCGATTTTGCACCCCATTAGGTCACAACAGTAGTTATTATTCATATTTGTTGCGCCAATTATAGCTCTCAAAACATTGAAAGCAGATTTATTTTTGCCATTGACCTTGTCGTAGTGTCATTCAACATTCTGGTCTGAATAATATAATGGCGTATTTCCCTCTTCTGCAAAGGCCCTATTAATCTTGATAAGCATTACAATTGCTCTCTCCAATTAATGCCTCCATTACGCTATGGCTGTACCCACTTCAGTAATTGTCTGAAAGTACTCCGGAGACAATGTTCTGCTCTTCAAGTTCTAATTAATTCCGCAATCCTAAACACGTGACATGATGTCTGAAGCTGATCATGTGTTGATGGTAGTTACAAGTCAATGTCCAAGCCTGTTCAATACCATTGCAATATTGCAGTCTGGACGAGTTTACTGTTGAAGTTGGTTGGTCAACACTACTCTAACATTTCGCCCAAACAATTAATGTACGCATGCGCGTACCGTTGAACGTAGCGATATAACAACATAGATCTTTCATCGCTCGGCAATGTTTAGTTTTATCTCTACCTGAGTCACACGAAAAAATGAACACGAAGGGCTTTAACAATACTTTGCTAATCAAAATCTATTAAGGAGTTTTGCTACACAACAAGTTAGACGTTCTACAACCATCCTTTACTTCATGTATGCAAATCTAAAGTTAGAAGACAATGTAAGCAACTTTTACCGTGCTAGAGGAATGTGATCTCTCAAAGAGCTGTTGTATTTATTCCTCCAGGTGGCGTGCCAGACTACCACTGTAAGGTGCCCCCTGGCGAGGCGAACACAAGTATCCCAATGGTCAGAAATGACGAAGGAAAGCAAGTGCGAGACAAGTGTCACATCTTTGGAAATCAAACTTTAAATGGCGTGGTCTACAACAATGTCTCGGTGCCTTGTAACGATGGATTCACATATATCACGGATTATAAGAATACGATTGTTATGGAGGTAAGTTTCGCAAAATTATTCTTGAAACAACGATCAAGCATTGGACGCTAATAATTTTGCATCCAACAGATGAACATCAGTACAATTCCCTCCCCGAACATTATAACTGAATTATTTTCCTGTTAGCCAAAGATATGTATTGAGAACAGGTTGACGTGTACATATACTTCCCTAAATCCTACTTCGGAAAAATAATGGTCACGCTACATGTAGCTGTTTATGGTATGGAAACTATGAAATAATATGGGGATAACCAAAAACAGAACACTGGGCTAGATCTTCTGGGCAAGAAGGTGGAAATAAAATGAAAGGTTTTCGGCCAACCATTTGTTTTTTTAAAGATATCAGGCGATGCATGTCGCAACATTACTGAACAAAGGAACATCTTTCTCCACCATCCAACTCGTTCGAGCATTTGCTCTATCACTACATACACACGGTTATTAACCGTTCAAATCTTGTTTTTCAGTGGGAACTTGTGTGCGAAAGAGAATACATGAAGGACATGACCCAGACATTTTTCGTTCTCGGCGTCATGGCAGGAGCAATGGTGTTCACCACTTTGTCCGATAACTTCGGCAGGAAACCAGTGTTCATTGGCGTGAATTGGGCTATGGTCATCATTGGGACCATACAGGTCTTCATAAACGATTACTACGTGTTCACCTTCTTTCGATTTCTCACAGGGGCTTTGCAACAGGTAAGCTGACGTAGTCATTAGAAATCATCTGAAAACATCCTTTGTACCAACACACTGTCAATGTCAATATTCATCACTTTAGTACATCTGGTTACTGTACAGGGACAATGTTTATTTCTAGTTACTTGTGGTACAAGTAAATACAATGTACACAAAAGCGTATGCATTTCAAACCGATCGTTTGCGTACATGCACCGCCTACTTGGCGGTATTCATATCATTGAATATAAAAATAATGGACTTTACCGAGTCTAGAGTATCGCCACTGCAATTACAGAAATTGGAAATTGATGCATCGAAATCTGTAATCTAGAATCATATATCTCCCATACCAGCCATTTATTTATCATTTTGAAAATTACAAAATCAAAAGCATTGTCACGTACACATTAATCGTGCATAGTTCAACTAATGCTGACAATTAAGCTTACGCGTTGAAAATGTATGGAACCGTTTCGGTGCAAAAGCTTATCATTTTCCATGTTATTTCGCATTTTGATATCTTAGTTTAAGAAACGTAGCATGTTCTCCAAAACATTTCGCCGGTGCTGTACATGTATATCTTACGATCGACGAAAATAACCAGAGTGCACCTCATGGTTATAACTAACACCGCGGATCGATGGTCTCTTGCACTTGATCTTCGTTCTGGTCAAGTTGTTTAAGAGCATCTGCACTCACTTTTAATGCTGTCTCTTCTTTAAGGGAATTGTGCTGTCCGGGTTTGTTCTCTGCTGTGAGATCTTCCCAGCTGATCAACGAACCTTCGCCGGTATCATCGTTCAGACGTTCTGGGCCGTAGCCATGATGATCCAGGCAGGTATAGGATATGCGGTCAGAGACTGGAGGATGTTCCAACTGGCGATATCCTTGCCCATGGTTGTCACTGTTGTCGGATTCTGGTGAGTATTTCTGACTTAGATTACTACAGGTTTATTGCTTCACGCTATACCTCCAAGTCGAAAATCATGATAAGCATCTTTAAGATTCATAGCTGAAACCTTGTTCAGTTTTGTGTACATGTTCATGCGCATGTACAAGCGTTGCAATGTTTTTACCAGAATCTTGTTACGAATGACCGAGCACATGCACGCGAAACAGAATAAGATCTTAGCTGATAATCTTATAAAACGTTTTTGGATTTTCGACGTTTGCAGACGGACACGAATGAATTGTTTCTGAATCATTCAGTAATAGCTAGATCTGGAATAAATCTAGAACATTTCGAACTCTATGTCGAGTCTGTTGTTCCCATGCTGTCTTTGATGTAATTTGCTTGCATTCTTTTGTTTTGATTTACCGATTTTTTTCAGGATATATCCAGAATCCGTGCCATGGCAAGTGGCCAACAACAAAGAAAAAGAAGCGGAGGAACAGTTGCGAAAGATTGCTAAGTTCAATGGTCTGAAGGACTACCCTGCACACCCGTTTACTGGAAAATCAGGTAGGCCATATCCCATGTTGTAATTGAAAGAAAGTGTCAATGAAAGAGTACTATTTAGCCGTTTCCTGATATGCCCACTCTATCATATTATCAAACATGCACTTCTTTCAAGCAGAGTGAGAAGTCACCTTTAATTCCCTGGTCCTAGGCTGTTCGCTACTGTATGGCATCATCAGGCCTGAAATAACCGGCTAAATAGTGTTAACACAGTATTACACATCTTGGTATTCAAATGGTTGATTCATGCCAACTGATGGAGAAGGATACATCGTCATGACCGCAATGTTCTAAGGACTTTATGTCCGTACGATCCGAGTACATAATAAAATCTAGGATTTGCGAGTGTGTAAGCCTAGGGTCTCAGCAGACTTGATAATATGGTACCGGCACCGCCATTCAAAATTGTTCCTAAAAATCAGCATTGTATGAAATTAAACGTGTGTTTGGAGACAAAGGTCATCCTTATCTTACGCAATTCTTTCAAATACATACAGCTCTGGCAGGGAGTCCAATCCTCAACTCCATGGAAGACGGAGACGTGTCCAGCAAAGACGAAGAGAAAACAGAGATAGAGAACACAGAAGATAAGAAAGAAGACAATCAGAAGAAGAAGTTTGATGTGAAGGCTTTATTCAACTGCTGTAAAAAGAAACCCGAGCCCAAAGAGGGACAGAAGAGGCGAGACAATATCCTTACAATATTTCGTCACCCAAAGTTGCGGCTCTATCTTGCTATCATGTGCGCCCTTTGGTGAGTTGACATGCGTACACCAGCCTTTTATGTCGGGAATCGTGAATACTTGTATTTGATGTCGTGTGGCCCACGGACGTATGTAGGCCTTATGAGTGTAAAGCGACAACAAGCACAGGTGTTATACTTACCCTTGGTGATGTCTCACTTCTCTCATTACTAATAGTAGTAATGTAGAAACCCACCTTCAATTTTGAATATCAATCTAGATTACGGTCGCACATGTACATGCTGTTTACATTACAATCTCACATGTCCCTTAACCTACCAAAGAGCATTCCCAGCATATTCAGGATATCGCTAAGATTCAGAAAAAACAATCCATAATGTTCAATATATCATTAAGATTCACGAGGACAACCTAAAATGTCCAGCATATCACCGTATATCACAGTCACATGATGACCTGGCCAGAAAATTCGGAAATCCATGAAGTGAACCTGTAAACTGGAGGCCTACCACTTTTACATTGGAGTGACCACACACACATAGTATGTGTTCGCCTTGCCCTCGAGCCAGGAACTGACATTAAATACAATCCTGCAGTGCGTTACGTCATCACCAAAGGTGTTTAGCTGTTCATAATATTCGCTTTGTTGACTCGCATTCACTCTTAATACCTGTGAAAACCATTGTACGTGTATATAGAAGGATCACAAAGCCCACGAAGCGTCAAATACCCCATTGTTTGATGTCGAACAATAGGATAGGCGTTCGCGAACTTAGAGAAATTTCTGCACTGATGAATGCTTTTAATTCAGTTTTGTACACACAAAGGCTTGTTGTAAATAATTTATTATGATGCGTGTTTGCATAACACCAGTATATTCTTGAGCATTTGTGGTCCTTTGGAAGATACTCGCCTGCAGCATCACGCAGCAGGCCGGAAAATGCATATGTTGTTTTGTCAATTCTTATCACCGAAATGGAGCATAAATTGGGTGATAGGTAATGATATTTATATTTTCAGGTTCGTGAATAGTTTAGTGTACTTCGGTTTGTCCTTGAGTACCGCTGACCTTGCCGGAAATAGATACATGAACTACTTCGTCAGTGGATTGGTAGAAATGATAGCTTACGGTCAAAGTTATTTCGTTTTAAAACGGTATGCCTTCTAGATATCTTGCCACATAATAACTAAAGTTAACTGTATCCACACACCACCATTGAAAATCTAAAAGATACTGTTATTCGAGAGCTTCGAGTGATTCGTGCAGCAATCATCCAGAAATAAGACAAAAAAGGTCAATTTGACTCATACACCTGTTGATACACCAGTTGATAATGTCTGCAGTCCTGTAGTCAAGAATATAATATATTCTTGACTACAAAACAGTGATAAGTCTTATCTTATCTAGACTTATCACTGTTTTTTCAGTCAAAGCGTAGTTGTGCTTATTAACTAATTTCCTTGTCCTGGTAAAAGAAGAAAGTTGTTACGGCGATATGTTAAGAGCTTAGAGATCAAGTCACATACTAATATTGGCCTACGATATTTTTAATAGTTTGCACCTTACTCCGGTTAATTGTCCTAAATCGATAGTTGACACGTCTTGCTTTTTTGCAGTTTCGGGCGGCGAATTCCTCTTTGTATATATCATACTATCGCAGGCGTCGGTCTTGTAATATCTATAGCAATCCCTGCTAAAACAGGTTGGTCATGATAACATTCAATCTTTAAAAGTGAAATATTTCTGTTCGATAACATTGCGAGAACGCAATATATAATGTACTGCATAGTGACTGTACAATATGGAGGCTACGTGTAATACTTGCAAAGAGGATATTTATATGCTTGAATATCATTATACCTGCTTGATGAGTGACATTTTAGCTTATGACTGCCTCAACTGGCATGACTGGTTGTGCTTTTCAGTGACATTTGCTTATACCAAGTAACAATTACACCCCCCTGGCTTGTATTCTCTCTCCGAGGTGCGAATGAATCGATAAAATCACTTCTTTCAGCCAGTGGGACTGACCTGACCGGCCTTGTTATCTGCTTCAACATGATCGGTAAATTCGGAATATCAGCATCTTTCGGCGAGGTCTTCCTCTACGCCGGCGAGTTGTTCCCTACCAATGTGAGGTAAGATAAGAACTTCAATGCAATCTGTCATCATCTATATCATCATCGTCATCGTAGTTGTCGTCGTCATCGACATCATCATCAACTTAGTGAAACTTTATCATCATCACCAACGTCATCGTAATCCCTTCATTATATGCCGTGCTTTCATTGGGTCTATCATGTGGCTGACGTTGTGGCTCGATACTTATTTTTGAAATCCTTGTATCCATAACTGTCGCGAAATTGTCGCTTTTTGGTTATCTTTAACATGGCGTTTCGAACATCCTCGAATTTCTTTTTCCAGGAATACAAGTATGGGTGTGTGTTCGGTTGCAGCTCGAGTTGCCGGAATGCTGGCACCATTTTCATCATTGCTGGTAAGTACGTACATTGTACTAGTATAATTGCTTTGAAGTGCCAATCCACAATGGTTCCGAATACCAAGGATGCACCTTCATCACCACAAATGATCGTCTATTGTACTGGTTCACGGGTAATGCAATCATCAGTCCATACATGTATGTTAATAAATAAATCTTAAATAAATCACTGTTCTTCGTTTAAGATGCGAAAGGTGTTCTGGCTACCTGGGGTCATATTTGGATGTCTCTCCGTGCTGGTAGGACTTCTCGCCCTCCTGCTACCAGAGACCCTGGGAAGGCCGCTCCCCCAGAACGTAGAGGAAATGGAAAGCTGGGACAGCAAGCGGGGACGAGCAAAGTCGTTTGATATCCACGCAAATATGAGGAAACGCCCGTCACGGAATATAGAAGCCGAGGACACTAATGTGTGATTGCTTACGGGGAAAATAACGTACTCTCAAGGACAGTGGGTATAAGTTTCAGGAGTACAACATGCATCAGGTAAATGGGTTTTCCGTGGATGTCATAATGTGAGTGTTGACGCAAATGAATCTGGTATGGCAAAGAAGAAAAAAATATGAATGACGTATTTACATCTAAACACTGTATAATGCTGTACATTGTATTTTATCTGTACATAATAAAATTTTTCAAGCTGGATATTAACTAGTTTGGCTGGAATCGTAAACAGTTAGATAGCATGATTGAACTAAATGTAGGTGTAGACGATCCGAAAAAGATATAGAAAAGTTGTGGGTGTATGTACAGTACATGTAGTTAGTATTTTTATTGTAATAAGATGTGTATATGGCGCTTTGAGGTCGAGAGAAGGTTTGCAGTGCTAATTACAACTACTAATCGCCTGATTTCGACCTCTGCATAATACGTCCGATAAGTTCGTCTCATTAAATCCATGAGAAATATTTATGAAATTTTCCCGAAAAATATCTCTATATTTCGTGTGGCAGAAAAACCAACCGAGAGTCCGTATATTTAAGTGAACGAAGGTTACGCGATAGTTTCTACCCGCTCGGTAAGATTGGTCGAAAAGACGAAATTATGTTCGGATTTACAATTTACTCGTTGTTGACTGATCTGTAACAGATTTTATACCAAAAGGTGTGAAATTTGCAAATGTACATGTATCAGATAACCTCGGCATATTGTATCGAGAAAAAAAAGATGAAATATATATACTTGGCGTGGGCGTCTTTTTCGTTTTATCTTTTTATATATTGTTCTCGTAATGCAGTGTCTCCTCCAAAGAGAGGCCCCCATGCTTTGAACCGTCTTCGTCTCTAGCTACATGGACATGTAATACTCCACTGGCACTGTACATAAGACATACATTTTAGGTTGCTCGGGGTTCAGAAGTTAGGTCTGGAATTCCGTATAGCGTACCGATGGGAAAATCAAAGGTTCGAGCCCCGTTGGTAGCATAATACAATACTTTGCGTCATCGCAGGTAGTTGCAGAAAAAAATTATACAGTTTGTGTCAATACAATAATTTATTTTTTACGCCTTATACAACGGAGAGAAAAAATGAAAAAGCGTCACGTATGTTTAACACTGGTACTCAAAATGTAAAATGTAATCACTGACAAGTATATGTAATATAGATAATTGAGTCAAATATGACTCTTGCTCGCTTTTAATTAAAAAATATCATAGCCATAACGGTTTTAACCAGTTGTGACAAAAGTAGCTTCGGCAATTATGCAATAGAGTTGATGAAAACGGGACAAGCGGATGAAATACATCAGAGATGTCTGCTTAATACGTAAGAGTTACTCAAGCCATATTGCCAACATGGACGCTATTCGACCACTCTCGCTAGAGGAGCGCTCACAAACTCTCACCTTGACGGACACCCTTAGCCTGCGAAAGTTTAACAGCTAGTATGATAACGGCAGTAACCAGTAGGCCACACACTCCTACGAGGAACCACAACACTGCTGAATATACCCTCAACTGAGATCTCGTAGCCTCCGCGTCTTGAAGCAAGCCCATCTTCTTTTGCAAGGCAGGTACTAGATTCTCCCAGAATCTGACACTCTTTGCCCGAAGTTTCCGTGCCATAGTCAGGTTATTGTAACAAAGGTAGATATAGTTCCCATGTTTTGGGTGATATTTTTCCCAATTGCCAACCCCTTGGGCTTTCATTACGCTCGTTGTCATTGGTTTTCTAGAACAGAGAGAATGAAAGGTATATTGTATACCTGCGTTCGTGGTTTAATATGCTTTGTCCGATTAAGCTTAAGTAAGTATTTTGAATGCATTGGATTTTGAAGTTTTATATGAAATACGGTATTTTGTTCGTCTGCCGCATTTTGCAGCGAATCAACAAACTATGCGAAACTTTCCATGATCACTCACCCTTCCTTCGCAAACTGCGTCCACAACTCCATCATGTGTTTGCTGAGGACCCTGTCTTCATTCATGTATGCGCCTTTGTGCCAGACTCGTACCAGTGCCTTCCCCGTGAAGGGTAAGCCAAACACCAACGCAAGGTCAGATTCGTGGTAGGTATAGTTTCCCAGCCAGGGCCACCACTTCCAAGGCTGGTTCTTGAGGTTCATGGAGATAGGATGGTGTACTTGGTAGAGGTAGGTCGGGATGTTCGCTGCGCTGAGAAGGGTAGCCGTGCGAAGTGTAGGCACTACCATTCTCTTATCTGTTAGGGCCTGTAACGAACAAGATGACTCTAGAAAGTGGAGTGCACAGCAGGCTTTACTCACGCATTTAAGTTCTCAGAGTGCAAGAAGCAAGAAGGGTGGGAGACAATGCCCTCAGGAATCACCGTCACCAGCGTTTCTTTATGCAGATGTTAGTCGATTTTTAGACCCCATGACAAAACGCCTAGCTACAGGCCTGAATGAAAACATTATTGCATCTAAAGCCAGAACTCACTATTTCGTCGTTCTAAGACAACAACATTTTGACGCCATGACGGCATTTACTTGAAGTAGACGACTCACCTGTTCCAGTCCCTCCCTAATTCTTATTGGATCATCTGGATTAGCCCAATCGAGATACTCAAACTCAATAACGTCTAGAACCTGCTCCGGTACGTTGACTCTGTGGTTCCACTTGTAAACAGAATCTGTCAGAATCTTCCTAAATGAGTCGCGGTTTTTCACAGATTTATCTTAAATGAAGTAATGTTAGCAAATTTTAAACATCGGTAAACATCAGAAGCCATCGGTTGGAATCCACAAGTAAATCGAACAGAGGGACGCCATTAAATAAACCTGGCAGCCCAGTACCCTAGCAAATGTGAGCCTGGGGGACAGAACAGGAAGGAACTGAAGAAGCTGGCAAAGAAGAGGAAGATATGGAGTACCCGTTGATGGCCAATGTACCGCAAGGAATCATAGGGATTAAATGTTTAACACGGGCAAGGATTTCCCAGTTCCGCTAAAAGGTACATATGTGGTTGGCCGCTCATCACGACAAGTATACGCACCTCCCATTAGTTCCATTGCAGCAAGAAATCTCATCTCTTCATGTTTGGTCAGTCCGATGATAACCGGTACTCGATTCACCTTACCAGCCTCGAGCAAGTTCTCGAGAGATTTCTTAATGATATCTCCATCTATTGTTGGCCGCACCTCATACCACATCTGCAACAGGAAAAGAAAGAACACCAATATCTCGAGTACCAGCATCAGCGCCAAAACAATCAGTGGGTGTACCAGTGACCAGGACCTGTCTTGTTCGGAATAAAGCAATCATCACCGAAGAAACAATGTCCGTCAAACATAAAAAACCTATTAGTCTTGAGAAAGATGCATTCACATCTCGTTCAAGAGCGTCTTGTTTAATTTTTTTACTCATTGTTCAGATACGAATAAAAGGTTAGAGCATGCAAAAAAGTTAATCAATGGATATTTATTTGCGGTTACTACAGTACTATTGAGTGAATGTAACATCTCACCATGTTGGTTTGGTCAACTATGATCTCCCATGACTTTTCCTTGATGCACATTATACGGTCTTCGGCACTGTCATGGTCGCAACCAAGCAGGGTCGAGGCTTCCTTGAAGGTTGAGCTGGACTGGGCGGCAGTGTTGACGCTGCGGTTGAATCTCACAGGGAGTATCGGGGCACTTTGGATAATTGCACCGTGAAATAGACCTAAACGACAAAGGCATGGCACACAATATCCCCTTTGTCAATTCCCCTTCGTCTAATTATGGACGCATTAAGCAATGTCTTTAGCAATCCTAACGAACTATGAAGAACGAAGGTATGTGGTGTCATCAAGTCCAGCGTGCGAGGACATTTACGTGACACTCGTAAATCATACTAGGTTGTACTCAAGGAATGGGGGAACGCTTCAAAACCCGACCTCGAAAGATTTACATGCATGTATACGTCATACGCCGTCGTTCGAAGCTTTTCGTATGTGTTGTGAAAAATGCAAATGTTTCATTTTGATACAAATGTAGCAGCCCTTAGTGCCCCTGTTGAATGACTAACTGGCTTTTAAGTTCAGGCAGTTTCGAATGCGACAGTAAACACACCTTTTGATTGTTGCGTCAGAAGATGAAGCCCGACGAACCATCCGCCAGCACTGTTCCCGAAGATGGTCACCTTATTCGGGTCACCGCCGAACACCTCTATGTTTTCCTGTATCCACTGGAGGGCGAGGACCTGGTCCGTGAAGCCGTAGTTCCCTGGTAGGGCATCGCTGCCAGAGCTTAGGAAACCTTGTGGGGAGAAATAGAAAGAAACCAGATGAGCACAGTTAATGCAAGAAGCAAATACGAAGAATGACTGACAGTGTCCTTGCATACATAACGCATATGGTATGGAAACAGTTCCTGTAAGGTTCTGCTACCATGATTTAGTCTGATATACATGTACATCACTAATTTAACTTTGTACGTGCTGTCATGAAGAAACAGTGTGTCCCGTCGAAACGTTGACAAGATTCGAATTGAACAACCAAGGGTAAACATTCACGAAGTCATTGGCTCATTTGATGCGATGGTATGCCTTTTACGAGCCTTACCTAAAAGTCCCAACCTGTAGTTTATGGTGACAACGACGACGCCGTATTGGGCGAGGACTGACCCATCGTAATTTGCCCCCGAACCGTCGACGTAACTTCCACCATGGATGTACATCATGACCGGGTAATTGGCTCCGCTTCCCTTCAAGTCAGAAATAATAATCGTATGACATATTAGTTTTCATTGAAAATTGGCATAAGATTGAAATTATTATTTACAGCAACTGTTCAAAGTCGACCCATGTCTTGACACCTAAAGTTCCAGGACACGGGCCCCAGGAGGCTGAGAAGCGCCACTGAGACAGTATAATGAACTTTCTATCTTGACACGTTGTCGGGACCACTGCATCCTTAGCCACACTGATCAGTTCAACGACGCACCGACAGACTGCGAAGCAACTGGCCTTTGCCCATGCATGCCGATAAGAAGTTGTATCGGAACGATGGTTCTACCATGTTCTTCATATACATCAGTCCCAATGTTGCCCGTACAGAGACACAAAAATGTTACGACGTCGTATTTGCTGGCCATTTTAATATTGCCTCCAATGAAATTAGTCCCAGTTGCTCAAGTAGGACTCTATAATGTGACTACAATTAGGGAGCAGATTTGCCTCCCACAGAAGAAGAACTATACATATTGTCTGAGTCACTCTTCTTAAGGTGCAATGATGCAAATATTAAACTCACTGCCTCACCACGGAAGAGTCGTGAAACTCAGTCTTTGATCAATACTAAGCTATTTCATTAAGACTCATTGCCCCGCTCTCCTACTGTTAGCACATAGGATGAATATGCCATGCTACCAAATAAATCGGACAACCCCGTCAGTAACAACCCGAAAATCGATCGGGTCCTCTCTAATAATCTTGACATGCATTGAGTTCTCTGGGGTCTGTGACCAGGATTGCTCGTTAATAAGTGGAGTCACGGATCGGAATCATCAGGAGAGCTTGATGCACTATACTGTAATGTTCTTCATGACAGTATTGACTTCCATCTCATTCATACACAAGAACTATAAAACACCGTGCTGAATTGCACAACAATTGGAAAGACAAATCGAGCTTGAGCTGGTTATGGTAACAGTATGGAAAAAGAAACGGGATATCCGATCAACAAAACCGGGAAGGACTTTGAAGACGTTTGATCGTCTTTAAAGATGCACCAACCCAAGACGCATAAGGGGTTTACCGTGCGATGCATATTAGCATTGTGTGTACAATAGCTTGCTTAATACCAGGTTGTATTTTAAAATCATGTTGCACTTTCAGCTAAGTTGGATTTTCGACATGGCCATGCAATATATGCACAGACAAATTTAGTTACCTGATACGGCGCGAAGATGTTTAGATAAAGACATTCTTCGCTCATATTCAGGGACGGTGGGCTCCTCACCGGTACGTATAGGGGGTCAGGGTCTTGAGGGCACATTGGTCCAGGCTCTAAAGCGTCCTTGACATCGAACCAGAAGGGATGATACTTGGCCCGCTAGAAGAAAATGTTACATCAAGAGAAGTGCGAGAGGATTCGAGTAAACGAAGAAATTGATAAGTATGCAATGATGCCGGGGGTACTACCAGACATACATTCAGATTAGATCGATGCTGTTTTTCCTTCGATGAGAACCATAATTTTGATTTTCCTTCCGATTCACTTGTTCAGTTTTAACATCCAAACGTGTCAACTGTAAAATTGACAACATACCCAAAACTTAGTCAAAAATGATTTCTTACATTTTCGCAATGTTCAACAAGAACAGTGAAGCAAGGTTTAATCAATCTACGCTGTAGGTCCCAGAAATAGTAGGTTAGTGGTGGCTGAATCGAACTCATGTCGGTGCAAATGAAACATTATCAAACTTAAGAATATCGTAGGCTGTTCAATTTCTGAAGGAATTTACCTCGAATCTTTCAGCTTTCCCATACGGCACGCCCAGATAACTGTCAACTTGTGTTGTTACTTGATCTAAAAAGATGACACGATCAAATGACAGTAACAACCCTTCATGAAATGAACACACTCTTGTCCAGTCAAAGCTTACTGATCACCCTTCGTACGCTGTCAACAATGGGCAGCGTTTCTAAGCGCAAATGAGTTAAACGTACAAACTAGATTGTAATCTAGACCATTTAAATTAGACTGATCTGTGATCTTCAAAAAGACAATTGTTCAGCGAGCCGAACTCATCAGGTGATTACGATTTTTTTTTTTTTTTTTTTTTTTTTAATTTTTCAAGTCTACATTTTATTTGGCAAATACTTCGTTTTGAACATTCCAGATCAAGTGCTCGGCTTTGGCTTTACTGGAGAGGGTTTATTAGACCCGTCAGCTTTAAGGCGAATTTGTCAAGTTACAGAGGATTAGGCATGCCACTAAATTAGTGATACGGAAGTGTCGTGGCATTTGTTCCTAATCACACTTAAGACAATATTACCTTGTGCGTGTTTCTTTGATCAGCAATACAAATGCAAGAGACATGCCGACCCGAGGAACAACTTGACAAAACCAATTTGTTCCTTTTCATGTAAATTGTTATCTTATTGGGCACCAATGCGTTTAATACATACTAAGTGTAGAAACACACTTCTCTTAAATACCGAGTTCGTTCGCTGAAAATGATATGCAGTTTGAAATTGAATTTAAGATTTTCGGCAAGGTTTAAATTACAATAATTTCAAACTGGGCTTGATTGTTTGAATCCCTGACAAATGCTTTCAAAGAGATGTTTTGGTAAGGGTTAGCTATAGAATATTTTGGTAGTGATGACCTTTTTTGAGGAATTTCTCAGGGATTGTGCAATTGAGCCTCGAACTGTGTGGTTTGCCTACAGTTGCCAAATTTGCAGATGTCAAACTCAAGCTTAGATCGCTCTAAGTGTAAGCTTCATGAACTCATGTTACGCCTCCAACTGGCTGCAATGGCCGAGAGGTTAAGGCGTTGGATTCGAAATCCAATGGGGTCTCCCCGCGCAGGTTCGAACCCTGCTTGCAGCGTTTTCTTAATGAAATTTTTTCAACAATTTATTAATTTTTGATTCCACAGATATAAAAAAGTATTACATGTGGTATTCATCATTAATATATAGAAATATTAGTCGAACTTCAATGATAAATTTTCATGTGATCATATCGTGCTATTATAAACGACTAAACGCAACACTATGTATATGGCGTTTTTTTTCTGACGACTCCCGCCGTTCCCTGTGTTAACGTTGGTACAATGTATCCTTAAAGAGCAGGGCGTACAAACTCCCGATTGTTAGTGATGTCACGTAGTTTCCTTTATTCATGATGATGCATCAGCATAGCACACCTTGATTTTTGTATCACTCCATGATACCTGTCTATCCTTGGATAGAAACGAGTTCATCCAACAAAGAAAGGTAAGAGGAGGAACTCAATTCAGTGAAACTCAATAATGAAATTGAGTTGTGATAAACATTCTTCAACTGGTACAGACTTCATAGTGCAGTACATGTATTACGTGTAGATGATATTAGTGGCCTGTGCACTTCTAATAATGCAGGATCTGTAGCAACTGATTCGAGGGCCTAACGCCACCGTCCAGTCATCACACTGGAGTAAACCGAGCCAATGCATTTTGATGTACATTAACATGGTGCACTAAACACTTTAAAAAGGACAATTGTAGCAACCAGAGTTTCATCGTCTTATGGAACACATATAAAAGGTCATGTGATTTAGCTGAAGCACCTATAAAACGTCATGTCATTCAGCTAAGACCTAAACAGAATTTCTAATGAGTTTTACTAGACATTTTTATCAGAAAGATTGCACATCTAAAGTTGATCACGACCATTGATTTCTTTTAGATAGAAGAAAGTATGAAAAAATATTTAATGGAAAAGAGAAAAACTTACCTAAGCCATAGTCGTTATCCTCTCGCACCCCTTTAATCTTCCCTTGCTTCGTCTCCACGACCACATACTTGACACTGACGACACTCTGAACAGCTCGTCCAGCTACCAGCACCGCCAACAAAAGTCGCATCCACATCCTAACCTTACTCCCACAAGCATGCCGACCAAATATTACCGAGCGTACGGAACCCAGTTTGCGCCGAGTGCTAGCTTCATTGGCGCGGGATAAGCGAACGGTCCCAATAGCGTGTGCGGCAGTAGTCCATTCGCTAGAGTCTGCGCCTCTTCTGGCCTACAACCCCCGGGATGCACCAGCCTTTATTTAAAAACCGGAGTCACCCTATGCTATAACCTGGTGTCGGGCAAATGCAGAATCTCCTGGATGATTTAAGGTGCCCACACCATTGGTGATACGGGCACTGCCTCATGGGCTGTGGACAAATTCTATGTAATTAGCATCTGGATGCTTCAAATATTCATTTGAACTCGAGGAATATTAGATTCCGGGATCTAATTTGACCTTGGTCATTTGGTGTATGCTGCAAACGTACATGTTTTGGATTTACACTGACCGATATCACTGTCAATGTATCTTTCGTCCTTTTAACAAGAATGTAACAGTACGGCTGGTATTAAAAAACGTTTTTTCTTAGTACTTTTATAGGAATGATATGGACCCCTGAGGTTGTCATCTACACTGTAATGCATCCGTTCGTGAAAACGTGAAATAAAAAACGACATAGATTATTATTTTGTGGGGACCCTAGGTTTTGCTCAAGATATTAATCACTGGATGAATCCTACGGACCACAATCTACATGGTATCATGTACGATGCATCTTTGGTGAGTTGCCTTCCTGCAGCTTAACAACCAAGCGAGCTACTTTGATGCTACTATAACGATCTCAATTAAACGGTTAAATTACAAAATCCCTGGGGCCCACGGTACTGGAATGCGTCAAATCGACGACAGCAATCGTTGTTAACCCCATTTTCCCATAAGAGGCATAGCCACAATATCGG
The DNA here is from genome assembly GCF_910592395.1 of Lineus longissimus. Lineage (NCBI taxonomy): Eukaryota > Metazoa > Nemertea > Pilidiophora > Heteronemertea > Lineidae > Lineus > Lineus longissimus. The sequence goes on along the minus strand of NC_088309.1, from coordinate 24,956,605 downwards.
TTAATAAGTTTATATCGATGGTGATTATTTTTCACTTGAACATGCAGAAGGAGCCTTTTCTGGTGACGAGGCCTTCGGGAGACTGCGCGCTACCACATATCGAGGGTGGTGGGTATTTTGCTGTACAGCTGCAATCGCTGGCGTAATTCACATTGAGACACATTCGTTGGTTTTACTTCACATTGTGTTAAACTTTCGTCAAGAGGGAGAAAAAGAGTAAAGTGATGCCATGCTAGAACATTCGAATACTCAATGAATTCTATCTTCAGGATCCGATATACATGGAAGAAGGTGCATCATCTCCCAGCTGTGGTTGGTTGAGGTTGAGCACGGTTGTTGTTAATTGATGTAAGCGTGGTTCAAATATAAGAGAAGGCAAGAACGTTAGCTGACTTCTCACCAGATAATCTCTAGCTAATTCCTTTTTGGATCAATGTTTTATACTATAATACAGGTTGCTTCTCCCTCTGGTTACATATCCACCAATTATTTAGTGACTGCATTGTTGTAACCCAATGATCAATGTAACATTGCCAGATACATCCATAATCAGGTATAGTGCTGAAAATATTACCTACCATTTACAATATTGATAGTCATTTACAATTTATTGTAAAAATGGAGTAATGATTCGGCCATATGATTCGTTTTATAGTCTTTTTGTTCCTCATGCAAGGACGTTAATAAAGGGTAAGTGTTATATCTAATTCAAGAGTTCGATAAGAGGGAACAGCGTTTAGATCTGGATGTTTCATGTCATATGAATAAACATGAAGAAATAACCTAAAAATGCAGCAGTCGTGAGGAAAGGGTAGATAATTCGCAAGACAAAGTCCAACATTAGTCCACACCGCACACGTTTAGTATCCATCGGGAGTTCCAACTGCAAAAAACAACAAAAACGATTACAAGAACTGCTATTAGTAAAATGCTGCATCAGTGGACAACAGGAATCACATGCCCAAGTAACCACACGTGGTATTACTTGCATTGCTACTGAACCATCCAATTTGCTGCCCGATATAGTTTTGGAACAGAAATGATTTTTTTTTCAATCGCTGTTTTCCCCCCCCAGGCCTGTTCATCGAAGTTGATTGTTCGCTGCACCATCTCGTGTGGAACATAAAACCACTACGTTATGCTTCCTTCTTGCAATGATCACTTCGGACTTTAACTTACCCCATGTGGTTTAGCACACAGCCTTCCAACAATGAAAAACGTTCCGAATGCAAGTGAAATCAACACAATGCATATTGCTAGCCATACATCGAATGCAGTTAAGTATGGAAGATCAGGTATGTCCAAACTGAGGTAGACGCCAGCGGAATGGACACAGACAAGGAGTGCGATGATAGTCAGTAGTAAGGCCCTGATGTTAGATACGGGGTGACTCAGAAAGAATGTCATGTAGCCTAGTACGGTGAGCAGCCCAGGAGGGATGAAGCTATATAAGATGCACTGGGAGAGTATACGCTTGAACCTCATGTGGAATGCAAGACAGTGGCGGTCAACTGAAACAGAACATGAAATTCAAGTAACGAAAGATGAAAAAGCAGTCTTCTTTGTTTTAGTGTCACACTAGGTGGCATTCCTACAGTTTGGCAAGGTACATAGGCCCCATTATCGTTGCTGATCCTAGCCAACATCAACTCACCTGCCAAAATGCAAGCTATATGTCAAATATCGCACTGTTGGTTTTAGAAGCAGCAGTTTAAAGTTCTAGGCATATTCGATTGGCTGGATGGAGATAAAGGTAAGCCCAAGTACGCGGCCTTTGCCGATGAAACAAAATTACAAATTACCGGATGAAAAATTTGCAGAACATGGTCGAACTGCTAATTCGGTTATGTTGAATTTTTTGTGGCCGTCATCAGAATGTCGTCGTACTTCAAATGCTTCTGGGTCGGCAAGAGGAGCCAACAAGACTTTGTTTACTGTGTAAAGAACTGTAAAGAAAAATACAGTTGTACGTACATTTATGGTTTACAATTTATAGCAATTGTGCCTGTTAAGAGTAAAGTATCATCACTTTGAGCCATGAATAAAGCACCAAGTTCTGCTCAGTGGACTTTTGTTGTCCTGGACACTGCAGTCTGCTGTGTACGGATCTCCAGAGTTTGAGCTCAGTAAAACTATCCAGATAGAGTCATAATGAAAACATGTCTTCACCATGTTACTCACACGGCTGTGCCTTGATTTGACACTCTTGTTTGTCAAATGGAAATGATGTGTAGTTAAAATTGCATCTTAGAGTCAGTTGTATCCTGAAATGATGATGACACTTTATGATTTAGATTAAAAGAGTTAGCCCTTTTGATAACGAATGTAAGTCTTAATTACTTTTTGAATTATGTTAAACAAAAAAACGTCGTCAGCCTAATGATTATGATGAGATGAAGTGAAACTAAAAAAAGAGCCTTGTACATGTATCCCCGTCTTTACGTGATCAAAGATATGAAGACGACCTGATAGGACATGTAAGGGATTCCCTTGGAAGGTGCTGCAAAATTATTAAAGCATCAACAAGTATCGATTCTATCAGCTACACTTATTTTCCTACCTCTCCTGTAACCACACTTTTCCATTTGCATTTATTTTCAGATATGTGTCTTTGGTATGGCTATTCTGTACAGAGGTTGCCGAAGGGAAGAATATACCCGGATACCAAATATTGCTGTAGTTTTCCTTCTGCACTGACACCTCATCTTTCAGTTCATCAAATGGGAACCGTAGGCGATTGTCGTACCAGGTTGATCGGAAGCAGACGTCCAAAGCAATCTCCTGAAGGGAAAGTTAATTCGAATATCCATTTGTATTGCTTTTACCTTGAATAACGCCTTAAAATGATTAGTTTATGAACATATTTGATTGTCTTGATGTTAAATCATTATTCATATCGCTGCGTTACAACGTATTTTGTAGCAACATTTGATACACCACCTGTTTAACTGACTCCAGCCAAGCCGGCAAAAGGGGGAATTTCAGTTTATAATGATGAATGCTTTATACCAAGATTTCATAAATACACTGCCGATACGTGTAAAAAAACTGCTAATACATTGCAGTAGAATTTAATACAGTACCTGGTTCCTTTCGTCAACTTCCTGGAGGGCACGAATCTCGATACGAAGGCTAACGACGACTTCAGCTACAAAACAATGAAATGATTTTTCCGAGAGTGACCATTTGCATAAAACAATTGGGGCAGTAGTAGTGAGAGCAGTAGTAGATCAAAGTCGAGTTAGTTTTGTTGTACAGTGTGATGAACCTTTCGGAAATACCGGTGCTTTCACGTTACGGTCACACACTCCATTCTTGTTCCCACGTATTCTGTTACGTGTTTCTGTAACTAGGGCTCCACTATAATAGCAGCAGCTACCTACCATCGAGCTGGCCTGTATTTGGACGTTCTAGTTTGTCGTATGCCCCAGACGTGATTTCTTTCACCAGTTCTTCATCACTCCTGAAAAACAGGTGGGGGACATTCAGAAAACTTGGAAACAAACTATTAAGAAAAAGAGCTAACCTCAGACTCTGGGTTGCACATCAAATCAAGTATACAAAATTAAGCGAAGACACTAATCTACTGTTGTGCCACGCGGTAGACCAGTGTAATGTTGTTTCAGTTCATATTTCGGGATATATTCTGAAAATTATCGTGCTATTGAAAAACGATATGGAATTTTAGCTACGTCGATATGAAATTCACAATACCTTTGCTTGGCCTGGCATCTTCTGATGGATATCAGTACAATGTTGAACAGCAAGAAGGCTGCAAAGTCCATGACATCATCTGTAATAACGGATCGAGAAGACAAAAAACTAAGCCGGATAACATGCACATGTCTCAAAAAGTACAAACCCTGAGAAAATACACTACTGTCCGAAGATAGATAACAGCCACTATATAGCATAGAATATGTAGTAAACATCACAACCACTGAAGGCGTCATGCAACTCGATTTTTGTCTCGCTGATTACCTTTGGCAGAACGTCTTCACGAATTGCCTGATATGAAAATTTCTTTCCTGGCGGCAAGCCGTATGAATCAATTTCAGATCAGCTGGAATTGGTTGTAGGCCTTTTTACCGGACTATACTCTAACCTTACATCATACGCCGGTGGCTACGATCTTTCTACCAATACAAAATCGTAAAAATAAGATTGAAATCGAAAGATGATAATGATCTCTCGCTGAGAGATGTACTTACCACTCACTTAAAATCTTAACCTTGTCTACGAGCGTTAAAGTCGACATACAGCAATAGTTTGCATGCATCGAGAGTGCACTGATGGTAACCTCGGCCTTTGCTCCGCCATGCCGACAGGTAAGCTGCTCTCAAAGACTGTTGCTCTTGCATGTTAGTCTCTAATCAGTTTATGTTGTCTTTGGTTAAAAAAACATGACTACATGTTAGATCCATAGCATTGAGAGAGCAATTCTGTGCACATTATTTTGTTGCTCACCTTGTGCACGTAACCACCAGAAGTAAACTCTTTCACTTAGCAACGCATCACTGCATTACATCTTTGGATATATCATATAGTTTCTACCATGTACTCTTTGACTATCATAGTCATCAACATGTTAATGTAATTAAGATAGAGTGTAGCATTTGACGCAGGTTTTAAGTAGCTGTACTGTTAATTCTGTAGAATTTAAAACAGAGTTGCTTGTCGAGGTAAGGTCGTGTTGGTGCTGCTGGTGTTTCTGATCCTGCGCTCTCGTGAAGCTTAGAAAACTAGCAAAGGTAACCGGGAAAGGTAGCTACTATGATCAAAACGATTGGACTTATTGCTGCAATGTGTTGGCAAAAAGTAATTCAAGTTGATGCTCGCTTCTAATCAATTGAAGAATAGAAGTCCGTTTCCTACAATGATTGGCGATTTTCAGTTTTCAGCATGCGAAATACATGGCACCTGGGGATTGACATGAGATGGTTACCAGAATTGCAAATTGTTCAGTTTATTGTGGCCTTATGAGCAATTTTAGCTTGTATCACACGACAAAAGATGTTAAAGCTAATTAATAGCTCATCAGTCAATGCAGTAGGCCTCGGCAAGGATACCTGTGCATTTCCCATGCGGTCGGGCAGCTCAACGCGAAACTGATCAACAAGGATCAGAAGTTAGAAAATAGATGGTGAGCTTCGTCTACGGAATAGCTGTAGAACATGACGTACTTGTGGTGTTGTACGTGTTCCACCTGCTCTTTTCTTTGTACCGGTGTTCGATTTCAAAGGATACCACCAACAGCAGTGAGCCTGAGAGAAGACACTTCACAGACTGTAGGCTAGACTGAACGGTACGTACAAAGAGTGCATGAAGCATCGTTTTTATATTTTCACTCATCGCTTTAATGGGATCATGTTATCACTAACATGAATTAGCATGCTACCTTTACCGCTCCGATTGATATAAAAATGTTTTATGGCACCTATCTTTTTCAATGTCGAACATCTCCCCTTTCCCCTTTTCTGTGCCCCTCCCCATTGTTTAGTGAATAGTGGACAACACATCATTGTGTGTTTTTTTCTCATTTTCTCATGGTATCGTCTCGAACACTTTAAGCGTATAGCGCATACGTCGCACTTGCCCTGAACCACGCATGTACGTGCAACTGCCAAACACCTCCTTGTAAAGTTCCGTATCATCAATTTAACACCCTATAGATGTTGCTATTGGCGAACTTGATTTGATGATGCTGACAGTTTTCATTGCTGGTTCTTGAATAAGACCCCATCGCGTGGTGCATTACCTTTCACGACATCTGTCAGTCTTTAACGCATTCTGTCAGTTAGCAAAAGAGCATCAATGAAAGAAAAAAGTTAGTCCTTTTTCATCTACTGTACATGTAAGTGACAGTATAATCGGCTAACCTTAGAAGGTTGAACGAAAGGCATTCCAAAAACATGTTCCAAACTAAGATGTCAGTACAAAAACAACATCGATCAATGTACTGATGAGGTGCTTTTTGCCATCATGGGCCATATGATAACGTGAGTGTGCCTTTGTGGTAAACTGTGATAAAAGCTATGTTTGTGGTAAGCTTTTACATACAAGGCTCCCCATCTCCCTTTGTTTATTTCTCAGTTCTGATTTATTTCCCAATTCTGACATGAAAACAATGATAATCAAGCAATTCAAAGAGAAATGCGTATACAGTCTTGCCCGGACACGGAATGCACATGTCGTAGTCCATTTTGGATCCATCTTATTACACCAGTAACTCCGATCAGTGTACGTAACTTCTTTAACACCCTGTATAACTAACTCATCTTTTTAGGGCCAATTACAAAGCATTCTTTACACCGACGCCCGGAATTCACCACTAGATCTTGCCAGTCTAAGTCAGGGTCGAGCATCTCTTTGTAAAGGTATCTGAACTCAAAGAGGATCATGCTGCGCAAACTTCAGCAGTGGCACACAACACCGATATGCAATCATCCATTGGAACGTGCTGTGTTGTATTTTTCCTTGCGGCCTTGAAATTTCTCTCAACGGGTTCCTTCTAATATACGATGATCATAGCACATTGCGTACGTGGGTAGCTTACATCTTCCATAGATGTGCAGTGTAGTTCTGTCAAGGTCTGTTAATTCTGCTACAGTCCTTAACTGGGAACAAGATTAATGGCCAACGGGGTAGTGTCACTTCCTCCTCCTCCTACTCCTCTGATACCAAAGTGGCTGGAGTATTAACCCTTTCCACTTTCAGATGATTGTCAGAGTGTGCACAGTGAGTGTTCTTGTCGCTATCATCTTAGACATATGCGAAGCTGCGAAGAGGTAAGTTTAATTGAAGAGATGCGAACACTTGACCATCGTGTGCAAGAATGCATTTGCGTGCCTGTACTTGGGTGAGGGGCACATGGAAAAAAAACGTAGTTGGAGATTCCACTAAAAATGGAAAGATTGTAATGATAGTTCAAGCTTAGCACTGTGCAGTACATGCGATGATTTGTGAAGTAATCATTTTGATTTGATTTTGTTCTGCACTGAAATAACTTTATTCACATTGCATGTCACCTTGACGAGTGATTTCTCCCCATTGCAGACCGTCCCGTGTACTGATTCAAGAGTTGACGTCAGGGAGCTACGACAAGAATGAACGACCCAATGTCGATGGAGGTTAGAGAAGCCAAATGTCACTGAAACCTTAATGTTATTATGTCAACACCACTTGTTGAAATACTCTGGGATCCATCTGATTGCAAATAAGTAGTTGTTGGTACTCTGTGTGTCATGGAACCAAAATGTGATGCACTGTGTCAGTATTTCTCCATTCTTTTATCGTGGTGTCTGTTCGTTTTCCAGATCCAACCCGGGTGGCCTTTGGACTTTTCATCGACCACATGGTTATCGATGAAAAAAATCAAGTAGGTCTTGGCTATGATTCCATAGGCCTATATTCATCCTGTCACTGCCATTCGGGTTCCTCCGAAGAGGTTTATGTCACTAGGATACCGTACGAATGAGCACCATACGAGCATTCTTGCGATGTCAAAGACTTGTCCAGTTGGATCAAATTTGATGCCATCTTGATCATTGTTTTTAACAAAACTGCATGAGCATGTGGCTCTGGTTGCCAATGCTGAACCAGACGCACGATGTACAGTTAGCCCTGAAATCGATGAATACCGACGGAAACTTGCATCCAGTCCGGGTTCATCCACTGGCATACATATCATCTGTCTAACCCAATAAGAACACTTGTCTGGTCGTTCTAACACAAACGGATTCCTTCTCAGGACAAACAGATATGCTATCGGTCAAAATATTGTCAATCCTGAGTTCCTTTCAATGATTATAACGAGATGCACTATTTTTGTTCAGGAAATGATATATGATGCATACATTCATGATTCTTGGAACGACACTCGGTTAGCCTGGACTCAAGACAAAGAGGATCGTATAAGCCTTTTCGTAGGGAAGGAAGACCGTGATCGCATCTGGCATCCCGGGATCTACCTCCCGGGCAGTACGGTCACTTTGCTTGCAGATAACCAGGAGAAGTTGCAGGTCTACAGCAGTGGGATGGTGAAACACGAATCGAGGTAAGCCGTGACGCATGCGCCCTCTTTCACTTCTATTCATTAACATGAAGCTGGTGGTTCATCAACACTGCTCGATCAACAAAACTTACCATTCTACGCTCTTGTACATTTTAAAGAGTAATTCCCTTAGATTTTGCCATTGTGTGACGAGAGCGGACGATTAAGACGCTTCCATCGTAGAACGAGTACGGATAGCCCGGAATTGATGACCAATGACATCATCCGATGCCTTCATCTTAGTTCTTAAAAGCATTAGCCATTGCCACTTAATGTTCTTACATCTTTTTTCAGGGTGACTGTAAAGAGTAAATGTTACATGCTGTACAGTAAATTTCCATTTGATACACAGACATGCGGAATAACAGTAGAATTGTGTAAGTAGTGCATTGTATGAATATTAATGTCTAATATCAATGTTATACGAAATTTTTGAGGTGAAATATTTTTAGATGATACTATCTGATTCAGTTCCTTGCCATACCTTAAAGTTAAATCTCAGACGAGGCTCTTTTATCTCAAGTCCTAGTTATGACGATTCCGGATCGTTCCCCTGAGAGTTTTTTTCTTCTACCATTCCAGTTCAATATACAACTGGTGACGTCGTGCTGGAGAGCATGATAGAACCTTCTACCTTTATCCAGGAGGCATTGAAATCCAACACATTTACCATAAGAGAGACTAACATCACCGACAACACATTCAACTGCTCTTGTGAGGCGCAAAGTACGTTAGAGTTGTTCACTGATACCATAACATTTTTGAAAGAATTGGGCATGCTTTGCTTTTTCAGTTCGATGCAGACATGCGTTCATATGCTGAAAATATTTTCAATCAGAATAATCATACCTTTCTCGTTAATGTTTCTCTTGTCATTTTGCCCCAATACCCTAGAGCCAACGGAGGTCGTTGAATTTACTTCATATTTCTTTCCCGTTTTCAGCGACATACCCCAGTCTATTAATCCAATTCAAACTGAAGCGAAACGTCGGCCAGATAACTAAGCAACTGTTCATCCCGTCAGCCCTCCTAATGGCCTTCCTTTACGCAAATTTCTACCTTGGTCACGTGCTTCTGCTTCCTCGCGCTCTCTATTTGACAGTCATCGCAATGCTCATGTGCACGCATTCATTGGCCTTGAAGATCAACATGACCTTGACCTTGCCAAATACGAATGACCTGACAGCATACGATTTCTGGATTGCCATCTACTTTGCCTTCCTTGTCGTGACTTTGGCTGTGTACTGTGTTGTTGCCAAGCTATGCCATAGACCGGATGGGGTGAGTATCGAGTCATTGTGCCCATTTCTAACACATTATCCGTATTATCCCATCGGAAGGCCAGGCATACAACAACAGCATTTGCTGATGGAAAAACTTCCATGAATCTGATATCCAAGTTTGCACACTCAAAACTCGTAGTTCATAAATAGCCCTCACTATAATGCCTGCACAAATTATTTGGAATGGAAACTTCCCTGCCATCACCGATAAGTTTCAATGAGATGCTAATCTAGACTGATCTTTTTTAGGTTACGACGGAAGCGGACGCAAAGCACATGCGCTGTGGGGATAGCCTCGACATGACCATGCGGGTCCTCTACCCGGTCCTCTACTTCATATTCGTCATTGCCTTCTTTGCAAACCATCTCGTTGAGACTAAATATACATTATAAGACATTCTTCTTTTTCATTGGCTAGAACCTGGTCCGATCAAGGATATCGTTCTTTGGTTTGTGAAAGTAGTAGCTCATCCGTGTGCACGTAAGCGTTTGAATTTATAGGCTCGGAATTCAAAGTTACAGTCTCCGAGTGATGATGACCTATATAAACGTCCGTGGCCGTCTATAGAAACTTAACCATAGCGACTCAGCCGAGCGTGAGTGACATGGATGCACTAGAAATAACTTCATCATCGAACACTCTGTTTTCGTGATCGTAGCTTTGATTTCCAAGCGAAAGATTGATAAAGCTATTTTGCATCTAAGGCAACGAAGAGCTGTTCGAACGGTCCAAATTAAATGACGTCTTGTCCTGTACGTTGCTGCAATATTTGTGTTGTGTTTTGTATTAGTGTAGTTCGAGGTGAAGGCGTGTAGATCGTGTAGATATCTTTTGTTACTGTTAATGTCCTTGTCCCTTGGCGATTTCTGTAAAAAATTATATTTACTTTGAAAGAAATAAATGCTTTTAATATCAATTTAATTATCGGCAGTGCCAATGTATTTGGATAAAAACGAGTTTAATTAACGTCACTTGTTGGCATGTTTGGCACCTGCTCTTGACAGAAAGGTTAACATTGAAGAGGATTTACGAAATCCTCTTCAGTGCCAAACATGCCGACAAGTGACGTTAATTAAACTCGTTTTCTCCTTCCCCGCAGAGTACATGTAGATCATTTTGAACAGCAGATTGACGAGTTGGGTTGAAAATTGGCGACAACATCGTGGTCGGGTTTACAAAGGCAGCAACCTGAACCCCTTGGAGTCGGATATAACTAACAAAAACCTATGAAGTTGGCTGTCAATTACTGAATCAATTGTTTGTGGACAGTTGGACTCGTAGGCTGACATCAGCTATTCTCATCTTGTCAGGAAAGCTCAGAAATCGCATTTCTGACTAGAGCATCTAATTTCAAAATGTTCAAAATGGGAGACCTCAGCGATCAGTTCCTATAAAACACATCTAAGGTGCTCTTTTTTGCTCTGTTTTCGTGGCTATGGCACAGCAAATCCCGTCTTGTCAGCTTCATAACTACCGACAACTCTGGTAAGAGGGCTTGCCTATCGATACTGCACGATCAAATCTCTAAATACATAGAGTTCCACAATCACACGCAAGAGGCCCCTACCCAGAAACTGGCGTTCACAGCAATGAATTCGTACAGTTTGTGATTGAAAACTACTATGATTCGTATTACGCTCCTATTTCTAATATCGAGGAATGATAACATTGACTTTATGATGGGACCATGACATTTGGACATCACTTCGTTAAGATCGCGGTAATTGCAGCTAGTCTGGGCATAGGTAAGTGACATTTCATGATAGATATTGACTACACATTTATGTACATTGGTGTATATACATGTATATGCGGTAAACACAAAAATGGGCACGACAGGCCACCTCTAAAACAGTTATCGTATAAAGTACCATGAATAAGTTGACAATATATTTAGCTGAAGTAACCATAGAACCATGGGTCTTGGGTGTTGACCGTCGAAAATTCGAGATTGCGGTTGAAAACTGTATTTGCGTGATGTCGGGAGGGCGATGTCTAATTTACTCTAAGGCCGACGCCGTTCGTTAAGATTTCGAAATTTGTAATTGCGTAAATACCCACTAAATAAACCGGCAAGGGCGAATGAACGTAATGGGAGCCCAATTTGTTTTGGAAGTGACTACTTGGCAAGCCCGGTGTAATGTTTTTGAGTGTTTCTGTTTTTGAGTGTTTCTGTTTTTGAGTGTTTCCCCTCATTGTTTGGGAACGCTCAAAAATAGATTGACAAGTTTTTCTGTGTATCCCCCCTATTGAAAAGTCGTGGTCTCTCTAGCTGCCTATTGTTTGGAAACACTGACACATGGGAAACAACCACAGATGTTACAGGCTTACCAAACAGCGACTTTTTCTTGTCCTGAATGGAGAGCCGAACTCATTAATATTAAAGTAAAGTCTCCAGCTCGCCAAACAGGGTAGATTTCTTACCTGTTTGGCAAGCCCGGCTGGCCGAACAGGGTGGCTTTTTAGTGCTGTTTGGCAAGCGGCTCTCCAAACAGGACAAAAAAAGATGCCTGTTCGGCGAGCGGCTTGCCAAATAGACCCGGCCATTTGTTTTTATATATTATGATAGTTTCAAGGTCCTGGACCAAATTTCGTACTTCAAAGGACAAACAAAGAACAGTTCGTACTTCTGCCCAGGTAGAACAAATACCGAGCGCATATATTTCAAAAGAAGTCGATACCTGAGTGAATGCGCAAATGGGTACTTGTCTACTACACAGTACGGAATTCAAAGAATCTAGATAGTCCAACGTCAACGTTATGTACACAGTCTAAAGTGTAGTACCTCACCAGATGTTAATCAATACTGAAAGTCAACTTGAAGCCAATACGGTTTTCATGAAATATCAGGCCTATGCGGTACTATGCTTACAAATTATCAGTGCTGCATCGACCCTTTCTGAGTGGTCTACATGTAATAATATGTGTCGAATGCTTAAGTTTTGCCTACATGAGTAATATTTTCCATACCACGCGCTTCTGAGTTGCGTGTAAATCAAAGTGCCAGACAACAATGTTCAAAATTTAAACATGAGATCTTCTTAATCTTGTCGTGTCCCTTTTTCTGATTCAGAGGCTGTTCTGACATCCCCTTACCTACCAGTGTCTATCCGTTTAGCAACCAGTGTCCATCCGATTAGCACTACTAACCATCCCTCGTATACATTTGTATATCTATACCATTTGTCATCTACGCTTGAAATAAAACTCTGCTCTGTCGAGGTCACTTCTTTCCGATATGTATTTCGATATTCCTTTAGAAGTATCGCAATAATGAGTGTTGTTGAAATCTTGAACCACCCTTAACTAATATAAAGATTGACACGGTAAATCGTCCTGTATGACACACTGAGGACTATAAGTGCGTCGTATGTGTCTGTTGATAACCATTTTCCAGTACAGTTTAGCCTGATCCCTGTAGTCTATTTTTTCCATCTACTTTATTTTTGTGCCGTCCAAACGCGGTAGATATTTCTGACGCAACGGTCAATCATGATATGATCTGGTCTTACCTGAGTGATTTGGTACCGTGTAAACGGCCCTATTGCGCAACCTACATTTAACCTTTTGAATATATACTCTTCCAGGCTGCAGTGCGTTCAATGATGAAAACAGGCTGTTGAAGAAGCTGTTAGACGGGTATGATCGTGCTGTCAGGCCAGTAAGGCAGTTTCGAGATACGCTCAATGTCTCTGTGAGAATTACAGCAAATCAGTTTAGGGATTTGGTAAGCGAACGGACATGCAAGCCAGCGATTTTGGTCGCTACGACCTGCGATTATGATCGTGCATCACAGCGATGTCCAAACTAATACCCACATTGAGCATTTACAGATATATCTGCAAGCATATTTGAACAATTCGGTTAGGTGATTCCTACAGTGCTCATCCAAGTTTCAGGCAAATGTCACTATCACCCCAGAACTATACTCATTGTCCATTCTACTGTGATTGACTTGTCAGATTTGTTGATACAGGGAAGCAGTTCCCATCTGACATGCTAATATCCAATTAAAAGGGTATTTCATTTATCAAAATGGCCATCAACGTAATTGCGAAAGGCTTAACCGATGTGGTCGTGTTTCCGTGACTTTAGATCACTTTGCTATATTCCATATTGATTCAGGAAGAACCATTTGTACAGGCGTAAAAATATGACGTGATATTGGTTCACGAGCATGATACATACATTGTAGTACATCATAACAAATCATCTGTTCATTTTTTGGTCTGGGCTGTCGGACAATGCTACTTAAAGCTGATATGCTTGCATCTTTAAACATTATGTCATGGGACTTTGAAACAATACATGTATGTATACACGTGTCCAACATTTCCAGCATATACTATGTATTCGTTATTGTAATAAAACGATATGTTACTTTACTAATTGTGCTTTCGATAACTTGGTAATAAATATTATCTTCTGTTTTTTTCAGGATGAACCACATCAGCATTTAGTCATTAGCATATGGTTTCAATTTGTGAGTTATTGTTAAAAAATGTCTGTCATGTCAGATCAGAATTTTTAAGACAGAGCTGCTCGATTACTTGTTTTGAATTGTTTTGTGTTTCACAACCTTGGTGCTATACATGAGGGCTCTGTGTCTCAGCTGGTCACCAACCGACCCCTTTGCTGCACCTAATGCAAAGCAACCGATGCTCTTAAAATAAATGCGAGATGGCTGGTGAACAACTTAAATATCGTGTAAATACACTGGCCACGTTCCCTCGTTTCATGAACAGAAGCGTAAGTTGGCAGATTTACCACGTCACGACTTTCATTTCAATTGGGCGTGTCATATTGGGAAAAAGCAGCTTTTAAAGGTGTAGAAATGGAGGGTCGTTGTGTGTCTCTTGTTAATTACACGAACATTGTCAAATCTAAAAAAATCCCACTGAATATACTGTGTGATCGAATGACTGTCGTGGTCTAGGCGCTGTGCATACGAGTTTAACGTTGTTTTTAAAAAATAAAACTTTTTGATCAAATTGTCCATGTAGATCTTATTCAATCATGTAATCGCATTTACCATCTTCTCTTTCAGTTTTGGAATGACCATCATCTCCAATGGAAGCCTTCAGAATATAATAATGTCACCGCGATAAGACTTCAATCAAGTCGAATTTGGCGACCTGATATTGTGCTTTTCAATAGGTATGTATCAACAAAAAGACCATGGAAAACTGGCAGAGTGATTATAACACGAAATCAATGTTGCCCATATGTGCGTCGCAACGGTGGCAAACTGTAAATGGGCTCAGAATTCGTGATTTCACTGTCTTCCCTACTGATTGTGGGCATGCCCGCTTATGGAGCACTCTTTACTCTGGAACTTCTATCACTGATGCCACACACAAGGCACGAGAAGGCACTTTGCACCCGACAAGAACATTCAACTAGCTGACGGCTAACCAACAGGCCACATCGGAACTAGCCAACACAGGGTCGTGAAACCAGTCACAAGACGAAAGCCCGTAGTCACTTTACTTCAGTCATATTTAAATTTGCATCCTTACAGTGTTGACGAGGAGAGGAAGCCAAATGAAATTTTCAGCGACACTAATGCAATCATCAATTCAAATGGTCGGGTGGCTTGGCTGACACCAGCTCTAGTCAAGGCAACTTGCAAGGTAGGTATACGGCCCCCTAGATCACCAGAATATCGATTCCCTCATCGCCATATGGAGACGGCCGAATCAACCGATAAGAAAAATCCAATTATATGCGGATATCATCATCATCATTATCATCATAATCATTTTTGACAATATCCCTTTGCATCTGGCAGAAACATCATCGATAAAGATGAACAACACCATCATAATGTCGCGAGAGATCGTTTTGTTATCCTTTTATAAAGGCTCATAACATCATCATCATCATCATCATCATCATCATCATCATCATCATCATCACCGTCATGGTAACTTATGAAACTCAATAGTAAAAGTAATTGTAAATTGGTTTGCGGTATCATGATAGCTAGCATTGGTTTACTTCGATTCTAGAAGGATTTGTATACGCAATTGAGACAACAATCATCGCAAGCCTCCGCATGTGGTGAAGATTGCTCAAATAAATCTGTCCAGCTCTACGTGACTCGTTGATTTAGCCTATGATAATCCACTCTGCAGGGTTTTTTATAGAGACAATTTAAGAGTTGCAATAAGACTAAAAGTAGATGCTTAATTTTAAAATGCAGGGGCGAAATGACTTTTGTTCCCAGAAATGGTGTCTACATATCAAAGGTTTCATTGTACCCTTAGCCTTGCTGTGCCCGTTGGTTTCAATGAATATTTACCGTTCATTGAACAATAGAGCAGGAGACCTATTCCAGGAACACTGATTACTCTTACACCTGTCCGATTCTTTCTCCAGGTAGATGTCACCTATTTCCCGTTCGACTACCAAGTCTGCCCGCTCAAGATGGGCTCCTGGTCTTATGATGGCTTACAGTTAGATGTCCACTTCGCCGACCCAGCCTACGACAGCTCCAAGTTCATGGCAAACGGGGAATGGGAGCTGCATTCAATCAGAACGAAGCGGAGTGTTCTTTACTACATCTGCTGCCCGGAACCTTTCCCCGATCTGACCTGGTATCTAGTCATACATAGGATGTCCCTGTTCTATGTTTATAACCTCATCATTCCATGTGTGCTAATAACCATCACCGCCATCATGGTCTTCTATTTACCACCGGAGACCGGGGAGAAGGTGTCTCTGGGTGTGACCGTGTTGCTTGCCATGACTGTGTTCCTGCTGTTGATTGCCGAGACTATGCCGCCGACCTCTGAGGTTGTGCCAGTGATAGGTGAGTCCAATGAGACCCTGCCGTCAGCTTCAGGTTGCAAAGTTCATAAAGGTAAACTGGAACAGCACTCTGCTAAATTACTGCTAGCTTCACTATATGTTGTCACACTGCGAATGAAAATGGGAAGTGCATGTAGGAAAACCAACCCTCAGTGCTTACACAAATTCACCAGTCAAGCTTGCGAATTTTATAATGATGTCGAATGCCCGACTATTTACTATCTAGGGCTTCCATAATCGTTTCAGGAAAATTCTTCGGAGCCACCATCATCCTGTTATCGCTGTCCACTGCCGTAACCGTGGTCGTCCTCAACTTCCACTTCAACGGTGAACACGGGAAGGAGGCCCCTGAATGGCTGAGGAAAGTCGTATTGGTCTATGTGGCTCGTTACATCTTTATGGAAAAGTTCTGCCAACGGATATTAGTCAACTTTAAAGTGGTTGGTTGAAACCTTTATTCGGTCATCTGATATCTGATGTCACTATCTCAGTCTAAGATTTCGACTACATCTCGATTTAAAACTTTCCAACAAACGCAGTTTTCTCTGCTCTTGTTGCTAAACGTATGTAAGCTTTGGCTTTGCGCGAGATAATCAGACACACATATTCTTGATGGCCTGATGTCATGTATCGGTGGTCATTGGCTGCAGCCATCATACTGAAAGTTGGTTGCTCTTATCTGGGATGCCAGCGCCTTTTCCCACCATGAACCTTTAAAGGCATGAACTTTAAAAGGCACGACCAACAGTGCCAACAGTCAATTATTGGTCGAAATTAAAAAAATATTACGGGCGAATGCATGGCTACAAATTTAATTGCGATATTTCCATGGTTATTGAGCCAACTGCAAATATTTGTCGTCAAGAATTAACCAGTAAATAATTAATCAACGGGACGTGTTGTACATGAAACCGCTTATTTGCTGACAGCTTTAGGTCTACACTTCTCAAGCTGTCCTTAAACTACAAGTGGACAACGTGGCAGGCTATAGTTGAAACTGTGAATGTGTATTTTGGGCTTTGTTACCTAACCTGCGACGCCGGCTGAGAAATGAAAGTATTTTCATTAGCTGATATACCGATGGAAAATATTGACTTAATACGTAACTGCTCGGTTAGAGTCATGCTTTTTTTGAGTTAGTCTTAGAAATTATGATACAGGGGATAAATCATGATAGGAACTACTTACTACAGAGCAGGCGATGCACATTTTTGTAACCTGTTCACGCTACCCTTGCGGTGATTTCATCACGTATACTGTTCATCGAGCATATTAAGTGTACACATTGCCATATTTATCATGCCGCAGTAAATATTACCCTTCGGCAATTAATTAGAAAATTAATGGTGATACTCCATCGTGTCTTATGGGTCATTGATTAAGTTCATCACAGATGACCGACAGTCAAAGTAGAGTTTGTTAACGGCAGTTCTAATATTTGCTGGCTCTCATTCATGCACAAGTATGATGTCAAATGAAAGTGTATGCATACAGTTCAGGCTGCAATTAATTAAGGCGTGGGCTCTGACGAAGCAGCAATAACCGTCATCGGGGGAGACAGTAAATATAGTATCGATAGTAATGTTTTATTTGTTATCGGATGCTAAACTGCCAGATACGTGGAGCACAGTCAGCCGAATATTCATTTTGTACTGTAATGTTACTTGGGCACAGTTCGAAAAACTTCGATTTTTTCAAATTGACGGTAAACAAAGCAATCGTCTGCATAGCACCAACGATGCCGATAATAGCTCGTGTATATGTAGGTTCAGCAAACATGTGCAAACAAGTAAGTGGTAAACAAATTAGTAATCACCACTCCCCTCACACCCATATTGTTGAAAATTTGTTTGGCGTTACTTCATTTCTTTCATCTTGTCTATTTCAGCAAAAAGCAATGATGAGTAACAAACAAAGGGCAGGTAGTGTCGTTCTGACCAACTTCCACGCCAACAGCGCTCCCAACGATAGCACCTTCTTTTACGGTGTAAACGGCGGGATGCCCGAGGGTGCGTCCCTGGAACACAACATAGATGCCGAGAACACTACGGACTGGTACTTCAAGATCCACGCGAAGGTCTACAGCGAGATATCGAACACGCTTCGGTCAGTCAAGGAAAGTCTCACCCAGCGGATTGACCGCAGTGACTATAGAGATCTATGCAGGGCGGAGTGGCAGATGATTGCTTTAGTCATGGACAGAGTTCTACTGATCGTTTTCTTTACAATCGCGACAATTACTAGTATTGCTATATTTGCGGGTATCCCAACTGCACCACCGGATCCAGAGACCTAAGTACGTAAATATTTCGTGTGATATAGATTGAAATGTTTGAATCGGCTCATAGCGAGGATAACATGTTTAGCCTTTGCGGTCTTGTCAGTGACTATAGCGATGTAGGCATCAACTAGGGGCGACCTTTACTTCGTAATAATACTGTTACCGTTTAACGTAATACGTATATTCGGAGCATGTATGACTTCGTTGGGTGACAGACACACAATGGAGTATGCGGTTGGTCGTCCATTACATGTAGATATTTCGGCTGTATCATATGATTGTGTAAAAATGACGTTAAAGTTATGCTTGTAAATATTTATGCAAAATTATTACTGTAACATTAAATGTACAAAATAAACTGTTTCTGTATTTGTAAAATATTTTGTTATTAAGAATGTGTTCAAACAGACGTCATAGCTTACGTACACGTTAGGTTTTTAAAACTCTGGATGACATCGTAGATGTTGAAAATGGTTCAGAAGTTTTCGATTTTTAAAAAAAAATTGTACATATACTATTTTCAATATTCATAGTGTGATCAGCAGTTTGAAACCTATCTGGATTAATATTTCCAACACACTCGGTATTTTTTCATGAACAAAGATGCAGTATTCGATAAAGAGAGTCAAGCAGTTGCCATGAGCAATCGATTGAAGGGAGAATCTACAGCAAAGGCTCATCATGACCCTTTCGGTAATTAATCTTTATGAAGAAAAGAGTCAACTGATTGGTAAATCTAATAATGGCTAAGGATCTTTTAGACTTTTATCTGGCTGGATGTTCGTATATTTTTACGGAAAACTCATAAATTATTAGGTTTCATTAGTGCAAATGATGTTGCCACATTATTGTCATCTTCATCTGGCTCCGGATGTTATATTGTCGTTATCTTGGCAGTGCTTAAGCTCACCAAGAGCACGAATACCCGATACTCATATTGCCTAGGTGACCTTATGGTCAGAGGTACGGTGTATGATCATCACGGTATTGACCAGACTCTGCGCAGAATGATAAGGTTTATGATTGGATTTATACTATACTTCGTGCAGTATGGCTGATAGAACATTTCATATTTACTCTTACATGACTTAGTTTACAATGTACATTGATCAAATAAGGGGCGCGTTAATGGTTCTTTGGGGCACTTCAATCCAGATCAAAACAGCTATCGACCCATACCATTATTATATTTTAGTAAGTATATGTGATTCGTGGCCCAAATGTATTGCGAAGAATTACGATGATTTTGCATAGAAAATAGTTCAAAAGATCCAGAATTCAAGAGGAATGACCACGGAATGAATTCGACAGCCTGAGATATCTTGATCGGAAATTAATTGGCTAGCATTGTATTTTAGAAAACCTATAGCAGAAACAAATCATAGTTACTTTAATTGGCTCTTATTGCACACTGCAGGATATGCCACCTTTTATACCTGCTGCTGTCAACAACAGCAAGCTGTCAAAAAACGACATGGTACTTGGTCTCGCACCGTCCCATCCATCTTTTTTGCATAAGCTCATTCTGATCAAGAAGAGGCATGCATCAAATCTAAAATCCCGGATTTAGAACGTCGGGATAGTGCATAAACTCATGATATCATTAAATATTTACAATTTCGCCTATCTACCTCAATCAATCATGTTCGATTCGGCATTGCGATTTCCAAGGACCCGTATCTACGGCATAGTGGTCATCCAATGACCATTTATCAAATTAGCAAGGAACGCTTCGATTAGGCTGTGCACACACTTGTTCCAATATAAAACATGGACAATGATGGATAAAGGTACATTCTTCAATGGACATGTTGAAAAGGGGTGCTAACTACAATGACGTAAAATACAGTGATGGTCAAAAGAAATGGCTCCATTCCCCGAACATGTCCACCCCTATTTCACTCAACTCCATCGCGAAGATGCATTTAATTCATGAGCGACTTCACGTGATGTTGCTGCAACCGAAACTAAAAACTCGCATGATGATCCGCACCTTATAACCAATCATCGATTTCCTGTAACAATGAAAATGAACCGTCTGTTAAGATTCTCTGGCAATATGCGTTTATAGATTATATGGCATGCTAAAGTTCATTGTAGCAAATGCATTGACCGATGGCTATTCATGTACTAATGGGATAGTGGATACCACAACACCAAGGAGAAATAAAACAAGTAATGACAATGTAACACGCTGATACAATGTACATGTATTATACAGGAGCTCAAAATAACAATCAATAACGGTTTGCTTCCGACCTTGATGTATCTTGCTAAATATCTGCCCGAATACTTTGAAATTCTTTCTAATAAAGATGTATCATTAAGAAAGGAGTCTTAAGCCACATCCATGCCCCGCTCTAGAGAGGATCGAATCTCAAAGTATTAAGTGAGAAAACAAATTCCACCAGCCAGTTCTTTGGCGAGCTTTTGTATTGTACAGGTCGTCCTCGTGAATACCGGTATAGGGTGCCATTTGAAGAGGCCTCTTGGGGTGCCGTATATTATTGCATGCATTATGATTGGCTATTTATACTCGATGGACAGTGTTATTTAAATGTCATTGTGTGCACAGGTCGTCACAGTCATTGGCTAAAGATCTGCAAGCCACACCAGCGGGTATTTCTAATGTTTTGTTAGTCAATGTTCCAGGGCGGTATGGGAAACGGCGCTTTGCAGATTGTGCATGACACGTCACAATAAATGCGGGACAAGGGCCTACTTAGTCCTACTGGTACCCTTTTGTGGACCTCCGAAATGTATGGTCCTACTTTTATAGTACAGAAAGGATAGGCTGCCAGTATTCACGAGGACATCACGTATTTGTTATTGATGTTCATCTGACACGCCAATGAAGAAAGAAGATATATATATCAAATGCAACTGTCCGAAGGAAGAAAATATAAAATTGCCTCGCTAAATTACTTATTTGGCTTGGCAAAGATAACTTTATTTTGATTATATATACCAGTAGTTGGGGTGTCATTATATTAATAATACATTCAACAATTATTATCCTGTCCTATAGGACATGTAGTTGGTACATCGTATCAGTAATGTTGGTGCTTCAGAATAACCATGTCAAAATCATGGTACTTCATGCAAACGGATGCTGCTGAACATCCTGCAATTACACTAATTGACTCGATCCAGTGCGCCATCTGTTATCCATCAGTGTCATCATAAAGGATTCAGCTCAGTGGTGGTGAACGGGGGCGAACACATGCCACCTTCTGTCACAGGTCGATAGCGCCAGACGGTCAAAATGGTTGGAGCAGTCCGTAGAATCACCAGCAAAACTAAGAAGGATTTAATAATTTCAGTATTGTTATATTCGACGTGGATTATTAGCAATATTAAGTTTTTGTAGTATTGACGAATATTTTGAAAACGACAATCCAGTGGATTACCAGCTTATTCCATGAGGTTATTGGACAGGTGTATCAAAATCGTACTATGCGTATATGTACATGTATATCTTAGTGATATTATTCCGATATACCCATGGATATCAAATGGATATATACACTGGGCCTGTTGACGTTCCTTCTGATGGGTAAGCACGTTCATGATGTGAAAATTTAGGTTGATATTCTTTCATATTTGTGACCCGTCACAGCAAAACTAGGCGCATGTCGCTCTGAGCTTGGCAGGTTGAGACGGACTGTTTGTTCAATTCTCTATTGTCTGCCTTTTGTGAAATATGAGCACATCAATTTCTTCCATTATCTCCTGGTGTCACTTTGGCTCATCTTCTGTGCGACATGCGCCTGGTTTTGCTGTGACGGGTCACATTTAGTTTGCTATTCTTTCATTTGTGGTGGCTCTGTCAAGAACCTTTTGATGCAGCTCTTGAGTTTTGTAAATAGTAGTCTATTGGAGGTTCAACGTAAGTAGCATTTTTATATTTCATAAAAATACCCGAATGGTCCGTAGGCTCATTTGATAATTAAAAAAACCGTTTACTTGAAAAAATATGATACATGCACTCCTCTCCTATCAAGACGTATCTGTAGTAGTTACATTTTCTGCTCAGTTAAACTTGACTATTTCGATGTGACACTACACGTTTTTGTCAATCCGGCAAACACCCTCCAATCCACAAATGTAATAAACTACGCTTTAGATAAACATCCAACTACTTCATCGCAAATATGATGTAATGCCATATATCATTTAAAACCATGGTTGCCAAAATTTCATAGTGGTTAATCGCCATCATTAATCGTCATGGCCATGTTCAATTAGCAAGAAGTAGAATAATCAGCACAACCTGCTCTGATTACATATCTAGAATACAAAATAGTCATGCACAAATGTTGTTTGTTTTGAGACCTTTTAACTCGATATGTCCGCTTCAGAGACAGCTGATGAGCACACCATATAGTCAGTTTGCAGTATTTTAGTCAATGTTTTTGGTTTTGGTACGTTTTGAATTTTGTTGTTATCATAAAGATGATGATGATCTGGTCATTCGGTGTATTACCACACAAGTTGAAAAGTTTTTAAAGAAGCCATCACTTGACGTTGAGGTTCTGGAGTACTTGATCTGTTTCTAATCTTAACCTTCTATCAAAAAGGCCTCGAGAACGGAATTGCTTCGCAGCTGATGGCTGCATTGCTACAGGTCCACAACGACATTTTCTGGGCAATTGGTGCTTCTTGTTCTACCCGATCGAAGTGTTGCTTTCGACAAGTTCTAAAGTGATCTCCCCGCTGTCGTTGTGGATAGCTCCTTGCTATCCTGCAGAACATCCCACTTGAACGCGCATAACAAATAAAAACTGACTCAAACACTAGTCATTGTGTTGCTATCAACAATAACCGCCCATCGATCACAACTTTACAGAATAGCAAATGTTACTTAAGTTCTTCCTTTCTTCATGATGAAAAGACAATTAGTGTATCGATTGATTCAACATCCGCCACTTTTGTAGTCCGTGTAGTGGTTTCGTTGTCTCCACTACTCTTTGACCTATTCTGATTAATCAATAAATTGAGCAAGATATTGTTTTACACCAGAGTGCTGCTGCTTTTTGTCAACAAACACACTTGGCTGATAAAAAAACGCTCAGTGTTTGTAATACAGCTGAACACTACGAGAATACCTGCTTTTTCAGGGAGTTATAAGTTGTTGTTCTTATACAATTGCTTTGATCTCATTTTCATACAACTCTCCCTAAAGCTTGGCATCACTTCACCGTCCACTGTTCCGGTTTAGTCGGCATTTTCTCGCGGTAATGATTATTTCAGTCGTGTTTGTTCTTCAAACGAACAATGGGACAGTAGTTACTTCCGTATTGAACCCCTTCGTTCATCTGAAAGCATTGCCTGCCAACGACATTTCTCCACCGCCTTCTGTATCTGCTGGTGATTCTCCTATTCATGCGCGTGACCCTTGGTTTTCACGTCACACTCGAGGTTCCATCGCCAACTGTTCCTTGGTCATTTTTTTCTTATCCCCTGCAGGTTCCATAGCAAAGCTTGTCGTGCGATTGATTCTAGATAGTGGTTGTCTCAGTGTTTGCCAGATCCAGAAGTTCCATGCTAATATTTCTACCATTCGTGCTTGAAGTCTAGATCTGGATGCGGGGTCTGCCTATTCTTGATATCCGGTAAAAGCAGCTTCCACAATGATTTCTTTAACAGAAATTTGAGAAAACGAAACCTGTCGCAAGGATAACATGAAGCACTAAAAGGACACTTGACGCTACAGGCACAGGTGATCGATCATCTAGGGTGATTGCCTAGGGCATCGTACCTGTATAAGGCAGCGATCAATATAGCCAAGGAACAAAAAGGAATCGACATTTGCTTCAACGATATTGTATCATCTCACTACATTGTATATCTCTTTGTATTATTTGGTGATGCAGGCTTTTGACGTTGTCAGTCTTTGATGAGCCAGTGTGAATTTTTCTATCCTTCGACATGCAACATCACCCTCGGCCTACGTTGGGACTTGGCCGATATCACGTTCCTCTTGCTAGAAAAATTCATATATTATCCGAGAAAAGGGGCTCTTTGATATCAATAAGAATCAACTCGGCACAACTACATAGAGGATATGTATCGTAAATCCAAGTGTTCTGCTCGATTCAGTCTTTGCAGTATTGTTACCCTCCAAACAATGCGGAATACGCGAACTGTACTATAGACATGCGATGGGTTACCTTCGTGTAAGTAATTTCATAATCAAAATATCTGGGTGAAGAGATGTTGAATTGCGTTTCAATGGGACAGGGTTGCTGGGTGTGTTTTGGTGTGTTTCCGCTCTTTCACTATTTCGAGAGTACTTGAAAAACTCAAACGCAACTAAAGTGCAAGTGAAGAAATCTTGACATTGCGTTTTAACCTTCGCTTAAATTCCCGTTACTTTGTGCTGTTTTGGCAGTGAAGAGGTGTCTCGGACCAATACCATAAGTGCTCATGCTACTCATACTGCTTCGTAGACTGAAGAATTGCCTTGTGCATAAAATGACAAATTGCATCACACAGATCTGTAACATTTTCACCGCACACGAAAACACTTTTGTGGAATACCGGTGATTAGATGTGACTAAGGGTAAGGTATAAATTATGGAAGCAGAAAAGTAGTAGATATTGATTTTTTTTCCTGGTAATTCTAAGGAGGCCGATGAAAGTTTACCTAAGTTTCTACAACTATTGTGCCATATTTCCTCAACAGCCAGTAGGATCAATGAATCTTCAAATATTCCAAAGTTACACTCCAAATCCTTAGATTCAGACATGCTGGAACCGTATAGTTAGTTCGTTTCGGATGAAGTGATTGATTTACTATATTCGCTGCTTCAAAGGCCAATAGGGTAAACCTGAAGCTGGGAAAATGGTACGCCTACATGCAGTTCATTACACTTATATAGATTGGAGGGTCTTTTCGCATGCGTGGACTTGCGTTAAGTGCCATACCGTCAGGCATTTCTTATTATGAATAACTATATTCCAGTGACATGGTAGTCGAGCGTCATAAGTGTTTTTCGAAATATTGCCTCTAAAAATAACTGTTGAACCTATTTTTTTGGTCAAATTTCTTCAGAATATCGTTCATCACCAACTCCTGACCAATTACACTGACTTGCAACGACGGGCATTTTTTTATGGCGACGTGTAGAGGTGACCCGCAATTTCATAACTTCGTTATGCGGTCTTCGGGATCCTAGCGCCCAGAATACGTTCTTAACGACAAGTGGAAAACATAATACGCTGTCCATTAGCAAAATGCAACATACATGTATGCTGTGGAACGGTCCCGGCCTTTGATACCAAATGATATTTTGTTTTGTTTTCGTGGCTTACATGTAGTTTCCTCCAACACTTTGCGTCCTCGACCAGGATAGCCTGCTGATGCAATTACGAAGACGATTCAATCAGGTCATTGATTATGCTTCATATGATCCGTAAGCTGGAGGTAATCTTGTGGCATTTTTTTATTGCAGGTACCTTTGCCTCAGATGAGGAGACACGGCTGGTTAAGAAACTTCTTGATGGCTATGACACCGCCGTGCGCCCGAGCAAAATCTTCAGTGATACTGTCAATGTCTCAGTGGGCATTGCTATTAACCAGTTCAGAGACTTGGTGAGTGATACTAATTGAATATCTTTGCATGACTGATATCATTGAGTTTGTGTGGTAGTGGCTGACAAGTCTATCAGAGAAGCGGCAGCCGAGATGGTATTGAGGAATGATCATATCCCACTTCATCTCCCTGGAGACCTATCAGTGACAGTACGTTTTTTGGTGACGTCAATCAGGCACGAGTTCCGTGATAAATGCCTGACTCACTTTTCAGCCATCTTGAGGTCAACCCTCCAGGAGCAAGGCACCTATAATAAAAATGCCTAAGTCATTGACCAATCAAAATGATATTGATATTGTGATGAAGTGTTATTATTTGTTCATCAAGATAGCTTGTGATCACCAGGGCCAGTGGCCGAGATATAATGTAAAAAAGCCATCATAGACTCGGTGACCAAATCACTTCTGTGGCCAAGTCATGAAAGTAAGTTCATCGTTTGTCACTTCAGGATGAAAGGAGGCAACATCTCGAAATGGGCGTGTGGTTCAGATTCGTAAGTACAGAAGAATATGCATGTGGATAACTTGGACTCTGTTGATCATGGGGATGGGGATGAGGGGAAGGGATTTGAGTCATATTGTGGCGCCCTACTAATGAAATGGAAGGGCGTTGCATTGATACCTGACTAGCAGGCGTTAATGTATTTTAGCCTGATTAGTTCGTTCATCATAACGGTGGTCTGATTGCCACTCTAATTTGTCCTGCCTGCTCGAGCACTTCAACGAAAAATATTATCAGGAAAAGCGTCATCTCAGGTAGGAGAGGGGCTTTTTATGTTTCTGCTTTATAAAGATGCAAACTCATCATCCCAATAATATTATTTTCATTCAACGACATACAGTTATTGACTGAATCCCCGATTTACTTCCAGATATGGGTGGACACCAGTATGGTATGGAATTCGTCAGAATACGGGGGAATACCAAACATCAGGATACCGTCTGATCGGGTCTGGACACCCGATATCGTACTATACAATAGGTGAGAACTAAAACCATGTACTCCTCTTTGCACACGCTCCAACCATGTGCCAGTGCAATACACACTACAGTGCATTGCAGTTTTATATTTACCTCACCATGGATTGCAATGCACTGCACTGTGCAACGCATTAGATCTTGGTTGGGGCATACTGAAAGACAAAAACAAATCGAAGTTATTTTCTCAAAGCAATTGAAGTTAGATAATCGCTCTACACTTGCCTTTTTCAATTTGGCATGATATAAAGATATGTTATGTCTATCCTGAATAAAACTGATTTAAATTGTATCTACGTAAATTTGTGATTCTACTATGGTGTTTCCCACGGCGATCGTAAAAATAACGTTTCAAAGTATGTGCTAGCGTGGTTGGAGGGAAGTGTTGCGATTAAACGATTATACTAGTATATTTCGATGTACCATACCGGTAACTAGCGGGCCAACATATGATCATGGATAATAATATCTGAAGGGCTGGTCATCAATAATGCATGGTAGCCTTGATTGACTTTACATCGTTAAATGACTGTTAAAGATATTTGGGGAATGAAATTCTAATAAGGTCGCTTAATCGTCATGAATAATCGTAATGTTGTCCAGCAAATAAGTCACCTTGGTGCTTGAGAAGTTGAGTAAACGTGGCAGAAAATGGAACGCGTAACCAATAGCGCTGTTGTTCATTAACGGGTCTAATTGCAAACTGTGGGTGCTTACCGATATTTCATGCATCCCATCAACGATCGATGAGTGTTGTATTTTGTTTACATTCAGCTCTATAGTTACGGGCCAAGTGACATCTCTTTTTTGTTACAAGTTGGTCAATTTTTAATTGGGTCGTAACTTTACGCTGTCGGACTTCGGATGGTTTCTAACTAAATGCGGTGAATTGACCTTTATTACTTCCTGGTCTACCTCTGGAGCTTGTCTATAATATGACGATCACAGATACTGATAACTTTAAGCAACGATCCAGGTTAATGGACGCTCAAGTAGCAAGTAGCCGAGTAGGCGCTACACAAACGAGGGATTTAATCGCTGCAACCTGCGACAGAGCCAGTGTCAACATGATTATTTTGGTTGGAATGCGGCAGGCGATTGGTGGTTTACATTGCCATAAGCAGGTCGCCAAGTTGTCAAGGCTGCGTCGCAGATCGCAGCGACCTAAACGGACCTAGTCCTTCGACGTCTTAAGTGATGACGACTACGACGAAGATTAATTCAAATTGGTTGCTACTGAATTTAAATACATCAAATTTGAACTATTTGCTGGAAATCCCAGCGGTTTTATGGCCTCAATGTATTCATCAGTGGCCTAAACTTTAAATCGCTTATCCTTGTTAATTGGTAGGAACTGTCAATGGCTTAACAAACTGTATCAAAACGAACGATGCATTTTGATATTGTTTATTTTGTGGTATTCTAAAACCTGGCCCTAGATATCAGAAGGGCAAATGGAAGAAACAATCGACTCTAGATTGCATCCCTGTACCTCAATGCATGCTATAAAGTTTGATTGAGCTGAATATGAAATATCAATCATAAATGGCCTGAGGCTTTTGAAAACTGTCATCCTTTGCACTACCTCAAACATGTCCAAACACTTCATGGAACAAACTGGGCCTGAAGTGCCAAGCAACAAAGATCAATGCAATGCACTGCAGTGTTGTATATTTGTACGTATGCATTCGGCGTAGGCCTGCACAGACAGATCGATGAAAACGTACGTACACTATGTTCAGGTGTAGGGTATGGCCAGGATGAGATCATCTCGTCATGTGAGGAATTTTGATGGTATTTACACACCTTTAATTCTATGGAAAGATGCTTCAGATATTTCTGGTGTGGGCAGATCGACAGTCATGACATTCACATAGTTATTTCGTTGCAAAACAGGGCACTGTACATTGCTCTTAACTAATAACTCCCTCCCAATGCAGCTGTCCGAAAAAGACTGCAATGTGATTACATATTTAAAGTGTTAACGACACTGAGAAGCCATCAACAGGCCAGGGCAGGCAGGCCTGGATTCCCAGAACGGAAATCTCGCCAAAATTCCTCTGTGACTGCTATAGGATTCTGGTTTAAAACCGGAATACATTTTGATTAACTTTTACGAGATTCTTGAAAGATTCTTTCTAAGATTGCACAGAAAGCTAAGCAGCGAGAATCTTATTAAACTCTTCACAGAATTATTGACCTGGCTTTCGGGGTACTATAAATCGAGCTACTTGGTTTAAGACAACATCAATCGCAACCTAAATCACGCCAACGACATTTTACTTGTGTGAAAAATCGCCGCTAATGGTTCTTGCTCAGCTTCGACCTCGCTCCGATCAAACATGACGCTACACAAAATACTGTCAAGTTCCAAAAAACTATAAACTTCATAATCATCACCTCACATTCGTTTCAGCGTCGACGAAAACATGAAACCGAATGAAATCTTCAGCAAGACCAACGTTATCATCTCTAATGAAGGCCACATGATGTGGCTCACGCCAGCCCTCGTCAAAACCACGTGCAAAGTCGACATTGCCTACTTCCCATTTGACAAACAAAGATGCCCGCTCATTCTCGGCTCGTGGACGTACGACGGCTTTAAAGTCAACCTCTGGCCAAAAGAAAAGGACCCCGCAGACTCTACACCGTTCATTCCGAATGGTGAATGGGTCCTGGACTCCTTGACCTTCAAACGGAATGTCATAATCTACAGCTGCTGTCCAGAGCCCTACCCTGACCTGACATTTTACATTACCATAAAAAGACTCCCGCTTTTCTACGTGTATAACTTAGTGATGCCCTGTATCTTTATCATGGGCGTGGCGATTCTTGTTTTCTACCTCCCGCCTGAATCTGGGGAGAAGGTATCTCTTGGAGTGACGGTCCTTCTTGCCATGACTGTGTTTTTGTTACTGATAGCTGAGAGTATGCCACCTACCTCAGAGGTAGTGCCTGTGATAGGTAGGAAAAAAATTGATTCATGTACATTTTCAGTTGTTTCTCCTACTTGATGGGAGTGACATTTGGGTATACGTGTTACTTTAATCCATTGAGGTAATGACATTGGCGGAGGAGGCAGATAAACGTATCAAAAGTACAAACCGGAGTACAGTGGCTGCACCGGAAGCCTTGATAGACTTTCATAAATTTACCACTTCGGAATACACCTCCTCTAGCTCTAGCATAGGACCAGAGCTACCCCGCCCATCGCTAGAAGTTGCTGTCACATAGACCGATACACAATATGAAAAATGTTTACCACAATGACGTCCAACTTTCTTATTTTCAGGCAAATTCTTCGGTGCTGCGATATTTCTACTTTCCTTGTCCACTACGCTAACTGTCGTCGTCCTCAACCTTCACTTCAATGGGGAACATGGTGCGAGGGTGCCCGCCAGTTTCCGTAAGGTTGTCCTTACATGGCTAGCCAAACCCGTGTGCCTTGGGTCGCGATGCCAACAAGTTATGAAAGAGGTACCGATTTTAGCTTCATCACAATGTTGTCTCCATTTTAGTTGAAGCTGAAGTGATTTTGCATTATATGCATGTAACAAGTAGGGCCAGTGCACTAGCTTCCATCCTGACATATCCGGCCATTTCACTCAATAACTACTTACTTCCAGCTCGGAAACATGCGTAGGGAGGAGTCATGTTGTAGGTCCTGTTTGCAAGAGGATGACTATAGCAAACACTTCGATTTTCTTCTGAATTATCTTCTGAATTTGACGTGAACATAGAAGGCTTTTATAGTTTTTCGCAGAAATTAATTGTTTTCATTTGCAGGCAGATTTCAATCAAAATAGCGAGCTGAATACATCGCAACCCTATCCCACCTTGCAATAACCAAACATAGATCCAGCGAGCTTATCTGTCAATATTTGCGATAACCTATCGGACTTGGAGCTTGTCGCAAAGCTTTCGCGAAACGTTCGCAAATGCACAGATCGTTGACAGTGTTATTGGAGGCAACCGATACTTTTTTTTCACAACATCATCGATTGCTAGTGGGCTACCAGATACTTAATCAAATATAAAGCATGTACTCATTAAAGGAAATGTTGTAGCGCAGTGACTGGAATGTCCCCAATGACTGCAGTATGTACGAAGAGCTACTCTCGGTACTAATCTTGAACTACTCTAAGCAGTGGATTGATCTGGCGGTTTTTCTTACAGGCCAAAGATGTGTACGAGAAAAATACACACCAATCCGAACAAAACAACAGAATGAATGGGACTGTCATTGCGAACATGGGCAACCAGCTAACGCCCGTTGAGCTAACAAACTATGAGAACTACACCATCCCTCCGCGGACCAACATACCAAATGATGAGAGGCGCGCAGACGATGTGGTGAACAACCTTAAAAAAGTATTACAGGAAGTGAGCGAGTTAAAGACTGCAATATTTAGGAAACTTCAAAAGGAACACGTGAGTCATGCTTGCCGACATGAGTGGCAGATGGTCGCATTGGTCTTGGACAGAATTCTCTTGCTATTGTTCTTCCTGGCTGCTCTTATTACCAGTGTAGTCATATTTGCCGACATTCCGTCATGAAAGACTTGGAAAGTCTTTTACATGTATGTCTTAATGTCGAATTGGATTCGAACGGGTTGATTGCTGGTGGAATGACACAATGCCAGCGTCATTCAGTGCTTTACCGCTGTTCAGGTTCTCGTTGATGTCGTTACGACTCCGTCTACAGACAATGATCTACCCAAGTCAGATAAAAATGAATGCGTACTAGTTTTGAAACGCCTAAGGTACATGTACATGTACATATCGTGTTGTGAAATTAAGGTTGTGCCCACACCAGATGGCGTCATAGTGTATTATAAACATTGCGTATATTATCGTATTTGCTTGTGCGCCTTTGATGTTCCTGTCTTATGTGTACAATTTTAAGATACACACATAAAACCTGCCTTTGAAAGAATTAGGGGCAGTGTTTTTCCCAGTGATAAACCAGCCCTCATTCGATTCGGAAACTTTCAGGAAACATATTCTGTAATTAATTAGACCAAGACATGTTACCTATCGTTAAAAGTCCATATCACTTTAAGCATATGTATTGTACAATAACTCTAATATATATAATTTCCGATTTAATTGCTTTATGTAGAACTTGAGATTTGTAACTACACTTTGCTAATAAAAAGCCGGAAAGTTGTTGAAGCAGCTTGTTTTGTGTTGATATCTGTAGTAGTCGCCTTATTTCCGTGAATGGGAACAATAAGCAATAAGGGAAGCATCGAAATATGGGAAACGTTGACAAATGCAACATCAGTGTAAAGTATAATTCCTCAGTCCCTGTGCCACTGGGCACAAGCAGTTGGTACATGTAGAGGTGATATCCACTCGACGGAAATACAAAGAAGTTTGAACTCGGTGATGTACTTATCCCAACCCCAGACAATGTCTGTCTGATCCATAGATTTAGTCGATAACAATTTGTCTGCCTTGAACCTCCTTTGCATAGTGTTTCAACTGAATGCTTAACATCAACAATCATTCGTCTCTATATACTACAGTTCATTGAAATTACAGAG
This sequence comes from Lineus longissimus, assembly GCF_910592395.1. Classification (NCBI taxonomy): domain Eukaryota; kingdom Metazoa; phylum Nemertea; class Pilidiophora; order Heteronemertea; family Lineidae; genus Lineus; species Lineus longissimus. Next base: position 24,924,050 of record NC_088309.1, on the reverse strand, counting down.
GCTGATTCTATGACACTTCATTCGTTCTTCGAGGTAATCAGGCAATAACCTCTTAACAAACAATGGATATCCTTTTTGTTTGCTTTCGGTAATAGTGCCTGGAACATACAAGTTATATATCGGGGAAAATCGAGCAATTAATGATCCAAATGATGTGATATTCTTTGAAAGATCAGTACCCATAGGACTTCGGATGCGAATCACCACCTGGCACCCCTTCTCAGTACATCGTGCAGTCCGATGGATTTACCGTCATAAACTCCAAACAAGTCATGGACAAGTCAATCCTGAGGAACCATGTGGAACACTTTGAGTCACACCTAACAGTCTTTGCTTCACTGTGTGTAAACACTTCAACTTGCATTACAACTGTTGAACCATCCAGCAAACACCGAGCAACTGAAAGTTAATCAGTAACTTCTCTTGTCAATATCATTATTGATTGTACAAATCTTTACTCTGTAACTTGCGTCTGGTACAAAGTTTCTTCACAATGTTGCTGACCTATCTGATTGTCCTACCGTCCATCATACTGCATGCCTTCGTCGCCGCAAAGACTTCACAACTCATGACGACCAAAGCGGATAGGCGCATCAAGCAAACGGATTCGTCGGAAACCAATACGGACCTAATTTGTCCTCGATGCCAGGAGGAGCGCTGCAGACCCTCGCGGAAGCAGCGATTAAACTGCCGGGGAGGCTACACGTTAGATGTTTGCAACTGCTGTCCGACTTGCGCAAAGTTGGAGGGGGACTTGTGCGGTGGAGATTATCAGATGTTTGGAAAGTGTGACCGAGGGATGGTGTGCCAGCCAAACAGTGTGGATGCCAATAGATACGGCGTGTACAAGAATCCAGTTGGACGATGTGAAAGAGGTAAGGCCATTTCATCTTAATTCATCACAGTCTTTATCTAACATCGGCGAGCATGATGCTCAATGCCTACACGTCCTTACCTTCCACCCACACTGGCCACTTAGAATGATGACATGAGCATTGCTATAATTCTTCATCTCTCAAACCCTAAACAGAACTTGTCCTTTCGTTACTACAGCGCTATTGCATTTTCGATGACATTTGAAGGCCAGCGTTGTTAACTGTCCCTAAAAACTGCTCTGCCTCGCTGGTTTGAAGTATCTAACTTGTTGAAACATCTCTATACATTAGCTAGTGCGTCCGTATCAATCACAAGTCGTTAGTCATTTTCCGCAGTATTGTCCTTGAACAAAGGCATAAGGCGTGAAACGAATTAACAAGGAGAAAGGCATTTTCGGTTAAGAAGTGTTGAACAAATAAATTAGATATTAGTTTTGGTACCGTAGCTCTTGTGCAGCCAACCTCAGATCTGATACAATGTAATTGTTTTCAAAAACAAACGGTCAGACAAGCTACTAATCTACATTTCAAGGTGATGCTTTCTATTTATGTATTGAGGGAAAAAAAGGAAAACTTTTTCTGTATTTCAATAGACTACTAAATCAGACAAGTGAATAATTGTATGAACCTTGGATTGTTTGTCTGGGTATGAATTGTTACAACTAAAAAGGCTATTGTTGATCCATTAAACGAGTATAAAATTGACGATAGCCGTTGTGAATACATTTTTTCATGAAATCATTTAAGTTATCAAATTTGATTAGAGGAAAGGCTTCCAGTGGCAATTGCACTTATGGATTTGCAACCTTAAAGGTAAAATGTTTTCATTAACATAAATTTCAGTAAAATCGTGAATCACGTTGATAAATCGGAACCAATCAAGCTTGATGTACGTGACCATTGTACATGTAGGTGTAGTTTCTGCCTAAATATCAACCGACCTAATAGGAGTGGGACAGAGGCACACGGGAAACAAAATCAATTGACGTTAGTTAATCCTGTTGCTTGTACAACCGCTGCGCAGAGAAGCCTTTTCGCCCGCCTTCTCGGAATCAACTAATCAAACCAATTAATAAATCAGCATCAACAGCGACAGGAGTAGCATGCACTGAATAACCTCGACTACATGTATGGAACCTAGTAGTGATATCATATAGCATTTACTTTTACTTTTACAATTAGTTCCAAGAAATAACTTGAAATATTCGAAGAGGCTTTGCGTATCATTGGTCAGAGCCGGAGCGGGGGTTCGTCAGAGTCTGTTCGCCTGAGCCACGAGTGACAGTGAATACGAACAGCGTACATGCTCCGCTGTGTGACTGTGACTTCACCAATCTTAGTCAAGTGCATGTTGATCAACCATGTAAAGTCGAGTGGTCCAAGATTAATAACACCTTCCGAAAAATTAAAGCAATTCGATCCAATCTGGCTGCTCAAAACATCTTTTGTGAACATTCTTCCTTCAAATGAGAGGTCATCTTGACACGTTCGCGCTTCCGAGAACTTCTGAAGACACCGTCAGGGAACGGATTATGCATCCGTCAAATTATATAAATATCTTTGCTAAGGCACATCTTTATCAAAGGCCAACCGCGAGTGTGATGAACTTGTACACTTGGTGGGTTGGGTTCTTAAGTACTTAAATCAGAAATATGCTTCTATGTTTGTCGCGAAAAACAAGGGCCTTCGATTCGGATCGGCTGACTTTGAAGTGGCACGTTAATTTCGGAAAGCGTTTGATCGAGCCAATTGATCTTTGCGTACAAAATAGTGTTGATGCCACCCATTGTGATGATTATGTGTCCCTGCTCCGTCAACGGTATGCCATTGTCGCATATCATGATGAAGGGAGAGAAAAAACGGGAAATGTTTGAGCAATAGAGAAAAAGTTGAAAAAGTTGTATGAACTTCCTGGGTGGAGCGAAGCGGCTTAGAAGTCCGATAGCCTTCGAAAATAGCTATGTCAGCTTTGCTGATGGCTTTCACGCTAAATCTCTACTCTTCAGACGAGGTTTTCTCTCAAAATAGTCCAAAATCAGAATTTTCGACTGACAGGTCGTCGATGATAAAATCATACTGGTTCTGTGAATCCAATTTCTTTTCAACTGGAAGGAGTCAATCGGTCAAAAGATAATGTAAAGTGGTTGATATACATATATGTACGTAGCTTTTTCAACGAAATGGCTGTCTGGAAGTGCTGTTTCTTCTTTGAACCACATTGAGCAATAACAACTAGTGAAGTTCAACACTGCATGACTGTATGTTGTTGAATCTTATCAACAGATGAACAGAATTTGCTGCTGATTTATCAATGGACAATGCGTTCATTGATACATTGCGAATTTGCACTTGTTGACCACAGAGAAATATCAAGGAGATAAATCACATCATTAAGTACAGACGCAACCAAAAAATCCATTTCTGTATGTTGTTGAATCTTATCAACAGATGAACAGAATTTGCTGCTGATTTATCAATGGACAATGCGTTCATTGATACATTGCGAATTTGCACTTGTTGACCACAGAGAAATATCAAGGAGATAAATCACATCATTAAGTACAGACGCAACCAAAAAATCCATTTCATCATTGAAATAATTGCAATCTAAGGCCGAAACGATTTATAACGGAACTTTTCTTTATTGCAAATGAAGTGTTTATTTCAATAACGATTAAATGCTGTAAAAACCAAGGCTGATGTAGAAGTGATAATTTAATCATGGCAATTTTAAAGTTAGTTGCGATTGCGTTTGTTCTTCCGTTACCGTTAAGCATCCTCGTTATTTGGGTAAAGATAAGGATTCTGATTTGCATAAAGCACTTGAGTAGCGTCATTTTCTTGAAGAACAGCCAATGGTAAAACGCCCGGTCATCCTTTCATTACAACTTACTATCAGAATGGCACGAGACCAGCAGGAGAAGCTTTCAAACAACCATGAGTCTACCGCTCAGTGATTGATTAATATCGACCAAATAACCATGAAGCTATTATGTCTGGTGGAATCGACCTTCAAAATGTCGTGGTTCCTGCACTCTGTTTGATTGCAGACACTTCTTCTTCCATATCATTTGAGGTGGCTCATTGGCAGACCCTACACGGATCACTCGCTGTTGTACACATGTCTGGATGCGAATCACATCTTTCCATCGTACTGTCGGTTAAAAACACTATTTGTCTATTTCAGTGATAGGGACATCTCTGTTGCAAGCTGACCAGCCGAAAGGACTCCATTGCAAACCACTGTGTACACCTGAATACTGCACTAAGAACCCTAAAGCAATATGTTCAGCTGTGTAAGTTGTTTTGCATTGTACAGTACACTATCACTGCAATACCAAGAACAATGCTAATTAAATGTTGTCTGTGACTCCATCAGCAATAGTATCCTGCACTGGTACTAATAATGTAGCCTATGTACTCTAATCTTCAGTTGTTCATGTGTGTAGCTTTGTACAATTGAAGTAAGAAAGTGTGCTAGTAAGAGAGCACAAAAAAGGAAAGTAAAATTATTTCTCATTTTTCATCTTCAGGGAAAACGCAGAGACGTCACAACCATGCCAAGGCGACTGCCAGCATACCTCGTGCAAAGCCTGTAGGCGTTTAAGCAATCGCCCAGATTGCCCTAAATGTTCCAACGATGATTTTTCGTGTATGAGGAACTTCGCCAATTGCATCAAGAAACATTTATGTAAAAGAACAAAAGGATTGCCGTGTAAAAGAGTTGAGGTAGGTGAAACTACCATGGCCCAAACAGTTCAATGAATCTGCTGCTTTTCGAGTTCCTACCACGTCATCACGCATGATCCCGCAGTGTCGGGTGAACGACAAATAGGACGGTTCACGTATATGCCATATTATACACATCTACATTCTCTTTTACGAGATCAGAGAAGGGAGATCGAAAGGGAGGGTCAAGAAAAATTTCAGTGCAACTGACGTACATCAGAAGAGTTGTTTGTAAAATCTAGTGGTATGAGGTCTTCCTGGTCGTCGTTTATTTTGCTCATTTAATTAAGTAAAGGTGTACTAAGTGGAAAAGGTATAAGTTTATATGATTTAACATATATTTTCAATAACTAGCTCGCCCATCATGCTAGCTCCCGTAGAATACTATGGTACAGTTATAACTGTTAATGCTTCTTTCTAACATGCCTTATTTAGTTGGTTTTTTTTCTTTCAGTCGTCAAAATACGATGGCTATTTCCAATGCATCGTGCCAGAATGCTTATAACATGATAGAGTTAGATCGATCACAAATCTAGGAACGACCCCTGGGTTCGAACGCTGAAGGTACGACGGAGATCATTTGAATGTCCAGATTGGATTTTAGGCATTGTATTTTCCTGTTGGGTAGATAAGCACTTGACTTCGACTTCGCCTCGTGACAGACTTGGAGAGATATGAGAGCAGTATATGATACTCCTCAAGTGACACGTTATCGACATCGTTATCCAAAGCTAATCATAGAAGCACGGACTTTTACACACCTTCTATGAGTCCTTGACAGACGGAAGCTAATATGTGACAAAGAAACAGACTGTCTCATGGAATGGCTATGCCGAAAGTCACCAGTCCTTACCACTCCCGCGACATGTGTGACGAAACAGACTTTGTGTTTCAGGACCATTTTTGGAGGAGAGCGCCTTGATCAGGCTTTGGTAAGGCGCTTTATAAACGTATGATTATTATGATTATTATTGGTATCATTATTATAAGACGAAGTGGAATCGGCAAATATATCTTATTTAATCATCTAATTTATAAAAATCGTATTTATTCCGAGTTTACTGAAGACAGTACTCTTGTCACGCCATGAAAGTTATGTAAACTGTATTATATCATAACTCCTTTGATAGCATGTACATGTAGTGAGGACAACACTTTTTATACACATATACCCAGTTGGCATCTCAAGTCATTGGAATACTTGTAGTGCAAACTACCTCTGGACGAATCGCTGAACTGTAGCTTTATGCTAGCAATGAAATTAAAAACAATCTCATTCAAAGAAGATTTTATTTGGTCATAATACATATCTTCAAAATATATATTATTTTCATTTCTAAACGACTAATACCAATGCAAGTTGATATGGTATACCTAAGGTCAAAATATGTATTAAACAGTCATTCAAGCAAATAAATATCTGATAGTTATACAATAGCAAAATAGTGTGCTAACCTACTTTGATAACGTACGGCGGTTGACAGTATTTACGGATATCTACCGTAAAACGAATGTAAAGTGGGTTTATCCATGTTTCTAATAGAATGTAAAGTGTTAGATTTCCTCTACATGAAGACTTTTAGTAGTTGACAGTATTTATGGCGGTTGACAGTATTTATGGATATCTACCGTAAAACGAATGTAAAGTGGGTTTATCCATGTTTCTAATAGAATGTAAAGTGTTAGATTTCCTCTACATGAAGACTTTTAGTAGAAAAAATCTGAAGAAAACTTTCACTTCACTTTCACCTCAACAGCAACGGAGGCTACCACAATCCCCCAAGAATGCGGCGGGGAGGGAAACATCCTTGCAATCAAGGAGAACAACGGCGCATCTGTCAGTTTCGTCTGTACCAATCTGTTCTCACTGGACCCTGCACACACTATCATCTCTTGCACCAGTCATTCGGAATTTTCGTCCGAGGTAGTCTAGTTGACGAGTCCCGTTTGAGCCAATTTCGTTCTTCAGGATATCTGGTGAAAGAAGTGAAAACAGCTATGCATAAATGATTGTGCACGTTACAGCAATGAGCCTATTGTAGCAATGAGAACAAATGCAGCAATGAGCTCATCGAAGAAAGAAAACCTGTCATCGTTGCTCATAGTCGATCGCGAATGGAGACTAATACGATCTTTTCCGTTGTCGGGCGACATCGGATAAAGCATCCGAGACCATTCTTGGTGCCCTAACTGTCTACAGATGTCGCCACTTGAGAAAAACAGTTGCTTTTGGAGAATGACGATGAGGAGAATGGAGACAAAGATGGTGCACACTGGTAACCTACCTATCATTATCCGCCTAAATGTCTTCTCCAGCTTCTTGGCGGAATCTCGGACGGAAATTTCTGCGAAATACAAACCATGGCGGGCTGAAGGGAGAAAGAATATAACATAAAAGTTCTTATGAAGTGAATATTTTTAGTAAATGGAGCCTAGTTATATGTACGATGGAAAATTCGGTGGCTCCAATCTTACCTGCCCAGTCTTCTGCCTCGAGTACGTCAACCTGTCTCTTTCTGATCCACTCCGGGTGGTTGTGAATGAGCTCTGTGTTTCCTATTAGAACGATAGGGATACGTTCTGGGATGGTTTTCCTGGCTTCCCGTAGCCACAGCTCGGCATCTTCATATGTCTTCCGCCGGGCCACATCATAGACTATCAGCAACATTTGGATATCTTTCGTATACCTAAAGGGAACGATACTTTAACCATGATGTCTATTGCATTGGTTACAATGTCAATTATAGCTCATTGATAATAACCTTAATCTAAATCAGGGTTTACTTTTGACTCAGACAATGCACCACTGTAATCCTGCTCGGGATGCTGGTTGATCTCAAGCTAAATGCCCATTGTAAGAGGAGCATGTAGTCTTGCCAATGGACAGTTTTGCCATCCCATATGGAGAAACGAGACCCACATACTCTTCGTAAAACGTATTCGTTGAAGGAAGGAAGAACTGATGTGTGGCTGGAAGCTAGGAGTAATGAATGTGTACGACTGGGAAGAAGGATAGCATTTCACTCACAGGCTCAGCGAATCTCTGTACGAGTCTTTGCCAGCCAGCTCCCAGAGTGAGAACATCACTAGATCTTCTGAGACGACCAGTTTCCTTGCTCCACAGTCGAGGCCCAGTGTTGCTCTTGGGTCCTTGTCCTCTTCCATGTGCATCAGCTTGTGGAGTAGTCGAGTCTTTCCCACCACCTGGTCTCCCAGGATCAAAACTGGAAACAAAGAACATCAAAATTAAACAAAGATACAGATGCAGGCTATCGCCATGATGAGCTGCCAAGATCTTCCTTCTAACGATCGAGTACCGGTTCCTCAATATCATTGACGAAGATTTACGATTTTTTAAGGTAACCAATCAGCAATAGTTGCAATCTGATGACGAGCTGATCAATGTAACTATGCCGAACAACTCTTCCAAGCGCCTCTTCGATGTAGGGTATTTAGACAGCATACTAGTAACTCAAACTATTTGCTAGCGTACCTTTAAGAAACACGGTATGGTTATCATCTTCTGCTGACTTTGTCTTGACGGGCGGTTGCCGTGAGACTGTGTAAGAGGCCCGAAGAGCATCCTCCTGCTGTCTCCGTCGGGGTAACTTTGGGGATACAGGGCCTGTTCCCTTAGGATGACCTTTCTTTCCCTTATTGTCACTACCACGAGATGGCGCTGGGTGGATCGTGTAGCTTCTGCGCAGGTCATCATCTGCTCTTGGTCGACTTGCCGTCTGCCCTTGTTTTGGAATGCCAGTTAGGTTCTCTTTGGAGCGTCGGTGAGAGGGTGAAGGTGACTTTAAGGACCTGGACGGAATTGGCTCTTGCACTGGTCTTTGCTGGTATACGATAGGATCTGCTGGCCTATATGTCGTCGGCTCCTGCACTGGTCTTTGCTGGTACACGACAGAGTCAGCTGGTCTAAACTTCGATGGCGTCAGTGTTTTGAAGATTGGTACAGCAGTGTCGGGCTCAGCGATCCTCCCGACCACGTTATCTCCACCACTGATCATGAGTGGTACGTTCTCCTCAAATCTCCATGATCGTCCAAATTTGTCTCTGACATCATGCGAAAGGCTGTTGATCTCCTTTAGTTCTCGGTCTATCGTCTGCTCATTCGCCCTGAGGAACTGGTACATCCTGATAATTCGGTCGTCTGTGATACCACTCCCGTTGCCAAGCAACGTCTGGTTAATTCGCTGAAAAGCACCCAAAACCGTGTTCTTCTTCACAACATTTGACTCACAGTGTCCAGTCTCGTTTTCATAGACATCTTTCAGAGTTTTGAGCTGTAGCATGAGCGCTCCCGTGTCCTCGTCAATCCTCGCCTTCCGGGCCTCAGCGATTGACAGGATTTTTTCTGCCATACTTTGGAAGTCCTGCATCCTCGTTTCCTTGTTTTTCTGAGCATCCGAAATAGCCTGAGCGAGTGATTCCTGAGTCTCCGCAGTTCTTTGACCTTCGTGTTTGATGTAATTCTCCATCTCCTTGATGAAGAACGAAAGTTCGAATATCACGTGATCACGGTGCTGTCTCAGGCAGGATTCACAGATACCCAATGCGCATGTACAGCACCAGCGCTCAATTTTGCATCCCTTGTGCGCATTACAATGTGTGGGATCAACCTTTTTGATAACCTCAACGTCTTCAAACGAGCCACCGGATTTTATCTCATCAAGAGTAAAAATCCGATGACGTTGTCCTTCCCCGCTGCCATGTTGGTCGGGAGCTGAGCAAGGTTCACAGACATACAGCCTGCAGTCAATACAGCGGCCAGTAGCCTCTGTTTCTGTTCCACTGGCAGCTGAACAATTCGCGCACATGTGGACATGCTCAAGGTCGAACACCTCTTTGACGGGCGAGAAATTCTGAAAAGGTGGGGGAAATGAGGCGACATCCTCTTCGGGAAAGATCGTACGTTTCTGACAAAGCGGACAGTCGGCCTCGGCCAGTTCTAGTCTCCGTTCATCATCGATGTCGCTCTCCATGGAGTTTGCAATATTAGCTGGCAGACATCGTTTGCATACTTCGTGTTTGCAGAGCGACAACTCGAATACTTTCTCCGTTTTGGAGCATCGTTGGCACGGCTTTGCTGGAGCCGCCTCCTCCGGCTCTTCCTCCTCTTGCTGTTCCACGGCGGCAACCCCATTCTCGACCAGTACTAGTTCCTCAGGTTCCTGCCCCTCGTTCATCTGTGGTGCTTCCTCCTCCTCGCTATTTGGAGGCGTCGTTATCTCATGCTCCACGTCGTCCATTGCTGGACCTGGAAAGTCAAGATCAAATGGATTTAAATACTACGCTCAGCTCGATGAGAGATTGGTACCTTCGGGTGTGGTTTAGGTCAAATTAATTAATAGCCTCGTATGATAACCGATAACCGATAACGATTGATCCAAAGAGGAGTGAGAGCAATAGCTTTTGATTCGATATTGTGAGCTCGTAAATTATGTTAACCTTTGATGCAAAGCTTCGGGTGCCGGTATTGTCAAAGGCATTGATAGCCTACCAGGCGTGACTAACTGTTGGCTCGGGCAATACTCAATGGACGCCTTTGTTTGGTGGCAGTGAAAGTTTGATATAATGATAATATTTGCTTTTCTCATGAATGTCACAAATAGCAAAAGGTAACTACGAATATGACAAGTCGCAACAAGTGCATATTGTGTATACAACATTGTATACATGGTATGCCCTACATCAAAAACTTATTGCCAACATTCATGTTGCCAATGCTTGATTTCTTGATTCAGCTAAGATTTCCAGTGTACCATTCCAGGCAAATTGCAAAGGCCTCCAATGAAAACTGTTTTAACTGTATTACTCCTTTGCGCAAGCTTAAAATCAGGTTATGGTAAAACTTCATCAGAAATATATCAACGACCCTAAACAGCCTGGGGCTAAGGCCATTTAAAGGACTTGCACTGACACACTGTGCACAAATCTCAATTGTCAAGCACAAAAATCCCTTAGGTAAGCCTACTGATCCTTTAACAACTGATATCGTCAACAATGATTTAGAAAGGCAGTATATCACTATAGGTCTGGGGTGGACCTATGAGATGTAAGCCTGAATTGATTTTTTATACAATGTAGGCTGAAGTTTATCTTTTCTGAAGCGGGAATTTTACCAATATCGATATAACGAGCTTATTTACTAGATTTATAGTAGATTGAATATATTCTCCCATTGAATAAACCGGTGGCTATCGGTAAAATGAATTACTATATACACGGATAGGTAATGGGTATCATTATGATAGGTTTAGAAACCCCGCTCGAGACAGCAAAAAGGAAGGACATCGCTGGAGGAAAGATGAAATGTAGTGCACGGGCACATGCATGAAGATCGTCTTCACCGGTCCTACTAATACCAATGAATTGATGATTAGTGTCAGCTCATGGGCTGGACTTTTGAAATTCAGGTGCTAATGTGCTGTAGGGTGACCTTGCATAACGATTAGTGCACCATGATATTGTTGGCAAAAAACGATGACCATACTCTGTCAGGAGGTAAAGACTTCACAAAAGACACTATAAGCTTCCAACCAAACTTCTTAATAGATCATTTTCTGTTTAATCATTTCAAAATCATCTCATATGCTGATAGAGCAATCGTTAAATCAAAGTCAGGTACATGTAATAGGTCTGCACATGGAATATTGCACTGGCATGTCAAACATAACCGAACGGCTTCAGGCGAACTGGAACATCGGCAAAGTTTTATTTAAATCACAGCTTCATATTCTATGCCCTCGCGTTAAAAACACACATCGTGAAGTGGATCTCATATTCAATGTCAATACAAATTCAATGTCAGTACATTCTCAATTCAGGAAATCCAAGGCCAGGGGCTATTTTCATTTTGCCGCAGGTGTCTTCATGGAGAATGTTCAGTTCAGGTACACAATACCAACATTACACAAAATCACTGCACAACGACTTCTCGTCAAAATGAGGTAGCCCAAAAAGTGGTAAGGTCTATCTTAAGCGACGATACTATTAGTTAAGCTCTATCACAAGCAGGCCTATAGGCCTATATATAACAAATATCAAGCTTATGAGTAAATGTCATAAGCTTGACGTCTTAACATAAGGTAATCGCTATTCGAACAGTTTTATAATATTTGACAAATATCAGCTATTGTAGTGATTGATAAATTCTCTTTCTTTAAACACGAATTTGGCGTCGGTTTTGTCTTTCTCATGCAATGTGTGGTAACACTATTAGCGTTAAACTAGCCAGTAGAAACATGCCTTATTTTACGCAAAACACCAAAAGGTAAAGGCTTTATACACATAACCCTGTTTTTACGACAATAGACCACTCGATATCAGCAAGACTCATTGGATAATGAAATGGAGCGACCAGTTGCAGGTATCAATGTGCTAGTAATTGATTTTCTGTTGATAGCAAGGTTAGCTGTAGATGTAGAAGCATCAGTAGTAGTGTATGATAGAAGTACATTGATTGGGCGCATGTTAGCATTAGAAATCTTGACGGTCTACAAAGACTTGGTGGTTAACACATATTGCCGTTATACCACAGTAAAGTCAAATCCTCCTTGCAGCAACTGGTCAGAGGAAAAAAGAATATAAAAAATCTGGGCTACAATACGACTTACCGTACGTACCAAATCGGCAAACACTTCAAGATATTCTTTCCTGTTCCTCACCGCTGGGGAATACGTCCAAGGCACACCACCAAGATCTACGCTCGGTTAGCTCTACGAGCTGGCCGCCTTCCAAATGCTAGGCCTACCCATAACAGACGCGTCCAATTCCTAGCCTAACATGCCCAATCCTGATCCACAACTCTGTGTTGTCGCTCAATAAATATGGGCAGAATATTCTTTGATAAAGCTTGAGTAGAATAACGTGGCGACGGTGTATTATTCACAGCCGCCGGGGACGATATCTTTGTGCGCGCTCTAGCGGTGTCCTACTATCGACTCATCTCTATTGTGAGTTGTGAGATATCAACAGAATAGGACATATCAATAGAGGGTTCTTATCAAGGCGGGAAATTTCTATTTTGCGTTTTAGGGAAATGACTCCATGGAAGCTAACTTATCTAGGTAGCTCGTTACTTGTGAACGAGGAGGTTCTATAGTTTTAACGTCCTTGGTTTAGCCTTTCAATCCAGATAACTCGATTGGTTGTTCCTACCTAGCAACAGAGTTGTTGGATATTCCTGACAGTATGCGCATGCTATATACGACAACGAGTCGGTCCAAACCCCGTTGGCGGAAACATACTAACATCCCACGATTATGACAGTTAACGGCTCTCTCATAGCCAACAACTCTATTAGAAACTACCATACAGACTGACGTCGTGGGGCCGTCATCAGAAAGTAACGACGAGCACCTGACCGATGTAACAGTGAAAACCACGGGTTGGAGCTTTCATTGCTCAAAATTGGCCAAGAAAAAACAAACGAAAAATGCGTCATTGACTATCTACATAGTTTTTATATTGTCTATTTTTCAAAATAAAATTACGACAACATTAATACATTCCATTGAAGAAATTTCTATCACTGACACTTAAACGAATTTTATTTGACTGACAGAATGTGCATGGTACGCCCTCAGAATGAGCAAAGGTCCCTTAACTCTTCAGCTCCTACACCGCCCGTAGCCGTAGTCGTAGCCTTATATAATTGGCGCGCCATATGATGCCCGACTGTTTGATCCAGACACAAACTGGTCAAATATCCAATGTTAGTAATAATCAATAATAGGCAATTACAATTTTAAAACTGGCTGCAGGACTGACAGGTGTCATACACTATCACTTAGAAAAACAGCCAACGCAGCCATTAACCGCAATGTCGGGATAAGTCCAGTGAACCTCCTCCCCCATATTAGCATGATTGAATGTGCCAGCGATCCTGTCCACCACGTCCAAAAGCACGTCCAACTCGATCCTGAAGAACCCGCTGAAAGGCGAGTCAAAATCCGACACCACGTAACAGAGGAGGCTGATGGAGAACACGGTGATGATACACATCGCTAGATTCATCGACTGGGATTTCGTGTCGAGGAGAAGGACGCCAAAGAAGGAAAAGAAACCCAGGGTCTCCAGGAACGTCCACCTAGAAGATTAAGCATGGTAGTGTTTTATTATTCGAAGCAGTTACAATGTATGCTCAGGATCATTTATAATATAATGAATAGCATATTGGAACGAAAATTGTTCGTCATTTATTTTGGCTTCAAAATAATTTTGACATGCTTCCTGGGGTCGACTTCGATTCGTCACCGGCTGACACTTTGCATCAACGCTGGTGCTGCCATCTGAAGGGCCAAGGAAACATTATGTAGGTTATCTCAATTGCTCAAACTGTCATCGTTCCGAAGGCAAAAAAGTCTAAAATGAATTGTACTAACTTGAGCCAATGAATCCGGACGTGCAGAATACCAAGCCTGTCGGAGCATATGCTGTTTAAGCACATGATGTGGGCAATGATCTCTCTCACCATCACTTGATTCACGTGGCCATCAAATTCATTTCGGCTCTTGATGCTCTTCAAAATATCCACGATCTTCCAAATGCGCACTGAAAAAAGATCCAAGAAGCACTTTATCAATGAGCAGATCTGTCTTCTCAGATAAAAAAAAAATGAGAAAGCCTATTAAGCTGGAGCGTAATCACCGTAGGCCTACTCTCCCGACGGACAGTAGATCGGCCTCGTCCCTCACTCTTGGACATTTAGGATGACGCGATGGACTGCCCCGGGAGTCTAAATTACCGATGCTGAAAGTAAAAAATACACTCTCCGTAATAGCTGATAGATTTAGTGACACTTAGATGTGTGACTCCACTGTCCACATGAAAGGTTACTGACGTTCATTTGTACGCAACACTGACTCAACGGCATGTATACCTTTTACGTTCTCCTTGGGCTTGTTTATGAAATCAGTTGGTTGCTTTCGCTGTAACTGCAGCCCCATGAACATAGCCTCGGCCTTGATCGCCCGGTAGATTTCCAACTGCATCTTCTTCGGAAGAGAAAGCTTGGCGGTCAGGGTGACAATTTGGTCCAACATTCCAACTTCGTGTGATAACTTCCTCACTATCTCGCTCTGTTTCGCCAAAGCTGATTGAAAGGCAAAGCCGAATGATGTCGCGTAGACCAGACCAGCGGGGGCGAGGAAACACGCAATGGCGTCGTTTATGTTAGGTTGAGCTGTGAACTTCGGAAAGGGCCAAAATATTGTGACCAATGGGTTGTAGAGATACAAGGCGACTGGACACAATGAGAGAGAGACCAGCGCAGGGGCAGCAATGATTAAAAGTTCCATTGGTTTGTTGTAGAAGGTGTGAAGGCCATCCAGAACTTCTAAATCAAAATCGCTCAGCAAAGGTTCATCTTCCAATGGGAATAAGTTTAACAGTTTCTGCGATTGGAAAGCTTTATTGGGTAGAATTTCGCCATTGATTTTTGTCAACTCAATCACTTCATCATTTGTGGTAATAGGCTCGCTGCGCGGTGTTAGATTTGGTTCTTGATAAACTCTGTGGAGGTTGCAGAATGTTCGACAGGACCTGTTGTGGTTGATGATGGACAGCAACAGGAGACCTGGAATGAGACAAGCCGGCCTGGTAAGATGGGTCTGCAAGGTCAAACCGTTCGGAAAATATTAAGCATTTGAAGAGACTTGTTTGAAGTGGTCTGCAGAAGGTCGCTTTACACAAAAACAACATACATGTATTATGTATATATAGGAGAGCTTTTGCTTTTGGACTTGTCATGGGTCTCAAATTATGGGTTTTGCACTTCCTACTTTGACCAAGGTATCGTTATATCGAGGACATTGTAGGCTGTTTATGTCTAGTACCCTTTCAAATGATAAACACAGTAGGTTTTTCAGTTTTGTTTCCATTGAAATGCTTGAGCTGTGATTCACCACCATGCAACAGAATTTTGCTATTTCTTAACAGCTCAACTGCAATTTATCGACTGAAATATCACTTATATATAGTATCTTTCGTTGCTTGAGATAGTTTCTCCTCGCTCGATTGATTGGGATGTCAAAATCATTCAGCTCATGATTCAATTCTGCAACGATATGGACGAGTTATTGGGAGAGAAATTGACGATACCCCCTGTTCTCACTTGACAACTATCATCGCTTGGGCGGACTAATTGGGAGTAATTATCGAGACACCGCTGATAATGGACAGCAGTATTATCTGATGCAAAACACATTTTACTTGCACAAAAGATGACATCATGGGCGTGGTAAATCAGAGCTAATGTTGGGGACGCCAGATTGCCATAAATTAGGAGAAAGTACACTCGATATTTTCGTTTTTGCTTCTGGACGCATGGCATTTATATTCATATAGGCCTATTATATTCAACGACCTCATGGGATGACATCATAATCAGAGTGCTGTAACGAGTACTGATTTGACCGGGCACCAAAACGAGATTTTTCGTCTGAAACTTTGTTTTTCTTGTCAAAACGCTAGTATTTGACGAGTACATGTAGCCGTTCATGCCTGTATAGTATCAAGAATGTAATCAACCTGATTGCCTCATTGGACCAATCAACCTTTTTTGATCTCGCATAATCCCATTGGAATATAACAATTAGCTAATCAAAAGCAATTCATGTTTTGTCGATCGTCAGGCGATGTATAACAATAACCGAAGCTACACACCTCTAGCTATAGCTAAATTCTTCATCATCCCCATGGGTGACTCTTGGCCTTGGGACCGGCTCTTCAAAAGCACAAAATTTACATTATTCCTCCTTAACATGATTAACAGTTTCTAAGACAATTTATGGAAAGTGAAACATCTTAGAAATATACTGAGTAGTATGCTTTTTTCACTTACCAGTTATGATGAGAATCACGAGGCCAAATGTAGGCAGCAAAATTGCTATATCAGACAACGGCTTCTCGGCTTCAGGCGTAACCTCTTCTGATCCAGCGGTGCCTACAACTTCTGTTTCGGCAGTTGCATCTTCGGCTCTTGCCGGTCCACCACTCTCCGAATTTGTTGTCCCGCCTTCAGCACCTGGATTTCTATCACTTTCTGGCTTTATTGTTGTCAGCGTCTCGTCTTCTGCCCCAGGCGTGCCCTCTCTTTCTGGCTTTGAAGTCGTTCCTTCAGCCTCTGGTTTCGCCTCACTTTCTGGCTTTATTGTCGTTCCACCTTCAGCCTCTAGCTTTATTTTCGTTCCGCCTTCAGCCTCTGGTTTCGCCTCGCCTTCTGGCTTTATTGTCGTTTCGCCTTCAGCCTCTGACTTTGCCTCACGCTCAGGCTTTGTTGTCGTCCCGCTTTCTGTCTCTGGCTTGCCCTCACTGTCTGGCGTTGGTGTCGGTTCGCCTTCTGTCTCTGGCTTTGCCTCACCTTCCGGGCTCGCTGTCGTCCCGCTTCCAGCCCCCGGCTTAATTCCTTCGCTTTCAGGGCTTGCCGTCTTTCCGCTTTCAGCCTCCGGCATTGCCTCACTTTCCGGACTAGGCGTAGGCCCGTTCTCGACCTCTGCAGCATCCTCACTTTTTGGTTTTGCAGTTAACAATCTCCCTTCAGCCTCGGATTCGGGCTGGGACGTAGTCGTACTACCCTTAGAACTAGATTCCATTTCAACCTTCGCCTCCGGTTCAGATGACGCAGTTGTCGACGATGATCTTGCCAATTTAAAAAGTAACAAGCACAAAGATAAAGCAAGCATCTGTGATCGTTTCATGCTGTTTGCTCGCACCGAGGTGGGTTCCACGGTCGGAAAATCTCTAATGGAATGGTTTAGCGCCAACAATGCTACGTATAATTTTGTATGCCGGTATGTAATGAAAGGGGCGGATATATAGTTATTGATCCGACTCCCATTATTTAGTCACTTCATCAAGTTGCTCGCGAACCCTGCCAAGTCAGTATACAGCCTATCGGGTATCTAAAAAAAATTTTCGAAGAGCTCACAAAGTTTCAAATTGATAGACTTCATATACAACTTGTGAAGTGGTTAATTAAAAAGTACGTATCAAATAATGCAATTATATTATTTCGGACGGAATATGCGGCGCCATGGTATCTGCGATAACCTTTTGTCACTGGCTCATCAATTATTTACCAATGCCTTTATATACTTCTTAGTCAAATCTCAGTACATGTCCTCGAGAACTGCCCGACTGGGAGACTTGTGAAGAGGACACTCCCGACACACTTTGGAGACATGCACCAAGGGGCGTTGTGTATCTTATAAAAGACCTAGCTCGTTACCAATCTTTTGGCATCCCGACTCTCATGGGTTTGCGTCACCACTATCGAGATTTTGCGAGTGATTTAGTGATCTTATAATATTGAGGGTCAAGATGATATTTTGGCTGTGTTGCGACTTATTGCTCTAGAACAAGACCAATTTGAGGCGAATACATATTATTATTTATAATTAAACACAAAGAAGCTTTTCTTAGTCACAGTCAATCGAAGACGATTTTCAATGCGTTTCTACCACACCAGTGGTATGGGGTGCTCCGTGAGGTTCAATTTTGAAGGAACAGGTAGTAGTCCAGTGCATTTTACACCCTCAATGTCCAAGGATCCCAAATCGGTCTGTTGCATCGAGGACAAAGTCACAAACAGAATGCCAGGGGAAGACCACTTCAACTGTGTGGCTCAATATACATTGGGTGATATGAATAAAGACTAGCAAATGCTTTTATCTAAAACTTCCTGTACATTTACACTGGGCCTTTCTGTACAAAACTGAAGTAAAAGCAATTGCTAGACTTTATTCATATCACCCATTATGTCCACAATGAACAGAACGTGTGATACAGAGTTAACCCTGGCCGAAAAGCTCAACTATGCACTGGCATGGGCAGCAACAGTTAGTAACAAAGGGTGTATGAAATATAGTCAAATTCTACTTCTTTCATATATGTATTTTCAGTAAAAATAGTTTTACAATATGGATGACATGAGACTGAAACATGCTTCATTGGTATCTTTTTGCTAGGACAAAGAGCAAATCATAGTAATAAACCATATATCTTTGCCATATTGATTTAAGTTGGCTTCACATGACATAATTTCAGACAAATTTCCAGTTTATTATTCATGCGTTTTCTTTCAACAAGGGAACCAAATAACCAAGTACTCAGTACTTGAAAAAAAAAGCCAACGAAGAAAGAAAATAGTGTATTTGCAAGCAGGAAATACACCCATCCATCATGACTATGTAATTGATTAATGTCCCTATATCCAAAGTATTTAATTCCTCTTCTTCTTATTTTTGGATGGAGTAGGACCTCCTACTACCGGAACAGGGGCTGAATATTTGCTCAGAGATATTCTGTTGATGTAGTACAAGGCCACGATGGAAAAGATGAAGCTGAAAGGGAATGCAAAATAATTAGTTCATTTACCAGAGCATTTTTTGTCACGACACTCGTTAGTGAATCAGGACGGCAGCTGCAAAAGCACAAACAAAATTTCAAGATTTTGAATCCAGTTAGGCAATTCCTCAAAGTAGTATTTATTATACATTTGGTGTTGGGTGGTATGCCGGCGCGGCATCAGTTCTGTTAGGGCTGGGGCCTGTCCATGTAGGCATTTGAACACTTCTAGTCAGAATCTTGAGCCTCACATAACACTGAGAACACCAATGAAAAATTACAACAACTTCATTAACTTTCAAATTCCTTGGCTTCTTTTACAAATCATATGCATCTGAGGTTGATGTTTGACTTCATTCGAACTCACCATGTTGTGACACAGACTCTATGTACCAATCCTGATGCAAATAATGCGATAAGTAGACAGGCTATTACTGTAAAGGAAAAAGACGAAACAATGAGGATAATCTCATAAACAGCCTGCATAAGTCACTTCGTTCTGGAATAAGGGTTTCTGTGGTATCACATGGTCTGTAAGAGTAAGACAGATGCTCCACTGGCAACGTATATGTACCTGGTAGGCCATGTACTTCGGTACATGTAGGCCATGTACTTCGAAGGCTGTTTTTGCAAACTGTGCATTTTATGATTGATTTGACTGTGACCTCACCTTCTGGGAATAATTTTGTCTGGAATCCAGCTCCAAATGTTGCAGTTTCAAAGTTGCCCACAGCAGTGAGAAGAAGGATGAACAAATTTGAGCCAAGGAATCCACCAACGATAGTCATGTAGTCTTGACCAGCTAGCTGTGATCGGTACATCTGCATACCAGCAAATAACAACACAGAGAGTGTTGTGGCCAGTAAGAACGATACTCCACTTGATACAGCTGAAATAAAAAAAGGGACATTAGACAAGGCCAAGTCACTGTCAAACTGATTCGAATGAAGCTGGTGAAAAGATCATGAAGTGGATAAAATTAAAAAGGCAAATTATAATGACAGTGCGATAATAATGACACGCATAGGGCCTACATGTCGGGCCTACCGCCTACATACATACATACATGTACACCCAGCTCAGTGCATTCGGTAAAGCACACGGGATTCGCCCATAATACGAATTTTGCACCACTGAAAACAAGCTCTTGTACACTAACTGATAAGCATTGTGTATTTAAGTGGATCGAATTCATTCAGTTTCGTAAAAATGTCACAATCGTGCAGAATAACGATGTTTACCCATTCTAAAGTCACAAGTGTGAGCAAAATATATCTGGTGATGCACTTCCGGCGGCTTGACCAATCAGATTACGCCCAGGTGGCAGGTACTGGCGATTTGTTATATCCTCAATATACACATCGAGGGATGTCGGAGTTCTAGTAATAACAGGTAACGCCACCATTAGTTCATAAGTTACCAACGCGGGAAGTACGAATGCGCACGTGTTGACTAAGGAAGTTTACAGTGTTGGGAAGTTTTTAGGATTTTAAAAAAGGGATGAACCCTGTAGGATTTTAAAGAAGGGGGTCCGGTTGTTCCCAGCAGCCTTGGGCTTCTGTTGGCCAGGATTCATACTGGTGATAAACCATTTAATGCGAACTCTTGAAGTTAATGTGGTCATATCTAAGGGATGAAGTAATAATGGAGATAAAGCAGAATTCACATTGAATAGTTTAACTTGCTTTAGCATGAATCCGTCAATCCTCTGATGACTGAAATAATTTGCGATCATATCCAGTATGAATCCATCTCTCAGATGAGTTCCTTTGAGTGGTTTATCACCAGTATCAACCGGTGTAGAAGTAGAGAAAAATGCCGAGTGTTCCCCTGGAACAAGTGTCTGACCCAATTGTATTCTGTGGAGTTCTGTCGAAGCCATGCCCGTCAATAGCTAGAGATTAAAGCGCATGATATGAATCCTTAGTTCCCCCGACTATCCTGGGACATTCAAACTTATACCCGTATTACCAAGTATAGTCGGTGGCAAGGTTGATATCACCTTTATCACCTTGATGTCCACCTGCACAACCTCGGATACCAACATCATGCACATGAATGATGTCAAGCTGTATCCAGTCGATGTCCGGCGCGGCCTGCGGACATCCACTGAACTCCGGACGCATTGGATCTGCCTCGTCCTGTCGCACGGTATAGATCCAGTTAGGATGACGCAATGGACTGCCCCAGGAGTCTTACATCCACCGTGTGAACTTGCCGTGTGAACTTGACGTGTGAACTTGACACGAGACATTCGGTGAAAAAGCCTGATAACGCATCAAGAAAATTGGATTGAAGGAATCGTGACTATTCATCATTTTGATGTTTTCACAGCCAACGAACTAGCCCAATTCTCACGATCTTTATACGTGTATACATGTATTGTCAAACAGAACCTGACTACAAACAAACTATAACTCTAGCCGTTTTAAGGGTACAGTATACCCGCTGTGTGTTGAAAGGGAAAATGACAAGAACTGGTATGTTTTCCGAAATCGATTCAAAACCGCTGGGTCAGAGAAATAAACCCTTGACCACGGTCATCTTATCAAAACTGACAGAAAATCTCTCTGTACGTCTGTCTATACTAAGTGCGCACGATATATTACGTCCACGCCGCCACGCCGCGGTCGCAAAAATCTCACAAGTCTCGTATAACCTTTATATGACTGACCTTTCCACCCAGTCAACAAACAGCACGTATTAAAACAAAGAAAGCATCGGTTGACGAATATTTGCTTTCACATGACGCACATTTAAAAGCGCCGGCAAGGGAAGATTACCACTCTTCTTGCAGCTGCATCAACTCACAAACGTGACTGTCTTTATCCTCGTTTCCACAAGGAAGTTAACGCCAGTTTTCATTATGAAGTACACAATTCTCGTGCTCGCTATCTTCCTCGTCGGTAAGTTGAGAAAATGTATCTAAACTACACTTTTATGAAGTATTTTTAATGAAATTACACACGATCGTATCCATATGGGGAAATTCTGCCCGAGACGAATACCTAACGAATTCGATATACAAATGTACAATGTACCTTCTTGAGGAGATCTGATTCGGGTTGAACGCTCGTCGTTTGAACTAACTAACTGTTGAAACACCGGAGACTTCGGACAATGTCACAACCAGGTGGCGGAAAACGAAGACTTGGTGACTTTGGCATGCTGAAGATACCACGCAGCAGTTGTGACGTTGTCCCTAATTGTCTTATGGTAATGTGCACTGGTCGTGCACTGGTCGACTGTGCATATTGTGGTTGCTATTATTGGTCTGTGTCATCACAGACAGTCGAATGGAATAATTCTGGTGTCATCAACTCTGTCAAATATTCAGAAATGCCTTGGCCACAAGATGTGCAACAAAAAATAAGTCGTTTTGATCGCAGCGTGTAGTGGTCCTCGGTATCACATCAATCAACAAAGACCGCCAGAAAGGCAATCAATTGAAATCGGAACTACTCCTATATCGTATATCGTCAGCTTCTGAGTGTGAATGATGACCACCGTTACTTGCTTTGTCTTCAGCAGCTGCCCAAGCAGCCAAATGGAGCGATGTTCAAGATGCAAACTGTAGGGCTTACTGTAAGGATGAGTTTCCTGGTTGGGAAACCTGCTACCAAACCAAATGCGTTGGACGCCAATGTGAGTAGACCAAATTACAACCTCAGATTTATAGAGGCCGCAGCACGTGACAATTCAGAGAGGGTACCGCAAACGATAGGCTGGGGCCGATTTAAAAGAAATTATGTGACTAAAATGCGTTTTCCGGGCATCTGAGAGTAAAAGTTAGTACACTTATTTTCTTTTTGGGGAGAGGCGCCTCAAGAAATGAAAAAAGAAGAAAAGAGGGCACCTTATGCTCCCCAACTCCCTTCTATCACTTTTCCCGAAAATTGAATCTGCGTGAAAAAGTGTCTCCGCAGTTTACTTGATGTAAATTTCATTTGATTGGAATCCTTTGTGCAGTAATTATTCGTCGTTTTTCATTGTTTTCCCTGCAGCTGTTTTGATTTCGATGTTTTGTAATTGTGACTGTTACGTTTTGTTCATTTCAGTATGTTGCGATGGTGTGAAGCCCGATTCCTATTTCTCACAGGAGCAATGTTGTAAATGGCTCGAGGCTTGGAATTAAACGGCACTAGACTACATTTTTTAAATGTCATCAGTATTTATTACTTAATTATAAAGCGCTTTTTAAATACACGCAGAATAGTCCTTTTTATTACCAGAACATGCGTTGTGGGGTTGCTTCGCAGATGGCCATGCGACTGACGAGGTAGGACTTGTTGATCAGTCTTGACTGGTCCTGTATCTGGATATTGGCGACATGATTACGAAGGGGCTATGTCACTGCATCTAGAAAACAAAGCGAGGACCTGTTAGGAAGAACGTTCGCCAGGATAGGTTCCTTTTATATACAGTCCAAGGGAATTCCCCATCAAAATCCCGTAGTCCCATATTGGCCAAACCAAAAAGGGGTTTAGAGCTTACTGGCTAAAGGACACCACCCTGACCACAAAAATCTGGTGGAACGTTCTAGCACACCCGGCGTCGTTACCAAAAACGGTCTGACTGTCTATCGTGCATCTCGAAAATTCCGAACGCTGAAGAAAAAGACGGAATGTACAAACGTATAATCTGCCGTGTCCTTGAAGATGGCTAGGGCGGGTTCGGAGGACTTGAATATATGGATATGGCAACTGATGATGCACACGTAGTAGGTAAATCACTTGCAGTCCGCATGAGAACACTTGAAATCTCCTAACCATGATACGCACCATGTTCATTCTATAACGGAGCACAACATGTTCGGTCACCTCTTCGTTTGAATGAAAACTAACAAAAAAGACTCCTACCATTCGTCGTAGAGTATTTTTGTCTCTTCTTGCCATGGGGATATGACGTTTGTGTCATTCATACATGTACTTCGTAAGAAAAAGCTGACATATCTAACTTGTCCAAAGAACAATTCATGTTTACCCAATTTAATACATCTTTCAATTCGCGGTTTCGAGTGCAAAAGCTATCAGCACAAAGCTAGAAGTGGCCGAATATGAGTGATGGTGGCTTTTTCTTATGTCGTGATGAGGTAAAAAGCTTAATCCTTTATCACTTCGACGGATTAGAGTGTGTTGCCGTCCTTATCATTATTTTTATGATACAGACGTGCATGAGTCGTCATATTGACGTGGTACCACCATCGTCGTTCGCTGTTGTGGCTGCATTCTTCTTAAAGGTCAAGGTCGTTCGTGTTTATAGTATTTTCTTATGGCCCAGAGAAATAGAAATAAACATTGGCGTATAGGTTAGTATGCACGATATTTCGCTGAAACTTACCATTTATTCTTGAACGAGTATTTGTAAAGCATTGTTGAAGATTATATTCAATACGTATTTACATTGTATCATTTAAGTTAAAGTGTCAGTTCACTTGACAATGATTAATCTGCTATTGGATCTGATCAGTAATGGCCAATGTCATATTCCAAGTGCATGGTAAAGATTTCCTGAGAACACATGATCCTTGAATACTCAGAAAACTTTCGACTGAGCATCGAATGTTATTTGATAATTTGTCATCGTAGCTTAATCCGAAAACCTTTATCTTCAGACAACCACGGGCTTGTAGGTTCTGCAAAGCCATGGCGCGGCCAGAGTGTAGACTGATTTTCTAGCGCACTTTCAATGACAATGACCTTTTGGGTATCTCACAAAAATCGATCGCATGGGTAAAAGGTTAAATGTCGGGAATTCAGTGGACGTGGATTTCTCAATTTGCTGCAAAGATATTTGGTGAAAATGTCCAAACAACTTCTTTGTAAATGTAACATACATGTACAGCCCAAATGATTTCCAACAGAAATGAGAAAGCGTGTTGATTACGTGGTCTTTACTTTACAGGACTGGTGTGAACGCGTCTGGCAATTTCTGAGCAGTTGACTGATCCCTTTTGTTTCTACATAACACCACATGCGCATCTTTCTTTCCTCTTTACTAAATGTAACAAAAAGTCAGACTTTTTCGCTAATTATCACTGCTCCTACAAACAGAAACCGACACGAACATCGGAGGATTAGATATCCGTGCAGGTCGGACTCTTTTCTAGCAGAAGGGCGATTTACAGCTTCAATGACGTGAACCGCGTCTGAACAATAATCAGAGGATGTGCTAACAGAAACAACACTAGATACACGACATCACAGGCTATTGTGATCAGCTAAATAAACGTAGATTAATAATAAAACGGACTGTAACATCGGGCTTTGAGCCACTTTTCGATACTGGTGTGCGTAGTTTCTCAAATGACTTTTTAGTGGTGTGACGTACTGTCGTCCTTTGATGTGTCTTTTAAAGGAAGATGGGATGCTGTCAGCAGGATCTAGGGGTCGGGCAGTTCGTTCAGCATGCTCATGAGATCAAGGGTTGCCGGATGCTGTGCACTCCAAATGCTCCGTGTTTCCGTGCATGGACTTAATAAAATATATTAGATTTTTCAGATATGCATCAAAACAAATATGAACAATACTACAATAGTGCTAAGTTATCGATTTATGGTACAATGTAGGAGGAGTTGTATATACGGCTTGTGTTAAAAGTTGGGTGACTATAAACGGACGTAGTTCAAAATGCATTATACGAGAACTCAAAAGTTTCAATGCTGCAACAACCATCCTTCTGCCTTGTGCACAGAAAAAATGCACCAACGTCTCGTCGACTTCACAAGAGGGAACGAAAATATCGAGAAAAGAGA
Organism: Lineus longissimus; assembly: GCF_910592395.1. Lineage (NCBI taxonomy): Eukaryota > Metazoa > Nemertea > Pilidiophora > Heteronemertea > Lineidae > Lineus > Lineus longissimus. Next base: position 24,898,334 of record NC_088309.1, on the reverse strand, counting down.
TCCAGTTTCAGTTTTGGCCGGCGGAGGTCAATCTTGGTATCGACATCATCACCTCCTCCTTCAAAGAAAAAAAATATTCCGGTGGCATATGAAAACATCCGTCCACATAATCAACACGCAATGAATGGACTCGGAGTTAATGGTACATTATAATCAAAACTGTAGTATTTACATGTTAATGATACAAGGACAAAGCAAATATGTGTCAAAAGGGCCGATTCATTTTAGTCCGGCATAAACAATTAACAGATACAATAGCCAGAAATACAATGCTTATTGAAAGCATAAAAACATAATGCTCTCGATATTGGCTCGTATTACAAATCCAAGTGTTTTCCGCGTTAGATGTGACACATACAGTACAGTGTACCTCGATCACACATATTATCACATAACTAATCGCTGTTATATTTAGCGGTCCCTTTAGAATATAAAGATTTCTCGATACCACACATCCTTTAATAGCGTAACGAAATAGGCGTATAAATAACTTATTAGGTAACAATCAATACCAGACGTAGGCTACATTTCCGATGAAGCAGTTGATATCAGACGTAAACCCCAATAAAACGTTTATGAGCAGTGTTGATACTAATCATGATGATGATGATGATGATGATTATGATGATGATGATGATGATGATGATAATGATGATAATGATGATGATGACGACGATGACGATGACGATGATGATGATGAAGGTGACGCTGCTGCTGCTGATGATGATGATGACGATGATGATGATGATGATGATGACGAAGACGACGAAGACGACGACGACGACAATGATGGTTATAATGTGAATGACGATGATGATGATTATGATTATGATGACGATGATGATGAGGATAATAATGCCGATGACGATTATGGTGAGTACGATTAGAATGACAAGGAAGAGGATGAAGATGATGAATATGATGTCAGTGACGACGATGATGATAATGATGATGGTTCTAATGATTATGATGTGCCGATGATCACAACCATGACAACGCGTCGATGACCCATGACGATGATATTGTTGATGATCTATTTTAATGAGAATGATGAAATTGCATTGTCTTAAAACATGCTTTCATGCAATAAAAAAAACAAAACTGCTCATAGCATGTAGTACTTCTACCACGTTTGTCCTCATTCTACTGTGTTCTATTTCAATCTTTTACCGGTCCAAATCTTAGGGGCAAAACAAGAAACGTGTTATCACCTCATCATACCAGTGTACGCATTATGGATGGCAAATTAAACCAGATGCCCAGTTGGATGCGGATTCAAAAGATATAGGGAACCTCACAGCTGAGTGCTCGAAACTGCTCCACCTCCGATTTCAAGACCAAACTAATGACTAACGGAAACTCTTGCAATTCTGAACATGATTTACGCTAAGCGCGGCTTTGCAGCGGTCCTGAATTGAAAGTTGCCTATTTGTTGATTTCTGCGCCTATGCCGTCACGCTGCCATAAGTTTTTGAGAGGTGTATTGATAATGCCAGTATCATGATGGTGAACAAGGTTCCCAACTTTCACACTAGTAGACACCGAAATTAAGAGGCAAATTTCAGTATAAGCATAGTGCAACATACATGCGTCGCCAAGAGAAAGTGTTAGGTAATAATTTGAAAAGTATCCGTGTATTTTGTACAATATAGCTTCGCGACCCGTCAAAGTCAATGTATAGATGGATAAAAAGAATAAATGCATTGTTCATTAACCAATTTCAAGTCATTACAAAACATTATATAGCACACAGAGTATAAAAAGTGAGATCTGTCACGTATTATGTTGGAGTCTCCCGCAAAGTCGTTGCCTTTCTTCGGCGAGAAAGGTATTCTGTCATAAACTGTCATTGTAAAACATGGCAAAAGAAGTACTGAGGGGCGTACATCAAGATTATAAGGTCATCTCACATGTTCACAATGGGCCCGTCGCTTTTATCATATACATCTCAATCAGCCTCCAAAAAGAGATTCCAGACATCCCGATCAGTCGAGAAATAAACTCTGATCACTGTATTAAACGATTCATAATTCCCTTGCAACGGACCCTCACGTAGATACTGCAGTGCATTACCACAACACAAAATCCTTTGTTTACGGTTTGAAACGATATCAACTCCTAAAATATGATTTGCTGGCATTTAAAATCACGTTACCAGTTAATAAATACTCCCTCCGGAATGATCATCACCACCAAATGCCATTCCCTGAAGCTGAAACGTATCCTGTCGTCAGCATTTCGTGGATTTAGATGGCGCCACTACAAAGTTCGCGTAGGGATCTGGAGGAGTGTGATAATTGTGATTAGTCGGAAGATGCTCCTCCGAAGTGTCCAAAGAATCGTCTTTGGTCGGTGGCACCTCGTGACTCCGTGAACGCTGGTGTGGTTTTGGGTTCTGCAAAGTTATGATAGCCACAAATATTCCTACTAACCCCAACCCAGTGTACGTGTAATGAAGTGTCAGTTTTGTGGAAGCATTTGCCTCGTTCGAGTCTATAGTTATACCAATTACTGCAAGGCACAATATGAATATATACAAGATGCATATATTAATCATTGATAAAATCCTAGTCCATTTTTTCGCTTTATTGCTTGGGTATCTAAACGACTGAACACCAAGAGATCCAGCCACGATTATTGAGACCGAGGCCCAGTAACCGCCTCCAATAAAGTACCCCCAGGCCGAATACAAGTTTATCATGACTGCATTTGCTATCAATCCACATCCTACAAAGATTTGAATAATACCACCCCAGAACACTCCCTTGGGCACACGTCCATCGCTGTGTGAAAAATCCGACTGTAAAAACGACGACCTAAAGGACTGAACCTGGTTAGGACGTAGCTTGACATTCACTGTAGAAAACATTCCGAACGATGTATGCATCGAATGTTATACTAAAAATGGCGATTAAAAAGAAAAAGAAAAAGAAAAAGAAAACTAACTAATATATCTAAAAGCTAAAGAAAAACGCGAAATATCTATTGAAAACACTCGATTATGTCTGTTGGGCTGTCATGTCGTCCAAATACGAAAACATCCTGTATCTTTGATGAATGCGTTAGTCCTGTTGCCCATATCACTTTGGGCTGTTCTTCATGTTACTCCTAGTTCCTGGCAAAATGAATTTTCGGTCAGCGGAGGTTATCTGTAGACACAAACGACCTATAAAGCATAAATAATCGTGTCCAGTGTTTTCCCATATCCACTCAATAGCAGTTTTATATCACCAATCATCAATGAAGCAATTTTATGACAACATTACATGATTTGTATCAATAGCAAAATACTCTTCATTCGGTCAAAGGCTGTAGTGTCGATTATATATCCGAAGTATCAGGTATAATGCAGGTGCAAGGTTATGACATTTACAAATGTAATCCTTTCTTCTCACGATTATATTGCAATGAATTGACCCAACTATAATTATGTTGGAGAAGTGTCGTAATTTTATATCGAAGTATATAATCACGACTGTAGAATGCAGAGGTGTGTTATAACGGGCTGCTGTAACTGCTCGTTGTAGAATGAGGATGGTACGGGCATGTCGATTCTGTAATTAGAAAGATAAAAATCCGTTAGTGAGGCCGCCAATCTAAATACGGCAAATGGTATCGGAGAAATAATCAACACGATGGTAGTGATACAAAGTTGTTTATAAATTGTCAATGGATGGAGGAAGCAGGATGTAATTTCCCTGAGCTAGATCACCCTGGTGGTCAAATAAGCATGATGGGGACAATAGGTAGCAGGTCAGGTTGAGGTACAAGGAGTCACCGATAGGGTCTCTCCTACTTCCCAGTAAAAGTACATCGGAAGCATTCATGCTTGCACGAGGAATATATCTATCCCTGAATCAAACACTTCCAGTCACCTATAAACTGTGCATTTGTTACTCAAAGACCTCCACTCGACCCCCTAGCTTTGTGCAGTTAACAGCGTCTCGGCCTCGGAGGAGTCAAGTCATCAACAATGCAGGTGCATGTGCATGTACATGTATATCTCAGAAGACGTCAAGTAGAACTGGTGTAATTGCCTTTTGGGGATGGTTTATGATTCCGAAAAAACAATCACAGAGTTATAGGTACCTTAACACTATGGGTCTCAGTTGGCTCCTATAAGTTTTACGTCATCCGATATAACACGGGGTAAGCAGAGGTCCTCTAAGCGTCCTGAAAAGATAAAAAAGACGCGTTTTGTTGACATGATTATAATCTATGTTATGTAAAACTATACTCATCACACCGGAATGAAGTGGGAAATAAACAGACAGCGCAATCAGTCTGAAAGGGAAACCGTTTAAACCAACTCTCTGATTGTTCTACTAATTCAGATTTTGGATGGCAATATCGAATATGCCGCTATTACTTCTAGTTTCGGTCAAGTTACAATGTTTATCAGTCCATGCGATACGTTCTATAGAATATAGTCTCGCTAACCGTACAAATTTCTCCCAACATGGCAAATTGCGTATATTGCATCCTTCTAATATTAGTTTTACTGTACAAATATATTCCAATGTACTGTTTGTCTATGACCTTTGATATCCTCTTTGCTAATGGCTCGGAAAATAGACCCTCCAATGATAATAGCAGTTGATTGTGAACTTCCAGGCCAGCAATGGTGTTTTCTCGCTTGATAATATCAATTGCCTCATCATGCTATCGATTCCCACAGGTGTTCTATCAATTATTTTGTAACAAAAACAATAGATTTTGGTTGAACCACTGATGCCACTGCAGTCACGCTAACAGGTTTCAATTACTTAAAACTAATTCATAAAAATGAAAATGTCACAGCCATATTCTTTATGGACCTCACAATGGCAGAGCCATTGTTGCTGAAATATCACCAGACTGTCGAGAATTTGTTATGAATAGCTCTGGGCGAAACGGCGGTTTGGGTTTCTCGCCGGGGAAAGACACGGCTTACCCAAAAAAGCATTTGGCGTTGTGAAACATTTCTTTGTCGCGGATGCGCTATATCTTTCTGTCATTCAGCCCAAAAAAGGGCGAATACGAGATGATATTAAACTGCATGTCGAGGGTTTGTTGGTCAACTAATGTTGTGCCACTCGGCCTTTCTTACCACGAACTCAATAACCCAATTAACATCTATAATGGTAAAATGTACTCAAAACCACGCCGCTCGGTCAGAAGCAATGATTCGTATACATCACGTATAGGCGTGTCGTCCTTCTCCAGACAGACATGACAGGTAATTTTACAAGGGACGCTAACTAACTAATCATTCAATATTGGTTAATCATCTGCATCTCATCCCGCTTATTCCGATGTGATAATATCGCCTAATTCACCAGAAAGAACCTTGTTGCTCATAGCAAGGTTGTTGCTGATAATCACCTCTATTGATGAGAAATAAGCTAGTTATAAGTTGTGCCAAAGTTCTCCCAGGGTCTCCACTGCTTTACGCGTTTGCAAGGAAGCTTTCAACGAATACTTTAATTCATAATCACCCCTCCTTAAGATACAAACAAAGCTGAACATCTTTCAGAACTTCCTTTGTGCGTTGTCTTCGTTCCTTGCATGGCAAAGCAAAAGCAATCTATCCGGCTTTAGATCTTCAGTTTTGTGAGACTTTTAAGTGTAAGTCTTTCTGAGTATCATTGACTTTTAAAGGTAATACGAACTCCCTTTCGCTTCGCCCACGAAACTAAATTTACCCCGGAGAGTAGTTACTTTCCTCCTGTAGAATGTAGATGCGCCTTGAGCCTTTTTGAACGTGTCGCAAAAATGATTTGTCGCAAAAATTCACCTCTGGCATCAGGACAAAAAATTGAATGATCATCACCAGGTTCAGTAATGAAATGAGGGAGACGAATGCGAATGTTCCCCAGGGCGAACCTGGCAAATGTCGTCAAAGCATTCCTGGCTAGACGTGCGACTTTCTACGACAAACATTCCTGGCTACACAAGCAGCCTTTCGAAAACGTTTTGTAAAAAAATCAGTTGCAACAGTTCTACAACATTTCAAAAGTTCTTTGTCGCTGAATGTTTTAGAAAAGTAATTGAAAAGTTGCTGGTGTAGTTTGGGGTTTGATACTCCTTAATTACTGTTTGAACTGTGTTTGTTACTGTATTTAGTGAGAGTGAAACTGTTTCACCATCGAGGATGATATGGACCTCATGATAATGCCTACGTCGTGATATGCTCCTTTATGTTGCCCGTCCTCACCCGACCCCATTCCCTCCAGCATAGTTTTTGCTGCCACACTGGGTATTTTCAGCAGGAGTTTTTATTCCTTTTCAGATTGGACAACTGGAAATTGTTGAAAATGCCTCTTTTTCCTTTTATGACTAACTATGGTTAACAGTGCATGTCTGTGCTTATATCTTCCCAAGATAGATGTATGAAATAGAACTTTTCGACTTTCTCAGATCGATTCAGGTTGTGGACTTGTACTTAGAAACGCCAATCAAATTTGGTTTTACATGCACCGCTTTGAAATGAATATCTTTTTACCTCGCTACCTTTACGATAGGCGAGGCCTGTCGTTCTATCAAATGACGAAAATAATCCCTAATTTCACATCAAGTTCAGTGTGACAACAAGAAAAAGAATTTGATCGTGCGAGTAACCTGAGACAATTCCGATATGTTGTCACCCATGCTATGTATAGTAGCCATGTTGAGAAAAGTGTAAATTAGTTCCGGAAGACGATGGGCGAGATGTCGTTGTAACATGACTCGTCATTCCATTATTGGGCCCGGTTTTTCAAAACAAGTTACGTGTTTATAGTCACTAACCTGGCAACATATTTAACTTGGCGTTATTTCCTTTAGTTATGCCGGTTAGACTTAACGCCAAGTTTAAGTTAACGCGAAGTTAGTGACTGTCTTGTTTTGAACAACCGGGCCCGTACGTTTATGTGGTCAGCAAAAACTTGATGGCATCATGATGGTACTTACAGACAAGCGAGCTGTGTAGCGCTGTGTGGTTTGTCATGTATGCTGTTTTTATATTAATGTACACCATAGCAATGCAGAACGTGTACATGCACATTAGAAAATATCAGATTTATGTACAAATTTAAAATCTTTAACGAACGAACTTGGTCTTTAAAGGCAAGGAAGCGCTGATACTTGCAACCAGACTCTTAAACCAGGACTGTCTCTTCATTATCCTTTCCCACAAAAGAATTCCTTTGATGTCTTAGTGTAAATATCCAGAACGACATACCCCCAATAATTGGCTATTAGTCGACTGTAATCCTCGTGGAGAAATATTACACTCTTCCAATAAAATCCACTGCTTAATATAGCAAGGGTAGAGTTTGTCATATGATACAGGGTGTATTTTAAAAAACTCCAAGTTTTCTGTACCGGATGAGACAGATCTACTACATGTATATGGCCGTTGCAAACCAGTGTCGTTTTGACTTAACGGTGTCATGAATGTGTTTCTACGTGCAAATCACACTGCATGTAGAATTTTCTGTGATGTCTAGTTTATGACCAGCGCATGTGGCATTAACACTGAAGGAGAGAAGCCGACGTGCTAAAAGTGATGTCTTACCGGTACTGTTTGTCGGTAGCCATGCGACTTTGAAGCCATTAGTGATGTTCCCATGAATCTTTTCGTCGCTTTCCTCGTGATACCATTAGACCGACTGCTTCCTCTTCTAAACCTATCCTATCTACCTTCACCGGGGGCAATGGGGATGGAATGTTCCGTCACTCGCTCAAGTCTGAAAGACACGAAGCAACCATACGTTGAGTAATACGATCTCGTATATTGCTGCATGGATTAGCGCCGTAAAGAATACCTTTATTCAAGCAGAGACTGATCTCTCTTACGCCTACGGAGTTGGTGACATTTGCAAGATGACGTTGGTTCTCTCGATACAAAGTGTATATTTCTAGACAGCCTTATCGTGTTTATTCCCAAAAAGAATGTCAGACAGACTGCATATTTACTATGGATAGATACCTGGCCATTGTTTAAGGAATTGATGCCGAATTGGTTTGGTTCTCTCGCCGAACACCACGAGGGGCGGAATGATAGCTCATGCTTCACCCTCCCGGTGTTTCGTGAGATAATCGACTCCGACAGTGAGGTATCCATGTCAACATTAAAACACATCATAATCATCATTGATTCTTAGGCATTAATCCACCTGCTTAATGCAACCAATATATATTACATAATCCATTATAAAGATGAACTATTGTAACCAAGGTGTTTGCCGTAAAAACAGCGTCGAACCATTTCGTTAGTCGACAATTAATTCATGTGGTTCTCCGAACATGGTAGGACAGTGACTTAACCAACGATTTGCGGTCCTGCCATGATCCGCTCTTAATTTGCTTTTAGTCAACAAGTTACAAGACATGGTGATGGATAGCTAAGAACTAGAATCCCTGGCATAAACAACAGAGGGTCACAAGGAATATGCTGTAAAATAACTGTGTGCCCCTGCCCCTGCATTTATGTTGTCGGTCGAATGCAATTCACATTCGAAACAGCTGAATTCACAACTTGTCATATTTGTCCGATAGATTTGCGATAAAATGGCTGGTCATCAACCAGCGTACAAAACATGTTTCTAATCAGATTTTTTACCCCACAATACAAATACAAGTCAATGAATCATGTGACATTGATTCCCAGTAATTTGCAATCATGTAATAACGCATCCACCAACAAAACGCCGAGATGAAGGCTCTCACGAGAATGACTTTTCCCGTCAAAGGCCTTTGACTAAACGGCAAAGTACCACACAATTAACGAATTGACGTATGCTACTGTCAGACCTTTGAAGTCCTTCCTCTATTAGTAGTCAGTCAAACCTCAGGAGTCTTAGCATTATCCCCAATCGGATTTTTTCACGATCCATGAAAGTAGCGATGGGAGCATTTAGGTAGATACTAAGAAGACATGTCTGATGGTATGTGATTGAGGATGAGGAGCGCTGAAGCTTTTAGTTACCTTCCAAAGGTAATAACCGGTGCTCGAGCGATATTACGTTTGTTTTGGAGAAGTGGTCGCCATTGGCAAGCGTAGGGCTATTTGAAGAGTTTTGTACCGAGTGCAGACTTCGTGAGCGATTTCATGAAGAGCGGAACAAACGATCCTACATGTATGCCATATCACCAATTGATTTTGGAAGAGACGGTAAACATGGTAACTGTGTACACTAGCTATAGAGACACACGCAAGATCGAACGACACAGAATAAACAATGGTTTGTGGTGCGGCTAGTTACAAACTTCACAACCTCAGTGCGAATGGCAGAAATTAAAGTAGGCTTCATTTCTGAGATATTGAGGTATTTTGTCTCTTAATAACCATACCTTAACCGTCACCTTATAATTGGGAAGGATACATTTTCAGGGTGCACCAATCTATTGACAAAAAGCGGTTCCATTACGTTTTTCTTTGCCCCTTTTCTACAAAACCTTTATTTTTGAGAGTGCATTGTGATGTGATGAGAACTGTCCCTTGCCACATATATTCTGCTGATACCTTCGATATCATGTGAGGCTGGTGTGTATTTCTAAATGCTGGTTATGTGATCCTACTATTTTTCACATTTCTAGAAATGAGATAAGTACTGTTTTTCAGCGCCAGTTTCCAATGGTTACTCCGATGAATTCCCCCGGGTCATACAGCGCAATGGTTATCGGGTGCACTCTCCAGGGAAGGGGTGGAGACTATGGTGGTTTGCCTCCTGGTGTGAGGGACATCTGCTTCTCCAGCATAGAAAACGATTGGCTTGAGACCAGACATCCGGTTGCCGTACCCATTGTTTTTTTCGGGGAGGGTGAGGGCGTCTAAACCGATCAGGTTTTAATAATAGTCTCTGCAGGCATGCATGAACCCAGCATCTGGCACATATGCTCTACTGAATGCTATTAGGCCAGGCGTTTTTATTGTTTAGCTCGAGGATCCGCCGACGGCAAAACTCCACATTTGGAGAAAGAAATAGTTTTTTCAGAGGCGACACCACCAATCGCATTTTATCCCTTTCGATATTATTGACCGCAAAGTAGTACATCTCTCTGCCTCAAAGTATGTCTGAGAGGTTACATGTACAGAAAGCTGACCCGCCACTTTCGTCTATACAACTTTTGAATATTTTGTTCAAGCTTCGACAAGGAGCTCATTGCAGCCACTTACTTAGCAAGGCCCATGCCTTCTTTGCTAACCTATGTCATGCGTCAAATGATAAACTGTCACCTGAAAGCAAAAAAATTGAGAGCTGGTTCCGAATGGCGGTGTCGTTTCACCGAGGATGCTTCCACGGTCTTCAACCAAAGGGGAGACCAGATTACCGTTATGGGCGATAAGACCTCCATAATCATGCACTATGTCGAGTCGCTTCTTGCCAGAATAAACAAGCAAAATAAAAAAAGTCGCTGGGGTTTAATGGAGATGATGAGAATGACAATGATGACAATAGACACGTCTCTAAGATCCGAACCGGAGCCGATGTTAGTAGCAAAGTTTAAAAGCAGGGGACATTACCAGTGATCCAACATGGCTTGGTAACATGATCAGTGTCAATTCGATCCCATTGATTAATGATAAAAAAGTTCTTGTCATCAGTGTGTGACACAATATTCTATAGCAAAAAGCTATCTAACCTTTTAACCGAAATACTTGAGAGGCTAGCTACATTGTCTGCCTAATGGATCACCAAGCTCTCTCTCAGTCTGAAAAAACACTAGTTTTTTCAGGCAATGACGTGTGATACTTTTTCCGCCATACCGACCTCATTCTCGTCGCTTCTCTTGACTAATAACCAACCATCTGAATTTGTTTGGTAGGCGAAAAAAGCAGGATCAGATGATAATGGAATGAATGGAAAGGCTCACAAGTCTAAACTGAACGAATTTGGAGAAAACTGCTGTAAATGGGAGCTTTTTACGAGAGCAGCGATCGTTGAGAAGACATATTGGAACTCATTCTACTTTTTATGTCTTTTTCTTCATCGCCGGGTAGAAACAGCCAATGCTTCATCCCCCCCCCCCCCCCCCAACGGTGATAAAGCATGCTCCAGTCTTGTTCTTTGGAGCTGTCTGAGAAGGTTTAGTAATTCATAACAATCCACTTAAAACGAAGCAATCGGTAGCTGCAACGGTGATGAGATCTTCATCCGTAATAGTGCAATGTTTGATCGTAGCTGCAAAGGTGAAGTCACCCATGATGATTGAGCGACACCGACCACCGGAGAGCAAACAACCTGTCATATGGGTCTTATTCTTTCGGTTCACATGCGAGAAGACGGGATAATTCCCAGGGTTTCTTCGAATGATTTACAAATCAACTTGTGATGTCTACTGGACAGACATCACCAGATTTTCCCTGCGTAGAAGACTCTACCATGGTAATCAGCAACATGCCACACACCGTGGACTGAAGAAACCGTATCGGATTCTGCGGAACTTTTTACCTGTTGATTGATTACCGATGTTTACAGACGAAACACCAAAGGCAACAAAGGACCAGGGGCTGCTTTCGGCTGTGACAACATGACAGTCATTGTATAGATATATTATTCTAATGGCCTTTCACTTACATCTTTTCGTTCGTTTGATCTTAGTACATCCATTTGATCATCCCTAACTTGGTTTAGAATATAGGTGAATTTAAATTAGCAGTCTTAATTCAGATAAATCTTGCCAAAGGCATATGTCTTCATTTGGAAAACGTGCGCCTTTCAATATATGCGTATACATGTACGTATTTAAGAACCTGCTGAGTGACATTTTAGGAAAACTGTAGTGTCCTTCACGACACAAAAAGGAGAAAAATGTTCTGCAATTTTGAATGATTCGAGACCCTACCATTAAAAAGGCTCCTTCTGGTAGTGGGGATACCCTTAAGGTACATCACTCCTTGATATTTGAGATAATGTTGTCTTGTGTATTGAAAGTCTTGGGCTAACAAGGAGTCGCCAGAGGCTTTTCATGTGAGATCCAGTTAAACGGGTGTATTTTTGTCGTGTTTTTCTAAATTCGTGCTCCGCGTCACTAAATCCGCGTGCACATGAAAGAAGGACAAAGTTATTGCTTTCTCCACTGAATCTATAAATAGTACTACGTCTCTAATGACCGCTGTTTCTTGCGTATTGATATTTATACACAGTCAAAGGCAGAATGACTCCGTAGGAGTTGGTAGAAAGATAGCAGAGTTTGTTCATCAAAGTGCTGCTTCGGGGATTTACTTCTGCTATAACACACGTATCATTTTCATGTCATAGCTTCTGGCGCTGACTAATATCGATATGACGAAATATGAGATGAGCAGGACATGCGTGTGTGACGTATTTGTATCTTTTGTGGAGAAGATTATTTTTGTTATTTTCAACAACTGACCTGAATTCAGATCACGTCTACTGATGATACTCATGGGAAAACACATTAGGACGTTGGATGTTAGGAACTCGACATCCTTTTTGCTGCTATCCAGCACTAGAGCCAAATAAGACGAATACGTTATTGTGTTTGCTGCTTTTGTCCCCAAGGACAGGAGCTACTAAACCGTTGCCAAGTCTCAAAGGCACGTGTCGTAAGAAATCATTGGCAGCCCGGCACGTTTCCCAATAACGTAATATATACATCAATATACTGATGAGATCATGACTACATTTCATTATAGTCTGACAGCTCAAATCTCGGAGGCAGTCTGTACGAACAAATAGTAGGTGAGACACAAAACGGTCCGCTAGCAGTCAATCATTTCAGAGCTTCCCCTATTGGATTCATGACATTTACAGCCAGAATGCGCAAATTATTTATAATAGCGTATGTTGTGGTGAATACGATATCCCGAACAGGCCGCAACGAGCTGAAATCTGATTCAGTTGAAGTACTCAGCCGCAGGAGTCATGGCGTTGAAACACTTAGAATTGCAAAGCTAAGACAGTGACATTTAACTTCTAAAAGGAGTACCTAACTCCTCTAATCCATTAAACTCATTGAGGCTGATAGTTCGCCCGTCATTTGGTATATATCAGGACAGACCTTAAACAGATGGTCAACAATTATCCATTTTTTAATGTTTTTCATATCCCTGCACACTCGTAATGATACTTGAAATAGCTTATTCTCAAAACATCGCTCGCAAGAATCATCTTAATGCAGTTTTCTCGTTTTATGGAGAAAGAAGGCTTACATGTATATATGAAGACTTCTAGAGATATCGATACGCTTAATTAACCCAAGCGCTATTACATGTATATGATAACACTCTTTTATAAGATAGAAGGGGTGTTGCCCGCTTTATCCTTATCGGTATCATGACTGTATCAGACAAGCCGCCTCATCAGCGGAGTTGGTAGCGCGTCAGTCTCATAAACTGAAGGCCGTGAGATCGATCCTCACACAAAGCACACTCCACGCCGCAGTTTTACTTTTAATCATTGTAACAATCTGTATTCACACCTTGGTTATTATGTAACATAATGCGTGCATTCAATGTCATTTTCTGACTTTCGAGCAAGGTGAACACAAGTGTGTGTTGTCGCTCCTATGTAAAAGTGGTATGCACGCATTTCCGTTTTTGGAGGTATTTTGGTGCAACCCGAGGGAACTTTGGTAGAGCATCTTGGTTGCGTGTCCAAAACACTCCACTCTCAGAACGAGGCTTATGCATTTTCCATTTAAAAGTTGACTTTACGGTACCAAGGTATTTTAGAATAGATGTTCTTGTGTATGCATAGTTTTCTTTGGATTATGGTGGCTTTTATATATTTTTAAAGCATGTTCAACTGGAAATATTGAATGTCCTTGTAAATCTTAGTGATATATTGAACATATTGAATGGTTCTGGCGAGTATAAGTGATACATGTATGTTGAACATGTTGGGATTCTCTTTTTGTACAGTAAAACATCATGGGTAACACACCATATGTTATTTTCTGCACTTACATATTACACACTCATTTTGCACGACTGACTTGCATGTGAATAATAGGCCTAGAAATGGTAAGTACATTTCGAAAAGCTTTTTGTCAATAGGAGTTCTCCTAACTCCTAATCGCTTTGTGTTGAAAAAAATGATGGAATTTACCAGACAACTCCAGATAATTAGACGAGACTTGTTAGAGTACTATTCGATGATAATCAATATTGCCTTCCCCCATACATGCTTGGTAACATTACATTGTACGAGTACTATTTGTACACATTTTGAATTGCCTGATGAATAGATATATAGCCAAATCGAAACATCTCACATTCAAGAAATCTATTAAATAATAATGATTGGGCAGGTTCCCCACCTGGCAGGAGGAAGATATACATTAAAAAAACAGTGTGACACAGATCTCCCAAAAACCTATATGACAGGGTCTTATAAGCTATGTGAGAGTTCCTGGTGTTTTCCCAGACCAAATACCATCTCAGGTCCTCAACCAAAGGTGGATCAATTTACTATTACTATGATGTACTCTGTATCATGTTACATGCTCCAGACGTGGAAAACCAGGTAATTGTTGAGTGGCTCAATATGATGTTACTACAGTCGAGGAAGAGACAAGTCATTCCTCCATCTCTTGCATAGGTCTATCACCTCTAATACAGACATAGTTACACGTTCAGATACAACGCATTTGAAGTGATTAAACCATCCAAGGTTTACCTGTACCCACCATTGACAAGATTAAGTTATCCAATATATAGACCCTAATAATATACAATAGCCGTAACCAAATTGATTTTAGCAGTCAATTTCGATTTTCTGAATACTAAGAGAAGTATTCAATTTCAAAACATGAGGAGAATGTATCAGTATACTCTATTTTCGCTTCAATCAAGTATTGACTAAATCTCCAATCTATACTGTACTTGCATCAATCTATAAGGTAACTGGATTGCTGATTGGCCACACTACTTTAGCCTAGTGTATGGATTGATTTTTACCCTAATGCTGGACCGGCGGTTAAAGGCAGTAGTCCTATATATATATAATAAACGGTTTGAAATATAATATGTATCGCTGTGAGCTAATAAAATTGAATAGAGCGTCTTGAGATCGAAAACATTTTGAGAGTTTGAAGAAGGAGGTGATTTTCACAACAATACATTCTGCCATTCCTCGTAAAAAAAACGTATGAAACACAAGTCGCGTAAACCATTACCACCGACATCCGCGTGAGGAGATCAGAACCTCCCTCCGTTAGAAATGCGTTTCGCATTTCGCCGGTTAGTTTGACGAAGCTTACAGCACATTACATTTAAATTATATTGTATGCTTATGAAGTCGGCAATGAATTGCGTTTACATGTTCATTACAAATTCTACAGGTATGACAATATCTCTGACGCGACATCGTGTTACAGGCAATGTTACAATAGCACACATCTAAAATGAGCTTCGTTCATGCCCATTAAGCAGCATGAAGTATGATGTATCGACTAATGACTTTGCTTTTCTCTCCATTGAGCTATACATTAAAGCATCGAGCATCATAATGAAAATGATATGTCAGTCACGGTATAACGAAATGAGCTTCGTTCGTGCCCATTATCGTGCAGTATTAAGTATAATGCACGGGCTAATGACTTTGCTTTTGTCTCCATTAAGCGATAAATTAACGCACTTAAAAAAATAAGATGGTGAAAATGACATTTTACGTGTATAGTCACGGTGTAACGAAGTATACATGGCCTACACTTAAATTCTAGATGAGAACACTACTTGAAAGAAAATTAGTTCCATCCGTGATTTATTATGGCACCAAAGAAAATATATTTCTTGATTTTGTTGAAATCAAAAAGGTTACATTCTTAAATGCTGCCAATTGAATGGCGGTTTGAGCAAGTACAAATATCTGAGGCATAGCTGTTCTATAAAAATTCTTATTTTCATCATTTCTTCAATTCGAAGACGCAAGACGGACTCACCTGATCAAACAATGAAACATGAAAAAAAACCTATTTTAATCAAAATGCTATTTTAAACTCACAATGTTCTCCTATTGATTTCAATTTTAATTAAATTCTCCGAGGGTAAGCGTTACTGTCAACGATGAACACTTTTTCCCACGGAAAATCGTTTTCACCAAGTAAAGACATTTCCGACCTACTTGCAAGTGAATTGCGCACGAGGTTTTTATCATGATCACTTTTTATAACATGGAATCGCGACTTCTCCGTTAAATCCAATACTTTCTGTAGAAAAATATTAGTGAGTGTTTCAATTGTTGATGAAAATCACTTGCTGCAACCTGCGCATAAGGTTAATGAATAAAATGTTTTTTGCAGTGTACTGTGCCAAAGACTATTAGTGTATACCGGCTACATCAAACACCGCCTTCTTTCTTACACGTCACAAAGAGCAGTCTTCTGATACTTGGAAGAACTGCACTCCCCCTTCGTGTACAACAATGCGAACTTGATACAATTGCACAGAGTTCTGTTCCCGATGAAGTAGCAATTTAGCATATTCAATATTGGCGAATACTATTTACACACTGTGTCGATGGCTCTTCAAGTTACATTCGCTCAATTAGCCACTTTCCATCTGTCAGTGACAGTTCTCGCGCATGTACATGTATGTTGAACATGACGACCAGTCATCAGTTGTTTCGCACTACTTTTTAAAAAAATCATGTGGATCGTACACCCACTTCGCTATTTTTATAACAACAGGGTACAGAAATAATGGTTGGAATGCAGAAATGAGATTCTTCGTCCTGCCAAGTAATTAATCGACAAAAGAACATTTTTGTTGGCTGTGAAAATGTTCCGTTTTCTTTTAACAACAAGAAGAAGAGTAACAGTGGTATCTCCGATACGCTATTCCAACTTGCCTATGCTAAATGCATGACTTAAGTGACAATACGAACTTCTTCTATACACTGTTGTAGACACGTGTACTGTATATAAGGCCGTGGTGGCATTGGAAACATCTCTAATATACGGTATAGCGTAGTGTATGTTTCCCAGCACAAATCTGCAAGACTGAGGACAGGTTACAGCATTTAGTTAAAGTTGATACATGTAACCACGCAATGTCACTGCGATTCAAGCAGAGCTTGTTGACAGTTAGATTTTCGCTTTCCCTTTTGTAAATAATCCATTGCATTATATTGTAAATGTCATTGAAAACGTCATGATAAAATCGAAAAACTTTGCTATTTATTTGCTATTTGCGATTTTCTTCAGTATGTTTGCGGGCGGATCTATAGTAAAAATCGGATATATTGACGGATATGGTGTTACCATAAAAAGATATTTCCGTGGATCGCTGTATTTTTCTAAATGTTTTATTGAAAAGAATGGGCGATAGCTGCAGTGATCTCGACTGACAGTTTAGTTTTGGTGTGGAGTCTATGCCAACAGTGAGTACCCATGTACATGCACAATATATATACATGTACCATCTACATGGCGTATTCCACTGTACTGAGTAACTGTTTGCAACCGGTTATAAGTGCAGTAGATCTGGACTTTATGAAAACCTGTTATGTGACTAAATTTACGAAAGTGCAGCAATCGATTGCAAAAGGTTAAAATCACAAGAATGTTAACAATACTAGAATAATGATGAGCATTGACAGCTGCGACTGATGAAAAGCTGTACCAATTCGCATCACTCGCAAAGGTTAAAACCACAAGAATTCAGACAATATCAGAATAGGCGATGAGTGTGAAACGCTGTCTCTCCTACGTTTAAATCATTCGATATCGGCCCATATCCTCCATGGGTTTCCAATGTTTGATCCCATACCATCGTAACCAGAGGCAATGTATTCAGCCCGGGTGCGTCGCGTGACAGACATGACAGAACTTACTCGTTGTATGTTTCCATACCTCCAGTTGTCTTTGCGCGGGAAGTTTGCATTATCCGAGCCGGAACCACAGGAAAGATCGTCAACGTATGTTAAGATAACACATCAGATCTCCCGGAGTTACGATCGCGTAAAATGATCAGGAAAATGTGAACGTTATCAAGCATAAGATAGGTCATGTAGCTGATCGACACTGTCATGCGATTACATGATTAACGTGCTTGTATACTAGAAAGCCAAGCTTAATAGTCAATGTTAACTGAGGCAATTAGAGAGAAATTAAAAATTTTAGAGAATTTAAAGACTGGATAATTAATTGCACGTTCGTATGCCTGACGTTGAGATTGTATACAGACATGTAATGAACAATTATTTGACGCAGTTCTGGTTGACATTGATATTGACTACCGTACTTAAGTTCCCCAATTTTCTTGGCCGTTTTATTTTCGCGGATCGCGCGAAAAATCTCAATTCGCGAAAATAAAAATTGCATGTAAATTCTATTGGAAAAACTGCCGGAAATTTCGTAATCTTATTTTTTCAAATAGTTTCGCGAAAATGCGCGAAAATTAAACGAAGGCGAAATTTTCTGCATACATACATGTACATGAACTTGTTAAGTAAAAAATATACATGTACAAATACTCGATATCAATGATCTCGATAATATACATGTACATTACATGTTTTGTAGCACTGTCAAACCTCTACTTCCAATCACACCCATTTTCCATCACACCTCTGTGGCTACCTATCCATAAAATGTACGGTTGCAGGTGCCTTTATGGATCGATACTACGTCTATGAAAAATATCTCATTTTCCTGATAAGGAAGATATCTATCGGCGATATTCATTGCCAACGGTTACGTTTTTGTTGTCCATTATGCAGTGTTGATTAATATGCTACATTGTTATGGATCCAGTACCTCTTGAACAGCCTGTTCATCGATGTCTACAATTACAACTCTGTATTCAACTCAATTACCATCTGAAAAAGCTGGTGGATAGCAAACATGGACATATGCAATTTTTACCTTAGTACAACCGGATAAATACAACTGCAGCTGAGTGTATACGATTAAAAAAATCCAGTATCCAGACAAAAAAAGATCTATCGGTGATATATTCATTGCCCGGGTTGTTGTGAACTGCAATAT
Organism: Lineus longissimus; assembly: GCF_910592395.1. Classification (NCBI taxonomy): domain Eukaryota; kingdom Metazoa; phylum Nemertea; class Pilidiophora; order Heteronemertea; family Lineidae; genus Lineus; species Lineus longissimus. Next base: position 24,879,413 of record NC_088309.1, on the reverse strand, counting down.
TATGTTGATTTATCTCTGCGCCCCAATTGCTGGCAGACTCGTCACGTGAGTTCAGCGTGATATTGTAGCTTGATTTTGATGACAGTATTTCAAATCTCATAACATTTCTCACATCGGGGACCGTGGCTGCCAGTGATGACGCATACAATGCGATTCAGAAAACCGACAGATAAAAAAATCAACTGCTGACTCGTTCATATAACAGTGTGATAGAGGAGATGGCTGTAAACATAAAAATTGAAACCGCTTGTGTTAATGCTCTTTCAGAGCATCAACGAAGCTTTGGTACATAAATGCATTCCCATCTTAAATTACATGGATTTTTCCGAATATCTAGCCGAGAACAATGTAAGGACTTGACCATTGCCAAGATTGCCAAAGGACACAACATGTGATCAAGAAATCCGTCTAAAACTGGGAATTTGAACAATCCGGTCAAAATCCTTGTGCTGGATAAACTTTAAACGTGTTGATAAGTGGTAGCCGGTACAGGTAATGTCTCTTTGAGCTTTCATCTGGCTATAAACATTACATAATGTTTTGCACTCCAGTTGATGAACTAATCTTAACACTGATATGTACTAAGATGTGCATTCGCAATAAAGAGTTTTTCTAATTACTGGATTTAAACATTACATAATTTTAACATTACGTAATTTTATGCTAAAGACAAATATCATCCTATAGGTTATGTTGGTGACACAAATATTTAAACATGTTTAGAGGAACGATGTCAGTGAAAGCCTGCAAACGAGAGACAGAATGCTCGGACTGTAATCGCTCAACATAGCCAGGTAATCATGATTAAAATTCGACTATCTCGGGTTCAACTAACTCTTAATTAAACTCGAGCACCGGATCAAAAGTCTCGTTCAGGGTGGTGACGGCAATGTTGATTAGAAGCGTATTCTCAAAGAGCCCTTAATGAATAGTCTACGATATACTCCCTTACAAATTAAAGAGTTCAACGCTCGATTACTCGGGTTGCAGGCTCGGCTATGATATCGAATATGCCATCAGAATGATAGCACGAGCAGGTCAGAGCAGTAACTTGACGTTTAAATAAGTAGAAGTGTCTCGAGTAAGTGATACAGGTGCGTCTTTAGTGTCTAGAAATTTGAAATGTAAAGCGTGAATGAGTTAGAAAATGATCCCGGCTGACATTCACTCGATTCAAAGCAAATCACGTCAAATGAATCAAGTGATCAACTGAGTTTCGGTTGTTGAATGTCATTGTTGCAAATGAAAACAAATTAATGCTTATCCAATTTGATTTATCCGATCGATTTCAATCACTTCACAGATCAATATCCTGATATGCATATTTTCACTGAAGTCGCGATGCACTTTTTTCGGTGAAGGTTGGGTGATGTCACCATCCACTTATTCTACACATCATTGTTTTAAGTCGGCGAGTAGTCCACCGACTTGTCTAGCTCACGTAGGAGTACCAGGAAACGACGGGCAGATCAGGTGGCGAAGGAAGGAAGCAAACCATACACTAAGCCAAAACCAGAATGATCTATTGTATATCAGTAACGCTCCTCAAGCCAGCTGAATTGAGGGACGAGGCTGATGGAATGATAGCTTTCGCCAACCTCAAAACCAAGTCCAAGTCTCCACTAAACAGCCTAAAGGACACACTGGACTCCACCAGTTACGAAAATCTGTAGGCAGAGGTAGGAAAGGAACCACCATCAGTGGTTCATGTACTTTTCGCATATGAATCAGATGAAAGTGTCTCCCGGGGACTTAATGAGGAAGGATTCAAAGATGATTAACGCTCCATGGGATTCAGAACGATCCTGCGTAATGAAGTACATGTATTGCTTTCTTTCCACAGCTTTACTTCTGGTAGTAGTTCTGTATAGCATTGGCTTCTTTTACTGTACTACGTATACCTAAGACTTCAGTCCGGAAATATTGTTGTGCCACCAGGACAGATATGTTACGCTTTGCGTCACTCAAACAATAATGTCGTGATGTTTTTGTAACTTGATTCGCAAGTGACAAAGACATCAGATACAGTGATAAAAATGTCCCTTCCTTAGAAAAGGCGTGCGAGATAAATGTCATCCAGGTACCTCAAAGCAAGCTAGAACATCGGAAAAACAACTTTTACCTCTCTGGGAACACTGTTTGTCATGGGAAAGTATGCCCTTCCAAAATACCCACCTATGCAATGTACCTGTATATATATTGTGACAACAAGAATTCAGCCGTCCCTCAGCAGCCAATAGTTACACGCTTTTGATGCTTGCCAAGATGAAAATTGGCTGTTGAGGACGAAGAGGGCTCAGACCACAGTGATGGCTGCCACTGAGGGCACTAATATCCAGTGCATTGGCAGTGAAAGCACTGGCACAGAGGGTCATACCAGTATTAGTGTGATATCTCGTTAATATCTTATAGTATTGACAATTTTAAGGCCGTGTGACGAGGGTAGAGTACATGTACAAATGTATGTCAAAGATTTCGCCCAATGGAAGAGACATAAATCTCTCTGATGTGGTCTCGCTTCATCGCTTCTTGTTGACAAGAATGAAAACGATGTGGAGAAACGCCATGCTCATCTCCCTGCAACCTGCTCCCTGGCCTGTCTGCCAATCAAAAGAGAAATCGAGGGGAAACCGAGGAAAATATTCTTCTATCACGACATCAATCGGTGACCTAGGGCCTGGGGTCCTTAGAAATACTCGTCAGCATGTTCGTGTAACCACCTGCACTGCTCCCAGTCAGTTATTCTCTTATAACCGAATAGATGGACCTTGGGCTGTGTTTTTCATACCAATACTATTATTATCATTCATCTGACATTTAATCTCCCGTGCACCAGATCGAAAGATTGCAAGTCGGAATATGATGCTGTCACTTGCGGAAATGGTTACGATTAGTCAAGAGATTTGCCAGAAGGCGAGGGCAAGGTACTGTATATGTACGTGTTTATGAATGAGATGGCATGACATGACATGTAATAGCATATCATTGCCATGTCAATGTGTACAGCATATGGAGATTAATGAATGACATTGTTCTGTTTCTCAGCGCCACCACCCCTCACTAACCACCTCAAATTCCACCCCATGATTGAGTCTACATGAATAAACTCTTTAATATTTGAATGGGGAATATGAACCAATTATTACCAAACATGTGGGAATTCGTACTTGTGAAGAGATCATGAAAAAACTGATAACTATTGGACAATCCAAATCGGCCATAACTTGAGGGCTGATACTGTAATCTGTCAAGTGAGTATATTGGGATCGGCGTATTATTTTTACGATCACGTGTGTCATGAACAAAAATAAACATTCATATAACAACTTGATAGCCAACAATGAGTCGCCTACAACAGGTATTGATCAAAACACTTTAGGTTGCACCAAATACAGTATATGTGATCCATACCTTTGTCTAATTCCACTCTTACATGAGACTTTGATATTTTGAAATAACTTTATCAAACATTTATCGAATCGATTTCTGGCGCAAGATCTAAGCGTAAACCACTGTAAAATTCATTCGATTTAAAAAATGTCTTTACCGAATACGTTTTTGGGCCTAACAGTTTATAAAGCCCGCTAGATACATGACAGTGGCGTCTATTTTTAGCTTAATTTTACCGGAGATGATGGAAATGAATAACATCGTTCATCCAAGCGTCCCACTATATCTCCGAGCTATCAGATATGACCTTTTCTAACCCATCCCCAATTTACGGATTACATCCGCAATTCCGGCTTAGACTCAGTTGCATCTACAATGTACTTGTAACCCTTATTGATAAAAAGCTCTAAATTACAAGCTCGTAAAGATGCTATCTTTGCCACCCCTCAATATATCAACAACGAGAGTACATTGTATTATCAAAAAGTACTTCCATTCGATGAAATGAGGTTTGTTACATTGTGATTCTCTTAATAATACCCAGTGAAAGTAGTTTAGGAGATACCTTAACGTGTGGCAAGGTTACCCTTATGTGGCAAAATTAGCAATACGTGTAGCTTACGGTAAGTGAACGTTAAAACTGTACTAATCTTTCGACGAAAAATAGATTAACTTTGTCACCATTGCATGGGGAGGGTGAGACGACGATATCCGAACAGCGTAAATGTACAAGCAAATAGTTTTAGCTTATCGACTGTGGGTCTGGCATTGTCGTCATAAAACACATGGATAACTAAGACATCGTCCTAGTCAATTTTATTACGAATATCACTGGTACATATGGCACTGATTGTTTCGTTGCTAATGCATCTTGTTATCGCGAAAAACGTCAAAAATGTACCGATTAATATGTGTTGATACAATCTTTAACCAAAATAAGCATATTCTGCGAGAAAGACAGTACCTTCTTAAGAAAATAATTGGCGACAAAGAAAGTGGCAAAGACCTACCTTGTAAACCAATAAATAAGAGACACCTCAGTTATCCATGAGAAACAGTCCTTTCGATATAGATGTGAAATACTCCTGACAAAACTGATGTCTTTATCTTTAATCTTTAGTATTCCATTCGGGGAAGACCCAACTGAAGATATCTCTTTGCCAAACTGTGGATCCCGAAATACTTAACAGCAACCAATGACAATTACTTAGTCCGTAACACGAGTCTGACCAATTAGTACTCCAAAGCGGTATAAGTATCTAACAGTTATAGTAACTGTTCGCCTGACGATTGCCATGGGCAGTATCAATTTAACGCCATTACCTTATGTCACTTGCCTGTCCTTGCCCGTCGCTGCATCAACTGCGCTCACTATTGATTCGTTGTTTCACTGGAGGCGTCAGGGGATGGAACGGAATATTCCATTCGTCGCTGAATCCTGAAAGAGACAATGCAGAAACATTTTGCTTGTAATGTGACAGCGTATGTTGAGAAGTTATAAAGAAGTATAAAGAATTGCTTTTAGGGTCATGGAGACGCCTTCCGGATGTGACATATGCCAATGCGTATTTCATCTCACTCTTTGATATTTTCTTGCTTTAAATGGATAAAGGAATTCACATGAAAACTACTCCGCAAGTCTGCTGAGATGCCGTTGGTTGTTAAGTTGATGAAATATGAAGACATGTAGCTTTGGCTACGCCTACCGGTTGTGACATGTGCCAAGGCGTATTTTATCTCAATCGTTGTTATTTTCTTATTAGATGAATAAAGGAAATGCAATCTACTCAGCTGGTCTGCTTTAGGGGTGGATTAAGCACCCCCCCCCCTTACGGTGTCCATAACTTTGAAAGTTTGCGACACTGTTCTAGCAAAAAGGTTCAAAAGATTTTGCCCGACTTGGAGACATTTTTTTTAAACGATCATCGACCTCTTTGATGGCGTAAGGAGGTGAACCAGGAACAAACTCATCGGGTCTCTGTCACGCGTATGACATGAATCCCTCATCCTGCATCCATGCTTACCGATCTGTGCGGTCAGTTGTGTTTTTTGTGTCTCATGCGTTTTGAAGGTATTTCGGTTCACAGACAGCTAATTACTTTTTACTCATCAATGCATTATTTAATTTCGCGGCTGAGTTGCCAACTGGGTAACCATATTTTGACAGGGCAAACTTCTATCTGCAAAAAGCCATTGACGCGCAAAATACTGGTGAACAATCACTCATTGGTTCGTTTCGTGAGATCCTTTTTTTTGTTGCGAGTGTAAGGGTTTATGTATTTAAGCTTTTTCTTCAGAGCATGAGCAGCGCGTCAGTCTCATAATCTGAAGGTCGTGAGTTCGATCCTCACACGGGGCATTTGCTACGGCGGCTACCTTTTTTCGCCAATTGTTTTGTTCTCTTTGTATCATCTGAAAAAGTCAGTGTGGCCAGGCTAGAACCTACTAACTTTTTTTGTTTTCAAAGTTTCCCCCGCCTTTGTAAAACTCTAAACCACAGCTCCCATATATTTTCGATTGTCTCCCGTTGACGCGCGTATATGGACCTTTAAAAGGAAAAGTCGATAACGAACAATGTCGCCAGGCTATTTCTAAACATCAAAAGGTTGAGCGCGGAAAGAGATAACGTATGGTTACCGGTTACAGGCTTGATGGTAATACATGTATGTATACATGTAGATTTTGCAGCCAAAGCTTCTCTTGAAGCGGAATGAAGGATGGGTATCGGGAATACCGAGTCCGTCTTTGAGGTAAACCTTGATCTTCGAGAGATAAACCTTACCGTACCAAGCCTTCTAGCAGACCAAAATAACTAAGGTGAAACATACATTTGTTGGGATTCCACAGAAGAAGAATATAATACGGTACACTGATACCGATATTCTAAACTCCCAGGCGCATTCCCTCCGTCGCCTCTGCATATACATGTACATGTTGTCTGAAAGCTGAGCAATGTCAAAATATTTATGGTCAATTTGTCATCCCAATAGCGTTGTGGTTCAGGCATCCGCCTCGTGAAAGGGAGGTCAAATGTTCGAACCACGCTAGTTCAGGCGTCCGCCTCGTGCAGCTCTTTCCGATGTGGCTGCTTGGTTTCCCCCGTCTAGTTACCCACACTGCTCGCCTAGCGCCCAGCCTGGGACTAGAGAATGAAAGTGACGACGAGAGTCTCATAACTCAAATCTGGGTAGCGGTGAGTAGCACGAGTATTTATATCAGATTTTGTAATAATGATGATGTTGCCTATGAAGAGCCCCCAGCAATCCATCTCTCTGACCCACGCACAGTGTTTAACCGGCTGAACCTGATGGCAATGTCATAGAGTTATAACCGTAAGTGATGGGGAAGTCGTACTTTGATGAATGCTCGATTGCTCAATCATTTCAAAATGACTTTACCAGATAATGCGCAGCTATATTTTCGGTTTGAGCATATTGCACACTGACAACACAAGACTAGATGGGTGTCTTTCCTAAACTAATGGTGCATTATTCGCCGTGAACAGGCGGAAGCAAGGAAATCATTAAAAAGCACTTCATTATTTCGACTGGGGTGACCTTGGTTGTTCGTGTTAATTTGTGTGCAGGTATTTATTGCACACCTCAATATCACATCACCTTAAACAGCATGGATGATCCAAATTGGACTCCAAATGTCCCTCATACTACTAGGGGCACGTGCTCAGGCAAAGAAGCCAATATCTGCGGGGCCTTGTTACCATTTCACGTCAAATACATGTACCACCAGCAGATCAGGAAGAAAGTGTCAGACTCAACAGGTGTTCGAAATGCAGTTGTCTTAATACTTGAAATCAATACTCTTTAGCTGATACGACGTGTATGGTGTCGTTTTGGTGAACTGTCTTAAACGGAGTTTTTTTTCGAGCGTTAGAGGTATTGTGAAGAGATGGCTGATAAGGCTTATAAAGATTGATGGAAGCATGTCACAATTGTCGAGTAGGCTAGGATATAAATGGAGAGGTTGTGATAGCATGTCAAGTACTATTGATCACAAGATAACTTAGTGTAGTGAGCGGTACAATGCAGGCTACTTGGCAGAATGGCTACAAAACAAGGAAGCTCGCGATCATTATTGAACATTTTGCACCGGCGTTTTAAGAATATGGCCGTCTCCTTTCAGACTTGTTATTGATATAACCAACCCTATCATTCCTGACTTAACGGATGTATACCCAGCCATCACCTTCCTGACTTGCCATTGCGACCCCAGTAACGGATAGGTGACCAACCGTCTCCTTGTAGATCTTGGGACCTCGCAAATGGATGGATAACCAGCCGTCAACATTTATAAATACCACCGATTGCTTCGTATAAAAGGGCAAAAAAACGTCATGTACTGCTCATGTGCAATGCGATGCATTGCGGGATGCCGTACGGTGTGAACACAGTAGTGTTCGATCATGGATGATATTGCTTGCCAGTTGCACTTTGAGTCATCCCTTCACCTTCCTGGCCTGTCATCGTCAATGACCTTAGTTACAGGATACTTCCTGCTTAATTTTATGCAATAATAACAAACAATACTCATATGACCGAAATGTGTTTCTATGCTGCGAAACATGCGGACTACTCAGCCATTCTCAACTTCCGGTCACTATCATGGCAGGAAATTGCTGACCGTAGACGTTATACAGCAGCGCTCATCCCCTGGCCTTGTGATAATCAGGGACGTGTGATCATCAAGTTTTCCATTGAGAGAAGGGGGATAGTTTCAACAGGACTTTTGAAATCTTTTTAAACACAAACCGTTTTGAAATTGTTAATGCTTTAGGTAAATTGGTCTGTTTTTATACATCAACATGTAAAGTGCCGCTGATAATTTAATTTGAGGCGGTAATATACAAATTATTTCAATATCATTTTTGTTGATGTCATTACTTGCGAATATGAGCATTTTCGTTTTCAGGTGTTGTATAACAAAAATAATGATGAGTTAGTTTATCGAAATTCGTACATAAATATTCGATATACACATACTCCTTCATGTATAGAAGGGCGTCCGGACTCGTGAAATTAGATAAAACGACGAGTCTCGTACTAATTCTTTTATGGCCATTTGTCACCAGAATATAACCGAGTAGAAAACACTTTGCTCGGAGACTGATAGGTTATTGCCTAATGGTTTGTTGATTAATACACTTAGCTTGATTTGATTCCAATATTGTGTAAATCAATTGAAGCTAATTGGTTTACTTTGCCGGCTTATTTTAGATCTGCAGCTCAAAACGCTCAAAAGGGTATATGTATCACAAAAGCATAATGTGTCAATTTTACTCAAAATGGCAAAACAGGCAACCCCTCCTTTCCCATCAGCGCATGGCCTTTTTGTCTTCTAAAGTATTTTCTAGAATATCCTCTTTGTCATCAGATATCTTAATGAAAATTTAAAACAGACCTAACCGTGACGGGCGAATATTACGGGGAAAGCTGCTGTACGTGTGGGCGCGCAACAGAATCTGGCGATTATTTTTAAAGTTGTTTTCCTCGGAAACCAGCCCGTGTTCTTCCATTCCGTCTTGACTGTACTCTCAACCCACAAGGAAGGGACGGTCACCCCACACACCCCTACGCCCCCCCCCCCCCATTTATAGTGCGTGTGTTAATATTACAAGAACCGCGACGGTCTCGTGTGTTGCATTCTATCTTTGTGATTAATTCGCGGACGGAAAATGGATGATAGCAGAATCCACAGGCGGATTTAGGAAGGAATCAATCACAGCTGTTATGAAACTTTAACGACGAACCATTCTATTTAAAACAAAATATTCCACAAGTTGATTTAATTCTTAATTCTTAATTCTTTGACTGTCTCTTTAAAAGAGTGACAAAGCATCGGCGGCCACTTTGATGTGCACATAAACTTTGATGTTGTAAACAAATTGATTAATAATTCGTACCCTGTTTGATGATCATAGTAGTAAACTGCATCCTATGCAAGGACACAGCATAATTTAATCCTTTCCAAGCAATTAAAATGCAATCATGCACCAAAAGCAATTTTATGAGCAATTTGCAAATATTCCTTTACGAAAGTAGTCCCGGATGAAAATTCTCCAACGTGGCTGTTGTAACTGCCCGTCTACCAGGTTTTATTTGCTGATGAGCTAGTTGTTGATGTCATCCCAGAACACATGAAAGGTCGAAACAGTCTTTTACTGACAGGCACTGCTCTTCACATGCATTACACTATTCTGTGAAATGACATTTCATGTTCAGACAATGGCTGTCTCCCGCGAACAGTTAGCCAGTTTCCATCCGTCAGAGATGTCGTCTTTGATCAACGATTTGCATACCGGGGGATCTAATATTGAAGCGAGTTGATGCGACTCCTGTCTATCTGGCTTCCGCAATAACAAGTCAAGCCAATTGTTTGGCCACAGAGCTGTCAGTTGCCAGACGGTACCTACAGGTTGAGGGCCTCTTGTTGGTCTACCGAGCTTCATGCCGCACAGGTGGCCATGATGGTTTAATAACGATAACCCACATACATACAGAGCGTTCTCCATTAGTTTAATTTAAAGCGCTTGAAATCATGTTTTTAAATTTCCCTTGGAAGTTCCTTGCTTTATCACTTCGCCACGTGCCTATTGATATACATTGCACTCTGCTAAAAGTCGTCATCGGACTGAAAACATGTTTCGTCGTCCTTATTACATGCCAATGGAGGTGATTTTAGGCAAAATAAACTCATACTTGCTTCTTGTTTATAATCCTTTAAATTTGTTATTGGATGTAATCACCACGTTTAAAAGCTGAAGGAGTTCTTTGGGTCAGAATAAACCTTCCGTATTTGGGTAGATCACGACACATCCTGATATCAATGGCTTTTTCGCCCCTACATGTACGTCATACGAGAGGGTAGTGTATTGAAAAGATTATATACGTGGGTCAGCACGATCGTCAAGAGAGATACTTAGCAAATAAGTATGATGACGTCACAATTATCTCAGGCAATCAGATACCAAGCATCGATGCTTGCCACAAGATTACGAAGAACAAATCAACCTACATGTAAATATACATGTACATGTAAACGCCAATCCCACTGAATCTATGTTCATAATGATACTCATCAGCGGGAACTTACATTGTACCATACATCTTATGATGCAGGAACCTTAGATTTGCCAGGCGTTGTCATGTAACCAGATAATCGAGATCATCTATCAAAGCCATATGAAGTCAACATTGTCCAAGAATAGATAATTGATCAGCTCTGCGTTACTCCATCGTTTTGAAGAATACGTTCTTTGGTCGTGATGGTAGGAAAATGAGCACAGTAAGCTTGTTTTCTATAAGGAAGCCTCTGAGGGTTATTGACAATATTTTTACCAGCTGCAGTTTGAATGTTGTACTGGATATAGTCCATGAGAGAAAGCATCTACAGAACAAACGCTGCCGGTGTGTAAATGATGAAACGAAAAGCTCAACATTTAACAACTGCTTGAGATACATGTAACAACTGACCTTCTCATCAAAAGCCACCTGGGGAGTCCCTAATTCAGTCGTTAACTCGCGCGAAAAGTGGTTGCCAGACGTATAGTCGAGAAGGCTCTCCCATGGGAGATGCTAACGATCATCGGCGAATATACATGAGTTGGCGCCTAAAGTGCGGTATATGCAATAAGCGAATAGGAAGGACTTTGTCGTACCTAAACGGTTACGTAAGAATAGCCACTGCGTTTTACATTCTACGTCTCCTCTTCGCCCGACAAGATCTTTCCGAAAAGCTTGCCGAGAATCCGGTAGGCCTTCCCGCCTGCCGAGTCCTGACCTATCCTGCGAAAGGAGAAGGTTCTCAACAATGCTACTGTGTTTTTGGCGTCTCCAACAAGATATACCACGGGTTCGTCATATGGCTAGCAAAAATTAAAAAGTGTCCGTGCACTGAGTATGTTCGTCGTACTGCAGAACAACCGGTTGGTTAATTTCCCGGAAGATTTAGTGCATATGATGTCATATTGTCAAAGTAACACAGGATTCGAAAGTAAACTTACCAATGAGTTCACAGTTTTATAGCTGTTATCTTGTGATGTTCGCATTTCAGCCATTCAGCCTATAGCCCCATCCAGGGCAGGTTGCCTGGCAAGTTGGCCAGCCTTGTGCTCTTGTCTAATTCCCCAGTCTCTACTTAAGTCAACCGTCTATGATAGCTCATCCGAATACCAAAGAGCAAGTACATGTAGATTGCGCTAACTTTGAAGTAATAGAGAATGCTCGTAATGTGGTCGAAGTGAGCGAGGAATATGCATCTGGATCGGGACAAAGGTTTTGGATCGACTCCACCGACCCGGACTCCCAGAAACGAATGTGTTGAAGTTACGGACGGAGTACCTCTGGTGTTATAGAATGAGCATCATTAGCATTGTGCTGTACAGAAATCTCCGTATATCACCTATAAAATGCACGATAAAGGAAAGGGGTTTCAATATATCGTAACGACATGTTGTGTTCGTTAAAAGTACAATTCGGAGATTCGACCGCCGGGATTAAACAGCCGTTTTCAATACCATTCTGTTCAAAGATTGTTGTTGATGCCTGACCTACGACAGCGAGAGTGAGATCATGATTCCAAACAATGTCTCCTCGCCCAAATGATCAATATTACTAGCAGTATATCATAACTGCCGATATTACATGGCCGGCTGCACCAGTATAATTACTAAAGGTAATCAACTAATGAAATAATGGCCCGGCACGTATGCTCCATTCGGAAGCCAGGACCTGCGGGGGCGATGGACTCGAAATCCAATGACGTCTCCCGCGCGTAGGTGCAAACCCTGCTCGCAGCGATAGCTTTTTGAATATGTTCAGGTGTAGTAACATGTCGTTCCTCACTTCGTCTTTGGCATTCAAACAAGGTCCCTAGTTGTGATCATTTTGATAGACAAGAAGACTATGGCTGTACTTGAATTTCTCCTGGCCGCTCCATGATTTTCTTTTCGCATTCAACATTCCCCTCTCCAGACCGTTGACACTGTTGATTGTAAGCATGTCTACGTGCAGTGGTTCATAATTGAATACTAAGAGATCTGGAAGGCTCATTTTGGTAATATCCGGTGTTCGTACACCTTTCTCCTCCAGCGTGTATGGTGTTTCCGGCCGGGTGGTCCATGTCATTACATGGTTCGGAGACCAAGGTCGCAACCCACAAGGAAAGATCATTTTTCTTCATCAGTGAGTTGATATAATGAGGTTGGGGATGGAGAACCAATTTCGATACTGATCATACAGGGCAACCTGCTGGATCCCAAGGTAATTGGCCGGTTGCTAACGAATTTTCAGAATCATGGTGGGAACACGATCATCGGCAAAATACGCCCAAGAGAGAAGGAGGCAAATATTTACAGTGGTCGACATGACTATTTACTTTTTTTTTCACGTGTATGAAGTACACAACGGTATTCGCTAGATTGGGGATTTCGATTAAATTATTGGGAAAATGATTAAAGTTTCCGAAGTTTCGTTACAAGGCAGATGCTTACAGAATGACAGATGTTAATGGGCGAACGACTAACTGAAATGAAAGGGCAAATGTCCTCCACGGAATTCGCTCAACGGTACATTGGTATTAGATTCTGTATCAGGCAACAATCTGTATCATAACAGGAAAAGTTTATTTCCGATAGTCCTGTTATACATGACGTGTCTGTTTTAATGTGCCGTTTTATTGGAAAAACATATCGACAATATTCTGTTTTCATCTCGAATACCTTTATTCACTGGTGTGTACGGTAACGAAACTCTCCCATTAATCACGCGTCAATCATTTTATGTCACCCATCACACGCAATTGCCCACAAAGTCAAAATACTCAATGAAAATGACTGCAGCTGAATGATGCAGTCTTTTTTCTATCAGAGCGGTTTCTTCATGCTAAGCCAATTAGGAGACGGCTGCGGTGAATTGGCGATTGTGTCAGAATGGTTTTCTTCATGGTAAACCCATGGGCTGCACAGTGTTGGGTTGTGGTGGTTTGGCCCTGCAGTGTTAGGGTTGCAAATATCATTGGTTGTGATATTCTTGTTCCAGGTGTTCTAACAGGCTACGTTCAACCAGTAGTTGTTCAAGCCGGGGGCATTTGCGGATTCTAACACGACATCGGGGTAGTTCAGTTTGCGACAAGTTTGACAACCATCTATTTAACTGCAGTATCTCTGCGTTCTTGGTAAATTGGATTGAAGTGCATGGTATGATATGCAGCTTTCAATGCGGTTCATAAACGCTCATGTTCTGTGTTCACCACTAACGTACATCTTGACACTGTTACCAAGTTGGGGATAGAACTCCATCAATATTGGTAAGATGCCATAATGTCGAATTGATAAGAACAATTCTTTCTACCAATCGAATCGATAATAAAACTATTGTCAAACACGTCCACGCGCGTAAGTACACCACGATGTCACGCTCAACCCAACACCATAACCTCGTATTAGTCACACGTTCATTGTCATTGTCATTTTTAGAAACAACTCATTTCCTGAGGACGATTATGAGAAGCCGTATACTTTCCATTAATAGCAGAATATGGCTTCTTCTAGCCGATATCGGATCATGAGTATCTAACAAGACTAAGAGCTTTCTATGTTTTCTTTCGATAAACCAATTTAGGAGCCATTATCCGTGAGACTATTAAACCGATACGTGTGTAGGGACTATTTGGATGCTTCTGTACATACATGTATTCTTACCTGTAGCCCTATTTGCCAATCCAGGTGGATCAGATTTTCGTAAAAATTCACTTTCATCCAACGTGAACGTAAATGTGGGTTAAACTTTTCATCACAACAACAAGTACATGACAATGACGTCAGAGGACCCATGCGCGCATCCATGACGATGACAAAATGAACACACGAAGGATCAATAGCAACCCATCCAGAAGGTAAATGATAATCTCGTGAGTACCGCGAAAAACCACGAGCCGCATGACAAACCCAGACTTCCACCGGAGTCGAGCAACATCAAACTGAAATCGCATTCAAAGCCCAATCGATCTCAAATTGAAAGTAACGAAACGACGGAAATTGGCCGTCCTTTCATGTCCCGTCTGCGTCTTCAAGTACGAGTCGAATCGGGAAAGGAAAACATCGGTTTGTATTTTTCTCTTTGATATAGTCTGGGTTTGCGGGCAAACTTTGCGAGACAGTATGCTGTTCAGCGGTATCATTAGATGGAATAGCTACCCCGGGGTTTGCTCTGGGTGGCTGATGATCACTGTTGATAGAACTGTTGATTCCTTCTCCAAGCAAATTCATTAAATATAAACCAGCTTTTGAAGTTAACTCCCAGCTTTTGAAGCTAAGCTGTTTTCCTCTTGTTTTCACAATGATTTTTTATTATTTTTTCAGTGCAGCAGCCTTCGACGCTGGAAAATCCACGCTCTGCAGCGTAATTTGATTTACCTAAAGAGTATTGACACGAATGTTCATGTAAGTGCTTGGTCACGGTGTTAACATGACCGAAATAAAAAGTTAAACTGAAATTACATGTAATGCGTCTACAGCGTCACGGACCCAATTTTTTCGCCACTTAATTTTCGCGATTCGCGAAAATTTCTGAAAAAAAAGAGTTTAATTTTGGCATCGTTCGTCTACAAACTGGAATAGACAACGGCGTAAATCAGGCTTCAAACCAAAATGCGTTTTATTCAGCAATAATTAAATAAAACCGTTTCAGAAAAGCAATACTACGTCTCAAATGTGTACATAGCGTGCGAATCGCACATTAATTGGTCTCTAGTCCTTAAAAAGGCGATTTCGAAGAGCTTTGTCTGATTATTTGATGGCCTTGGATACCTTCTGCCGTATCAGTGACTGACTTAATGCTTTTTGCCCTTTGTCACATGATCGTTAGGAGCGAGACGAGCGAAGCATTGCGTGCGAAGCGAGCCGTCTGATGGTCCAACCAGACAGTATTAAGATCATTTGGGAATTTTATAAGCAGTATCAGACATGTCAGAGTTGCCAATTAGAAACAGACAGCCGAGGAACCGATTTTAATGTTATAAATTGCAATATCATTGGGGCAAGTCTTCTGTACCATTAACACATCTGGTCTTCATGGTGAATGATTTAGGGGCCCTATTAGTGAGCTTTCTGATATATTTCCGACACTCAGGAATCGCATTTGCAATGTACATGTGTATTGGTGGCGTTATCAGGTTTGGTCAGGTTGGTTTGAGGCAAATCTTCCTGCATGTTCTCAGGGCATATTTGGGGCTAGTTTTATGTAATAGATTAACGAGTCAGTGGCATTTGTCTGACTTTTGTTTCTTTCAACGATACCTTAGACCTCTCGATCTACGGCAGTGATCCCGTCTGAAGTCAAAGGCCAACATGTACCACTTCTTGGCGAAACGATCTATTTTCAGAGGGGAAATGAAAATGGTTCTTCCGAGATCTCCGATACGCGAAATGTCGAACAACAACATATGTATATATTTGTATACACGTCATGTATCTGGTTAAATAATTGATCCGATGAAATGCAATTACTTCTCCCAGCCTTTTCTTGTGGTTTCATGAATGATAAAACTCAATGTCGAGATCATTATTAGTCCCCTAATAACAACTATCTTTCACCATTGACTGGATACATATAAACACTGTCCAGCAACCGTTTCAGAAATAGTTAGTTCGAAAAAAAGATATCGGAAAATCTTTTACATGCAATAATTAGGTTTGATCGATCGTGGCAAATGTTGCTCAAAATGATGTGAATGTAGGTTATGGCTATTCAAGAAAGGGCAAAGAAATATCAAAGCGATGGCACACCGGCGTACATATTTGTTCAGATCATGTGTAGAAGGTAACCTGTATTATACACCTGATGTTTGATTCAGCAGTACTTTGGCAATGATTTCCGCTAATTGCGACATCGTCAGCTACATACATGGTATATATAAGACTTTTAGAAAGTTCTCTAACATGCTAGATGTAGATTCTCTTTATCATAATCCTGGCATAAAACTAGTCTTAAAACTCTTTTAACAACAAAGCCTTCCAAAGGCAGTAACTTTTTGTAACAAGATATGAGCGCAGCAAACCCTATGTCAGTGGGCGAGTAAAGAAAAAGGCTGAGCTGCTTGTATAAACACAACGTACGTTAGAGTTGCATATACAGGGTGTATTGAAAAGAATGATACACATTGAAAATCAGTTTTTGCGGCACCTGGTAAGTCAGGTGCAAGGTTTCGACCAAGTCACCTTCAATTTGAAGCTGATTCTAAAAAGCCATTACATGTACATCTACATTGTATAATCTTATCAAGCAGACAACGGCACTTAAAGAGAGATTGAAGATGCATTGTTCATCACAGCGCATTGTGCACCTACATGCATTTCCAGACTTGTCAAAGTTGCAAATGTGTTTTTGGTACATTTGCATCAAAACAGGGATAGAGTCTGAAGAAAAAGATAACAACGCAAGTAATTTTTTTCTCTTCTCGGTATAATGCTTTAGCCGAAAGCCTGCTCATATTATTTTCCAGCCGTTCTTGTGAGATGAAGTAGAGCATTTATTTTGATACACCCTGTAAAAAACGTATAACTGATATGTATCAATATGATCATGTTCGTAATGGCAAAATGTCATTCCTGTCATCTGATATGATAAAGATTTTTGACAGTTTTGTTTGATGTGATTCGAGAATTACGGGAGTGCATGCGCAGTAAGAAGTGAGATTTGTCCCGAGAAGTATCGCACGAGGCAGTTTTTAACAGTGTTTGAAGATTCCTTTCCTGCAAAGTAGGTATTTTTGGATAGTCTGGACTTGAAGTTTCAGATGGATGATATAACATTTTGTTTAAAATGCTCTGTATCGTCTGTGTGAAATCATCAAAAATCAAGTGGCATTGCCTCGTGAGGTTGACTGTAGCTATCCGAGTCTATTTGATCGAGTGCAACGTCCACACCTGCCATTATACTTTACCCACCTCTACACTTGAAAAGATTCCCGCAAATTGCTCACCTTTGGCCGATTCAGTGTTGACTTCCTTTTACCTTCAGGTGCCTCAAACCAATAAGATTTTTAAACACGACGTTGAATACTGACGCCTTTGGGTTTATTAAACGTTCTCTGGCACAGTTCTATCAACTAGACATCTCAAAGTGAGTGTCAAATCACGACTTGCTATGGCGTTTGATTATTTTCATGGTCAGTGGTTAGATCAATCTGCTTTTCGCGTGCTATGTACAATCACAACTTTCGTAGGTTTTTATGGCATACACATGACAAACGTGTCGATGAATTGATGAAAGAAATCGTTGCTTATACAATAACCTTCTCAGTGAGTGTTTATCTCATTTGTCTACAAATCAATACTTGTCTACGTACATAATTGCAAAAAAGAAATACATACTAGTCTTTTCTTTTCTTATCAATGTTTGATAACGGTGAGCCCTGACCACTAATTAGCAAAGAGCCTGCTTACTGAATAGGCGTACGTTATTGGCTATTTTTATATTTAGCTGCCCTTGAAGGATAAGAGTCCAAGAAACACCGTTCCATCTAATATATCATTTTGTGTAATTAGCCTTATATTAGACACCAACGGTGATGCATGTACTCACATTACATGTATGTGTAAAATCCAAATATATCTTTGACCGTCTTACTCTACGCGGTCATAGAATTTATGGAAAAAGTACAGCCTCTGACATTTAGGAGTCTGATGACGTTGGTGGTTCAATACCCTGTAACTCGACGAGTGGATTTTCTTTGCATCTTTGTAAATACTTTGTTTTGGACGTCACAACCTTGTATTCCAAATAACATAGTTCGATGCCAGTACCGCGACTTTTCTTCAAAAGCCGGACACGTAATCGGTGTAACATTCTTCATTTTGAATTGTCGGAGGGTATGCCACAATATACATGTATGTACATTTGTAATAAGATCGCCTCCCGACTGCCCCTGGTCGATTAAAATGGTGACCCCTTAGACATAACGGTGATAATTCCAGTAAATATTCGGATATGTCTACGGTATTTCGTCCTGTTTCTGCTTAATAAGGTAAATGACCTTTGGTATTCCAATATTGACATTCTGTTAAATTGAATTCGATGGTCACAATTGTGAGAAAAATCGATTTCATAATAACATTTCATAATTGATGGCAGTCAATTTGTTCCTTGTCGACATATTATCTCGTGGTAAATAACATTCTCGGGGAAGTTTATTAACATTTCAATAATATGCTACGGTGTGGGCAGGAGTACCAGATCTTTAGATTTTAATTTGTTAGAATTCGTATTGGTGACAATGATTATTGATATTCATGTACATGTACGAGGAATTATGTTTTTTGTGAGAAAGTGTTATCGAATTGGATCAATTCTTATATGCAGATACATATAACAACGCAAACCAGGATGAAGTTAAAGTTTGCTAGTGTAATAATTCTAACTGATTTACATGTATACATCCAACTTGAACCTGACCTTTACGCCGAAACCAAATTGAACCGTAGACTTCATCACCTGACATTTCTTCTTCCAGTGTCCAACTTAATGGAATCCGATAGGTTCCCATAAGCGTTACAGTGTTGGTGTTCTCGAGGCTGGGGCTCAATATCAATGTCTGATACGACCAAGTACCACGTTTGAATCGATATTGGCTCTAATTGCTATAATATTGTTTGGTGGAAAAACGCAAAAAAGAAAATGCAAGTACTTCATCTTATTAGTTGGCCTAATCTCTCAGCTAATATTCGATGTTGATGATACACAACTTAAATCCAAAGACGAAAATCACCCTTAGAGTAACCCAAGAGTAACCAACCATGGAATCACCTGATCCTGCAAATCCGAATAATTTGCAATTCTCACATCTGAAATGTCATCCTTAGGCCTGTCATATGTGGATATGCTTTCTGTACATGTATTCCCAAAGCACACATTCTCAATTCTTCTTCAACCAGAAAGTCGATCTCAATTTTTACTCGTTACCGTTTTCTGCGACAATCGACACGCCCGCTCCACTATAGGACCTCACCAGGGATTGCACCTTGCTGCAGGATCTTTTTCAATTTCCGAATATCGCAAGTACAATTATAAACACCAACCAACTGGAAATCACAAGGGAAATCAATGTGGATATTGATATCATATCAAATGTATATTCGAGGTGACAATTTCTGTCGACATCCTGTGATACAGATAAAGGGCAATTCTGATTGTTAATATTCTCTACCCATGGTTTACTAATTATCCAATGCAGGGTAGTCCCTACGCATTTAAAGCTAACGCTACAATGGGCATTTTAATGAGAAATGTAACATTGTTTAATACGATGAATTGGATGCAATCAATATGGTTAAGTTTTCTATTGCCTTTCTGAACTATGAGGAAAATATGCGCGGGTGCTAAACCGATGTGACATTTTTAGCATTTCCGTTCCTGAATGTTTCCCCTCATTGAGAACAACCATACACGTTACACTGAATGCACGGCCACCACCTGTTACATGTAGGACCATTTGATTCATTTTATTGGAAATACATATCTGTCTTGCAAATAGGCTGCTGATAAATACTGCAGCTGACGCAGAGGCCTATTGATGGGCTTCATGCATGACCATGTGTGACCCGCCATGACGGAACAAGTTGCATGTCGCCCGAGCTTGACAGGTTGAGACGGACTGGTTGTTGATTTCACTGTTGTCTGCCTTTTGTGACATCTGAGCACAACAATTTCTTCTATTATGTCCTGGAATCATTTAAGGCTCATCTTCTGTGCGACATGCGACTCGTTTTGTCGTGGTGGGTCACGACCTGATTGGACTTATTTATACCAATGTTGCTTACTGAAGTAAATGTATCCTTCGTCTTATATT
This sequence comes from Lineus longissimus, assembly GCF_910592395.1. NCBI lineage: Eukaryota > Metazoa > Nemertea > Pilidiophora > Heteronemertea > Lineidae > Lineus > Lineus longissimus. The sequence goes on along the minus strand of NC_088309.1, from coordinate 24,859,163 downwards.
ATAATCACCAAGGAGAATTATACTCTGTAAACAGTGCTACATTTTAACCAAGGTATTTTAGAATTTTTAGCAATGTTTTACTTCTGGGTATGAAGAATCGCCTTGAGGGCGAGGTGGAAGACTAAAGCTACAAGAGACTCTAAAATTAGGTTTATATTACCACAGGAAAGAATGTCCGGGGAACAAAGGATTCTGTTATGCGTTTTAACCTCTGAGCTATAATTGGCGGTCATGGAATATTTTGAATCATAGACCATGATTTGTCAGATTACAATAAGGCTGGACACGTTTTCCAGGGGGACTTATTTCACTTCTACACCGGACTTGATGTTGGATGCCAGTTTCTACATATCAAACGTTGGGAAAACATATTGTGCTGCTGACGAGAAAGGGGTAACGGAGCCACTCTCCGACTAATTGAAGAAGATATGACAATATCACAAATGGAAATCATGCAATTTAACAAATGTCAAGAGTCAGTGCCGTAATCACATATCCCCTGATGATGACAGCTTTCCAATGCTGCTCAATCGGCCGGTGTGCAAGGGATAGTAGTCCTAGGGCTGATAGTCCGTGTAACAATAGCCCGCATTGCTAAATGTTTTGGTTAGGGTTAGCGGTACAATAGATCATGCTGCTTAATTGATCAAATACAATGCTACCGGACTATGACTCCAGGGGGACTATATCCGCTGTCACACCGGCATTGACAAGGTAGGTTTCCTTGAGGGTCTCCGGTTTCCTCTTACATTGTACATTGCATCATAAACGCCCAATATTGTTCATGTAGCTAACAATGTCCTCGCAGACGCCCAGTCTCAACTCAATCTTTGTAGTTTTAACTTATGCAATGATGACGAATGAAAGAGCAAAAAGCTGAATTTCATCATCCGTTCACGAGCAAGGAACGATAATGTCAATTTTAAGAGAAGAGGAACCTACCTTTCAAAATATTAATGACGTCTCTATCAGCTTATCCATGTCAAGACTGATCGATTTCAGTCTTCTTCACTTGAAGAACACTGCTCAAGCTTCCATCGTTGATGGGTGGGTGGCATGGTACATTCTACCTGAAGCAATGCACGCAGAAACGTCACACCGCCTCGAGATGTCGCTTGTCACCGAGCGCCATCTCGGTTTTTGACGCTTACGATAGATTAATCAGACAGATTGGTATTTTGAAAGTGAGTGATGACCAGGGCTTGTCCAAAGCATGTTTTACTGCTATACCTGTCGGAGAGGAATGACCTGGATTCATGTTGAGAGGACTACGGGGGGAGTGGAGGATGGAATCTCGTGGGAGGCCTATGCTCAACTTGGAGTAACAGGCCAGGGTAAAGGTCAACACAGTGAATACTCACCTGCACGCATTGTCAACCAGTTTTATCACACCGCAGAGGCAAATGGATAGTGCACAAGTGTGATCCTCTCCATGAAAAGGTCACAACCCAGAACTGATGGCGAAATATGGCAGATGAAAGGTTCCATCAACTCATCCTGTTCTGTCAAAAATCCAGAAGTTGCTTCGGTAGAAACTTAATTTCTAGTCTTGCGCGGCGTCTGATTTCATCGCCAGTGACAATCTCTTTGCTGGTCGAGTAACAATCCCTCATTTTCGACGCCAAAATGAATCGACCGACAACGAAATTTTTTGTCTAACTTTATATTCAAAGACTATGATTTTACACATACAGAATGCAAGTTATTTACAATTGCAAAACACATTCGATAGTTACAAATATAGTAAACGGTGGTGTGGAATGTATGAAGTACAAACTCTAGTCATGCAGTACGGTTACACAATATATATCACAGTTTTAAAGATACCCAGATCAGGAAAAAAACAAGGTATTTTGAGAAGACGATCAACGGAGACTGAAAATGACAATCCACATTTACAAGATAGTGCATCGTACTGATAAAACGCATGGACGTCTGACACATGCATAGACTTCGTGCTGGAAGATAGCAATAGCTCAATGCACCAATTTTCAGACCGGTGAGTGCATACATTGGTGCCGTCATTTTGGCAGGTTAATATATGAGCATTGGATCGTTTTGGGACGCCATCATAAGCAACAGTCTATCGTCTGATGCCACAGTCGCAAAGAACTCCTCTTGAACCTATGGTGATAAGTAGATTGTGTAACTCTACTACATTTACATTATAAGTGCAGTTATTGTGCGGAATGTGACATTGTATGCAATCATTAGCAACGAAGGAAAGGCTAAATGTGAATGCGAGGCATCGATGACCAACCCTTCCTAAAACAAAATGAACGAAGGGTGTTTCATCGCACAACAAAAGGTTCAGCACAATAAAAATATACAAAATTTCATCTTCATTTTCCAATAAGTTTCTATTTTATCACATTAAATTCCTAGTTGACTATAAATCTCAGTCAGTAACATTTATACATGTAGAGTTAAGTATATACAAAGTGGTTTGTGACCGCAATGGGCAAAATGATATCATTTCATTCGGATGTTGGAAGGTCTGAAGCCGCATGTATGATGACCAATATTTAGAACAACCCCTAAGATGGCCTCCCGTGTAAACAGCATCAGAACTCCCGTCAACAGAATGGGCATTGTGACCGTAGTAACAGGCAACACGAATAACCGCTCTCTTTAATCAGCCTTAACAGTATACTATCAGCAAACAGTCATTAGAACAATAAAAAAAGCATCTTGCATATCTGCGCCCACTAATAGTGATGCCGAAATCCAGCCGACGTCATTTCATATGTGAAAAAAGGAACATGACTTTCAGATATTAAAAAATACTAAAAATCGGCTAGTTTGGGGATAATGAAAAACATGAACCCTAAAGTCTTGAAAACTACTTTAACGTCAACTCAGATCTTTAATCCAAGAATTGCAAAAAGTAATATAATTAAAAATCGGAATTTTCATCTTAAAAATAATTAACCGCCCGCAGTTTCAAATGAGATCTGCTCGCTCCACGGAGACGTTGTCATTCTACCAGCGGCGGAAGTATGCCAGTCAAAAATTAATTTTTGACAGGAAATTCTTCGGTTGAGTGAACTCAGTCTTGATGGGATTAAAGTCTGTGGATGACAAGTATGGTTCGGGTTATGAATAACCAGCTGGTGATTTTCAGAAACGGCGGATAACCGATATATAATATTTGCTTTCAAATAAGATGCCTTTTTATAATGTTTTATAAGACTAATGGATCGAATTTTGATGTCTATTGTCCCAGTTTATTTACACGCCATGTTTAAAAAATTAACATGTCAGAAAGACATTCAATAGCCACCCTCTGGTATACATTCTAACGTAGAGAATACAAAACGTAAGCTGCGTGTCCTTGTCGTCATGTAGACGTAGTCTTGCGTAAAACATTAGCAGTCTAAGACATCGAACGCATGCCCCCTCATTTGAAACATGGTATGACATGATTTCATGTCGGTGTAACATTTTTGGTTGTTTTGGAAACCTTGCACCCGCAAGTTAATTAATCTGGTGCCCAATGTTCATAGTTAACCGTTATTAATAATAGTCTCCCCTATAACTGCTTGGTCTAGATTCCTGGAGGCGGGGTAATGAGACGGAGTACTGCTTGTCCCAAGTATCGTCTCCTCGCCTAAGGACGTTATCGTAGTAGTATTTTTCCTCCTTGCGTTGTTTTTGGCGTTGGATGCATAGGCAGAGGGAGATGAGGAGGAGGATTATGGTGAGGAGAGCCAGCCACACGATGAAGCCAATCACGGTCCTGTCGCTCAACAAGTCGGTCACACCACCGGTCTGGGCAGCTGCAAGAGACAAAATATATGAAATCAAAGAAGTATCGTTATTTCCATGCAAGTTGCAGCGTAATCACCACCGCCTCACAGTGATTGCATCCTAAAGTAATTCCGAATTGCTAATATGGTATCACAAATGGACAACTAGTCGCAGAGATTTGAGAATTGACACAGCATGTAACTCTTCTGTCCAGAGGGCACTTTCAGAATGCGTAGCATGGGATATGGTCAGCCCATTTGCTCATCTCGTGTCCGATTGATTAACAGGTTACGTTAGCACATTAAGGCCTACTTACCGGTTGTTCCAGTATTTGATCCAGTGCAACTTCCTCCTCCGACACAAGCATAACCACCGTATGTGTTCACGCAGAGCTCATCAGCACCACAGTCGGCTCGGCCATTCACGGAGATGGCACACTCATCGATATCTACAGCAAGAAATAATAAATGTAGCAGTTATACAGACTTAATCAGTCTTTGAAACCGGTGTACTATTACAGACTGCAGATTGTTTGCCGTCATCATGAGGATACTTTCACGTCTGCTCAAACCCCTCCACATTTGAATGACGAGACACCCGAAGGAGCCGAGCGTTGTTTTACCGAAAAAACACGCTCTTGTGGAAACAGGCCTTTAGTGTTATCTACCTGCCTCCGCATTCGGTTTAGGAACATAGACACACAAGTCTTTATGGCCGCAAGAACACACTTCATTTTGTTTAGACATTATTTCTTGTGTACAAAAACTTGACAACCTTCATAGAATAGCCCTGGGAATGCTTACCTTCGCAGGTGTGAGAGTCTGTCGCCAGGGTGTAACCAGCGCTGCACTTGCAGGTGTATGATCCTCCATCGTCTTCACAAACGTGTTGACACATGCCATTGCTTGTGCTGCATTCGTTGATGTCTACAAGGAGAAAAACAGAATGAGGTGAAAGATGAGATGAAAATCGATAAAATAGAGGCCTTGTTCTTAACATCTTAAGTAAATCACGGGTTCTAAACGCTTGCTACCACCGTCAACAACCAGCGCAGGGCCAGAAAAACGAACATGCAACCCGAACTGGTGATCTAGCTTCATGGCTTCCGGATATGTAATACCATAGAATGGTACCAAGCAGCATAAATCAAGTTGTTTATGGTTATGCCCTTAAATTACTAGTATGTCTGCACCTGAAAACGCCATGTCAAGATAAAATGTCAGCAAACAATACTTACTGACGCAAGTGACTTTGTCGTTATCGAGCTCAAATCCGCTGTTACATGCGCAGTGATAACTTCCAAAGGTGTTGATGCAGACAGAGTCACATCCGCCATTGTTGGTTGCGCACTCATCGACATCTGAAATAAGAGGTAAATGTGATTACATAGAACAGATTGATTGACAAATAGAATTACATGTAGTTCAATAAGGAGCAGATTAACTATTCTAGAGAGGTTGCAATCCTGACGTTCAAAAACCGGAGACTGCGGTTACTATCTGATGGCCAACCACACAGTTACATTTTAATAAGATGAAGGCTACATGTATTTCAACTATGAATTTAGCTACATACCTGAATAAGCAGGTCCAATGTCTCCCTTTTCTCCCTGAGCTCCTTGGGGGCCCTCTGGTCCAATATCTCCCTTGGCGCCTTGTGTTCCAGTCACTCCAATAGGTCCCTGGTCTCCCTGGGGTCCTCTTGAACCTTGGGCTCCACTCGCGCCGGTAATACCAACAGGTCCGGCAACACCTTTGGGTCCCACATCACCCTGTTGTCCCGTCACACCGACAGGTCCACCATCTCCCTTTATACCATCCGCACCAGTCACCCCAGTATCTCCAGCTAATCCCTGATCTCCCAGTTGGCCTTGGTCGCCCTTCATTCCTTCCACGCCCTGAGGCCCCTGTACTCCTTCAACACCCTGCTCTCCCTTTGCCCCCTGTGGTCCTTCTGGGCCTACCTCTCCTTTCGGACCCTCAGGACCTGTTACTCCGGGTGGACCCTGAGGACCTGGAAGGCCCATATCTTGGGCGGCAACTGAAAAATAACAAACTTTCTTTTAACATTTCATCAGATTTTATCATGATTTACACTTGTACTCCATGGACAAGATCATACTAGAGTTGAACAGAGTGGGACTCACATTTATATGCAATTACTGGAATGTCAACAAATTGACTCGGCTTGGCATTGGCATGCTCGAAATATAATTTAGTTACGAAATTGAAGTTTTTCGAAAACTCACCGAAATAAATGGCAGCTAACAGGGAAAGACCCCAGAGACGGTAACTGAACTTCATGGTGGTAATAATTTCCTAAATGTCCCTGAAAATAGAAAAGACGTCATGGATTAGACAAGGGAGTGAAGAACAAAGTTGGACTGCATTCTTGCGCCATAACTAAGCTATCCATCCCGGCCCTTGGCTCTAGACAATATGTAGGAATCCATAATCCCTGTCAGGCACATTTGAACTCTGGATGATGGTTGGAACCCAGGAAGTTCTACCATTGCAAGTTTTTTCAAAGAAGTCCATTTTACTTACAGATGATCTGATCGGAACACAACCTACTCTCACAATGGCTTTCAAATGATTTCTTAGCAATTTAAGGAGTACATGTACCTCAAACATACAAGTATTTAAATCCCATAATACTGTGTAATTGTTTGGTAGCATTAAGCATGTACGTAAATGCGTAGCATGTAGGCCTTCGGGCCAACGTGTAAGGGCCTATAGACGCCCTTGATTCTCAAGCTTTTAAGTAAACGGCAACAAAATAATGACTAATTTCATCAAACGCCCATCTCCGTCAAAAACGCCCTTATTTCACAATGACAATATAAAAATGTTGTCTAAAAAGTCACAGTGAGCTTGGATGAGAAACGTACACGAATAGGAAGAAGAATTTAATTGGCTTCTGCCAATGTTCTTTGTCGCGAACATTTGAAACTGATAATGTGGAAGAAGGCCGAACGGTAAGCCGATCAAAATTATATTTTTGGTTATTTTTTTTTTAATTTGATGCCTTGAATTGAATTTGGGATGGACGGAAATGTTAGAGTTGGCGTCATGCTGGACGGTCATACGGGGGTCAGTTTTCAAAGAAAGGGTGACAAATGGTGTGGAACGGAAAAAAGATAGAAATCATTTATCCATGACGTCAGTACCTTGGATTAGACGACCAACGAAGTTATGGTAGTTGGATATACATTTACGTTGAGCGCCCCTTTTGCAATTTGTGTAATCAACAGTCATGTTGAGGACCACTGATTGCGATCTTTATCCAAGGCGGGACGTTTTTTTAGGGACAGTAACATAAAAAGAAGAGTAGAGCACAGACCTACGACCGACGATAATTATCGCTGCTGCTGTAGAAATGTCTCAGAGACGGAAATGTCTCAGAGTCGTCCTCCGGGGAGGATGACCACAGACAAATGCAACAAGTACAACACAGAGAGGGCGGACAGCCTGGGGCGGGGAATGGAAGTTTGATATAATATTGGAGCGACTTATCTATATCCACAAGTATCCTATTCATATGTCATGTTTATGGCGATAGTGATTGATATACCTGATTCATGGCCGACCCAATAAAGATAGCCTATGTCACATCAGAACGAACTTACTTTTTACTTCCTATACCTAAATCAACTAGATTACAAAATTCCAAATCGCCATGTACTGCACTTATACAGTGAATGCACTCGATATGTCAATCTGGACATGTTTGAATAATTCATTTCGTCCCTCTCCCGATCAATATGCCACAACGACAATATCCTTTACAAAATCCATAACATACACGAAATTAATAAAATTCTCTTACCTTTACTGATAGTCTTTCTCTGTATGCCCAATAGCCCGAAAGATTGCCAAACTATAGCAGACTGTCCCCTACTTGGTAATACGCACAAGAGGCATGTACTCCACATGTACAGTCACATTTCGGGCAACACCCTAGTTCTATTGTGCCAGTAAGGGACGAAATTACGTCACGGCTATTGACTAGGAATGGCATAATCCCAACAATGCATGCTTGGCGAACCCTTAATTGTTCAATAAGCTATTGGCATTCGACGACTTACAGAAGACGCCAAATAGTTCATACACCTCTCCCAGAAAACGATTAGTCGGCTTGGACTAATTTTAGATCTAATTTCTTGCATATTTTTTGGGACAGTCAATGGAACAGGGAGGTGAACATCCCTCGCTGCATGGAGGGACCGAAACACTTGACCAGGGAGCTTTGCCAATCTTTGAATCGTGAACGTGAACATCTGTATCAATGTTCGACGTTTCGGGGGCTTTGCGAAAACTCCCTAATCAATCAGCACCAAAAAACCGTTGCTAAATACAAGTCAACCTGACTCGTTGCCAATCTCCCGGTGAAATGGAGATCGGACGTGTACATCGACGTCGTTGGCGGCATGACGGAATATCTGCGCTACTTGAAAAACGGAACAGAGCCGAGTTTACAGTACGGGCACGGTCACCCCGTACAAACTGTGAAATTAGTTTGGTTGCTCAATCATTTCCTGATGTTATTTTTGCAACCCCATCATTTCAGTTGTCTCGTTCTTGACAACCATTTTATGTGTTCGCAACAATTAATCAGATTTGTTTGACACTTAATCATTTTCACACCCGATCGCATATAAAGGAATGTTCGGCACAATGTCATGAATATGGATGTAGATCAAACGCGTCATGACCATGGGCCAAGAGAAGCCCGCGTGTCATCTATACCAACAATAAGGCACGTGTTACGGGTTGCTAGCAGGAATAATGTAGGACTGATTATCTTATTTCCAAATGGATTTACAAACCCACCTGACCAAAATTAGAACAGTACATGGAATAGAACAATGGTTTGGCAGACGATAATCAATGATTTCGTCGAAAACTGAAGTGTTTGATATGAAAAGTCATATCGAATGATCTGCACTGGACAGATTCGGCGATAGATGATTGGTCCGCGATATGACTGTCCTTTTTTATGTTTATCTCTGATTCAAAAATTCCTTGTTTTGATGGGTTGTACTTTCCCAGACAGAAAAGAAATAATCTTGTTCCCTTTGCTTTTTTCGTTTATGTGTGAACAAAAGAACGCCGCGGGCGTAATACTCGTAGGTGAGAGGTTGGTCCAGTCATGGTCTAATTTTATTGATATTGACACTATGTGATTATCAGTGCAAGGTTCGATTGCTGCTCCATAAATGTCGTCCGCTTTCGTCATAACAATATACTCAGCAAAAATCGTCAGAACTGGACGAAAATGATGTTTGGAGCGAAGGAGATTTTGATAACTGGCATTGCGGCCCTTTGTCTGTGCCAAAGTGTCAATGCCTATTCTACGACAGTGTCACCAGCAACAGAGCAATCTTGGACTCACGACACTCCCGAGGAGCTCGGTGAAGAGAATTGGTTCCAAACAACGGCTGGCCCGAGACGATTTGGATATGGCAAGTGCAAACCTGGCGACAGTTATTTTGATGGGTGTAACACGTGTGTTTGTAAATTTCACGGACGATGGATCTGCACATTGCGAGATTGTGGCTTGCGGCAATCTGTTGAACAACGGAATGAAGGAGATACAGACGGCGATACACATGAAGAGCTCGACATACAAACAACGCCTGAAACTTGGCCCACTCCAACAGCAGCTGAATCAAATGGAGAAAGTGAGAATAAGGGGGTGTCTGGTTCACCTGCTGTCCCTGAGGCAACAGTCGAGAACATTTCCTCAGAGGTACCAGAACAATTCGTGAGAGTTACTCCGATTCCAGCGTCGGAAGTCTGCAAAACTTACGAGGACATTACAAAGACGTATTTTGATGGATGCAATAGGTGTAGATGCTTTGATATTGGACAATCAGCATGTACGCGAAAGGGCTGTCCCGTTATCCTGGTCACATCCAGACCTTCTACAAATCCTACGACAGCTGCACCAAAAGAACCGAGGACGCACGACACACCGGAGGAGCTCGGTCTACAGAATTGGTTCTCAACAACTGTAGCCCCTGTACATGAACAACCAAAAACTCACGACACTCTGGAAGAGCTTGGGATACGAACCACACCAAAAACTGAGACAACAGCTTCATCAGAGGTAGAACAACCGAGGACCCATGACACACCGGAGGAGCTCGGTCTACAGAATTGGTTCACAACAACTGTTGCCCCTGTACATGAACAACCAAAAACTCACGACACTCTGGAAGAGCTCGGGATACGAACCACACAAAAAACTGAGACAACAGCTTCATCAGAGGTAGAACAACCGAGGACCCATGACACACCGGAGGAGCTCGGTCTACATAATTGGTTCACAACAACTGTTGCCCCTGTACATGAACAACCAAAAACTCACGACACTCTGGAAGAGCTCGGGATACGAACCACACCAAAAACTGAGACAACAGCTTCATCAGAGGTAGAACAACCGAGGACCCATGACACACCGGAGGAGCTCGGTCTACATAATTGGTTCTCAACAACTGTAGCCTCTGTACATGAACAACCAAAAACTCACGACACTCTGGAAGAGCTTGGGATACGAACCACACCAAAAACTGAGACAATAGTTTCACTAGAGGTAGAACAACCGAGGACGCACGACACACCGGAGGAGCTCGGTCTACATAATTGGTTCTCAACAACAGTAGCCCCTGTACATAGACAACCAAAAACTCACGACACTCTGGAAGAGCTTGGGATACGAACCACACCAAAAACTGAGACAACAGTTTTACTAGAGGTAGAACAACCGAGGACGCACGACACACCGGAGGACCTCGGTCTACAGAATTGGTTCTCAACAACTGTTGCCCCTGTACATGAACAACCAAAAACTCACGACACTCCGGAAGAACTCGGGATACGGACCACACAGAGACCGATGACACAGCCTACGACAGTTACATCAGAGGTGGAAGAAGGAATGGAAGGTGAGAGCGGGGCAAGGATCTCAATCGAACCAGAAGGTAAGGGCGAGGGGATCTTAGAAACGTTTGAGAATGATGTAGAACCAGAAAATGTGATTAAAGGCATCACGGAAACGACCAAGAAATATGTAGCAAAAGATGACCTTTCCGCGGATAGATCAGGACAATTCGTAAGAGTAAAACCAATTCCAGCGTCAGTCGCCTGCAAAAAGAATGAGAACATTTTCAAAATGTACTTCGATGGATGCAATATGTGTCGGTGCTTTGATATTGGTCAGTCGGTCTGTAACAGAAAGGCCTGTCCCGTAATTCCAAGAAGACAGCTACAGCCGCCCAATCTTCCGTCGGACCTCTGCAGAGCCGCGACTGATATTGGAAAGCAGTTCAAGGATGGCTGTAATAGTTGTTGGTGCAGGAATATCGGCCATGCACTCTGTACCCGACGAGATTGTCGTTAATTTCTTTGGCAATTGGAATTAAAGTGTCAAGAAATGTCAACTGATGTCAACTATGCAATGACCATGAATAGTGCAGAATAGACACATTTTGCGTGCAGGTTATTTTTAATTCGCGAATTTCGCGAGTAGGTCACGCTCGAGTGAGAATATTAATTTTGCCGCGAAAACCTATTGTCAGCTGGAATTTCATGCCATGTTGATCCACAAAGGCATTGCATCCAGCTAGGCCCAATGTCGTTCGCAGCTTTGAGTCCGCGTACATGTATACACGTAATTAGCACGTATCAAAATTAACAAACACAAACTCTAGACCGCTTGACATTTGCCTAATCAATGGCCTTGTGATAGGTTTAGCTACCCGACACATTGAGACATGTTGATGTTGACAGTTGATTTGAGTAAAACATTACTCGTACTGTTAGTGACACAGGTGTGTTCCATCCAGTCTTATTTAGGATAAACATGCATCATTTATAAATATTACTAACCGTATTCTATATGATTCGAGATGTAGACAAAAACTGCCGAGAACCTGTATATTCTTGTTGTCTTATTTCCTTTGGGGACGTTTAAGATCACATGCAGTTCCACCACGGTTAACGAGGACAGCAACATGTTATCATATTCTATAACGATCATTCGTAACTTTCATTTACTACAACGATGCCAGTAACATCCTTACTTGAGATATCGTTTTGTGTTCTTCGAGAATAGATAGTTCCCCGTCTGAATGTTGTCTTGATGCGACGACTGCATTACTGTCTTCGTGGTGACGTTTAGGTACATCAACCCACAGGAGATGGCACCACTCGATGCGCGAAATGTGTCCTCTGGTTCGTCATTCGACACAAAACAAAAATATCGTTATTAATCAACCAAAACGAAAGGTGACTGCGATCTCTTGGTTTTCAAGAAATGGTCGCCTATAGTTTCTCGTGTGCAGAAGCATGGTTGGCTTAATCAATTACAAATCGCTGATGACAAAAACTAATAGAAACAGCCGTCCCGTGTAACAACCACGCCGTCTGCACAGTGACTTCAGGGCCGGTGTAACATGTGAAGTAATATTTTGGTTGCTCCCAATATTTCAGCGTCTCTATTAGACAACTAGAGAGACCATGATTTTTCATACATACATGTAGGGGGAAACAGAGAAAATGACGCAATCCGTCTTTCAACTTTCCCGGGTTATCGACCTCACTATTTCGATCACATTTGTGGCACCCGGAGGCCTCTGGTAGTTGTTCCCATTGTGACTAGTCCGATAAAGATTCCTCCTGTGTTGGTCGACAATGACTGTTTCATTATTTGGATAATAAAATCTCTCCGGGCGATAAAATAATCTTGCATGAATATCCTCATATTCCGAGGCCAACAATAGCAAACATAGATTGTCCCGTCCGTTTCTATGATCGGAACATATTAGAGATGGTCAGACACCTGCTATTTTCGTAGATGCTGACCAGCGATTTTCGTCGCTGGGAGCCGTATCATGAAAAATTCCACCGGTGCACATGCTTCAATAACTTTGGGAGAAGAACGTCCAACCCTATTGTTGGATTTGAGAGAGTTGCGCTATGATTTGTTACTTGTTATTTGTTAACGACTATAAACATCAAATTCATTTCCCTCAGCCTTATGCTCCCATACTGCCAAGACAATAATTTTGTCGTACTCGGTCGACAGGGCCTGTTGAGATTACGGATGGCCGAATGAGTGTTTGAAAACCCGACACGAAACATAGACTACAATGTGAATAACGACATGCAATATTTCATACAACATTGATATTCTTTACAACGTTTACTTGACGCTTTCTATCGCTTGATCCGGTTCATCTGAGCTTTTCATGAAGTCTTTCACGGATGATTTGGGTATGAATCAGTCCTTCAGGCGACTCCATGGTCACGAGTAAAACTACAGAGCGATCCGCTGAAGACAAAACTGACGCATACTCCAAAGATTATTGGTAACTAATAAAGGTCGAATTAGTGGATTGATATCGGATGAGAACCATCTGAACCAATAAGGTAGGTGTCACAGTATACGGGTTCTGTTGCTTTTGTCACAAAGTATATAAAATGTCGTATTTTTTCAGGTACAAAGTACATGTACCGTGTGGACGATTTTTTTGAAAAGTTCCGATCGCTCCTCCAACTAAGTATAAAAGATGATTACCAATGTCGCATACATGTGTACAATGTATGACTTAGCACAGAACTTGATGACACCATTAGACCTTCGCCGTTCTTAAGGGTTTCGAAACTTGCCCTTAATGTTTGTAGCAATGTCTTGAATTGTGTCGTTATTACATGTACGTTTGCCACAGTGAATAGCCGGGCATTCCTGGTTAATTGTGACAACGAAGTTTGCAGTCTTTTTTAGCTAGCTCTCGCTCCACTCCCTGCAGTACAAGAGGGGAGTCTTCCTTATGATATTGTTGCTAGTCTATCTTGAATGGCATCATGCCCGAATGTGCTTCATGGTCAAGGGTTTCGGGTATGAGTACGTACCAAATTAGTCCCTGTCCGAATAATTGGGCGAAGGTTGTGCCGGGAGTATTATGTGCATGACGGGAACTACTGATGACACGACAGACCTTTGTACACGTAGTCCATACCTCGTTGTTTCGGTGGCGAAACCTGTCTATTGCTAGTATTATGAGACCGAAACCTTAACCTCTAGACCATGCAAGAAGGACCCTTGCTGAGGGACATGATGTACTCTGAATATGGGTTATTGTCTGGAAACCCCTTATTTAGGTTGGCGATTAACCATTTTTCATCTTGACCCTAAAATATTATTTTCCAGTCATTTATCACTCAGTTGAAGTACATAATGCTCACATAGAGTCACTTTCTCAACACGACATATATTGTAATTATAACGATCCCACGATATTCAAATTCGTCATGGTTTGTGTACGCTTTGTGATTGCTACGCCAGGTTGCCAACATACAGAAGATGACTATTAGCAAATAATAATTGATAGGCCGCTTGAGATTTTCTATTTGTTATTGTAAAAACTGTATTTAACATAAATGTAGAACATTTTAGGCCTTATACCATGGGTAGATTTGTCAAGGTTGGGCTTGTTTATACAAGTGAAAATCCTGGGACAGCATTTTACTCTGGATGTATAGCACCTTTGATATTATTAACTATCATCGATCTCTTAACTTTCTCTGCTTGAGGTGCGACAAGTCAACTCGGCTAGTATTCTGGTGTACGTGCGATGAAAATCTAATACCTGCACAGTGATACAACAAAGTACATGTAGGACTAATATATCAAAGGTTTTTGACTTCGCCGCTGCACAGAGTGCTGTAGAGTATAAGTTCCCTTGCCGGGAAGTTCAGAATGGTTGTTCTTACAAGCCTTCGCTGTTTCGCCACAGATGCAATCTTTCAAATTAACCAACAGGTAAATTGATATGGAGGCCTGGGATTACCCTGGAACTAATCAGCTAATTACATGTACTTCATCGAACATTGAACTCAATTATATAGACTAACTACATGTACATTTGTAGCAAAAGAGCTTCGGCCACAATGTCAATACCGTTACATATTTTGCGCAGATGACTGATCAAAAAATACATAGCCTAGTGGTTGATGAAAAAGCGGCGTCTATTTCTGCGAAAAGCGCTAAAAAATAGTCTAAAAGCTAGTCATCATATATATGTACATGTAGTCAGAGTAGGAAAAACAATCTCAAGCCCAAAATAAGGAGAAAATGTATTCTGTGTTTGTCTCATTTGCGTTTACGCTTTATTGGCATGAAAACTATCCGATTACATATCTGAAAGATAAAAATACTGTAATGTATATCGATAATCTTTATTTTCACACCTTGTGACAATAGGCAGGACTATATCCAATAAAAGTAAACTACAAGAACCGATACAAGGATGTGCAGCAAGAGCTGAGAAATATTGTTTGTTCATCACTTATTGTGATAGAGTTGGTTCATATTACATGTACAGTACATACGTATACGTGGTGGTATCGAGTATTTTTTTATTATGGCGAAGAGCGGTCAGGATATCAGGCAGGGAGACGACCAAAACCTCCAACTTGGTATGAATTCCTGAAACCACGGAACGCGACCTAAAAAGTAAAAAGAGATTATTGATGCAACATTCAAAAACACGATAGCCCTGAGAAAAACCTGTTTAATCCTTGGATTGATGTCAGACAATGACAAGCTGATAAACCTCAGGGGTAATGCTATAATGGTGTTAATAATATTCGTTGGCATACGTTAAGTTGGATAAATAAAATGAATCTCTCATGTTTGGTGAGATCAATAATTACGCCATTCACCGGGTGATATATAGCGCTGCAGCATTCGTTTGTCGATTGCTAAACACTGCTTGCGGTTTGGTTGTAAGGGTGAAATACTAGAATTTTCTAACAAAGGAGTTTTATAGTAGTGGTGTTGTATTTATGTGGATACACGGAGGCGTATGAATGATTTGTAATATTTTGAACTATCATTTGGATTAAACTTACCGAATTAAAAACATGTCTGTAGTCAACAAGATCATTATTGAGGTGAGATTTATCTTTGTAAATCACAGCTGTGACTTGGAACTCTCAATTTTTGTGAAGTTGTTTTTGTTTCACTATGTGGTTGTTGCAACAATATGCTCAGTAAAACATTCGACGGCTGAAGATATTTGAAGGTCAGGTTCGCGCATCTCGCAAAATATGAAAATTGAAGCCTTTTCCTATGACAACTTCAGGTCGTCCTGCTTACCCCCTCCCCACCATCTCCCCAGGTCGGGCAGGGTGTGACCATGCTTAAATGACATACTCCAGTCGCACAAGCCCGGCCGGTGCTCGGTGGACTGAGAGATGGGATCCCTCCATGACAACGCACCGTCCGGCGAGCGGAGGATGTGACGGACCATATAAAGTCAATAATAACGATTAGCTAGAACAATCAAGTTTAAACAGGTTGATTAAATATTTATTAGCGACATTAATGCACTGTCAGTGTGGTAGTCTCTATCGATTTCACCGACAGTGCAAACATGAATTCTTTTGATGGCATTTTAGGAAGGTGTTTCGCATGTTAATGAGCGCAGCAAAACACTCCTTAATAGTGCATGTATTTCTAGATACTCGTCAGCAGAATCATATCCATCCCTCACAGTACACTCTATCGAATTGACAGGAATACGGCGAATGGGCGGTATCACTGTCAATACTGTGAGCACTCGTGCTTAATGAACTTGCTAAATCTCTCTCAATGCTGTAATAATGGCTCTCTCTCCCCAGCGCAGAGGAAGATTACGCATCCAACTGATCTATGGAAAATCACTTCAATCGCCTTCACAAGGCTATCTCTCTCTATTAATCATATCTCCTTTTTCATTGCCAGAAAACCGACCCCGGAATGGACAAGTTACGTCGCCAATCACAGTTCCCTGGAGGAGGTCAGGAGAACGCCTTCAGCAAGTTTAGGAGGATGTCTCGGCTGGCATCGGTGGCGTTCTCCGTCGGACGCCGGCCGTCAGGCATGGGTCGTCCGAGCCTTTCCAGCAGAACCAGCGTGGGTCCTGGACATATTCAACTCGTAAAGCTGGAGAACACGTACCGACTAGAACCCCACAGGGAGGAGAAATTCAACCCTACTCGAGTCTCAAAGGTTATAAGTGAGACATTGGAGCGGTACTTGACGGGGGAGACTTATAATCCTACACTTTGTAGCCAAATGTCGCAGCAGCTTTCTGAGAGTATCCGGAATAAGGTGAAAGAGATTGGTTTCCCGCGGTATAAGTTGGTATGTAAGGTCATCATTGGGCAGAAGGCGGATCAGGGTATTGAGATGACTAGTAGGTGCTTGTGGAACGACGCGTTCGACACTTACGCCATGGGGGAATATGAGAATAAGGATTTGTTTGCCGTCGCGGTGGTATATGCGGTTTATTTCGAGTAGGAACGACGGGAAGTTAATACAAAGGAGGCGTAGAGAAGCATTCCTTAAACTTTCTTTTTAAAACTTCTGTGCAAGAAAGTTGGTTGTGACAGTGTCTCTTTACCACAAGTAACACATTCTACCGGCTGTACCATCGACATTCTGGGCGTATTGCGACCATGCGACAGAGTGAGACACAAATGTTAGTTTTATTAACTCTACAGCAGTTTTGGTGTTACTGTGAATAAGCTGCCATCTATACCACATCTGAATGTCTGAAGATAGAATCAATCGTGCTTTGGCGATTGGACTGGGGAGTTGAATAGCTCTGGAATCAGAACAGATCAGTAAGTCACATTCATTTACAGTCTTTCAGTGGGCAGTTATATCTTGGACCTCGAAAGAAATTGTCTTTTCTGGAAGAAGACTGTCCAGTATCCGTCCACCGACTTTACTTCGTTTTGTTTGTATAAAGGATCTATAAAATCTGTATATTTTTTGTGAATGTAGAATAATAAAGGGCTTTTGTGATTGGATATTTATTTTCTATGTCATGTCCCACGGAAGATGAACGGAGTCTTGAGGATAAACCGTCAGCCATCAAAATTAAATTGAATAGTAATGTGATCTCATCCCAGCCTTTAGGTTCCTTTATGTTGTGAATTTGTCTTCATAAGACAGATGATGAATACCACAGAATATCTAGCCTTGCAGGACTGTCATTATTAGGATGATTTGTTTGCGTTTCCACCCTTTATTATAGGAGAAACAGGATGCAAGGGTTTTCATTCCCACAGCGTGCAAAATACATGTAGACTGTTGTAAATTATGTTCATGGCGGAAACGACTCCGACTCAGGTTTCAGAAAATCAATACATATGTTCTACAACCAGATAGCCATGACATCGTGCCTATTCCTGACACGTGTTTGATGCCTTAAGACTCCTATATTGAACCTTACGATGCAGAAAAACAGTCAAAAGACAATTTAAAAATAGCATAATCATGGTGTTTATAACAATGAAAATACAAACCGCAAATCTTACTTCTGTACCAATGATTCACAGAATTAAGACTGCTTCCAGTTCCAAGTTCCAAGATCACATGCCCAGTTGGGTCGAAACAATTTAATCACTCTCAAACAATGGTCAAATATCTAACAAGATTAATCAGCCTTCAACTATAAATAGTCAACATGCATGAATTTTACAATCAAATTAATAGCCACAGCCGCTTGATGATTTTTATTCATGTGATCCAATAACTGCCACAATCTCATTCAAACATGTGTAAAACGGAGAAATTGTTTGACACCTTCATATTCAAAACTGAATCAAATATCCTCCCATAGCAGGACACTTCTCCCAAAAAGTGAGAGTGTGTTTTACTTTTGTGCATTTCAGATAAGATCCCGAGATCTACATGTGGTATGGGAGGATGGATCTTACATTTGGCACCATTTAACAAACCAATGTTGACCACCCCCCACCCCCTCCCTCTATGTTCACCATCGGAAAACTCCTCAGTGAATATGAACTTCAGATCCCCTGAAGGTTGATAAGCTTATCTTTAGCAGCAAAAGTTTCACATTCATAAAAGCACTTTGATAACACGTCCTTCAACTGTGTATCAATGAACATTCCAAGCTGACACATTTTCCATATCCCGTAGTTCCTAGCTTGGGGCTTGAAGTTTAGACTTTACCCACAATGCCACACTCTGCATATTGCCGTCATCGTTGTTGACTATGAAAGGATGCTCCTGAAACAAAGATAGCCGATACAGTATCAAACGAATTGAGGTCAAGAAGTCTTTGCTTCGAACCATGAACAGCCGTTGTAAAACTCTAGCCAGGTCTTCATTTACAAGTAGGTGTGTAGATGGAGACCTGTCAGAAGGGCTCAACTGATATTCTGATACAATTGAAAGATTTCAGGATGATTGCCTTCTTCTGGAGCTTATATCATACAATAAACCTGTACTATAACTTTTAGAGTAACCATCCCTAAAGACTGAAGTAAGGTAACCAAAGCCTAATGATGCGTAGTTTATGTTCTTAGAAAAAACAAAGCCTCACCATAAGAGTCTCTGGAGCTGGTCTAGAAAAGGGAGACTTCTGCATACTAAAAATAAGAGATTATACATGTATATTCAATATCCCACATGAGCTTGTGTGAAAAATGACTGCACTAATAAATAGTACAGAAGAAAATATCTAACCACTGAATGCACCCTCATTGTAGTGTTTGACTGAGCTGTCCATCATCTCCTGGCCTGGTCTCCCGTCTCTTTTTTCTATGATTCAACTTTCAGTACCCAATAAAGAACCTCACAATGTAATGAGGATCAGTTTTGTAAGTGAACAGGACAGATAAAGCCATACATGTGCTGATTTTATACACAATGGGATAGGGGAGTCCACCAGGGGTAAATCAACTCACCATTGTGCTGTGAAATGGACAAAGGCATCAGTGAAAATGCCTGTTGGAAGCTTGGGAGGGGACTGAAAGTAGAAAGCAGTACGATCACTTCGATTCCCTTTCAAAAATGTAAACATATTCAATGTTGCAGTACAGTACTTAAAATCATTGCAGGAGAAATCAACTACCACGTTATTCTATATGAAAGATGTACAGTGCAGTGTTCCAGGATTTCTCTTTAAAATTCTCATAGTTGATTGCCGGCTTCGTTAGTTAGGAAGATGATGATTTCACTGCAACAGTCGAATTGAAGGAGTGTACCGTGAAACAGTGAATCCTACCTCGGTGACAACTTTGTTAAGTAGTTCCATTGGCTGAAAAGGCGATGAGGCCAGTTATTAGAAAATCTTCAATTATAGAGACAAAATGGAATCATAGGAAGACTGCCGGTATCATCTTTTGGGTTCATATTCCAGAGTTCTCACAGCCACTCAGAATTATATTTTCTAATGCACAGGGCCACCAGTTTACTCAAGTAACTCGTCTCTCCAAAATTCTGGTTGTAATGAGGGACCAAGGGCAAAACTGAAACTTGCTTAGATATGAAGTCTGGTTATGAAGTCGACAGGATACATCTGCTTGCTCTTGGTCCACCAGAGTTGGGACTTCTGCCACCAATGTTGAGATCAAATCTGTAACCAAAGTACCAGTATGTACAGGCAAATACTTACTTTTCTATATTCATATGGAAATCGCCCAGTTGCCATCTGAAACGAAGAAGAACTCAGCTATGCAACAAACACAAATAGACCTGGAAGAATTTGAACATATTGGAAGTTTCTTTGGGCTTTTTACATCAAAAAGTTGTCGCACGAGGAATTGATCTGATCAACGCATACACAGAATAGACATAATTCTCATAATATCATGCACTGATCACAGATCTCGACCGACTTTTGGTGCCATGATCATGCCAGTTCTGGTCTAAGCAGCAGAATACTCAATACCGGCAACTAAATTACCACTAATCTTATTTATTATTCAACTGTATCACCGACAATGTACATTGCACTAACCTCAAACAGAGACACACCCAGGCTCCATACTTCGGAATGAACACTGTAGTCTTCTCCTTTCAGTCTTTCAGGCTGAAATGATGAGAACCTGACTTGACAAATACTTTACTGTGACTGAAAATATCTACATTGATGCTCAAATACACAAATGCACGGATCTGCAGGATTTTTCAAATGATATCAAGCCATCTCTCAACTACATGTAAGTTACAGAAAGAATCACTGTCACTGGTGTCGTATTCAGCCTTTGTAACATGAACGTGTATGTTTAGAGGTATTTGAGCAGATTGTGCTACTGAGCCAAATCCGAAGGCGGAAGCCCTTACAAAATTGTACTTACTGCCATGTATGAATTGGTTCCGACATAAGACTTGGCTATAGAATGCTCCAGCTGGAATGCAAGTAAAGAAGTGATCAATTTCGAGGCATGATCTACATGGTACATTGAGGTAGCACCTACACAAGAAGTCCAAATCCGATAATTCTAGTTCTCCTTTTAGACTTTCATTTGCACTAAAATAATCAGTACTGTAAACAGCTAGGTTAAACAAATCTAATAGGCCAAATATCCAAGGTCAGATTTCGGTTTTGTTGTCAGCTGTGTTAGACGACAAAATTTCCAAGTTTGTGAAGCAATAGGTCTTTGTTTTATATACTGGTATACCAATATGGCACAAGGACTACATTTTCAGGAAACACGAGACTTACCTGTACGCTGACACCAAAATCGCACAGTTTCACCTCACCAGAGGTATTGACAAGAATATTGGATGGTTTTACATCTGAAAAACAAGATAGGTGAATCACTGCTCCATTTTTGGAAAAAAAAGTCAAGCTCTGGAACAAATCGGCAAGGGACATGAGACATTACAATCACTATCACTGTTTCTGTGCTGAGGCAGATTAAACAGCTACCTGGTATGTTTCAATAAAGAACTTACTGAGCACTCACCACGATGCATGATTTTCTTCCCCCACAGATACTGCAGGCCTTTGACTACTGCCACAGCTATCCGCCCGAGAATGTGTTCAGGGATCTGGCCGTACTTGTCCAGGGAGCCTCCGTCCATGTACTCGGTACACATTAATATTCGACTCTCTATGAAAAATGCATGATGGAATCCTATAATCTGAGGGGAATTGCACTGAAAATAAATATAAAAAGTGTCAATTGATACATTTCTACATGTAAGTATAATGAGAATAAGTGTGAATACTTAAAAGAATACCGGGAAAACATAAAACGGCCTCTCGCGATCGCACCCACCTTATGTAAAATGTCTAACTCTGAGATGATTTGTTGTTGGACCTCCACACTTACATCCAACGCTATGACTTTCACTGCCATGAGCTTCCCTGTGGGACGATGAAGTGCTCTGGAATAGAAGAGATCAAATAATGCGTCTTGAAATTTTGTTTCAGAACTAGACCAGTAGAGGGAAAATGCAGCGATTGAAACTCTCTCAAGAATTTGCCCAAGGACAGTAGCTTAGTAATCTAAAAGAACGAATCATCCCAGCCTACCTATACACAGTTCCACCATTTCCCGTCCCTAGCACCTCCAGTAGGAGTAAATCATTGGCAGATGATATCGTCCCTTTGGCTAAAATATTTTGGATGTCCTCTATTGGTTTCTTGTCACTGAAAAATGAGAAGAGAGAAGGTTTGAATATGATGAACTTTTTTCATCTAATTCAAAAGGATATCCAAATTTGAAATGTCAATGATTGACAATGATATTGCCTCTATAGATCCAAGCAGTTACAGCTCTAAGGCCGTATCCATCAAGTTTCTCTTGCAGACGAGTTATCGTCTTGTAAATATTTACTACCTTTACCTTCTTATGATCATTGGCTCTTCTGGTGGCAGGGGATCCATCTCCATTGGAGGGGGGTCGTCTTCAACCACCATCACTGCTGATTGACTTTTTGAGTGGTGTTTTTTGGTGCCATTACTTGCTGAGTGAGTCTTGACTTTCAGATTGAACTTGTTCCTCATTCCAACTGTTTTTCCAACTGCAAAAGAAAGAGAAAGAAAATTTTGAATATTGGGCTTCTTTGGAGTGTACGCTAATGTACCCTAAAATTCCATTAGGGAGTTCCAAGAGGGTCTGTATTTTTCGCCAATTAATGTGCTGTAACCTCAGGGAGAGACGCTTATCAGTACTTTGACACATTTTCATTGGATTTCAGTGTAGCTCTACAAATTCATCACACAATTAAATGTTTCTTTTCAAAATAGAACAAATGAAAAGAAGCAGAAATAGATTTACCTCTTGGGAAAACTACTAGTGGTGGTGCCAGCTGGCCTCTGCTCAAACAGTCACTTAAAATGGTGCCATGCTGAAATAAATGTGGTGTAACTGTTGATGTAACATAACAATTCTGGTTATAATAATTGACATGGTCTTGGAATTCAGTGAAATGTTCGGAAGGAGGTTGCCACTTACAAATGACATCATTGCCTCCATATCTTCCTGGCTGCGAACAGTAATCCTGTCGCCATCTTCATCTTCATCTGCAAAACAATGCAATTTTAAAATGGACAGCAATCAAGAAAATATTGTAAACCTCGATTGTTTTGAACAACCCGATCAGATTCAGAAGCCTTTGGCAGGAAAAGCTATTGTTGATAAATCTGAGGCGTACTCCTTAAATCAGCCCACAATTTGCAAGTTTGAAAACAAAATTTGATAGCGCTTCCACAGGGATGAGTAAGTGATACTTACACTCAAATGCGGTCACTGCTGTCCCAGGTAACACTTGGGATATAACCTCCTAAAAAAGAACGACAGCAAATGTAAAATATTTGATGAGATTTTATGATTAAATAAAGCCTACAAATACGCGCAAGAGGATGGCTCTTGGAAACATGGCGTCTTTCAGTTGGTGTATACATTGCTGACGAGGGGGCTATTAAAATACATTAACTTATTTCAACATTGGTTGACAAAATGGCAAGTAGGCCCACTGCTCTACATGATTATGTACACAGAAATGCACATGGAAATGTACAGGGGCATGGATGGGAGTGATTGTGGAATATTTGAAACGTAAAACTGACCAAAGCATCTTTAAACGCCACCTGACAAGACTGCACGTTCCAATCCATATCATTCCCATCGTCAGTTGAAATTCGTATCACCCGCGGAATGCTATCCATCGCTGAGATTTGGCAGAAAATAAACAAAACTTCACATTTTTGGAGAAACCGGAAATGAAATTTTCGCCATCTTGGATGTCAGACACTGGAATTCAGACTACTGCAGCGCCATCTCCAGACAAAATGACGGAACAATTTATAGCTGTAAAACCGGACAGAAGACGTTTCGACTGCCCTCTCAATCATGTCAATGGACTCCTTGCGTGGATTAAAGATGGCTCGGGGATGGAATCGGTCATGCACAGCATGCTCTGGAACAACCCAGAAGTATTAAGGTAGCAGGAAGGGGTGGGCGTTTGTGGTTTCTGAGTGTGAGGGGGTATAGTGGTGTCTGTTGATTGTGCATAGTTTCAGAGAAACTTACTTAGGCATGATGCCAGACCATCTGATAGATTCTCTATCATCCACTTGTTATGTTTTCATTATATTTCCTTTATATTTCTGATGCAAGCATATCTATTAGATGCTAAACGTCCGTAATGCAGTCCCTCAGTATTTCTTTATTTCTTTGTGCCAAACCCATTAACCATCTAATAGATACTCTATCGTCCATATGTTATGTTTTCATGTTTTCATAAGGTGAAGTCTTACTTATAAGTTATTCAAAATATACATGTATGACATATGTTGGTAAGAAATAAAGAAAAAGTATTTTAAAAAACATAATACTGTTTACTACGTAATCAAGTATGCTGTTTGAGATGATCCCCCATCCGTACAGACATCTGTTCAAAGCACACCCGGGCGCAATGACCCCTAGATCCCGCCACTGATGATCAGCTACATATTTTGTACACAGTGCATGGGTGGTGTAAAGTGAAAGATAGTCCCTCAAATCATAGAGTCCTTCACAAATGTCTTTGATTGTTTATTGCTTTTCAGGACCTGTAGCATCTTGACGAGATAAACCATTCAATGTGAACTCAAATGATTGTCGCCATCTGAACTTGGCGATATGAATTCAGTGATACTGGTGAAAAACCATTCAATGTGAAAGTGATTTGTGATTTGAGAAATATGGATTCATACTAATGATCGTAAACCATTCAATGTGATTTCAATGTAAACCATACAACGGTTGTGGTCATCTGATCGATTTGGATTCATACAAGTGATAACCCATTCAATGTATATGCTGAACATCTCATCATCGGGGCACCAGTTTGTTGGTTCAAATGCATGACAGTATTTAAAACAATACTATGTCGGAGCACCACCAGGCTAGTAAAGAAAAAAAGCAAATTTAAATCATCTTCTTTTGAAAATTATTTATTGACCCATATTCCAAGAATTATCCTCACATGGCAACTTGGAAAGTCAGTGTAGGAGGAAAACCGTTTCAACGGGAGAAAACCTACGCAATCGGAGGGAGTCGTCAACTCCATCACACAGATGACAAGCACAGCGCTTACGACTATAATGACTTCATACATGTACATTACATCGATCATAGTCACTGTGCAGCTCCAATGCCCATTAAAGGACGAGACATTGAGATAATTGTACTATCACACATGTTCTCCTCCTTTAAAATGTCCAAAAAAGACACTGCTGAATAGAGATCTTACACTAGATGACTCAACAATTCCAACCTCTGCAAGCATTCATCATGTTCGTATACATTCTATACAAGTTTTAGCTATTGTAAATGTATTAAAACCTATTGTGTATGACTTAAGTTGAGCCATATTCAGCGAACAATAGGTTAGGTCACTGCTCTCATTAATCCATGATGACTACATGGGTTAAGGGCCCAATTTGAATAACAAAAGAACCACATTTCTCATGGCCAGGAACTGGACAGAGGCTGCCAATTAGCATGATGAAAGGAGCAGAGGTGACATGTATTTGCATGACAAAAGAGGTAGCTTGACCTAGCAAGACTGGATGTTGGTCTGCCAGGTTTTTTGCAAGTTGAGTCTTAGATCTCTTTTATTTTACTTACAAGATTTACATGCATTACAAATATAATTACATACATGACAACATAAAACGTCTTACAAATATATTGACGTTACACTTTTCTCAAATCATTCAGTACCAAGTCCAATACAAATTTTCTTGATGGGCAAATTGATATCTTTCAATTTCATAGCCAGCAGAACATGATAATTATGCTCTTGCAATGAAAGCCTTCTTGAATCGAAACAAAGAAAAAGACTAAGATTCTTTCCTGTGAGACCGCTATAGGTAGGATCAAGAACCAGTCTTATTCTGATAAGTTTCAATAAAACAATAGTTTTATTGACACATTTCTATTTTAATAGTTTAATATCTTAATATTTTAACATCGACTATTTTAAAACAATAGTTTTATTGACAAAGCTTATCAAATATCAGTTAAATTGGTGAAAAGATGTTTTCCATCCAGTGATTTTTTTGTTCACGGGTATTGATTAAAAAGTGACGAGGAAATAAAAATTCACTAGATTTGTGTTGTTGGTCAGTTGTCTCAAGTATGAAGGTAAAGACACTGAGCAACTGAGCCAGCCAATATTACGAAGGATCTTTGGCGCCTGGGCCCAGGTGGTGTTTAAATGCTGGTGGATTCTGTGGTACTGAGGAGATCAAGAAACAGTAAAAAGGCCTACAGTTCCATCAAGACACACATGTTCATTCGCTTTGCCTGGGGTTAGAGCAAAGCGAATGTCATGTGAACCCCATGTCTCATGTGATGGACATAACCAAATACAATATCTGATGATTCGGTGAAAGATATTTTTCGCTTGAAACAAATCTGAAGCAGCCGGTAGGGTCCCACTGTACCCAAGGCTATTGCGAATGTTTTGTTTGGGTACCAACTTACCCTGTTGGCTGTCCTGTTAGCCAGAATATCCCCTCCACATTTTAATTTTTCTTATTAATCTTGCTTGAAAATAATTTCTGGGCTTGTGACATGCCCTGGTTCCCCTGGTTACCTTATTCTACCCTCCCCCAATTTTTAAAATCGTCTTTAAATGTGTACGGTTTTGAGCCATGGCTAGAGTTTGTCATTGCCCGAAAGAAGGCAAATAATTGCCCTCTAGCAATCGGAAAATAGAATATCAGGATTTTTATCAAATCACCTTTCAATCAGATATTGCAATAAAAGGGTAAGGCCTACGGTGACAAAAATCCAACCTCCTTGACGGCGACGGGAGCTAGAGATGCGCTGGCTCAGCAACATCCTCCTCCCTTCTGTAGGATGGCTCATCTCCTGAAAAGAAACATAATATAATCTTATAATTGTGGGTGCACACCATCATCAGCAAAATATATGATGCATTGGAACGCATTAGTTTCCACAATAGTGAGGTTAAGCTTAGTACAGAAATGATAAAGCACCAACTTTATTGACATCCATTTCGTTACCAGTCAATATTTTAATGTAACATGTAGGCTAACGCAAAACTTATGACTAGATTTGATGATTGGGGAATTGTATGCAGTCTCAGCCAAATGCATGGGTTACTCAGAGAGTTGCCCTATAATGAATTGCAGATGGGAGGAGGGGGGAGGGGGGCATTCAAATTTTCCATGTTACATCACCAATGAGCTGCTCCTCTTTCCCCAATATCATCAAATGAGCCAATCTCAGAAAATCTGGTTGCTAATACTGAGAACACATCAGTATCAGCCAACAGATTATAAGTTATTTTGATGCTGGGTGGTCCAAACCATATCGATTGACCTGGTAATGATCGTCTTGCACTCTGATTCAAAACAGAAGTACATGAAGTAGCCAGTTGATTTCATACTCAGCGTGATTCATCATTTTCAAGCCAACTGCCCTCAAACAATGAGTGGACCCAGGGCCGGGCGTGATACACTCCAGACGCAGTGGACGGTGGCAGAAAATGCCCTTACAGTTTCGTTACAGCAATGCCCCTTGGCTAATTGTCCAGCTGCACGAATTCCCACTATTTGTAGCAGTCACTTAGGAGATCTAATTAGGATGAATTGAAGCAATGGACTGCCACGGGAGTGTTGGGCCTGACGGAAGAACTTTTGAGCAATATTCTATACCTTAGGCGACTATAATCATATGTCAATAAAGTCGTTGTTTTTTGTTACCATTCAAACCTTAACCTCACAAATGAATATCTCCAACACTGCATGAAATGGTCCATGTGCTCACCTGGGTTTCTATAGTGAAGGGTCATTATTTGACATGTGACGTCAAGAAGTAGAGGTAATCAAAGTTTGCCATCAGTGGCCAATTGATGATTTTCATGGCTAGAGAGGGGTTTCCTCAAGTTTGAATGCCAGACATGTAAGCCTAAGAACCATATCAGACCAAAAATTTGCTGGGGTAGGCGATCTTTCCTATTGTGCATAGTTTCAGTGGTTACGAAACTCGCCCTGCTGATGGACAAAAGTGTTTATCTCTGAACTTTGACCTTGGTGACCTTGACAAGGAGGTCAATCAAATCAAAGCCCGACTGAAAGGTCTGGAAGGAGATCTTGCTCAGTGCGAAGCTTATGGACCGGTTCATGGACCTGGCAGTTATAAAACGTGGCCTGCTGACGGACAGCGACTACGAAAGATGACGGACGCTCCATGATGGCTATAGCTTGCAGGTGAGTATCAATTTCAACTACAGTTTTCATCGTAAATCCAGAAAAATTTCTATGGCCAGCAAAGTGGTTCCCTTTCTGGAGAGTGATTTGAAAACTTTACCTTCCTGCATTTTGAGTTTTTTCAGACCTACTTAGGGGGACATGTGGCGGCCTCTTATATCGTCAAATGGTATGAAAACAATGCAATTGAAAGGCCTGCACAGTCTACGGAGCAAGCACTGAAGGACCGCATATGGCAGCAGCAGTGACACAGCCACATTAAACAAAGGTTGTGTTAGGCCTTGAAATTACATTAGAGACGATAAGAGATCATTCCGCTAACACTAACGCTACCATTTTTTATGGTTTTGTTTGGTGTAATTACAATTGGAAAATGAAACGGCCAGGGGCCATTGTGCTCATCGTCTAGATATTTGGTTGTTAGGAATTCATCCTGGTTAAGAAACATGCTACATGGTATAAGTCAAACCAAAGTCGGTATGACATGTGATGTATCGTTGCTTGGAGTACCTACCACAAAAAAAATCATCGAAAACAAGTCACTAATAAGCGAGATATTGCACTTGTTACCTTTTTTGTTTCGGCCTCCTGGTGGCCAAGTCAAGAATCAGATCGGATCAAAAATTAGTGTCAGAGGTTACATGTGATAGGGAGTCATGTGTACCAAATTTCAAGTTCATAGCTTTAGCGGTACACTCAAACGGCCAATTCTGTGACCTTGAAAACTAGGTCAGATCAAACACCCATAGGATATGTGATGTATCCTAATACTAGGAGAACCTGCCATAAAAATATCATCGAAAACAAATCACTAATAAGCGAGATATTGCACCTTTTACCTTTTTTAGTTTTGGTCCCCTGGTGGCCAAGTCGAGAATCAGATCAGACCATATTCGGTGTCAGCGATTATACGACGTAGGGAGTCGTTTGTAACAAATTTCAAGTTCATAGCTTTTGCGGTTAAGAAACGTGCCATAGTTACACTCAAACGGCCAATTTACGCCATTTGACCTCTGTGACCTTAAAAATCAGGTCAATCAAAAACCTGTATGATATGTGATGTATCCTTGCTAGGACACCCTGCCATAAAATTTTTATCAAAAGCGAGTCACTCATAAGAGAGATATCACACTTTTTAGGTTCCCTCTGGTGGCCAAGTTAAGAATCAGATCGGACCGAAATTCATTGTCAGAGGTCACCTGACCAAGGGGTCCTGTGTACAAAGTTTCAAGTTCATAGCTCTAGCAGTTAAGAAATGTGCCACTGTTTTTGAAACAGGATACAGATGACAGACGCTGTGGTATTGTATAGACCCCTATGGGGAGCCAAAAATAACGTTGGCGGTGAAGTAGCATATGTTTTCTAAACCTGAAATACATGATTTGATGCGATAACTCTAAAAATAGTTATATCGTTATTGTGTTAGCGGAAGAATCCCTTATCTTCTCATTGCTGGCAGTGGCAGGTTCACCGGTCTGCAGACAATTAGAAATGATGCGGTGAAGGTGCATTGTTTTTTCTACATTTCTTAAGATCAAAAGGGATCATGTACAACACTGAAAATTTTGAGAAAACTTCAAAGGAAGGATCAAATTACTTCAAATTCTCAAATTTCTGGTAATTTTTACAAATGTGGTGAACTTTCCAAAAACACCATCAGGACTCTCAGCACTGCTTAGATCAACAACAGACACAAACCTTTCCTTTCTTGAGGTCAGATATAAGCTGCAAACTTCTCAATATCAGAGGTCTGATCAATCTAAGAAGTTATCTCTTTTACAACGTTTTTAATTGTTCACAATCCCTAAATAAGGCTTAAGGCTACACCAAAGCAATGACATAGAAATTAGAAATATATTTTTAAATATTATTACCGTATGAGATGGCATCCTTCCATATGTAACAGATGAGCTGGCTCCATGGTGGCTGCTGGATATGGCATCACATTACATAACGAGAAGGGCTCTATGTCCTTAGAGTCATCAGAGTCCCCTTAGAGCATCATTTCGATTGTCATTAAAGTCTATTCGAATGACACACGATGTAAGTGTCCACCGCCGATATCCCTGAGCGAGACGATTCCATCCATTGAATCTACACGACTCTCAGGCCCTCATCCAAGCATGGCTGGAAAACAAAATATCAAGGTCAATCCATTGTTTACCAACATTAAATCTTGAGCCATTTCGATGGAATTACTGCTTGTCTGTCCAAAGACATTTATGACCACGCTTTTTCAAGAGGTTTTAGTTCAGTAGTGCCTAACTGCAGGAATGCAATGAAGATTAGCTCAGCCTTTTTTTCAGACGCAATCTTCAGAATGCCATTAAACACAACCCAGAGCAAAGGAAATTTTTACTGGTAAACAGCTTTAGGGCGAATCATAATATTGAATTTTATGTACACCACTTTATCTTACTGTATACGCTTTGAATCCTTCCTCATACAACATCTGCCAGGAAGATCCCCATGGAGGTCAATAAGGCCGTCTTCCCCAAATTGTCGATGGATGGGTATAAAGGTATCTTATCATGGGGCGAAGTGTTGGCATCTGTTGCTTTCTGGGTCTTTGAGAGTCGTTCTTGCTTCAGTACGCATCGTAGATCGTGGTGGAAGTCATTGGGTCAACTCAACAGCCATCATCTCCAGTCATCTGCATAGCCTAGAAAACAGTAAAAACATTTATTCAATACACGGTATTCTCTACATAGATTGAAGCCAAAAGAAACTAAATATTTTTTATTCATTTGGGGAGATGGTCATCACTTTCAGTGTCAAGTTTTGTTTTTGCCAAACTTTCCGGCTTTACTGTTTTCAATGAAAGTGGTCAGGTTTTTTTCTAAATTTTCTGTTTTTTGTGCTTTGCCAAATGGAGTCGACTTCGGTTGACAAGCTATTCTTGGAGCAACATTTCGATTGGCCTTCCTTGGAATTTTTAACGAGCGGCGTAACTATACATTGATGTTAGTTCAAAATTAACATAATCTGTCCTATCAATTTGCCTTTCTTTCATCAGGACTTCAACTTCAACATCTTGAGATATCAACAATGTTGCAATTTTAATCTTATGCACTGGCATCAGTTGGGGCTCTATATGTCCCTGTTGTCAATGAATGTCACTATAGCACATCTCTTAACCAAAGTTCGATGTGGAGAGGGCCATTTTTATTCAGCGTATTGCCACCACATTAATTACTAAGGGGAAAAGATGCCTCTTGGCAAATTTTCCCACCCAAACGACAAACTACAGTCTAGATTTGATTCCAAATGTGGCCACCAGGGGGCAAAGGTAAAAAAATCATCAATGAATTCAAAGCACCCATCATGTACGAGTCCATTTTGTTCCATGTCGACAGGTCAGTACAATGGCCCTGGTCGTTTCATTTTCTTAAACGTCTTTGGTTGACGGTTTTTTTCCTGTGGAAAAATGCTGATCAGCCACACTCTTTGACAGGCATAAATCGTCATGATTCCTGGCCAATTTCATTTGTTGAAGACAGAGTCTTCAGTTTTTAGTAATAATAAGGGGGTAGAGGGTTCACAGGAAAGAAACAAATTCTTTTGGCTTTAGTCTATTTGGGATGATTCCTAAGTATAAGTTGACATCAATTTCAATGACGCCCTTCAAGTTCTACTTCTTTTTTAATCATTTTTCTTTGATTGACTTCTATTCTTTGGTCGTCAATGTTCAGATCGAAATTTCAGCTTTAAAACCAACTTTGTTCTACGAAGAAAATTCTCAAGTTGGCTACCTCTATAAAGGTTAGAACGCTCGACGTTTGTTTGGTTTTGACTGATAACATAACAATGACCACGATGTCACTGCAAGCATGTGACAATGTAAGTGAGGATTTTGAATAAAAGAGTAAAGTTACCAATGCTTGCATCCTCCTTTAAACCCTCCTTTTTATATCCATGCTTATGTCTGATATTGCTAATAACCATACATAAGATGTAACTCATGATTTGTCCAACTAATCAAGATGCCCATTTTGCTGTTACTTTAGCACTCTCGTTTAGATGGTCTCACTCGGGGATAAAAGTTCATAACTTGGCCACCAGGTTGCGGAGACATGAAAAATGATTTTTTTTTCCCTCCTTAACGACTGGTTGGAAAGTTTGTTTCATGAGGAGATATAATATCAACCAGGACTAAGTGATGCTCACCCTGTAGACTGCAACATCGTCTTTTGTGTCCCTTTTCCTTGTGTCCCTTTTCCTTGTGTCCCTTGTCCTTGTGTCCCTTGTCCTTGTGTCCCTTGTCCTTGTGGCACTTGTCCTTGTGGCACTTGTCCTTGTGGCCCTTGTACAATGTTGGCTCGGGCTGCCTAAAAAGAATCATATTTTTTGTTGAGGGGTTTATCTAATTTCTGCGAGTTTCTACTGCATGCTGCGTTCACACTGAATCTGATTTAAAACTGTTTTCCAGAGAGCACTCTCCGGAACACGAATTGGCTACACCACTTTTGAAATGGCTGCACCACACTTGCCTAATGCGCATGCAATTCGATTTGAAAAGTACAATCCTTGCCGCGTATTGTAGTAACGTGCCTTTCAGGGATGAATGTCCCTGCTCTTTCTTGTAATTAGAAGATAATCAAGACAGGAACAAGCTAGTGTGCATGCCCTCTGTTTTGATACGTATTAACGCCCATACTACACATTTCACTTTTTTTGGAGTAATTTTAACATCTTTGTAATGTTTCTTTTAATCCAGATGTAACTGAGGACTAAGTGATGCTTACCCTGTATGGCTCCAACATTGGCAGCAACATATCCTTGTGGTCCATCCAGTGTCTTCTCGGCTGACAAGCTGGAGGCCGGCTCTCCTTCTTCATCGCCATCTTGTCGATTTCAGGGGGTGTATATTATTAGCTTTGTGAGGCACAAGGAGGTCAAGGACACTGTTGTTATTCAAAGAGCCCAATGTCTTCGTCATATGTACTAAACTGGTTTAGCACAAGTCCCACACGGACACGCCTGACATTTCGTCCGACGAAATTCCGCAGGTTAACAACAGGCCTATTCCCCAGTCATTCCATCCCCCTCGAGATCAGGTAGGGGGTCACCGGCCGGCTATTGCTTACTATTGTTAACAGTCGTAAGACTTATCCCGCCAACACTCTAAAACAAGGGGACCAATTGAATGACTAGCGACACGCCACCGTCTATTGCCCCCATCAATCAACCACAATGACTCAAGGGGATCACGTTCCTTGAACCTAAGTCCATGTCATCACCGTCGAAACTTAGATGAGGACCGTGGAACAAAGTGGCAAGCATGCCTGGGACCCAGCCACCGCGCTTTGGACGAGAGATGAGTTAGACTCAAGTCGCCAGTCACGATAACCAAATACACCAAGCGTATAGCTTGAATCGAACCCGATCTATCATCGTCATTGGTCACCTGGCCTGGCCTGGACAACTGAAAGCTGAATAGGTTAAAATAGATGATAAGCAGGAAACACGAAACCAAAAGAATAAAAACTATACTAGCTAGATAACTACGATAACTACTCTAACAACTAGACTAGCTAGATAACTACGATAACTACTCTAACAACTAGAATAATGACAATAGCTACAAAACTATCACAACATTGATCAGTCACACTTCCAGCACTCACTACAGCAACAAGAGTCCCTCCTCCCCCAAGACCTCCCACACCCTTTTCAATCCCATCTCACACACACGCACACACACACACACCAACATAACATTTTACTATAGTGTCAACTTTTGAATAACCGGCCAATTTGCAGATAGGAGTGTCACTGTCAATTTATTTTACTTTCTTTTAATTACATGGCCAAAATATGATTACGTAGTGGCTACATGATGTATGTACCGAATTATTGCATTTTATAAACATTTCATGGGATAAAAATGTTATATTTTGAATATGAAAAATATAAATAAGTTGAAAGTTTTGATATCTTGATCTTTGATCTCTTAGAAGAGTGCACATAATAAAGTTGCAATGGGGATAACAGTTAGATGTGTTTCCTAATTTGCATTCTTTACGCCAAAATAAATCGTTTCAGTCTTTTTCGTTATATCTCGCAGATTATTAGTCTGTAATTTTTTTCACTGCCTTGAGGCCCTGTGGGGGTCAAGTTACATGTTTATTTTACCAACGATAACACAGATTTGACAGTGACACCTCTATTGACCACTCAGACTAGTATACCTACCCTTCTTCTTGGAAATCAAACGAGAATCTTCGAATGCAATTGCGGACAAGGTTGTGTCATCTGAAATGACAAATCAGCACAAATGCGTAATTACAGCAATGCTGTACTGTATAATCATTACTTCTACTAAATTCCTAATGAAATGGCCAGGGCCATTGTGCTCACCTCATGTGGAGGAAAGATGGATAAAGAGCATGGTATTGTGTCATGTAGTGTTAGGTTTGATGTAGGTCCAAGCAATTACAATTTCCCCAAAATGGCCAATTTACAGTACATTCGACCTCTGTGACCTTGAAAAGTAGGTCAAATCAAAGAAGACCCGGGTGACACATTGAATGGTTGTTAGAATTAGATGTACCTATGATATAAAATTGGTGCCAATCGGGCAAGTCATTACTAGGAATAATGGCATTTTGAAGAATTTAGGATTTGGCCCCCTCCCTGGAGGCTAAACGGCAAATCAGATCGCACCAAACTTCGGTACCTAAGATCACCTGACCAAGGGGTACATGTGTACTTAATTTGTGATCAATAGTCATTGCAGTTAAGAAACGTGCCATAGTTACGGCCTGACAGCGAATTTACGCCATTTGACCTCTGTGACCTTGACAAGAAGGTCAAATTAAAAACCTGTGTGACATATACTGTATGGTGGTTAGATGTACCCATGATATCAAATTGGTGGCAATCGGGCAAGAAGTTAAGGAATAATCACATTTTTAAGGTTTTTGGATTTTGCCCCCTGGTGGTCAAGTGGTGAATCATATTGGACCAAACTTCGGTCCCTGAGATCACCTGACTAAGGGGTAAATGTGTACCAAATTTGGTATCAATAGTCATTGCAGTTTAGAAACGTGCCATCGTTACATCCTAACGGCCAATTTACACCATTTGACCTCTGTGACCTTGAAAAGGAGGTCAAATCAAAAACCCGGAGGATATATGATGCACCTTTGCTAGAAGTACCTACCATATTTTTTTCAAAATTTCCCGACTACTATTAAGGGAGATATTGCATATTTTCACTTTTAACGTTTAGCCCCCTGGTGGCCAAACCATGAAACGAATCGGACCGAAACTTGGTCTCCAAGGTGTCATTACATAAGGGTACATGTGTACCAAGTTTCAACTCAATAGCTCTAACAGTTACGAAACGTGCCCTGCTAACGGACGACGGACGACGGACGACGACGACGACGACGACGACGACGACGACGACGGACGACGGACGCCACGGTATGGGATAAGCTCACCTCTGCTAAGAGGTGAGCTTAGCAGAGGTGAGCTAAAAATGATGGTTGAATTATATCTTTCAATTTTTACATGATTTGCCTTCCTTTGGCAGAGGTTGACCTTATTCCAAGAATTTATGGATATAAATGTGAGCTAGTTCATGGTACATCCATGTGAGGAACCAATCAGATTGCATCACAGCTTTCAACATGGCCTCCTGACTCATGACAAGATTGATGAGATTCTTCTGTTCTGGCCAAGAAATTGACACCATGAAAAAGTTCTGTGATGGCCAGATTCCATAAATAATTTGAGCAAGCTGTTTTCCCCTTCTTAGAAACAGCAAAAGTCTGATAAAAAAGGGTTCTGAGAGGGAAGGTCTCTCTCTCCATTCTGCTTATTGGAAAATAATTTAATTTCCACGCTTTCACTGAACACAATTCAGTGGTGATAAATTTGAATAGCTTTTCACTCAGAGGGGACTATGTTGTAAGAGAGATACAGGACACCCTGGCCCAAATCAGGATGTTATAGAGGTTGTGGAGTCATGTTGTGCATGCGTATACAATTTTTGTATATTGAGCAAGTTGAAAACTTGGCACTCTATTGACCGATTAGGCATGGTATACATACCCTTGCAAATCCTACTAGATTCTTCAGTTGCAATTGCGGAGAGGGTTTGCAGCATCTGTAAAGATAAATTCGGACAGATACATAATAAGAGTAATTCTACAAGAAGTCATGAAATGAGCACCTAAAAATAATGGCTGAAATAAATTTCTCATTTTCATTCAGGGTTTCCCCAGACATATGTGCACTTCTTTATTTCTTTTGTATTGTTTTTCATCTCTTGAAGTTTTGAGAAGCATATCTACATGTACAATTTACACCCAGAATACTAAAAGTAAATTGACCCCATTTGACCCCTGTGACCTTGAAAAGGAGGTCAGATAAAAATCGTATCTTTGAGTAGTCACCATAAAAATTTTATTGAAAACACGGAGACAACTCAGTGATTATTTTCCTTTAGCCATTTCTTTAGCCAGGAGTATCTCTGTTTTAGTCAAATGAATGCCAGTTGGGCCAAAATATTCATTGATTTTCCCACTGTCTGAGACTATGAAGATATCCTCTTGTCCCATGTACTGTCACAACCACCAAGTTTGAGAAATAAAAAGATAACGATGCTGGATTAAGGTACATCTTTCCTTTATTTCTTTTGTCCAAATAACACACTTGACAGTCACTAGCCACACCAAAAGATCGTTGATATTATAGTTTCCATCTTTCCATTCGCAAAATACATGTACATGTACCTCCAATAAGAATTTGACGATCTTTTTCATCTTTTGCCAAAATATTTGTTTTATGGTGCCAGGTTTCAAGTTCATAGCTTTTGTGGTTAAAAAACGTGCCATAACACTATAATGGCTAATTTATGCCATTTGACCCCTGTGACCTTGAAAAGTATGTCAGAACAAAAAGTGCAACATCTATTTGACTATCTTTGTCTCTCTCTCTCAAACGAACAACCTGTTCAGAAGTTGTAAAAAGTGTTCTCAGAGATCTGTGAGTGATCTCTGTATTGAAACCTGCATATTGGGTCATAAGGCAATGCATTTTCCCGCCCAAAAAAAAAACAAAGGAAAGTTGTGCTTTCTTCCAAAATCTCTTTTGCCTGTAAAACGAGATAATGTCAAGATTCAGTCACGGAGATACCCACCTTTAAGAACATTGATGCTGAACGCAAATAATTTTGCTACTTCAGAATGTTGAAATAAGTCAAAATTGAAAATAGTTCTCTTTGGAAGAACCATTGTAAACCCTACCAGAACGAATGTTCTGCCTACACTGCATGCTTGAACCAAGCATTGGAATATAAAATGTGACAGGTAGTGGTTTTATGTAACATGCCCAAACTTTCTTTCAAGGTTGACAGAGTCTGTTGTTGCCTAAGATAACCAAACAAAGGTGTCAGATGTAATGGGTCAAGCCAGATTGGTAATGGCCATTGGGATTGGCCACAAGCCATGAATGAATTACCTTTTTATTTGATTATTATGGATTGGGTCTATAGAAATGGTATAGGGTGTTAATCAGCTAGTTGCTAGTTTTTCCTAAAACAGATTCTTGCAATGAAAACTGGTAGAAATTAAATGGTCCAGGGACCATGTGCTCACCTCGGGTAATGTAATGCATGTCATTTGCAGTGGATATGGGGAGAACAGTTTCTGACTAGTTTCACCAGTTTTGATTCCATTGAATAATATTATTCTTCTTGGCTCAATGACACAAAAGAAAATAACCGTTACCATCTAACTATATCATTTTGATTATAAATTTGACTAAATTTCAGGGTTATTGAAGAGTGTACATGTCACATGGAAATTGGTTGACATTGTTCAACAGTTTAGGAGTAAAGCCCGCTACACACGAGGATTTCTCCCCAACGTAGACGGAATTTTAATTCATAACAGGAATCGGCCAACTCAAATCTTTTGTGTGTTTGCAACGCAGACCAGGTAACCTATACTTTGCCTGATTGGTTGGAGTTGCTGGCTGCACTACCGACTTGTTCAATTTCTCGATGGCATCTTTTGTTTATATAAGGAATTTTTTGTTTATATAGGCCTATAAGGAGTGTGGGGTAAAATTTCCCTGTGTGATTCAGTCAACAACATAGTTGGGCCATATTTTGACTCTTTATCTTTATAGAGTCCGCCATAGGCGGCAAGGCTGTACCTTCTCATAATCCACTGTCCCAAAACCTCCTATTTATCCCATTTCTCCTTTTCCTCTTTTCACTGATACTTTTTACAATAATAATAGATAAAATTTTCTTTTTCTTACTCTCATTGTACACAACAAAATCATTGGCAGCCATGTTTCTAGATCTAAGATTTCCCCACCAGAAATAATAGATATTTGCACTCAGCCTTGATCAAGGTTTTGGCCTAAAAATAGTGCAGGACCTAAATATTGCTGCGATTATGTCTTTCATGTGAGTGGGTGAACGACTCTCGACTTCCAGTCACCTGTCCACCTGTTCTTAATTTTAAAACCAACTAAGTTGGTGAGAAGTCCCTCATGTCATGCATGTGTAGCGGGCTTAATAGAACTTCGTTGGATTTTCAAGATGGCGGCCTTGCGGCCCTGTTTGTCATTGGATTTGACTGAAAGTAGGGATACTAGCATAATACCTGACCCGTGGCGTGGATTGTTTTAGGGTGTTGGCATACTATGGCCACTATGGGGTTGGGGCAATTTGCGTGAAATGAAATAATATGTCTGGGTGTTGTGATGTGGTCTTGATTTTGAGAATTTGCCATTCGCCATTCAATGCCCCATTCTGCATTTTTTATACCAACCACGGCGTACACGCCATCCATTGCATCAGGGACCGAAGCCGAAATGGCCGCTTTTCATTTGACATTTGTCATTGGTGAACAGAATATAGTATAGGCCTACGTGCATTGGTGATGTACATTAAGCACAGGCTACAGGCGTTAACAAACCGAGATGCCGATGGTACCGGTAGAACGTTCGGGCCTGAGAGGCAAATCTTCATTCGGACGACTTATCAGTCAGCATATTTCAACGATGACGGTCGGTGAAGAAACTCAGCCGGAAATTGAACGGCATGCATGCAAGGTGAATGACGGTAGTACCAATGCAGGCGGCACAGAAGTGACGTCATACACTACCGACAATACCGAACTTGATCACCTACATCAGCGAACAATTCCTTTCAGCAAAACGTTTACGACTGCAGATTTGCAGATTAACTCAGGTGAATACAAACAGAGCAATTGTATATCACGAAGCCGCAGGCAAATCAGCGCAATTATATATCACGAAGCCGCAGGCAAATTTACAGGCGTGGATGACGTCAGTGCACACCGCCGATAGTGCTGACAGACAGTGCAGCTCCAGGTAGCTCATCCAGTGTGAACTCTGGCTAAAGTACCTGGAGACAAGGTACCTAGTGTTGATTATCTCTGTAAACCTCGTTTGCCTGTTGCCTCTCGGCTTGCACTCACTGAGACATGCGAGAGACGAATTGGGGATTCCCACAACCTCATTCGTATGAATAAATTATGACGCGTGTGCCAAATATGGGAAACAAAATGGCGTCGCCTGGTCTGCCATCTATCGGGAAGTTATGATACTCTAGTCATAACAACCGCGGACTGATACAATAAATATTCATAGCACTATATCCATTTTCAATCATTCTAGTGGTTTATTTACAAATCAAAATTATTTAGTGATATGTTATCGAAGTGTGAAACGATTTGAAATCCTTTAACATTGAAAGGTTTCTGAAATAAGCTTGAGCACTATATGATTACACGGATGCCCATAAAGCGTCATTGAGGGTGCTCTTCGGCCCATAGAAACTAGCCGGAAGTTGGATACATTTCCAATATTTTGTGTATTTTTGTCTTCCAAATCGCCTT
This sequence comes from Lineus longissimus, assembly GCF_910592395.1. Taxonomy (NCBI): domain Eukaryota; kingdom Metazoa; phylum Nemertea; class Pilidiophora; order Heteronemertea; family Lineidae; genus Lineus; species Lineus longissimus. The sequence continues at coordinate 24,818,978 of NC_088309.1, read as the reverse complement.
TCTTCAGCTATTTCAAGATGAGTTTGGAAACTACTCTTCGGTACGAGACAAATGTGAGGAAAGGCAGCCTAATCCAAACATTGAACAGACAACAAAAACGAATACAGGTATGCATTCTTGCCACATTTTAACCTAGGCTATTGACTAATTCAGTAATTGAGTATTACTGTATTGACGTAGCCTACCCCAGGCCTAATTGTCATTTTCAATTTATAGGCCTAACTTAGATGCTCCTCTCCAGGCCCATTGGCTTTGGTTGTGATGAAATAGCTAATGATATTCATCTGCTATAGGCCTAGCTGCTAGTGCTAGCTAATGAAATATTTAGACGGGACTCTAAATCCTGGCTCCCTAGGCCTAAGCATAAAGCAATGCTAGATTCCGCTGTCGATGTTTGGCAAATCAATCATGGCTGTCATTTCCCTTTTTCAGACTGCTGAACTGATGGCAAACAGAGAAAATACCGTCCGACTGTAAGTATATTATACAGGCCTATAGTCGCTGCAGTATTGATGAGAGACAACTGGTGAGACCAAAAGGGGTATTCACAAACTGGTCTAAACTGGATATTACTAAAAGGCTTTGTGTTGAATATGATGAAATTGTGAATATGTCATAATTATGATATTGTCAATGGGTTTATCATGCAGTAGAACCTCCCCTAGCGAACACCTCTCTATTAAGGGCACTAGTTTTGGTTCCAAATTAGTTGTTTCCATTCAATTCGATCTCTCTAATCAGGACACCTCTCTATTAAGGACACAACTAGTCAGTCCTGAGGGTGTCCTTAATAGAGAGGTTCTACTGTAATTGCAAGGTCCCCAGAAGTAGGTCCCTATGCATATTTGTATATTGTTGTTTTTCTTTTCTTTCAGAGAGCAGCAAATCAATTTGAAATCAGACTGGGATGAATCAGTATCTCGCAATGAGGCCTGCAGAATGAAATATAACAACAAAATTTCCAAAACTGAACTAAAACTGGTCAACACTACCGTTAATGCTGTAAATAACCCTAATTATCATCTTCATATTCATCCATGATTTAGAGCATCATGGTCCATTTCGGATCTACGCCATATTGTGAGGATTTAGTATCCATCACTCATCAGGTTACACAATACCCCTGTGTACGATCTTTATAGCCTGCCCTTGCACAGTCATAAGGATTAGAGAATCTATGATCTACTCTAATCAGTGTTGTACATTACGACCTTGGCAATGGAATCAACTTCAGCCCTGTTGACACACTGCTTAGATATTTGTGTGCTTCAAGTTCAACATTACAATAGTTCTTTGGTGATCAGTCATGTCTGACGTGTAAGTGTAAGTGTGACAAACAAATCAGTCGAACTGGTATCCATATCATGTCCTTAGCTCTACAAGTTAGTTCAAATGTGGCTGGAATTCCATTGGTCACCATGAACTGTAAAACAGTTTAGATCCTCACAGAGAGATGTCACATTTTCATGACTTCCAATGCTCATTATATCTCACTGTTTCAGGTCAGAAAAGCTGCCTTGAAGAACCTCTTGGACAAGGAACAAGCAATGTATGCCAAGGAGCTGCAAGAACTTGGAAAAACATTTTATGTCCAGCGAGCGTAATTTCAAAGGCTTTCATGAAAAAAAACATTTCGTCCAAAAAACCATGGCAGATTCTGTCTCAATGTAAATAAAAAAATTTCCTTAAGTGCTTACGCTTACTAAAACGAGGTGTGGCATGAGTCATTTGTTTACAACAAGATATTTGCATTTGTTTATTATATTAGTGTCTTTTACTGGAGTAATGTATGCATCTTGTATGCAGTTTTTTAAGGAGTTTTATTTATAAGATCTCTGGTCTGACCGAGAATGTTCACTAAGTTTAAAATTCATGATACATTTAATCGTCCTAGGTGGATTTATGAATCAAATTGAAATGCAACATACATTATATTCATTACCCTGGCTGTGATACATGTAACTTTACAAAAATTGAAATGGATTAGTTATAGAACTAAGTGCCTAGTCTCTGCAGTGTTGATAATCAAACTAGTTTCAGTAACAATACTTAGATTACTAAAGTAAGCCCAGCCCCTCCACATAACTATATTTTGATGTCATACCCTTATTAGGAACCCCTATGCATTTTCAAAAGAATTTAGATTTGTTGATATTGTTTTCCCTTGTTTGCTGTGATTGCGTGTGCTAATAAACATTTATTTTCAATATTCCGAAAAAAAATTTCTTCTGGTGATCTTCTTGAAATTACCCCTTTCGGGACCCCTGTGTGCTCCAAGCTTCAGGCACACCAAAAACTGTAGTGTAAATGGGATGCAGGACTCACCTGTGACCTAAAGGACAGTGTCACAATCGGGAGCATACCGCATGATCTAATGACCAAACAAAGGCAGTGTCACATTCTCCAATCCCTACGAGAGTCACATCTATTGGCCTCAATCACCAAAGACAATGCTACAGCTGTTCTTCCTCCTATTTGAAGAAACCTGTGTCTATTTGAGGCATTTGTCTTGGTGTGCGCATCCCTTGGACGATTTAGATACAGCAATCAACAGATCAGCACAGGAGTTGGATAGCTGGAAGCAGGATAATTGGATAATTATCTACAGGTCAAGGACGGTCCATTCTGAACTTCATTGAATCGTACTCCCTTTAAACATAGCCGAAATGCCTTGATAAGAGGCAAATCCTTGAGAGGCAAGATGAAGACAGATCCCAAGCATGTTATCAAAGACAGTCGTAGATCTAGAGAACTGATCAGCGACATCATGTTCAAACTGTCGGAGCACCACGCAACCATAATTCAGTGGATGCCAGGACACTGTGGGATTCCTGGAAATGAGAGAGCCGACACTCTCACAAAAAAAGGGAGCACCAAATGCCAACCCCCTATCTTTATTTCATACAGGGAAGCAAAGACCCTACTGAAGAGAAACGGTCGCAATGTCTGGCGACAGGAACAAGGAGGGTACAACCCCAAGCTTGGTGGTCTCATATATACTCCTAGACAGAAGGGAGGCTACAATCATCTATCGCCTCAGAACTGGACACTGTGGTCTTCGCGCCCACTTAAAGAGTTGACTTGGTGGACTCAGCAGCGTGCAAGTGCGGCATAGCAAACAAAACACCAGTCCACATACTACAGGACTGCCCGAAATTCTCGGCCCAACGATGGAAGACTTGGCCTGAGCGAGCAGCCCTCAAAACCAAGCTGTGGGGATCATGGGAGGAACTTGCCAAAACAGCCGACTTCATGACAACTAGCGAATTAAGAGTATGATGGCAACCAGCATCGAACGCAGAAAAAAGAAGAAGTCGCATCTAAGGTAGCTTTGTGCAGCACAGACGTCAACGACAATAATGTTCCATTCAGTGATCAACTGCGGAACATGTCGACCTCCCGGCAGTGACTGTCAATCCTTAAGTCTCCTCTTCGGAAGCAAAGGTTGGGTCCAATGGTGATACAGTCAGACAACGCGGCGGCAGTTTTGGAGTGACCTTATGCCAAAAGCAAAGTCACAATCGAAGACAATTTCTCGAGGAAACCAGCTGTTTGTGCCCTATCAATCGAATCATATGAACACAACAACAGTGAAAAACGTCAAGAGCAACTCTTCTTCCTAATAAGAAAATGTTTATTTTCTCAAATTACATTTTTTGTGATTAAATAATGATTATTTGCCCAAAAAATTACAGCTTGATAGCACACCTCGATTATAAATTATATCAGTTATCAAAATGTACAAAATAATCGTCCAAAAAGGCATCTGAGTTCTGATCAATATTCCAACTTATACACTAATGATTATCAGTATGGTATTGAGAAGTTCTCTGTTACTATTGGTGCATCAGTGTAGCCAATTGACTATTGTTCCAAATAGAAACTACATGTAATGTCATGAATGTTGTCCTGACATCGATCGAGGCCAGTACTGGAAATTGATGTTAAAAGACAACCAAAATGAATACTCAAAATACGTCAAAGTTGCACAGTGAGATAGTCGAATATCAAAACACAAATTACACTTTTGATATTTTTTAATCCCAAAAGGACCTTGCCCAAGGCCTTCGGTACATCAAATTGTCGCGACTGTGACATACATGTATCACTGTTAATGGATAGTCCTCATGCGTATTTCTTAGATGTTTTGTTTTTCCTCAACTGTTAAAGAAGGCACTAAGAATCTATTTGTATGTCTTGATTGTTAATGATTTGTTCAATCGTGACAAATCATCACAATGTTCAACAATTTTGGTTACACAAAGACAAAGTGTAATTTTGACACGTTGCCACGAAGTACGACAAAACGTCCATGATTTGCCTGTTCTCTTTAGGTAGTTTCCCCAAACCTGCAATACCTTCTAAAGGAGACTAGAGCGATGCAATTTACATAAGTCGGCGCCAAACCAGCATCACCTCTGATCCACGTTGCACCAATAATGTATCCTCCATCGGCTGCTCTGAGACTTTGATAATACTTGGATAACAATAAGAAGAAGCATTATCACTTTCCATAATCTTACTTACAAAATTACTTAAAATCATTTTCTATTCGAATTTGACCTCATCAGCACCATAACTGAGCCAGTTTATTAAAAGTGATCGGTAGATTTCACCCACCCCCTCTGATTGGCCCCAATACTCCTCATTATTGTAAACAGGTCGTCAATAATCATGATCCTCAAACTTGAAATAAAGTATGAGGAGAGAATAACCTGGCTTGCAGTTCTTGGCCACTTACGACCAAAACTGAGCGCAGCAGCAACTTTGTCTTATAGGCCTACATGTATGTACAATTAAAGTATTTACAATTAAAATTACATTGTATATACAAAAAGATCATTGATTGGGTTTGACATCGCGTGACAGAAACATGTTTGCAAAAAAGCATTTAAAATACTGATGAGATGGCCAAGAATTACAGCCACTGCATCGGCCCTGTTGACTACATTCTTCTCCAGAACGTAGCAGCTTGTTAAAGTGATCCTATGCGGTTATGACTTTGTCCTCCTACAAACAATTTTGGATAAAGGATAGGGATCAAACACGCGTACCTCAGGAATCCCTGTTTCAGTCAACATACATGTAGACATTATAGCTATGATGTGGTTTAACCACAACTTACCTGTGGGTCATGTAGGAACTATTTGAAATAGCGGGAAAAGAAAACTTTAACCATTTATCAACAAGATGCATCCAGACATTCGCATATCATTGTCGAAGTAACTGGTAGACCTACAAAGACAGCACCATACACAGGTTTAACGTTACCCTGGCAGTGACTGAGCTATTATTCAGTGACTGGTTACAGTACATGTACGTTCTTTCACCAGTTTTTATTGTCATTCAATGTCCTGGAAGCGTTTTTGAAAGCAAAGATCAGGGCAAGTTTCTTTCTTTTTATATTATAGTCATTCATGTTCCTCTCTACTTGTTTATAGAGGCCCTGCTGATGTTACCAACAAATTTTGAGACGTGTCGATAAACATCGCCACATTTCATTACTGTCATTGTTTTGCCGTCAAGAACAGGAATCACCACTTGGGTCTTTTGCTGTGATAACGCCATCTGCATGGCCTCTATAAGTCTCTTGGCCCTCTAACATCATATCTACCCTACGAGGGGAAGAGGAACTGTATTCAGACCCATCACAGACCTACTGCTTCTATCCTCCATTCACAATAATGTCACTATCCGCATCGAATGATCCATCGCAACACCTCTACTCAACATATCAGAATAAACTGAACTTACTGACCACAACACGATGGCCAGTTGCGATTTCTTCACCACGAAGTGTCCTTGAATAAATAGCAAGTTCTCACAATGTTGTGACGTTCATCAACGTCAACAGCTGCAGGTCTATGTTTCAGCTCAACTTCGGAGTCACTATATATACTCAGCTACTAACAGCAATGCCAGGTTTGAGATCCTCCGTTATCACAATGTGCGTGTGTTTTGATTATTTCAAATCCATCTCCAGCCTATTAGGCTCGTCCACAATCCCAGCTACCGTGACGTTTTTGATCTGGCAGCGCTACAATGAGCATTGTCTATTTTATCATTATCTGTACATTTTGAGCAGTTTCTCTGAAATGGGAAAATGGAGAAAGTTTTTTAAACATCTTTACCTTGGGACAACTCTGATCACTCCAAGCTTTTGAAGGGCAATGCCTTCTTATTTGAGGTCTTCAAAAAACTTGTTAAGCAAATAAAACTTGGTTAGGAAGGCCTCCAATTTCAGCCCGAAATGAATAGACATGATGTGATTACCTCAGCCGACCTTGAAAGAGAAGAGTCCCATGACAACTGAGCCCGACACGTTTAGTGATTGCAAGCATATGCTTGGTGATCGTGATGTAACATACCGGCAGTTCCACATACAGCACACAATGTCCAATGCTGCAGCTCAATCTTTAATCAACCTTTTTGAGGAAGACATCTCTGATAAAAGTGTATTTGAGGAAATAAATCTCAGCAAGTGATTTCTTGATAAGTGAAATCGGCAATGGTATGAGACTGATCTGTACAGGTCCATACCCTATTGATCCTCGTTGATACTTACTGCTATATTTTGCCAATGATTCATCATTGTCTGATAAGAATCGAACTCCTGACACCACTTTCTGAATCCACCAATATACGCGCACATTAATTTTTCATTTGCCGTTCCTTTTATGCAGCCACCTGAAGAATGGATGAATTATGATAAAATGGTACCCAGCTGTTGATCAATGCCACAAATTATTATCAATTGAGGAGGTATGAATAGTCTTGGAAGTTTGAATACATAAAAACAGCCCAGTAATATAGAAACAATTAAAAGCTCAAATTGGTTCAAATAAATATATATTTACCTATTTATATTTAACAAGACAGTTCACCCATTCAACTTACCGTTATTGATGGTAACATCGTATGTAATTAGTTTGATTTCATTGTTAACTTGACAAGTATAGAACCCTTTGTCCTCCTCCTGTCCGTCATTGATTACCAATCCGTCCTCTTTTGTAATGAACCTCTTCTTGAAGTCGATTTTGACGGCCTGTCCATCCTTAATCCACTGCACCGGGCCTGTTACGCCAAATCGACCAACACATGGAAGGTGGATCATTTCTCCTGGCAATTGTATCGTCTTGTGGTGAAGTTGAGTTGCTGAAGAGAGAAATTGACCAACATCAATATTATATGGGAGAACTTCTAACCTCATCAGGTTATTGTGATGATCCTGCTTTCCTGTTGAATCCTGCCTGAGGTTTCTAATCAACTAATATTATGATGTCATCCTTGGCCTGGTTCTGTCCAGATTTGTCCATTCAAGTTTATACGCTGATAGAACTTCCCAGAAGATATATTTCGAATTGTGACTTAAATGCTAGCTCTCTAATGTCTTCCTTTATTTCGACAAGGGAGTGTTCACTTTACTGATACTTACCATTGCATGTGGAAAAGTCATCTGTTCCAACGTTCTGTATCAGAGCAGCGCTCCCATCGTACGGCTGGCATAGTTTGGCTACAAGGGCATAAGGATTCCACCCGCAATGAGGATCCCTACTACAGGAGAAGCAGTCCATGTAACTATCACACTGCCTCGTAGGCTGGTAGATTACTTTAGATTCTGTGGCTAAGAACAGGTTATCACCCTGGAGAAGACAGTTGAAATTAGTTAAGAGTGCCTTGGGCTGAGAATAGACAATTCAGAAAATGACATTGCAACATCGTATAGACAACTGATAATGACTAGGTAGTGCAACTGACAAAGTAACGCACATTTCTCTCAGTTTCAATTGAAAGTTTAAATGAAATATCCCACGTCTCTTCAATACTTACATAGAGCTTCATATCCCAAATGAAGAGTTGTTCGTTTGGTTGAAATACCATCAAGAGATGTGACTCTATTGAACCCTTGTCATTCGTCCACGTTACAACTTTATGAATTTGGCCTTGCGCTGAAAAAAGGACTCCCTATTAAACTTTCAACTAAAATGGTTTGGATAAAACTCAGTCCAAATATTGACTCTTCGATTTTAGCTGAGGTAGGAAGGAAGCAATTTCAATCACCAGCTTTTGAAAGCTACTGATTATGACATACATGTATTTTTCCTATTTGGGTGGAGATGAAGGAAATGTACTTTACATACAGAAACCCAAAAACGTAATGAAATCATCGTAGAATGATGTTATCAGCATCAACATGCAGAATAATCATCGTATACAGTCTTTGTAATTGGCTATACTGACCAACATTAGATTTGGCCAGGCGGGCAGGTTCTTTGATGTCGTTTCACTTGATAATTCTATTGACTGCTGCCACCACTTACTTGTTGCAATGTAATAAACTCTAAGATCAGGTCTTTTTTGGAACGTCTCCACCGCCAACTTTCTGAAGACAGCGTTGGCCTCGTAGTACGCTGGTTTCTTATAATCATGCTGGACGGCATCGTGCATCAGAACACTGTCCATATACTTCTTTAGATCCCCGGTATTTGAATCAGTCCAAACGAAGGAGTCGTTTGCGCACTGAAAGAAATTGATACAATTTAGAGAAGCTAAAGCACTCTATACAATAGGAAGTGACTACTTGGCAAGCCCGGCTTACCAAACAGCGACTTTTTCTTGTCCTGAATGGAGAGCCGAACTCATTAATATTAAAGTAAAGTCTCCAGCTCGCCAAACAGGGTAGATTTTTTACCTGTTTGGCAAGCCCGGCTGGCCGAACAGGGTGACTTTTTAGTGCTGTTTGGCCTGCAGCTCTCCAAACAGGACAAAAAAAGATGCCTGTTCGGCGAGCGGCTTGCCAAATAGACCCGGCCTATACAATAACCCTGGGACTGACAAATGTACCGGTAGTTCACAGAGCGATGACCTGATACAAATTTCTAATTGGACAAAAGGTCATTTACAAAGCGGTTCAGCTCGTAGTGGGGACCTTTAACCAAGGCACCCAAGACCTATATGTTGAAATTTATGTTCTTTCATGGATAGACTGCATCAAAAACTTTCTATCAAGCTGCAACTATAGGCTTACCGGGAGGATGAATTATAACTGACACAAATTGATTGATAACTTACCTTTTGTCCTGGTTTAGGGTCACCGGTAGGTTGGTAAAGCTCATAATGATTTTCAGCATCCATGAATTTACCACTAAGGAACATCTTGTCAATTTCAGACTGGCTGAACGTGCACACTGCTGAGCCATAAGGTCCAGTCCTGAAATGAACAACAGTGAGGGTCTAAGAGACGGGATGGTTTTAGGAACAGTTGAACCGGAAAGGTTGGAAAGACAGTCATCACAATATCCATCAGGAAATCAGGCCCTCGGCACAAGGTTTCTGATATGCAACTCAGCTTTAATTTCTCTGAGAAAACGGGCAACTAGCCTTTATCAGCAGCATTGGATTTAAGTCGCCAATGAAGGAAGCAGGGGTACTGCTTGGCTTTAACACATTCTGTGTAGATTGTGATAGTCTGATTATACCAAGTTCGGGACACCTACTAAAAGGCATATAAGAGCTTTGAGCGAACGTAAAAGTTCCATCGGAGCGATCTTGTGCAACCGGATTACGGGGAAGCATTTAACACTACTTACAACGGTGTGGTGAATATCGCATGGATTGTATCATTTATCTTCACAATGTCTTCTGCAATGAAAAACAAGTAAGGATTACTAGCAACAGTGCAATACGTGAATCATGCAAAATATGGCCGAAAAAAAGGGAAATCCCGTTTCTTCTTCGTAAACAGGAAAACTGACACTGGCATGTGACTATTCACCAATTTGTTTTCTTGGGTGAAAACTAGAGTCCAACCTTCACGACAAATTCCCAACAAGGATATATCGACCTGGCTGGCCTTTCTTGGAGGAAGTACAAATGTTCTCATCAATATTTAGAAATATTGCAGTTGATAAGCATCTACTTACGTAATTCGGTAAAGTAATACGGATGTCCACCAGGTATAGAACAGTTTAATGTCCCTTTGAAGTATGATGTCCATAGTCCCTTTAATATACTTCGTTGTGAACCACCTTTATCATTCTGAAATAGGAATATGTCAAAGTTTTGGAAAACAACAGTACACGCGAGGAAAGCAAGCTCTATTGAGGAGATTTGCACTTATCAATCCTGAGGTGCCCTTAATAGAGAGGTTCTATTGTCGTAATTTGATAAGTTACAGGGGTAAAGCAATCTACAATGTATACATGTCTTAAATTAGATTAGAAAACAAGGAAGAGTGAATTTGAAAACACTGATTGGTTGGCGCTTTATCTTGTTCAGCAATATTTTTACAAAGGTCTTATTGTATTACAGTAACTGAAGAAAAAGTTGAAAACACTTCACCGTCTTATAAAAAGGCTATTGCATTACTGAAGAAGGCTGCATTATGTAGAATTGAAAAGAACCTTACGACACAAATTCTTGCAACTCTTGAGAAAATATCAGCAGTGAAGCTCGATAATCTGTATTTAACTTCTCTGAACCAAAAGTAGACATGGTCCTTCTCCAGGTAGGATCCAACAAAGCTTGGGTCTGAAAAAAATGATTGGTCGGTTATATTAATTGGAATTACATGAAATACCCTGGAATCTCCCTTAGCGGACTCCTTTCTAAGCAGAAGGACACACTTTCTATTAGGGACAGTGACTTTGGTCCCAAATTTGGACCATTGTAATCAGAACATCTCTCTCGTCCCAGCGGTGTCCTAAATAGAGAGGAACTTATAAATGAAAATAAACACGACTTACTGTTCAGCCACTTTGAATCCATGTGTGTTTGAATCTGGTCTAACTTTGCGTTTCCTCCCTCATCTTTAAGTGCTGGTCGGATGATCTTATCGGTTGCCAAATATAGAGCTGGATAGTCCCAAGGATTCCCCTGGTCTGCAAAAAGTAAAGAATTGACATATGGTTAAAATGATGCATTTACGGGAACTTGTTCCCTATTTCAATTGGTGTTCGTAGTAAGCATATAAAATTATCATAAGTTTGAGTGATCCCCTCATTTACAATCCAGTGACTAACATGCGGGAGACCCTGCGACAGGTGCTGAAATGAGATCGCTGTCGCAGTGATAGAAATCACTTGGGGATGGTTTACCCTCGTGTTCATCACTGCCACTGTACCATAGAAGCAAATATTTAAGTTCACTGGACTGATATTTCATTCAAACAGCTTACTTAGAAATGGTCAACAGCCAGACGTCCATATTTTCAAAACTAAGAATGTTTGCTTTGTTTGGATGTTTAAAGGTTTAAAATCAAGCTAAAAAGTCACTAGCACAAATTGTAGGCCTACAATTTACAAAAATATCCAGAGGTAGGAGGTATTAAGGGAATGAATAGTGTACCTGCCCTCAGGGAATGAGGCCTTTTAAGTAGGATTGCTTTAAAAATATTTTTCATTTGCATGAAGTCAAAGGAATATATTTGGTAAATGATTTGAAAAAGCCAGACAAAATAGAAAATGAAAATACAGAGTTGTGATTATTGATGTGTCAATAATGACCAAATCCTACAGGAAGTCATTCTAAAGTGTAATTTTGCCAAACGTGTAAATCAGCCTAATGAATTAACAGCAGATTTTAATGAATCCCTAAGGCGAAAGTTCGAACGTCCATGCCAAACTTCCAATTCTTTTAGCTATTCCTCTAAGGGCATGAAAAATCAGTTTTCTTTCATAGAATACAATATGCCTAGATCTATATGTAGACTTTCTGAATGACATGAGTGATTAAACTCACCTCATTCGCTGGGATGATCTGCGGACGAACCCTCCCCAAAGGGGCTATAAATTAGGTGAATTCGTGGTGAACCATTATGACATCTTAGGTCATCATGGTGATGTGCTGTATCCTGGACAAACAAAATAGTTAGGTTCACATTGAGCGTTGCATTACTTACCAACTAATGCTACAGAGGAGTTGCCTTCAAGAGACGGCACATCACATTTGAGACCTCCATACTGCTTGGTGTTGTTACTCACTTGTAACGTTTTGGTCTGAAAAAGAAGTAGCGTGAAGTATGAGCAGCAGCTGATGGTGCATATCATCTTTAGATGAATCAAATGAGAGACCAAGGAAAGTTACAAACATCTTCTTTTTCTAAACTTTTGATTCAAAATGATAAATTTCGTTAATTGCTATCGATTTCCATGATGGGGAAAGCAAGAAAAGGGAGATAAGGAGCAACATGGGGCCTAGCAGCTCCCCTCCTTATACCCTTGTGATGTTGAAACTGCGGGATTTACATGAATGCTTACATCTAACGTATAGTGATTCGTCTGAATTGATCTTGCTCCATTGCCACAAGCTATTATTGAACCATCATCCCGAGGTATAATCACGCTGATATGATTACGACATTGACCATCCTGAAAAAGGAAAGACAAGTTTGTGTCAGGTGATAAGGTGAGATGAGAGAAAATCTAAATGCCATCATGGAAAGTTGAAGACTGTCCTATCAATGCAAAACAGGCATGTGATATCCTCATACAATTATGGATGAGACACTATACAAAACTGGATGCAGTACATGTGCCAGTAACATTGGAAAAGTTGAGACATTTGGCTTGAAAATATATTTTATGGTTCGAACTGCTTTAAAGGAAGCATGGCTGAAGTTAACGCTTGGCTGCCAAATTTAGTTTTCCAGTAGAAGCCTTTCTCTGATACGCGTACTAAAATGCAACACGGTCACTGGTCTTGGCTTTCTTTGGCCATAGACCACTGGTTGGCTGCAAAGTTGGCCTTGTCTTTCTAGCAAAACTTACTAATTTATCACCAACAAGCTGTTTACAGATTTTTTCCACATCTTTGTCTGTCTTAAGTTCAGCAGACCTCTGCAAAGGAATTGGAAAACAATGAGTTAGGATATTTTCGTTGTTTCAAACTCGTCGGGGAATGTATTCAACTACTGGGGAACAATGTTCCAGATAATAACCAGCTCATTTGTTCAGTAATGTTGCGAAGGGTGATCTAATGCAATAGTTCATTGGTTATCATCCAATAACATCATGCAAATGTTATAGTCAGTGGAATAACTATTCATTCTACTATTAGAACTGCTTAATTTTGCATGAAGGGAAGCTATTTCATTGCTTCGATAACGGAATTGTACGAATTATCATGATACAATTTTACCAAAGGGCTTGAAACAATACCCCCAAAAGCATTATTCTTACATCTACTTACAACTGGTATTTCACCAAGACTTTTTAGATTGATGCGATAGATATTCTCCCTGAAAGAATCAATAAATAGAGTGCATTTATTCATTGAATTTCTGTGCATCAGAGTATTCCTATGTTCTATCTTTAAGAGAGTGAATCACCTGTTCTGAACCCAGATCTATCATCCCCAGCTTGATAATGATTACCAGTAAAGTATACCCCACAGGTGAGTTGTATCTAATTTTTTACAGAAACTGACCAGAAAAACTTCAATCAGGAATAGCCTGGAATTGGTATCGGATACGAACATGAAGCAACCATGTTAGGCTGGTAGAATGAACGAAATAGCACAAGCAACAAATCATGTCGGCAATTTAATTTAAATCCGCCTAAATGTAAAAGCATTTTGCCAACTTGTTGAAGTCGATAGGTATCAGGGAAAACATTTCATACAATCGTGTTCAAAACACCTCTTATGTTTTAGAGAAAAAATACAAGTTCCACTGAATATTATTCTAATCTTCAATCAAATAGCACAGTCTGTCAGTCATGTCTTCCTGATTTCATTTCCTCACTCTCCCTGAAGTATAGGGATGGCGCTTTTCTAAGGGGCAACTTCGTGCTTGGGCGCCGAGTCTGGTTGTGAAAAAACATGCTGGTTCCTAACTTGGTGTTAAGAACTAGAAACAACTGAAGGAGAATGCCAAGTCAAACATAACATCAAGTTAGCGACTCAATTTTCTTGATCAACCGGGCTTCTCAACTGTTGGCCAATTATATCAAAATATACAAATTTGAAAGTATATGTACATGTACGTGAAGTATGAATGTCAACTTACGCTGCTCCCACATACAATGATTCACTCTTTACATCGAGCACAAGTGTCCTAAAGTAGCGGCTGTTTTCCTCAAGGATGGCTGTGCCTACAAACATGTAGCAAAAGAGTGTAAAAAATCAGATTCAATACTTTTCATGGAAAAACATTTAATACAAGAAGCCCTGAACAACCAATTCCTGCTGAAATTATGATAATAATTGGCATCACTGTCATGTCAACGGGAGGAATAGGGCAAACAGGGGATGGAGCAGAAATCCATTAAGTCAGCTTGCTGATGAATGTTACACTTGACTAACGAAAGGAATGCAATAAGAGCCAACCAATCATTAATGTTTCGACGCCTCATTATTTTTAAGTTTACTACAAAAGTACTGTTGCTTTTTTGTACATGGTACTTGCAAGGCCAGGCATATAATTATTTGCCTGACATGCCTGACGCTCACTTCAAGATGTCCATTCATTGATGAATATCAATACATTTAGTAGCAGCTGAGTCTGTGGCAAATTTTTATCGAAAAAAGTACAAACATCTCTTTTTCTTAGAACTTATAGGTGTCGATTGCAGTGGTACTCAAAGTAAAATGACTTGCCCAAAGAAGTGGCGTGCTGGTGTTGCCAGTGCTGAATGATCATTTATTGAACGAAGTACATGTCAAGGGCCTATCGATTAACCACCAGGCCGTGGATGCCGTCTCTCTTATAAGAGGAGATATCTTTTTCAAATCAATATTTATATGGTGCAAAGTTATTGATTTTGTAGGTGAGGTCATCTTGATTTCATTCACCTGTCAAGTTGGAAGATAATATGACCAATTGTGATTGTATTATAGGCCAAGGTGAGGATTGAACCGTCCATGTGTACAAGCATGCGACTGCAACTCTCGGGAGACCAATGCTTGCCTGAGAACAGCTTCACGACTTGCTCAAAAGACAATTAACTAGAGGCTGTCAGCCTAAACTCTGCTGCGCACTGAAAGAAACTATAGTGGCTGAGAAAGGTGTTTCACAAAAGTAGTTTCTTGTACTTATCCATCAAATCTACATGAGTATGGTACTACATGTTTTCGCCTGTGGTATTATCATTGGCAAACCACCAGAATAAAAAAGAAATAATTTGACACACACAGCAATGCAGGAAGGATGACCCATCAAATTAGATAAATAATGAGATTGAAAAAGGTCACCAGTAGCTGGAATATGACCTAAAAAGATAATTGTACACTTTCAACAGGTAAAAAGAGACATGAATTGTGTAGATATCAAAATCTTAAAGGTTATCCAGGCTACCATTAGTTTGCCATCTTAAGACTTGTGCAGGTTGCAGGAGTAGGATGAGGTGCAAAGCCCACAATACACATCATTTAGCCTTGAGGCAAAAAATGGCATTCCGCTGCCCCTGTCCTACCCCGAAGAAAGAGCTCCTGGCAATTCATTCTCAAGCGCGGCAGAACCCGACATATTCTAGGAGTGAAAGTAGTCAGGTTCAAAAGCGACTTCTTTTTAAGTCTAAAGAACCGAAAAATGAAATTTAGAAAAAAAATCAAGATTACCAATTTCTCCAAATCTGAGTCTCACATCGCAAATCCCCCCCCCCCCAAACAATTGTTCATCTCAAGTTCCATCGGATAAATAACGAGGAATGCCTCAAATAAAGAATTTGACCACAAGTAAACAGCCTTAAATTTGCACCTGGGCAAAGCAGAGGTTGTGGTTTAGGCAAGTGTAGCAAAACCATTGGAGCTGAATCTTACTTGGATCATGATTATGCAGCTGGGCATGGATTTTATTATATGATATCAAAATATATCTTGAACATCATGTTTTGAATCTAACTAATTGAGGAACAACGCAAAGGATGGCAGCAATATTACAGGCAAGTCACTGTAAAGATACGATGCTGCAAGTCAAAAAAGGTTCTAAGACCAACAGACACTCATCTAGAAGAATCTTATTCCTTAGAAATTGCTTGCAGATAAGAAAAAAGGCATCCAGCATCATACCATCACATCAGCCCAGATAATCGATAAAATCTCGGCAACAAGTCTATAGGTTTTTTATTCAACTTGTTATTTTTCATCTGTGTTTCAGAACCAAGAGGATATCCAGGTAGAGCGGATCTTATTAACGAGAATCTGGTTAACAAGCTGCCTAGAAGGCGGCCCCATACCTGAGTTCGATCCCACTACACATTCATTGGTTACATTTTGTGGCTTATGTACGTTGCTACAGAATGCATGGCAGGTTCAGTAGAATGTTTTAGGTTGAGAAGTCTTTCTTTCACACGCTGGAAGAGACCAAAAAGCGACTGGTCTGACCTGTGACCTCTTAGAAAGGAAGTTTTCTAAGTACGTCCGAATCCATGTCGGACCAGAAATCTACCTGACACTTGCAGCAGACTGGACAAGATACCAGAGGTCCAGGCATCCTATTTTTAGCCCAGGGGTTGCACGCCCTAGGTGTTAAAACAACATTCTTTGGTAATTCAGGTAAGGCACCAACGCTGGAATTTATTTGACCACCTATTTCTAGAGATGGATGCCTGCCTTTTCATAACATGACTGACAGCTCATTTCATGCAGAAAATCCTGCAGTACTTGCTGGAAATGGATTTAAAGGGACAGTGTCCTCTAGCAATCTGTTCCCAAAGACTTATCTGCAGCATTTTGAGTTCGTGAGGTAATACATGTACCTTGAAAGCTTACGCAAATACTGATGTGAAGTTACCCAAATTACGTTGTTTGGGCTTCAGAGCCAATGCCGAGTGATGAAGACAAGTTCGTACAGCTTCCTGTGCTAATTGCTAAAATTTCTACTTTTGTTGTTGAACGCAAATTTACTCAGCACTAAAGACGAAAACCCTATTGCAATTAACCTGAAATGGATGACTTACTTTGGAATGGAAGTTTCAACACTGGGTCCGTCAGCAATGAACTGGCAACCAGACTCAGGAGGGTCAACGTCATGACCTCTAAGTTCCAGAGAACATCTCTCCGTTTTGAATGCATAGTTGATTCTTATGGAATGTGTTGTCGGTAGAAAGTTGGTCTGAATCCTCCAAATGCTACCTCAGAGAATACTCCATGGTAAGGTTCGAGGTATCCCTAACTCCTAAATGACTCAATACGGCTTCCAGTAATCGATAAGTAAACTCCCACTTCTGGCCCAGTAGTAAACGCTCCCAGGGATTTCTCCTCTGAAATATATTCCTTTGAATCCTGGGTAGAATTGCTTCTTAGTATGAATTTTTCATCCACGCCCTCACTATCGATTAGCCTTGAGGAAATGGTCCAATTTTCGAATGTCTAGAAATATTATTCCTGTTTTGCACTATTCGAATGATACATATCAAGATGAAACTCTACAAACTGCCGAGACGTGCGTCGAAATATGCAATGAATATCCAATATGCAGTCTCAAGTAGTGAAATGACCAATTTCCTCCTAAAATCGAATTCTCAAGTATCCGACAAGTACAAGTCGTGCAACATACGATAAGGTTTAAAACACGTAGTTGTACATCTAGTCCGATGTAAGTGAGTAGTAGGCCAGTTTAGCAGCTAGCTATGCTTACTAGCTTCATACTAGCATGCTAGTAGTAGTATACTTCACGAGGCAAAGGTAGGTAAACATCAGCCTCGTATAAAAAGGTCTTCAGGTATTGCAGTAATCTTGAGTTAAACCAAAGAAGAATAACTCAGGGATATGGGTGAATCCGAAGTAATCCTGAAACAATATATCAAAGTCAAACCTGTATCAAAGTTGACTCCAAGTGATACAAAACTTCACGTTTATATACGAGCAGATTGATCGGCATCTAACGATATTGCAATGTTGATATCAAGGTTGGATATTAACCTAGCGTTCTGTATTGACATACAATCTATGCATTATATATCTGTCACTGGCTTAGATAAGGACAATATTCGCCCATACACTTATGCACGCGCACAATATCAATATTAATTTTCTCAGAATAGACTAATCGTATACTGCTAAAATGCTGATAGTTCCTCAGGTCTATCGTTTTATCCGTAAAATATGATCAATAACCAATTAAAAAACTCAGAAAAATGTTCTTTTTTTCTTCGTTGTGACTTCTTTGCCTCTAAATCAGCATCTGGAAGTAGAAGAAATGACAAACGTTTTAACCATTACCGATAACAAGAGGCTGCAAGGCCTAGCGCTCAGCTGAAATATATAGCTCAGAAAGTAAAAGTAAGTGGTAAGATGGAGGCGGACGGTTGGTTGAAGGTTAAGGAATCCACCTAAAGAGGAACGACTGCCAGACCATTTAATACTGTTAAGAACAAAATAAACCTCAAAAAATGTATAGTTATGGAGATATGTTCTGTTATTCATGGCAGTTGACCTATTCATAACAGTAGCAGTCTAGTCGTCACCTAAAATCAGAAAGACCAGAGATATTCTGATAATAGCATAGGGCCAAAGCGCCGATCAACGCAGTATGCTCATGGTATTAGCACACAAATGTTGCAGAGCACCCTTTTTGTCTGATACTATGTTGCAGAGCACCCTTTTTGTCTGATACTCGAAGACAGACACCCAGCGATAAATCAACGACTGCCTCATTAGCAAAGCACGAACTATTGGAGGAAAAAACACAATAATGACCAAGAATAGCAGGTCATCTATAATACATCATAGAATAACAGTGATTTGCCACCAGTGATTACCCAACTGCAAACTCAGCTCATGAAGACAAACAGTTCGCACAAAGAGAATACCAAATATACTGGGTCCACTGTGTGAAGATAACAAAAATGGTATGCTTTGGTATATGATAATTGCCATTCTCGCAATCGGTTGTGTGAGATCAAACTACGGACTGACATCATTTATCTTAAAAGTGAGTATAATCAGTACAAAAAGCTGAGAAGAAATGTTGAGAATGTTACGGCACTATGTCAGTATGAGCGATGTATTGTATGATTTAAATTTGTACATGCATTTTGAAAATTGAAAAAATTCAACAGTCGACTATCTTTAGTTATCATAGTTTAAAGCGAGCAAAAGAAAAGACTTGGCAAAAAAATCGTTAGAGAGGCCCCCTCCTCTGCTCTAAATGATAATATTTCACATGAACACCAATTTGGTATATTCATTCCTCTCACCAGCAAACATGTAGAAATCAATAGCAGAATGCCTCTTGAGAGAATATGAATAATGCATCGTTAGCAAATGATATTGGGTCATTTGACACCAAGTACATATGTTTTACATCACGTTTGATTGAGTATACTCAGTGACTGTACGTCTAGTTCCCACCATATAACAGAGAGCAACATCACAAATATAAATGGTGTCCCATAAATGTTTGTCTCCCAATGTATCAAGGGTTTAAAGTTGATGAAAAATAAAACTGAAAGGATGACTCATTATATACCACCGGAGAGTGGTAATTATGGTCGTCATGATGAATTCTAGCAACATGCTAAATGACAACTTGTATTGGACACATCGGCTTGTACATTGCGATTAGGTTAAGGTCTCACTGTAACACGTACTCATAGAAGTTCGCATCCCTTGCAATCAACGGCAGGATCAAGAAGCCTTGTTCCGTGATTGCCGACTAGCATCATCAATGTCTTTTATGATATGCTGTGTGACTAAGGCGTGATATTATCGAGTAAGGGTCGATTACTTTCTATCACCAAAGATCAGGAGTTATTACACTGTTGTGATGGCCTGGGAAAAATAGCCAAGTGACTAATGCATTAAATCGACACATTTAGTAAGAAGCACCAAGGTAGAATATCAAGTCGGTCTGTAATTTCTTCTGGCAAATGATATCAGTCAAACATCATCACTGGTGAGTCTACCAAATGTCCTCAACAGTTCATATTCTGATAATACTTGAGTCACCGATTTGGGTAATCCGATGCGAGTCATGCATGTATCACTTTCGTAGGTGAGACCAGGGAGAATGACAGAAATTGTACTCGTACAGTAGTTGGGATACATTGCCCATGGTAAGATTCCTCTTTGAGGTAAAATGAATTCATTAAAGGGCTGTTTGGGCTGAACAAGAACGTATCTTGTTGTCAGAGTAAGGCCGGGAGATAAAATTGACTGAAGATAGGGAACACAATTGGTGGTTATTATCAATTACAATGGACTTAGTGAACAAGGTTGACCTCTGGATAAAAAAGTTCGTCATACAAGCATGAACGTGCCTTATGTGTACCATACAAACACTTCGAAAAGACATTGACCTTTTTATCTGGTCGACTTGCAGTACCCCTATAAAGAATGTAACTTCAAGCTGACCCACTATTTTTCCAAATCGATTGTTCTTCATACATATAGTTCCATGATTGTAAACCTTGAAATATACTCTCTAAACTGAGGATTGATTAACTTACCAGTATTTCTCCAGCTGCATGTAGGTCTCACAATCAGTCATGAAGTAGAGAGAACACAATTTAAGATCACCGAATTGGACACAAAGTCACAATCTTTATCGAGACACTTAATTGTCAGTACAGAACTAGTCCAATCCTGTAAGTAAGACGTGATCCACTTTCATAATTGATTTTTGTTTAAGTTATCACGAAATTGAACACAATTAGCTCATGAGTTTCGTGAACCAGGAAGAAGAACACTCCAAAGGACTGTACAAGTCAATCCGAGACGATTCCTCCTATGTTACCACGTACACTCTGATTCACGGAATACCCCTTTCGGATGATATTTATTCAAGGGGCGAACACGCCCCTGAGTCAGCCAGACAGGAAGAACTAACATTGGACATTCCATACCCAGTAGCTCTTACAAGAAATTAGCTTGTGGCTATTAGTATAACAATGACAAGTTTGTTGACTTAGAGCTTCCGACAAGAGGCTGTAATATCATACAGTTTTCCTACCCACAGGGGTGTCCACAACTATCAAGTGCATTTGAATGCATTTTGATAGGATAAAATGTGTCGACAATGGGCAGATTATCACAGACAATAACGATAACAATGACGCCTGCACAATTGGAATTATATTACAATGCGAAAGATGAGTTTGTGGTGGTGGTTAAATAAGCCCAAATACGAATTGCAACCACTTTCTGATCAGTGGTGCAGCAAGTGCTTGTCGCTTCCCATCTAAGTTTTACTGTACATGTATATGAATAAATAAGTTTTGTGTAAAGAAACATTACTGACCCGCATAATATATCATTTTCAATACGTGTGTAAAAAGTATTATCTTTTCTCTTTAACGTGGAGCATTTGGATACAAGGTTCGAATGCTGATCTGTTCGCTGCTTACATGTAGTAACTCACAGGTTGAGCTAAGGTGAGTGTGGTACAGAACTCTGAGACAGAACTTGGTCAGGAAAGAAGCATTACCGGTAGGCCCTATACAAAAATTCACCATTATGTTTCTGTGTGCTGGTCAAATCTTGGCATCCTCTAAAGCTTCACCGATGGATTTGAAGATGCATACCTCTATTTGCATGATTGTATACCTGCATTATCTTCATGCTCAGAAGCTGGGTTTGAAAACCCGGAAAGAAATTCAAGGAATTTTCACCGCTTCGAATTATCTTCAACTTGCTTTATCAATCATGCTGCCGGTAGTAGTCGGTATCATTTGAACATCCTTCATGTAAAGCAACACGATGCAGAGATGCGGTCATTAACCCACCTATGAGTAAAGCTGTGATCGGCTATTGACTAGATTAAGATTGATGTATAGGAAATGATACCAGGCATTGGTATTTTTGTTAAAATAATTCAAATCCGCCGCTGCCAACTTGGAAGTTGTGCAAACGGTTCAGGCGAAGTTTTTGTGCTTTGCTGCAGCAATAAATGGAGTTCTCTCGCCACACTAAAGAATAGTCGTTAAACGTTTTCTTTCACATACTTCAAGCAGACAGTTGGCAGCTTCTCAGACATGAACTTAATTTTAACTCGAATTCCTC
Organism: Lineus longissimus; assembly: GCF_910592395.1. Classification (NCBI taxonomy): domain Eukaryota; kingdom Metazoa; phylum Nemertea; class Pilidiophora; order Heteronemertea; family Lineidae; genus Lineus; species Lineus longissimus. The sequence continues at coordinate 24,797,039 of NC_088309.1, read as the reverse complement.
AATTCACTTTCAAAGCATTAGGCTAAGCAATACAATCAAGGTGTAATGAAGATTCATTCACATTGCACATCTTTGATAAACCGCTACAAACTGAATTTAACCAGATGCTGGTAGCTAAATGGCGTAAGTTAGAAATTCTTCCTGTGTTAATGAATCAAGCTAGTTTCTAGACCTTCTCTCTTGGGACGCCATAGGCACTGGAAGACAGTACTAACTAGATTATTGAGATTTCGAGGTCACAATCTATGTTTATCGACTGTTACCCTCTCCGTGCATCAAGTGTCTAAAACGTGAGGGACTGTCCATGATTTGAAACTTAACCTCAGATTTAATGCTTTTGACTGAAACTGATGGTGACTGTTTGCCAATGCCGTTTGAACCCACAGGTGATCAAATGTCATCAAACACAACTGAACTCCCAAACACTACCTGAAGTTGACTCAGTGGTATTTCCACTGGTAACCGCAACACGTGGAAAAAAACATAAGATATTATCGTTAACAAGGTGAACGTCTGAGTCGATAGTTGCTACAAATTAAGATACGCTAATGGCCGCTTTGTGTTACTGCCGACATTACTACTATAGATTGGCAATGGTTCAGGTTCAGAACGACATTTCCAGCAAATGTACGCAAATGTACGTATCAGTGCATTTCATCTTGAATTGACTTAAACAAGCTGTACTGAGTACTGGATACTAGTAGTATATGGCCTACCGAGGTCCAGTTGAACTAAAAGCAATCCCAATTCCTTCTCTCATTTTAATTGGTATGTTTTCAAGTTGACTGAAATTTACAGTACTTTTAATGCATATAATCATGTTGAATACAGCCTGCGATGAAATTGACTTAAACTCCGCCTCACCTTGCTTTCAGAGAGGCTGATAAAACTTCCACGTCAAGGTGCCATTTCAAGAAATATTTATTGGCAAAATTGAGCCGCAGACTGAGGTTTCTTTTTTCTCTGAAAGCTACGGGGGAGTCAGACATGTGTATTCAATTTGTTGGCAAGATTGATGATAATCTATTAGTAAGCAGGTAGATCGAAGAAATGCCTACAGAACGTAATATTTTTTCTTCTCCCTTGTACACCTAGAAAGAGGACAAGACAAATAAAAACGTATAAACGCTCCTCGACTATTGCTGTTACGTTAAACATGAATCGAATTCCTGCACTGAGTGATGCAGAAGCACCGGAGGATCCTTGAGGCAAACGGCAAAGGGGACGATTCCGGACATATTGAATGGATGTTGTATCCTGTGATGCAGGGAGTGCTGGAGTCGCAAGAGAGGTGCTGACACAGCCAGCACAGAACCTGAACGCCTGGACGGATGTGGTGGCACAGTTGACATAGAAATTGCTCCATAAAAATTTGTAAGCTCGAATAGCACACCTCACCATATTATTCCAATCACAAGGGCCTGTTAGCCTTAACAGATAGCTTTTTGGAATCATTACCAGGAAAGCTAAATATTTCGAGATTAATCAAAAGACAACTGAAATGATGTATTCACAACGAGATGACGTTATCCAATAGTATAATACCAATAACCATCACTGCACCAAGTTACAAATATAAATGATGAGATGATTACCCCTTTCATGGCCACTTAAAAACCACCACAAATGTAAATGCAGCAAAACAATGTTTGGTCCCACATCAGTCTAAATGATGTATTTTATGTGAGGCTAGCTGCATCGTATATGAAAGTGGGACCTATTACTTTTCATTTTTCTCACAGCAATAGTTCATCGGGATAGGACCATCTGCAAAGTAGACAGCCATCACGAATAAAAGAGTGAGAAATATAGCCAAGCGAGGGACTTGGAGCTACATGCTGCAAACCCTTTGGTGACAGGGCCTTTGGCTGCTGTTGCAGGGTCATACTATGAGAAAATGCTGCTTTTTTCCCAAATCTGGGCAGCTGTGTTAGGTGCTCTTAAAAAGCAATCGTTCACTTGCGTCTTATTGGTTGACTGATTAAATAACAAATCTATGTTATGATACGGGAGGAGGGACGCTCTATTACATCAGATATTACGAGCATTCTGAATAAAACGCAGTCCCAGCTCATTACAATGGCTCGAACATAATCATTGCATGTACGGATTAAAGCCATGGTTACTTAACTGTCAACACAAAGGCATTAGAATCGCTCGGGCAATACCTCAATAACTGCCCTCATGACCACTGTCACATTTCAATGAATTCAGCATGTGTAGCCACCATAACCCGATTTGCATACACCGTGGGCGATGATGTAACGTACAATGTATAAATGCGTGCATTCAATATTAGTTCCTGACTAAAGGGAAGAGGAACAAATGATTTGTGTGGTCGCTCCTGTGTACGTGGTATGCCTCCTGTGTACAGGTGTGCATCACATGAATTTCCGAATTCTGTGTGATATTTCTGTCCGACGTTCTTGTGCATGCATGGTTTTACGCCTGTCGTGCCTATGATGACTATGATGTGTCGTTGAATTTAGGTGATATGTTGGATTTCGTCCTACGAAATCTTAGTGATATATTGAACATTTTGAATTGCTCCGGTGAATCTTAATGATGCTCCGGTAAATCTTAATGATTGAACATCATTCTATGCATGGGGACCGGTAAGTTGGAGTACTATTTGGTATGGTTTGGCATGAGACAAGAATAGTCTTAACCACACTCCCACCCATTTGACAATGGCGAGATCCTGTTGTTTCTTCTCATGCAAATATGCATGGGGTATACAATGCCCAGGGCAGAGTAATACCCGATCGCGATGGAACATTGTGAAACAATACCATACGTAATGTGTTCAGACTTCAAATCGGTAGAACCAAAGATGTGTTGGTAAAACTATTTGTGTAGCTGATGGGTGATTTATAAACTGCTTTTTCCAAAACCAATTTCATCGAGCACAGCAACTCTCATTCCTCTTATAATGCCAATGGCCAATACCGTTGGTTTTGGGGCTATAGAGGACCTCCTGCACCGAACACGACAGATGTTCCTCCTGAAGGCAGACTCCCCTAGTTAGCGGTGCAGTCATGTAATATCCGTATGGCACATTTTAATAATTCGAGTCAGAATTTCCACTGAGCAACTGCTGCATGTCTTCGTGCCTTACTGCAGGTTGGAAAAGAATTACAATTTATTTGAAACTGAGAGTTATTGGTTTACATTAGGATTTGCTTTTTCTGAGCATTTTGTTCATTAGCAAAAAAGGTTGTTTTATGAGGCTTGAGGTTAAGGTTGATTGAAAAGTAATTGTAACAGCTTGGAATAAATTCAGCTTTCCCATGCCTGTTCTAACCTTCATTCTGTCATGGGTGATAGTTGCATTAGTCAGCACCAAATTGCGTTATCAACTTCCGGTATCCAAAATCTACACGTAGCCGTTGATGGCTACTATCGAATACGAAACATACTCAATTTGACATTTCAACAGACTCTGAGTTCATCTGTTCTGTACACAAATTGCAATGAAATAATTTGACAGGGCAATAATTAGAATGTACTCTACAATGATACACGAGTTGTGAATAGTTAAACCTCGACCTCCGGACTCAGTTATGTAGGGTAATAATAACTCTGTTGGATGCAACCCAAAAATAATTTAGTTTACGCTGACAGAGTACGCAATACTTCTGACTAAGTTTCACCTATCAAAGTGGCATCAGGGTTCTAAAGATTAAAAGATACTTCTATCAAGACATGAACATATCTCCTAAAGAAACACCTTGACATTGCCGACAAGGTGTGCCACGTCGTTGTCGAATCACCAAACTTTGCCGACAACAAATTGAGGGTCAATGTGGGTCAATGACGGAAATTTCAAAGCCCAAAATGGCATAAGTTTCTCTGATGGCGTCAAAGCAGCCTTTATAAGCAACTTGTACCAGCAATCGTAATTCATAGGTCAGGGTTTTCATTCACTGAAGCTTCATGAGGAAAGGTTCGTACAATTTTATGCTACATGTATCACCTACTATTAACATGGGGAGAGAAAAATTGGTTGACACTGAAACCAATGAGAGGGATTCAACCAGCAACTGTAGTCACAGCGTTCACTTTCCACAATGAACTTTTGCCTTGACCAAGTTTCCAACCAAGTTCAGATTGCAATCGAGGAAAACCTCTGCCACCAAAGAAACATTCTATTAACCTTTGGATAAACTCATAAATTAATTGACATTAAATCTATATTTATTTGAAATTGGATCTATTACTTAACACCAAAGCGATATTTTTGAGGTCATTCTTCCTTTTGAATAGTCTGTGAGGAGACATATCCTGGAGTTCTTTGTTAATTTAGTTCGCATTTTTTTAAGTGTGCTACAATTAGCTAGAGTTCAGAGGGTCATGCTAAGATAAAGAAGTGCATGAAGTGTTAGACTGTGTGGATCTTCTTATATTTATGTTACATAATGTGAACTCAATCCAGATCTACATCTAAAGTGGATCCGATTTCAGATTCGACTTATACAGGGTGGTTGAAAAAATAAATGACCATACACCCACACCCGCAGACCCTACTCACATCAGCACTTGTGGGCGAGAATCTTTCTGAAAGAATAAATGAGATCAAGCTAGCTTGAATGGATCCAGCTGGTTTCGTTCCAGAGTCCATTTTGCTAGGCTAAAGTAAGAGAGCAACAACTAATCAAATCACCCTATTTTCGACGTCTGACGAAGAGACCTCCTGTCTTCTGCAAGTACCGATTCTTATCCCGCCAACAAGCAATTTTTTGTTGCATGATCATGATCACAGGTTCAGTGATTTCAATCCATCGTTTTCGGGCATTTTATAGCTGGTCGGCAAAAGTACATTGGATTGCTGTCCAAATGCTGGCTTGTTTTTAGAGCTAACATCAGACTTCAGGTTGCTGGAATAGGTATACCGTTATTTACTGAAGGAAACACGGTAGGGATAGAGGTATTTCACTACAAACATACTTGCATGACTCACAAGGGAAGCTGCATTTATACATTTCAAGGAACTCCAAGGTACCAGGTCGAGTGTAGGAAATCCGAATCTAAACTTGGCTAAATTATTGTCTGTGTCTTGGCTTCTTTATCTGTTAAATTGGTGGGCACGATAGACAGAAAGATAAATGTGGCACCAAAGCTATCTTCAAAACTGTAACATCTAGAAATACCCGTAAAAAAGACTTACCCTTTAGGATCCTTAGTGTTAACTATGAATCCAATCTGATATTGGTGGAACTAACTTAAGAGTCCAAGCAGCCCGTACGTTTTCGCACAAATCAATAAAAAACAGGAAATTGTTCTTAAATATCCAAAGTGACAAACAAAATTAATGTCCACCAAAGGGTTTCACGGGACAAAGGGTCCCTCACCACAAAATGATTCATAAAACAACAGAACACCTTTAAGAATAATGCCTAATGGTACAAAACAGCAACAACTTTCAGAACATTTTAGTCTCACTTAAATCACAGAGTTATTTGACTTTGTTTATCTTTTGATCAGGCCTTTATAGGACATTGCATGGGGCGTGCAATGAGCCGTCATCATGTAAAGATCAAAATCTTATTTTTTTAGCTCTGGTGGTTATATTTCTTTCAGTCAATTGGAACAGATTTGTTTTACTTCCTCGACTTACCTAAATGTCTCTTATGAGGACCCTACACTTTCAAGTCCCTAGCACTAGCAGTACGAACAGAGTGTAATTTCGCAGGAAGACTCCAACAACACTGTTTTTCCAACATCATTGAAAAAAGTTGCTCCCATATCCTAGGACGGGCCAGTTCGCCAAGTTGAGAGCCGCCTGAGACCTGGCAAGCAGGGGAGTTGATTCTCAAGGGCCGGGTGTAGCTCAACACTCAACACTCACCAGCATTAATGAGTATGCCCGAAGGTGCTACATTTTGCATGGATTTGCTAATCCGGTTGACAAACAACACAGCGAGACATGATACATATTGATCCATCCACAACATCAAAAAATTGTTTGAAATTGCCAGGAATGCATTAAGCTAATTTATTAGTTGTTTAGACCTCATGTCTGGAAATATTATGCGTCAGCAAAACACCACCAGGGAGAGTCAAGTCAACATAATTACTTTAGTTTCACTGATCTGAGACAATTTCTGAATCATCAAGAAACTGTAGACTATCGAAATGTTCCATATTCTTAAAAATAATGGGTTGGTGACACCAAGATGTATGATAGTCATGAAGTCATGTTTCGCCTTGATCATGGTGAACATTTGTTTTGAAATTGATAAAGCATGGTAGATCGGTGAAACTCGAAAGGTTGATTGACGAAAAGGCCATACATTGGTGGCAGACATTGGCCTTTAGGGACCCAACATGTGGAATTTATAAGACTTAAGTCGAGAGAAAGTTTTGCAAAAATACCATTATACGCATGAATTATAAATCCGAAATGGTATAGGCAAATTATTTTCCAAAAAATAATTTGGTGCAGATCGTTACTCAGTAATGCCAGGCCCTTGTATCATCCTGTCGCCATGATTTTTGAGGAACAGTCTGGCGATGGGACTCCAATTCCCCTCTTCTGACAGATGAGTCGGACACGAGTGGAGGAGTGTTGAGTACAAGTAACAGGTCAAGCTTTCATTCGAAAGAAACCGGGAGGCACTCTAACACCAATAACCTATCACAAATGTTAGTGTGGTGTTCAAAAGTCTGCTGTCATCTCGTTACCTACCGGAGTTGTCCCAAGTTCCAAGATCGTTCGACAAAGCCGAACTCGAGCCAGCTGGATATTAAGCTGACCTGGTCAAAAAACTATAGGCCTACCTTTCATGAGAACACGTTATTAATATTCTGAAAGAAGCCAAAGGATGGTACATGTAGGCCTCACTAACGATACGAGGTTCACTTAAGGGGAAGCATATGCCTGCAGCTCTTAATATAGATCATCATACACCTGAGTGTTTGGATAGACCCTTCAATGCTTATTAAATATGACTTGCTGATCAGCTCTGAATCCATGTGTTAACATTGCAAGAATCAGGTGCTCTTGCTACTTGGAAATGATTGGCATGGTAAATACATATACTTTGAGATGAAGCCTCCAATTTCCCCTCCCCCCCCAAAAAAAAAAAATCACGATTTTATTTTTGCCGATTACAAAATTTCTTTCGGTTATTCCAATCAAAAATATTTAGTTATTTTCGCATGTCAAAGGTGTACTTCTGGGATGAACACACATCAGACGCAGGGGAAGAATAAGCCCTGTGATATAAAAATACAATACGGTAAAACCGCAATATTTTTGCTGGCATTTTATTTGCGGATTTTGCAAATACATGTAATCACGATTCCCTCAAAAAGAAATCGCGAAAAAAGGGTTTTTTGTTGGGAAAAACTAATAAAAGCACTTTCTTATTCCACAAAAATAAAATCACAAATTACTTAGCTTTTGTTACAAATTTTCGCTTAAAGGCATGAACATTTTACAGTTTTTAGTGCTGTTAACAATGGAGATAATGATGGAGATGATTATGATGTAAATGATGATGATGATATTTATAAGGGACGTATTGTATCATTAGCAAAGTAAATTTCCTAAACACACTTACCCTTCACTTTCAGACACTACTTAGCAATCCTTAAGAAGTTTCTGGAAACGCTCCAGCATCCACGCTTGTAAGCACCATAACATGATAAACAGTGAAGGGATAGCCAGGAACAAGAATACCTTCTTGGAATGAGCCCGCAGCCAGTACTTAAGGAATTCATTGATGCCTTGATTGGCAACAGGGGGTATCTCCAAAGTCAAAAGGCTTAAAAAGCATGAACAATTTGTGAGGGATTTCGTATTATATAGTTTGACCCATATACTTTATAACATCGAACATTGCCTAACTAAATCTTCAACATCATCATCATTATCATCGTCATCATCATCATGTCCCACAGTCATGTGCTTGAGGTGGCAGCACATACTGAATTTAGAAATATTAGAAAGTGTTGCAGAAAACTAAACTCAATGTGTTATTTGGCACATTTCGTGTACTGATCCTTTAAATTTTCCCACAGGTATTAAACTACAGGTGGAAGAGAAGGTGTGCTTCGAAATCACCAATCATCATAGTTGAGATTCTCCAGAAGAGAAATTACCAGGGTTCCAGGATATGTAGATCATAACATCGAGGAGTGAAACTCTAAGAATACTTCTATTTTGCATAATTTAAATTCAGTGCATGATTAAGGAAGTCATTGATATAAGCAAAACACATTTAAATTCTATAAAAGAATTCCAACCGCAAGAAAACTAATTTCTCCAAACACAAAATTTCATCACTCATCCAAATGTGGATTGAGAGGAACAGTGGTAGTGATGAAATGAAAATAAAAATCGTAGTAGCAAAGCTTCCTGTTCTTTCTATCCAGAACGAGTCCAGGTTGGACTTCCCTTAGAGAACAAGAAGAGCAAGTTGGTTGGACAGTTTTTAATGTTTCAAGGAGAGAAGAACTGAGAAGACAATTGAAAACAAGCCGAAAACAAGCCAAAAAGAACAATGAAATAAACACAACATCAACAACGAGATAAGATTCGAACATCATAAGGTCATCTCTTATATAAAGAACTTAATAACCTAAACAGACATAACCATTACATCATTTTTTGTATCTTTAGTGCCGTATTTCAAGATTATTCTTAAACTTGTTATCACAGCATAATTGTCTAATTATCTGTAATTGATTAATTAATTCGTCACTGCGAGTCTGCACCGTTACTGATCGTACTGACAACAAAAGAAATGCTGACATTTGACAAACAATTTAACATTGGTTATAAAGTATCTTCATAAAATTAGTTTGCACCCAGTATTAAGTATAACTGCTCCTTACCACACAGTTAACAGAATACAGGCCTAGGCCAATATATGGCCTATTGTCAGCCAGCTCCCACCTAGGCCTAACTCCCCATTGTTCTATTGTCTGATGAAACGGTTATCAGGGCAAGTATTGATAACATCGACCTCCACGGAAGAGCTTCCATGGGGATCCATAGGACTAAAATGCCAAGGGCAAATAAACGTATTGATCAATTTATGCAACATTCGCCACTAGAGCCTAAATTTTCTCCAACATTTGGATAGCAAGTTGCTGGAACTATTAAACAATAGTTGTCGCAATTGCATATTCTCTTTATTTACAAGACATTCATTCCTTGAATAACTAGATGCAAATCGTACTAATTTAAAAAGAAATTGACGTGCTAAAAACAATGCAATTCATGGCATTCATTAAGAGTCATTATACCCTCACTACCCAAACATTAATTATTAGAGGAAACTTGAGGCAACTAGACTACTTTCTTTGTATCATGGCTGTATTTTTCAAGCGTGAATTTTTATGATAATTATATAATACCATAGTAACTCGATGTACATGTAAGTCTTCAGTTAGTTTGCATGTGTGGTTGCTGATTGGAGTCTTGGAGGCGTTGAACTGCGCACACTTTGAGGGGCAGATGCTTTATAAGTCAGACATTTAGCTGAAGCCCTCATTCTCAATGTCAAGCTACGATACAAGGGGTTGCCTAACCTCCATTCATAGAATCAAACCTCAAAACAAGAAGGTCAAAGTTCTAGAATAACACAATCATGGCTGTTTTCCAACTTTTTAACTCTCATTCACAGAATTGTCGGCATCAACTGACAAAGAACATTTTTTATCTTGATGTGGTTTTCATTGATATTGTGCAAGCCTGTAAAAATCATTTAACAAAAACAACCTGATTACTGCAGACTTGAAGTCTTGTCAACTCTTTGGAATAAGACTAAGCAAATCCATTCAGCAAGCAAAGATGGAATAACGGACAGGCAAAACACATTAGGCCTAACGAAATACAGGCTTAACTGACATCATTGACAATGTTAAGCCAATGAAGCCTTTATAGGCCAACAACAAGAATAGGTACACACAGTCGGCTACACAATACAATGCAAATGATGATCGTAACGAAGAACATATCCAGGTGCTTGTGAAACATGATAAGCCACCGGAATTGGCAGGTAAACAGAACATGGTATCTCTCTCAATGAAAAAATACACTGCTTTGCTTGATACAACAATTGTTTGGGCCAAAGGTGATTCTCGAGCAACGATGTACTTTAAGGAATGAGAGGAAGCACCACTTAATACACTTTAAAAATACACTTTAAAATCTATTTCATTTCAACTGCACAACATTGTTGTTTGCCAACCCTGGAAAGTGCCTCGAAACATCTTTGTATCACAAGAAAAAACGGACGAAACGTACGCTAATTGGTACATTTACGAAAATAAAATGAGTCAATCTGGTAACATGGACAATTCAATCATATGCACTAAACATTGAGATAAATCATCAAACCACCGGGTTGCTCTGTAGTGCGCACACAATCGGTTTATACGAAATTTGCCATTTTTCTATCAACCGAACAAACCACATCGGTGTATTTTCTCTATACATGATGCAAATCATGCTTGACGAACTTTGATTATCTCCAAGCCCCAAAGCAAAGATTCATAGATGGAAACATGGTCGAGCAAGCAACACAATCAGTGGTTCGTATCTCCGGTTCGAAATATAATGTCAAAGGACCCTCTTCCATTTAACCTTACAATCACTGGGGTGTGTCATTAATAAAGCATTTACGAACAGGTTGCATTATCAGATACGAAACATGGGCGTGTGAAGAATATTGAATTCATGTTCTATTGATTCAGGGTTTGTAATGAAGCTTCTGACATAAATAGACGTTGAGGACATCATTGACAACCTTATTATGGATGGACGATGCAAATTTACCAATTCAACAAAAGTAGGACACCGTGTTATTCAGATTGCTACGGCAACGCGATCATCTCACTGACAAGCCTTGCTGTTGCCTCCTGATTACCAAAGGAATTTGAAATCACCTCCTTACCTGATGTTTTGTTGGACTTGAGCATTAGAGAGACTGCATGCAAACGTGATAAATCCAGCCTTTCTAAGTTGATATTGGCTAGTTCAGACCTGAACTGAGCCACAAAGCTTTTGGTTGATATCTGAGTAATATATCAAATAATAATCCAAAAGTGTTGGTCTGAGTAGGCCCTTCCTCGAAAGTCTTTCCACTCAGGTGTGTCAACAACTTCCCACTATTCCCCTATTTGAGAACTGGATTGAATTTTCCAAGGAAGACTCAAGATCTCGGTCATCATGGCTGGGTGTGCCTCGAGTAGCCCAGGAAGTGACTGACTCATTTAAATTATGTTTTATTCCACAGGTGAGATAAACATCCTCTGGGGTTAAGTTTGACAAGGCAATGAATAATGAAATTAGGCTTAATTGGCTTTTATCAATGCAAGTTTCTTTAAGGAGCTTTTACCACTCGTGATCCCCTTACGGCAGCATTTTAAGTTACATCACAAAAGTGAGTACTGTAAAAATGACACTGGATCAATATGGAGTAGGATAGAGGCGAATATATAGAGGTGAGGGAATATGAAAATTATGAAAAGCTTACCTTTCCTGCCGCAAAAGCATAGTCCTGTGAGTCCAACGGCTTTACCTTCAAGTCCAAATCTGACAACTTGTTTATCCAAACAAACTGTGCACCGTGCTGTGTTCCTTTCTGATTACAAGACATTTGCTAACTAATCACAGTAAAAATCTCAAGTTCTTTTTATTTCCAGTTGAACTTATCAAAACAAGGAATTAAACCATAATACTTTAGTTTCCTCCACTTGAGAGTGTAGGCCAAAGAACTTTATAAAAACGTTCAAAAACATATCCAAGGCTTCCAAGTTAGAGAATATTATGTAGTACTACATTTGTACAACCCTGGCCATTCTGCCTAGATATTAAAATCGGTATTGTTATATTGTTTGCACGGTTCTGTATTCACTCCATTATAGTACGATTGAAGGACCCCATTGAAAAGAGGGGGTCGACTATCATAGCGTGACGAACGTTATGTCCAATTGTGTGATATATTGGAAAGAGTTCAGGTTCTAATGACTGTTTATGTGTTCTCCAAAGGCGATTTGAATATCTCAGCATGGACTAATTCAGACACGAAAATCTGTTCACCGGTTTGCTAGGAAAATTGGCAGAAATAATGAAAACAATTAGCCTAAATCTCAATGAGCAATCGGACTCCTTATTACGCATCAAATTATCAAAAAACGTTGCGATGGCACACGCAATTCATGAACTGTTTTATGAGCTTTAGCTAAAACTCATTACTTTAATGGTTGTTACAAATCTTACCAGTGTAAAAAGATGCCTGGCTGAAGAGGTATCAAATTATGCATCAGATCAAGCTTTCGTCCATCAATGAGTAATGACAGTAATGACAGTACATGCATTGGTTTCTGATATTTTTATGTGTTGTCAGTGAGGTCTCATGATTGATTCTTATACAGTGCATAATGTTCTATCTTAATTTGGCCCGAAATGTAGGCGAGATTTCCACAAATTTCCACCGGAAAGAAATGGCAATATCGAAATTATGGCATGACTGCCTTAATTTCGGCAACTGAACATGCATGTAAGTGCAGGCATGATGATGCTATAAATAATATGCATCTACTCAATCCCGAGCAATGGGACAAAGGTTATCGGAAAGGAAATACGTGGAAATTAACTCCGTCTCATGTTTAACTACAATTTCTGCAATTAATCTAAATATACGTCCAGACAGCTATATTACCATATTAATCACCTTGTATGCCAGTTACTCTTGTAACATTGATATAAGACCGCCTCTGAGCTACAAGTTGGGCAGCTTATCATGCATCTCTTATTTTAAAGGCAATGGACTAAAATCTAACTAACCACCTCAGAGAGATCACAATGTCATACTACTACGAAGCCACGGGATATACAATATCACAAAAACAAATAAAATCTAAGCCTAAGTAAAACTCTTGACATGGGATACTTAATTTTTCATATGTTTTAGATAACGGATTGATAATGGGTATCAATTCACAAGTTTGGTCAGTTGATCAATATCATAATCTATATACTGTGGATTTGGGTCAATCAAATGTCGTTTTGCCACTTTCTCTCTTTTATCTAATCCATATACATGTAAGTATGCCTTGTAAGTATGCATCGTCTGGGTTGACTTATCAATAATGCCATTTCTATTGAATGTATTATGTTATTTTCTAGCGCTTAGGTTTATGTGAATTTGATATAAATGAGTAAATGATACAATGGATGATTATGTTGACTTTATATACTGAATCGAAATCGCCTTTTTTGTTTTAGTTGATTATGGTTATCATAAAGCTTGTAAGTGATGAACGATGCATTGTTCTTCCAAAGAATAGGCCAACATTCTTGTATAGGCACAAGTGTCGGTAATTAGAAAGTTGTAGAATGTTCTTACCTCGGTTTCAATATTTCATACAACAACGTACTCGTACCTTTTGCAATGACTTGAGTATAGCTGGTTATCAAAAGCTGAATTGAGCATACTATGTATATCATCATATGCCATATGTCACAAGAACATTAGCTAATTACCTCAAACCAGAAATTGCCACTTAATTGCTCCCTTTCACAGAGGTCTATTCCGGGAAGCCTCCACTTATTTCATTTATCAGATATCATAAGACGAATTATCATTTTTAGGCCACGGTTCTAAAAAAAGGAAAGCTTTGATAGTAGAACTGACTCTTATAATTTTATTTGCAAAATTATGTTGTCAATTGGAATTTTGTATAGTAACTTTTTTAACATAAAAATCATTACTGACAATCGTTTATGAAGACAACATCATATGCTACACACTGTGATCCACTCTCGCTGGATGAGCAAAGAGTCAGATAAATTCGATGGGCCAATCCTGTGTGTTTTTGTGGCAGAGCGTTAGAATTCATTTGCGACACGTAATGTTATGGCCACTCTATATGTTATGGCCTGGTGACAATAGGGCACAGCGCCAAGTAATATGCTTCAGCCCTAGGCATATGCAACAAATAACAATTAACTCTAAGTACGAAAAGTTACATTTCAAATAATGACCCTTGGCATACAAGTTGGATGATATGTTTGCTGAACCTATCGCAACGGCATTATAAAATTTGAAATTGTTTCCTAGTAATTTGCATTCCAGTCAAAACAACTGTTTCATGCCCCTAAAATGATTGTGTTTGATCAGGAAATGGTGAGCTAAGCATGATACGAAATCCATCACAAGTTATGCAATTGACGAATCATGAGAAATTGAGATATACACAGAAAAACCAAAATGGCCATGTGATTTTCTATATCGTAGCGAAATGAGGGTCAACTATTACTGGGCCTTTTGAAAGGAGGCGTAGTAGGGTTTAACGACGGCCAAGAACTTCAATGTATGATACTCACTGAGCAAGCCAACATGATACACATCCAAAACTGCCCACAAACAGACTGAACACGATAGTTTCGTTTGCATTGAAAACGGAAGGTATTCTCAACCAAAATCCTGAAAACAACAAAATCTGATTGATGGAGTACTTACCGGTCTTGCTTCCTAATTTCAGCGTTTTTCTCAAACCTGATCAATCTCATGACCAGTCCGGTGCCAAGACCTGAAAATGATCAAAGTCCCGTCGGAGTAAAGCAAGCCAATTTCCTGGTTGTTTAGAATGTCACGCCCAGAACAAAAAATCTATGTTTATATCACGAGAACTTTGACTCCATCAAAAACATGGCGATTGTTCCATGTAGATTCCGATAAATGTAAGCATTAGACTCTATACTCAGACCTAAATCAATTTTATGTTCTGGGTCACATAATCTGTACCTATATTCGTCATCAAATGATCGCTCATTCCCCTTCATGCAAATATTGATGGAGTGAGTGTATACGTATACGTATTAAGGGCGATACCAAAAGTGGCCTTAAATTGGTGAAACTTGGGTACACGCTTTAAAAATCTAAATCATGGACGTACTGTGCCTCATTGGATGTACAACGTGACCGCGTCATTTGGTGAAAATAATCTAAAATCGAGGCTTTAGCTGACTATCAAAATAGTATTTTGTTTTATTTGGCCTCATTCAATAGTTAATGTGGATATTAGTCTGTACCAGTGGGCAGAAAGAGAAATATACAATAGTAATTGGACAACTGGAATGGTGTAATTGCAGGACAAATTATACTCTACAGTTACACTGTCATCCAGTATTGTTTTCACCATTGGTGGCTCTCGGTTGATCATCACCATCATGCATACATATATGCCTATAAAATAGAGGAAGGCATAGATATAAGAGATGAATGGGACATCAGGATGTCCGTGTGACTGCCAGTACTGTGAATCACTGATCACCATCAGCAGCTCGATGTCATCTGTTGAAATTTTACTCATGGCTGACCCATAGCTCTCATACTGTAGCCATCAGCCTTTCGGGCCTAAAATAACCTCGCTATTGACGCGAACCAGACGGAAGCTTGACAGGAACATGACGGGATCACTTGCGTAACTATCAAAGTATAAACATGTATGGAAACGTTACTCAGATCAGTGGTAAGCCAGCATGGACGAAACTCTCATCGCCGGGATGTATTTCATATCGACGACCTCGGACAGACTTAAATACAAGTTCAGATTTTGAAGGAATTCTCCAAATATATATAGTCGTCGTTCCCCGGTGCTATTAGTCGTTTTCACAAACACTATTATGGTAGGCCTATAGGCGGTCACTGCCAGTCCGACCCTGGTCCTCCAGCCCTCCTTTCAAATGTGTCATAAGTAGTTCCGCAATAATTTCAGGAAATTACTTAATTCGACAGTGAAATGGTGATGAATCGGTCAAACATTAGCGTCCATTACTAAGGGACAATGGTTCGTAACTAAAGCGATGGTCAACTGTTGACGTGTTTCATGATGATAATGATAGCGGACAAATAAAACTTCGAGGTCACGTAACTGTCAAGCGTGTGTGCTAGAGGAAAACACATTTCAATTAGTCATATTATCTTGGACCAAACGATGGCCACGACCACGCCGGTTCAAACCAAGGGTAGGGACATACAGAATGTCCAGGTGTCAAAACGGGACCAAACCACGGAGAGTCTGGATGACAAATCGGCCGGGAGAATTTGATAAATTACGTAAACGTTCGCAGAAGGAAATGCTTGACCGTTTCACGTTCTTTATCAATAGGGTGCTATAAGGCAAATTTTCCTAGAATATAGCACACCCATGGCACACAAATATCTGGTAATTGCATAAATGCAATTTCATTAATCATCAGACCATTGTTTTATTGGCAAATTTGGCATGAGATCATTATCCAGCATATTTCGTAAAATGACTGTTATACTTGCATAGTTATACAGCAGTTATGGTGGAAAACAACATGGTCCCTGGATAAGGTAATAATATACGGGATTCCGTTTTGAAATTTAGGGCCCTCTACATATCAATTCAACCTGCCAGTGTATCAAATTTGATGCTTTCATACCATTTTGCACGATTTTGTTGTTTTTTGGCCCTTATCGCCTGGACTATAATATCAGAGACGATCGAAAGTGCGACTCGAAATAGGCTCTTGGAATTACGCAAGCATTTTTGTAGGCCTGCAAATGTACAGAAAACTAGCACAAAGCATATTACCTTTACATGTACGACTAAGCTGTATTCCGTACTGCTGTGAATAGATGATATATCGACGACATCAGCATTGTTCCATTGTCGGAGGTCAGAACACAAAATCATCGGACAAAATTGTGTTACAAACTAGTACACATCGCGCGCCTTAATTCTCCAAATCATTTGCCAGTTGTCATAATTTTCGCCAATTACAATGTACGACTTGGCCTGGTCTGCTACAACTCCTTGGCGCAAATTAGGCCCCGGGCATGACAGTTATCAGGTAATTGTTTTATGCATTACAACTCTTGTTGGCCTGGACGAACCATTACACAAATTGTCATGACATTGTTCTGAAAGTAAGCTTGATGATATTACGAGAACGGCTGGCGTACATAGAGAAAAAAAAAACAACATCTCGATCGAGATCTGAAATAAAACGAATTATATAACAGTCCAGTATGGAAAGCGTCATCATTGTACATGTAGTACTACCAGGGGTACTACCGGGAACGCAGCATCCGATCTACATGCCAAAAAGCCGGGCCAGATTTCGACCGATTTTACAGCAATGGTCAGTCATGCTGACGGAGTGTCGTGATGATCGACGCCTACGCCACCTCGTAGCCACTCCTTGAAGATAACAATGTCCTCCCTCCTTGCTGGTTGTGACTTTGTCCTCGTGGAGGAAGTGTGGTTGTGTGTGTGTAGTTGGGTGCTCTCCCTGTCCCATATAGTGGGGTGGGGGGGGGGGGGGCCTCTCCCTGCCCCCTTGAGCTAGAGACACTGGCAACGGGTCTCACCAGCGAAGCGTCTCGGGATCCTGTCGCGGCATGAAAAGCAGGTATTTTTACGACCATATAGGCCCTGTAAACGCCTACGTACTTGTAAATTGGCCTAAAGTGAATAGGT
Organism: Lineus longissimus; assembly: GCF_910592395.1. NCBI lineage: Eukaryota > Metazoa > Nemertea > Pilidiophora > Heteronemertea > Lineidae > Lineus > Lineus longissimus. The sequence goes on along the minus strand of NC_088309.1, from coordinate 24,779,567 downwards.
ATAAGGCATTAAATCTACTTTGAGATTAGCAATAAAGAAAGTTCATGTAAGCCTATACTTGGTCAAAATTACGAAACGTGAGTAAATTTAGGTTCCTTCGTCATGGGCAGAGCAATTTCGAAAACGTCCCCCTTACCAGGATGGCAGCCTGCAGCATACTTCAAAAGAGGACACTGTATATTGCTGTCTCAGTCCAGCTCGTAATTATCCTTTGTCTTTACATGCTGAACCTTAAATTCAACGAGGTATTCCGAGATTCAGGTCACCTGGCGCCTAACTTTAAGGTAGTCAAGGGGGCGAAGGCATCGGTAAGGATTCGAACGAATAAGCAAACTGAGGACGGCAGTTCCATAAAACATGCTCTGAAGGAGTTGAATGATGTCATATACGATGGGGACTATGAAACGGAATACAAAAATTACGAAAATATGCTCCACTGGCGAGAGGATCCCGACTACTTGTTGGCGGACGGCGCTCTCCCAGCCCATCAAAGGTCTAACGGCAAGGCAAACACCACGGCTCTGAGGGACATCCTTGCCGGTTTGAATGACGTTATCTACGAAGGGGATTATGATGATGACAACCTTGCTGACTATTGGGTGATTGATGAATATGATGGCAGTAAAGAAGCATCAAGTATTTTAGGACGAGCCTGGCGACGGCTGCAAGAGTTATGGCAACGGGGGATATCCAAGTCCTCGGATATTCCCCCGGATATACGGTACCAGGAGTTTATCAAATGGACTGTCAACGGTTCGTTAGTTAGTGAGACGAATTCTTCAGCTATTTTGAAAAAGGCGAATGAGTATAGGGAGCAACTGAACAAGGTGATCGAAGAACTTGATGAGTCTAGCAGTTGGACGCAGTCAACGGAATCTCCAGAGGGCCCGGACTACCCAAGCCCAACACCGGAACAAGCTGTAGTCTCTGATGGGATAACACTTGATATCAAACAGGCAACAGAAACAGATGATGCCTACTCGGCTTATAAGGTTTTCATGGATAATATGGCGTCATGCCTCGAGAAGATTGGAAATGGTACTTGGGACAAGTCACCACGTACACAAAGTATCTTCACGCAGCTAAAGAGGGGTCCGCTGGCCTCGAGGAAAATTGTCACAGACATCATTCGGGACAACAATGAGAACAAAGCATTTACTAAGGTAGGCAGGTTTGGACAAGGATAACGGGGTCAAAATGTTCCATCCAAGTATCACCTTTTAATGAGATACACGACAGATCCAACGTTTTTTAGGTGCAGTTCCATTAGCACTTAGTCTAGTGCTCCATTTTATATAAATTGACTTTCTGTTTTGATACCGGTGCAGGCCTGAAGGATTAGCCAAATGTTTGAACATTAGCTTTGCATGCTATGGTATGGTTCAGTAGGGTAACAAAAGGACTATTGACATTTTGGTAGGCCTATTCCTAAATCACCCCCTATACCAATCATGTTGTCCGGTAAGAAAAGGTAAATTCACTTGGTCAGCGATAACGAAACAACAACAAAAATATATGTTGACTGTGAAGATTTAAATATCAATAGGTTTATAATCTTCTAACTATTTGCGCTATACATGTACTCATTGGTGTGAGAACAAAATATAGAAAAAGATGCAACATTTATATAATCCGACCCTTGGAAAATTGTTCATGGAATACAATCAACCCAGTTTTTAAGCAACACTGGTTCTGGTCTATACATAGCCAGTTCTAAGCAATGATACTGTGTGTGATGGTTTGAAGCGGCCATTGCAAGTTCATTGTTGCAAAAGCCAACAAAAATCCTCTCAGAGAATAACATGTTTTGAAAACTCATCAATTCCGATCACATCGAAAGAAAGAACACATTGATATTTGACTCGTGAGATGGAAACACGATCCCAGAGAGAATCTTTTCAATTTCAGCCGCCCTCCAAAACTGACAGTCCATCAGCATGTTGGATGAGTGATGACGGGCTTAACTGTCAACCAGCAGGCTACGTCTTCGGCTTCAGAAGATGCGCGAGCTCGGACCTGTTCTACCGGCTGACCGGTCATCCACAGTTGGTCTTTACCACAGAGTTGCAAAATAATCACTATCAAAGGGATGGTACAAGTAAGTTGAATTATTTCATTAAAAACAAATTTGTTGAAAATTTCGACAATTCGACGACTGGACTCTGTAGTACTGCAAACAGTTAATGGCAATGCACATACATACGTTACCAGCTTTATACGCTTCAAGAGACATGGGTTAGTGAAGTTAACGTGTTTGAATGAGTCTGGTAAGAAAATTGACAGTGAGTATAAATTGTGTGCGAAGGAGTCTGGTACGAAAGTTAGCAGTTAAGGTAATGTGTGAATGAAGGTGTTTGGTACAAATGTTGACAGCTACATGTTGGTAATGAGCGTGATGAGTCAGCTGGTAGTGCCAAAGTAGACAGTTGATTGTATATTACATTTAATACCTAATAATAGTGTTCGTACGGTAAACATAGACAGTACAACCTTTATATCACATTTCAGAGGAGTCAATCACCGGGCAGAGTCGCAAGTTTGGCATCCTTTCGTATGTGCAAGGCCATGTGAGCAAGCATGCTATCATACGTGAGTTGGTCAGGTTTATATAAAAGAAACACATCTATATGTCGACCATGACAGATATCGCCAATAACATTTCCAATGCTGACGATCATTTGTCCGACAATCGAATTTCGAATATGTTGCTAGAGCTGGCCCAATGCATCTTTGGTTCGTCCTTTTCACTGGTTCCACCTCTTCCTTATCCATCTAGTTGCTCGTAGTCCTACAAGAAAGTTTGTCTATCACATGCCACCCAGCGTAACAAAACGACCGCAATATCATGACTATTACAACATGCTGAGGGCGCAGGCGCTCTATGAAGTCAACCCTAAGGCCAAGTTCATTGTTATCATGAGAAACCCAGTTGATGCGTAAGTATAGAATTACCGGTACAAATGATTGCCTATATGTTGAACTATTACATTTATCACCAATAGAAAATTACAGAATATATGGTCCGTTTCCGGGAGTTAATGCATTTATGCTTGACTCATCTATATAACCTGAGCGCTCAGACATATTGATAACGTCACATTAATGGTAGCCAATCATGTGTCAAGAATAGTTAATAGCCAAATCTGCCATATACCGACCAAACAGGTGTTAATAGGGACGGGGACTTGTTACAGGCGAGGAAGTTTTTGACTGCTGCATCGGCTGTCAGCCGTTCGCTCCATATGCACAGCAGTTGTTTTGCAGGCCTCTACATTTGTACATCAGACTCTCCTACATTTTCTTCTCATGTTTCAGTGCATTCTCTACGTATGGTGCCGAACGCTTGTTCATGACAAGCAGAGGGAAAACTACCACTCGATGGTCGATGCTTGTCAAGAACGCTGTTACTCCATACCAGGACTGTATACGTACGCGAGGTATTTTCTACTGTCATAGGCAGCCTCCTTATAGTATGACAATGATAAAGGTGCGTACGAAATGCTACCATTTTGATCTACTACATTTATGAATTGATATGTCTCTAGTGGTGTGTTCAGTGGCGGGTTCATAACTGTGCATGAGGGAGGGGCATAGCTGTACACAGAGTGAAATACAAGTTTTAATCTTGGGAACGATGAGGTTTCTTGACCCCCTCCCAGAAAAGAACATAATGACGCCTAAAATGGGTTTTTCGGGCATCTGAGGGAGTATTTGGGGGGCTAAATTCGCCATTAAATCATTCTCTACTCATGTGATCTACATGTCATTGTCTTTTATCCCCTCGTGCAATTGTTGCAGGTGAATCTACTAGATTTTGCATATATCATTGGTCTTTCTCACTGGATGAAGATCTTCCCCAGGGAGCAGTTTTATTTCATTAAGACGGAAGAGTACGCAGAAGTAGAAAAACGCCAAAAGATCCTAGACGAGGCTTTCAAATTCCTTGGAGGAAGTAAGTGGCAAAATTTACCAAATATCTGGCAGATAGTTTCTGAAAAGCAGCTACGATCTTACTATAATGAGTCCTAGATGATGATGTTTCCCTGTTTTTTTGGGGTTCTATTTAGCATGGCGTCCATCTTACCAGACTGATAACCCGTACTGATCATAAGAAAAACACAAGCCCGCCGGTGATACGGGACGTCTCTTAAACGACCAAAAGGAATCAATGACATGTCCATTGAATATGACGGAGAGTTAAAGCTGCCGTACATATGGTATTGTACTCAGACAATGCTAACACTTATTGGTAATGAAAAGCAAGCATGAAAACTAATGATGCATTCAGTCCAGAACACTCTTCACGTGACAGACATGGTCACATGCAATCACCGTGTCTACGACGAGTCTACTTTTTTCAGGGAATCTTTCGGATTCTGATCTGGAGACGTTGGCAGCTATGCACCGCCTTGATTTTGCATCTATGAAGTATACCTCGCCGAAATTGCTAAAACAAGGAATGGATTCGAAAACGCGGAAAATATTGCAAGATTTCTTCATGCCTTTCAACAGTGCCTTAGCAAACCTTCTTCAGGACAAACGATTCCTGTGGACTGGTGATTAAGACAGCATAGTTATATATGTTTTAAAATAATGTTATGTTCCAAGCGTTTTCTTGAATTCTTCCAAATATTTTTGTAGCGAAATCGTTGCAAATCTTTCACTTGCTATAGAGATTGCATACCAGTTACATGGAAACATCCAATAGTATATGTGTTAACGTTTTATCGAAAGTCTGCAAAATATAATTGTGGCGAAATCCTTGCGAAATCGTTTACATGTAATGAAGTAAAGAAAAAAGTTGATTGAGCAGTTGACAGAATATGATAGCAGACCAATGTAAGTAAGGATACCCTGCACCACCTCATTTTTTAGAATGCCTCCACCAAGAAAAGTGCTAAAGAGTAGAAAATTAACCGAATAGGGAACAACAAGGATTAGATACGTGACTGTTACCGCCATGACCATCATCATAACGTTCCTATCCTCCTTTGTGTCGCTATTAGCTGAACGTATCTCCATTGCCTTTGTCTGCCTATAAGCAAGACGGATGCAGATGGAAAGGTTTAAGAAAAGTAGAAAGAAAAATGGTATGAAGAATGCTGCTAGCGTATGGGCCAGCTCATAATTTGCTGAAACCTCGGCTGAGGTCAACATATCACATTCCAACCCACTTTGTCCGTCCGTTCCGTAGTTTGCCCGACTGTATATGAAGTCAGGTAACCCGAATCCTATCAGAATGACCAAGAAACAAAATATGTAGATCTTTGCTATTCTAAAAGTTGTCCAGGCTGCAGCTTTTAATGGAAACAACACGGCAATGAATCGCATGGAGGTGATTGCTACAATTATCCAAGAGGAAATCTGTGGTAAGAAATTGGTGAGAAAGCCAAATAAAGCACACAACGGGTCACCAAACCGAGCATGTAATTTTATGTCGTTCCTCCTCATGGCAACAGCTAGAACTAAGAGCTCGGTACTGTCCACTACTGCTAGAATCCTAAGATAGAGACAACTTACATGTTTCTGGTATTGTGGTAAGGATAGCACAATGAGTACGAGCACGTTGTTTATGCAACCAACTGTTGCTAAGATTGGTGATATGTAGTGACTGGTGACATATTGAAGTGAGAGAAAAATATCTAAGAGGGTGCCGTCTATGTCGGATGCTATAGGTGTGATGAAGCTATTAAACGCAGATGCCATTGCCATTTAGATTGAAAATTGGGCGGAGGCTTTGTGACAATCGGGCTTGGACAATAACATAATTAGTAATGGACATGTCGTAGCATGCTTTCTTACGAACAACAACAAAAAATGCCTGCGCCTTGTTGGTGACGCATTTCATTGGTTGCTGGTAAGGTTGGATACTTGGACTTCATGAAGCATAGACCAAGATTATTTCAACCTGCTTTATTAGAATATCACCTTTTAGTAGTCAATGGCTTTAAAATGACACGAATTTGCCACTTTTGATCCACTCAGCAACTTTTGAAACGATGCACTAGGTAGCCCAGCTATCGATGACATGAATTCGCCACTTCAAGAATGCAATAGCTTTTGGAACAATAATGCATTTGTAGCCAATATTTTAAAGATGGCACGGGTTTGCGACACCTTGCAGGAATTTTGGAAACAGTACGATGTACTCGCAGCCAATAGCTGTTAGATGACACGAATTCTCAACTCAATGCACCAACTTTGAGAACGATGCTCTTGTTGCCAATAGCTTTTACATGGTTCAAAAGTAACACTCCCTCCTCATCTATTTGAACGATGCACGGTTTAGTGAGAAGCCAAACTGATTGTGCTTGAGTTTTGGCTGAGCCTTCCAAAGCTACCGTATTACCAAGGTCAATACTTATCAATACTTAATTTGAGTTATTCCTGTTCTTCAGCCATTTGAGTGCAAATAGTTGAAAGGAACTTATTTCAATCGTATGCCGTATTCCTACTGAATCATTTATAGACATATCTCGAGCTACTATAAATATTACCCAAAACATCTTCTTTTAGCTTACATGTTCATGTACATGTATTTAGTAATTCTTCCAAATTTGATATATCAGAGATGCACGAATGCAATGTATGCACGTATATCCATATTTGGTCCACTGTGGGTGGGAACAAATTATGAGGAGTTACCAAGAATAACAAAGATGTTATTACACCAAAAACGCTGACACAGGCCGTATATGTTACACGTATATGCATATGAAGTCGATAACATATACAGACAAATAAAAGGACACATACATTATTGTATATATCATACACATGGCAACGTCGAAAGAACGAACAGTCCGTTTCAGGACCATCCACTTAAAAAAGGACAAGGGCAGTACCATCATTAACTTCAGGGGCTTTCACTCGGCACTTATGACCGAGTTTACATTGTAGGGGACAACAGTACAAGGGTTAGACATTTGAAAGCCACATCAGCCTATCCAAATCGCCTTTGTCTTCCTCTGAGCATGGCAGATATAAAATAGATGGTAAACTTTAGAATTACAGAAGAAAAATGGTATCAAAGAATGCTGCTATTGTAGGGCGAGAGACTTCGGCTACATTCCGGCCCTTGGGGCCGAACATGTACTATCATGTTCATCCAAGGAAGCTTTATTCGCCAGACAGCTCTAGCTCTATCGACTGAATCGAAAATATTGTTCTACCTGGCACCAGTCTTGAAATATTGAAAATACCAGCAAGTAGCCTACACTTATGGTGAATAATCCGGTGATGTGTTAACTTTTTATCAAAAGTCTGCAAAATATGATTGTGGCGAAATCCTTGCGAAATCGTTTACACGTTATGAAGTAAAGAAGAAAGTTAATCGAGCAATTGACACCATATGATAGCATGCCGATGTAAGTAAGGATACCCCGGACTACCTGATCTCTGATTATGCCTCCACCGTGAAATGAGGTAAAAAGTAGAAAATTAACCGCAAACGGAACAACAAGGATTAGATATGTGACTGTAACTGCCATAACCATCAGCATAACGTTCCTATCCTTCTTCGCGTCACTATTAGCTGAACGGATCTTCATCGCGCTTTTCTTTCTCTGGCCAATGCTGATGAATATTGAAACGTTTAGGACGAGAAGAAAGAAAAATGGTACTAAGAAGGATGCAAGTGTATGGGTTAGTTCATAGCTTTCGGAAAATTCGGGTGAAGTCAAAATGTCGCAATCTAATCCATGTTCCCCATCATTTACGCGGAATGTCCGGCGATATATGAAGTCTGGGCAACTAAACCCTATCAAAAAGACTACTAACGTGGCGATGTATATCTTTGCCGATTTGAATGTCGTCCAAGCAGCAGCTCTTAGCGGAAACACTACGGCTATGAATCGAGTGGAAGTGATTGCTACAATAATCCAAGAGGACATCTCTGGACAAATGTTTGTGATAAAGCCGAATATAGCGCAGATCGGGTCACCTAAATTGGCAACTAACGCTGATCCATCTTCCCTCATTATAATAGTTAGCACTAAGAGCTCAATACTGTCAACGACCGCTAAAATCCTAAGATAGAGGCAACTCACGTGTTTTTTGTACTGTGGTAGTGATAGCACAATGAGCACTAGCATGTTGTTTATACAGCCAACGGCTGCTAATATTGGGGCCAAGAAATGACTGCTAACATATTGGAGTGAGCAAAAAATATCTAAGAGGCTGATGTCTTGGTCCGATTGTAAAGCTTTAGGGTCGCTAGCGGCAGTAGAAGTAGATGCCATAATAATTCAGTTTGAGAAATGGATATCAAAGTCTTGGTTTTCAGATTTGTAAGCCTTTTCAAGCAACAGAGCGATTGGTGAGAGTCGACATCGGACTTTCTGGTGCGGTAACACAACACGTACACGACAGGATTGACAGTTAATAGAGTACATTATAATGTAGTCATTTGGTAGTAGAATATACCCTAGTATACCGTCACCTTAGTGTACTGTAAATACCCATGACGTGGATGGCTGCCTGGAGATTTATTTCATAGCACCGAAACCGTACAGATGACTCGGATGGGGCCGGCAATCTTTCCTGCAGAAACCTTATTTGATCGTACATCGAAAACTTCATACCACTTGTAGAGAACCATCGATGTGACATCCCTCGTGTCTGGACTCTTGATCTCACTGAACACATTTCTCTCGATTACTAAAAAAATCAATCTTATCCAATACGCGTTGATGCAAAACCACGTATTTCAGTCTGCTGTCATATTCTCGTCGAAATCAATTGCAGAATAATCTCGCATCGGAACTATTTATAACACTCGGTCATCACTCTCTGTATTGTGCAAGGGAAACAATCACGAACAGAACATATGATGACTATTCTACTTCGATAACTAAAATGACTAATGTCAAATTCGTCAAAGGCAGATTTATGAGTAGATTTCAATTTTCGACTAGCGATTTGCTTGTACCATACTATTTTATTTTATCGAAAAGAGAACCGAACAGATACTGGAAGTCATGTCGAACTTTAGTGTTGCGTATTGCTTGCATGCGTATACATTTGGTACAGGTCTGTGCGTTTTAATGCTTTGTCAAATGTCTGCACAATATAACCGTAGCGAAATCCTTGCGAAATCGCTTACAAGTAATGAAGTAAAGAAGGAAGTTTATTGAACAATTTACAGCATATGACAGCATACCAATGTAAATTAAGATACCCTTTACAGCCATATCCTTGATGATGCCTCCACCGAGAGATGAGCTAAAAAGCATAAAGTTCACAGAATAGGGGAAAACAAGAATAAGATAAGTTACTGTTACGGCCATTACCATCATCATAACGTTCCTATCCTCGTTTGTGTCACTCTTGGCTGAACGTATTTCCATCGCTCGATTCTTTCTCTGGCACATACTGATGAATATTGAAACGTTTAGGAGGAGAAGAAAGAAGAATGGTACTAAGAAGGCTGCAAGTGAATGGGCCAGCTGCAGGTTTTCCTTAACTTCGGGTGGAATCAACATAACACATTTCAATCCAAGTCTCCCATCCTGTCCTCTAGATACGCGACCGTATAACAAGTCTTGGGAACTAAATCCAATTAAAACGACTACTAACGTGACGATGTAGATCTTTGCTGATCTGAATGTCGTCCAAGCTGCCGCTTTTAGCGGAAACACTACGGCTATGAATCGAGTGCAAGTGATTGCTACAATTATCCAAGAGGACATCTCTGGAGAAATGCCTGTGATAAAGCCGAAGATGGCGCAGGCCGGGTCGCCTAATTTGGCAACCAACGCTGATGCATCGTTCCTCATTGCGATAATTAGGACTAAGAGCGTAATACTGTCAACGACCGCCAAAATCCTAAGATAGAGGCAACTTACGTGTTTTTTGTACTGTGGTAGGGATAGTACAATAAGCACTAGAATGTTGTTTATACAGCCAACGGCTGCTAATATTGGGGCCAGAAAATGACTGCTGACATATTGAAGTGAGAAAAAAATATCTAAGATGTTGTTTGGGTCCGATTGGATAGCTACAGGGTCGCTAGCGGCAGGAGAGGTAGATGTCATATTCATTCAGTTGGAAAAATGGCCCTCAATAACACTTCTTTAGCAACTACGCCATTGCTGCACACAGGAATCATACATACGAATGTACATTTAACCTACGTTGAGAGTTATAGAGTGTACCAGTCTTTAGCTAGCTAGGCGTGTAGCTTGTTTTGTGTTCACCTTCTGACAAAGGACGGTTTTACTACGCGGTGCCAAATTTGATATAACATTGTTTTGCACTCGCCAAGTCCACAATTCGCCGCCCGTGTATATCCAACACCGCACAGATGACTCGAATCGAGCCGAACCTAAGTACTCGTTCTTCTGCATGGATGTGAGTTGCGCGCCTCCCGTCTCCAGCGTCACCATCTCACAGCCTGCTCGATCACAGAATACAATATTATGCAAGTTATTTAAGTCTGATGGTGTATCTTGATTGAAATCAATCATAGACATATCGTTCATTAGTACTATAAATAACATTCCATCGCTCCCTGTATAAACAAGAGAAAGAAAATACGAATGATATTTATATACTGTAGCTGAATGAGAAGCGTCTGTTGAGGATCCATACCAAAGTTGGAGGCAATATGGTTTTCTCCCTGCATAGCTGCATGAAGTCATCGATGATGCCAGGGGAACAAAACAGGAACAGGAAATCAGCATTTCGTTCTACTGGATCGTGTTCCAATGCTGCATGCTTTATGATTGTGTGTAAATGGTACCTTGCATGTATGTACATTTTATTCCTGTATGTCTGTTAGTGCTTTGTCAAGTGCATGCAAAATATAAAAGCGGCAAAATCCTCGCGAAATCGTTTACATGTAATAAAGTAAAGGAGAAAGTTTACTGAACAATTTACAGCATATGACAGCATACCAATGTAAATAAGGATACCCTTTACAGCCATATCCTTGATGATGCCTCCACCGAGAGATGAGTTGAACAGTATAATGTTCACAGAGTAGGGGAAAACAAGAATAAGATATGTGAGTGTCACAGCCATTACCATCATCATTACATTCCTATCCTCCTTTGTGAAACTCTTTGCTGAACGGATCTCCATCGCTCTTTTCTTTCTCTGTCCAATACTGATGAATATTGTAACGTTTAGGATGAGAAGAAAGAAAAATGGTATTAAGAAGGATGCAAGTGTATGGGCAAGCTCCAAGTTTTCGTTAACTTCTCGTGAAATCAACATGACACATTTTAAGCCACGTTTACCGTCCTCTCCTCGGGATGCACGAGCATATATGATGCCAGGTAAGCTGAATCCTGTTAAAAAGACAAACAACGAGATGATGTATATCCTTGCCGATCTGAATGTCGTCCAAGCAGCAGCTCTTAGGGGAAACACTACGGCTATGAATCGGGTGGAAGTGATTGCTACAATTATCCAAGAGGACATCTCCGGAGCAATATTAGTGATAAAGCCGAAGATAGCGCAGAACGGGTGGCCTAATTTGGCAACTAACGCTGATGCGTCTTCCCTCATTATAATAGTTAGCACTAACAGCTCAATACTGTCAACGACCGCTAAAATCCTAAGATAGAGGCAACTCACGTGTTTTTTGTACTGTGGTAGGGATAATACAATGAGCACTAGCATGTTGTTTATACAGCCAACGGCTGCTAATATTGGGGCCAAGAAATGACTGCTAACATATTGCAGTAAGAAAAAAATATGTAAGAGGCTGATGTCTTGGTCAGATTGTAAAGCTTTAGGGTCGCTAGAGGCAGTAGAGGTAGATGCCATAATCATTCAGTTTGAGAAATGGACATCAAAGTCCTGGTTTTCAGATTTGTAAGCCTTTTCAAGCAGCAGCGCGATTGGTGAGAGTCGACATCGGACTTTCTGGCGCGGGTGCAATACAGGTACAAGACAGCATTGACATCTGATAGAGTACATAATGATGTAGTCATCTAGCGGTTAGAGATACCCTAGTGTACTCCGTGTCATCTTTGGATGCTGAAATACCTACGATATAGGTTATATCGCCTAGTCCACCATTCGTCAGAGGTTTCATTGCACCACTGTATAGATGACTCGGATGGAGACGACACTCTTTCCTGCAGGGAACCTTATTTGATCGTATATCAAAAACCTCATAAGACTTGGCGAGAACCTGATACTTTTCTTGGCCCCATGGATGTGACATCCTTCATGTCTAGCCTCATGATCCCACTTAACACATTTCTCCTGATTACTGAACAAATTAATCTAGTATGTCCAATGCGCGTTGATGCAACAAAATGTATTTCAGTCCAATGTTCTATTCTTATTGAAGTCAGTTTAAGAAAATCACAGAACTAATAATAACACGCGATCATCACTCGCTGTAATAAGCAAGAGAAATAATCATTGAACAGAAAATATGATGACTATTCAGCGTTGATAACTAAAATGACCAATGTCGAATTTTCCAAAGACATTTGTTTTGATAGTATATAGATATAAATATTCGACAAGCGATTTGCTGAATCTTGCTTTTTTATGATATCGAAATATAATCTATCAATGGAAAGTCGATGATGTTAAAAGAACTCAGCAGAAACAGAAAATCATGTCGTATTCCAATGTAACGTTATGATTGTGTGCTAGTGCTAGCTTTCATTTTTATTCATTTTGTATGTGTGTACGTGCATCAATGCTTTGCCAAATGTCTGCACAATATAACCGTAGCGAAATCCTTGCGAAATCGTTTACAAGTAATAAAGTAAAGAAGAAAGTTTATTGAACAATTTACAGCATACGACAGCATACCAATGTAAATTAGGATACCCTTTACAGCCATATCATTGATGATGCCGAGAGATGAGCTAAAAAGCATAAAGTTCACAGAATAGGGGAAAACAAGAATAAGATATGTTGCTGTCACAGCCATTACCATCACCATTACATTCCTATCGTTTGTGTCACTCTTCGCCGAACGTATCTCTATCGCTCGATTTTTTCTCTGACACATACTGATGAATATTGAAACGTTTAGGAGGAGAAGAAAGAAGAATGGTACTAAGAAGGCTGCAAGTGAATGGGCCAGCTCCAGGTTTTCACCAACTTCGGGTGGAATCATCATGACACATTTCGATCCATGTTTTCCATCATGTCCGCTTGCGCGAACATATAATAAGTTTGGGGAATTAAATCCTATCAAAACGACTACTAACGTGACGATGTAGATCTTCGCTGATCTGAATGTCGTCCAAGCTGCCGCTTTTAGCGGAAACACTACGGCTATGAATCGAGTGCAAGTGATTGCTACAATGATCCAAGAGGACATCTCTGGAGAAATGCCTGTGATAAAGCCGAAGATGGCGCAGACCGGGTCGCCTAATTTGGCAACCAACGCTGATGCATCTTTCCTCATTGCGATAGCTAAGACTAAGAGCGTGATACTGTCCACGACCGCTAAAATCCTAAGATGGAGGCAACTTACGTGTTTTTTGTATTGCGGTAGGGATAGTACAATAAGCACTAGAATGTTGTTTATACAGCCAACGGCTGCTAATATTGGGGCCAGAAAATGACTGCTGACATATTGAAGTGAGAAAAAAATATCTAGGAGCTTGTTTGGGTCCGATTGTGTAGCTTTGTTATGGTAGCTGGCGGTAACAGAGGTAGATGCCATAATAATTCAGTTGGAAAATGGACCTCAATGACATTTCTTTAAGATTTGTGTTGATAAGCAACTACTCCATTGGTGTACAAATGTACGTCAATGTTTGATCTGTACGTCGGAATCATACACACAAATGTACATTTAACTAACGTTGAGAGTTATAGAGGGTATCAGTTCTTAGCTCGGTAGACTTGTAGCTTGTTACGTGTTCATATTTGAGCAAAGGTCGGTTTTACTACTCGGTGACAAATTTGAAACATTCGCCTATAGTCCACCAACCGCCGCCCGGCCATAAGTCGCCAACACTGAACAAATGATTCGAATTGAGCTGACACCCTTTCGTACAGTAGAGTTATTCTCATATCGGATACACTTGGAAATAACCTGATAACTCGTTTTGCTCCGGGGATGCGTCTTGGTCCTCACTCGTCTCCAACGTTTCGTCGCCATCGCTTTTTGCAGTCTGTTAATGAACAGAATACAATAACAATACAATATCTTTTCAGCCGCGAATAGCTGCAAAACAACTTATTTTGGTCTGATGACGTATCTCATTGAAATAAATCACAGAGGTATCTCACATTAAAACTTTAAATAACACTTCGATACTCTCTGCATCAGCAGAGAAAGATATTTGCATGTCACTGATATGCGTACACTGTGTCCACGCCATTAAACCGGCTGAGAAGCGTACATTATACCATGGGCCTATCAGGTACAAAAGGCCTTCGTACACGTGCAGTCGCTCTTTATGACCGAATGTGAATGTCGGCATTGTCCCCGGCGCCGCCCATGACAATGGCACGTTGCTCACCCAGCAACGGACCAATAGAGCAATTTCTAACCATGGGGCATTTGAACAAATTCAAGTACAGTCAAAAAGGTTTTACAATCTCGGTCATGTCGGTTGACTTTACGGTGTTCAGAGCTGTTGGATCTGAGAACGCCAATGACTCATCGAGGAAAGTGGAGCGACACCGAATCTCCACAGGGAAGAGGCTCACATTCGATAGATCCCTGTAGAAGACACTGCGACTCATTTACCTTTCCAAGGCCGAGGGAGAGGTTTCGCAACGCCCCGAACTGCCGACACGAACGCTTGTCCCCTTGTTACTACATCCTGATAACGATGTCGAATCATCAGACAGACGTGCGCGTCGGTGTTTTGGGGTAGATCTTATAATGAAGTTTTCGTAAACCCCCAAAAACGCCAACGTTAACGCCTATCCAAATGTTCGACCTCCTGATAATTATGTCGAACAATTGGTTAGGCGTTCGCGTTGACGTTCGGAAGCTTTGCGAAAACTCCCTTAGTTTCGGACACCGGGAGGTTTTTATCTCAAACTCGCTGATGAATATTGAAAGGTGCTTCTAAACTAAGTATCGCAGTGCAATTATACTTTGCCTCACAAACGTTTAAAGCAAATATATTATTCACGTATTTCCGTATAAGTACTATCGAATCTCCCTGCAAAATATAAATGTCATGAAATCCTTGCGAAATCGTTTACATGTAATGAAGTAAAGCAGAAAGTTTATTGAACAATTCATAGCATGTGATAGCATACCGATGTAAGATAGGATACCCTGGACGAAATAATTCTTGATAATGCCTCCACCGAGAAATGAGCTAAAGAGCAGAAAGTTGACAGAATAGGGGACGACAAGGATGAGATATGTTACCGTTACCGCCATTACCATCATCATTATGTTGGTGTCCTCCTTCGTTTCTTTATTAGCTGACCGTATCTCCATTGTTCTTTTCTTTCGCTGACCAAGACTCATAAATATTGAAGCGTTTAGGAAAAGAAGAAAGAAGAATGGTACGAAGAAGGCGGCAAGTGTATGGACTAACGCGTACTTTTTGGCGCCACCAAATGGGAAAAACATTACGCAAGTCATCCCCCGCCCTTCACGGTGGGACGCCCGACTATACATGAAGTCAGGTGAATTAGATCCTAGTAGTAACACCAATAAAGTCATGATGTAGATCTTCGCCGATTTGAACGTCGTCCAAGCAGCAGCCTTCAGCGGAAACACTACGGCTATGAATCGAGTGGAAGTGATTGCTACAACTATCCAGGAGGACAGCTTTGGAATGAAGCTGGTTAAAAATGTGAATATCGCACAAAACGGGTCACCCAACCAGGCTATGAACGCCACAGCTTCCTCCCTTAGTGTTATGATAATTAGAACCAAAAGCTGGATACTGTCCACGACCGCTAGAATCCTGAGGTAGAGACAACTCACATGTTTCTTGTAGTGGGGTTGTGATAGTACGATGAGAACGAGAACGTTGTTTGTACACCCAACGATAGCTATGATAGGTAGTACGTATCGGCTGGTGACATATTGAAGTGAGACAAGAATATAAACTAGGTCACTGTCCAGCCTAGTTTGTAAAAGAGTGGTATGGCTGTAAGAGGTTGAAGCCATTTTCTTTCGTTTGGAAACGTTGAGTGCGTGGACATCGGATCGGATGTGCTCCGAAACTTTCCAGTTGGCGTGTCAACTTCTAAGCAGAGTGCGGCAATACCGCGATGGCTAAACAGATGTATATAGATTCTGTTAAGCTTCGGAATCATGCAACCACCAACCAAAAGCAGGAAAGCACCATTCGGGCATCTCCGCACGTGTGCAAGCCTTACTGAAGACACGCATTCTCACATCAAGAATTTGGAATTGCGAGAAATGTCAGTTTTCCGAGGAATAGCCTTTTATGTTGGATATTACACACCACTCTACATTGCACTATCAACCCATGTTGATGCTGATATCCTGTAATTCGTTAAAGATATATTATTCTCATCATTGCTTTCATACAATTTATTTTGATCTGAGGTTGAACATTGATAGAATGTATTCATGGGTAAAATACTTGTAGATCTCATATTAAACTATAAAAATAACACAATTCTTTTTTAGTTTTGCAATGTCGAACTATAATAAGAGTATTCACGTAAATGTATGGACATACTATTTCCTTTTCTTGTATATATTACATACATGTAAATGTACATGAAGTTACGGCACTGACTCGGATGATACATGGGCAGTGTTTGTCAAGTTACATTGTAGCTGTGATTATATTTTACAATCGTATTGACTATTGTACCGTTTCCCTATTGACATCTTAGTGAATAAATTAATCAAATTGCTTAAATTCTCTTTGTCCTCTAGTTATTCGATGTATCAGCGAAAATGATACATAGCTTGAATAAAATACAATCGTCGTAAAATTATTGCGAAAGTGTTTGCAGGTTATTACAAATGGAATAGTTGAGAGCGAGAGATGACACTGCAAATACACGACAGGAGTTTCTGGAGAAGTTCATGCTCATCGATTATTGTACCACCAAGACAGCTGAGCAGTAGAATATTTAGCAGCATATGGAACAGAAAGAGTTAGATAATATGCAATTGCTGCGCTCATTACCATCATTATTACGTTCCTATCCAACCGGTTTCACATGCCCTTTACCACATTGGCCCTTCTTTGGCCAAAGGTGATACGGAAACACATACTTTTAAAGCAAATATATCATTCAAGTGGAACGAGTGCTCACATTTCGTCGAATCTGCTTGCATAATATAGATGCCATGAAATCCTTGCGAAATTGTTTACATGTGATGAAGTAAAGCAGAAAGTTTATTGAACAATTGATTGCATATGATAGCATACCGATGTAAGATAGGATACCCTGGACGAAGTAATTCTTGATAATGCCTCCACCGAGAAATGAGCTAAACAGTAGAAAGTTGACAGAATAGGGGACGACAAGGATGAGATATGTTACCGTTACCGCCATTACCATCATCATTATGTTCGTGTCCTCCTTCGTTTCTTTATTAGCTGACCGTATCTCCATTGTTCTTTTCTTTCTCTGACCGAGACTCATAAATATTGAAGCGTTTAGGAAAAGAAGAAAGAAAAATGGTACCAAGAAAGCGGCAAGTGTATGGACTAACGCGTACTTTTCTGCGCCAGCAAATGAGACCAACATGACGCAAGTCACGCCCCATTCACTTTGGGACGCCCGACTATATATAAAGTCAGGCGAGTTAGATCCTATTAGTAACACCAATAAAGTCACGATGTAGATATTTGCCGATTTGAACGTCGTCCAAGCAGCAGCTCTTAGCGGAAACACTACGGCTATGAATCGAGTACAAGTAATTGCTACTATTATCCAGGAGGACAGCTTTGGAATGAAGCTGGATGAAAATGTGAATATCGCGCAAAACGGGTCACCCAAAGAAGCAATAAATGCAACCGCGTCTTCCCTAATTGTTATAATAATTAGAACCAAGAGCTCGATACTGTCCACAACTGCTAGAATCCTGAGGTAGAGACAACTCACATGTTTCTTGTAGTGGGGTTGTGATAGTACGATGAGTACGAGAACGTTGTTTGTACACCCAACGATAGCTATGATAGGTATTATGTATCGGCTGGTGACATATTGAAGTGAGACAAGAATATCCACGAGCTCACTGTCCAGCCTAGATTGCAAAAGAGTGGTATGGCTATAAGAGGTAGAAGCCATTTTCATTTGTTGGTAAAAGTGATGGGAATGCGACGATAATCAGTCATGGACATCGGATGTGCTCAGAGTCAGAAGCTTCCCAGTCTGCCTGTCCACTTTTTAGCAGACCGCCACACTACTGCATTACTAAACATTACTAAACCGATACCTGTAGATTGAATCACGCAACCTTCTATTAAAAGCAGGAAAACACCATTCGGACATCCCCGAACGTGTATACACCTTCCTGCAGACACGTATTCTCACATTGCGAGAAATACATGTCAAAATTCCGAAAATAAGCCTTGAGTCGGTTGAAATAACCTGCCACTCCCATGCACTATATCACGACTGTTGATGCTGGTACCTTATGAAAAGAAGATTTGTTCTCATCATTGCAGTCATACAGTTCATTTCAATCCAAGATAGAACATTGATTGAAGTTATTATAGGATAAAGATATCTCATATGAGAGTATACAAATAACCCAATGCTTTTCTAATTTTGCAATGCCAGTTGAGAATACGAGTGTTACCGTACATATGCACATACCATCTACATCTCCATGCAACATGTCTACTAGTAGTTGTATATACATTTAGTTACATGTATGGCCACTAGAATATGGTGATATAACGTGCATTAGCATGAATTTCACAACTATCTTTCGGTTTTAACATTGTTTCATTCAGTACCTACCAAAACCCACTCTTGGGAAGCCGTTTGACCGAACACGCAACTATCACAGGGGTACATGCACGGAATTTTAATGCGAATTTCTTTCTTCAACTGCATCATCTTAACCGTCTTACCTTTTGGATTAAGGCGGGGATATCTGTCACCTAATAACATATAAATGTTGATGACTTATTTGGATTTGCTAAGAAATTCCATGTTTGTGTTTGGCGAATTGCCACCTAGTCGAAGATGCCTGCAAAAAATGATCGTGGCAAAATCTCGGCGGAATCTCTTGCATGTGATGAAATAAAGAAGAAAGTTTATTGAACAATTAAGACTATACGAGAGTAAACCGACGTAGGTTATAATACCTTGGAGGATATCACCACTTACTGAGTGAAACAGTAGAGAGTTAACGACGTATGGGAGAACTAAAATTATATATGTGACTGTAACTGCCATTACCATCATCATTACGTTCTTATCCTCCTTTGCTCCCCTTTGTGCTGACCGTATCTCAATTCCAACTGCCTTCCTCCGTCCAATACTGATAAAAATGGCCACATTAAAGAAAAGTAGAACAAAAAACGGTAACAAGAAAGAGGTAATCATATGGGCCAGCTCGTAACTTTTATAAAATACAGTTGAGGCTAAAAGGACACAATAAGAGCCAAGTTCTCCGTGCTTTAAGCGAGACGCCCGTCTGTAAACTAAATCGGGTGTAGAAAATCCGACCAAAAGGAACAACAAAGTAAAGATGTAGACCTTTGCTGATTTGAACGTCGTCCAAGCTGCAGCTCTTAGTGGAAACACTACGGCTATGAATCGAGTGCAAGTGATTGCTACAATAATCCAAGATGAACACTCGGGTGAAAAGTTTGTGATTAAACTGAGTATCGCACAGAATGGGTCACCTAAGATGGCAATTAATGTAGATGTGGCATTCTCTGCCATTATAAGAGCGATTGTTAGGAGTGTGATACTATCGAAACCTGCAAGAATCCTAAGGTAGAGACAGCAGACATGTTTTCTATATTGGGGAAGAGATAACACAATCAGAACGAGCACATTGTTTACACACCCAAAAACGGCTATGGCAGGTGCTACGTATCGGCTGGTGACATATTGAAGTGAGAAAAAAATATCCACGAGGTCACTGTGTAGAAGAGTATTATAGCCAAGAGGGGTTGACGCCATTTTAATTCAGGTTGATAAGTAGGGGGTCCCGGCATAGACATCGGCATGCTCGGACACTGCCCAGTTTGCGTGTCTCCTTCCTAGCATAGCGCGACAACTGCTATCTGAATTAGTAAACCGATGAGCAGGAAAGCACCGTGCGAAAATCCTGGCGGAGATGGTACGTTTTGTGTACGCGCCTGCCTAATAACTGCAGTTGCGCATACTTAACGCCGAGTGCTGAACTGCAACAAACTATCACTTGTTGTTTCGAGGATAATTATTGAACGTGTAATATCACACACCACTTTACATGCACTATAAAGAAATATTTATGCTGGTACTCTGTAATTGGCTTTGAATATCTATTCTTAATTGATCGTGTTGCTGCCGAACAATTTATTTTCATCTTAGTTCCCACATCTACTGAAGTCATTATGGATAAACATATCTCGCATTAAGCTATAAATAACAAAATTCATTATGTTTTTCTTGTTTGGCAATGGAGAACAAGAATACTTGTGTTCACGTACGATTTTTCCAACCATATTTCTTGCGGTAGTACAAAATGACAAAATGACAAAATGACAATTGTACTCGTATGACCGAGTCAGAAATCACTTATTTGAGTTACATTGCCTGCAAAATATCACAGCTGCGAAATCCTTGCGAAACCGTTTGCAGGAAATGAAATACAGGAAAAAGTTGATTGAACAATTTACCGCATATAACAGTCCGGATATCATGTAGGTTATGATACCTTGGCGGGTTCTATATTCGTCGAGGATAGCGCCACCGATAAAGGAATCGAAAATGAGAAAATGAACTACGTATGGCAGAACAGCAATTAGATATACGAAGGTTACGGCCATTACCATCATCATTATGTTTGAGTCTTCTTGTACTTTTGCCTCTTTATTAACAGCCCGTATCATCAGTTTCTTCCTCTTACCAAGACTGACAAAAATTGACAAGTTGAGTAGGAGGAGCAAGAAAAAAGGAATTATGAATGAGACGATTGAATGGACCAGCTCATAGGTTTTGTAGACGTACAGTGGAGACAACATGACACATTCAAAGGGATGTCCACCGGTTAGTCCACGGGGTACCCGCGTATATATCAGGTCAGGTGTTGCAAATCCGGTGAAAACGACCACTAAACTGATGAGGTAGATCTTAGCCGATTTGGATGTCGTCCATGTTGCAGCTTTTAGCGGAAACACGACGGCGATAAAGCGTGTGGAGGTTATAGCCACAATTATCCATGATGAAAGCTCCGGAGTGAAGTTGATGACAAAGCCCAGTATCATGCAAAATGGGTCCCCGAGCTTAGCAATCAATGTAGGCGTAGCGTCTTTTGTCATGATTGCAGCTATAGCAAGAAGCGTAACACTATCCACGATTGCCAGAACTCTGAGGTAGAGACAGCTGACGTGTTTCCGGTATTGCGGTAGGGATAGCACAATAAACACTAGAATGTTGTTGGTACACCCAACAATGGCTATGATGGGGGCTAAGAAAATACCGCTGATATGTTGAAGAGAAAGAAGAATATCTAAGAGGCCAGTGTTTTCGACGGATGCCGTCGTCTTTGAGTAATCGAGCGTTGTTGGCATGCTCATTGTTAAGGTTACAAGTGAAAAATGTATTTTAAAATGACTCGATGTTTATTTTTCATAAGTTTCAAGCAACATAGCAATTTGTTAAGTTTTACCATGGTGAATGTTAAGCACATGTAAACAATCGAACTGACGTTTACTTTTTCATCAGTTTCAAGCAAGAAACAACATAGAAATTTAAGGTGTTCCACTAAGTCCAAAATCCGTGTTTCCAGCAACGCTCAATCGCCGTTACACTTCTGTTCGACTCCAGAAACGTACAGTCTCCCATCTATACTTGAGGCATATAAATTGGTCACAACAAGCGAATATTCTGACAAGTGAGTCTCCCAACCAGGGACACTAAAAGACTGTCAATCTGAAAAGTTCTATCCTCTAACGCAATTTTCTGCCTCCTCACACACTCTAATCTGATTATAATTCATGTTTCAGAACAAGCTATTTTAACTTCATGTTCAAATCAAATATAGCCTTACAGTTTCTCGCGTATGCACCTAATTTTAACGTGTACGGTGTTGTTGCATCAGGTTTTAAATATCAAAATGTCAACTCGTACACATCCCTGATAGCAATCTCATCAACAACTTAGTGACATCTGCATAATTTGTTTCAGTTGGCACCAAATGCGTTAAGTCCTATCAATTTCTGGTATTCCATCGCCAATTCGTTATCCCCACAAGGAATATAATTTTTTTCATAATTACGTTTTTAGTACTAATTTTGATAATGGTTGCGTTTATTGGTAAGAATATAAACAGCATTTCACTTTTTTTATACTGTATTTTAGTGTGTCCAATTAAGCCTCCTGACCTGGGTGAATCATATCGCGCTTTGATACGACGAGTCTGTTCATTGGCAAGTTGGTTGAACAGTTTTCATCCGGTAACTAATTAGCCATTTGTGCATTGAGTAACTCATCCATCAAATTGGAATATGGCAGTGAGAAAAGAATCGTAGTCCGCTGAAAAAAACGTCCAGGGAATCAAATGTTCTGAGAGTCGTTTTGTAAAATGACACATGTTAAGTCGTCTCTATAGCCAACGGTCTTTAAAGTTTATTTTTCACAATTTGCCGAACACACCAAATGTACGACACTGGCAACTGCGTGTATGCGGATTCTAGTATTAAGTCCATGCACGCAATGCCTTTCTTAGGAATGTTTAATATTGGCCGGATATGAGCTATGCACACATCCTTGCAACATGTAGTAACCAAGCAACAATTTGGCGGTTATGTTGCAGCTATTTGACATTACCAATTACGAGTAAAGGCCACTAAATAATGCATATTTTAAAGAAAAAAACAGATGTTCATTGTTTTATTGGTTTATCAAGATTCTAATGCGCACTGAGCACTATGACTTACAGAATATGTAAATTATCAATGCGTATGTCTGTTTTTTTATGATTATATTGAAAACAGGTTACGGGAGTTAGATCGTGAGTCGAACTCTCAGAACAGTCAGTTAAACAAACAGTTACATCGTAGACTCTAAAGTCAACGAAATGTTCGAGGAAAACCGAAACTATTTATGCAAACAATATAAAAAAGCAGCCAGATGGAGACCAGTGAGCACCGATGACACATACATGTAGTCGTAGTAGTAGTTGATGTGACGTGATTATTGCGAGGCTGACGTCACGGTTATTCCACCCGGAGTCAAGGTTTAGATTCATTATAATATCTATAGCATATATACACGAACTGAATTCTGCTGATGAAACAGTATTTCACAATCAATAATACCGCACAGTGCGGTAAACTGACTCCGGACTAAGGCCCATCCAGTCAGCCCAGCAACTTATCGTATTTCACTTCCCACAGCAGTTAAAGTACCGCAATAGTCATGGAACTTTTCTATCGATTCGTTGGAGGAGGATGGTGACAGTGTTTCTGAAGTGGCCGGAAGGAACAGTTGCAGGGATCGTGGTCAAACCAGGAGAACAGTAGCCGCTGACCAACATGGCAAAGTTCAATTTACTTTTAGCCAAGGCAATCCTTGCTCGGATTATGTTCATCTTGCATGCATTAGTGTGCATGTTTCGAGTGCATACGCAGAATCATGAATTGGTTTATTTCGTCCTTCTCGTTCCCTTGGTCATCCTGCTCATTGAAGCCTACTTCACTTTGAAACTCAAACATGGTGAATGGAAGTGGTAAGTCTTATCTAAATGGCTGTTGATATTTTGTTCGTATATATAAAACTTCCCATTGAAAATGGGAGGGTAATTGTAACATTACAATTTATGTGTAAGGTGTGTCTCTGTGGTGTAAAGACACAAAAAATGGTGAGTTTCACAACATTTCTTGTCAGAAAAGTACAGGCTACGTTGCACGATGGGACCAATTATGATATATGGGGTGCATTTCGCCGTATAATAATCGCCTACCATTCTTCGAATATTAGCAAAAGTCATGAAACTTTTCAACAGCCGGCGTCCGCGTTTAGTATTGGTTATCGCGGACGCCTATAATGTCGTGCTTCGAAGTAAGTATTCAGCTTTGGGATGATGTACGTTTCCACTCAATGCGATTTTGCCTGTAAATCACACAGCGCATGCAAAATCGCGAAAGCTTTTGTTTTTTATTGTTTTGGTGCACTGAGGCGTATACTCACATAACAAAGCCCTGACGCGTGTGTCGTTCTCGCAATCGCATTCACGAGTGGAAACCATCACACGGTGACATTTCATCGCCAAAGCGAATACTGCTTTTTACCATTGCCATTGCAGTAATGCATATACAGCTTCATATTCCGAGATTTCACTACTCTTATTAATGTTTTACATTACACCAACCCTTGACCGATCATTAATTTCTGCTGGTTTCTTAATCCAATAGATCGCCAATTTTCATCGCGGCTAGTCTTCGGCTGTCACTAAAAAATACACTATTTCATCATTAAATAATGGTTGCGACAATACTGTGTGGAAATGGCAATCGATGATATTTCCTTTACTCTGAATTGCCTGCGTTTGAACTTTCTGAGATTATGCTTTATGATCCATGTACAGTGAATTTACCATTATATTGTAGGCAAAGACGGGCTCTCAAAACGAAAAGTTTTAGTAGTGCTGTAATACTCTCTAATAGCGTACCAAATAGTCATTTGTGGCTTACCTCAGTTGAATAATGCAATTTACTTATTGCGAATGGCTGGACCTATTGTAGCAAGAGTGTACAAATTATCATGATGAACAATTTTTGTCGTTGGCTGTTCGCAATCCAGCTGTACTGCCAGTAAAGGCTCAACCAGCTGCGATGGCCGAGAGGTTAAGGCGTTGGACTCGAAATCCAATGGGGTCTCCCCGCGCAGGTTCGAACCCTGCTCGCAGCGGTGTTTTTCATATTTTGTTTCGTATGCCTATCGACCGCCATGAAAGCTGCTTGACGGGGTTTGATATTGCAAGTATTTGCCCTGATAAATCTTAGACAGTAGAACAATTGGAATGGATGTATAGCTGTCGTTTTTTTTTATGCGCCTTCACGCACCACAAGCTGCCGGATAGTTGATTACATTGTGTTCAAAGTCATGAGAGAAAAATGACGTCTGCATAATTCTTGTAGTCTGAAATAGTCACTCGTCGGAGCAAATAACAAACATTCGGCTTGCATGAAGAAAGAAAGTGCAATATTTCTAATTAGAAACAAGCTGTCAGAATAGCGCATTATTTGGTTCAACTCATGGGCAGTCATTTCTCCTGAATTAATGGGTGGTTGCACTAACTATAGTAAGGTCGGCAAACAATGACACCACAGTGAGAGATTACAGGGCCTATCTGACAGGTGGAAGGAAAAGTCCTCGTCACTTGTCTCATTTAAGGACGGACATGGGCAATTTGGCTGTGTCCGTTGGCTTATCTTGAAGATTGCCGCAGTTATCACCATCCCCGGGGATTTTGCTCTTGACCTTGAACACTCGTCACGCTGTCCGGCTCTGCCGCTTTGAGGCATGTTGATTTTGATACTTTTCTACAATTGGTCCTTAAATTCGTCATTTTTGCAATATCTTCCAGTTCATTTTTTTTGAATTCAATGTTTGTTGAGTAACATACGAGATGAGAATGTGTGGGAGGGCCGGGTAAAATAGGAATATGTTTCATCAGCTAATAGCCGATTAGTCGAGCCTGAAATTGACTTGTCCTATTTTTTCAGACATTAACAGAAGGCAATCAAATTGGATAGTGCGCTTCTGTTTTAGCTCGATAAAATCCGGGAATAAAACGGATTGGGTTTCTTCCTCAGTCTTCCTCATAGTTGACTTATTAAGGGTATCTGCGTGGAACACTTTTTCAGTCTCAGGCGCCAAAATATTATCTACCAGTATTAACACCTGTGTATGTACCTGTTACATGCACATGAGCAAAATTTGCACGGATCGACTCAAACTTAATGTTGATAATAAAATATATCAAGATTGGCTGCGTGGTCAACGATGAGCCATCCTAGAGAACAGCTCGTTAGACATTGTTCATGGTGATTACTGTTGGGCTTGACCCTGTGGCGCGTCTTCGTTTATTTTCTGGTAAAACGTGCCTCTCCGAATTACGCAAAAACATCTTCCCTGACCCCTAAATCCCCATCAAAATTAACTGAGCACCAGTCCGCATTAAGTTATGTATTTAGCAAACATTCCCACGTTTGGCTTCGGTAAGCAGTTCCATTAGAGAACATGATGTGAATGAAAAACGGCTATTGGTGAGAATTCACCCACATAGTTTTATGTCAAGAAGATGTTGTGATAGCTTTACAAAAGATATGACAGGCATGAACAGCAATGTACACAGGGATGCGCTCTTGAGAATTGTTGGCGTAAAGCCGGAAATTGTGCATTATTAGTTGTTGCAATGGCAGGGCCGCCACTAAAACAAGTATTAGCCAGAACCTGCGGAAGGAAAGTAACTTGAGCTTGGTACGATATAATTTATTGCAATTTGCTCTCTCTCTCAAAGTGCGCGTCCCTCTTAACATTTCCCTTGGATTCCGGAGTGTCCATTAGGCAGCTGCATTTTGTTTCGCTTGTACAGGCCTACAATATATGAAAATTATATAAAATATTTGAAATTTAATGCCACAGCTGGGGCAGTATTTTGGACGTTAAATTTAAATTGTATTTGAACACATGTTGTTTGGCGACATTTGAATAAACTCAAACTAAGTTATAACTTACAAACCCATATATATTCAGTTAATTAGCATCGATAGCATCAACGCTTGACAGATTTCAGCCGCATACAGGCTAGTGTTTGCTCAGAGAGTGACGTCCTGCAACTGAAACAATGAAGTCGATTCATAAACCAAGAAGCTCAGTATTGATGCTCGATTTTTATCATTTAAGAGAAAAGTATAAGCTAAGAGACGTTAGATGGAAGAAATAAGGCAAACTGCACACATACATCCCATGAGCGCGGGCAGCATTTAAAATCATCACGTTCGATAAACGTCCGTTTAAACATCTCAAAAAGTTCTCCAATAAAGTCAATACACGATGTCCCGGCATACGTGCGGCGATCAATAAGTCCGAACCAACTATTTCAAAACAAAAAGAACACCAAAATGCTCTATGCGTTGATGCAATTTCCATGATAAATGAATATACGAATGCAACATTATCAGCCTCACTGCATCAACTCACTCACAAAAGCGACACATGTTTGGTCAGCCAGGAGCCTTATTATCGAGAGAGCAATGATTTCGAGCGACCCTCAATGCGATATTACTCCATCGCAAGAACCAATGTTGGCCATTGCAATAGACTAATAAGCATTTGATGAGTTTTCGAGTGCATTTCTAATGCATACCTTTCACCTATTAAGTACTCTGTGGTATATTTCAGTTGCAGCGTTTTTGTGTGGTTTCATAAATCAAATCTATACATGTTCGCAGCTCTAAATGTACAAGCCGAGTACACTTTCCGGACTGATACATGTATTTTATGAATAGAACCTGGAATCGTCACGATTCAAAGTGCAACAGACATGGGTGGTATGAATAAAGACTAGGAAATGCTTTTACTTAAAACTTCACGTACATTTACACTAGGCATTTCTGTACAAAATATAAGTAAAAGCATTCACTAGTTTTTATTCATATCACCCATGGTATCCTGTAATTTAGTAATATAGTAGGCCTAATGCAGCTCATATCGGTCCACTGCCATCCCTATGATTAACCCTGGGGCATGTCAGATCACTATTTTAGAAAGATAGTCCGTGGGGGCGTTTTCTTGTCCCGTAGTGAAGGTTATGTAGCCGGGTCCGGATACTAATTTTGTTCATCCGGAATCGGCATCAACTCCTCTAATTTGATAAAACATGCAATAGTGGGGATATGAGTAGACTAATCTAATACAAATACACTAATTTGTGGTAGAGCACTGAATATTTCTCTGGTGGCACTTAATGCTGAATATAAAAATTGATAACACTTTTTTTGAAAGATGCGATGTTTGGGAGGTGAAGGCCACTATTAACTATCCTTATTGGATAACGTGTACCGTAATTTCGTCTTGTAAAATGGCCTCTTTGCCAATATCAAAAGATAGAGACAAAATTGACATCGACATCAGGCGAAATACACGTGTGTATCAACGGCGCACATAAAACCTAATCGAGATTAATGTATGCTCCGCAATAGAATTTACTGTTTTGCGAAAAAACATTGGTCAGGAAATTATTGCTGTATTTTGAACTGTCAGTAGCCATACTGCGGTTGATGGACGTGTTGCGTGTTGATGCATCAAAAGGCAAGATGTCCTACATGCTGTTACCTCTGATACTAGTAACACCGCATTGCACGGAATTACCACTCGAGGTGATCTGCAATTTCGCTGCAGTCTCACCTGATTATTTTATTATTCAAGAAACGATTTTTAACGTGTATGGCCGTGATGCGCTGCCAACCACCCTAAATGACCGAGGAGGAAACGAGAGCCATACTGGCTTCATGAAAGAAAAGGGAGTTTTCGCAGAGGCACCGGACACGAACGCGACCCCAACTCCATTGTTCGACATCGTGATGATGATGTCAGGCAATGGTTTAGGAGTTCGCATCGGCCCATCAGGCACTTTACAATGATTCCCTACATGTATGTCGACACACAAGTGGTTTGGTGCACATGCATTAATGTTCTCCTACATGTTTTGAAAAAAGTAACATAAGCATACATGTAGCTTTAAATCCCATTTTATTTGAAATTGAGCATCAAATGATCTACAATTATTGGCTCAAACCTTCAATCCAATCTTAACGACGCATCGGTAGCTGACCATTTATTACAACTCGCCACTTATGACAGTCATTACACCAGCAACCAAGTAATGTCCAAATAACGGCCACTTCGTCTCAAGTAAACATCAATGATAATTACGGAGAGCAATTGATTATTTAACTCTGCGGTTGGTTTATTACACTTGGCGAATATGCAGGCTATAACGTGTGTCATTCCTTTACGATTTATTGTCACTGTCACCTTTGGTTTCAATTCAGCTGCCCATTTGCAAAATTTAGTGTATGAGATAAAATCTTGGCGCCAGCGAAGGCCATAAGGATGTAGGTTGTATTGCCTTTGCTGACCAAGCTATAGTAAGTTTCTATATTGCCAATCTCCCGGCTGACTAAACTTGGGATTATGGATGCATCGCTTTATTGTCCATTACTTGTGTAAGGTATCATAACGAGTTCTCCTTGTAGTTTCTCCAAAATTTGGCGCGTTTTAATCGAAAATAAACAAAATTGCGTTCCGAGATGTTTCTTTTTTTCCATAGCTCAACTGGAGTAGCGTTTATGCTAGCTTCGTATGCGACATACCACCAATCTCTGTAAAAAAATGATGATATGGACCTCTAAAATCAGTCGTGTTGACCTCTTATTCTGCATAATTCTTTTATGTACCCTGTATCTGAGAGAAACTTCAGCAGCAGCAGCAATCAAGTGAAACGTAAACTCTTATTATCAGCTTAGCATGAAAGACCAGGCATGAAAGGACACGATTTTAGCTTAATGGAGTCAAAGGTCTGGCCCTAATAATTTTTCCTAGTTGCCGCTACCATGACCAAACCGAGGAACATGAAGTTCACGTCATGTTAATCATATGAAACGAATACGCATGGGAACGTTCCCAGCTTCAGTTGATGTATGAGGCTGCAAGCAGACTCCGGACGAACTATAGAATTGTATATTGGTCACCAGTACGAATGTCAGAGACCAATTATCCGACGACAACACATTATTTCCAGTGTGGTGATTGAAATTTATATACCGATAAATACGGGCCGCCGGATATTTACAATAGACTTGTCGGAATCGTTTGTGGGCTTCTGAAATTGATCGAGGTGCGAAGGGTTGAAGGGTACTTTATGATTATTTACTTCGCCCCTCAATTTCACAAGCTCACAAAGGATTCCGGCGAGTCTATTGTCAATTTCCGGCGGTCGTAATTGGTATATTAATCTGTCGTTTGTTCATTCATTTCTGGTGTAAGTACGTCGCGGATGACTTGCTGTGTCCGCGGTGCCCGATCGAATAAATCTGTATATACCTGTTACGAGCTACAATAATAGACTCGCCCGCCCAAATCTTTTCTCAAACGAACTATACATAGAGGGCTGAAATTTCGTCCATTCCGCAAGAGACAAAATATGTGACCCACTCTACCAAAACTAGGCGCTTGTCGCATCTGAACTCGACAGGTTGATACGGACTTGTTGTTCATTTCCCTATTGTAGACCTTTTGTGAAATCTATTACAAACTGATTTGGTCACATTTCACAAAAAGTCTACAATAGGGAAATGAACAACAAGTCCGTATCAACCTGTCAAGTTCAGATGCGACAAGCGCCTAGTTTTGGTAGAGCGGGTCACAAATGTCGGACTGGTCTATTGTTACCGAGAATCTACTGCCACGCAATACGGTCGTGTCGATTGCTTTTGCGTTATGAATACCAACTGATTGATACGACGACTCTATTTTTCCAGAAGCACAGTACATTTAGCTCCGTTTGGAAAAGTTTTACTTGCCCAACGTGACCAATGCAAAAGTTCATAAGCCTGGCTATTATAGTCCCTGGGAAACGTATCTGCATCATATTAAACATAGCTGCCATTCACCAATTAGTGCTTAGTTCATCAGGAATTCCATGGTCCGACATTGCTGGCCGGCTAATAGACAGTTAGGACAGATTATTGGATAGACAGATTGATTTTTCCAATAGACGATCACGGTAAAGGTGGGCCTGATTGATCACTCCGACAAAAGTTAAACAACTTCCAGAGGCAGTGTATGGTTGATTTGGGACCTCGGGCGTTGAGAAGGTGGCCAGTGTTGGACACAGCATAAGGCTTTGGACATGCTGATTGTGTTACTGCTAAAGTACACATATATAATGATTACGCTATCAGATATTACTCGTAAATATACTGTGATGTAAAGACAACGTCGTTACCAGTGGCAGGACAATTGGCGAGCTTATGGAGTGACCTACCATTTACTATTCGGTCTCTTCTGAAATACATTATGTAACTGTCAGCAAGATTGAAGACTTAAACACATATAGGAGGTGGTCAGTGTTAGCCGGTGAAAAAGTCACGACTGATGAGGACCGGTAAAACTGTTCCAACACAAAGTCCAATAAGACATTACTTGATTTTTTTCCCCTTAAGAAGTGCGCACATAATACAACGTCGATGGCGAAGAATCCTGTAATGGAGATAAATGGGGTTTTGTTAGCGAATGGAAATTGGCTTCGTCATCAGATTAATAAAAGATCACAGTCAACGAATTGTCAGACAGTTTTTTTCGATGATTTCTTCATCTAGAATCCATAAATCCAAATCAATGGTCAGTTCTGTTCTCGTATTTGCGAAACCCATTACCTTCATGTAGATGCATGGCAACGACTGCATGTGTCTTTTCGATTAGCAATTGGAATGGCGAAAACATTACCATGCAGTAAACCAACAACGATGGGCAGAATCCGACGTGGAAAAGAAGAAAAGGCATTGCTTAATTACTGAACTAAACACTATCGTCCAGGACCACTGAACCCGAGCTTAATAGTTTTGCCTACTGATGACCAATCATTTCAAATACCGAAGACTTACAATAAATCTCATAATCAAGCAATGATGCCAAGAGATGAACCTGGCCAATTTTAAAGGTTTTTAGATAGAAACATTAACACCTGACCACTTCTTTGAACACCTGTTGTGCGTCGTTTCGATACTTTCTTCCTCCTCCAAGACAATAAAGATAAAAATTAATGCAGAAATTACACTTCCAAATCGTTGCCAGAATCCATATCTGGAGCACGTATTTTCTTCTCCAATAAAATATTGCTAAATCATAAATATTTTCAATGGCAGGAATCTTCAAAAGCATGTGGTTCAGCCTGTATGGTAGTGTCATAGTGACGTAAGCCAAACTGACGAAGATGAGCATGCGCGTGAGGTGTTGGGAATCTGTGTTTTTCTGTTGATGTCTGTCCAGCTTATTGCGCTCGTTTGATGCGTGTCTGAGAGCGACGATGATTGCAACATTACACATGAAGATTATAATGAAAGGAAGAATTGTTCCGACAATCATATGAAAATTTGAGACAACCAGGTCTAAGACTGGGTGATCTTCAGTTGATAACACTATGGCGTAGATGCCTGCAAAGGAAATGGAAGGGAATTTTATTTCACAACTGGATTAGATTTTATTACATTTCGATAATACTTTGTAGTGTTACAATACATTCCACATTGATAAAAACTTACGGACCCAAAACCTGTAGTAACGTTAAGAGAGGTATTCATGGTATGATTTTTCAATGTGCACTATGGCCGTAAAGCTTACGTTTTAGCAACCGTAACGCATTAGATTCATGTAGCTACATATTTCTCTCTTCGATGTAGGCCGACATATACGTAATTGTGCATTTTTTGTATATGATCCTTATCTAACGTAAAGCTTAAGTGAAAGTGAATGCATTGAAGAAATTTGAGCCCGATGTATTGATAACAAAGGGCAGTGCCAAGATATACAGAGTGTACGTGTAAATAGACGCACATGGCATTTTCGGTGAGTAAAGGGTGTTAACCTTCTTTCTGAATTGAGTCCACAGTACCTCAGAGTGTGTGATTGTGCTGATGAGGCGATATAATCAGGGTGAATAAATCCAGTGAGGGATTTGATAGTCGGAGGTACGTACCCAGAGCCTCATCCTTAAAGTAGTTCACTACGTAAAACAAATGGAAATTTGCTATCAGAATCGTCACGGCAAGCGTGCCCACAAGCTTTTTGGCTCTTGTAGTGGTACACAGCCGTTGAGCGTCCATTGGGAATCTGACAGCGATCAGACGATCAACGGACATCCCCGCCAGGAACAGACCAGACAAGATGCTGCTTGTGTAAAGCACGTACAATGTCACCCTGAGAAATTGAAAAATAAATTCAAAAATATTGAAAACACATGGTACTCATGAAAGCGATAGAGATTGAAGCCGAGTTAACCAAAAATATCGATAATCTTAGATCACCTAAATTATCTGCTCCAGTTACACGAGTTCACTATCGCTTTATTCATAACCGTTTCTGTAATAACTATAACTTTCAAAGACCTGAAACCTACTTGAAATACCATGAAAGGTCAACGGCTATGTTGTACTCCAGTAAAGCCTTCGTGAATATGATTAGCCCGATCCTTTCCAGGACAAGAACCGAATCGGCCACACCCATCGCCGTCATGTAGATACATGGTGACAAGTGCCTGTTCTTCTTGCGATTTGCAATGATGATAGCCAAAACATTTCCTGGTAATCCGAACACAAGGGGGACCAGCCAGATATACAAAAAATACGAAAGGTCATCCTTTTCTCGTGTTAAATAGAGTAATGACGTTGACTCTACCATTTCTGCAAGCTAATTCATAGCCACAACACAGTGTAATAGTAATGATGGAGACAGATTTCAGGGTTTCCTCGGGAAGTCTGCTGCATGACCCACAGATCGAGATAGCACAGGAATCCACCAGCTAGCCATCAAAACAAGGCATGACTATTGAAACTAGAGCTACATCGTTATTCCAGTTATGAATAGATGGTGAGATTTAATAATTTTGCTTAAACTTGGTGTAGGTTTGACTAAATATAACTGACATATGACGCAAATACGCATACAAATCTTATGATTTACAATATTATAAGTAGTCAGCTGTGTTGTTACGAAAATAGAACAACGGTTTTCATGATGCGTTCCGTGTTGGTTGTTCATGTCTAACTCTTGTGTGTAACTTTGTCTGAAACATCACTTCCAAAGCATTTACTTTTTAGACATACAATGTACATGTATATGAACTAGCAAATTACCCGTGATACAGGCTGGTTAAAGAATGATATGACACCGTAAGTCACTACAAAAATACGGTTTAGTACTTGACATGTGCGTTTCGCAGCGTTCAATTAACACGTTCAACAAATGCGCAATCTTCTGAAAATCTGCTTTACCTCATTTCGATACTTTTTCCCTCCTCCGAGACAATAAAGATAAAAGTTCACGCAGTAATTACAAACCCAAATCGTTGCCAAAATCCACACCTGAGTAACGTATTGTTTTCTCCAATAAAATACTGTGAGGTCGTAGTTGCTGTCAATTGCAGGAATCTTTAATAACATATGGTTCAATCTGTATGGCAGCGTTATGATAACGTAAGCAAAACTAACGAAGAGGAGCATGCGCGTTAGATGATTGGAATCTGTATTTTTATGTTGATTGGTGTCCATCATTCTACGAGTTTTTGATGCCTGTTTCAATGTTATTATGATTAAGAGATTACAGATGAAAATAACAATGAATGGAAGAATTGTCCCAACAATCATGTGGAAAATTGAAACAACTAGTTCCAAAACAGGATATCCTGGGGTCGATAACACTATAGCGTACATTCCTGAAATTAATCATCACAAAGTGTGGTTAGATTGTGACTTATGTGTAATTTCCACGAGATACGTACGTATACACCCACATCCAACAGTAGATGCTACTGTCATGCCACGGCTAAGTTAGTCAATCTTGTGCTACGGAACACTATACAAGCGATGTGATAAAAGTGGAGCTGGAGCATCTAAAATTGTCGCATGGTCGGTGCTTTATTGATAAAAGATTTTGTTAACATACCTAAGCTTTCATCTTTAAAGTAGGCCACAACGTATAGCAAATGAAGATTTCCCAAGGAAATTATTATGGAAATCGAAGTGATCGCTTTTTTCGCCCTTGAATCGGTACATAACCTCCGAGCATCCATCGGGAATCTGACAGCAATCAGACGATCAACGGACATCCCCGCTAGGAACAGACCAGACAGGATGCTGCTTGTGTAAAGCACGTACAATGTCACCCTGAGGAATTGAAAAATAAATTAAGAAATATGTTTATGAACGTGATAGAGATTGAAGCCGTTCACCGAGTTAACCAAAAATATCGATAATCTCAGATCACCTAAATTATTTGCTTATTTACCTAACATGAGTTCACTATCGTTTTATTCATAACCGTCTACTGTAATAACTATAACTTTCAAAGACCTGAAACCTACTTGAAATACCATGAAAGGTCAACGGCTACGTTGTGCTCCAGTAAAGCCTTCGTGAATATGATTAGCCCGATCCTTTCCAGGACAAGAACTGAATCGGCCACACCCATCGCCGTCATGTAGATACACGGTGACAAGTGCCTGTTCTTCTTGCGATTTGCAATGATGATAGCCAAAACATTTCCTGGTAATCCAAACACCAACGGTACAAGCCAGATGTAGAAAAAGTACGAAAGGTCATCCTTTTCTCGTGTTAAATAGAGCAATGACGTTGACTCTACCATTTCTGCAAGCTAATTCATAGCCACAACACAGTGTAATAGTAATGATGGAGACTGATTGAACGTGTGGACTAATCAAATTCAGGTAGTAGGGTTTCCTCGGGAAGTCTGCTGCATGACCCACAGATCGAGATAGCACAGGAATCCACCAGCTAGCCATCAAAACAAGGCATAACTGTTGAAACTAGTGTAGGTTTGACTAAATATAACTGACATTTGACGCCAAATACGCATACAAATCTCATGGTTTACAATATAAATAGTCAGCTGTGTTGTTACGAAAATAGAACACCGGTTTTCATGAAGCGTTCCGTGTTGGTTGTTCATGTCTAACTCTTGTGTGTAACTTTGTCTGAAACATCACTTCCAAAGCATTTACTTTTTAGACATACATGTACATGAACTAGCAAATTACCCGTGATACAGGCTGATACGGCAGCCGTGTTTGACCTGGAGTAGGTATCGTCACAATAGCGTAATTATAATATTTAACATCGGAAAAACTCTCTGAAAAGCTGTTTTGCGTCAGTTCGATACCTTCTACCTCCTCCAAGACAATACAAATAGAAGTTGATGCAGTAATTGCACATCCAAATATTTCCCATGCCCCACAGTAGAACAACATACTCGGTTCTTCCTAGTAACGTTGTCATATCGAAGGTGTTCGATATCGCTGGAATTTTTATCAGCATATGTGTCAGTCTGTACGGCAGCGTTATGATGACGTAAGCAAAACTGACAAAGAGGAGCATGCGTGTAAGATGCTGAGAATCTTTATTTTTTTGTTGGTTAGAGTCCATCTTCCTTCTCTCGTTTGATGCTTGCCTAAGAGTGATGATTATAACTACATTACACGAGAAAATGATAAAGAATGGAAGAATTGTCCCAAAGATCATATGGAAACCTGTTACAACTTCTTCGAAGACAGGATATCCAGGAGTGGATAACACCCATACGTAGATGCCTGAAACGGTATACATAGAAACTAGTGTCATGGTTAAATGGATCCAATTTTCGCTCATTGATTTTGAATTTTCCTTTCCAAAAACCAAATCACACAATGATGGTATCACTTTTCAACGCATCCTTTAAAAGAGAAGCATATCGTGTGGTTCCATCTCAGCAGCGAGTTTAAATACATAATATGTGATCGCCCAGGTCTAATTTTGAGGTGGGAAGTAGGGGTCGGTCAGCAGTTTCCCATTATAGTAAAGGCTTTATACCAGGCCTTCATATTATGATTGAAAAGGACTTTACCATGATTGTTGTCACTTACCTAGCAGTTTATCTTTGAAGTAGGTCACCATGTACAGCAAGTGTATGTTTGCGAGAGAAAGTATTACAGTAATCAAAATGATACTTGTCTTTGCCCTTG
This sequence comes from Lineus longissimus, assembly GCF_910592395.1. Lineage (NCBI taxonomy): Eukaryota > Metazoa > Nemertea > Pilidiophora > Heteronemertea > Lineidae > Lineus > Lineus longissimus. Next base: position 24,742,705 of record NC_088309.1, on the reverse strand, counting down.
AAGTTGTGCATAACCTCTGAGCATGCATGGGGAATCTGACAGCAATCAGACGATCTATGGACAACCCCGAGAGGAACAGACCAGACAGGATGCTGCTAGTATGAAGAACGTAAACTGTCACCCTGGGATAAATAAAATAAATGAGTCATGTCACTGTGCTCTTTAAAAGTAATAAAGTTGGAATGAACTAGACTTAAAAGAAGTGTTAAAATACTGATAAAACCTACTTGAAATACCACGAAAGATCAATGGCTACGTTGTGCTCCAGTAAAGCCTTCGTGAATATGATTAGCCCGATCCTTTCCAGGACAAGAACCAAATCGGCCACACCCATCGCCGTCATGTAGATACATGGTGACAAGTGCCTGTTGTTCCTTCGATTTGCAATGATGATAGCCAAAACATTTCCTGGTAATCCGAACACAAGGGGGACCAGCCAGATGTAGTAAAAATATGATAGGTCATCCTTTTCAAGTACTGAATGCAGTAATGAAGTTGACTCTGCCATTGCCGTCATTTTGTCTAATCAACAGCTACATCATGATATGTACACATCACAATGTACGTAACGATGTCACCGTGGTGACTGGTGAACAAATTCGTTGATCAGCTGTTAGGTTTCATGAGGTTATACCAGTTGGTCAGCAAATAATCGAAAGTCGACCTTCGGTAGAAATGTGTCAAAGTTCCATTTCAACGGAGGGTGAATTGAGTTTTATAGGATAACCGTAATGGCATCATTGGTTCCTCTCTGGCCTTGTTACGCATATAACACAATTAATGCTAGTGAAGACATGTACCTTTTTGAGCGTTTTCCCAGGATAAACAGACTCCACTTCTGAATCATCTGTTGTCAATAGTTAGTTAGTCGGCAAATAATCGAAAGTCGACCTTCGGTAGAAATGTGTCAAAGTTCCATTTCAACGGAGGGTGAATTGATTTTTATAGGATAACCGTAATGGCATCATGTATTCCTCTCTGGCTTTGTAACGCATATAACACAATTAATGCTAGTGAAGACATGTACCTTTTTGAGCGTTTTCCCAGGATAAACAGACTCCACTTCATCTGTTGTCACCAAAGCTTCGTCAGATCTAAATCAATACTACATTGACTGTATATCACTGACATGACTGGAGTTCGTAATAAGAAGAACACATAAAAATAGTTGCTCGCTGCAAATAGGCATGTCATCGTATTCTATTATACATGCATATACGATATGAATATAGAGTCAACGGTGTCGTAAAAATAAAAATCCTTGTTTCATTCAAGCACATGACTAAGTTCGCTGGATGAGCTCTACATGCAAATGCACCAAAGACCGACTTGATCAATATACTCAGAATCAGATTGGCCTAACTTACATGTAAGCAACCTGAATAAAAGGCTTTAAGTACCCATATGATAAGATTTAGTGTCAGAGGAATAGACATTCGTGGTCCAAAGAGAGTTCAGTGGCTATGTTTGTTCAGATATCGTATTATTCAAATAACCTTTTCTTAAAATGTGTCGCGGTCATTAATTAAGGCTACGCAGCTCGGCTGCCTTCTCGCTAACGCAGAAGAATGAGTAGCCCCAGTTTCACAATTATTATCTCTTCGATCTAGCTGCAAAACTTTCCTTTCAAAACCTGTTTTGCGTCGTCTCGATATTTTCTTCCTCCTCCAAGACAATATAGATAGAAGTTCACGCTGTAATTAAACAACCAAATCGCAAGGAATGTCCAGGCTTCGGTAATATATCGTCTTCTCCAGTATAACACAGATAAGTCGTAGCCAACACCTGGGATTCTCATCAGGAGGTGGTACAACCGATATGGCAACGTTATGATGATGTAAGCAAAACTGACGAAGATGAGCATGCGCGTGAGATGTTGAGATCCCGAGTTTTTCTTCGGATTATTTTCAAATATTCGACGATCATTGGCTGCATTTCGTAGAGTGACGATGATGATGATGTTGCAGATGAAAATAATGAGGAAAGGTAGAATAGTGCCGACAACCATATGAAATGATGAGACCAAAAGTTCGACGACCTTGTACTCTGGAGCCTCTATCAAGACGGCATAAATTCCTGAAAAGTGATGAACAGTTTATTTTAAGTTTATTTAACAATACACGTCATGGAATATCAATGCTTGCATTAAGAATGCACTTTCTTGTAAGTTGGTGAATAAAATGCCAAGCATCATTACATGATTGTATAGACAAGAGTAAATTGCAATTAATCCGTATAGCATTTTCCTGGAGTTTAATCATAACGTTATGACTAAACTCCAGGAAAATGCTAGACAGGAGTGTCGCAAATACATTTTACCCAAATTAATAAGTAGTCACACTGTCATTGATGGGTACTGTTGAACTAATTGTTCGTGTCTAATGAAGCTAATATGAACATCGTGACGTACCTAGCTCTTTATCCTTGAAATACCGCACGACGTAAAAAAGGTGTAGATTCACCAACGATATGAAAACCGTGAGACCAAATACCAGTTTTCGGGCTCTTGAAGTGGTGCACAACCTCTGAGCGTCCATGGGGAATCTGACAGCAATCAAACGATCAACGGACATTCCCGCTAGGAACAAACCTGACAGGATGCTGCTCGTGTAGAGCACGTACAGTGTTACCCTACAAAGTGGTATAACATATAGTAAATAAAAAGCTGGCAATCGAACTAAAATGTGTTATAGAGAGGAAAAGCACATTCCAGACCCCATCTGGCTACCCCTCCGGAAAAAAACACATTCGATTAGGCCGAAAATGGACTCCGAGATGGTGGAATATCATTTTATCCCCCAATACATGCGTGCCGTTTAATACACGACGCACAAAACCGACATCGGAGTAACAGCGGATCGACATCGGGCCCTAAACGTCTGTGTTAACGGCGCACATAACCTGTTGATCTGATTCACTTCGGCTGATTTTCATACAATAGACTGCTGGAGAGACCAAGACTTTTCAAGAAGGGAAGACAGAAAAACATCTCACTTTTGGTTTCTAGCGTTCGCTTAGCGATAACTGTGGGCAATGAGAAATATTCAGAAATGGAACTTTACGCCGTTACGGAGAAGACCATGTTGGTCTGCAAATGGTCTGAATCGACAGAACCAAAAACAAATTGTTGTTGTCTTCTATGATATAATTTTTGGAGCTAGCATTAGCGAACGAACGTTACCACCTACCTGAACCACCAGGCCGGTTCTGCAATCAAATCAAGTTCGAAAAATACCGTGTTGACCAGTATGGATCCAATTCGTTCAAGTAACAAGACTGTATCCGCCACGCCCATGGCTGTTATGTAAATACTCGGAGACAACTGCTTGTTGTTCTTACGGTTGGCAACAATAATTGCCAATATATTTCCCGGGATTCCGATTGCTATTGGTACGGTCTGGATGTAGAAAAAGTACGATAGGTCTTCTGGTTTTGTCAGCGAGTGCAGTGTTGTAACCTCATCCATGATTGCTTATTACTTGCAAGTATCGATATTGATGACAACGTACTATCTAGTCTTAAGTATTCGGTGATAGAGGGATTGACATAGAAAAGTAGGTCGTTTGATAATTATCCATATACCGAATCCGCGAAGACTCGTTCACATTACCTAGGATCACTAAAAATCAACAGGATATGATACCATCCTTCGTAAGTTCATCAATCGTGCACGCAGTTGAATATTTGTCACAAGTATCCATCTTAAGTGCGTCTGTAGCACATATGGTGGTCATCAAATTCAAAATGACTTGGTTTTCCTGGAAATCCACCGTATAAGTACTCAGTTCAAACCTTCAATTAATGTTGTGAATGCATGTAACTGGTATCTTCAAGAGTTACTATAATTCTTCAATCCATGGATCATATTGTCGTTTCTATTGATATCTTTAAATACCTTTTAGTTGAACAATGACTTTATTCATAGACAGGTATTTTTAATTTTTGATATGAATGAAAGTATTTCAGGACCAATGTGGTGTATTATCAATGAATCAACTAAATTCGCCTACCCATATACCTGCTTATCAATAACAGACATTCAAATTCACACTATCAATAGTGCTAATATGCTTCATTATCCAAGACTACTTACTTCGCAATACCGAAGAGATTTCGTTTACAATTGGCTTAACTTAAAAACGAATCAAGTCTTTCAAAACCTGTTTTGCATCATTTCGATACTTTTTACCTCCACCGAGACAATACAAGTAGAAATTCACGCTGTAATTAAAAAGCCAAATGACATGAAGGCTCCAGATTTCGAGGACATACCGTTTCCTCAACTGGACTACAGAAAGATCGTATCCAATTTCGGGAATCTTCATCAACATGAAGTAAAATCTGTATGGCAACGTTATAATGACGTAAGCAAAACTGACGAAGATGAGCATGCGCGTGAGATGTTGAGAATCCGTTCCTTTCGATGGCTGACTTTCCATTTTCCTACGATGTTTTACAGCTTGTTTAAGAGTAAGGATGATCAGTATGTTACACGTGAAGATTATGACGAATGGTAGAATAGTGCCAGCAACCATATGGAATGTGGATATTAGAAGTTCGAGCTTAGGGTACCCAGGGACTGATAGCTGCACTGCATATATTCCTGAAATATTGGTAGTACAATGTATATCAGTGCATGGGGTACGCGTCATGTTCTAGTTCATTTACTAAACGCACGATTTTGAAACGCAATAACACGATATCCGAGGTATTTGTATCCCAGGTACATATGTACCATATTCAAACACAATCATCCCAATTAAAATATGTTTTTAACTGTTTCACCCGTGCCTTATGCCGTTGGTTCCATTGACCCAGTTGTAGGGAAAGCTTGCCATTGGCTATTCTGCCTTCGAAAAGTCCTGAGCTACATGTGATTTTATATGCTAAGGCTGACGTTACATAGGCCTCATTCGTTCACTTCCCGCATGTCACGTTCCAGCTTTACTTAACGTTCCTCGGTGAATGCACGGCCTTGTGGCATGCATTCAGTGAGGAACGAACGCATTGAGGGGAACGTGACATGTGGGAAGTGAACGAATGAGGCCTATGTAACGTCAGCCTTACCCACACTTCCCCCAAGGCGCATGGTATCCGTGACGCATAGAGTGAACCCCAATGACGAGCAATCATGCGCTGCGCTATTCATACATTAAGTATCAGTTATCACAATATACTTAACGAGACTGGTCACAGAGACGCTCTCATGCAAACAATTGAAAAATACCCCTCGAGCAGGTTCGAACTCGGAACCCTCGCCACTTGATCACTGCCTTCTTACTCACTACGCCATGAAGCCGTTGTTGTCGATGGACATATTTTGCAGTTTTTTATTTCACGTACAGACTTGACAGAATGGCGTCTTTTGTGGCATCTGTACCATTTTCAGTTTCGAAATGGCCTTTAAAATTGGCCCTTTTACAATATTGGCAAAGTGAATTCATAAGATACACGATCAGGAGATGAACATGTCACCATGTGATGATTATAGGAGCACGCAGCCATTTTTCGAGTTTTAAAGATGCAAAACAATTTCCCGCTTTGCTATTATTAAAACCAAGCGTGTGTTGAGGAACTGTCTGATGAGGTGGTATTCGATTTCAAAGAATGGTAGTAATGGCCACTCGAAAGTAAGATGTGTGTGCTTCACATCCAGTGCACTGATGGTGAATGCGGTAGCGCCAATGCGGCCTGCTGGTAGTCTATCATATCTGATCGGTCGTTCAAAACATGGCGGACCTGCGTAATGTTCTCTAACTTGGCCGTTACGGTTTTTATACATGTATGTCAGCTTTGAGAAATGCATCTATGGTAACCAATTGTGAAATGGATAATCACCCCTACAAATTTACATTTAATTATCTTCGAGATTCACTACGATGCCAGCTAAGAAGATTAGGCTTTTTATAGTTATACTAGCATTGTACCCGTAGCGCAGGCAGGTTCAAATGGGCTATACCTTGAATAGATTGAATTGCAATGAAAATCTAATGTCGGCCTCCAAATGGCTCGAACCAATTGCACTATCAGTCACTACTATAACTTTAAAATGTGTGCTCCTCCTACATGTAGCAAGGTCTCGGGCAAGGCACTTACTCGACAGGCAAGCTAGAAGTTCAGCACCGTGAGCAGCTCCTTGATAAGGCCATGCCAAGTTCAGAGTGCCTCTTAAGATACATCAAGTATTGAAAGCTGTGGTGAGCACATAACAGACCATGGTAACCTTCATTTGAAAATCCCTTCATAATCAAGGGCTAGCTCTGGCTAACACAGCACCCATAGACAATAGCCCACCAATTAGACCCCAGCTCCTTACTGCGGGAAAACCTAAGTCAAGCAACCAAAAGTACCAAAAATACATTTTGTTTACATTTGAACTGGAGACATACGTTTGTTCACAATTTCTTTCCCCGCGAAATCTCGAAGATCAGGTGACCTGCAATCGTGGATTGAAAATAACATTAACCTTGGTTCAGCAGGTCAACAGGTACAGGCTGTTCCAATCATCTCCCTACAGCCAGCTGTTCAACAGGTAGTGTTAGTCACCCCACAGGGAGTGCAGGTAATTGATTAATCCCCTGTATAACTAAACAGCAATGGCTTGGCTTCTGTGAGTGGTAAGGAGAATTGACAGTGCCCGATTAAAAATCCCTCATTACTGCTCCGCTGAAGTAAATTTCCGAAATAAACATAACGTTGCATCAGGATAACATATCACCTGCAAACGTGCAAAATTTCAAAACGAAACACTACCCCGAAATGGCACTTTATCGAGCCGCCTTATAGTATTATGATATAGATTCCTTGTTTGAAAATCATCAGTTCAGATCGCTTAAGAACTTGTTGCATACAAACCTAACCCATCGTCCTTGAAATAATGAAATACGTAAAAGATGTGGATATTTGCAATCGAAATAAAACATGTCATGCCAACTATTAGCTTCTTTGCTCTTGAAGGGGTGCATAACCTCTGAGCGTCCATCGGGAATCTGACAGCAATTAGACGATCAACGGACATTCCCGCAAGGAACAGCCCGGACAAAATGCTGCTCGTGTACAGCAAGTACATCGCCAACCTAAAGGAATGAAGAAGAAGACATTTTCTTCGGTTCTACAATATCACCTTTTGAAATACGTGCTGTTTTAGGAAAGTGATGGATGTTTGAAATTCGGTTGACCACTCACCTGAACCACCATAAAGGCTCTGCAAGCAGCCAATATTCAAGAACAACCTTGTTGAATACGATCGTTGTACTTCTTTCTAGTAAAAGCAACCCATCTGCCACACCCATCGCTGTCATGTAGATGCTTGGGGACATGTTTTTGTTGTGTTTACGATTCGCGACAACGACAGCAAAAATATTGCCTGGGATACCAATTGCTAGTGGTATAAGCCAGAGATAAAAAAAATACGAAATATCTTCCGACTGTTCTGTTACTCTGAGGGAGGTCGCTTCTGCCATGCTGATGACCTTCGTAAAATAACATTAGTGGTGGCAATTTCCTCTCTTCGAAGCAAATGTCGCGATAGGATTTTTTTGCGGCCGTTAATTGAGTTGACTCTTGTTTCGTCAGAATTCTAAATAAATGTAGTGCGAGAAGATATTGATCACGTTGTTGTCGACTTATCCACGTTCGTTCCAAATTTGGTAATGTACATATTACATATTTGGTCCCCATGCCTGATGGCTACGTCACCTTCTGATCGTCCCTGCATACTAAATAGAGATATCATTGTACATCCTGGGATTTTAGGCTAATCATGTACCGAAATAGAGGATCGCTACATTATATCATTTTACGGAACCCTTGGCATTTAGAAGCTCGATGGCACATGTCTGACTTTCCACAAACCATATAATATGTCCCAGTCAAATATCGTGTCAGTTAAGAGAGGTTCAATTGGAGTTCAGGCGTTTGAAATAGAGTACCAGTGCAGTCTAAACTTATGTGGGATATAAATGTATCATTTCCATTTTTAAAAAGATATCAAAATTAGATTTGATCATCATCCGACATTTATCAGTGTCATATTTTGCTCTTATGTATAAATAATATGGTACACTTGATATAGTTGGAAGCTACACAACACGGGGGGGGGGGGCTGTATTAACATTACTTCATGAATCAGCATTATAACCTGTCAATCATCTAAAGGGGCACTTGAGATGGTTCTTGACATTGACATATCTGGAAACCTGAAACCTTCGTACGACCTCTTTATATTGCTTGGCATAAAACAGTAGACGGCAAACCGTATTTCAGGACCAATGTGGTGTATTATCAATGAATCAACTAAATTCGCCTACTCGTATACCTGCTTATCAATAACAGACATTCAAATTCACACTATCAATAGTGCTAACATGATTCATTATCCAAGACTACTTACCTCGCAATACCGAAGAGATTATCAAAACGGTCGTTTACAATTGGCTTAACTTAAAAACGAATCAAGTCTTTCAAAACATGTTTTGCATCATTTCGATATTTTTTACCTCCACCGAGACAATACAAGTAGAAATTCACGCTGTAATTAAAAAGCCAAATTACATGAAGGCCCCAGATTTCGAGGACATACCGTTTCCTCAACTGGACTACAGAAAGATCGTATCCAATTTCGGGAATCTTCATCAACATGTGGTGGAGTCTGTATGGCAACGTTATAAGGACGTAAGCAAAACTGACGAAGATGAGCATGCGCGTGAGATGTTGAGAATCCGTTCCTTTCGATGGCTGACTTTCCATTTTCCTACGATGTTTTGCAGCTTGTTTAAGAGTAAGGATGATCAGTATGTTACACGTGAAAATCATGAGGAATGGCAGAATAGTGCCAGCAACCATATGGAATGTGGATATTAGAAGTTCGAGCTCAGGGTACCCAGGGACTGATAGCTTCGCTACATATAGTCCTGAAATATTGATGGTACAATGTATATCAGTGCATAGGGTATGCGTCATGTTCTACTTAAATGCACGATTTAACACGATATGCACGCAAAAACACGATATCCGAGGTACTTGTATGTCAGGTGCATACATTATGTACCCTAACAATCATTCCCAATTAAAATATGTTTTTAACTGCTTCACACGTGCCTTATGCCGTTAGTTCCATTGACCCAGTTGCAGGGAAAGCTTGCCATTGGCTATTCTGTCTTCGAAAAGTCCTGAGCTACATGTGATTTTATATGCTAACCCACACTTCCCCCAAGGCGCATGGTATCCGTGACGCATAGAGTGAACACCAATGACGAGCAATAATGCACTGCGCTATTCATACATTAAGTATCAGTTATCACAATATACTTAATTCTTTGTTTGAAAATCATCATTTCATCGCTTAAGAACTTGTTGCATACAAACCTAACCCATCGTCCTTGAAATAATCCAATACGTAAAAGATGTGGATATTTGCAATCGAAATAAAACATGTCATGCCAACTATTAGCTTCTTTGCTCTAGAAGGGGTGCATAACCTCTCAGCGTCCATCGGGAATCTGACAGCAATTAGACGATCAACGGACATTCCCGCAAGGAACAGCCCCGACAAAATGCTGCTCGTGTACAGCAAGTACATCGCCAACCTAAAGGAATGAAGAAGGAGACATTTTCTTCGGTTCTACAATATCACCTTTTGAAATACGTGCTGTTTTAGAAAGGTGGTGGATGTTTGAAATTCGGTTGACCACTCACCTGAACCACCATAAAGGCTCTGCAAGCAGCCAATATTCAAGAACAACCTTGTTGAATACGATCGTTGTACTTCTTTCTAGTAAAAGCAACCCATCTGCCACACCCATCGCTGTCATGTAGATGCTTGGGGACATGTTTTTGTTGTGTTTACGATTAGCAACAACGACAGCAAAAATATTGCCTGGGATACCAATTGCTAGTGGTATAAGCCAAAGATAAAAAAAATACGAAATATCTTCCGACTGTTCTGTTACTCTGAGGGAGGTCGCTTCTGCCATGCTGATGACGTTCGTAAAATAACTTTAGTGGTGGCAATTTCCTCTCTTCGAAGCAAATGTCGTGATGTGATTTTTTATGGCCGTTTATTGAGTTGACTCTTGTTTCTTCAGAATTCTCAGTAAATAAACGAAGTGCAAGAAGATATTGATCACGTTGTTGTCGACTTTACCTCAATTTTCAAGGTGGCATCCACGTTCGTTCCAAATTTGGTGATGTACATATAACATATTTGGTCCCCATGCCTGCTGGCTGATTCCAGTTACGTGTCCTTCTGATCGTCCCTGCATACTAAATAGAGATATCATTGTACATCCTGGGATTTTAGGCTAATCATGTACCGAAATAGAGGATCGCTACATTATATCATTTTACGGAACCCTTGGCATTTAGAAGCTCGATGGCGCATGTCTGACTTTCCACAACCCATATAATATGTCCCATCAAATATCGTGTCACTTAAGAGAGGTTCAATTGGAATTAAGACGTTTGAAATACCAATGTAGTCTAACCTTATATTATTTCCTAATATAATGCGTGTTTTATAACAATGGTTTAACAAAAATAACGCATCTACAAGGAGCATGTTGGATATAAATGTATCATTTCCATTTTTAAAAAGATATCAAAATAGATTTGATCATCATCCGACACTAGTCAGTGTCATGTTTTGCTCTTATGTACATGAATATATGATATGGTACATTTGATATAGTTGGAAGCTACACAACACAGGGGGCTGTATTAACATTACTTCATAAATCAGCATTAAACCTGTCAATCATCTAAAAGGGCACTTGAGATGGTTCTTGACATTGACATATCTGGAAACCTGAAACCTTCTTACGACCTCTTTATATTGCTTGGCATATAATAGTAGTTCTAAGACGGCAAACCAGCCACTGGCCAGCGGCTGTTATGACTGAAAAAGAAGAGATAGTAAAGCTACGAAAGGCTGTTGGCATAGTCCAACGATGGCTTGAAACACGACTGATTTGGTAACTCTAGATGCAAATTAAGCCAACGTGAATAAGCTTAGATAAAGATATTTCAAGATGGCCCATGTGCTCACCTGATGAGCAATAGCCAGCTTCAACATCATTTGTACCTTCAGCAAGGCATTGATGATGACGACTCTTATCAAGTGTTTTCCTTCCACTGATAATCTGCAGACTCTTTCATAGGCAGCAGAACTTGCGTGATTGTCCTATCTCGGTTTTCACATTTTCATGTCCCTCATGCTTTTGTTTCTACCTCGCCAGAGTGATGCCAGTCACTTGGCCCGTTGAGCCAAAGCTCCTGAATCACAACGGCTGCCAGAATATGTGAAGGAGGGCTTAACATGTTCCCCTATTTATTCCTTCAGGAGTTGCCGGGATTATCTTTGCTCTACCAGTTCTCTGAATCATCCCAAAAGTAACAAGAAGTCAGAGCAGACAAAAAACTTCGACTTTCATGTCTTTTAGTCAGCAATGATATCTGAAGGTTCACCAGGTCTCAATCCCTGGAGCATTTGTCGAAGTGTCAACGTGTCCGAATTGCTCTTTCAGGTTTTGTCCCAGTGTGTTCCTCTACCTAAGCAGTGTGATACCAGCCATGTGGTTCGTGGAACTGGACCTGTACGATCTCCGCCTCAGCCACCTCAATGGTACAAATCATTCCGACCAATTCACCTCGCCAGACGGCAATCATCAAGCTCAGGCTCTAAATATAGAAGGGGTAATGTATTATATAATCTGTTGTTCACTAATGTACGTACGTTGCATCTGGCAGCGAAAACCTGGGTTGAAAGGCACGTTTCGCAAACCTTGCGAAGAGCTGCATTCAATATTTCTCACACACGTCGCACAACGGGAGCAATCTGCTTCTAGTCTTTACATTTTGATGCACATTACTGACTGCCACTTCTACTGAGGGAGGGTCAAACCTCCAATGACATCCACGCCACAATGTCTGTATCATGTGTAGATATCGACCACAGAATATTTATTGCCTTATGAACGACACTTAGAGGTCTAACTGCAGTACCCTTGGGGATATTTTTGCAGGAAAAGGCAGCGTTGATTTAATCTAGTAGAAACGAAGTGATGAGACCTAGCTTAACCGAAGTATGTTATGATGCAATTTACACAACTGGTCTCACACGGGTTGGCAAGTTGAAATGATTAACAGAAGAGATCCGCCAGTTAGCTGCTAGCTCAGATGGTGTATTTCATGTAATCCCTTTAAAAGTGAGAAAAGCTAAGCGATTTGATCATGTTGTACATGTATATCACATTCTGAGATAATATTCCGAGTAGTCCGGATTGTATTTGGCAATTCGCTATAATCCTGAGACGTAATCATGGTAGACAGAAATTACCAAAATCGAGACAAGCAGGTGTACGCTCTATGATCTTAATGTCCTTTACTATAATGATCATGGTTATACTTACCCTAAACCTAACCATTTTACAGCAGAAATTAAATTGGGAAGTGAATGTTTCATGTATGATCTGATGCATCCAGTGTCCGCATACTGTTGTGGGATGATGATTGGATGGAGGTATTGGATCAGTTTGACAGTGAGAATCAATGCTTACGGTCAGCGACAGATTAGAATGGTGATGACAACAATTTGGTGTCAACAACTATGTATGGAAAAAAATCTCGTATAGCGCCCTCCTTATAGTATTTGTTATTAAATAATTTCATTTCTACTTTCAGTGGTTGATTCCCGTGAGTTTTTCACCAGAGGGCTGGGCCAAAGTTTTAGAACAGTTACTTCTGCTCATTCTCATCGTTGGTCGATGGATGTTGCCAAAAGGAAAGATAACACGTGACCAGTTATCTCAACTGCTATTGGTCTATATCGGAATGGCGGCGGATATTTTAGAATTGTTTGAGGCATTTAAAGAGGAAGCTGTAATGACCAATATGAACTTGACGGTTTGGATTTTAGGATGCTGGTCTGTCAGTGTACTACAATTCTCTCTTGTAATAACATCAGTGAGGCAATTCAAGAAGACAGCAAAATGCCAAATACCACATTGCTACTGCTTTGAGACAGAAATCTGGGCAATAATTACAACGTGCATTATGCAAGATATACCATTCCTCGTCCTACGGATGACTCTTATTGTCAGGTACAAAGTTCTTAGTTATATGAATATATTTTTCACTTGCAAAAACTGGTTGGTGACTCTTCTGCAGCTTTACCGTGTGTTCACGTTGTGCCACGAGAGAAAGACAAAATCGAAAATACCGCGCAGGCGGCGCAATGTGAGTATGCGGTACACGAAATCTGGCGTAACATTGACCTGTGACAATGAATCACAGACTACACCTAAACTCGAGTTTGACGCCTGGCCATACGGACAAGACCCTCTCGTTATTTTGCCCGCAGTGGTGGACTCGATCATCTTGGATGAAACTCGGGAGACTATTTACAATGATCAGGATGACTTACCAATAACACCCATCCTCAGGCCGAAATACGAAGAGTCTAACTCAATGGAGCCTATCCTAAGGCCAAGGTATGACACGTCTCACTCTATGGAGAACTCAATTGGCAGTACCCATGCCTATGAGCGCCCTGTAGCACGATTGAGCCATGGCAGTTCCAGCGGAAACGAGGAGGGTATGCAGCCCCCCAAGTCCCCAGCGCCACTAGCGACAATAGCATCTCTGGATAACCTGAGTAGGGGACTTTCGCTAGACAGTCCGACCCAAGGATGTGAGGTCGATGATTATCACCATGTATTCCTTCTAGAGTCATAGTATCGCTAGTTCTTAGGTAATAAACAAGTCATTATTATTAACACTATGTACTAAGTAATCAACGCATGCATCTAACACGCCTTGGCTATGTCTGTAGTATTTAATCCGTTATTAGTTACACCTACATTGTATCAACGTATAGACAAACCCGTCATCATCTTTGGCGAAAATCAATCCACTGTCAAAAATACTACTAACAAAGAATTGAAGTCGGAGCAAACGCAGTGATATCGTGATCGCTGATATGAATTTCAGTTTGTCTCCGACAAGGGCTTTTTAATTTCTTCACTGTTGTCCAATATTGTGATAAAGCACGTAACCTATGTTTTAGCAGACCAATTAAGTTCTATGAATCGCTTCGCATCATTTCTTTCTCAATCATCGTTGATTATACGCAATAAATTTATCAATGAACATGCATTTGAGGTCTTGTTTGCAAGCCTCAATCGGTTATCAAGCTGTCTGTATAGATATTTGAAATTAATTTGTACATTGTAGTACATGTAGATGATATAAAAGTCCAAAGTTCAAATTAGCAAAGAAGCCATAACCGATAGGATGCTCCAATAAAGATTGAATCTGTAACATCATTGTCTACAAAATAGTTCATTCTATTCAATAAACCAGGTACGAATCGGATGCGAAGATCTCCGGCCACTCAGTAAGTCTCGAAGCGTTGGTTAGTAGCTCATTCTTGTGATACCTGCACGAAGCATGATAATGATCACTTTCCACGACTTAATGATTGATTTGATAAGGTCACGTGTGTCTCTCATCAGTGTGAGTATAATAGCGCGGGCCAGTATTACCAGATTACTCTCCCTGGTTGCTTTATGCAATTATGTGACAGCCTGGTTGGCAATATCAAAGCAACTGAGGTAAGATCCATCATCGATCTGTCTAAGTACAGATAAATCAACAAACTTGATCAATGCACATCGATCTGGTGCAGGGTCCCGGGTTGCCCAACTTTCTGGTTGCAGCGGATAGCTTCGATTGTAACAGAGAGAAAATACCTCGCCATTGTTTTTACTAGGACGTCGACAACATAACTACTACTTTTTCTCAATATCAAGATAGAGTGGAGTTGTCATCAGAGGAAGTGCAACGAGGCTGTCGCTCTGCAGTAGGAGGAGGTGGTGTGGCAAATTCAACATGGCTGTGGAAATAAAGGGATTTCAGTGGGGATACTAAACTGCGCAAATCTAATTTTCTTCATAAAAATCAGTTAACTCCAATAAGCTTCAGGTCAGGATGGCTGAGAATATAACAGGGTTGTTCATGTCAGACCTCACGGGAGCCGACAGTGACTACGGGACCTTCACACATTCCAACCGAGATGATGCATCTACGGTCGCAGCTTCTAGCAGTGGGGCAATCCCCACCAGGAGTCCAGTTCATACCACTCCAAAGATAGACACGGGACCAATAACGTGGGACGATGCAACCTGGATCCTCACAAGCTCCTTCATCATTTTCACCATGCAATCAGGTAGGTAACCAATCTACTTACATTATACATGTATCAACATCGTATAGAGACCTACAGGATCTTCTCTCATCATTGTGCTAACAAACCCCACGTTCTAGGAGCACACGTCATTTGCAAAATCTCGCCAAAATCTCGCCGAGATGGTGGAAAGTTGATTTAAAGCATTTTCCGTTCAACAAAGCTCTGCTCAAGTGTTATCTCTTTGTTACCATACTGGGGGCAATGACAATCGGCCAACTTAATATGTCACCTCCGCAAGACCTTCTACACTGCACATCCGACCTGAGGACCCTTTGTAGTAAGATCCTTTATTGCCAGCGATTTTTCTCTGCAGGTGTCTGCACTGCACAATGTCAGACAAGAGTTTGATCGTAAAAAGTGCTGTGAAGTGGCTGAGGTGACTATTAGAACTTAAAACTCATTTCAGGATTCGGCCTCCTCGAAGCTGGAGTCGTTTCCGGAAAGAACGAAGTCAACATCATGGTGAAGAACGCAGTGGACGTCATCTTCGGCGGCATAACCTTTTGGATGTTCGGTTTCGGACTAAGTTTCGGGGAGGACCCTTACTGGAACAATCCGTTTTGCGGAGTTGGCCATTTCTTCGTTGACGTTCAAGACGGCGGTGACAAAATGGGTCTGCTTTATGCAAATTATATTTTTCAACTCTCATTCGCCACGACTGCAACTACAATTGTTTCAGGCGCAATGGCGGAAAGAACGAAATTGACCTCGTACATTATATTTTCCTTCTTCAATACTGTTGTGTACTGTATTCCTGCACACTGGATATGGGGGGCGAAGGGTTGGTTGAATAGCCCCAATGACCCTCCTTACCTAAAATGCATTGATATTGCGGGTTCCGGAGCGGTACACTTGCTTGGAGGGGTGTCCGCTCTCGTGGCTGCTCTTTTGTTGAAGCCACGGATGGGCAGATATGACAATGGAAAACTGGCACCTCCGCTCGGTAATGCCACGAACTGTCTTGTTGGCATGTTTATGCTATGGTTAGTATGTACTTATTGGTTTGGAAATACACACACCGGTGTGCAAGGGATAGTAGTCCTAGGGCTGATAGTCCGTGTAACAATAGCCCGCATTGCTAAATGTTTTGGTTAGGGTTAGCGGTACAATAGATCATGCTGCTTAATTGATCAAATACAATGCTACCGGACTATGACTCCAGGGGGACTATATCCGCTGTCACACCGGCCATTTAAACAACAAACAGTCCAGTTACATTTGATTCTTGTTTAAGCCTTCATCTTAAAAACACGATATTTTTTCTCTTCTCGAGGGACATGATAAAACCGACCGAAGTAACAAGACCAAGCGATTTTACTTGGTGTATATTTCACCAGTACCAGTGTAATACCACCATCTAGGGATTCACTGGTGTACATGCACCACTTTGCCTCAAGGTTTATATGAACCGAATATATGAAGTATACGTGTTGGGACAAATAAAGGTTTCAAAACTAGTGGTGTATCATCCGTTTCGTTGCAGGTGGGGATGGCTTGGTTTTAACTGCGGCAGCACATTTGGTATCTCCGGTGGGAAGTGGAAGCTTGCAGCCAAGTAAGTACTGTTTCATCGCGATCAAATGTCATCTTGGCCATTAAGCCTTTGTTTAAAGCTTGCGGCCAGTGAAGAAACTGTTACAGCGTGATATGTTATCGTCTTGCCTTTCATATCGCAAGACCTTTTGTTAGGTTGTACGGTTTTGGCAAGTTGGGAAAGAAAATTTGGTCACGATGTCTGCTTCGATATCATTGGCATTTGCTGCCCATTAGCAGGACACGTAAGGATGGAAAGTGTTCGATGTATTCAGCATGTTTCCTATAACAATAAGCTTAAGTTCGATTCGTTGCTGCTGACCTTAGATACAACCTTGAGTTGATAGCTGAGCCTCAACTATAGGGCATTCCCGCTGACCTTATTGACCAAACTTATATTGATACGGATCAACATAAAGCAACCATATTAACGGGCACATCGATATGTCTTCTTTATTATTTCCCCCATCTTTCATCGGTATTGTTGCCCGAAAGTGTTACTCATGTGTAACAATTTCAGTCGTGTGGGACAATAGCATCACAGATATTTGTTACTATTATTAATATCATTTTCGCGATCGTGTTCCTAATTAATATCACCTCTGTGCACCTCCCATTGATGTTGCTATCTCGTGTTTCTTGCTTCCATTTGCAAGGTCAGCTGTTACTACGATCAATGCATCGATGGCTGGTGGGGCTGTTGGAATCATTTACAGGTAAGGAATGCCTTTAGGTCATCATCGCCCGCTGGTTAAGGGCTGGCTACCCTGGTCACGCTACCATCAAGTCTGTCTTTATCATTTCGGTCATCGTATAATCATTTCCATTGATTTGATTGTCAATGGTTCTTCTTCTTCTACGTTCAGCCTGCCTGTACTAAGTCTTCAGTCATGTTGCGGGGATAAAATGGCTTGTCTCTCAGTTATTCAAAACAGCTATATCGGTGTACATGAGAAGGGTTGATTAACACTTCAATGTTTATTTCTATCAAGAGGGTTTTCTATTCCAAGTTCGTCATTTTCAGCTTTATTGTAAACAAAAGAAAATATCACATACCTGACCTCGTGAATTCTGTCCTTGGTGGACTTGTGGCAGTCACAGGTAAGCAATGAATATGCATGGCTTGAACCATAATCTAATCGTTATCTTATCCTGAACCAAGCTAAAATCATATTCCCTCCTTATTCTGGGGTTGGTTTTGGAGGTTAACAATGCAAATAATTCACCAAAAAATAAGGTACTTCAACGATAAAGAAGAGAATGGGTTTTGGAAGTAGTTCGTCCAAGTCAGTATACGCGTACATTTGATCTAAATGCGTATTGTCTCATTATCTCAACACTATGTTATATTATACTGCAGTTGTGATTGCCTACATCTGCAAAAACCTTGCCGTATCCCAATCCAAACTTTCGCTCATCAAGTCGTCTTATCATGATTTCAAAAACGAATTTGTTTGCAACTTGTCTTAATTGCATTACGAGTTTGCATTAAGTATTTGATGGGTATGTATGCTGAGTGCACGGGTAGAACATTTCAAATAGGACTATTCGGTCGCCGACCATCGTATATGGGGAGACGACAGTGGTATACGTGATAGTCATGATTTATCAAGAATGTGCCAGTTTCATATCTTTCTTTAAAAAAGATTCTTTGCTGTTGTCGTGGCAACGAATAAAAAAATACGTCAAATTACAACAAAAAAAAAACTCCTCGAACAACTCTAAGTTCAAAGCGTTTTAGTTCTCGTTAAGCCCCTTAACCGCCCTTATAACACACCAAAACTGACAGGGTTTTCGAATGCTGTAGGGACGAAAATATCAGATGGGAGGCCGAGGTGGACAGGCTGTTTGATTACCTAATGACTATCACATGATACTTCTGTCGGTTTCAGCGTCGTGTGCTGTGGTTCGGCCCTATGAAGCAATTCCGATTGGCGGTATCGGAGGCCTTGTGGGATGCCTCGGCACTCGATTCTTGGACTTCCTCCATATCGATGACCCTGTAGGTGCAAGTGCACTGCATGGGTTCGGTGGCCTATGGGTAGGCTATATGTTAGCAATTGTCAGTGATAGTGAAGCAGATATCAGTGTCAGAGTGTTAGAATTACAATTCCAAGATGTACAGTACATTGTAGTTTGCATGTACAGAAATTGTTTGGCAAAAACAGCATCACTGCTTTGTGATTGAATGCAATGCATAGTCAAGATCACATGCACGGTATTAGAACACGATGCTGCAGAAGTTATATCTAAAGACTGGTTTCAGCACCCTGCGCCATCATACGACCTTGGGAGTCGTTTGTTATCGGTGCAATCGGTGGCGCCGTTTCTATTTTTGCGTTAGTCACCATGGACAAGCTCCGAATCGACGATCCTGTGGGCGCAGTGGCCATTCATGGCACAGGCGGTATATGGGTAGGTATCCTGAGACCAGGTAACTTGGATGAGTGGCTTGCCGATGGTGACAGATTTTTCAATTTCTTAGAAAATTGATTTCATTTCAATGCAATTCATTGCAAGAACCTGCCTCATATCTTTAAATACATGTGTCAAAGTCTTCCTCCTCTTCCGTCCATCTTCTAAACCCCGGATATCAGACTAGTAAATGCGTGTGCGAGGAAGCTGGTGATATGAGATCATAAACAACATGTCAGAGGCCATTGGAAAGCTAATGACTGATTTAGATAATTCGGCTATCGATCGAATACACTGTGCCTCTTTCTATCTGCTAACGACATCCCGCGGACAGGACAAAACATAAAACCCTCAAAAGTCATGTATTCTCAACATTTCTTATGGCTGAACATCAGTTTTTATCCATACTCTGCATTTCTCACAGGGAATGCTCGCAGTTGGTATCTTCGGTGATATAGACCCGTTGGAGGACACAACCCATGGCCAGAAGGGGCTCTTACATGGCGGGGGATTCAGGCTGCTCGGGGTGCAAGCACTGGCTTGTGTAGCCATCATAGCATGGAGTGCGGGGTTATCGTTCATACTCCTCTTTGTAAGTGGTAACTTCCAGTTTACTTTGTAAAGAATGTGTTGAAGTTGACCAACTTAAACACCAATCAATGTATAATATCAAATAGTCAAAATTATAAGATAAACGAAGCCTTGATAAGTGATGCATGTATACCAGCGATATCCTGGAGTGATGTTGGCTGTAAATGGCGTGATGTTGGTTGTAAAGATTTGCCGCAAATTACTTGAATGATAGTGCCCGACGAGCTTTTTAAAAACTTATATCCTTGTTTCATTACATTGGCGACGGATCATTTAAATATAGCCTCGAATATTGTTCCATTGCAGACAATCGACAAGACATTTGGGCTCCGCCTGAGCCCCGAAGACGAGAAACTCGGCACAGACTTCACTGAGCATGGTATAGGCGCGGAGACTGACCTATTTCTCATTGAGAACAGGCGAACCATTCAAGAGACAGGATGCCAAACGTCCATTTCGATCCGCCGAAAAAGTCGCGGCGGATTTGGATTCCAACGAACCACGCAGTACGGAAAGGATTCTTTCATCCAACAGAATGGGAAACTGACTCCTATAATCGCCACAAATGATGTTATGAATCCCGCGTTTGACGGGGATGATGCGTCGCCCAAACATGACCAATCGCCCAAACTTGACCGGATGCAGCAATAATCATCTATGCATCGTACTTTCTACAGCTTACAAGATGTAATGAACACTATTTCGAGCATTACGTAATTATTTGAACTCACGGTTGGTACATGTACATGTAGGTGTCCCTTTTGCCTTAAGAAATGGCTGCATTCTGTGTACCGGAATATCCCCAGATGGAGAACGTGTGGAAGTGTGGAGTTGTAATCGTACTTCATTCTCCCGGCCTTTTATGTTACTAACTATACGTTGATGTGGACCAAAGGCTGGATATTAGCTTGTGTACATGTGCATATACTTTCATGTCGTTTGTGTTTGTTTGATAGTTCCAGTAGTATAGGCGATGAAAATGCACGCATTTTCTGAATGTAGCCTTTTCCAGTATCTGATAATTGATCTGGTCATGTTTTTAATGGATTCTTTTATTTTTAACAGTTTCAGACCTTTGCTAATTCACACTGCTCATCAATCTAATAATTAATGTTCGATCTGCACACTTATTTTTTGCCATGTCTATTGGCGCCAGCCGATTGCGGAGCTGATAATATCAAAAACCTATTTGGGTCATATTACCACCAGAAAATTTGAAGAGCGTTGCATATAATAGTGTTTCAGCCAAAGGATCCTGTCCATTTCTACTTGCGACACTTAGCCACGTTGTTAATGGATATTGGCATACATACTTGATATCTTTATGTGGTCTAAAAACCCATTGCCGCCACTATTTCAGCTGATAGTCTGAAAATGAATTGTTCTACAGAGCAATATTGTACCTGGGACTATTGGATTACATGGCTGAGTTAACTGCTGGACATGCGCCCGAATATGAACGTGCGTTTAGGAATTTGAAGAGAAAGCTTCAGTGTCCAACAAGGTTAGAAGAAGCCGCCATAAAATGAACACAAGAGAACAGAATATTTCAATTAAAGATTATTTTAATAACTCAAACTCGTATTCCAACGTTGTTATGAAACGAAGAACATCTTTCTTTCTCTGAAAAAAATTTCATTCAAACGCACTCTGAAGTTTGCCTCGGGAACCCATTCGCTTTTAACACATAACCGAATGTGTACATTTAGTTGCTTTTGAATAAGGCGCGATTCGTAACGTGTCTTCAAGCTCAATTCAACAGCCATCTCACTTCGCAGATTGTGTTTGTCCTGCTTCAATTCTTCACTATGATTCCGATTCGTCGAAACATGTCAACAGCAATTTCCAGGTTGTAACTCAACAAATATTTGGAGTCATATCGATGCTCTGTGAAGACGGTGAACAAATATAGATGAATGAACGGATCATGGTTTTAGCTATAGCCTTGTTACCAAGTGTTGTACGCCATCTGTCAACGATGCGGAGGCGTAAATAAGTCGGAGGCGTCGAGTTCACCGTGGCCATGTTTGTTGTAGAATGACGTGTGAAAGCACCTTATACACAAGATAACTTCTTTACAGTACGTGTATAGAACAAATATATTTGTTGTGTATAGTGTACATTCGTCCTATATTCATACCATTTACCAAGAAAATATAGACGTATTTATACAATGCTAGTATTTGACGAAGTCATCAAAAGCTGTTTTATAACGAAATGTGATCACAGTGATGAATGGATTGACCATACAAGCGTGTGGAATAGACTTTTGATAACAATAGGCCCGCCCAATCTTTTATGACTGCAACATTTAAGGGGTGTAAGGAGTGCATCAAACCCTCTAAAAGTCATTTAAGAAAAGAATAGGTTGGGCCATTGTTAAGTCTATTCCACGCGCTAGTATGGTCATCGCTTGGGTACCGATTGGGTACGATTAGCATCAAAATGTCTACTGGGCAACTGCTTTGTTAATGGTTTCGAGAAGCGTTTTGCACAAACTTGTCTTATGTCATCCAGCCATATCTCCATATTGTTACCAAAGAAAATTTAGTGCAGGCATTAAGAGCATTCATAGTTGCCATGTAGACTTAATAAGTTCAAATGAACTACGCATCGGACGTGTCTGAGGGTAAGCTTCCTTTCCATGAGATGCCACCGGATTGTCCTTACCGTAAGCCAATATTCCTCAACCACCTCGACGAGCTTGGTCTCTGATTGATGTTGAGTCAGCCGACTGACTGATACTGACGTACGCAGTGATTGTCTTGTAATTGTGCAGAGAGAGATAATCCTTCGTCATAGAGCTGCTATGGGAGACAATAGTTCACTTGGGACAGATCTATGGTAATGAGAACATAACGAACTCAACTTCTTTGACTTACTCCAATCGTGAGATGAATGTTTGTCGATCAAGTTATTTCAGCGGATCAAACTATTCCTGCTTGAGGCTATTTGCGAAGTCGGGCAGCAATAGGAGCATGCAATAGATACAGGAAAAGTGTGACCATAAACAACCAATTACAACTGACAACGCCACTTGCATCTTACTACTAAAACACTTGCTGGCTTTAAAATCCTTGGGTTACAATCCTCCTGCAATATTTAAGATGATTCCTCGCCCCGAATCCTCGGATCGTTTTCCTCGTATGATCAAATAGATCTTCGTGGGTGTTGTATCGTCATTTATTGCCTATGACCCCGGGGAACTTGGTTGGTAATCAAAGGACACCTTGTGGGCAGCGCCAAGGTGCAACGAAGGTGAAACAGATAAATGGCATGTTGCCCGAAGGAGGACCAATACAAATGCTATAACGCGTCGATTGCAACAACAAGCCATGGGGATGTTTCATTCGAAACAAAGAAAACTTATGCTATGGTGAGGGGTATGATCTGAAAGGCCACACAAAACTGGAACTTGAGATGGTAGTAGAGGATATAGGTATATATTTGAATGCTTTGCTGATTGATCAAAATCAGATTGATCGAAATGTGAAAAAAGTCGACATTTCGTTTTTGTGTGGATTCGCCAGATAAACAAGACGTAACCATATTGTCATTGAAGATTATTCTTTGCAAAAAACAATTGAACCTACGCTGATCTACTAATCGCAGGACACAGTTTATGTGGATGATTGGTTGAGAATCATCATTTTCATCATCCTCAGAGCCTGTCTTGAACAAAATTTATAAAAACCTTGTCATAATGTTGAAATACGGCCCCTTGTGGCAGCTCACTGTGAAATCAGACTCCAAGCGGTGTAAATGTACTTTAACTTGTCTAGCCAACAGAGCCAGTCATAATTTGAAGACTCTCCGGTGGCATGGGGATCACACATACTCGTGCTCAAAAAATTTCTAATTTGTATTTTTTTTGGTGAATCCCAATAGTGCTGCAGCAGATCCGAGCCTTTCGAAAAGCAATATTTGTTGCCGACGGAGATTGATAGCGCCAGAGATGGCACTACTGCTGTACGTTAAAGCACTTAATTAGCATACGTCTATAGCGAAACCGTCGGCGGAGCTCTTCAAGTTCCATCAACTGGTGCCCATCAGATATTATCCGTGAGTTTAATTGTGAAACATTGGCACTTGCGAGTTTGCTAAAGGATACCCAATTCTTCCCTGCTGGTTTATGCTGTGGGTGTGCGTATTCAGTCAGCAACGCAGCAATGTAGACCGATGAAAACGTCGTGTCGGCGTGAAACAAGCGGAGTTGACAATTCTTCAGGATGGGAGTACAGCTAGCAGCGGGTACAGGCTAGTTCGGCAAAGCTTTGGGTTGCCAGGAAAATGAATGTGATTATAATGGGAATTAAATGGACGCGGATTTTATATGTTTTTGTACCGATCGGATACATGCTGCTGGACTTGGTTGGCGCGTTTCACAACTATCCGAATGATTATGGTAAGTTATTTCCTGTATCAGAATAATAACTGAGTGTTGAGTTTTTTGGAACAGTGATCTAGTCAAATTTCTGTATATGTAGAATGCAAGTTAAGTTATGAATACACGTCTTCCCCGAAAAAGCACAAAATGGTAACCATTGCAAAGATTTCCCCAATTTGATATAATAAATTTTCACTCACGAGCCTGAAGGCTGGACCGTTGTTTTGGTATTTTTTGCTTAAAACTCTATCATTCTCATATACAACGTTCATGTACAAATATGTAAAAGGTATAATATGCCTCATTTCGTCAGCGCGTCAAATTCTGAACTAGAACTTGCATATATCAAATGGGAGCTATTTATCACAAATTCGGCGTGGATAGAAACTCATTGCCCGGCTTCTTAACGGGTGCGTTAAGTGTTTGGAGTCATTAACTGAGGCAGATACTTGACCGATATATCTTCGCGCAGGCATGGCTGCCAAGATCTCTGCATCGTACTCTTAGAAATAGAGGTTCTTTTGGGTTTTGAAAAACCTTAAAATAATGTTTTTTTGCCAACACAAATATATGCACCCCTTTTTCGGTAAAATGAAAAAGCTTTATGGTTTAGAGAATCTAACAAACCTTGGAAATTTTAGAAAGAAATGTATTGAGCCAATGTGTCACCTTTTTTCGCCGAGCTAATCAATAATAAAATAAGATGAAAAGCAATCGGACGCGTCAACACTTCGGCGGACTAGATCTGTCGGAAATATAAGTTAATTGCATGAACCCAAGCCACCTTCTTAGGTTGGGATTAATAGTGTGCAGATGATGGATGGTTTTGATCAGTCGCTGCAGCCTTGGTTCATATAATGGTCACATGAGGAGTTTCAAATTTTCAATGTCAGTAGATATAATTATCAAGACAATTGTGGTTTGACCGAGTATTTCATGTAAAACTATTTTGGTTCAGGCAAAACCATGATAACTATCCATCAACTGTTTCCCTGATGTAGTGATGGTACTCAGTGGAGATCTTTAATGGCGACAGTTGTTGTGCGCTTTCGAACAGACACGTTACAGACATGGTCCGTGAAAAGCGCTGCTACTTTCATCAATAATATAAAAATTGTGTTTGCAAAAAAGGACCCGTGATGGTGATAGTTAGTTTTTCTCTTTGGCCATAGATTTGGAGGCTTTGGAGGCTCCATGTTAAATAAACGAAGATAACGTTTTATCGAGTTGTCGCAATGCCCCATGACCAGCGCCATAAATCAGGGAACTAGAGTTTCATCCTTTGTCCGATCGCGAATATTCTGTTTTTCCGTGATCGATGTGTTGGACTGAGACAACAGCAATAACAGAGTATTAAATATTGATCGCACAGTGTTATTGTTGGGGAACACTTTCACCT
Organism: Lineus longissimus; assembly: GCF_910592395.1. Taxonomy (NCBI): domain Eukaryota; kingdom Metazoa; phylum Nemertea; class Pilidiophora; order Heteronemertea; family Lineidae; genus Lineus; species Lineus longissimus. Next base: position 24,717,136 of record NC_088309.1, on the reverse strand, counting down.
CACTGAACAGAACAAATCTCCTTTTGTAATTAGATCAAGATGAGGTCAAAGAAAATATTCATGATAATAGGCAATTTATCGAAATACATGTGCCACGGAGATCGTGTTCAGAATATTATGGTTGATGTACAGATATCTAATTAATGGTGTTATGGTGAATGTTTTTTGTCAGACGGACGAAATGAACAATCGTTTTAAGGTTTTATACCTGGATTGAGGTCTGAGAGCTGGCCAGCCAGCGTGATAAGAGAAAATAGAGGTAGGCCGATATATCATACAAAGAACGAAGAAAATATCATCCTAAATGTTGCAGTTTTGATCTGATCGGACGACAAAAATAGTGGCGAAGACCGGCGGCCTAACCCAGCCTGTTGGGGACAGAACCGCTTGCTGCTGGTTGGCCCCAATGGCCACGCGGCTGCGATACATAATGGTGATAATGATAGCTAAACAAAATGAGGAAAACACCGATACTTTCTAAACCAGTGTGAGGTTGAAATGAAAGACGAAGGCTTACACCATCAACCATCATGGTGTGGGCGGTATGTATTTGGAACAATTAATTCTTCATAGTTTACCTATAGCGTGCATGGGCGATGTGAGAGTTTCCGTTGTGACGCTGTATGACCATCGGCAATATTTGAATGGCAGAACAGGATTCCGATGTAACATCACTCGTTGTCTATATAGCCTGAGCTAAATTTTGTTTTTAATGGTGACACCAGTTGCAGATTGCAATCACGGCAACAGTTGCGTTTTTCTTCGAAACGAAATCCATTAGGAAAGCATTTCACTTTATAATGCAAAACATTGACCGCGGGGTTTACAGCTGACGTTTAAGGTAATTGAAGATGGCTACCAGCATGAATAATTCTTATGAATTTATGGTTAGAATTGTGTGGCATGATTTTGAACTCTCTGGAGAATCACCATCTATATATTGGAAGAATTGTTGTTGATTTCGAGTAAAGACTATGCCTGGTCTGGAAGCCACGAGGTAGTCCATGAATAATGAATGAGAGTACTAACTCTTTTCACTTCTAAGCGTATGCTACCTCATTTATATAATGATTGAGTATTGGTTCGAATCCAAAGTTTAGTATACGCTGCATGCGACCAACTCAAACTTATAGCTGATCATAACATGTAATAAACATGAAAATAAAGGCAAGGCAGAATTTCATTACTTGAAATATTCCGCCAGATTGCTTGGAGTTCTGCTGTACGTCTTGTTTTAGTGCTCATAATTATCAAAATTGTTTATCTCCCCCGACAACCTGATAATCACATCTTATTCTCGAGACTCGTAGATCAAGCATGTCAAAGAATGGATATAGTGATGAACATTGTCATCAAATCCCTAGCTGTGCCCAACGGGATTCTTTCGTTTCACAGAACATGCCAAGATATGGCAAAGAACGATGCTGTGGAGATCTTGTTTTTCAGCTATTAACTGAAAATCCCTAAAATTGATTATTTCTATTCAAGGAGGACAAATTTCATTGTTAACCCCATGTACCATCAAAATTTTGGTCCCGTCTATCACCTTTAGTCAACTTTTGCTCTCATAGAAGTTGCTAGGCTTCATATCAATTTCCCACGTCGGCCGATTGTGTATTACCTGATGTCAAAATGCTGTGTTTGACTTGCACTTGTGTAACGTACTGTGCATCTTCACCTACATGTATATGCAACGCCTTTCTGAATAGCAGTGGCATTAAAGTTATATAAGAGGGCCAAACATATATACTTTGGTCAAAACAAAATGTTTTCTCACGCAGAGAAATACACTATAAATATTATGCTATCAATCTATTCATTAGGTGACCCTTTGAGGAAATCAGATTCTTTACATCACTTCTTGCTGTATAAACAATATGTGCCCGAATGTCATTTTGCAACTGGTCAGACTGTTACGTGGAAAATTACTGCTTTTAGAACCACAATACAATGACTACACAATGGGTATAGTCTTTCATTAAACAATTTTCTTTCCCCATGCGCGATCACGTAATCGATTCCCCCGTACATGTCATACTGGTAGTTACCACAACGTAAACGAAACCAGTACCCATTATCTTGTCGATTGTCCTAAGTTTGAAGATGAGCGCAAAGTACCCCGAGTCAACATAGCTTCAATTACCAAATCACTTGTCGGGAAACCTTTTACGGGCATTCGCCAGACCAGGATGCTTCTCAATTTTCTTGGACGGGTGCTCTCCAAATTCATTGACAGTGTTTGATGTACGCTCTTCTAATCAATCCCGTGAACTGCCGAGGTTTACAGTCCAGTTTTGATTATCCCCAAAACTGTTATTGAGGATGTAGGCGCGGTCGATAGAGATGTATCGTCGTTGAATTTATCGATTTCGCCTCAGGGAGCAAAAGTTCGAAGCTTTGCAAATGTCTTGTTCAGAGTGACAGAAACCAAACAGCTGCAGGCGCTCCGAGACACTCTTATCGTTTAATTTGCTTAATTTTGAGACAAAGCGAAGGGCGCGTGTTCAATTGTGTTATACTTCATTGTCTAGACAGAATTATCAGAGCAAAATATCACTCGTATGATAGGTATGTAGACAATTCATGAAAAGCGATGATGAACCTGATCTCAGTTACATGACGTTTCGTGAATCTTACACTCCTAATAAATTCAGGCACCTATCAGGTGATTCAGCCATATATATACCGGAAAATCCTTTCTGAGAGTTCAAGATCAAGCCCATCACTCGGTCGCATCAGAAAGGATTTCACAGGTAACTTCAACTTGGCTGTGTATCGTTCATGTGTCAAGTTTCATGTGTTTGTAATCCAGATTGGAACACTGACCTTTGTCATTTATTTTCGATGGTAATGATGTAGCCATCAAAATTCGTACAGCCCAACAGTCGTCAGACGTAAAAATATGCCAGTCAAACAGAATAATGCATCACAGACAGCCGTAAAAATGGCGCCTGTCTTAACGTCATACAACAGAATACTTATTTATTGGACACTTCTTATCTAACCATCTGTTAGGTTTCAATCTCTTGATCTGTTTTTGAACTACTGCTGAGGCAAAGGCGGTGTCAAGTGGACAACATTTCTTTACTTTCAGATTGTCTTTCTTGTACTTACTTTCTTAAACCCCGCTTAAATGTTCTCTACGATTTCTCCATTTCCTCCTGTCCTGGGTTACAAAATGTCCCCACTGCGTGTGGGTGACTCTGATCCTATTATTGAATGATTAGTTATCACGAAGGAACTTGGGAGCACTGAACTAGAAACCTGATTACCAGCTTCACCAATCAACTGAAATGCGTTCAAGCAATTTCATGATCACCTTCGCGTCGCAGCAATCACGGTGCAAACTACATTGTGACATGATAACAAAGAAGTTGCGATGATTACGTATTAAAGGGCGGTTGGCCGAATGGGGAAGGCTCGTTAAGTCCAAGTGATGATACTTTATCCGTAATGTCCGTCACGATTCGGTTCTCGTGTAAAACGAATTCCTTTCCGACTCGTCTCCTTAGATCAGCGGATAAACTTTTGAAAATAGAGACACCAGGGTGATGTAAACTGGAACACAATGACTCGATGCAGCTTTCACCATGATTGCATACTTCTGTCTGTTTCTAATATGATGTACTTGTGCATGTATACATCTATACTAAATAGATGTATAGCAATACTGTAACGTGCCGTCCCCTTTAAATCTCGTTAACTATCGCATAGCAATTCCAACATGCCCTTCCCTCCAAATCTTATAAACTTACCTCTTCAATCTTCAAAATGTGTAGATTTGAAAATTTGAAACGCATAAGCCTGAACTATAAGATTTCGATGATAACTTGTAGGCCATTAGAAGCTCATCAAGCGTGCCAAAACTGTCCTTATCATGGTGATCAGCATTGACCAGCCATCGTAACGTAGTCGGTCACCGTAAACCAATCACTTCCATCATTGTTATTTACTTCTCAAGTTATCTCGTGTGGTTAATCATTGCGTGAGAGGGATGACACCGGTCAAGCTCGGATGTCTCACATAGAGATGCTCGAGGGGAAGTATGGTCTAGACAACCAAGTTTGCATTTGTTCTAAATTGCTCTCAGGACAGAGTCACAACCAGAATGCGGAGACTAAGTTCACATTAATATCAACATCGACAGTAATCAATGGCCGCTGGTCGTTTATCGCCATATCCACATGACAGTGCCGTAAATCGTCCTTCGTCGTCCACAAACAAGCCAGACATTTTTTGGTTCTTATGCGATAGGTTCCCAGAATAAAATATACAGCGTCCTTCGGCACTATAACCTTGTCCATGCATATCAAGATGTGTCAAGAGTAATTTAGTTCTGCTTGACAGGAAAGCAAGATATAGCCAAGTTGAGACAAAATCTCGTCCTTATCGATTGCGTTCTTTACAACATAGGCGGCTATTGGGGACAGTTTGCTTATAACTGATCTTAGTAATTTGCCTTATTTCTTACAAACTTGCTAATTCGAACTCAATCTGCGTGTGGGAACATAACTGCTGTGATTCAGACTGGTGGTAATGAGTTCCCGGCCAGCCCACTACGATTATGAAACCACCACTGTTATTCGAACGCTATAATTGTCAATTTGTCACGTACTATAAAAAGCCTGCTTCGTTATTCAAAAACCTCAGAGTCGCTTGTTTGAAATAATATCCTTCTGCTAGCGTAAAGACAAGCCGATATACTAATATACGATATACAAGTATAAAGAAATATCAAAAAGTGTTGAAATCGATTATTTAACAGTCTGTCTTACAAATTGTTTTCGAATCTACTTTATTAAGTACCGTCTTCGATATGGTTTCCATTGTCCTTGTCTTACCGGACAAAATGTTCCATCAGCATCTTTAGCAATGTTTTCTACCAGTTGCTCGACTTATCCATCAGAGAAATGATCAGAGAACAATATCAGAGAAAAAGGAAATTAGATAGTCTGCTGTCATGGTAGCTCTTTGGTAGTTTTAATGATTTGTAATACCATCGCTGTTGCTGCATATGTATCACGCAGCTCGTGATATCAGGGTTTTAAACTACGTGTCGAACTCGAATAATCACAAAATGCTACAGACCATCGTTAAGTGTTTCCAAATTGCTCGGTGAGATGAGAGAAATCAGTTCAGATTTGAAATCGATATGCAAAAAAGTGTATTCAGCAGTGGTGTAACTATAAATAGGCCAAATAAATCCTTTGAAAATTGGACTGGGACGTCTTTGGGAACTCCTGCGCTGTACGTAAGATTGGATGTGTCGACGACACTTTCTATTTAGATATTTCTGGCGAGATGAATATCCATCAATTGACTATTCGGATGTCCAATGAACTGATTAAGTAACGTCTTGAATGGCAGTTTTCCAAAGATTGAAGGGAGCTGATGAGCTGATGAGCTGATGAGCACCAACTAGGACTTTATTAGTTCAGACTCTGATTTGATTAATATGTCATGCTATAATAGATATGATTATAATAAGTTGATCATTAGCTTGAGGTTGAGCTGACACTGAACAAGTCCTGTATAATGGGACCACAATCGAAACCCCGGAGAGAACTTGCGCTGTTTGAAAATGTAATATGTCACCCTCTCTGTATCACACGAGGAATCGATCCAGTAAGTAATCGAACCCGCGACATCTAGGGTAACATACTAGAATGCATCATGATCGATACCATCAGCTCTTCTAATCTCGCACCATTCCGCCTGAAAAGCATCGTGACTGTTGGTTATTGCCTATAAAATTTACCAAGCACTCCTAAATTCGAAGCACAAACACTCGAACGTTGGCAAGGAGTCGTCGCCCACTCAGGTCAAACACTCGTATCACATTATGCATTCTAACCTGAAGCCAAACTAGATTGGTATCTTTTCGCAATAATACACTTTGCTGACGGTGAAGGTGTTGGCGATTCCTTCAGTGATAAGTTGCACCAGCTGTTCCTGTTGTGAAATGGTCTTGCAAAAGTCGATACTTGTCGAAAGAAAACAAATGTCGAGGACGAATACTTTTGTGGTTAACGTTATACAACTTTCAACAAGGTTAGACATATGGATACTTCGTAACAAAAGTTCCAATCGTATACACATTGCAACATTTTTTTGGAAACAAGCCACAAAATGACTTTTGTCATGCAGTGTATGGAGGCCTTAAAGTTTATGAAAACCTCCTCATCCTGACTCGTCCTCAGTCCCCCCTGCCACCAATACAATCTCCCGAAATATGTCTTATAAGGTCTGTCTCATGATAGAACGTTAGGGACAGACGGGAACCTAAGAAGTACCTAATTCAACGTACCATGCTTGTTAACTTTGATGCTATTGGTTACACGAGCATTACCACCAGGGCTGCGCTGCTGTGATGAATACATACGTAAGGTCGTTCTTCTGATTGGTGGTCACCAAAGCACATTAGGAACGCCCACCTATACATACAATAGCTTTTTGACAACGTGCGTTGGTTAACTGTCAATGAAGGGAAATCGATGTTACCGATGTTACCGAATAGGCTTTGTTATAGACAAGCGGTCAATTATTGATAAAAGCCTGCTTGGCTCGTATTAACCAAATTGAGTGTCTTTTTATTATCTAAGCAGTTACTATGCAAAAGAAACCGGTCCATTGTTGGACTGTGGCTGAGTAACAGTAACAAGTTATGACTATGATATGGGTCTAGTTTTAGCGCGGTTTTTAGTACAGTGCTGTCGAAGTGAACGAACAGTCATGTGTGATAGAGTGCTTGTTGGCATGGAGGAGATGGCCCTTCTCCGGGAAGGGTACCAGCGACATAGAAATAATTATGTTCGCATTCTAGGCCACATCCGGCAAAATGTCAACCGTTTGCCGGAACGCACAAGGGCATTATCCGCTAGGCGAACCGCAAAACAACTCAGACGAAGGATAAGAGAAGTTATTGCAAGAGAAATTGCTGAGTTAGTACATGTATCGTATAACTCCCTCCACAAACGCACCCGCACCCCACACAACAGTAGCACAGTAACAAAGGGGCCACTTCCATATACCGATTATTCAAGGGGAGCACAACTCATTCCACGATTGTCGATAATGACCTGAGTGCTGATACAATATTTGTGGACATGGCCACTGTAGAACAGGTGCGGGGGATCCTCAGTCTCTGGGATCTCGATTGCGTGTACCGTTCCATCTATCGCCCCAACAGCATCTGGAATAGTATCCCAGTTGCCCCGCAGTTGTTCCCACTCTTCATCGGTCGGCCATGTTATACCGTCTTGAAAATAAGTCCACAAAACATCTGTCATAAAATAAAGTTCCCTGCAAACAGATTGCTTGCTGATATCAAACATTGCACTCATCGCAACAATGTCCGGATATTTCTTGATCCAATAGAAAAAAAGTAGTAAACGGTTCTCCACCGACAGCAAATGATCTCGGTACCGTCCTGGCCTGTTTTTCAGAAGGGGCGTAATGTCCTCTACGAGGTGCTGGAAAGAGGCCACTGTCTCACCTGATAGATACCAAAAGTCCATCTGGTGGTTTCTAATCCTGGTAAACCGTCGTTACCACCGTATGGACCATTTGGTTGATTGGTGAGAACTTCATCAAGTCTTGGAGGCAACGGAGGCGGACGCACTTCTAAATTATGAAATGCTGGTGTAAGCAAAACTGGTGGCGGTGGTATGGGCGGCGGAGCAGCGAACAAAAACATCCTAATTCTCTCCATGGTGAAAGTAGCGTGAGGCCAAGCGACTGCTGGCCAACACAAACCATGGCAATTAAATGTTATCAATAATCAATTCAATTTCGGACAAAGGAATGATATTTTATTGACCATTTTCAATGCGTGTCTAATCATGTCACCACAGGGATAAGGCTAGACGCATAATAAAGGAAAATTACATGAACCTTCCCATATGGGCGGTCTATTGCCATTAAATGCAATTATCCAGTAATGTTACATAGCCGGCCTCCATTCAGAACTTGGAACGCAAACGTACTCCACGTGACATGTGAAGGCCTATTAGATCAATCCTACTACGCGTCCATGGACGTTGATTTTGGTTCCCGTCCGTCCCCAACGTTCTGTTATGAGACAGACCTAATAGGTCTGTCTCATGATAGAACGTTAGGGACAGACGGGAACCTAAGAAGTACCTAATTCAACGTACCATGCTTGTTAACTTTGATGCTATTGGTTACACGAGCATTACCACCAGGGCTGCGCTGCTGTGATGAATACATATGTAAGGTCCTTCTTCTGATTGGTGGTCACCAAAGCACACTAGGAACGCCCACCTATACATACAATAGCTTTTTGACAACCAGCGTTGGTTAACTGTCAATGAAGGGAAATCGATGTTACCGATGTTACCGAATAGGCCTTGTTATAGACAAGCGATAAATTATTGATAAAAGCCTGGTTGGCTCGTATTAACCAAATTGAGTGCCTTTTTATTATCTAAGCAGTTACTATGCAAAAGAAACCGGTCCATTGTTGGACAGTGGCTGAGTAACAGTAACAAGTTATGACTATGATATGGGTCTAGTTTTAGCGCGATTTTTAGTACAGTGTTGTCGAAGTGAACGAACAGTCATGTGTGATAGAGTGCTTGTTCGCATGGAGGAGATGGCCCTTCTCCGGGAAGGGTACCAGCGACATAGAAATAATTATGTTCGCATTCTAGGCCACATCCGGCAAAATGTCAACCGTTTGCCGGAACGCACAAGGGCATTATACGCTAGGCGAACCGCAAAACAACTCCGACGAAGGATAAGAGAAGTTATTGCAAGAGAAATTGCTGAGTTAGTACATGTATCGTATACCCCCCCCCCCCCCCCCCCCCCTCCACAAATGCACCCGCACCCCACACAACAGTAGCACAGTAACAAAGGGGCCACTTCCATATACCGATTATTCAAGGGGAGCACAACTCATTCCACAATTGTCGATAATGACCTGAGTGCTGATACAATATTTGTGGACAAGGCCACTGTAGAACAGGTGGGGATCCTCAGTCTCTGGGATCTCGATTGCGTGTACCGTTCCATCTATCGCCCCAACAGCATCTGGAAGAGTATCCCAGTTGCCCCGCAGTTGTTCCCACTCTTCATCGGTCGGCCATGTTATACCGTCTTGAAAATAAGTCCACAAAACATCTGTCATAAAATAAAGTTCCCTGCAAACAGATTGCTTGCTGATATCAAACATTGCACTCATCGCAGCAATGTCCGGATATTTCTTGATCCAATAGAAAAAAAGTAGTGAACGGTTCTCCACCGACAGCAAATGATCTCGGTACCGTCCTGGCCTGTTTTCCAGAAGGGGAGTAATGTCCTCTACGAGGTGCTGGAAAGAGGCCACTGTCTCACCTGATAGACACCAAAAGTCCATCTGGTGGTTTATAAATCTGGTAAAGACGTCGTTACCAGCGTATGGACCATTTGGTTGATTGGTGAGAACTTCATCAAGTCTTTGAGGCAACGGAGGCGGACGCACTTCTAAATTATGAAATGCTGGTGTAAGCAAAACTGGTGGCGGTGGTATGGGCGGTGGTATGGGCGGTGGTATGGGCGGTGGTATGGGCGGCGGAGCAGCGAACAAAATCATCCTAATTCTCTCCATGATGAAAGTAGCGTGAGGCCAAGCGACTGCTGGCCAACACAAACCATGGCAATTAAATGTTATCAATAATCAATTCAATTTCGGACAAAGGAATGATATTTTATTGACCATTTTCAATGCGTGTCTAATCATGTCACCACAGGGATAAAGCTAGATGCATGATAAAGGAAAATTACATGAACCTTCCCATATGGGCGGTCTATTGCCATTGAATGCAATTATCCAGTGCAAAGATCATTGTTACATGGCCGGCCTCCATTCAGAACTTGGAACGCAAACGTGCTCCACGTGACATGTGAAGGCCTATTAGATTAATCCTACTACGCGTCCATGGACGTTGATTTTGGTTCCCGTCCGTCCCTAACGTTCTATAATGAGACAGACCTATAAGAACAAATTCACAATCCTCAGAAGGCTGTGGTGAACAAGCCCGGGGATGCTATCACTTTAAACGGTGGTTCCGAAGTCGCTTTTTATGCAAACATGTACAACCTGTGTATTGTTGAACACATCACGAAATCTAATTGACGATAACAGCAAACAGGAAGCAGTCAATTTCTCCCGATCAAGACGGTGGAATTGTTTTACTAACAACAAACAAGGCATCGAACGTTTGCTGGAAGGATATCGAGCTCGTACGGAAATCTCAGACAATGTTGTTTACAGTAACGCGGTTTTCCATTTGTATGAAAACGTTCTTATCGTCTCATCCTTATGTTTTGAAGAAATCAATACTCCATTAAAACTTCGAAGAAACAAAAACAACAAACAGAAATTATCACCTTAATACTGTGTGGTTCCTAACCAGAAAGGTGTTCCAGTTATCTTAAAGCTTGAAGGTAACGTCCTAGACTCTCTGTTATCCTCTCACATGACTGAACTGGACTGATTTGAAGGCTTCTTACCAGGTATCACCCCTTGGAGGATAGCTTTCCTTTGTGGAAGGCGCTCTATTACCATAATGAGATTTTATCTTCTTGATTCGAGGAATGACATATTTTCTCTAGCTATACGTGTAGTGAAGACGATCCCAATTTGACTCAATACATGAACACTATCCAAGTAACATGACGTTCTGTTTACCAAGGCAAAACTTTCTTGGTTAAGAGTAATGGACTTGCCAGAATCGTCTGTAAGACAGTGTCTTGGGTTTGAGAACGGCTCAGCACATACAACTAACTTCGAACAGTAAAGAATTAATATCAATTTAAATCATAAGTTTGATGTAGTATTGTGTTCTCTTGTATTCCTTTCCACATTTTTTTTCTCTCACGGTAATTTGTTTACCTTGGTGACGAAATATATTCAGTAATAAGTTCTCCCACACCTCCTTTAGTTTCAGTACCCGACTGCGTCAAAATAAGGCTTTAAACAGGAGACGGAACTTACGATAATGGAATTACCTTACACGGAGTCTAAATTAACAATTTACGCACCACTCGTTCAACGATCAACGTCAGTTCCTCTCCGAGCGAGTGATTTGATAAAGATTTCATCACCCACTAACCTAACTTCATCTAGAATAGGCAAATGCGATATCCGGAGGGCCGTCTTGAATCGCACGCGTGTGCTCCATGATCCAGTCTGGTTCGGTGCTGGCAGGGCCAATTAGAGTCTACCTTTTGGAGTGTCACTTCGCCCCGGGTAGGTCATATATCATTTTGGAAGTATACCTTGCATCTTTAATGAAGTTTGCGATACATACAGCTAGAGTTGGGGTCCCTTGTGTACGATTTCCAGCTGGATTTGGTATAAGACTGGTAATTTGGCGGAGCCAACAACCAGCTGAAATCGAGGCCTATTTCCATTTGCAAGGTTTAAATGTTTTTTTCGCGTATATCTCTGATTGCTATTTGAAGGTTTCTTACAACTGTCTGTCTGACTTGTAATAGCACTGTCATGATCTGAAAATAGCTCACATGTTCTACAAAAAGACACGTTTATATCCCTGTCGTCTTCAGCGTAATTGATATAGCGAAGGATGGTACTGGTAACTAGTACGATTTTCCTACCTTCGCCCTGCTCAGTTTCAGGGAGAATAGCCCGAGTCTCCCTGTGTATGACATTGATGTGCCGAGGGGAACTCATTCAGTATGCTACCGGTAGAATTGACAAGGCAATTAGATGTGACACTTTCAACAATGGCACTTATGGATCAAAGATATCTGATAATGACACCAATATCATCATGGTGCAGTTTTAATGAGAAGCGAACTCGACCGAACATTTTACATCGATAATGAGAATGGGGCAAATTCTCACCTGTCGAGTAGCTACCTTCTAGCGGAATGTTAATGAACTCAAAACTCAGATAACTCTCTTAAATTGATTTTCTGTACATTTCGACAACGAGTTGTCTAATGGTACCACAAAATGGAAAGCCATTACGATGTAATGTGATAGATTTAAACTTTTATGCAATCTTGTATTGTTTTCTGAAACCTAACCTATGCTCGGTGTTCTATGTCTATCCGATCAAATTGCCATCTACATGTCTAGTCGCTTCTGTCTTAAGCTTATATGCTTTTGTTTTTGACAGCCCTCTCAGGGAAACGTACACATATCTTTGGCATTTTATCAAAAGGACTGGCAAAGGAATGTAGGATTTCAGTTTCAGTAGGCCGGTTCATGCGATTTTCTAATATCAGAGAGCATGATATAGATAAAATATTATGTGTGTGGGTGAAGGGGGGCTGCAACAGCACTGTTTGTCTTTTTGGTAATTTATGTATAAACTGGTCACATATCTTCACCAGAGACTTGTTTTGACAGTGATTTATATTGGTTGCCACCAGTAAACATCCTAATAAATCTGCCAACAGGGTAAATGATCAGAAGATGAAAAATCCAGCAAAAACAAAATCACTCGGATTATTTGATTTGCGAATAGCCAAGCGTACAAGATATTTGAGACAAATTCCAATCAGCTAATGAAAAAAATGGTTCAGTGATCATTTTCTTGTTTCCGCACGAAATTAGAAAATAAACGCAATAGCGATACAATCGGCGACGAAGTGTCGTGCTGTATTACCAATAAGTAAAGAACGGACGCCACATTTCGTGATTAAAAAGTTCGAAAAATTTTGTTTTGTCCTACTGGCTTCGAAAGTGATGGTGATAAAGAAGACAACATTAAGACAAGGTAGTGCTTCGTTGTGCGTATCTCCTCGAAGGGTTGCAGAACTTACCTCTATTAATAATCAAAGCGCCTATGACTAGAGGGTGGGGCATGATCTGTGTATTTCTTGACAAAACAAAGTAGACCATTGGCATTGGTTTGTTCGGCGTCCTATTGATTTGTTTTGAGTTTTCTTTGAGTATCGTTAGGTCAAAAGGCTCATATGCTGCGAAGCGTGCTCAGACTACAAAGTAAATCAATATGCACCCCGTGGCGGAGTTTAATACTCCTCCCCTAATATGTTTTTCGCACTAGCGACCACATTGCATTCTTCAATCTGCAATGTAGATTAATAAAAAAACTCTGATAGACGATAGTCATTAGTCATTACACTGACAACTTTGACAAGCTTCATGAAACACATGTTATCATGATTATTGTGCTCACCCGTGTGGATCTAGGGATAATTACAATGTAATCCCATATGTAGACTGAGTTATTTAGAGAAATAATGTCTCTATCGAAATAGTTAACTAAGCTAATGTTTTATTCTACCTTGGTACTTCGTTGTTTATAGCTCTTCGCAGGGTTGTAAAATCTGCCTATTATCATTGCCGCTGCTTCTACAACATTTCAACTTATTGGCAATTTACCGTCATCTCAAGATGACCATACAGGAAATGTATATATGGTGTTCAGACCTCCCTGTCCAATGAATACTTGACATGGTAAGGTCGGAGGAAAATAAAATACACTCCTCAGCAAGAGTGGATAACCATGTCCCCCATTCGTAATGACATAGCATGGTCACCCATCCACTGCTTATCAGAACACTTCAACTGTTCTACCTAACAAGAACGGAGATTGAGGATGCTAACCGCCTACGGGAGACCAAACGCGTTGTCTACTGCGCCGAGCGAATTCTCCAAGGAGTCGTGCCATATAGTGTGACCAGTAGGTTGACGCTTTTGACAGCAATCACTGGCGGATTATGGTGATAATCAGACGGTTGTGAATTGGGAAATATGAAGAGTCGATCTTTTCGACAGATATATATGTAAACATAGATGGCATCAATTGTTTGCAACTTTTTCAACTAAGAGCTCGCGAGGCTTGCGCTAATTCAGCATTCTCACAATGTAAATTCATTATCACACGAAAAAAAGTCGTTCGTGTCTCGTATAAAAAGGTCGAGAAGCCACACTACTGATAGTGGTTCACAGCATAAACTCGCCTGTACTCTCTCTTGGTATAATACCAGGACTAGATAGAAGTCATTTCCAGCAGTGGCTGCTTAATGAAGCCTTCACATGCCGATCATCATACTTTTCCACTTCCCTCAATTTATCGCCAGGTTTACCTCGTAGGAAAAGTCCATTTTCTCATGTTTGCGAGTAACTGTGGCGGAAGTTCTGACGCACTGCCGGGCCAAACATGATTGCGCTTAATCAGTCGAAGGTGTTACAGCCATGTCCTGGCTTTAACACAATTGGTTACCACTGCCCATTTCCAATTCACAATAAGATGAAAATATCAGGCGAGATCATTCAGTCTCACGACTCTGATGAAGAAGAAGAAGGAACTAACCATATCAGAGTATCGTATCGCAATGGTAAGATGGTACATCACTCAGTTTCATCATGTGGTACGCAATGTACGATGATACATCACTTTAAAGTTAAATTATTTATTGCACTGGAATGACATATCTTAATCTCAGAGCTGCTGAACGCCGTGAGCTATGACTAGACCATGGTAAGCCCTATCGTACATGTACGTGGTGCAGCCAACACAAATGACTTAACTTCTATTCGCCGCTGATGTGCATAACTTGCTCTGTTCACATCGCTGTCTCGGCTTGCTGCGCTTGAATCTCCCCGCCGAGTAGAACTCGTAATTATTGCGGATGTCCTTACATATCAGGAAGGCATTTTTGTCGCATCTTTTCCTTATTCTTTGGCATTTTCATACAAGCCATCTCTTCAGTTCTGACATCTTGATAATAAAAACGTTCTGTCCGCGAGAAACGTGCCGCGATGGCGACACAATCCGTGCAAGTGGTGGAAAATATTCATTGGGTTGGTACTATCAGTGTCTACCTGGCTGCACCAAGTCAGATTTGGTTGGAAAAGAAGAGATGATTATCTTATTTCATTGGAAACCAGTTGCTGTCCAATGAAGGCGTGACCCTGCAAGAATAGCCTTGTAGGATGTCAGCATTCTTTTTGTCTCAACTGCTGAGTTTGTACTGGTCTTTCTGAACACAGCTCTTTATTTGAAGGGAATATGACATCACGTTTGTCAAGTTGCTTGGCCGATATCAGTATAGAATCGGGCAAAACATGCACATCACAGGGTATTTTTGTATTTCTCGCAAGTGCTTTAGCAGGGGAACATTTGGGGTACCATCCTTGATTGAACAGCATTTCAGGAGTCTTTAGGAGCGACAGCTGTTGAATGCCTAAAAACGTTTGTTACATTTATTTCCCAGGTTTAGTGAAATTTTACTATAAACCCTCTTTTTGAAATATCTTCTGTTCAAAGTTCTGACTACATTGTATTTTGGTAACAATTTAGCAACCAACCTCTAATAAGAAAAGTAAAAATACAACCTGAATTTTCAGGAAGCGCCTTTCGACGAGAAACTCAACGTTTTCCATAGCAAGGTCAAATCATGATGGGATGTAATTGGCATTCTTCAAAACAAGCCTGATCGATTTTTCCATCTTTTGGTTGACTTGACGGCGCCACATGATTACCCGGCAGATTTCTCTTTTGTGAGTTGTTTTGAAATAAATATATAATGCCCCCAAAGGTCATTTGGATCAATTTCATGGTTTGAACATGCTGAGAGGCAACCATTATTTCAGATATAAACATGATGAAAATGCGTGTCTCGTGAGGGTTCTGTTGGTACAGCTCTTTCGACCATGCCCTGGCGGGACCTAAAACACAGGCAACAAATAACAGGATAGCAAGAAATTTCATTACAGATGTCATGTCAAAAATAGCCATGTTTAATAGTTGCAAATAAAGCATCGAAAGCAGTCATATACGTAATTCTAACATTGGTAGCCATTTGAGCTTGTATATAATGATAGTCTATTAACCAAACAACCTAGTCATAAATCATTGCAAAAAAGATTAAAAATGAAAAAGTACAAGCCTAGCTATGGCTATCACATCTGACCAAGCAGAGCATAAATTCAAAATTTGCTCGATCGCTGTGGACATGCAGCAGCGTGGGCTGGTGACAGTGTTGAGTTGACTGGTTATCATCGCCAATCGCTTTATTGGGAACCACCTCCAGAGATCGACCAATGCTTGATATGTATAATTACTAATGTGTAGTTCCGAAGCAATGAGTAAGATAAATGTGAAGTACCAAGGGTTATCATTTGCAGACACGGAACCAATTTGGTTCAAGGCTACTGGGAATGGACCCGGTAGGATACTCGTCATTGGCATACTAGGATGGAGTGGTCTGTCAGGGTCACTTCGGTGGTTTGTTTGATAAGTGCCATCAGAAAAGTGATAACTCCAAGATAAAAATGGCAAAGTTTCTCCAACATGTAAATGTATATAGAACGAGACATGAGTTCTCGAAGACGTATAATCTCGAAGCGTATCTTTGGAACGCCTTATTCTCTTCCTCAAACCTTACAGTATCACAGTGGCAGCGTCGGTCAAAATCATTCACCTGCTTTACATTTTGAGTCTCTCGAGGCGCATTCCTTATATGACCGGCGTAGCTTGATCATGTTAAATTGCATCGGCCGACCGTGTAAATGTACATGATATCTCATATGTCTTGATTATTCCGAAACGTTCTTCGATCGCTGAAACTATAGAATCTCTGGTGAAAAGTTTCCTATGATATATATCTCGGAAAGGGGGAAGCGCTTTGAGCGGCTGAAACCAGTTGGACCTAGCCCGTTGTCTCATAATAGTCGTTATGATCGTTGTTGCAAAATGCTTGATGTTTCAGCCAAAATATAAATTAGCGAATCCTTTGAGTGGTAAGTTAACGTCCGATTTACGAGAGGTCTTGACTTATCTTGACAAATTTAATGATTCCACGCGAGAATTGACGGCAATCAATCTTGCGAGAAACTCATGTTGATGCATTAACTGAAATATCAAATTGGCATTAAGTTAATGGAATGGTTATACTCTCTGTATTCTCTGGTGGTCAGGATACAATACCAGCAGAGGAATTGTTTGATACAGTTGTCAGAATTTTGCAAGCGAGTCAACTTATTTACATTTCTAGAACGGAAAAGAACTTCAGGAAGAGTCGATGAATCACGGGCTGTCTCGTTAACGAATAGGCTGCGTTTTATTCGACAATGGAATGAACTGAACATCGTGATCTGACTAGACGTATTGATCCTCAATTATGGCAGGTTATTTTTCACTGTTAAGCTGAACAAATGATAGTTCTAAATAAGTGCAAATGTCTGTGGCCCGATTCTTTTGGAATATCTTCTCGAAGATGCGGTTGCGTGTATAGGCCCCAACACAAGATCAGGAAGCCAGGAGGTCGATTGATGCTAATTTCATTATCTTAAAGTCCATTTGCCATCGGCTCCTGTCGCCGTGTGCGGCATGCGGAATTGATCTGAGATTAATTGTGCACAGTACAGTGGATCTGCAAAAAGATTCATTTGACTTTCTGATTCCAAGTGATGACACGATCCATAACTTGCAGAGATATAATCGAAGTGCCGCCGATTTGACTCGGAAGACTGTCTCGTCTGTGCTTCGGCGTGTATTTGAATTTAGTAAAATTGGCCGTCATGTTGACCTTTCTGTTCCATACTACACGTCACGGTTAAGTCACTGGGACTGGCCAGAGTTCAAGAAATCACACACTCAGTGATCGTAAAAGCGAAAATTAATCAATTTGATCCTCTGTGATCGATGAAGATTGGTGCTAAAAGAGAAAACGATGAAGATTTAGAGCATTATGTTCACTAAGATCTCAGACTAATGAAGGATGCAATTCAATTGAGTTCAACTAGCTCACCGATAACTGGCACATGGAGCATTCATGACCATAATTGGGTGACGATTTTTCCGCCAGCGATATTTGACGGGGACAAACATGACTAAACAGACAGGGAGATAATCCCCCATTTGTCATTCGCGTGACTGATCATGCAACGGGACATACTAAAGCGCTTTTAAACAGTCACGCTGGTGTATACTGGTTGGGCAAACTCCACCACAAAATCAAGTGATGCTTTAAAGAATGGGGAAAAAACTTTACTGATATTGGTTGGCTACTGAAACACCGCGAGGGTGAAACGACAATGTACATATGCATGCAATCCCGTTGCGCTTTGTCGCGTGTTTGGGCGAAACGACTGGCTTCTTGTTTCTTTGAATCGTTCTACAATAAACCATGTAACACTTCAAAGGTAGGAACAGATACAGAGCTAGCTGACATTTTTTTGCTGATAAAAACTCTCACCATTCCTGTCACGATGAAGAGATTTTTTTCTTTGGTGTCTAACCCAGCACACGTCTTAGGTAGGGCACATCCTCTGGGTTTTTTTGTGTTATCCTTTCATTATTATCGCAACCATAGCTTCCATTGCAACAACCACGCACTATCATCCAATATAATATAATAGGGTCCTCTTTTCATAAGTCTCTTCCTGTTCCTTTCCCTTACTTAGTATGGTATCATAATCATCTCGCAAAATCATCTATTCTGGGTTCTATCTACAGTCAGACTTTGATTCTGGTATATGTACGACAAAACGCATTCCTTTAAATACCTCACCCATATTTACAACCGACATGAACGACCCGATATTCTGAGCCCACATCTCAACAACTTATACCAATTACTCGTCATGGTACATATTGTTTGAGAAATCCAATGCATAGATAAGAGATGATTTCCATTTCAACAGAGTTCCCATAAACATCTATCGGGAAGATTTGAATCGTTGGCACTCATATATCATCTGTGGATTCAAGTTGATGCCAAAGTCGTAGAGATAAGAGGTTTAAGAATTGTTGGTAATGTATACGTTTAATTCTTTGCTATTTGGAGGAAACGTAAGAAAATTATATTGCGGTATTTGCCCTACTGACAGAAAGGGCACAGAGATGCTCCACATCTAATGGCAAAATAATCGTACTTTTGCCTTGCAGACAAGCTAAAGGTGCATAGGAAAAAACGAAAGAAATTTAAATTTCTCCGTCGACTTCTCACTCATATCCAAGTTACGATGGTAACGTGCGTGTGCAATAGTATAGCTTTTTCTGAAGAGAATCTCAGGAAATCCTGTTGCACAAAACGAAAGTACACTTATCATTGAGTCACCAATTTAAAACCCATTGGGAAATCCATGACTTCTAAGCAATGGCAAGCATTTTCATACCGTAAAAGATATGCTTTCTTTAACAGTTCCCAGCCATCTCTTTCTTCAATTAGTTGTGAGCTGATACCACAGATTATAATCATTTTTTTCTGGCCGGAGGTTTATGTTGCATTTATTCTGGCACCGGGTGTTCCCCTCTCGGGCACCAAGGATAATTTTAGCCGATTCTATCTCATTAGGTGCATCAGGTGTAACTAACCAATTTTTTTCTTTGATCAAAAAGGTACACTGACCCGCCGACAGATTTACGACCAACTGTTGCATCCATAATGGAATCTCAAATGGCTGGTGTCGTATTTCACGCAATTACATCGCTAGTTCTCCCATGCGAAAGGTTTAATGAACCCACCCAACAATCACGGCAACTCGCATGTGAGAGGATCGAGTAGAGCAGTGAAGATTTTCGCCAGTATTAATAAAACTCGTAATGTAGACCGAAGCAGCAGGTGAAATTCAACAGATATTAAATTGGGTTCATCTTGTTTTGATATGCAGGTTAAAGGGTTGATAATGAATGGAGGAAGATTGGAAAATTGTCTACGTCATGCTGTTGAATAACTAAAGAACTCAAAGAAAAATACATAAATACACGTTTATTTTTTAAATTAAATTTCATGGGTCGATTGGTCAACTAAAATTACTTTTGAGCCTGCTTTTGTTAAAGGAAGGGTCGGCCAATGTGTGCTAGCCATGCACGCGCGTTCTCGGTACACTACGTGTGCCTTACACTGTCACACATGCTCTTTACTGTACAATGTCACATATCCTTTACCATAACAAATCATACCTACCAAAGAGCACTCTAACATGGCCAATTTATAACTAACAACCGAACATGTTCAATATCAAGATTTACCAGAACAATCCAATATGTTCAATATATCACTAAGATTCAACGACGCAGTTGAACATGCTTTACAAATATATCATCGAGATCATAGAGGCAACGCAAGACTGTCCCTGCACAAGAAGATCTGAACGAAATACCACACAAAATTCATGAATAATGCAGGAGCGACCACACTGACATGTGTTCACCATGCCCAACAGCCATAAACAGACATTGAATACATACACTTCATGTACATACGTAACGTCATCGCCTATATGGTGCTAACTTATGTGTAATAGATTAAGGCATGAGCATTTCTGTGAATGGGTCATTTCGATCAGATTAACAAGTAATTGAGGGACCGATTTCAATGCATGAATTCATGTGTAGAGAAAAAGGAAATAAGTATGTTTGTTAATAAAGGGAGCTTCTCTTTCAGCACAAACGAATTACAGGATTAAGTATTGTTAAACAATTTGTGGTCATAATTGCTAGTATAAAATGTTTACCAAAAGCCGTCAGCTCATTCTCGTCGTAATCATGCTGGTGATACAAAACGCTTTCCTGTGGTACAGCTGCAGGAAGGTGAATCTTGGTAATGAGTGAACGTCAATACCTACAAATGTATGTTGAGCACAAAAGTGCCGTATGAAATGCGTTGCAGTCGACAATATACATGTACTAGTAGTGTGGTACCGCACTCATCATCTTCTTAAAATATCCTTTATGCATCCAATACTACTTGTTTGTTGACAAGTCCTTGTCTAACCTATATCTTTTATAGCCGAATGCGAACCTGTTGTTGACAATATGCTTTACATTGTAGGTCTGCATTTATAATGGCTGGGCTGCATTCAATTTTTTGTCCTCCTCATTTTTCGTCATCAGGGATGGTCTCATTAACATACGTTTTTAACACTCGTATCAATTTGTAGAACAGATTGAAAGTGTGACTACGAAAGTCTCGGGTGGAAAAAAAGAAAATATTGTGAAAACGTAGCCTTTCCATGAATTTTCTAACTGGCTCTTGAAAGTGTCTTCCACGAACTGTCATCCCATTCAAAGTGTGCTCACATTTGAAAACTTTTTTGCCAATTAAACGTGCTATTTTACGAATACGATCGAATGTAATGCTCTGAGAAGCAATGAATTTAGCAGTAAAACACTGTAAATGGCAATAAAGCAGTCTTTCAAGGGATTATAAGCCATAATCAGACCGACGATATTGCCTCTTCGGGAAGTCCTTCATGCAGACCCTGCAAATAATTATCGTCTACATAGGAGTGTCTGTCGATTTGTTTTCCCTTTTTAGTTTTAGTATATGATGATAAAAAGACTTTGGTTATCACCAGCATCTTCAATGATGCGGCGCGGCAGGCATTTTTTGAACTTATGTTTTGGTTTTACCATCAGATCTAAGAAGCAGCAGGGTCACCGATCAGTGTTTTGTCGAAACTAGCTGAAAAAACTACTCGCATGTACGGCACGAGAATCGTTTCCTGCTGATCAAGGTCAAGGGGATAGATCCATCCCCTTTATGATTACACTGGTCTACAATTACTATACATGACCTGTTTTAATGAGGACAGTTTGAATATGACTATGACAAACTAATTGTGGAGTACCTCTCATGGTTGTCTCAGACATCATTGATGGGGAGAGCGCGGCAGCCAATAGATCAGCAAGTGGGACTTTGTATTAAGATCATTACACAATCGATAAAAATCGAATATCACCTTTTATATATTTTCAGGGTATCATGGATATCAACGGCTTATCAACACAACAGACCCGACCAGAGCTTTATCAGATGAACAGAGGCTGCTGTACTACATCATGACGAACTACGAAAATTCTGTGCGGCCGGTCCAGAATGCTTCTCAAACGGTCAACATCGATCTAGGGATCACATTGAATCAGATTTTCGATGTGGTAAGTAGTCATTGATTGTTCGTGCATATGATGGTACGTATAATCCCGTTAACCTTGTGCTCGAATGAACGAGGTGATAAAGGGACATTGCGTGTGGATTCTGTGTACTCTGCCCGCTCAGGAAGAAATTGGTATGTGCACTACTGATAACCATTGATTTGGACTCCTTTACTCAATAACCGAGGCCACCCTAGCAGTGAAATTTTGATACCAGGAGTCGCAAGCAAGAGAGATAGTGTTGATACTATTGTTATTAACAATTGCATTTCAACCTAAGTCCATCCACGGTAATCGCTCTCCAGCCTGATCCATGCAATGACTGATGCAGTCATAAAAAGTAGATCAAAACTTGTCGAGCCGGAATTTCGTGGTATTCCTCCGTTATATATGATATCATCATCATCATCATCACCATCCGTATGAATATTGTGGTGGTACATGAAGTAAAGCTGCTCGATGCCAACAGCATTTGGAAATCCCAGGTCGTTGGTTTTTTTTCGTGCGGCCGAGGTAATGCGAGCACGCAAATCACTATCCTCTTCAACATCCACATCATCACCAAAAAAGCAATGAGATCAACTAGGACACAACCTACATTCGTGATGCAGCCATCACCTAAGGTGGTTACGGAGACTCCGACTCGTATTGCCTGCTTTTTACAGCTACACTAATGCGGATGCGATGTCAATCCAAGCCGGCTTACTTTTTAGGTGTCATGTAATCCGTCCAATTCTTTGGCGTCTAATTTGTAGGGCGAGTTGATAGCCAGGTGAATAAATGCCTTAGTTGTTACATGGCCATCGCGAATCTCTCCCAACCTGATTGGACAAACAGCGTCAGGTGACCGGTTCTTCAAAGCTGATGCACTATAGCAACCCCAGGTCTTGGTTTCATTAGGAATGATATTTTCGTTCATACCTGAATGCTGTTGCGAATGGGCCAAATGAAATTGCCCAACATGAGATGATTAGCACGAAGGTCATGACAATGTTAAAACGTATCCGCCTTAATGGTGATTGACACCAACGTAAGATTATTGTAACGTTTGATAACTAAATAGATTCATCCATCCTGTCAGCCTGATTAGTGTTATTGATCAACGTTAAAGGCAGCTTATCACATCTCACCCAAAATCTCAATAATTTCATTTTTAATTTTCCTGTCGATTCTCGATTTAATCAAAAAATTACGTTATGGTTTGTCTATTTTCATATTGGTTTTAGAAAACCCATCACGATTATTTATCGGTCATGTCATTGAATGTCGAATTCCACATTGCATGTATTGCTATGGTAACCATGTTTAACAAATGACGAATGCCCTGTAAAAATCCTGTTCTGATCTCAATTACAAAGAGAGGTCTGATTGGAAACGATAAATCTCAGACGCCAGTTTTTGGGACAGTTTTGATTCATTCGTTGATGACCGATGAAACCATTCGTTGTTTTTATTAATAAAAGTCTGATGTTCTTGCTTTATATTGTAGGATGAACGAAATCAAGTTCTGACAACACACATATGGTTAGACCAGGTAAGCGTTTTTTCGGCACATCAGGTAAGCATTTTTCCTTCGGCACGGTTGATATTACTAAAACTATTTGAAGGTGCTATAGAAATTATCCACTGATACTGTCATTCGCAGTGACCGAATGGTTCTTATCACTCATAAGGTGGGAGGTTCGTTGGAGAGGGGTTTTGATGAGCAATGTGAGTTAGGGCAAAGGTCACGTCGGAATCACATATGCTGCTTTCGTATGATGCTAATGCAACATATCCTGAAACGCTAAGGGTCGTACATGTAAGTGACGTCATTCAGATTGTAAAAGACCCGTCAAATGTTTCTACAAAATTCATAGAAGAAGCGGTCTTTCTGTTGTAACTCGTTTACTCTCAAAACAGGACAGCTTCTGAATGATGGCATGCAAGCAGTTACCAACTACAAAAAACCGAAAGAGAAGTTCTGTATGTCTCGGAAAAAAAGACAAAGAGTGCATAATGGATTTTCATGACGAATCAACAAAGTGCTATATCGAATCGGAGCAAAGACTGGTTAGAGCCCACATATCGATGTCGCGGTTTTGATCACCAATAGTTGCGCAAACAGTACGACGGAGCGAATTGATTTAAGTAGAAAGCTGAAAAAGTTGCACGTGATGTCGGCCCTCGCATTTAGTCTTATCTACGTGTTTGAACACCGTTTCATCATCTCACTAACAATGTGCGAAGAAAGTAAACAATGCAATGTGATATTTTAATGCTTGAAGCTATCTTGTCATACTCTTGTCGTGCTTAAGGAGGCAATTAAATTGGAAGAGTACGGTGTCATAGTGTTCAGCACTATAAAAACATACAGAAGTTCTATTTGTGACCTTTCACTCAGCCTTTCGATTTTACACAAAATGTATCCTTTCTGAGATGCTTTATCAGGGATTTTGTATACCTTGCAGCTGTTTGGCCGAATGATTATTCCAAGCCCACCGGCCAGTTGTTTAAAGCTTCGCTATATGGTTTGGCGGCCGTTAAACTACCGTTATCTTAGAGTGTATCCATTGATCTCGGGCTGGGGGAGGGGTAGACCTCCAGGGCAGTTCAACAGTCATCTTGAACATGCCTTTCTGGGAGGGGAAGGGACGATGCCGATAGAGGCATTACAACACCTCACTCTCCTCTCTGTCAATTTTAAGTATGTAACACTGTCATACACGTACACCGAAACAACGAAATTACATTCGATACCCGAACAACTTAATCATTTTCTTACGCGCAACATAAGATTTATCAACTTCAATGATTTATCGGTGAGCTCTATCATTAAAGAGAGCAAACGCCGATAGTAGAATAGCAATTTATCACCCGCGCTTGCAATATGATACACTTAAGACACGTTTCGGTGATAATCCAAGTCTTCCGGTATGTGACATTAACACAGCGACAGTCTCACGGCCGTCTTTAAGCACTGCCGAGAGCAGGATAAGAACAACGTGAGGATTACTCTAGAATAAAGTTATCTTGACTTTGATCATACATAGCAATTAATGTCATCAACTTAAAGAGAGGAAATTGCGGCTTTGCAGCTATTTATTTAGTAATTTGTGCACCTCTGTTCAAACGATTTTGTAAACCGCGTTGGGAGTAATCAAAGGATTTTTAAAAATCTAAGATCGATACGAGTAGGTTACGATAACGATGCTGTCTTATGATGTTGCAGTTTAGATGATTATTTAAGCTGTTAATATATTCCAGGGCCGTATGAAGAGGGGACCAGCAAGAGGTGTTTTGTCCCCCGACAATCGAACACTGATAGTTGCACTCCCAACTCTTTCCTACAACCCCCTTTCATGGAAACCCTACCATACTCTTTTCGTGAGGCGATAAACGCCGTTGGTGTAAATAGATACCTTTTCGGTTTTGTTCAGAGAAACCTAAAATGCACATCAATTATTCGGTAAAGTATTTACTGGTCCATTATACACAGCTTCAGATTGCTTCAGTAGAAATGTCAATTCTCTCAAAAATGCCAATCTTGGACTTATCATCTGTACGAGTACATTGTAGAAGCGTATTATGCTTGAATGCGAAAGTGTACGCGCACATTGCCTATTTTTTTGAGAAGATGGGCCCTGAGAAGGAGCTGCCTTTCCCTGGGGACTACCCTTGTCCCACCTCACTGTATCTTAAATCTATTTTTAGGAATGGACCGACGAAAAATTGACATGGGACAAAAAGAAGTTTAATAATATCGAGAAAATACGTATACCCTGCAACAAACTCTGGTTACCGGATATAGTCCTTTATAACAGGTCAGTATGAAGACGTTGTCAGACAAGCAATAGCTGGTAGATCCTGTCGCAAGCTGTAGTAACACTGCCTAGCTATTTCAAGCTGGTCGATATCATTCACTTTCACAGACTCTACCAAAATAACGATCGAGCAGATAATTTAGTGTTTCCGTAGAGCAACGTCTTGGAGATACATGTATATATCAGGAGAAAACGGAAAAAACATGTCAGTTTATTCTTTGACTGAAGGAACGTCTGTGAAAAAATGGACTAATTGGATTTTAAATTGTTAGTTTCTTTCAGTTTCATATCATTTCAAGTTGATATCCTTGAGTAATAATAAAGTGCGATGCGTAGTTGTCTTGCCTCCTCGTTGACCATAATCTGCCTCTACCACCGGTGGCACAGCTTGTCGTTCAATGTAATCGATGGGTGATGATAACACTCCGTAATGATACTGACCTTACGAAGGAGGACCGCGAGATTAGACCAGTCTGATGGGACGATTATTCGAATCACCCGGTGTGATGTTACACCCGCAAGACTTGTTATGAAAGCCATGGAAGATTGACAACATAAGTTAGATGGTGGCTTAACTTAATCAACACTCTTAGCATTACAGAGGAATCGCCTTTGATCCCAATAGATGTATGCGGAAGCTAGCCCAATAAAAAGAATCAGAGACTACGATTGAGGCTGATAGACCTTCGTTTTCTTAACCACAGAGCCTGATCCAAGGACAAAACGCACTGAATATAAATTTCGACAATGCTGCTGTCTTGACAGATTTAAAAATACATGTACCACGCTTCAGCTTACTTGCATGAACAATAACTGCACCACGGCATTGTGTATTTTCATTTTCCCGAGTTACCAGTAACTACATGGAACGTGAATGACGTACCCTTTAGGGACTAACTGCTGATTTATATGGATATTTGCTGAGAATACCTTGACGCCAACCATGATTATGACTGATCAGCGTATTCCTCCATGAAATTACCAAATTACAGACTTTATCCGCGCGATACATCACAAGGTCGCCTCCACCGCAAGGTAATTCACGGGAGTAACCCCAAGGGAACAATACTGAGTCAACTGACTTAACTTTAATGCCTTGTCAAGGAATGGTTAGCTGCAAGGATGTCCATTGAAGCAAATAGACTTATGGATGTCGATTGCGCCCAATGATACCTTTTTCTGAATCACTTTCAGCTATTGCTTCAAATTAAATTCGTTTTCTCAACACAATGCGGTTTTGTTGGCAAATATTTCACAAAACTTAGTTAGCTCCGTCAGTTGACCTTAAAACCAATTCTCAACATACTAGATTATTACAGATTGCAAGTTTTATTTTCATCGTATTACTTTTATATTGTCGCCTGAGAGTGCCTAACAGTACGCTTCTTGGTTTATCTTTTCCGCGGCACTAAGTCATTTCCTCCAAGGCTCCTAACCACTCACTGCCAACCCCACCAATGTCCGCCCAATGGCTCCACAAGTGCCAAACACAAATGGTGGCTTTACCGTTCACTGACTGACCCGTGAGGCGTAAAAAGAAACCCATTCTGTAAACGTCGAACAGTTTACGACATGCAGCTGAGTTAAACCAGCGGAAGGGGCAATTGTGTTGACGGATGCCGTATAGACTTAGGCAGATCGATATGTCTACTATTAACCTTAAGACTAAACTTGCGGGCAATCACAATGTGTGAGAACGTCAATAACACTCAATTAGCAAGTACCCATATATATCTGTACCCATCCGAATTATTCCAATTGAAACTTTGAAATCGAAAAAAAGGACGTCACTTGATCAAGAATGCACAACACGTTTCGATCCCCAACATTGATTGAATAAACCTGGTGAGCGCGCAATATACTAATAAAAAATTATAGCCAATAGCACTCCATTTTATCAAGTACCCTTATATGTACCCATCCGTATCATTCCAATAAAAACCTTTCAAATTGAGAAAGAGGTGATACTTGAATAACACGTAAGGCGTGTTGATCCCAACGTTCGATGGACTAACCCTCGAAGGGCAAGATAGTCATCAGAATATATCATATGGCCAATAACACTCCACTTTTCTTAGTGCTCTTGTATTTACCCACCCGTATCATTCCAATAAAAGCCTTTGAGAGAGAGATGTCACTTGAGGAATACATGTATGAATTTTGATCCCCGAATATAGTTTTTGCTCCCACCTCCTTTTCTCAGGCGTACTCGCATGGAGATAAGCATTTGAACTTGAGATGGAACCATTTCCCTAGAGATAAATTGTAAATTTGATTACCTTAGCATTCCTCTGCGATTTGAATAGTATTGACACGAGATAGAGGAGAATACGTGAATTATATAATGCAAGATATGAATTTCCGTTTCAATAAATGTTGAATTTGAGTAGAATTGTTGACTAGCACGAGACTGACAAATGGTTAGCTGGTGATATTAAATCCTATTTGGTAGTTTGAAGTACCCGAATACATGTATATGATGTATAATGATTTATCTCTCTTTCGAGGGGCATTACGTAGCATGGCAGTTACTCGGCGGAGTTGGCTTTTTCTGTTCTCTAATATTTCCAGTATATTTACGTTCTTCAGATCCTCGCTAAGCGAATATGTGAGCCACTTACGGCGTGAGTGATTCAGAGACGCCGAAAAACGATGCCCATAAGTTTTTGCCGCCTGCAGGCCTCTTCTTCGTGGTGATCATGATCATATATAGGGATTTCCCACTGGAAGAAAAAACATATGTCCAATGGAATCACCAAGCAATCGAATTTGATCCGACCCCATTGTTTTTACCAGACAAATTGACATCAGCCATGGCTCAAATAACCAATCTATTTTCCAATGGCTTATCTATCAGAACGTCAATTCCGTAATCCCCGATAGTTAGGGTTTTTTTCATCGTATGCCCATCTTATTGCCAATGACATCTCGGTAGCATGGTTAGTTCCTCCTGAATATTCCTTTTCTCCTTCTCCTTCGCAAAGGCAAATGATTGACAAGCAAAGGTCTCGAGAAGCGAGGCCTCGTTGTTTTGACGGTGTCTCATTTCTCTTTCCAGTGCGGATGACCACACAGATGGCTACATGGCAGCGCTAGCGATGGTAAACAACCAAGGACGTGTCTTCTGGCCACCTATTGTCAAACTCAGAAGCACATGTAGTATAGACATCACGTACTTCCCCTTCGACGACCAGATCTGTCTGCTTAAATTCGGTTCCTGGGCTTACGATGGAACCCAAGTGGACGTGTTCAACAGATCGAATGGTGTGGACCTGAAAAATTACGTCAGTAACGGCGAATGGGAACTCATTGATGTAAAAGTAGTCCGCAACTACGTCATTTATTCCTGTTGTCCTGAACCTTACCCAGATATTACGTTCACTTTACACATGCGCAGACGGACGCTTTATTATACTTATAATGTTATAGTACCCTGTATTATGCTGTCAGCGTTGACACTGCTTGGATTCTGGATGCCACCTGATAGCGGTGAAAAAGTGACATTGGGGTTGACTGTACTCCTGGCTTTCTCTGTCTTCATGTTGCTCATTGCCGAGAGTATGCCGGCCACGTCTTTCTATGTCCCCTTGATTGGTAAGTTGATTAAGATGCTTTTTTTACAGCCCGTCGTTCCATTGAGGGATTAATAGGCAGTATAGATTGGGTGATTAAGGATAACACTGAAGATCGAGTCACTGGGCTAATTATCTGTTATTGACGCCCAACCGTCCTCTCACTCACGTTTACAACAACGAGAAAGCGCTCATCGAGCGAATGCTGGGGAAGATGTTGTCGAGCTGCAAAGACAGGCGTTGATTTACTACTGAAGGGTCGAGTTGTATTTGCCACATCGCCTCGATCCACTGTCCGTAGACTGGAAACCTGAAACCTACGACACATGGAGATAATCAGAATACCGTGCTCCTAGAGGGCGTAGGGTGCAGTTCAATCTCATCAGAGTCTTTCAAATACCCTGGTCTCATCAAGGTCGCGGTGATTCTTCAGTAGCCAAGAATTAGATATTTCCTCGTAAGAAGGCTGATCGTGCTGTCGTTTATTGGAAACATGATATCATATTAACGGGGAAGGATGGGTTGCCTGTCGAAAATCATCGTGCACTCAAAACGTATTTACTTGTTGTTGTTTCAGGTGTATACTTAACGGTTGTGATGTTCATGACGTCACTCTCAGTCATGCTGGCGGTGATTATCTCCAACCTTCACCACCAGGGTGAGACGAAAGATAACGAAGTTCCAAACTGGCTGCGAGGTGTCGCTGCTCGTATCGGTAAATTCTTCAAAATTCCCACTAACGTACACAGCAGGTCAGAAAGGCGTTCACCATCGCCTACGTCGATGAGGACACCTCTACGGGAAAGTATGAATGGGATCAACCTGCACTACATCGGCGAAACCAGCTCCGAGTGTAACCTCATCGAGTACGAGAACGGAGAAAACACCTCAACGAAACATAAACTGCCAGGAAACGGAACCTACCAGGGTAAACATGATCCGAAAAAGAAATCGCGAAAAGTTACGGAAGGGGAGGAAATTCTCCGGCGGTTGTCAATCATTATCAAGAGACAGGAAGAACAGCGAATGTACAGTCAGAAAAACAGAGACTGGCAAGAAGTGGCCAGGCTGATTGATCGCTGTCTTTTCTATGCTTATTTCATTATTTTGCTTTCGTCGACGGTCTCTATATTACTGCTTGTGCCGCTGGGAAAGAACGTCAAGATTGAACACGACAGCAGTTAATGACGTTATACATATTGACTTCCTAGAGGTATCAATCCATAGTTCTTTCCTTAGACCAGTTTATACATACATTTATAAGCATGTAAAGTACATTCCACGTAATACTAGAGCAATTATTTAACCGGGATTCAGAAATCAGAGAAAAAACACGACTAAACCTCTAGCATTGCCTCTTGAGCTATATGAGAAGCTTCGTTAAATTGCCTGTTGGCGGCGGCGGCGGCGTGTTCGACCGCGATGATCTTCCCGATGCGTTTCTTGATACCTAAGCACCAATGAACGGGGCAAGGGGCAACCTTCAGTGATCAGGAGACCGTTGATTTGACGCGGACGGTCTTGTGGCGACCCTGACTGGTTCACCTTTTTGTCGAAGAGGCGGAAATCGGTGAATTTGGTCCAAGGGGGGGGGGGGGGGGGGGCGTGGCATTGACAGATGACATTGCGGGGCAATGCGAAATGGGCACTATTCATAGAATATTATTGTACATACTATGTATACTCAATGAAACAGATGAATATGTCGGTTATGATTGATGCTAGAACACATTTTTCTGAAAAAACAAGCTCTTTCTTTAATGCACTCTGTGATGTTTGTTGTGCTTTATTGAAAAGTATTATTTTCTTCTTTAATGTCATGTATATAGCGAGAGTATTTGATTACATCATCATCATCGCCATCACGCATCAAAATAGAAAGGTACCGTGCTGTACATATATCATCGTTATCATGCATCGTCATCGTCATGACCCTCGTCCATCGCCACGTATAACATGTATAACTGTCATCATATCATCATGATTATCACTATCTTCGTCATTATCATTATCCACCTGATATCTTCTGAAGGGACTTACAATGCATCACTTACACTGTTCCAGACTGTTCGATATATATACAATGTATATTGGTAATTTCATAACCACAGCACCATCGTCATGTGGGCCTTCCATCTTTATCACGGTATCATTGATTGTAAGCATCAGACACTACTACTGGTCAGGTGAGGTGTGCAAGAGCACATGTATTTCTGTCAATAAGGCCTGATCGATAGAATCGACGAGTGGTTATGGGTGATAACCATTGATACATGGAACATTATCCATATATCTCCAGACTGTTCAAGGGATACATTTAATCACAAACGATATCAACGATACAAACGTCTATATACTATATCCACATTTGAATGTCACGCATATTACCTTCGCGATTTTACGCCGCACTACGTCAGTGCAATCGAGGGAATGAAGGAAGGCGACGTGTGTGACATGTACTGTGAATCGGCTTAACGCTTATTTGCGGAGGAAGGCTTTTTAATAGTCTTTAATAAGACGTCATAGCATTGGAGGAGGATGGAATGATTATAACTTTTTCAACAGTCCAGCATTTTACTTTCATTTTCGTTTGGAAATAGCTCATAATCTTATTCCTGTCAACTATATATCTACTCCGATCACCCATGCCATGATTAATAAAAACCATTTCATATGGCCATTGCTATCATATGCAACCCAAGAATATACATATGAGAAACTCTAAAATAAATAACTTTGTCTTCATCAATTCTTGATGATACATATACCTTATCTACACGCCAAAGGGGCTGATCAGAGCGTTTCCAAAAGTGTCTAAGCTTACATTTTTCTTTACACCAGTTTCTAAAACTACTGCTAAAGCGCTTGAAATAAAAATTCAAATATCGATGTACATATCAATCATAAGATATATAATAATAAAAATTCTATAATTCCTTGATCGTAATGTTCAGTTAGTTTATTGGCCGGGTCTATTTGGCAAGCCGCTCGCCGAACAGGCATCTTTTTTTGTCCTGTTTGGAGAGCCGCTTGCCAAACAGCACTAAAAAGCCACCCTGTTCGGCCAGCCGGGCTTGCCAAATAGTCACTTCCTAATTTTATTTCTGCTCAAGGTATTCGTGAGTTGATTGAAAAGCACGGACGTCTTATCTCGAAGACGAGAACAACTTCAGAGTAGATTACCAGCAAACAAAGAGAAAGCAACAAATTCCTTCAGAATATTTACAGGATGCACTGTCACCCATCTGCGTTTAGCGACATCTGTGGAAACTGAAGTCACATCTTAACCAAGAGACAAGGTCACAACTCGAACTCGATCAAGCGGATGTACAACAAAAACTGTGTTGTATCACACATATCGTGTACATGTAAGTCTCCCGGTTCTACCAAGACAGATGGAGCGAGAAGCTTTTTAAAATACAAGTAAGATGATTCGCCAGCATATCTTTTACCGGTCTGCGTAATTCTAAGTAAATCATAATGAATTATGATAAACCAAGAGACAAGGTCACAACTCGACAAAACAAAGCGTTGTATGTCCCTGTTCTTTCATGAAAACACACGAACAAAAGGTTGAGGACCCAATCTTGAAGACAGTGCCGCGATCAATAGGCCAGCTCCTTTACGAATCCTTCAATAAGGATTCACCAGCACTTCCTTGTCACTTATCTGGGTCATCATACGCTACATGCTTGGTTACAAATTTTCAATTTGACCACAAGCTCCGAGACAAGGCCGCAATATGACCATGGAGACAAAGTCACAACCTCACTAAAAGACAGTAGTCGTATTGAAGAGGCACTGACGACAGGTTAGACAGGATCGAGAAAATGAAGACAGCACAACCAAGATGGAGCAACACTCCATCAGATATCAGAATAGCGGTATTCACCACACCTTGCTTGCCGTGTGGACGAGCAACCAACACACATTTCTCGAGGGGGGAAACATCAAAAGAAGATGACAACATGATATCTTAATATGACAGGTGTTTTATTTGTAAAAGAAATTACATTTCCTTTGAAAATTACCTGGACTGTCCAACTACCAAATAAAAGCCATCATTCATGAAAATTTGTTAGAGATACAGGACGTCCCAGAAAAGAGTGTATAAAAATTAATATTTTTTAGTTCAGGTGACCATCATAACACCCGATTTTTGGAATATGGGTCTGCCTGTAGCAACTCTTACGTACTTTCTTTTCTGGAACAACTGCCTGGGTAAAAGAATACAATTTTTAAATGCAGACACAAGGTAGAAAAAGACGAACAGTGGAACCTCTCTCAGCCGACATCTTCGATATTGGCAGAACACACTCTCTAAAAGGCCACCATTTCGTTCCCGAATTGGTAAATTCTCTTCAATCTGACTTCTGTTCTCCGGAGGTCTCTATAAAGAGAGCATTTACAGCCCCAAGGGTGTATTTCAGATAGGTTCTACTGTACATGTACCTTTGATATGAAAGCAGGAACCACAGCCAGCCACAGGTATATCAAAATCTAAAGCCAATGGTCAAATGTCCACTTTGCAACACAAGCACATTAAATGGAAGAAGAAAAAAATGGTCTGAAGAATACCAAGTTTGGCATTGTCATTGATGAGATGACGTAATAAACATTTTAATAAACTCTAAACGCTACAGGGTCTGTTCGGGGATGGGATTTGGGGACTCACCACCACATGACCGTTGACAATGAATCAACACGACAATTGTGACCTCAACAAAGTTTGCAGCGATCGTCATCGTCTGCCAGAAGTACTAATACAAAGAAGTGAAAATGATTTTGATGATAGGCAGATATAAGATTGTAATGAAGTTGTGAATATCACAGATTACTTTAAACCCATTAGATCTCATATCGCCAGAGGAGAAAGGTTTAAACTCCCAATTTTCACAAGATACTCCTATTAACAGATTAAAAAGCTTTCTGGGCTCCATCTGACTGTTCCATAGTTCATCTGTTGGGATATCACCTGTGTTTCCCAGATCCCTTAAAAGTAGAAACAGAAAATTACTCAGAAATTAAGTAAAATGTTATAGAAATCGAATTCGACAAATATTTACTAAATTCTATACATGTCAAGCATCACACATAAAAATAGACTAGTCTACCTCATCTTCATTTAAGTTTTGACAAAGTAACACTAAACTACTTGCATGGTCAATCATGCTGACGAACCTGACCATTTGAACACGTTGATGAGCCACGACACGCTCCAGTTCGATATCGGAACTGGCAGAGTGTATTTCCAACAGTCATTCAAAAAGCCTACTTACATGTTGCTTGCCTTTACTTGCACTACTTTCTGGTTTTTCATGTTTATCATGGAGCTTCTCATATTTCTCCAACTCGTGCTTTAATGCATGGACTTTGGATCTCTCCCTCTCAAGTTCAGCCATTAAATCTATAACCTGAAATGATAGGACATTGTTGTATGTTCATGTACATGTACATGTACATGCAAGGAAGACCCCCCCCGTCTCAAATTCTGGCAACATAACTACCTGTTCTGTGAGTTCATCTTTGACTTGAGTCAGCTGTTCAACAGTCATCAAAACTTCTGCTTTGTCTCTCACTGCAATGAAAGAAACACAGACATTTTCAATCTGGTTTTTGGTGGTCCTCATCTTCAATCCTCCCCTTGTCAGTTCTCAGCTGGGTAGCATAAAGTCCACTGACTGACTGTCACTTGAAGGTGTTCATGTACATTGTCACAGGCAGACTCAGTAATACACGAGTCAGCACTTAAGAGATAACTTATTTACTCACTTTCTCCCTGTGCTAGGATATGGCATAATTGCTTATTCCTCTTCTTCACCTCTTTCAATTCTTCATCCATATTTTTCATTGTCGCTCTCAGCATCACTAGCTCCTAATCCTTTTTGCTGATCTCTTTTTCGTAGTGCACTGCCCTTGCATTTTCAGCTATGTATTGCTGGGAAGGCAACAAATGAGAAATCTGATCATTCAAATCCTTGCACCTAATACTCTACTGAAGTGTAAGGTTGCTGCAGTCAGACTTTTCTTAAGGATTCAGCTGTTAAAAGCTGTTTGCTACATGTATCAGAGTCTATCAGACTTGAATTTGTTGGGAACAAGTCCAGATTTTTTTCAATTTCAATTATCTCAATTTTCTAAGATACAGATTTATATTTAGCTCCCTCAACTCTGACCCTTCTGTTGCCAACAGCAAATCTGTCGCTCCCTGACTTTTGTAGGTGAAAAATGAGCAATATAAAAGACAACAATAAGACTTCTACTGACCTTCGTATACTCAGCCTGTATTTTTTCTTTTAAGATTATTTTTGAAGCATCAGAGTCAACGGTGTTAAAGAATTTTGTATCACCATCCTCAGCAGCAATTCGTGTTTTTGGTTCTTCAAAACCTGAAAGAAAAACAATCAAATGTTAGACATCCATCAAGACAAACCCCCAATCTAACCAGATTCAGGACAATCACATAAAATGTTTTTCACAAGATGCATGATAAAGAAGATGGGAGTCATTCACAACTGTTCCTTTTGCAGACCCAGATTTGACTGACAACAAACAACACATTTTTCAATACACCTGGTCATAGTGAAAGAAAAATTGGAATTTACCGATTCAAAGCATGCTGAACCGAACTAACAGAACTGAAGACATTCTGTTTATACCTTGAGACCTTGATTTTCCCACTTCTTCTGATTTCGATTCTTCATGAAGTTTAAATTCCTCAAGACTCATTGTCGCTGGCTTATCTTTTTGCTTCTTTTTTTTCCTGTCTCCACGAGAGTGGGGTCCACTGTCTACATCGTTTCCTGTTTTGGAACTCTCCAATTTTTCCTTTTCAAACTCCAGTTTGCTCTGAAGTAGGGCTTCCTGCAGATCTTTTTCATACGTCTCGCTGGTGAACTATAATGTTAGATAATAAGTATGGTTGTAACTAAAGCCCAAATGTTTGCATAAGCCACTCAACTTGTTAACGAATAAACAAAACTGGTATCCTCAACATCAAGCCATTTAGATGACAACATTATCAGCTTATAACTCATCAATACTTCTTACTCGGCTGAGATGGATACCAGTAGCTGACTGATAGTCATAAGCATCTTGTGCGAGGGGGACAGCCGCAAAATTAGAAGCAATCATCATACCTCACTATCCGTCTTCTTCCATAGTTCCCACTGTTCAGCAGTTGGCGGCCCATGTTGGTTTTGTTGTTGGTTGCTTTTTGCTGATTTGGGTTTGTTGCCACCAAATGCAAGATTTCGAAGCTGGAAAATTGATATAAAAATTCATTCGAAGAGTCAAGAGAACGTCCTCCTATGTTGCACTGAATTCCAGAACTGCAGTTATTTTACAGCGACATATCCACGTGATGTCAAGCCTATCGCAGTAAATACATGTATATGTGTGTATGTATGAAAGTTTGAAACCACTCTAGGCCTATATCCACCGACTGGGTTTTCAAAAGGGCCGTTTCAAATGAAAATCATGAAATGGCCGAAATTTTTTTTCATATTCCTTTGTCTGATATGTGCCTATATTCAGGTTTGTTTTGGCTTTGACATGTTTAAAGAGCAACCTCAAACTGGTGCGAGGATCTAATTTGGAAATGTCAGTATGTTTAAAACAGGCATGCATGCACTGTGCGGCGTACACACGAATGTAGGCCTATGACCGAGCCCGAATCGGCGAATGCACTCATTGTGATGGATGGATGGACAACCTCTGCATTTTCCGACTGGCTTCCCTCGCCCTTTCGCTTCTTTTTCTTCTTTTTTGAAGCCCCAGCTTGCTGGTTTCCTTTGCCATATTCTTTCTCATTAGGCTGGCAGCTTGTAGCATTGTCATCATCCTCATCATCTTCGATTTTTAGCAAAGCAAATCGAGAAGGTTTTGCATGCACCGGCAATGCTTTGGCTGCCATTTTGTTTTTTCTGTAGCTATAGACATCAAACTAATTCCTTAGCGGCCGTGGCTGTAACTGTTCAAACCGGGGTTCACCAAGTCGAAGCAGCCTGCCGTAGGCCAATAATTGATTCCATCATACACAAATTTCATGTGTCATCGTGAGAAACTCTTTGGTCGCATGGCCTAGTGGTTTACACTGCTGGCCACCACACAATAGGGACCGGGTTCGATCCCGGGAAGAACCCATGATCGTGTGTCTGGATGAACCGGCGTGGCTTTCAAGGAACTAAAATTCCTGGCTCTTCACAGTCCTTCGAATGAGACTCAAAACCGAGGTTCCTTGTATCTGGTGTCTATGCCAGGGCAAGCTAAGACCCCACCCAGAAGTATTAGGGTAGCAGGAAGGGTTGGGCGTTTGTGGTTTCTGAGTCTGAGGGGGTTGGTGTCTGTTGACTGTGCTTTAAGAGAGACTAGGCATGGTGCCAGTCTCTCTTAAAGCACAGTCAACAGGCATTTGGTCTCAGTATTTGGGTTTTGATTGCCATGACTGTACCCCTGTAAAAGTCAGAGGAGGAGAAGTTTGGAATGATGAAAGCATTGAAGAAGAAGAAATGTTATTATATATTGAGGAAAGCAAAATTTATTATGAGACTAGAAGGCAGTGTCCTGACTTGATTATTTTGAAAATGGCAGTCTGAACACATTAAAAGGTGGAACATGGCATTTTATCGACTTTGAAGTGTTCCGCAGTTAAAGGGAGACTATAGGCAGCAGCTAGGTAGGCAAGATAAAGTCATACAAATTTGCCAATAGGGGTCAGTCATATCTCTAGGCATGGCGCCAGTCTCTCTTAAAGCACAGTCAACAGGCATTTGGTCTTAGTATTTGGGTACAGAATCAAGGCAGCTCAGAGAGCAATGATTGAACGATGCTGTGGACAAGTCCAAGGATACTGCATCAGTCACGACCAACTTCTCATCAGAAAGCGTCACCACCAGCATATTCAATGTTCAGTTCCAACCTGTACCAGTCCAATGCACGCCTGTCATGGTCAGCAGTGGTCAGCTTAGCGCGATATGGAACATTCTTCCGAAACTCAAGCGAGGGAAGTCTGCTCATTAGCCTATCTCGCGCACTGCTCCTTCTTGTCAAACATCGTAGTGAAATCGTGGTACAGTGGGGCGTCCTCGAGGATTGCAGCTGGTCAGACAGACGTGAGGTGGAATGTGGGCGGCTGCACTTCTTCGTTGATGTGCGATGGCAGATAGCACAGTTGTTGTGTTGCATGACAGCTGAAAGTGAATGTGATATCATAGAACTGAGGCGTTTGCAATGAGACTATAGGTGAAGTAGAAGCAAGGAGTGAAATGGGCCATCTTCCAGTGACTAATATACAGAGTAAGGGCACTGGGTGTTGTTAGATTCAGCATTGAATGTATTCCTCGTACAAGCGTGAATAGTGTGGACATACAGTGAGAGGTGAGAGACCCCTATTGACTACTTCTTGTAACTTTATCTTGGATATTATATTAGTATTGAACTTCTAGCCATGGATTATGAAGAAATTGAAGTTGTAGGCATGGAATATGAAAAATTATTCAACGTTGAAAGACATTATTCCATGAGGCTTTGCCGTGATCGCAAAGGACGCGACGCGATTGGTTCACATGCTAATGAGGTATGATAATGATAATTACCTCTATAATGCTACTTGGATAGCGACTGTGTCGTTGATTGCAACAGTGGTCTATGTCAATGTGTGCCTGTAATGTCAATGAAGTATGATGAGGTGATGACGATAGTGCAATTGACTAGGTGGCGCATTTTAGAATCAGCAGTGAGCACTGTGTGTAACATGGTGGAGGCAGCGGAGATAATAACTGTGTCGAAAGTATTGTTATAGGGCCTTCCCTAGGCCCATGGGGTTAAATTTACAATCCACGATTGAAAAGATGTAGTTTGATCGCATTCAACTATAAATCCATTGAACAGTTGTGTTCCTTGGCTTTAGTCAACCGATGACCTTTTGTTGGGCCATGATCGGGGATTGTAAACTGTAAATGTATTATGGACTGGGAGACGGGGGAAACACAAGTGAAATAGACCAAAACAAGTGATTTTGGGGCTTTGGTTTAGACGCATGCCCCACATGCGCCATGCGGGATTATGCGGGATTATACGGTTCATGTGAACTTGTTGACATCTACATGATCTAGTGCCGTTATTGGTCATGGTACATGGTAGGCCTAATCATCATGGCAATATGTTTCAGGAAAAGCTCGGAGTAAAATGAACTGCCGATGAATAATGATGTTGTTCATGTTTACCATGTTTACTATACATAGCCATAGGGTATGCACTGGCCAGTGCACTTTCTGCACGTCGTCATGGTCATGTTACATACGTGATACCTTGCATATTTTGTTTTTTGAATGCGCATGCTTTTTGGGCAAAATCACTTGTACCAACACTAATGAATAATGTCTTCTTATCCCTATGACTCCATACACAGTGAGGGCATTGTCCCATTCTCATCAAATGGTAACTTATTGTACCGTATTAGGGTGGAAGTTGGGGAGCAG
Organism: Lineus longissimus; assembly: GCF_910592395.1. Taxonomy (NCBI): domain Eukaryota; kingdom Metazoa; phylum Nemertea; class Pilidiophora; order Heteronemertea; family Lineidae; genus Lineus; species Lineus longissimus. The sequence continues at coordinate 24,677,393 of NC_088309.1, read as the reverse complement.
ATACCTACCGCTGCACGCCTGTCATAATCAGCAGTGATGAGCTTAGCGCGATATGGAACATTCTTCAGAAACTCAAGCGAGGGAAGTCTGCTCATTAGCATATCTCGCGCACTGCTCCTTATTGTCAAACATCGTAGTGAAATCGTAATGGAAAACGTCTGGCTTTGCGCCAGACGTTGAGACTAATAAGTGAAGAACTAGTAGGTAAAGAACTTCTACTTGCGCGAGACTGCTCTGATAAAATTATCATTGCAGAGACTACGGTGACGTACACATATATTTTTTACAATCAAAAATGCCCTCAAAAGACGACATGGAATGATTATTTTATTGATATTTCCTACTATATACCTTCCAATTATCACTTTATACAAATAGATCGGCGTTAGGTCGCATGCTTTTCTTTCCTGGTGACACTATAAAGCAAAATAGTTGCAACCCCGTAAATGCGCTATAAGTCCAATAATAAGTGACGGTGACCCGTTATAAATGTTTCGCCAGCTTCGCTTTTTTGCCGCTACGCGGCGCGTTGGGCCCTTGCGTCAAGTGAGAAACATGAGTAGCTTGCGTGGACTCTATCTCTCTCGCCAAACTCGGACCACTAGGGCCAATAAACCCAATTGGCGCCTAACCGTAGTGGCACGCAGGATACACTCATCCCGCCTTGGAGGAGGATTACTCCTAGGAGAATGACCCCTCCAAGTGCAGAGCGAACGCTGAAGAAGAAGAAGAAGAAGAAGAAGGTCGCAGTTTCAACTAGTTAGGCCTCAGGCCTAGTTTGGAGCATGGATTAGACAGTCTAGGGCCTACTCTGAAACGAAAAATGATAGCCTAAATCCATGAAACGTAGTCTCCAATGCGCCTCCGTACTGTTACTGTCTTAGAGTGATGATGGTGAGAACGTTGCAAGCGAAGATGGTGAGAAATGGATGGATGGTCTCAAGAGCCATCTGAAAGCCAGTGGGGATCGCCTCCTCATAAAACGATAGATCCCTGAGAAATAGAAAACAAAAATTATATGTCCATCACAATACTTCTGTGATACTTAATGTTACCGTGCCCACGGATTAGGTCTATGCACAAAAAAATACGGAATATCTTTTACCTGCTCCGTACTGACAATCTACGGATGCTGCTGTTTCTTAATATAGCCTACACTGATTAATATTTCCGAGCCAAAATAAGGTTTCGTTTGCTAGTTTGTGATCATCAGCAGACTATCATCCGAATTAATTTTTTTAGGTTTGTGCATTTGTGAATTTGTGATGCATAGATGGATAAACAACTTCCGCATTTTCCAACCATAGCTTCCCTCGCCCCGTCGCTTCTTTTTTGAAGTTCCAGATTGCTTGGTTTCGGCCATCTTGTTTCCCATTTGGCTGAACTTCACTATAAATGAACATTTCGATAAAGCACACTTGGCAATTAAGGCTAACGAGGACAAAATATATTCAAGCCATATCATAAAACCCTAGCTTACGATGACTGCAGCAGGATGGTTAGGAAAGATTGCTCACGAACTATAGCTGAAAGATTTGAACGAAACAAACATCGATAAAGAAAAATCGATACATTTCTCTTGAAACCAGAAATTGCGAATATCATTGGCGATAACTTTGACAAATTGTCTATCTATTCTTTCATGATGGAATGAATCTTAAGAAAGTTGAGGCCAACTAATGATGGTTGCATGTCAAACGTTTTATATCTAAGCGAAGTTGAGAATGATAAGAACTGATATCATGTTTTGTTGTATCTTGTTTTTTAGAAAGATTATTTTCTTGTGGCTATGTGTAACCGACGAGGTTTTAATAGAAGTGTGCTGTATGCAATCAACATGGAACCTTCCCTTTGCTTTGAAATTTGATTTAAGGTGTTGGATCGGCGACATGTCTAGCGTGATAACGAAAACGAAATTGATTCAACCCCGTATCTATCACAGGAGTTTGGAACAAATACCAACTTGCTGCAGATTTGAAAAGGCAGAATGGTCGAGTTAGTTTAATATCGCTTTCTAGCTGTCAGAAATCATTCACGAATTTTTCGCGGACATGGATGATAGGGGACTGAGCGCGCGACAGCTTGGAATAATTACAGTTGACAATCAGTCAGCGATGAGTATAAAACAATAGCGGATTTGGTCCAAAGTTGCAGTCTTCCAGACTCTCTGTTGTTTAACGAGCAATTTCCGTATTCAACGCCGCATTCGCCTGCAACTCTAGTGATGGTAAGTAAAATCAAATTTGTAATTTGCTTTGGGGATTGATACCGAAATGGAGATATTGGTTATCTCACGAAACTTCACGAGGGTTTGGCCGAAACGCAGTGACCGCTACTCAGCGATACAGGTGAGGGACCGTTACCGACATAGAGTCTAAAATGCTTCAAACTTGACGTTTGGCTGTGAGCCAAACACTTTATTTCCTTCAATCGGCAATCGGATGAGTTATTGTTCATCGCGCACTGGTTTTGAATTTTACACTCAGCCAGGCGCTTATCGTTGCGACAGCACAAAACCAAAAGCTGCGACCAAAACGAGGGGTAATGCATTTGTCGTACACGTTACAACCAGCTACACAAGGACGACAAAGGCATTTAGACTGGTGGGTTTTTATTTCATCTCTTTGCAGATGCCTCGTTACATGTTGGCAATCCTCTTGATCGGGGCATTGGTGTCCGCGATGGTCATAGACATGGTTGAGGCTAAAAGTAAGTGAGCAGATTGTGGGGAGGTTGCGCGTTACATGGTACGGCTCCCACTTTGACTTCAACTTTGAGCGTGAATCACAATAAATCGATTTCGATGAAGGGAAGAACATTTCCATATTGATAACTACTGTTATAATGTACAATAGGACTTTGAAATTATAAATCAAACCTGTGCATAAGAGGAAATCGAGTCATTGGCGGCGAATATAACTTTTTGGGAGAAATTGCTGAATATCCTTTCTTTACACATCGAAGAGCTTGTTTTGACATTTTGGTTAATTTTCCGCCGCGTTGCTTTGCTTTGCACGTTTAGTGTGGAGATTAGGGTCGTAGATAGAAGGGGTAAAGGAAGCGAATGCTCCTCAAACATGTTTTTCATGCCGATTGTGGCCGACTTTCAAACCTATTAAAAAAGCATATGCATTGCAATTACAGAGCAGTGTGAGTGTGATATATGTAAGGAAAAAGCGCCGCGTAACTGCAAAAGATATTGCGAGAGGAACTGCGAAGAGCAAGGTAAGCTAACATGCGTATTATGAACCATTTTTTATTCTTTTAATTCACACATTTTACTTGCTTGTTGGTTTCGATCCAAACAGTTTCGACCTTGGTCGATCAGTCTGTAAATCGGGGTTGTGGTATATGGTACCATACATCCTGCGAGAGGGAGCCAATTTCAGCCGGAGATCTGTCATGTCTGTCGTCGGCTCCCGAAAATGGAAGAAATAAAGGTTCAGTTTTATTGTCTTAAAAAGCAAGAGGAATGAGACAAGGTCTCGGAATGAAGCCAAACAGCCTGGACCGAACAGAATATCACAGGAACATCGGGCAAAGGCTTTGGCTTGCATTAGTGCCTCCCACACTCATTTTTGGGGTAATTATTCGCAAATAAAGCTCAATCCAACAAAGCGTTGCTTATCAAGCTATATGATCATGCCAATTATGTTACGTTTTTATGCCCGAGTGTCTAAATGTCTAACTTTTAACTGTTTGCAGTTCAGGAGGCCAGAAATAGTGGGCTTTGGCCTTTCTAGCACGGCTAAACGACTTTGGATGACTTAGACACGGCACGAAACTACAGTATAACACCGATGAAGACGACAACGAAGAACTCTTTCCAATCTACATGTAGATGAATAATAAGGCCATTGAACATGATTAATAAGCACCACGTGTTAGTTAGTGTTTGTTGAATGTTGCCGACAGTTGTAATCATCCTGATCTCCTAAGAGGTAACACAAAAAAATGGTTTTGGAAAGAGGCAATTATATCAATCAATGACTTTCCAATCTTCGGCCACAGGTACATGAAGCTGAGATTAACTTTTTTTCAAGTTTGTGTGATCTCATTAAGTATGAAGTATTTGTTGAGGAGCGTACACCAATTTCAGTCTGATAAAATACTATCTCGGATTTAAAAAAAACAAATTTCAACATGTCGCCGCTAAAACTGTGTATTGACTTATCTGCAATTAATTCAACTATACAACAGTACACTGCGCCTGTCAGTTTAGCCCTCAGCTAGCTAATCCTACTTTGTATTAATTTGCCTACAGTCAGGCTTTTTCCCGTTATTAAGGCCTACGTGTCGGAACGTGAAAGGGGCTCTGAAAATGTAAATATTCGCCAACGTATACTTGTAGAGCTGAATGCAGAGGGGGGAAAAGTTGTCACACCTCTTTACAATTGTTCTCAAAATGTTGATATCCGGACATTTGACCTACTTGATGGTGACATCTGTGTTGTTGCTTTTACCCCTTGCTGAGAGCAACTTAAACAAAGAGGTGATAGAAACGCACACGTTCGATTTGGTACCAAATGGCGAGTATCGGACATTTTCAAAAGGAATTTTACCAGAAGTCGTGCAACCTGGCGAAGATGTAAGTATACAATGTTCTCCATACATATCCTGTTATTTTCTCTGGTTATTGATGGCGGGACTATTTACGTCGCCACTCATATGCCAATAGATGAAGTGCGCACTTTTTTATGGCTGAACGCACATTCGGTCTGTCGTGAAGAGCCGGAAGCCGGTGTGACCTCTTGGACCTCTTGGACCTCTCTGTTATCAGGGTACATTTGTACATGCCGTAGTGAAGATATTGTGTACTGGTTGGAGTATACGTGGGACAAAGGATTAAAGGAAAAATGCCTTCATTAAGATAGCTTTCTTGTCTGCGAACTGAAGAGATTGGAGTACGTATTGAATTGAAAATGATGGCTGGTGCAGGAAGTTGTAAGACATATATGGCGAATGCTGGATCTGAGTTTGTCTCGTCTTTTTGCAGGGAGAGTTGGAGTGTTCCTTCACTTATCGACCTGTCCAGGTCAACGACACAGGAGCTGACACAAAAGAGGTTAGGCGAAATGAATGTTTATTCGTTTATACCTAATAAGCACACTGGTTTTGTTAGTGAATGGTTATTGATGATGATTTACATTCATCATCTCAGAATTTCACTACAATTCAATTTAAATTTGAATTTATTCTGTATTGGCTTCTAAAGTGGTGAAAAATCAGGCTTTGCAGTGGTAAATAGAGAGTAGTCAATGCTTTTATTATTAACTTCATGTGTATATTTACATTTGGCCTTTCTGTACAAAACTTAAAAGGTATTCATGTTATCGATCAAGAGTTCGACTGTTTTTCTCAACTCTAAAAACCTGAGAGAGCTCCATGAACTGCCCGGCCCGATCTCATCCCATGAAAATGCCTAGGATTCATCAGCGGAGCAGTATAGTTCATTGCTATACCTCGGTTTTACTCTTCTTTATAGTCTTGGAGCATGACGCTGGTACACGCAGCAGATTCTGGCTATTTTGAATGCACAGTCCAGGTCGAAGACGGTCAGACATCAAAAGTGAAACTCGACTTCTTCCGGATATTCGTTAGAGGGAAGAAAATCTCAAAGACTACTGCTTTGGTGAGTAAGCTCTATTTTGTTTTTGTATCCGTATTATCAAAGCAATGTTTTGTACATGTATGTCTGCCGGTTGGAATTTGCAAAAATACTTGATCCAACACCTAATGGTTAGTCCCCGGCTTTTTGTCGGTTCATGATGTGTAAAATACCAACTTGTCGCTCTTACAAGTGTAAGTAGATGGAGAATGCGAGCATATACATGCACTCGAGCCATAGCTGCTGTTGCCTTAGCATTTTGGCTTTGAAAAAAAGATATTCATCCAAACAAATAAATCACCCGGATTAAAATAACTCCACATACAAATGACTTTCAAATATGCTTCATTTTTAACTTAGAGGACCAACGAAGAACCTCTTGCACCACACCAGTATCGAGAATACCACAAACGGAGCTTTGGTAGGTAGGACGTTGGCATTAGAGAAATAGCGCATGCGCATTGCATTGGCGTGAATCGCTTAGTGACATTAAGGGGAGCTTTTGCAGAGATTTCGAAAGAGTGCCTGAACAAGCTTTGAAACCTGGAAAACTTTTTCCATGTACATTACTCGCTGTGACGCAACAGTACATATCGAGGATTCTTGACATTTGCCTGCACGTGTACATCTGGTGAAAAAAGTGCATATCGAATCAGGCTTCGCCTTAGATTGTGAATTCATTTTGTAGTTGGCAAATACCGTTGTTTGCACTATCTATTCACAAAGCTTTTTCACAATAGCAGTTACAAAAGTATGTAACACCATAATTGACTAACAGTAACCCCTTCCCTTTCAGTATTGAGTGACACCAGCCGTTTCCATGGACAATTATCTTTCCTCAGTGTAGAGTGCGGAGAAGGACGAACCTTCGTGCCGAGGACAGAACTTTAGTTTTGTTAGTCACAATTAACGGGAGTTCAGTCGGATGACAACTGAAACTTCGTCAACCTGCAGAAGCAGCGAACAACCATCGAATATTATAAAGACTATAAATATTCTAAAAAATATTGATCAGAATATTCGCAATACGCAGAGGAGCATCTATTTCTTCTTGGAGAACTTTGCATCGATAGAATTTTCCCTTTGTTTAAATAATCTTTTTTGCAAATATTGTTGTTAACCAGTTTAATGAAGCATAATCTTATTTCATGAATGTATATGCATTGCAGTATTAAATACCAACGTTAGTGAAATACTAGTTCTAGTGTTTTATTCAGTGTGTTCCTAGAACAGTTATGCATGTGTGCATCAGACGCTGGATTTGTGGTTATTTTTCATTTCATTTACTGTAAAGATTGTGCTATGGTAATCGATGTGAGCACCTACCATTCACAAAAATGAATATTAAGTAATTCATCCCCGTGGCACAATATGAACTTTGTTCGTACAAATGTCTAAAAGACGCCAGCTTGAAATAAATGTCCGACATAGGAGACCGGAGTTATCACGTCTTGAAAATTGAATAAACGATTTAATACCGCGCGAGTCGCGGAATAGTAAACGTTCAAGTTTTCAGGTCATATCATGCTGTTATAATTTCACACGTCCCAACGTTTGATGAGAATTATACCCGCGGAATTATAACTAGGCCCTTAAGCCATAATCAAAATCCGTGGCCCTATATCCAGTAAGCTCATTAGCTCACAGGCATGTATTTTCGAAACCCTCAACCAAATTTCAAAAAGTCAACAAAACCATCTGACCACGTACAGTACTGGGGATTAGGAAAACCCTTGCTGCGTTGTAGACCCTCTTATCCCCTTTCAAAATAAAACATTTAGGGCCACGTCATTATTTAGCGAGTGCTAGGCCCTTCTTGAGCATTTACACTCATTCCTAGGTGCTTCAGAGAACTGTACAATATGGCCGTTTTATGGTGTCTGTTGGTTCCGATTTTTCTCTGCTTCATCACCAACATTGACGCAATCTTTGATGACGAGCCACACAGCAACCGATCGGAAGTGTTTTACATCAGCGATAATGGAAGGTTTGGAAAGGTTACAAAACAGGTAGAAGGGGTAAGTGAAAATATTGTGTTAATTCATTTCACATTCGCAATTTTCATTATGGAGGAATCTTAGACTTTCAGTCAGGTGTCTGTCATAGCCAATCTGAACCCCGGTACTCAGTTATGGCAATGCCTTCTGCGCCGAACGCGAATAGTACAAGTATTCTGATTGGCAAATACCGAAGTCCCAACTTATCATAAAGTGGCAAATGGCGATCAAAAGAGAAAATACCCTTTTTCAACATTGGCCTCGTTCCATTGAATTACCACTTGAAAGTTCTCCAGTTGACTGTTTTCTGGTGTTTGTAATGGCGTTTCTGATCTTTTTCTACTGATTGTTTGTTTATATTTACGCTCGTTAACAAAATAGCACCTTCTGCGTTGAACTACATGTAGCTGTATAAGTATATCATACCACGTAGAACCATAATATAAGAAACAATGACCGTTATAATACATCGAGTCTGTGTCCAAAATGTAAATATGGTGGTGTTTATGTATCCCGTGATAAGTTCATTTAGGAAAAAAATTTATTCTTTTTTTCACAGATAGAACACTTGGACTGCACATTCTCTTGGTTGGCTAATCATCAGTACAAAAACGAATTTGACACGAGCGAGGTAAGCTACATGTAGGATACATTGAATATAAATTATCTAATGCATGAACTGATACAAAAAACTGACCAACCTGCAAGTTTGAAGATGTGATTTTGAGCCTGATATTGATAGCAATCGATGGCCAAAGAGCGTTGTGGAGAACTTATCAAGCGACATTTTTTCCGTTCGTCAAGTAACTCATCGCTACAACCTTAAACACTACATGACCTTCTAAATCCATTGCGGAAGCCATTTATAGAGAAGAAAAGTCAGCTACATTACCATCTACCCTTTCTTTTCAGACTTGGATCATGCGAATGACTTATACACACGACTTTCAACATCTCCACTGCGAGGTGGAGACCTTCGGCGATAAAGTCACATCCAAGATACCCATATTCTACTTCAGATTCCACATTACCGGATTGGCTATCAAAAAGGTGGTCGGCAGGGTAAGTTGGCGGTGAATCACTTTTAATCAAGTTGGCCAGACTGCGAGGGTCATCCACACCATCGCAACTCGTTTAGGGAGTTTTCGCAAATCCCCTGAAACGCCAACGCGAACGCCTATCTCATTGTTTGACCTCCTGATAACGAAGTCGAACAATGCGATAAGCGTCCACGTGGACATTTCGGGGGTTTTGCGATAACTCCCTATTATCGACTTGGCCAACGTTCAGCCAACATCGAATTTTGGTTCGTACGTAATACATACTACGATATTGCATGTGTGCGGAGTACTAAGTTGTACTGTAATGAACTTAAATCCTTATAAAGGCGCCAGTACCAATTTTTTCTCAATTCTCTCTGTAAGCAGTGCCCTCCGAAATCCATAACATGTAAGCAATTTCTCTTCAGCGCTCCAACCAAGGCCGCAGCGGCGAACCACTCACAGACAAGGAGTATACAATTAACGAGGAACTTAATACAGTTATGAATACGAAAAGGGGATTCTTTGGCAGACTTTCTTATCTTGCTGTCACCGCAGAGGCTGATGAGGGATATGAACATGATGAGTTGTAAATTTTTACGACGGGAGTTGACTTTTTTACAAATCGATATAATAATGTTGAGGTCCAATGACATAATGGTTCGTCAGGTTCAAAGACAGATAACACCAATGATGCAGAGGGAGAAAAAGCGGCTCTACTGCTTGCTGTTTTGGGAACCTTTCCCTATGGATCTATACCTTCTTGCAATTCTGTGAAGATATAAAAGACAGAGATTCTGCTCGTCAGACGCATTATGGGTCATATCAAGTATAAATCCATAATTGGTCATATGGATGATCATAACATAACTATGATGGAAGGTTCAGATAATTTAACATAAACTCGATTTGTGTGTACTTCTTTTCGAAATATTAAATGTTTGTTTTTAACCAGTTCTTCTGACTCAATAAACTTTCCCATCCATCAGTCTGCCTGACTGCCCAATTGTTTTCAGTGTAACCTGTTAGGAATGAAGAGCACAGTTTGTCCGTCTCCGTCTATGAGCAAGAGCAGCGAATGAGAGGTCGCCGACCAGCTACATATAGGAATGGGAATTCCAGCGCCATATTCTAGATAGCAGCACTTGCAACATCGTGATATCTTCTTAGCACAACACCCCAGTACAAAACAAAGTCAACAGTTGACAGTGCCTTGGCCGATTGGCCGCAGATAGAGAGGGGAACTCTCCATGATTAACAATAGATCCGCCCGATCTTTTGTGACTGGTGAAATTGAGGGGTGTAAAGAGTGCATTACACCTTTCTAAGATTCGCTTGAGAAAAGATTCGGGCGAGTCTATTGTGGCCCGTAAGTGGGACATTCATGTTAGTGCTAAACTAAAGACCGTCAGCGGGAATCAATTTCAGGTAGCGATGGACTCGTCCGATCTTTTGTATCCTAAACCCAAATTTTGATCTTGGTCAAGTAAATAATGGTTTAAGGCCAATGAGATTTATCAGTTAAGTGCCACTTGCAGGAGATATGATGACTTTGATTGAGGGGTTTTCATCTGTACCGATAATGGTCTGAAGTAGGCCTGTATCATTGTACAGTAAGAAAAGTACAGTGTTTTGTTATGTAGGGATAGCAAGTGCACATCAGAATGCCGTCGAAATGGATTAGTGGATTTGACTACCCATCATGACAGAGAAGATTACCAACACCCTCATAGGTTGTCAATGGCCTCTTTTTCCCGTAATATAGAACAGGTTAACCATTGTTCGCAGTGGATAAAAAGTCATACCTAGGCTTGAATCATCATTGATAAGGCAGCCTATCGTCGATGATTTGAAAAGACATCAGGTCATTCAGGTTATTTTAAGACAGTCGTCTCAGCTGTGTAACTCGACGGTCACTGAGTTTCAGGGAAGGCGTGACAATGAGTTTGTGATCATGAGTTTATACGCCAACTACAACGTTTTATCGAAAGCATACGATGAGAACAGGTCAGCCGTTGCCTCTCATCTTTACATCGGAGGCTTCCTCGCCAGACTTGGGATACCCCTGCAAGATCTGCATCTTCTAGATGCCGGCTGCGGGACAGGAAACTACGCCAAAGCTATGTTGGATGCCGGTGTCGGGAAGATGACTCTACTCGACGCCAATGAGGGCATGTTGGGCAAGGCCAAGGAGAAGCTTCAGCGCTATATCACAGATGGTCGGATTCTTGAGGTAAGACAGCATGCCCTCCCGACCATTCCGTTCCCTGATGAATCATTTGACTGCATGATGATAAATCAGGTAATCCACCACTTAGATCAAACCAAAGAGCACCCCAACATCAGGAAGGCCATGGCGGAAGCATTCCGGGTCCTGAAACCAGGCGGGGTCCTGATAGTCAACACGTCCTTCCCGCATCAGTTTGCCAAGGGATACTGGTTCTATCCTTTGGCGCCTCGCGTTGTTGACATCTTCGATACCGTACTTCCAGACCCCAAGGAGATGATTCAGATTCTTAAAGACGTCCAGTTCTCGGAACCCGAGATCGTGGTACCACTGGATACCCTGTTCTACTCGTCGATGGAGCACTATCTTCATGAGGACGGACCACTGCGCCCGGAGATGAAGAAATCCGATTCGTTTTGGGACAAAGTGACCCCCGATGAGTGGAAAGGGATAGAAGCTCGCATAAAGGAGATGAAAGAAAATGGAACCCTGAAGCAGTATATTTTTGAAAATGACAAGCAGAGACTTGAAGTGGGACAGCTTAGTTTGGTATTTGCGATGAAGTAGGATGTTATTGCTGATTTTTTGCCATGTTAACAACATTGGCTGTAATATGTTGGCTTGATTAAAAACCTACACGGGAATGAATGGCGGAGGTTGGAACTATTCAGTCTGGCCTCAGCCATTTTGTCATTTCGCCATTTCACGTCTAAATCGAAACTGAGACCAGAAGATTACCCGGGAAGGATAAATCTTTAAATCACTTACCGATGTTTTGGTACCGGAGATGAAACGTACTCGTTGCAATAAATGTCTCTCACACTATAGTTTCACCCATGGGTATTGAAAAAGGGGGAATATATGCATACAGTCGTTTAATGGGTGGTGACACAAATATTTCCGATGAAGCGACTTTGATAGGTGAAACTAAAGTGTACATAAAGCAATTTTGGTCAAGGACAGTCACGTCATTTATACATGTACGGGCTGGTATGTGGGTGTGCTAGAAATTAATTGGGTTATGAACTAAGTACGAAGTACAAAGTAGTAACAGGGGACCATCAGCAGGCCTACTGAAAAGGTCAGTGTCACATTCATAAATCGGTCCATCGGTCCAAATGCATGTTTGATAGGCCATTTCAAAGACCACAGAGAGGGACAGACATTGTGTGTGGCTAATCTAAACAGTGCTGAGAGTAATCTAAACTCTCATATATTGTATACGCGATAACATTTGTAAACTTCATCACTCTTGAAAAAGGTATCAGGCATTTTGGTCAGAAATTTCTCCCTTCCTTCTAATTTCAGATGCTTTCAAAAACAATGCAAGTTTTTTTACGCGATCCCTAAAGTGTATCAGCAATAAACGCTGGTCATGAGCAAAAGCAAGCAGCATCGTTATTTCTGAATGATGTACGGTCATGTGACGTTCTCTAAGCCCCGCCCGTCCGCCCAAGTTGTAAAAGCTCATATCAGCCTGCCATTAACGGTGACGCACGTGGAAGCAACCGATGTTCGCGAGTCCAAAGCACCGCCGCTCGCTCGCTTCTTCGGGGGCAGTTCTCTTTCGCCCATTTTACGGTTGGCCCTCGATATCGAATGAAACGCAGTCTGACAGTTAACGCGCAGGACTTGAACAAAGTTAGACGGCTATTTCAATAAAATCTATGACTGATTTAACCGAGAATTAACGGATATGTTGAAGCCTTAGGTGAAGAAATTGATCGTAAAGACGTCAGACCAAATTTGCCACTTGATCCAAAGAGTTAGTTTCTGTGTTGAATAAGACTTTGCCGGATATAAATGAAGTGCCTTTCCGGGATTCGCTGAGTCTTCCTGTTTGTCAAAGAGACAGAAGTCGAACTGATTTACATTTTCTACCAGCATATCGTTACCAAGACATCCCGTTAAGGTCGCAGCAAGGTAGGTCGTTTTGATTAAGTGCGTTTTTGACTATTTTCTTTGAGTCTGATTGTAAGGTTGTTTCTTGATAACTTGGTATTACATCGACAGTACTTTTTGTGGAAAGCACTGAGGCTAATACAATTTACTGATGGTTGCTGGTTCTAACGAGACGGGTACGTCTTTCTTTAGATCCGCGACGGAGAACCGTTACTCGTATTAGGTCTATTCCCACATCAGCGTACTGCGAGCGAGGATATTCTGACCCAAGTAACATCCCGTTTTTTCCAGTTCTCTGAACTATGAAATCTAAATTGTGTGTCTATCATTGTATTTACCTTCAAAAACGAAAACTGTCCCACCATGCAAAAATTTTAAATGGCGCTGGAAAATGACTTCCGCCGGATGGAGAAATCGGCCTATTTTTCAGTTTTGTTGAATTTGTTCTTTGATGATTCCGTAATTTCAATTGAAAACAATGTTTGGTATTTGTGTACTTTGCATTTAAAATGGTGAACATTTTATTCCCACGAAAATTGGACCCATCTTCATACCATTAACTTTCGACTCGTCGGTCTAAAATGATAATTTCCTTTCCTTTCTCGGATAATTTCCAGGGAGGTTTATTGATTCCTAATGAGTCGCCTAACATTGTCTTTCACCCTTGCACTTTGGTCGGGTGAAGGTCGATGTTCGAAGAGTGCTCTCATGATTTCTGTTCCATCACAGTTAGGCTATCATGAAAAAAAGCTTTCAAGCAAAATAAACCGACAGCAACATGTAGCCAAAACAGTCGTAAGCATGTTAGGTTTTGTATCCCCAATGATAGATAAAAGCTCGTGCGAACGCTGTGTGATTGAGGCACAATATTTCGCTAATCGCATTCTGAAGTTGCAGAAGGCGGGCAGGCTTCCCTAATTCTTGTCACCACTCAGTTACCAACTTTCAGATTAAGACTCTTTTTTGTTTCTGAGAATAGCTGGTTTCGAATATTAGATGTCAGAGTTTGATGATGAGTTGAAACGATTGATGACGCCATCGATGACTATAAAGTTGTACGCAAAAACCAATAAAACGTCATGAAACCATGATTAGATAATGCACACGCCATATGCTGGGATCACCTCATCGCGCTCAGTGCTCCCATTTCAAACTTTCATGATAATTGTCTTAGCCAGTACTTCAAAGTTCTTGATCAGTGTTGACACGTAACCGAATGTAATCATGACTATTGCGTATCGAACCAACAGCAGCGCTACTCTCCGTATAGTAAACTAGCTTCTTCCATAGTTAATGTAGTGAATGCAATTTCACTTTTGTTATACATCAAACAACGCCAGACAGTTCCGTTAATGAAAAAGGTTATTATATTGCCAATACAGGCTATTCACTTTATTTGCCGTTGTTATGGTGCCATAAATAAGATCGGAATAGCCTGTACTGTATTTTGACTTATTCAGAATCGGGCCACACTTTTTCGATTATCCAGTTCTATTTTTTGAGGTTTTACCTCTTTTCCTAAAGCAGGCTTCATCCTCATTTGTTTGAGAACCAAAGGCCTTATGAGAAAGGTGGAAGTGGAAGTCATGATTGAGGAAGGTAGTGCAGTGAATATGAAACAAGCCTGGTGAAAATGGACTATATTTTAAACCGCCAAATTTTCGCGAGCGTTTTATTACTCATATTTCGCGAATATCCTCGATTTGTGAAACTAAAAAAAACCAAAATTGTACATTTTATAACGCCACAGATGAACTTGCATTTACTTGCAATTAACCCGGTGCTACAACTACCCCATTTTACCTTTAGTTGCTCAAAGCAATTTGAATGAATCTCAGGTTTTTATAGACAAAACAAAATGGAGGTATAATTGGTATTATGTCGAAGACTGCAGTTATTTCAATTAAGACTTTATAAACAACAGTTTCCAATTTTGCAACATGTCAATAACAAATCCGACAGTGAAATTTACTGGCTATGAGTAACCTTGCCTGAATTGGTTTGAATATCAATTAAATCAGTTAAGATCACCGGTGAACTCATTAAATAACCAATCCAATCACACACAAGGCAGTAACCCACCGAGTTACCAATCAAACCCTATTATACAACAGCACTCCATGCAGCAATTATACAAAACAACTTCAGAAGTTTTGGCTTTGAATTGTCAATTACCATTTTCCTTTATGATTTATGATAGCTTTGAACTTTTCAAGTGTTATTTTTTCAATTGTTAAAGGGTTTATGCTGAGCGGAAACAAAGGTATATTGTTCATTATAAAAAAAAGCTTCAACTTGATGAGAGATGGTCCATTAAAGCTTCATATATACAGCTTCCCCGTACCCGAGTTGAATACATGTACATTTAGCTTTCACAAACAAATTCACCTTCAAAAGATGCTCCATTAGGGTGTTATTTACCACTGAATTATTCATTTCGTAATAGTATACAGGGTATACCACAAATACGTCAGAATCAATCTGCACTTCTGTAGGTCTGGTGTAAGCTACGTCCTTAGAGGTGACATTAAATCTAATTTTCTTAATTTCGAATTACGTGAGAGTACCTCCGAGGTATGGTAGCAATATTATGACCTCTATATCTTTTGTTTCCGTAAACAATAACTCGGTGACATTTGCTCACAAATCGAATTCTCTCAGATGATCCAGAACATTCCTTCGGCTTTTTGCCTGCGGAACCGACTGACAGAACCAGCTTTCCCGAAAATGTATCGCAGAACTACTGCATGAGCACATATCGATGCACGGAATAACGAAATCAATGTGTTATTTAGTTTCCAGAGATAACATGAAATCAGGCAGCAAATAAGCGAAAACACCACGACATGCCAATAGTTTTATCTTGTCATTGTGTGTTCTCATTTTGATCGTCTCATTTTTGTTGTCACACCATTATTCTACACTTTTGCTATCAAGGTGCGTTCGTATCAGCATGACACTGTGATTTTCTTTAGTCACTATCCTTAGTCGTTCGAGGACTGCATGAAATTCAAATTTCCCTCGTCAAGTGCGAGAAATTTTTTCGAAATAAATATCCGCGGTTTGACCCGCTGTGCGAATGGGCCGATGTCTTCAAAGGTCACTTTTTCTTTTAAATATTTCTACAACCAATTTTTTTATGTTAATAAAAAAATTGGCCATAATGAAATTCACCTTATCACCATTATTCCAAAAAAATTAAAAAAAATTGATTTCTGATATTCCAAAATCACTGTTGACTGGTATCGCTGCTAAGTAAAATCGATTCTCTTTGGAATAAAGCTCCATTCAGAGATAAATGATGGCTTAAATTTTATAGGAAAATTGAAATGGATTTAGAATCTGGAAGAATCCTAATGGAAGATTTACTGAATGCTTTCAAAGCATTAGAAGCCGTTGGGTGAAAATTTGCTGGCGAAAAAGTCTCTTACGCAAGTACTTAACCCATGCGGCCGCAGTTAGAAAATGGTCTCAGCAAAATGAGACATTGCTGGCACAATGGCGAGAAATGTACGCTTCATGGCATGGACTTATTTATGTAAAAAACAACAACATTATTCAGCAACTTCTGTTCAAAGCAATCTACCAAAGATAAGGTGCATTTTCTGTCAATCGGAAAGTTACTGCTCATACAACCCTCGGCAATTTCCAAAATTAGATTTCTATTGTGCAATTCCAATATACTGTTACTTTTCCGCCTGAGTCGAGCATTTTCCGAGAACAAACAAAATCACGATCGATTACGTTTTGAAAGGATTTACTTCGCAAATACCAACAATTACAAGTGAAAATGTTCAAAGTGCAACTATCGATTTAAAAAGAGGTATTGAATTTTATCTTGACACTTAAAGTTGAATTGGTCTTTTTACATCGATGTATTTGTTCTCCAGAAAGTTATTCAGTGTTAAAAAACACGGGTAAAATCCTACAAGATGCAAATCAACAACATTTAAAGAATTGTAATTTTGTTAAAAACTTGATAAAGTTTCGCCCGTGAAATTTAATTCTTATTTCAAACGCTTGCAAAAATATCGTGTGTGAATGACTTCTGACGCCACCAGCTCAATTATCGACGCACCGAGACCGTTTGATGGTCGCTCCTCATGTATATTGTCATAGAGCCAAATAGCTCACCTGTTTCGAAATGACTATCGTCACCACAGCTGCGGTTCCATAGATGAGATGTTTTCTTTCTCTATGATATTGACCGACATTCGTCTGTCTGTTGCTGTTGGGTGTCCCAGAAATCTCTTGAGGATTTAAAAAGTAAAAATATCTGTTTATAAAGTGCATCACCACTGGCGTTACATCAGCCGTGCAAACACTTACTTATTTATTCCTCCCTATAGAGACGATAAAAAATGTGTTTTTTAGGACAACAATGAAACGGAAAAAGAGGAAAAAGCACAGATTGTTGCATAATTAATGGCCGTTGATGGAGAGTTTGCGCCGTTTACGCGCCAAGAACCATTTGCCTGCCGTGTATGATTTCCCAAGACACTATAGCACCACGACTTGATAGAAATGGATTTAGCACCTTACTGATATTGTAACAAACAGGAGGGCTAGATATTTACGCTGACCGAAAAACCTCAAAAATAGCTTTCAAGGCACGAGTGTTTTCTAAAGTCCCAAAACGGTTTTTAAAGCGTTTTGACCGGCTACATCCGTCTGGTCTCGAAGTCCAAGCAGGAGGTATACATTTAAGAAGGGAATTACGCTCTGAGCATCCATTAGCTTGTTTTATAATGATTTCCCCAGACACTAGCATCACGACTGATAGAAATAGATTTTGGCACCTGACTGATGTTGTAGCAAACATTTCTCATCCTATTGTGAGGGGTCTTTTAGCTAATACGCCAGCAGGAGGCCGCACTCGAGGCATCAAACGTTTGATGACAAGACCATGAGGCTTGGGCACTTATCAGTTATAAGTTTAGGGGTGGTTTCACTCCGTTAGGTATAATCCCGGATGCATGATGTGTGACAATCAAATTACGACCTCCCGCCAAATGCAACCAGGGTGTTTTTCTACGTTGGACAGCAAGGGAACGTACCGGATTTGTACACGTACAGCCAAAGGATGAAAATTCAATACACCCAAATATTGGCTAGCGTATGCATCTTGAATTGGGAAAAATAGCGGTAGCAAATTCATACGAGATTAAGGATGTTGACGTGTCTGTGTGAAATACGATTCGTTTACTGATACATTAATCAAAGACGTATTAGGCTCCCGTGATTTATCAATATGTGATACGGATTTTTTTGACAACTCGTCGTGAGTCGCGTGAGAGTTTGTTTTCTACCAACGCTAACGCCATCGAATCACAAGCCTTACAAGCATTTCCGTTATAAAGGCATCCAAACACGAACATCGTTTTACGTAAACAATATCGCCGTTTTATAGCGTTTGTTCTATCAAAATCTTCATAATCGGTCGGATCTTCGCGCATCGTATGTCCCAGGGCGATCCCTGAGATCGGATAACCAAGAGTTGTTGGTGACTCCCAGGTATCGCCTTGAGACATTTGGTGGCAGAAGCTTTACAGTTTATGCCTGCAAATTATGGAACTCGCTGGACACTAACACCCGCAACAGCTCCACCGTCAGCGAGTTCAAAAGAAGATTAAAAACCAAACTATTTGAACAGTGTTTTTGTTGAGGGCAGCTGAGCAATTTTTCTAATTGGATTTTGCGCTAGATAAATGCTATTTGTATGTGTATCATTCAAGCTCGAGCAGGATATGAGTTTCAAGTGTCACGAATCAACAATACATGTATATAATTGCAATTGTAATTAAATCCTATGTACTAATGAGAATGCACCTGGGCGTAAATAAAGTTAATCTGCGACTAGAATTCTGTTGAGAAATGATAACAAAGCGGTTACCGAGCAGCTTGGCTGTCACGTTCTTCCCTTGGGGAGACTGCAACTGGGGATCAAACCTGGAAGAGATTTCATAATCACCATTTGCCTCGTGACCAAAGTGGCCCGCCTCAGAAGCCATACGTCAGGTTTAACTACACTGACATGACTGGAGTTGGAATATAATTAAATTTATTTCCCCGAAAGTTACGCTCAAAGTCAACTTAGATTACTGCAATTGGTTCACGGTGGGTAAAAACTTACCAAGAAAGGATATTCGGCTGGAAAAGAGCCGCAGTGTCACGGAATTCTCTAGAAGTCAGAAGTCCGTGGCAATGTGAAGTGTGTGGTGACTGAGTAGCTGAGCTGTCCAATGTACCTGATGTTTAAGTAGACGTCATAACAGAGGAGGAAGGGACCGCGGTCTTGACATCCCGTTATAAAATGGTCCAATCCCGAATCCCTACAGGCTACAGTATAGTTCTGCCAATCTCGACGCAATCTTCTCAAACTCTCGTATCTTCCTGAATCCCACTACAATATTTGTGTCTTTTCTATATTCTGTTGTCACGAAAGGATCCCCTTTCCCCTCACAAGAAATCATTGGTTGTTCGCCGGATTAGTCGATATCAAATCTATCTGTACACCTGCTCGCAGTGAATTGAATGTCACTCGCCAAGGGGAAGAGTCTTTGCATCTGAGTAATTGATTTCGTAGAGTATTTTTAAGTTTTCGGAGACGAGCTGTTCGCCCAAAAGAAAACTTTAATACCAAGTCTTTTAGAGAAGGGAACGACTGGCAGTTACCTGTACGTCTTAATGAGCAAACACATGTTACGTTACGGTAAAGGCACCAATTACTCCAGTAACCAAGTTCAATCCGATACTGTAAACCACCACTTTTGCGCCTCTTTACTTTGCAATTCGCGAAATTTCTCGAAAAATATGAAAATTCACGGATTTTTTGTCGAATTACGAGAAAGGAATTCAATCCTTTCTTTTTAAATATTTGCGCCATTTTTTTCTCTTCTTAGCGAAGTGATGCCATTTTCAAAAATGATGCGGCTTGCAGTGTATTCGTATGCGACAGTTATTATTCTTGGTTATAGATAATCTGCTAGATCGTTCCTCTCAGCAAAGGGATGAATCCCGGTTGATAATAAAAAGGCAAAACGGGACACCGAAAACGGCTGGACAAGTCCACCGGAATGACTAGCTCATCTACATACCGCAATACCGGACCAGAAAAGTAACCTCGCCGCATTCGTTACAGACACAAGTGTCACAATCAACAGAAGTCACACCAGTTTCTATCCCACTTCGAAATGGCTATTTCCTGTCCTGTTGCAAGAAAATAGATAGGACAATCGTTTAGATACCACCAGCTTCCGACGGCCGCGGTTATCCATCATGAAGCCAATTTGCAGCAGCACTTTGTCCTCGTCATCTCATCACATTGCGCAATTCCAGCAATATCGCGGAAACCAAATTCTTTCTGGCGCTATTTGTAAGATGTTATTTGTTAGCCTTCTGTTTCACCGGTACCGTTAGATGCAGAAAACAGAGCAATGAAAAAGTTGCCAGCAATTATGCGCTGGTTAAAGCAAGACAATTTCCTCAGTTCTTATAGTTTTTTTGTTGTCAGCCCAAATTGGAGCTGACCCCTTTACTTTGTTTTATGTTGACCAGGGCCGCTCGATGTTCTTTATATCACTGAACCGTGTGATTCTGGGCAAGTAATGCACTCTGAGAAAATGAGTAAATAATAGCTTTATGTATCATTCTAATACCAAAAGTGAACAAAGCCTATATTCATTTATGGTAAGACCAGCAGTGTATGATCCGTAATACACGTATATCTCCGGAGTTGCCTATCTACATGTATATCAGTCACTAGTCTTGTTCTGTTCCTCCCGTTTGTTTCTTCTAGACCGGGGTCGGCGTAGAAAAGGCGCCTCACGGAAATTGTTGAGGAGCGGCGAAATGAGTAGATTGACGGGTATACTGAGGTAGAGGCGAGAAGCTATTACGGCAAATCAGGAAACTGTGCTTTTAGTCACTATTCCGCCTCATCAGGAAGTAAATCTTGACAGCGTGAGATACAAAAACGGCCGCCATGAAGCGTGTGTTGACAAGGCTGCCTACAACAGGGTTCCACTAGAGCTCTTTGAGCCCTTCTTCCATTTGCTAATGACAAATAAGAACTAAAAAACTACCACAGACAATGATATTCTCCTTTGACATGTTGAGGCTTGTTTGAGAATGTCTTCTCTCACTGATTAAAAGTCATCTACCGCAGTTGAATGCCTTTTTTAATTCATGAGAACGCCTTTTTAGTGTGATTATTTTTTTATATACCTTATCGGGTTTAATAAATGATTGGTGTGTAGCGTTAAGAGCAATGCCAACAGCGTAAATATCCATCCTATTTTAATACCCAGAATATTCTCAGGCAATTCCATAGCACTAGCACTAGGTTCTCCGTTCATCCAATGTAACGCCAAAGAATACAATATCCACAGTCCCTTATTCAAATCTCATTATAGTTTTTTGGTCAGCCGAGGGGTCATCCGGGTCGTTTGGTGTTATTTCGAGGTTACAGTTTGGGCTAATTATTCTTTGTTATCAATTTATAATAGGCAAAAACTTTGCACCCAACCTCTGTCAGTGAAGTTTAAAGAATTTCTATTTGTAGATTATTTTTCTTCAGCGTTCGGAAGAGCTCTGTGTTGTTTCAAAAATGTTTCAAAAGCTCTTCTTTACTTCTGTTACAAAATGATGAAATAGATAATGAAATGAACCAGTTTCATCTTTTCACTGGCAAATTCATTAAAAAGGACCGACGGGGTTATCAGGGGCATTATTACTCAGCCGTTTGCTGCCGAGTTACCTTCATCTCTGCAGTAGTAGTTCCCATCATCAAATTGCATATACAATGGATAATTCAAAAGCGAAGCGTCATCTCAAACGTTTGGATCCCGGTCGGGCCCTCGCCTAAGACCTGTCTGGCATGGTTAGACCTGGTTGGCGTGGTAGGAGATGGGAATCCCGCCGGCGTAGCTCTTTTGGTCACAGGGACACACACGCAGATGGACCAAAGGCTCCACGACAGGAAAAGGTGAGAAAGTAAGCCAAGGCAGCTTTTTATAAATTACCACGGACCTCCAGTGTCAGTGGAATTACCAATATTTCTATCAATTATTGGTTCAGGTATCTTCAAAGTGGCTGTTATACTATTCATTTTCGGGTCAACCATCACCGATTAGGCAGTCGCGATTGATTAAAGCAGAAACGGCGTGAGTGCAACATCTGTTCGGACTATTAACGTAAGAAATAAGTCACGCTCGAGATACAGAGACTGTCTGTAATTAATCTATGAGTGCGAGGAGAACAAGTCAGTGAACATGATATCGTGGAAGCTAATGATTTCTCTAAGACGTTATGAATGACCGAAGCTCCAGGCTTTCTCTAAGAGGATATTAGCGTCATTATCTTATCAAGCGTAATCGTCCTTGACGGCAGCGTTTTGATTTAACGCGAAATCAGCTTTCTCCTAGTATAATGTACCTAACACACGTACATGTACACTTGTAGGATAGCTAAATAGGCATTTGGGTTAAAGGAGGTCTATATAGCGATATTACATCTTTCATCTTTTCTTGTTGGTGCATCAGTTGGTAAACACTAAGTAACACTTTCTAAATTGTAATCTCTTTCACTTTATGCATTGGATTGTCTTCGTCAATGTCTTCAAGAGAAATAAATCCAACATTGCCCATTGACTTTCAGCAGACATGACCATCAGCAATCGCGTCATCCAACAATATTCATTGCAATATCATACCGGCACCACTATATTCAAAATGTTCGCATACTATCGGTTGACACGAGCGGTAATGAATCGTAATGCACTGGAAGAAGGACGTTCACCAATAATTGCATCAGGATATAACTGACATTGGAACATGTGATATGATGACTGAACAAAAGCAATGGTTTCCTTGGACGGTTAGGGCAATCACCCCCTTCGCTTGGTGACCCGACCACCTGGAAACCATATTCAGTCAGTGTTTAGGAGAACAGTTTCCGCCACATAATACTGCGCCATTCAGTTTCTTATGCTATCATCCCCGTAGATACATGTGTACTAAGGACGTCACGGAGATATTAACTGAAAATCACTTTGAGCAACAAGACCGTTCACTCGGCTTTGGATGACATTGCAGATCATCGCATCTTTAAAAGACGCTGTGACATGTTCACAGATAAAACATAAAGTAATGATATGGGATGGATGATGGCCGGGATGGATTGGTCTGAACAAATACGCTGCTGAGAGGATCCATTTACATCACCAGTAATTGGTCGGCGAGCCATCGGATCACATGACAATAGACCATAAAATGGGTACTTCGCATTAGATGGACGTAAAGTCTAATAAACGAGCCCCACTGCCTTGCCTCGCGACTGAGGATCGGTCGCTGCTGAGACGAATTCCGCAACATGCCCACTATCCATGGAGTCGACCTCGACACCTCCGTGAGACACATTTTCCCCTTTTTAGATAAACAACAACGTTATTGCCGTAGCGGCACAAATAACTGGATACAAAGTTAAAGGCAACGCTTTCTTCCCAAATTTAGTGTCGATATGAAACCTCAACTTGACCAAACTAGCAAATGCCAACAGCATATAGGGCCGTTAATAAATTCATCACCAAGAATCTAGACAACACGTGATGGAAACATTAAATAAGACTATGTTTCTATGGACTATAAATTGTCCTGTGATCTGATGGCTAGGCAACCAATTGCTGGCGCTCGAAATATACCTGTTCGGATTTTGATTGCGTGCTCTTACAGATACGTGGTGCATTCACAAGCATGAAAGCGACATTAGCTCGTCTGATTTCTAGCATGTCTTTGTGGCCCTTAGGAAATACCACTTCGTCCTTTTCGTTGCAGTGTCAGTCTTGGTTTTCGTGATTCTCGTTATTGCATGAAGTTTGAAGAAAATGCTCGCCCCATATGCAGGAAAACCATCAATCGCGATCAACTGCCAATATCAACTGCCGCTAAGAAAACTATTTGTTGTATCTCACACTTGTATCGATCTAACTTGCTTCTTAGAGAATTGACGCCCAAACTGTTATTGACTTGGGTAATGATAATTGATAAAACTGCCTTAACCCCCCCTCCCCAACGTCTCGACAACCGACCGAGGTCCTAATTTCTATGAGTCTGCTCTCTCTCCGCTATCTCGCATGCAGAAAAGCACATAAACTGATGAAAAAATATCATGTCAATAAGGTGGAGCCATAAGATATCTTTATACGAGATACCTGATGCTAGATGTCAACATGGTCGATGCGTAAGTCACTTTGGTGGCAGGCTCCGGTAATCTTCATTATGTGATCGCCATTCGTAAGATGGCCAGAAGGAAGCTTCTTGCCATTACACTCCAGTGATACTGCCTGATAAAACACAATAATTCAATAGGTGAAGGGGGTCTTTAAAGAACAGGATCATAACAGTCACAACAGTTTTCAAGAATGTGCTGGCTGGCTCGTTTGGTGTCTTTTGACGATACTCAGACCCGATTCTCAGCAACTGCGATCGTAAATGTACTCCATTGTCCTACTTTTTACTGCAACCTGAACATTGCTTATATCTATTTTAACCATTCCCTCGTCAAAATAACAATTTTCACAATTGGTTCTTTTTTCAATTTTGGAGGAGAACCAATAATCTATTACATCGTCCATTTGAAAGATGTTTAGTAAATTTTTCGTGAATTGAGGTTATTCGCGAAACGCGAAATTGAAAACCCCACGAAAAAATAACGTTTGTCAGATTTTCTGTCTCACTAATTGATTTTGAGATGCCTCTTAACACTCCGCAAGAAAATTATATTTCGAACTCCTAAGATCGCTTGCTTCCGGGCCGCTAAGAAAACTATTTGTTGTATCTCACACTTGTATCGATCTAACTTGCTTCTCATCACGTAATTCATAGTATTTATTACAATTATTTCCAGGAGTTGTCGATTCCTTTCTTCCGTCACGGTTGTGAGAAAATATGGCTCATTAGTCATGACGTGATCCCGTGGATGATCTGTGTATATCGCGATCAGCGAAAATTGGAGAAAAAGGTGATCATCATTGTCTACATGTTCATGTTAGTTGCAAGTTTAAATTTGTTGAAATCAAACAAAACAACGTATCCACACTATGCATTGCATTCAAGCACAGGAAATCTATTTGAAGCATAGATTGACTATATAATACGCTCCATCCCTAGAAAATGGTGGCCTCAGCCATTAATTTCAACCTAGAGGGGATCACGAGTAAGGCATGTGCCCGATATTTCTTGGTGCGTCAGTGTATCATGCGCAGTGGTCGTCCATTTGACGCCTACCGAAGTGAATGTCAGTGCGCTTATTAGATTCCTAGCTTACTTATTATTTTAATGGTCGGTTCAGATTTCATGTGGATATTGTATACCATTAATCCCTTTAGCGTGAAATGTGATAGCTGTAGCTGATATTCTCACACCTAAATAAGCTGCTATCTCTCGCAGCATCATATTACTAGGACACACAACAAAGGCACAACAGACCCAGATTTAATTCAGTTCAAAATGCTATTTGCTGCCCATTTCTGCGATCTTCCTGTCAGACTTTGAAAAAGCAAGAAATTATTTTTTCGTTCGCACTTTTTGTTTACTACGATGGCACAAATGAAATAAGTATAAGCTCTCCATTTGCACTAAAAATGCGGTATACTTTGGTATGTAAAAAGGTGACCGAATATTCATGTACGATGTCCTTAATCAGCTCGGTAATCTAATCGAAATGACCCATTCACAAAATTGCGCAGTCATGCCTTAATCAACTGCATAAGTGACCACCCTTTGTAATGGCGTGCGCTTGTAACGTAATTCATGTATTCAATGTCAGTTCCATGCCAGTGAGAAAGGTGAACACACGTTTGTATCGTTGCTCCTATGTATAAGTGCATGGTAGACACGGAGGCCGGTACATGAATTTCCGAATTTTGTGTGGTGTTTTATCAAATTTTCTTGGGCATGCTGGAATCGATTGTTCTGCTGAATCTTAGTGATATATTGAACATAGATTGTGATATATTGAGAATGTGGGAATGCTCTTTAGATATGGTGTATCATGTTAAAGAACAAGTGAGATTGTATAGAAACCACATGCGTGACAGTGATCTTATTACATTTGATTGATATTCAGGATTGAAGTTATTTCGAGGTGATTGTTTGCCAAGCTGGAGTAGCTATTGACTAGACTATACATTGCATGTCAGAATATTCTTGGTGGACGTGTACGGGTACGATTGTTATATTGCATATTGTACATATTGTACATAAAATCTGCGTTTGTTTGATATTATGTTTACGGCATCGACATGTATGCTTTGTAGGTTCGTCGGTGGCATGTAGCGCACTTGGTGGGGCAACGCTTATGTAACTAAAGGTTAAGTAGATCGCTTACGCATGTCACTTAATACTGTTACCCGTGCACTTGTTTCTGCTGATGGTGTGAAGGAGAATCGTTCTCTATTGTGAGGGAGAAGAAACGATTTCCTGATTCGTGCTGAACGGCACATTTTGGAGTTGGTTGCAATTAACACACATGCAATACAGATCAGACGAGAATGACAAAGAGCGTATAAGCTGAACGCTCACATGGCTCGCACGCCTTGTTGGAGAGGGGCATTGTGGACGCTGGCTTTATGTGATGTCAAGTATTGCAGACAGGTCAAGTAAAGTTGAGAAGTTATTGTTCGCCTTTTAGGTGTGGCGAATCTCTCAGCTGTACTAAATATCATATAGTGTAGTAATGAATCGAGGACATTATTTCATTTAGACTAATAGCTTTGGGAAATCTGGTTCGAAGTGATCAATTGGCCTGATATCAAGCATGTAGCTATAATGTGTTAGAAGGGTCAATTCCAGACAAGGTGTATTGATTGGCTGGCTAATACCCTGCTAATATTTGATAATTTGGAATCTTGGTATGTATCTGCGTTTGTGATTCGACTTTGTTGGTTAATCACACTCTGAAATAATGCGATCCAAAGGACGTATTGCCTGAGACCACTATGATTATAAGGGGTAATTTACTAAAGACCAAAATGTTTTCAAAAGAAAGTAGATTCTATTTTTGGTACCATAATTTCCTGCACACTGGTCACCACAGAGACTGTCTCCTGCTGGCCTTTCTTTGGTCATGTTAATAATGAGAGGATGCCGTATATCAAATGTGATGTGATCGCGAGGGAACATGGTCTTCCTATTATCCCTTGCATATAAGCGTGCTGAGGTTTATTTGACCTTTCAACATTTCGAATTATTAGTCATCAAACCTAGCTTGTAAATGAGACACGAACGAGCTAAAGGCTTGCAGAAGTAATTTTCATTGTCTTTTTAAGCAGCTGTTCAAAACTACTGGGCCGATTTTCTCCAAAGGTTGGTTCTTGTTAAATCTAATTTTTAATCAAACATAATCTCAAAGTTAGAGATATGCAAATTCGTTTTTTTAAATCTTCTTAATTGGAATCGCTTTACGATTTTTGAGGGTTGGTCAGCGGGCATTTTTTTCTAATGGATTTTCTTGCAAATGAAACCTGGCACTAAGGCTGGTGATTTCTTGTAATTAGTTCGTGACGACGGATCTGCCACTTTATTGGAAGATACCCAGAGTGTTCACCTTCACTGCCAGGAGTTGTCCAGTCCATTTATCAATTAGCTGGGCTAATGTATCCGCCTATCCCCTTCCTCCTTGTTACATACGCTTCTAGACTGTAAACACACCGTCAATTACGTCAGGTCGTGGTCGTGGGTTATGACACGACCTATTCATAACTTAATTCCCTAGCTGACAGCCAACTGTCGACGTCGTCTGATATCTATATTAGTGAGGTTTCGCAACCACCCGTTTAGGCCCTACGACGACGTTTATCTATTGTGTGAGTTTACCTGAACAATAGATAAACGTCGTAGAAGGGCCTAACCGGGCGGTTGCGAAACCTCCCTACTGATCATGTGGAAGCTGAATAGAATCAACGTTGAAATTGACGCTGGCATGATTGGTTGTGATTTTATATCATATTTTATATCACCATCTCTCTAGGATATGAGCCATGCTTATTACAGGATCTCTTGAATCTGTTCTCTTCAATGGTGCCAGAACGCATTCTCTTTCGGTTAATACGGGATGTCAATTTGGTCTTTAACATCAGACGGACGAATCGTAATGGGCCATTTACAATATGTATGGATTCCATATTTGCCAATTCTTCGCTCTGATAGACAGGAGACCATATTCAAGTATTCTAAATGGCTTTGTCGAAATATGGCTTCCTCGTGGCATGCTTCAATTAACTCCAAGGAAACGAAAAATTTTCGACTGATGGCACGATGACGTCATTTCCATAGCAGCCAATCAGATGGCGGAATGGATGAATCTAGATTTTACATGCATTTTGTTTATTATCAAACAGTGATGGACTGACAATTGGGAGTTCAGCATACTTGGTTTCTAATCCGTACAAATGTCAGCTCCAAATCGCATTGAATTGGTTAATATTTCAAGCGGAGTTTCATAGCAAATGATTTATTTTGGATACGATTGTCAATACGAAAAAGATAAAAGCGGAAAAGTTCCATCTAATACGCATTGCTAGATTGTGTTTTGAGAAATCCAAACTACATGTATCTCGATTTATTGTTGTTGTGTTTTCGTTCATGTACTCTTATTTGGGTTGGTAACCTTTCGGGGAAGATATGTTTTAAAAGCAAGTGCTACTAGTATTCTACTGACATTGAAATGAACCCATCGTAAAAGGCAGGTACATTAACGTAAAAGAGAACATTGATAGTACACGCAAGTTTTGCTGAGCTAATAGCTAACATGTATAGCATTGCTCTTCCAAAGGCTGCGTTTGCCCGACCACCGTTCTCTTAAACGGGTGATACACACAAAACACGGAAAGGCATCCCCTGACGCGCCATTTCCATAACAACGAAACTGAATAACTCTACTTGTTCCGAATGTTTTTTAAACATGACATGTATTTCATTTTACTTTGTTCTTTCTACTTTCCCCTTCTTGACGTCAGTAAAACCTAATAGCACCGAACGTTAAAACTACGCCCGCGTGTCATCTGACACACGAGACTGTCACTTGGGTTACTAATCTTAAAAACGAACAGCAGAGGCGACATCAATGGAAAATAGCGGGCAAATAATGTTACCTGTAACACTTAATCCGTGCGGATATAGTAAAGGCATCATCCACACGGACATGAAACCAAGAGTTAGCGCAAAAATAAAAGATTAGTCTCATCGAACGATTCCGTTCAGCAGCAGAAAAACACAGTTTTGCTACTCTCCTTGATCTAAAAAGGCCATCACTTCCGCGCTCTTTGACCAACCTTATTCCTACTTATTGGTTATCAGCCATGCTCTCATGTAAAAAACCTTGCGGTGACTAGTAGAAGGTTCATCTCGTTCTTGCCATTAGAGCCAATCAGCATGCACCGGCATAGGACCGGATGGCCAATAAGAAAACCTACAAATCATCTAGAGCTGTACGGAGGTTACCGCAGGACTACTACGGAAATTGTGATGGTGATCGGAAGGCACGTTCAACCAATCGACGTTTTGTTCCTTGTATGGTTCGAAGCCGAACCATTAGCTTGACCCGAATGTGCAACGTACTAATGACACACGAATCGGCATGGAACCATCAATTGACTCGACAGTTATCCGCTTTGTAAGCGCTTTCAGTGGCCGAATCTTCCATTAACGATACAGCGATAGCTTATTTACCTCGCTGACCAGACTTCAAGACATCACGTAGCAAATCTTCTCGGTGTTTCTGCGACTGGCAAAAAGAATCAGCGATTGGCAAGCCATATATCGTACGATACTTTGCTGGGAATGATCAATGATTTCCCTGGTCACTTGGCTTCACTTGGCCCAAACTCAACTTTGGGTAAGCCGGAAGCCATATTGATTCGCAGTCGGCATGATCCATGAGGCATCTAAATGTCAGGCATACATGTATCATCTCGCTTTCAAGAAGACTTGTTTGGTTCTTGCCTAGACAATCGGCTTAAAACATCAAACGTGATCCAAAAGAACATTTATAGCATTAATAGGTTTCAACATTTGTATATTTGCAGCATGATATGTGCATAATCCTTTTGTTGACTATGTAGTAGCTGGGAACATGATGGGTTGATAAAGATACATTTGTTTTTACCAGTATCACTATTATAATCATCGTAGCTGTAGTGATAATACAAATATCTAAGACGGTTAGAAACCACTTTATCATGATGTGGCCCTTGTCAACGAATGTCACTGTGTCGTACGTCCATTTAGACGATTCTTTTAAACAAGACTCATTCAACGCCAGTCTCTTAGCTATTCACTATAACAATTTTGTTTTTCACGAATCGAGTTCATTCGCGAAAAAAAGCCCACGAAAACTAGCGGTTTAAACTACGACCTTGACTCATTTTCATTTTCACATAATAATGAAATTTCCTAACGTGTATATACATGTACATATCAATTGATATAGACGTACGCTTTAATGTGCCGCGAGTCCTTAAATAAATTGTGTATGTGAGACACTCAGATTTAATTATTTAGCCAGTTTCCAGTCTTCTATCATCAACCTCAGGCAGTCGGAACCTGTTTACACAAAACAGAATGTTTACAATTTTAAAAAAATGATGGAACGAAAGCTAGCCACTAATGATATGAGAATTAGTACTTTTAAAAGTAGCTTTTCCCGATAAAGAATGTTCGTACATGTAGCTACGACAATCGAAATCCCAGGTTGTGAGAGGCAAAATTCAGATTCAGTGACTTGTATTACTTGATTAGGAACCTGTATGTGGGCCTTTTCTGTGAAATAGACCACCGCGAAGAGGCGCTATCATATTAATCTCGTAATGACAAAAATCATCGCCTTCTTGGTATGAGGCAACTTTGTCCTATTGTGCTCAACCCGAGAGGGAGATTGAATCCGAATCACCGAGAAAACCCCCAATATTAATACTAAAAGGGTATTGGCAAAATATAAGGCGCCTTCGCTGGCGTTTGATGATTTGATACCATACCTTTGGGATATTGCACTAGGATTAATATCAAGACAAGCCATCAGTAGTAGAGAAAGACAAGACATAGTTCCCACTGTTCGCACTTACAATAGCAAAGTTGTCACCTAGCGATTATCCAGGTGCTTAACCTTAGCCAAAGTGATTTCTCATCATTGGTTATCAAACGCATATATCAGAAATGATGAATAGTCGGTCCGGATCAAGCTTGGGTTTTTACCGGCCGAAGGAAATTGGAATGATGGCTGATATTTTAGCTTGCTGACGACCGTTATGGTTATAAGAGTGTATTGGAAGTTACCTAGGCTGAATCTAAGTAGTTTCGGTGGTGTAATGATGCATTTCTTCGGAACGCCTATAATCAGAGCGAATAATAATCTATTAGGGACTAGGAACGGCTTTAATCATGTCATCAGTGTATTTAGAGCTTCATGTAGCAATTTCAATGAGATTGTGTTCATCCGTTAAGTTTGGAAACAGTGGGATTCGCTAGCTGTAGACATAATTCCCCTCCAGGTGTTTCTAACTTGGAATCGAGTGGGAATTTTGAATGCCGGACGCCCAGCTTGAAGACCGTACCTTCAATTCTCCAATCTCTATACTGGAAGAGGAGAAGTCGACTTTCGTAACCACCAAACTTAAGCCTACAGTGCCGCATTTCTTCAACCTCGTGATACACAGCCACGGCCCTTTTGATCATATTTCTTCATTAAGTATCGAACTTTATGGGCAATCATTCCACTGAAAGCTATCCACCATCGGAATTGATTTCATTGCTTTTGGTATGAAAATATATTAGTCATGGACACAGCTAAGCAGCGATAACGTGTTTTGAAGGTCGCTTGAAGGCAAATCTTATGGTGCCAATTTTCTTAAGTCTTTGACACTAAAAACATATTTACGATGTGAGACTTACGAATTTCAATCGCATCCACTGCAAAGTACCATTACTAGTATTTCAACAGGCGCCTAATAGCACTCCGTGTATCTACTGGATAATGTTAGCTAATTCCTTAGGGTGCAGAGGTGTCTGGTGTATCGTTCGAATTTATTTTCAACATGATGGAGGTAATGATTGATTAGAGAGAGATTAAAGTGCTAATACTAATATACACTCAGAGTAATCAAAGTGAGTGCGTTCGTGATTGAAACCCGAGAGAAGATGCTGTGGCATCGTGTGACGGTTGTTTGGATATCGAAAATGATTAAAATGTCAATTTTGAAGCACATTTCGGTGCATAAAAACCCATAGGTATGATGTTTATTAAATGAATTAAGATTACTAAGATTCCAAAATTGTCATCGAGATAGCCGTCTTAGTACACTCTTTGACGTATCTATTTGATATATTGCTCTGTTCATGTAATTGTGATCAGGTTCAACAGATCACTCAAGTGTTGGGCAAAATATCGCCTTCCTGTGGCATAGACCAACCAACTTCGTCAATGTACCTCGTCTTCAAACTGCATATTGCAGTGTGTTTGAAGTTATTCTAAAAGGCAAAGGAGGTCTCATTAGCAACAATAAGGCGATGAGTGCATTTACTGTAAACTATCAACAGAATTACTGAGTGTGTGAACAGTTATCAATCTTTTTGAGACAATCGGTGTAATAGCAGGTCGTTTTGTCGATGTTCTTTCTAAAGACTGGAAAAGGTATTGCCGTGTTGTGCATTTCACCTTAGTGCACTTTGGTCAACCCGACCGTTCAGGGTAGTGTTGATATTGTCTGTGGCATCCGACCCTGTGTCCATGTGAGATCTCTGAGCAGTTGACATATTATACGGAGGCTCCTTCTTCTGATTATCCAAAGCAACGACACTACTAGAACACGTTGGTGATCCTCGGGATGGGGGTCCTTTTTGAACCGCTCTCTCCTTCTTTGTAGTTTCTTCAAGGCCACTGAAGGTCAAGATGAATTGACAACACAGCATAGCACCCTGCTAATCGAGTAAACGATGGTAACAAGCCTAAAACATAGAATTTCACGATCGTCACAAATCTTGTCCTCCAAAACACCGTGTGTCAGAGGATGCAAATTCCAAAATGGTAAAGCCGAAGCCCTATGCTACTCCGTCCTAGTAATAGTATAAACAGAATCACAACATATCATCACCCAATAACAAAGGTCACGATACCACATACCTGTATCTCCCTTAAAGTGCGTTCGTCACGAAGACAAGCATGCGGTCACCTGTCTAATGTGTTCGTCATCTAGTTTACCTATCAGGTGTTTATCTGTGTGGCCCTAATACGATAATGTTCGCTAATATGCTCCCTGATAGTAAATAAACGGATTCCATTTCCAGATAGGACGACGTCGACCCATCTCGTGGCGAAAGAGATACATGAGGGCACTGAACCCGTGTTGTTGAACTGTAGGTTGTGCAATAGAACACGCCTAGTACATGTACATGTACATGCACATGTATTTGCTGTATTTTGTGTCAAAGTCGATCTCAAAAGTAATAACACAAACGTACACACCATCGTCATAGATGATGCAAAGTGGCATAAATCTTCTATATGAAAATGCTTGACTTTGTAAATGTTACAGGTCGTGTATCAATCCCGTTCATTTTACCACGGGCTTCCATAGGATCCCTAATCACGGTGATGATAGCCTTGCAACAAATAGAGACACCGACCAGCGCATGTGATAACTGTCTTTTCTTTTCTGACAAAATGAAATGGTCTAAAAATAACTTTTGTTTTGTCTAGTGAAAACAGCTGATAGTGTTCAAGTGAACGGATTATCGGAGGGAGTATCATTTGACATGTCTTCTCTTACATTATCGATTTCTGTTTCAAATAACAATACAAAGAGAAAAGGCGATGAGGTCACTCGAGCTATCGAGACCTTCTCGTAAGAATTGTGGATTTATCAGCACTCGAAATCATGCACTCATGTAATCAGTGAAAGTGCAAACGGTCAAGCGCCTGAGATACAGAAGAAGAACAACTGCTATGTTTGAATAGATCTTATTTGAAAAAAGTGCATGCAACATTGAGAGCAGTAGCGTAATGACATTACGTAGGTTTCGCCACTCTTACGAAGTGCTACGATATTGAAAACCCCTGAACTCGAACTTGACAACTCAGTGCCGAACGTCGTATCAACATGTCATCAATCAATTAACCAATACTTCTTACAAACATATCGCAATTAATTCTCCATAAGGAGATGTCATGAACAAGGAGGTAATCCTTGCTAATGCAGAATATATTCAAGATTATTCCTCGCGTGTAGGTTAGAACACTAATCAATATGACGTTGATTTAGCGTGGTCGATTGAGACGAACACCATCGGAATTGACAATATTCAGGTATTCTCTTCTCATCGACCAAAAAGCAGGTGTTTCACTGAGAAAGCGGCCCGATACGACGAACCCACGAGTGAATATGCCGGCCTTGGGGAGTGCTTACTCGTAAAAGCTGCTCTCGGCGGCCGGTTGAAGCGCCGAGTCATAGGAAATGATATACCTCCAGTAGAATATCGTATGTCTCGGCCTTGCCACACCACGTCGTCCACAAAGTCAAGAAAATTCCAACCCATCTCGCTCTAAGACACCCTACGGCATGGCCGGCTGTTAACTTCCGGGCAATTAAAGTCGGGACTCGGGATACACCACCGCAATGTCAACTTCCGATCGGTAAACTTGAGACCAACTAAGAGTCCATGGCTTATTATCTGAGATTGACAATCATTATCTTCCTATGAATGACAATCATGTCTTGTACATCTCTTTCGAACGTTTGGCTTTTCCACGCATAATGGATGTTGAAAGTAGCAGCTTGCTTTCTTCTTACTACATCTTCTGGGTGAATAAAAAGGGGAATATGAGATCACGAGTTAAAGAAATCATGCATTTATGGTAAGTACATCGTATACATGAAGTTACATACATCCTGGTGAATATTGTCAACGACAGTGATACCCTCTTAGAAAAAGGAATGTGCTTTTAGCTTGAGAAACATATTTTGACAACATTCGTAACAACGACGTTTTGAATATCCTTTATCCTGCCTGAGAGGTGAATATTATTTCCAAGTTTCTATGGCAATGGCAATACTCCACGTTTCATTGTGTGTCTAGATCACTGCGCCTCAAGCTATTATCGAAAAGAAACCAAACGCCAGATAAACATGAACCTTTACTATACTATGCTTTTTATCCCTTTTCCCTTACTTTGTTAGGATTGTGAAACACATTGATAAGGATGATCCCTTTGTAAAAACAATGTCGAAAAGCTGAATCCTGCCTGCGCATCTGATCACGACTTTCCCCTTAATCATGCCTTAAACACTAACGCGACCTTGATTATATCGGATTCAACAAGACATTTTTTTCTCTTCGTTGCTTACATTAACTTGAGAATCCTGTATTTTTAAAGATACTGATTGCAAAGGGGCTTACAAACGTCTTAAAGAGAAAAGAACAGGAAAGCTATGCTCTTTTTTAATACCCCACCGAGGTAAGAGCATCGTTTGACGGCATTTTTTTGTCGTATTATACTTAATGTCTGAAGGGATGTTATATTTTGCAGAGAGAACTTACAAATCTTTAGTCATAGTACTCATAAGATCAATGTACCAACTTCCTCAGATAGATTCAAATAGATTTCATGTTAAGAGCATGTAGCTCTAAGTTTCTACTCCAGTCTATGTTATTGTAAAATGTTACATTTCTTCAACAATTACTAATTATTTACAAAGCTTGTTGATGGCCTCTTTGAACATGTTTAATGACGTGTTATTCTGGACGTAGTACAAGAAGGAGGTGTCAGAATTTTAACAGCCCCAGATGATGATTTTGCCATTAGGATAACATCAATTTAATCAACTGAGATGCATTAAGTGATTGGGTGTGTTTTGGACATGTAGGGTACATAAACACATGCAACTTCAGTTTATCAGCTGAAGGTCGAGCTTAGGCTGTTATTTTCAAGAAATGAAGTTGGTGTATATTCTCGAATTCGGTAGTATCAATGTTGATACTGGCTTGGATTGTTTTTTTTTTGGTTGAAAGGTCAGCACGGAGTAGTCGTATTACATTGTGACAGTAACACTCAATACTAGTGCCGCTTTTGATCTACACGATTCGAATGGATTAACTTGTCACGATTTTGAAGCAATAGCATTTACCAGAAAGAGGAATGAATATCTGAAATCATCAAACCAAACGTCTTGCTGCCCAACGCATTATTTAACCGGTATTCACATGTATCTCAATTACAGCAAAATCGTGATAAATCTTTGACACTGCTATTTAAGAACAATACAAGGAATCGAAGTGTTTTCATTAACATACAATCCTCATTTCCTCCGCTCCCACGGGTCATTTTGCAAATGTTAGAATGGATTGCGCTATACTCAAGTTAGTCTAGAGTGGCCCATCTCTTCGGGAATTGCTTGTCCCAGACAGTTCTATCAGTATAATGGCATTTCCATTTGTTTTATTCGGAAGATCGAGCGACGAGTCCATGCTATCTATACATACCTTGAATACGTAAATAGGATATTGAAGTCAGTCGTCGCCGGCCAGTGCGCCTTCTCAGTTGCAGCTTTCTTGTCTCGGCACTGACACAAACATACATTATTGCATTCTTGGAAAACAGCAGCTCCATCGGAACGCCACTCCTTCGTTATAGGCAGGTTTGGTAAGCTACGAATGACGAATGACAAAGTACGAAGTATGTGCCTATTGTGTATTTGTATTTCAGTAGGCTTTAAAAAATCGGAGAAAACGGAGAAATTTTTTAGAGCTTGTTTTACGGGGAATTTTCGGAATAGATTGACATGTACATTATTATAGTCGTTGAACCACGGACTTCTTCAAAACAGTGCGCGGTTGAACAAAATACCTTTTGAGTATAGACAGCCTAAAGCCCAAGACCCACACTATGTTTGTGATGCTTATGGCGAAGATACAATTATACGGGGCTGTTATCCAGTGATTTAGCCCTGAATTTCATTCCCTTCTCCAGACCACCAATATCGTCCACGCTTTGATCTATTATAATCCTTTTAATGTCATAAAGTGATATCACCACGACATTTCCGGAGTAGATTTGAAGCGGTCTCCATTCCTTCCACCCGCAGATCGGAAATCAAAAAGTAGTTATGGCCGTATTTGGCGCCAAGCTCATATCACTCTTTTCTATTAGTAATTCATAGGAAGTTCAGGATTAAGTTAAGTTCTTAAACCCCTAAAATTGACCCCTGCGATATAGAGTTGTAATGTCATTTCGTCATCAAACGATCAAACGATCTCTCAAAAACTGCTGGTAACCTTTAACATGCGCATGCGTAAGTGCAGCTTTGAGTCCTTCGAAATAGTTTCCCCGTCCCGGCATTGTGCCGGTGGTGCCCACTGAAAATATGAAATGGACGTAGCTCCGACTCAGCAGCTTTAATCCTTAAAATGGCTAAAGTAATCTGCCTTGTTGCTTGAAAGTCAAGTCGAGAGTCCCGAAATTGACATTTACGATCCATCTTTCTCTTCTGTTCCAGCTTCTTGTCGTATAAGGGTTTCTTGTGATGGATCGAGGCTTTCGGAATGGTTTCCCGTTCGTTAAGGGTCCCCCATTGAAAATCAGAAATAGAACAAACTAGGACCAAGGAGGGTTCTTCGTTCTGAAGCATCCAAAATACCATAACTTACAATTCAAAACATATGTTGAATGGAGAAGCTGAGAGAGTCTTGAAAATGACCTCCGCGTCATGATATTTCCATAGTAACTAATGTTCGTTGATGGGTCCATTGAAGTGTTGGTTTCATTTCCACTTCAAGATCACTCAGTGAATACTTTCTTGAACTCGAGTTATCTGAGCACAATGAGTTGCACATTTACTAAATTTGCCCAAACTTCAAACACAAGAATTAAAATGTCCTCTGTTTCTTGATTGGACCTGTAATCACGCGGAAGTTTTTGCCTCTCTCGACTTTTCTCTGTTCCTTTTCTCTCTTCTGTCGTTGGTTTTACTTAATAGAACTCTGAATGGAAATAACAGAGTTGATCGTAGAAGTTGTTCAGCTTTTGAAGCCACTAACCTCGTTAGCAGGTAGGTAAAAAAATCACGTGAAACATTTTTAAGTCATACAAGACATGTAATATCAATGAAATGCAAAATAACACTTTTTCAGTTGGCGGCCTAAATCGGAGAGGCGGGGAAGAGAAAGTCATTTTTGATTTCATTTTTCTGGCCTTACCCATCCGCTTATATTAGCCAGCGCATGCAGATCATCACACCCTACGTCGCCAAATGGATAAAGATAACAATATGTACACCGACGAACAGATGAGACCGGTAATTGAAACTAACGCCTCATCCATCCTAATATCATCCCAGCACGTTATCGAATATATACATCAAGATATCTCACCAGACTGAAAAATTAGAGACAAGTTCCCCGGGATAAATCATAATAAGTGTTACACATGTAATGTATAATCAAAGAATCAGAGCAGCTGGAGTTTCGAGTCGTGGTTGACGATTATTGTTCTCGGATCTCTCTATCATTAATCATAGGGCGGTCATCAAGGAATAATGTGTCATTGCAAATAACCGAGGAAACCTGCCACATGTCTTTATCAGCTACCGTTGGGAATACAGAGTGGTGAGAGTAAAACAAGAGTCGCCATCAGAAAGATGGGGCGAGATAACATGCTCTACATCGGCTAAATACCCTCATACGGCATTACTGGGCGTTATTACCAAGCTACCCGCTGCCAAGTCACTTTCCACTCTCAGCAATATTTACCATTATCAAAATGCACATGAATTGGAAAAATCTAAGATCCGACTTCACTCTCACGCTTTTTCGAACTCAATCCCGACTGGATGCCCGTGCGGCGATCATCTCTGTGCGGGTCGATGCATTGGCGACGCGCTGCGCGGAGGTAAAAATCTTCACAGTGACGTCACGGTGAAGGTGCTCGATTTCCCCTTAGTTACGACGACAATGTAAGTGCCATCGTGGACTATTAGTCAGGTGAAGTAAAGTTGGATCTCGGGTGCACTCGGGCGACGGGAAGACGCTTCTGTGTGTGTTCCTTTCTAAGAGTGTAAACAGAAACGATAACCGTAATTTTTTAACCGACAGGCCAGAAATGATATCCATGATAAACCATGTAATGACTTGTAGATACAATATGTTATGTGGCCAGTGCCATGTAGATAGTATATTGATATGCCTCCGTTAAAAGCCGTTAAAAGCCATTGTTCCACATGCACTGATCGATTAAAGGCAAAAATATTTGAAATTCATGTAATTGGAAACCAAATCAGAAAAATATCGAACACTTTCTGAAAAAAAAAGTCTAATGAAATAGATGGAGAACAAATGTATTGAAGTAAAAAGCCGCTCACTCTTTTCACGAAATCCAAGCAATTATGAATCTATTGTTGAAACATCTAATGGGATTTGCTGTAGGGAGTCATCTAATAATTGGAATTGGAACTCATAGACGAGATTTTTATTTTGAATTCGAAGAAATGACAAGAAACACTGATAAAAATAACAAAAAGGTCATCATATGATAGACACGTCTTCGGCTATACAAATCCATCGAGGAGTAAGAGTGATCAAACTTTGCGGCTATAATTAACTTAATTTCAATTTTGCAGATCGAATGCCCATGAGCGTTTTAAAAAAGCAATAATGGACTAGGGACATTATCGGGCAGTGTCTTATCTAATCTAATATAGCTAGTAGATTCTATATTTAGCAAAGGGTTGGCACACCCGGCAGTGTCAGTCTGGCTACATTCATTTTTTATGTAAAAAAATTGTACAAGGTATATAGAAATAATATGTACCGGTCCAATCTTTAAAAAAATTCTTAAAGGGATTTCACTGTTACGTATTAAGATTTTTTCATTGGTTACTTTCACGTACGTCTTTTACTAGCATATTTCGTATAATATCATGACTCGCATTGATATCACCGCCGCATACTAAGCAGAGTGGCTTAGCAAGCTCGAAAATATGGTACCGTAGTCAAGATGAATGATGTTTCATTACAATTCACGCCCGGCCTGAAAGACATTAACTATGCTAGTAAAAGACATACATCTGTGTCCATCTAACAGACGCTCATTTATTTACACGACAGCCTTTCACTTTTTTCACAGAAAATTATGATCGATTTGTGATCGCTTGATGTTGTTTTCTCCTGCAATACACATCAGAGAGGTAATGTATGATTTTTGAAAGGATGGTTCATCGGGTCGAATTTCTAACGTGTCCAAGAAAGTACAAGCTATTACTAAAGTGCGAATACCTTTAAAAAAACTGAGATGACCAACTGCATTAAGATATAAACAGGATCATCATTTGGAGGGGCTGATTTCGTAATTCCTTTTCTAATCTTCTAGACTCAGATTATTACTGGGTAGATGAGAACTGATTCAAACATCGATAAAACCTTCGTATAAGAAAACCTTGTCGTGTTCCTGGTGATGAAGTTTCGATTTAAATGCCTATTCATTTCCTAATTCACTGATCGTAAGCTAATTCCTTATCGTTTCTATTATAGCTGATGAGAAATCGAGAATCGTCTGGAATGTACAATAGAAATTTGTCCATCTATCATTCATGATGCCTTCCAGCTTTAGATCGCTCAAAAATAACTGCAATATTAATTTCAATAAGGAAGAAAAACGTTTCCATTGCCAGCTTCTCGTCAGGAGTACGCTGAACTTTCTCCGGATGACTTGTGCATTGGGTATTTACAAAATGATGACTGGACCATTTGGTCCAGATATTCATTTCTAGCCCATCATGAAACAGAATATTGGTATTATCTAGAACAAATAACTGCTTGGTTATCAGTTCTTGGGTGTCAATTATAAGCTCGCCAATAATATAGCAAAATCTTTTCGATGGAATAGTGAAGCGTGATAGATACTTCAGGATGGTAAATTTCAAATCCCTTCTTCATTAACTCAATGAATTGACTACAAAGCCCATTTCTCATGATCTTTTGTAAGATATGTTTTGTGTCGAAACCCATGTTTGTAGGATCATTCTTTGACACTAACAATGTGTCTGCAGTCATAATTTTCGTACTCTATTACAACTATAGCGCCGTCACTACACGCGCAGCGAGTGTAGTATGCGTATCTTTACCCAAGTGACATCTCAATTAGCACACGTACCGCTTTGCCGAAGCAACCAAATTGCCAGCAGCACATTATTTGGGGGGGGGGGATTTAGGATGTTCCAAAGATCGTTCGGTGTCACAACCACCTTCACCCGATTGCGTCGAGTACATTTAACGAGAAAGAATCTAACTACTCAAAGGTACAACTCGACCGAACCTTCATAATGGTCGTCAGCTTCTTCATCGAGATCTTTGATGAATTTATCAACGGTTTTTCATAACGTCTTCCTGATGACTTGACAGGGTTGATTATATCCCGGGGACTAATAACCATTGGTATGCTACTGGAGACGCTCGTGTAATCGCCTGTTGGTTGCCTACTCGTCGTCAAAGCTATTAAGCAGGTGAAATACATAATTATCATGGCGATGAAGGGCGAGAGATTAATGAGGAGATGCTTGTATTTAATGCCTGACTAATGATCAGGTGCGAGCTCAGGTCTCGTCAGAGCAGTTGCTCCTGTCGGAAATAAAGTGAATTTGCGAAGATGGATAGCTTGATGACTGTAAGGGTGTGTTGCTGAAATCAGAAAATTGCAGTTGCGTTGCGGTTGCTAATAAAGCCACTTATCAAACTCAATTAGGAAACTAATCAAAGACTAATTACATTATCCGCCAAAATAAACATCGTACTTTTAAAACTTTTTTTAGGAATTTTGCGATTGCGAATATAGAGAAGCACGAACATTTCTTGGTTTACAGTTTGTAGTTGCTTTGAAATTCGTGAAGCAATTTGGAATAAAATACATAACGAGTGGAGAGTTTCAAATGTATGATTGGTAGTCAGGTAGTTTCCAATTAAGTTGTCAAATTATCCAGTTACGATTCCCATGGAACGTTGAGTGCTAGGTTCCGAAACATACTCAAAGGCGATTGATCATGAATGGCTTGCCTGTTTATAACAGACCGATATATTGCAGCTTGGTTGGAAAGAAACTGAATAAGAATCCTTTTTGTGTTTTCAAACTGGGGAGCAGATACCAATCGTATATTAATACGTGTATGAATACGATGGTGATGGAGATGATAATGTCAAAAATCCTGTGGATAACTAATGCTATTCGCCTAAACCCAACGGCACTGATTATTGTTGACCTACGTTCTTTCAGCTGATACTAGCTTTTGGAATGTCTGGCGAATTATCAAATAACACCAAGAATTCACAAAGACTGGTCTTTATTTATTCTTGATAATGCGAATCCAGATATTTCACTCTCACTTAATATGGTTAAGTAAACGTAGCGACCACATATTCATTCAGTGACAGAGCTTATTAAAAGCATTAATTAGATTTCTTAATTCCTGCTCAAAATGATCCTCGTCGAGTGGTTTTTCTGTCCGTCGTACAGGGTTTGAAACACATTACTTGCTAATGAGATGTAAACTACAAGTAAACCATTTACAATGAATATCGTCACCCTCCTACGATAATTGCCTAACTCACTTTTCGGCCATTTTGAGGTATTTTTTCACAAGTCACCACTTCAAGAGCAAGGCACCTACAACAAAAATGCCAAAGTCATTGACCAATCAAAACCCTGTATCCAGCTCAATATGTAGATGTGACTATCTCAGTCATGTGCACCTTCTATGTAACCGCACTGACTCTCCATGTTCATTGTATCTCAATTGTCATAGTATCAGGTACCATGTTCCTCCCTAATAACTTGAAAAGTAGCTTCAGACATTAAGTGATGGAAGCCTCAATATGTCTCTAGGTTTTGGTTTAGTCATTATGGCGCCCATCAGAGGATTGATTTATTACCGTGTTTTGCATTACCTTTAGTTTACCTTCCTTGTGACATACTATTTGTTCAGAGATCTCACCTCGTAAACGTCATCTGGCGTATACTCTGGTTCGCATAAGAGTCGGGGTTATCATGGCAGAGATAACTACAACGTGGCCAATAATATACTATATATTGGACAGTGTGTAAGAAAACGCCAATCATCTAACTTTCATGTCTTTTTTTTTTTTTTTTTCAGATTGTTCGTAAATAAACATTTGTTCAACTTGTCGCTCCGCCCTCAAACAACTGCAAATAAAGGTAAGAGCTATAAAAGCAGGCTAGTTAACAGTTTGATCATCAAATTTCAGATTACATACATAATATTCTCATCCTTTTCGTTTGTAATCGGGGTTTAAGACACGTATATTACCTCAATAAACTTCAAGCATATCAGTTGTATTCAAACGATTCCTTTAAAAGAAGCCACCAATTTAATACCAAAGGCTATCCACGGCGTTTTCAACCAAACCACTATGGCCATTAATGTCCTATATTTAATGGCCCCTAAATGTTTTGTCTTTTTCGTTTCAAACAACATAGTGCCTTGAGCAAACACATCTTTCTTTGATGGTATTGGTCCATCCTGGTGTCTCGTTGCTCATACACTTTGAAACATTTTGCGATTGAGTTTCCGTCTTTACAAAGCCTTACATGGTACAAGAACAGAGTACATGTATTGTCATTGTGTGCGGTTCAATGGTTTCTTTAAAGCTACATAACTAGCGTATGACTAGATACAAAACTAAAGCAAAGGGTAGGCCTACCAGTACCCTTCTCGGCTTGACCTCAAAGTGTTAATGCCTTTCTTTTTGGTGGACACTTATATAGTTTATCACGGACTTAAAATTCGTGACTCTTTTAACTTGGTAAAGTCAGGCCATGCCAATTTGAATAGCTACGTCCCAAGCTATCTCACATCAGACTTCGAAATTTCAAGCAGGTGTCTGTCCATCCATGTATCAGTCTTTATCACACCAAAGTGAGCATGAAGCATTACCACACCAGGTTAGAGAGTCTACTGAAAGAGAACTTCGTTTTAAGAAGATTGTCTTATTCAAATTCGTTAGGCACGATGGACAGGCGAGTGAAAGTGTAAATATACCGGAAGTAAAGACGAACGGAGGATAATCTATTGCTTTATTAGCAGCCAATTCTGCCTTCATTTCTCCCACACCGACACCCCATTGATGAAAATTACTGAATAGATCGATAGTTTCTGTTCACAGTTGCAGCGTTTCTTATTTCTATAATGGCCCGTGGCCGTCCAATTACAGCATGCATCTTATCCGCGTCAAATATGCCAGCAAGTCAGAACGAAATCACTCCAGGATCTTACTCCAGGATCTTACACAGTGGGTCAATTAACTAAAACTCCACGTGAGGATCATTTCTTGAGTTCTTTCCCAATATTTAATAATTGTCTATAAATCCTTTTTTGATCAATTAATTCAATGAACTATATCATTTATCATCGGCTTACTGATAATTAAGGTTGTACTGCTGCACATAACCATAATAAAGGGAGTTAATGACTTGTATCAATCAGAAACGTCTAACACGTCTGGTTATTGGAGGATGACTAGGCAATAATTCACTGGCCATGATATTTACGCATTTTCCCAACCATCACAAATTAGTCTTGAATAAAACCATAGAGTGTACAGCATTCACTCCTGGGTATACAAGGAAGGGGCATTTCTGAGGTTTGCCTCGTTGACCAAGTAGAGTACTTCGAAAGCTTCTTGTGTGCCAATCAAAGTGATCCTATCAATTTCTCTCCGTATTCTATGTTTTATCTCAATATGCTGCTTTTTATCAAATTGTCCTTCAAC
This sequence comes from Lineus longissimus, assembly GCF_910592395.1. Classification (NCBI taxonomy): domain Eukaryota; kingdom Metazoa; phylum Nemertea; class Pilidiophora; order Heteronemertea; family Lineidae; genus Lineus; species Lineus longissimus. The sequence goes on along the minus strand of NC_088309.1, from coordinate 24,632,802 downwards.
CACAACTTAATTTTCCTATCGTGTAAGCTGACTCTCATGCCAGAACATAAAAGTTACCCTCCGGCTTCTCGCTGGCTTGAAAGAAACATAATCCATTCGTTGACACATTGGGTTTTTTACGTCTTTGGAATTACAGAAAAATGCCGCCATTCATGTTCAAGAACGTACCAGATTAACATTGATGTAATGTCTACCCTGAAGGTTGATAGATTTATCAATGGAGGTATAGTATTATGCTCCCTCAGAATAGTGATTAACTGGTGTGGAGACAGCTGAAGCTAGCCCTTAGGGCAAAACTCGTTCATCATGCTTCAAATATGCACATTCGTCAATCTGGGCTATTATTGACACCTTAGGATGAATCAATGGAGTACTATAACACGATCGAGCATCATAAACCTACGGCCAGATTCGTGCGTACATGTAGCTTCAGGATGCCCTTGTGACACCTTGGACTTGAACACATTCTCGTGATCACGTTACCTCTGGCTTGCCAACCGTGTTCGACGAGGACGTCCCTGAATCTTTTCTATGGAAATCAAATTACAGTTGACAAAGAAGCAACAGAAACGTATGTTACCTTGGTTGGATTGATCAGTTTGACAGTGGACAGTGTAATTAGGTCAGTATATAGCCATACATCGCCAGACACTGACATGAATAACCATCAGAGTTATACTTAGTGGCACACTAAACTACATTTACCCACTGGCACATTGCAATACTGAAGTGATCTGTTATTGGAACTCTCATAAAAAACTGACCTTTATAGAAAAAGATCGATTAACTCCTTTCTTGTGCAATAATGAATCGCCAACATCTATCAGAGTCTAATTCTTTTTAATCAATCAGTCTTTTATTTGAGCACTTGTACTTAGCACAATAGCTCTTTTAATTACCCTTCGTATGGAGTCATTCAATCCTTCCATTTTGATGATATTCACTTGATACTACACTGCAAGAGGCAATCACAGTCTTCTTAACTTCGTGTCAGTCAGAGTCTTATTTCCCCCTAGTCATAAGTCTTTCTCTTCCACCAGAAGATCAGTGCGTTGTTGATATTGATATCATAAAAAACTACAAATGAGCTAGTTAAAAAAATGCCCTGAGGTCGAATTTTTCCTTGAGTACTGGAAACTTCAAGACAATGATGGCGGGTGTTATAAACAAACAAGGCTAATGGAAAAAGCAGATTGCCGTGTCATGTGAATGATTCTGATACATACCTTTATTATAAAAGCAAAGTTATGAGACGGATTGTTTCAATCACTTGAGTTTCGGTTTGATGGCAAAGAATCAAGTGCTTTCTTTTGAAAGGAACATTATACTGCCACGAAGTGAAGGGGGAAGGTGGCGGGGAACGTTATGTGACTTAATGGGCTGTGGAGCTGAGCAGTGGCAAAACAGATGTTTGAAATTGATACCAGCGAATGTGGTCGACATGCCGATTGATGTGATACCCGCTTAGTCCTCATGTCAAAGTGATGGCGACTCTCTCGCCAATAACGCAGGGTTTTTTTCTGCTGGCTTTGGTTTCCTCTTACTTCACCTCACATTGCGGCTAAGTAAAGCTTAGAGTAGTGCATTGTCCCATGGGACAAGCCAACATGTTGAAACAGATGGGTGTGTTGGCTTAAAAAGTGGCCTTTGCCATACAATACACAAAAATGAGAAGCAAAACCCAACTATATTAACTATAGATTTCACCAAAAATAAGATTAATGGTTTTTGATGAAGACTACTTTAAACTAATGAATAATGCCTTCTTTGGAAAGACTTTGCTATTCACTGGCGCTGTCAAGGATTTTTGTCATGTTGTCATCACGAATCAACTGCGAACAAAGGCACAATTCTACTCGGGTGTCACCCCGCTGTCATCGCAGTGGGAACGCTACGTTGGTGTTAACCTCAGCGATTGTTTTACTTTTCAAAAGCCGTTGGCGCAGTTCAATGGAAGCAATTATAAAACGACGCCAACGGCACCAGAAGACGCTCTATACTATCAGGTCTTAATGAATACCATTTCTTAGCTAACCAACGAAACTTTCCACTTCCTGGGCACAGGACGATTACATGTGAGAGCCGGGCCAGTGCAACTAACTTCATTGGTGTGGTAGGAAGGGGTGTAGAGAAAAAGGAGAAAAATCCGCTTGGTAATCAATCAAATATCAAAGATCAAATTTGCCAAACCAATTGATTTTTGAGTCCCTAGGATCTCACGTTGAGAGGCTGTACAATGTTTGATCCATTGTTGTGTCAAGTATTGTTGATGACAGACCACAGCGGCCTGACATTCTGAGTAGTCAAAGAGATCATTCCAGAGTTTTGCGCCTTAATGATACCTCATTCGTGACAGAGGTCGAACTCGGGGCACACCAAGAACCACCAGACATGATCAACTCAAAGTCAGATTATTCTAACATGCATCGGTATGGCATCTCCCGAGACACTCTTGTTTTATCCATTCTTGCGAGGGCTAATTAGTATGTCAGACTTCGCCTATCTCACGTTTTAACCTATATGGGACGACATATTGAGAGGTACTTCAGCGGCAGCTGAACTCTGGGGAGATTCTTGTAAATACATCGTTATATCGTTCACAGGTGTCTTGTCGACAAGATCATTTTCTCTACCTCATCATTCTAATTTGTAAGGCCACATACGAAATGTTAGCTTATCGCCCCTGTCCGCGTCACTTTTCAACCCATATCAATTTTTTCCTAACTTTCTAATTTGACCACTAGATTGGCATTTCAGAAGATATTTATCCATTTACTTGTGTTTGTAATGAAATTCGCTCTCCAATAACGCCAAGCATGTATGCTTCATTCTGTCAGCAGTTATACACTTATTTTACGTAGTAGATGCCAGCCGGCGGCAAGCTTACGAATCTACAATTGATTTGGTTCCATAAAGGCTAGTAGCATCAGACACTGTTATCCCAAAAGACCATTGACATATCCGATTTACAGTTTTATAGTTTAAGAGATAGTATGAGTGTTGGACGTTAATTCTACTAATTAAGGTCAGTAACATTACATGCATTTCTATCGAAAAGACTGCATATTATTGTCGATCTTCGATCAGCAATTAACGAATTGTAGCTACTTTTTGAGTGCAGATCTATTAGGACTATCATGGGTTGTTGCTTTTTTTAGGTGGAAATTCGTGGCTTAACTGTAGTTGTCATTTGGGAATTGAGTATGATGATTTAAGATAATCCACTCCTGACATTCTGCGAATAACCAAGCGATTAGGAGAAGATAACCTACAAGTTTGAAAGTTAGTTGCTGGTAGGATCAGGAAGCCAGACTCCTCAAACACTAGGACTAAATCCGCTTGACTCGTGCATGGTCCAAAAAAAGGTAAAAAGGAGACGTGACACACATTAGTTCTGTGGGTAGGTATTCTGTAAGAAAGAAAGTAGAGAATAACACCATTTTTTGTAGATCGACCGACAATTTTGTTGAGACCAGCTTTCGACACAACCGTGTCTTCATGGACATACAAGTATAGCTGAGCGAAGTCCCTTGTTTGTTACAGATCAGCGCCAATATAACACAACCACAAGGGAGCATTGCTTTTAGGCATCGTAAATTCTGGTGATTTTGTTCTTGTGAATGATTGATATTTCTGTCCTATCTAATCTTGACAGTGGCTGCTACATCTAGTCAACAACTTCGGAACTCGATGTTGACAAAGTATGATAGATGACTTGTTAATAACTATGGTTGAATATTAATTTCTATAGCAACAGCTATAATTCAGATAAATAATTCAACTCATGCAAGCGATTTGACACACAGGATTACTTAAAATTACATGTATGTTTTATAAATCGTCAGTATCTCTAGCCACATACAGTCACAACGGAGATGGATTGTCACGTGCTTCAGTTCATTATTAGCAAAACGATTTCAAAATCGTAAAAAGGTCACCTCAATTCGTTTTACAAAATCGGTAAAGTAGTAACAAATATCTCGAAGCAGTCAATCGCTTATTTTTGTCGCGTTAGCACGATTCTCCCAAATCTATGTCTACTCAAAAGTTTCTTATATACGTCTAAACCGAAGGGTATATCAGCTATAAAATATTCATGCTACTCTGGTAGCTATGAACGTCCCGGTCTCGACTGACCACTAACAGTGGCCATTACGATGGTCAAAATAGCACTTTGTCGGGGGCAGAAACAAGTTCTAACATTGGCTGGAGCATCTCATATATACCGGACAGCCATTTGGCAGAGATTGGTTCATAACTCTACTAACAACCAGACAAGACGTGACAGCCGGGGAATGCATAGTTTTACCAATTGCTTTGGTGGGAGATGAAATACATGCAATGTCGCGAGACAAAACTGGTTTATGCATACGGGTCACGAGGACTATCACGTTATTGAAAATCGGTTTTTTATTTTGTGGAGATGAACACTTCGTCAGAAATGAAGATAAGATGAAGTCTTTATCTACATTAAGGTATTCTGTTTGTCAAGATTTTTTTAAATCTTTGATTCACTCGGGGGTAATATACATGTACATTCAGTGAGATTTTTTCTGTATCTAAATCATGATTTAACATTCCTGACAATTAGAGTGAACGTGCTCCACTGTGTTCAAAAGTATCTTAATGGATCGAAAACGACTGTATTTAACCAAATCTGTAAAAGCAATTCTTTGTCATCTCTACTGAATCGACAGAAATTCATGCGGAAGAATTGATTCATCATATTGAGGAATGGTATAAAATAATGCCGTTTTCGATTTATCAAAATCAATTTTTCCCGACTCAAACCATTTAAGATTTAAAAAATGTGTCTTTGATATCAAAAATGATTAGCGGATTTAGAGCGCGTGACTGGGTAGATGTTTTCCATCTTAATGTGCCTCAACTAAACGGGGGACAGCATGTGAACGATTGGTACAAACCGATCGAAGCTTTTGAGAGATCCCGAGGAATGTGCATGTTAGACCGCTATGTATTTACTCGTACTAAAAAAATGAAGAGCATAACTGAAGTGCGAATAGTTCAAGTGCAGTGGTGCAGTTAAACATGACATACAAGAAATTCTCACCTAAGCATATTATCGAGAATATGCGACCCGATATTATAATAATACATAATATGAAAATAATATAAAAATTCATAATCTTGGCCCTACACGTTACGAGCAGTTCCCAATCCAAATCGTATGTTACTCCGTTATATCAAATATCACACAAGCTGTCCTTTTTGACTTGGCACTGAGCTTTTGGTGATGGTTTTCCTCTTCTTTTCTAATGCTTGCTTGAAACGGTAGCAGGTGAATATGCATTGTCTACTTCGCCGATGGGGATCTGTCGATATGAGCAAGCAAAGTGAGATCAAACCGTTTTAAGTCTTTGTATGCGATACGTGACACTCATGGAGTTCACCAGGAACAGTCTTTTTTCTCAATATATTCTCCTTGATGTCATATTCTGAGTAGTTTCCTCAAAACGCCACGAGAAGTTTAAGTTACATGTACTTAAGGTTTACAAGACATGCACGTAACGTAAGTTTTGATACCGATTCTAATATCTTTTTAATTTTTGAAATTGAAGAAAACTACTTGATAACATACGATATTACGTGTCCCAGGAGCTGAAATGTAAAACCCATTCACACCATGGGCCCGGTTCTTCGAAACAATTTGGAATTTGCTATAACTTAAACTTCAGGCATCTTTTTCATTTAAAAGCCGCAGATGAATCAACCTCCGCCAAGAGCGCAGCACTCGCTTTGTTGTCGCTGCTGTTGAGATTGGCGCTCTTCGCCAGTAAATCATATAATGGGAACTGTCCTGAGGAGGCGGTTGAGATGAAATATAAAGTTTCGATACAGTTGCCACCATAACTATTTTAATCGTCTTTTCAGCAGGAAAGAGTTTTATGACGCCGGCATATTATTTGTGAAGACAGTTTGATTAGGTCAGGTCGGATGTAGGTGACAGAATGATGGAATTAATCATTCAAATAAAATTATGATTTAAGAACATTTCTTTTCTATGACGAGAATGTAGCTCGTCGTGCAATCGTTTCATTCAATTGCTTTTATTTCACTCATATTGGAATCTCTTTATCTCGCGTAAGATATTTAAGTATACTCCGGATGGCAAACTGTACGCTGGGATCAGTGAAAGTGCTTTTAAAGAATAACAATTCGACATGCCTTTTAGTAGAAGGACGTCAACAAGCATTAAGCTATCATTCACCTAAGCCCGCCTTAGGTGTTTTGTAAGATTTCTTTAAAGCGTAAACAAATAATGGATGCTTTCAATAAGTAGTTTATCTATTATAGTATATATGGACGTATGTTTCGAAAAGTACACGATAGATCAAGTATGGAAAGGGCTTTTGTAGATCGCGTTAAAATGACTTTGAGTTTTTCACTTTGAGTTCCCTAACTTATCTAAGATTGAAATTGCGTTGCATTTAGTTATTCGGAAGCAATTTAAATGTCATTATGAACCATGATTTGCGTGGGAAATTACTAATCAATTGCTAAGTTTAGTGTTCAACCTTCTTATAACTAATAGGAGATAGAATGTTTGATTTCAAGGCCGTTTTGATACCCAGAGAAAAAAGGAAAATTTTAATGTAAGGGATGGACGGAATTTGATTTTAACATGTAATGCCATGAATTAGTTTAGAAGATCCTATGGCAGAGTGTGAAGGACTCCATTTGGCTCTGATGTCAAATATACCAAATTGGGCTCAGATACGATTTTCAGTGCTGTGAGTAGTTTCTGCGTACACATCAAATGACTTTATAAACGTGAAACGAGAGTGTGTGCATGAACAACATGACATCGGACATGACATTTACACCGTACGATTACGTGCCTCGGCTAATAGACCAGCGACCACAGACATGATTTGCCTTTAGGAGGACGGCATGATATGATCGACATTTGGGTGCTTATTTGATCTTGCAACAAACATAACAAATCAGCCTCTCTGTCTGCTCATAACGACATGCGTGGACGAAACTGATTTATCTAATAGGAACGCACGGCCAATCTGAAGATTGTGATCTTTTCCTAATGAATTGCACTAACAGGGGGTTCGTTATGGTGATGTATGCCCTTATCTTGTCTGAGGATTACATAGTGGCTTGGCTGTAGCAACATAAGTAACGTTTAGCATATACATTGTACGTGTTATTTGGGCAGATTCTAGGTCATTTCGTCAAGGTGCATATATCTTTTCCAATATGTTTCCGTTTAGGGCTGTTCGATTCTTTAACGATGGCGAGCACCACCATGATGACAGATGACAGAACTAGCTGCTCTCGGAACATTATAATCCGGTTTGGTCAACAAAGACATTTCATGTTTCCATGGTGAAGAACTACAATGACAATGACAAGCTTAAGACAGCCATGATTGTGTTTCGAATATCAGTAAGTTTTATAAAATACGAGTTCACATATAGAATTCAGGAGCCTCATTTACATGTATCAAGAATTCATAAGGACTTTATGGATTCTTGCATGCATCTATCATCGAAAAAAGCCTACAGGAACAAGCATACTCTGCCATTTTATTGGTCTGTGATAACATGGCTAACTGAGAGTATACCCATTTTAGGGTATAACATATGGAAACTGGCACTGAATAGCAACCTTAACTATTTTGTGTGACAAGGCTCTCAAACTACGGACACAGGAAGCCTACTCGCTCGTATAACAGTTGGAGGTTCTAGACATATCCGCATCTCGACATAAGTTTGTTAATCACAAATCCACCGGTTCGGACGCCATCCTGTAGTACTGATTATGTGTCCGTTTGATTCTATAAAACAAACCAATTGCAATCAACAGCGACAACAAACCAACAATACCGAAAAGTACTCCCACCAAAATACCAGCATTAAAGAAACGACCTTGCGTCGGCTTTGGCCCCGATTCGATCTTCACGTCAAAGACGAACTCGAGCATCCCCTTGAAGTTAGCCACCTTGCAAACGAAGATACCATTGTTTTCCTTCAAGGCGTTACTGACGAAGGCCGTTCTGTTGTTACGGCTGAACACAGTTCGACTTGGAAGAGGGTCGCCGCTGATCACGTGATAGCTTATGCTTGGTTTTGGTACTCCTCTCGCTTTGCATTCCATGGAAATATTATCTCCCACGGATTTTTCAATGATTTCGATGCAACAGTTTTCAATACCAGGTTCTCTGCAGCCCTTAAGATGATCGTCAGCTAAGTCTACAAGACTACTTTTATTCGCAAGGGACTCCTGACATATAACATCCACGTTCATTTTACTGCGCTGTAGCCAGTGCTTAAAATCGTACATGCTGCAGTTGCAGCTCCAAGGGTTCCCTTGAAGGCTGATTTTAACACCCTTTGGAAATGTTTCAAATATTCCACCTGGCAAAACAGAGAGTTCATTGCCTTGAAGGTCCAGAGCACTCATGTTCTTCTGATTTTCAAAGGCGTTTTCCTCTATGGTCTTAACTCTGGAAGAAAATAGTTCGAGTGTCTTTAATGAATGTAGTCCTTTCAGAAGCTCGCCATCGATGGTGTATAAGTGGTTTTCCGCGAGTGATAGGTCCTTTAGCGAACCCAGTCCTTCAAATGCACCAGTTTCAATCGTTTTGACTGAAGCGTTACGAATTGAAAGTCCGATCAGACTTGAGAATTCACTGAAAGTAGTTGCCCGTATGGTTTCAATGTTATTGCCTTCGAGTTTCAGTAGATGTAGCTTCCCAGCTACAGGTGTCCAATCCAAACATTCAATGCACTGCAGCCCATTGTAACCCATGAAAAGGGATTTGAGAGAGGTTAGTCCGTGAAATATAGTTCTTTCAAAACTACCGCTCTTGCTTATATTTTGCATATCAAGTATGATGAGGTTCCCGAGGTGACTAAATGGATATTCGTCAATCATAATGTTGGGATTATTGGCCAATGTCAGCCAATGCAGATTGGAAAGTCCGACGAATGTTTCGGCCGAGAGACTACGGATCCTGTTCCCACTGAGTGATAATGATACCAACACGGCAAGTCCCTCAAATGATCCAGATTGTACGGTTTCTATTTGGTTGGAACTCAGATCGAGGATTTTGAGGTTGGGGCACCCTGAGAAGCCGCCGTTGCCAATTCGGGTAATGACGTTGTTTGATAAATTTACTCTGGTCAGCTTCTTTAATCCGCTGAATATGTTATCAGGTAGTTCGCTCAATTTGTTATGCGCAAGCAAGACGTCACGTAGACTGTTCAAGCCATAAAACGTATCCTCGGTCATAGTGGATATGTTGCAACTAGCCAATGCGATCCGTGTCAACCAGGGGATTTCGGTGAAGTAATCATACGATAGTTCACGCACGTCGCCAATAAAGTCAATCTTCTCTGTATCACTTGGAATATTTTGGAAAGTTCTTGCTACGAGGTCGTAGGGCAGCCAAGGACACGTGGCTGATTGTTCCTGACAGTCACAGCCGAAAGGGAGCCGACAGTCTTTCCTCGCGCTCACTTTGATATCATAGTACATCGTTGACCTTCCCAAAGCGTTAGTTGCATCACATGTGAAAACTCCTGTATCATCCTCAGTTAGGTAGTTCACTCTTATACTCTGGCCGTCATTGCTGATACTAGATCTGTCACCAGGCACCAAACGTCCATCGGGTAGTTTGTATTCAATCGTCGCTTTGGGTAAGCCATCAATCCTGCAGTAAAGGGTCAGATTAGTACCGTATGTTGTCAGAATCTCCTCATTACAGCACCCTCGTATCACTGGCATCGTACAGCCTTCGAAATCACCTGGACGCAAGTCCCGCAGGTTCTTTCCCATCTGTTTCTGAGAGTAAGCGCAGACAATATCAATCTCGATTTCTCGCCGTTTCAGCCACTGTTGCACAGGAAACATACTGCAGTTACATTTCCAAGGGTTATCCTTGACACTGATTCTTGCCTTTGGTACCCCTCGGAAAGACTCAGGTGTTATTAGAGTCAAACCATTGTCATCAAGATTCAGACTGACAAGGTTCGGCATTCCCCGAAGGACCGAGCTCAGCATGGTGGAATTAGTGGTACAACCCACACAACGCAGTGTCTCTAACTTCGGTAGCGATGCCGCCAACGGGACGGATAAGCCAAAAGGGTTATCATCCATACTTAGACTTCTCAGTTCATTTAGACCATCAAAAGTACTTTCCATATATTTGAACCCCATTTCATCTAAACTGAGGCTGCGTAGAGTCGCGAACGCTTTAAAAGTTCCTCCGGTGAGCTGCCAAAGGGCATTCCGTGTTAGATTTAGTACCGTGAGGCCATTGGCGACCGGCGCCATGTCTAAACCGTACGTGCAGCTAGCGTCAATACAATTTAATCCGATGCCAGTCACGTCCAGAAGCCGTAGCCGAGTCAAGGGTGCCAAGATGTTTCTTGGAATACCAGGCCTTATTCCTCCCATTGAAAGATCAGATACACCAGACACGTCCGTGAAGACGTCCGGGGTCAGCTCAGCATCGGGGTTACTCGATATATCTAAAATGCGTAGATTTTCAAGCCCTCGAAACGTATCCCGCGAAAAGCCAGAAAACTTGTTGGAACTCAAGTCCAACTCGATGAGGTATTTGCAACCTTGAAGTGATTCGTTCAGATCGTAAATTTTGTTGTGACTTACGTCCAAATTATTCAACGAAGTGCAAGTCCCGCAAATATCACCAGGAAGCGTCATTAGATCGATGTTTCTGTCGAGGTACAGCGCCGAGAGTACCTTCAACGACCGGAACGACCCTGGATGAATACCAGACACCGCACTTCTAGATGAGCGCATACTCAGTTGGTTCCCGGAAAGCCGAAGAGTTTTCAGCCGTCCCAACCCACTAAACGCGTCTGCGTCGATATCCATAACGTGACTGTCTTGGAGGTTCAATTTGGTTAGCTTACTGAATTCCCTAAAGGTCCCGTTCTTTATTTCCATGTATTCGCCCTGCCACTGACTGTGTACGAATTCAAACTCCGTCACGTGGAGTGGAACCCTTCTGACGGTCTCCTCGAAATAAGCGACGTTTAGTCCGTTGCAGGAAACTATGTATTCACCATCTTCCTTGTGACAAAAGCATGTCGAGTCAGCACAAACGTCCTCTGTGTGTACAGCAATTACCGAAATCGCTACAAGCAACAGAGCTGTATAAACTGTTGGTAAAACTTTCCTCTCCATTGCCATTCTTCGTTTTACCACGCTGTCCTACGTATCCTCGGATAATTTTTCCCTGCTAAATGTGTTCATAGACTGTTCCGCATCTACTCGTTCTGAAATACACGTAAGCCTACATCCGATATGTGAGAAAAGGCCGAAACATGAATTGACCGCGTCCAAAATTATTGATAAAGTGATTAATCTTACATGTATTGTAATACCAAATTCTGACTTGGTTTATATCGAAATTTTCACGCAAACACTGATAAACGGAATCGTAATTCATTCCAAGACGTATGTACCGTCTGCGAAACAATAATAATTATTTGACTACTGATAGTGATTGCGTATTATAGCAATAAGGCGAGCTTATACGTCTCTGGTAATAGTAAGTGTTACTTCATTGACCTTCAATGTGATACTATGTTTTCTATGTAAATAATGCTAAATACAGATAAGGCTATCGATGGTTCTGTACAGACATGAACAGCAGCAGGAATTAGTTGGTTCCGATAAGGCTAAATAGTCACCAGTGCGCCGATTATTACTTAGGTTGCTGAAAATACATGGAGACGCAGCAGTCACAGTGTAGAAAGCTTGAACCAGTAACCATTGGTCAAACATGCCACAGCAGTAAATAATCATCACCTGCGAGAATTAGCTAACGCCAATGGCTTATATTGTACCATTATCGTATTCAATAACAGCGCTTTGTTTTTGTCATCTCACGATCCGCCATTATATTACACTTGCATGTGTTGAGAAGCTACTTTATCCTTTGGGCTACTAACTACTGGTTGTTGGTGTAATCGATCAACCAGAAACCATGGTTTTATTGCTACTTTTACTCGGCAAAAAGTACAACTCAAACAGACTTAAGCTGTTTCTGTCCCGGAGCCATTGCCAACGCGTCATATTAATCACCGGGCTATTAACTTTCTATACCCGTAGCATTAGATTGCCAGATTATCAAATAATCGTTCATTATGTCTGTCACTTGCTCGTCCATATGCAATATATTTCAGGTTAGGCAAATGATGATAATGATACAGAATTAGTTTTGGACATGTCGTTGTGGGGCATTGTGCTAAGGACTGTGTTACAAATACATGGCATTCGGCACAAGCGGATGGCTTTCCAGCCGCTAGATGCTGAGTAATCGGAAATACGTGAATGATGGATGATGCTGAAGGCACTCAACGCGAAGGTGTATTTGCAAATGAAGGCAATGGCGGGTTTGATCTAGAGTTCCAGCCGCAGACCAAACAGTTAGGACGGAAGCGGAAGGTCACAGCCTAATTCGTCACGTCCATAGAACTACGATCAATGCTGTAGTCCAACGCTATAAGATGATTACCTAGTACCCAACATTTCTTCACCAGCCAAATTTAGATCTAAGGCGGGAAGTTATCCGATCTTTAAATCATTGTAATCTATCTGTCGTTAGTAGATCGATTATAAAAGGCAGAGTCAAATTAGTTGAATTTCTTAAGCATCAATTAGGTGATTTTTGTAATGCAACTGATTAAGTATTCATTGTTGCAAATCTTCTTCTACCAAAACATCAAAACTTCTTAAGAGGCAATCTCTCGTCATGAGATTAGCTCGGACCGACATTTGTTTAAGACATTCCCCTTGCAACCTACATGTAATGACAAGACAAGACAAAATGGGCTGTCACTATCTTACTAAGGCGATTCCCTTGTCATTCGCCTTTGTTGTTCTTGTCAACCATTTTGAGATTTTGTAAAGGGCCTGGATCGTTCAGTGCTTCAGCAATGACGTCATGACTCGGAATCAACACTAAACATTATAGATACATGTAATTTCCAAAATTATAGATGATTTCCAAAATTGTTGATGATTTCCAAATGTAGACAAATCGGAAATGCGTGCCAGTAGTATAGAGCCAAGACCAATAATGGTCAGCGCCAGCTATTCTTCCGAGTCGCCGCGAACATGTCACTGTCTCTGTATAATACCAACTCTTAGTATTTTTACGCAATTTTCGGATGTTCGCATTGGACGATTTATTAAAGAAATTACGAGAATGTCGACTTGCTTCGAATTCAAGCCAGGGTTCAAACGCGACATCAACACGAATCATTCATCGGTTATTACCGCTGGTTAGGACGTGTTGTGTTTACATAACAAAAGGAGTATTTTTTGGTTCCATACAAGCATCATTAAACCAGTGTAACTCGCGGTATACCCAATATATTTTGTTCAAAAAGTAATAATTACATATCAGTTTTCGAGATATTTTGATGCGTTTCCATCCTTCACTGTCGTCAACTAGGTTTCGTGGTTACTTTTTGTGTCAGCCAAAAAAAGCGTTTACAGGACTTTCAAAATCTAAAAATCAGATTTTTCGCAGTTACGTGTGAATTAAAAGTGTCAGAGTTCACTTTGCTTAACTCGCCCGTCAATGCTGATACGATATTCCTATTTAGAATGTGATGCCATTAGCTAGAATGTATCATGACACAACGCAATTAAGTCATCCTAGAAAAACTGGCCGCTATAGTCAAATAGCTGACTTCGTCTTGGAATGGAGTTCAAACAAGTGTTTAAACCCTATGTTTTATTCCAGGCAATATCCTCGTTAAATGATTGGTTTTTATGTTATATTTTATATGTCATTTCCGATTTTGTCCGATAAAGGATAAATAATGATAAGATGTCGGGGGAGAGAGTTTGAAATGCTGTCTCCTTCCTAAATAATGACAGGGTGGATACATAATACCAAAATATTGTCGGCCGGCTCGCTGATATGTTTTTGATAACAGGCTTCTCAGAAAATAGTCATGAGTGATGATACTCGATCGCATGGCTTGGATACTGTTGGAATATGAAATGAAAAACCTTTCGCGGAAGTGCGTGTTAAACCCTTGGCATTCCAGATAACATGTAATGTGATTAAGAGACGTGAATGATGTTAATGCTTCTGGTGCTAAGCTCTTTGCTTCACAAAAAGTTTCCGGGCTTTTCTTTCATTTAGATTCATTCGTAAGAGAGTCTTCACTGAAACATCAAGTGGTGTTCCTTATAAAGAGTTGATTCTAACTTATTTCCTGCATGCAGATGTGATTATTCTTCGAAAATCTTCGTAGGATTTTTACAATGCCATGCAAGGCTTCAAAAATAGTCGACGGGAAGCCATTGATGTTTTCATAACTTAATATCTTTGTGAGCAAAATGCTCAAGTTGCTTAGTAGCACTATGTGAGGGCTTTGTCAATAATCATGCTAGAAATCTGTTGGTTTCGAGTATGCTTTTCTCGAAATGATATTCACAGTCGCACTTTTTGGTGATGTTTTTCAGGTCATTTGTACTATAGTATATATTGCTTCAACCAAGTAAAGATTTCTATCAATTGCTAGGGATGTCTGTCAGTGCTTTGAGAAGTAAAAGCGCAGTGTCCAACACCATGATTCTACTAGCCGTCACAGAAAACACAATTCCCAGACATTTGGTCGGAAATTGTAGCTATACATGTACCTAGAAACAGGTTACGACAACGGTGTTGGTGGGTTGCTACTTCTATGATAGCACAATCAACCGCGGAAAGACAGTGACAAAGAAAGTAAGAAGCAATTACCCATCGCACATATCTCTGGTTGTTGACAAAAGTTGTCATGGTTAATCACTTCATCGATCCTAGCGAGGCAGCTACCTGTAATCAGACTGCAAACAACGTGGTGTTGAGTTGAGGACGGAAAGGGAATGTTGGTGTAGAGCAGTACCACCCTGGGTCAATGTCTGCAGGTGTCCTCCGGGGGGCTAGGGATCATCAGAACCACAACGATCGGCCGGACCCGCCGGACGCTAGAGATAGTACACCAATAAATGATCATTTCATGGAGGACTTTATTTACTCTGCACGGATCTACCGGACTGACTATAATTTGAAATGAAAACTCTGACAACCGTTTTATTTCCTTCATCAATAATAGTGATGATATTCACCACAGTAATGTTCGTAACGTTCTTGTGTATTAGCCTGTATGTATATATCATTTTGTCACACGTATGCGTTTGTATCCGAGAGAATAGTATGTAGATGATAAGACTTATTAGCACATCTGCAATAAAAAAATAAGAACTCCCTTGTTGGTAATAACGCCGCAAATAAGAGAGCAACGCAATCAACGCTCTACTGGGTATCTAATCCTGTGGAGTTAATTAGCCAAGAGGAAGCACTATGCAAGAGGCAGTGAAGTGTGCTCTTGATGACAAGACAATGATGCCACCAAAAACGTTGCATTTTTCTACTTGTCCCTGATTCTGCGCCAAGTGACACAGGCACATGGTATACAGCATCTTTCTATTGCGCAGCCCTAATTCCTCCTGGCAGTCATGATACGCTAAGGAAACACAATACGTAGCCATACAAACGAACAGGACGCGGTTTTTTTTAAAACAGACGCTCACAGCTCTGTATTTCTTTACGTATAAGCCATTATTTCTGAGGATCAATGGACAATGATATAATCACTTTCTCAGAGAGTTTTTCAAGTAAGGCCTACATATTATAATCGCGTTGTATTCTCTTCCGACATGTCATTGCTTTGAAAGCCAGGAGTGTTCTCTCCAGATTAATCCTATTCCGAGAGGGAGAAAGCCGTTAGTTCGGAGTGACAGTCTCTTAAAAATATTCCATGTATAGAATCATCTAATATTGGGTTTGCACTTCGTATGGAAGGGCGATGCTTCGTTTAGTATCTGAGCGGTCTGGTGGACTACTTAGTAATTCGCCTTTGCTTTCTTTCCATGTACCATTCGAAGAATCGCCCAGACACACCAATCAAACAGACTCGGTAAGTATTAGCATCTTCGGCTGGCTTTCTACCGGGTGTTAAGAATATATACAATGTCAGAGTGAACCTCAATCAGACTTATTTAATACAGGAGCTACTGTTGGTACTCCGACAGAGATCAAACATGAGATCTTTAGAATGATAATCCGAGTCAGCTCTTCTGGTGACGTAATGGTAGAGTGTTGGCAGAGATGGTTATAAGCTAAGCAATCTTCGAGCAAATTTCCTTTCCTCGGCGACTTGTAGCGGTGACCAGCATTTGATTTTTGTAACTTGGCTGGGTTTTTTTCACTTTGAGGCGTTCGGGGTCCTCGCATCCCGAACGACATTGGTCGACCTCCATTCTAGCTAAGCACAGGACGTCGTCTCTATTACTTAATAAATGATTTCTCAACAACCTATCGGTATGCATGGGTCACGGAAATCATTCCTGGACCATTGAACGTAATCTACAATATCAACTTCAGCAACTAAACGTTAATTTCCGTTGCATAATGTACAGCGTATATATTATACGTTCTAAGACAATGATCACTTTTTGCATGATGGAGTGCATTAGTAACGATGTTCACCATCGGATAACAATGTGGAGTTCAGTTAAGTGCAGCTGACAGCGTACAGTAGTAGGAAGCTTTTTTCCGACTTCTTTTAACGGGTTCTTCTCGACATTTTCCTGATTTGACATTGTTCGGCTTTTCCCTGAAAGGTCAGATTTCTAGAAAACTTGTGAAAAATGCAAGGGCTTCCATATTGATGTATTAATCACTTCATTTTCAATTGCGATTTTCTTGAAGCGTTCAAAGGTTAATAACATTTAAGCCGGTGGTCAATTTGAGATACAAACTTATCAAACTACATTTGTGAATTGAAAATGATCGATCGCACCTACCTCTATTGAATTCGATCGTATTAAATAAAAATAAGCTGTCGTGAATCGAATTAAGCTCATATCGTAATGTCATCTATCTTCTGTACAAATCAATTAGGGGAATTTTCCTGATTCAATTTGAGTGTATTGGCATCTTGATCAAAATCAATGGAAGAAAATTAACTCAAACTAGAGCAGAAAATACTCAGGCATGGAACCCAGTCTGTTTGGACACTCGCCGATCTGGTGACCGCACTCTCGCTACAACCCGTGTCATTTCTAAAAATACAGGTTTTTTTCTCGCAAGAAGCGCACATCTGCGCATGTCCTTGTTGATTTTAACAATGAATTCCCACTTTCCCCGTCCATTGCTGTAACAGCAGTTGACAGTTGGTTGGATTAAATGAGATATACATCGCAACATTTTTCTATACAAGTCTTGCATTGTATAAAGTGCTGTACATTCGGCCATATGTCGGCACAGCTCGATCTATAGCTATTTCTGTGTAACTCCAAGATCTAGCCACACCTTGTTTTCTCCGTGGCAAACATGTAGCCGAATCGGAGAGTTTTGAGGTGTTGTCAGGCGTCTCAATAATGCTGACCTCCGATAATGCTTTCCGCTAGTGCTGCGAGGTGCGTAGCGTTACAAATAATGCCACTTTCGTACATTGTGTATTGCAGTTTAATAACTTTTTAGATATCCTGCTTGGAGAAGTCACGGTCTGTTCACAACCATTTCCGAATGAAAAGCAGCGTATCTCATGGCCAAGCTGTCCCTTAATATTAAAGCTAATCGATTGCGGACTGAGGTGACTGCACCGGGTGCTTTTAGGTGTCATTGCTGTGAAAGTGACAGTCTGGTCGCCAACGGGTTCGGGGATCGTCCTTTGCTGCAACTCGTCTCGAAAGTGTAAATGTTATGTTTTTGGTTGGTTTTTCGCACATGGTATTATGATTTGGCGATGAGGAGGCAAATGCGATAGAGATGACCATGATACAAGTTGCGAAATCTTATCAAGACAGACGGAAGTAGAGGAAGCCTGTTAGCGAACTATACTCTACTTAACTTGGGGTAACATGTCATAAGTCAGTAAGTCAGCCTTAGTAAGATAGGAGACTTGACTTGCTTGTAAATTATAGATATTGATAGATTTGCCTGACTTTTGAAGAAAAGGCGCACAGATCATCGAATTGTTTGAGATGTCCTCGTCGAAAGTGCTTTGGTCTGGAATCACCACCTCTTGGTTTTTCAGTTGATCTTGGTAAACTCTTTTACATTGTGACTATAGGCATACTATACTATAAAATACATGTACTGGTATGCTAATATGCCCTCTTTGACACAAACAGTTAGATAGTGAGATACTATATGAGATGAGCTCTTTTTTAAAAATGGCACTCACACTGATATACATGTAGGTAGGTAAGACGTTAACACGTTAAATTGTTAACTAGGTGGGATTCCAGTGTGAGATTGCGCTGGAAATTCTTGTTACTTCCTCCAGACAGGAAACCGTCTTCCAATCACGCAACCTGACAAAAAGGCGTCTTCAAATAGCGCTGCTTGTCGTTGAGTAATACTGTCGGGAGTACCGTTATTGATGACTGCGTATCATGCCATGCACTTAAAATCGGTAAAGAGGAGAGCGATTTGTCTGAGTTATATACATGTATGATACGATATGAATTACCTCACAGCCATGCACCGAAGGTAATTTGCCATTCACCTGGCCTTTGGTGGATTGATAAATTGTTCCTGTTTCTGTATAGAGGCATGGAAGTGGAGTTGCCTAGTGGTGGAAATCCACGAGAATCTACGAAAACATAACGCCCGCGAAAATTTAGCGGTTCCGGTTTTACGGTAGATTGCAGTGACCTCTTCCTCTGACCGAAGCATGATAGGAAATGGTTGGCGTTAAACAGGTCTTTCCAAATGTCCACTTAACCATCAAACTACATTGTACGTGAAATAAAGAAATGCTAGCAGCACTAGTGATCCATATGTCGTAAAATGTTACATCATTTCCCAACGCATCGAGCATCCAAAATAAATCCATCGGATGGACGTATTCCAGTGTTTTTTTCATTGATATTCGGCGCCGTAGGCCATTAGTCTGTAATTGAATGATAGCATAGTGAATAAAGATCCCTTCACAAAATTAAATGTGCAGTGGTAAATCGACGTATTGGGTCTCGATACGCTCTTCTGGGAACATGACATTGACGACATATTAAAGATAATCACTATCTCGATTATCTGTAAGCCCTGGTGGTATTCGCGACCGATTTTCATTATTGGTGAGGATAGTTCGATTGTCACTTCAAGTTTCAAGGCATTCCGATTTCGTTACTGGTGGAGCGTACCGTCAATAATCAGTTCTGCAGTCAGGTGTGGTACGTCTCTCACACTCGGGCTGTTTTTGCTTCGAAGTTGCACCTTTTCTGAAAATGAACTTTCTGCAGACAACTGGTGAAATGCACATGCTCTAAAAATTGTAATTGTAAATATATCATGATCTAGGACAAGTGGTACGTGGGTATCCTTAACCCGCAGGTAATAGGAATCGATCGGGAGTTGTACAGCGTTAGGATTCCCGTACGGACCCGAGATCTTGAGACATCCGCTAAGCTGCTCGGGTTTCGTATTATTATTATCATTATTATCAATATCAAGGGGACAACCAATATTCTCCTCCCAGTAATCTTCTTGATATAAGGCTCAACAAAGGCTATCCCCAAAGTAGACAGTACATGTATTATGGAGAGAATCAATGATAAGTAAAGCCCAGTGGCTTCCACTTCCATCCTTTGCAATAGTTGATACCCTTCCATTATGAGCAAGGCCTAATTTCACATTCAAAAGCACAGCCTGATACCTTAATGTTGACTCTGATGTGTAATGGAACATAGGTGCTAAAGGTAGTCCCCAGAGCAACTGCAATACAAGAAAATTAGATGATCTCTAGCCCAATACTAGCTTTGGCAAATATTTGCGTTAGCTTAAGGAGGGACGTGTCAACATTTAGTAGGAGGCACGAAGAGGCAGTTTCAGTTGAAGATGCTACATGAAGTAGCAATATTACACCAGTTGGGCAGATTGCCTTTCAATTGCCCGAGGTTAAATAAAATCGGTTGGGATTGCCGCAGGCGGAATCAGGTTTGCAGAAAGGGCAGACTGTCATGACTGTTACCACTTGTATAAATAGTATTGATGTGTTCTCAGTGTTGTTGTTTTTTTTACATTATTTGTTTTCTCCATAAGTTTTCCTATTTTGTATACATGTATCGTTGAATAAAGTTGCACAGCGGACCACTTTCCACTTTTGACAAGCTTTTTAGGGTTTTCCTAAACTTTAGAGATTTCTTTCGGTGAAATGAGGTTAAAAAAATTTCATTGCGCGACAGAAAACCTCCAAGGAATGTATGTTTAATAGTGTGGCTAAAAAAAACCTAAAAGGTTTTGCATATGCTCTAAAACCTTTTTTCTAAGAGTCTAAACCGAACCAATCAACAGTAATGAGAATTAGGTAGTCGTTATCGCCAAATGCTACTTGAGAACTCATTTGGCCAGAGTGTCCCACTCTATCCAGGCATTTTAGACCAGAACTAGATCTATAGCTTGTAAACTATCATATACATTACTATTCCCTCTGGCAATAATAACAAGAAAAATATCGCACAGACCATCAAGCTCTAATGGCGATGCTGGATAGTCGTTCAAAATACATAATACGTACAAGAACGGTTGAAAAACCATTAGTAGCTTCCGGTCACGGTCGCTGCGAGGAGTGGTGGCCTGTGGTAACCCTTCTCCAATGGCAGAGTCGTCGATGAACCGAAGTATACCTGACACAAAAAATACTGCCTGTTAGAATAATGTCAACTTTGCCGGCCAATTGTCATGGGCCGACGAGAAGACTTCGAGGAGATAAGAGGGTTTAATGCGTTTACTGTAAAGGAAGCAGCAAACATGCATGTACGACAGGTTGACGGCGGGCAGCCTTGTTGCATTAACGTCATATGCAATTCTCCTCTTTTCTTGTTTCAAGTTTGTCCACACAGCTATAACAGAAAAAACGGGGGCGTTTACTGAGCACTACATGTATACTTGCCGGCAAAATGCAGAAGCCGTTTAAAGCTTGAGCATTGCCAATGCAAATGTCATCGATCATTCGATTTTTTTCCAATTTGCTGAGCCAGCTTACATTTTATCCTTGGTGTGAACCCCAAGTCAAAGGCGTGCACCTTTACAGTTTCACCGACCCCAGTTCGCTTCATTAAGAACTGCGAAACAGAGACAACGGCCCAGCCGAATGTCATGACCATCGGACAACTTGGTATATAAATGGCGCAATAGACTGAGTAAATTATTTTCTAAGAGGTCAGCCACCAGGCCTATGACTTGCATGCGTCATAGGCCTGACCACTGATTTTAAAATATCTTGCATCGATAGGCTACCATCAGCATTCTAAATTTATCCTGTTCTTAAAATCGATGATACTTTATGATACTGCCCTCAAAAACAACCATCTGTTCCTTTTAACTAACCACTTGCAAAAGCGAATTCAGGACTTTTAAATAGTGGTTGAATCCGGGGGTCGAATCCAGCCATCGATGTTGTATAGTTTATACCACGCCAGATGTTGTTGGAGTTGCAGGCGCTCTGTACGTAAGTGTCATTGATGCTTTTTTAAAGCTCGCGCTGTCACATACTCCAACCAAGAGAATAGGTTCCAGCGAGACTTCTCAATTCTGCTTTATCGTTCCAGTGACTCTTCTTTATCCAGCATACACTTCTCAGTTCTGTATAATCGTTCCATGCAGAGACACGTACTTTATGCATTCTAGTAATTGTTCCAGAGACAATATTCTCTAACCTGCATATATCGTTCCAGAGACTTTTCATTTCTGTAATTGTTTTAAAGAGAGGTTCTCAATTATATCGTTCATGCCTTACCGGATTATTGGGTTTTTCCTTTGGAAACGCGTTGAACTGGTCTTTGTCACACAGCGGTACCATATTAGCTGCATATCATACTGTTCCAAGGAGGAGAGGTTACATTTCTGCATATACCGTTCCAGAGAGGCTTCTAAGTTGTACTTGAGAGACGTGTCAGTTTTGCATAATACCGTTCACACATTGCCGGATTTTCGGTGGTTTATTTGACGCATACGCAATGAACTGGTTCTTGTTTGAAACACAGCAACGCCATTTATCATGGATACGACACATGCATCTGCCGCTGACTACAACGTATGACAACATAAATGTAACAGGTGATGTGGTAATTATGTGGTCCGATGTCATAATTCCGGCTCATCATGAACAAAAGAAACCCCGTTAGTAGCTGCGGACTTACAGACAGCGTCACTCATTTGCTTACTGGATTAAAAAATCAACTGGCCCAATCCGATCAGGCGAGACTCATCCCTCGAAAAAAGACCTCTTCTAGCGAAATTTGATTTGATAATGGTGTGACCTGAAGCTGTTACAGCTACAATGTTGTAAATGAGGATTTGTAATTCTACTCTTGGCGAATCAAGTCATCATTGTTCTGTTCCTGGTGAATCCATCACGTTTTCATTTCAAGGTAGGTTCACATTACATTTGTTTGTGAATTTCCATGAATTGTATAGCAAGTCGAATTTACTTGTCTACTGCACTGAAAGGAAAATACATTCCTGGCTTTGAACAAATATTTCGTCTGAAAATAAAACGTGCCAAAATTGAAATTCTGGCTAAAGTGACTTGTACGAAAGTTTGAAAGCACCTGATCGTAGACAAAAGTCCTGCTCAACATTTTATACAGCATGGTATATCAAGTGCAACATGGTCATTTGTTATCATCACCATAGTGGGGATGGGGTCAGTGACAAATGTACGTTTTTAGACCTCAACTAATATATATAAATGTTGATCAGTAATTTTTGAAAGAATCGTAATCCCTCGGGAGGAAGGAGGGGTGGGTCATCCATAAGTGGATGGCCGCTAAATGTAAAATATTTATCTGCAGATAACAACTATTTCTTTCTATCCAACTGCGATAGGAAGTCTTGTCTTTTTGCACAAGTTATTTTATGCACGTACATGTACCAAGAAGTTGTCAGAATAGTAACTATTACAAAATGCCAGATTGGTTCGTGAAATTGATATTTTTCAATGATGGTGATACACGCCGGTTATCATTTCAACAACGCATGGGTGCACATGTGAAACGCTATACCACACTTGGTATGTCATGTGTCGAACTTCTGGTTAGAAACAGCGCATGTTAGCAATAGTTCAATTCTTTAAATTACAGATCATCATACATGTACGAAGCGTCACAGGTTTCTCGAGTTCATTCAAATCCTCTTTGAGCATAATACGATATGCCTGCATTCTCTAAATAAAGTTGTAAAGAGCTGAAAACACGATAATTTAAAAATGGTATGCATTTATCCTTCATATAGCCGAAATTACTATCGTTCATTCACGATATGTAATTCAAATCGATATGAAGCTGAGGTAATGCTCTGATGAATTTGAAGTATAAAATGACAGCTCAAACACAGCTCAGAGGTGCCTCTCCAATGAATGCGAGATTACAACCCGGGCCGACTTTTGATTGGAACTCGAGTTGAATGCGAATCCCTCGAAGTACAATCAAAGGAGTGCAAAACATTGCTCTTGGGGAGCAGCTTCATTGCTGTACAGACCAGCAGGCGCACGAAGATCCAGAATTAATCAATCAATCAAAAACAATCAGTCGATTAATACGCCACCCAAACTGACAACATTCATTAAAAGATATTACTCAGAGTTCCCAGGATACATAAACCCGCTGCTAACAGATATTCCATGGCGTCGTTAGAAACGTTCGAAACTTCACTTTCATTAGAAAGGACTCAATTGACACGGAGCTTGTCTATCTGACTGCGGTCCTTTAAAAAATACTTTTAGCTAATTTAAAACGTATGTCACATTTTCAAGTGGTGTGGAGGTTTTTATTGTGGTTTCGAATAGAAATCGATGCGCTTATAAAAATATCCATTATTTACACTGATTATAATGGAACACTATAGTTAATCCCCTGTAGACGGATGAGAGTCCATACAAGTGTACCCGTCAAATTTGATTAGAGTGGTTTATCGGCATTGATGTTTTCTATCAAATTCCCAAGCACTAATTGATAGGATGTGGCTGAGAGTTCAATAAGCCATTGAAAGCATGTTTGAAATTGCCTCTAATAGTTTTCACTTTGACACTGTTAAAGAACCGTCTTTCAGAACTGATTACCCATGGCGGAATACAGGACAATAAGCCAGCATCAAGTAACCTAAATTGCTGTGTCTGTCACTCCTGAGAATTGTCTCAAAGAATATAAGTAGATTTGAGATATATGGTAGTATTCTAAATCATAAGTCTGTTGTCTGCTCCTCCCCTCGCACACATAAGCTTTGAAAGTGCAAAGTAAATGGCCCTGAAGCTCTGAAGCTGTGGCAACATATGTCTGTACAATTGTTGCGCTCTATGACTCGAACACTAGTCAGATGTACCGACATTCGATCTGAAAGTACCAATTATTAAATTATTAAATAATAGCCACCTACATGTGTAGTGCTTCAAGCGGTGTCATCGGCTGTGGAAATCAGAGATGCGCTAGTAGAATACCTAACTTGTCACAGAACGAACAACTCAAACCGCTAGAGATTGGACACAAGTGGAATAAGCTATTGTATGTTGATATTCGACCTAAAGAGGCGTAAACCTCTCGAAAGAACTCGGGTCATTGTGTGTTTATTCGTGGCTCGTATCACTGTCTCAGTGCATCCTGATTTGAGAGTCTTCATATGATTATGCCTCATTGCCTATAACATATGGTCCATGAGTCGAGGAGTCTATGGATTATGAACTAATTTTGATGGCACATTCTTGACGGTGAGCTATATTCCACAATTGACAAGGATTCATATCGCAGGTAAGACGGCTTGACTCGTTCAATCTTATACACATATCGCTCGGTGTATATGCAATTCGACATTTCCGATAACTAGGCTACTGGCCAATTCCCCATACACCCCCGTATCTGGCAATAGCTTCCCATTGCGTCGGGCGATATGTACCAAAAAGAGTCGAGATCGTCTTCAACTAAACTCATAAAAACGATATTTGTGTGAACGACCCCAATGAATAGCATCTGCTTTTCTGTTATCCGTTCATGTCCTTCCGAGCAGATCTAATATACATGGACTTCCTATTCAACACAATAACAATGATGGGTCCATTGCCTCTTCACCTGCTCAAGCGTGACAAAGAGGAAATATCAGAGGTATGAATGTACTGGCGCAGGAAATGACGGTGGCGGCATATAAGACCACCAAAGGACATCCTGGATACCAGTTTCCTTTAAAGAAATCGTCTACATCTATTATTAATGGGCGTTTGGTTATGTCTAAGGAATTGACGTTGTGTCACGTGCACACTCATGCAAAACTGCATGTATTAACTCAAACGATCCTTCTCACTTGTGTGATTCTTTTTCGTGACCCTATTCTCATTGATAGAAATATTTCGAGTGAGCATGTTATTTGTCAATGATGAAGGACACTTGACGTTTCTCAAAAGAATTGACCGGTGTTCTATCCTGAAACAAATACGTTTCTTAAATAAGAGAGAAGAGGTTCAAGAAAAATAAATGGAATGAGAATTAAAGCGCGATTAGTGACCTATATCTTGAGATTTGTCTTCATCAGTTATCAAGACCAGGCATCAAAATGCTTGGCCGAAAGACTCATAATCACCAGAAGCTGAATATGATATGCATTAACATCAAATCGACCACTGTAACATATGGGATATTGGCTCGTTATAAGTTCGATAAGACTCCAACAAATTATACTTTGAATAGCCTCCCGTCAAGTATGAATCACGCCCCTTGGAGTACTGTACGTAACAGCTTGTGGGGCAGGCTGCAGCCGTCCACTGATATCATCAAGCTAGTCACGACCGATATATCTTGCGTGAAGATATGAATAACACAGTTGTACAAAAACACCATCAATGAGATAATTACACTGTTAATAAAATGATATAAGCCCCTTGTCCATTAAAGGGGAAATCATTCTCTGCGAAGAGGACAGCACTGGCGATGCCACAAATACCAATTTAAACATTTAGGTGCTCTAGGTTTGATTAATCAAGCCACCTACATGTAGCGTCAAAGCTGACCGTGTAATTTTATCTACCGAATACAGACTTGACTATGTTGGCTTCATCGTATCCGACCCCATCAGCGTATCAAGGTGATGAGGGATGGTATCACTATCCGACAGGGTGTTATAGTATTTCCTTTTTCTACACGCCTCAGTTTCATCCTGCAAAGAGCAGGATTTGGACAATACATTGCGTACCTTTCGTGACGTAAATGTATGGCTTCAGTCGCCTGCATCGAGATTAGGAATGCGGGGACTGATCAATGTCACAACCTCATCATACCGCCTCTTTGTGCGTCAATACATATTCATACCCAAATCCTTTCTATTCATATTTGCTCTTTCATAGGTCATTTTCAGACCTACTGATACTAGTTCATTTATACAAGTGCAAGCAATGGTAAAATGCGATATCATGGGTGGCATTAGACTGAGTAGTTCCAATTCAGGCCAGCAGGAGGCTTTCATCTAAACCATATATGCTGAAACCAAGCGGTTGGTCAATGAGGTTTTCATTAACAGTTAGGTATCGGTATCAAACAGAGAAACATATCAATTAAAAAAGTGTGATTCAGTTTTTGTTATGTCTGTAGTCTAGATTGGTATTACAGGGTTGGAAAATTTTCCAAGAAAATAACACCATCGTAATATTGTGTTGCTATGTTTTTTGTGCTGCAGCATTTGGTAGTTATTGGGAAACAAAAATCGGACAAGGCTTCACCCAGGGCGAGATAATTCAAATTGCATTAAGCGAGGATCGCTCAAAACTTCCTGTAGAAATCACATTCCTATACAATTACAGAAATCAGTCTAGCGGCTGAAACATTCGGAAAACTAGGGCCGAAAATCGACAAATTCATGAATATATTACCATAGGATAATTTTAGCGGTTACTCTATGGATTACAGCCTCACGGGATGCTTACGCAAAGGGCAAGAAGGTGTTACGCATTATTAACGCTTCTGCCCTGGAATTGGGAAACTTTCGAAGATGGCAAATCATGTGATTTTCATCAACGTATATACGGTATTTCGATTGACAACTGGTCTTATATGGATCAACTATCGATGGTGGAATCAAAGCCGATGATGATATTGGTCATTTTGAGTTTTTGGTATGTTCTAGAGCGACAGGGCTGATGGAGTCACAGGACGGCATCGACGTGATCGTGTGCTTCTGTCACTGGTGATACCCCGTAATGGAAGTGTCAT
The DNA here is from genome assembly GCF_910592395.1 of Lineus longissimus. Classification (NCBI taxonomy): domain Eukaryota; kingdom Metazoa; phylum Nemertea; class Pilidiophora; order Heteronemertea; family Lineidae; genus Lineus; species Lineus longissimus. The sequence goes on along the minus strand of NC_088309.1, from coordinate 24,605,538 downwards.
TCCACATTTGTGTCAGGCGCAGCATGATCGGGATTTGTAGAGCTTTCTCATAAACAGATTAGTACCACATATAACTTCATCACACGGCATCCTTTCTGCTGTGACGACTATATTGGTTCTCGGTATATCGAACCTTAAGGCTATTTATATTTGCCATTTTGAGGTGTCAGAAATAAGGTATCAACATGTTGGTTACAGTCAGATTCACGCATGCGACCTAAAAAAGTTATGGGCTGTACTTCACGACCTAAACCATGTCTTCCATTTTTTATGAAGAAATCGAAGATTTACTCGGCGCTGGTTTTGATAATGAGAGTGCTCCAGGCCCCAAAATTAGCTTCGATTTTGCAAACATATGGATGAAGAACACGCTTGGCCTCCTCTAGCCTTGGTCTGGAGGTGAACTGTTCGTATTGCTTCTGTGGCTGTCGATAACATATCTAAGTGAGGCAAACTCCTTTTTTATCAACTCGCTTCGTTCCAAGCTCTTCCCCTGCTAAACGTGGTCATTATGTTTATAATCCGCACCGAGATGCGATGAAGGGGCCTGTAACCCGACTACATTCTTGCATAGAATCTTTAAAGGCAGTCGATTTGCAAGATATTGGATGACGGTGATTGCTTTAATATCTTCGATCCGATGTAACAAAGTTAGAACTGTTACCTGATGATTATAAAATCCGATATGTTCTAGGTAAAACACAAGAATCACCTACCATCCTCTACTAGCGGGCTGTGTCCATCTCTATTACTCCCCAGGCCAATCTTAAGATAAGTGCCAACAAAGAGTAACCATCAAGTGTACATTATCGCGGCACATGATGAATTGGCAGTTACGGTGACTATGCCTAGGGTGCTAATAAAGTTAATGATAGCCAAAGGCGATTTTAAAAAACCAATTTGTTGTAGAATGTGGTGAGAAATTAACATTCCCTCTAATGCTGAGAAAAGACTGTGCAGATGAAACTAGTGAAAGCTATGGGCAGTAAAACCAATTACAGGTCAAGCCATTGATCTATGCAAGTAATGTCATTGATCCATGGGTGACATCCCTAAGTCTTCAATGGGTCAGGCTGTAACCAAGTCTATCGTTGGATCCGCAGGACCTCTGACCATAAAGATGTCCGTCTTGTCGCTCAGTTGGTGATACCAATCCTCATTCGGTGCGTGACTTCTGGCAATGCTACTGGATTTGTTTCAGTATTCCCAATATTTAGATTGCGCAACCGGTAAACGATCGAAAGTGTTTCACGTGTAATAGAGAGGATACCGTTTATTCAAAATTACTTGAATCATACATGTGAAGCGTTTGATTTGTTTCTTGGACGTTAATGGATTTCAAAGATATCAAGGATCTTTCTTCACATGGATCACAAGCCTAGTTTCTTACATTGAACAAATAATTATGTTAACAAGGCAGTGAGTATACCAGTCCTGCAATGCTTCGTTTTATTTCAACAAAAAGCTAAGAAAGACATGTATTGAGGATTACAAGATAGATGTACATGTACGATTGCTTCTGTTCAGGCAGACGTCGCCCGGTTATGATATATCTGATGTTCATAAATCCGTTGCCGCTGTTCCCCGCTAGCGATCTTCATTAGAGATTGTGTCAATTGGCTTCGAATTAAAAGGTATAATAAGGGTATAATAAGGGTATACTACTACACTACACTTGCACTATATCATAACTATTTTAATCTACTTTCTTTAGAACTAGTACGTACATACCGACACTTTTTCCTGCAAAGAGACTAAACCGCTAAGCATCAGTTTAAAACGTCACCTGAGTGTCACTGTGCTTCCTCTTTTACGATTATTAGCCTGAATTGACGTCGATTTTTGCGTTTTGTCACAGGATGTGCCAGTAGCAAATCTTTGAAAAAAAGTCGGCTGCAAGGTGGCATGTTTGCAGATTGCTCTTACAAGGAGTTGGTATATTTGCTTATCGGGATATTACGAGATTCGCGATAGAGACCGGCTTAATTAACTCTATGACTCGTGGCTATTGTCTGTATCGGATGATTTGCGAATATTGTGGTGACAATCACACCATCTACCGCGCTTTCACCTTGAGAGGATTCTCATAAGATATCGTGAATCAGCGTCTTCTGTATTTGATGAGTCTTGGATGACCATGAATTGAGCATTTCTCAAAGCTGATCGAAGGATATTTCCTCCGCCAAAATACAGATTATCATTACACTATGGTGCCTACGATGTTGGACAGACGTGAAGGTGATATCAGAATCAACAGATTAATTTGCGATCGATCAGTCAACATAAGACCTACAGAAAACAGGTCTCAACCTAGACATAAAAGATTAATAATGTGTTGAAGGCTGTCAAATACTTATAATCTGATTCCACCTCTCATTACCAAGGACTCTGAATCGATCCATTTTGAAATCTATTGTAGCTCATACTTAAATAGTCACTTTACTGGCCATCTGTTTCGTATCAACAAGATAGTAAAGGGGTTCACTCAAGGCAATCATTTCATATTCCAAATCATGTCATTTAGTCGGATTTCTCCATCGTAACGTTGTGTTATTCAATACATTTTGCAAATTCCCAAATCAATGGAGCAGGAGATATCGGGGGACAAGTTTCAACTAAATGATATCAAGGTAGTGTCTTTGAACTTCTTTGTAGTGGTCGACAGCATTGACAGCAATTGTTTCAATAGTTCAACGGGTAAAACCTAGCTTCTAGCCCGACTGCATCACCAGTAATTCTGAACGTATTGGCTCTCCCGTCACTCATGCACTAGAGAACTTTGCCACACCTGAAACGTGAGATTAACTACATGGCCTGTCTGAACTTTCATCACCTCAAGCATAATTCCCCAGCAACCCAAGGCGTGCTAGCTATGAAAGGAACTACAAGTGGCAAATCTTATATCTTTTTTTTACAACAGAGAACGACCCATTCACACCGTATTATATGTTACATCACCTAGTTGAAACCAGTGCACGAATACCTGTTTACTCTACAATCTCTGGCGTCCTTTAACACAATACCATACCCACCAAAGAGCACTCAGACTAACACCAAAACAAACTAACATGTTCACTATATCACTAAGATTAACGAGGACATCAAATGCCTATCATATCAACACGATTCAACGACGTAATCGAAACAAATTGGACGAAAACACCGCACAAAATTAAGAAATCCATGTATGCCATAACCTGCAAACTACAGGCCTACCACGTTATACACACAGCAGCGCACAAAGCATTAGACCGGGATCATGTCCAATTCTGATGACAAGTGAATTGGAACGAAGTCTTGCGTGTGATTGGCTGAGTCATTCTATTTAATACTCTTAAAAACGAACTCTAACGGGAATTTTTGGAACTACTTTATCTGGGTTTGTACAATCATGACAAGAGAGAAAAATGACCTCACCCCATGACAGTCGGGTCTTCAACTGCAGGACCGACAGCTAGTAAATCAGCCGTTCTTATTGACCACGATCAGGGTGGCAGCGTGGCCTGCCAATCTTGGTTGTCAATAATTATGATCGATATATTGGATGTTTTTAAGCGATTGGATACAAGAATTGCTGTCTTCTATAGTGAACACCGTCTATGACTGGGTTTCTGCCGAGGCTAAACCCTCACGCTCTCCCTTTTCTGACTTCAGTAACATTTGGGGCATGATATCTTTGATGATGATGATGATAGGAAAGCCTATTTTCTTACCCCCCCCCCTTCCTGTATTGACGTATCAAGCGTTATTTCTTCTCCGTATTACAACCCAAGCTTAACTCAATGGCAGATATTAAGGTTTTCGACTCTGCAGAAAAACCCAAACTTCTTTCGAACAAAGCAGCGATACTCAATCTACAAACTTGGTATAATAGGGATCATGTGCGATGTTATCGATATCAACAGATACGGCGTTTACAGCATGCAGTCACTGATATCGCCTTTTCCTTCGACTGTCGTCTTCTTGTAGCTTGAGACTTTAAACCGCACCGAAGCCAAACGTACCAAAGATCATGCATTTGATAATAATGGTTCAGGTTTCCCGAGGTTTTTACTTGAGCTAATGAGCAATACTGTTCATTAGTTTCAAGATTTCAATGCTTTTCATCATGCCCGATTTCATTGAGTCAGCGAAATGTTTTCTTTAAGATGTATCGCGGGATTTCAAAAGAAATGACCCTAATTGATAAAAACCTTGGTTTATATCGTTTCAGGTAGGGGGCCACTCTCAGCGGAGGACAAAAAGCAAGCGCCTGCAACCGCAGTTATAACTGTACTCTATGGCCGCCATACTCTGAATCAACGGACAGACGTTGATGACGTACCAACACCATGGCGGAATTAACGACAAGCGATTACACCAACATTACGACACCACTTTTGTTAACGCAACAACTTGTGACGAGGCACTCAGAACCCGATTCTCACTCCCAGGCGCATTCCGTTGCTGACTTAGAATGGAACCGAGGACTGCGCATAAACGTACTAATAGTTTGTGTTGTGATTGGAACTATTGGCTGTTTTGGGGTCTGTCTCTGGATGTGGTACAACACTCGGAGGAAATCTCGGGTCAATACCATGATAATGCATCTGACAGTTTCGGATGTCCTCGTTCTCTGGTTAGCATCCCTCGGACAGATTATTTGGGAATTCATGGGAAATCCCAACTGGTTAGCTGGGAATGGTTTCTGTAAGATATTCAAGTTCCTCCAGACGTTTTCTATCATGGCCAGTAATTATATTCTTGTTGTCATCGGGATTGATCGCCACCAGGCCATTCGGGCCCCACTCAAGGAACCATTCGCAGTAAGTATCATTATTTCAATGCATTCAATCTCATAGGAATAAACATTAAGGTAGATCATCATTATTATCATTGACTTCTTAATTTTAGGTAAAGCATCGTTTAAATCGCCATAAAGGTTGGCCATTCTATTCTCCTCAAGTAATATTTTGATTTTCTCTACGAATGGTGTTTTGTTTCAGTCTGTCTAGTGTCACGATAAATCCTCCCTGAAAGAGACAATCTTATATTAATACAATAATGTTTATTCCTTTATGATCTAGGTGCCAGTCCCATTAATTCATATATTAAAGCTATTTTGTTGTTAACTTAAGACTCACAAGATCAATTCAATTGGTGAAAATGGAAAAAAACTACTCATCTAAAAGAGTCGGATTCAGTTAGTGAAAACGCTTTCAAACGTCATCATTTGCCTTTATCTTGCGTTACATTTGAAACATGTTAAAACAGTTAATGAAATGAATGCCAGAAACATGGTTACTGTTATTGGATACAAGAGTTTTAACATATGATCTGAATGACTTTGAAGTGAATTTTTGCTCAGTTTATTGATAGGACTTGAAGTTGTGAAAATTGAAAGCATATGGAGAGTCATCGCCAGTTCATTCCCGATAAGATGACTGAGGACCAATGCAACATCTGTCACTATTCCCCATCTATCACTATTTCCCATGTATGTCTGTGTCTCATCTGTTATCATCCAAGAACTAGCTGAAGTGACAACACATTTGACAGTATAGAAGACTCAAAGATAAAGATTAAATTGTCTCTGCGGGCCTCTCAACATTGATAAGAAATCCCAAAACGTGCTACTTGCGCCAGATTGTGTGATATTTGAGTGTGGATATAACCGCTGCTAGCGCTGGGCGTTCCATATACAACACTTTTCAGAAAGGCGCTTTTTTCATTGTCAAGTGATTTCATCTTTGGCAGCCGTATATATCGTCTCGTGGTTTGAGCAGCTGCGCTTTCTATTGCAGGTATGGAAGATGGCTGGAGTGGGATGGGGTCTTGCCGGAGTCTTCTCAACGCCTCAGCTTTACATCTTCTCGACCTACCAAGTCGAAGTCAACACGACCAACGAAACATCCAACGCGACTGTCATCATTGAGGAGGAAATATGCCGATCTCTGTTCAAGGACAACCCAATAATACATAGACAAGCTTACCTGACGTTCATTTTTGTGGTCAACTTTTTTCTACCCTTGTTTATCATAGGCATATGCTACATCAGAATATTTTTCAAAATAGCAGAGAAGGTAAAAGAGGGGAAGGGGTGTAAGAAACAGAGCATAAAGCCCGGTAAAGTGCATTTACAAAGTACTCAATCCTCCTCCCTGCCAAAGGCTAAGGTCAAAACGCTCAAGATGACCATAGTTATTGTTCTGAACTTTATAATCTGCAGTACCCCATATTATGTAGCTGAGATGATCATGAACTATGGCGACTGGGCCTCCATGATGACGCCCACAGTCTGGGGACTGTTGGGCGCAGTGACCACGACAAATTCAGTTACAAACTCTTATATTTTTCTACTCTTCAATGCGAATGCTAAGTGCATGCGGAGGATCTGCGGTAGATGTCCATGCGTAGACGAAGTGCCTCGCCACAGAGATTTTGATTCAAGTGTGAGTCTCACAATGAACACAGAAATCAGCCGGACAACTTCTAAATACAGTGCATATGCGCCAGATTTGGTTGAAATGGCCATTACGCCGCCCGGGAATAGTGGGCATTCCAGCAACGATGTTCTTGCCAAGCACAATAATTACACGCGTATGGTGAACCAAGTTGAGCGTTAGGAAAGTGGTTCCTATCGCTCATAAAGATAAAGTGAAGCTTAGTTTTCAAGGCAATAATAGATTCGTCGTAAAAAGTTAGTGAAAAACATACCGGGAAATAATATGTTTAGAGTTAAATGTGTGTTGTTAAATATAACGTATCATTCCATATACATGTAGATCATAAACGCAGGAAACGTTTTTCGAGTATACTTGGTCTGGCTTATGTCGAAATGTGTGACTAACACACATTCTGATGACATTTTTTACATGTTTAATGAAGTTGCTTTGGCAGATGATAAGTTCTTATTGGCATTTTCAGGTTTTCAAGCATGTAGTCCGTTGGGAAAAGAATAGTGTCAGACCAAAAGCTATTTCCATGTCGGAGCAACACTGGTGCACAGAACACGTGTTCATAAGACAAGTATTTTGACCATTTTAGTGCAACTTAAACCTGCATGGTATGTTGTTCATAATATAAAAGTAAAAACCTTTTTATGACTGAGGCTAGCTATGTGCAAGCGTATATAAAGGAATTCACCATTGCGATTTTCTTTACGATTTTTGGGTTTCGATCGGATGTGATGTGTATGGTCACTACACATTAAGCGGGGGATACATCTGCGATAAAAGAGCCGAAATCTAGCGATACAGACCAGAGCTGCTTCATGTTACATGATATATCTCCGTTAGAACAGCAACCTGATACGGCATCCCTATCGCAAGTCTGTCATCCATCGCAAGCCAAAAACGCAATGGTGGATTCGTCGCTCAGAACAATCTCCAAAGGTATAATCTTTTCGATATGTGCATAATCCTTCGTTCAATTAAGTTCGTCGAGATGACATGTTCATCATGTCATCATTTCATTAAATAAAGATGGAGGTAGAATCTATAAACCTGCTGCCTTCCAATATGATATATTGAGTTGAGTTGAGATCTGATTAAATTCAGAATATGAGATAGAGGAAAGGAGACGTTCTCACGTGAGGTGGAGTGACAGTGTATATGTAGACCTCCCCTATATATTGCAAGGTACGGTAATTGTTTTTAAATCACAGTTAATTTGTCTTCCTGTTAGGTATATACTTCTTTTTTCATGACTTGGCTAGACCACTGCGTTCAGATTGTAACGTATTAGGGCTGAGTTGTTCAAAACCATAGTTTTAACGGAGCCGTTAAGTCTTAGCGTCAAAATTCTAATTGGATTAACTGAAAAAGATAACTTCCTTAAGTATACTTACATGTAACGTAACCGTTAAGGATAACGTGACAGTTGTGATTTTGAACCACCCTGAGCTCAACTATACCGTAAATGTACGTCATACAAGAAATCGAAACTCGCTAATTAACAACTTTAGTAGAAATTGCACGACAGCCTCAGTTCTCAAAAGGTTAGAAGAAAATTACGCCAATCCAAAAAAGAATTCTGTACTTTTTAGCATAACTGGACTAGATGGTGCCTGCAGGTTGCTTGGGATAAAGTATTGCTTTCATATTTCTACCCTTTCCACAGCGTCTGATTGGTCCGAGGCACTTCATTGCTCGGTATCGCATGACGTGTTTTGTGTTTCCTGGTGGCGGGTTTACACGTATTACTGATATTTTTTGTAACCTTGGTGTAAACATCTTGTATAAGGCATGCCATGAGCATGATATCCAAACAGGAATGTTGATTTACATTATGAAATTCAGCATGCCTTGTACGTTTGTGGTGATAATGTAGTGGAGATGTTCTTAACACGATTCTGTTGCTGTAAATATTCGAAAGCCACTTCATGACTTTAATAGGATAGAATATTTATCGGTCAAAACTCAGAGGAATAACAATCTCGTATTGTTAAGTTACGCGAGTCGTTGGTGCCTAAAAAACGTTGCAGCCTCTCATTTTACCCATTTGATGAATAGGTATCACCGTCAACGGTTCATATCAGTCAATGACTTCATATCTATCTAAGTGAGCCGTTGGTGTCTGAAGCATGTTTCAGCATCTCGTTATACCAAGAATTAATAAATAGTCTTGTTAATTCTTGGTTTGACCCATCTTTTAAAAAACTAGGTTCATCTCAATCCATTCATACTATGACCGCACAGTTAAGTAAGCCGTTGTTGTCTGAAGCATGCTCCAGCCCTTCATTTATGCCCATCTTTTCCTGGTACACGACTGGCTATCAAATTTCATTTCAATCCATGCATGTTGTATTAAGCGAGTGGACTGTGTTGTTCCCTGCAGGTAGACGGCGGGTTGACAAAACCTGCAAACTCCTTCCAACCTAAATACAAATTTTCACATCACTAAATCATTGAGATTGCCGAGTTACATAATATTGTAAAAATTCCCTTGCAGCTCGCTTGACACAGCAGGCATGTACATTGTGAACTATAAATTCATTTCCAAGAGGTCAAAGTTGTAAGCCAAGACCCGGTTGCTCAATCGGCGCTGGAGACAAACGCCATCGTTAGCTCAACTAAGCATTATCTACATCAGTAAGTTTCATTTACAGTAGTTGCATTAGGCCGGGACTTACATGTAAACTAGCGTTACTGCTAACACCGATTGAGCAAACGGGCCTGATCTGCGACTTCTTAGAACGGAGTTTGAAGTGTTTCATGGCCATTACTACTCCATCCATCAATCATTCTATCAATCATGACCATCGTTACATCATTCAATCATTTACATTCTCTCATCACCATCACAGTAATATCAGGCACATCATTCATAACTTTAGGCGATTCGCAATCATCCAAGTAATCTCCGGAGCAAAACATGACAGGGGAACAGCATCGTAGAGGTGAAGCAAGTAGTGAATCGGCCCAATGTCACATCAAACCCATGACCTCCCGAGCATGCTGCCAACGCTCTTCCACTGCGCATACCGCTGCCCCACACAAAAACAGTCTCTCGACGATCATCGGGTCATCTTCACGTGCACTTCCGCTGAATTCATCTCAATCCACGTTAATTCCACCTGTCTCAGTCACTTGAATTTACATTTCATATTTCTTGTTCAGGTTTTTATGCATTTTCGATTCCCAGGTTTCTACCCTCCGGGCATGATGTCATTTCTTGATGCGAGAAGACACAGCGCCGTCGCACGGCAGAACTGATAACGACTTAAACGTTCAGCTGATCCGCTCGGTTCAGTGGGAGATTTTTATCATGTGAGACCACCGGATCTATTCGTAAAACACCTTGGTTACAACATTTCATTTTTAGCATAGTGTATTACATACATAGCCTCGTTTTGATCACAGAGGTTTTGATCAAACAAAAACCATATTAAATTAGTACCATCCTTGGGGCAAAAACAGAAGATTATGAATGAAGCAGGTTTGAGGTGTTTCAGAATAGATATTGATACCTCATTGTCATTGGTTGTCTCACCAAACACAGCTTGGGTGGAGATGTCATTACACCCAACCTCGGCTGCGTTTAGTGAGTCAAAAATACCTCCAGTTTGTTTAACTGCTTTAAATCAGCATGTAATTCTTGATTTATAACATCATTATGATCCAATGTGATCCATGGTTAGTCAGAAGTCGATGTTTTCAACTATGCTTCCATCTATCCAAATTCGCCGAAAATACCGACAGTAAGGTATCAACTTCTACAACTATAATTCCAATGTCGAGTTTTGAAACCAGAAAATGCGTGCAGCAACATTTGTGTTCAGTGTATTGGACACCTTGAACTTATGTTGTAAATACACCCACTCCACATGGCCATGCACGGGGGAACAAAAAGGCCAAAATGAAAAAAGCAGCTAAAAAGATGTCACAAACATATTTCAGGGGACGGTTCAGTTTGAGCGATACCGACCATAATGGTTGTCACACCAGACAAACTCGTGGTGGGACCACCAATATTTCTAGTTCGGTAACAGAACTGTTTTTCGGGCGTCTATTTTGTTTTAGGATAGTACATGTAACTGTGCCTTTCAAGTCTACGTCGTCATCATGATTCTCGACGCTTTTTATAGGCTGTATATACATTACGTGTCAGCTTATAGTTGTTAACAAACCATTGTAATTACTATTATTAATATGCAGATTGGACTATCATCCAGTATAGATTTGAAGGGGGACTACAGGAATGAGCCAGGTGGGCCAGATTAAGTTGTACGAAGTTGTCGATAGGTTAGTCTCCTTTCTTACAGTATACATCGGTGCACTCACTGATGTAAGCCCAAAACAAGACCCAGTTCTCTAATTTGCAAATGAGTCAGCTTGAGACAACTAATTTTCAGAGCCCGATCCTCGCTCATGTCTATAGTCCCCCTTTAACCTCATAGTTCCGGGGAAACAATGAATATCCCATGGCATCAAGTACATGTACCTTGCGAATTTCTGCAGGCCATGATGATAGTGTTCTGCACGAATGTCTTTATTTTGTAAACATATCGGTATCGTTATGTTAAATATTAATAAAACAATAAAATGCATTATAGTTATTGACAAACGTGTTAGGAATACTTTTTATTACGGCATACAAATGTATAAGATACAATGCAATTTAGAAAAATTTTCAAACAACATTCTATCTCTTATCACGGACGTCAAGGCATCGACACAGAAGTACAGATTTCTCGGACAGTTTAAGGAAGGATTAAAAGTTTTGCGGATATTTGTTTACATTTTCAAACAGATTTCTTATCGAGAGTACGGAAATACAACTTTAAAAATGTGGCACTATTGAATTTAAGGCTACTCGCTAAGCGTCATATATGCCCGATACAAAAACCAAATATTCAAAACGTTCGTTTCAAGATACACCAGACTCAAGTTTATGCCATCGATAAATTCTTACGGCCTGGTGCCCTTGTTCAGTTGGAGCATACATTTCGGTGGGCAAGCATGGCAAACTTGAAACTGTAGTGAATCTTAGTTCCAACAAAAGAGTGTTGATCAGTCTAAAATAGGAAATTGGACGAAGATTTTTTACGTATCTCTCGATAGGCATAGCTTCGCCCCCAGGAGGCCTGAAATTGGTCCTGTAGCAACTTGTCAATGCAGCAATTGGCATGTTTGTATAGCGAAGTCGCTAGGCATAGTCGTCACGTTACCGCCGTTTATAGATGTCTTCGCTGCTTCAGATACCAGCTCAGTTGGAGTTTGGAATTGGCGCTGTTTTGCTCTCACAATAAGCGACATTAGGATCTAACAGTACTTAGTCCTGATATTCGTATTGAAAGGCTACCAATACGAACTGAGGTCAAACACTCTATGGGTTTATACAATCAATACGCGAGATATTATTGTACGGAATTCATCATGCCACATCGCCTGTGCATTCAGGTTGGCCTGATTACTTGTTTTGACGCAAGAGGCCGACCACTACCAGTATATTAGTAGGCCTGGTATTCTACCAACCACTAAAACAGCTTGAAACATGGCAACTCAGGGCTTGCTTCTCCTCCGCTCTGGCGGAAGGAGCGTTTGCAATCTTTTCCGACAGTCCTCAAGACGGATTACTACAAACACCTTAAGGACTCTACCAGTTGCTTCGTTGAGGACAGAATCACACGCAGTATCCGGAGCCCACGGGACGTACGGCAGCGGAATTAGATGCCAACACTCGCAAACGCACGAGACGGCTTCCACTGGAAGCAGTGATCTTGTACAAGATGTAGCCATGAGCAACTCCAACTCGCGACTTTGCATTACCTATGCTGATGGGAAGACGTATCAGCTTCCGTACGTCTACCTGAGGGATAACTGCCAATGCCCTCGGTGTTGGCATCCCAGTACACTCTCTCGACAAGTGCTGATGATGGACTTGGACATCAACATAAAGCCATCACATGCTAAGGTAGGCCGTCAACTCATGCCACCACAAACATGTATGCAAATCTACCAGCTGTCAGGCAGTCATTCCAGATTGATGATACAGGCCTACATATATACACACGCACATGTATGAGGTAATGCTGGTACAGTGATAGCCCTGGTACGATTATTGCCCCAATCTGCATTACTGCGCACTGCCTACTGTATTCTTGGTACACGGTAGGAGTTATATTAAATGTACCACTTTACCTGATGTCAGCTGCACTTCAGAGCTGTTGTTTTCCATCGTCGTATTCGCACTAGACTGCATTCTATTGCCTCGTTCACTAATTATCTATCTACCGTACGTTTACAACAAGTGCCATTCATCTTGTCACGTCCGTGCGAACTACCGGTAGCTATGCTTCATCTTTCAGGTCGTACAGGATGGCAAGGGTATAGAGATCGCATGGCCCGACGGCCATGTCAGCCCCTATCCATCCGAATTTCTAAGGGAGAGGAGTTTTAGCCAAGAAGCGCAGTCCCGGCGCGTTGACACGTATGGTGTTAAACATCAAATGTGGGGTGCTGAACATAAAGACAAAATGAGGAAATATGACTTTTTGGACGTAAGTTAAGACGCGGGCGCAAATGTACAAGTCTCATCTTATTAGATTTCTATTAAAGCTCGGCTCTCATGTACCATGTGTTGAAGAATTTCGAACGCCAGTGAAATTTCTGCGGCATGCAGTAAATGGGCGGCTCATGATTTCAATGAGACGTGTGGTTTTTCGAACAAAAATTGCTCCCATGAAGACTGTATAACTCCTCCAAAAAGAAAAAGGATTGTATTTCACAGTGTTGAACAACGTGCCAACTATCAACACTAGTAATCGTGTTTGGACGCTCTCAGAGGCACATTTTGTGGTCAGAGTTCATTTAGCATGTTAGGGCTATAATCACTCCGCTCGTGAACCCAATCCCACGGGAAAATGATTCTTGACAGCTATTTCAGTTCTGCCCACCAGGATACCTCTTGTGCGGATACATACATATTGACAAAATCAGACATTCCCATAATTCAGCCTTTTTCACAAGTGGGCTTTCTCTAACAATTTGCCATTTGCTATTAGTGACCATTGGATCACAATTGCTGGATACGGTGAAAATCGAAATAATATTTATAGTTGACATGTAGATTGGCCCTTTAATTGATCTGTTGACATTGATTAACTGGTTTGCTATTGATTATGCTCCCCCAATTAACCGCGGGATTGAACCTTGGTCCATGTTGTCAAAGCTCTGGCAAATATCATGTGACAGGTGGTGCCTACACAAAAATACCCACTTTGATACCTAGTCTGTCACTCATTTTAGATAATAAACAATGATCGCGTGTTTCTTGACTGGCTGCTTGAGATGGAAAGATGTGGTCTGACCATGATCCAAAATGCCCCAAGAGAGATAGGACAATTGGAACAGATTGGGGCTCGTGTGTGCTTTCTTCGGAGGACGAATTATGGGTAGGTGCAAGTGCTACATCTATGTCTAGGGTGATAGGGCCTATTTGACAAATCTATGGCTGTCTCTACAACATCGCCTATGCTTGTGGAATGGTATACACGTTCTACCAATCCTCGGAAGGGTGGACCGTACATTGCCGTACGTGTATGTCGAGATTAGAAAAAAAAAATAAGCTGAAAATTTAGCTTGATGTAAATTTATGTTTCAGTGACACGTTTGTTGTGAAGAGCAAGCAGGATCCAAGCAACCTTGCATATACAAACAAAAAGCTTGGATTACACTGCGACCTGCCCTTTTACAATTCCGTACCGGGGGTAAGTAGGCCTATCATCCGCACACTGACGTGGAGGAGCCACAGAGTCTTGATCGTGTAATGGCTGAGCTGGAGTTACATTTAGAAACAAAACTTGGTCATAAGCACATTGGTTGTGCTTTTGATTTATCGCCTATGACCGGCGTGAAAGTAGGTTTAGCGTTGATCAGGTTGGTTGAAAGATGGATAAGTGCCAAGTTTGAAAGTGTGAAAGCATTTACCTTCCTCTCGCAAGGTCTGATTCCAGGAGAGCATTTTCGCAATTACATGTAGCATAATGTTATACTCGTGTATTTTCGTTGCAGATTCAAATGTTACACTGTGTTCGTAACACATCAAAGGGAGGCGAAAACCAGTTTGCTGACGCGTCGTTCGCTGCTACGCAACTTCGTGAAAAGAGGCCGGACTTGTATAAGGTGCTAACAGACACATTAGTTGATTTCTATGACATGGGAGTCGACTATTATAAGTATCACAAGATTCACAGACACCCAATTATTAAGTAAGTCAAAAGCATCGTAAATAAAGAGTTCATTCGAAAATCATACTCAAGTGAAGCATATCGTCAATGATGACTTAGAAAGAAAATCCTATCACAACATTAACAAAATAACGTTAGCCCGAAAGGCGTTGCTCATTCACTTCGAGTTCGTTCTCAAATTTATAAGAAACACTGCTTTTGTCCCTCCTCTATAGACAAGCTAGCACTTCCTGGGATCTAAGTGGCCTAGGGAATAAGAGATAGTCTCTCCTTGAGCAATACAGGTATACGGTGTGTCAATACTGTCTATGCCAAACCATATCTTCATCTCCAGGACTTACCATGCTTAACCTTCTTCATACTTCTTTTGTACATTTAAAGGAAATATAAAACCACCGGAGTCAGGATGATGCGACCAAGAAGTTATCATGCTTCATATACTGGGTGTCTTCCACCACACGCTGATATGTAAATGATTATGTCATTTCTATCTTATTCTAGTAGTATTCTTTTTCGTCTTCGCCTTCTTCAATATTCAACTTTACGGTAAGATTTTCAAACTGATATTTAACTACAGATTGGACTACGAAGGCAATGTTCTTGGTATCCATTACAACAATCAAGTGAGAGATAGCTTCCTGAATATCCCACTGGAAAAGGTGCAGCCATTGTACGAGGGTATGAAAATGCTGGATGAAATCATGTACGACCCGAAGAACAGAGTAGATCTAACACTGAAAGAAGGTAATCGACAGAGCTAAGACAAGACAAACTGACTTTGTTTTAATCAAGGTTTTCTCGGTGGTTTTATCTTGTGGTGTTAATACTACACTGCATGTGCATGTACACGTATACCACTTTCATGACGAGTTGATACGATATACATGTATATATGACCCGAGTGGATCTGGCACTGAATAAAGGAGTAAATGCGTTTGCTCAAATGATGGCGTCACTTGGCGACGGAAAGCTGATTTGTTTCCAGTCAGTGTTTTCTTGGTGGATCTGTTTTGTGGTATTGAAAAAGACAGGCAACGGTCATTCGGGACGTAACGAGCTTTAAAATGCGGAGTTCGCTTTATATGAGTTTTGATTAACCTAAGTGATGCAGGGTGTCATGTAGTAACTGTCAGGCCTTTTCTTTCATTGTAAACACTGGTATGTCATATCCTGCCAAAAAACAATAATTCACCATGATTGGCAGTTGGCACAGTTTCCCATGCTTTTAGCTGGGCACGACCTGACGTACCCTTTGATCAGGAAAAAATATATTCAACATGAATGACAGTAAGGCATTTTATATTAATGGACCACAATTTACTGTTTCATTTACCCAATTGACCTAGTTGATAAATAGGCACCAAATTGATCTAGTTCTGCAACATGGGTTGTCAATTCTGAATTGCCACATTCCGATGCGTCCTTGATCGACGAGGTTGTATCATTATACATGCTAAAGGGTGTCGGCAACAGGCGTCACTAATGACTAGCTATCAATGGCGTGTTTTATACATAGGGCTATACAGCGCTTCTACTGACCAGTGTATTAAGCGCTTTCATAACATTTTCCCGCGCTACATTGTGGACAAACGAATAGCCTGCGAAGGACTGAATGTCTTGCTAACTAGACTCAGCCTCCTTATACTATGAGCCTTCTCATTCCAGGGAACATCGTGGTGTTCGATAATATTCGCATCTTGCACGGGCGCAATGAATACCAGATTGGAAAGTCAGGGGAGAGGTTTCTCGAGGGCGCTTATATTGATTGGGACACGGTCAAGTCAAGGATCAGGGTGCTGAGAGAGGAGCTGGGCGTCAAGGAGTGATATGACCAAATACAGACCAAGGAACTGTATAATGGCATTTAACTACATGTATATAATTCAATCGGCAATAGTATGACCCACACCACAGCTACACACACTGTAGACTTGGTATTCTTTGATCGCGCCGGACTTTATGACACCTCACACATTTCGTATCTACTGAGTTGCTCCTAACGATCTTCGAACGAATGGATTTGAAAAAGTACGTTGTACATAATACAATCATGTGTATGTAAATTTAGTTCGACACTCCGGTTTTCATTGAATAATACGATTGTAAGATGATCAGTCATTAAAACACTGCGAGATGGGTTTTGATGGTCCAGGTACGGCGTCATGATCCGACGGAGCGAGGCAAACTGCGCAGTGTGTGGTGGGAAGAGGTGGCATGTGGTTTTTGCCATGGCTGGCACAGGATTATGGTTATGGTCATATTTTAGTGTTAAAACCTCACTGGCCGAAGGATCAATGGTCTCAAGGGTGTACATGTACATGGGGTGAAGAAGACAGTCTGCGGTTGGATACCCCCGGCGTATATACATACTGGTCCTGGGGGACAAAACCTTGACAGATAAGCCGAGTTGAAAGGATGTGGCAGTGAGTGTGCCTGGGGAACCCCTTCGGGAATAAGTGATATTTGTTGCTAATAAATATGCAAAATGCATGTAATATATATGGTGCTAGCTTTGATTTTATATGTTATAATTATTATTTTAGTAAGTAGGCTTACCCAGTTAATCTCGCATTACACGTGGTATAAGATTTTTAGGATAATAGTGTACGTAGAGCCTACTATCGTCTTACAGAGAGAAAACAATGTATTATTGAAAGATAGTTCTGATATCAAATAACAATTGACGAGTTAACAAATCACAGTCCGAGTTATTTCTATTCTTTGCTACGATGTTGTCTTGACACTTGACAAAGCTATCTGATCTGGCCAAAGCTATTGGTACTTGGCTGACCTTTTGTCACTGAACTGTAACAGTAGTTGACCGGCTTTATTTGAGAACCCAGATGTGCCGCCTAGATTCCAGATTATCGATTTTCGGAGTACCTCAATATCTAACTGATGTGAAATTTTGTAGAAACTCGACTATGACAAGGTTTTGATCTGATCTGTTGTTACCAGAGTGAAAAACTACGTCCTACCGGCCGTCATTGGCCATTTCTGTCGCTGCCATGCAGGACAAAGCTGAATTTTCAGTTATCGAAACCTCCCTAGAACCATCCCGACTAAAGATGGGATGCTCGATACTGACCTAGACTACCCTGGTATTACGAAATCCTGTAATCATCCCCTCAACCATGAAAGTCGCGTAAATGGCACTGGCGGGTATTACTGGAACACTGGTTGTGCACTGTGCATGCAAGTTGTGAATATCTTGAAGACAACTATAATGAAAAGATTACTTCAGATGCCTCAGGATAGGCAGGGAAAAGGGAAGCTTCATAGGACATGAGACCTGTGGAAAAGTGGTCACAATTTGACGACAAGGCCCACAGGCTAAAATGCCATATTGTAGACGCTGAGACGTTGTGACCGACTTGGTGACAGTCGCATCCAAGTCATCACATACTGGCTTAACTGTAGTACGAGTTTCGGGAAGTGGACATCTCAGATGAGAACGATCCAAACGGCAGATTCAAATTAGTGGCAAAGATAGTCCAAGATCTAGGCCTCTCAGGCTACAAATCTCTGAACAATCATCTCGACCACCAAGCCTCCAGCATTTTATCGATACCCTGGCTACATTTAAAGGGAGGACCACGAGGTGGTGGATGGCCAACTCATGGGGACTAAATCTACGTTCACACCAGCAGTCCACCATAACTATATCATTGGGACTAATGAGAGTAGGAGAAATCCAGCCACTCCTGGAGACACATTACACATTCATCAACAGTAGAAAGTGAGATTGACAGGTATGATTGCTGAAAACAATAAATTTATTAGAAGATATGAACGAGGAATGCAATTCATACTACAATACAAGATACAGCTTTTTTAACTGCTTCTAGACACAGACAACTGAGGACTTTACTTCCCAATTGGTTCTGTCTAATCTGTCTCATGGCCAAGAGGAGATTCATTTAAAGGGACACGAAGATTGTTGGACATACAAGCATCTAAAGCATCAAACGGGGGTCAAGCCTTGCTGTTGGATCAAGGGCACCTGCCAAACGAACAAGTCTGTCAGCAGCCAAAGAGTTGCCCACTGCTCTTATTGAGAAGGCCGTACACTATCTCCGATGTTTTATACTAGCCACGGGACAGGACAGAACCAAATGAACAGTATAATTCGATGTTGGTTAATCAACTACAGTGGCTATGCAGTGACAACTTCAAATTATTTTTAGCCTTAATACGCTGGTCCAGTTCATATCATTTTCTTGTGGCTAAGGAAATAAATACTCCTGAAGTAAAGTTATTACGCACGCAGATTCGCCAATACTTTTCTTCTTTGTAAAACAGTCTACATAACTGAATTTATACACAGTACGTATTACACAATTGAACATTTTCAAATTAACAAATCCATTTTTTTACTTTTGAATGACCAATTAGGCTTTTCAACATGTTCCTGTTTATCAGTTACGAATGCATAGGACATATAGGAACATCGCCACAGTTTGCAACAACTTGGAACACGATGTATGGTTCTGACCCGGTGTTCAAATATTCTCCCCATCTTCACCAGCCAATCAAAACATCATCCCCACCATCACTAACAATAAAATAGAAATTCAGCCCTTATACATCAACCCTATTCCTCCTGTAGATATCCCCTTTGCCTAAGCATAATCCTGTGAGAGATTATCCGCCACAGATTGATCAACAAATTATTCCTGGAAGCACGTCATCTCCAGTGCATCAAAGACCACAGAAATTAAATATACCCAACTCACTGATGACTGTTTATGCAATGTTTGCCAATATTTTGGCCAACAGGTGTCAAACAATATTTTACCTTTCAGATTTAAATATTTCAAGGTCACAACAAATACTGACAACATGAAGTTTAGGTCGCAACCTTGGAAATGTGATCAAATCTGATTCGAGAACATTAGCATTTTAAAATTAAGGGATAAAACAACGGCATTCATGTTCTAACTTCCCAAAGTATTTCAAAGGGATTGCCCCCACCGAGCAAGTCTTAAAAGAAGTCTTATGTTAAGTCACTTTGTCAAACATTCCACGGCATTGTTGCTGACTTAGCAATGGCACATTACTTCCATTTTCAAACTTTGTCCACACCATGTCCCAAGTTTGAAATTTTAGTCCAAACTCTAGCTTGCATTAGCTTGAACGCTTCTCTGCATGCTTTTTCGTATGTTCCTCAGCATTTTTCATGAATTTTTTCTTGTCCTTCGTGTATTCTTCAGCTAAATCTCCACGTAGTGGATGCGTTGGTTCAGGTTCTTGTACGAGTGCAAGTAATGACATAAGAACTGGAAAAGAAAGAAAAACATAAGGTTTGCATACACATGGTTTTCGAGAGCTTACTTGTAAGGTACAGGGGAATTGTGTACAAAAAAATATAATGTAAAACTAAAAAGGGCTGTTTACCGAAGGGACATTCCCACCCCGATTTGTAATGCATGGGATTGGGAAAAGAGTAAAATTGATCAGCTTGAAACTTACAGGTATGATACCTTGGACTGAGCTCTTTTTAGTCTATAGTTGGTATAGTAGGCATATTTCCTTTGGCAAAATACAGGTGGGATAAGTCAGAGCACACTTTTCGTACCTTGATCTGTCTTAGTGGCAGGTTTCCAATTTTCTGCTGAAATAATTGGCAGGCAAACTTGTCCCTTCTCATCTATGTTAGGATGGTATATTTTTGTTTTGAATGTCACTTTAGGTGGTTTGAATGGATACTCCGGTGGAAAGTTGATTTCTATTCTAAATGCTCCTTTGTTGTAAGGGGGGAACTCCTGAGGAAGAAGAAATGCAAATTAGTGCTTTAGCTAATGAGTAAAGCAGGCCAAGCACCCTGCCTTTTTGTCCATTTTTTCCTTTTGCCCTCTTTTTCGCAAGTAGCTAATGCATTTCCAGCACTGCAACCTGCCTTTTTAGGCTTTGCCCATCTCAGATTTATCATCATTCATTCATCTAAAAGAAACTTTGTTCAATACTATATTGCAAATAATGCACAAGAAACACTTAAAAAGCGCCCCAACCATAAAAAAAAACTAGTTCTAAGTGTACTAAACAGAGACAGGTGAAATATACGTACTGGGAGTAGAGTTGCTGTCCATGTCAATATATTACTCTCATCAACAGTGATGTCTTTAATTGTGGCCGAGTGTTTATCAAGATCTTGTCTTTCCTGAAAGAGAATGCACAATTTTTATCAAATGCCTTTATTTTTACGAATCAAGGTTATGGGAAGGTTGCATTAATATCAATGCTCCCAAATTCATCATGTACTACAGCGCACACTAGGACCTAACAGTAAGTTGAGTAACAGGGAAGAGCCAAGAGGCACATCAGACCAGTCATCAGATTGCGAAAAAACAAGCCGGTGACGTTTCCCTCTTTCAGGTCAAAAACATGTAGATTCATACTGACGCCATTAGATGTACATAGTAAGGTAAAACAAATCAGCACGAATGAGATCGAGAATTGGGCATGGACTAAGTTATTTGAGGCACTATTTCCATCAAATTCGTCACCTTGTTCAATCGCCTAGTCGCCGCCATCTTGTTTCCTGATCACGTGATCTGAATATTCGTAGTAGCCGCTATTCACTATTCTATTGGACTAATGTGCGTCATGACCACCGCTGCCTGAATAAGGAATCAAATAATTAAACTACACCAAGTCTCCAATAGGCGTCTCTGTGGGCGGACAGTCGGCTACAAACGAAACGATACAATGTCTGTACGAGGAAATCCGACATTGTATTTTTACTGTAATAAATCGACTGGGAAATTCGAGCTCAATGCCCCCCCCCCTGAAAACGCCATTCTCCCATGCCATTCGCCTGGAATTTTTTTCAGGCGGAGCGATCCGTCGTGGCCGATCTGACTCGAAAGTATAGGATTTAGTCACAGCCGGTCACATGACTAAGATACGACGATGGCTGCAACCCGGCGATTGGCAAAGGTTAGGAATATAATTGCAAAATGAACGTCTACACAACGATAATTATCAATTTTGATGACATGTACATCTTTATCATACATACGACGAGATACTTACCCGAAATTTGCAAGAATGAAAATGTGTGTCCGTTGTAAAAATGGGTGTGATGTGTGTGTTGAGTATTCCGTGATGACTCGGGTACATCTACATGATGTATGTATAGGTCTATACATGGTCGTCATGCGAAATGTATTCGTTAACACACTGCACTGAACACGGATGTGGAGGAAGTGTAGCATCGTATGCCGACTAACTAGACGAGAAACTCTATGCTTTGCTTATTCGTCCATTCATCCGTTGAACAGCTGGAGCCTCGCCCTTGGGAGTGGGAGCTGAAGGAAGCTGTTTAAAATTTAGAGTTGGGACTCTCTCTAAGTCTCTTTCCCACCCCTCGCCTTCTTTTAGATTTGTTACTGTTGGCTAATATTTCTACACTAACTTATAACTTTTCAGGAACTGGAAGAAATAAGAAAAAATGATGGCAAAGTTTTCAGAGCGATAGAGGTGGATGAATCTAACATCTTAAAATGGGAGGGGATGTTGCAAACAGTAAGTATTTGGGTTCCGCTCCAACATGCTTTGTTGTAATGTAATGTTGTGACACTTGTGATGGTGAGAGATGTCGGTCATGTCGGTGTTCCACTGGTGCCAAAAAGGTATTGTTGAAATTGTCGGTTGGTGACCTTCCAAATAAACCAGATGAATACCGTGATTGGTTTATTATTCGTTATTATAATTTAGTTCAACCTTTTTTTTCAGGACCAGCCCCCATATAGCAAAGGAGCTTTCAGGATAGAGATAATATTTCCTGCAGAATACCCATTCAAACCACCTAAAGTGACATTTAAAACAAAAATATATCATCCTAATATAGATGAGAAGGGACAAGTTTGTCTACCAATTATAGCTCCTGAAAATTGGAAACCTGCCACCAAGACAGATCAAGGTGAGAAAATCTGAGAGTCTTGCAGGAATAGACTGCCTTTAGGCCTGAGAAATTCATACCCAACTGACGGTATTAGTTGTCTCGCCAAACACCGCAAGGGTGGAGCTAAAATGTAGCCCAAAATGGAGGCGGCAGCTGAGGTTTTGTTACAGAGTTTTTAGTCAGTGTAACCGTATTATCTGAAAAAATGCTATTGATTTATTGCTGTTTCCTTGCAGTGAATTTGAAAAATCTGAAGATGCCATCACTATAATTGTTTTCTTTCAGTAATTCAAGCCTTGGCTGCCCTTGTGAATGATCCTGAACCAGAACATCCTTTACGTGCAGATTTAGCTGAAGAATACACAAAGGACAGGAAAAAATTCTTAAAAAATGCTGAGGAACATACAAAAAAGCATAGCGAAAAACGTGAGGGTGTATGAAGAGGATGTGAATTCCCCAAGATGCAGAGAATGGAGACTTTTGATCAGCACTGAATGTGATTGTAGTAAAATCTGTTTTCAAGCTCTCAGGGTTTCTTATCTTATGCCCCTTTTAAGGGGCACAAGATAAGAAACATAAAGCTTCTTTAGAACAGGTAATGGCAATGCTGTTAGTACCCATTATGTGATTCGCATCATTACAAGTGTAGGTTTCTTTTGTTGCAGAAACGTTCACGAATTGCAAAAATAAACTTGCGCCAAATTTTGGTGATTTACGGTACTGACCCTTGGTACAATGTATGACCATGCCCTGCAAGTACACTTTGTTGCACTCTAGTCTTTTTCTGGTCGTCAGTCTCACATTGTTGGTGCAATCATAATTGTATTACATTTTGTTCTAGGGGTAAAGATGACAGGAGAACCTTACTGTGGAAATGGCTGTCTTTGTGGAAAAGAGCAATCCTGTGTCATGAATAGATAATTCCATTCCTGTTCTTACATTGTAGGACTACCGCAGAAAGCAGTGCAGCTGATAGCAATTATGATATAAAAGAATTGGCTTTAAAGCTTTGCTTGTTGTGTTCATTAAAACATTGCACATGTTAATACATTATCTGTGATTTGGCAGTCCAAATAGTGCATCTTGGGAGATGGTGAACTTTGAAAGAATTTGATGGCCAGATCCTAAGTTTCATATTGCCATAATTTTCTCTTTTTTTCAATACATGTAATGGCTTTTAGCTGCTTTGCGTCCAGACTCATCTTAAAATCTTATAGAAACTCAAGTACAGTCATTTTGCTCTGCAGTGTGTTTACTGTTGAACACCTTGGTGGACACCTCTTCAAGCAGAACACCATATCCTATCAATTAAAGACACTGGTTGTGGACCCAAAGTGTATTTCAATTTGGCCTTTGCGAAGGAAACATCTCTAACGACAGTATTTCCCAGTACCAAGGTACACCTGAAGGTGAAGGTGATGAAGGTACTGAGTGGTAACAAGGGAAATAGAAAAATGATGTTGAGGTCGCAGAGTCTATCAGTAACAATGTTGGTCATTTGAGAATGAAAGGTGGTGTGTCTTGCATGTCATTTAATACCTTGTATACTTGAAGATGTAAATCAAACAAACTTGGGAGTCTCTGGATCACTTAAGACTTTAACTAAGCTGCTTGTAGCAAAGCAACCATATATTTATCAAATGAGACAAAAGCTGGAAAGTACATGTACTGTACATGTAGAACTAACTTAAATGTCTAGGATTTAAATATTCAATGCATATTGTGGTACCGGTATAGAAATATGTGTCAGATTTAGAGGATGAAATTTCCCGTTTAGATTACAATGTATACTCAATCTAGATAACCACAGTTTTGTAAATTGCTGATAAGATGGACCGGTATGACATGTCTGTGCCTGCACTTGTAGATGGTAAATGTAATGAACATTTATAAAAAAATTTACGCAGCCATCCATTTTAAACAGTATATATGCCTTAAGAGTCGGAACTTATAAACCCCCGCCTCCCTCAAATAATGAAAATCTTCAGGTAAATGAACTGTGAGTGTCCCTCACTCTTGGTATATCAGCTTAATCTTGATAGTATAGATGGCATCACTTTTGAACGGATGAAAATAAGCTCTGAACTTCAATATTGGTATCCGTTGTCAACACAAGATGGTGCCTGGCAAAAAATGGCTGCGGCAGCAAAAGGCCATAGTCTGGTGGGGTCAGTACTTCAGCATTTCCATAACTAAGTACAGCTTCAGTGATCAATATCAACTTAATTGAAACACAGGCATTTGCTAAGGACTCTATGATTCGAGGGACTATCTTTCCGTTTACACCACAACCCATGCACTATGTCCACGATATACAGCTAATGTACGCCGTGGTCATCTACTCCATACCACCACGGCGTACATTAGCTCACATGTACATAGTGCATGGGTGGTGGTGTAAACAGAAAGATAGTCCCTCGAATCATAAAGTCCTTAGTAACTACCTATGGATTGAAGCAAAACGTTGGACTCTTCACTTGGTCTTGTTTTGCGGGGAGAGGAGGGAGATGAAATTGGCCCAGAGTAAGGTGCAATAAATTCACCAATTACGTCAATTTTACAACATGAACACACAAACATTTCTAGCTTAAATTATTGTTAGTCTTTCCTTCCCTCTGTGTATTGAATCCGCCACAGATACGTTGTCATTACTTTGTGAAGTATGTTCACTGCACTCTGCCTTTGCCCTGTGAATCTTTTACAGTAATTAAAACGTTCATATTTTCATAAAGATTGTTTTCATTTTCACTGACCTTCTGTCCCTCATATCAGGATCTTTGAAAGGACTTAGCTTCATTCTGTAAGCAAAACTCGTGAAGTAGATCCAGTAGAGTCACATTCCAAGCAGCTCTTCTAAATTGACAAGAAGAAATCCTACCGGTACACTTATATAAAGTTGGAGAGCATTACAATTCTCTCGTCTTAATACTAGTATACATGTAGACGCTTTGATCTCGGCGCCTATGCCATTAAATCAGTGTGGTGATTCAACCGCAGTACACGCACTGTCAGTCGTCCAGTTGGTGGAACACGATGGAATCGGGACGAATCCCTGATTTTATGATGCTAAACAAAAATGTTGCCTTTGAACACTGAAGGCCTTCATCCAAATCGGCGTTTTAGGTTGCTCAACGGCTCATCACGCACAAGTTTCTTGTTTACGGGCAACCCGGCGTAAAACTCGGGTATCGTGCTTGACATGTGGCGTGATATATCAAATCTGCCTTCACAGGCGGCGTTTTAAGCATCATGAAATCAGACTGGGTTATTTCCCCCTGGTCACCGGAAGACCAATTGACCCCTCTACTGTTCTTGCCTGTAGATCCCCGTTTAAGAGACAACTATAAACCTAGTAACCATCAATATAAAGGACGTCATCATTAGCTACCATGGAGCATGGAAAAAGTCAGATTCTCTTCTTAAAAGCCAAACATTTTGCTCATGTTCGCCATGGGGCATGATAAGGCCATCGGGACACTGATTGTCTGTTTGTTTAACTAAGTTATTTATCGTCTTAATTATTCAGCAGTTGAGCGGATCAAATATTTGATATGTACATTGAGAACAACTGTCAAAAGCAAGTAAGGTTCATTTATTTAGATCTCGTCTATAACGATGGTTGCGTCGACGATTTTGTAGGATGTGAGGAAAGACTTGGGTTTGAAGGCCGACACTGCTTTGGGAGTGTAAGTTCTTTCAATATCTAATGCTGATACGGTCGAGGAGTAGTATGTGCTATAAGCGTCCATAACAGGGTCTAAAAGGGGTGTTTGGTTAGGCTGAATGACGAAACCAAATGGACAGTGAAATGCCAACAAAACGATCTGTTGGTATTTTACTGTTTATATACCCAGGTTTATCTAATGGATTCGTATTACATTTATTGTCCGATAGGATGATGTTATTTCTACCAGACTATAGAAGACTTCAAGAGGAGCTAATTAAAGGCAAGGACGAAAGCACGACATAGCATTAACTAGAACGGAACTCGAGCTAAAGCTGTAAATAGAATAAACGTCATAGTGTCGTTCAGCTCCGCCAGATTCCTCAAAGCACTTACGCCACGTGATGGCGTTTTCGGTAAACAGAGCGAGTTAATAACTGATGGATTAAATCTCTACGGACTATCGATGATATTTATAGTGGGCTGAAGGGGCCTGTTGAACTCACTTGACAACGAGAGTCAACGACCTGAGAATCTTCACAACGAATCCGTGCGAAGTTCTAAGGAACTGTTACTGATGAGTCTGCGTTGTTAGCACGCGGGTTTCTCCAGGACTATATTTTTAGAATCGTTTAAATAAAACTATCGAAAGACCTTGCTCTCATACGGACTTGAATCCCAAATTCCTGGAGGATTGGATTGAGTTTATTCGACGTCAACATAAAACGTTTTAACATTCAAAATGTATCATACGCCTAACTTCTATAATCGGGTTCTGGAAGTCATCTCCAAGCCATCAACGTTAAGGACAGACTTCGAAGTTTTGCCTCTCCTACCATGGTTTCGAAAGAAATCGGACATTATCAGCCCTCTGAATAATGGTAAGTCGATTTGTTTATGTGGTCTTTTTCACTAATTTTTCTGAGTTCCGTATGCCCAGCGGTGATCGCAACGCGGTAACACAACGCGGCTTTTGGTTACTTCTATGCTTGTTGTAGATCGACATCAAGCTAATTCCTTAAGGTGGCATTTCTGCCCCTTTTTGCGGATAATTGAACACTTTACCGGTTAATTGGCGATGTTCGTGTTCATTGAAACGGTAAATTGTCGATTTAACAAACGCTGTGAACGTAGAATGCAAGCTGGTCAACAAAAATCCAATTGCCAGAAGTTGGACACCCATCACTGGCCAACGTCTCAACGGAACACTCAGTCACATCACGAAGGGATGATTGAACATCTATAATCTGATTGTCATTTTGACGTCAATCTGACAAGACGTCTGTAATGGACGTCAATTATTCTATCTATGAGCACTGCGACTTCTGATGCATTTCTCGTAAATAATAGTGATTTCACATATTTCAACATCCGTCTGCGGATTTTGGTTAATGCCACCTATTGTCCGATATTAGACGCGGGTCGAAGGAATGCTGATTAGCCACGGCAGACGAACTGAAAGAAGGAAATGTGTGGCTTGTTTTGGCCTTGACAACAGAGTATGATGACTTTTTTCATAATTATAGGCATATTGCTTTAAATTGGCGTTCATACCATTTACCGTTATTGACAGGGCAAAAGCCATATATATATATAATGCTCATATATGTATGCTTTATTGCCGTTCAATACCTTTATCGGCGTTATTCGAATAGAGGTTGACAACATAGTATGTCACAAGCAAAGAAATATCGTTCAGCTGCACAAACACAGTTGTATATCATAAACTTGTACACCCATTCAACATTTGTATGCTGGTATTTTCGTGTGGCTCGTGTCAACCTTTCGCATAGTGTCATGTTTGTTGGTGGGTGTCTATAGTTTCTCAAGGCTGGATAAGGTATTGAAAGTTTAAGTAAAGGCCCAGTTAAGATATCTTTGATCTTGATGGCGTGGTGTGTACAGTATGAGCTGACAAATGCCGAGAGTTGCTGATGGAATGGCCACAGACGCACTGTACGAGAGGGTCATCCGACTGATATCAAAACCCCCAGGCGCGCGACATCAGTTCGAAGTGATTCAGATCATCGAATGGTTCCGTAAGAAGGCAGATCTGTTTCGAGAGCTCAAAACAGGCAAGCAATTTTTACATCGGTTAGAAATCGTGTTTGTTTCCTCATCCCTCGTTTCCTAGTTGCATGGGTTTGGGAATAAGAACGGGAATGAATGTGTATCTCAGCTCGTATCTTGCTGAAAGCATCGTAGTTTTAAGCTTGCTGCCGTTCATGCATGGATCTTTCCCTCCACCTTTCGATTCTCTCATGGCTGTTTACCTCAACCTTATCATGATTTGATGGTACGGAAGGACAAAACAGACCATGACATTGTTAAATGGAATGTCAATCAATGTTAAAGTACGACATGCCTACTTTTCCGTCAAAGACCCAGACGAGAACGATCAAACCACTTTTTATGATGCTGCTGATCAATCACTCCTACGAAGTTGGTTCTTTGCCAACTTGTTAGCATCATGGTTAATGGTGCTCACTGAGGGGTCGGTAAATATTTCTTACAAGTGCGTTAACTTAACTTCAAGTTTTAAGCCTAATGGAGATAACGCTTAGTACATGTAACGTTAACGCCACCGTTAGTGATAAAATTAAGTTCAAACAACTACTAGCCCAGGTTATACCCAAATAACCGCTGCATGGGTGGAAATGGGAAAACGCTGATTTGAAAGCAGGCCTTTGGTAAAACTCTCCTGACCATTTTACACCTGTCTCACTTCAGTAAGGTCAGCTCTGGCTGCAGTAATCGTGCCAGCGTGAAAATGTGAGTGCATGGCAAAACTAAGGGGTCAGTTAGTATTTTTGTCTGTGCTGACCAACTCAAAAATATTTAACCTAAGGAACACTTTATTTGAACGAAGTTAAATCCCTTTTAGCATGTTTAAAGACGCTTACAATATTCCACCAAAACTGTTATCATTGGGAAATGCTAGGCGATGACCCCTGAAATAACAACGTATATGGCTTTACTATAAGGCTGTTTTATTACGCTGGTCTGTACTAAATTTTGACCACTGGTCTTACCTAAATATTTGATTGAAGGCTGAGCTCACATATACATATAGATGTAAGTGAGGCTATTAGCCTGAAAACAGATTTGAGGACAGTCCTACACCGATGACAATCTTAGCATTTCTTTTACGACTTAATAACCTGAGTGTCATTAGTTTTCGACCGCGAACTAGACTGAGCGCGTGGAATACACGTAGAGTCATCTCCTACTCCTTTCGTCTCATAAGACCTAAATTACAGTCTTTATTTTGCCGTAAATTGGCAAGTCTTTTTAATCGTTTTTGTGCAATAATGCGCGATTATTCATCCCGCCGTCTTTGGTTCAGTATCAAGATACCGTAAGCCTCTAGTAGCATCACCAAGATGATATACTAGAAAGTGTACCTTTATTTGTTTTAGCCAGCTACGGTATTATACACATGTTGAACAACTCTGTAAACTGATCGGAGTTACCCAAACAAAAACAAGGGATCCAAGAAGCATAAAGCAATTATGAATTCAAGAAATGTTTTATCTTTACTTTTGTGTTACCCTAAATGTTGACCCACGGTGTGAAATTGATTCGAGAGAGTTCTCCTCTCATCTGATTGTGTATGCTCTCATTCGGTAGAACAGAAAACCTGGATTCAGATCCGTGGAGAACCGAGGAGAACCGCGAGGCGCCTTGAATATAGCTATCATACCGGCTGATGTAATCCCAAACATTTCCAGGACTAATGACATGTTAATGAGAGCAATCGATGCTGGTATCGTGGCCTTTCATTAAAACCATTTAGGTGACTAGAGAGAAACAATATCCTGGTCCTGGCTTATTCTTCTTAAAAGCTAGCTTTAATATTTTACGACGACATCGATAACTTGTGTGTTGCTAGGAAGTCACTATAATTCCGTCGAGTCAATGTATTAAATATAGATGAAAGCATACTGATCATAATCCACATAATCTCATTTGAATTCGTTAATGGTCGTTGGCAAGAACGTTAAGTGATATCATAATCGGAGACCTGCATTATTCATCTTGATCATCTCTTTAACGACGGTACTGTTTTTGTCTTCTTCAGAAATACTCCTCGACGTCATCAAACATTGCCAGTTCGTCAGCAAGAAACAGCATGATGTCATCATAAAACAGGGAGAAAAGGGCGACTGGTACGTAAGGATTTCTCAATGCCAGGGGTGACAAGGTCACCCCGGATTTTACCGTGCCAAATATCGTTTAATCATCTCCAATAGACAATGCATGACTTCAGACCTGCACGATGCAGCGACGAGTAACAGAGAGAACATTTAAAAGCGTTGACAACGAGTCGATCATACCATAACCAATAAAAACATGTGGTTTATATCATGAGTACGCATCGGAGGAAAATAGTCCGTGATAAAAGAATATAACTCAATCTCCTAGTCAACTATCGATAGTTGTCAAGACGGTGCATTGTTCTCGATCATGCATATGAAACTTGTTGCTTATGGCGTCGTCTAAAAGTAATCAGTAACCATATGTCATGTTACTCAGTTTCTATGACGTTTCCTCCGGATTATATTGTTCTGTTGGACTTGTCTTTGACTTAAAGAGCCATAAGTGAATTACACATAGGGGAAGGGGTCAAAATACTCGGGGGGGGGGGGGAAAACACATTTCTAGGCAGACTTTTGCAGAGTAGACCTAATGCCGGGGGAGGGTTACATGTTGTGCTTCCTGTCTATCATGGCCCACCGATTGCAATTTCCAGTTTCAACAACCAAACGGCCAATGTAATTCACATGATTACCTAACCTTTCCATGTCTACAATCACATTTGCATATTGGAACATGGTCCCTGAAAGGAACATGCTGTCACGGGTGGAACCGGAAGTACAATCTCAGAATCATGTCGTGCTGAATGGCAGAGAAGCCCGTTAACGGCATGGGGAGTCATTTCTTTGGTATCAATTACCAACCTGGCATGCCTGCTCACTTGTCGCTGTGCATTTTTTACCTTTGAATATCTCAGGTTGAACTCAAGCTCGACTACAATGCTAATTCAATTTTTTGAGCAATTTCTTGGACAGGTTTATTGATGACTGATGAGGAAAAATCAGACGAGTGGGCACAGGACCAGGCAAAGCACTCTGGTTGGCTTTTTCTACCATGTCTGCTATATGGCAATTGCTCTAATGAAAATCAATTTGTGAATATTAGCGATTGAGTGTCGTCCTCGTTTGGATAAAGTTCAGGTTAGTTAGCAGAAGGGCCCTTTGTCAAACGGACGTCTGCAAATCTCTCCAAACAGTGGACGACTAAGTAAGAATGCGTGTTACTTGTGTGTATTTTCTGTCATCCAATAGGCCCTAAAAGCTTAGACCAGTGCCAAACAAACAAGACCTAGAAGTACATATTTGAAATCAATCAATAAAACATATTTACCTTGTTGGCTGATTGGATGACATGTCAAAGCATGAAGGAATTATAGGTAATATTGATGAAATCAAATCCCAAGTTTAAAAGTTTAAGCTGGGAATTGCATTGCATGAAGATTCTATGTAAGGAGGTCATGCGACTTAAAGCTGAACTTCCTCATTTTCACCTTTCGGTATTGTCGTCAGCTTATGCTTATACGCTGAAACTGACATTTGTGTCGGTAAACCGGAAGAAGCGTTGCTTTGTCATAACATACAACATATTCGAAGACAGCCTTCAACGTAAAAAGGTGCTCAAGTATAGTTTGAGAATTTGTCAACTCAGTGTGCAATTATTGTAGTATATACTTGTGCATGCCAATCACGCAGTCGTCAAGAAACCTGCTCTCGAAATTGCACCATAAGAGGAATGGGGGTGATGGGAGTTCAAGATGATGTCTCCCAAGTTGAAATGCAAAGCTACAAACTTCGTCTATCCAAAATATGAACCTCATTTGCTCTATTTCGAGCCCTTTCACTGTGATCAGCGACGTAATTTTATTCATGTTCTAAATCTTTTGCAGTTTTTACATCACCTTGCATGGTAAAGTAACCATCTACATCAAGTATGCCAAATTAACTGATGTTGGCGACGAATCTTACGGCGAACAGGCCCAGCATTTCGTCCAACCGGACATTGATGATGACGTTAGAAGATGTTCCGACAGGTCAAAACTTGGCACATTCGTCTGTAGTTTAGGTAATGCTCCAATATATATAGTAACACAACCAAGTTCTGCCTATCGTACAAGAGACCTGTATGACTTCCCAAAAAAGTTCCAGGTGAGCCACCTGCTTTTCAGCATGGGAGGGGTGTCTCACACCGAAGATACAACATTGGATACACCTTCAACAGGTATACATGTAACGGCGTGTCATATCAAAGTGCGAGTATAACGAAAACAAGTAGCATAACCATATTTTCTTGATACAGGTCCGGGAGACGCTTTCGGCGAGGTTGCCCTGCTCAGTGAAGACTGTATCCGTACTGCCTCAATCGTCGTAGATGAGCACACAGATCTGATCTGCATAGACCGGGCACTCTATAACCGGTCGGTCAAGTCCGTGCTGCAGGAGGAGTTCGAGGACAAGGCAAACTTTATAGCCACGAATCCGTTCTTCTCGAACTGGGCACCTCGGTACAAGAAACAGTTAGCCATGGCATTTAGGAAGGAGACGTACGTATATGAGACAGTCATAGCCAAACAAGGCGAGCCGGTGACTGATGTATATTTCATTCTAAGGTGAGATTTTACTTTTGACATCAACCTACAACTAATTGACCATGGACTATGAAATTTCAGCGATAGCGAGTGTCATTGAGCTTTCGGCGACAACAAGTAGGCCTACATGTAAGCACATTGGTTTGTTGTAAATGATTACTACATGAACACAAAATTTAAATTTTCAAAATTTCCATTTAGTCCTTTATGTATGAAATACAATGTATGTACTTTACACAAAATATAAGTTGTAATAAAACATCTTCAGAGTCATATACTTCAATGAAATACATATGCCTACATTGTATACACCATTGTGCCTTGAATTGCACCCTTCAAAATCACTACCTTATCTATTGTAATCTATACACCGTGCAGAAAAGATGACGCTCCGATATTTTCATTTCTAGTGGCGAGGTCAAGGTCACAGTCAATCCCACAATGCACCACTTACAGTATCCAGATTTGTACGAGGAAAACGCCATCAACAAAATCAAGGATTCTGATTTATTTCCAGAAAAGTAAGTAATGCCGTGTGAACATGTACCTTAGGTTCACTTGAATTTATTTTGCTTGAGTATTTTTTTATTAGGTACCTATTGAGTGTGAAACATTAAATGTTGTACCAATGACAAATTTTGTCATTGGTACAACACGCTTTCCTCAAGGTAGTCCTACCGGTCGCAGTTTGGCAATCAACATGCTTCCAGGGCTGATACCTAGGAAGATAACTACATGTCTACTGATCGGTCAGACTGACCGGAAGTCCCAACTTGCTGCTTGAGGAAAGTGGCGAATGACCCTGGTTCATAATTACTTCATACACATATACATACATTAACAAAGTACATTCGTCATATAAGTTCTGCTTGGCAGCACAAATTACATACTGGTGTATTCAGGAAATGTTTAAAATTTAATTTAGTTATAAGTTATCATTACATGCTTTATTACAGTCCCTACTATCATTTGCTCAGGTAGGATTTCGAATAAAATCTATAAGTGTCCACAACAGGCAATTGCTATGACTGGAAAACACAACGTCACGATAAGCTAAAGATGACGGTGCCCGATCGAATAAATTACCAATTACGGTCCACAATAGACTCGCCCAAATCCTTTCTCCTCTTACGTTAGAGAGGGGTGTAATGCACGCCTACGCCCATTCACAAAACATTGGACGGGTCTATTATCACCGAAACGCTGTCACTGCTCAAGTATTTTAAATCGATTGGGCACCGCCATGATTACTGGTATCTGTTTCGCTTTCACAAAGGTGTTAAATCACACAGACAAAAGAATATTGTTTAGGAATATACTTCTAAGATTGTGCGTGTAGAATAGGGGGGAAAAATCACGAAACAAAGCACTTGAGCATATGTACAGTAGTAACTTTTCAACTATGGGATGAGAAATGATTTTAGAACTGTCCAAGTATGCTGGTGTACCTTTAAAATAATGTTTCCAGGCTTTTTTGTAACACTTAATCCTTTTTACGAGTGACAACAAACAGCGATATATTATATTTATGTTATTAAATTTCAGCAATGGTCGTACAAAATCGGAATACCAGCGAACGCGGTTGAACTCCGCGGCAGCGCATGCTCAGAGTCGAAAATCAGCATCTGGAAGTAAGAGACAGTTGGATGTCTGTTTACTGGGCAAAAATGAAATTATTGGTAAGAAACGGTTGACCATTAAGCACTTGCTAAATTCCTGAGTACTTTACTTGTTCAATTTAAAGCATTTTAACGCCTTCACGACAATATTAAGCAGAACTGGACGTTGCTGATGAACTTCTGGCATTTCACTTGGTCAGACATGGAGGGATTTTATATTACAATATGATGAAAATTTAATTAAAAGCAATTCTATGGTTGGGAGGTGGCGCGTGTAATGAAATTCCTCGCTTTATTGAGGTAATTAAAGTATGTCATGAAAAGTGAAGATAGGTTAACTTAATTGATTGCCCACAAAAGACACTTTGACACATCATTCAAGATTTTATCAAATTAATCAGACTGTGGGGTTATTGGGTATTTTGACGGTATTTGGACGGCTAGGTATTGTAATTGCCAAAGAAACCAGACAGTCGGTGACAAAAGTCACTCCAATGAATGCAATGGCAATTAGACTTTTCATTTTCTCTTCCTTTCTCTACATTTAAAAGTTCCTATTGCTGACGTCAGAGTGAACGCTTGTTCAATTGAAACTTAAATATGAGGGGTTCTTTTATCTTAATGGAGCCTGTCAAATTGTTTTGCAGCAAAAAATGAACATTGTTTGTCTCTCCCTGGACTCCCTGCCCTCTAGAGAGACGAACAAGGCGGGCTTCTGGCATCATTTGAAGTATAACATCAAAATATAATTTCGAAAGTTTAAAAGGGTTTATAAGTACACAACGTTGATTTGGAACTTCCGGTAAAGAACAGTTCAATGAAAACAACATAACGTGAACTGAAGAACAAGAACGTTGCAGTGTCTACAGAGAGTTGTACAAGGATTTACTTATAAGCGACGACTACCGTCGGTTTCTGTAACAATTTCATTGTTGTAACCTTCGTTAACTTATGGCAGGCTCTTGTGAAGTACATGTAGTTGGGACTAGTTTTTACCCTTTCTATCGGGCAGCTTCCATCGCACTGCATGCTTGTCTGTCTGACTCTTTCTAGTCTTAGTGCATGCTTAGTCTTACTTTTCTCTCCTTACAGGGGACGTTGAACTTCTCATGGGGTTAGGCTCTCACATGTATTCAACCAAATGCTACCAAACAAGCCAAATTCTTGTTTTGGACTTGCGGACTTTTGACCGATTGGTCGTAAAGCATAACCGAGCGGCGGTGATGGCCATGAAAGCAAGCTTGTATTCTAGGCTGAGCTGCCGAATACACAGATTCATTGCTGATAAATGTCCCCTTCTGTTGCATTTAATTGACAAGTCAGTGAGCTATACTAAATAGCATCTAATTAAACCGTGTTACCCAATCAAAATTAATTGTAGGAACTGTACATTTGTGTATTTTTTAAGAGATGTTTCATGATAATCGGTTGTGATGAAGGCGATACGGGACATCACATTTTCTCTTTTACTGCGATTGCGGTGCCAACAGTTTCTGATTTCATCTAAATATACATATACCTGACAATTAAAGGATAATCTTCGTTGTTTGTTGCGATGTCCTCTATTCTGTTTTCTATCACTGTTAATTTACCCAGAAACTATCGATAAGTTTCATTTAAATGCTAACTATGACTGTTTCTTAAAAACTAGTAAGAAGCATATTTTGTATCGGTATCAAAAACCCATACTGACTCACTGCATGGGGGGGGGGGGGGGGGGGGCAACATCAAACCAAAATGTTTAATGTCCGTCATCAGAGATACGTTTTGGTGAGGACAAAATTGAATATCTCTGGTAGAATAACGTCATGGACTCCTCAGCGATCCTAACTGCTCTGTCCTCCGGATTCTTCCTCCTTCTCACAGCATGGCATCTATCAAGCTTGGAATTCTGACTGTAGGTAAGACATCACAGCATGGAAACGCAAGAAGTTCGCCTACATCACGGATGTTTACATCCGTGCCTCGATGAGGAAAACGCATGCACTCAACTGTATTGCTTCGATTATTTCTGTGGCAGTTTTCACTTCCATTTTTGATTCTTCTACCTCATCCCTCCCTCATCCTTGTCAGAGTGTATTTTAGAAACGATCAAAGGCCAGCTTTGAGAGAATGTTTTACTTTAACTCTTCTACAACGGCCCTCATTCTTCTACCTCTCTGCATGATCTCGACACTACATTTTCCGTTCTCTTTTCCTAACATCACATGTGTGTTTGATCCATGGATGAGGCAATCACTGATGTTGAAAGAGTGGATGTCGTCCTGGGTGCCGAAAAATGGTACCCAGGTTCTAGATCTACTGGACAATAAGCACCCTGGGTGCCATTACACTAGACAAACAGCACCCAGGTTCTTTTTGCCTGGCTTACGGATCTTAGGACTTGCGGCATTAGCAGTGCGCGAAATAAAAAGAACAATAAACAGAAAAAAACGCGTCACTGCTAATGCCGCAAGTACCACGGCGCGAGATAAAACGAGATTGCAAGAAACGTCCTCGTCCCTAAGATCCGTAAGCCAGGCAAAAAGAACCTGGGTGCTGTTTGTCTAGTGTAATGGCACCCAGGGTGCTTATTGTCCAGTCGATCTCGAACCTGGGTACCATTTGTCGGCACCCAGGACGACATCCACCATTTCATCACTGATTGACAGTTGTTATTCCTTCGCTCCAATGAACCATCGAGCTCGTTTCATTTCAGGTGATATGGAGGTCCTTCTTGATATGGACACGTTCATGCAAACGGCCGTATGCAACCAAAGAACAAAGGCATTGGTGCTTGAAATGAAACATTGGGAGAGGCTGCTAGTGCGGCGGAACCCGCAGACAGTAGACCAAATAAAACACGCCATGGCGCTGAAAGCACAAAGCAGAATGAACCCGGCGTTAGAGAATGTTGTCCCTCTTTTCAAATACGTCATTAAACGGGGGAAGGAACTTCGGGACGATAGACTTAGTCATGCTCAGAGAGAGTTGCGAAGAGCTAGAATGGAGTCGTTCACGCTTCCGCCGAGAGGTGCTCTGATAGATCTCTTCGGCCCTGGGACAGTTTTCTACCGGATACGAAAGCGGGAGGAAGCCCGGGAGAAACGCAGCAAGGCCATACAGCAAGTAAAGGAGACTTCTTCCCATTCCCGCTTCATGCCGCCAGTCAACTCGTCTAGTTTTGTCCAGGGAGGTGACAATAAGTACCGGGTCACTTTATCCCGAGTGTCCGAGAGAGTGACCATTGGTGAAGACGCATTCTATGACGTGGAGACGAGTGACCCGGTACTGAGTGATCTTGAGAGACGGCTCAGTAACTGGTTAGGTGGGGAGAAGCCCGCTAAGGAGCGAGTGACCAAGATGCATCGCTATGAGAGCGTGGTAGGTATTCAAGACTGTTCCGTCGATTCCTTGATCGTTGGGGTATAGTCGTGTTTGGACACTGATACTATCGCGTTTATGTCACTCCCATGAAAATACTACCGCCGTCTTCAGAATAGCAGCGTCAACCAGTACCGTGCCGGCTGTCAGTAATTATACGCAAACGTATTCACGTCTACGTTTATTCTTATTGCATCTAGTCTTCATCTGAAACAATAATGTACAACGTTTGCAAAGTTGCAAACGGTTAAAACACTAAGATCTCTAGAGCCGACAGCGCAAGTTTGCTGCGACGTCCACTGCCTCATCTTTCTATGGCTTGTTCGCATTTTCATGGAGAAATAGCTTTTGAAAGGAAATCTTCATGCTATCGGCGGGTAACCAAGGCATCTAGAACCTCAACTGTAACAAGAACTTCATTTCAGGATCCTGAAAGACAGCCTAAAGGTGGTGCCACAGTTGTACTTCGACCGAAAAGTAGCACTTTTCCTTATAAACCTGTCACACCTTTGGAGGCAGTGGCCGTGGCAAACGTCATGAGCGTAGATGACCGGGGCCAAACGAATCCTACCGTAGGTAAGATAACCCGACGACAGTGGACTGCACAGGTCGTGTTTTCTTAGAAAACTTCAAAAGCGTTATAATGCAATTATGCTCTTCCAGCAATGATATTTTAGGAATAAAGCATCCGATATACATGTATAATGTTCATACTTTTACTACTGATAGATTCCATCAGGATATGATTTATTGCACATGATATCTGTTCTCGGTATGACTCTTCAGAGCCTTACTTCTTCCAGGACGTATCACACCTCTACACGAGCAGGTTTTTTTAAATCAATGTTTCTTCTTATTTCAGTGAAACAAAAAGGCCAGTGACTGAGTCGAAGTGATAGTCCGATAATACATTGTGTATGCACACATGCATGTCGATGGCGATGTGATTTCGCAACCGACCAACACGTCTATAACGTCAGCTCTACCAAATGTGGATACATGTAAACTGTTTTTTCTCACCATACCAATGGACAGTCGTCGTTTATCCGTTTGCTAAGAATGCATGAGGGGGGGAGGGGGGGGGGGGGGTCATTACGGGTGCAATACACGAGCAGTAGTGTGTTACCGAATTATATCAAAACAAGGCAACTCGTCCAATATCTGGTGCTATGCTGTAATCAATGTGTATATATATATAAATAGGTACGCATATCAAAGTTTGTAGTTTGTTTATCAAGGTATCGTGTGAAATAAATAATTTCAAATATACATATACATCAATCATTTGCGTTACTCTCTCAAAATATTGACAAGCCCCCGGCCCGTGATATAACGAGTGTTGAAGGTGTTTTTCCTCATAACCGTGTCACGCGGCTCATATCGCATAATATGTCCTTCGTTATTTCACCGTGGCCACGGTCGAAACGTCCTCCGCCTGAAACGTCTTCGGGTAATTAACTTAAGCACGCACACACGCCCCCTATCTTTCTAGTTGTAGCTATTCTTGATCAGAAAGGAGTTTGAATGTCGTCTGCGGCGAATAACCAAAGTACCCAAAGTCATTTCGATATAGTTTAGCGATCTTGGCAGCCAAATCAAAGGTGACATTTTTAAATCCTTCTCGCATTACTTCTGACGTAGGCAGCATCTTGTACCTGGAATTCCGAGATGGCCATGTTATAGCATCTCCACCAACCTGTTTTAGAAAATAGTTCACATCTTCTTCTAACGTTTCAAACTTTCCTATGATATTGTAATTAATTTCACATGGAAAACACAAATCATGATAATTTTTCCAGTGTTCATTCTCAGCACCATCTAGGACAGACTGCAGGAACTCATGAAATAACACGCCTTGTCCTGCCTTGATTTTCTCCGGTGTCCAATCTCGGTGGAATTTCTTTAAAATTGGTCTCCCATAACTTTTAAAAAATTGCGGTTGGCCCTTCGGGCCCAGTTTGTTCCGGTAAGCAGAATAAAGACGCTCAAAAGGGTCCCTCACAATCAGGAACTTCGTGTAATGCTGCAGTTTCTGCCTCACTTCTTCGAGAGGTACGAGGCTTAGCCGGCCTAACAGCGCCGTTGATTTTGGCCAGAAGTCCGCTGGTCGTAAATTAAACGAGTCATTTATACCCCGCAGCCCGACCATAAGACGAAGCATGTTGCTACAGGCGACTTTAGGGACCTTGCAATAGAGAAATTTGTGCTCATCATCAATGTATATGTGACTGTATTTCTTGACGTCTGGACGCCACGAGGCGTTCTGCCACTGAAACATTGTCTTTGACTCAAACTGGCAATGATGACTTACGACTCGCTGTCGTGTTTTGAAGACGTTGGATCTATCCGGAATTTCGTGGTTGTTTATCTGAAATCAAGGAGGAAATCAGTATGTGTGCAAGTTATCAATCCGTTAGTGGCAGACCGACCTCCTTGGTTATCGATCCCGCCGAACATCTTTCAGGTAGGGGAGCATAACAGTTGTCGGATGCCCGCATTAAAGGCAAATCTGCTGTCACTCAACATCGGGGTTTCAGAAAAAGACTGATGACCTCCATAATCTCAATTCTAGTGGTCCGAGGCATACGGCTATTCCATTCATCCTTAAATCTTTCACCGCGAAAAAAACAGCTAAATCAATACCCCTAAAACAGTCTAACATTGCCACTCAAAATAAAATATCGTGCGAACACTGCACATTGTCATTGGGGAGTTTTATCAACACGTCATGTATCCAAATAGAAATTTTGTTTGATAACCTATCTTATCTGCATTTTGGTAGATATTACAAGGGGTGACAAAGTTACACCATAAGGGTGAAAATGCAAAGTTTTACAGGATTTGGAAATGTTGGCGATAACAAACTATTGGTGACACTGATCGCTTCCTAGGTGGTTATCATGATCATCGAGTGAGTCAGTAGAATGGTAGATACCCTCTAATAAACCCAGTTGTCTTGCCCGGAAGCAGTCTGTCATCCCGGGAAGGACATTGAGAAATTGTCGTCACAAGCTTGCGTTTTACGCGCTTCCAGTGCCTACAAAAGAAGTATTGGTTGCCTGCGAAAGAGGAGGGCGTGGCAGTGCATCAGACCCCAAAAAACCCGCCCGTTCTCGGCCTGGCAATACAAGTACGACACCAACTTGAAGTACTTACTTTATCCACCCCTTTCTCTAGATCTGCATTAAACATCGTTACATGTATGTAGGAACTTCTGTATCTGTATTTCCAACCTGTTAAAAACAACAAAGATTTAAATATGACTCAAGATCACTTATGTTATCTAAAAAAACGCTACTGGACGAATCTGTCATGGTACAGCAATGCCAGATGTTGCGCTAGAGTTATTCGCTAATCATCATCACCATCATTATACGGTCGAAGGCGCACATGAATACGCAGCCAATTGCATCCGTCTGTAATGTTGATTCATATACGGTCTAGAAACTGCAAATGACAACATCATTATACACGAAGACCACTAATGGCGCTGGTAAAAGTTGTGAATATCAAAAGAATACTGAGTCAAAGTTACCTCCAATTTGGTCTCTGTTCCATAAAATCCACACGATATTTAGTCCGATGCAAGTTAACGCTACTGCGAGCACAGTTCTTAACAGTGCCGACCTATGCATTTCTAGTACCAGTGAAATTCTGTCACTCTGCTCTAGCTGTCGAAACCACACGAGAAGCAGTGGAGAATGTCCTGAAGGAAACCCCCATGTGATCCATATGAACCGATTGCTTACTGTCGTTAGCACCTTGCATGTGTGTTATAGTCGATGTGATCAGAAAAAAAACAAGATAACTATCATTATCTTAATACCCGTTATATCAACCCAACGCACGCAACACAAACATACAATTGGTAGTTGACCTAGGCCGTTATTAATGACATTCAACATGATGGGCCTACCTACAATAACACTGCAAGTGGTGAAATTCGGTTCATCACGAAACTCGTCTTTTTCCGTCCCCAGTTGAAACTACAATAATGCCGAATGTCTGCAATTTTTTAAAAAACTCATTTGAGGAGACATGGTCATGGTCTACGTTTGTAATTTATTCATCGTTGAAAAAATATGAATACTTCTCACAATGAAAGGGTTCCATCAGAAAATAAATCATATGTAAAAATGTACAGAGGAACTTAGCGGCCGTGAGGCGAAGTTCCGCAACGACGAACCAAAAAACATGAAAAACGACGAAACAGCGACGAAAAAAGGCGCGATGTTACTGATGAACACCGCCTGCCTGCCCTGCAAGAGAAAATATTGAGAATGCGCCATGCATGTGATAGGTCACATCTTCAAGCCATTGAAACAATATTTTAAATTACTAATCATTATCTAAGTTAATAAGCTCTAGATACTAAAGCGATGCTCTTTAATTGAGACCCAGCCCGTATGCCCGTAAGCCCGTCTCATTGGCGTCTGTGCTGCTAACGCAGGCAATGTGCATGGTGCAGCAGTCTCGCCCACACTCATTGGCTTGTACCGAAATCTTCCTCCTCTTCATCAATCTCATCGCAGTGCCTTAGATCGCACTCCTCTTCTGGGACATCATAACCGAGCCAATCTATGGTAATGCTTTGTTCACCCTTCATATACTGAGAGATATAACCGAAGTAGAGGTTGAAGCTACTACCAAGTATTGGGATGGAAAGACCGGCCAGAATAATGCCAAATATGGCGCAGGCAGTGGCTACTATTCTGGTCCCGATGGTCGTCGGCAGAACATCACCATAGCCGACCGTGGTTATTGTAATGAGGGCAAAGTACAATCCTTCGTAAACTCGGGGAAGACCATCCCCTTTAGATGATGAATTTATATCAACTATGTAGGCAGCGAATGCAAAGAACACTGCGCCCATTACCAATAACCAAATGATTGTAAGTAAGCAGTGCACGCTACGCTTTAGAATCAACCCAAATACTCGCAGTCCAAGCACCCAACGAGAAATCTTCAGAAGCCTAATCAGACGGAGCGTTTGGATTGCGAAGCAAACTCCAGCGATTTCCAGAAGAGCGGTCCCCATTTCCTCAATCAAAACAGCATTCCCTATGACCATGAGAATCCAAGCAACGTAGAACGAAACGATGGTCAGGATATCAACCCAGTTCATGAAATTCTTGAAGAAGTTGCATTTGCTGGGGGACACGACGAGCCGCACGACAAAATCGACCGTGAAGATAAGGTTCACAAATATGTCCAGTATCCGAAGTGGGACGACTCCAACGAAATTGCAATAAATTGCCTGGCTGCCTACGTATTTCCTCCAGTCTTCGTACAGGCATCTGTGACGATTCACTTCGCTGAGCTCCTCCGGATTGTACAAGCCTCCCTTATGGTCTGTGAGCAGGGCGAGAATGATGCAGGAGATAAGGACGAGAACGGCGTACATGATGCTCCAAATCTGAAACAGAAGCAGGATCATTGGCTTAACGGGATAGATAGAGCTAGACACATGCATGGTGCCAAACCTGGTGCCGGGTGTGTCCCGTTTTGATGCCAATGTTCGGGGATGGCCAGCTCTCCAATCTTGAGTTTGACCTCGGCGTATGCGTCTCCGTATGCCGGGGACCTATGAGTAGGGGAGACCACAAGGAAACACTTCATCCCTACTCTCCCAGCTAAAGGAGCTGTTGTATTCACAAAAAGGTAAAGGGCCCGATGGAGATGCAAAGTTTCGACAAAGCGTTGGTTTTGGTGTGTGTTTGTGGGGAGGGGGGTATAGGGTTAACATGAACATTGACCGTTGCCCTAGCCACCCAGACTCTTATACCTTGGCAAACACGGAGTATCTTGGGTATTCCATAAACATCCACGTTTGTAGTTTGATTTTTTGCCATCCCTTGGATGACTCCATCTCCTTCCTGCACTGCTGCAGTGGGCCAACGATCTCTGCCTTCAAGATGGTAACAGTAGCTGCCTCCTCTTCGGCTTCTAGTATTTTGCGGATGCAACATGGAGAAATGGCATCCAAGGGAAGCTTCCAATATCGAAAGTCCGCCTGAAATATGATCGGGATACATGTAGTTTGTGCATTTCTTTCAGCTTTGACATCCTCATTCATTCAGCCGCATTCCTGATCATATGCATGTTTGAGTAGGGAGATGAGGGG
Source organism: Lineus longissimus (assembly GCF_910592395.1). Lineage (NCBI taxonomy): Eukaryota > Metazoa > Nemertea > Pilidiophora > Heteronemertea > Lineidae > Lineus > Lineus longissimus. Next base: position 24,561,509 of record NC_088309.1, on the reverse strand, counting down.
GGATTTGGTGTATGATATGCAGCAGTGGCTCTCTGGTAACCTTTAAAAACAGTTGAACTGACACCAGAAATGAACAGAAAATATCACCACATCATACCTCTTATGAACGTCACAATTGGCAAATCTACATGTATCACGAAAATCCCCACATTCAGGTTGTATGTTGCCAAAGGCGTTTATATTAACCAAAGGCATCTATAGTTTCCGAACCAAATCTCATTGGAGAAATGTCATTTCAAGATAAGGTTTACGGGTCTGGCAATGAGTAAAACTTACCTTCAGGCTCATAGCACAACCATTTTGTGGAATATGGTATTGACCAAGCCGATAGCAATCCAGTATCGAGTTAAAAAACTCTGGGTTCCTGTCGAATACATAACACGACGTCAGCTCATCGTAGTTTCTGTTCTCGCTGACCGCCAGGGAGAGGGTTGAGTCGGGGTATCGAGAGAGGAAACACGCACCGATGAGAAACTGGGAACCCCCCACATTAACTCTGACCATGTCCATGAAAATATAGTCGCTAATATGAAACGAACATGACTGCATTGGCAGATAATACATGAATATTTAAAATCATATCTTTTCGGGGATGTTACCACCTGGTTGCAAATTTTGGATAATTTGTTACCACATGCTCCCACACATACATGAAGCATATGTGTTGCCCCACCTTATGGTACCATACTTGGGTTCGCATTAGGGGTTGCGTTCATGTAACACGTTTACTCTTTGCCTGTCATGCACAGAGGTCAATGCTCGATCTCTGGTGTCAGTCAATCTGACAGATGCCGTGTATAATCAACTGTCGCCATTCCTGCAAGTTCACTTGGGGCAAGGGTGGAGGGGAAACGGCGTGTCCACAGCTATCACTACACATGCCTAAACTGTGTCAAAAACGAGGCGATGCAATGCACAAGCCAAGTGGTAGTGCCAAGTGAACCAATTGCCTGCAGCCTATGGAATTGGCAAACTTCGAAGGTCTTTTACACATTTTTTTTCCTACATCTAAAGTGAAGTCTGGAAGAATGCTTTGCCTTTAAATTAACGATTTTGCATGGGTTTTTGCCGAAGAGTAGCTTTGTCTTTAAAAAAACGTCGTTGGGCATGCACAGTAGTAAACGTTAAACTGGTTCATTAATCGAGATATCATCCACGTCACTAACCTCAACAATAGTTCCAGTAATGAATGATTTCTATTTGTCCAATACAATTTCAAAATTAATGTATAGCATCTACCTGTACAATGTAAGCACGGCCAAATCTGAAAGCCACAAAGAAATACCAAACATATCACGTTCAGCACCAGTTCAATGACAAACGAGAGTCCAATTTGAAAGTATACACAATCCTTTGCAATCTATGACTCTGACATAATTATCCTACTGCATGCAGGCAGGCGTTCGTTGAGCCAGAGCTATTACAGCGATCACGCTGTCATGTTTAAAGCAACATCTCGGACGATGACCACTATGAGAGCTGCTGTGAGAGCTACAGCAGTCAAGTAGTTAACAAGAAAAGTGTCGACGAGCTGAGCCTTGTCAAAAACTTGCACGTGGTTAGGAGCTTGGATCAAGCTCGTCAAGTGACCAGCAATGCTCTTTAGGAATGATTACGAGCGTCTCACTCGAATAATCTTCTTCTCCACAGCGCGCAGACGATATCCTTTAGCACCTTCATCCTTGTCCTTCACACAGTGACGACGATGAATATCGTAGCACCAAGCAGTTGAATTCGACACACAGGAGCACCTCCGACATGGACTATCGTAATACATCTTCAACCGCTGCGCATTTCCACGACACATGATCTTGGCCTTTGTCGTGTCAAATGCATATGGGTTCATGATCACCTCCGAACAAGCCTTCTTTGTGCATCGTGCTTCTCCCAAACCAACGCAAGTGCACTTGTTACACCCATCAAAGTACCTTCGTTTGAAGTCACGCCTCTGCTTGCAAGCTACGGTGGGAGACACGACACGAGGTCGAGAAAGTAAGTGGCCATGGGGTACCATAGGGCAAGCCTTCTTTGTGCAGGCTGCCTCACCGATGCCTGAACATCTACACCAGTTGCACCCATCGTGGTAACGCTTTTCCGTGTCCGATTTAACCCTGCATATCTCAGCCGCAGGAATCGGTTGAAGTCGCCCAGTCCACTTATTTCGGTGTCCCATATGCGAGAAAAATCCATTGTGGTTGGCATGAAATCCTTGATCATCATGTTCACCATCTTCTAGAAACCGGTGCCTACCACTCAAATGATGCCGTTTAACATGGCTAACATACTCTACCGTCTCTCTACGTGTCTCAATAGGCTTCAACACTTGTGTTTTTCCACTGCCGGATAGCAGCCACTGTGATGAGGTGTTCACGTTCGTGACGTGGCCGAAACCTTGAGACGACTTTCCGTGACACACAGCAGCGGCTATCAAAAGTGGTAGGAAAGGAATACGGAGCCTCATCGTGTTATTCCAAAACCGTTTTCAAGAGTTATTCCGATCACGCTTGGGAAATGAAAGTTCTCATTATGCTAGATCTCGCCAGATAGGTTGTTGTGATATTTAATGTTACACAATAAAAGCCTCGAACCTGCAATACGAAAGTTTAAGTGTCCCTTTTGATAAAGACACTATCTGCGAATTACGCAAATAAGTACAGATTTGAATACCATCTGCATGACTGTACTCTTATGAATATACATGTACTATCCATGTGTATACATGTATGTTTTTGTGATACGTATGTCATTTCTGCTTGTCCTGCTCATAGACCTACCTATAAAGGCCAAATGAAAATCAATCAGATTCATGCCACTCGTGCGTTTGTTTTGTTTTTTAACGTGATAAGTCGATGGAGAACATTCCAATAAACTACAGTAATGTAGAAGGGTAACTTTCTGGGGGTCCGCCATGTTGTTGTGGCGTATTAATGGCATCATCACATGAACATTCCATGTCTTTGGCGCTTTGGGTGAATGATAGTAAGAAAGGAAAGTAGGAGATTATTAATTGTCAGTTGTTCACATTCTGAGACAGTCGTTTTGGTCAGTTTCGATTTATGAACCTTATTGTTTTTGCAGGTTGTTAGGCCAAAAGATAATAAGATGTTTCTCTGTCCTTCATGCCTTTATATCTACCATCTAAAAACTATATAAGAAGAGGATTTCATAACTTCGTCACTTTATTGTCCGATGGAAACAGAGGAATCTGGTGTGCCAACCAGAACGACCACATGATGTCCACATGTATTTTGGAATCGGTCGTACGTGATAGATGGCAGCATTGGAAACGAGGCATTTGGGCACTGTAAATCGATAATCGAAGTACAAGAACAGTTTAGCTTGTCACTTATTGCTGCACAGATTCAAGTCCTTCAATACTCATGCTTGGCCATCACTCAATAGTTTCTACTGTTACGTCGTGGCATGAAAACAAAGGAAGGAGGAAGGATTAATAGCTTGTTGCCGACGCCAGCGGAAACATACAAAACCATTTTCCTTGCAAAGCCAATTTTATCGGCTAAAACCAAAATCAGCAAGTATATTTGTGATGGGCAGGTCTCTGGTTATGCACCACGCTCAGTACCACAGAAGTCAGTGCCACGGCTCGTGTTGCCCAATCAAATCGGCACAGGGACCAAAATTCAGGCGCCAGCTGACGGACGCAGCAGACATAAATAGCGATAATATATAACTGTGGCGTTGACAAAAATCGGCAAGGCGGCTGCTGCTGCTGGCTTAACTTATATACACTTTTGATTGGAAGTGGAGACAGTATTCCTCTGCTTACAATATACCGACTTTGGTTGAAAGAAGTATCATTGTTCTTTTCTACAGTTATTTGTGTTTCTATTTGGTGTTGCTAAGGAACGTGTTGTCATGCCGAGGTGTTGGTCTGGAAAATAACCGTCAAGGATCGATAATGCATTCTGCGATTCGACCCAATTTTATCCATTTTGTGGACATTTTTTTATGAGATTCATTGCGCCCAAATAATATCTGACCCCTTATTTGAAGTGGCTAAAGCCTTTGAAACCTATCGCATAGTTGAATTGTCAAATAAGACATCAAGGGTCGACACCGTCTTTGAGATGGACAAACTTAAGGTCACCACCATGCACAACAAAAGGGAACTTTGTCCTTAAATAGATTCGTGTGAAACCCGAGAGTAAAGTAAAGAAACTGGCACCCTGTAGAGTCCATGGAATTCACCCCAATAGCCCAATTCCTCAAACAATGCAATCATCGACCCGAGTCTAGATCAGCTTCCGATCTGATTCTTATCTCATGTCTCATCTCATGTCAGACATTGTAATATGAGTGAAAGGATTCTTGCTTGCTAAGAACTGGGGCACTTAACTTAGCGCCAATAGCCCTGTCTGGCCCCGAACAATAGTAGGAGTCCAGTTGAATAGGCTACGAGCTGGTCCCCCACGTAGTGCCGTTTGGCAACTAAGGACGAATCTGATGCAATAAGGACACATGCACTTCAATTTGAACCAGGCCAAACCCATGGTCTATACAATGTTCGGTTTAGGATAAGTTGTATTTATAGTAACCAGCAACAAAGGGGTTAGAAACGCCCTGAATGATATCGCAGTCATTTCTTGACAACCCCACAGTGTCGGTTCCTATTTACATTTTGCTTTGTTTGTAAACACAGACATCCATGGCGGCCATTTTGCCCAACCTCGGCCTCTGCTTCTGAGTGGTATGCATTAAACTACTTAAGTCAAGTTCATAACGCCACCTTCGTCCGAGATTACCCCACCCTGCACAACTTGGGCCAAGGTGAATTGTGCGCGGGCGGGAACGAAAAGTGCATTTAAGGTTTTGTCCTGCAGAAATAGGTCACCCGGTTACTGTCTAGTCCTAAAATAATATCATATCGGGTAAAAATAAACTGAACCATGTTTGGATACAACGTCCATATTATCATCAGAATAAATTTCTAAAAAAACGAGATAAACTCGTTCACATGCCGTTCTTTCTCTTTGGCATCAGTCATGTCAGTGCGCGCAGAATCCAACGGACATTTCTTTCGGGCGAAAAATCTGAATACAATTTGTTTTGAATGTTGCATCACTTTTTCGCTATAAAGAGAAACAAATGACGTTGAAGAAAATATTATGATGAGGATGATGATAACAATAATGAACATAAACACGTCCTTTGACCTTGTGTAAAGTTATTGTTTATTTCAGGTGAGATCTAAATCGTGTTCTCTTGCCTTTCTCTTTCGCAAAAAACATGAGTATACTTGCAAGTTTGTTAAATAGCGTCTTCGTCATACAACATATCTGCATTATGAAAGTCATTTTTTTCCGTTTTACCGTAGTATGATCCATCTTGATTAGACACTACAGCGTCGTGGCTTTGCGTTTTAATACCTTTTTTATAACAATTCATACTCTGGCACATATTCAAGTTTCTATTTACACGCGTCCTGAAAAAATCCTACCTGCGTATAATAAGATATATATATGTAAAGTAGATTGATTGGATCTGTCACAAAAATTACAGTCAGATGACTGACTATGACAGGCATTACCTCAGTGCACTTTCGCTCACAGACATCAGACAGATAAGCCTTTCATTTCAAAAATGACTCTGGTCCGTGACCCCGTAAGGGTGAGCGGTCAATATGATTATGAACAAGAATTTGGACGGGACAGCGAGGCGCGTTCAGTGATAATGTATATTATTGGTCTCTTTCTTTAAAACATTGATATAAGCCCCTACATGTAGCTGTACATACATATATCTATTTCTTTTGCAATTGGTGCATTAGATATAATAGAAACCCCAAATTATCAAAAAAATTCCAATTTTCTTACTTGTCAGGTTCAGCTGGCCTATATTTAAACACTGGGTCCGAAATTTCGTTTTTCGTAAAAACGCCGTACTTGCACACTTGAAATACTATATTGACCACAATTCACCAACTTCTGTGTCAATGGTGATATTCCTAGAAACGTAAATGTCAACTACCAGTGCAGCATCCTTCAGGGTGCAACTTGGTTACGAGGGAATGTCATATCATAACATTTGTTAGCCCAGTTTTGCATTTAACACCGGCTGATATAACGTGGAATCGTGTGGAAAAGGATTGATGGGTTGATCGCTAGCATTGGATCCACAACAGTTATGGAGAAATATATTACTTAGTAGTTTTCCGTGTGTCCCACGATGATCGGATGCGTACGCACCACACGCCTGATCCGATTGTGGCGGAAACAATAAGTTGGCCTACCGCGTTCCTAGAAAAAACTCCTAGATTTAAAAGTTGTCAAGGAGGGACTTCGTAATCACAAGCTTGTATTTGTGCTTAGTCTGGTACGCTAGCACGAAGTCCATGAATGGGATACTTAATCGAACTTTTAATGCAATTTTACTGATGATTGCTTGGGTAAGCTTTAAAGGGGTGACCGTCTGTCTGACCCTTTTGCCATCCATAGTGGGCCCTCTTACCACTTACTTAGTTTTTTACCTTGGATTCAATGCTGAAAACATCGGGTGAATGCCATAAGTCATGTCGGTGGAACAAGTGTCTTTCAAAATTCAATAAAATAATCAAATTTAATTACATTAATTAGAAAAAGTCGGATGCTTTTGAATGAATATTTGGTGGTCTGCATCGTCTGACAGGCAAACAAAGGTTAAGAATCGAGAGGAAGGCGTTTTCCTTTCGTGTGCCCGCAACGGAACGAATATCACGGTATACACTAACATTCTCGCGCGCGTTCCAAGTCTGTCTTAACGATACCACATGTAATACTTTATAGTTGTTTTCTTTATAAATTTACAACCACAAAACACCAAATATATGGTTCATCAAAACAAATTTCAAAATCAAAACAGAAAATGTTGTGTTTTCATCCTAATGTTGATAAACATTCTGACTGTCAAAGTTGTTGTTTTTTTTACGGGGCGGTGGCGGAATGCCAGACACTCTACAGACTTCATATCTTGAAGACAGAATAGGCTCAAGTCACAGGGTCCATTTACGTAGACAGCTTGGCAAATGGCCAGGAACAAGTTGGCGGGAACGGGTGACCCAGGCAATACGCATGCCCAGACTGATCTTAAAGAGTTCGTTGCCATTCATAAACTTTTTATGAATGAGAAATTCGGTCGAGAATAGGGGACAAACGGTGCTTGAACTTACTTATAAAGGTAATCTACTATGCGTGTATGGAAAAGTTCCACCCGACTTGACCGAACGCGGTTTAGTACTATTGTGCGCACGACAAGCACTCTTTGAATTCCTTTTTCTTTGCGCTGACACTGTCTTCAAATGCCAAGGGTCAACTTCGCTCCCAGCCGCCTTTGATAGATGATCATCTTAGGTGCCAAGATCTGGTACAAAGACTTATGCGGGCAGTTCTAAAGGAAAACTCGATATCATTCAATAATCGGAAATACCTGCCCCAAATCCATATTTTTTCTAAGTGTTTCATTATAGACTATGTCCTCCAGCACCTCCAGGTACCACATTGAAACCCGTTAAGTGCGGTCGAACGAAGTATAAAGTGGAAGAAACTACAATTCATTTTATGATATTCATAACAATATTTTTCATTTCCCTCTCTCATGTGGTGCTGACTCAAGTAAATAATGAAAGTATTATTACGGCGTGAGTAATTCCTGCGCGATACACTCATCTTCTTCATGTTTACAAACACCATTATTGGCACAGTATACCAAAAACGATACAAATGCTGGCCGGTTCACACTAGCCTTTCTGACGTCAATTAATTGGCGAATGTCCATTTCTCGACGCAAATCTCGAAGAAAATATACATGTACATACGTTGTTTTGATATTTGTTGACCCTGTTTCACGTAACTGTAAATATTTGATGGGTTCAAACTCGCACACTCTTGGCATCAGGCCAGACTTTCACATTACTTCTTGTTGCCAAACAGATGAATGTAAGCTCACTTCAGAAAAAAATCATCATCTGGTATTTTCCGCTCATTATATCGCGAAACATTCCGCTGAAACCGCACGGATTAAAAAAAGATAACATTACACGCATATACTTGAACTAATTGCTTTTTGGTGATTTCGAATCGCTAATGCAGTATTTGCGACGACCGAGAGTAATTCAGCAAAAATATAGCATCAGGAGAATCACTGCCATGAAGTTTCTCTTGGTTGAATATTAGGTAAAGGCCACGATAATGTCCCCGCTATCATGTTTACTCCAATGAACGACTGATTATGTCAACCACTGGCACTGAATCGCAAGGGCTTTGGTCTGGTTTGCTGCCAACACCAGGTGCGAATTTTCAGCGGAAAAGCTAAAAAATAATGCTTGAACGGGAAGCCCTCCTAACCCAGTAACATTGGTGCCAAGAGGGTTTTGTGACATCTAAATTATTCTCACTTTTTGCCTTTAAAGTTTACGAATTTTAAGCGGGCACTTCAGACTGTTGTCGACACAATTTTAGAGGGGACTGAATCTGGAGTATCTTTCGTCAGCGTCAAGTTCACAGAAAGGAACGTCATGTACACCTTTGGTGAAGAGGCACTTGGGGGAATGCCAGGATATAATTTATGTGAAGGCAAATTTTCGGGAAGTTCGACATCATCCTGCATGATAATGCTAATGAGCACTCCGACCGCGCCCAGTCGCAGAGCGGCAGGGGTATCACGCATCGTGCCCAACAACACACACCCCAGAGAAAACTTTTTTTAAAGAATGAATGCCGTATTCTCGAGAAACAAGTTTTATTATCATAACCTGACCTGAGAACGTTGATAAGGGACTTTGTCTTGAGTCTCGATAAATGAACGTCTGCCTCTTTCCAATTATACAAAGGTTAAAACTTTTTATTTTAGAAAAACCATGCGTACTGGATTGTGAATGAAAAGCTTCTACTCTTAGAAATTAAGGTTTGCGAGTTTTTGAAAGACCTTTGCGCATTTTTCGGTTGACACAAAATAAATTATGCACCCAGTACATTTTTTACTGAGAAATGAAAAACCCTCTTGCAGAAACTAGGCTACATCCATTTTTTTCATGATCCATGTTCAAGCCATCTTGCCGAACGCAGCGAAGAAATGTGGGCCAGGAAGCATTAAGCAACTACTCAAAAATTCAATTTTTGTTAATAGTTTTGAATTTATGTTACTTCAGCTGGTATTTACACCATATTCAGATGTTCAAAATAAATATCTCTGTCGGCAACAACAGAATACCTCTTTACCCCTATGGAGTTTCTCTAAATTTTAGAATGAGGCATAAAATCATATACATCGTGAGAAAAAACAAGAAAGCGGTGGTTAGTGCAGAGACCAATCACGTGAGAGGAACATGATATAAATTAAATGCCTTTCTTATTCATTTTCTTCAGAGTGGGAATGAAGGTTGCATCAGCAAAACGGAATTTGAAAAGTTTGAAAGAGGACTATCGATATCCAATGACTCTCAGTTTGAACAAGCATAATCTAAATGTCAATGAGTTCGTTTACTGTTTACCCTATTTCACTATTATTTCTTAGGCGAAAAAAGGCCTGAAAGAAAATACTTGCATCGCCGTGGGAGAATTTTGTTAGTGATTAAACTGGTAAAAGGACATTTTTAAAGATTTTACCATAAACTTTTCGAACCAACTTTTGCGACGGACAGTTCTCGAACAACTGCTCCTCAGATTATTTCATGCAGTTGAAACATGAAATACAATTAAATTTTAGGTGAATATAACTGAAGAGAACGTTTACAATATTTTTGGTCTTCTCGTTCAGGGTAATTTTGATGATGAGTTAAAGCAATATCGATTGTTATCTTGACTGATACATCTAACACTTTATCACCAAAAAACACCACCTGACCAGTAACTAAAAATTGGTCATCAAACGAATGTAGATTTGTCGAGTTGCCTGGGCCCAGTTGTGCTCAATCGGTGATTGAGACAAACCCTTTGTTTTTGTTATAGTAACAACCAACCGCCATCGCTTGCAATATCAAGGTGAAAATTTATCTAAAACCCGTTGTGAACCATTCGCACTCTAAAGATAAAATCACGAGGTCATAAGCAAATAAACATAATGCTGCTGAAACCAATTCTCCCTTCAAATGCTACGGGGTCCATATCAGCATGGGGCTTTCAGTACTCCGGGTTTGATGAACGTAGTAAACAATGATGGCCTCAAAATACACCCTTGGCTGAGGCTGCCGTTTCGACCGCCATCCCATCATTTGCTAATCTGCTAATCTTATTGTAAGATCTGTTTTTGAATGATTTTTACTGTACAACCCATAAATCTACCCTCTGGTAATGATAGCAATATTCCAATTTGATAATTTGCGTATGCAGTGTTGGTCGTATTTTCGTTGGGTAAAAGCCAGCTCCATAAAAGTTATAAACTTTTTCAAAGCGAGAATCTTCAATCATTGATTGGATAAGCGTGGGAAATATCGCTGTCATACAAACATTGAAATATAAGGTCGTGCCCCTAGATTTGGAGGTGTGCCTCATATAGGGCCAATGACGAAGGAATCCTATATTTACGACTGAATAGCTTATAGCTATCAAAAGGCTTTACGATACCAGTGAATTCGAACGCAGACGTGAATAAGGTACATTATATTGAGCGAAGCAACGACTTGAATGAACTCAACACCTTCCGTGTCGACGCTAGATTAGCATGTTCCTACTAAATCATGGCAATATTTGGCAAGATAAATAATCTAGCGTATGATTGGCTGGTTAACTTGTTACGTAAATATTACCTATGTGTTGTGTCTCGAAGCCCTCGGCGGTGAACAATCAACATTTATTTTTTGAGGGCCAGATAGCGGCAAACTGTAATCAGAACAACAACTTGGCTCCCAGTATTTCTCCAAGTGATGTTTTAAAGTTTTCACCACGAAAACAACCACACTCGTGAACTGATGTAATAAAGGCGTTCTTCTTTATTTACCTGTAATAAAGTATATAACATTTATAAATCATGACGGTATAGTGGTATGCATGGCAAGAATGGAATCTCATTTGTAAGGGAAACTATTTCGACGAAGGTCATGACCGCAAAACACTGCGTACATTGGCTATAAATCTAACCGGAATTTTAGAAATTCTGGGACATCACAACATCGCAACATCACAACTGTGGTCAGCATGCGATGAATACTTTTGAAAGATGTACTTGTTTTAGAACTACTTGTGTATGGACGAACTGATAAAAACAGATATGCATTGTTTTCGAAATCACTGACAATTAAATGTCCCTGGCCTGCGAATTCCACTAACAGTAATACACCCTCCACCATGCAGATCATTGGTCGATCTCTGCCAGAACTGATATCTAAAATACATCGTTAGTGACGTCTGGATCGTGTGTGATATTCACTGCACGGTTACATTTTATGCCTCATTAACTTCCAGTCAAAACATTGGCAGAACCCTTCATGAAGACTGCTTTGTGTACCAATTGTAAGTCATAAAAAAACATGAGCTATAGTGCATGGACGACTGTAAAAGAAATCGTTCAAGTTGCGTTTTCTTGGGTGCGTACGTACATGTATATGTACATTCAAGCAAAAACCTAGCAGGCCTGGGCTGGGTTGTTCAAAATCACGTTAGCTTTAACGGCGCCGTTAAGTCTTAATTAACATGAAAATTCTAATGCGATAACTGAAAGAGATAACGTCCATTAGGATACTTAACGTAACCGTTAAGGATAACGTGTCTTTTGTGCTTTTGATCAACTGGGCCCTGGTGTGTTTGGCGCGCGTTTCAATGATATCGCGCATTCTTGGGATGACTGATGAAGGATGCTTGATGGCCGCCCTGCACTCAAATGACTCAGTCCAAATTCAGGGCGGTTAGAATTATTTTCTGACGATCCCTTGCTATCTGTGTTAACTGTGCGAGCTACATTGTAGGGCTTCAAAGCTTGAAAATTATAGAAGGTTAATTCACTGTAAAGTTATGATTCTGACCCTTGAAGAAAACGTTTGGGACATTTTCATAATTTTCGTCATACATTGTATTGCTTCTTTTATGTTCATCGTGATTCAGCATTTTGTTTATGAATTTTGGTGTAGGGAACAGACACACCCTGAACGGATCAATCCGGTGAGAATTCCTTGTTGAGCTGCTGTTCATAGTCCATCTATTTTAATGCATTGATTTACAAGATTGACGAGGAAGATTTAGAAACTGAACTTTGACCTATTGAGTGACGGAAAGGAAAAAGTCAATCAATCGTTCTTTTAAAAATTGTAAAATATCTGACGTAAAAAAACTATAAAAACTATTTGATTGTGTCACGCGCGTTCTGTGTTGAGTTTTGGCAATGTTTCAAGAATATTGTTGAGAGGCTTTTTCTTTCCATGAATGAACTTAGCCGGAAAAGCACATGACTGCGTATGTAAATAGAATTGACCCATTTACGCTGTAAGTTTTGATTGGTCAAAACGAGTCAACGAAATTCAACTATATCGTTGTGTAGGGGTGTCTGGCAGAGGGATTCGTATTTGGGGAAACAATAAATGGCAAACATAATTGTTTTAAAGATCATTCTTTATAACTTTATGAGAAATCTCATGAGTTTTGCAAGTGTTTGTCGCTCTTTCGACCAAGTTAGTATTCCTACACAAGGAGGGGGACATACAGCAAATCCCCTTTCTGGTAGTCAAGTGATCCACAACAATATCAACCAATGGGGTGTCACTATTTTGCGCGGTAAGGCAGACGTCAGGTATTTAACTCGTGAATGAATGAATGAGCCTCAGAATATCAACAAACGAGATTTAGTAAACACGCGAAATTGTAAACACAGGAGTGTCAACACTGACAGAGCCAGTTTCTAACTTGTCCGATTTTTCAACTTTTTGACAAGACTCCGATTTTCACCGACTAATCACCTGTTCCTGATTTAGGAGGAAACTTCATTTCATTCTTATCCATCTCGAGAGCAGAAAATATTCACGATGTCCGGAAAGCTGTATTTGATCGCAATGGTCCTGGTCGTCTTCGGGTATTGTCAAGCAATGGACTTGAAACGGCTGCTGGAGGGAAAGGCAAGAAGTATGAGAAGTCGCCGTGCCTTACCCAACCCAATCCACAATCATAACATTGACACCCGCGGACAGGTGCAGCCAACATGCAATAGTGACAACGCCGGGGAGATATGGTACGAAGGCTGTAATACGTGTGGATGCCCCTTGAGACGCGGCGTCGAACCAGTGTGCGCACGACGGGCCTGCAGGTCACCCATCCAGAAACGCGACCTGAGGAGTCAACTCGAGGAAGCATCAACCCTGATGTGTCCAGGTGGCCGAGTCCCAGGCGAGACGTACAGGGATGGATGCAATAGGTGTCATTGCAGCGAAGGAGGGATGGAGTTCTGCACGGTGAAGAACTGCGATTTGGGCGTCAGCTACGAGACCTCTAGCTCATCGGGAGAAGTCACCCATGAAGTCATTGATGTCAAAGCCATCAAGTTGACGAACTTGCTTTGCAGAGAACACGGCTTGGCTGGTAAGTTGAATATGTTATTTCTTTAATGTTTCTTAGTAGAATTGGAGCGCTTTTTCATTCCATTTACCACTGGAACTCAAAGTCAAGAAGTTGATCTTGTCTGATACTGTACATGACCGAGAAGGAAGAATAATAAGAAAACAAGAGGCACCAGTTGATCACTTAGTGGCCATTTCCTAGGACACACCAACGCATGAGTGACAACATTAGAACTTAAGTCGTTGACTCTACAGTTTAGTTCACACACAGTTCCATTATATTTGCTTTCAACACGCTTCAAAAACAAAATTCAAAATTGGCATGCAACAAGTTATCCCTAAATACTGTCTAAGCGCCACTTGAAGTTCTTTGTAGAAGTTGTATTCTCCACTTTACAATGCTAAACAACAACAACAACGTTACTATAATGACGGCGCTAAATCGTTTTGACAACGAATACGCGCTGACTGACATGGCTGACGCATGGCACACCCGCAGAGCCGTTTTATAAATGATTACACGATAACCGAACGCCTACGGAAAGAGCAGTGCGACAATTGGTGTAATTGCATTTCAGAGTCATCAAATTGGTTCTGTATTTATCGTTTCTGCCATGGTTTTTAGGAAGTTTTGTAACTCTCTTGCTCTTGTTGAGAAAGGCATTGCCACAATTGTATTCAGTCGCTTGACAGGCCGGGAGGCGGCCGGCCGTGGCAATGCCCCATTAAGGCAGATTATTGATGGTTTGCGAACGACCTCGTTCAAACTTAAGTTCGCCCTATTGTCCCATCAAACCTTGTCAGGCGAGATGGGCCCGGGAATGGGTCAGACACACTTACTGAGTTTACATAACATATAATATTAATAATTGTATTAAGGCCAATAAAATGATTGATAAATTTGCTCTGAACTCTTTATCTGCTGCTCTTATTGAATTTGGGTTATACTTTCTATTGTTTTATTGTTTTATTGTTTTATGCACTTAAACTTTGCTTCGAAAACGTGACCTAAAATGTGAACGAAGTTATTCGAAGCATCATGAGACCTGATCGTATCCAACACCTTTATCGAATGATCATCTCAGTGCGATGCAATCAATGGGAATAAGCGTTGAAAAAACCAAACTAAAAGTAATTTACTCTTGAATGTCGCGCGAGTTAGTTCAAACCGGTTCAAACCACCTTGTACAGTCAGAATGTTGTAACAAGTTATAGTACACGTATGTATGTGTAAGCATCTCTTCGCCGCCCTTTCTGTTAGTGAAACATTTTCAGATGCTGTCCAAACATAGGCCCTGCACTAAAAAAAATTCATCCCGCCCATACTACCGTCCTCCGTTTGACATGCCTTGGGCGTCGCCCTTTCTTGCCGCGGGTCACTTGCAAATATGTTGTCATAAAGACACTTGTACTCATGCATCTTCCTTCTTGTCGTTCCAGGTCACAAATTCACCGATGGGTGCCATATATGCTACTGCAGCCACCATGGTCTGATGTGCTCGACCAACTACTGCCCCAAGTTGCCCGCCAGCTACTGGGAAAGGAAGTTTAGGTCGGACCGACGACGTGAACAAGAAATCGAAGAAGAGCGGGTCCGCTACGATTATTAGAGAATGATTTGGTAATCTGGAACTCTCTTTGGCGCGGCTTTGAGGACTGCGGAACTTTCCCATGTGATGGGGAATCAAGAGTCACTTTCCGCCGGCCAGTAGACTGACTCTGTTGCTCAAGAAGCACAGTCAATGCAATGAACGTTTCACTTAAGGTGGCTTGCTTTATTCCGATTTAAGCAAGCAGTCACGTAAATTTTAAAACAAAGATTCCGCAACGAGCATGTCTTGGTTCATACTTTCTTAATCGAGATAAATATATTGCAAACTTGGAATCGGAGACCATTGTTTAAAAGACACGAGTCACAACATATCAATGCAATTTTACACTATTTACTATATATGATGTACTAGTATTTGTATCTCGCATGGCAGCAATAATGTAGCACGCGTATCAATGCAAATAGTTTTGATGTGAGCTTAAGCTATGGTAGAATTATCCGCTAGCGCGGTACACTGTGGCTTATAGTTGGGTTAAGGTGAGCTGTAGAGGGTTAATCGTAGTTTTGGTGTCGGGAGGGCTGAAGAAATCTTTGTCATTCAGGATAAGCATATTATATATCACAACTGCAGTAGTGGTTGAAGTTAATGTCACAAGTCGCATAAAATGCGCGATACTTGAATATTATACTACGGTAATGTATACTTAACGTTTAATATTTGACCTTTAGATAACCGGTGGCATTAGTGTTAGGAATCTTATCATAGACTCTCGTTTGCCAAGTCATGATATTTTTGGCCCGAAACCGACACTATCTTGTCATAATGTCAATCAATATTATTGTCTGTCACAATCATATGACAAGAATAATGGTCTTAATATTTGTCCTGAACTCTATCGCTTTCTGAAGCTAACTTTTAAGTAAATATCTCTTGTGCTAAAATAGTTATTTGTTATCTGTAAAATTAATCAGAAGAGGAACAGTACTTCTGCTCGAAAAAAAGGTTAATGAATGTTTGAAAACAATGAACTTGTCCTTAAGTAAATTATGATGTTCGTCGCGAACCGTTTGTTTTGAAGTTCTTTATACATCGGTTTATAGTATACTAGTATGTCCATTCATATTGTTTTGGTAATCATGTTATGACCAAATGCGGCAAAATAAAATAATATTGAGCACAGAATTAACTGTCCAGATAATCTGGGAAAAATATGTTTGTACTAAAGTATCAGTAAAACTGATGATTGTAAATAAAGTGTAGCTTTAGGATCTCATCACCTGTAGTGTAAGTTGGGCTGGGGTCGATTGCTGCGAACAGAAGGAAAATGAAATTAAACTCGAAATCTATACTGATGAAAAAAATACTTGGGAGCTGAATATTATTAAGTATTTGGGATTGACGAATCATTCCGAGATAATCTTGAAACCTTGAGCTAATTTTATTTCTGTTTTCGGGCCCTCTGTTCGACAGAGGGTCTATGTGATTTCATAATTCCAATTTACTTGTTCACGGCAAATTCGACAACGGTTCTTCGTGATGGGTATAACATAACAGTGAAACTCCGCATCTTTCATGATCTACATGTACGATTGCAAATAACGAATTCTTTTGTGGAACAGATTTCATACACAAATACAACGAATTCGTCGAATACAACTAAATTGTTTTCGTACATCGTAATTCGTAAGCGATGCGGAGCCCCGCTGATGCAAGCAAGCAAATATCAATGCAAATTTTGCGAAGTCATTCGATTTAAAAAACAAAACTTTTGTTTTCATGTTATTTATTGTGAAGTTGTTGGTTTCTGAATTTTCTTGGCGATAACGATTCATTTGTTACATATCCGGTATAGCTGCTACATGTACATGTACGTACTACCCGTTTTCGTACCAATTACATCATTGTGTGTGAAAAAAACCTATCAGAATATTGTTGAAATACATGTAGTCTATCACCAATAGTAAATTCAGAAACCATAGCGGGGAATCCACCGTGATTGAAATTATGTAATGGTTTAACGTTGAAGTTGCGATCCAGTCGGTTCCGCTAACGTCTGGCCATGGTCTGCAGTGACGGGATGTATCTTGTTAGCGGCACCCCTACGAGTCCAGTCGCTTGTCGGTCAACTAGACACGTGGTGGCCAGCTATAAAGGACCACGCAAACGTGTTGCAATGCAGACGAAATCCCGATGGTGGATTTCCCTCTAAAATCATTCAAAATCTTTAGAATCACTGTTTCGAATCTCTACACTACGGCGGTGTACAAACTATATTGAAGTTGATAAACATACAATGTGCCCTTTGAAAAGTGATAGTTCAGACTGGATGGACATTTGTATATCACCTATAATTTATACGTAGTGCAACTAAATGTACATGCACGTGAATGCTGGTATCAAGGGTCAAGCGGTACAAAATTGTTACGTTTGACATCATGTTGGTGCAGTTTTGCTACAAAGTTAATATTCTCGGGACATGTCATTAAATTTATTTACTTCTTTAACCGATTATTGTGGGAAAACTGATCACTTGTTTTGCCAGTTCTTCTCAGCCAGATGACACGTAGTTACTATCGTTATCAACCAAAAGTAATTGATTGACGCCCATCACGGGTCAGTCGCGTGCGATCGCCAGTAGTCTGAAGGTGACCTTGTCTATAAATATACACCATGAAGATCGATGGTTTTACTGAAGGATGGTAGCTAAACTGACACGTTTAGCATATCGATATTCATGTATATGGCGTTGTGCATTACCTAAGAGAGCAATGCAATAGAGCTATACTAAACCTTGAGAATGACAAACTACAAATAGTAAGACATGTTGCCGCTGCCAAGTTATGCAAACCGGAATCATCTCCTGCATGCTGTATCTTTTGGTCACTCTCTGAGAGATTCTTTGGCATATGCGATACCCTATTCGAAAACAGACAAATACACCGCTGTAGGCTGTTGATAAATAAACATGTACACAGATATGCATTTTATTACGTAAATATGATTGTGTAAATATTATTTCATCATCTACATGTATGCTTCTTTTCTACCGAAGTTTATTTTCCATTAAAATTAAACAATTTACAAAACACCGCGTGTTTTTTAGTGTTTTTCCTGTTTCGTCTACTGCTGTATCAGCGCTCGGATGCATATGAGACCCAAGTAAATGCAATGCGCTATAAGATCATAGCCAGGCCTTTCAAAGAGCAAGAAGAACATCAGAGAGTTAATACAGAGCAAATGGGCTATCAAAGTCTACCCTATTGTCTGATGATTTTGACCTTGACCTATCCGAAACAGAATAAGTAAGCGTTATCATCTAAAATTAACTCAGTCAAGTCTTCTTAATGAACTTGATGGTATATCAATCGAAAGATACCGTTCAGACACTTAAGTCTTGATTCATTGATTGACACGAAAACACATACAGAGTGTCTCACTTCAAACTTCGTCCAACAATCAATCACATTCGCAAACATGTGAGGGATAATAATATGGGACGATATTACATACAAATTTTGCATTCATAAAACAATTGCATTTTGTCTTTATCATAACATTACGGCGAAGAATCTTTGATTAATTTGATATCACTGATGGGGTATGATAAATAGGAGGATTTTCTCGTAAGATAGATGTTCTCCATTCCGTGAATAGGTCGATCATCAGACGTCAAAAGCTTTTGATAAATTTTAAGAAGCGGGTTTAACCCGTTATGCAATATTATCCAAATTTATCAAGTTACATAATTATCACCGACGTCATTAATTGACATATCATAGTATACACTACCAACCTTTCCTTGTTTTTGGGAATTGAACACTTAGCTTTAACCTATGATTATCAACCCAGAGGACAATAACGATAGCACATTGTATTCATTTTCTATAATTACTAAGATTACTCTGAATTTTGTTGAATTTAAAGCATGACCATCATCGACGCCATCTAATGGATAGAATGGAATTCAAATTGAGGTCTTCGAAAGAAACAGTCCTTCGTCGTCCTTATTTCATGCGGAATCGGTTTGCAATTTGCGAGCGGCAATTAGCAGTGAGGTTTGCTGAGGCTTTCCACGTGGCTTCGGTGGGAATGCGAACCCTGCAGCGTCATGCCTGTACACCCTTCCCCTTTTGTCGAACTCTGAGCGAACAGTTCTATCTTTGCTGTAAACTATAACAGAGAATCCGTGGTGTGTATAATTCCGATGGTCATGTCACAAGGACAAAGTCACAACCAGAACGCCGGGACACATTCTGTTGAGAACAATTCGGAACAATAAGAAACCCGTCTGATTACATATGTATTAGTCCATCTTTATTTTCTCATCCGCAAAACGATCTAACAATGCCTTCATCCGGTAACAACACCTACAAAGTATCCTGATCAAGAAAAACGTGGCGATTGAGATAACAATCACCGCCACAGCAAGGACAGAACTAACATCGAAGAGCAATAACTGGTACCAAGTGAGCTGAACAGTCTGACTGCGCAGGTGTTCGCCGCCATACTGCATCACGTGTTCGAGCCAATACATCACAGTATCATGGACGTCATACGGTCTATCTTTTAACATTTGCGAATAAAATTTGGCAGTTGTAGAGTAGGACGTATTGTACTCAATGATATCTCTAATACTTCGCTCAAACTCCCCAGTCGTGAAGTTTAAGAAGTCTAACTTAATACCGATGCCTTTGATTTCTAAACGCATTGCGTTGTATAGCTGTTCACCAGTTACCGGAAACGCAAGCATCGGAACACCATGAAAGATTGCCTGGTTTTGGCCTCCGGGACCACAGTGGCTGATAAAAAGCTTAGTTTTTTGGTGATGCAATAGACCTTCAAGAGGAATCATGTCCATGAGTTTCACATTTTTTGGTAGTTTCACGTTCGGTTTTCCCTGATTGCGCCAAATAACCTTTTGCGTCAATTTCCCGAAAACCTGCGCCATTTTGTCGGCGTGGTGGTTTGGGACATTCTGGAGTCCACTTCCAAATGTAACGACGATAAGACCATCATCTGCACTATTAGCAAACTCTTCCAGATCGGGCGGCAGACTCAAAGGCTGTACCTTCAAATTAATCCCACCGCTGTAAACAACATTAGGCATGGCGGGATATGCGAAGTCCAGCAAGGGATCAAGGTCGAGAATCCACAGATGGGTCCCTTCAGCCAATTCCCTGAGAGAAACGTAAGGTTTGTCCTGTGAATACTGTCTGTAAGTATTATCTTCTGTCTTGAAATAAATATACAACGCGCCCAAGATCATTTCCACACTATTTTTGAATCGTCCGTGAAAGTCCATATCAGGCGATCTGCAGTCCATGGACATTTGGTGCGGATGAAAGGACGGAATTGTCATTAAGGTTGAAACTAGGTCCGTGGGCAGTGCCTCGGTAAAACTACCGTATGGGACCCCGAGTTTATGAGGTACAATGTACAAACACCTGTAAGCGAAATGACCGTCTACTAAGACAAAATCGAGATTAAGAGCCTTGAATTTCTTGAATAGGGGTAAATCACTTAATACCGAGGTACACGCTTCAAACGCCTTGTCCCAAATCGCTCCCTCCAGTTGGCGGAATTCGTTATGGAGAGTTTCTGTGAGGAAGTGGTTATGGTAGATGTGATTGCTGTCAGCACCGTGATTCATTTTACCATGATGACCGTAATACAGGACAGACACCCCCAGTTTCCGAGCACTTTCTGGGCATTTGAAATCCTTGTGTAGGGCTACGACTACTTGGTGTCCACGCTTTGCCAAACCTTCTCCGATAGATGCCAGGCGACTAATATGCCCCTTTGTCGGACCTGGGAGGAGCAAGACACGTCTTGCGCCTATCTGGTGCAGAGCCGCGAGGATGGTAGCCACTATCGCGATGATAGAAGCTGTTCCGTCCATCACCTGAAACAAACCAAAACAAGTATTAGAACAAGCAGCGATATAGAAATATTCGTTTTCCGGGCATCTGAACCGGGGGCTGAGATTAGACGAATGGGCCCTACTGCCAAACCTTCTTCCCAAATAGCCACTCAAAAAGTTGTAATTATATATGTCTGTATTACCGCATCAAAATGGAAGAACGGCCTCCCGACACTATCTCCGATATGGGGACAACGATAGACTCCGTAGTGATACACACATTCCGACACAAACCGCAACAAATCTAGAACAGGTTTTCTATGTTGTCATGTAAATTACTGCTCTTTAATAGCCGTTCGGATGCATTATTTAGTGGTTGGCCCCCGTCAGGTGTTGGCGAAGTAAATGCATTGAACGACCACTGAATTGCAATATTAAAATGGGGCTTCGCACAATGATAATTGAAGAGCGCTATCAACAAAAGTAGCCCACGTACTCATCAGGCAGGTTTTCTAACGAAGAGCTACGGGCAACGGAGTACGAAGTATGTGAAAGTGAGTTATCCACGATTTTTAAAGATTTTCCCGATTCCTCCAACAGTCTACACGACTTACATTCAGCATGTAGTATGTATTTTCATGATGGGAAATCCTGTTTAAATCCCAAAATTGGTAGGAACGAACCTGGACTTTATCAATTATACCACACTGGCACAAATTTGTCTAGGCTTATGTCGACGCATCGGGATTAGTAGCGCGGCTTATCTTCAACCCCCGTCATGGACGTCACCGGCCTGCTCAAAATACCCAGGAGCAAAATGAAATGAATCATTTGATGCATGCTTATCCTGATTCGCATACAATATTGTTAGCAGTGTATTACCGTCATACACTGTTGATCTCTATACAGTGTATCTTAGAGATCTTATTTCTATTTAACGAAAGCCTTTATCCACAAATTACATGCGAATGTTCTGATGTAGAGGAGTTCAGTCGCAAAAGCAACTAAAAACCATTCAGAAAGATTGAGATAACAATGGTTAAATAAAGCTGACAGTACCACGGATCTGAATACCAAAGTGTTTAAAGGCAACTGCAAAATCCCATTGAACCTCAAATGACACGGAGCTCACAGACACCTTCTCACAATTCACATTTCTGCTTTCGAAAAGTGGCCAATGAATATAATGTAATAAAAATGTTGTCACAAACCCCGCTTCTTACCGTCCTCTTCAGTGGTTATCAACATTTACCATATAAGGATCGAGAAAAAACTGACGAGAAAGCATTAGTGATGAATTTGTATCCACGGTTTGTACTAGTAACTCTAATGGAGGCCGGCTTTCAAATACGTGCATGTGTTACATGAATAAACACGCAGGTGTATTGAACCAGCTGTGTACATGATCCCTAGATGTCCTCAAAACCGTTTCAAACAAATCGATGATGCAGCTCTCGGGCATGTCGGTGTTGTCGATGTATTAATCTGACTTTCAAACGGCCGTTAGGATGTTGCTAATGTTACATGCAGGTTCAACCAGAGCAGACCGCAGTGTACTGTGCACAACATTGGAATATTCCTGTTTAGGCCGACAGGTGGCTGTTCAGCTTGAATCGTTTCATGGTATGTGGTCGCGCGGTCTTCTTGGGAAGCAAGAATCAAGCAAATAATGCAAAGGGAATACGTACCGGTCCTAAGTCACAGCTCGTTCAAATGAACTTACAATCATGCAAAGTTTCATAAGAATATGTACATGGTGCTTATGGTGTGTAGAACACGTAAGTGGCGTAACACAGGCCTATACTATCGCGGGCAGTTGCATATATGTGACTCGCCGTCATGTCCGTATATACATGAACATAAACCGCATTCATATAGGAAAGGTCAACTTAACCTGTTTGGGCAAGGAACTTTACGGCCCCTTACAATGTGATATGACGTCCTATATCCTTTGTGGCTAATTGACATATATTACATTGTTCTCAGTGTTTGCAGTCTTTTATAGATAGCCAAGATAGGTAACCTGTATTCGATAATAAAAACCTATCCTCCAGTATATACACGTATCTCTGCCTCTTGAAGCCTGAACACTCTCATAGGAGATCGCGGGATATCGTTGTTTTTGACCTCCCAACAATTAAGGCCATGGGTTAAATATAAAAAATGTGAAGAAGCGATCGAGCGATGGGAAAAACAGTTGTTTTTTGGGTAATACGGGGTCAGTGCCGATTTCAATTTTTTTCGCGGTAAGTTTCACATATGACACGTACCTCAGAAATGGGACCCCCAAAAAGACCCCGCCGGGACCCCTAGGGACGGCAAAAGTGGTATCATTGACCTCCTCCTGCGCGCTTCATGGGCACTTCAGGTGGTTAAAAACTGTTTCACCCGGCGGCACTCGCAAAAAGCTTCATTTTGATACCCATGTCGACACCATTGGGCTTAAAATTGGTGAGATCTCAAGATAAGGATCTAAAGGGGCTCAAAATTACTATCTCAACCCTTTACCCCGAAGTATATAAGTGTCTTTGCTGCGTTCAAAGTTGGCGCTGCATTATCGCACTTAGGCCGATAGCAGACGACCTAGATTACACGGATCAATAAACAATAGGTGGTACACATGAGCAATATAATGGATTTTCATTATTTCCATTGCATACGTAGGCCTCACGCCGACTTGTAGGCCTCTGTGCTTTCTACAGACATAAATAGGACACAATTTCGTGACGTTCAGCAATTGCAGTGATTGTCAAATTTGTATTTATTGAAGAGAAACTGTGTGTGATATCAGAAAAGAAGGACGGTTTTTGATGTAATGGTAAAAACTGAGGTAAATGCTTCTTCAAGCCTGTATACATATTGCAGTAAGAGCCTGCTTTCGCGGTGCATCTTTTTTACCATTGGTTGCATATGCTTCTCTATCTTGTGTGTCTACCTTTGGCGCCCGTTTCATGGTTATTGCTGAAAGCATGGAAGGTACATGGCCTTGTCTATCGTTATAGTGGCTTTATAGCTCCATGTGGTATTGCGGTCATAGACTGCTGCTAGCTGTATGTAGGCCTACTGGTCCAAATTCTTGAAAACTCTTTTTCAAAGGTTTACGTACAGAATGATGTCAAAGGTAGCGCCCGCAGGTATCTTTTTGGTGGGGGGGGGGGCAAAGCCGGGCCCAAATTGACTCTACTATTTTTTCGCATTAGGCCAAGACCGCTCGAGTAGACCACAAAACTCGAATCTGCAGTTTCGACGGCAGTTGAACAATCCCATGGAAGAACTGCGACTGCATCGGCAACAAAATTATTTCGAAAAGTCGTTTAATGTTCTTGGTGGTAGAATAAAACCTTCTTATATTATCTGACCTCTCGGTCGATGACATCGCTGACACGTCATATATTGTATACCGGTCTTAAGTTCGTAATCTCTTGTGACCTATAACGATTTATAAGTATATACTCATTATCTTGTTTTCAGCAGCGCAAGCTAAGTGTACGTCTAGAACTTGATTCCGCAAGTAACAGGAAATATGGATTCTACAAAAAAGGGAATAAAGGAAATGAAATTATGTAAGTGATTGGATGTCCTTTTTTTGCTTCAAATGTAGGTCTCATTTTATAGATTCGAACGCGCAATTTGTCATTTTACCCACGGAAGATAGTGAAAGTTTGGGAATCATGGGGCTGGGGACACCGAGTGTGACTGATTGACCATGGCCATCTCGTTCGGCACTTACTGCTGCACAATCGTGAGGCAATGTTTTATTCATTTCGATAACTTTATTTTCACGGCAATGGTAACAGACAAAAAAGTCTGTGAAAGTGGCAAAAATGCGACGGTAACCCTTACCTTAACACAAGTTACAGTTCAAAGATATTTCTGGGTTTCTTTCTTCAGATGAGGATGTGCATAGAATTTACAAAGATCTTGCTGAGGTAAGGCAATTGGTTTATTCCTTTATGGTTCTATAGAAACCAAAAACCTTCAATACCTCGGCCATTGAAAGCGCATTACAAAATCCTTTGTCCTATGACACCCGTTCTTGGACAGTTTTCCGACCACACCGTTATTGCATCCACAATATTATTCTCCTTCTTCATATAAGACATGAATGGTCAATGTTTATATGAGGAGCAAGTATGTGGTATTAATAAAATCCCTTTGTCTTTTGCAGTTGTCATACGGTCCCGGTGATAAGCTAGATGTTGACGTCGTCTCCAAATACGATCAGTATCACTACCATGGCACCGAGGCTATAGATGAGGCCATCAAGAGTTTAGGCATAACGTGAGTGTCGAATGTGTGTCTGAGGATTATGTTCAGGCCCTCTATATACCCACCCTGAGGACATCAAGTGTTAGTGTTCGTCCTCTCTGCTCACAAACTAAACAGCTAATGACGTTGACATGAAGGCTAGTCATTTCTTTTCTGCGTCATTTATCTTATTAAACTTCATGTATGTTAGACCCTTTTTTTTCAGGGAGGAAAGTCGAGTTCTTGATGTTGGATCTGGAATTGGAGGCCCAGCAAGGTATTTAGCAAAGGTAACAAACTGCCAGGTGATGGCCCTTGACCTGCAGCAAGACCTGAATGCAGTGGCTGAAGACCTAACGAAGCGATGTGGGCTTGCTGACCGAGTGACGCATAAGTGTGGAGACATAATGGTAGATTTACCTGGTACGTAATGCATGAAGTACAGTAAGCATACCCAATAAAAAAATCGTTGATATGTGCCGTGGATATGAAATCTATAAAGACAACGGCCATTAAAGAATATATAGAATCCGGAAGATCTGAGGGATTTCATAATTTTTATGTAAAATTTGAAAAGAAATATATTTTCAGAGAAACGTTTGTTTGTGTATACATTGCATTTTGATGATGAACAGGGTGGTCCATTGAAGCTGGGCTGACCGTGGCCAACATGAACATGTATTTCCATTTCTAAGCTTTGTGTCGCTGTTTGCCACAAGGCGGCAGTCGGGGTCTTTTTGGCCTAAAGTGAAAAATTCACAATACTCAACCTTTGCGTATCAGTTTTCTTTGTCCCTTCAGACGAGATGGGGTATGATTTCGTGGTTAGCTGGCTGGTCTTTCTTCACATTCCGGATAAGGCATCTTTATTCGACGTGTGTCGTAAAAATTTAAAGTCTGGAGGTAAAATGTAAGTATGACGTATCTTGTATATTGTATATTAGTTTACGGACTTATGGTATTGCATCAAAACCTCGTACGTTTATGATTGTAAGCACATGTTTGATGAATCACACAGGTACCTTAAGCATACTGTACCGGTGACTTCGCGGAAGTGAAAACAATATTTATTTTTGCGTTCATTCTTTCGAATTGATTTCGAATTGATTTCGATATTTCATTTTCTGTTAAATACTAGCATTTTTTTCGTCAGCAGTCTTTTAAGACATGTGCCCTTTTTTCAAAGGTTTATAGAGGATTTCTTTGCAAAGTTTCCCTTTACCGACGACGAAAAAGATGTGCTTGCTCATTCTGTGTTCTGTCGCGAGCTGCCCACCAAGGAACAGTATGAAGATGCGCTGAAAGTTGCCGGCTTTGTCAACATCAAGGTATTAGGAAGTTTTCGCAAAGACCCCGAAACGCCAACGCGAACGCCTATCCCATTGTTCGAGCTCCTGATCAAGATGTCGAACAATGACACGCTTTGGCGTTTCGGGGAATTGCGAAAACTCACCATTAGTTCCATCAGCACTCGAGATCAGCACAAGCACACAAAAAATAATTATATCGTATTGCTCGAAAATACACATTTTAGTCATATTAGTTGCATATCGTAAAAATTCCAATCGGGTACGATTCAGGGGATATTTTCCGTTCATATCAGACGCCGAGTTGTGCTTCTCCGAAAAGTCAAAATGGCTTCTCCTCTTAAAACCCAAGAGAATAACTTGTCTCAAGGCACCAAGCATTTCTTCTGGTGAAAGTCGTGAGGTGGCCTGTTTACACGATGGTCGTGATCTCCTGTTGTCTCCACACGAATATCAAAACGGCTGCACCAAGTGGGAAAACTGAGTTTTAATCTTCCAAAGCCTTTTTCAGTATGAGGACGTGACCGAGGACTGGTTACAGTTTGTCCAGGGCCGTGCCAACGCCTATATGGAAGAAAGTTCGCGCCACGCCAGGGTCTACGGAGAGGTGACTTACATGAACCAACAAGACTTCTACAACAATGTGGTCGACCTTTTTAAAGGTGGACATTTGGGTGGTGCGAAGATTGAAGCGACAAGGGCGGAGTGAATCTATGTCACAGAAGAGAATTTCCAAAAAGCTAATGGTGAAGTATTATACTTTGCTGGCCTGATGCACCTTCCATAAGTGTTTACCCACCCCACGAAATGGAAGAAAATTGCCTCATTATTGCGTTGGCATCTTCCAATTGTATTATTCTTTGAAAACAGCGCTTAAGACGAAGATTGTTTTGTTGAACGTACTATACATGTATATATCCACCATGATATATCGTTGGTAAATAGCAGAGCGTGGCTTTTTCATGATCAGTGCATAATCAGTTGGCGGGTTACTCTGCACGAGTACTCTCATCGAATTTCTATGTGCCTTAAAAGAACAGTGTGGACAATGACAAATGATGATCTCAAACGTGGAATGTGATGATTTTCCTAGTTAATGCTTCTTCGATCCAATAGATCTAGATTTTTACAGTGTCAATGCATGTATGATTTGTACATGATTATGATTCGAGATTGGGCGAGATAGTACCCCGGTCGGGTACATACATGTATACCAGTATACGCTGCATGGGCTGATGTTAATGTGCTAAATCTCTTGTATTATGCTTTTTGCATGTATGATGACTTTAGAGACGAAACAGGAAAGAAAATTGACAATGGTATGTTATCTTAGAGACGAAATAAAAAAATGTTATTGCCAAATCACTTCCAATTTATTTTCCTTTGCGGACCTATGCATACGCTTCTTTCTTCAGAAGACGGCTGCCCCTGTACATGTCGACAGTGGTATTTGGTTAGACAACACCTCAAGTTCGGTATCAATTCCTTGTCCCCGCGTGATTAAAACCATACCAAAATAGACTTGTTGACGTATTTGCGACAGTCGAAACTTTGAGAGACTTCTAATAATACACACAGTTGCAGTGTATGTATTAAAACAGCCTGGATCTAGTCCATTGCGGAGAAGTCTCGTCATGCAAGTACAATGTATGATTGATACTAGTCGCTACGTGTCTTGGACATTTGATATCGGGAAGTATAGATACCCCTCCAATCAATGTCTCCACGTTGATATGTTAAGACGGTAATTGCATATTGATAGTATACTTGGTCATGTTGGTCCCACATTATAAATTATCGCGTCACATTGAGTAAATTCCTTCTAGCGAAAAAATATGGATTGTCAAAGCCCGAGGTTTTTTCAAGCGTGCCGCTTTGATCATTAAGATATCATTGTAAGCACTCCTAGCGGGATGGCAATTTAAACCATCAGTGCATGGATCCATGGCCCAAGAAAGCTCTACAGGGGAGTTTAAACCATGAACCTTTATCATTAGCTTCATGTAAAGCCTCTGGTGCGTCACCAGGCCACCAGTGTGCTAGAACTAAAAGGCATATCCCTTTAATTGTGCTAACAACCTTAATTGCATGCCAAGGGCCTACGTGTTCGCATTATCATTTTCTACGTATTCTGGCTTCTTCCCTGTTTGGTGTACATGTGCTTTATTTATATTGGTGAACACTTAAAATTGCGACGGATTAGTAATTCGGAGTTCAAGTCGAACTGTTCGCTACTGCCTTTTACCGTTCCGTTTCTTCCAAGTCCCTGCAGAGGAACGCCGGTGTTCAGGCGCTAGGTGAAGTCCTTCTTTCCTATGAAACCCATCATGGTGCAAATTTCAGGTAAGAAATAATCTCACTGTCTCTCCAGAAAGGCAATTGAAAGATAGACAAATAACGTTTCATAACCGTGGTAACTGATGAAGTCGAAACCTTCTGCTCTTCGCCAGGAGCCTATAGCTTCGCATACCTCCAGTCGTAATGAATACGACCCTCTGTCTATTCACATATTACTTGAGCACTTTGGTTCAGGTGGATTTCGTTTTTATTCTTGTTATTCATTCATATGTCTTTACGAACTTAAAATTGGTGTAAACATGAAAGTTAACAACTGAGAAATAAGATACCAATGACAAATTACTTCCAGTCTGGTCTGCCTTTACCGTTACATCTGTAATCGTGCCAACCCATTGAGGTACTATTAAACCTAAATCTCACATACACCTTTTGGGTTAGTTTTAAGACTGTGCAAGCATGCATGTGCCTCGAAATCATAATGTATATTTATATATTTATTTATTCCTCCTATAAAGAAGATCACAAAAATTCAATACGACATAGAACAACTAATAATGAGACGAGAAAAAAGTACATGTACCGATTATAATGAAAACAATAATGATATTATTAACAATAATCATAATGATGATAATATATGTACAAGAATTAATAAAAAAAACAACACAATGAAGAGAAAAAAGAGAGAAAAATGTAATGAATTCATGGGGAGTCGAACCCGTGACCACCAGATCGAAAGTCCAGCATTCTAACCGTTGAACCACCAAGGCTTTACTGTTGAGGTGGAGATTTTCTTCGCGTCTCATAGCCAAGCGGTGGAGATCTGAACCTTGTGTGAAATAGAGCGAATTTTATTTCACACAAGGTTCTGATCGCCATGTTGAACACTTTGAGAATTTTTGTTGTGTGGTTGCCACTTGGAGGGCCTATGCCAGCAATAAATCATAGTTCTTTCGCCGCCAACTGTCTCACTGGGGTGTTGCAGTTGCCGCTATCAAGCCCCAGGATGCCTGGCATCGCGACTTCTAATTCGCGAATCAAAACTATTTTTCCAAATTAACAACATGTATCGCCAAGAAGTATCTTTGGAACCTGATATTGCTATGCTCCCGTATGCTCTGAGGTCTTGAAAATACACCAATAAAAACACCAACGTATTGACACTGGCTGCCATATTGTTTTGGAAGGCTTACCGCAACGTTATTAGGAGGTTACGCAGGTAGGCCTACCTCAGACCGAATAAGCGTATTACTTTGACAATAATATTACTAATTGGATTGAGATTTGTAACCGTTTTTATGTTAGGGCAGAAAATTGTGGTAGAGCCAAAGGATTAAGATAAAGACGGTATATTGCACTGAATATCTTGGCAATATATTCATAACAGTTACCATTCCGATCGGGCCATTTCTGTACGCTTGAAACGAAGGATAGAGGATACCGACATTCGAAATAGGCACCAGCCGTTCCGTTGAGCCAGCCCTCTGACTGCAGGGCTTCATACTGTCAGCACTTGTCATCCACGGCTGGCGTAAGTTTTTGATGAGAACCATACGCATAACCTTACTCTTATCTTCGTTCCGTTCAAATTAGTTACAACTGCGCAACACTTAATAATTCTGTTATCGTTTTTTTTTCAGTTTGACAAAGTTTAAGAGAGTTCATCAATGCCCGATCGAATCAGCCATAACATTTGATGGGATAAGTTTAACTGTTCCAATACACAGGGTCAAGAAAAACTAAGACGATTACTAACGATATAGGATATAGGATTTCATACCGATCAATTATAGTAACAGGAACTTTAATCTAGCTGTTAAGCAGCTAAAGGAGTAGACCAACGTCTTAAAAACTGCTTTGAGTAGGGTTTTCCTGCTTTGACGACAAGAAGGCCCCGTGGTGAGAACTGCAAGGAAAAAGCTCGCGTTTTCCCTTACGGATATTTTCCACTTGAAACAACCTGGCCAACGCAGATTCAACTAAGCTCATATTCGTCGCTGGATTTACCAAGTACAAGAAAGCCGACCCGCGGGCTGTTTTGGTCGAAAAACGAAACGTATCAAATGTCAATTCGAACTGGCGAATATCTTCGTTGAGGAATAAACCTTTTCTAGACGGGATGCTAACCTGCAATTCGGGGACAAACATAAGGAAGTTGTTATTCGCACGGCCAATGACCGCTGAAAGTAAACAGAATCATGAAACCAATCACTCCGTTGAAAAGCATTCATTTGATTCGCGGAGAGTGTTGACATTCCCCGACCTAGACAGTTAAAGTGCAAGACAACCGGAACTAAAATGGCGCAGTCAGTAGCAAGTCGAGTTGCCGCACTTCGAGATGGTGAGCATCAAGGATACGCCATCACGGCTGCACCACGACCAAAGATCAGTGATCATGACGACCCTGACAAGGGAAGACATCGCCAGCGAGAACGGGAAGTGAATCGCTTGAAACAGTCCATGCTTGCTTACACGGATAAGGTAAAGCAGTTGACTTCTGAAAGACATTCTATGCAAAGTACGGGCAAGTTTGGGAATGATTTGCAGGTGACTGCGCAACATATCACTCGGTCAAGTAGTTTACCGCGGCTCAGTAACCGAGATCGGAGGGTGCAGTGGCTTCGTGAGCATTTCTCAAGGTCTAACGATACATGCATGGGCTTCTATAAGGACAGATTGGGAATTGATAAGGATATTGGTTCTAGAAACAATATGGCCAGTCACAAAGATCAGCCGAAACGGCCGAAGAAGGGACGAGGGAGAAAGCACCCGGAGGAATTTGAACGCGGTAAACAGGCTTGGCGTGAAGGAAATCAGGCAGAACATTGGCAGGTTGGTACCTCTTATGTGCTTGGACAAAAGGATGACATCGGGTATGACAAGGATACATCAAGGAAAGTGGACACTGACAATTCTAGAAACGGTGATGATTCGAAAAAAGGAGTTGAGGAGGAGGAAACATTGCAGAAGCCAGAAGAGGAGAAGTGTGTTGTTACTATGTCTGCAGTTGAAAAACATTTGAAGGTGCGTCAGGTCCATCATGCGGATAGACGACATAGGCAGACCAGCTTCAAAGGCGTAATCACTGCACTGGTGCCGTCAGAGCAAGAGGATGTCAAAGAAGAAGGGGTTTTAGATAGTAGGGGCCATGCGGCAAATTTGAGCAATAGGAAGAGTCAAAAATCCATCGGTGTAGATCATTCAAATGAAGCAAAACTGACTCAACAGAGACACACCAAACAAGAAAAACTCGAGGAACAGTTTTTCACTTCGGCTTCCCTTAGAAATAGTGAAGGCCGTCGGTTGCAGGTTGACACAATGGAGAAACACCCAGATCCTGTCCCGCTTTCACCAAAACCAGATGACTTAAAGAAACACTGGGACACCAGGAAACACAACTTGTCCCGTATGAACATTCGTAAAAATAAAAGGCGTCAAAAACGCCATGGAGTCAGAACGACTGAACTGAACGTAATACCGGAAAATAGCATTTTTGTGTGCAAGCAAACACCGTATGAACCTCAATCAACCCCGCACGAGAACCGAGTCTCATCGATCCTAGAAAATATCCAGGAAAGTATTGAAGAAAATGACAGATTTTCAAGCAGTCATGCATCTGTGTCTAACATTGAGATCGTCAGAGATCTTGATTCTTCTAAAGACAAAATGGTGATAAATATAAAAATTATGCGCGAACCGAAACACAAGACGCCAGAAGACACAATCTCGGCAACTGACACTATAAAACGGATACAGCATAGCTTACCCGAAGGGACAAGGTTGGTTTTGCCGCCCCTTTTGAGCAGCACTAAGAGGAAACAGAAGAAAATCAAGCGGCTCCGGTATCTTAGAGATGGATAAGGCTAAAAATTGTATTTTTCATTTCAAATTTTCGAGTTGAAAAGACATTTTTATACCTCAAGTTTGACATGGGTTTTTTTCTGTGTTCAAGACCCAGTCTTTCCTATGAATAATGTGGGGGAAAGGGGTCGTCTCGTTATCCCTGCAGGAGCACCACAAAAATCCAAGGCAATGTTGCATTGTGCTCTATTAGAAAGCTTGTATATAATATATGTATGTATACGCATATTACTTCTTTTTGTCGACATTGAAGAAAGATGACTGCCTATTATACATGTAAATGCATGTACAACTGGACAAGTCACTCAATTGGCAACTGTATCCAATATGAATATGAATATGAATATGAATATTTATTCGACCAACAAAATTTACAAGGTGCATTAATAGCAAGGCATGGATTCCTCCAAGCTTCTCCTTATTGATTAGTTAAAGCTGACGGGTCAAGTAAGGCCGAAGCATGTGCGTCATGTGCAACTCGAGAGCGAGGTACTTGCTGCAGGCAGCGTCGCGCACCCTCCGAGGGAAACAATCTGGAGTTCAGTACAAATATGCGGACACGTCCGTAACGTCCGAACACTACTAAACTTGCCTCCACCATAGATCACTAACGCCATTCTCCGATTTGACAATCGTGATGTGACTCTTTCTGCTGGTTAAACAATCCAAGGCATAGTTTTGGGATGCGACTTTGTCCTTCTTAGGGTAGATCCGCTGATGGTAGTTGATTAGATGGGTGAAGATCTTTCCAATTTGGCAACCATGATATCACTCTTCTAGCTGGTTAATCTTTCCAACGCCGTATATTTAGGATGTGACACTCACTGCAGTCTTCTACAATGTAAGACCAAGTATGATTACTATATTTCACAGACGTCGTCGCTTCTACAGGAGATGGCGCTGGAATCGCCCCACACGAAACACGGCATTTGATAAGCTGTTCAGGTTGTGACTCGTGTCTTTCTCCGACCATGTCTGATGATGAGAATTGATTAGTTTTAGGTACCTCTAGCCATCAGACAACATCGTGTGACTCTTACAGCAGTCCACGACAGAGCTTGTCTTTCTCAGATCCAAGTCTGATAATAAGAGTTGACGAGCTATTCGGGGTACTACATGTACATCATTGATTTGTCTCTACCAGATGGTTATCTTTCCAAGCCATAGCTGGCTTTTGGATGTGACGTTGTCGTTCTAAGACCAAGCCGGATGATGATAGTTGTGAAGTTGGGAGTACCTTTCTCTACTACGACAACATTGATTTGGTGACTCTTCGAGCTGATCTTCGTAACAAGCCATAGATGCAAGTTGTTACTTTGTCTTCGTAGACCAAGTCTGACGATAGTTGATTGGCTTTGGTATTATACTCTTAGTCAGTTCGTCGCCGGTCAAAACGGCCATTCGCACAAAGTTGTTGTGAAATGAGTTCCACAGGAGATGACGCTGCGATCGCTCAGCATTAAACTTAGTCTCTCAGACCATGCTTAATGATGATAGTTGATTAGTAAAGTTGAGGGAATGTAACTCTATCACCCATTGACTGTGAGAGCTTGTTATCATTCCAACCCGTAGGTCGACGATGTGAATTTGTCTTCCTCAGACCAAGTCGCATGATGATAGTTGAGTAGTTTGGTCACATCTCTCCGCTTTGACAACACTGATTTGACTCTATCAGCTGGTTACCCTTCCCAAGCCATCGGTCGACGTTGTGACTTTGTCATTTTCAGACTAAGTCCGATGATGAATGTTGACAGGTTTGTGACCTCTCCCTTCTAGGACAATATTGGTTTGACTCTTCCAGTTGGTTATTATTCCAAGCGTGAGATTTGTCATCTGCTGATGATAGTGGACTTGTTGGCGGCACTAATCGACAACATTGATTATTGACTCTTCCAGCTGCTTGTTTTCATTTCATACCGTAGACTAAGGAAGTGACACTGTCTTTCATGACCAATCTGATGATGATAGTTGATTAACTTTAGTAGATTGTGAATTCGTCGCCGGACATTCGCACAACGTTGTCAAATGGGTTTTTTAGGAGATGGCGCTGCGAATGCTAAACAGCTTGTTATCATCCCAGTTAATAGACTTCGGATTTTAGTTTGTCTTTCTTATACCCAATAACGATGATGATATAGTGGGGGTACCTGATCTATAGCCCCGAGACAACATTGATTTGACTCTTATACCTGGTTATCATTTAAAGCCAGAGCTTTTGAATGTAAACTTGTCTTTCTAAGACCCAGTCTGATGCCGATGGTCGACAATTTTGGGGTACCTCTCTCCCGTTAAAAGATATTGATTTGCCTCTTTCATTTGGTTTTTATTCCAAGCCTGGGCTTTTGGATGTGACCTGGCTTGTCTTCTAATTCAAGTGGGATGATGATATAGCTTACAGGTTGGGATACCTCTCTCTAACCTGAGGGCACTGATTTGACTCTTCCAGCTGGTTAGTATCCCAAAACATAGATTTAGGTTGGGACTATGTCTTTCTCTTGTCCATCCGCCGTGGTTCCACACATTGCTGTTGGCATTACTCGTGGAAGCTGTGCCGTCCGGTCTTTTGCAATTGTCATAGCTCCGTCTTGACATTTTAGCTAGGCATTTTAAAAAAGCTTTAAAAAGATCTTTATTCAGGAAATCTATTTCATAACAAATACTCCAAAAAATGGTGCAGATAAACTGTGCTCTACAAATAACATGCACGAAAAAGGTCTCAGGTGCGGGCACGGACGTGGCGAAAATTAATAACTAGCTAGCACGACACGATTGTCAAAATATTCAAGGAGTTTTTTTATGATTGAGACATAATATTTCACTTACACACATCGCCGCCTGATATGTTCATGAGAATAGTCCTCAGATGGCGTGAACAGTTAGAGGGGCTATTAGACCAGAGCCCTAAAAATGATATGGACTTTCAGAAAGATTTTGCTCGGCGGATAACGTCCCTTCAGGCAGAAATATTACTTCTCTCCGATAGGTGGTAAACGTGGGACGCAACCCACTTGCCTGACAGGCGTCTCTAGACCCAAGTTACTCCTCTCGCTCACAAGGCTGATGACACTTTTCCGCGAAGGTGCCCGAGATTGTCCGAAAAGTACCGAAAACTTATCCGCCTCGGCGACGTCACCGTACTGTGATTGGTATGATGTCACGGGGCGCGCAGCATCCTCAACGAAAGTTCCTACTCTGCACCAATCAAGATTGACTTCCAAAAGCGCCGGGTCATCAATTGCCGTAAAGTCTATTTTTGAAATATCAACCGAGTTTGGGTTGACACCCATTGAGAGCAGTACATCCTCGTATTTCTGCTGCTTGAACCGATCCAACGATTCCGAATACCGAAACACGTATCGAACGCGTTGCTTGTCCGCTGCATCCTCAGGTTTTGATTTCTTGATACTTGGTAGTTTAACCGGACCTTTTGCACCCTTTGTCGAGTTCTTTGCATCCTTAAGTTTGTCCTTCTTCCCCTTACTATCAGCACCTTTGTATTTTAGTAGTAGCATCGCCTTCCAGTGTTTCTCCTTTAATGATATACTGCTGGATGTTCTCTTGCTCGCGTTACTTTGAGAAACCCAGGCCTTTGAAAGACGTTTAAGTTTGCGTTTGGGTGGCAGTTCTTCTTCCTCCTCTTCCTCTTCTGAAACAGGTTCCGGTGTAAACGGACCATAGACCTGTTTAATCAGAAATGTGAATTGTAGAAAGCCTTTGTGGAGGTTTTCTCGAAATTGGTTCTCGTTCAGGTGCTTGATGAGGAAGGGATCCCGTAGGATCGTGTTCGTGGTAAACGACGGCCCGTTCATCTTGGTATTGATTGTTCAGTACTCT
Organism: Lineus longissimus; assembly: GCF_910592395.1. Taxonomy (NCBI): domain Eukaryota; kingdom Metazoa; phylum Nemertea; class Pilidiophora; order Heteronemertea; family Lineidae; genus Lineus; species Lineus longissimus. Next base: position 24,525,077 of record NC_088309.1, on the reverse strand, counting down.
GGTATCTTGTCGACATCTCCAAATGGACAGATCTAAAAATATAAAGAGAAACGTGACGTAGGGTAACACAATGTAAAGACCCATTCAACGAGAGCGTTTGCCCATCGCGTTCGCTATCACTTCAAAACTGCTTTTTGTCCCACCATTATTTTCGTTGGTAAGAGATATGCCGGTGATTCTATCCAGATCAAAACCAATGTGTACGATTAACAAGGCAGTTTCCATCAGTATAAGAGCACTACATTACTAATCACAAAATGCCGTGGATGTAATTAAAACTGCCTTGTTTCAATCCTTGTGGAAATGAACTGCTGAAGAGCGTATCTATTGCGACGGTTCAGTCAGACTGGCGGGGAGGATGTCAGTGTTCTAATCACGTTTCAACCTCCAAGCATCCAGCCATCAATTCCCACGGTGCGAAAGGAAGCACCAACCGCTGTTAATTCCACCCACACTAATTGTAAACCATTCGATGAAAGATCTTCGAAAACACTATCTGGATCCAGACGAGTTGTTGTTGTCGAATCCCTTGATGCGACTGTACCAGCAAACTATTTTCGACGGAATCCATTATTCAGTTCTAAGTGTTGCCATTGATAACGTGTTATCACACTGCACGTCCCCCAAGAATGAAAAATTTGGCCTCTTCCCTATTGATTTATAATTTTGTAACCATGATGATAAAATGGTATTGAATTTAGTAAGGAAAAAGGAATACCGGTATGACATGCTGTATCATAGTACTTCATGTACATATATAGTAGTGAATATAATGTCATATGAACACATTTTCATGCAATGACACATTTACAATGATTAGTAAAAACACGAGCAATAAATCGCATAATCTGGTCAGATCAAATAAGGGCCGGAAATTTACCACAGGGACATGTACCTCATAGAGCTTTTCAAAGAAAAACTTATGACGCAGATAAGTCGTGTTGGCCTTTCATATCGCTTAGTAAATATGTTGATGGGAGTATATGAAACTTTGTTTGCCTTTTTTATGATCAAATTTAGACCAATGCAAAGCTATTTTGATACTGGATTAACCAGTTGGAATCTATGTAGATTTAGCTTTAGCCACTGGCGTTTCGCTGAGGCAAATCAGATAAATTACTTTGCTGCAAAAACTCATCACGAAGACTGATGTCAATTTACTGATGGAAAGGATCATTGGTACAAGTTGTGCTGACACTGAAATTGTGTTTTTAAATTAACCTTTAAGAGATGAGATCCTTCTCCCCTATTCACAAAATATCACACTTATCTTGAAATTAATGGTTAAGGTGTACCGATGACATGTCCATCGTATGAGTTGAAAGAATGACTATTTTTGTTACTGGGACACACTGTAGACGGGCATACAAAGTATTTGTTTATGGTACATGTACATGTATTTCCAAGGCACTGTCGCCAAATATCAAAACTTTAATAGCATGGGTCAAACAGTATTCCATATGGTTTTCTACCATGCAAACATTATTACAATTCCGACTCGTTTCGCACAATGTTCCAGTAGTTACGACTATCAATAAAACGTGTATTGCCTGGTGGGGTGATCAGGTTTAGCAAAGCTTGTTAAATGTGCAAGCCTTTAATTCTGTACTAGCTTGGTTCAAAGATTTCTTAATCCTTCTTATTAAGTATGTAGATATGGTCTTCGGCGAAACATTGCCCTATGTAGAGATCGACGAAATACTTGTGTAGTGACAAAAGTGTCTCCTGATGAAATGATGAATGGCGTGAACCTTGATCGCAAATTCAAAGATTCATAATCAAAAATATATTTTAAAAAAAGATTATCGGCATAAGTGTTGATTTGATACACACATGAGTGATGTTGTTGCTTAGGCCGTCTGTTTACGTTGCGTACCAAAGAGCGAACACATGAGATATACACTGATGTACTCCGCTTTACTGCTGATATCCATTGGCTTGACAAAAAAGAACTAAGTGGGTTGCAACATGATATAAAACCAATCATAATTCTGGCACACAGAACGACAAAGAAGCTATATACTATGACTTGAGTGCGCAGGTTGGGGGCCCAAGTCCATAAAACATCATACTTCTAAAGCTATAGTATTTCAATATTCTTTGCTCGCTAGCATTATGAGAATATAGAATCAACTCCATGAAATACTTGTATGTTATAAAGGTGTTTGTCACTGGTAGAAAGCTATTGGTATAACTGGTATGTGTGTAGTGTCAAGACTGACGCGGTATACGAATTCTTGTTGCCAAAACATTTAGAAGGTAGATGATATCTGTTGTTGTTCCTGGGTAGAATTATCACAAGTCAAGATAGATTGCTATTGAGCTACAATCGGTAGTTTCTCATCAACCGTTGTAGATATCCTTAAAACCGACAGGTTTTTTTAAACAAGAAACAGACGAAACAAATCATCTGACACTTCCTTGTCATGAGATGTCCGCTATTCTTACTGATAAGTCGTTTAGCTGGCGCATGAATATCAGCAGATCCTCGTTATCTTAGAGGCGAAGACAGACTCGACTGCACTCTGTAGTACCCATTTTTCGAGATAACATAAACAGTATTCTCGAGAGAATTCCAACGAATGCACATTCACTTGTATGTTGAGATTTCACATAGCATCTTCAAGGGACTTGGGTGGTTCCTTATGGCCATAGTACAAAACTTCCACAAAACTACGCTATAACAATATCGTAGCTAAACGAAAAACGTCACGTTATCACAAGCAATACTGTCACCAACCTACCTGAAACTAACTTGAATACATCCCCATCATAGAAAGGTATCTTCTTGATAGTTCATGTCATTGCTGTTCCATTAATCACCTCATGGTTGTAAAATTGACTGACAGCAAAATAACAAGCAACACAATTACCACTTGAAGGAAGTGTCGGCAAAGTAATGACTTGCACTGCCCCTACCACCAACGTTACAGACTAAATCTGTTTCGTCAAAGGATGTGTCCAACCACAGACTAAGTCCCTCCGCCGGAGCTCATGAGTTGTGGTGGGGCATGTGAGTTAACTCTGTCGAAACAACATGTCCAGTATCCAGCGCAATTTCCGCCAACTTTGGTGTTTATAGCACACCAACATTTATCTTCAACATCTTGAAAGAAGGAAAGTCGGACAAACGCTTCTCCTTGTCTGACGAGTCTAGATTCAGGATTGTTCTGCTGTCTCTCTATGAATCTTCAGCATTCACACAAAGTTCCCCGATGTGCCAATAGAGAAAGTGAATCATTCTACTCTCACAAATCGAAGGTTCCATCAGCCCTTATCTAGAGCTGTCGGTTACGGCAGAACTGATGACCCGGGTCACCATATTTCACTGTATGCCTAACAACGTCTTAATCAAAATCTTTAATTCTTTATTTGATAGTATGATACAAATGTAGACCAGACTTTGATACAATCAAAGCATGCAGTTATTGTGAAGGATGAGCATCGAAGCGAGTTAGTAATTCAGAAAACGTATATGTGTTATCAATTCGGCACAACACGGAAACAAATTGTTCTGCTTCAATGACAAATAGAACCCGGTGTAAAAGTAAAAAGTGTCCCCCCTGGAAAAAGTGTCCGGGCCTATTGTATTCTGACAGATTATGGCATATGGTTCTATAGAGGCAATGACCGTCAATAGCTCAGCGCATAATAGAATCCTTTGTTCCCGGACATTTTATCCTAGGACATTTTAAACTTCTACACCGGCGTATGCTACTTTTACCGTGTACTTTTGATCGTTTTGATACAATGCTAGAGTAACAATAATTAAGCTGTCAGTAAGCCATACGAAAAGGGCAACTACGTCACTGAAAGGCATGATAATGACATTTTTGATGGCCCAGGTCCAATGAAAACATTGGAACAGATAAATTCACGATGCAGACATTGCAGAGGCCCCGTTGTCAATGTCAAAGATTGTTACTAATGCTTCTTCACTTAATACCATTTTTATAACTCTGATAGTCACAAAACTAGCCTTGCTTACATGTACTTTAATATTACTTTATGTCCAATCAACAACGACATATGCAAAACTAACTCAAAGTATGTAGAAAAGTGTTATCACAGCCATGCATTGACTGCATGGAACCTCATCTTATCTCTCTTTCGCCTTCGACGACAGCGTCTAGTTTTAATTTTGGTACAACGACTATTAATGTGATCTCTCCCTAAAATCTTACACCTTGGTCATCATTGTGGTCCTACCCACTGTGCCCCCATTCACCTCAGCGTAGTTTGTCTTTGCCTCATCAGAAAGGCACATTTGTCTGACGTCATCAACGAGTGCTTTCCGAAATAGTTTCCCGGTGACACAATACAAAAAGATATTACATGCGAAATGTGAAAGGCATATTTCATCAATGATTTTCCTTGATGTAACGTACATGATGAAAGCCTGCCAGGTCGGGTCTACTCGTATCTGATCGTCAGTGAGTGTATCATTCCCAGATGGTATTGTACTCTCCAACACGAACACTATGGTAGTAGGTAGCACCGTGAATATTAGGTAAAAGGAAACGGCCAATAACATCATGGTACTGGCGGCACTTTTGCCGGACCCGCTGTCCGGACCAACAATCCGCGCCATCTTAGTTATTTTTCTTATCTCTAAAATGACTAAGATATTGAAGAGAAGGACCACGAGGGGCACTACACCGAATATCAACATTTCAACTATCCATGTCCAAATTGAATATAAGGAACCTTCACCATTGTTAAGATCCCTCCTCACTGTACAAGCGTTCATACTTGTGTCGTAAACCCAGAAGTACCCCTGAATACTCCCTAACGCCATTGTGGACAGAATCATGACAAAAACTACTTTTTTGGCCCGTGCTGCCGTGCAGAATCTTTCCCGGGAAAAAGGGTGACATATAGCAATCCATCGCTCGACTGTGAATCCTAAAACTAGAAGCGGTGATAGGTATTGCGGTGCTAAGTATATCAGGAAATATGCCTCACAAACCACGGGATGATGCAAGGTATTCACGCCCCAAGCGTACTGTAGTTCCTGCACAATGTGCAACAGTAACGCCAGTAGGTCAGATATTGACAGCGCAACTAGGTAAACTGCTGATGAATTGTTATGGCACATTCGTTTCTCCATCCACACCTTCGCTGAACAGATATTTCCAAATATTCCAATGAAGTACCAAATGGGCGTCACCCATTGGTCGACGTATATTGCAAGTGGTGCGTGTATTTTACAGAACTCCGTCCAGCTATATCGACTGAAGACCGGTTCCACTCCATTTCCGGTTGCAGTGGCGTTGACGTCATCGGAAATTGTACCAAACGTAGTCTCGTTCATCTTGCTGCCTCTGCTTTATTTTGCGAACATCATCCTACAAAGGAAATTTAGAACGTAAATGCACACCTCTATCACCAATTTAACCTTTTGGAAAAAAATCGATGGGCCAACAACTTTCTCAGATTATGCCACATAATCTGAAAAAAGTGCCTCTCAGGAAACTCATTTGTGCTAATGTTCATCATGAAAAGTGGTTCGGAAACATCAAGCTGCACAAAAAGATTCTTGCTTCGGTAAGAATTACGAATTTTGCAAGAACTCAAAAGTTTCTGAACTACATTTCAAAATTGGAGATGTGCTTGATTGGTTGTCTGGTTGTCTGTTTCTTCATCAGCTGAAGAGATAAAGTATATGTCCGATGTGGCCTTGAGCCTACCGTTCGTTTGGTCTTATCAAAGTCTTGTTTTCTCACCTGAAATCAAGAGTATTAGGGAATAGCCAGAAGACATAGCGGAATGAGAACAGTTGGAGCCCATGAGGTTCATTCCAACAGTAGAAGATAATGAATCGTGGCAGATTTGTCTCCTGCAATACACAAAGAAATTCAGATTTGAAACATTTATTAAGAGGACTAAGTTTTACCACCGCATTCTCAGGTCCTAGGTCTCAGAGAAACCCTCCATGAATTTTTTTTTTAATTCCCTGAAATATGACGAAATTTAGGTGTCATATCGCACCGTTGCATGTACGATGTATGACGCAATCGCAATTGTAAACGCGATTTTTCTTGAATCGCACGGGGCATGCGAACATGACAGAATGTAAGCAATCATTTCCTTTTTATTCATAGCGCGAGGCAATTATGAAGTGCAATGTTCCGCAAAACTCTACACAATCATGTATCATGTTCGTAAAAAAAGTCTACGCGTTATATTTGATACGTGTATCAATACGCTGACGAGACAATCTTTTTATTTTCAACGAAATTCAACCGTGGATACCAATTAGGCAAATTATATTTCTTAATCAAAATAGAAAAAAAATGTATATTATCTAACACTGCTACCGATTATGTTACAGCTCTAGCAGCAGAATATTCTTGTTAGATTTGATAAGCGGAGGAGGGACCGCTTGTAGCAGCTTGTCTCTGACGGCTGGGGTTGACACAGTAATGAAATATCAAATTGGTTCTCGCCATCGGGATGTTCAATAGACCAGTCGACCATGAAGAAAACACGGCGTAATTTGATCGGCTACAGATTGAGATTATTTCGCCACGTTACAGACTGTAAGCAGTGAGATCGATTCGCTGATCTCACCTTTTAGTTATCCGGCGACTGATTATCGGGCGCACAAGAACGGTAGATTAAATCTGTAAGAATGTTTGTAATGAGAGCCTGATAGATTTGACATTAGAGGCGACCTGGTTGAGACAACTGGGGACATGCTACGTAATGTCAAGTAATGACTCAAATGTCAAGTAGAATAGCATGAAAAATATGCATGTTACGAATTGTCAGGGAATGACTCCAGTGTCAACTAGAATATAACAAAGGGGCATGTTACATAATTTCAAGGAATCACTCCAGTGTCAAGGAGGAAATATCAGGTATTCGGTAACTTTGGCACCTGAAGCTCTCAATTGTCACGGTGCGAAACCGGACGGACGTCGGTCGACTATGACTTATGTTCTTCATGAATTCAATGATTCTCTGATCACGACCAGAAAAACGGTCGCCTCAATTGGTGATTTGGGGGTTTAAAAGAAGTGAATGGTCTCAGTTTCTTCGCCCCTTTCCATCCCATGGGATGTCAAATTATTCAGGTCGACTAAACATTTTCGCCTGCTGGTGAATGAACAGGTATATTGTACGTGGTATGCCATTACAAATGATCCAAATGTCAAAACATTGTCCATTACTCCCCTGCCGGTATGACCGACACTACACGTATGTATTCTCGTCATGGCTAAATTCTTAGCGTAACCAGCCCGGTTACTCTAAGCTAAATTGAAACACACGGCGAATTAATCTGATATTAGGCCACTAACTTACTCCAAATGACGAATTGATTTATCCATGGTGCCACGGACCAATCAAGCCCAGGACATGTGTAGCATACAATTTCTCTTAAAGTCATTGACAAGATGACCGCCCCTAATGATGGTACTTTTCTCAGACATATCATATCATATCCTCAGATAGTTCGATTGCGTGGCCATGACCAAGGTTGAATTGCGAAGCATTTGGTTAGGCGGCGAAGCGTTAAAAAGAACATGTTGAAGGAATTATCGGAGTTACTAACAGATAGTGATGTACATGTATAAGGCATTTCCAATACCTTTTTTGTTCAGGGGCAGCAAACTACATGTACATCATCTAGAAGACAATGCATTCTCCTTCGATCAACAAGACGACTCCTACGCTTTTTAAAGGTAATTTTCGTCACGTATAGAATGCGTTGATAATTGCTTGAGGCATGAGGACTTCTTTATGGTTAAGGGTATGGTTTTTGACAGGTAACGAACATATTTTGTCACATTCCCCTGGGCTTCCCTACGACACCTTGACTCGTGTATAATAATGTATGCTAATAAAAAGAGTGCCCCTTAGACTGTGGTGGTCAACTTATTACATTTATTGCTTCCAAGTCATGCGACAAGGTAATGGTAGAGGTTTTTCAAACTGATTGGCTTTGTCGCCATTCTAGCTGAAGGATCAAATGTCAAGTGTGTTTCGCACGCGACGTCTAGTCAATATGTCTATCGTGTTGTAATTTACTAAAGTAAAAGGTACTCGCTACCATACTATGAAATGTATTTCGTGGCCATAAGGAGCATAAAGGACGACAAAGCTGTGGGGATCGCTGGGTGAACGCCCTGGACCATCGCCTTTATGATTCCTTGAGGGCATGATGGTCAATATTGAATGTAAATGAAAAAGTTGTACATGCAACTCCAACTTGTCTCACAACAAAGGCACACATCTTGGTCACCATCACTGATTTCCCAGGGTGGCATTCTCTACCTTTAAACCGGCGTACTCGAGAACAAATCATTGCAAAAAGCCTCGCTTTACCTCATTAAAAGATGTTTTGTTCCAAAATCGATTACACACAAATATTTCTGAGTTTGTCTTCCGATGAATCGATTCACTAGCGATATTTCTGATCCAATCGCATATTCTATTCATCTTCAGACATCTTATGAGACAAGTGAAATGGATAGTGGTTAAAAGTCTTCCATATTGACGGTTTAGATGTTGCAGTATGCTGATAGATCGGGAGAGTACACGCAGTTCATAAAGATCGCATGCGGTGTGCTGCCTCATCAATAAGGGAGTCTTATTTCGAATCGATCCAGGATCCATTTGCCGGGTAAAGTTTGAACATAACACTTCTTCATCACGGTTGAACACTTTGCTTGTCGCCTATGATCACCATCAAGCTTAGTTTTACACTGGTTGATATTCCCTTTATCCTGTTGGTCAGCTTATGTTACTCCGTTCATTGTTTGCCTAATCTGTTAACGATAAACGTGAAGGAAATAATGGTTATCATCTCTATTGGGAAGGCTTCACGATATTATCCTCTAACCCGATAACGACGACCTAACTGTATAAGTAACAGCTTAAGGAAACAATACTGTCTGCATTGGTGTTCTGGTTAAGAAATTGATTGTTATGAGGAAAAACACACCCAGGAAGGCAAAGGCTGGCCATTTTCCTTGAAGGTGTATATGATTTTATTTTCGATCCTCTTACTGGGTCTTTGAGATAACTCGCTAATTTTGAGCTCAAATTGAAGAGCAATCAATTACAGCTTCAAAAGTTATCAAACGCTGGTTTGCTAGATTAAGCATTTTCCTTCAATCTGAATAAGAATCGAGGTACATGTATTTCGATGCTGCAAAAAAGCAATCCTTGGAGAAGCGGTCCTTATCTGCTGATATTTGCAACCCCAGTCTAAGCCCCTGTCAATACTTTACTCTTGCTGCGACCCATTGCAATGATACGGGCTGCATATTTGTGTTGGCTGAATACCCTGCGCAGAAGCTCAAAAACCTTTATTCCTAAGAGTGCAGGCCTTATGCGATGATCATCGAGACACTATAATTGGGCTAGAACGGCTAGCGATCTTCTGCCAATTGCGGACATGACGGAGACGATGTCAAATATGACACTGTTAGACCTTTCGTGAGATATAGTTAGAAAGATTCACAGCGTGTCTTTTCTTTGAGGAGCTCACCTTTAAACAGGTACGACAATGTCCCCTAAGGCCTTCCTTTGATATAGTGTCTCGTACGTCAATGAGTAATCACTCTTGACATCAGGGACAGTACTCCCCTAGGCTGTACCAGTCAATAGTGATATGAGCATCTCTGCCAATGGGACATGTTTTATGGATAGTGATTACTTTCGAAGAGGTGTTTGAACATAAACTCCTGTAGTGTTCCCACCTGATGGAGTTAAACAGTTCGATACTCCCGGGCGATGTGTATACAAAAGAGGTGCCCCGGATGAGCGTCCTTGTATTCTGAATCGCTGAATAACATTTCAATTAAAACTGAAATGCAAGCACAAAACCAGAGCGTCCCATTCGGCGGTAGTAAGAAATTCAAACGATCGAAATGTCCTTCTGAATACGGCCTGAAACATGATAGACCTCCAATGCTTCGATGCGCTTGATTTCACAAACCAGCAAGCCACAGGACGATGCGGACAGTCTCGGAGAATTTTGGAAGAGAAAAAAAAATTAAAATCTTCTGCAGGGATTCGAACTCGGACAGAAGGGACTCGAACTCGGGCTGAGAATACGAACGCTCTAACCGTCTGAGCTAGGGGGGCTTTCTTGTGAACTGCTGCCAGCAAATATATCTTATATGAATGGCGATTATGCTTTATTTTTGATAGATGAACCAGCAATTTTCTCAAGTACATGTAATAGAAGAAGACACCAAGACAAAGGTGAACATTGCTAAGAGAAAACGTAGACTCCTCATAGATAATCACGCACAGCAAAGAAAAAATGACTTTCTTCCTGCAGTTGCCCACTGGAAGCCGCTCACAGATGTTGAACAAAGATTACACACAAATGTTTGCACATTCTATAAAGGCCTATAAAACGACAGGCATTTCGAGCAGCCCAGTGGCTTTGTGGATAAAAGTGTTGGCAAATAAAACCAGAGGTCGTGAGTTCGAGTCCTGAAGAGAGGACCTTGTTATTTTTCCTTATATTATTTTACCTTGATATTTTGGAATGGACTTTTTCGGTGTGTATCTTACCATTTGACGGCTACATTCTTTAATTATACATGTACATTAATGCAGTATACTTAGTATATCATTTTATTACTGAAGCAGCTTGGCATCATTTTGTGATTTTTCCTTGAAACCTATGCATTACCTCTTCCATCCAAACGGCTACCCACGGTCGTTCTTTTACAAGAACATTGGTTACGTACTCTAGCTAAACTCACGTAAATTTTAGACAACATTAATCACGTAAGAGTAAAAACCACCATTACGTTCCCGTCTGAATACAGAATCAGCTTCCCGTCACAGTAACCATCATTCACTACAATGTTTACGGATTTTTGCCTAAGCAAACCCATTAGGTCTGTTTGTTTGGTCATGGTTGATTATCACAGCTAATTCCATGATGGAATGCATTCGACTACGCCTTAATAAATGATGAAAGTAACCAGTCAGTAGGAGAGACACCAGTCAATCGAGACTATGCTATTGTACCTGCATCGGTTGACAAGTTGGTAGCCGAGTGGGACGTCGTCAATCATATTGCTAGATCAGAATTGAGTGATGAAGTTAAGGGTAATCAAGTCTAAAAATGGCTCGATGCAATGAGGATTTAAATTGAGATTGAAGATTTAGCTGGACAACTCTACAACGTAGAGGACTACAATGTAGCCTCAAAGCTGAGGTTGGAGTGGGACTCGCAGATGCCAGCGATCCGCAACCACTGAGTCCGTATTGACATTGGGCCACCGAGGTTTGGTACATACGACCGCACGAGCGGATCACCCGAATATACACTCTCAAACTACCCTACACTCATTACTGGATTCGCTTTCTAAGCTAAATCTACAAAGTAGAACTACAAACTCTGAAAAAAAACTGTACAATTCGAAATGCGTCTGAACTCTGAAGGAGGGTAGAGCTTCCTTCGCGTTGACATGACCATAACACTTAACAGATAATCTACTTACTCGGAGATCTCAAGTCGAGGAAGCGTATAAAATGCATTTCCGAGATTCATTTCTCGTTTGTCGTCCAGCTACTTTAAAAAACAACAGAAAAATCTTGCATATCATTAAGTTCTTGCCATTTTTAGTAGATACGACACGAACATTTTATGGCTGCCAATACACAAGTATCATCGACAGCTGTGTTGACTTTTATAGTACCATCATTATGAATCAACATGTTTGTTCAGAATAACACGTCATGATTTTCCTTGCGGTTCGAGATTAAATTGGCTTAGTTGTTAATACAGACACTGGTTGTTTTATAGGTAAACACGCCATGCACTACGAGTAACACATTCAATGACATATCACACAGTATCACAAGGCGGTTGCTCAAAGAGAGACACACAGCGCAAAAAGCACCTGCAGTGTGAAAAGCTTTTGAGAAGATTGAAAATATTTTCTATTCAATATCACCAGCTTGAAGTAACGCTGATAGTGCAAACCATCAGCCTACACTGATAGGCCGGATGAAAAGGGCGTTTTCACCAACATGACAAAGCCTTCTTTTTCATCAAAAGAACGATCTGCCGCAGCTTTGGTGCCGGTTGATTAAACTCCTTTGAGCTATCGGATTCATATTTCTGAGTCGCAGAAAATATCAAAAATTCTTTTGTTGTAGACACAAAAGATGCACCCGCAGAAGTGAAGCTATATGACTCTTCGTCTTATGTACTACGAAAAAGACCGAAAATATGATCACAAAGCCATAATCTGTATCGAATACCGATGGACACACATAGAGTGTGATTACCAAAGCTAAAGTTAGAAGATGATACTGAGGTTCTTATACGGAAAAGCCACAGGATGTTGCATTATTATCAGAAAATGGATTCTTACAGCGAATGAAAATACGACACAGATGGCAAAAAGTTAGACGATCTATATACGGAGTGAAGGATTAGGTAAAGGTTGTCTGCCCGTTTAGAATTTCACTGGCACGTGCCGTATATCATCTATGATGGCATTTGGACAAAAGCCCCCTGCAATATATACGGCACGTACATGTGAAGCTTATTTAGAGTTCTAATTATATTTCTTTGTCGGGGTCACAATCCGTGCATGGATTTGTCACGAAAGCCAGCTGAATATGTGGGAGAGATGACAGTGAGTAGTCTCGCCATAATATTCCATCCTTTCCCGCCCATATGTTATTTGATTCAGTGCGATTCAATCCCAATGAAGAAAATAAGTGTTATCGCCATAAAGTTTAAGATTACTCGACTTCCTTGTGTTTCCCAAGTTAGACTCTCTCTCATCTCTAAAAACAAACTGTAATATCAATTCCCTTTTTCGATTAAAAAAAACACTGCTGTCATTCTTGCTTTCCTTCATAGCAGCTTGAGCAGTCCATTTCATTGTTTTGTTGATTAATCACCGCAGTGCGTGATAGCCACTGTTAACTGATAGCATGGACTTAATAATAAAGATGATAAAGCTGGCATTAAATTCTTTTTTTCCGGTTTTGTGGATGAATTCGAAAGCCGTCTCTGATCAGATACGGGCGACACCAAACTAGCGACCAATGCGCGCGATGCAGCTTGTTCGTTTTCGTGACAATCGGTTTGGGACTCGGCTGATATTCTATAATTACTGAATTAGGCTGACAAACGCAACAGCTGGCTCATCTGTGCTGTTGTATGAGTTCTACCGCTTTCTCAACGAATTAGATATAGAATAGGTCTTCCTATAGAATATTGAAATAACTTTAGATGATTTGCATTCAGCGTGTACAGTTACCTCAGCTGTGTCTCAGGGACTGTGCCTATCTCGGTCTTCGTGTAAAGATATTACATTACTGGCCTCACTGCTGGCTGCGACAAAGAGGGATGCGATTGAAAGCCATGGTTCCTTTTACAGGGGGGGGGGTGGCTAAATGTATGCCAGGGCTAATAAACGATCCAACACTCTGGTGGCCAGTAGCTAGTGGAGCTCCGGCACAAGTACAATTTTAGGGTCACAACGCCGGTAATGATGAATAATGAATAAAAGTATAACAATCAGCATCAATAATTCTTGTAACAGAATCACAAGGTGGAGCAATCGGAATTAGTAATAGAATCACTCGTCTACTTTATTGCTACCAACAGGATATTAAATGGCCAATCTAAGACATATCGCCAAGCACGACCGGAACAGATTGATATTGGCCGATAAAGTTATTTTCTTGATATATGATGATGATGATGATGCATATGATCCATACGGAATCATATCCGATTCATGGCAATTGCTTATATCATTGTTTATTGACAGTATTCAGGATGAGTGTAGGCTTTGAGGTGCGAGATCGCGCGATTTGTTGCAATCTTGAATCATTTTATTGTCTCTCCTTGGACATCTTTGGCATACAATGGCGCCTTCTAGATTAATATACTCCTGAATAATGAAGATTGAGATGTTAGTGTGATGTCTGGAGACAGGACGGGTGATACCACCACTACCATCATCATCATCATCATCATCATCATCATCATCATCATCATCATCATCATCACTATCAGCATATCATCATATCATCATCGTCATCATCAACAACACCACTGTCCATGAAAATCGTTACTGCATGCAAATAACAGACTCATTTCCGGAACTACGTTTTCTGTCCTCAATATAGGTCCCTGCAACTGCAATCCCCCCCCCCCCAGAATAGAAATCGATATGACTTCAGCTTGCACTTCACGGTGCCAAATGTGCATATTCGAAGACGATGTTCTTCCAAAATTGGGTTGATTAAAGCAACTTTTCTTTCTCTCGCAGTTAGTAGTTTAGCGGTCCATTTGCCCTAATGGACCGAAGGATGTCCCTAATATGCACCTAATGGAACTGTTGTCTGAGCGCTATTGGCAATATATCAGACCCACTTCCCAAGACGACGCAGCTCATGCAACCATTATCTCATTCGCCTCGCAGAATGGACGCACAATTACTGACCTAACTATCGATTGATCTCCTAGAACCATTAACAACACCAAACACGACCAATACAATTATTTCAGGGTTCAGATGGGGCCCCTGGATTGACCCGCCGCAACAAAAGCAAGCAAGAGACGACATGATGGAAATAATAAACCACAGCACTGGTGTTTTGCAAAAAAAATTTAAAAAATCACATTCCAGAAACTTAGTCGCTGAAGAAGCGAATAAATTTGAATTGACACCTGGTATTTGCTTAAAACGGGTGATTTGACCTGTCGAAGCATGAATATCGTTAGACTAGGTGGAACGAGTCGTCGCTAAGCACTGCCAACGCTGTGAATGTTCATAGATTTTTTTCTGCTTTTGAGCATAATTTTTTTACTAAGAATCAACTGTACACGTACACGTTTACCATCTTGGCCAGACAATAAGGGTAAGCGTTAACAGTCTGCTCGCTTCCACCTGGGCAAATCAGAATTGCGTGAATTAAAACCCCTAGCTTCAAGATGACGTATGTTGTCTCAGCAAAAATATAACAGTAAACAGCCTTGCCGTCAACCAATTCTTCATCCCCATCTTACATTGTACATGTGAGACGATGCATGTACGTTAAGTGCGTCTTGACATTGATGGAAGTCGCGTAAACACTTGACGCAGTCTGGAGGCTGGTAGCATTAGACACTTGGTGCATTCATGATCCCTTAGAGCTCCCGATGGAAGTAAGGATGTTTCCTACGAAATCAAATCTAACGGCTTTTTCGGTGACAAAAACAAGATGGGAAGAGATGAGATGAAGTATTAAGGTCAACATTGTATTTTGCCTTAAAGTTGTTTAGGACCAACTGCCGACGAAGTATGTCTCGGATGCACCCATAGCTGTCTCTCTCAATACTCCATGATGTTTATGTTGGTTCGTAACAACAACAAAAACATGGCGTCATGAAAACCAAGGAAAACGGACGGATGTGTCTGGTTCACCACACTGTCCGATCTTCAGAGGAAATGAACTGTCTAAAGTCCAAATTAGACATCGGAGAGAGAATAACGACAGAATGATGACATTATATTGCTACCGGTGAGACTTCTACAGACAACGGATAATCGATCTTCCCAATGACAGGGAGAGGGCGGTAATGGAAAGAGGAGAGTATTCATTGACTTTGTGGGGCTTCGTGGTCACAAACACTGGGTTGTCCGGAAATGAAGAATATATCATACACCAGCACACTTTCTAATGAGTATAGCCTACTGGATTATAAGCGTCTGTGACCGCTATCATTCATTAAGGCATGGCCAAACAGTTGGTTCATACGGTGCTCCAACGGTCAAAGTCACCAAATCACGATTTGACACAGTAATCACTCGGCGGACGAAGACCGAGGCCATTATCTCCACCGGAGTCTCGAATCTTCCCAACAGAAACTGTCTTCGATCGCATATTGTTGACTCCGTGCACAACCACGTTTACGATTTGATCTGAATGGCGCCTGGTCTTGACAAGAAACAGTGATATATAATCTCCTTCCTGACTTGTGGCAGGATGCCCTGCATCCACACACAACTCACCAGGTTAATAACGATAGTCACCCTGGCGAGCTTTAAGGGAACCAGTACAATACACAGCATTACCATAACGGATGACCTATCCAGCATTATGGATATTATCACCCGTGGCTCCACAACATGCCGAGATGTTTAATCAGGACATAAAATCGCATTAGCAAGCCGATGGTTTCTCGGTTGAATACGCAATAAGCACTTAAGAGATTTTAGAGTCGAAGGACAAACATAATTGTGCGTTCTCGTGCCCTTAGTCGTTGTTTATTTCGTCCATCGCCATCAGCATCGGTCGAAGCATGACAATTTTTCATAACAGAGAGAGTCAACTGCATTACGTGCCACCAGTCGAGTACTTGGTATGCATTATTCTGTAACCTTTCTTTTGAGTTATAGTTTACATGCATACCGGTGTCTCCTTTAGCGACGGTAACCCCCTTTTTCAAGTTTGGTCATTATTCACTGCATCTAATCCCGACCCGGCATGCAATCCATCCACGTTGCCATAAAGAATTAAATGTATGAATGACGAGTTCATGACCATTTTACCCATTTCAAATATTATCTTGAGAGAAAACTTTTTCGCAAAGGCAGGCCTGTGATACGTGAGTCGGGTACCCAGGGTAATTTTCAGTTAGAGCTAGCGGGAAAAGATTTCAAGAATGAACAAAAACTTATAATATCCATCAAAGAATTATGCGATTTGGTCTGCTTCCCAGAACAAATGACCTGAGTGGTTAGCAATACGATTCCATAATGTAGCATTCCGTAGATGCCACCGAAAGCTTTGCAGCTTATATGCACCGCCATAAGGCAATTAGCTTGATTAAGTGTGTATCAGAGTCTCTGCAACATCTTCAAAGCGAAATGAAATTGTTAAAAATATAAGTAATTGGGTTTTCTAGATTCGGAGAGGGGTTTTTAAGCAGCGCATTTTCATTACACCACATAGTACTATTACCTTACACTACGAACTTGACGCTCGTACAAGTATTATTGGTTCATCTTTCCGATAGCACCATTCGCTTTTAAAGCGTTGTTTTCTTTTATGGAGGAAAAACTCGATCCTCGATCTATAAATGTAGGTGTTAGTTGGGCATGATAAAGGTTATTGGTTTTTTCTTGGATGAGATGTGGTACTTACAAGATTTCTACGCTGAGTTTAAGAATTAACTGTAATTCGACAATGGTTTTAGAAACTTCGCTAACTTCTATTTCCGAATAAAAATAGTATCTTTTGAAATATCCAATATGGAAATGGTATTTGCAGCATATTCACACATCTCGGCAGCTTATCTATTTTTAAATATCATTTTACATAAGGTGTTCTAGAACACAAAGTTTGACCGTTCTTATAGCCGAAGCGAAAGGTCATATGTATCTCACTCCCTCATGTTTTATCCAATTCGCCATCAAAGAAGGTCTGACGGGCAGGACATTTGCCTGCTAATGAAAAAAGGCTCTTTAGCTAACACACCGCATATTTAAGTTGAAAACGTATCATGAAATTCCTTTTAGATAAAATGTCAGACAAAGAATAATACGATAGCAAAATGCAAGACATCCAAGATCTGGCCGAAGCAAAGGTCAATTTCAAGCGTAAGTTTTATCTGAGCCAATACAAACGATGGGGCTCATGGACACGATATGATTTAGAAATGTCAAAGTATCAGGAACATTGAAGAAGTCTGATTTTAGATTGGATTGAAACATTAAAAGACATAGAGACCAGAGCCCGGTTATTCAAAAACACATGAATTAAGCTTTGTGACAGTTCGTTATTTTGCCTTTTCCATGCTGGTCAGCTTTGAGCTGCACCATTTCTTTGTTTTGCTAATCCATCAACAATGGACGTGCTGGAAATAATGGGTAATGAACAATAGCTTCAGGACATTACCGGCGACAATAGCAACGATAACGCCGACATTAATGGCCGGCCTCTTGATGTTGCAAAACGCATGAATTTCTGGCTTCTCTTGGTGAATCGAGAATTAATCATATTAAGCATATTTGTGTCGGTTGAAGAGGTCCTTCTAACAGTTTGCCATTACTTAACCACATTTAGAATTCATTTTTTACACCAAATTCGGTCAGGAAACGAACGATTTCTATCGACAGCGACTGGTTAAATCTCGGGAATCGTCCCCATATTGGCATGGCTACATCGCAGGTCGCAGCAACAGAAACTACTTGTTTAAACACAATGATACTTGAATGCAGGTGCATGAATGCCGTTCTATAGTGCAAATACCCTTTTTTTACGTGATGGTCGCCAGTTATTGAGATGTCATCCGCAAAAAAAGCAGATTGCTTCAAAACGGCACACTTGGCACACGAATTGGCTATTGACAGGCGTACATTGTTTTATCTCCCCGGTACTTATTTCGCTCTAATGCCCCTGATCAGAAGCAGTGGAACCATAATACGTGATAACATCCGCTTGTCACCTCGGTTAGAGTCGGACAACGGCTCTTTGTCAGCTTATTAAGTGATATGGGCAAGGAAATGCAGCCTCTAGTGCCTCGCGTCAGATTAGATGCTAACATTGGAGTGTGATATTTATTCATGATCCTATGAACCAATCATCCAGCAATTAGAGTCGATTACCATTCAGACACTGACCAATGAAACTGTAGGTCATAGTAACCAGCGCAAATATCTGAATATCTGAAGTGAAATATGTTATGGTAGTGAAATAGTTCCGAATAAACTCATGAGGTTGGACAACTGACCAATGTGGCCAGCCTCTCGGTGTCCCGGATCGAGTTGGCAGCACATGATCTGGCGTTTGATCTAAATGTGCGTTGCATGGTACATGTACCTTCCTAATTCGGCCATGTTCATCCTCTTCAGGCTGGCTTTAAATCTGCAGCGGCCTGTCCTGAAAGACATATGGTGATTGTCTCTCTCCTATCTGTTTTTTTTCTTCTTGATTCTGCTTGATGAATACCCTGACTTCTTGAACTTCTCCAACAAACCATCATAATAACGAACATAAATTCTTCATTAAAGAATAACGGTCAGTGCTCACTGAAAATAAATCCCTAACGGTGACATATAATCCGACGCCCAGCGGAACTAGCAGCTATTTATATCGACCGATATGGCTGTTTACTTGATAAATGAACATGATGCATTTTGTCCTAAATCTGTTCTTTAGAAATGGAAGCTTCCGACATGCCAATTTCTTTTAGTGTTAACAACCATGAATCCAAGATATGGAATGATCTATTTCTCGCGGTTGCATGCATGCAGTTTTTGCCACATAGATCAAATTGATAGTGCCAGCCTTCGGGGATTTAGTAGACTCTCTCCGTTGTTGGTATTTTCAATTAACTGTCTTACACTATTAGAACGCTCCTTCCTATCAAGGCAATAAGCATCAGAGATGGAGCTATATGAAGACTTGACACAAGCTAGTTAGGAAAGTTTCTTTGTGACTTGGTGTAACAACATCCGATTCGATGCTCATTTCCCTAACGAGAGTAGATTTGAATAAATCAAGGTCATGATTTTCGGTAATTTGAAAAGTCGACTGGGTTCTGATTAACTGCTTTGATAGCAATGTCAACTGATTAATAGTTACTCTATTGCTATTGTTCATCAATTCAGAGCGAGAGAAACTTGTCTTAGGCTATGATCGTTCAATAGAATCCTTTGCTGAGGGGTCTTTGTTTGCCCGAACAACTTGATCTTCGACTTAATATACAACTGCAACTCAGTCGACTTCATGCCGTCATTTGTGCAGCCGAGATTTGGATGCAAGTGCTCCCCGGACATGATGGTATCTTCTGACCAGCATCAGATATTGAGAATTGTAAAATCGTGGGGTAAATCAGTTAATAGCATTTTATTGACACAAAATGACCTAAGGCTTGCTGGGAGTTAGGCGTAATGGACCTGTTTTCCAATAAGAATAAGAACGTATTAGTGGTTTACGATGTGCCACTGATGATCACAGTCCTCACGAAACCTGCCATTTAACTGTTTTCCCTCGAGACATGCAGGGATGGCCGAGGGAGGCGACCATTTGCCTGTCCTATACCCGCTGCTTTGGGCACTATTAACGCCTACAATTATATACCATTATCGCCGAACGACTGGGCATAAACCTACAAAATTAGTCAGAAGAAAGCATATCATTTGGGGCCGCAGTGGTGTTTATATAAGAAAATCTATTATTTTTGTATGCGTACGTGAGAGCAGCTTTATAAAAAAACTACGCAGGGTCTGGAATGTGGACATTTCAGATATTTCAAAAATTTCGGTTGGTGAAAGCAGCAACAGCGCACTCTTCGTTAGAACAGGAAACGTTCAAGGGTGATTATTGGCAAGCGTTAGTAGTCTTCGTGTGACTTGTATGCACAATAGAGGTGCTTAATGTACAGTGGAGAATGTGAAGAAAAAACAACTCGTTGGCTGCATATACATGCAGTAATTGCACTGTACGCTATGAACGGTTCATTCGGCTCCTGTAAATATCTAAATCCATTTCCAATGGGTCTCATCCTTAATCGATAATCTGACGACCTTCACAGCGATTTTCTCTTCAAGAGAAAAAAAGAAACCGTTACAAGTTTTAAAATCTAAGGAATTGATACAAAACTACATGTAAGGTTATTGATTTTCTCACCAAAATCCAGGTGTTTTAGAATACACGACTGTTGGTGCACATGCTTGACATGTCGCGTAAGTCGGTACTCCCGCTCTGTTTTGCGGAAGTAATTACTGCTTGCAAATGAGGACCTGGCGACCAGAGCAGACTCTGCTGTCACTTGATGAAAAGACACAGCTTTGACCGGAGCCAAATTACTAGTGATTGGAACCAAAGCTATCGGGAACCGCTGAAGACTAGCGGTGAATAGCTGATATTATCTCGGCGCACGACCTGAGGATATGATGGTCAACAAAAATATGAAGGCAGAAGAAGAAAAACTGCTTTTACAGTGAACTACGCGCGATTCATTGAGCTACAGTCACACTCGTGAAGTGCTTGACAGTTCTGTGACCTTCGCCGCCAAACCCCCTCCCCACCACGGTCTCACCGAGTCAATCCAATCCCAATCTTTATAACAGGCAGTCTAAAGAGTTTGCCAAAGCAACCTCGCGGTCTTCGCCCTTGTGTCAAGGTCCCCCACCATCCACCACACCGCGCTGTCCTCGCTTTGGCTTGACTTGACATGAGATCCTGACTGGCGTAACTGATCTCATCCGTCAAGTGACACGGGATTCTGAATATCCATAAAGGCTGTCAACAATTAACGAAGACGGATCTTTGGTCGAGTGCGCAAGATAAGTGGGTTGTTTCACGCTTCGGTTATCATACGGTATAATCCGGTTTCCTCCGAAATGTAGATTTTGATGGGCATTCTTTCGTAGTATAAAAATGCCGCTCCCCCCCCCCATGTCTTCCGTGAATACCGTAGTGGCAAGCATGTTTTGGTTGCAAAATAGTGTATTTTGACTTACGCCAACAGAAGCGAGCGTGGTTGATGGCATGGTTCAAATTTTTAGTTATTTTTAATGACGCTGAATCGGAGTATTAATCCGAGTATCCAATTGCGCATGCAACACGTGCGCATACCATTCCTAAATGTGCATGTGCGTAACGGATACCTTCAAAATCTCGACAGAAATTTTGTTCCATCTTTTGCTGGTAGTGGCTTTAATTAAATGTTATCAGCTGGTTTAATAAAATTCCTTGAATGCAACAACAATACCCCGGTACAGTCAATACCTCTTTTAAAAGCGTCAAAACAGAACCCTGAAAATAAGCCGGGGAAATATGAATATGAAATGTTATGTCTCAGCAAAAACTCAAACTGTTTTTTAATTTTGAACAGCTCAATTGCTATCCCGCAGTCAAAAACTGTTTCGTGATAATGGCAATTTTATTTGTTCACACTTTTCGAAAGTGACTGTTTCATATAACAATCTGTCAATCTAGAATTTTTTTCAAAACACTCAGTG
The DNA here is from genome assembly GCF_910592395.1 of Lineus longissimus. Lineage (NCBI taxonomy): Eukaryota > Metazoa > Nemertea > Pilidiophora > Heteronemertea > Lineidae > Lineus > Lineus longissimus. The sequence goes on along the minus strand of NC_088309.1, from coordinate 24,503,115 downwards.
AATGTAGAGGCGGAGACAAGCAAATTTCAGCACGAAGTGTACTTGTCATACAGGTGTGAGCTTACTGTTTTCTATATTTTAAAATTTGTATATAACCTTTACTTACTTACACCTGAAAACCAGGTCACGTTGACCTAAATCTATAGCCATCACGGACAGGTGTCAACTTATCAAGTCTGAATGTTTCTTGATGCGATCCGCGACGCACATATAAGATTTAAGTGGAACCTCTCTATTAAGGACACCCTCGGGACTGACAAGTGCTGTCCTTAGTAGAGAGGTGTCCGTTAAGGGAGGTTCTACTGTAAAGGATTTTATGACCTTGGCGTACTTAACCCGTAGGCAACACTGACCTAATTTCACATTCAACGAACCACAAACCATGAAGGCATGATGAGTGAACAAGGATAGATGGCTCAACGTCAACCTGTTACCATGTGACGTACATTAATGCAGTCTATTTGCTCTATCCAATTCAAAGCCACCTTTACTGTTTGAATCCCAAAGCCAAAAAAGAAGTGAACATGGTTGAATTTGCTTCTTGCTTGAATCAATCAATCTTTCCCCTTGCTTCTCTGAGAAGATATAGTTAAGGTTCTTTTGACAGATAGACTGGCAAGCCATCTTCTTAGAATGCACCACAAGCACACCGTTTACCTTAAGGAAACAAACACGCAGCATTTTTTTCAACAGGAAATTTCTAACGGGGTTTGCGCACTTTTTAGTGCTGCCAAGGCGTGACGTTTACCGGGGAGCATCCGATATGCTTTGGTGTGGTAAACCTTACCGGGTGAATGCAATGGAATCAAGATCAGCTCAGAACGTAAGGCAGGTCAATCGCGCTAGCTTACAATCAATCAACCATCTTATCAGGCAACACAGTGTAAATTGCCTCGGAATGTCTTGGAACAGAGACGTTGTATGTAATGCTGGGACGTGTTGGCTGAGATGCCTCGCTGTACTCAAACCAAATGCTTTTCTTTTCGAAAGGATTGAACGGAAATGAACGGAAACAACAGTTTGTTGTCATTTTCGTTGGGTTGGGATCTCAGTAAAAAGGAATAAATGGGTTAACATAAAAACATCGTTCATGTTCACGTGTATGTTCTAAATATCATGCTGACTTGATATCAAACGTGGCATATCTTTTGATCCAACTTCGAAAACAAAACTTATGCTTTGGTTAATTTCTTTCTTCCCTCTTTCAATAGATTTTGTATCCCAATATAACTACAAACTAACTGAATCAAAAAGCGGAGAATTTAGCTGAAGCCATTCACTCTGCAAATTGACTTCCAAGTTAATCGGAGGCGTATTGAAACATTTCCCATTCAGTATCACCAATGTTATCTAAAGACAAAAATAACTGAAATCCGTCGTCGGATTAATTTCAAGTTATTGCTATTAAAAATCAATTGGTTGATGGAACATGGGCAGATTCAATAAGGCTTCCGCTGTTTTCAATATCCATCTCGAAAGGCAATGCCAAGGCGATGAAAAAGTTTAGCGAGCTCAGCCAAATGCTTTTTGCTCGCACAATTATTTGCCTGGTTTTCCTAGCCAGAAGATAGCATTTGATTTCACATCTTCGGGGAGGGGGTCTTGGTAAAAGTTCAGTTAAGCCACTATGCTTGGACCACGAACAAAAAGGCTTATAGAACTCCTGCATTTTTGTCTTTTAAATGGGCTAGGCTGATGCTGGGCGGATCCGTTTAAGAAGATTACTTATTTTGGGGAACCAAAACTCGGACGATATTGGACTATTCTTGGAATAAATTCAGTAACATGTATTCGGAAAAACACATTTCCTTCCTTCGAATTTCTTTTTGAAATGCTCACCTTTAGCCGTGGTCGATACCATACTAGCCTCAGGACTACAGGTGTGCGATAGCTAAGAGCCATCGATATCGAATCCAAGATTAACTGCTTACCTTTGAGGTAAACACGCAGGATTTACGGTATTCTTTATAAACATTTCAATGTAGTTTGCAGACGCAGCTCTCAACAATGTTTTTTCCACATTAAATATTGAGTCAATTCGGGAGGAAAGTGTGAGTTCTCCAACGACACATAAGAAATTCAAAATCAAGTCCATTTTCTGAATTTTCCTTCGTGGCTGCATGTGCCAATCAAAATTAAGATAACGATGGGATAACTTGAAGAGCAGGTATGCAACCTTGGAACATCCCTGCACCAATATGCTCTTTGACAGACCAATGGATGCTAAAAATGATAGTGCAAATGCTAGAAATAGAGGAGACCTATATGAACACTGATCACAGTAGTCGCCGCTCGCCGCCAGCATGCAGTCTAACTCTCGAAGAGCGACCAAGGAAATAGAAAGCCTCGGGTGAAAGATGCAACCACTTTCTGAGGTTCCATGATGGCGTTATTTGGTAGACCTATCAAGTTGAGGAGATAGTGTGACAAAGGATCTCTCAAATTGGTTCAGACACTCAGAGCCATTAGCACGCCTGCCAGCATGAGCGACACCACTAGCGATTAAACTCTCATTTTCCCCGCGATCACGTTGAGAATAAATGGGCGTGGGACCCGACATATGCTCCTCGCCTTCTCAATCATTTGGGCCGATCGTTGGTACACCGCGATTGTCAATGTTGACGTATATAGAGACGGACCAGACGATTTTACGTTGTATATATATCATAGTTGTATATGTCAAACCTCAAAGGCAAAGTGTAAAAAAGTATGTTTTTAAGTTTTGGAAATGCACACAGTGAGACTACAGCGTTGAACACCTAGATGTTTCACGTCATGTAAATTTCATCACAAGCTACCCGACACCATTCAAGCGAACCTCTCGCATAATAGATTTTAATTGAAGGACGGCGTATGTTAGCAAAACATGTACAACCTCCGGGAGAATTACTTCCCTTTGAAAAAAGAAATGTTGTAAAAATCAGCTTCTTGCGAGGTGAAATGGTAGACCCAAGAGATTAATTAAGAGCAGTATAGCATGCATGCTACGTGTCGTATACACGATCCAAAATGTATCGTGAGGCATACTTTTTGCTGATCAATTTTCAATATTATTCTAAATAAGATACTTTTATAGCCTGAGCCGGCATGGGCCGATGGTAGAGGATAAAAGGTTTCATCAACGGCATAAGAATATCGAAACCTTTTTTCCCAGTAATCTGACTCTATAACCAGGAGGATATTGCATCATTTGTAACCATGTCGGCCAAATCTCTCATTCGTCATGTATCAATTCCCCCTTTGAGCCCATGAATCGTTTATATGATTATATGTCATAGAAGCCAAGCAATGTCCACAATCGTCTATTATGTACCGTATCGCTTACGCTTGTGATCGAGATACAGTATACAGCACATGCCAACGTTTGAAAAAGGCGTGCGCTGATTGAAAACAAGAGGGAAGCTCCAAAAATAACAGGCCATTATAGAGCTTCAATCTTGAAATACTCAATGCTGATGTTCATGAAGCATACGTCGGTGGGATCCCTGGCACTAGCACATTATACAGGCAAATTTGGCCACACCGTACAGTACGCACAGCTGTGTAAATGAAAATTAATATTTTGACGTATTTTGGTTTCAAAGTTCCCGATAGGTGGCCACGAGTAGTCACTATTTCCTAGCAACGGGCCAGCTTCAATAAAGTACCGCATGATTCTGTCGCGTCTTGTCATAACACCGCGTTTAACATCAATCGTTTTTAAATCATATCTAAAATTAAATCGAAAATGATCAGTCAGTTGTATGGCTTCTTAGCAGATTAATTTATCGGAAAATGGCCCAATGACATTGCGATCAAGATTTTAATAACAGTACGGTTTGTCGCTTTAGACGGGAAGCAAATAAAGGCATACGCCTCGATACATGTACGCATGCTCGTTAAGATGGAATCACACTGACTAAGTCGGCTCTTGACAAACAGCGACATGGCTGACATGGCTGACCTGTTTTTTATTTGGTGTAAAAAAAATTATGCCAATGTTTACTGATATTACTTCGTTTTGTCCAATAGTTTTTCACCTTCGAAGCTATGAAGCGATCTACGTTTACGCTGCACAGTTAACCACAGGGGATGCGCTTATCCGTATATACATGTACATGTAATGTAGCATCCGTCATATACTCTGTACACTTAGCATCAGGGCGTTTCCTCGTAAGCGGATGGCGAACAATTAAAGTAATGGACTGCAATCCTAAAAATAAATGTTTCAAACGACCATGTGCATAGTTTTCATCTTGAACCAGTCTCATATCGGTGAAACCAGAGTATATACATGCCGGACTCTAATCACTGGCATGTTCCAACTTTGCTCCAGGTCGAATCCGATCGCTTTGGTGTTATTGATATCGACTTTCTGTCATCATCGCCACCCAACAAAATAGATGAATACTTATCTTCTTTGTCCGGTTTCCGAGAGATGTTATGGACGTTCCAATTCAATATCCCCTGTTGCGCACGATATTTCATTCATAAGTAATAAAGACTGATCCATCAATCTGTATGAACATGATGACAGTTCATGTCAGATTACACGAGGTAATAATCACCGAGTGTCATTATTGACAGTAAAAATCGACACAGTTTTCCACCTTCGGACGGATCTGTATTTTCGGAATACGGTCTCTTTTTTATGGCAAGGTATCCCTCCAAGACAGCATGCGTAGAAAACTGACGAAGTCAAAGCTTTGTCTGGTCAAGGAACGGTCGTCAAATAACCCTGCATTAAGACCAATCCCGATCTAGTATCATACAATGTACAATGTACATATACTCTATACTTTTTGAAATGAGTTGTTGGTCGTGCCAATCAATTTAATGAGAGGCAAAAACTAAGCACCTCTCCAAATAATTTCAGTCGGTGGATGCGGAAATTCAGAAATTGCTTAGATTCCGTCAGCTCATGAATGGATATTTTTCATCATGATTTGTGCTGTCGAATGCTGAACTGTACATACATATAGGACGAAAGAAAGAAACCTATGACTTACCTCGCTTGACTTCTGAAAATCACAACGTACATGACGTATGAATGCCTTCAACTTGGAAACATACACCTTAACGATTTCATAAAAGGTGCAAATAAATCACAAAAAGTCAAAAGAACATCAGCGAACGATACTTCCAAATCGTTTAGATTGAATTACAAGTTACATTAGTCAATTAAATTTCTGCTATCACTCGCATCATCGTCATTGTTAACTCCTCTGTAACGAACTTCTTCGAGGAAGATTCTAATCAACCCGACACTATAAAGCGATGTGCGCACCACGAACGCACAATTGCAACTGATGCCTCCACTGTCCATTGCTACGCTTATCCGCTCTCGGTGTGTCGGACTTTCGCGATTGCAGGCGCGTTTCATTAGATGATAAAATCCATGACAGAGAATATAAACACATGTAGTAGCAATATTTCATTCTAAATGAATGACAAAAACATAAAGAGCGCGATTTCTTTATACCGATCTATCATGATGATACTTCGTTTAGTCACTAAAGTTCAATCGTGTTTGCTAATTCAGCACGATCACTTGGAAATTGCCTGGAACGCGTGCATGGAATTCATCCCGCTAAAATAAGATGTAGTTCTGCCGCGTCGATGTATCCAGTGACTATACCGTTGTTTCGAGTCAGACTCTATGTATTTCAATGCAGAGCAACCAATTAGACTTCAATTCTTTTCCCTTGTCTCAAAAAGAACATCTTTGTTGTTCTAGTCATGATTTGAACAATATTATTTATTTATTTTTTATTTGAAAACTTTCTCAAGACGACTATATTGGATCAGTTTTGATACTGTTGATTTTCGTTCTGCGGTTTGGATCAATTGCCACCAGAATCGGAAATCTCGTATTTCGAATTCATTTATCATTCTGGACAATTGAAAATATAGGAAATGTCTAGTCTGGTAATGTATCTCTTCAGTTTAAAGATAAATGTAGGCTATTCACGAGTGTCAATTTTGGCCCGATTAAGTTTCTGACAATCGGCACTATTCTCGCTCGTTCGAGTCAGAGTTTTATCACAAAGTCATACCACCAGACACTTTCTCTAAAATGAGCATATAAGATAATATACGTGCACCTGGAGATCACCAATTAGAAACCCCTGGCTCATGTTCCCCTTTGAAAAAATGCAAATACTAAACAACCTCAAAGCCTGCCTGCCTGCGTTGCGCAACTGGAAATTAGCAAGATATTCGATCCTTCAACCATGCATTTCAAATTTCCTCCACCCTTACATAAATTTGATACCCTTTGACATAACGAACGAGATTTTCATCAACTTTTTAAACCTGATCTGGTGATGTGTCTTGTGCTTCATATTTGCCATGGTCCCTGAGCGATAGATTTTTTTTCTCTTTTTCTTAATTTTTAAAACGCCAGCAGTTGACGTTATTCAAAGAACATACGAAGAATGGCCTACCATTTACAGTGTTCAAACTAAAACAAAGCGCTATAAAGCTGCATGATGCATTATTGTTATTAATGCTACATGTATTCAAAAGTGTAGACAAAGTTTTGAAGCGACTCTGCATATACTAGTCTCTCCGACTTCAATATTCGTACCCTAGCCTACGGGGAAATTGGGTATTAGAGACAGGATCGTTAAACATAGCAATACGAGATCAGGATCCGTTAGGTTCCTAATCGTATTACATATTGGAACAAACTAGCTGAAAGTTAATGCCTTTCAAGTAATTTTTTGTTCTTCTAAAAACAAGCAAGTCTTTGATGTATGCCGTAACTTGGTGTTTGATTCTTTAACGGCAGGTAATAGGGCGTGGCACTTTCACGATTGAGTTTTTTTTGTGAGGACAGGAATTCGTCACGACGGACAGCTATCACTATTTAGCTGATTCAGTAATGATTGTCTTGTGAGGCGAGATGATCAAAGCTTGGGACAAGTATTTGTACTCTTTATATGGCAATTGCTGTGGCGGAGCCCTAACACGATAAAAAAAATCTGTGACGGCTGATTTTGGTGGACGACAGGTGTCATTAGTTCGTTGATTGTATAACGACAAGTCATGCTACGTTTCCAGGCGAGATAATGAACACATATGGCGAGTGCATCATTCAACTCTCAAAAGCAATTCCAAATATATCAAGAAGGATACTTCTACTTTTTAGGTTACACGTAGCATTATCATCAACATGACAGTATTAACAACCAACGTTTGTGGTCTGCTACAGCTTAGAATAAAAAAAATGATGTATAAAAATAAATTGATCGGAATTCTCGCGAGAAAACTATTCGCCGCCCGGTTCCATTCTGGAAGGTAAGGTGCCGACCGGGATGGCGAAGTTAGGCGTGATGCGATAAATGCTGGGTTTTTTAAAGACAGAATTCGTGACGGCAAATAAACTCACCAATTTAAACACAGCTGTCGGTATTTCGCTGGAAGTGAATGATGCGAAGTCATGCTATGTTGCAAGGTAAGATAATCAAATCACTTCACAAGTATGTGACATCTCAATAGCAATTCTAGTTCAATTATATTCCAAGGACAAGTACTTAACTTTTGCAGCGTGAATCCTTGCTTGGTTTTAAAAGCAAGTATCACTTTTTGCATCACTTTCAGATATAATTGCACATGATAGCACAGTAGGATAGATAGTTATTCATGCCACTTTCATGTAAAAGTCTTGAGTAGGATACTGAGGAAAAAGTGAAGTTGTTCAGATAGATAGAAGAAATATTGTAAAGACCTGTCAGACACCTTCTTTGGAATGTGAAACTCCATTTCGCAGCTTCATTAATTGCAAACTATAGCAGCCGGAATCCGTGCTACACCAGATATTCGCGTATTAAATGAAATATTTGACTTTAAAAAAAAATTCTTCAGGTAGTGACAGATAATTCGACGCGTTGACAAAATGTATAAAATTCAGAGAGAATGATTCGGAGGGAATTTTAACATTTTATGTAGTGTTCACCTCAATTTCATCATAATCCTTGTCACTTCTCAAGGTTCAGTGAAGTAGCGGTAATCGGCATCTTTAGAATTGTATTGAAAGAGGCAACCTGAGAATTTTGCTCTTTCGAAGTGACGAGATTTGCAAAGTTATAAAAAATGCACGGATGAAATGCATTAAGTGATAAGGTAGCACACAGGTTTGCACTGGTAATGTTTCTGATAGTTTCACTTTTCCGGTAATAGATATAAAACTAAGCTGCTGATTTTTATCTATGTCACCATGCATACTACATGTATATAAAGTCACGATTCAGTACCCGAGGGGGTATATGTAATTGTATTCTGGATCCGTTTCAGACATTCTACTGAGCGACTCTACTTACAAGACAATAATAATTAAAGGTTGATATAGAAAGTCTGACTTCAACCCAGAATACAACTATACATTGTCTATAACGCCTTTTATTGTTCAGAATTGGGACGTTATCAGCGTGATATGTATGTGATATTTATCAATATACTCGTATTTTCAATAAAGCCTTGATGGAACACCTCCCCATTATAGTATGCATATATACCGCGCAGCTGTCACAAAGCCCCAGCACATTCACTGGCAATAAAAACAGAGCATCAGCGCTGCCATCACAGAAACAAGTCGATAGAACAAGAATACAAGGTTTAAGCTCATCAATTCATATCAGATTCTTCATAAATCAAAATGTCTCAAGACCATCTGTTACCAACAGTCAGTTACGCACATTGCCTGTATACGGTCAAATTGAAATTAAGACTTTTTGTCCTGCCACTTGCTTTTGTGTACGGCGAGGATATTCAACCGTTATTTGTAGCATCTGTATTTCAATGTCATTCCGGCCTCTCAGTTGCTACATAATGGGGTAAATTGTCAGATGATAAGAATTCACCCGTCCACATTGTAGATATCCTTCCTTTGGTGTAATCACTTCAAACAATACCAAGCCAGACTGCAAAAGAGAATTATCGATCGTGGCTTTTGACAATCATCAATTGTGTCACCGCCATTTTAATCACGATTGTTATCAAGAAGATAAGGTAAAATCCAAGGCTAGGATAGGATCACTCAAGGACTCGGCAGAACCACACAAGATTACCCATCCCGATTCGCGCGCCTTCTTACGACGAAAGCTACTTGCAGATGACTGGCATTGATGACCTGTCATTCAGCTTCGACTGCAGGTCCTTGAGCCTCACTTTGTCGCAGGATATAATCCGAAGTTATCCTCCAGATTTAATCTCTGTTCAAAGTCAACTGTCCTCTCAACCTTGGTCTCGAATACCGAGGGCTGTTGCCGTCACAAAGACCTTGGTTGTCAGCAACAGCTATGTCGTAGGATCATAATGGAGAATGATGCGATGACTGTGCCACGTCACTTTCAGCTACCTTGAGAAATAACATTACCCCACCCCTCCCTCCAGAATGTTCATAACACCATTTTTGTAGACCATGATAGCATTACGTTATTATGCTCCTTTCCTCACAGTCAAGCGAATTCATGCCTAATCACGGACTATTGTCTGTGAACAAAGCCCGCTCGCCCTGCTGGCCTAAATTTCCATTGTTAAACATCTTATCAAAGGGTCGCCTGGGCAAATCCTGATTACACCGAACCCGACGAAACACATTTCAGGGTGGTTGTTAGGCCTAAACCGGCGTGGGCAAATAAACGCCATAAGGGTGTTTGCTTCTTTCTCCAGTTATGTCCCAGAGCATTCCACTACCTCACCCTGCATCCTCACCAAATGCATACTCTATCTCATCCAACAACACTTACTTCTAAAGTATGAGTATGGATCCGATTCGAATTTAAAGAAATAGAAGAAGTGACACAACGATACGATCGCCCTTGATCACGTAAATTGGGCAATCAAGTTTTCTATGTGTCACTCATCCCTTGTAAAATTGCATTACTGCAAATAATGTAATTGAATTTCTAGCATTTGTGCTTGCTGATGGAATTTTAGTGACGATGCTACGACCAAGAAGGCAATACAAGCACTATCGCCCAAATTGTCCACAAAAAAAATGTACTTGGCTCATACCGTCCTGGTAAGTGGTATATCCAACCTCGTCGTGAGCGTTAGATACCTTCATAAACATGTCGAAAATTGTGCAACGATTTAAAAACTCACTCTGGCTGCATGCATGTCCGATTGTTTAGCAACGAAAAAGAAGATTGCCAAGTAATGAGCTAGATAGGGCGTAAGCTAACGTAGGTGTAGACATGTATGCGTGTATATACGTGGGCATTAGAGCCGACTTGAAGATTTCCCCTGTGTTCATATTATTGTGTGTACTTCTAGCGAGGAAAATCATCTGTTTACATGCAATACATTGTTTACGTATTCTTTTCGCGAAACTGGAAGAATTCCCTATGATATTTATGGTTGGGGGACTATACAGTGTATATTGTCAAACCGACCACTCGAACACAAATGAATGATTTGAGGGTCAGTCGGTAAATATACTCACTATCTCCTAAATGATTTCAATGAATAAATTTGGGATACTACGTTTGCGTTGCGAATGAATTACAAACACCCATCCTGCCTTGATATTTGAATCGGTAAAACACGAACTCCTCAGTTTCCAATGTACAAAACATCACATGTCGCCAATTGTCTTTGTCGCGCTTGTAAAGTGAGATTGGGGTTTCCGGTCGAGTCTGAATCTTCCTTTGAGCGAGCTGAAAATCCTGTTAACGGAAGCAGCCGGAGCGTGAGGTTATTGCCGAGGATGAGAGATAGCTTTGAAGGCAGAATTGTAAGTAGGAGTAAGAGTGATGAGCCGAGCCCCTCTGAAGGAGGTGTCAACATGACCAATTTGAAGCACTCTCCGTTTTTTTCAGAACCTTTATTGGCATGTAGTCATAGCCAACAACTTGCAAATTTCCGTCGAGTCATGTCGAATCATAAGATTAAGCAGATAAAAATTTTATCTTGGTGAAGTGCCTAGGAGCTTCTCGCAAAGTACAGATTACTCTTTGAATTTGTATTTTCCAGCTTTTCTAATCCCACCACGTCGTGCACTTGAATGCAAAATGATGATATGATGCAATGACATTATGATAAAGAATAATCATTCCGTAGCTATATCGGATATTTGACCATAAGCTATTGCAGAAAAGCAATACAAACAGACACATATTGCTTTCTATTTGCTAACAATTCAAATTCAATCACCATCAACAAACAATGAACGATCATACCTTAATTGATTCCATGCACCACTTATTGTCAATTGCTTATCATAAGAACCACAATGATCTCTTCAAACAAATATCACCACAATATGTTTGAGAGACCCCCCCCCCCCCTAGCTTTCCTCCCCTCCCCTTCCTGAAAATAAGATGCAATAACCAACCTTTTATTTCGCACGGCCTTTACTATCGGAAATTAGTGATCGATATCATTTTACGGGGGTATTCAGATCATCACACGCACCGTGATCACGAACAAACAAATTACAACTGAAACCAAAATATCCTATTATCGTGGCATGAAAATACCGACATTCCATTGAGGGGGATATGGGGATTATAGTGGTTATTTGATCTCCGCTAGTATGTCAACACAGAGCCCATCAGTATTCTGTCACCGTTCTGTTTACAATATCGGGTGCACCGCGTAATTTGTTTTGATATTTGTTGAAACCATATTGAGTGTGTGACCCGGTAGCATTTAGTTTTTGTCGTTTCATCGACGTTAAACGCTTCACCGGTCAAATCAATCGGTCAGTATACATGTACAAGCTATTTTTCATGTTTTCAAATTTAGTATTAAAGTTAGTTTGTGAAAAGAAATAAATATGCTTAAGTTAACCTGGTCTTTCCATGCTTGATGGGAATTACTGGTTGACCTGGATTAAAGATCAACATGCACTTTTCACCAATTTCAATTGCTGTCATCACAATGGAAGGACGCGGCGAATACCGGTGTAATGTTTTTGAGTGTTTCTGTTTTTGAGTGTTTCCCCTCATTGTCTGGGAACGCTCAAAAATAGATTAACAAGTTTTTCTGTGTATCCCCCTATTGAAAAGTCGTGGTCTCTCTAGCTGCCTATTGTTTGGAAACACTGACACATGGGAAACAACCACAGATGTTACACCGGTACTAAGGACGTACTGCACATTTAATTCCTATTTTATCCGAACGCATGGTATTATCAGAAGCTATTTTCCTTGCCGAAAGATCGAAACAGATGGCGAACCTACGAGGGGAAGAGTTTGAACAATGTTTGAGATTTTGAGAGAAAAAGGTTCAGACATACGGATTGGTAATTACGATGATGCGTAGGTCTCAGTCTTGATCATACGGCGAAACCATACAGGTGGTCTAGAGAACCTTTAAACATTCTATGGCTGCTGTAGGTAATGATCCTTACGATGTCCAATATAAAATTCGTTCAATACGCATCAATCCATCAAAAAAGGCTTCCCCTTATTGAGTCCTATTTCCGATGTCATGTAACCATTTCCATTGATTCATTGACTCACGCTCCATTCAATCATGCCGCATGTCACGCTATTAAACGTGACCAGTAGGGGCTTCGAATAAACCTCATCGCGAATTCATGCCGTCATGCCGTCAGCGTTACAATGTTATCAGCGCGAAAAAGGACGCAACACGGAATAAGATGAAAAAAAGAGGAGAGTTACGGTGGAACCCCGGTAGCACGACGACTCACGAGAGTCAGTTCGAAATTCTGAACAATTTTCAAAGCCAAAAAGGTTTTGAGACTGATGATATTACTTCATTTTGAGCAGAAAATAAACAAGTGAAAAAAATATTAGTGAAGTCATTTTCCCTTACAGAAGAAGTTCTAAACTAATCATAAGTTATACCAATCATTTCCATTGCGTTTGTTTCTTAACTGATCACATGCTACATGTATAATGAACATTGCCATTGCGTCTGTTTCCAAAATCAGAATGACCAGATGTGGTACATGGACTTGGTGAAGAAAGGGTAAACGTACTGATACGCGGTACCGGATAAGAGGTGAACGTGATCTATCATAAGATCCCGTCACGACCGATGTGTCAGTCGTGCCAAACTCTATTTTCGCCATTTCAATAATCACATCATCAAAGATTGAAATACTTGTCCTTGAGAAGATCCTGATTTGGGTAGAGTATGTAAACAGTCTCTGTAAATTGTCTGGCACAAGAAATCTTGAGTAAGGCAATTATACTTGAATCACGTCACCAAGTTTGCTGAAATCAGAAATGAAGGTAATTGTAGTCGACTTCAGAAGTAAATATCCGCCTCCCGTTAGCCGCTAATCGAAAGCTACATGGCCGATTTCCTCGGGTTTTTTTTCTTATATGTAATTTTGGGACTCAGGAGGATCAGAAGCCATGGTAACGAATTTATTGTCAAGGCCCTATGTATTCGTGCAAAGCAAATGGCCATTGTGCATTGGAACTGACATTTTCCGCACAGCACTTTTTTCTTCTGGTTGAATTTTGATAATTCTTTATACTCTTTCAAGTACAAAATGTACGCGTATCCCTTCAAATGTGCCAAATTTCATTTTTAAATCTTCATGAGAAAAGGTTTTGATCCGCGAATTAAAAGTCGCGATGCTAGGGATCCTGGGGCTTAATAGCCGCAACTGCAACAACACACCAGTGCTGTTGCGAAAAGTTTGAAAAAAGGTCTATCAAAACTTCCATAAGTTATTTATACCACTAGTATACATGTACAATGTACTTCATACGCAAATCGATACGGATACGTCATACGGAAGCCTTTCTCGATCTGCTACTCGCTATTGAGATAAAAAGAGACTCTTTATGTTTTGTTCCATGTGCCTTGTAGATCTCTGGATAAAATATAACGATTGTTTTTCCTGCTCTTCAAATTGGCCATTTTCTTTCCAACACTTCCCCAGACTATCATAAATCAGATACCATGGCGAAATAAGCAGTCAGTCAATATCACACAAGTAGCTGCTGTACAGTGTAATTGCAAACTGTTTGCATAAACCAGGTTCTTTCTATATTGGTTATTGTTCGGAATATAACAGGTTCCTGGGAGAAATGTCAAGCGGGCGGGGCAGATGGGCCGGCTGACCGGAGAGGGATCACAGACGAGATGGGTTGGGTAGCAAAGACTGGAAGTGTCCCCCGTAGACGTTCTCCTCGCGGTATCATCCATATGCCTACCTCGGGTACGGCGTCTTTCATCTTTCTACAGACTTCTACTATTCAATCAGATGGAATAAATATGGACTCCGAAACCTAATACCGATGGTAAGCTAGCATTGGCTATATGTAATACAAAACAACATACATGAAAAAGGGGGTATTCGAAAACCCTGGATCAACAAACACTGGACTGGACTGGACTGGACTGGACTATGACTCAGCGCCCTCCACCACCTGGATTTTTCTAAAGTTATACAATTCCCACAACCCTGCCGAATCTCTTCCCGCCTAATTCCATCATCAACATCATGAACATGGCGTCACCCGAAAAGTCGCCCGGGTTTTATCGTAGTTTTTACGATAATTGGCGACGACAGAATAGGTATAGTTATGTATTATGTAAACAGAAATATGTACAAGTGCCTGCTCTAGACATCTGAGTGATTTGTGGGTCTTGACACGCCATTAACATGATGAAATTGGCAGATGTGTGCCACCGGACCGGCCTGATAATATCGATAATTCATCGTAGTGTATCGCCTACACTCATGTACATAGCATGCACATATCATGCACAGTGTAGCATAGACGGATACCATGTCCCATTTCCCCGTCGTTTCTCAATACATTGTTGTCGCCATGTTGATGCAGGCGATGGTGAGCAGTGACGTTGAGTCCAGTCCAGTCCAGTGTTTGTTGATCCAGGGTTTTCGAATACCCTGAAAAAGGCGATACGAATTCGGTGATATCGTACATGTATATAGGTTACGTGTAAAACACTGCCATGTAATACTGAATCATGTGCATGATGCACTAGCGAGCAAACTACAAACTGTGGAAAGTGCCACTATGGTACTTAGAGATGACGTTCAAATATATACGACCTGAACCCATCCATATACATGCTTGATCGGCTTAAGTGCATTAGCTAAGTAACTTCTCAAGATGTCTACATGAGATCAATGATGTGTTGTCCTCTCAGACTTATATCATTACTCAAGTTGCTTCCTGATAACAAAGGACACTATCACACCAGCTATCGAACGGGCCACGCATGGCTGACATGTCAGTTTTGATTTAATTGGTTTCCCATCCCATCTCAAATTTAACAGTTCGAAATTGATATTTCCATGTAGTACATGCATATACAGTGAATGCAAATTGAATTAAATCTCCTTATTTATCTGATTAAAGGTTAAACCATCGTATCATTGATAAACTGTATTTAGACGAAAGAAAATATCAGTATAGGTCTACATCTTTCGGCCGGAGATACTGGCCGTACCATGGGATCCCTACTAAAAAAATTACCCTTGGCTAAGGTAACATAATGTATTCCATTAAACACAGTCATGTATTAGTAATACAGACAGAGAGATACCGTTGACATACATGTAAAGGAAACAACCCGGGTTGCGGAAATTGTAAATCACACAATGTGGGACACTGACTATATGCAGGTGTCGCCTCATTGCCGTCTTCAAACGTGTTTATGGATGACGCTAATTCCAGTTTCATTGATATAATGATAATGATATTTACGTGTAAGCGTATTTATATTGCGAAATTCCACTTAATGTGATCAATGA
Source organism: Lineus longissimus (assembly GCF_910592395.1). NCBI lineage: Eukaryota > Metazoa > Nemertea > Pilidiophora > Heteronemertea > Lineidae > Lineus > Lineus longissimus. The sequence goes on along the minus strand of NC_088309.1, from coordinate 24,487,418 downwards.
CAATCGACGTAGTTACTTACTTATACTTAACTTAACTCCTTTTGATGTATTATTACTCCAATAAAGAGGAAGGGTTTTCCTTGACGGTCGGGATGCTGGTGCATACAAAGCTTAAATGTCTCATGCGAGCAGCGAAGCGATTGAAGAAGAATCTCCGTCTAACATTCATCTAAATGACAGTCACATGATATCGACCAAACCGCCCATTTAGACTAGAATTACGAAGGAAAGGGAAATTAATCAGCCTTAATCATGCCAGGCTTCCAACGGATAATCATTAGTTTAGGGTCTGATTTAGGTGCATTTGAACGTACATGTTCGACGTTGAACAGTGAATCTTTGAGCATCGCTGTTGAAAGGACAAAGTATGGAGATGATCACTATGGACTACACGTTGTACATTGTAGCACTAACCAGAGTGCACTAATCAAGCGCTCAAACAGTATCTGGATTGTCCATCATATCTGCTGCAGGCATAAATTGTTTGAGCCTTTATCTTCTTTTGTCATTCTTCACTTGCCGGACAACCAGCCAATTTACGATTACATCAAGAGCGTAATGAGTTCAGCCTATTCCTCAATACCTGTTCAGATAGAATTTAGTACCACTTGACGGACAGTTTGAGATAAAATGAGAGACTAGCAAAGGATTGGTTGCATATTACGACTCTGAAGGGGTGACTGCTATTGGGTGACTGGTATAGGGCAAACTGCCAAATCTTGCAAAAGAAATTATAAACTTTTTACTCTTTGATGGCCAGTGTTTATGATCATGTTCTGCAGGTTGCTGTAAATGATTGATTGGGACGTGCCTGTGACTTAATGGTGTAGTGGGAATCTGTATTGGCAAAGAAAATATCCTTCGATCTGGAAAATGCATCGAAGCGACTGCAACACGAGGATACAATAAGTTATCTTATGTGCAGATTTTCTATTCAGCTGTGCCTCGATCTTGTACACAGCGTTCTTCCGCTACCTTAACATTGTAACCTCCATGTATTTTGTTAAATTTTATTTTCTCTTGGGTAAAGGGCATGTCTTTGCAACAAGATCACATATAAGCTGATTACCACAGATCGGATTCTGAAATAAACACGGTTGACAGTGTGCCTACATTTGGGAATCGATGAAACATTTAAGGTTTCTCAACAGGATTATGGAAACTTTCTCTCCCCAAAGACACATCCAATGATTTTAAAGTGAAAAATTTAGAATTATTGCCAACCGAAATTTAGATTTGAGTAATCTGGTTTTGTATTCAATGACTTTATGACAGCTCAGTCGGACTCGTTGTCAAATAAGCCAAGTGATAATGCTGCAGTTTTCTTGATTTCAATATAGCAGCTTTGTCAATTGACATACTTCCCCCAAGCCCATTTACATCCCTTCACAATATTATTGACCATTAACAGCTAATTAACTCCTGCACTCAACTCGTTTTGATACTGGCGAACACTGAGTCGCTGTGATGACCTCTACCTACTCCATCACCAGAGATCTTCTTCGAAGAGCGGGCGAATGGCTTCTTGTGGACCATCTCATAAAGACATTGTCCTGCGGGTCAGTCATGATGGCTATATACTGATATTTGGTGTATTGGCCAAGCCCTATATGGGCGACTATCAACAACCTGCATCGAACTGCAATTTCCCTCTTGTCCAGATATCAGCTTGATGCTAAAGCAGGTCATGACGCTGTGACCAATGGTACTTCATCATCCATAGCTGGAGATCTTTTCCGATAAAGAATGGAGGACTAAACTTCCAATGCAGGAACTGTGTTGACTGTTCCTTTTACGGCGCGCGTAAGCTATACACGTGGGGAAATATTTTCCTTATTTGGTCAATCCAATTCATAAACCAAGAAAGATTTTTTTCTTGTCGCACTTCTGATTTCAAAATGGCGCCGATTTTGCGGGGTAGTTACCAATCTCGTCACCAACCATCTCGCACACTCGTCACCGGGTAGCTCCTCGGAGTCGCATATTTGATTGCCGTTGGTTAGTTGTAGGCCCTAATTATTATAAATTATTATAAATTGATTTAAATTCTTGAACTACCCCGATATAAAATGCCAACATAACTAAAAAAATCATTTGTATTTAGCAGCGTTTCACAAGCAAAATCATAATCATAATCCAAACACCGATTGCGAGAGCAAATTGGCAGAGTTCCATGAATGACCGAATTTCTGCGCCCTAGCGGACACTGAATAGACTACGGTCTGTGAAGGGATCCTGCCTAAAGAGGGGCGCACTAAGTCCTTGACTTTTCATATTATCCTATAGGGCTTTAAAAGTGGTATACTGCACATATGAAGGCTATTAGACCTTAAGACTGATATAAGTAAGACGGTGACTGCCATTCACCCCACATTCCCCGCTTACTCTTATATCGTCTTGATGCTAAGGCAAACATTGACGCTGCGACCCCGATCTACTCCAAACATCCCCAAAAAGAGATCGTGTTCGGTGATTAAAGAGCGAGGAGCTTCTCTTTACAAGCTGTCTCGGGGAATTAACAGTTTCCGTGAAGGTCGGTGTTATGGTCGAAGAATCTTGTACATTGAGCTTGACGGCAGACATATACGACCAACAACACAGAAGCAACCTTTCTTTTTGTAAGCGCTAAAGATATCAAGCCATTAAACAACTTGAGAAAAAAGTTATTTCGGAAGCTTTTATCTCGACTTGGAGATCAAAAGCGACCCGACCGCTGAGTAATATCAAAGCATCTATATGTGACTGACGTCTTAATCGTAATGGTGATGATCGACGAAACCCACAAATGTTACCCAAAAGAATCAGTTTGATATTGACCGGAAATGATGTCCATATCATTTTTTTCGAATGGCTTGCAGCGACTGGATCAATGGACTATTTTCTACTTGGTCACTGGCGTCAACAGCGGATAACGGCATCGATATTCGTGGTTTTTGTGCATAATTCCATGTCCGAGTTACATGACAGCTTTTGTTCTTCTTGCAGTTTTACAGTATTTTATAAAATGCTACAGCAAAGGCATTCCAATATCAGATGTCATCATTCCGGCAACGAAAAATTTCTGCTCGGATTGATCACATTAAAGTTATGGCAATGGCAATCCCATGTCAGATGCCGTTCCAACAAAGCGAAGATTTTGCTTGAATACTGGATAGATCAAATCTTATAATGCAATGGTTTTTCAATATCAGATGCAACAAAGCAAATCATAGCCACTATACAACCACCACACAATTAGCCTGGCATAATGGCCATCATATATCACTTTTCGCGAGAAATCGGGAGAAGATATCGAACCACCGCTTAACCAGATTATGGGTTGAGAAGTGTCAGGAATTATCTTTGCAACTCTGCAGAAATCGTTGTTTGCAGCAATGTCAGAATCAATTAGGATTCAATGCGAAATCCTTAACAATGTTACCGAGGAGGTGACAGAGGTTGATGTCAGAAGGATAGGAAGGGTTCTATGGAAAGAGGTTAACAAAAATTAATTGTGAACAGATTCCTGCAATTGAATATGCCCACCAACAACATGTCAACATTTATTGCCATCACCCATCTTTCATCTTTTCTATCTCTAATGTCAAAGTGGAGCTAATGAAAAAAAAGTATGACTGATAGAATCACCCTGTGTGAGGGTCTGCGTATGATAGGTGCAGCACGCAAATGACACAACAAGCTCTAATCATTGACAAGCGCACGGACATGACAGTACAGAGCTCGTCGAATGGACGATGATTTCGAGAAGTAATCAGGTCCAAATAAATTTTGGCTTCAAAACCAGTGTGGAATTGAGTATTCATCTCTCCCACCGCCAAACTGATCCTACCCGTTAATGGCCAGGCGATTTCTGTTAAGCAATGCAAGGCAGCAAAATAGTACTTGGACGGTGATGAGCTCATAAATTCAAACGAAAAGCGATAACTCATTTAAACTCTGCCATTCTACATGTAGCTGCGGTATATGATATGCGAAAACGCTTCGTCATGTTTGTCTAGACTTGTTACTTGTTGTCTTGCATAATTTGTTGAGATGATTGATGATGCAATCTGTCCTATAAAACGGATATTTAAAAACCAGTATCAAAATGAGATAGCTTGTTATGTATATTGAATTCATGACATGTTCCACTGATTATCTGTCAAGAAAATAAATTGCACAGTCTCTGATAGGTAAATGTACATGTACATGTGTGACATAATTATTACAGATAAGCAATTTCGTCCGAAACAGATATTCGTCGGGTAATTCGCGTGCTTTTTCATAGTCGATACAAATCTTTAATGAATATTAGACGTACACGCACATTTGCACATAGAACACGAATGAAAATGTATAAGGTCTGTAACCGTTGGCATGACTGGAGAACGCCTGTGGCTCAACCGAATCAGAGAAAAAAACAATGGCTGACTTAAACGGCTTTTAAAATCACCAACTGTAATAACTAACTTAGATGCTTATTAGTCTTCAGAAGCCATTTAAGTTAGACGTAATGGGCAATGGAATTGATTCAGAGGGAACAATCGATTTAACTGCGCAAGGACGAAGACGTTCCCTTTTAAAAGATGATAATCCAACGTAAGTGCTGCTGAATAAGACATTTTATCTTAAGGAGAGTTTAAATCGAGAGATCTCAGACGTAGAAATCATCATCCCAGATAGATTTTACTTGTTTAAGTGATTCAAATTCTTCTCCGGTGATCGATTTTTAAAGACCCATTGCGGCACGTTTTATCGGAGGTTGAATTATCGTTTGGCTGGTTTTATTGATTTACAATCTGCTGTTAAAATAGTTTTCGTTTGCGTTATCAGATTTATTTGGTGTCATCTTATCTAAGAAAGCTCTGTCTGCAGCAAACTGGAAGATGCTGTGTCTTTCGAATGAAACGTAAGACCGAGGTTCCTCATCTGGTCCTTACCAGGATCAGCCTCTGACCAACAAACCCAGTTGATGCCTAACCGAAGTGGCAGGTAAAAACGCTCTAAAACCTCCAAGTGCAGAGCGAACGCTGAAGAAGACGATCCATTAATGGTTTAAAAAGGTCCCATTCTTCCTCTCAGAGGTTTTGGCTACACCCATTTGCCGCCATCAGAGTGCCGCCTCCGATATCATATATGAAGTAGCTACCTCTGTATGACGTACTTAACTTTCCGGCGGTTAAGTAACTTTACATTGACTTCTATTACCATTTCCAATATGTGGCATTCACTTTATCAAGGTTTGAGTGTGTTGCATCAGTGCCAAGGGTATGTCATTGAAAGTAAATAGCCCGAAAGGCGGAACATTTTAATGTTCCGCCTTTCGGGCAATTAAGAGATAATGGAGTGAAATTAACAGATGCTTCGATACTATAGGAGGTTTTTTATTAATTGATAAAAACCTCTAAGACTTAGTATTCAAGAAAAGATACTTATTGTGGTATTGTTTGATTCAATTTTCAAGGTTAAGGTGGAAAAAAACACCATATTCACGAATTCTTAACCAAGAGTTGCCTTCATAACCTTTGCAGTCTCGAACTTCACACAACGGCATTACAACACTGATGTAATTCGTTTCGGCTCGCAAAGCACCCAATAGATAATCCGCCTCTCCAGCCCTGCTGACACACAAAGTTCAATCGACACAGCCTTCTCATGCAACAAGAATCCCCCTGATGATAATCTTTGAGACTACTGAATCCATCAGTTGGTATTGGAATTCTCAACCCAAAGGTATAACAACACTTACACAATCTGTTTCACGTAGCTTCGGAAAAAGCTCACTGTGTTACTCCCATCAGATAATGTGACACCTCCGGGTCCCTAAGACACCCATGGCCCAATCGTCGCTGCTATACCTTATTGGCTACTTAACCGTGCTTGATCCGGAACAAGGATCCCCCTAGAAAGCAATTACATTTCCTGAAGGTTAACTACCTGCGTTACCATTACCCTCCTGGAAATGCCTTGACAGGGATGCGGAATTCGCGCTGTACGTCAATCATTGACTCAAAGGCCATCACCAAATGACTACTTTGAGATGTTTGTCAATTTTGTTATGCAACTCGACTATTTTAAACTACATGTACATACACTCTCTGTATTACATTTTTCCCTCTGTGTTGCTACCGTAAGTTGGTTGCACTGTCCTCTGTACATCTGAACTTATGAACTTATACACGTGTAGTTTACAATACTCTGATATTCTGGGAGCTACATGATTCTATTTCGGAACGTTCAACAGAGAAATAAAGGTAACTTTTCAGCATTGAACATTAATAGAATGCTCGAAATAGACAAGAGAGTTGATGCTAAATTGCCTGATCAAACAATGGAAAACCCCATTGTGTAACGTCAGTCTGATTGATCAGCATCAGAAGACGAGGTCTCGAATGATCATCGATATGTACGCGTATTATTTATAAGATCCGAATGTTTTTGCTTCTTCTGTCGAATCCTTTATACTGGTGAGAAACTCCCTGGGAACTGAACAGATTTTCAAAAAGGTGGAAGTTTCGGGATTTTTCGAAAGTGCGTTTTAGAACTTACGTTGGGTTTAATACAAAGGCTGATCTAGACCTATAATATTCATTTTGATGAAAAGGAGTTACAGCCCAAGCTAAGGATCTGCGAGTCCATCCGTTACATGAACTGTGTCAAAAACGGCAATCTTTACGAGATTTGACCTCCTTTCAATTTTATTTTCAAAATATGGCTACATGATTCAACGATGGATATATAATCAAACCGAACCATGTCTCCAGGATTATGTCAGTTCTAAGATTAGATCAGCTTTCAATTTAATTTCATTTCTTGGCTTTTGAACGATGGATTTGAGCGGTCGGACTTTTAATGTGCTGAAAATGTCTTTAAAAGGCGTGCACGTATCCTGCTTTGGAATGTCATTTAAAACTTATTCATATTACTCTTGTCATTATGCAACTTTACTGTTCAAAGTGCGTTTGTGTGTTCAGGGGAGATGACATAACTGGGGTCTGCTGCACTTTGAAAAGCTCGGTCATCAATTTTAACCAGCTGGTTATTTTAATGATCGGCTGTCGAAATATCTCGGAGCGATACTGGTAAGCTGTCCTTCAGCCTTTGAGAACATTTGATCAGATAAGGAAACACTGAGCTCGCAGACAATCGCTAGTACAATTACAGGAGAATGATAGGGATCGAGGAATCACCTAGGGCGCTCAATCTGTCAACCTCTGGCTACGTACAATGCCAAGGTTACGCTGTTTTTGCGCATCCACTTAGGACATCACAAGTGGTGGGGTTCACAATCGAAGGGCCAGTGCAACTGCTTATTTCAGTCTTGGGTCTAGCTGGTAACGCATTTGCCTTTGTGATTCTAGGAAGCGAGATGCGACCTTCTTCTATACGTTTTCTCTTTAAGACAATCGCAGTTGTGGACTCATTCGTGCTGATATTGTTCTCACTGTACCACTCAATCATTTCATTTTATACGTACCTTGGTGTCCGTTTGTTAGAACCCTACGTTGAGTCATTTCAGTACTGGTTCAGATACATCAACTCGTTCATATGGGGTGCAAGCGGAGTGGGGTTTCACCTCATAGTAGTCATCACTATTGAAAGATACATTGCAATATGCCATCCCTTTCGAGCGCCAATAATTTGTACCAAACGCAATGCCCGGCTTGCAGTGCTGTTCATTCTTTGTGTAAATTTCGCCTTAAATTTCCCCAAATGGTTCGCTTTTAGCTACGAATTAAAATGGGACCCGTGCACAGGTAGAAGAAGACCACATTTGACGTATTCTAACCTTGCAAAGTATAATAGCTACTATATGTTTCTACACGTCCTCGGTTCATACTACGTCTTCAATCTGGCATTACCGCTACTAATTCTCATCATTTTTAACACGCTTTTAATTCTGGCGATGAGGAAGTCAACCATCTTCACATCAGGTGGTGGAAAAAAGGAAAAGGACGCCAAAGGGATTACAGTCCGAGTAATTCTCATCGTGTTTATGTTTCTGATATTTCAGCTTCCGGCGTTGACCCTTGACGTCATCACCGTCGTTGACCAATTCATTCCCGGAGTACAGGTAAACATCAACAGAATCATCACCAATGACATATCAAAAGCTATTAACTCAATAACAAGCCTGAACTCCTTTGTCAACTTCTACATTTACTTCATCACTGGGAGGCGATTTCGGCAAAGATTCATTGCAATGATCGCGCCACGATGGTGTGAACAAAAGGAAGGCATCACCAGAATTTCAATGCAGGCATCTTCGAGTAAAGGCTCATAGTTAACAATAACTCTATACGACCTTTCTGAAGCAAATATATTCGTGTACTGAGCATACCGAGAAAAACTTTCAAAATGGCAAATGACACAGTACTCTATTACCAACATATACACTGTGACTATTACAACTACACCATCCAGATGAATACAATGAAATCTGCAGAAAACCTGCTGATGTTTATTTTTGCCGTACCTTTCACCTTGACTCTCGCCGTCTTTGGTATAATAGGTAATTCTTATTGTTTTGTCATAATTTCGAAGTTGACAAGAAGATGTTCGACTTTATTTTTGTTCAGGGTCATTTTCCTTGCAGATGCATTGTCACTTCTAGTGTTTTTATCGCGATTTACTTTAACGGAGATATACAAAGTTTCTGCAGTGCTTCAAAGTTATATGCAATTCTATCGCGTGTATTACAGATACATCGATGCCCTGAATTGGTTCATGACGACACTCACAATGTACCTTGTCGTTATCTTGGCAGTGGAAAGATATTACATCGAATGCACAAAGCAAGGGGAGTTCTCAATCCGGAGGAGCTACCTAGCTCTACTGCTACTGGTTCTTTGTAACGTGCTTTATCATAGCCCTCTAATCCTCATGGAAGACACTGCATTCATTCTCGATCCCTGCGGGGACAGGTTCATACCCCCAACAGAAGCAAGAGGATTCGACGAAGTATGGGTCTACAGAGTGTATTACGGAAAGTTCTCTGCATATCTAGTTTATTACATCATTCCTACAGTGGGGCTTTGGTTTCCTCTGGATGCGATTAGACGCAGTGGAAGTGATTCGTCGGAGAAATCACCGAGTGCTGCCGTTACACTGATTATCATGATCATGGCGCTGCTGACAATCGCATCACGGTTGCCAGCCCTGTTTTACCATGTTTTCGATGATCTACGATACATCGAAGAATGGTATGCACATCTACAAGTGCGACGAGGGGTTGTTGTCGTCATTTTAAAAACTACAACATGTTTTTCTATGCTCAGCTCGCTAAAATGTTTTGTATTAATATTTGATCGCCGATTTCGTAGGATTAATGCATGTGATGCTCGAATGGAATAAATTGAGAAAGATGCGCTTTAAATTTTCACCAATTGGCAAAAATTCGGTGAATTCCGAAGTGCCGAGTAAAGTCAACGTAACGAGAATAGATGGGAATTTTTTGGTGCCAAAAACAAATAGAAATTCGAAGAGCTTTCACATAGCTATATTACATAGAGTGTAGCTAAGCACTCAGAAGCTGATCTCTCTCGTACGAACTTATATATACATGTACCTTACAACTTCCATCACAAATTAATCAGAAGAAGAAATACATTTCAATTTGCTTTCAGTAGTGATATTTTCGAGGCCAAAATGGTCTGGAAATAGAGTCAGACTCCAAGCAACGATTCGTCTTAACACAACGCTATCATGAGTTGTAGAGACCCTCGCTGTATGGAGATGCCAAAGCAACTACAAAATACTTTATGACATTTTCATTACTATCTTGTCTCCAGACACATGTAGCTTGTGAGTAGCTTTATGTCTTGACCGGAAGGTATCAAAAGAGTTAGTATTTTGAGATAAACAGACATGGACAACGCACACTTCGTCTGTCACTGGCATTCCTTTGGATCATGCCATCATCTCTCCGATGACACGTTACAAGTTCTTACAACAGAAGCCGTCGTTCATCCTATATGACTGATAATTGAACGGAAAAACACCACTTCGTTGTTTGACTAAGTAATGAAAATACTTTTAACATATATTTCTGGCACTTTCGAAACTAATCTGCTCCTAATTTGATACATACAAGAGACTTGTAGACCCTCCTGAAACAGCCGCCAGCGGTGTAAGTAAGTGTAGATGTACAGTGTAGATATACATGTACGCGTAGTGTGTAAAGTGTGCTCGTGTTTCGAAGTCGTGTGGAATGTTCGGCGTTGAAGTGAGAAGGTCGAGAACGCTGACTTGGTGACATCGCATGAAATACATGAAAAAGATTTCAACTGCCAAAGCGATTAAAAACTGCCAAATATGACAAGAAAAAAGGCTAACGCCGCGAAGTGCAACGCTGTACGTTCTTCTGTTCTTCCAAGGAGCTCAGCGTCAATTGTGTTGGAAGCCAAATGCGGTATCAAAAGAAATTGAAAAAAGAAAAGGGCAATCGGAATATCTGCTTCTTTTCTTCCAAGGAGCCGCCATTGTGGTTATACAATGTAGACTGCCAAATGTGGTCGGGAACAAACTCCAAAATAAGTGGTTGCGGAGTGATGGCTTCACCAAACATGCCAAAGATTGACCAAAATTGTGGTCAGGCGAAACAGCTAATGCGGTGAAAAACAAGTAGCCCCCCAAAAAGTGCAAGTGAATGCGAGATGTTTCTGCATTGCTCACTGTTCTTCCCAAGACGGACCCGTTTTCCAACACCCCCCATGAACACAATCGATCATAATCGCCTGGAAGAGTGAAGCGTAGTAATCGACGAGCCATGAAACCCCGGGGACACCACAATCATGATGATTCTCCGCAAACAGTCACAGTTTCGGAGTAATTTTCACCTGTCATGGCTGTCAGGTGCGGGATAGGTTGTTTGGTTATTTACTTACTTGACAACGCCGGCGGTGCAAGCTGAATGTAGTCGTAAGGGGAAAATAATTATAGTTATTCCCCATCTGACGAGACAGCGGGAGAAGTATGGTTGACTCTGATTTTCTGTTCAGCCAACTTTGATGCTCTCCTGACTCACTTGATCAGGCTAACGAGTTTTTGCGTCATTTTGCTGAATGACTACTTGTAGCTTCCACCTGTGGTCAGCCCGATATGCCAGACAGTCAGACGGTTAAAGGCAATCACGACGGACATACGTTGGGGGAGATTTAGCTTAATACCCTTGAATTACCTCCAGTTAATCTTCATCTTCTCATTGTTGTGTTTTGATTGTTTCATTAATGATGAGGAAGGGAGTAGAGGGAAGCTTTCAGTAGTTACAAACCGATTATGGACTTGAAGCGGGAAAATTGTGTTCTGGGTGATGTCGAGACCTGCGGGTTCTCTTCGATGAAATTCTTCGTAGAAACCAAAGACAGTAGAAAAGAATGGAATGGAATGGAATCATGCTGTTTAAACGAAGAAATAAGGTGATGTACACGAACAGCTTCGTTGCGACAAAACAAAACGTATGATGAGGGAAATGGTGTGACCAGAATTCATGCAGATTCCTTGTGTCAAATATAGCATTCAAGGGGAAACCAATCACATACCAAGGGGAAAGAGAATAATTTCTCTGATGCATTGTATTTGGTCATTGACCTGTTGAGTACCGCAGCGTTTCTAATGAAGTCAACACAATGACAGCTGATCAAATAACTCGGGATAGTAACCCCACAGCTAAAGTAATGCAGAATCCTGTGCAAGTGATAAAGAGGTAAACAGATGGACAACCGGAGTGTGCCCAGCTGCGGTACATGATTGCTTTCGTGTATCACGCTTTGGTCGCTTTGTCCTGTTGGTGAGGACACTTTAGTTTGTGGCTGTAGGGTTGATCAGAGGATGCTTCCTTGAGGAAATCAGCTTTATCACCTTTCTAACAAGGAAGCTTGGCAGCCATCTTGAATTTCGTTCACATTTATAAACTGGCAACTGATTCCCACCACCTATGTAGTACAAAGTAATGGCCAAATCCGACATGGTCAGTGATTTGGCGTTCTACAAGTATAATGCTCGCCCAACTGAAGCAATGCTCACTAAATCATCAATGTAAGCGATGGGATTGCATCAGCAAGAATACGCAGGAACAGTGTCATTGGGGCCCATTTTAGAATTAGATCCAGTCAAACGATTTTACTTGAGTTCCTGAAGGAACACTCGGGGCGAGGATGAACAAATGCAGGCACTCGAGAACAACGCCCGCAAGCCTCGATGACACTTTATGACAAGTAATGGAAATGGTGTTGTCAATATTGGAAACTATGATGAGAACAGACCAATCGAAAATACATGTATGAATGAAATGTGAGATTTATCACACGGAAACCAATTCCGAAATTCCATCACATCTCATCAACAACGGACTGCAGATAAATATGATACGATGGGCCATTCAGCGACAGATGGATGAACCGAGACAAGAAAGTATGGACCAAATTATACAATGTATTTTGGTTGATTCAATCATTCTATATCTGTTTTGATATACCCTCCGCCATGATGAAATTGACAAATAAAACACGGTTTGTGTTCACCAGCAGTATGATATTACAAATCGGTTCCGGTGCGAGGCTATGATCTCGAGACCGATGTTATCCCTGATTACTTATTGGTGTCCCATTCGATGTCAAATATGATTGATCGTCCACAAGTACTCGAATGGAAAGCGATGCTCGAGTCGCATCCGAACAATTATTGACATGACTGTGAACTCGTTTTCATCTAGATCTTTGCACTGATCAGTCAATCAGGCATGCTGCGAGTTGTGCCTGGGCTGGAGACGGTGCTGTCATAGAATTCCAAGATGCTGTTCGTTCTTTCAGCGATTTGACCTGCTACGCAGAATACTGATGACGGATTTTTAAGCCTGGCATCAGACTTGCCGGCGAGGCTATCGGTGGTAATTCGATATCACTGTTGCCTAACAAGCCATGGCAATATCTCCGCGTGCTCCAATAAACTCCCCCGCAGTTTCTCATTGCTTGTTCCGTCAATTTGCCAGCCCTTCGAAACTGCATGCTTCGATTCAGTCGGATCGGTAATATCACCAAAATGCCACACAATTGCGTAGCGGTGAGATTGATCGGAAAATCCCACCAAGGAATTTGCCGTTAGACACCGCTTTTATAAAGGATTGATAAACTAGATCAGTTCGACTATCTAAAATGAAATAAAAGCATCATGAGCCTCGAAAACGTCCAAAATGTAACTACTGTACTTCCATACAGGTGAGTGAGATCACCCTTCAAATTGCAAAATCCTGTGATTTACCGTCGAACTGGGAAAATTATCAGAACTTCTTCTTCGGAAAACAGTGACATTTATTTCAATTATGACAATACACCGGATAATACTAATAGGAAACGGAACGAAAAGCCTCATTAAAATCTGTTTAAGTGTTCCCAATGATATCATCAATTTTGCACCGCCGCGCCGATGACACAAGCCCTACTCCATCAATCTATTTTGTAACATTTTTATGTTTTCAATTAATCCCTCCTGTAGAATTGGATATTGTAAGGATGTTACACATGTATACTTACCTCTCAATTTTGTGTCTCTCAGCAGTCTACAGTTTCTTTAATCAAGTCTCATAGGAGACATAAATGTTCATAAAATGACAAGTCAACATACTGTGTAAGCTACCGGCAACAAGTTTTCAAACAACCGCGCCAAAGTTTTTTTTGGCGTGTTTTTTTGTGGGTTTCTTTTAGACTGACGGGTAAGACAGGTAAATCGCATAGAGCGATGGCCGTTACTTTTTCAGGGCACCTGCGGGATCACTGCGGATGAGAGATGTTTGTCTGCATGCAATAGTTATCGCATGTTTCTGCAATGAAAATATTTCTTCTGCGAGACGCTTTACACCGATACATTACATTGGCACGCTTTACCAATTCGCCACGTTACTCTGTTTTTCAGTCAAGAGGTGGGTACGTACGTGTAGTTACACGTAGCTTCACTTCAATCAAATTCTCAAAATAGAACCCTAAAGTGACTGTGTGACTACATGATGGCGATCCATTTCATTAATGGCTATTTCTTTAGGCTGTACATGTATCTTTATGGGGCAAGTTTCGTGGGAGCATCATCAGTGATTGGATGTTACGTTTGAATTAGTGAGACGAGGGTCTCTGAGACGCGGAAGATCCTCTAATCAACTCAGCACCCAGGAGTGTAATCAGGAGATGATGACACCATGTGGGTAATGTCCGTCCCGTTAAAACGAGTGATTTAGCATAACGTGTCCGCTAAAGGGAATAAACCTATTTGTCATGTTGTAGGGTCTTCGGATATTGATATACACAAAACGCTTGTGGTCAGAAAGAACTCCCGATGTAATGTTTTTGAGTGTTTTCGTTTCGGAGGGCCCCCCCCCCCCCTCTGTATTTGGAAACGCTAAAAGTCAGATTGACACGACGTTTTTCTATGCTTTCTATTGAAAAGTCGTGGTCTCTCTAACCGCCCTGCCCATTCGACCTTCCAATTCTCTATATGGCCTCGTTTCGTGACTATAGAAGGTTCATATTTTGCTTCTCCGACGCCAAGAGTGGTTTGATCTTGCACCAAGGTATTACCTTTTTCTACATTGTTTCCTACCTTAAACTGGTCACTGGTACATTGTTTCCTACCTTAAACTGGTCACTGATACATTGTTTCCTACCTTAAACTGGTCACTGATACATTGTTTCCTACCTTAAGCTGGTCACTGATACATTGTTTCCTACCTTAAACTGGTCACTGATACATTGTTTCCCACCTTAAACTGGTCACTGATACATTGTTTCCCATACCTTTTATCTGTCAATGATACATTATTTCCTACCTTGAACAGGCCACTGATACAGTGTTTCCTACCTTTATTAACTGGTCACTGAGATATTCTTACAGTGGGCATTGAAACCTAGATCAAAGAGCATTTCAATTCCTCTCTTGAATCACCAATTACTTTGTGTCATTACATGGCTGGTTAGATGCCTTGGGGACAGGAACCTGTTTCCAATTGTGTCAATAGTCTGCTTTCTCAAGCATCCAACATAGTCACCTGTGAATACATTGCAAGAATTGGATATTCGTTTCGATAACTTTTCGATAGTAATCCAATGGTCAGTTGAGAACTCAGAGGCTCAGAGACTCAGATGCTCAGAGACTGGTATAGTAATACATAGTCATTTTAATAAACATGGAATCATTTTCTGAACAGTGAAAGTGGCATTTCTGGTAGAGGTTATCGTAAAAATGCGGGTGATACAAAAAAATAATAATTTGGTATTAAGCCAATGGTCAACACTTTCGACGTAGACTGATTTCGTATGTTTGACGAACACATAATATCCAAGTTATTCCGTCAACGAGCCTTAGCATTTCCTGAAAACAATCGAAAGTGTCACTTCTGATTTCTTCTGAGTGGTGCAGTGCGATGAAGGACCTCTCCGATGCCCTTAATAATGTCCTTTCATGCCAAGTGCCAATTCCATTAGGTCAATTTCTCGTTGTTGATGGACTCGGAGAGTTTTTCCGTTGGCTGTTGATGCGAATGTGATCACTACAATCAGCTCGATGATGTTATCGCGCAAGGGACAGCCTTCCATTGAAACTCTCTGTCAGCGGATATCGAGACTTTTCCATTCATGTCTAGCCGTCAGTGTCCTGCTCATGATGATGAAAGATAATTGCTCAATGTCAGGAATCACGTAGTATCGGATCTGACAGTTCTTGGATGTGTTTACGGCTCGTTGTTCAATGACCCGACAACATGAGCATGTCACAAAAAGCTGACAAAACGTGACGTTTACTGAGCGAAGACCGTATTATTGTTCTTTCGGTAACCTAAGTTTTAGTTGCCCAAGGTAAGAGAGGCCATTGTAGTCTTGACTTTGAAAATTTTCAGAATTTTGAACAGACTCTGAAAGATGAAAAATGTTGAAGTCCAAATCAATTTATCGAAATACAAACAAAAACGACAATAATCTCAGTTCTATGCCCGATTACGAGTTGTACGTCGGATGAAAAATGTCGAGTCTGACTGACGTTTATACTCCAGGCGAATCTATATTCTATATGCGCCACTTAATTTTTATCTTCGAACATAATGCACTTATTAACGAACCAAGTGTCAATACTGATATATCAACATTATCCAAATTAGCTGTATTTTGAAACCTAATTGACATGCCTATAGGACTACAGAGGAAAAAATGTTGAGAGTGTTTTCTGCTATTCTCTTTAGAACGTACAATACATGTATTTATGTATTAAAATATCGTTAGGCTGCATAAAAGACCGATCCCACCTTTCTTTTTTGACGAAGAGAGTTTTCAGGTTAGATTTTTGACATTTAAAAGGTTCTAGAAAACCAGGAATCCGAAGGAACCCGAAAGAATTGACTCCAATTCGGATAATATGACAATGTGACGCATTTGCCTTCGGAGCTAACAATAGTACAATTTACATGCACTTGTTAGTCGCAATCTCAGACTGGGTATTCATCTTGGTTTTCTTTGAAAAAACCCACCTGTTCCAATAAAGACAATTTACAATAAAGACAATTTGGCTCGTTTACATGGCGTGCGGGTCACAGCGGCGGACGATTGTCTTCGATGCGGATCTGATCCCGCCCATCGCAGTCATATCCGTGTTCTCGAACCAAAGCCTGTGATAACTAGTTCATTATCTGTGTAATTGTTGTCTGGAGGTTTATTCAATGAAACTTAGCTTTGGTGCAAAGAGAGAAACACCGTAGCTATTTCCAAGGAAGCCCTCGAAAATCTGCAAAAAGGGGAAATGATACACTCCCACGCAGTGGTTACAAAATAATTCTTTAGCGGACGTGAGAAGTCTTGCGTTTGAAACACGACACAGCTTCAGGAGGGTTTTCACAATAAGGATATCTATCGATTCATTATGAAATTAAGGGCTAGTTTCATCCGGGGGAGAAGACTCTCTCATAAATATCGTCAATGGCCTCCGACGCTTCTTGATGTTGGAGTGTGACATTGCCAAGAAACCCTGACAACCTGTCACAAGTTTGATGATGCGCTGATGTGAGCCACAATGGTCCTTCATTCACTCACATTATTGCATTAACCCCCAGGGCCTGTTTGTCGGCCCAAAACAAGAAAACCTTATTTCACTCTTGAATGAAATTGGCTTTTTGGTTATTACGAAGAGGCCTGAAAGCAATGATGATTCTTAACGTTGGGTGTCATTTTCGTTGCACTGATGTACATCATTCGTGACGGGCAGCTGGTACTTTCAATGTGTTGTTGCTGTTGCTAGATGTATATCACGGTAGACAAGCGAGTCGCAAGCATATTATTGGTTACAGGTAGGAAGATTTGTCCAATGGTCATACTTTTCAACGTCACTTAGGGTGGACAATGCCACCGGTGTAAACCGATACACGAAAAACGTGCCCGAGAGCTAGACGTACCCTGCATAACGAAAGAATAAGAGCAATGGACTTTTCTTCCTGCATGTATGGAATTGTACGCTAGTGTATGCATGAACACAATACCACAGTCATTGCCACTGCGCTACGCATGTCGACGAACATCCAATCACATTCATGTCAATCAAAAGTACGCTATCAGACAATTAGGATTCCCCTACTAATAATTTAAGCATCGATCAACTATCAAATTAAATAACATTCTGCATCGTGACAGCGGAGGTACACCAAATCGTTTGGCGATGCGACGTATACGTTGTTAATACATAGATGACACACAAAACAATTATACAAGTGTGTACTTTCGATTTTGAATATTAACATCTTGATTTCTGCTAAATAGCTGAGATCATGAAACTAACGTAGCTTCATGCTTTTCGTGGTACCTTTTCAAGAGATCCTATATTTACTAACACTGAAATGTTTTCGGTTTTGCCCGACCCGACGGCTGGGTTATCGTCAACAGGTCATAGAAAGGTGGCGTGAAACAATAAAAGAATGTATCTGAAATGATCTTCAGATGCATGAGATTCGTCAGCATTTCCGTGATTTTAGCTTTTAGGCTCCTGTTCACAAAAGAGCTCAATATCGAGAAACATGTTGTTATTGTTGTATCCATTATCGCACTACTATGACCAGAGACGCAGAAAATGTCAAACCGATAAAGGCACACTCAAAAGAGAGCGATAACCTTTGGCGACTTGATATATAGCCTGGTAGCTTGGTAGAGAAACTCAAAAACGTCACACCTGCTTCCTTCGCCGGAATCATGGGGGAATTTTCCGACGAAACATCGATGCGGAAAGGGGACGCGACAAAGACGGAGGGAGTTCCTAGTTCTATTTGAAGACTCCAGCTAGATTCAGGGGAATATCATTGTTGGATGCACATAATGATGCACAAGCGCATAAGACATCGTTTATCAATATATACCATAAAAGAAAACACTTTGTAAACATAATACATGAAAATAAAGAATGCAAAGTACAAGAACCAATATCAATTTACCATCTTAGAGTTTACCATCAAAGACGAAATATAAAGCCAAAGGAATGCGTCATGAGGAAAAAGATGAGACGACTCTTTAAAGTTGTTTTAAATGACCGTGACAAACATCGAACGCCATATGAACAACGAACCGGGTCTCAGCAAAGGCCATCCTCTAAAAGAGGTTTGTTTGAAATGAGTTTGATTGTCACATGGCCTACCTTGAGACGTTTGATGCTGGTGGCGATCTTTTCTCTTTTCTTCACTGGACGAAGTATCCATGAAACGCACTCGTAGCCAATCAAATTACGGTTTGAAAATAGCGATGCCTTCGTCGTATCGCGGTTATCGAGAGACAGGCGGGGAGACGAGCTACGTTGCATTACTTCTGAGCCTCATCGAATAAATCAATATATTCTGAAGGTGTTTCAAAAAATTATCAGCACAATAGCGGGCGAAGTCAAATTGGAAATTGACGAGAGAGGCCTACCCTTTCGTGACCACAAATGAATAGGCCCGTGAAAATAACCTGAAGAGAATGATGGTTGTAAAGGCCTACTATTTGAAAATGGAACTCTAATTCAATAATTTCTTGTTGTGTAAAACTATCGAAAGGTCATGGCCCTCTAGCTCTCTCTGGTTGTTGTCGTGAAACACTCAGAAATGGAGAACAGGTGAAAAGGTTTCCCCTTTCTACCGTTCTCCAACAAGAGATTGACGGAATACACCTTGACATGACTGCGGGAGAGAGAAACACATCACATTGAGTGGAAAATGATGAAGACTAGCCTTAAATCATTCTTTATACTACATTAACATATATAGTAGTAAGGTTTGATTCAATACAATTTGTATAGGCCTTTTTGCACTCAGTCAATGAGAGGTTGGCATATCGCGCGTTTGAAAAGAACCTTCTTAGAATAAAAAATCAGATGCTGTCCATCCCATTGTCATAAGGTCAACGTGAATAAAAGTGACCAGTTAAGGTAATCACGGCAATTCAGAGCCACTGAATTGCCTATCCAGTTCCAGTGCAGGTGCCATTGAGTATAGACCAAATTGATCTGGCACTCCCCCCGAAGTGTATCAAAACATAGCGCGCATATTTCAGAAACTTTACCAGATGGTCAAGTGTCTCAACAGACGTCAGAGAAATATATTCCCAATCATGTATCCACAGGCCTTGTTTGATTTTTAAGATCATTAGAATGGTATAGTTGAATAACACGCAGTTTCAATCATGTTGCGGATACGCGAGTTACTGGGGATGAAAGAGGATCCAGAGGATACAAAAAAGGGTGAGTGATTATCCACCTTTAATAGTTGAGTTTGACGTAGTAGATTCCGTTACTGGACTCACCGAAGAAAACTAGGCATTCCCTATTGTATGACGATGTATGGTTTTTATAGAAACTCGTGATCATCAATAGCACACACTTGAAAGCGCATGTAAAATGGACTCTGATGGACGCTCATCCTCGTACATAATTGTTACACCACCGTCGTACTCGCTGGCATCATCAATCATAAGCCCATCTCCGGCCCATCAGTAGTCTAGTCTACTCTCATTCTTCGCGATTCGAAATCAAAGATGGCGAACCCAGCAGCCATCTTGAAATTATCGAGCTTACAATATACATGTATACGGATTTCGGGGCCTGGAAATCGCGGGTATAAGTTGGGAAATTTCCCCGACATGCGCACAAAATGTAATTTGTGTATTCCAATGCGATTGGCCTTTCTGGTGCGAAATCAAAAGGCGCTTTGTAATTTTAGATACAACTAATAAAGATGGCGCAGATGATGTGGGACAGGAAACAGAAACAGAAGGAAATAACGATGGCGACGACGATTCGAAGTCAGGGGAGAATGGTGATGCCGACCCGCCACAAACCACAACTGAAAATATCAAAGCACTCGCGAATGGCCAGCCTTCCTTTATCAACCCTCCATCACAAGGAACCAACGAAAACGAAGTCTTGGTACTTAGATACAAAAGTGACTTCTACCGCCCAAGTGCCAAGATACCGGGCGGACTTCTCATAACGGCGGCCACAATAAATATGTTGTGCCTTTCTTTTTCTGTCCACGTCGGGAAATATGCCATAGAGTTTTACGTAGCCTTCCTTGTGTATGCCAGTGGAGGCCTTCTGGGTTGTTTGGTCGGATTCCCGCAGAAAAATGTCAGGCGACAAAATGGATTCGGCATCACGTGTGCTATTATGTCATCCCTGGTAGCTGGTATGGCCGTTGCTCAGGTAAGTTTCTCTGATACGATTCCACTAGGTCGCTTTCCAGTGTGGTCGCTGCCACGGGAAAACAACATTCGTCGGTCCCAGGGGGTATTTTGGTCGCTATTCACTGCCAACAGGACAAAAGCAATACATGCAACTGAAAGACCAAATAACAGCTTGGGTCGAGTGAAGTGTTCCCGTCGCAGTGACCGCCGCGGAAAACGCTGAGTGGAACAGGGCCTTTAAAGGTCATTCCCAGATTTATCTGAAATGTCTAAGGGTTCGTTTGCAACATTTTGGCCTCGGAAATTGATGATAAGAAACTTGTTTTTCGATACAAACATATCGGCCCATTTACAAGTGTCGATTGGTCGATTCTTATTAAGTCACTCACTTTTCTTCTCTTCAGATAGTGCCCCGGTTATGTAACATAAATTTTGGACACACAAAAGATGGGGTGAGTGAAATACAAAATGACAGTACAGTACGATTTATTGTTACGGCCAAGTCCTTTCCAAGTCAGTTGATGCCGCTGCTAAATTTTCGACGGAGCTCTTCAAATAAACTGACAATAGTTTTGCTGCCAGGTGCAATCTGACTTACCTTTGGAATCTAGCTCAAAGACGGGCTACTACCATGCCTATAGGAAAATGTGGGCTAACATATCAGCAGGACCTTAAACATTTGATAACTAAAGTGCAAAATTGATAGTTTAACACGATTCTTCCTATTGCCACCGTTCTTTTTTTCAGCTGGTTTACATTCTCAACATCCTCCTCGTCCTCGTGGCTGCCATGTGCTTTCTAGCCACCATCGCACTAATACGACAAGTGGGGCGGGTCATATTCACGTGCTGGCGGGCCCGATCTCATCTCTCCGGCATAGACAATGAACCACGGCGACACATAAGCCCCGTCTCGAAAATCCCCGGGATCATCTTGATCGTCGCAGCGATAACCAATCTCATGGTCACCCCTGTCCCTTTGAGCCCTGGCATCGGCGAGCTTGAATTCGGCGTTGCTTTCGTCGTCTCCCTGACCGTTGGAATCCTTGGGTGTATTGCGGGGTTCAACCAGACGCGCTGGTGTGTCGCCACAACGAAGATTGCTTCGAAAGGTATTGCCATTGCTATGCTGGTGATGTGCCCACTTGCTGTTGGCATGACTATAGCACAGGTAAGACAAATGATAGTCTTCATGAGGTTTGCGCATCTGAGAAATGAAGAGCCTAGCGGAGACGAACCAGAACCAAAAATTTACGCGCCTAGACTTGCCTTCTGGTTGTGACTTTGTCTTCATAAGTTTCGTCGGTCCCCAAATGGCAACAATCTTCGATATTGCAATTATTCATTTCTTTTTCAGATTGTCTTGCGAGGATTAGCCATTGCTAAACATCAGAACAAATGGGTAAGCACATGTAAAGCCTCGTACGGTTGTGACAGAGAGACCAAGTCCTGGAAATGTGTTGTACATTTGAAGCCTTTTGTTTCTATATCCGTCATCGAGGGAAGGCAAGACTGATTCTCCCGAGGACCAAACTTTTGTTCACACAAAGGCCTGGTTGTCTAAAACAAATTATTAGCTTTGTAGGAACTTTAACTTAAAGTTATCTCAGCAAACTCATACCGAGTACATGCAATAAGCTAAAGTTAAAGTTAAAGTTGATACCGCAGACCCACCACATCTGCAGCTAGTTCAGAGCCCTGGTTGACCTCAGCATAGCATTCTGCATCTGTCTATTTTTTCTTCATTCCAGGCCGTATTCTACACCAGCATATTCCTCGAGTTTATTGCAACAGCTTGCTTCTGTTGCTGTATCATGCTGATGGTCTTTGCCAGCGAACTGATGGTCTGTCTCCCACCAAAGGAATTCATGGAGCCCATGTCCCAGCATCACACTGTTGATATCGACAACACAGGGCAGATAAACCAGGGGTGCAGTCAGGCACCTGAAGATCGTGAAGAGAAGACTTCAGATGCTCATTCTCCAACTCTCGACACGACAAACACAGAGACTGAAGAGAAACCCGACGTCCCCCTAATAGATAAATGGTGGGCGTTTTGGAGACCCAATCTTCCAGATCCTAAGTCTCAAGACGCCTCACAATCTGAAGCAGACACAAAAAATGCCCAGTTGATTGAGATGGGTACATCAAAATCGACAGATACCCCACAAAACGACTCTGTTCAAACTACAAACCTTATTGATGTCACACACATTTTGAAGGACATGGAGTAGGCTCTCCAAAGTCGAGTATGTACTCCATTAAATACAGTTCAGTGCATTTGAACTTGAGTGCGAAACCTTTCGAAAGGACCCTTTTTTGAACCAGTTTCAACCATCTGTGACGTTACTCAAGATTTCTTACTTCGAAAACGAAGACGGTTTAGAATTGAAGTGTATCGACTAAACAAATGCAAGACAATGCTGCCTCCATAAACGAGTTTACAGCACTGGTAGCCTGTTACCAGTAGAAATACAACATGTACAGCCGAACTTATCTGGTGTATGATTTTAAAAGTATTATTTTATTCACTCTGGAGTACATTTTTAAAAGACATATACAAACATAGTTTATACACTTTTGCATAGCTTGACAGCTTGATGAGTGTTGAAGTGACTATGATCAGATGGAATACCCCATGCCCCTGTGAAGGGCCACGCCAGGGGAGGGTTGTTGCAGTATTATCTAAGTATCCTAAACTACATTCTAAGCTACTTTAAAACTGCATCAGAACCCCCAAACTACCTGGTTATTGGGATTGATCTTCGATTGAACCACGCTGTGTCTGCTCAATTAAAGGGGCATGTCCCTACACTGTGTACTTATCATGATTATGGTCTAGGAACTTTGTTTAATCAAGAAGTTGAAATTAACGTTATGATTTTAAACTAATCTCACCATGCATGCATAAGATTGCAAAAGATTGCCTGGCGCCTTTGA
The DNA here is from genome assembly GCF_910592395.1 of Lineus longissimus. Classification (NCBI taxonomy): domain Eukaryota; kingdom Metazoa; phylum Nemertea; class Pilidiophora; order Heteronemertea; family Lineidae; genus Lineus; species Lineus longissimus. The sequence continues at coordinate 24,463,837 of NC_088309.1, read as the reverse complement.
TAGAGCACATACAGTGTCGTGTTCATAAAGTATCGTGTTCATAATGGTAGAGTATGGTTGAGCACCGCTAGAACTACAGTATGTCGCACTGCCCAGCAAACATTCTCGGCAAGGTCAGGCCAACACCATCAAATTATTGATACAATTGCTATAATGAAATCGAATTCACATTGTATGAATGTGCAATACAAGACTGAAGTATAATACGCGAAAACTAACTACATTTTTTGGAAATTTTCTAAGCATTCATTCTGTACATTTGTAAAAATCATCGACACAGTCAAGTGTGAGTTGCCAATCATATCTGTCGTTAAAACTTATCCTGGCATTAACTCATTAAATACAAACAAGATGTAGTGACATTTATAGTGGAAGACACAGAGATTGTGATTTAAATCGTTGAGCATTAAGTAGTAACATGTTTGATGCATCAGACATAAATTCACAATACTAGTTCATAATTTTATCATTATGCTTGTTAACTGTGAATACATCCTTAACAAAGTCTTTGGACTGTTTACCAGTATCCTCAAATGACGTACAGATCAAGCTCAACATCCAAGTGAGTGTCGGGTAAATGACGATCCTTGTGCTTGATGGGCCTTCCAAGGATATCAACTTGATAGAAACCGCGCTTAATGGCTTCTTTTAGTACGACAGAAAAGACATCATGCTCGTCGGCCTTCAGTTTGAAAATACCACCCTCGTTCTTTGCAACTATTGCATATTTGAGCTTATACTTCAGCATCTTAATAGCTGGGGTAAGACGCATGAGAGACATATCCTTCTTCAGATCTTGTTCGTATAACACCAAGGTGACAGGACCAGTAGCGTTGCTCTGTTGCGTTTTTTGACCTTGGTTATTTTCATCGCCTGTTTTCTGCTTCTTGTGATGGCGGTGACGGTGGTGATGTCTTGGCTTAGTTGGGGTCTCCTGAAATCAACAACACAGGGTACTGGTCAGGAGGGAAAAACTACTTCGCATTTCAGATATTAGGCTTCTTCTACACTCAGCGACTCCAAGCAAGCTGATGGATTACCACCCAATGCTTCAGCCACATCAGCCTAAGTTTGCTTCGTTACACCAGCTATGCTTAAGGGTACAAACGAAACTACAGATGCCATACATGTAGCGTGGTGCTGGCTGTCAACGCAGGTGTTCCATTATTGTCAACTGATGTGAGAGAAAACACAATTTCAAGTGCAACGTTGGCTGTCATTTTGAAAGACTTCCCTTACCGTGTTATTGTTGTCATCTTCTGGACGTTTCTTAAAGCCTTCAAGGAAGTCCTCAACTTCATCCTTGTTCCATTCCCTCGTGTCTCGCTTGCTCCTCAGACGCCGCGTCGGGTAGTAGTCATAGTTGGAGTTACCATTTGGATTGAAGTTTCCATTTCCGTAGTTACCATTACCGGTCCCGCCAAACTCCTGACCGGCTGAACCTTGCTGGCCATTACCATTTTGGCCATTACCGTTTTTGCATCCGTAGCATCCCTCACCCTCTGTAAGACCAGTACTGCCTTGGTTAGCAACGTGTGGATATTGCTGGTTTCTGTCAAAGTTAGTGTTTGGTTGGATTTGTCCAGTCACTCGCGGGTTGATAGTTGTGACACAGTGCCTGTGAATGACACAACAATGGAGTTAGAAATATTCATACACTACATGTCAAGTCAAACTAGGACTAACCTCACATACCCTGAAGAAGTAAATCCTATCTATTTCTTTCCTTGATGGGCAGATAACAAGTACCTGACCTAGTGTTGAATTCATGGAAGCTTCTCGGTTCCAAAGAGTGATTCTGCCCAGACCTATACAGCGACCGTTGTTGTGAAGCGCTTTGATACAGATGCTGATCAGTGAAAAGCCCTATTTAAAGCCATTATCATCATTGTCTTTACTCATATGACAGGTCATAACTGTTTGCAATATCATGGAGCCTGAATATAGAACACTAAAAAGCAATCAAGAACAATCTAGGTAGTGCCTCTTTGAGTGTGTTCCAGAAAAATAAAGTAAGCTTACCCTTGTCCAACTGGCTGGTATCCATTGGGGCAGCCACATCCAAATCCACCTCCCTGTCCCTGTCCCTGGCCGGCACATCCAAAGTTACATTGGTTCTGTAGACAACTGTCTCTTCCTCCTCCTCCTCCTAATTGTTGTTGTCCGTCTGGAGGAGAAAAAAAAGAATCATGCACTCGTCGTTGGTAATCAGGTGCAGAGCACCATAGGTCTAGCAGGGATAAGATTAGAACTTCAATTACATAGGTTTTGAGTGTGAAATGAATGTTCGGTGGTCCTGCAGCATACACTCAAAGTTGCCAGGCTCCCAAGGTTTTTTCTTCAGCACTAGGATTAGCAAGTTAGCCATGCAATGCGCAAACCAACTCGAGCAGGGGAAACCCAATGGAAACCACTAGACGTACATGTAGCTCAATGGCAAGCGATTGTGTCACGTCATGCTTTGGATATATCAAGTCTTTCTTTTAGTTTGGCAAGATGATACATACATTGTCCGACTCCACTTGGACCACATGACTGTGAGAGAGGGTTGAAATTGGCTCCATTGTTACAGAAGCACCGATAACTACCAATGGTGTTGATGCATGTACCACCTCCACAGATATTGGGGGTAGAGCACTCGTTTTGATCTGGAAAAGATAAAAACATGAAGTGAAATGGTTGAAACATTGACTATACATGTAGCACTGGGGACCTTTTTGTCAAGTTACAACTGCCAGCCCCAAGTGCCAGCTCTGCATGTGCCGTATTAGCAATCAATCAACTAATGTCAACAATATTGGGACTTGGATACCAGTTACTGAAAGAGGAAGTGACCCACCGAATCCCCCAAGGGATATAGTTACTCATGTTATAAAGGAGGTCGATTTGAGTGCCACCAAAAAAGAAAACGAGGTGAAGTGACAACATGGTAACCAAATATGTCTTTTGGGATTCCTGAATAAGGAGAACTTAAAGAACATGTACATTCCTCAACTTACCCAAGCACTGATTCCAATAGAGATGCTGGATGAAGCCTGGTGGACACTGGCACTTGAACCCGCCGTGAAGGTTCTGGCAACCATATTCACAACGCTGCTGGCCACTGCACTCATTATTATCTAGAAGTAAAGCAGAGATAATCAAATGCAGTAACACATAATTTGCGTATTTTTGTTTTTTATCACAATTTTGTACAGGTCTCTTTAGGATTTGTACTTTAAAGATTTGTCAAGTTTGAAGGGGCAGCCTTCTTAAAACTTCACTGCCACTCTCTCACTTGTCTCTCCTTGATTAGTTGATGATGCTAATCTCACTGATATGCTGCAGACCGGACACAGTGGCATAACATTATGCTTGCACCACTGAGCGAGCCCGAGGCTACATTCAAACGATGGAAAAGAACACCAGAAAGCATTCCTACCAACACATCTTGTTCCAGTTTCATCAGGTACGAAACCTCGTTTGCAGGTACACTTGAATCCTCCTGGAGTGTTCTGGCAGGTTCCACTTGGCTGGCACAGGTTCGGGTCCTCGGCACACTCGTCCTTATCTACAATCAAGATTCGACATTTTCCTATTATAGTCTGGCTAAATGACCAAAGTTGTGGGCAATTTTTGTCAGTTACAATCACACAATCTTACATAAAATCTTCTTTTTCTTCATACATATACGGTCGGGATAAAACTGACTCATGTTTTACAGGTGTGAGACTGGGGCAGCACTATATACAGTCACAAATGTACTAATACAAAAAAGAAAATTTAGCCAAGCAAAAGTGAACTTTAATACTGTCAATACTTGCCAGCACATCTTCCATTAAGTTCTCCAACAATGAATCCCTCTTGGCAGGAACATTTGAATGAACCAGGTGTGTTGATACATTCTTGTGGACAGTTGTGGGTTTTGAACTGACATTCGTCAATATCTGTGGGAAATAGACACTTGTTAAAGAAACTGTAAACTGTTAGGTCGTCCCAAAGTATAATCTAGTCTTGTGCAAAACCGCTATCTTTTGGTAAATGTATTCTGGTAACATTACTGAGTTCAACTGAGCACCTTTTGCCAGAATGATATGAGAAACACTATACCATACCTCTACATGTTCTTCCATCTGTGTTCAATGCATAACCTTGAGGACATCTACAAACAAAGCTTCCCTGGGTGTTCTGACAAGTCTTTTCACACGTGTTGATTGAGGCAGTGCACTCGTCGACATCTAAAAACAAAAAAGCAATGACATTTTTAAGTCTAGTCCAAATTCAAGTGATATCAGATTTAGACTGTTGGCCTTCACACCCAGACATGTTCACAATTTGCATCAGAGGGTAGGAAAATGCTATAGGTGCCTTTTAGGATCAATTTGATGACAGAAAATAGACATAATTTTCATGATAGCCTGAAAAGTGTATGCAACAGCTCTTTTTATATGTTCTTTCATGTACCAATTCTCTCGACCTCATCACTGGGGAGATGGGGTACACATTTTGTTTTAGCCCGGGCCCAAGGGAAGGAAACAGTTCTCTTTCTCCACAGGGTACCTACCAATACAGGCTGTTCCGTCTCTGTCGGGTTGGTAACCGGCATCACAGATACATCTATAGGATCCCATCGTGTTAAGGCATCGGCCGTTTCTACAAGCAGTCGAGTCCAGAGCACACTCATCAATATCTAGAAGGGAAAATATATGTAATCACTGGGCAACAATAGGTCGGATGAGCAACTCAGTTGTGATGTTACGTTGGCATGACTGCAGCGCCCCCCAACAAACATCAAATGGATAAGGTCTGTCCAGTGATCAGGAATTAAGGCCAAATAAAGAAAAGTTAGTTATCATTCCTCCTCGCAGCAGTTTTGCAGTTATTTGAATGAAAAAACTCGCTCCCACGAAAAACTGTCCTTACCTTGACCATCTGGAGTAAACCCAGGTCCATGCATGCATAGTGTCTTGTACACAGCTGGAGGGAAAAAAAGGGCAAACAGTATAAACAATTGTAGACGAGAACAATTTGTTGAGAGCAAAATGTGCGATCAGAACCAAATTTGCCTGAGCCAATGTCGCTGAAGACCTCCGCCAAAGACCAACAATATGAACCGGCAATGTGTAACGGCAGATAAACCGTGGATAGGATGGACACAGAAAGCAAATAGAAAAGAATCGCTCTTCTCATTGATGGCTGGTCAAATGGTATTCAAATGGTGGTGTTGTCTCAAACATGTACTTACCTGTACCTCTTCTTGGACATTGCTCACAACCTGGACCCCATGCCTGACCCATGCTACAGCAACACATAGCTTTCGTCTTGAGTTCGAGGTTGTCTCCACGGCTGACACAGCGGCCACCATAGGATGTCATGTAGCAGAAACCTTGGCGATTATCTAAATACAGCGAAGTTATATTTTAGAACGTGAACATCAAACTGAAGAGTTAAGATGCAAAAGGCACTAAATCCACTTCTAGTCTTATCAAGTAAACACAACTTTTCAGCTAAGGTCCTAATGGTGACATCTAACATCTTATTACATAAACTTGATGGGATCTAGCAAGGTTTGCAATGAAACACTTTGGTATTTAGACCCAGGGTACTTCTCTCTATCGCTTTCTCTAATACCATGTCTTAACCGGAAAACTAGCACCGCTACCTTTACTCAGAGGATCTTGAAGTGAGTTAAGATCAAAACAACAGTACTCAATGCTCGAAAACTGCTCTTTTTTTCAAAATAGTGCATAACTCACCAATGCAAACTTTCCCATCATTAGAGACTTCATAGCCTGCAAAGCAGTCACAGCGATAGGTGCCTTCTGTGTTTCGACAACGCCCATTTCCACAGATATTCCGATCAGCAGCGCACTCATCGATATCTACAAAAGATATAAGATTGAAGAACTGCAATTATCTTAAAGTCAATATGCACAGTCGAAACTTGTTATGAAAGATTTGCTTATAACCTGCTTATAACGTTTTTATCCCCTGAAATTGAAAAGTTGTGTTCATCAAATATATCAGTTTCTATCTTCAGATGAAAATTGACAGTTTACCTCTGCAGTTATCGCCTTGTCCGATCTTTTCATATCCTTCGGGGCAAATACACATGTGCATACCAACGAGATTCTTGCAGGCATACTTGCAGTCGTTAGCACCAATGGCACACTCATCAACATCTGGAAAGACAGAATGATGAAATCTGATAGAAACTGCTAGTTTTTTTTAGCATTTGCTATTTAAAGATTTCAACAATAAACGTGTAAAGATCTGGGGCTATTTTGAAACAGTTACGAACATGTTAAGCAGTACCTAAAACCTATGTGCTCTGTTCAGAATGAATAACAATTTTTACCCACCCTGGCAATGAAGACCATCTGGGGCAACCTTGTATCCAGGTGGACAAACACATCTGTAAGCACCGGGGATGTTCTTGCAGCGGAAGGCACATTGGATCGCTGACTCATCACATTCGTTCACATCTGGAAAACAAAACGAACATGTGACAATAAATGTCACGGTATTCATCATCTTGACTTATTCCAAGTAGCCTTAAATCATACAATAATCAAAGCACAAGTACATAACTTCTCTGTGATCAAGTCACACTCACCTTCACAAACCCGATTTCGGCCAGGAAGAAAACCATCGCTGCACTTGCATTCGAATGATCCAGGGGTGTTAGTACAAGTACCATTACCACACGGATTCCTCCGCGCACATTCATCATCATCTGTCGCAAAGAGAGGGGTACATCAGAAGGAGTTTTTTAAACAAACAATTGCAGGGCTGTTATGGAAGTCAGAGGGAATACATGTACAGCACCTGCGTTTGTGGTCCAAACAGATATCTTTTTTCGCTGACGGCAACGTGATTGGGAAAGATTTTGAATTGTCAGACAACCAACATGAATCAGATAATGCAGGGGACTGCAGCTGACTACACGAGTGACCATTCTCACTCACTCTCACTGTGTTTATTTGAATATTTACCTATGCACCTGTTTCCTGATGGAAGTAGGGTGTAACCTGGTCCACACTCACACCTGTAAGAGCCATCGGTGTTGATACAGTATCCATTGTTACAGATCGTCGGGTACAAGGCACACTCATCCAAATCTGAAACACGATTCAAGAATTTATTTGTAGAATTTTTACAACATAACAGTTGCTCTCCATTTAGCTGATATAATTCTGACAACAATGGCAACCAAAGTTAATTTCTAAGAGGCAATGACTTACCATCCATCATTCCTTCACCCATGATGAAACCGAAACCATCTGGGCAGAGGACAGCAAAGCTCCCTACAAAACAAAAATATTTAAAGATCATTCAGAGATAACATCAACAGGGAATAGCAAGAAACCTATCCAATATACAAGGTAGATAAAAAAGGTTTTGCCTCAACGTCATCCCCAGGACTGAAAATGAACCACAACCAAGGAATACAAAGACGAATGGAAAAGACAGCGCTATTTCTTGACAACGTCAAGATTTTTAATTCAAAACCTACCTTCATTGGGCTCGGGGCAGATCTCGCATGCTCCCTCGTTCCAGGACCAGGCAGCTCCACGACTACAACAACACTCAGCTTTGTTAGATTTGATGGCACGCTCCTCAGTACACTGACCCTTTTTAAAAGTCATGAAGCAGGTTCCTTGGCGAGTATCTGAAAATCAAAAGATATTCATGTCAGTCAGCATTCTCTTCAAAACATTCAATTTTATGCATCATGATGAATAGCAAAACTTGCAAATAAACTTACATTTGTGGAAGATTAATCGATCAGGTACATGTAATATGCACCAAGCCTACTTTTCCAAGAGGAGGTCACAAATAAGCTATAGTATTTACATACCCAAACACATCTTCTTGTCAGTGGATAGAACGAAGCCAACATCGCAGAAACATTGGAAGCTTCCAGGACTGTTGATGCATCGGCCGCCATGGCACATGTGGATGTCGTCACACTCGTTCACATCTGTACAACAAAAGTTTATATCAATCAAACAAATTTCTTCTGTTTTTTTCCGCAATTTTCCACTATTAACCACTATATCACCCGTTGCTCCTTAATACAAGCACAAATATTTTGAGGCCAAGTTGAGACACCATATAGTCAAAAAAATACATTCCATCAAAAAAGAACAACAAAGCTGATTTTGAGTGGTGAACTACTTTGAGTTCCCAAAGTGACAATTCCTCTTCTGACTTACCAACACAAGTCGTCTCATCATCAGAAAGCTGGTAACCTGGATCACAGATACATCTGAATCCACCAGGGAAATTCTGGCAGCGAGCATTGTCACAGACATCCCTGCGTTCGACACACTCGTCAACATCTAAGGGGAAAGAAAACACTGTGATAAGTAAACTGGCAACTACTAAGGAACTCTCGTCTTATAGAGCAAGAAACCTATATCAAGATTGATGTCATATTTCAATCCTAAATCAGGTCATGAAGAGATAAATAGCAAAAGTGTGACAACACCGTCAATCTTGGTGACAAGTACAATGTAGTGATTTGATGAGCTATTTATGTCATTGTAAGCCTAGCACGAAGTTCTCAGCCACACCCCCAGCCACGGCAAGCATCACCCAGCCCTTGCCACATTGACAATCACAAACCTTTGCATACCTTGCAATAAAACATTAAAAATGTATTTTACCTTCGCACTGTCTCCTGTCAAGAGATAAACGGAAGCCTCCTTGGCACTCGCAAACGTAGCTTCCCGGGGTGTTCTTGCACCGTCCAAGGTTGCAGAGACCACCAGGTGTGGTTCTACATTCGTCGACGTCTGCAAGGAGAATGGTTGAGAAAAGTTAATCACTAATATATCAATGTTGACAAAAAGGTCCATCAGCATCAGCCTTAACCAGTTCCGCATGTGATGGTGTCCTGTTTAGAAGATGACCAAAGTTGACATTTTTTCCTGGTTAATGCATGCATCACCTTGTCAGGCCTTCAACATAGTAGATGAGCAAGTAATAGAACAAAATCCTTGACTCACCAATGCAGTCTCCATTCTGCGAGGTCTGGTAACCAGTGTAGCAGTTACACCTGAAAGAGCCCTCAGTGTTAACACATGAGCCATTCCTACAGAGACCTGGCTGCACTAAGCATTCGTTGATGTCTGCAAAATAAAATGGGATGCTCTATAAGTTTCACCTGAAACAGCCTGCACATTTACAAATGAAAGAGCCTTCGGTGGTACAGAGACCAAGCAATAAAAGAAGGAAACATTTTCAAACTTTTTGTCCGTCTATTGAAGTCAGGTGGTCCCAAGATGACCGCTCTAAACTAAGAAAATTTGATGAGCATTTCATGTTTACAGTTTTTTCCGTAAAATTCTGAATGCACTGTCAAACCCAAACTCTAAACGCACAAGCATTTCGACTCTAATGCAATAACCATTTATAACACTAATTATAACCAAAAATGTCACCCTTAACAGCACCTACCTAAGCAGGCATCCTGGTTGAGTGAGCTTCTAAATCCCTTCTTGCAGACACAACGGTAGCTACCAATCAGGTTGAGGCACTCGCCATTCTGACAGAACCTGTCATCCGAGCACTCATCAATATCTAAAAGAAGCAGAACCCAATAAAAACACAATGTAAGAAATTACATTACAGTCAGTGGAACCCTGGTCGGCGACCACCCCTGTACCGCAACCGACCCGCTATGACGACCAAGAATTGCCGGTCCTGAATGGTTTTCTCTCTAATTACCATTACCTGAATCAGAAAGATGAATCAAAAGTATCAAATCACTGTATCAAAAATGCAAATTCTACAACAATCCCAACGTCATTCTTACTCACCTATACAAGATCTCTGGTTGCTTGAAACCTGGAATCCAATAGGACAACTGCACCTATAGCTTCCCTTGGTGTTCTCACACGTAGCATCACCAACACATGGGTTCTGTCCACTCTGGCATTCATCAATGTCTGGAAAAAAGGATAAATAGAGATGGAGCCGCCTGTTTGGTTTTGAGACTGTACAAAAATCGTAGTCCTCCTTTCCTGTAAAAGAACCACTGTACAGTTGGTATCACACTCTACCTAAGTCCACATGTTCTGGGCAGCTCAAGATATGCTCACTTACCTTCACAGACAGTTCCCTCTGCATTCAATTCCATCCCTTTCGGGCACTGACACCTAAAGCTTCCTAATGTGTTAACACAGACACCGTTCTCGCAGAGTTCGGGAATTTTCGAACATTCATCAAGATCTGAAAAGAAATTGGATGATTTTTTCACAGACAAAGTCATTTGATACAGTGGTGGCTTCTAAAAGGCCAACTTTCTGGATCAGTCTCAATGTGCACAGAATCAAACTCATGCAGCACAATATTTCAGCTAAAAGTCCAGCTTGAGGGGCAAAATGATGATGATCCACGCAAATTCGGAGCAATTTTTCAAAAGTGTAACTGAAGATAGGGTGTCAGAGAAGTATAATTACCTGCTGGCTTTCCTGAGTTTGGGTCAATGATTGTGCCCGGTGAGACACCACCACACTGCTTCTCATAATCAGCTGAAAGAGGAATTATTGACATAGTACTGCAAATGGCTATATTTTTGCGAGTTTCTTATTTTCAGTCAGTTCCAGTTTCCTCTGAAAATATCATGCTGAACTTGCATCAAACCTGAACATTTCTTACCAACCATGAAACACAAACTTGTTTCAGTATAGATACTTTAAGATGCGGTACTGAAATAACAAATGGAACCTCCTTCTTACCAGTTCCTGATAGAGGGCAAAGCTCGCAGGCGGAACCCCAAGCTTTTCCCAGCGAGCAACAACAGACCATCTTGGTGGTATCGGTTGACAGGAGGCCATCACATTTGTTTCTTCGGGAAGGAGATGTCAATTCGGCCACCTGAGAATAGCATGCGCCTTTACGCATGTCTGAAAAAACAAAAAATATAAACATGAACATAAAGGACTACTCTTTACTGAAGTCCTCCTTCCTTCCTTCCTTCGAGACCTTGCTTCATGTAAACAGTTTCCCAGACTATTTTTGTCTATGGCACACAGAACCGCATTTGCATTTGTCTTTACCCTTTTGTTGCAGATGTTTTGCATACATTTGTCACGTCCCCGTGACATACATTTGTATAAAGACTCTAATTGCCTGTAAAACTAAAGAAAGCCGAGCAAAGTTAGCCCGACATTCACTCCTTCAGTGCACCATAGACAGATTCTCATAGTGCATCAGCTGAATGCATTATGGTATTGTGCATTGGTTAGCTACTTTGACAACAAAGATGTTGTCAACCGGCGGCGACCCTTTGTTTTTAAAAAGTGTGTACATCTTACCCATGCAACTGTCTCCACCTGGCATGAGCTTGGTATTGTCTGGACAGACACAACTGTAGCTTCCTCTGTTGTTAATGCAGGTACCACCAGCTCCACAGATATCCGGGTTGACTAAACATTCATCAATATCTGCATAAATCGGTACAAAGTAGGAAAGTCAGTTCATGGATCAAACATTTCAAAGCTACATCTAAAATCAATGAGAACTTTAGTGAGATGGTTGGACACGATGCAGCACGTTATTGTTAGACGTTGACACATCAAGGAAGTTGCGAACCGAACACAATGATACAACACGCTTGCACCGCTACAAGACATGATGATGCTCATGGAGAGAGAGACATCCAAATCTTACAACAACGGTAACAATACGATATAATCTGATGACCATTCTAAGGCTTTAGCAACACAAAGAGAACGATTGGTGGAAGACGAGTTTACAATTTCTATCGAACAACCATCAAGTTTCGAGTGTCGTGTCCATTTCTTCATCAAATTATTTACCTTCACATGCATAAGTTGCCGTATCAAGGCTGTAACCAGGTGGGCAAATACAGGTGAAACTTCCGAAACTGTTCCTACAAGTTCCACCGGCGCAGAGGTTAGGGAACTCCGCACACTCATCAATATCTGGAAAAAGACGTTATCTCTAGCTCAAACATTCCATCGAAATATACATTTTTGTGATTCAAAGACAGCATTTATTAACTACAAGAAGATTTGTTCAGGCTTATTGCACATGTTGACTGAACAAGGTCATTCTGGTACGGGCAGTTATGGAAGATCCGGTAGAATCAGTACTAGCACTCAGTTTTTAAAACAACAAGTTTTGGTTTCAATACCTTCAAGAATGATGGTCAGTGTGTTTGGTTGGAAGCCTGGTCCTCCCGGGCAAAGATAGTCATACTCGGCTGAAAATGAATACAAGCAATAAATTTAATTTGTCAGAGCGTCATGACATGATTCATCACTACAACTTATTCTATAAAAGGTCAGCTTGACGACAACTTTTGAAGATCAAACTCTGTGTGAGAAAAGCAAGGATGAGCAAGAATTGCTAGAACTTGAACATTGTGTATTACCTGTGCCATTCCTTGGACAGAGTTCACAGAAACCGTTTGTCTCGCCCCACGATAAACCAATGGTACAGCAGCAGACATCCTGGCCGACATTTGGAGCGAGATCACGGCTGCAAACACCCTGGACTCCACCGAATGGATAGTCACTGTAACAGTAACCTTGTCGGGGATCTAAAAAGGAAGGATACTATTGGCATTGAAATCGTGACCAACTTGAATATTTTCACGGCAATAATTCGAAAAACACAAAAATCGTTTAATACTAGCAAGGATGGATAACTTAACTGAGCATGTAAAAACATGGCCAAGGAGACCAGATAATTAATATCATTCACTCACCCACACATCCTGTACCAGCTGGAGTCAGCTCATAGTTGGGTGGGCACTGACAGATGTACGTCCCTTGTCGGTTGACACATTCCCCGTACTGGCAGTTGTCGGGGTTCTTACACTCGTCAACATCCGTGCAGTTTCCGCCAGTTGAGTCGAGTTCGTAACCTCGGTTGCAGATGCATCTGAACATTCCAAAGACATTTTCACATCGGCCGTTTACGCAGAGGTTCTCAAAGGTGCTGCATTCATCAATATCTAGACAGAAACAAAGCCCGAAAAGTATTAAGCCTAACATGTCTAACGCGTGAAAATGTGTTCAAGAATAATACTCCAAAACTTCATTCTCTGGTATGTCTGTAACTTGAATTTGATAATTTCTAATTGTTTAAATACCTTCTCAATATAAATGTCAACAGTACGGGTATGTGTAGACTTGTGCAATGTATGAATACTATACATGCCAAGTTTCAAAGGTACGAAAGCCAAATGTTCTTACCAACACAGGTCTTCTCATCGTCCTTTGGAGCGAAGCCCATGTCACATTCGCATCTGTAGCTGCCTGGGTAGTTGAGGCACTGGCCGTTGTCGCAAAGGTTCGGGTTCACTGAGCACTCATCAACATCTGAAGAGAAAAAATTAGAAAATAAGAAAAATTCAGAAAGATTTGTCAATTCCAGGGAATAAGGTTCATATACAACAGTTTTTTATGTTGAAGCACAACATAACAGCTCTTGTGGAAGGCTCGAAATGTGGCATTTAAACTTACCAAGGCAATCAAAACCATCTCCAACAAAGCCGTCGTCACAGACACAACGGAAGCTTCCAGGGGTGTTGGTACACTTTGCCTGGTCATCACATTGGCCGTTGGCGTTGATACATTCATTGACGTCTGCAACAGAGGAATTTATAAATAGCTTCAATGCGGATATTGAAATCAATTTCCTCCGGTGAAACTAACTGACACTACATCACAATCTGTAATATTGGATAAAACATCTTTACTCAAAAGATTTCCCTTCCAAAGAGAGTGCATTTTATCATTTTTCAGCGAACTTATTATTCAATGTATTCCTGAAGCCAGAAAAATCCTTACAGCCGTTGACAAAAGAGAACATTTGGTGATGACCACTTTCGAAAAAAGCCCAAAACATCTGACTCATTTACTTACCAATGCAGAGGAATCCATCTCCCCTGAAACCATCTTTACATTGGCACTTGTAAGAGCCTTCAGTATTTCTGCAGTCAGCATTCTTGTCACAGGCAGCCTTGCTGTTAGAACACTCGTCATCATCTGCAAATAGGACAAGAAACATGTTACTTTTTCCATACTTTTTCCAAACCACGTTGCCCGTTTCTGCCACAAACAGCACACAACAGACATATCAACTTGGGTTGTGTCAATATCATGCCTATTCCCACAAGGGCCGAAATAGGGTGGAGACAAATCTACATACCTAGACAACCAATACCCTTAGCAGGTTGAACAGCATAGCCGCGGTCACAGTCACAGATGTATGAACCCATGGTGTTCTTACAAAGACCATTCTTGCACATCTTGTCTGGCCCACTGCACTCATCAAGATCTGAAATAGAAAAGGACATTTTTGAAAAAATATTGAGAAGAGAACAGCCGTAAGCTCATTTAGTTCATTGTTGGCTCTTTGGACAATATTTGGGCGTAGAAAAAGACCAAGCAACTAGAAGGAAACCTATGCTGTCACAACATCAGTCAACAAAGAGTTGACAATTTCAAAGAAAGACTAAGTTAAATGGTTGGGCCAAACTTTGTCATGATCTTAACTGGTGATTTTTTAAAACTTGCCACCTTATTCAGTAACACTGAAAGGGCCTAATAGGACATATCTTACCTGTACAACCCTTTCCATCTTGTGTGATGCTCATGCCTGCCTTGCAGACACACCTGTACGATCCCTGAAGGTTCACACAATCACCCGTGTTGCAAATATCACCTACCTCAACACATTCATTTATATCTGCAAGATTACAGAATAGAATTTGAGACAATTTGCCACTAAATATCATCATATTACAAATCAACTGATTTCAAAATCTACCCAAATGACCATAACATCATGATATTATGAATACGAGTGTAAATGTCATCATGAAAAAGTTATAATTTCTACTATTACATAGATCTATGATTTTTTGTCAGAAATCATGGCCTCAGAAAGCAAAGAAGTATACAAGGCTAACAATACGTATTTTTGGTAAAAGTCATGCAGCTTACTAATTGCTTCAAGCATGGTTGAGTTCCCTGCACGGTCTCGTCACAGCAAAAAAACTGCCCAACCAACAGCTGTCATGGTTGGCATCTCTGATGTAGTACCTACCTGTACAACTCTTCCCATCTTGTCCCATCCTGAAACCCTGCTGACAAGTACAGAGGTAGGACCCGGGGGTATTCTGGCAGAGATTATCGCATCGCCCATTGTAGCTAGCGCATTCATCGATGTCCACACATGATGTCCGAGGTGGGGAAGGTTTGTAGCCATTGTCGCAGAAACATTGGTAACCGCCCATGTAGTTCTCACAGCGACCATTGGAGCAGATACCACTCTCGATAGAACACTCATCAATGTCTAGAATAACAAACAAACTTGTAAAGGTAACAGTGTATGTTTATCAGAATTAGTAAAATTAATTAGAATTAGAAAAAGTAACGTTGCACGATAATGTATCGCCACATCGTACGTAATATTGCCATTTATTTCATAACGATAATTCCCAATAAAAATGTGGCAATATCACGTACAATCTTCCATGACGTGGCGAAACAAAATCGTTTGACGTCAGTGGAGTTATAAATCTGAGGCAAATCCCATCTGTAGGGGTATGATTGATTGATTGCCCTACCTTTACAGCCACGGCCATCCTGGGTCATCTCATGTCCGTCGGGGCAGATACAGCTGAAGCTTCCAATAGTGTTCACACAGGTTCCACCCCGGCACAGCGTACGGTCTCGTGCACACTCATTGATGTCTGCAGAAAGAAGACAAGAAAAATCTGACAAGCCAAGTGTCATGAACAATTAAAATTTCTCTAAACATTCACTCTAAATTTCTCTTTAAAAACTATTTCCCAGTTACCCTTAAGGAGGTATGCCATTCATGTTCATTGAGTGGCAAGTGGATAACCAAGGAGCTACATGTTTGAAGCTCGCCACCTGGGTGAATTGAGAAGCGGTACTGGCACCCTCAATGCAAACTGATACAGAATAGAATGTAAAGATATCCTACTTACCCATGCAAGTTTGCATCATCATGGTGCTTTCAAAACCAGTCTGGCACTCACATCGGAATCTGCCAGGGGTGTTTCGGCAGGTTCCATTACCACACACACCAAAGGAAATCCGACATTCATCAATATCTGAAAAACAAAATGGAGTTGACATACGTCACTATCGATGGTTGCTTGTTCTAACATCTTACATCACCTCAGGGGTAAATCTAGCAGAGTGTTTATGCGAAAAATCCGCTCCATGAAATTTGTTCTGTCTTATTAATGGCTCACCCCGTTCATGTGCAATTGAACCTCCTATACCTTCCCTCTATCAAGGACAACCTCACGAAGGACACTAGTTTTGGTCCCAAATTGGTTGTTACTATCTAATTTGACCTCTCTATTCATCAGGACACCTCTCTATTCAGGACAGCACTTGTCAGTCTCGAATGTCTTTAACAGAGTGGTTCCAGTGAAAATTGATTTCGAGCTGAAAGAGCTACCTTACTAAGAAGTGAAAGGAGGCCATGTTAAAGTCTGACCCGATTAGTACTCACCTAGACAGGATTTCCCCGCCTCATCAATGGCATACCCTTGGTTGCAAAGACACTCAAAGCTGCCTAGAGTGTTCTTACAGCGGCCATTTTCACATAGTGATGGAAAGTAAACACACTCATTAATGTCAGTGAGTCTGTCGGTCATACCATTGTCGACGGGTTGGTCGGGGCCCTTGCCTGATCCGCCATTGCACAGCTTTTTGTACTCGTCTGGAATAAAGACATTACATTAAAAACACATTGGAAGTGTCTGCATGAAAACTGCTGTATGATATTTTTGCAAACCTAACTTTTTAGGACAATTGCTTACTTTATAATCTTAAGGAAACAACACAACTGCCAACACTCACCAGATCCAGTAGATGGGCATGGTTCACATGGCTCTCCCCATGCCTGTCCAACAGAGCAGCAGCACACCTGCTTCATGTAGCGGCCACCAAAATCATTTGCACACTGTCCACGCACGTAATTGCTGTAACAGTTACTAACTCGGAAATCTGAAATTATATTGAATATTCCTCAATGAAACAATAAATCTTCATGAGCATCAATGAAAAATAGCCAGTTGATAGTGCCATGCATAATATGCCTTGCCTACTCCAAATTACAGAGCTTTAGTGGCCATCGGCAAATCACTTGAAGACGACAGAATGGCGGCTCAGTTGAAAATCGTCTAAATTCTTTTGTTTCTGACTTACCAACACATGTCTTGCCATCAGCGCCGACTCTGAAACCGGTCGGACAATCACATCTGAAAGATCCCTGGGTGTTAACACATCGACCACCTTCACACATGCCCTCCATCATCACACACTCATTGATGTCTAAAAAGAAAGAGTCGTATTTTAAAGGGGGGCTAGAGACTGTAGCAAGGTAGGTCAGATTTAGTCAAGCGATATGTTTTTTCGGAAAACAGTTTACAAGACATAAGCCAAGAGTAACAGGAAAACCTGTGATCAACATACCAACACAACTGGAACCATCATGCTTGAATCCTTTAGGACAATCGCTTGCTGAAAATGAACACGACAGATGAATAAACAGACAAGTGATGAAATCAGTCTCATTTGAAAAGATACATGCAGTGGTGAGTTACTTGGATTGCAATACACACATGAATCTATGGACCATTTATACATTGTAATTGTTACCCTTCAAATGCAGAAGTCTGTCTTAAAACTCTTCATTAAGTTTGTTTGTTGTAAAAGGGGCTACAGACAAGGAGACCGTTAGTACTGGGTACATCTACCTTAAATTCAATCAGCTGGCATCAAGTTTGTTTGTTGTAAAAGGGGCTACAGACAAGGAGACCGTTAGTACATCTACCTTAAATTCAATCAGCTGGCATCAAACCAACTGCACGGTCACATCGGAATGAACACCCAATGATTCTCGAAACCTTCACCTCCCATTGGTGCCTTATAGCCACCAGGTCACCAGGATCGCATCTTCATAAAGAAAAGCATTACCTGCAGGGCATTCCTCACAAGGACTTCCCCATGCTTTTCCCAATGTAGCACAACAGTCCTCCTTGGTCATGCGGTCGCCCACCTTTTCTTCACAACGTCCACTAAACTTGCCCCAACAAGCAGCCTTCCGTGAATCTGGTAATGGAAAAAAATAACGACAGTGATGAAAAAATCATTTGCCTGATACACGTTCTTGATGAATAGGATACCATTACTGTAAATGGCTATATTTTCACATTTTTTATTTGTGCGACTTTAGTAGTGGAAGATGAAGCTTTGACAGGAAATAGCTTTTACCACTGCGCCATACTGTTGGCACACCCTGTACGATCTGCACGCCTTTGAAATTGTTGATGATTATAGATGGGCCCAAATCATCTTTATACATTGACAACACTGCCAGCTGATTATCAAAAGTTTGCTTACCAACGCATATTTTCCTAACAGGGTCAAACGTCGTCCCAGGAACAGAACAATCGCAGCGATAACTTCCCTCATTATTCAAGCAGTTGCCTCCCTGGCAAAGACGATCGTTTTCTGCACACTCATCAACATCTACAGCAAGATACAAGACAAAGGTTAAGAAATGCTGCAGTAAACATCTGATAACTTAAACACGAAAAGCAGTGCATTCCTCGGTGTTGGGGGATTTTGACATCACATCACGTTTGGGGATGACGTGACATGATATTTAACAGATACATCCCCCCCCCCTCCCCAGTTTGCCATGTTATCTTTATAATTGAAATCCTGGGCTGGCACGAGTGTAGTTAAGTGTTCTTGAGTAGAGGGAACTGCAGATCTACAACCAAAAGCATACACAAACAGATTCATCTGAGCTGTCTTCTATAGAAAGTTTGTAAACTTAACTGTTCGAGCCTAGTGGCATAAACTTGAGACACACCTCCTTTAAGTGTCATTAAAGGACCAGGCAATCAAAATCAGCTAAGGTCATAATCAAGTGGTTTTACCTTCGCAAGATTTAGTTTCATCATTAAAAGTGAATCCAGTCGGACAGGCACACTTGAATGATCCAGGGACATTGCGGCAGGTTCCAAACTGGCAGAGATTCCTGTTCAAGAGGCATTCATCCACATCTAGGATAAAATAGAAATTGTTTATCATCATTTTCCTCGTCATTTAAAGAAGTGCATATGGAAACTAAACCCTCTTGCACAGGTGATTGCCATCACCAAAATGGTCTCTATTACATATTTTCAACCAAAAGTACAAAACAAGTGAAAATGTGATATATTTAATTGTATTTGCAAGAAAGTCATCTAACAACTTCTTCAAGGGAGGTTGTCGAGACATTGCAAAATCACACTTATATGCCTGTGTTTCTAACTTACCAACACATCGCTTAGTTGCAGGTTCATAAGTATAACCTTCATCGCATTTGCATCGATAGGAGCCCTGCAGGTTCTCACAGACACCATTCTTGCAGATAGTGGGGTAGATCAAACACTCATTGATATCTGAAAGATAAAACAATGGCTTTCAGCAAAAGTTTCAGATTACATCTACTCAAAAACAAGAATGGAAGAACTTCATCTGCCAGGGATCAAAAAATATTTCTGACCATGTCAATGCCATGGGTATACAACTGCTCACGTTCATTAGAACTTCGACAGCTAGCACTTTACACTTACCATCACCGTTTCCATCCATGCCATCACCATAGGTACACAACTTATCATAATCATCAGAACCTTGGCTTGGGCAGAGCTTGCACTGTGGATCACCCCAGCCTAGCCCCTTGGCAGAGCTCATCTCCAAAGAGCAGCAGCATGTGGAACGTGTGATGAGCAGCCTGGATGGATTCTTGCATTGTCCTGCATTGTCAATGTCCATGAAGCAATATCCTTTCCTGGTGTCTGAAAAGATGTATCAAAGAAACTTTATAGTCCAAGCTTTTCTCATAAAGGGTGACTATAAGCATTGCCAGGTGCCAGTTGGCAGGGCTGTAGTTACAGGGTACACCTTTAAAACAAACAGACCAACAGTTAAAACAGATATCAGTTTTGGGACATCTAATGGAGAAATCAAATTGAGGTTGTGAATGAGTGAAATACTAGAGTCGCAACATGCTTCATCAAATATATGTCATACCTTTACAAGAGCGTCCACTTGCAGAAAGAGTAAATCCAGCAAAACATTCACATCTGAAACTCCCAGGTGTGTTAATGCAGTTACCATTTGGACAGAGTTTGTTATCATTGGTGACACACTCGTCAACATCTGTAGGAAAAAAGAAAAATTTAGCCATCTATCTCCAGTCCTAGTATCACTTGTTTATCAGTAACCTCTTCCTATGTTAATAGAATTGACTTGAGAGGGACACATGGCCCGCACTTCTCAGAATTTCATGCTAACAGATTGCAGAGTTTCCTTAAGTTTTCTTCATCGATTCAAAAGTGAAGAGAACTCTTTCTCAAACTGTGCAACTGTGCCCTTTTCCTGGCAAGAAATTGCCATGTTCTAACAGCAACAAAGTTGCCTTATTCTACCTGAGTGCGTGACTGAGGATTTATATTCCTTAACCTTTGAAGGGTTTTCACTGATCTTACCAACACAGGATTTTTCATCTGGAGTTGACTTGAATCCAACGTTGCAGAGACATTTATAAGCCCCATCTTCATTGATACAACGACCATTTTCACACATCCCGGTTTCAGTGCACTCATTTTTATCTGCAACAAAATTTTGAGCACTCCAGTCTTATGCATCTTAACAAATCAAAAAGCAAAGCTTAACAAAATGAGACAAACACTACTTTTATTTCCGTTCATATGATAGAAAATAATATACACAGTAAGGGCCCTAGGTCCTGTCAGATTCAGCACAAAATATATTCCTCGTACAAGCGTGAATCATTTCGACGTACTAGGAGATGTG
This sequence comes from Lineus longissimus, assembly GCF_910592395.1. NCBI lineage: Eukaryota > Metazoa > Nemertea > Pilidiophora > Heteronemertea > Lineidae > Lineus > Lineus longissimus. The sequence goes on along the minus strand of NC_088309.1, from coordinate 24,442,952 downwards.
AGAGACCCCTATTGGCGACTCCGTGTAACTTTATCTTGCCTGCCTAGCTGCTGCCTATATTGTCCCTTTAAGCCGGAAGTTACAGGTCCTTAATTCGGCATTGGGTGATTATGACTAAAAAGCCTGAATTCTGGCTAGCCTGAAGACTCTCATGCCTTCGATACATACCAACACAGAATGTTCTGTCCGGAGAGAGCTCGTAACCAGCATTGCAGCGACACGTGTATGTTCCAAGGGCATTCAGGCAGATACCGTTGCGACAAACACCACTGATTTCACTGCACTCGTCAATGTCTGGAGTAATCAAATGAAGTATATTATATTAGATGCATGCCCTCAATCTCCATGCTTTTTCCTCCAAGACCAACCGATTTTTGACCCTAAACACCTTGCAATTAATTAACGATCTCTATTCCTTACCCTATAAGACAGTCTCACAGACTTAGTAGCAGCGCCAACAGGTACGGCGGCGAAATACATAACTAAACGAAATCAGCATGCCCAAAATGAAACACGTGTTGGGCTCTTGTTTCAGCCTCACCTCTTTAGGTCGTTGCTGTATTTTGAATCTACATGCCTTTTAATTCAGAATAAACCAGTTAAAATCATTATTTTTTCTTAATTTATCAGGTTTTACAGAGAATTTGTCTCAATATACAAAATAGCAATTTTGAAAAACGTGGTTGCAGTTTTCACAGATTAGTTGATTACGGGTTGAACCGCAACACTCTCTTGATTGCCGAAGACAAGATTGCCACTTTAGTTTGAGAGCGAGGGTGAGGTAACGAGACCGTACAGAACAACATGGACCCAATCAGGCCAAGTGAGGAGATGCCATTCAACTCAACCAAAAGGCTAGGCCTAGACTGTCGATCCTGGTAGGCTCCATCCTGGCACCACTGGAGTAGTTTTCAATATACTCCGCCTCTCGATATTATGAGGTAGGAGTACAAATACCTGAATATCAGGATGGGTAGGCTTCCCATGCCAGCCCAGACTCATCACTTACCAAGGCAGACCTCCATGTCAACAGATGACCGGAATCCAGGATTGCACCTACATTTATAGGAGCCATCCAAGTTGATGCAGTTACCATTAGGACACTTGTCAGATTCCTGGCATTCATTTTTATCTGCCGAACGAGAAGCAAGTTAGGCGATATAGCAACATAGAAAAAGCTTTGTGAGGATAGTGCCTGCCATGGTGCTGAAATAAAGCATGCTGGGCAAGGCATTCATTGACATGTGCTCAATATTGCTTGAGAGATGGTCTGGTGGCAAAATCACCAATCATATAAAATGCATAAGCAAGAAGTTAAAAGAAGCGTTTGGAGGAGTACAATATGCGACTGAGAAATTAATGCTGATAGCGAGGCAACTCTTTTTATCTTATGAAATTATGGCAAAGTATTTAAAGGTGAGAGTGCAATGAAATTAGTTTTAGACTGAGGCGTGGCTCAAAACAAAGTCTTTACAATGACGAAGTGTATTATAGAAAAGCGGGAAAAGCAATACGTCTTTTAAGAAGGCATAAGGTGTTTTAAATTTGAGATTCAATGTCAATGTCGTCCCTTTAGAACACAATGTTCCCTCTAACTGGGAATAGCGCAGGCCGGGTATTCTTGGGTTGAAACATACTCCTTGCGCAGTGAGAGATGTGTGAGTCAGTTCCTTCATTACCCTGAAGATGGCGGTTGTGTTGTTTCAATGTTGAAGCCTCCAGAGAACTGATACGCGGCAGGAGGAGGGAGAATTTTGGGCTGGAAAAGTGACGTAGATATACGTCGGACGCGCACGGTGTTTTTAAAGAGGCGACATTGACGCTTATTCACAATAAATATTGTTGAGGAACTGCAAAGTGCAAAATGCATGTGAGCAAACAGATTCGTTTTTGGTAACATTGAATGTACATTTTAAGCGATATATACCGGCCGTACCAAAGAAGCTAAATCAAAGCAAAATTCAGTGTGGTGTTGAGCATGAAAACGTTTTGTCAGGGGTTTCACTTACCTGTACAGTAGCGCTTGTCGGTTGAGAGGGCGAAACCAGAGTTACAGTCACAACTGTAACTTCCAGGATTATTGTAGCAACGACCGTTCTCACGACAGTAGCCGTATTCTCGACATTCATCGATATCTAGGAGCAATAATGATAAAATATTGAATATTTGGACGAGATGGATGTTTCTCATTCAATGAGAAAGAAGATGCTCATCCGGATATACGCCAATAAGGACGGAATATTTCCTATGTAGATCGTGCCCATGGATACTGGGCGATTTGTCAATAATCTGATTTCGAGCAATATAACCAAAAAGTTCGTGTTGACGCCAGTTTTTGGACATGGCATGTGACGAATTGTCTGTTAGGCCTACGGTTGCCGCCATTCCATTCAAGTGAAGTGTTGCATTTGATTTCAAAGATCCTGTGTCGTGCTGGAAGCCATTTTTTAATGACAAACATGATTTTATGCCCTCCCTTCAACTCGTTGGTATGTTCGACCACTTACCAACACACTGTCCCTGTCTGTTCAGCCTGAAGCCCTTATCACAAATACATCTGTATGATCCCGGGGTACTCTTGCATCTCCCATTGGGGCAGAGGTTGGGGTAAAGAGAGCAGTGACCAGTGTCATCTATCAAAATAAAAACCTTTAGAAATGCAAATGTTCACTAAAAATTGATGCCGGCGTAATAGTTATAAGTATCCTAGAATTGAGTATGCGAGGGACATGCCATGTATAAAAGGAGCATATTGGGCTCAGGTGTTTTGCCCTCCGGTCCAGATGTGGTGAGCTCCGGTGGTGACCATTCGAACTATGATCGTGCACATCCAATCGCAACCCCATCGCAACATCATGGTGAAATCCCCGCTAAGGGGTGATATGAATAAAGACTAGCAAATGTTTTTACTCCAATTTTCTACAGAAAGGTCTTGTGTACGTAAAAGCTTAGATAAAAGCATTTGCTAGGCTTTATTCATAACGCCCAATGTTTCTGTCTGTTCTTTTGCCTACTGCCAGGCAGACGGACGGTATGACATGCCGCATGAGCATAAAAGCCATTCGTTAAGCAAAGATGTGACTGCGTAATCTGGTACACAACTGCGAACTTGCTATCATTCGGAAACAACAAATGTTTGTCTCATTCCTTCTTGGCGACCGAGAGAGACCTTCAGTTATCGCTTCTCAACTTGAAGGACTTCGTGTTTGACCGAAACTTGACATGCACATTGTCTTTATTTTGGCCAAACACAGGTGTTACGAGTGCAATACTGACCTGACCAAGCCTGCGACACAGTCATAGATGGACCAGTCAGTCTCCGGCGAAAACTCCTTTTAGGCTTACATGTATCTCACCTGAGTTTACACTTAATAAGCCGTTACAGAAAGTATGACTGTGATCGAGTGGTATAGCAAGTTCGTCCCCAAAGACACTCCAGCACTACTCAAAAAGAACTCGGAGCAATGTGTACCAAATTATAGTCAGTCGGCGCAAAAGCAACTAGAAAGCTAACCGTCCCCTCTGTCTGGCTTCTCTGTAGGCTTCTCAGTCGGCGTCTCAGTAGTGGCGTTATCGCCACCACTTCCACCTTCGTCAGGTTTACCTCCATTGTCAGGCCGGGTAAAGTTCTCCCCTCCGGTCAACGGATCACTCCCTGGGCACACTCGGTAGTAAGCAGCTGAAAGATACGGAGAGAACGTTTTAGGAAGGGTTGTGACCACTATATCACCAAATCATCAAATGGCTTAGTCGTATGCACCTCCCTTCACAGTCATAAATGCCGAGAGTAAGGCTCTAAAGTCAGGGAAGTCAGAGAGTTAGCAACATTGTATCCACCACGGCAAAAATATCTGGGTCCTGCGATTCGTAGCAGCGCAACATCGGCCATGCCGTCTGCTGCTGGCCATGGCCCACTCTCCAATCCGTCATGCATTACTCTCGGCTGACGGCCACCAGTATCTCAGAGGGTGCATTCGCCATGATCGAATAGGGATCGATAGTCTCAATCGCAGGATGCAGGACTATCGCCCAATCTTATCCTTTGCACGGTCTTTAGTGTTACTTACGCGTGTTTTTAGTTGGGCAGGATTCACATATCCTACTTTCTCCCCACCCAGACATACTGTAGGTACAGCAGCAGTCAACTTGGGTGAGTGGGATACCAATAGGGTCACGGCAACCGGTCGTGCGAAAACATGTCGCCTTCCTGTTGTCTGAAAAAAGTACGCATGGTTAGTTGACAAATCGCAAATCCTGGGCCAGTCGCCTTTTTTAAAACGAGTCTGGGGCAAAAATAACGTATTTTGAGTAAGGAGCATCATCTTTGAGTCATGAAACAATTCATCAATATTTAAACTAATGGGCTGGGTGATCCTTTCAGAAGGCAAAATTTACTGAAACTAACTCCAAATGACCCATCTTCCCGATTTGCCTGTTTCTAATAAGAGCACCGGGGATGCGGAATATGACACTTTTGCAGATTGGATTACGTCGAAAGCCTTGAATTGTGAGATGTTTTCTGTGTTTACTTACTGATACACTTCTTTTTGTCATCACTGGCGAGGAATCCCGCGTTACAGACACAGTAGTAGCCTTTGTCATCATTCAGACATCGGCCGTTCTTGCAAGCATCAGCGCCAGCATCAGCGCACGTCTCGCCTCCTAAAAATACCAAGGGTGTTTTAAAGTTTTTGACTAGAGCCTCCTTGATGATACAAATATCGGACGGTGCGACGAACCATTTCTGTGGTCACATTTTGTACAAGTACAAATTATTTTTTTCACTAGTTTTTTTTTCTGCTCAAAATGAAGCAACATCATCAGTCCAAAAACTTTTTTGACTTTGAAAATTCTTTCAAATAAATTATATCTATTTGAATCAAATTTATATTTATTTGAAAGACTCTGATGTAGGTTAAGAAAAATAGTGTGGACATACTGTACAGGCGTGATATTGATACAAAAAATTAAATTTCTAAACAAATACATAAAGTATAATAGGGTACCTTTAAATCTAATTTTAATATACTATAGCAAGCGCGGGCCACGAACCAAGTAATTGGGTTTAAATGGGAGCACTATAGAGTTCATCGATATGACAGCACGTTGGTAGAAAATTAGGCCGTTTATCTCCGGGGTTCTGGTGACCTTTCATTTGGTACACCATTGAGATGTTTTGGTAGAACTCAGGAAAATGAAATTTTAGCTTCAACAGATAATTTGATTTTCATTTTTTGCTGGAATTGTAGAATACGTGACATATGTTGTAAATGTGTGCATAGAACCATGGGCGTTCTAGGAACAAGTGTGCTGGAGGTGCACAACCGGAACCCCAGCAGCTTTTAAGAGATTCATTCTGACATTTTCTAAGAATTAGACCTATACAGACTCAGAGAACTTCACCGGCGCTCAACTCGTGCAGCCTGACCTTGATAGTGCATGGAAAAATGTGTGTTTCACAAGAAAAACAGCCGAAAAGTACCCTCATTTAGCGTGTCCATCTGGTAAGAAAGTTTTTCCGAAAGCAGGATGCGGAGTCCAGACCTTATGCGACGTTTTTTACGAAAATATACTTATAAGTATTCAAAGGGATGTTACGTAAGTTGTTTTCCACAAAACGAAGGGTGACATAAAAAAGTGTTATTGGTCTTCTCCCATACATTTCACCATTTCATAATTTTGTTAAATTGGTGACCAAGCAGGTGACGAGAAGCTGACTAAGGACTCTGAGAACTTGGCGCAAATTACCCAGGACAACAAAAAATAATTTCCTATTCAACCAGCATAATTGTTGTACCCGAGATCTGTCTATTTTTGTAGGTCAATTATACCAATTAGAGTAGATTTGATAATTAAAATTCCTAGAGATCTATCTCAACTTTTGAGTGTGCCCCCATTGCGTTAATATCCTTTGTAATAGACGGACGATTAAAGTGCTCGAATTGGTGTGAAAGATATTCGATATATTATGACATCCAAGTAATCAATGCCAAGAGCCCATTACCTAACACTAAGTTTCGGCTTGCAAATCATACTTGCATGTACTTGCAGGATGTGTTCCTTTAAGACTATCAATAAATATCAAACACTTGCTAAGTAGTTTATTGTGGTCTGAAATTACCTATTGCCAGTCTTAAAACTGATGATCAAATATATCTTTGTCGATCCTTTGTATTACGCATTTAACGGACCGCATGGATCGCCGGAAAAACAGACATTCTACCCGTAATAATGTTGGGTGCAATCAAGTGTTGGAGCATTCTTAAACCTGAAGTCGGTGGTCGCTATACAAAAAAGTCAGTCCAGCTAGAACACTCTTTGCAAATGTATAAGCATGACGGTACTGTACGCACAGAATGAATGAATTTACACGTTTAAAATTGGTTTCAATGATAGTTAATATTACTTTTGATACTTTTACTCCCAATATGACCATGAGAAGCTTTTGGAGAGTGTGGATGAGAGCATGGAGTAGGAAACGGAATCTTACCGGGCAGTTCCTTACCATCGCATGCTCCAGTCGTCGGGTTCTTCCTCTGTCCAGGCAGACACTCACATCGATACGACCCGAGGGTGTTGGTGCACCTTCCTCCAACACAGAGGCCAGGAATGGCGATACATTCGTTGATGTCTGAAACGATTAACTGCCCGTTTTTTCAAGAGAAACCGCATGCTTTTTTGGATTTACACATAGTCGAAGAACACAGCAAGTGTTTTGTTTTTGATTAGTCAGATTTAGTAATAGGGCATACTTTAGAAGGCAAATACACCTGTACGTCCTGGCCAAGATTGCAAATAGATGGATAAAGATAAGGAGGGAACAGCAATGAGGCCAAAATGTTATAGCTTAACCTACCAACGCACTGCTTGTTGCTATCATGGAATATGAACCCTCGTCTGCAAGGTTCGGGAGCTCTCGGGCACTGCTGGCACGGCTGACCCCAGGCCTGACCGATGGTAGCACAACAAAGTCCCCTGGTGCACGTCACTCCAATCAGTTGTCCTTTACAGGTATCACCCTCCACTTGAGTGTAGCACGGTCCGGTTCGGAAGTCTGCAAACAGGGTGTTCGAGTGAGAAATTAATGTGTAGCCAAAGAATGTCATGAAGATAAACCCGTTACCGAAATAGGATATTTACAGGTGAGGAGTGGGGAGGTCGGAGGGTAAGAAGTTGATAACAAGACTCACCCGCCCCCACCAGAGATTCAAATGCATACAGGGAATTTCCTGTACAAGAGACAACGTCTCGACGCCCCCCCCCCCCCAAAAAAAAAGCACATCACCACCACCACCACCACCACCACCACCACCACCACCACCTCGACACCAGGCGTACCAAATGTATTGTACGGTTAAGCCGTGCCATATACCTGGGGGTACTATACATCAAATACTTCTTTCCATTATCAGAAAAGTGCTAGATGACTAATTGGCTATTCTTGTCTTATCACTGTTACATTTCAAGAGTTCAGCATAATCCAGTGTAACCCAGATAGATGGATATCCAAGAATCCCCCAACTATCACACTGTGTCAATATGTACTATCGCCACGTAGCATGATAAACTGGTATATATATTTCGTGCTTGATTGGTGTTGTTTGCTCAGAATTGTTTTAGCTGCAAAGAACGATTTCGGTGGTGGCACATTTTATTTAGGTTGGCTTGGCGGCGCAGAACATTTTTACATTATTTATTTGAGTCACGAGTCCGTGTCGATGGTAAAGCAAAGTGCCAAAATCTCCATTTCTGTTAAGTGTGCACCTGCAAAATAATAACAATACCGGGGACGTGAAACTCTGTGCTGATGTTAAGAATCGACGTAAAGAAAGAAACTAAGGAAATCAGTTAGTGATGCGCTCTAGTACCTACCAACTTCGCATCTCTTTCCAGTAAATCCATAGGTACAGGCGCATCTGTCCGGTCCAATACATCGACCACCATTCAAGCACCCACTGCCGCAAACAGCTATGAATTGAAAGAAGAAAAAGAAGAACGGATTAGGAATTTACTCATGATTATTGCAAATTGATACATAAGTTGACGACTGCAAAAAACAGATATATACATGTACATGTATATAACGATTATGCATGTTCCATGAACTACATGAATATGTACAATTTGTTCGTTATTTCATTATTTCCTTTTGTACCTGGAAGGGAATAGTCATGATAAAAAGTTTGATGAGTCAGATGGTGGTCATGATGCTGACCATGATTATGAATTCCAGTAGTTGGTAACAGATAGGCATGAAAGAATACCCACGAGCTAATCCTTATATGCAGCGCTGCATGTTGACGTGATGATAATTTTGACTGCATGAAGAGCATTCATATATAAATGATACAAAAATATAATCAAAATAAAATGAATATTATACATTATTTATTTGAATTATTAGTTCGCACTTATTATAGCCGATACTTCCTCTTGCTGTTAGCCTACATATATTTTACAGCAGATCTCATAAGCGATGTTAATTCCTACTTCCAATGTGACCTTTCTACATCTCTGACCTACCCTCTTCACACTGGGCACCGGTGTAGCCCTCCTTACATTCGCATAACGTAGACCCCGGTCTGCCGAGTCGACAAGTTCCCCCATTATGGCAAAGGTTATCGCAGTTTTTCTCTTCAGAAGCTGAAAGTATAACATCTTAGTCTCTTCTCTTCTGCCACAGCTGTGACTTCATAAGCAAGCACTCTTTCAGCCATTTCGCACGACAATCCGATGAAGCTGTCTAATCTCTGCGTCATAAAAAGCATACTGATCCTTGTGGTATATGGTGAAATCACGCCATCTACGTGTGTTGAAGCAATGAGCATTCGCTGAGGTGAAAAGCAGTGGATAAGCAATTTCCAGGCAAAGCTTCTTTGCATGTCAAGGCAAGCAGTCCGTGAGGCAAGGTATGCCAGCGTCCATTGAACCATACATTGCACATGCATTGCCGTCCCATCTTCAATAGGCTGGTCGCGAGGCAAGCTAATTTCCAGTGAGTCATCAAGATCTGCCATGCGGTGTCAGAAGCAAGGCTGCGTTTTGGTCAATCCAACCATTGCCCAAAGGTCAAAGCGTTAAATGTGCGCACGATCATGCTTTGACATCGATTGCCAATGCAAAAGCTAAGAGCCCACTCCTCTTTTAAGTTAGATCTGGGGTTCCGTGTTAAAACTTCCCTCAGAGAAAAACGACCACGCGTCATGTAATTTTTTATGGACACCACGCAAAACGGACTTCACCAATTTATCATGACTTGTATGAGATCTCCCAAGAAGAAATTGGAGAAAAAGTTGCATTTTAAGCTATATAGCGAGGGATGATGTTTCTTTCTTTAAAACACCTGATGTGCCACGGGGTCGTTGTAGGATAAGATACTAACCATTAATTACATGGACCACGCATTTGATTAACATTTGTCACCGGTACATACAATACGTGCTTATTTGTGTCATCTAAATTTCACGGCTGATTTTAGTTCTATTGTCAATTATGGTAACATTACGGCCAGTAGACCCCAGACGACAACCGTAACCACTTTAAAACATTCCAACTCAGGTGGACATGTCAGACACTTCAGTTAATTGATATCGAATTAAGGCAAGGTTACATGAATCTAGTAGTCTATCGGACTATACAGGCATTTTTTAGATTATAAATAATGATATTACGTAGCGTTATGATTCTTTACAGGATGAGCTCAGCCTGATATTGACCAAATGGTGACCTTCTTCAAGGCGGTTGACAGATTCTAATCTCTTAATAGCAAACCAACTCAAGGGGTATTTAATAACAGGTGTGATCATTTTGACAGTCATATCATGTGATATAATCATCAAGATAACTTGGCATTTTATAGGTACTTGTATAAGACCAGGCAAAGATTAAAAAATGTATTTCGTCCGAACCATTTCACTATACCCACCGTGAATGTCAGAGTCAATGGTAAAGCGACGCCTTAGCAAAAGGGCATAATAACATTTTTGGCAAAACTTGTCGGGTTTCATTAGAGAACACCCTTACGCTCTTTATATGGCAAGATGTAGTACTTTGTAAGTTGAGAATGGAATATCATGATCGTAAATCAAATATTGTCACTAGGTATTCTGTAATAAAACCCGTACAGAGCTATCTGCACATGCAAAATATGCAGGTTAAGCAAGCACATACATATCGGCAATTCCAATTCTAATTCTAACCCTAATTTCAATTCTTCAGCAATAGATTTCTGTACAGCTGCATGCATGAAATGCCTAATTATTAATAACAATTGTGTTGCATTACAAAAGTGTCAGGTGGTTTTAAAGGGACAACCTGGGATTAGGATAGTACTCCTATTTGAAATCACGGACCGCCACATTACACTATATAAAGCTGGTCTCTCATAAATGATTTCGCTGGTCTTGCGAGGGAGGAATTTTGTACATGAATTGCGAGTTACAGGTCGCCAATGGTAAGCAAACAAATATACACAGTGCCCACATTGACCCTTTAAACGGTAATCAATGAATTATTCTATCCCATCCTCACTTCTATGTTTCTATTTTATCCAAGGGAAACTTCTGTTAATCTTGGAATTGTTTTACACCGACAGAGTCATATTAACAGGAGCGCAGATCTATGACAACCGAGAAATAAAGGTTTTTACGGGCAAATATACGGCACCCAGGTAGGTTTTCTACAAATCGCAAGGATTTTGACGGAGTGGGAAATACTTTCTTAAGGTTCTCAACAATCCGGAGGAGGTTAAGGGCGAATAAAATATCAAAAGGTATTCCAACTCTTGTGAAGAGTCTTCAAGAGACAGAAAGAAGATGAGCAAAAACGTCGGCCAAACAAGGTACAGACATTGCTGAACCTGCCCCTGAGGTAAAATACGAAATATTTCAGTCGTAGCCCTTTTATAAAAGTGTTCAATAGTTTAGTTGGCCTCATTAGAAAGGTAGGCCTTTGAGACGAAGTGCTAAGAGTGATCTCAATGAAGTCTACCTTGCTGTGCCTCAGCTCTTGTCTTTGGGTCGCAGTTAGGGTCAACTGAAGAGAGGGATTGAGAGTAAAGAACCCGGGTATTCAAGAAGTCAAGCAAGGTGCCATCACAATTTTCTATCATTAGAGCTTACATTTATCAATCATCATAATCAATCATACAAAACGCACACAAAATATTCGCATTTTTTACCATTTGGAATGAACCACACATTCACAACTGTTCATACAAGCAAAAAATTGAAACAAAAACGTCCTGCAGATCCACGCTTTTCGAATGGAATCCCGCAGCCGCAATCATTCACGTTAGTTTTTGACAACCTGGCCCTGTTGTGAAAAATTCACGATTTGAATGATACCAAAAACACGTTTACAGCCTTGTACCCTTTTGTCTTACCTGCACCACATGGTTGGGTCTGTACAACACCTCCTGGGCAGTAACATAGGTCGGGTCGAATACACGTTCCCGTTCCACAGGAGCTTCGACATGATGCTGAAGAAGAGATACATGTAGACAGATATAAGTCAAAGGGATCTTAGTCAAGACCTAAATACTTTTGTTTTTCAACAATAAGATAGGACAGCGAATGGATTCGGACTGCGCTTTTTTCGCCTTCTGATATAGTTATAAAACTAAAATGCAAAACATTTTCCAAAAGAAACCTGGTAAAATACTATTTGGAGGTTTTCATTCTCTGCATTATCATGACAAGTAATACGGTAATGTATTAGCTTCGTTCTCTCTTTGACGAAAGTGGTAGGTGTCTACTGGGTTAGTAAGATGTAGCATCGATGTTCCGCACCCTTTACGAAGATCGACGATTATGTAAATGGACTTATCGACGAAGGCTTTGAAGGGTTCTCGGATTCATCGTTCTATTCACCACGGAAGCTGTTTTACGAGTGTCACGTAAATAAATTCGCGCAGGACTTGATGACACCAGAGAATTTCGTAATGCGTCGTTGTTTGTGTATTACACAAGCGACGCAGTTCGAAAGTCTATGGTGTCAAAAAGTCCTAACGGTTGTGAAACCTGCCTAATACATTTAATGTTTGTAGTCAACTTACGAACAGAACACCTGTATCCACCATTGGACGGGACAGCTGACCAACCCTGACAGCAGCTCTGACTATTGCTGACGGCTCTTCCTCCACAGATATTCGGACTGAAAGGAAAGCCGGGTTAATCAAATTCAAAAACACCATTGTTTCAATGTTTCATTTTTTTAATTGGTTAATGTATACGCCTCGTTTTGACCACACACCATAACTTCTTGGGTTGGTAAAATATGCCAAAATGAGATTCTCGGTGTATTGTCTAATGTATGAGATTGGTGTGTTTTAGAATAGAAATTGACCATTAATATTAGATTTTTTGAATGACAGCGCCACACAAGCGGTGAAAAAACCTTGCCATACCGCCACTCGGTGCTAATCTTTAAACAGCGATGTGCTCATGGCGAACTTTCATTGGTAGCACTATCATTAATGATCAACTGATTAGTGATTTGTGTCTCATACCTTGCAAGGACACTTATGATTCATATTCAACCGTTTCAAATTTTCGAGCGGAATGGGCTTCTATGTAACTAATAAATTATAAAATTATTAAGGACCGGAACCTTCAATATTTTGGTTTACCACCTTCAAAACCACATCCGCAAAAGAAATATTTATCATACCACATCCATGACAATGTTGACTCCAAGAATAACTGGTGACACTTAGCCACAGAGGACATTTTGTTCGAAAGCGGCAAAGTATAAAAGGCATACTTTGTTTTCCCACTGAGGAACTTTCTGACTGTCCCCGCCAGGACGCAGGGTTAATGCGGCATACATGATGTGGAAATTGCTGGTTAATCATTTTTAATAACTGATGCTGGACTGGCATGCACTTGCAGTACACATGGATTTTCACTTTGAACTTCGCCTCATCGAACAATGTGTGACACAAATATGGTTACCACAGGACAAAGGATGATAGTCGCGTTTTTACCGAAACCTTTTTCATTCAACTGTACTTCCTACAATAACCACAAGTGAGATTCCTTTCATAAGCTTACATGCATTACACAATGTAAAGAATGTGCTTTTACAATGCGATGTGGTATGAATGCTACAGTAGCTTTTTTAATTTGTTACGTTTCTGTGTCACGGGGACATTCGAGATACCCAAGACGGGTAATCGGGAATTTTTAAAAATTACGTAAACATAGGGACCTATACTAAGTATATGGAAGTAAGTACATTGCCATAGGCCTATATTGAACTATCATCACTGTAACCGGGGTGGTATACGTCTGAACTAGGCCTATGCATTCCGGTCAGGCCACCAAGGTTATCCGTTTACTGTGTCAGGAATGAGTTAATTTAGGCTGCCTCTCAAAATCGTCTATTTTCGATTTTGAAGCCTTCTCGTGATCATAGAACGGACTTGCTGCATTATACGGCTGTCAGCATGGGCTTCGCACATGACGTCATTAGAAACGTAATAATAATTCCAGCGGGAATGGTGCGAAAAATAACGGGGAACAACCGTATAGGTACGTGTATACAGCATAAGGGACTATACTCAGGAAAAGTGTTTGATCATTTGAAAAATCATGACACCCGAACCAAACAAGCAACATTTAATTTACGAGCCGTTTGACATGAGACCGAAATGTTTAAGACATACTTTCTGGCATAAAAAGCCACTTACACTATAGGTCAAGTTTGTGGAAAAAACTGCTTTCAAAGGTTTATTACACATTGATCGTGGTTTGTCCAACTCTTTGAACAAAAGTCAAGACTTTGTAGAGATTCACAGCTAATCAATCATAAACATAATCAAAAGGAAGCAGACAACAACACGTAAATAGGCCTTAGAAAAAAGTATTTTCTCGATCATAACTCTTTCAATGGTTGCTTATACAGGCATCACCATTTTGACTAGCACTTGGAATCATTAAGCAATTAGGACTTGTCAACATTGAGACGCAAGTATAGGTCTACCGTTACCCGATGGGGTTAATATGAATCGGATCGAGGGACAACCCTAAACAATGAAGTTGAAAACGGTCGGCAATCATGATGCTATAATTCGAGACTGAATTGAAAGCATAGTTTTTTTGTTGATCTGGCACAATACCGCAGTTCGTAATGGAATATGACAGGAAAAACGTCTTTCTAGTTCAGTTATTCGAAATGAAAAAAGAAATTCCGCCTACACAATACGTACGAGAGAATGATGACTGCAGATAGAAGACATTCATATAAGAGTGTTCTGAAGCGGTCGGTCTGACATGTTTTTAGAGCACAGGACAATAATGCATTGCATAATGTACTATGAGAACCTCTTCCCAAGATGCTGAAGCAAAAAATGGCGAAGCGATCTGTTCATATCCAGTATTTACAGAGAAAGCTGGACCAGGCATGTTAAGGTATTTTTCGCAGTGGAACTGCGAGGCCAAAACTCCAGACGCAGTCCTGGCCTTGATGTCAGTATCGTCCTTTCCAAGATCGGCAGCCAAAAGGAAGATATAGGATGACGACATCTGGCAGTCTCGCACCGGGACGCGACCGCGCTTATGCGTTAGCGTTGCGCGTTATTTGGTTCCTTCGGGTAAAAGGCGGGCGACAAAGACATAGGCCAACATGTTTGTACCGTGAGCCAAGGACAAAGTCAAGCTTACTGCTAAGGACATACACTACAACCAATGAGCAGAGCACATCCCAGGCTAATACTAGTAGTCTTATCCTTGAAAACCTGAACCAATGTCACGGCCGCGTCCTTCTCCCTGGCGTGTTTATATCTAGCTACCGAGGGGGGTGCTTTAAAGCTCAGGATGGGCCATCCATGCAGGGCCTTTCACACACGGCACTTAATTGCCAAGCTCAGGAATGTGTGCAATGGCGGAGCGATCCTGGTATTTGCGGATGAGAATTGGCCGGTCCTGCCCCTTATTTTCTGCCCCTTGCTTCGACTACAACAAAAGGATGACAGTCCATGAGCCTTGTCCTTGAGGTCAGAATAGGCTGTGTCTAAAATAGCCTGTCAACAACCCTAGCTAACCGAAAGAGAATTGGACCTCCCTCGGTGTTCTCTCCCAGGCAAGCTGAATTAGGCATGTTGACAAATAAGCTGAAGCTACAGGGTACCACAGGCCATTTGTTAACGTGAGTCCCCCCACTCCAATAATACCGACTGACAAGTGTGTAAAAGCTTTCTAACTGTTATTATCTGGACTTTTAGTTATCTTCCAAGGACACCCGGTGTTTCGTGTCGAAATATAGGCCCAGATTTGGCATTGTTGAAATCCCAACTAAGACTTGGGAAGGACGCATATCTCCACCCATCCGGATAAGGATTTTGACCACTGCAGATTAATAAAGTCTTTAGTCATTGTCGGAAGTTACTACCGTAATATATATAGTTTTGCGATCGACGCCAGTCAGCCTGCATGGACAGGCCGACCAAGATCTGCATGGTACAAAATTACAGCGGCAAATTGTTGTTCAGCGGTAAACTGAATACTCACAATGACGATAAACCGTATATAACATTCGTACAGTATGATATTATGCTTATATACCATAATTATACCTCATCGTCGCGTAACAAGTTTTTCAATTTCATAAATGCCCCTCTCTTGTGAGGTGAATATGGGTGAAAACGTGGCCCTGAATCTCAGGGTGACACCTTTCAATGAAAAATGCCACTTCCTGCCCAGCAAGCCTCATGTCGGCTAACCCCTAACCTCATCAGGTTTTTTTTATCACCTGGCATGCTATCGCCAGCACTTGATAAAGAGCAAATATGTTCGTACACGTAGCCTTTTATTTGTGCATGGAACTCTGAAATCATGAAAACAATTAAAGTCTAAGACAATACGCGGAATGAATGCTGTTTTCAAAGCTCCGATGCCTACCGCTGTCGGGGTGCTATAATAACAAAGTTCTATAGGCCGAAAACCGAGAAAACATCAGCTTCTTCTTTCAGTAATTTCACTTAAAATGTTTGCTATAACACAAGTCTAGTAATCAATAAACGTTCTTGGTGATGAAGATAGACGTAAAGATGCTATTGGAATTAGTCATACAGGGTTAAACGGCTCAGGTGCATACGATAAGTCGCTTACCCGTAGTACGCTTGGTTTCTCCGCTGGTTCGAATCCTGCTGTCCTAACACAGCACATCCTTGGAACGTTTGAAGTAAAAGTATTTTGATCACAAATGCAGCGAAAATGTCTCGTATTATCCTTAGAGAAACCATGATGATTAGCTAACAGTCACAGTGCATCTCTGGCTATGAGAGCAATGATAATCAGGATCTGACAGCGTGCAGGCTCACAACAGGTGTAGCCTTCCTTTGTCTCCCACCACGAAAGCCGAGTAAATTTCAGCTATTCCGTTTCAGAAACGAAATCCAGAAACTTTCAAAGAAAATGCAGTGTCTCGTGTTGCTGGTATCAACGGGAGGAATCAATTGTCTCTGCTATCCAGATGAACCTTTACTCCGTCAGGGGCCGTCGGTCGAAAAGCGTATGCGCTCCCGGGAAATTGTTCTTAAATAATGCAAGTTTACCTCAGTTCTGACCAGGTCGATTTTTATCAACCAATGAATGAGCCGCGAACAACCTTCTGCTGCATGACAAACGTCCTTGTCAATGTTTTGCAAAAATGCGCAATAGCCTAGTGTTAAAAACTGCAGTTTAGTCTCGGTGAGAAAGTGTCACGATTGTGGAGACACATGCATTGGGTGCCCCTGGAATCGCTGCACAAGACGTTTCTTTCTTTGAAGACAAAGTGTGTCAAATAACCGACTTGCCAATTATAGTATAGCATGAAAGGATGGGGAGTCTTGGTGAATGGGGGGATATTCTTGTCACAATTGGAAAAGTCTGGGACAAGTGGAAGAGGGGACAATGACGAAGAGCTACGAAGTGCGAAATAAGGAACGTTGCGATAGCTTGTGTACCAAAATGGTGAACGATAAAGTTGTCATTTATTTTTGAGGTACATGTACATGTATATAGAAACAATGAACTAAACATAACTTGGAGACTCAGAGACCAGAAAGCAAGAAGGGCCGGGCGACTGGGTCTCTCGACAAAGCAAAGGTGAGGGCAGTTCTCAACCGTAGGTTCGAACTTCGGGTTGAGAAAAGTAAGGCTAAGGTTCTAGTCATGTAATACTTGTATCAGCTTTGATGATGATCTTTCTCAACGAGCCCCCGTATATAAAAGACGTGACAAAACGCTTGAAATGCCACATATCCTGATATAAACAGTGTTTTTCAACCTCTTTTCGATATTCTGTAAATGACGTGGCAGTAAAAAAAGCCTGATCTCAGGATGAAAATGCCACGGCCCAGTCATAAACTCGATATAATGATTCTCATGAAATAATGCCACCGGTGATCGAACTTTTGGCCCTTTTCTGTCCAGGCACGAAAACTCTTAATGACGCATTCATAACGTAATCTCTTGTACTTCAACTTTTTAATCGGAGAAATCAACAATAAAATAATCGACATGTCCTTTGTGATCCTCATAGCGGTTCGCCAGTTCATTGCATTAACCTTCACCAACAATTTGTTTTTGTTTAACGGACGGAACTGAATTTCATTTCAGCTTCATATCGAGCTAAAAGAACTAGAATTTCGATTATCTTTTTTACTTTTTTTCTCATGATGAAGTTCACACTCTTTATCCATTTAATTACATCATTGAAATGTTAATGATACTCATCAAGTTGAGGAGTATTTCGAGTGTAAACTCTTCAACACCTTAAATACGCGTCTTATGGAAGATCGACGATGATCATGAGATTGAGAAAAGCTTATTGGTGCATTTCGCTCGCAGTACTGCGTCTTTCGTCTGGACTGAGCGAAAAACATAGGGACATTCCGGTGCTGAACTGATCTCGTCGGTGTAAGTTTGAAATGTCTAGAAGTGAAAAACACTGAAAAACATTGCACCCGGGAAATTTTGAAATGTCACGTTTTCGGAAAGTGTTCGGGGACAAGGGCTTTTATTATGCGCTACTCTGAGGTAATGACGGCCATGGTGTAAACCATAACCAAGAATCCGTAACCATGATATACAGGGACTGGGACACAGTTTATTACACTCCACCATTTTTCTCCTTTCTTTACACCACTGGTCAAGATCGAGATCTGCTCGGTTTCCTTTTCGACCAACACTGAGTGTCATATTAGTGTTGTTTACATTTGTGGTCGTTTCAATGAAAAATTACACACGCCACTGCCGCGCACCTTGACCAGAGACAAATTGGCGTTTCCTTAGCAGATTTGCGGTGATTGAAACATACGCATACCTTGTAGTATACTCATAAGACGCGCAAACAATAACGCGCCAACTAACATGCGACCGGCAGACTATTGGGGTCGTCTGGTGGACTCCGCCAGACAGATAGTTGGGCCAACAGTGAATGTGAACGGGGAACCCATTAAAACTGTAACAATCATTTCTCCAAGGGCATTGTTGTCTATAATCAAGAGAGATAAGGCATTCCGATCACGCAACAAATTAGACTACACGTTTAGCAGCACGAAAAAAAACCTAGCGGTCTAAGTGAGAGGCATGCAATCTGGTGACGAAAGCAGAAACTAACCGTGTGTGCGTAAGGCGCCGAATGGCACTTTCCTTTCATAGCTGGGCACCATCCGTGCGAAGTAATTTGGAAACTGTGACTCGCTCTACCAAAACTAGGCGCTTGTCGCATCTGAACTCGACATTTCACAAAAGGTCTACAATAGGGAAATGAACAACAAGTCCGTATCAACCTGTCAAGTTCAGATGCGACAAGCGCCTAGTTTTGGTAGAGCGGGTCACAACTATTCAACCCTTACATTCGGCACGTGCCCGCCATCCCACGACACCTCCTTCAAACACTCTTGACCTAGCCTCACCCCTACGTAGATCTGCAGCGGAAATTACGTATTTTACGTCATAGCGCGCGACTGCTCGACCAGCAAACAAGTCGACAGACGAGCGCTCTGCAGAAGTTTTGAGAGAAATCCTTCTGTTTGTGAACTTGGTTTGAAATTATGACAGTATATTCAAGAATACGAATCATTATCTTTGATTTCCGATCCGATTTTGAGATTGACAGTTTATTTGAATTTGAGTTGTCAAATATTGATATGACAGCTCTCCTGTTGCCGTGTACTGTTGGACTGTACTGTTGCAGTGTTGGGCTATGGGAATGGTGATGGTCTCGTCATTGCATGGATTAAAACGGCTGCTAATCTGTGTGCTCACCTGGTAAAGTAACTAAGTGTAAAGTACATTTTTCCTTTGCAGTGAAATAGTGGAAAGTGAGCAACAGAGCTTTAAAGCCTAATAAAGGCCTACGCCGTTCGTTAAAAATTTTGAATTTGTAATTGAATTTTAAAAAATCAAAATGTCCAATTGCGGAAATACGTACAAAATATAACTGTCAGCATTGTCGTTGTGTAGACTGATAGTGTATGAATACCAAGTTTGAACTATTTCGTATTCATAACAACCGCACTACGGCAATGGTGTAATAGTGTATTTCTATTCAACTGGACCAAAGGTAATTACGAACGGCGTACCCCTTTAAATCGATGCAAGAGGCTGAAATGATAACAAGGCATGGACAGAGACTTGACAACCCAGCCAACGTAGACGTTGACATCACTTCTAACGAGGCAGAGAGGCATGAATTTGGGAATGGGACGGAGGCGGCAGTTCCAAGAGTTTCTTTCAACCAAGGTGTTGCCCACGGTATGGGGAAGGTGGCAAAGTCTGACAGTTGGGTATACATGGATGGCGAAACTTCTCAGACTGTTAGAACCAAAAGGATGATGAGTCTCTGCAGGTTTGTTCCTATAGATCTTGTGATGTTTAGTTGTGTTTTAGCAGTATGATAGCCATCATTCCTGGGGCTCAGGGAACAATTTCAGAAACTACAATGCACTTCAGAGGTTGGAGTTGAGATGGCTTGAATTTCCTCTTCTCACAAGGAGATTATTCGAGGCACTTAAAATGTTAGGCCAAATTGCTGGCGTTGAGAGGACTTTCTTCTAAAGTTCTATCTCATCTGTGTCGAATTGCATCAATATTGTATTTCAGCATTTGCAGCGATGGCACTTTCTGTCGAATATGCCATGAAGGTGACCAGAAAGAAGAGTTGATATCTCCGTGCAAGTGTAGCGGTACCATGGGTATGATCCATCAGACCTGCATTGAAGCTTGGTTGAGTACATCCAACACAACCAGATGTGAGATCTGTAACTATGAGTACAATTTGCGCAGGGAGGATAAAACATTCAGAGAGGTATGACAAGGATGGTGTAACAGTAATTTGTAGCACAAATTCGGTACAGTCATGACAGAATACTCTTTAAGAAACACTCTTGAAACTGATAATACCATCCCTGATAGGGAAGGGAGGTGCCCTGCTTTATACAGAGGTCAAATCATTGTGGAGACCAAAAATCAACATGTTCTAGAGTCAAAGAAGACCTAGTCCTAATTCATAATTTTCGACTTTCAGTGGTTAAAGAGTCCATCCACCCCACAAGACAAGAAGAACATCATGGCAGACATGCTATGTTTCTGCCTACTGACGCCGTTGGCCTGTGTGAGCTGTTGGTTGTGCGTCTCTGGTGCAGCACATTACTACTCTTTCAAGGAAAAAAAACATTACTGGGAATCCATTGGCCTCATCAGTCTCACCATCTTCCTCGTCTCCATCTACTTCATATGGATGATGGCAAGTCATAATATAAGACATTCAGCTAAATCTCTGAAACTCGGTGTAAAGATTTGAGTTTGAAATTTTAAGATGTATTGTGTATCTGCCAAGCGGCGCCATCTACTGACAGAAGTCTCTTACTCTACTGTGATGACACACAGAATTTCATGTGTCCTTGATTCTAGATGCTAATGAGTAATGTGAAGTTAACTCTGGCCCTTTCAGGTTGCCATCCGCTATCACTGTCGAGTTTGGACTGACTGGAGATCCAAGAACAAGAAAGTCACCATTCTGAACTACACTCCATCTGGTGATGATGAGAGTGACGACTGCACACCGGTGTCGTCAAGGAAGTCCTCAGTGTCCATCGCTTTGGATGACATGTCGGGAGCGCATGCTGGCACAATGGGTGCGATTTGTGATGAAGAACTTGGAGCAACTGGGGGTGTTCCTTTAGCCAATGCTGCTCCTAGACAGACGTCCTCGCCAAGCGGTCTGAACCTGAATCCTATTGTTGAAGGATCACACAGTTATGTGTCATACTATGTTAACATGCATCACAGTGCTGTTTGCGAGGTTTGCCATCAGTCTCTACAAAAGCATAATGTTGTAGCTATCCAGCATCACCAAGATCCCACACAGGGGTGTGGGTCAGATTCAAATAACAATTGTGAAAATTTTCCTGACCAGAACGTGGTCTCGGTTCCAATGCCATACGTTTCAGTGCCACTTCTTCCATCGGTTCTCATCAGCTCCAGCTATCCATGTCTTCAGAAGTCCTCAAACACTGCGACAGAGAACGACACTCGGAAAACTTCTCGGCCGATGAGCTCTCCTCATGGCCAGCAAACTCTCAGGAAAACAACAAAGTCAGCAAACGTCAGCCCTGTTCAAAAACCTGACCAGGAATGGCTCCCAGATCCCAAACATTCCTCGACTCCATGCAAGAGGCAGAAGAAGCGTGCACGTATGGGTACGGATTTTGACCGTGTACTTTTGTCCGACTACGTCCAGGACAATCCAAGAACATCCAATCCTAGTCAAGCGAGGAGGCAGCCGAGTACTATTCATCGTGACACTGTGTACAAACTCCTCAGTAATCAGTCAGATACTTCAATCGAAGAAAATCAACCAAACAAAATGGCTAAAAAGGTGTTGAGCAAATATGGCTCGGCAGAAAGACTTTTGAATGTTTCGGATGCTGATCAGAGTAACTCCGATAGTTTCAACTCCTCTTCTGATGGACCGAAATTTCTCGCACAGGACAATACGTTGAGAGAAATCTGGGTGAAACCTCACTTGGTGACTAATTTAAGTGATGCTGATTTGAGGGTCAAGCTGGATGATTTAAAAGAAACCAGTGTTTAATTACTACAAGGTAGTCGCCTATCAAATCCACTATGGGGCATAAGCTCTGATCGGAACAGCTTCTTGTTTGATCTCCATGATAGTTGCATGTGATTTGTACATTGTTATGCACTTATTTTGATTATAATTTTTTATGAGGAAGGGGTAAAAAAACATGCACGAAAAAAAAAAATTCCATAATTTCATACTTTTATTCTGTTTACATGCAGATAAATCAATTGTGAAAATAATTATCTGATGAGGCTATGTCGATTTGTTCATTGGAAATAACTAATGTTGTCTCTGGTTTGCTACATTTTTAATTTGTCTGTGATTTTGTTGTAAGTAAAACTTCTGTGATCTATTGCCCATTTGGAACACATCATTGAATTCTTTCTGATTGAAAATGACCCAAAAAAATTTCTGAAAAATAAAACCCAGCCTCGTCTGACAACATGATCAAGCCCGATATTTTAATTTTAGTTGCTGTGGTTACAAAAAAAAGAGTTACAAAAAAATGTTTTCAGTCGTGCAAAATTGGATGAGGCTAGGAGAACGGACATTTTGTAAAATGCTCTATAAATATGGTACTCGGTATGCTATGAATAAGATGAGGGCTGTTTTTTAATGATCTGTGATAAAGTTTCAGGTTTTACTTAACTTTAAAGTTTTGATTTAGAATTTAAATTTTTGGTTATTATATTTACACAGTTTTTGTTTACATAGAAGTTCTAGTTCCTTTATTTTGAAATCTGTAAACCAGACCCTGAAGATTTTTCTTGGACCCTCTGCTGCAAGAGTGAAGCATTTGTTGTGTGGAAGTTCACCAAACTACATCATATTGTAATATTGCAGAAAATAGCTATGCTTATCTATGAAATTAAGAACCCCCGATTTGCCAAGCCATAATGTCTTATTCTACACAAAATTATTCTATCAATTCAACCAACATAACAATAATTGTAACTATTAATAGTTCTATGTACAATATAAACATGACATGATTTTGCAAATCTTTTTTTTTAACTCTAGAAGCCAAATATTTCAAACTTGAACTGTCCCGAAAAAACATTCCCCTCTTAGAAAAGAGCAAGACTTTTTGACCTGCACAGCGCACTATACCTGTGGTCACATCCTAACTTTGTTATGGTAAACTGAGGTTGAGGTAGATAGGCGCACCAGTGTGTTTTATGTTTTCTCCCCATCCAATAAAGTGCATATAATACAAGTCACAACAGATTTCATGGCTATAGCTTAATATCATATTCATTTACAACAATCCAAACTATGCACAAAGACATTGGTACAAAAGCCTCGACAGCTAAAATTATTATCTACCGGTACTTCAGTGTCATCCTGGGTTATCAGTAACAGCAATCCCAAGGTATTTCCTATCAAAAGGACAACCTGGGTGTGAAATAATTTGGTTTTCAAAAAGAAATGGCATCCCAGCATATCTGAGAGTTTTCCTCGTTGAACTTCAATAAGCAGCGTGGACTGGAATGGAACCATACATCCATCTTAAAGTCCCAGGCCATGTCCAACACCAGCAAAAATCATTATAAAATATCAGCCTTTGTTTGACACTGGTGTATTAACCACCTAAATCCGCCTAACCACCTAAATCCCACACCCAAGTTGCCCCTTTAAGCCTGAGTCCTAGTGTTTCATTGCGCTCCTACAAGTTACAAGTGAAAAATCTATCACAGATCTACTCCTCATCCAGTCGGTCACACCCTGTTATTGTTGGATACTTGGAGGACGAATCACCACCACTGTCACAATGCCAAAGTCTTGCCTGAAGATAGAGCACGAAAACATGAGCCAAACAATATGATGACAAATCAATTGAAAACAATTTTCATTCAAGGTAGAAACTACTAAAGTCCTTGAAAAATTTACAGATCAAATCACATTGGAATACAAGTAACTTGGACCCTAAGTGGGGTTGGATCTGAATCTCTGCTTTAAAATTAAACTGGAAATGAATCTCTGACAATATCAACTAGGTTCTCATTTAAGTCTTGTCCAATAATGCGGCCAGACTCAGACTGCATTATATCGAAGTAGGAAGGTTCATTTTTACCTGATCCAGATGAGCTGAACCATTCAGAGCAAAACGTCCTGAATCAATCTGCGAAAGATCAAGTATTGGCCACTTCACACTGGTAGGCTCCTAAAAGTGAATTAATCTGTGTGAATGTGTTGTTGTGGGTGTCTCTTCTGTCTCACGATACATCGGCACTTTTCATGTTATGTGAGCTGAGAGAGGAATATTTTTGTTACAACGTCGAACAAGATCCAATTCCCAACTGTCAAAGGCTGATATGAATAAAGTCTAGCAAATGCTTTTACTTCAATTTTGTACAGAAAGGTCTGGTGTAAATGTACATGGAGTTTTAGATAAAAGCATTTGCTAGTCTTTATTCATATCACCCAATATTACCATAGTCACCTGGAGACCACCAATTGAACCACGTGGTCCCCGTTTCAAATTTCTTTCATACCTGTTGTGGTGATTCTTTCACGGGGGCTGCCAAAGACACAGAAGGTCCAGCACTAGGATACCATCTCTCCGGCTGCATATTCTCCTTATACAGATCAAAAGTCCCTGGGTTACCTTGGTCTATCTGTGGACACAACCACAGATTTGAGGGTGGCAACCTGCTCTGGCTTGTTGAAGGTTCTGGGCGATAGGGAGAGAACAGGGTTGGCAAGTCTGGGGCTGGAGCTCCCTCAGTAGGGCTTGGTGGGTTCTGTGACATCACTGGTAGCATTTCCTTCATAAACTCGGCAGCAGGCAGGTTTTCACTGTCGGGTAAAGAAAATCACTCGTGGATAAAATCATGAGTAAAACTATCCTCATTTTGACCAGCTGGTTGTAGTAAATATAAGCAGTATGGAGATAACCTCTCTGCAATGCAAAACTCGGATAACAATAACTTAAAAGCAGTAAAATCTCTGCATATGACACAGCATGTCCCTCAACACCATGCTGATCTACTGTCGTTGTGCGTTTTAAAGGAGACTTAAGGATTGATGTTAACTGACGGTAAGTCATGCTTCAACACTATATATACTCACCCAAGAATTAACTTGCGCTTGAGTTGAGCTATGTGATCATGAACTCGGTCCTCCTGCTTTGCTTTCAGTCTGTGTGGCTTTTCAGCTTTCGTTCTGTCTCTGAAGGGGATAAAGACTGAATAAGAATCAGGTGGGCACGGTTTCTGCCAGAAGGCAAATGCCTCCCCTAAAATTTGGGCAAGGGTAAAAAGGTCAGGCCTAAATTTTACTGAGGGAAGAAAGAAAAATTATAATGGTGGTCGCACTTTTTACATCCACAAGAAAAAATGACACCAGTGAAAATGGCATTTCCCAGCAAGGCCCTCCAAAGCTCCATCTTTCCTCGATAAAGATTGCCTGCGAGGCAAGATTTTCATTATGAAGAAAGTCTGCCTTGTTGTTTTTAAAGAAAATCCTTTAGATTTCTCAGGTAACTCCCAGTTAAGGAATAGAACATTTCTTCCGGTATGTTCGCTTTCACCAATTTGTGCCATTATATTTTCAATATGATCTTAATGAAGCTAATATATATTGATCGCCAAGTGTAGGAGCTAAGTGCTCCTTTGAGAGCAGGAGATTCTCCATTGATGCTTCTAATTTTAGACAGGTTAACGAGTTGGTCAGATTCTTAGCATGGTCAACAGACATGCTAAGTGTAGATATAGCCCAACTGAATGCAAAGTCATCATGTTTTGAAATACAAGACGCAATGGAGGGGGCTCCAAGTCTCATTATACTTATGTTTTTGGCTTCAGGACCTGAAACCAAACTGGTTGTCTCACGAAATACTGGGAAGGTGGAGCTAAAACATACCGGTACACCAAAACTGAGGCATGCCACTGAGGTTTTGGGGGAAACAGAGATCCACCCAAGCGGTGTTTTGTGCGATAACCAATAACAGCATTTTTCAGATTTTCATTGAAAGCACGATGTCTTCCATAATGTTCTCCATTCCGTAATCTCACCAAATATGCTCCAGGGACAAGTGGTAGCCTAATACCACTCACAGTATTTGGGATCTCAGTCCCCTGAGTATACTGAAGGCTACCTGCTTTCAAGGACCCTTTAACCACCATTGTGCCTCAAGAGCGTTAAACCTCTGAAACCCTTTCACTAACACATTCCATTCCATCATATAATTGATTTGAGACAATACTGAGGAAGCTAACTGGGTGGAAGGTGAAAGCTTTAAGAAATCTGAACTTTGCGCATTAAAAATAATTTAAAAGTTTCATATTGTTACTTCTATTCAGTCTATTGATCAAGACCAGCCATCATTATCGATGAAATGATTGAACCAATCACTCTTAAAAATGGTTATCATATCAAAATGTGATTACTGATAATTCATCAAAATTACATTTGGAATATAAAATGGACTGATCAAGTTAACTCTTAAACCACAGAAGATGGGGAATTCAACATGATTGGAAATCTGTTCAAATGAAAGCTACCCATTCCAGACACACATGTTCAGCTAATGTAATTAGCAAGATTCCTTTGATTGCACTAATTTGAATTTCCAATTTCTTCGGAGGTAATTGGTACATGTGCGGGAGATAGATGATGTAACAGGAATGTAGTTAATGGGGCTATAATACACTGTGCTAAAAACTTTAGCTTAATCTTTTTTATTCAATTCCTTCTTGTACTTACTCGTTATTTTCATACCTCAGTTTATTAGGATGAGGCAGCATCAAGGCAGACATCGAGCCCAAGTCCGCTAGACTAAGTACTTTGCCAATGGGGTCTTGCCAACTCAGCCTCGAAACCTGAAAAAACACCAAGCATTCATGGCTTGTTTCTTCTAAACAGAGACTGATGTAATCCCCTTATTTTCTACACCTTTGATAGATAAGCAGAATCCATTGCATGGACCAGTGTTCATTTCTACAAAAGTTTTCATACAAGGTTTGAAATTCCATCACCTAGGAAAATAAAACAAAAGATTCCCCAATAAATATCAATTTCAGGTGATTGCTTTCTCCAGCAATGCACTATATTCTGTCATCAAACAATTGCAGTGCGGGAAACATTTCAGGAGGCACACCATCTGATAACCTAACAATTAAATCAACTCCCCAACTAATAAGTAAGCATACTCACAAACTGTTGCCCTCCATCAGCTGGTTGTGGCAAAGTTTCCTGCTCTGGGTTGCCACGCCGTAATACTGGCTGGTAGAACTGAGGGGGAATGCCCGAAATCCCAGGTGTCGGGATTGTGTTTTTTGTGACCTGGTCTTGAACATTGTCTAGCTTTGCCTTCTTTCTTCTATCTTTCATTAACTGGAGTACACCAGGAGTATCCTCCCTGAAATAAAGTAAAAAAAGAAGCAATCAGACCTGTTGACTACTTGATGTCGCCTGTTCATGTAGAATTGAGCCTCAGGTCCGCTCCTGAGGTCATTCTCTTTCACTATACATGAAACTTAGGAATACTTTATCGGCACACACCCTTATTGAGGGCAGTCATTCCCAAAATCATCCGCTGACCCACTAAAAGTTGATCAACCAACTTCTGTGTTTTAAAATCAATTCATCCTCTTCCTACCACTGCCTAGCCCACCGCTAATCTTACCATGAATTCAGTCTCTTCTTCATCTGACTGAGGTGACTGGATACCTTGCTATCATCACTTGTCCTTTCTTTCCGTTGACAACCTTTTTTACCTGATCTGCAGAGGAAGAAGAAGACAGATGTGATGCAACAACAATACAAGTGCCCAGCTGTGAAGGTGTAGTCTGCAACTTGTTTTGGCTCTGATACTTTCTATTTATACTGGTATACAAGACACCAGGTCTTGTCAGCAGCTTGATATTTTATCTGTTGTGTGCCAAGAGGATCAATCAATTTTAATTTATCCTCGAAGTCCTTACCTGAGTTTGCTTGGGTGAGGTAGGTCCTCTCTTGAGCATACCAAGTCAGGGAAATTACTGAATGAATCTCTCGATACCGTCTTGCTCCTTAACTGAAAGCCCAAAAAATTATTTACAATTTATCTTTAACAGAACCTTGCCAACAATTTTGACAGAAATGATAACAAATGTTTTCAATCATCTCCGAGGAAGTGACAAGGGGGATGAGACAACTTGGCCCCCTCCGTTGACATTTGCCTAGCTAGTACAACACCCGACTGATTCGGCTCTTCTTGTTCTTAATCTTTCTTGCAGGCAATCCTTCCCTAAGTGGTTATGAATAATTCTAACAGCAAGTACCTGTGCACCGACTTGGCATCATCAAGAATCCTGAAGCAAACAGAGCGCGTCCATCAAGATCAGGTCATTTGAAATGACATGTTTCCAATCAATTTTCTGCCTTAGGGATTCTCACTCAATCTCCAAATGATAATTGCCTAACCACTGATTTTATGTGTAGAGAGTGGAGAACAAATGTGAGTGTGGGTCTGAACCGTTAACCGTTACTCCTTAACCGGCTCCGGCGCTGCTTACTCTTGGTCATCATAGACTCCCGGGGTAGTCCATTGTGTCACCCTAATTAGATCTCCTCATGGTGAGGGACTGCGTCTGGAGTGTAGGTCATGGAGGCAACTCTTAGTTTTGCAATGGTCAAAGTGACAACTTGAGCAGTTACTGTTGCCATCAAGTGGTGACCATGGCTACTGTTTGATTTCATTATCATCCCCATTAGGCTCCGATTTCATAATGATGATGATCATTCATTCATCACCATCATCAACAACATCGTTTTATCATCATCATCATCATCAATAAACAGAACGTTGAGGGAAAACATAAGAGTGAGTCGATCCATCAACACATGAACCTAAATGGCTCTTAAAAGCAATCTTTGACAAGCATGTACCCCTGTCTTGCCAACGTCGTATGTACACAGGACGTAAATCGAGTTGCGGTGATCAGTTCAATAAGCAATCAATGAATAAGAAGATGAGAAGGGATTATTGGATTGAGTTCATCGAAAGAAGACTAGGTTACATGGCCCCGTTTATTAGCACTCTTCAAGGTGCAGTGCCAGTAGAAGACTGGAAATGTTTGTACAGTGGAACCCCGGTCGACAACCACCCCGGTAACGTGACCACCACGCTATGGAGACCAAGAATCGCTGGTCCTGAATGGTTTCCTCTCTAATTACCATTACAAGGCCCCTGGTAACACGACCACCCCGGTACCCAGACCATGACTACTGGATTATCATCTGTCCTAAAACTTTGTTGACTTTGGAAATGTTTCAGAATTTTGAACTTCACTTACCCTGCCCAACTGCCTGTCAAACACAGATTGCCCAGTGTCTATCTTGGATGAACCACTGAAAAAGAGAGAGATGATGTAGGATGAAGACTGAAGTTTACCAAATCAAAAGACGATTTATTCTCCCCACGAAGATAAGCTGTACTAATTTTGTCATTCAAACTTTTGTCTCATACAAAAATGGTTGATGATCCAAATATTCATGCACTCATCTCTTTCTCCTAAGATAAAATGACATCAAAGTCACCAAATACCATCATGGATTTTTGATCAGCTCAATTCTGGCATGCCACGAATCCTTCATCAAAAATTGATCTTTGTCATCTACAACACAGTCCGTTAGTCTGAATTCAGCAGATAACTTTAGAATATTGACATTAATATTGACATTCAGAGACCTCATACAAGAATCTTGATATCACACAAATTGAAACAGGTCGATGAATAGGAATGAACTTCCTCCTTTTATTTTACCTCAAATATTGGCCAGGAGAATTGAATTTGATACGCGGCTCATTAGAAAGGTTAAGGGAGTTTTCAAGTAAAGAACAAGCCACTGATTTCACCTGCCACATTTTGGTCATGAAGTTCCTCATCGGGTCTTCAAATTGTCACCAACACACTATACCATCAATATATCCTTCCTGAAATGCAACCAACGTGCCACCAAAACACTAGCATTTCGGTAGCTTAGCGTTTTGGTAGCGTGTCGGTAGATTTCCCACATTACCGTAATACAAGTTCTAAGACATCATACCAAATGAAGCTCCTCCTAGAAGCATAATGTTAGCAGAGTGTACAACAGCCAAGGATCGAGCCAAACGAACAATGTAAAGCCACGCTTATATCAAATGCTTCAGAGGCACCTTCGATGAATTCAATTTCCCCAAAGGACGGCCAATCACAATAACAACATTATCACTCTGCGAGGGATGCTTCCTACGGAAACATGAAAATGACATCGCCATCCAACGTTGATACTATTGAACTGATAAGAATCTCATTTCTACATTAGCTAATCCGTAAAATGATTTGTACTCCAGGCACATCTATGCCTATCATTGGAATGCCAACTGCACCTAACAATCCAACACACAAATGAGTGAAAAGAGTCTAGATTACAAATCAGTTCAACTGTTTTTTAGCAAAGAAATTGTGAAAAGCACTGCGATTCATCATTTCAGAATGGCTACAAATGACGTACCAGTAGTAATAAAGCTTTTCTTTTAGAAGGGAAACTATAAATTTTGGCATTTTAGTCTGACATCATCAACAGTAGAGGTATACGACTTCACACTTGTAACCCCCAGTCTATCCTGAAACCTTTCAGTTGTGATCTACTGAGATGAGCTGCTCAATCAGCGCTGTAACATATGCATTTCCAGCTCGTACCCACTGATACGCCTTATGGTGAAGTAAGGCAAGTAAGGCAAAGAGATCTGGCTAGTGGACCTCATCACCACTAGTCAGAGACCCGAGCCACTACAGAACTAGCGTGGCTGATCATTTTGATGGCAACAAAAGGACATGGGGGAAATATGCATGAGGCAAAATGAGAGGGCATGGATTGGAGAGTACAATGTCAGCCTCGGAGAATTTCACCCTTATCAGGATAGAACAGTCAACGAAGTTGGCAAATCTTGCCATCCTTGTTTGTGAGTCGATGGATGGACCATTGACATTACCAGAGATAAATGGAAGGGCACTGAAAGGATTATGTCCGACCGCCTTGGAGGAATTCACCCTAATTGGGAGAGCAAATCTGCAAGAAGTTCAAACAAAATGACACTGTGACACCTCATAAGTGACTAGTTGGACAAGAACATGACTCTAGTGCCCTTGATTCGGAAAAGTCCCAATCACGTTCAACTGGTTTCAATCAAAGTCAAGGCTCAGACTTACCAACGACCTCCTAATCAGAAATAATCATGTAGTGCGTTAACCACAACTCCTCCCTTGGCAGTTTACACACCAGGAGTGGGTGGACAACCAAGTCATTACCGAGTGTCATTATATATGACCCCTTTGGATTGCTGAACTTCTTTAACTCGATCTTTACCTCTCTGTCATCCATTTCCAATTCCCAAAGCAATCCGTCTCTCGATCCAGCTTCTTTCTTTCTATCATGCCATTGGAATGAATAGTGTTATGTGAACACTGGCAAGTTTCATGTTTGTGGTTCTAGGCAAACTTAAGGCTGCCTTGGAACAGATTTGCATGGTCTGCCCCATCTAAATCATGAGCAGGACAGGCTTAAGGGGTCTTACACTCACACAACCATCCCACCACCCTTTTAGCCCCATCCAAACCATGAGCA
Organism: Lineus longissimus; assembly: GCF_910592395.1. NCBI lineage: Eukaryota > Metazoa > Nemertea > Pilidiophora > Heteronemertea > Lineidae > Lineus > Lineus longissimus. The sequence continues at coordinate 24,411,281 of NC_088309.1, read as the reverse complement.
GCCTCCACATCTTCTGATCAGCCGACCGAGAGGGCAATATCAATCACTCCTCCATTGATCACATGGTTAGCATATACGATGGATACTCAGCCCATACTGGCTCCGTGTTGCCATCAAATCTAAAATATCCCTGCGTTCAGTTACCAAACGTCCAGCCATCGATCACTCGATAATTGTCCCAAATGTACACATCACACTGGACACTGGAAATCTCTTTATATGATGATGAGCATTGCTTACACAGGGAACATTTGTTGTTGTAGGGACTATGGAGGTCAATCCTATTTGAGGGCGGCAATACCTTGGTTACCAACAAGCCTACAGAGGCAAGGCCAAACCAGCTGAACCATAATCGACACTGTTAAACCTTCAAAAGACATATGAATGATTCTGCACCATGACAAACTGGCCCAAATCACGCACACACAGAGTCTGTAGCTCCAGTCAGTAGAACTAGAAGTTTGAGAGTCAATAAAGATGCAGGACACAATCAAGTTATCTTCCATGGGTTGAGCTGTCAGTGAGCAGGCCACTGATCCGTGCCATCGGCAGCGTTGTACTACATCATTTCATTATCGACATCATTTGTAGGATAAGCATTTTGATGGATGCGAGGAATTCATTTGAGATTTGGCATTTTGATGCGCATGGAGATTATTAGAATGTAGAAATGTTTTAGTTTTGACAGAGCTAACTAATGAATCATGTCTGATGGGAGAAAATCTGCAAATCTAATTTGCTATTTGGTTTTCATGCACACATAATTCAATTGAGTGACAAATATCACGATTATAGGGAGAAAAGTGAGGAGAAAGCGCTATGATATATCGATCATTTTCATAGAATGAGGTAATGGTGAACTGACATCAAGAATGAATGAAAGCCACACCAACATCAAAGAAACCAAGACTGCACATAGTCATCGCCACCAACTGGTTAAGAAAAGGACTTTGGGAGAAGATAGATAGTGCTGGCTGAAAATTCTCTAAGTATACTGGCACCTCTTGCCCCAGGTACATGTTGTATTGTCCAAGTCTCAATCTGCTGGTTTTGCCTGAGGAACTTATGAATCCCCCAGCTTACTTCCACTGGATCCCTCTCAGAAGTCTAATTAACAGGGAACTGGAATGAGCCCCTTGTAGTAACCCCCAATCCTCGAAAAATTTCATCAGCCACACAAATCACCTGATGACCTCACGGAGACGAAGCATGATATTGATATCGAAATTCTCAAAGGTATCGCTCTTATCGGGAAGCCAGGCGGGAATGATCAAGGAATCAATAACAGTTGAGGTCTTTACATTTGAGAATCGGCTTAATTTCGACAAGGGAACTTTTCCAATAAGGACACCCAATTGGACCTGTCTGACTCTTTATATTCTTCTTCTTGCCATGCGCCCCTTTCAACGAATGATAGTATGGGACACCCATTTTAAATATCGGATCCCAAGCGATGCAACTTGCAAGTTCAAATGGTGCATTTATAATTTTGAGTTACCAGTTTGCTAAGATTTGTAAGATTTGTGAGGAAAAAGTAGCAAGATGATTTCAATAGCTTTAACCTCAAAATGAAATGTTATCATTGATTTAACATACTGTTTTGTAGTGAAATCTGTTCAACTTACAGTATTCTCTCATCCACTTGGCCAGGGACAGACCGTTCATCTGGCGGTTCTGGGTCACCAGACTCCTGTTCTTCCTTTACGACGTCAGCAGGTTTCCGACGGACAGTTTCTGATGCCCTGACAAAATAAATAGAATTAGACTTAAAAAATGGATTTTCGTTTTACAATTACAATACGTGTTTAAATGCAGGAACAATGCAAGCAATGCTTGTGCATGGACCAGATTGAACAAGCTTAAAATCCTTGCAAAAGATCTGACAGCAATAACATTTGCGCAACCAGTAGGGATGCATTTTCAAATGCTAATCAATATATATTGACATTTTGAGTCAATTACACATCTTTGTTAATATTGTAACATTAGTGAGACTATCATGTGATTAGATCTAAAATTTACTGGACCCATCAGTGAAAAGGCAGCTCTTCTCTGCATTTACACTGATAAGAAATAGAAATATTGAATATATAGTTTTTCCAATTAATTTTATAATGGATAAATCATACTCACAGATCAGTCACAAGAAAGGTAATATTTCTAAAGTATTGATTGCAGGAAATGATTGGTGTGCCTTGGGAACTGAATGTTAATGGCTTGTATATCAGGGTTTAAATTAAGTTGTTGACTCTGGCCATTTAGATACAGGCCTTACTTTCCCTCTTAAAAAACACCCTTTATCTTTGAATTAGCAATTGTGGGGTTGAGCTTTTGGTGACCCTGAGCAGAACAACTAGAACCGTTTTAAATCATAAGGCTTTTGGTAAACAGCAACATCGACCACCAGCAATGATCAAGTCATTTCCTGATGAGTCTTGTGTAGAGTACAGACGACAATTTAAAGTACACTGATTTTCAAACTTCGCTTGTGATAATAGAACCTTTTGACAATAATGAAATTGAGGTGATGAACCTATTTGGATTGCCCTGAAAGTAAGCCTATCTTGGCATCGCATCAACCTATAATGAATACAACAAAAGGAATGCAACAATCCCTTGGAAATACAAGGGTCAAATATTGAAAACCACTCCAGACAGAGTCAGATGCCCTCGAGTCATGATGATGTCTTTTAGGATATCAAAGAATCCCATTTCCTGAAGATGCCGACTCACCAATTCAATTAGCTTGGATCTGAAGATCACGATGAAAGAATCCACAGAAATGCAGGCTTGCTCAGTTCAGAGTAACGCAAAAACAGAAACCTTTGAAACTTGTCTTTCCTTTTTTATATCAGTAATCAGACCTGAATTCTTCATTGCATTATTGACAGCTATAAATAAGACTCTAAACATCTGCTAATGTTCCCTAACTCTTCAATCAGCAACATCATAGATTGTGCCATCTGCCAATTCACCCTCACTCTTCAATCAAGCAACCTCATAGATTATAACATCATACCTGGAGATTATACAATCTGCTATGCTCACTCAAACTTCTTCAATCAATCAGCATAGATTCTACTTTTTACCATGCATCCTGACACTTCTTCAATCACACAAGACCATATATTTTAAATACAGTCAATATGTTGGAATTCTCTCAAGTTCTGTTTGTAAGAACTATCCTGAACTAAACATGCCCTAAAACACGATATTTCAGTCAGTACAAACCAACTTACCAGGTTTCTCTCTTCAAATACACATCGGAATTCAACTGCCATTCAGTTCAAATTATGTTCAGGTAAGAATTGAACTCTGCCACTTTAAATCTCCACCTGGATTCAAATGTTGTGCGGCCAGGAGGATTTAATCATTTAATGCTGATGGGCGCCAAAGCAATTTGAATTGAAGTCGGTAAAATGGCTTCAGTATGTTACTGGGGAAGTAAGAAATACCATTACCAGTCAGTAGACCGTGGAAACATCAAATATCAACTGCGTATGAAGATTTGAGTACACAGAATTACCACACTATCTTTTGAACGATTGTCGATTGCAGAAGAAGAAGAATGATTCAAACAAAGCAACCTCTTCTCATGTTGGTGAGCAACAATACCACAGGTAGCAATTGACAATACCACAGGTAGCAAACTAAGTCAATATTAGACAATGGTGAATTCCTTCTTTTTTTTGTTCATAAACATACAATGTTCGACAACATCAACTACTACTACATGAGACCTGAGAAGAAACGCATTATCACAATTTGCCTACAAGGAATCAACAGGAATCGTTAAAAAAACGCAAGATTTATACCTTTAGACACCAAGGCAATGAAATTATGTTCTAATGCAATCCGCCCGTGGCAAACAAACTGATGGATGTTCTAATTATAGCTACAGAGACAACTAGCTCATCTTGTGAGGCTTGCAGGGATAGAGAAAGGCTGGGAAGATGTGACTGTGTAATAGTGATCAACAGATTTCTCATTAGCTGATGAACAGTAGGAAAATTCTTTGAGGTGCCAGGCACATTTGCACCACAAAAGTGTAATTAGTAATTGTTTGGTACAACAATCAAATATTATAGGTATTCGTCATCTATACTACAGTGGAACCTTGGTAACATGACTACTCATAGGACCGAGGTTGAATGGTCGCGTTACCGGGATGGTTGCATTAGTGAAGTTGAAAATCCGGGGACAAAATGCATGATCAGGTTTTACCGCCAAAATTGTAGAACTTATTCAAAATGATGATGCTTCTTAACAGAAATCATGGTAGCATTCGTTTTGTCAGTTCTCATCATGCCACAGTTTAGAATGCTCAAGGCGATTCTTGGTCGTCATAGCGGGGTGGTCGAATTACTGGATGGTACCGGTATATGAATGAAGTTAAGTTCAGATGGAAGCCGATGAATTAGCCTTCATAACAAAGCAGTTTGAAAAAAAGAAAGGGCAATGCCCAGAGCGGAACAGAAGAGAAAGTCTACTCTTACCTTAAAAATGGCAGAATACTGGGTTGGTCTTTCAACACTGACTGTTTGCTGGTGCCTGGGTGATCACAATATCCTCTAGTTGTCCATTCCCTTGGCTTTTCCATTCTACCATAAAGACAATGTCGCACGGACTGACGGTATCACCTAAAAAAAGAGGGAATAATAATGACAACTGCAAAGGAGGTAGTTTCAGTGTTTCAGAAAGAACATTTCCTTTGTAGCATGTTAATAGCCTTACATCAAAGTATTCCAACGTGGCACAGATCCAAGGTTGGTGAGCGTCCCCCCCCTTTATTTTAGAAGATTCTTTAAAACTGATCATGACTTTTGGGAAACTGATGTTAGGAACTCATTGCACACATTGTTTTTTTGAGGCGACTCTTCTTTTTCAGATTTCTGATACTGTCCATGTCGAACATCAATATTACAGGTTTTTCACCATCAAATCAATGTATTGGTCAAATCGTAAATCAATGAATAAACCTTCCACTCCAGAAACATACAGTATGTAAGCCCCCAGGTTATTTCTGTATTCCACATTGAGTATTTGACCTGTCCAGACAGACTGGTTATCAATGAGATAGATGAGACATTGAGGAGTCACGACCCGAGTCACTGCACGCCAGCCCAACAACCGTGAGATTGTTATGTATTGAGATGAGAGTAATGGAAGAATGTATATTTATTGCGATCAATATGACATAGATGGGGAATGGCCTTCTTCGAGACGCTGGGACTGCCGAAAATGACTGTAAGGTACGCATTGACATCCAAAATGGGTGTCCTTGCATCCATTTTCTACGGAATAAAAAGCAACTCGTGTTAACAGAGCAATTTGTGTTTGAGAGCAAACTCAATTTTATAAATAACATCAAACTAGTGCTGAGATGTATCATTTATGTCACTGTTGTTACTAACAAACTGTTTTATCTTATCAAGATATCATATTTGAAGTCAGATCAATATATTGGCATTTGCATTATATCCTTTGGTATAATATTTGTAATGAATATAAATATCCATATTGACCAATTACTACAAGAATAGGACTTACAGGATATATTTACATCAAATAGATCCAAATGTACCAACCGGGATTAGCACGTCAATAGAGTTCAAGAGATGAACGGAGTTAACTGCAAAGCGATGGATGCTTGAGAAAAAACTTGCATGTTTTTAAAAACAGTGAACTGGTTGTTATTGTCAATCATAAAGTATGGCAATGTATAAGTACATGTAAATAGCAGCTACTGCTGTCATAATATTGAAAATTATTTTAAAACAGACAGATTTTGTAAAAGTTACTTTGTCAGAAGCAAGAGGTATAAAATCAACCTCCAAATAGTCTGACCAAACACAATTGACTTGGTCCAACATAATCTAAAACCAAGCTGATGGATTTCATTGAATGGTTTATGTCTTAGCAGAGTCCATACCAGCAAGAAACTTGAGAGTTGAGGAAACACTCAAAGGAGCAGCCTTGGGAGGATGCTGAAAGCAGGTCATCAATCAACCACAGCTCTCTGCAACCTTGATGGGATTCAACAAATATAGAATTGCCAAGATACTGACATCCTTGCTAAGTATTTTACAGGTAGAAGTTGAAAATCAAGATTCCTTCTGCCTGTCGGCCACTTCTTCAGCTTATGCCATGACCTGGAGCGGATTTCAATGAAAACTAAAGAACTTCATCAGCTTCATTGTTTTCAATAGTGTTGAAAATGGCCCAGATTAATTCTGCCACTGACACTCCAGGGGTGCTGAAGAATACTTTGTTCAGGCTAAAAGTTGAACCTGAAGTTTTAAAACCCTGCACTTCTTTCTGGGACAACTGGTATAGAATTTTAAGAATTCATTCTACAGCAGTTCACATAAATCTGCTGGAAGATTTGACATTCGACATGTTTCCGATACCAACCATTTCAAGTTGATTGGAATATAAAAGGCATTATGAGCTCAGAAGTTTGAATTTAAAAGTCAGATTAATTCTTGCAAAAATATAAAAATCAAGATAATCCATGATGCCACGAGACAGTGCAGTAAAAGCCACCCACAATAGATAAACATGACGAACTCATGAAATTCTTTCGAATTTATTATGGCATGTCTTGCTACTGATACTAGGTGTTCGATTACTATAGTATTGTAATGGTAAAATGATACATCAAAATAAGGCCTTTTACACCCTTACCTCTTATTCAAATTGACAATCTTCCATTAATTCCCGATGTTTAGAATGACAACCTAAATATCACAGATCACAACAGGAATTCTATCCATGAATTGCTGCCTTAGAATTTCCATCATTCAGTCACATCACATTTCTTCATGAAAGACATTTTTTCTCACTATCCAAAGAAAGGCTCTCTGGCTACACTAACTAGAGCAGACCTAATGTCTGTTGGGTTTTGCCCCTTTCTTTACTGACTACAAATGCAATAGCAAGACACACAAAACAGGACTAGGCAACAAACTGCTACGCAAAATACAAGTACTGCTGTCAAAGGCTCCATTCACCACACATACTTGGGCACAGGTCAGTTAGTCCTGCTTTCGAGAAATTCAGAATCAAACTTTCAGTCCTATCAACCTCAATCCTGCGATAAATTCAAACTACAAATATACTCTCCCGAGAGTGAGAACATGGACTAAAAGACAGTAGTCAGACAGTGATATTCCAACACATGAAAACACTTGAAAACCAAGTGAATGAGGATTATCCGAAATTATCCACAAAAGGCACAAAAAGACTGCCTCCTTGTAACCTCTCAGGAAAGAAAACACTTTGCGATGTTGCTATCGAACGCAAGACATAATCGCCCTTGAGCCTTTTCCAATATGAGAAAAACTTTGACTCGTATTCAAAGCTTCCCAGTGTTGAGAGTATCCACTGAACCAATATCAATCACTGATCAATCCCTTTACCAATAACCAATCACTGGCTCTGCAACCGAACTAAACGCCAGCATCGGTATGATCACGCACACCACCTTTAGTTGGCTATCATCCTAGGCAAACATTTTCATCAGCAGACAAGACAGAATGAATCACTGAATCACAGCCCAGCCAGTCCTTACGACATCCACGGCTATTAATAGAAGGCAATTTATTGATTTTGGAAGATATCTTGGTTGGGGGCCTTCGGCCCCCCAAGCCCCAGGGGGCCTCCGGCCCCCCTAGGTACAACTTCCTGTGCTTTATCCTACATAGTGTGATCTAATCGGAAAGAAATTTGATCTGGGTAAATTAATTTGCAATTTTGATGAACTGAGCCAGTAAAAATTAACAAAATTGTGAAGCTGAGGCAATTTTCTGTCAACTCGTGACTCACAGCTCCCACCTCTTGCCAAGTATTTCTTACATAAGACAAGGTTTATTGCAGGAATTTCATCACAAAAATAAGATCCATCGAAAGCTGTTGGCTTAAAAAACTCAGGGGTCTTAGGCCCATCAAGCAAACAAACAAGGAAGTCATGAAGATTACTTTGATATATTTTTATTGAATTATATTTTGAGAAACAACAAATTGTTACACTACAGGAAGTTTGCAGGGGGTTTTATTAAAGTGGCATAGACAGTGGTCAGAGTGCTGGGACAGTGGGAGCCTGGGTTCATAATCATAATCACTAAATCAGTGTCGTTCACTCACTTCAGACTCTGGCTAGCTAGTCTGGGTCTGGCATGCCAACCGTGCCCAGTTTTATCAGCAACTCAAGGTGTTCCACTGTAGGTGCATGACTATGCATGCTATGACATGATGAGGGGGGGGGGGGGCTACCATAAATCATTTAGGCCTAAAGGCCAGGGCAGGGGCACATCATGGATGGATATTGGGTTTCGAGAGACTGGGACACTATGTATGCTTGACGGTGTATGCTTGACTTTGCCCAACCCAAGTAATATCAAGGAAATAGTGTAACTTAGTCACCAAAACGAATTTTACTGTTAAAGCAAGTTCATGAAAATTGCAAATTGGTCCCACTTCACCGAGTGACCAAATGATGACGTGCCGAATGACATAACATCACTGAATGATCTGCAACCGGGATCTCCAACCCCAGTTTTACTTACCAGGAATTTTAACAACTGCAACAACAGTAGAAGTGAGGCGGTATCGGTATCGTAGAAGAGCTATTTAGATGCCAAAGGCTGACTCGTGACTCGGCAATTGGTATCGTACTGTAAAAGACCCATTCAGATTTATAGACTGGGCCATGTGGTTGGTATCCGAACTGTAAACAAGCCATTCAGATGTTATAGACTGGGGATTGTGCGGTTGGTATCCGTACTGTAGAAGAGCCAGTCAGATGATATAGACTGGGGACTATGCGGTTGGTATCCGTACTGTAGACGGGCCAGTCAGATGTTATAGACTGGGGACTATGCAGTTGGTTAGAGGGGTGATCATGAATTTGGCCGTTGGGACCGCCCAATCAAGTGGTCGTGGTCTCGGTACCGGGGTGGTCGTGTTACCTGGGGCCTTGTAAATGTAATTAGAGAGGAAACCATTCGAGACCGGCGATTCTTGGTCGTCATAGCAGGGTGGTCGCGTTATCGGAGTGGTCGCCGACCGGGGTTCCACTGTCATACTGTACGAGAAGATCCGTTCGTGTGCGTGTCTGCAGCAGCACGCGAACCACATGCGAACACAGCGCCGGTGTAACAGTCTTGCATGTCTGGAGTCCTTCTTTATTGTATGGTGACAGATTAAGGTATGATTATGACCCATGACCTTCAATACCTAAAGCACAACTTATAGAAATATTTGTCCCTGGAACACTCTATCTTAGGACATTCAACACTGTTGACCTGCCGGCATTACCTCGAGGAATTCCTCGAGGAATTCCTGTAGCTGTATCGGAGGATTTTTTCAGTAGATAAAGAGATTGAAAAGGAGCTATAGTGGTTATTTAAAGAAATAACTTTACTTCTTAAAAAGAGAAAGTGTCATAAGATGTACATATATATCTGCATATACATGTATAGTATTTTAAACAGCAGTGTGATCATTATAAAGGAAACACCAACAAGAGAAGTATAACAATAAATAATGCACACAAGATATTTACATTTTATATTTTACATATCGATGCAGGTATGTAGCACCTGCGAGTGTTTCTGTATGTGAGCGTTTTCCCTACAGTTGACCTGGCCTCGAATGGTTGTTGCTGTACCGTAGGGTGTGTACTCGCCTCATTCCGTGAAAAGGGGAACAAAAAGGAAAACACTGAAAGATGGGAAACACTGACAGGTATTACACTGGTCCAATGTTTTGATATAGACATTTCCACATTTCTTCCAACAGTCCTGCCTGCAGTTAAATCCTTGTCTTTTCAGCAGCCATCGCCTGGACGAAGTTTCACCAACGTTGGGTGTGTACATGTACCGTCCCATTCATGCATAAGATGCCTGTAATAACCAGCATCATTTGTTACTCGTTTTTCCGTTGTCAAAGTAAAGGCAGACGTTTGTTTCCTAGAGACATACTTTAACTTCATGATTTTCAGCAGCAGTTAACCTTTTTTAGAAAGTAGGCCTACTAAAACGCCAGAACCGGCCTACATTGGTCCAACAGCATAAAACGCGTTGTCTGTGCAATTTTGACTGACATATCTAACATTAGATGTGGATATTGACATCCCGATTTGATTGTGCAAAATGAATCTAGCGATAAACTTTTTCCCCTTTTACATATGATAACCCTTCGAGAAAGATAGCAAAAAACAGCAGAAAGTTACGACCAAGGAGTTTCAACACGCCAAGGATACGAGAAGACACCATTTCATTTGCTTTCGGCAATCCAATCAAAGCGAGGTTGGAAATAGTATGGCATCACTTTGATCGCTTCGTTTAAACACTAAAGATGGCGTTAGTCAATCATCAAACGCATGCAGTGCATCCTGAGATCAAGCTTTTTTCAGTCCTACGTCATGTCGACAGGCGGAGTATATTGAAAACGGTCCGTCCACTGGTTATGCCAGGATGATGCAGTGCGGTGCAGCAGCTCAATAACGATTTGACAAAGGATAAAAAAGGCCATCTGATTAAACCTCTTTTCCGACAACCACGCGAAAACTTTATTGAGGCAAAGTGTGTGCCATCCAATGGTAAATTCATATACATGTACTCATACTCCGGAAACATTGTGCATAGATCTTCCTCGCAACAAAAAAAGTATAATTCGGACGGTAAATCAGATAGCATAGATAAACTGGCAGAAAAAGTCACTTTTAAAATTTAACTAAGCAGTCGGCATGAGGATCTAAATGATTTCAAACATAACATGAAATCAACGCCCTTGTGAAATTCTTCATTCTCAACCGGAAGTCGATCAAGTTACAATATACAAGGATTGAAATAAACATTTACATTACACACATGAAGTAAACAACAACGAAGTTCAAACAAAATTAAGGGAAATCGAAGCAGAAGTGAAAATCTGAGACACAGTCGTGTCTGAAGAGCAGCATGTCAAAAACGTTCTCACAACAATGATTTATTTCATTTTTTTGTCTTTTACCAATGGACTTGTTTGTCTTTCACTTTTGCTTCGAACTCTCCTAATATCAAACTAATATCACAATATTTTTCATAATCACAATGTTCAGATTGCTTGACCTACATGTAGCCGATCATACAGTGGTCAGATTGCCTGATTTTATTCGGTTTGTGGGTTAAACAAATTTTATCCACATATTCCAAATATAACTCCGCCCTGGTGTTGTAACCTATTGGATTTAAATTGAAATAATGGGTCATCCACGCAAATCTATCAGTAGTTCAACATCATATGAAGGGATCCTGCTGTCAAACCATGGCAATAGAGTAAACCTTCTATCCGTTAGCGTCTCATATCCCCCTTCGACAACCCAGCCACCTTGTATATGAGCAGCAATATGGGACTTCCGAGTCGGTATTGGCCAATTAGGAGACATCTATCAAGGTTGTTCGGTGCGAAAAGCATGGTTACAATTCAGCTCGTCCCCTCCTTTTCTGAGTAAATTCGTAGCTTTTGAACGAAAACGTAGACACTGACAGGACCCAGGATTGAACACTCGTTGTCGTGCCGGAGATTCTTTGAAGTTAAACTTCGTTGTTATGACATTCCATCAAAATACTCTCATTCTAATCCGCTCAAACACTATCGTTATCTTGCATTGCGTTTTCTGATTCGGATCACTATTTGGTCAAATATGTGCTCATTCGTTTGCATTACGACCAACTTATGAATAATAAACTTTACTGTACCCATCAACAAAATATTAGTTGAACCTTTGATGATAATCTTTTCACCTCTAATTAAATGGGCTGTCACCAGTGATCCAGGTTTACCTGGAATACGTCAATGAATGGAGACGTAAATCCGGTGATAGGCCTCTCCTTTTTGTAATCACTTGAGGCATTTTGTCTTGTTCTTCAACTCATTTTTCTACCCACCAATCTGAATGTACCCAGCACAATTAAAGATATTCATTTAGAAAACGGCTTTTGACACGTTTCTTCTTTGCACAGTATAGTACCAACTCCGGCTCCCTAAAGAGTAGTCCTCCCCATTGAGGCATAAACTAACCTCTCCTCAACCGCCCGGTTTCAGTGCATGATCGAGACAACCACTGCTCATATAATCCCGCTTTTAGAGTTGTGCATGTACATGCTGTACGCTTGTGACAGTGAAAAGACACTATCATTATCTTTCAGTATCTCAGAAGGGAAGGCTTCAAAGGGAAAACACAGTCAAACGATAGGAATGCTCTTAATGATATGACCAATTACAAGTTCGTTGCCTTAATTATGTTGAGGAGGTTCATGTTGCCTCCACCTCAGCCTCGGCCTTGGAGTGGTCGACGATACCGAGTTTCTGGCCCAACCATTTGAACTTTGCGGCTATCTCATCCTGAATTAGACTGAAACACATCGAGAGAATCGCCATTCCGAACAGCATGTAAATGGCGCCCAGAATCATATTCATTTGCGTCTGGGGGTCCTCGAAGTTGTCACTCCCCGGGACAAAGTCCCCGAAACCGATAGTACTTATTGTCACGAAGCAGAAATATGATGCCTCGAGTGGCGCCCAACCTTCCCAAAATCCGAACAACAGTGAACCCACGAAGATATAAAATGCTATCACACCCATCGTGACAGTAAGCGGAATGGTGATGTTGTCTTCGTCGAATTCGTCTTCCTCTTCGTCGTCTTCTATGATGACCGGACCAGATTTAGGCGGCGGTTGCGGCTTCCCCGAGGCGTCCGTCCGCCACGCGTTCTGCGGCGGACTCGGCCGTTCTATCTGCTCAACTTTTGTACTCTCTTTCCTCCGACAACACCCGCAGCAGCAAACTTTACTGTAGACTAATTTAAACAGGTCTGCTAGGACGTCACCGATGTTTGCCAAGAAAAGGAGGAGTAACGGGATACCAAGGACAGCGTATGCTATGCAGACCAGTCGACCCCAGTATGTTTTCGGCGCTATGTGGCCGTAACCTGAAATGAGAGAAAGAAATTGTACATGTATGACATCAAATGTTCTCAGTTTGAAGCATAGATAAAGATAGCAAATTTGCTTCTAACTCTGTGGAAGATGCAGTGAACTGCTTGCTGAAAACAAAGGTACTGAGTAAGTTCTGCTCAGTACAGTAAAAATGTAACGTTACCGAAAATGAAGAAATCTTTTGAATTAATGGTATCTGCAGTAGAACCGGGGGCATTTAAATCCTGATCGCAATTTCAACGTTGGTAGACATGAGATGGATTTACGTGAATGTACCACCGGAAGACGTTTGAAAAGGCCATGCGTGAACTTTCAGTCCTGACGATAGTAAGAAGGTAGATAATATCGCCATTTTATCAATCAAAACAGCACAACTTTGAAATGATGCCTTACTTTTCATCATTAGTCTGCAGTTGCATTGATTGTCCTGTCTATTTGTTATTGTGTTGGTACGCTGTTGGTGACGCTTTAATCGACTACCATTATTCCGCCTTGCATTATTTAGTATCACTTTCGACTAGCAAATTGCCAATATATACGAGTTGCTAGGGTAGAACAAATTAATGATATTCTATGGCGACATAATATTTGAAGCCGGTTTATAATCCACTTTGGGCGGCTGCATGACCAAGCTTCTGTAAGAATACCAGCTTCGCAAAAATATATACATTGAACAACAACGTTCTTATCAATACATTCGTTCGCATAGACGTATCTGTCCCGTCACTTTCACGATATTTTCCAAGTAATTTGTTTCAGCCATTTGATCGATAAATTCAACGTCATTGTGACATTACATTATGACCATTTGCGTACTTAGGAAACTAGCCATGGCGACTGTGTAACAAGTAACAATTAGACCATGGCATTTATTGATAAGGGTTAGCTGTACTCAATTCATTTTGCCAAAACTCTTCCAAAAACTACGAATCGGACAAGAAATAGTTTGAAGGCCATATGCTTACATAAGAATGTCCCCCTAGGGACAGCAATATATACTGTGATGATTAATGTTTTGGATGAGTGACGTTTTTCTAGATACGTGTAAACAAAATGGGATATTTAGCTGACCTACGTCTAGTTTGTTCAAAATCAGACATTTCAAATTAAAGACTTTTGAAATTAAATTGGAGAGTAATGATAGCCACCATCATCTTCCAGCGCAGAAGCTGATACGGCCGTAACCAATGTAGGAATAGAAATTGGCGTCAAGTAGACTTCATCATACTTCGCTGGTATAAATGGTAAAGCAGTGTCTACATGCATATCTATAAAAAAACAGAAAAACGAATTACGTTAATACATCGAAACGTGGGAATCAAGCAAACCACTGATTAACTGAATTATATTCGTACTAGCATTGTACCCATGGCGCAGGCAGGTTCAAATGGGCTATACCTTGAATAGATTGAATTGCAATAAACATCTAATGCAATATCAAAGGAGCCATATCGAAGAGACAAATTAAACCAACCATTTGTCCACAGACTCGGACCTAGCTGTATTCGTATAATCCCACACTTTTCATTTAATAGATGGCCCCATATGCAAATTCAGACCTGCTGAAATGGCCCCTTATGTTAATGAGTATGCCCATATATAGAAAGAACTAAAAATGCTATTTCTCCGAGATCGCTGCAAAGTTTACCCATTTAACTCGGCGAGGACCATCTCCATATCACCCACGACTTTCAGGAAAAGTTTCGAGGTCATCCGATCTGAACTGACGGAGGAGAAGTGTGACACACTAGTTCAGCTATACGTCCATTATAGTAGTGATATGTTTTAGAGATACACGTACTATAGTGACCGGTAAAGCATATTATTGGCAAATCGAGTGGTCACAGCTAGTCTTGTGTGAACCGTTCATTATTACAAGCGAAAGGATCTCAACCAATATTGCATGCCGGCCGGGCAGGATCCTGCCGTACTGATGAAGGTCAGGGTTTCACGCAATATCGGCATTAACTTCAAACATGACCATGAATACATGTATATGAAAATGTCAAACTGATGAGATTTGTTCTACGATACGCGTATGTTTCACAAAGTATTCTTAATTTATTGACACTATATACATGTATATATACGTAACACCAGGATCATACTTTTATAATCATCATCATCATCATCAACCAGCAGTGCCGAGTGTTCATAATTTGATATCCTGTTCTTCACTTACATCAAAGCCAAGCATCCGATGGCAGCACTAAATTGCCATAGCATAAATTTTTCTTGGTGTCGAACATGTCAACGGCTGACTTTTTAATTAAAACCCGTAATCTCTGCGGATGTTCCGTGCATTAAGACAAACCGGCAGTACATGCAGCCGTTTATCTGTGATCTCATGGTGGAATTGATAAGGTAACATTTCTTCTTAAGTCCACCGACACTTGTTGTGATGTTGTTGCGAGCTATGCGCGTAAAAACATTCATGGTATACTGTCAGGTCTTATTTGGCCGCTACATTTTATAAAGTTCAGACGTTTCAGTGGTCGAATATTGGCCAAACTTGGCAGGACAGGCGCATTTACCACTGTAACTGGCAGGATTTTTACTTACAATCGAACATCATCCACTATGAATTTGTCTTTCACGCAAAGGCTTGATGTCTTCATACATTTTATCAAAATATATGCGCTCATTTCAGTTCTTATTTCATATTTATGTTGCCGCCACAGCCACACACAGATTGATCTCAGAGACCTCGAATGATGTGCAGCAAAATATTTTCAGATGGTGCTCCCGATAAATTTGATCGGACCTCTCATATTTCATAATATTACTGTAGCCATGCTAGCGAGAACCCTAGCCGCATCTCAGCTGCAGCGAGTAAACAGAGTTCAGGTCGGGTTGTACTTCGAGAGAACTTCACATTCTTCTCAACCACTGAACACCATCTCCAATAGTGTTGTTGTTATCGATATCAGCTGCAGTGTATACCACCAGTATTATGTGCATACATACAGTAAATATAATACTAGCCTCGTGGCGTTTTCACGGTCATTTAAAGCATCTTTTTTCCTGATCAATGGACGAAGAGCAGTAGTTATTATCTAACTTCTCTTGGAAGACAAAGCCTTTGCCCATAAGACCAGGTTGATACTGAGCATGTCCTTTGATTTGTCGAAGTTCTGAATTTTGAAGCGATTATGACGAAATAGTTTTTGCTGGTATACTGAATTTTAAGGGAATTCCCTTGAGTGGGGGTATACATTTCAAGAGACCCGGCCCTATGCGTGGAACATGGCCAAGGAAATTTTCCCTCAGGCACGACCTTTGAAATCCTGATAAGAAAGAATGGTTATATGCTTTACATGTACATGTTGATCGTCAAGCAAAGAGATGAAATCGACCAAATTTTACTTTTTTTGTATATGAATATATGATACTGCGAAACAATAAATATAAAATGACCCCTTATTTTACATGACGTATCATAAACGCAAAAACAATCAAATGTGAAGTAAACAAGAGTTTTAACCATGGTAACATGTACACACAGTATATTGGTATTTCCTATGTGACGCGCTGCGGCAGCAGCACAGAGAAAATGATTTCGTACATGCATATTTCAACAACCAGGATTTTGACTAGCAATATAAACGTATTTATATTGAAAGGTCGATAAAAACATATTTGAACTCAAAATGATCTCAAAGGTATACGAACTGAAGAGAACATTTTACTGCTTCTATACTTAATATATGATAGTAAAGCATGGTCATATTAAGCAGAGTCATGTCTACCATCTCTATTCATCTGCGGGACATGCCTACTAAGGCTATCTCGTTGTCAAGGTAAACTCATTAATATTCCCCGTGCTTCACTGGATCAATAGTCACCGCCAGCGCATCTCATGAGATATGGACTTTTAAAATCCCGTTGTCATGTGACGTCATTAATGGGCATTAGACTTTCACTTATGTATCGCTATTGATTTACGAAGGAGCCAAAAACCCAGCAGTGTATGCCCGGTCATACACTGCTAAAAAACGGATAGAAGGCTATGAAACTATAAAAGTGAGAGAAGAACAGAATCGCAGGATGGTAATTAATGCTTACCCCAAAGGTATGCGAAAGCGGCGACGATGGGCTACAACTCGAAGTTGATTCCCGAACTCGGACTACAGCGCATGCATCCTCTTGCAAACAGGGCCTACAGCATCACTCCTCCTTACATACTTTAGGGAGTAAGATTGTATCGAGTGAAATGGCCTGATATAGTCAGGATGCAACACATGTGGAGAAATACCATTGTGGTATAGTTGTATTCAATACAGAATTGCTGTGTGTAGCACATATTGAACATAGTGATATTATTGAAAACGCCGTGGCGTCCTTTTCTCTCTTGCGTTTCCTTTTTGAACACTACCAGCATCACAAAGCATGGCTCACACATCATGATATGCAGAACTTCAATACAAACCCGCTAACTGTTATATATTGATCGTTTCTTTCAGCGCCAACTCCCAAAACGGATGGACTGAGATTAAAGCAATTGCCAGGACAGCCTGCCAACTCTGAGGAAAATCAGATGTAGGCGAGCTAGCGTAGATAATGAGCCACTCTCGAACCTGGATGTGGAACCTAAAGGCCTATTCTTCCAAAGTTTACTATATTACAGCTGCGGAAATGGCTTTTACCAAATGCCTATTTCACAAAAGTATGATTTAGCTCAGATAAATGTATCTCTCTATGTATCTGTTAGTGTTAGAGCATGCTGATACTTGAAGTAGACTGAATGCTAAGATATTACGCGTTTAAATCGCTCAGGCCTCCCAAATATTCCACCTCCTGTTCATATTTTCTATTGGCGTTGAACGGAATGTATAATGAGTAGCACCATCGTTGTTAATATTGTTAGCCGTGTTAATTGACATCAGATATAATATGCAAAATTTACTTTTCAAAAAGAAGTCTCTGGATATGGTTCAACGGACTTTTCATTGGAAATCAAAGGACTTCCGACATGTTGAGTACCACAAGTAGCGTATTTCTTATATAGAAATGGCACTTGTGGTACTAGTGGTGGGATGACACATTTTCAATACTGAAGAGTTTAACAGCTGTTCTTATCAGTTCTCAGTTTGCCAATCGGAAATCGAGCTCATGCGTGCGAAGATTTTGAAAGACACACACCACCAAGTCCGGGCCATTAATCAAGCGCTCGAAAGATAGCCAAGAAGGAGCTTAAATGCCTGCCCATAAGCACTGGCAATTTAGAGGGCGTCTCACTCGTGGGCAACGCGGTACAAAAAAGATCCGTGCGTGAAGCGTTCCCTCGGTGATGAATATGAGTATTGAGTGACACTGTCTTATACAAATAAACATAACACTTCAGGGAGAAAAGACAACCGATAGTGGAATAAGCAGAAAATCGTTTAAGGCCGAACTATTTCTGCATAGATTGGTACTTCTATCTTGAGAACGATCACCTGATTATTTCGATATATGCCTCGATCATGATATCAATTTCAGCCTTGCTATGCATGTACCATGCAGAAGTTGTGTTTCCGCCAATGTTTTTATTAATTTTCAATTGAATACAATACTTCACCTGGATATTTTGATATGCCCGCTGATATCAATCTTAGCTAATGATAGACCTAATGTGTATCTATCTTCATAGAGTAACTAGCCTGGTAACTCTAAGGTACCACACTGTACAGAACATATTCCAATACCAATTGACGCTAATAATTGTCGAGATCGGTGCAGCAACATTCTTGAGGAAGTCTCGCATGCGAACAACATCACTCACTCCTAGTTAAAGATTTTAAGCAGGATGAATTTGACATGTAATGAAATTAACTACAATTTACTAGCCAAAACACAATCTATGTCTACGTTTAACTATAGTCTATCAAGAATGATTCTGGATTCTGAATAGCCGACTCATTTCACGAGAAAGAAGCCCACTGGCCATAGAAAGACAGACACCCGAGTTCCAAAAAACACTTTATAGAGAGAGTTCTTGTAGAGTGCTTTTCACTGTGTTCTCTACTGCCTCAAAGCACTTTACAATCGCAATCATTATTACCCAGTCTATCGAGAAATCTTCCTGGAGAACCTAGGGCAGCCGCAATCTAGCGCACATAAGGACATTTCAGGCCAGTTGAAAGTAACTTCAACCATGCAGGGTTGAACATTGGCTATCACGAGTACGGTATAAGGATACTACATCCTGTTGGTACAGCGACTTTATTGGTGGTTGGAAAGGTTTCTGCTTTCGCCCTGGCAGGTTGACCATGTCACCTTAACTGAAGGATGCCGGAATTTCCGTCATCTTATCAGCAAATTTATAGACTATAGGAACTATGTTGAACTCGTCTTTATTAAGTATAGTTTCATATCGAACTTAGACTTTTGGCCTATGAAGACGAGCCAGTTTTATAAGTTAATTTGTGTTCTTTCTTAGTGAACTGCAAATATTCAATAACAATAAATTGCAGTGTGATGACGGCCAATCAAATTCTTATTCTTGTTTACTTTGCTAATCAAACACCACTGTCAATAGGTTAATATTGCCAAGGTTTGCACATCATGGTTTAGCACGACACATATGTCACTTTCTATCAGTGCAAGCAATGTAACCGCAATGCAACCGTAATGCAAAGGCGAGTTTGATTTGTGACCGTATGGAACCACAAATTATTAGAAATCCCTTTATTAGCTCCAATAGATGCCTGGTTGATGCATTAGCGTTATTAGAGTCAATAAATCAGAGTTATATTGCTTACTCAGTCAGACGCTGAGTAGAAATGACATTGGAATGTTATGGGGGAACTATTGCTGCTGTCGAGTCATTTTTATAACCAGCACGTTCACGAGTTCTATATGCAGATTCTTGATGATGGAAATTGACGGGTCAAATAATAGACCTACCGGAGAAGGTCATTTTTATAACCAGCTACTCCGTGCCAAATCGGCTTACTCATCACTCAACATCCAATTTCGAATGTGTCCATTTTGGTTTTATCCTATCACGAGTCTCCGGTTGAAACAATTGTTCATTGCCAGATTTGGTGATTACCGACTAATGGTCAGAAGTATATATACATGTACCGATGCAGTGATACATGTAGCTTATTCAGGAATCTCGGGCGAGTGAATTAAAGACTTCAATAATATTGCAATTAATTGGCGAATGCACAAATCTACGGAAAGCGAACATCAGTTTCCAGATTTGGTAGAAAATGATGATGTTGGTGATGATGATCTCACAGAACCATCGTCGTGTCCGAAGTAATTCTTCTGTTAGCCCGGCTGCATAGCAACCTATACTCGTCCTGTATATGAAAGAGGTTTCAGAGATTGTACGACACTCCAAACTGGAAGCTATAAACCATGGTGACCAAATTTAGTGCCATTATATTGACTGTTGAAGGGGCTTCACGGTATGGTTCGTTGCAAGTGGTCTAATTACTGTGAACACATTTGCAAGGAATCAAGTCTTAGCTGTGGAAGCTATTAGGAAATGCTGACAGTGATGCCAAAGGTGTGAATATCTTCCAGGGAAGACATTCATTTTTTATTGATCAAAAGCGAAGCCTACATTTCAAAAAACTCTGATGATTTTTTACGACTTGTTTTCCCCTTCGGATCTTACATCATGTAGTAGGCGTACGTATGATTAACACGAAATATTAATCTCTAAAATGTCATAATCGGGAAATATTATAACAAGGCTTGTAACAAAACTAGATGCGGTTGCAATCGAATACCGCTGAGCGGAACACGACAGGCGAGTTGGTAAAAGGCTTGATAATTTTCATGAAAAGCTCAGCCAAGTTCCTTGTAAACTGTTAAGGTAAATGTATAGAAAATCTGGTCCTTTTTTAGCATGAAACTCTTCAGAGTGACAGGTATGGATTTTAGTTTGAAACCACGCTGCAAACGAGTTTGACATCAATTATGCAAACTACAAGTGGATTGTCCAACCAGCTTGATTCATGGTAAATTCTCGTTAAAAAATAAAGGTTTCTGAGCTTTTTGATGTTTTTCGGCGAACACAAATATGCCGCCGTAGATGATTTCAACGAAATGAAGACCATGGAGGTTTTTCAAAAGCTCAAAAACTTCTAAGAGTGGCGTGGACAGTACCATTCCTGTATACCGCTTTCATTTTTTTTATTCTTCTTCAGTGTTCGCTCTGTTCTTGGAGGTGATTTTCTCCACGGTGTATTGCTCCTCCAAGGCGGGATGACGCTCTTCGCTCATTCCGTTTTTATGAAAATGGACATTGGGTTTCTTACATAAGTTAGAAAAAGGAACTAACTGATGACAATACAAAGCATACCTGTTTACTCTGTGACGATTAATTTCCCATCTGATGACTGTTTCGCAGAGCAAATTCAAAATGTTTGCCAGAAGATGTTCAAAATACCACAAACTTGAACAATGAAAATCTTTCCCCCGATGTATAAAGCATGAAATGATATTCCGCAATCAGTTCCATCTTCAGAGATATCATAGTAATGTGCCATAAAAGATGATGTGGAGTCCCTAAGGATTATATAGACGAGAGAAAATGGATGAAGGCCAACAATCTCGTCTGAACGTCTGATGCGGTACGGCGTATTATCTAGAAAAAAGGAATGTTCGTTTCTTGACCGGCAAATATCGGGGATGGAAAAACTGCGTTGGCAGGCAAAGGCTTAAAAGCAAAAGCTTTTGAGCATTGGGAACTGTTGATTATGTTTACTCTTTCTTATCTCTTTTGGAAAATGGTCTCAAGAACAGCTAAATCGAGTTCGACTCACCGATGGTTGTGATGACGGTGACGGCGAACATTAGTGACCCAGAGAAGGACCATCTGAAAGGCATTCCACCTTCCTCGCCCATTATGGAGCAGTTGGTTCCATCATACCCTATAGATACTGTGCGGTCCCTAAACTTCTCCAAAACCTTCTTGAAGGCAGTCTTGGTATCATACTCTTCCAAGTTCTGAATATTCATCTCCCAGAGCCTAGATAATGTATCATTCTCGGCTTCTACATACTTGTTAAACGTCTCGATACATGTATTTTTCTCATTTGTCGTCTCCAAGTGTTCGAATATGAGACCTCCTAACCCAGTGTAGAGGACGACAACTAGCCCTAATCCCACATGACTTCCAACGACCCCCATAACCTTTTTGCAACATTCCACTGCCTTCTTCTTTTTGATTTCCTTCTGGGAGTCCTCAACCTCCACATCTGTGGAGATGGTGGCTGGAGGTGGCTGTTTCTCCATCCTTTCCACAGCCGTGTTATCGTCAACAGACATTTGGAAATTTTGGAAATTCAATTAGTCTAAAAGCTACTTGATAATAAATCCTAGGTGTGGAAAAATCCAGAAGAACGCTACACAACGAGATAAAACTCTCGAGAAAGTTTTCCGCGACACTGATACTTTCTTGTAAATAATGTGAAGTTACTGCCAAACGATCACAGGTAATCAACTAGCTGAGTGTAAATAGTGGAAATAAACACAGTAAATATCACATTAAAAACCTGAAGCCAAAATATGAGGGTCACCGGTGTCTCCAGGGAATTTCTTTGAATCCGCTTGGCAAATAAGTGAATTGAAAGTTTTGAGTTTATATCCTTCACGAATGCTCTTGATCATAGACGGTACCTTTTAGATGTTGATTGTTTGGTAGTTTAAGCTATATTTTATCTTCCTAAGCCTTTGTTGCAGTAGATTATGCGAATGTTTAATGCTTTATATTTTGTATCTTCGAATTCGTAGTTGCTCATCATGCTCGTATTCCGAAAAAATATATAGCCGACCTTGCGAATCAGTCCATGGAGTCAGCCCAATGAAATTTGGTAAAGCCTTGGCAACGTCAATAATTTCTTATGTTTCAAATAAACAACACTAAAAAGCGAATTCAAAAATGCAACACAATCCCAGCACGAGAGCGAGCCTTCACATGCGATGAATTCCTACATAGGACGGTTTGTATAACAGTTGCTACTTGGACAAGCGTTCTCCTTGCCCGCCTAATGGTATGTATTGATGAGGTTCTTTCGTGTGGTTGGGCGATGTTCACGACGTACACCAATCATGGGTGTCCCGGGTAGTACAAAGGATGCATACTCTACTCTATCAGGAGGGGAAAAATCAGTTCCTGTAACAGCCAACTGCCTACAGTATTGTATTGATCCACTGACGATGTATGGGTTTGTTTGGAGCATAATACTCTATTTTGCCTACAAAAGCGAAACGCTTGAAAATTTAAGCGATACGGACTTTCAAGAAATTATTGCCAGTGACATGCAACTTTTATGAATCTTGCAGTTGCAGGTAGGGGGTACCAGCCTCTGTTGGAATATTTGTTACGTTGCTATGACTACAGCTAGCAGCGCATGTCCCGCTATCTAGCGCATGCGTTTAAGGAACGATCACGGGCTGAACCCATGCACGGGGTAGAATGTATTGATATTTGTATTGTCATCGTCGATGGTCCTGCACTGATGCAATGGCCTAAGTCACATTCTTTAAAAAACCCTCGATAGGCCTGCCCAGCTAAAAACAGATCATTGCCCTTGCCGATTAAGGCCTATATTGACCCGATGAAAGCTGATTCGTGGTGGGCGATGTTATCAAGATTTGCCCTGACAACCCTTTGATAAGACAGATGAACAATGGGAATTTAGGCCAGGAGCTGCGAGCATACTTTGTTTAAAGACAATAGGCGCTGTATTGGGCTATGCCTGAATTCTTCTCACTACAAAAGGTAAGGGACAAAATGACTGAATCAGGTTTCCCTAATTCGTAACTGGTTCCCTCCAACCTCATGAATATTCAAATGGCGGTGTCGTCTCTCATGGCGGTGTCGCCTCTCATGGCGGTCGAGGCGCCTCAAGTCTGTTTCAATACTGGCGGAGCTGAAGCCTCAATGAGTCATTCCATTAAATGACTTTTTTTATTCTATCCCGTTCTCTGATGATACCTCATCCAAATTCGTTCATGGCTACACTACTTTGGCATCCACATACATGTAATTTGCAGCACATATTCAAGAATACAGCGCAGAGGGATGATCATATTCATCAATACTCGGAAAGATGAATTTGGTCGGCAGTCGTTGGTCGTGTTACGCTGTATCCCCAGGCCGTTAGCTTCTGTCCTGATATTCCAGCTAGTAGCCTATTTTGCAATTCCACTGCTTACGCCATGCCACTAGTGGCCAATCTGAGAGTAATTAGTTGCTCATGATACAATGGCGATATTGTCTAAAGATTGGAAACGCTAGCCTGACAACTGTTCCATCTATTGGACTAGAAGGACGTTTATATATCGACCGTTTTTTCTGCCTGTATCACGAATAAACGCAGACAGGCAGGGCAGACAATTTGAGAAATGTATGGATTGTATTAACTATTGATAGGTGATTGAGGTTAGTGAAGTCATGGTTTTCCATCGGCAGTGCTTACGGGATTACATTGAATTCATTTTTTATTCAATGCATATTGTCGTGACGATATGTTGTTTCAAAAAAAAGTATTTTATTTAATACAAGATATCTCAAAAAGGTAACCCCACGTCCCTTCAAATCAACATACAAAGGGCTTATAGAGCGAATTCGACATGAGTGCAACCTTTTTTAATTTGAGATGCCGGCGAGAGCGGATAGAGAGTCTATCATAAGAAACACGCATTTACAGTGATTGCCTCCTTTGTGCTTTAAGCCCTTCAATACACTGTCAATGTACAGTTCTTGTGGTAGATGGTGGAACTGTCTTATCTGCACTGTTGTCATAACTACGTTTTTCAAAATTGCACTTATGTGCTGTACGTTCTAAGCCCTGACCGTCACCTAGGCAATCCATCTCACGCAGGCCACATCTAAATCTAAGAATTTCTTGCGACATCAACAGTATATAATGAAAAATGGATGGAGATTCACATTGCCCAATAGGCATGGCAATGTTTTCCGATTGAATGCACAAGGATGAAGAATGATGATGTGGGTTTCCATGGAGGGGTGTGAAACAACATAAAAGCTTTCATTTTAATTGAAATTGACTGACAACATCTAAAATTTGACTAGCTGACACGTACATGACAACATAAAGGATTAACGTACCACAATGGATCTATTAGACAACAGGGAATTGTTGCTGGTCGTCTCCAACCGCCCCAATGCAACACACTCGACCCGTTAGTTTTATGACGTTGCCAGTGGTATAAGTACAGTCATCAAATTCTATTTGTTTTGTTCTATGAACAGCATCACCACTTAGCAATATTCCATTGTTTGTTTTTAAGATAAAGATATGACACATATATAAACTTTGTATCAGAGGCTAGTGTGAACACAGCTATATAGTGATCGTTCAACGAGTTTTGTGAGCTGAACACCTTTAAAACAAGACCCCAGGATCCTTCCTCAGTATT
Organism: Lineus longissimus; assembly: GCF_910592395.1. NCBI lineage: Eukaryota > Metazoa > Nemertea > Pilidiophora > Heteronemertea > Lineidae > Lineus > Lineus longissimus. The sequence goes on along the minus strand of NC_088309.1, from coordinate 24,385,907 downwards.
TCCCAGCGATCACCTCACTTTCCCGGGGAATCTAAAAATACATAGTAGTGTTAAATATGCCTACTCATGATGAGTACATGTAGGCCTATGAATTGTCATCCCTTGGTTGCCATGGGCAACTTAAGGCCTTTCAAACTGATCACTGCACTATCGGCATTTTTTTCCGAATTGCCTCAGGGATGCGGGATCTAAAACCGATCGATGGATTTCTTATGATGAAAATTTGGAGTACAAATATCTCAATACATGTTGAGGAATCGAAGCTGCTTTACACATGTAGGTGACATTCGTCGCAATTGATTTTAGTTTAGAGGCATATTGAATTGATAATACGTTATTGGAATTTTTTCTATTTATGTATGTAAAATTGGTCATGAAAAGACGACATTCTTACTTTGGTTTTAACTGTACCCTTATGACTGTTGTTGTCAACTCAATAAATTCTGATTTGCGTAATGAAAATTTGGGATATTATTAATTACATGTACTTAGTAATAGTCATTAGACGAAATAGATATACAAGCTGCTTTGATATCGAACAAGTCGCAGGTTTGTTTTGCATTTTTGCGAAATTCAGACTACATATTTTTTGTAGCTCACAGGCGGATGTCACGCAATAAAAAACGCTCAAGTATTTCAAAATCGACTGATTAAGGTGGTTTTTTCTTACGTGAACACACTCGGCAGTCCAGCATTCGACAACAGATTGAAGCAGGCCTTCACACATTCTTGAGCTGACGTTTCTCTACCCTAGTGGCTGTCTGTTTTCTCTCATAACTTCAATGCTAGTGATGGAGAAAGTGAAACCCGTGCATATTTGCATAAGAAGAATATATCCGTCCTCAATACAATCTAAGAGCGATGTCACACATGCTATTCACTACAATCTCACAGGTCCTTTCACATCATACACCATTACACAAAGCACTCTAAGATAACCTATATATGATGAAGATTCACTACAGGGTGGGCCAGAATTATTTTTCCTCAAACAATGGATACACAATAGAATTCTATTGTGCAAGGGAAAATAATTCTTGGCCAGCCTGCAGAACAATCCAACATGTTCAATATATCACTAAGATGTACGAGGACAGTACATTAAGATTCGAATCTGCTGTCTTCACAGTCCACGCAAAACCATGCATTCACAAGAAGATCTGACGAAAATACCACACAAGAATTGGGAATATCGGAAATTCAAACAGTCTATTAGCATATCAGGACCTGACACGGAAACATAGGGGAGACCACACAAAACATGTGTTCACCCTGCTCTCTTGCCAAAAACGCACATTGAATGCTTGCATTACGACGTTACGTCATAGGACTTGATGACACAACAGAACTTCATACTTCGTTGTTCGAATTGTGCAACCTGTCGATTGGCCTCGAGCTGAACATTAAAGAACCTTATAATGCCGTTGCTGACCTCGGAGTTGAATTGCTGAAAACTCTCTCAATAAAATGATACAGCCTATATCACTGCATGAACAAACGGTAATGCATTTCTGGTAAAATATGTCCCAGGAGTAAGAAGTACTTTAAGAACGGCAAATGCGATGTTGTCCCAAAGGGCAACGGAGATATCACGCTACCAGTATACAGATACGAAGAAATACGGGCACAAGAACGATAAAACCCATTAATTTATCAATTTATGTTATTTGGATGACCAAAAGCCATTAAGCAATACTGTATTGATACCCCTTAGAGAGCGACTACTAATGGCGTGATTCTTGTTAATTGGGCCTTTTCTTGCTGGAATGGTAACAATATCCATGTCTATACTAAGACGAGCAGCACGCATTGGGGGACGAAGTGCACGAGTGCACATAGGATGAAACAAAGTGTTCATAGTTTTTGCGCTCGAAATAATTATGATAATAAATATAGGATTTAGGGCCAACATGTAGATGTAACATCACCAAAACGACCCGCGTTGCTCCAAATGCTCTGAAATTCGGACAACAAATGGGTCCTTCTACATGTGTCAAGTGTATTACAAATGTCAATGTACTGTAGGATATTGTGCATACTGGTATCTAATTTTGCGATGAAAACTTCGTCTATTTGTTCAGGCCGAATAAATTTCACAAAAGTTTTATGAAGAATGCAACCCACTCCAACAATATTTATTTGATGCCACCGTGCAAATAATAAGAACTGATGTACTAACAGGCGATGTCCCATCATTAGGAGTGCCATTACCTTCATTCTAATTCCACACCAACAAGGTCATATATAAATACCCAATGCAATTTGTGATGCTCGGCACTGAATGCAGTTTGTATTTACCCCTCACTCAGTGTAATGAAAAATGAGGTACATTAAAGGTATTTAGGACTCGTGTACATTGGTTTTGTCAGTTTCACAAGCAGCGTTAAACAGAATAATCATTGCCGCTGATACAGTGACCAGGCATGTCAACGTGATGAGATTTGCCCTTACGTACATTTGTATCGTCGTACACAGCAACAGCGTTTAAAAGATTATAGGTACAATGTGATTTTATATAACTGAAAAGTCTCAAATTCACTTCAATTCAAATTTCATTAAAACGAATGCAATGTTATGAGCTGAGCTTAGTGAACACGAATGCACAAAAAGTGTCATACATCATATGACAATGATTTACTACTAAATTGGAATCGGTGGTAAGCCGCTTCTCCGGTTAGAATTTGTTTTCACGCGATGAACTAGGTTGAGTGTGATATCGGTTCATCTTTAACGCTTACAAAATATGATAGGGATGTTTTCGAAAATGACTATATGACTATCTACATTGAATAGAGCTACAGTTTCCCCGATCTGTGACGATGTACGGTATCTAACTACGACAATTGGGACTATCTCCATTGAATAGAGCTACAATTTCCCCGATCTGTGACGATGTACGGTATCTAACTACGACAATGGGGCTTGGTTTGAATATTCTAGAACGGACTAAAATCTGTGAAACTCGAGTTTGTACGCGAGTGTATTTGAGTGTTTGTATGCGAGATATACCAGCTACAAAGTGTAAATGCTCTGGTCGTGAGCAAAACAAATATATGAAAACCCAAGCGTTCACACACAGTGATTGATATCATAAGCTTGCTTTTGAGATGATATAACTGATGTTATCGATTGCAAATGGTCCGTCGCCGAGCTATTAGAACCTGAATGATAGGTGTTCAGCGGGAAGGCGACAAAGTGGGATGTTTCGCTTGTGAAAATACGGGACAAATTTGCTCGTAGTCACCAGGCAAATATTTGGTCCCCTTTGGATAAACTTGAAATTTCCTTCATCAAACAATTTCATTTCCCATCACACAACGAGATAATATTAAGCGTCATCGTTGTTAGGCAACCATGTGTATTGGCAAATAACAAATTAACTGACCACGAAATTAATTAAAAGCTTCGAAACCAATTCCACGCGAATATGATTCTTTGAAAGAAATAGGCATGCTATTGTTTAATGATATCTATGGCCATCCCGTGGATGAACCCCCTGGACATTCGGTACACGAACAATGACAATGAAAGCGCTATTGTGAGGGATTTACATGTAGTACATGGCATCTTAACGCGTTTTCAGCTCTTTACACCTTTATCAAAAATATTTTGAACAAAAGTCCTGTCGAATACCACCGAATAGTGGACTGATAATGCATGTATGCTACTACTACACATACATGTACACTCACTCACTCATAAAGAATCAACCCACCGGCCGAACTTCAGGCCAACACATGGAACCAACGACCGGATTTAGTATGTAACGTGTGCGAGGGAACAAGGCTAGGACAGACTCTGGCCTTATTGTAGCTGAGCAATAAGTTATCCTGCTAGTATTAAATCGCCAAATGTGAATGGCAAACGTATCAAAAACAAATGACAGTGGTTGCAGTTGGTCATATTTCATTTCACCAGTTGACATCTACTAAGACACTTTTACATGTTCGTAACCAAATGCATTCTATTACACAGAAATAGCGTGATGAGTATACCATTGCCAATAAAACAATTAATTAGGCATTAAATGCCAATGTAACACTATAATGGAAGATAAAGGAACTGTCGCTTGTCACAGATTGATAAGCAAGGTTAGGACATGAGTGTATCAATGATAATCTAATTTGGCCTTGGCATCTGCAAGAATAACTGATAATTATGATGAAACCTATTGTTTATACTGATGACGATAGTTTAATATAGTATGTTGCTTGCAGGTAGACCAAACAGTAGTTAGGTTTGTCACATTCCTTGTAACAATCTCGTTGAGAGGTCACTGACTCAGTAAGCATATTCAGCTATGGTTATATGTGTTATACCAGCAGCAGCAACTACATGCATTCTCTCCCAGCGTTAGCTTCAACGTGATGACGTTACTGTAGGCCTACATTATACATTGAGATTGCAATTTATGAATTTAGCTTTTACAGTTCATATCTTATATCAAAACTACTGTGTTTCTCTATTAAGAGCTGAAAAATCAAATGAACATTTGAATACCATGAATGCAAATGTAAGAGAAAACGAAATTAAAATATATTGCTGGTTAAGCAGGCGAAATTAAATAATGCAGTGTCAATGACATCCGCAATATTAGTTTCGGGCTAGAAAGTGGATGTGCAATCGATTATTTCTCCCGAAGAAGTTTCAAACCAGAGAGTGTATTTAAATGTCACGGAAATATACTAAAATATGCTGCTTAAGTGTTTCAACCACATCCAAAAATATCATATCTAGGTATAGGTTTGGCTGAATGGAAAACCTATAACCAAATAAACATTCCAAACGTGAAATTTTAGATCACGTTTAGATGGAATATGATTCCGTTGCAAGCGTTATGTTGACATTTGCCTGAAATGAAAAAGCACTTTATTTCACTCAGGCCCACTAAATTTGTCTCGTTTAAGTTTTAAACAAGCCAAAAGTAACGAGTAAAAAAAAACGTTCCATGGTTCACCATGCAAAACTCGAAATGAAACAAATCGAATGGATATATGTGAATAATATAATATTTTGTGCAATAAACATACTTGACCGAATCCTGCAATGAAGTTTCACGCCAGATCATGGCCATCCGCCCATCCCTGATCGAGCCCATCTATCAGGCTTATGATATCGTCTAAGCAGTCCAGGTTTAGATTCTCTAACGTTAATGCCACTCAAACACAACATAAAACCATGATCGAGCAATCTCACAGTCATCAAATATTTGCGCTGATGTTGGAAAATGATAGATTCTAGTTTCACCTGTTACACCTGATCGAGTAATGTGTTACCCTCATATGAGGGTGATTTTCAAATATAGTAAGTTATTTTCAAATATCGTAAAAAGAAAGCAACTTCCATGTTGAGACGTTGTTTACAACAAGACTTTCCGAGCGACATTCAATGCGTCGTTTCAACTTCGTTGGAGTATATCCACCGAACGAATCACGGATCGACCAGTTTTATAAGCGTATAAGATAATCTGTAGAGACCCCCTCATAGAAGTACGTCGGTGCAATAAGTGTCTGAATCGCAAAAGCTATCATCATCATCATCATCATCAACATCACTAGGCCTATCATCTTCATCATCATCTTCGTAATCATCCTCATCATCATCACCATCATCATCATCACTATCATCGTCATCATTATCGACATCGCTCTCATAACAGACCAAAACAAAGGTCCCTCGGGATCACTGATGTGGTCCACCCTTTGATAACCTCCATCCAGGAGGAGGACGTTTCACAGTTTGACAGTTACGTGGAAGTACTACGCACAACAATCCTTGCAAAGCGTCAGGTGGTGTGTATTTCACATTTTTGTGGCGCAGTACAAAAACTTTGAACAAATTTCTGATTGGTCACTGTTCACGTAGCTGCACACATAACAATATCTCTTTTGTCAATTGCACCTGCATCTCAATGCCTAATGATTTTCGCTGAGCGCAAACAGAAGTAAACAAGATAAAATAAGACGCTTGGTAATTTTCGTCATCCTAAATATTTGATGAGATTGCTTCATCCTGAATATTTTATGAGATTGCTTCAAGAAAGGCTATATTGATCACCGTAATGGCGTGCTATAATCACCTCGAGGACGGTTTAATCAGCTAAGCGATGTGCGGAATCATCTCAGTGTCCCTCTCTCGAGAAAATAATGTCTTCCCGAATGTTAGATGATGGATTAATGTTTCGGTTACAATCCCCCTCGCGAGCTTTTGAAAAATTGCGAGCTTTCGAAAAATGAATGGGTTTTTCGGCAGGTGCAAATATGCCACTCCTGATAGTGTTTGAGCTTTAGCTTCTTGAAAATCTCTAAGGTCTTTATTTGTGCCCGCCGAAAAGCTTGAATAGAGATATGACCGCTTGTTCTCAGAACGCCGGTAAACTTCCCCGATTATTTTGGGTCTGCTTAGTAACAGTCGACTTGCAACAGGTCATGAGGCAAATGGTACGAATTCTAGGCAATTGTGTGAAATCACGACTCACTGTTCTTCAGCCGATAGAATTTACTCTGGTTGGTTACAAAATCTTTGAAGATAAGGCGGGTTCTCATAGCAAGTTGTCTGTATGTATGTCTGGCATTGGATTCGCCATTCATAATGACAAGCTTTCTTTGCCTTCCCAATCCGAATACCAGGGCAGTGAATAACGTTTCCCATTTAGGGTTTTGGCTGTTCAGTCTTTATATCACAGGCCGATTTATCAGCTTTGTTCGTCACTCCTAAAGTATCTTTCTAAGGACTGACGAACAACGCTGGCAAATTGGCATGGTCAACGAGGTTCGTTCAAGTCGGAAATATTGCCATCATGTCAGGTTACCATTAATGATACTGTATATCAGTGGAGCAATACCAGTGTGCGACTGATGCACCAGGGAAATGGTTCTATACCATTACTTCCAACCAAAAGCTTATGCTATCATGGCTATTGTCGATGTGTCCTGTGTCAGCAGCCGATGACTGTACTTTAGGTTAATAATGGATCTCGGTTTCTATATTCATAATTTAGAGTGATGCATACAAACCCAGCTGATTAAACCGTCCTCGAGGTAGATAGATCATCAAGCGTAGAATCATTGCTTGGCAAGTCTATCATATATGCCGAGAATTAGTATGCTGGCCAAAGCAACATACCACTTTGCTTGTTCGTTTTTCGATAATTTTTTCAATGCAGGTTGTAACATAAGTCTTAACGCCAGTTACCTTAACGCCAACGTTAGTGACAAAACTTGCTTTAAACAACCGGGCGCGGTGTTATACATGTAGTGCAATATCAGGTCAGCCGAAAATGTTCTCGGCGGAAGGGGTCTGCGCCATAATTTGCCTCCACTGGAAGAAAAACAAACAAAACGACATGCAAAAGTATCACCATTAGAAAGAACATAAAAGTCCTGATATATAATAGTGCTTCCAGTACGTCTCCGTTGTTTGGGTATGATGACGTCATTTGCGTTAAGCCAATGAGGTGTTGATGAAAGTCATGATCAAAAACATGTAAATATGGGTCCATGACCGGGTTTCTAAACGTTATGTATGCAAAATTGGTGATAATTGTGGCATATATAAAGATCTAGGCCAGGACGCCTTAATAATGATGACGATTCATGATGAAAATATACCAATTCCAGCCATAACCACTGTTTTACATTTTGGCTTACAAGTACGATTTATCATTGAAATAAGTACGCAACCTTTCTATACCAGAACAGAAAATGATGACCAGGTTATAGTCATCGAAGTGGTAATTGGCGACAGCGAATGCCTATGTACAACAAAATTGGCAATTTTTGTTATTCAATCAACATAGTATCTGTTAGCTTGAGCTGATAGTCGTTATAACTAGACACCGATGAAACAGAAAGGTTAACAAATGTTGATGTGAAGCACTTAAAAGGTGGACCTGTACCTACCTATCGTGGTAATGACAGTAACCGAGAACATGAGAGCCCCTGCCCAGGACCATTTGTAGGCGGTCCCTCCTTCGAGACCCATCATCGTACAGTTGGTCCCGTCGTATTCGATCGAAACAGCTCTATCCCTGAATTTTTCCAAGATCCTTTTGAACGAAATCTTCGTGTCATACTCGTCTAATCCTTGCGTTGATACCTCCCAGAGTCGCCCGATGGTGTCATTTTCGGCCTCGATATATTTATTGTATTGTTTGATACAGATGTTCTTTTCGTTTGTGGTTTCGAGGTGTTCGAAGATAAACCCCCCAACGCAGGAGTAGAGCACGACAAGTGCGAATAGTCCAACATGGCTGAAAAGTACCCTGAAGAACTTCCTGCAGCAGCCAAAGACACGTTTCCTCTTGCGCTCCTTGGCCGAGTCCACAACCGTTACATCAGTGGTAACAGTAGTAATCACTTTCGGCGGCTGCTTTTCCATTTTGTCAAAATCTCCTTTCATAATTTGACTTCCAATCTCATAGCTTGAGAGTCACCGCTCGTACCGCGTACCGGAACCTCCCGACTAGAACTCCAATTGATTCAAAGATAAATCCGCATCACCATCAAAACTCGATAGCTCACATCGCCACCTCTTCGCGACGCAGGTTTGTCGCTTGTTCTATTTCCCCTGCCTTCACTAGAACTGTTGTCCAGGAAACGCTTGCTGTCGGAAGCTATCGAACACAGTCAGCAGAGCGGCGGACGGCGGCGTAATCTGAACACAATAGCAAGGCTTGCTCCAACACTATTAGCCAATGAGCGTCAGCTACTGAGTAACAGGATTGCTCTGTCAAACTCGTTGTCACGGAAGCAGAATATGAAGCACAAATGATTCAGCTTTGTGCCAAGACAAAGATAGCTTGTTGAAAAAAACAAGTGAAAAAAACATTTGGACTCAGAAATTTTTCATCCTTCAGAGTTGAATTTTTTTCATAAGTTCAAAATTCTAAAAAAATTCAAAGTCAAAAATGTTTTGGGACTGATGATGTTGCTTCATTCTGAGCAGAAAAAAAACGAGTGAAAAAAATATTTGGACTGATGGGGTTGCTTCATTTTGAGCAGAAAAAAAGACCAGTGAAAAAAATATTTGGTGCTGTCGGTAAGAAGGAAGCACGTCCTTTGTTGAAGGTATAAATAACCCTCAGTCATATTGGAGTAGAGGATGAATACATCATTCTGCCCTGGCTGAGGATCGGGTTAATCAGCTTTTTACACCACGGCCGACCAGCATAGCTGCTCCTAACTCATGAACCAGCTACGGATAATGGCTGGATGTCCAATGACCTCTGAGCTGGCAGCGGTTATCATTGAATTTAGACTCACCAGACAGACCAATTAAGTGAGCGCTTTGGGCTCTCATACCATCCATGCAAAATGACCAATATTGATGCACTGATGTCACATCTGTATATTTCAATTATTTTGACGATGATTTTAATTTTTGAAAAGTCTGGTCCGATTTCCGATTTCATGCCAGTGAGTACGTGCTTCAGGCAGATCGAGCAAGGCCTTTTCTTTTAATTTTGGCATGCAGCCAGCGACTGTGACTGAAAAGCCAATCAATTCAGTCAAAGTGATATCGCTCTCTGTTGGTTTTTTTGTTGTGTGCTGGCCAATGTTTGTTGACACTGCAGCGGCCGAATGCATTGGCATATTGGCATGTTTGGGAGTTATGAAATGCTCCTGCAGGAACTACATGTATATGAATGTGATTACGCTGTTGACATGATCTTAAAGCAAATTCAATCCAGGCTGAACACCCTACCCATATAGGCATTTGCCATGAAACGTCGCTAAATCTTGATTCAAAATGGCCACTGTGACCATATGATATACGCATGCTTGTTTGGCCTGGACAGTTAACATTCCATATCAATTTATTTGGTGACAGCAAGAGCCGTATTGCATTCGACTCGAGACTGGTTCTCAGCGGAGAAATACTACGGGTTTTGAAAACCCATCAGTATCCAAACACAGCTATACAAGCTAAGAGCACTAGATGTCGTAGTGCTGTCGTTAAACCAGAAATAAGATTTCAAATCATGAAAACTTTGTGTCTGGCTGTATAAGTATAGAACTGGCGAACTTGCATGCAATGACTTCCCAATCTGTTGTTCGTGGCGATGATGAGAGGCCATCGAGTGACACATTGAAGACACTTGAATTCGCAATATTGTTGAAGGTGAAATGTAGAGGAATGACAGACGGACCAAAAGCACGGTTCTTGTCCTTGGCATTTTTCTTGTGCTACCAAGCAAAGCTTGTATCGATTCTTTTGCAGAGAAAATCGTACCATAAAATTACTAAGCGGGTCTATCATCATGTTCTGTCGTTTAATCTGTAATTTCAGCAATTGTCATTTTATACCGTTCCATAATCCAGTAGTTTGATGAGGTGATTTTATAGTGGACTCGCTGGCGACCTTAAAAGGATCCATTTGGCGCAAATGCATTGAAATTCACCTACAAAATACTCATGTAATCATATTCGATTGTACATTTGAGATATTTATTCTTGTGGGAGGTCATGTAATTGCAAAAAACGGATATTAAGAGGTAATTACATCTCTAATGACAGGACGAAATTTTGTCCAATTTTTTCAATTTACTTCGCACGCGTCTGTGACACATCCGGGTTCTCGTGCTGTCATGAATGAATTAGCAGAGATCATATCCTTCGATCTGCATAGAGAATGTAGTAATCGGTGCAGCCTAACATTGCTCTGAACGATGAATAGTATCTGAATATTTTACGCTTTTAGCTCGTTCACCGGTGTTTTAAGATCCGGTTACAAAACACTGTTGCATGTTGCATAACCATGAACACGGTCTCCAAATCTGCAAATGCAACAAGAATTATTTATGGAGAGTACTGTGCTAGAATATTGCACAGTCGGTCGTGTTATGCAGCTTTTTTATCGAAGTGTTCCCAAGAGAAATAATTCGTTATTGGAAGAGTTGTCTGCATGGTGTATAGTCAATGCAGTGTATTACATGTACCACTCCATGGTACGGCCGTGTTTATGACTTTCAATGATTTTCTGAAAGTTTTTGATGTGGGGGAGGGGGTATATACACCAAAGGTCTATCTTAACATTTTGCGCTGCAATTTACACTCTATCCATCGACATTGTCAATCAAAAATACCTATACACGCACTTTTGACATGTACATGTCAAAAGTATACGTCAGTGATGCGAAGTACATCAGGATATTGGGTGATCAAATCGAATTGCGAATGAAGTTGAGATTTTTATTGAACTTTTGAAGAATTCATTCAAGTTGATGCTTGGATTTCTCATTGCATGTACATATGATGCAACATGTACCTCCCGGCCCTTCGGTGGCCATAGTAGTGAAACTCAATAATTACTGAGAAAGAACACTTCGATCAAAAAGGAGAAAAAATAACATGGATTCGCCAGCCACAACTGGCAAATAGTACGCACAGTTAATGCTTACCAAATACCAATAGAATAACGGGTGCCTAGAATTTCACTTTAGTAACCATGGTGATATGATGCCATCGATGACGCAATATTATTCAAACAATATTCTCATGGTAACAGAATGCTTCGTTTGACTAATTTTTGATGTGAATACTGGGCATGAAACATTTAACCCAATCCCTAATGAGGATTTTCTGATGTATACATAAAGCTGCGATGTCTTCCTTTTACGCATAATTCGCATGAGCAACTTGTATATCTTTTCGGTTTAAGTTTAATGTGGAATTCTTGGACTGACAAAATGAACCAGAATCATCTTTTGCCTACCAATACCATTGACGACCAGAAATCTATAACCACGATGGTCGTGAACTTGATGCACACAACAAGCATATAAAAACGAAGTTCGCAACACTCATTGTTGATTTCTAATCGTTGTCGATGTGGCTACGTTTTCTGCAAGATGCTTTTTGAGAAGCTACGGTCCTGCTAGAAGCGATTTTCGGACAAAAAACCCCCTCAACATATGTCCCTTTTTGCTTTGTTTGCTCTTCTTATCGTGTTTACATTTAGATTTGGTTGCCCTCGCAATTGTTCTTTCATCACATACTGTATATTGTTTAAACCAACTTGTTCAACTAAGGCCGGTTGACCCCGGTGACGCACATCAACACAACTGACATGTGCCGGAGTTGCTAGGAGACTTACAGGAGGTACAGAAATGGGGTATTTATCAATTTCATCAGCCGGACGACCGATATCGAAAAGGCGCCTTCGATTTTTTATTGGTTGATGTACCGTAGCACAATGTTGATAAAAGTCATTGTTGCAGTTACCAAAAATACCACTTTATTTGTCTGCAAAGAATTACAAAATCAGAGAAAAGGATATCGTTTCCCTCTTCAATGTGCTTTTGATATGCCAAGACAACAGTGTAAATTATATATAGACGGCATCATGCAGCGGTCACTTAACCCTGTATCCCTAATGGCGATCGAGTACATAAGTACATATATTCTCCCCTGGGAAGAAAATACAGACCATCAACTTATACCTCATCCCCATGCAAGGCGAGTTCCAGATAAGAATGATGGGATACAAGGGAACAATTTGGGTGACGGTCGACACGCATATATATCCCATTTAGCCTTGCTTTATCAGATTGCCAATGACATGTGAGAGCTCGTTGCGGCAGTATGTGACCAGGGTATGTGTCGGTCACTTTTATACGCAAACATTGTACACAGGGAAAATCAGTTGATACAATGCATACTGGCCCATGTATACCTTACTCCATCGAAGTAGCAACCACATAAAGAATTCTCAACTAATTGGTGGTCTGAAGCTGGTGTGAAATAAAAATATCGCTCTATTTCACATAAGGTTCATATCGCCATAGCCTGGCTTTTACAGGCGAAGAAAATCTCCACTCAAACATGAAACCACTGTAGTTCAACGGTTAGAATACTGGACTTTCGAACTGGTGGTCACGGGTTCGACTCCCCGTGTCCCCGTAGAATTCTACTGTGCAAGGGAAAACCTTTCTTGGCCATCCTGTAGAGTTTCGTGAGTTTCCTCATCGGCCTCAGGTCGACCAATGATTTTGACAGGACACCAGCTGGCGCTATCTGAGCTAAAAAAGTGGAACTACGCGATTACTTAAAATTAAAAGTTACCCCGTTTGTGGTGGAAATTCGCCCCTTTTTAAAGGGGTGGGGGGGGGGGGACGAGTTATTCCATGAACCCGAAACATGATACTGACGACCGTTAGATCACAGCTTATCTTTATCCGAACTTACTTACATACCAGGACCCTTATGTGCAGTGGAAATTCTCGCGGCATTACTCCCATTGGGACGTTTTATGTGTGTACTATGTAGTATGGGTGGCCAACGGCAGGGGAGCAAACGTGCTGCTCCAGTCGGATTTGATTTACAGGTATAATGCAAAAGGTTCCACAGTGAATCTTGCAGTCAGTTATCTTCATAACTTTAGCAAAGAAATAAGAAATAAGACGCTCAGTTTGGTCTGCCTTTTCATATCCTTTGCATAGTAAAGAAACATTAAGTTACGCCCATCCTTGTTGCCGATGATGTTCATATTCCACCAGTCCGTGTTGAGATGTTCGTGGTCGAAACGTGATGTGACTGCTGTGGTCCGCTGATAATACCGTTGTGAATGACGATCTGTCAGGCTACTTCCGTTTGATTGTCCTGTGTGTCTTGACGTCTGCGTGGTGTTGTGCGACGACATGTTGCGACGCGACGTGTTGAGATGTTCATACGCCAACACTTGTTGTGTATGATGCTCATGTTAAGTCCATCCTTGTTTGGGATAGTACATGTACATACATGTACATGTATTAATCAGATGTTATGCCCATCTTCGTGGTGGATGATGGAGTCCAGTTGACAAATTTCAAAGAGGATTTGTCTGTGGTTCCACCGCTATACAACATGAACCATGCCAGCCTTTATTACAACAACTGTCGTTGTGTTCTATTGATACAGTGATAAGAGGATCAAATAATAATGACTGCACCTTTCGTGGAAGGGGACGCCAGTCGCCAAGCAACCGGCGATTTGTTGGCGACCTTCAAATGTACGGCAAGGTACAACATGGGAGGTATATATTTATCATTGGAAGGGGGATATGAATTGGCTTCTGCGTGTTGTAATTGGTAATTCCATTCATGCGTCAGTAATGGTTGTTTATGCTCGGGGCTAATGATGTGATGTGACATTCTGCTTCAATAGGATTCACTTCGTGAGAAATTTCCAACAACTGCGCCGTCATGGTGAGAATGCCATATAAATATTTAGTTTTCCTTTTGAAGAGTTTCGAAATGAACGGTTTCAAAGGTGTCGCCCGCAAAAGGTATCGTTGGAAACACGTCAACGGGAATGTTTAGCGTGTATCTAACCTCCCTCAAGGGACCAGTTGAGAGCTTATCTTGGCGTTATCTCAGACAGTGAAACCCATAGACTTAACACCATGTAAAAGCCCATAACGGTATTGCTCCCTTGATACAGATGAGACAATGGGTGATATGAATAAAGACTAGCAATTGCTTTTACTAAAAACTCCATGTACATTTACACTATAGGCCTTTCTGTACAAAACTGAAGTAAAATCGTTTACTAGTCTTTATTCATATCACCCATTGTCACGTGCAACAAGTCGTTATCACAAAGCCATTGTCAGTTGAGGGATGACATGTCATGCCCAAGGCTTTGTCACTTCACTCGAAACTCAGTGTTGATAGACATACAGACACTGTAATGGCACTTATAAAGTACAAGTAATGATTAAACCGAGAATTACGCCCAAAAAAGTATATACAATGTACCTTGTTGCCATCCTAATCAGTGTTACTGCCATGTTATTGATCGACGAGATGCAAAAACCGCCTTGGTGGTCAAGCTGCCAGGTTTTACACTAGGCAATGACAATCAATAAAGCAGTGAACCGTTTGTTTCTATGGCTCCGATATAAAGCGCAGATTAGCATTGGTTTTCATACTTCCCTTGATACACTAGAATAATCATCAACAACATGTACCTTGGCCTTGATTGTTGTCAGAGTCCCATCTTGACGTTATTTCCGCTACAGGGACGAGCGCCGGTGTGACAGCGGATATAGTCCCCCTGGAGTCATAGTCCGGTAGCATTGTATTTGATCAATTAAGCAGCATGATCTATTGTACCGCTAACCCTAACCAAAACATTTAGCAATGCGGGCTATTG
Organism: Lineus longissimus; assembly: GCF_910592395.1. Taxonomy (NCBI): domain Eukaryota; kingdom Metazoa; phylum Nemertea; class Pilidiophora; order Heteronemertea; family Lineidae; genus Lineus; species Lineus longissimus. The sequence continues at coordinate 24,370,773 of NC_088309.1, read as the reverse complement.
TTACACGGACTATCAGCCCTAGGACTACTATCCCTTGCACACCGGAACCGCCATTTTTTATCCTCAAATCGAGTGCGGTAATGTCTACGTCTGGGCTGGCCGGATAAACTGATAAAAGAAATGTAGCTTTTGAGTCCGCAGAGAAAATGTCATGAGCTGGCTTTTTTGGAGCTGACTGTCTCCAGACGGAGCCCTGGTTGATACAGTCTCTGAGCAGAAACAAAAAGTTGTTTCCAGTTCCCGCAATTGTTCCTCGCAGTTTCTCATTGCTTTATCTGTCAATAGGCCACCTATAGCGGTGAAAATAAACGCTGGAGAAGAGCGTAGTTCCTAGTGTGAACGAACATCTTTGGCTATCACCTACTACTCGCACGTAGGCCTACTTTCAATGTGGCAATCCATCATAACCTAACCAGCCAACAGATTAATCCAATGTCTTTAAACGTGTTGAAATCCCGGCGCCTGTCTTCGGTCACTTTAAAAACTGAAGGTTTGCATGGCCTATCACGTTTGAGATTTATTGAACTCAATGGGAACAAGTCTTGCCGGCTTCTTCGGGGAGGCCGGCTTCTTCGGGGAAGCCACCAAATTGCGAGTTCCATGGCCTCCAAATGGCTGCCGAACCGTAGCACGACCCTCAAATGGTGAAAACGAGTCGCCGGTTCCGAACTCCATTGCAGAGTTTCGTTTCAAATCTAAAACAGAGTCACTGATGTTACCCTCAGAACTGCTTTTAGGCAGAATTGATTCATTTGTAGAAAGAAGGCCTTTGTTTTCCTTCTTTCTCTTCAGCAATAAAGGCGAACCTGTTGGCGATAATGATCGGGCATCTGGCAAACTTCCAATACTGCGACTCTTCGACAAGCCGTCTGGAACGTACACAGGTCCTAAATTCACATTTGACAAGCGCTCACTTAATTCCTCTTCCTCGCACCTTTCAATTTTTATGGATGGAAAGGGTCCTTTATATTCCACATGGTTTAGTTCCTGATCTGTGTCAAAGAATCTCGGGGGCGGAGGAGTGAACATAGTCATTTCTCTGAGATCTGTCACCGACAGTTCATTTGTGGTTCTAGCCCTGTCTCGGGACTTACTTCTGTCGTCCCTGATCTGCGGACTAAGGACTCCGTGCCTTTTTGCACCGGGAACGGGACTGGACGGCATACTTCGGCACCTTAACTGGGACGTGTCTATGGGCGGAAGCTGACGCATTTTGGGCGGCTTTGTGGAATCCATTATCGAAATACGGCGGATTAAAACTGATTACATGGACTATATTCCAGTACTTGGCTAAAAACTGTAAAAAGGGCCGATGAAAACTTTGATTTTGTTCAAGGACTTGGACGGCACACTTCTTTCTCAAGCACCAAATGCATATGAATTGAGACACTCAATATTCCATTGCTTTGACGAATTCGGATAGCATCCAGAACTGAAACCATCACAACGTTGAATTCGAACCGTTAGCACGTTTTTGGTCAGCGTCATGCTCTTCCTGATTTCCGTGCATGGCATTCCTTCGGCTCCGTAACATACTTCTCAAAGCGAAGGCGCAAATTGGTAGAGCGATGTCAATCGGTTACATGTCAGTTAGACTCCAAAACCAAAATCATAGCCAAGATGCTGAATATCGAACGCACGCGCACAAGGCTCCTTTGATCAAGCCACACTACAAAATAATGCAATTAACGATTAACACAGTTTATCACTACATGTCATGTAGGTAATTAGGAAATCAATCAATGTGGCTATAATTTCTCGTGTCAGGGTATCTCGAATATCGATCTCACTATGATCAGTTGTCAACTGGAAAGGGAGAACTGTCTTAAACAGCATTATCTTGACAGGATTACATCGACGGAATCACAAATCACAGTACTGTAATCGTATTCGTAATCAGTAGAAATTGCATATTTGTACGAGATTTCTCCGAGAAAAGTCCGAGTTATCCGAGAAAAGTATGAGACTTCCCTGAAACAGGAAACCCTTTTAAGTATTATCCGCCACTTCATGGGTGGTAAAATAGCCCAGTCGATCATTCAATCTTCTCCATCAACTTAATAGACATACCAATATATCCATGACATTTTTCGATTTGCACCGTGGTCGACTTTCTCAAAGGAACTCAGAACGTATGAATTACAAATTCCTTTCTCCTGCCACGAGTCAATCTCCTTGCTTCGCCATTGGTAACGGTTGCTGAGTGATACTCTTCCGGACTCCTCTCATTGGGAGATTGGCCACGAGCGGGGCAGTTATCCAATTTGTTAATGCCCCACCAAGAGTGAAATTATTATTTTTGAATAATCAGGAAGGACGCCTAAAATTCATCTTTACCAAACAAGCAGTCTCATGCGCGGTCTCATTAAAGTTAATTACATACAACAACAAATGCATGTCTCCAGCCTCTTTCTAGTTCAATTTACATACGATATTGACGGCATGCTATTTTCGCATTCATTGCTAAGTACCGACAGTTATCCTCATGAACAATGAATACATTCTAGGTATCGGTGTCGTATTGGAGTGTCTGTGGTTGCCGGCGAATGTCAATGTCAATGGCAAATGTCAATCACAGTCGCCACACCATCATCAATCTGACATATGACATATTGCAGGCGTTTTATCACTGAATCCTGTTTTCGACATCCAGATTACCTATCGATTTTTCATCATCATTGCTTGAAGTTGAATACCGTTAATATGGCATACGCTCCCAACAGTCACTGTGCTATCGATATCCTGAATGAGGAGGCAGCCGAAATTAAAAATGCAGGAGAAACAGGTTGCAGTGGTTACTGCAAGCGACATCTAAGGTCGTATGCATATTAATTAACAAATCTACCAAAAGGCTACGGCTGCACTGTGTGACTAACAGACATAAGTTGGTCAATTCGACATACATACAAATATCTCCGATTTTCACGACCCTAGCGTCGCCCACCGTGGGGAGCTAGGGAGGAAAGACTTTTGTTTAAATTGACCAGAACCTGCATGTTATAACTGTCCTAAAAGACTGATCCAGAGTAATCTAGGTTGACTTTGATCTCCTGCTCTCCTCTGTCAGATGGACAGCTCCGGGGGACAGCTACACAGAATTAAAATCCTGGAGAAAAGACAACCTTGATCATGTCACATCTAGACGAGACAATGTACATCCTGTACAGATTACATGACACATCAATCTTGTAGAGACATGTTTCACCTTGTAATGGAGCACGACAGACTCGTCGTTGGATGGCACATCAAGGGGAAGGAAGACCCTTACGAAAATGATCAGGGATTCACCATGGTGAAATCTGAATTCACTTCACCGTGGTGAAATCGGAGTTTACCAGGCTCACCATGGTGAATGCAGACTACCATGCTCACCATGGTGAATTATGGATTTACCATGGTGAAATTGAGTCACATTTATCCTAAAGGGATATGCAATCATAACTATACCAAGCCATGGGAAAATTCCTTTCATCCAATGACAAATTGGATGGTGTTTCAACACGGCTATCCCTGTCATCCAGTTATGATTAATGACAGTGTTCGTCGTAGGTTGTACCATGAGTTTCCACCACTGAAAGTGTCTCGAGTCAGGGAGGTTCAACCTCCCTACTTGGGTCCATGTTTGACCAAGTGTGCGCTCGTAGTTAGCGCGTCAATATGGGCTGAGACTACGGAGGCAATACCGCTGAAAGTTCAGTATGGGGTATGTTGTGCGGTGTGGCGACTGAGATTACAGGCCAAATCTGCTACTAGTACGAATCAAAACACAATGATATCTCAACACAATGATATCTGACTTGTTGGAGACAGAGTTGCCTGTTAAAAGCTGAATCTTTCAAAAACACAAGACTCAATCTGATGACCGCACTTATTACACTATCATTACGTACAGGTTGGTGAACTGTCTTCTCTGTGCATGGGTCGTGTTGTCTTGCCCTCCGATCGGTCAGGTGGTAATTTTGTCCCTGGTGAACTGTCTTCGTTTTGGCCAGGTCGATGTGACCCTCAGAAAGGCTAGTTTGTAACACTGTACCTGTGACAGCCGTCCTGGTGAATGTCTTCTCAATGGCCAGGTAAATTTGTCTTGCATTCCGTCATTCCAGATTATACTTTGTCCCTCAGCAGCCAAGATGTGTCTTCCTGTGGCTATTTGCCCATGTGGCAGCCAGACTGACTGACTGTCTTCTCTCTAGCGCAGTCAAGATTGTCTTGGGCTTTTACAACCATTTGACGACTACAACCAAAAACCTAGATACATGCCCCTGGCCGAGGCCTGCTGTTGTTGGCATTCGACCCTCGATTAGGTTGATCCTCGATACTGACATCTTATGTTCAAGATGACAGACTGCATGTTTTAGTCCCACATTCTCGAGAATATTACTGCCATAGGATGACGACTATTTAATCTTGGACATCAAACGGACTGGAAATATCAGATAGTTGTCTCAATGTAAATCGATTAGGAGCCGTCCCGACTATCCGGACGAGATGTTAGTACCACTAATGTACAGTACATGTATATCGCACCCGCGTTGCGAGTGTATTTGACCACTTGCTTGAGCTGGGTCTTTTCTGCTTATTCAAGAAGGGACAGTGTGGTTCAACCCTGGTATGGTGCACATACTATCTGCCCTATGGTCCAATTCAATCGTATTGGGCAGTACAGGGACTCTCACATTCCTGGTTGTGGAAACATATTACTAGAATGACATCAAAATAAAATACTCGAGGAGGAGCAGCAATTCAATCCCACTTGTGCCCATACCATATCATGTACTGGTCTGCCAGCAGTTCAATACGCACAACCCTCATGTTGTAATGAAATGATGTTGCAGAGACATCTGAAGGACAGTGTCTGTATATTTCTGTTAGTCTGGGACAGCAGTGGAACAAATGCTGTAGTTGAAAAACCTCAGGCATGCACAACTATGACACACTTCCCTAATTCTTAATCAATTTTATTAGAAAGTGCATTACAATGTAAAGCTGTACAGTTAACAGTAACAAAACAAAACTTGGCACATCCAAAGAAGAAGAGGTCATCTCATGTTGACACAATAAACCCAAGGGGGCCACTCACAATTACATGTGTAGACCATCCAGTCGGGTAAACTAGTCATTCTCCAGTTGGGTACAGATCATTCTCTAGTAGGGTAAACTAGTCATTCTCCAGTAGGGTAGAGATCATTCTCTAGTAGGGTCAACTAATCACTCTCGAGTAGGGTACAGATCATTCTCCAGTAGGGTACAGATCATTCTCTAGTAGGGTAAACTAGTCACTCTCGAGTAGGGTACAGATCATTCTCCAGTAGGGTACAGATCATTCTCTAGTAGGGTAAACTAGTTATTCTCCAGTAGGGTACAGATCATTCTCCAGTAGGGTACATATCATTCTCTAGTAGGGTAAACTAGTCATTCTCCAGTAGGGTACAGATCATTCTCCAGTAGGGTAAACTAGTTATTCTCCAGTAGGGTACATATCATTCTCTAGTAGGGTAAACTAGTCATTCTCCAGTAGGGTACAGATCATTCTCTAGTAGGCTAAACTAGTCATTCTCCAGTAGGGTACAGATCATTCTCTAGTAGGATAAACTAGTCATTCTCCAGTAGGGTACAGATCATTTTCTAGTAGGGTCAACTAATCACTCTCGAGTAGGGTACAGATCATTCTCTTGTAGGGTAAACTAGTTATTCTCCAGTAGGGTACAGATCATTCTCCAGTAGGGTACATATCATTCTCTAGTAGGGTAAACTAGACATTCTCCAGTAGGGTACAGATCATTCTCTGGTAGGGTAAACTAATCACTCTCGAGTAGGGTCAACTTATCATCCGCGAGTAGAGTAAGCTTATCATTCTCCAGTAGGGTCAACCAAGAACACATTGTTTGCAGTATCAGGCCGGAGAGACCTTGATGTTGACCTTGTCTGCTCCGTCTTATTCACTGCCTCCTGTACCTCAATGGTCATCTTCTTGATTGCCATGATCTCGATCCTGATCGCCTCTAGATCTGATAATGTGACTTCACGGTGCTTCTTCTCCTCTTCCTTACATCTGAGGTAACGCTGGATCAGTTTTGTAATTAAACTCTGAAAGAAAAGATTGAAATTATCCTTCAAAGACCTCAAGCAAGACACACACTTGACTCGCCTTGCTTAATTCTTTCAGCCAGGAATAAGTGGGTTTCTCGTTGTCAGTGGTGACAAAATCTAAATGTACGTCCTGCACACCTTGTGGCAGCTTGGACCTGACATACTCCCAGGAAGAGGAGCTTGAAACAGGGTCAATACCTGGACATTACTACTTGCAAACCCATCCTGATGATACCAACAAAAGACATTGAGTAATCTTCACCGTAGCACCAACAACTGTACCTGATACGATGCATTGAACTCCTCCTCATCAAAGTCATCTTCATAGTGACAGCAGCGCTAAAACGACAAGGACATTATAATAAGAAACTGCGTCTGTAATCTACCTTTTCAGAACTCATTTAGAGGTCAGTTTTTTGTACCAGAAAAACAACCAACAATGTGAAACGATGGCAATGATGGCAAAACATCCTGTATGATGTCACACCAACAACAGAAGACAGTTTGTGCTGACCTAAAAATATTCATAAGGGCCTCGACGAAAGGTGACTCGCTGCGCCATACATGGATTTATTATCAAAAATGATAATATCTAGCTGTTGACTCTGCGTAGGAAAGTTGTCACCTTTTTGTCACCGGACAGGGTCAATGTTTACTCACCCTGAATGAACATCTGATACTTTTGTCTGCTCTCACCACATTGAAGATCCAGAGAAACACATCAAAAATAGCTTTTGGGCTAGGGATCAGATTGAATGGTGGAGGCAGTGTTCCACCCTCCTCAAAGTAGCTGAGCCAAACACGGGTTCGTGCAAACTTCCACTCCACATCAGCATTATCCTGAATGATAATAACGTTTCCCATTGACTTGCTGGAGATGAGGAACTTTTCTCAAATGCCAGACTGAAGTTTAATACCACGGTAATTCCTTATATGCCAACCGTTTCATGTTATGGGGTTTTATACTGGTTTGCAGGTGTGTGTGTGGGCGACCAATACAGTTGGTTGTGACAAATTATTTGACTTTAGTTCCTCATGTGGTATTTGATAGAACTAGAACTTACTTATTTTACTAAGCATGATGAAGACCATAGCATTCTATCCAAGTATTTTCAGCTAGCTATAACTTCCAACTTTTGCTTGTGACCAATGAACTTCATTAAACCGAGAAAAACAACTGCTTTTTTGCCGACTTTATTTTCCTCACCTGCACTTTTTGGTAAGTGTCCGACATCATAGCAATCAACAAGTTCAGTAGTACAATGACCGTAATAATGTGGTAGATACTGAACAAGGCATAGCCTATGCCCTCAGTGAACTTGTGCTTGTTGAAGACAGGATGAGTTGAGTTGCCACCAATGTTCTCGATCACAACATCTGGAGCATCATACGGGGACATGGCAAAGATTCCCCAGAATAATGTCTTCACTGTAGCTTGCATGCTGGAAGTGGGAGAACACTCAATGCACTGGTATACAGTCAAGTTGTGTCTGCATGTACACAATTACTGTATGGATTTAGGATGAGTTAATAACTGTGTCAATTGCAGTCTTGGCGAGACAAGAGGCAAGGTAATAGAGGAGTCAAAGAAAAACACAAATAAAATGGCAATATCATGATCGACTAAAACTCTGCCAAGTGCAATATATTGGATCTAGAGTGAAACCAAGATCAGATAGATGACATATTTAACCAATGCGCTACCAGTCTTCTACTATGCTCTACACAACAGAAGATCACTCAGACAATGTAATCCCTATTTCTTTGAGAATCGCATCACTTACTTGACAAAGGAGGCCATCTGATAATACTTTCTCCCAACAGCATCAACTCTGTGCTGTCCATTGTAATACTCGTACAGGGAGCTCATTCCCATGGTGAATGAACCCAAGACAATGGCGAAGATTGCCATGAAGATGGCGACATCTTTGAACATCCGACTGATAGAGACCTATTGAAAGGAAGCCATGTTAGAGAGCATGTCAAATTGATTCTGAAGTCAAAAACTGAACACGGTTGGTCCAGGGCGAGGGGGGGAAATGTCATGTGTTTGTCTCTTAGATTATTTGGCAACAAGTAAAAAGAACTTGGCAGAAATTCAAGAAGCTCACAAAAATCAGGATTGTTCCAAATAATTATCTATAATTACAATTTTATTAAAATTACGGTATTGTTTGATATTAAGATATAAACTCGGGTATAAACCCATGAACAATACCAGCAAAGGTCCTAAATTGTGATGGACTTGTAAGATATACAGGATTCTTCCAAATGCCAATACAGTCGAAAATGCCATCAAGCCCTCGCCGATCAGAGTTGGGTCATATGGGTTCCAGAACTTTCTCTCCATGTCATAGTCCTCCTCCTCAATGGTCAGGTATGACCATAACCAGCAGCTAAATGTGGCAGTAAAGCTACCAATCATGATCAAGTCATACCTGAAAACAAGGACAAACTGTCAACAATCATATAAATACACTACTTCTCTGAAACTTTTAAGCAGAGAATCCACCATCGCGATGGCGTTATACATGATGGGGGAGGGTCAGTCCTATTATGGTCACCACCAGTCAACAGGGAGTTGCAGTTGTGGTAGAAAAGCCATATAACGTTATATGCAGCTTCAAAAATGACGATCAACTTCATTGCATCCCTATCGCAAGTCCTCAGCAAAATAAAATTGCAATTGCGTCTCTTCCATGCTTTTCACATCTGCTATGAAACAATTCATTCTCAGCGTGCCCTAGCCTTCTGGTTGTGACTTTGTCCTCACCTCCTATGGCCGATTTAAAGGCTGAATGGGAATAACATTTCGCAACTAAGGAGCTTTATGCCACGAAGCCAGAGGTTACCAAACAGACTTTTTCAATTCTGCACATTCAACAGTATGAGAAACAGAAACAAACCATGATTAGAGCAGGAAAAAACAGGTGGCTGCAAGATTGCACGAACCAAAAGAGGGTTATTCAAAAAGCATGAAAAATCAAACTTGCGTGAACGAGCATAGAACAAGACAAACCTGTTCCACCAAAGACCGATATATCGCCGCCAACCAAGAATCCAGGCTTGTTTTAACTCAAGCCATAGGAAGCCCAGTAAATAGATGACAATGGGAACCTCTAAACCTGTTTCAAAAATATCACCAAAATGTCAGTTACAAAATGATTGGATTTAGTCTTGAAGTCCAATTTCCATTTTTAAGTAACTTTTTTGATCTTATATGAGAAAATGGTTCAACCAAATACCAATGAAGCATCAACCTGCGTAGGTCGAGTTCAACAGTGCAGTGATGAGCAGCTCTCTTTTTGGAAGCCTATTCATTTAATACATGTAGTGACCTGTAATGTGCCATTATGTAAGCCTACTGGTGCTTCCATCTTCAGCAGGTATTGGGAATATACAGTGCCACCATATCAGATGCCAAACACATGACGATGGAGAGCAAAACAAGGACAGTGTGTTGGTGCAACACCGCTGGGTTATCAACTCAGTTACCTGTTATTGGTGGACCTCTCCGTGGATCCCTCCGATACAATTCATGCTGGGCACCTAATATCATAAGGAATACCACATACGAGGCTGTCCCAGTCAGGAACTTTTTGATGGGTGACCCAAGAGACTTGGCCAGTTTCGTGTAGGGAAAGAAGAGGTAGACCAGGGCAATGAGAGGCAACAGTACAATCCTCGGCACCACGCGTAGGAGTTTCCCAGCTGATGACAGGCTTTTCCAGTCTCCCCATTCTGCTAACCAGGCTGTCCGCAAAATCTGTTGACAATTTGAATGTGCCACAAACTGAAATGAATAACATAATGAACTGAAGAGTTATTGTTTTCAAGAAAGAACATAATATTAATAATATTATCTTTAAATTTGAATTTGACACAAAAATGAAAAAGACATTGATCATCCTTCTGGACTACTTACATCTTTCTGTCCAAAATCAAGGGCTAGGCCAATCCTAGGAAATCTCATCTGTCTCCCACCAAGGGCATGGCTACCCTCCCGGCATTCAAGCAGGGTCTGCACTTCTTCAGTCTTCTTGCACTGGTGGAGGAGATCAACGGCAAACTTAGAACACTGGGCAGACAACTCCAGGTAGTCGTTCTGCAAATCCAATAGAAAGCACAAACTTATTAAGACAAGAGAAGGTGTCAATCATTGCATTTCCATTCGTCTGGAGTCTATATATTCAAGGAGACGTGGGAGCTAATGTCAGTGGTACTTACTGATTTCAGCAGGCGTTAATGTTGAGTTGGTACTTATGATCACCATGTTCCCATGTATGCCCAATGTCACTTACCTTACTTTGAGAAGAAGTTTATGGAATATACCCAATAATCATCACTTACCACAAACTCTTTTTCTATACTGGCACAATGTATCAGTTCATCACTGAGTAGGAACGCAGTCAGTATGGGGTCAGAGGCTGTGAGAGCCAAGTAACTGGGTCCAGCCAGAGCCTTGTAAATGCTGATCCGTGAGCGAGACTCGGTCAAACTCTCCCCCTTTTTTCTGCCCTGACACTGCTTCTTGCAGAAACCTGGTGAGAAGTTTGATAAAGTGTCAAACTGGTGAAGATCAAACTGAAACTGATTCTTGCTGCTGCATTATCTGATGATAAAATCAAGGCGATCACACAAATATTCTTTTATCATTGTAATTTTCTTGAGCAAGTGAAATATAAACTATATTTGACGAAGTGGAATATACTAGTACCCTATTTATTCTGACGTTTTAAACACTGCTCCGGGCTCGGAGCAAAGTCTAGCTAGATTTTTATGTATAACTACCATCCTATGCCCCAAGGAAAACTCAGATTTTTATTCAAACTTACAAGTGGGCATATGTGGTTTCTTAATCCTGTGTCCTCTTTCAAGCAGAAGCCTTATCATTTCATAATTGTCACAGTGGGCAGCAAGAATCAAAGGTGTGATGTCTTCGGTGAACTCAATACTATCAACTGCCACAGATACATGTACAGACCTGGAAAAAAGTTTATGGACTTTTCAACTGGATCAGCCTCATGTCGTTCACAACTACTGGAAACTGTTCTCAATTCACATGGTTGCATGCAATAATGTGATCCTTCAACAAGAACGTTTTAGAAGATATAACATACATGTACTTCAGTGAATTGAAAGCTTATTATTCTGGCATATATATTTTCACGTGTCAGTCTTTGATAAGTGATAAAAATTACTCCACTTACAACTGTTTACTGAGCAGCAATTCAACAATAGCAACATTGCCCTGTTGAATACCATGTAACACCTCATCTCGAAGTTGGATACCTTGCAAGGAGACAAGGTATTTTACCATGTGTTCATCTTCATTCTGTACTGCCTTGAACAGGGGTGTGTGTCCTCGGTAATTCCGACAGTTGAGGTTGAAGCCAGGGTGTGCCTGAAAAAAGCGTTGATATTTTTTAAATCTATTAAGACACCATTTCTGAATTGGTTGGAATTCTCTGAGGATAAACAAACAATTAAGGCTTATGAAGCCTTACTTCAAAAGTTGGTATTTATAGACCATAACTATTGGTTGTGTAGACTGACACAATTACTATCAATTCATCAATTACTATTGTTCAGTGCAGCTTCCACGGCAGTGGGTGCCCTCTGAAATGGCCTTTTTGCCCTCTCAGCTCTTCATCCAAATTTTCCAATCTCCAAGGCCAAATGGCTCTAAAATGGTTGCCCTAAGGATTTTCAAATTTGACGTCTGGGAAAGACAACACTGTCCCTTACCCTGAAAAATGCTGCTACGCCATTCACATTGCCTTTTGAGACTAAAGCCATGAAAGCACCTTCTCCTTCTGATTGTTTTAATCTTGGCAGCTTCTGACTTGGTATCAACCACAAACTTTTTGGATCGACAACATGCCCCTTCTCTTTTTCCAACAGAACATCTTCTTCTGAACCTGATGAGTGTCGTGTCTCCCTGTTTCTGACTCTAATTCTTTTATCCACAACTTTCTTCAGCTTGTCTAACCTCTTCTCTGCCTTTGTCATCTTAGAATCTCTGCATCCGCCACCCCAAGAGTGAAGTTAACCAGCGGGGGGAGGTTGAGTAAGACACTTCGAGTATAGGATCTTAGCCACAAAGCCAGGATGATCTAACTCTGAAATAAGAAGTTATATGGTAAAGTTGCGAACAGACTGAGTAACAGAATTAACAGTTAGCCTACACAACAGCAACAGACCTTTTTGGATTTCTTGCTCCCTCTAGCCTAGGCTCTATAGATTCATGCACTTGATTGGGAACAACGTTTGTTGGCCGTCGTCACGTCACGATGCATTGCAGCTCTTGTCGGTTTTACATAACTGCAACGTGACGTGATGCGACATCTTTGTAAACGTTGTTCCCATCAAGTGCATGAATCTATAGTCCAGTCTCTTCCTCGCACTGCCACACCACCCACTGGCACTGGCTTGTGACTGTTTTCATGTTGGCTAGCCTATACAGATACTGAGATAGGCCTAGGCTTGATTGATTCGTTATGAACAACAGTATCTTCTGACCTAACTACTTCGTCTTCATGTTCTATGAAATCAACACTGTATAACTGACGGTGACAGATAGCTCACAATTTATGACAAAAAGTTAAATCGACATAACAAATAATACAAGTCATGAAGTGTCAAAAGATACCAGAGTGAAAAGTAGGTCATGCATGAATTAGAATTTGAATTGCAGACGCTATCCGGTCATTTCGCTCCCTGACCTTTTCGCCCAAAGTCGTTTCGCTCCCTGGGACTTTTTGTTGGGGCTGGTAGTATTAGTAAGACACAATTACCCAAATAATTAAAAAGAAGAGCAATGCAAGTGACAAAAATTCAGTTTAGTTACCAAAACAAACTAGAATTAAAAAACACCAACCATGAAAGTAAGACGTGAACTGAGAGCAAATAGCTCTTTTTATTTAAATTTGGTCTGCAGCCGTGTTCCTGGAAATGGAAAAGTGGGTCAAAATGGGGTAGGTGTAAACTGTGGACGAAAGTGTGGACGAAAGTGCAGACGAAAGTGTGGACAGCGGCCCTCTAAGTTTGGTGGGCTAGCGCTCTATGATAATATTGATAATGATAATAATGATGATGGTCTAAGAGCGCGAGCGGATCCAGGAACTGGAAGAAAAGGGAGCGTGCACTGCATTTCTCATCAAAATTGCTGCACTACAAGTGTGTTCCAAACTTTCATGGTCAATTTCAAAGATTCTATATCAATTAGGGGGCGTGCCTCTGGTGCACCCCCTTGGATACGCGCCTGATAAACGTTCATGGATGAAAGTAGAAAGAAAGCTTTTAAAAAAAACGATATAAGATTCGCCAGGGTTTGAATCTAATTCGAATCCGAGCCTGATAAACGTTCATGGATGAAAAATGGAAAGAAGACCTTTTAAAAAAACGAAAAAATACATTCGCCGGGGTTCGAACCCGTGACCACCCAATCTAAAGCGCAGCGCGCTAACCGCTGAGCTATCAGGGCGTTCATGTTTGACGTGAGATATTCGGCAATCTGAAGACAGGCCTTAGGGTACGCGCCATGATTGTGGCTAGGTCACGCTGGCGGAAGAGTAATTGGGTGCAAATAGTTCCAAGGTAACCGTATAACACAATATTGCTATAGATCTTTCTTAATATATCGTATATATATAGCTCGGTGATTTTATTGAAAATGTTTGCAGTTGATTTAAATGTTTGAATGGTTTAAAAACAAAATTTTTAGAAGCGAGGTCAACAGGGTCAAAAGAAATAGTTTTTGGCGCCAATGATGTCGGCAATGGCAGATTTGAATTAAGATTCGAGTCGATTCTTTTGGAAGCCGAAAGTGTGCGGATGCACAGGGCAATTGCATTTAGAAAGCTTCGCCGACTGATAGTCAAACTATTCCCTGGAGTGCTCGAAAACCTGGAATCAGTGTGTACTTCAGCTTGAAAAGTTCGCGGGTGAAGGGGTTTTCTTCATGATAATATTGATAATGATAATAATGATGATGGTCTAAGAGCGTTAGCGGATCCAGGAACTGGAAGAAAAGGGAGCGTGCACTGCATTTCTCATCAAAATTGCTGCACTACAGGTGTGTTCCAAACTTTCATGGTCAATTTCAAAGATTCTACATGTATATCAATTAGGGGGCGTGCCTCTGGTGCACCCCCTTGGATACGCGCCTGATAAACGTTCATGGATGAAAGTAGAAAGAAAGCTTTTTTAAAAAAACGATATAAGATTCGCCAGGGTTTGAATCTAATTCGAATCAGGGCCTGATAAACGTTCATGGATGAAAAATGGAAAGAAGACCTTTTGAAAAAACGAAAAAATACATTCGCCGGGGTTCGAACCCGTGACCACCCAATCTAAAGCGCAGCGCTCTAACCGCTGAGCTATCAGGGCGTTCATGTTTGACGTGAGATATTCGGCAATCTAAAGACAGGCCTTAGGGTACGCGCCATGATTGTGGCTAGGTCACGCTGGCGGAAGAGTAATTGGGTGCAAATAGTTCCAAGGTAACCGTATAACACAATATTACTATAGATATTTCTTAATATATCGTATATATATAGCTCGGTGATTTTATTGAAAATGTTTGCAGTTGATTTAAATGTTTGAATGGTTTAAAAACAAAATTTTTAGAAGCGAGGTCAACAGGGTCAAAAGAAATAGTTTTTGGCGCCAATGATGTCGGCAATGGCAGATTTGAATTAAGATTCGAGTCGATTCTTTTGGAAGCCGAAAGTGTGCGGATGCACAGGGCAATTGCATTTAGAAAGCTTCGCCGACTGATAGTCAAACCATTCCCTGGAGTGCTCGAAAACCTGGAATCAGTGTGTACTTCAGCTTGAAAAGTTCGCGAGTGAAGGGGTTTTCTTCATGATAATATTGATAATGATAATAATGATGATGGTCTAAGAGCGTTAGCGGATCCAGGAACTGGAAGAAAAGGGAGCGTGCACTGCA
The DNA here is from genome assembly GCF_910592395.1 of Lineus longissimus. Lineage (NCBI taxonomy): Eukaryota > Metazoa > Nemertea > Pilidiophora > Heteronemertea > Lineidae > Lineus > Lineus longissimus. The sequence goes on along the minus strand of NC_088309.1, from coordinate 24,355,728 downwards.
TTTCTCATCAAAATTGCTGCACTACAGGTGTGTTCCAATCTTTCATGGTCAATTTCAAAGATTCTATATCAATTAGGGGGCGTGCCTCTGGTGCACCCCCTTGGATACGCGCCTGATAAACGTTCATGGATGAAAGTAGAAAGAAAGCTTTTTAAAAAAAACGATATAAGATTCGCCAGGGTTTGAATCTAATTCGAATCCGGGCCTGATAAACGTTCATGGATGAAAAATGGAAAGAAGACCTTTTAAAAAAACGAAAAAATACATTCGCCGGGGTTCGAACCCTTGACCACCCAATCTAAAGCGCAGCGCTCTAACCGCTGAGCTATCAGGGCGTTCATGTTTGACGTGAGATATTCGGCAATCTAAAGACAGGCCTTAGGGTACGCGCCATGATTGTGGCTAGGTCACGCTGGCGGAAGAGTAATTGGGTGCAAATAGTTCCAAGGTAACCGTATAACACAATATTACTATAGATATTTCTTAATATATCGTATATATATAGCTCGGTGATTTTATTGAAAATGTTTGCAGTTGATTTAAATGTTTGAATGGTTTGAAAACAAAATTTTTAGAAGCGAGGTCAACAGGGTCAAAAGAAATAGTTTTTGGCGCCAATGATGTCGGCAATGGCAGATTTGAATTAAGATTCGAGTCGATTCTTTTGGAAGCCGAAAGTGTGCGGATGCACAGGGCAATTGCATTTAGAAAGCTTCGCCGACTGATAGTCAAACCATTCCCTGGAGTGCTCGAAAACCTGGAATCAGTGTGTACTTCAGCTTGAAAAGTTCGCGGGTGAAGGGGTTTTCTTCATGATAATATTGATAATGATAATAATGATGATGGTCTAAGAGCGTTAGCGGATCCAGGAACTGGAAGAAAAGGGAGCGTGCACTGCATTTCTCATCAAAATTGCTGCACTACAGGTGTGTTCCAAACTTTCATGGTCAATTTCAAAGATTCTATATCAATTAGGGGGCGTGCCTCTGGTGCACCCCCTTGGATACGCGCCTGATAAACGTTCATGGATGAAAGTAGAAAGAAAGCTTTTTAAAAAAAAATATATAAGATTCGCCAGGGTTTGAATCTAATTCGAATCCGGGCCTGATAAACGTTCATGGATGAAAAATGGAAAGAAGACCTTTTAAAAAAACGAAAAAATACATTCGCCGGGGTTCGAACCCGTGACCACCCAATCTAAAGCGCAGCGCTCTAACCGCTGAGCTATCAGGGCGTTCATGTTTGACGTGAGATATTCGGCAATCTGAAGACAGGCCTTAGGGTACGCGCCATGATTGTGGCTAGGTCACGCTGGCGGAAGAGTAATTGGGTGCAAATAGTTCCAAGGTAACCGTATAACACAATATTACTATAGATATTTCTTAATATATCGTATATATATAGCTCGGTGATTTTATTGAAAATGTTTGCAGTTGATTTAAATGTTTGAATGGTTTAAAAACAAAATTTTTAGAAGCGAGGTCAACAGGGTCAAAAGAAATAGTTTTTGGCGCCAATGATGTCGGCAATGGCAGATTTGAATTAAGATTCGAGTCGATTCTTTTGGAAGCCGAAAGTGTGCGGATGCACAGGGCAATTGCATTTAGAAAGCTTCGCCGACTGATAGTCAAACTATTCCCTGGAGTGCTCGAAAACCTGGAATCAGTGTGTACTTCAGCTTGAAAAGTTCGCGGGTGAAGGGGTTTTCTTCATGATAATATTGATAATGATAATAATGATGATGGTCTAAGAGCGTTAGCGGATCCAGGAACTGGAAGAAAAGGGAGCGTGCACTGCATTTCTCATCAAAATTGCTGCACTACAGGTGTGTTCCAAACTTTCATGGTCAATTTCAAAGATTCTACATGTATATCAATTAGGGGGCGTGCCTCTGGTGCACCCCCTTGGATACGCGCCTGATAAACGTTCATGGATGAAAGTAGAAAGAAAGCTTTTTTAAAAAAACGATATAATATTCGCCAGGGTTTGAATCTAATTCGAATCCGGGCCTGATAAACGTTCATGGATGAAAAATGGAAAGAAGACCTTTTGAAAAAACGAAAAAATACATTCGCCGGGGTTCGAACCCGTGACCACCCAATCTAAAGCGCAGCGCTCTAACCGCTGAGCTATCAGGGCGTTCATGTTTGACGTGAGATATTCGGCAATCTGAAGACAGGCCTTAGGGTACGCGCCATGATTGTGGCTAGGTCACGCTGGCGGAAGAGTAATTGGGTGCAAATAGTTCCAAGGTAACCGTATAACAAAATATTACTATAGATATTTCTTAATATATCGTATATATATAGCTCGGTGATTTTATTGAAAATGTTTGCAGTTGATTTAAATGTTTGAATGGTTTAAAAACAAAATTTTTAGAAGCGAGGTCAACAGGGTCAAAAGAAATAGTTTTTGGCGCCAATGATGTCGGCAATGGCAGATTTGAATTAAGATTCGAGTCGATTCTTTTGGAAGCCGAAAGTGTGCGGATGCACAGGGCAATTGCATTTAGAAAGCTTCGCCGACTGATAGTCAAACCATTCCCTGGAGTGCTCGAAAACCTGGAATCAGTGTGTACTTCAGCTTGAAAAGTTCGCGAGTGAAGGGGTTTTCTTCATGATAATATTGATAATGATAATAATGATGATGGTCTAAGAGCGTTAGCGGATCCAGGAACTGGAAGAAAAGGGAGCGTGCACTGCATTTCTCATCAAAATTGCTGCACTACAGGTGTGTTCCAAACTTTCATGGTCAATTTCAAAGATTCTATATCAATTAGGGGGCGTGCCTCTGGTGCACCCCCTTGGATACGCGCCTGATAAACGTTCATGGATGAAAGTAGAAAGAAAGCTTTTTTAAAAAAACGATATAAGATTCGCCAGGGTTTGAATCTAATTCGAATCCGGGCCTGATAAACGTTCATGGATGAAAAATGGAAAGAAGACCTTTTAAAAAAACGAAAAAGTACATTCGCCGGGGTTCGAACCCTTGACCACCCAATCTAAAGCGCAGCGCTCTAACCGCTGAGCTATCAGGGCGTTCATGTTTGACGTGAGATATTCGGCAATCTAAAGACAGGCCTTAGGGTACGCGCCATGATTGTGGCTAGGTCACGCTGGCGGAAGAGTAATTGGGTGCAAATAGTTCCAAGGTAACCGTATAACACAATATTACTATAGATATTTCTTAATATATCGTATATATATAGCTCGGTGATTTTATTGAAAATGTTTGCAGTTGATTTAAATGTTTGAATGGTTTAAAAACAAAATTTTTAGAAGCGAGGTCAACAGGGTCAAAAGAAATAGTTTTTGGCGCCAATGATGTCGGCAATGGCAGATTTGAATTAAGATTCGAGTCGATTCTTTTGGAAGCCGAAAGTGTGCGGATGCACAGGGCAATTGCATTTAGAAAGCTTCGCCGACTGATAGTCAAACCATTCCCTGGAGTGCTCGAAAACCTGGAATCAGTGTGTACTTCAGCTTGAAAAGTTCGCGGGTGAAGGGGTTTTCTTCATGATAATATTGATAATGATAATAATGATGATGGTCTAAGAGCGTTAGCGGATCCAGGAACTGGAAGAAAAGGGAGCGTGCACTGCATTTCTCATCAAAATTGCTGCACTACAGGTGTGTTCCAAACTTTCATGGTCAATTTCAAAGATTCTATATCAATTAGGGGGCGTGCCTCTGGTGCACCCCCTTGGATACGCGCCTGATAAACGTTCATGGATGAAAGTAGAAAGAAAGCTTTTTAAAAAAAATATATAAGATTCGCCAGGGTTTGAATCTAATTCGAATCCGGGCCTGATAAACGTTCATGGATGAAAAATGGAAAGAAGACCTTTTAAAAAAACGAAAAAATACATTCGCCGGGGTTCGAACCCGTGACCACCCAATCTAAAGCGCAGCGCTCTAACCGCTGAGCTATCAGGGCGTCATGTTTGACGTGAGATATTCGGCAATCTGAAGACAGGCCTTAGGGTACGCGCCATGATTGTGGCTAGGTCACTCGGCGGAAGAGTAATTGGGTGCAAATAGTTCCAAGGTAACCGTATAACACAATATTACTATAGATATTTCTTAATATATCGTATATATATAGCTCGGTGATTTTATTGAAAATGTTTGCAGTTGATTTAAATGTTTGAATGGTTTAAAAACAAAATTTTTAGAAGCGAGGTCAACAGGGTCAAAAGAAATAGTTTTTGGCGCCAATGATGTCGGCAATGGCAGATTTGAATTAAGATTCGAGTCGATTCTTTTGGAAGCCGAAAGTGTGCGGATGCACAGGGCAATTGCATTTAGAAAGCTTCGCCGACTGATAGTCAAACCATTCCCTGGAGTGCTCGAAAACCTGGAATCAGTGTGTACTTCAGCTTGAAAAGGTCGCGGGTGAAGGGGTTTTCTTCATGATAATATTGATAATGATAATAATGATGATGGTCTAAGAGCGTTAGCGGATCCAGGAACTGGAAGAAAAGGGAGCGTGCACTGCATTTCTCATCAAAATTGCTGCACTACAGGTGTGTTCCAAACTTTCATGGTCAATTTCAAAGATTCTATATCAATTAGGGGGCGTGCCTCTGGTGCACCCCCTTGGATACGCGCCTGATAAACGTTCATGGATGAAAGTAGAAAGAAAGCTTTTTAAAAAAAACGATATAAGATTCGCCAGGGTTTGAATCTAATTCGAATCCGGGCCTGATAAACGTTCATGGATGAAAAATGGAAAGAAGACCTTTTAAAAAAACGAAAAAATACATTCGCCGGGGTTCGAACCCGTGACCACCCAATCTAAAGCGCAGCGCTCTAACCGCTGAGCTATCAGGGCGTTCATGTTTGACGTGAGATATTCGGCAATCTGAAGACAGGCCTTAGGGTACGCGCCATGATTGTGGCTAGGTCACGCTGGCGGAAGAGTAATTGGGTGCAAATAGTTCCAAGGTAACCGTATAACACAATATTATTATAGATATTTCTTAATATATCGTATATATATAGCTCGGTGATTTTATTGAAAATGTTTGCAGTTGATTTAAATGTTTGAATGGTTTAAAAACAAAATTTTTAGAAGCGAGGTCAACAGGGTCAAAAGAAATAGTTTTTGGCGCCAATGATGTCGGCAATGGCAGATTTGAATTAAGATTCGAGTCGATTCTTTTGGAAGCCGAAAGTGTGCGGATGCACAGGGCAATTGCATTTAGAAAGCTTCGCCGACTGATAGTCAAACCATTCCCTGGAGTGCTCGAAAACCTGGAATCAGTGTGTACTTCAGCTTGAAAAGTTCGCGGGTGAAGGGGTTTTCTTCATGATAATATTGATAATGATAATAATGATGATGGTCTAAGAGCGTTAGCGGATCCAGGAACTGGAAGAAAAGGGAGCGTGCACTGCATTTCTCATCAAAATTGCTGCACTACAGGTGTGTTCCAAACTTTCATGGTCAATTTCAAAGATTCTATATCAATTAGGGGGCGTGCCTCTGGTGCACCCCCTTGGATACGCGCCTGATAAACGTTCATGGATGAAAGTAGAAAGAAAGCTTTTTAAAAAAAACGATATAAGATTCGCCAGGGTTTGAATCTAATTCGAATCCGGGCCTGATAAACGTTCATGGATGAAAAATGGAAAGAAAACCTTTTAAAAAAACGAAAAAATACATTCGCCGGTGTTCGAACCCGTGACCACCCACTCTAAAGCGCAGCGCTCTAACCGCTGAGCTATCAGGGCGTTCATGTTTGACGTGAGATATTCGGCAATCTGAAGACAGGCCTTAGGGTACGCGCCATGATTGTGGCTAGGTCACGCTGGCGGAAGAGTAATTGGGTGCAAATAGTTCCAAGGTAACCGTATAACACAATATTACTATAGATATTTCTCAATATATCGTATATATATAGCTCGGTGATTTTATTGAAAATGTTTGCAGTTGATTTAAATGTTTGAATGGTTTAAAAACAAAATTTTTAGAAGCGAGGTCAACAGGGTCAAAAGAAATAGTTTTTGGCGCCAATGATGTCGGCAATGGCAGATTTGAATTAAGATTCGAGTCGATTCTTTTGTAAGCCGAAAGTGTGCGGATGCACAGGGCAATTGCATTTAGAAAGCTTCGCCGACTGATAGTCAAACCATTCCCTGGAGTGCTCGAAAACCTGGAATCAGTGTGTACTTCAGCTTGAAAAGTTCGCGGGTGAAGGGGTTTTCTTCATGATAATATTGATAATGATAATAATGATGATGGTCTAAGAGCGTTAGCGGATCCAGGAACTGGAAGAAAAGGGAGCGTGCACTGCATTTCTCATCAAAATTGCTGCACTACAGGTGTGTTCCAAACTTTCATGGTCAATTTCAAAGATTCTATATCAATTAGGGGGCGTGCCTCTGGTGCACCCCCTTGGATACGCGCCTGATAAACGTTCATGGATGAAAGTAGAAAGAAAGCTTTTTAAAAAAAACGATATAAGATTCGCCAGGGTTTGAATCTAATTCGAATCCGGGCCTGATAAACGTTCATGGATGAAAAATGGAAAGAAGACCTTTTAAAAAAACGAAAAAATACATTCGCCGGGGTTCGAACCCGTGACCACCCAATCTAAAGCGCAGCGCTCTAACCGCTGAGCTATCAGGGCGTTCATGTTTGACGTGAGATATTCGGCAATCTAAAGACAGGCCTTAGGGTACGCGCCATGATTGTGGCTAGGTCACGCTGGCGGAAGAGTAATTGGGTGCAAATAGTTCCAAGGTAACCGTATAACACAATATTACTATAGATATTTCTTAATATATCGTATATATATAGCTCGGTGATTTTATTGAAAATGTTTGCAGTTGATTTAAATGTTTGAATGGTTTAAAAACAAAATTTTTAGAAGCGAGGTCAACAGGGTCAAAAGAAATAGTTTTTGGCGCCAATGATGTCGGCAATGGCAGATTTGAATTAAGATTCGAGTCGATTCTTTTGGAAGCCGAAAGTGTGCGGATGCACAGGGCAATTGCATTTAGAAAGCTTCGCCGACTGATAGTCAAACCATTCCCTGGAGTGCTCGAAAACCTGGAATCAGTGTGTACTTCAGCTTGAAAAGTTCGCGGGTGAAGGGGTTTTCTTCATGATAATATTGATAATGATAATAATGATGATGGTCTAAGAGCGTTAGCGGATCCAGGAACTGGAAGAAAAGGGAGCGTGCACTGCATTTCTCATCAAAATTGCTGCACTACAGGTGTGTTCCAAACTTTCATGGTCAATTTCAAAGATTCTATATCAATTAGGGGGCGTGCCTCTGGTGCACCCCCTTGGATACGCGCCTGATAAACGTTCATGGATGAAAGTAGAAAGAAAGCTTTTTTAAAAAAACGATATAAGATTCGCCAGGGTTTGAATCTAATTCGAATCAGGGCCTGATAAACGTTCATGGATGAAAAATGGAAAGAAGACCTTTTAAAAAAACGAAAAAATACATACGCCGGGGTTCGAACCCGTGACCACCCAATCTAAAGCGCAGCGCTCTAACCGCTGAGCTATCAGGGCGTTCATGTTTGACGTGAGATATTCGGCAATCTAAAGACAGGCCTTAGGGTACGCGCCATGATTGTGGCTAGGTCACGCTGGCGGAAGAGTAATTGGGTGCAAATAGTTCCAAGGTAACCGTATAACACAATATTACTATAGATATTTCTTAATATATCGTATATATATAGCTCGGTGATTTTATTGAAAATGTTTGCAGTTGATTTAAATGTTTGAATGGTTTAAAAACAAAATTTTTAGAAGCGAGGTCAACAGGGTCAAAAGAAATAGTTTTTGGCGCCAATGATGTCGGCAATGGTAGATTTTAATTAAGATTCGAGTCGATTCTTTTGGAAGCCGAAAGTGTGCGGATGCACAGGGCAATTGCATTTAGAAAGCTTCGCCGACTGATAGTCAAACCATTCCCTGGAGTGCTCGAAAACCTGGAATCAGTGTGTACTTCAGCTTGAAAAGTTCGCGGGTGAAGGGGTTTTCTTCATGATAATATTGATAATGATAATAATGATGATGGTCTAAGAGCGTTAGCGGATCCAGGAACTGGAAGAAAAGGGAGCGTGCACTGCATTTCTCATCAAAATTGCTGCACTACAGGTGTGTTCCAAACTTTCATGGTCAATTTCAAAGATTCTATATCAATTAGGGGGCGTGCCTCTGGTGCACCCCCTTGGATACGCGCCTGATAAACGTTCATGGATGAAAGTAGAAAGAAAGCTTTTTAAAAAAAACGATATAAGATTCGCCAGGGTTTGAATCTAATTCGAATCCGGGCCTGATAAACGTTCATGGATGAAAAATGGAAAGAAGACCTTTTAAAAAAACGAAAAAATACATTCGCCGGTGTTCGAACCCGTGACCACCCACTCTAAAGCGCAGCGCTCTAACCGCTGAGCTATCAGGGCGTTCATGTTTGACGTGAGATATTCGGCAATCTGAAGACAGGCCTTAGGGTATACGCGCCATGATTGTGGCTAGGTCACGCTGGCGGAAGAGTAATTGGGTGCAAATAGTTCCAAGGTAACCGTATAACACAATATTACTATAGATATTTCTTAATATATCGTATATATATAGCTCGGTGATTTTATTGAAAATGTTTGCAGTTGATTTAAATGTTTGAATGGTTTAAAAACAAAATTTTTAGAAGCGAGGTCAACAGGGTCAAAAGAAATAGTTTTTGGCGCCAATGATGTCGGCAATGGCAGATTTGAATTAAGATTCGAGTCGATTCTTTTGGAAGCCGAAAGTGTGCGGATGCACAGGGCAATTGCATTTAGAAAGCTTCGCCGACTGATAGTCAAACCATTCCCTGGAGTGCTCGAAAACCTGGAATCAGTGTGTACTTCAGCTTGAAAAGTTCGCGGGTGAAGGGGTTTTCTTCATGATAATATTGATAATGATAATAATGATGATGGTCTAAGAGCGTTAGCGGATCCAGGAACTGGAAGAAAAGGGAGCGTGCACTGCATTTCTCATCAAAATTGCTGCACTACAGGTGTGTTCCAAACTTTCATGGTCAATTTCAAAGATTCTATATCAATTAGGGGGCGTGCCTCTGGTGCACCCCCTTGGATACGCGCCTGATAAACGTTCATGGATGAAAGTAGAAAGAAAGCTTTTTAAAAAAAACGATATAAGATTCGCCAGGGTTTGAATCTAATTCGAATCCGGGCCTGATAAACGTTCATGGATGAAAAATGGAAAGAAGACCTTTTAAAAAAACGAAAAAATACATTCGCCGGGGTTCGAACCCGTGACCACCCACTCTAAAGCGCAGCGCTCTAACCGCTGAGCTATCAGGGCGTTCATGTTTGACGTGAGATATTCGGCAATCTGAAGACAGACCTTAGGGTACGCGCCATGATTGTGGCTAGGTCACGCTGGCGGAAGAGTAATTGGGTGCAAATAGTTCCAAGGTAACCGTATAACACAATATTACTATAGATATTTCTTAATATATCGTATATATATAGCTCGGTGATTTTATTGAAAATGTTTGCAGTTGATTTAAATGTTTGAATGGTTTAAAAACAAAATTTTTAGAAGCGAGGTCAACAGGGTCAAAAGAAATAGTTTTTGGCGCCAATGATGTCGGCAATGGCAGATTTGAATTAAGATTCGAGTCGATTCTTTTGGAAGCCGAAAGTGTGCGGATGCACAGGGCAATTGCATTTAGAAAGCTTCGCCGACTGATAGTCAAACCATTCCCTCGAGTGCTCGAAAACCTGGAATCAGTGTGTACTTCAGCTTGAAAAGTTCGCGGGTGAAGGGGTTTTCTTCATGATAATATTGATAATGATAATAATGATGATGGTCTAAGAGCGTTAGCGGATCCAGGAACTGGAAGAAAAGGGAGCGTGCACTGCATTTCTCATCAAAATTGCTGCACTACAGGTGTGTTCCAAACTTTCATGGTCAATTTCAAAGATTCTATATCAATTAGGGGGCGTGCCTCTGGTGCACCCCCTTGGATACGCGCCTGATAAGCGTTCATGGATGAAAGTAGAAAGAAAGCTTTTTAAAAAAAACGATATAAGATTCGCCAGGGTTTGAATCTAATTCGAATCCGGGCCTGATAAACGTTCATGGATGAAAAATGGAAAGAAGACCTTTTAAAAAAACGAAAAAATACATTCGCCGGGGTTCGAACCCGTGACCACCCAATCTAAAGCGCAGCGCTCTAACCGCTGAGCTATCAGGGCGTTCATGTTTGACGTGAGATATTCGGCAATCTGAAGACAGACCTTAGGGTACGCGCCATGATTGTGGCTAGGTCACGCTGGCGGAAGAGTAATTGGGTGCAAATAGTTCCAAGGTAACCGTATAACACAATATTACTATAGATATTTCTTAATATATCGTATATATATAGCTCGGTGATTTTATTGAAAATGTTTGCAGTTGATTTAAATGTTTGAATGGTTTAAAAACAAAATTTTTAGAAGCGAGGTCAACAGGGTCAAAAGAAATAGTTTTTGGCGCCAATGATGTCGGCAATGGCAGATTTGAATTAAGATTCGAGTCGATTCTTTTGGAAGCCGAAAGTGTGCGGATGCACAGGGCAATTGCATTTAGAAAGCTTCGCCGACTGATAGTCAAACCATTCCCTGGAGTGCTCAAAAACCTGGAATCAGTGTGTACTTCAGCTTGAAAAGTTCGCGGGTGAAGGGGTTTTCTTCATGATAATATTGATAATGATAATAATGATGATGGTCTAAGAGCGTTAGCGGATCCAGGAACTGGAAGAAAAGGGAGCGTGCACTGCATTTCTCATCAAAATTGCTGCACTACAGGTGTGTTCCAAACTTTCATGGTCAATTTCAAAGATTCTATATCAATTAGGGGGCGTGCCTCTGGTGCACCCCCTTGGATACGCGCCTGATAAGCGTTCATGGATGAAAGTAGAAAGAAAGCTTTTTAAAAAAAAAATATATAAGATTCGCCAGGGTTTGAATCTAATTCGAATCCGGGCCTGATAAACGTTCATGGATGAAAAATGGAAAGAAGACCTTTTAAAAAAACGAAAAAATACATTCGCCGGTGTTCGAACCCGTGACCACCCACTCTAAAGCGCAGCGCTCTAACCGCTGAGCTATCAGGGCGTTCATGTTTGACGTGAGATATTCGGCAATCTGAAGACAGACCTTAGGGTACGCGCCATGATTGTGGCTAGGTCACGCTGGCGGAAGAGTAATTGGGTGCAAATAGTTCCAAGGTAACCGTATAACACAATATTACTATAGATATTTCTTAATATATCGTATATATATAGCTCGGTGATTTTATTGAAAATGTTTGCAGTTGATTTAAATGTTTGAATGGTTTAAAAACAAAATTTTTAGAAGCGAGGTCAACAGGGTCAAAAGAAATAGTTTTTGGCGCCAATGATGTCGGCAATGGCAGATTTGAATTAAGATTCGAGTCGATTCTTTTGGAAGCCGAAAGTGTGCGGATGCACAGGGCAATTGCATTTAGAAAGCTTCGCCGACTGATAGTCAAACCATTCCCTGGAGTGCTCGAAAACCTGGAATCAGTGTGTACTTCAGCTTGAAAAGTTCGCGGGTGAAGGGGTTTTCTTCATGATAATATTGATAATGATAATAATGATGATGGTCTAAGAGCGTTAGCGGATCCAGGAACTGGAAGAAAAGGGAGCGTGCACTGCATTTCTCATCAAAATTGCTGCACTACAGGTGTGTTCCAAACTTTCATGGTCAATTTCAAAGATTCTATATCAATTAGGGGGCGTGCCTCTGGTGCACCCCCTTGGATACGCGCCTGATAAACGTTCATGGATGAAAGTAGAAAGAAAGCTTAAGAAAGAAAGAGTAATTGGGTGCAAATAGTTCCAAGGTAACCGTATAACACAATATTATTATAGATATTTCTTAATATATCGTATATATATAGCTCCATGATTTTATTGAAAATGTTTGCAGTTGATTTAAATGTTTGAATGGTTTAAAAACAAAATTTTTAGAAGCGAGGTCAACAGGGTCAAAAGAAATAGTTTTTGGCGCCAATGATGTCGGCAATGGCAGATTTGAATTAAGATTCGAGTCGATTCTAGGGTAGACGGTAATAAAGGCACTGGAAAAAAAGGCACTGGAAAAAAAGGTATGGAAAAAAAGGCACTAGGTAAAAAAGGCACTAGGAAAAAATGGCACTGGGTAAAAAAGGCACTAGGTAAAAAAGGCACTAGGAAAAAAAGGCACTCGGTAAAAAAGGCACTAGGTAAAAAAGGCACTGGAAAAAAGGCACCAGGAAATCGCTATACTATGTAAAAAAGGCACTGGAAAAAAGGCACCAGGAAACCTCCAGGTTAAAACTTCATTTGGGGTCCCCCCCGTGCATTTCTATATGTGTAATGTGCTATGTGTAATGTGCTTCCAAGTCTTTCTCACCAATAAAACTGCAATGAGACTCATCAAGAATGTTTTGCTAGATGTCAATAGCCACTTTTGTGAAACTATTGTATCTTGTAGAAATAGGTTATTGGTGAGGGAACCCTGAATCTAACTTGATTAAACTACTGGACCAAATCGGATGATCTTTGTATTATTTTTTATAAGGATTCCCTGCCTGTCCAAGCTAGTTTTTCTGGTCGGAGGGTACTGAAAATAGGCTGTTCCGTTTTTTTGGACCACCCAGTATTCTGTTGATGTAGAAAAACTACACATAGAAATGCACAGAGAAATTTTTATTTTTATTTTTTATCTATGTAGTAGAGATTTCTCAGAGATTTCCCATACATTTTTTTGGTGCCATTTTTTCTATTGCCTTTTTTTCCAGTGCCTTTTTTACCTAGTGCCTTTTTTTCCGTACCTTTTTTTCCTTACGTACATTCGATTCTTGTGGTGCCGCCATCTTGGATCAACGAAAGTTGGTCTGAGAGAGGGCAAACTATTTTTGCCTGCAACTGAATGATATTGTCATTGTCATTCAAATAAAAGTAGTTTTTGTGAAAGAATATTATTTGGACTAGTTAGAAATATCACAGTTTCAACAAATTCTTTGATAATTAGTCCACATTTGGACACTAGACCTCGCATTTCCCCGTCCACAAAATCAAAGGCCACTTCCAAAACCTTCAAAAAAGGGGCTAAAAAGCCCATCCACTCATTGATCAAAATCACCCATCAAAATAATTTTTTTTCTTTTTTTCTTTCGCTGACCCATTGAAAAGATTATAATGCATTAACATACTGCAATTTCTTTTAAATATATTGAAAGACAAAGAAATACCAGCCCACCAAACTTAGAGGGCCGCTGTCCACACTTTCGTCCACACTTTCGGCCACACTTTCGTCCACAGTTTACACCTACCCGTCAAAATGGTTGGACAGCTTGGAAACGACAGTAGAACAATGCGACAAACATATCATAATGTTCAATTTTCTGTTCATGAAGAGACAGTTGTGTTCTGAAGTACATAATGGCTACACGGGAGCTCATTCTCTCGGGCAAAGTGGGTGATTTGCCTCAGATACCGTCCAAGATTGTACGGATTTTTATCAGTTCAACTTTCTCGGGTGAGTTTTATAGGGGTATAGGCGGCCTAGTAGTTTACTTTTATAATACATCATCACAGTGTGTCCCAAAAAAAGGAAAAACCTTAGTTTTCTTCGAATTGTCTGATCACTTCTCTCAATCGGCCGCGGTTTCACCCGGAGTCCCACAGGGGACAGTTATGTATGTATGTATGTATATACCATATTTAAATTTAAGCGCCCTTTTCAGATTAAATCCGTTCAAAGGCACTTTTACAATATTTATAACAAAATTACAATCGAAAAAAGATGGGTCTTGAGCATCGTTTGAAATGATGCAAGGCTCTTTGCCTGCCGGACCTCAAAAGGGAGCCCATTCCACAAAACAGCTGCGGAGAATGAGAAGCAGCGCTCCCCATATTTGCTCCGGGCCCTTGGAAGTACTAGTCTATTGTCATCAGCCGACGACTCCTTAGTCCTTAATTCCTGGTTTATATCAATTTCTTGCCAGACCGTTCCGCGTTCGATCTCGAAACAGGATTTTCACACTATCTCTCGGATTTTCATCAAACCTACGTCAAAAAATTGATTGTTACACTTTTACAGCATGTCCCTGCATTTTTAACCATTCAAAAGTTCATTCCGACCACAACCGCTCATCAGGCCATGTAAAGTGAAATAGTGACATCTTTTCCCATTGATTCTTTGTGCATACCAGTCATAATGTAACATCCTGGCCGTAATAATGTCAGCTTAACAACATCAGTGTTTATTGCATATCCCTGTGTAGTGTCAAATGTATCATTTGACATAACAGCACTTTGCTAGTATAGTAATCATTGTTCGTGTTCCAGTGAGTAAACATTGATGTTAATTCACCCAGTGATAACACATCCTTAGCAATGAATGAAATCCTTTTATAAAGAAATGGAATTTATCAAAAGGTTACCTTTCTGTCATTGATGGGTAGCTTTACAAATGTGATTAAGTGATTCTACTTTCTTTAAACGATGAAAGTATGCATGAATAAAGACTATTGAAGTTTTGAACTTTCAGTCGGGTCACCAATTGAAGTTAAATACCATACTAGGAGTGCCAACTTCAGTTTGTCAGCTCACAAAGGAAATACAGTGGAACCTCTCTGGGTGGACACCTCCCTACTATGGAAACCCTCTCTATTAAGTTCCCTGCATTTGGTCCCAAATTGCCTACAATTCTGCAATTCATCTTTCCAGATACTACAGAGGAAAGGAACTATTTGATGGAACATGTCTATCCACAGTTGCAGAAATATTGTATGGCAAAGTATGGCTTAGAATTCCAGGTAAATTTTGAACAAGAAGAACTTTGAGAAGATGATTTCTTGTAGCCTTGACCAAGTAAATGTACTTTTTTTCATTTGTCATAAGGTTTTTAATGAAACATGAAACCATGATTTGAGAAGATGATTTCTTGTAGCCTTGACCAAGTAAATGTACTTTTTTTCATTTGTCATAAGGTTTTTAATGAAACATGAAACCATGATTTGAGAAGATGATTTCTTGTAGCCTTGACCAAGTAAATGTACTTTTTTTCATTTGTCATAAGGTTTTTAATGAAACATGAAACCATGATTTGAGAAGATGATTTCTTGTAGCCTTGACCAAGTAAATGTACTTTTTTTCATTTGTCATAAGGTTTTTAATGAAACATGAAACCATGATTTGAGAAGATGATTTCTTGTAGCCTTGACCAAGTAAATGTACTTTTTTTCATTTGTCATAAGGTTTTTAATGAAACATGAAACCATGATTTTTGCTGCGTGGTAGTTACACAAGCACTTCTCCTTCCCTTTGCCAAAGTCCTGTGTTAGTCAAAATCCCTGGTTGTCCCTTGATTGCCACTGAATTGAACAGTGCTCACAATCATAAAGGGAGTAAACAGACAAGGAAAAGATTGAAAAAGTCATTCCTTCAAAAAAGCCTTTGTCGAACATCTTAAAATATCATCAGGAATTGTTGAAATAATTTATTCTTGATATTATATGTGACTGTGTTTTTTCAGGTAGTAGACATGCGATGGGGTATTATGGAAGAAGCTCAAGATGACCACATGACCAGTAACATCTGCCTGAAGGAGATAGAGACATGCCAGCGATTGTCTATTGGTCCAAACTTCGTGGTAAGGTGATAGGGCTAGCATGTCCTCTTCAACTATTGAACTACCTTTCTATTAGTATTAGTTATGCTGGAGGACCACTCGTTGCCTTTTTTGAAACAGTGTGGAGTTGAGAGCTCAGTGTCATGAGACATTATTACTGCCACAAACTTTGATCAGATTTTAGTACTGATATATTTTACATGTAATGTATTAAGATGAAAAATCTATTTACTTTGGCATCTCGCGCTTGGTCAATAAACCTTTCATTCTTGTTTTACAGGTGCTCCTTGGCAATAAATATGGTTATCGGCCTTTCCCAGTGTGCATCAGTGAAGACGAATTCGACCTTATCGTTGCTGCCTTGTTGGAGGAGGGTATCGATATTGATGTGCTAGTGAAGTGGTTTCATCATGACGAAAATGCTGTGCCTCCTTTCTATCGACTTCAGACCATCAGTAAAGTACTGGAACATTACAATGACAATGTAAGATTCTGCGTTCTGTCATATGTGATACAAAATGTGCGGTAGAACCAAACAATCTCAGCAGTCCCTTATTTGATTTGACCTAACTAAGAGTGATAGGTTTCGTTTTTAATTATTCAGCGTTATAGTTATAGTTATAGTTATAGCTTTAGCGCGAACTTAAGTCTCAGTTATCATTGTTGCATGTACATGTACATTGTAATTGTAATGAAGCAGATTTGTTTCTTTTGCAGGAAAATGAAGACCTGAAGAAGGCCGATCAAAGAAAATGGGGCAAGATATTTGCCGAGCTGCAGGATCTTCTGAGGGTGGGGTCAAAGCTGTGTGCAGAACAAGGCCACCTAACAGAGGAAGAGGTGGAAAAATACTTCATTTCTGGTGAGCCTGCATTGTAGGAATACACATTGTTTACAAAACTGTGATCCCGATATTGGCCCCGTCTCAATATGTTGACTCCCTCAGCAGCTGAAGAGACTAGGCCCCCATCCAACTGCTTCCTGCAAATATAGATTTGAACCAAATTCCAAACATATTCTGCCAGGCTGTCCCTTAATGAATTTTGGGCTGAGCCAACCTTTTTTTGGAGACGAATCTGCTTTTGCTTTATTGAATTATCGACAATATCAATGGATTGCATTCTAAACAATCATTCTTTTATAATTACAGTTACAGAACAGGAGATCAAAGTTGGTATCTTAGAACAAAGTGACCCTAAAAGCCACTGTTTCTGCTTAATACGCAATCTCCCAGACATCATAACCCACCTGAAACACCCCAAGGCTCATCGGTACATTGATATGAAGCCTGGCGAGTACCACAGAGATGTCGAAGCACAAAAACTACTAATCTCCCTCCGAGATCAGAAAATATCTGAAAAACTCCCGCCTGAAAACATCATAAACAAGACGATATTCTGGAGCGAGGATGGCGGTATCAGTAAACACGACCATAAAAATTACATTCAGGAACTTGGGGAGAACTTCTATCGAAAGATCATGGCTATGGTCGATGATGTCATGGACAAAACTGATCCATTATTCAGTGATGAACTCACAACAGAGGTTCTACAACACGGCATCTTGTGTCAAAAACGCTGCAGTGTCTTCCATGGGAGAGAAAATATAGTTGATCGGATTAAAAACATTCTTACGAATGCTCAACAAAGTCTGATCTCACAACAGCCGTTGGTGGTGTTTGGGGAATCTGGATGTGGAAAGACGTCAGTTATGGCTAAATGTGCACAGACTATTTGTACTTGGGTCTCTGATGAGGTGTTGTCAGTTTCTCCTGTCGTAGTCATGAGATTTCTAGGTAAGTGTTACCTATGAGGCCAAGTTCAGAACTGGAGAGTCATATTATTATTAAGGACATGCATGCTGCCGACGTCATCAGATCTCATGCACACTAAAGAAATATACCACAGTTGTTCACAGTATAATTTTGGATGGTAAATCAAATAGCATAGCATCCTGGTGCTAATGCCTGTAGCATTTTACAGTTCTTGAATCACAATATTACTAACTTCACCCTTTCAGGTACAACGCCTAAAAGTTCCAACATTCGCCAAGTTCTCTACACAGTCTGCCAACAGATCACAGCTGTCTATGGAGAAGACGTCGAGGATGTGCCAAATGAACAAGACCAGCTGGTCATTTACTTCTCAGACATACTCAGGGTAAGTCAGGTCAAGCACAGACTTAGTTGAAACGCCTTGATACCCTACTGAGTACATCTTCAGAAACTATCATAGACACTTCTTAGTTTGAAACTTCTTTCTTTTCAGGTTGCCACTGCTGAAAAACCGCTTGTCATCTTCCTGGACTCACTTGATCAACTGTCTCATGTTGGAGGTGCCCACCGACTCAACTGGCTGCCCCGATCAGTTCCATCTCACTGTCACATCATTGTATCAACCATACCAGCAATGCATGGAATCCTTGCCAAAATGAAGCGGCTCTACCACCACAGCCGTTTCATCAATGTGGAGCCATTGGAACAGAACATTTGCATGGACATCTTAAACTCTTGGCTTAAGCAGGAGGGTAGGCAACTCACCTCCAAACAGATTCAAAAAGTTGAAGATGCTTTTACGCATTGTTCTTTGCCTCTGTTTACAAGCCTTGTGTTTGAGGAGGTAAGGGTGTGGAGATCCTACACAAGCGTAGATGAATGTGTCCTTGAAAAGTCAGTCAGAGGTTGTATACAGAAGTTATTCGAGAGGGTTGAACTGCAACATGGAAGAGTTTTGACTAGTCATGCCCTTGCATTCTTGACAGCTTCTAGAAATGGTTTGAGTGACGTTGAGATGAATCATTTGCTGTCGTTAGATGATCAGGTTCTTGATGAGGTGTTTGTGTTCTGGTTCCCGCCAATGCGTCGAATCCCGGACTTGCTCTGGGCAAGAATTAAAGATAACCTGCAGACCTATTTTATTGAAAAGGAAGCAGATGGCATGACGGTGAACAACTGGTATCACCGCCAGTTTGGTGAAGTTGCCACACAGCGGTATCTGTCCAACCCGGACATGAAAAAATACATTCATTCGCTCATGGCAGATTTCTTTGTGGGAAAATGGGGTGGAGGGAAAGGAAAACCTTTTAAGTTCACTGACCACCAGATGAAACGGTTTGGACTTGATAAGAGAGAAAGTGAGGCTGACAGGCTTGTCCCGGAGCAGCCAATGGAATTCCACATTGAGGATGCTATACACTATAACTTACGCATGCTCAACGAACTGCCATACCACCTGATTGAAAGCGATCGAACGACTGACCTATTCACAAATGTGCTGTTCAATTACAGTTGGATCTACCACAAGACAAAGGCATTGTCAGCCCAAGATGTCGTGATGGACTACATCATTGCCTTGGCTACCTCCCCTGAGGTGTACCAGGAGGCAAGACCTCTTGTACAGGCATTGAGACTTGCCGCCAACACTTTGAATCAAAATCCAAATTCCCTACCTGTAGAACTGACAGGAAGACTACACTCTTTAGTGAAAGAAGTTCGAGGTAGAAATGTCTTGTCCAATATTGCAGTCCTCCTTGCTGATTGTACTACGAAAGGTCTCAAACATTCCGCATTGGTGCCATCACACCAGTGCTTTGAGCCTCCGAACCCTCATCTGTTGTGTAACCTTGAGGGCCACAAATCTCTCGTCACTGACTTGAGGTTTGATGAGAACATCCCAGTGTTGTATTCTGTGTCTAAAGACAACTCCATTATAGCTTGGGATACTGAGATAGGGGAGCACGTGTCACTGCTGAATCTAGAGAACATTGAGTTGCATCGATGGACAAATCTCTTTTGCACTTATGATGGTGAGAATATAATCTGTGATACACACACCGATGACAGCCCTCTTTTGGTGATCGATCCTACATCATTTGAGATCCGCCATCGGGTAGGAGCGAGAAAAATGCCCAACTGCTGCAATACTGCAATCAGCGAGCACTATGTCTGCCGGAACGGTGTCATAATTGACCTACGTAGTGGGAAGGAGATTGTCTCCCTTCCCGACCATCTTGGCACAACTGATTTCTGTAAAGTAGCAATTGATGAGAAAAATGGCACATTTCTGGTCTCTGTCGAAACTGATGTGTTAATCATTAACATGGGTAGCTTAGAGATTTCTGGGAAACTTCGGGGGCGCTATAAACCAAGTAGTATCATTGTACGAGGTGACTTGGCGATCGTTGGCTATTCAGTCGAGTGCAATGTCCGAATCTTTCACATATGCCCTGGGAATTTCAGCTTTACTCAAGAGAAGCACGACTACAAGTTCGATTTCTTACAAGACAAGACAACAAATGGCATAAACATGTACCGCCAAGAAGTTTCTGGTCTGATCCTGTCAAACGACAAAAAACGATTCTTGGTAAACCTTCAGCAGCGTTACATAGTCAGCATTAAAGTCAGAACACAGCAGGTGACATTGATGGCTCCCAGCCGCATTGAAGAGCCTTGTTACTTCCATGCTGATTACTCAGCAGACCGAATGCTTGTCGTTTGTGCCGAGAGCCGCCATATCTGTCTGTGGGCTCGGAAGTCTGGTAACAGTCTAGCCGTTGTGGCAATCACCAGCGGTACTCCCATCCACAAATTTGCTGTTTCTTGTTATGATAACAGGGTAGCAACTGTTACCATGTCTGAAAACAGCATAAAGATATGGGACCTTGACAAATTGAAGACTATCAGTAAATTGAATTTGCCCGAGCCCTTGAAGTATGAGAATCCTCTTTCTGAAAGTGCAATCCAGGTCCGAGGTGATTATGTGTTCATCAAAAAGTTCTTGCCTCTGACATCAGAACAGGCTTTCCATTATAATGATTACTTCGGCATTGATATTGTCGGTATCAGCTCTGGAAAGAAACGGGTGTTGCTCCCGTACGACAAGTATGGGAAACTGACAGATTTCTCTCTCTCTCTTGATCACGCGATTCTGGTCTTGCTCATCGAGCACAAAATGTCTCAACACATATATGTCATCAATTTGTACGAGAGCAAAATTGTGTACAAATTTCCCTGGGAAGACCGCCTTGAAACCATTCAGATCAGTCCTGGGAAACAATTCCTGTTTCTGCGAGGCCAGAAGATCATACTGTACAATCTGGCACAAAAGGAGGCAGTGCGTGAGTTCGAGAATGACCCCGTCATGACACTGACTGATAGTCATGTTATCGCCCGAGATGATGAGAAGATCATCATAGCTGCCATGCCGTACGATGTTCTAACTATATTAGACACAGGATTTGTCGTATCCGCCATCAACCTAGTGCCAAACAATCCACGCCTTGTGCTTGCTTCTGAGAAAAAAGACAAATCCTGCGATGTACATTTCATTGATTTCATCTCCGGTTCAGTCATCGGGAAAATATCACGAGTCAGCAAACATGGGATATCAGACATCTCAAAAAATGGTGCAATTATCATTGATAAGAAATTGCATGTTTATTCAGTCAAAGATATGAACTGTTTGGGACGCATCCGGGCCCTTTCTGACAACATCGATGCCAAGCTGAGCTTTGACGGTCGATACACATACTGGTTAGACAAAGAGAACGCCATGGTCAGGGCATACCACATAGAAAACGGTAAACCTATCGCGCAGTGTGATCTTCACGCAGAACCTGTCTCGCTGAAACTTGCACAGTTTGGGTACCACATCATCATTGGGTGCCAAGATGGCCGGTTGGTGATGCTTCGGCTGCGAGACTTGGAGGGGATGGACACCCATAAACTCTTCAAGGATGTTCTACCATCCATGGCATCAAAGGCAATCGGCGCAGTGGATAATTTCATCTCTACGCTTGATCCTGCCATTGAAAAGGTTTACGAGTCGGTCAGGTTCTACGTAATGCCAAAGCTGACGCCTGAAGTTCTACAACAGATCAAGGCTGATGCTTCTAATAAATCCCAGTTGGCAGTTTCAAAATCGCCTGCTGGGTCTAGAAGTGTTAGCTCAGATTCTGGTTCTGATAATTGTAGTCATGGAAGTTCAGTTTGTAATCTTATCTAGTAGGACAACACTGGGATGTCTTGAGAAGATGCCAGCTTGGCTCCTTTGTAGATCAAGTTCCTATGGTGTGGGTGCTGTAGTTACATACATTTGTGTATGTACATATATATATGTACACAGTGGAAAATGCGCTCAAGAAGTTTGTTGTCTCGAGCCACTCCTCAGAAATCGACTCAATGGATAAAAACATTTAAGACCCGAAAGTAGTCTCTACTCATATCATATATACATGTATGTTCGAATCTTTATGAAATGATTTGCAGTATTCAAAATTATTTTGATCGTGCCTTTACTGAATGTGAGAAGACAAGCCAGCATGCTTCCAAAAATAGTTCTTTCATTCCTTCTAAAAAAGTATTGCTGCCTGTGTAATAGAATAATAACGTCTTTCATTGCATGGACATTTACATATCCTCCATTGTGTTAAATAATTCTTGATAGTATGGGTCGACAATAATGGCAGGGCCTGGAGTTTCCATTTTACATGTACCTCTTATGTCAAAATATGTCTACATTAAATTGCGGTGTTATCTATGTACGAACGTTGTGTATGTGCTCGGTTTGTGTGGTACTGTGTAATGTTTTTTACACAACCTACAACTATTTTACTTGACTGCTGTGATTTGCATCAAAAATACATTTACAGGGCTACTGTAAAGTGTACTTATTTTAAATGCTGTTTGGTTTGACTGCTGCTCAGTTTGTTTAGCGTTTAGATTTTAGTAATGATAGCTAGGATAAGACGCACCTTGTTTTATCATTAGAAATATGATTTACTTAAGGACAGCCCTCCATTAAGGACACTACGTTTGGTCCCCAAATGGTTGTTTTCATTCAATTTGACCTCTCTAATAAGGACAGTACTTGTCAGTCCCGAGAGGTTCTACTGTACATGTAAATGTTCCTTATTTTATCTGAATATAAGAAGTACTCCTTAATACAATATGCGTGTCTCTTAGGTGAACAATATCCCTGTCTGTGATTATACTGAATTAAAATCTGTTGTAATACTTGTTATTTTGCCATAATCTTCTTTGTTTTTCATAAATGAAAATGTTTTATACAAATATTTATATTCATACATTTTATGATTATACAGTGTTGTTGTAATATTCTTGGCTTCCCAATTATATTAATTGATAAATATCAAATGAATTTGTGACCTCTTTTTTAATGTTATCATTTGTTGGCGAGTGATTGTTCATCTTCATGCTCACCATGGTAAAATATTTCACCGTCCCAATTCACCATGGTGAAGTGCTGTAAGTTTACCATGGTGAATTGTGGATTTACCATAGTGAAATTGAGACACATTTTCCTAAGGACCTGTGTGATTCTCCTAGTAGTAATGGCAGGCTGCTACTCTAGGTATCAGAAACCATGGGCAAATGTATGGCGCAATTAGTAGCAGGACAAAGTGACGTTCTTCTCCATCGGCTCTATCATATGACCCTTAATTGTAGTGTACTGAACTGAACTCCCCTCTGCAGGGAACATGCAAGATCCCCGGAAAAACCCTCTTACAGGATCTCTGTCCGTATTCAAAGACAATCAGCATAAAGATATCTCCCGTTATGTAAGTAGGGGCCTATAAATTCAACAATGTAGAGATGTTAACAGCCCGCTCTCCCGATGTCTTTCAATTACCCCACTCGTCCTTTAATTTTTAAAATACGCAGCTGCGACGTAACGTGGTATTTAAAGCCACGTGGTAACTACGGACGCTGAGGAGTGAGGAAGCGAAAGAGATACGTTGATGTTCGCATTAGCAGGGTTTTTCGCTCAATTTGCAGTGTCGGATGGATGCTAGCGAGGCAGAGAGGTGCAGGTCTAGCTGTAAGCGTGAGTAGTTTCTTTTTCGCCCTGTTTTCAGGCCTATACGTTTTTAAACTCTCAGGGAAACTATCCTCATTCGCGTTGTGCCCATCACTACATGACCGCTTACAGTAGGCCCAACACACACTGCATACTTGGTTATCATGATGTAGAAGCGGCCTTCAGTTAGTTAGTGAGTAGGCCTAGTGTTGTCCTTTGGGATGGGAGTAGTCAATCATGCAACTATGTGTGAAGTGGCCTATGCTGTTCCTGTTGTATAGGTCTAATTAAATGGGGCAAGAATCCCCAATTAGCAAATTGTAGCTGGATCAGGCTATTGCCCATCGTAGTTGTGCCTTAGTGGAATCTGTGACAACTGCTGGGGCAAATCAGTGACAGCTGTTTTTGCCTGTTAACTTCCTGCTAAAACAATGGGCCTAGCCTACTGCTGCCTACTGCAAAAGAGCCACACAAATGGATGATCGATCTCCAGTAGGCCCCCAGGCATGCCAGCACCACTATCTCCAGTAGGTCTGCACGCATCCCAGGACTTCGCTTCAGTTATGTCTTTTGTAGATAGATGGCCCTACTGTATTTGAGGCAGTTTGGCGTCTACACAATCAGTTTGCATCATAGATTAGGCCTATGGCACAATCTGTTTGCATCATAGATTAGGTCTATGGCACAGTCAGTTTGCATCATAGATTAGGCCTATATGGCACAATCAGTTTGCATCATAGATTAGGTCTATGGCACAATCAGTTTTCATTATAGATTAGGCCTATGGCACAATCAGTTTGCATCATAGTTAAGGCCTATGGCAGACAATAGTGAGTTAATAATATCCCTTTGAATGGATTTAAATTTTTGGAAGATAGCTATCTATGATCTATGAACCCTATTGTTTAGCTGGCCTTTCTCTTCTGGCCAGTTTCCGAAACATTTGAAGGAAGTCTGAATTTCGCACCACTTTTATAGTGACAGGAAGGTCTACTGGGCTAAAATTCCAAATGTATGATCCCTACTCAGCAAAGTATTGAAAGCAATTTAGTGTCTGAGAAGGCAGGGCAGAAAATGGCCCAGTCTAAAAAAGGCAGGGTGCAGCGCCCTGCTTAAATGGAAACAGCCTACATCAGCCACTTATGAAAAATGGCAGGGCAATATAGTCGAGAATTGAGAAAAGGCATGGCAGTGCAATAGTAGAGAATTGAGAAAAGGCATGGTGCCACGCCCTGCTAAAACTCTTCAGCTGAGCCACTGCATTTACACGGAGGACTGATTCCATCTTAAAAAAACATCATACTTTAAAAAGGTCAATATATGGTATCCTTTTTCACGCGACAAGTTTTTATTCATTATCGCTTTACCTTTGCATTTTCACAGTTAGAACCAACTGTAGCCTAGTAACGTGAATTATTTCAATTGCAACGTCATATCATAATAACAAATCAAATTTGAGAATTGATACGGTAGATGTTTATCCATTCACCCAAATACTAGAGCTTTTAAAAAAGAGAATAATTGTATAGAAACTTAATGAGTAGATTTGAATGAAAGTGCTCTCCTAAACTACAGCATTTAGTTCTCGAGAACAAATTAGCATTGTTATTTATCCTGCTTTTACCTGCTATTGAAGTGTGGAGTAACCCAATCAGTGTGGCTCAATTACCCGCCTGCTATGTACCACCGCCACTCTATAACCGTTGTTAAACATGCCACAAATTTCGATGCGCCACTTAAAGGGCTCGCTGTGCTATGATGAGTAGTTCTGCGTAACCAACGAATCAGCAGCGCCTTGATATTGATTATCGGGGAGAGCTTTGGCATAAAAGTAGATTGCTTTGCACTTCACTCGATTTTGCCAGGTGAAGCGTAGTTTGTTTCTTGTTGCAGTATAAATGGATCGTTTGATAAAATATTTGATGAACGAGGCAGAATTTTAGGGAAAATGAGAAGGAATTTGTCTTAAATGATCAAGATACCAACAGTAAATGACCCATCACACCAAAATCGACAGTACTTAACCTTTGAGGCTGATAGTTCATATGAAGATATTTACATCTTCATATAACTTAGGTTATTAACTACATGTTGTACAACTCCCATCTTTGTATCTTTTGTCTTGCCTGAGATGTTCTGAGAAAACAACATGCTTGATTTTACGAAGCATTTTTTAAAAGAAGCACATTTGGGCTGATAAAACCCATATACAAAATGTAATAAGAGTGTTTTTTCTCGAGACTTTCTTGTTTTATGCATGATATGTCATATTTTTGTAGTCATGGAGTAAAGACGGTTGAGGTGGCGAATTAAGAAGGGTCCTCTTCCAAGTGTTTTTATTCATAACCCAATTTTCTGATTCGCTTTTCAAATTCCTCTTTATCTGGAGGCGTTTATTATGTTTTTATTGCATTAGTCATGTCACTAGCAGCAGTGTTATGCTGTGATAGCAGAAAGCGGATGCCAGAGCTTTTAGGTTTTTATCGATTTTCTGTTGAGGAGAAAGTCATGCACTCGTGAAATTATGGCAATCATTATTTTATTGGTCATTTAGGATAGTATCTGCTGTGGATGCCAATGTTAATGTTTTAGCAAAATTGTGCCCCAAATGATGAAAAGAGGATCCACTGAGATTCAAGAGGGGTATGGTCTTCAGAGCATAGGTTGTGTGGAGCTTGCGTGAAGCGTAGCATGTCAGCTGCGACTGGGATTGAGGAAATGCATTTCTGCAATTGCATTTCATGTAGTTACAGCTTTTGGCAATCCATTGCAAATTCAATGAATTCTTCTTTATGGTTTATAAATCTAGTGGCACCACTGCCGACTGTTGCTAAACAAACAAATTCATGATATAAGATGAGCACGAAATCAATTCAGCAATTTTGATAAATCCTTCAGAAATTGAATGAGCTAAAAAAACCATGTGCCATCAGAAAATTCATCTTATCCCCAATATTCAATTTGTCATCTGTAAGATTCTGCGCTCGAATCTTTTCAAAACTCGTTTAACACAATTTTCATCCATCTAATGTTTATTCCCCAGTGAATTCCTTTCAAAAGACGGCTGATAAATTGCCGTCTTGCATTTACACGAGCAAATCAGTCATGTGAGTGAACAGCGCTATTCCATCAATCTCATTCCCTCATGGGTGAATATCGTATAATTAGAGATGAGCGGCTCTCCTCACTAAGGAGATGGAAAACATCCATGACTGAAGTGCCATCGAGCCCCGACCACAATATCATGTTGATTGCAAGGTTTCGGTATCTCAGAAGATTAAGCTTTGAATCACCTGAATTGCCTGAATTTAGTAGCAAGAAGTACTTTGAAGTTGCCGATTTTGTTTAAATGTCAATAAAGCTTGTTAATTTGCTTCTGTTCTAAAACGCAATGAGGAATTATGAGAAGAATGGTGTAATTGAATTTGATTTTAACGAAGTCAAAACCAACTCTGCAAAGTCAGAAATGCTTTTTTTCTTAATTTTACTTTCAAAGCTTCATAAATGCCATTTTTTTCACGTTTCTCTTTATATTTTATAACTATTCTATTAAAATATTGGTTATCCCTAATTGCAGTAGTAAAATTTTCTAAGGAATTACACTGGCAAAATTTTTCAATTGCTCACGTTGCTTTTTTGGGTCAATATCTTTGTTTCCCTGATTGCTAACTAATTCCCTGATGGGTGAAATTTCCATCAGTGGAGGGGGCACTAGAACAGAACATCTTAAAACGTTTAGCCTATCCTGGTCATTTATACAAAAACAGGAGCTGGCGTGTTGGATGATTGTGACTCACACTTCAGCAAAAGAAATAGTTGCAAATGATGCGATTTTTGCCACTCCAACCAATAACTGGTGATGACATTAGCCTCATTTCCCACTAATGGAGCTGTGCATGGTTATGGCTTTAAAATCATCATAACTCATTTCCCCAGGGGATGGATTGGCCGAGGGAAAAATCCGCACAATGAATAATTACTTAAGCGTCGCTAAGCCAGACATAGTCCATCAATATATATCGTTCTAAATCGACTGATGAGAATGATGAAGTAAAAGTCACTCTGATAAGCTTTGGAACAAGTATAGACCTTACAGTGTAGATTACAGCCAGCAGTTCACATTATAATAGACACCGGCTGTATTGTAACATGGCTACAATTGTACCACCTTTCTGGCAGCAGTTACACAGGAGAATAGCCTTCTTCCAGATGGCAGGGTCGGCTGAAAATCACTGTCAGAATTAGTTTAGAAATCCTTCATTTTTTGGTTTTGGACAAGCAAGGGTCGCGTCGGGATTCATCAAAGTTCATTATGGGGGGGGGGGCTTTTTCATTACAAGTGAATTTGACCACCCTCCTCTTGTCGTAACTTCTCAGCATAACCTCTTATATTAGCAAAAACTGATGCAAGACCCTACTCTTTGTCGACTAAATCAAATCGATTCCTAAGATCTCAATACACTACCCTTGTCAGCTAAATCAGACTGATTCCTATATGAGATCTCAAGATGCTGCCCTTTGTCAACTAAATCAATAGGTCGTCTAGTGGTCTGACTTGAAGATGATAGCCGCTACACATTAATCATCAAGCGCGAGCTCAGATAGCAGCTGTCTTGATCAATGGCTGCTGAGGCTTGCCGTGTGACTAATCGCTTGATCAATAGGCTGAACGCTAGCAGCTCCGCGCCAGGAGTGAGCACAATTGTTAGCATCTCGCAACATTTGTCTTCTAGATGTGACAAAGTTGATCTTATGACATCTGAGTTGTTTGACGATGTGATGGGTTTTTAATGGAATGAATGCAGAGGTGCTGCCTTCAGGATGTAAAAAGGATAGGCATCAATGGCCATTGTAAAAGAATATGAGACCATCATAAACAAATTCATGGCTACACCTAACTTATGTGATCAAAAAGCAATAAAAAAATTTCTTCTAACCCTAACCCCTTACCCTCTGTGACTAACAAAGGATAAGAGGGATGAGATTGAGGAGGCCAATGTTTGCTTCGCGGGCAACCCTGACGTTTTTTTAATCAGATGGACCAAGCAAAGCTCCTCTTTTTCTTCTTCTTTTAATTTGGCAAGCGGCCATCTTGGAAACCATTTTCAGCTCAGTTTTGTGATGGAATATTGATATAAACTGCCCCAGAAAGAAAGCTGCACTACCACACCACTTCCTCTAAGAACGCAAAATTGACATCAATGACCAAAACTGTTCTCCCCATATCCACTGCAAATGACATGCATTAGCATTACCCGAAGTGAGCACATGGTCCCTGGACCATTTCATTTTCTGTAAATTCAAAGCTGCGATTCTTGAAACATGCAACCATATCTAAAACATCTTTATAATAGCTTGCTTCTCTATTGCTTGTCACGACATAAGCATTCTTCAAAGTTTCAGAACATCACACACCCTTTCTTCTCATTCTTGCCTTTAGTGCATATTTCTTCATTGAGGTTTGATGTTCTTTGTCTTTGGCGGCTTAGCAGTATCACTGATGCCAAGGGCAGCTCTCCTGTTGACATTCCAATGTACATCATCCATCTTTCACTAGAAGCTTGCAAGGAATACAAATTGATTGGTGGCGCTCATGACGAAGGAGGCAGAATGTCGGTGTCTTCTCGTCTTAGTATTGATTTCCTTTAACTCATGTTTTCTGATGCATGCAGGAGTAATCATGGAATCATAAGAGTGTTTAGCAATAAGAATCTCCAGACAGATATAAGCTGGCAGTTAGGATCTCTGTCTCCTGATTAAATGTCGTGTCATCGTTCAATCTGTTCTGCTGAAGGATCAGTCGTGGATCTAGGGGAGGTGCAGAGGGGTGGATGCCCCGCCTCCTGCTAATTTAGAAAAACCTTTGCAATATGATCTCCAACAACTATAGTGACACTTGCCTGTCTACTGACAAGCTCATACTGCAGGCCAAGGGTCCGCAATTCTTGATAGATTAACATGTTTGGGAATTGAATTTCTTTCCTTTTTGAGTCTCAGATTTAATAAAGAGAACAATGCCTTTTTAACTAAACAATGAAGAAGAATGTGGTCTAGAATTGATGATTATGTCATGTCACAAAAGCGCCTCATCTGATAATCTTTGAAAATACAAGATATTTTCGTCATCAACACTACCCATTCTGGGCCCCATTGCTTCTAGCGCTTCTTGTAGGTTTGATGACTGCCGAGTTAGACATCCTACTGGGTCAGATTACCTCTGATCAGTCAACCAATCAGATTGCTCCGTTTCAAAATAAGACATTCCCATTGCACAGTTAAAATCGCCTTTGTGTAGCTCGATGGTATCCACAAATTAATGTTTAGCGAGAAGTGGTTAGATCTAGCGGGGTGTGATAATTGTGCTATGGTGGTTTTCGATGGAATGCTTATTATCATCAAGTTTAGTGTATGCACTAAACCAAACATTAAGTCCACTGATGTACATTATAAAACACAGCGGACACATCGCCTCAAAACTCGGGATCATGCGTTCAGCCAGCAAAATGATCCTCCTCAGTGATACACCTCTTACTTTTATATCGCTCATGTGAGTTGATTGAGGGAAAGAACATGCCATTTAAATTTCATTATGAAATACCTTGGTACCGTAAAGTCAACTTTTAAATGGAAAATGCATAAGCCTCGTTCTGAGAGTGGAGTGTTTTGGACACGCAACCAAGATGCTCTACCAAAGTTCCCTCGGGTTGCACTAAAATGTGGAACCATGCACACAGCTCACTTCAGAAGTTTGAGGCTCTCAAAACACTGCTTCAAACACAAATCAGCCAAGGAAGCATCAACCACCCTAAGTTTTTTAATGAGCACTACACATATTTGCTGAGAAAAACGCTCCAAATAGCCCATTTGCGCGGATTTTAGCGTCACTTGAGCGAGCCGATCCGAACTTCCTATACGGGCTGCCGTAACATAATGTAAACAACGGCGCTACCGGCGCTCCGGGCAGGCGATGGATGGAATTTGCCAAATTCGCACATATTCAAGTTATTTCGTGGCCTATCTTTTTAAGTTTGAGGTATTTTAGAATAGAAATTGAACCCTCGGCTTCGGACCTTGGTTGAGTTACCAAGACACTCTCGGGTGGAGCTAAAATTTCGTCCAAACCCTCGCCTGTCGGCTCGGGTTTGGACTGTATTTTAGCTCCACCCTCGAGTGTCTTGGTAACTCAACCAAGGTCCTCCGCCTCGGGTTCAATTCCTTAAACCATAAAAACCACTGAACCACTTGGTTCTCTCTTGAATTCTTAATGGAATACTTTTCACCTCTTACTGTTTGAGGTCCTTTGCAAATTTGTTCTGTCCTTGTTTTTCTGGTACTTTTGGAAAAAATCATAATCACGAAAAAAGTCCTCTATAAATGGACCTGTACATGTGTTTGTTAGAATATCACAGTCAAAATACCCATCAAACTTGAGGAACTCGTTTCAATTCTCTCACCTGGTATTTAAACCCGACCCCAATATTTTCCCATTTATATGTACCATTATCAAAATGGCATGCAATTATCTATGATCACCACATTTAGATTGTTGGGTATTGACACCTGACTGTGACACAATTGGCAGATGACCCCAGTCATGCATTCCATTGCCTGAATAGCCAACACCATATCTGTCTGTGCATAATTTTTCACAATCAATTGCACTCTGTTATGGAGCTCTGCACTTCCATCGCTGGCAGTGGACGCCCGCTACTTCTGAATAGACTCTAGCAAGGCTAGCCAGATGTAAAGAAAACAACTGAAATCGGTGCCAATCAAAGGAAATTTTGAAATTGACCAGAGACATTCTCACCACGTCGACTTAAAAACATTTGATAAAAATTAGCTGCGATAGTCGAGGTGTCTTGCAAGGCCAGTTGAAATTCTACCACTCAAGATCATGTTATGCAAAGCATGTTTGGTGAGCATTGATTTCTCATCAGGTTCCTGCTCTGAAATGAAATGTGTCCATTCCATCTCTCCTTGCTGGCCAGCAGATGTCAAATAAGGCATCCATGGCAATCACAGTGCTACTTAGATGGTCATTATGGCCTTCCATTAGTACCTCTCAATCAATGTTAAACATGTCCGCGCCTCTGGGCAAGCAGAGATGAAAGGTAAAGCAAGCTATTTACATGCCATGTCATGGGGGCATTTCAAGGCATGACAGTTACTGATAATGATGCTGCTAATATCTTTTGTGTTGCCTGGGCAAGTGTGGGATGAATCTGAATCTGGGTGGATAATCCAATGACAAAAGCTCTGAATGTCTTTTTCTCATTGGCATTGTAGGAAAGGTGAGTGTATGCTTATCTCTGTCTTGGATTCTTAGATTTCGGAGGTGATGTAATCATAAAAAAAGTTAAAAGTTTCAGAGGCTGATATCAACTAGATTTTGAATGTACAGGTTATCACATCTTTACACTTCAACCCAAGGTCTATCTCGAACTCTCTCATGATGAGCTTTTTATGACCAGCAGGGCTACCGATTACGCCTGGATGGAGTAAAGCAAGTTAGACAAAGGCACCGGCCCAGAGTCTGACGACAATGTTAGGGTTGGAACCAGGGACCTCTTGACTGCTAGCCAAGAGTCCGAGCCTGGTCCAGTGACACACGTTAGTGACCATGTTACAGTCATACTATCTTTTCATGGAGGACAATGTAGCAAAGTCAGAAACCTTTGTGGTCAAGATGCTAACATGGTCAAATTATTTGAGCAACTTTTTTCTTCTGCACAGCCTTCTTTGAGAACTCATATGGACCACTGCAACCACTTCCCTATACCGACACTGGCTTCAGATACTACATCCATAGAAGAAATCAATAGCTCTGCGTGAGCAGTTCTCCCTTCAGCCAAATATCAATCATTTGATCATTTATTACCTTGTGTACAGGGGACTCCATTAGAGAAACAGGCAGGGGATATTACTCTGAAAGGCCGCTAAGTCCTTGGTAACAGCCATTTGCTATTGGGGAAATTGATGGGCTGTGATTGTGTTTGCTGTCGTCTGCTTAATCAATTGAATATAGATTACGGTTGCCTGGTTTATCTTCCTGTAAAACCAAAAATGTTGGTTATGAAGAGGTGATAATGTTTTCTGGGCAAATGTTAAAGCAGTCTTTCCAGTTCTTTAAACACAAGAAGATTTGTATGTGGTAGACTTCATTCTTTCTTAAACCAGCAGCAGCCAACACACTTTTTTATGCTACAGCTTGCAACAAATGATCTTTGAGGGGGGCAGCAAGCATTTCGTGTTGATGAAATACAACAATATTGCCATGCCTCCTGCTAGCTAAGCCTTTATCTGGGGTCAACATGAATATGTACTAAACATGCTTTTGTTTTCATGCTAAAGCAATTTACTTCGTTGAACAGGACTACCCAGCATCTCATTCACCCAAGGGAGAAGTCTTGCCTCCTTGATGTAAAATCAATGAACACACCCATAGTCTATTGGGGTATGTCCATACACATCAACCTCAAGCCCTGAAGACGACTCCCAATATGTAAAATACTTCCATCTTCACATCTCCTATCTCGGGATAAGGTTCAAGTACATATAAATATAAGTACTAGATTTAAGTGCTCCTAAAACGTTACCATCCATTATAGTTGACACTACAGCCTCTTTAGCTGAGCTCCAGTTCTCGAGTTCTTTCCTGTTAAGCAATAGATTTCATACCAAGTGTTTTAATATTCTCATTGATTAGCATGTTCAGGATTTGCTAACTGAAATGAAATGGCTCAACCTTAAAAGCATCTACAGTTGACTAGAGTAATACTTGCACACATCTTCTATTATACTGTACATTGCCCTGGCATATTACTTTGAATTGAAGCGCCATGTTACAGTGACAGATGCATTCACAATCAGGCATGTCACTTGAGATGCCTGTCATATTGTCATCTAACACCCGCCACACTCTCCATCAACTAATCCCATCCTCACACCAGCATAACCCACCATGCGTTAATCAAAACTTAACTCCGCCAGTCACTCACATCATTAATTTGTTTCATGCCAGGATGCTGGACACAATGGCGATAAAGGTTGCCTATTCTTCGTGGCATCTTGATGACAGAGATTAAGTGAGGCGGGGACAAAAGACGCAGTGGACCACTGCTGCATTGGCAGAACCCACATCACAAATCTATCTTTCCACATGCTCAAGGGGCAATCTGCGCCAAGTTTTGAATTGGTGGGTGAATACTTCTTCACATACAAGAGTACTGTCTGCTGTGCCTGTGGGAACCATTTCTTTTGCATTTGAATGAGTCACCCGCATATTTTCATTAAATCACTGACGAAATCCAATGCAAATCATGACAAAATGAAATGAAATTAAATAAATGCTACCTTGTGTGTTAAAAAATTTGAATATTTAACTCAAATTTTTGGCTCCAACATTTTTTAAGTCCAAATATTTTTTTCACTTGTTTTTTTTTCTTCAAATGATATACATTAACATTACCCGAGGTGAGCAAATGGTCCCTGGACCATTTCATTTGTCCTCAAACTGACGAGCGCCAGCAGGTTTCCTGACACTATCGGCCTCAAAATTCTATTGGTAAGTGTTGCGAAACCCCATTGACCGTTTCCCAATCTAGTGAGCTTGTGGCTAGGAAACTGTTACTATTAGAGCATAGCTAGCTTAACAGTCAATGACAAATCCTGACAAATGAGAAAAGACATTCTGAACCAGGCTCTGATAAGCTAGCTGTGTTTGAAGAATAATGAGCTGGCAGAGTCGGTGTACCAGGCTTGGAGAAACCAGATGATCATTGATGATCAAAAGGAATGCTTACGAAACTAAACTGAAAGCAATTTAAAAGATCCCTCACAATATTGCATATTGAAAACCTCAAAATAAAGTCGACATTTTAGAGGGCCTCAGAGTACCCATAAGAGAAGAAGAAGAAGGACAATAAGATTGTTGGGCATTACTGCTGATGCTGCGACCATCAACGGCAATTCATACTGATCCATCCCTCCTCATAATCTATAACATGGCAAAATTAACTCAATGTTAGCAAATGTGACACATAAACTCCCCCTTTCATCTACTCCAAAATCGACCCTATGAAGCATCACATTTGAAAGAGACATTTTGCCGATGTCTCTGGTGTCTAATGACATCAATATCCTATTAGGCGAGCTTGGATGACTGTGTGCCTACTAAACAACTCTATTGATCATATTATCGAAATGACTGAGCTTGTCAACTGGGATTTCTTTCACAGCTTAGCTGGGTCGTAGCGTGGCTGTCATGCCAATATTTACCATAGAATTCAATGTATGTGTGGTAAAGTCTTTTGGGATATGCAGAGTCTTTCTCCAAGCTAATAAATTTTCTGTCAGTCTGTCAGATCAATTCCAGTTTCCATAGTATCCAATGCAATCATGAGTTAGAGTATCAGTTACTGTTAATGGGTTTCTAGTGATCTCCCTGTAGTAGTTGCCTGCCAGATACTCTTGGGTGGAGGGCAACAACAAATGTAGTGAAAACCACCAAAGGTTAAAAACCTTTAAAACTCTTCTGAAGTACCAGCAACGAAGATGTTTGATCATACCAGTCAAGAGTAAAGTATGATCGAGCAGAATTGGACCTAAAAAACTTATAAACTCAGCAGGGTGAATGCCATGTGGTCTTGCGGATTTCTTGACCAAAAACCAGTCACTTGTGTTAACTCTATCAACGGCTATCAGGAACATATAAAAAAACATATACATTTTCATGAAGAATGGCAGTCACAACAAGAGACTCAGGAGCTGACCTCTCAGTTTGCCATTTGGTCTACATCACATAATCTAACATATAGAACCACTACCCTTGTCCTTTCCATCTCCCTGCCGGTACAGGTCCCCATAATCTCCAGTACAAGTGGTGAGAGATAGTGGACAGTGTGTAAGGAATGTGCATGATATCACTCTATTGATTTTCCATCCATACAGTGTATGGATACAGGGAAGGATTGGTGAGGCAGGAGTCTGCAGTAGAGAGATGAAGTGGGAATGCAGGCAAATAGATGTAAAAAGGAGCTGACCACTCTGTCCCCTCCCCCTACCTATATCTTATATTACTTCAGTTTGGAGAAAGCAGACAAGAGGATGGTTGACACTGTAATAAACCACCCTAAAATATTCATTGTTTAAAATCAGCAATCATACTTAAGCTTCCACTTGCCTTTAATGCCAAAGCTGAAATCGAGTTAGACTAATATCAACTCTTCCTTCTCCTCTGACAGCGGCCAATATGTATCATCGATGCCAACTCAATAAAATTTGAGCACAAGTCTTCTATCTCGGCAAAGATTATACGCAGTTAGTGAGAATGCGGTGAATTACCGCCAAGTATGCCATTTCCATGCTCTATTGATCTGTGGGGATTGCAACCGGATAGCTGTCAGCGAGTGATGATGGCATTAATCAGTGGCACCCGGCGTGGGGGAAGTCATCTGGTGGATAAAGACCTAATGAGATGCTCGCCTGACTCCTGATTTGACCATTTGCCATAATGTGATGAGCGCCTGTTGGCAATTGACCGATGGCCTCACTTTTTTACTCGGTACAAATTATTCATGAGGCTCGGCAAGCTTGCTGTGATGTTATCACTGTATTCTTAATGTCAGTTCAGGTTGCGAACTGATTTTAAAAAAATTCTGATCTCGTCCCAGGTTGCTCTTGCCTCCCTGGATTTTTTGAAGACTCACCGCAAAAACATATTTAGATTTCAGGTCAGCTGGTAACAGTTGTCAGCTGGATGATAACATAATTGAATTCTTTTCCTCAGCCCCTGTCACTCGTATGTTTGGGATGTTCATTTTTAGCTCACCTCTTAGCAGAGGTGAGCTTATCCCATACCGTGGCGTCCGTCGTCCGTCGTCGTCGTCGTCGTCGTCGTCGTCGTCGTCGTCGTCGTCGTCGTCCGTCGTCCGTTAGCAGGGCACGTTTCGTAACTGTTAGAGCTATTGAGTTGAAACTTGGTACACATGTACCCTTATGTAATGACACCTGGGAGACCAAGTTTCGGTCCGATTCGTTTCATGGTTTGGCCACCAGGGGGCCAAACGTTAAAAGTGAAAATATGCAATATCTCCCTTAATAGTAGTCGGGAAATTTTGAAAAAAATATGGTAGGTACTTCTAGCAAAGGTGCATCATATATCCTCCGGGTTTTTGATTTGACCTCCTTTTCAAGGTCACAGAGGTCAAATGGTGTAAATTGGCCGTTAGGATGTAACGATGGCACGTTTCTAAACTGCAATGACTATTGATACCAAATTTGGTACACATTTACCCCTTAGTCAGGTGATCTCAGGGACCGAAGTTTGGTCCAATATGATTCACCACTTGACCACCAGGGGGCAAAATCCAAAAACCTTAAAAATGTGATTATTCCTTAACTTCTTGCCCGATTGCCACCAATTTGATATCATGGGTACATCTAACCACCATACAGTATATGTCACACAGGTTTTTAATTTGACCTTCTTGTCAAGGTCACAGAGGTCAAATGGCGTAAATTCGCCGTCGGGCCGTAACTATGGCACGTTTCTTAACTGCAATGACTATTGATCACAAATTAAGTACACATGTACCCCTTGGTCAGGTGATCTCAGGTACCGAAGTTTGGTGCGATCTGATTTGCCGTTTGGCCTCCAGGGAGGGGGCCAAATCCTAAATTCTTCAAAATGCCATTATTCCTAGTAATGACTTGCCCGATTGGCACCAATTTTATATCATAGGTACATCTAATTCTAACAACCATTCAATGTGTCACCCGGGTCTTCTTTGATTTGACCTACTTTTCAAGGTCACAGAGGTCGAATGTACTGTAAATTGGCCATTTTGGGGAAATTGTAATTGCTTGGACCTACATCAAACCTAACACTACATGACACAAGACCATGCTCTTTATCCATCTTTCCTCCACATGAGGTGAGCACAATGGCCCTGGCCATTTCATTTGCCTCAATGTTCCTTCTCTTTCCTTCTCCCTTCTCCTCCCGGTGATTTGTCAAATCCACTAAGAGTATTACAAGCAATTGTCTCCCAAGTTTTTTTCAATTCAATACTACTTAGTATGATCTAAAGTACTGTCACCCTTTTTCAGGTAGCACATTATTTTCTTTCTTGATACCTTTGTGTATCAGAAGTTGTTTACTTGTACTACATATTCATCCTCGAAGGGAGTGTTGGCATTTCATAGAGAGGAATTGGCAAGCATTTCTATGATACCATCACTTGTTATTACCATTGCCTTCTTACACTTATTACACTCTCCTATGATTTGACATTGTCATTTGTCTTAGCAGCATAATGTTCCAAGATTACCAATAAGTCTGTTCGTTATGGCTCATATGGCCACTTTATGGTGCACTTTATCCCAGCAGGATATCAATACAGTCAACAGTTTCACAAATAATGCAGAGAATTCTATTGGAGAATGTCTTCCTGTTATTGGTATTCTGCAGCTTGGGAGCCATTGCCATGTTTGCAGACTATACCAGATTGCCATGGGCGATAAAAAGTGGGGAATTTTACAGTTTGGTTGCGGCCAGATAGAGTAGATTGCTTTTTGAGATGGACACAGGGAGTTGTTACTGCTGGAGCTCATTGCTTTTTGAGATTGAGCTTTTTGACATGTGGAGTTGGTACCATTTTGTTTCGGCTAACGTAAGTAGGTCGCTTGTTGAGATAACATGGGGAGCAGGCGAAGAGAACAATGTGATGAATAAACCACAAAAAGTCCTTCAGACAGTAAAGGTCAAAGAGTTTTCTTCATCTCTTGGACTTCGAAATCATAACTGTTTGATATGCTATGCACAGAGACAGGTTTTATTCCCAGCATCTCCTGAATCTCAAATATCCGCCATCTCATTCTTTATGTCCCTCCGGGCTGGATTGTCCTGACCAATAATGGTGTTCATGGTCTGTTTATGGCTATGTTTCCACTGGCAAGTGAATTGGCCTTTTTACTTGGTGATAAAGTGGGAATGTAATGGGAGAATTACACAGAAGGTCAGCATGTGCAATCTTTATTGGGGTTGTTTTAGTGGAGATTGTTGCTGAAAGTAGACGACCAAATTACAATGTACTTTTTACCTTACTTTATTGAATTTCTTCATGGAAATTCCAATAGAATAAGCGGCATGTCTCTTTCTTTCTTTTCACCGCTAATGGAACAAATCACAAATGCTGACTCTTTATATGTGTAAGGGGATCATCTATGTAAAATTAGGTACCTAATCTACGTAATATGGCCTCCTTTACCTGATATAGTTGCAATTGCTCTGCATTTAGCACAAGATCCAACATTTCTGACCAGCTCACCATATTTTCTTTCCAGCAAGCAACTACCATCTGATAATTCTCATCTCCCTGACCAACACCCCAAGATTATACCTTTGTGTCCATCTATATTCCCGCCAGCCCTGCGCCTGATATGACAGGTCCTATTTGTCAATATCCCCATGTGGAGAATTGCTTCCACTCCTATGTAGTATTAATACAAATGCTTCATCAGCAGCCGCGCCTAAAGCTGTGCCAGTGGCGCTGATATTCCCTGATGAAATGGTTGTATCGCCTGGGGCTAGAATACGCAACCTTTGTACAAGGTCTCTATTGGCAAACATGATTTTTCAGTTATTGTAATCACGTATTGGGAGAGGGTAAACATGTTTTTGAGAGCAAGAGGATAATGCGTGATTGTTTGGTTTGATTTTCCTTGTCGTGTTTTTTATATGGGATGAAATATTTATTTTGATTGAAATTGATATCTTTTTTGTACAGGGCCACTTGCTTATCAATCAGGTTTTTAAAGCTTGTATGCTAGGTGTTTAGTGGAAAGGCAGGGGAGCTACTGCCCCCCCCCCCCCCTTGGATGTTGGAGAATTCAGATTATGAACAAAAGGCTTTTGACCCCCACCCCTATGACCAAAAGGTTGAACACAACACTGGAAGAAGGTTTTTGAATTATGAATTTAATGGAAATGAACTGATCACGATTGAATGCAGTGTCACTCCCTAAGTACTGTATCTTATTTTTCAAATTGTACATTTTTCCATCCCGTAAATGAAACCCGATAAAAAATCGATGTAACTGTCTCTTGAAAATCTGATCTTGTGCTTATTGCAATTGTATCAGTGTAATATCCTGAGTTGGGCATGAAAAGTAATTTTCTATATGGTGTGACTAATTCAAAGTCTGGCGCAATGGTATCAGTATTGAAGCCGTATTTGGTGTCATGTTGCAGTCACTGAGGTTAATTCTAAAATCACATGGTTCATTTCAGAAAATGATTGAAAATTATTTTTCTGTGAGTATGTATCAAATACTTTTGTTAAATTCCAAGTCGTTTTTTAATGCTAGTCAGTGTATTAAGTATTCATGCGTCAGTTATTCATGAAAATAATGCCTCACCCATCGTTCTTAAACATGTTGTGCTGCAAGCGATATAAGGCCATATAAAAAGCTCCGAAGCCATATGAATTACAACCGGATACACTGCAATCTGTAGAAGCCACAGCTGGGTCTCTTATACAAGATTCACATTAAATCTATGTTAATTTCTTTTTGATGGGTTTTATAACCAATGATTAATTTCTTGCAACTTCGGAATGTGCATGTCGTTTTAGATGGGAGGGGAAGTGAAGGGATGTGAACATCGTGTTTACTTTTCCCAGAACATGATGATTTTTCCTGTAAAACAATCTTGATATTTCCATTTTATTTGTTATCTGTACACAGAGATTTTACGATCCACTCTATTTTTTATATGCTCATTCGAATACCAGAAACTCTCATCATGGCATAAAATCTTGACCCCCTTTCCTTCAAAGCATTGGCAAAGCTTAGAATTTATTTCAATTCAGTCACTGCTTTGAATTTATAATCAAAGTTTTCAATTTGTTTTGTGGTTCAATGAAACACGCACATAGCCACCTTTAATGGTACCACAGGGAGTTGACAGTTGTAATATAGACTAAACTACCTCGCCATACTGAGAGCCGTCATATCCTCTTTTGTTCAGTTCTGGTTCTTAACACGTGTCAACATATTTGAGTGCTGTTAGAGCCTGCCGCGCAATCAATGAGCTATTTGCAACGTTCACATGTTTCCTACTGATGCTGCCTGCGGCATGTATTGCCATGCTATGGATTCAGATTAATCCTTCGCCGGTGGCAGCTAGAGGATCATGGGATGGCCATCTTGTTGTATGTGTGGCATATGGCGTGGAAGAACGATGCTGTGCATTCGTGATTGAAAGGTGAAGTAACTGCTGAGTTTATATTACTGATGATCCCACCTTGGGAGTTTTAGAGTTTTTTACGAGAAACGTTATGCATCCTTAAAATAACTCTAAAATGCTGTTAGCAAAACACATTTGAAACGATTTGCTTTTGCTATTATGTAGCATGGACAGCTAGTCAACGTGATCTCTTTCATAACAAAAGCTGTTCATTTTTAAGAAAAAAAGATAATTGAAGGTTTGTTTGTCTTTAACAGGATTTGGCTATCGGCAGGTCTTGAAAGAAATCTTAGTTCATTACCCTTCCTCTGCTTGATGTCTGAAAGAAATTATAAGAAAATCTGAGGCAGATTTTTATCTCACCTCTGGGGAGCTTTTACGATACCGTGGCATCCGTCGTTGTCCAACCGATTCATGGTTTTTCAAAAATTTGGTAAATTTTTGCTAAAATCGGCCATCAAATTCAAAAAGGGGCCTTGACCATCCATGAG
Organism: Lineus longissimus; assembly: GCF_910592395.1. Taxonomy (NCBI): domain Eukaryota; kingdom Metazoa; phylum Nemertea; class Pilidiophora; order Heteronemertea; family Lineidae; genus Lineus; species Lineus longissimus. The sequence continues at coordinate 24,314,513 of NC_088309.1, read as the reverse complement.
CATGAATGAATAGGACTGAAAAGCCTGCCATGGGGGTTATCCATTCCCTCCTTTGAATAACAAGTCCATCCTTAACCAACAGAAAACCAGGCAGACAATCTAATTGACATTATTCCCAAGATATAACCACGATTTGACAGATGGTTCTATAATCTCTCCATTTCATTTGATGAATCAGCTAATTTAGTCCCATTGATTCTCACCGGCAAATCTGTATATTCTTGTAGTGGGGATTGCTTTGGAGCCAGTCTAGGAAATTAGGATGTGTATTGCCAATTATTTGTTCTTCCACCAAAAAAATAACATGAGCAACATTCAGCTCCGGGTGAAGGGTTAGTTGCAGCCTTATTAATATTTATGGGCCATATTAGCGGCAGTCAAGGCAAGCTTATTCAGAAAAATCTTAGTCTTCTTTCCAACAAGAGCAAGAAAATAAACAGCACCTTCTTGCTGTCAGTTTTTCAACATTATGCCAGGAAACCTTCACCGAGTAGTTTTGCAGATTATCAGACAAAGATTCAAGCAGCTCTGTTTCTTCTTATCTTTTGCATAGCATAGCCATGGTTATTCCAAGGGGGGATGTTTTCTCAATGATACAACAATATTCTCAGACAGTTTTGAAGATGTATTTCAGCTTGACTTTCCGATTTATCTATGGGGGTTGGGAGTCATGGGTTCATCAGCAAAAAAACCGTAGAGAGTAAATCAGGTTCAATAGAGAAAATAAAAGTGTTATGCATCTTGGTAATTTTTTAACCCTGAGGTGGACGAGAGTAGGTAGGCCTATTAGGGCCTTACAATATTCTTAGAACTAATGGTAAACCTATTGGTATCTTTAAACGAGACAATGTTACAACTGCTCCCAGAGTCTTAATGCAACACTTATTCCATGGTTTCCTGGTGAGTGTATGTTCAACATAACAAGGTATGTTTATTTCTGGCCAGAGTTATGCTAACATGTTAGAAGCAAGCAGAACTCACAGTTAGCAATAACAGGCATTAGTTTGTTTAGGATTACCTCTTGGTGTTCAGTCAATGATAGATACCATGTGAGTATTGATAGCTTGGAGCGAACCTTGCCATCATACCATCACAGAAATAGATGAGTTGCATTCAGAGATGATTGATTACAGATAAATCTCTCTTGTGATCATATGCGTAGGTCCTACTAATGAAGGTTAAATCTAAGAGCCTGCTGTAAGGTTGGTGTAATATCATTCCAATCTGATCATCTGTGATAAGTTAGAAGTTAAATCAGAAGTTGCATTAGAAATTGTTGTCAATAGTATTTCGAAAATTCCGCCTAGAACCAGATGAAGTGGTTTGTGAAGCTAACAGCACTGTGTCTTCAAATTTCAGCACTTCTTGTTCTGTTGCTAAAAAGTCTTATTTGCACTATCTCGTGTGTACTCTCTTTTTTAGAGCATCATCGTTTGACTTAATCACCCTTGCTCTCTTGGGGTACTTCTGTGATCTTTTGTGTTGCGCGAGTCTTGGCATTATCGTCTCAAGATACTCGTTCTATGAAGCATTCTGTTACCAGATAGTGCCATTCTTTGGAAACTTCACATTGCTAGAGTTGTGCTCTTACTGCCAGGCATTTGCTGAGGAGCTTCGTATTACAAGATGCATTCTTTTACTGGTTTCAGGCAAATGTTGGCGTTCAACTTAAAAAGTGTGGCTTTTATCATTTCGTCCTGTAACCACATCTTTAGAACGAATTCACGAAAAAGAAAGAGAAGGACAAATCCTGTCTAATCAAGACATTGTTTCGTTGCTTTTCTCTCAGCGTGGAACTTTGGATGATAGTTGATTTTGAATGGCTATCTTGTGTAATAGAAGATGCATGGCATGTGTCTAATGCTTCGTATTCTTAAAGCTTCGGAATTCTCATCATAGGGCCCCATGTGCAATGACCACATCATAGAGACTAAACCACCAGACAATGCATTAGCTATTGTGCTAAAACCTTGAAGGTCAAGATGAGGACTTCCAGAAACATAATCTGTCCCTCTTCTTTTCCCTTGGTGTTATCAAACTGTTGGTTTTGTTGATGTTGTAGCAGAACACTCTCTGGTCTTATCACTTCCATCCTGTTAGCCTGCTACATGATAATGTTTGATGTGAACACCTCCTACCACCAGGTAGTCTAGACGCCAGGATATTACTGGGAATAATCAGCAGCATGCAGTAGTTTTCACAACCAACAAGAAAAGAGCTTCTATCAACTTGAACACAGTGCTTGCAAAGTAATGGTGAACATCTGCCAGCAAATCTGATGTATATTCATACTGCATAGACATGAGTTTTTCGATGATCTGCCCCTGTTTAGCAAAGTATTTGGTAACTCAACCTCCGTCCACAAGCCGACTGGAAGTTTTTACATCCCTCAGCTAATATCTGTGTATACAGTGGGTGCGGCTACTGCACAACTATGATTTGGGATTTTGCACAGCATGGTCAATAGTTTGCCTTTGTAATTGTTTTAGCAGGTACTCTAAGATGAACAAGTCATGCATTATAAAACATTTTGTATCATGTTGAATTAATGCTCTAACACAGTTGGAATCATTGGTTTGTAGACATTATTCATGCAATAACATAGCCAGTGATTTCCTTCCTGACTTTTGTAATATATTTCATGCTGTTAGAAATAATTACACTTCTGCTTCAAGCACATATGAATGGCATTTGTGAGTGGGCTTCAGTTGAAATTATTTTTTAAATGATGCGTTCAAAGATATCAAAGTGCTGAGATATCGTGTCATAATAGCAAAATCTAGACATGCAACTAGATTGTGGAGTACTGAGTCATGAGCAATGAATGCACCACAGAATTATCACCAACATTTTTTATCATTTTTTTCCTGCTCAAAATGAAGCAACATCATCAGTCCCAAAACTTTTTTGATTTTGAAATTTTTTTCAGAATTTGGCTTTTTTTTCTGCTTACCCTTATCCTAATCCTGAAAAAATTTCGAAGTCCAAGTTTCTAAGTTTCTTGAACATCTTTTATCCACCAAAATATCACCAAGAAGACTATATTCCTATGCACTGCTGCCATGTAATTTAACCAATCCATTATCCACAATTTAATTTGAAAATCTACTCCATTGATTAAATTATCTCTCAACAGATCTCTATACCACTTCATTTCACGCAATTACCATTTTGTTGACACGCTTATTTTTTTAATTTGCCCAGAGCTAACTTCAAGTAGGATGTGGCTTCCCTTTGATCAAAATCAGAGCGAGCTATTGACACACAATTTCTTGGATTTCCATTCAAAATGTCATCACGTGATCAGTGTTGTTCGGCTGGTCATTCTGTGGTTCATGCCCCAAAAAAACCATTGGGAGTAGGGTTATCTCCCAATTGAGCTTGATTCACAATTTTTTGCTATGCTGGCAGTGTATTTTCCAAAATATGGGCATTCACATATGTTCCTCCCCCCCCCCCCCCCCCCCCAGAATAGAACCTGGAGATGCATTAATAGTTAACCAACACAGAAAAATGAGTTAGAATTTTTAAGTACAATACATCTGCAGTATAAACAGGAAATTGTTTGGTGACGTATCTATTCATTCCTCACATTATCAAATCATGGGGCTTGAGGGGTTCATTTTGGACAATTGCATCGAAAAATAGTTAAAGTCTAAACCATTCAGTGTTTTGTCAAAGTATTTGCAAATATACTTATTTTGTGTTCAGTTTGTCTAGCCATTTTAGTTGTCATAAGAAGCTCTATGCCATAGTATGGCATGCTTTGATTATAGGCATTTACTTTTGACATGAACCATATCGATATAGGCTTAGTAAAAGCCTATTAGACTTTGCTGCCCTGTTGACATACAATGCATTCCTTAGATTAGGTTCATGGCCCCAAATGGACATTTCTCAATTGCATTCCTTGGCAAAAGCGACAATAAATATAAGGCTAAGTGTAAGATGGCAAAAGTTGACATACTTGTTAAGTATGTTAAGCCTAGACCTTATGTCAAGTTGCCTGAATGTTTTTTTAATACGTGTACTTGCACAGCATAGGCTAAGAAAAAACATTTTATCGTTGAAAATATCGGATACTGAGAGACTTTGTGTTATGGATACTGACTCTTTTGAGAACTAATTTTGTACATCTCCAACAACCACAAGCCAGCCAGCCAACTGCAGTAGTGAATTCCTATATATAATGCAATGATATTTTACACTTGGTTCCATTTGGCCCACAATTAATTCCCTTCCATGCAATCATGTGTCTTTTATGGCAGCCTTTTGCCATATTTCAAAATCTGGCGCTTTATGGTTTGTAAATAGCGAGCAACTCAATATAATCCACCATGGATTTGTAGAAACATTTCAATTGACGCTAGGGAACGATTAACGTTAAACTCAATGAAAATTCTTCCATCGCCATTGCAAGCCAATGGGATCAAGTATAAAAAGCAGTTCAATAAGTCCACAGTAATTCCCGCATATAAAGAACGAATATCAAGGTATTGAATATATCGATCAGCAGGTATTTATCATGTATAAACCCAGACTATAATATTCTAACATGAATCATGCTATTAGTGCCGAATAACATTCTTAGTGGGTCTAATGTAACTATTACTGCTTAGTAATCTGATCATAAAAATCCTATGAATAACTGATATTGGCTTTAGCATTGGGAGGTGTTGCCTGGTTGGTTTGCATGGTCTTGTCGAGAGCGACAATTTAGCAAGATCGAAATCGATATGATACAGTTGTTGGGGTTTGCATAGGCATTGACAGAGTCTCTTTTCAATGTGCACCCAATCCGTAGGCCATTTGTTGTTAGAAAATCTAATTTGAACTTTGTATTACTGATACAATAATTATGAGATGCCATGAGCAAAGTAAGGTAATTTGTTTTAGTAGTGTGCTGAATACTCAGGTAAGAACTCTAAGCCGAGCACACTAAATACCATTGCTGTAAATATGCCATTACTTACACTGGATAAGAGGGTAATGCACCAGATTAGAACCAATCAAAATATATGGATAGGAGATGAAAGAATTTAGATTATACTTAAACATAGGCCTTAACCGCAGTATTCTTCAAAAAATGTATTCGAAAATTAAATCTAAACCGCTTTGCCTAAGTTCTTGTTGACTGCAGTACATGTTTAACGAATGAGTCAATAAGTTTCCTTGTTCTGGTTGGTTTGTCTGGAAAGCTTCTTAAAATGCTTTTAGTTGCAGCAAAATACAAACAAGCATGCTAGTACTGCTGATGTTCAATTGTTCCTTTATGTTTTATGTTGTCAGTATCTGTTTTATTGTGAGAACTCCTTGCCCCCGGACAGTATCATCTTGTGAATGCCCGCTGAAAGCAATCGCCAGCAAACCCTCCAGAGATGTACTGATAATAATGACATATTCGACAACTTGATACATGCAGCATAGTGATAGATCGCATGCAACTCAGTGGCGTTAATGCATAGAATTGATCACATTTGTAGAAGCCACATCATGCTATGTCCCCATTATTTTTATACATACTGAGATGCACTTGAATTTGATTATTGGATATTCATGTATTAATATTGAACAAAAACCCCATGGTATAAAGAGGAAGTGCAAGGTCATGATGTCAGGGAATCTGATTCTCATTTCCTCAGTTAACATCATCTGATCAATGATAATTACATGTGCATGTTGTGTATGACCTGGTTCTAAAATGACCCCCACCTCGGGTGTTCCCAACTGATTTTTAGTGACCCCTCCCCTTGCCCCATTATCCTGGATCTCCTTAGCTTTACCAAATATATTTATGGTTGTCAGATTTTGCATTCAAGTTTGGGCTTGTCAACTTTCATCAAATGATTTGCATTCGTGCTGGGGCTTTTTACTTATTGGCTATAATGACCCTGCATTTGTCTCGGAACTTGTCAGGAGTGAAAAAGATTCAGTTATCCCTCATTTGCTGATGGTAGTATCAGCCATAATCATGAGCTATTACTGCCATTTGCACCAGGTCGGCCTGGGCAATTGGCTGATACTCTGTTTATCCAATTCCGCTCTAACCTCTCATTACTCTAGTTCATTGTATTACCTTAGTGTCAATTTACTCACTTAATGCTTGGTTGCTTGTGGAAATGAATGCTGCAGCTGTAGGCTGGCAATGAGCTGATTTCTGTGTACTGTGTTTTGTGTTGTAAGCGGCTGCCATTTCTACTCAGCAGCTCAGTCAGTGTTGGCAACAAGAGACAAAATGCACCTTGTTTTCTTCAAAAGTGTATGCTTGTCCGGTGCTGCATTGAGCCAGGGCTTTCTAACAATCATAAGGAGATTGTTGGGCCACCGTGCTGGATCAGCGGGTGTCAGGGGCAGAGGTTGCCAAGCCATACCAAAAGGCAGCAATGGCACCCCCTTTGAAAAAGTATCTCTTCCTATCCCCTCTAGCCTAGTAGCTTTCTGCTAACCCTAACCCTGAGTGGTTGTGTTACCGGGGTTCCACTTTTTTTCTTATTCCTTGCCTCTCTAAGCGAATGATACATTATACCAACTGACCTCCCAATGCTCGGCCATCTATAGAAGATGAGGCGATAAGAGCCACCGCAATGGTTGATAACACCGCTGCCATCCATATAAATTGTTCTTTAGTAATGCACTCCAAGCAGCTGCGGCTTCTGGGCGGTGGAGTCATGATTGGAATGGTCTGGGGAGTGAATTGGTATAATTTACTGGGAGCATTAACGCAGTGTTTGTTATTATGGAGCATACTCAGACATAAATTTCTCTTATGGGCCTAAATAGCTGTAAGGATTAATTTCTTTCTTGTGAAAATAACATTTTGGTCTCGGGTTACCTGCAATATCATTGAGGTAATGAGTAAATTGGCATTGAGATTAACTATTAAATTGATGCTGATCATGAATTAAGTGCCCCACCAAACCAATCTTTTTTGGTGCAAAGACATGCTATAATTTTCCTGCGATGTGGGACAAAATGTCACTTGTTAGCAGGTAAAAGCAGTAATCGCTGGGTTTGATGGTCATCCCACTTTGCAGTGCTGTCTCATCTTGTTGCAGGCACCTGTGATAAGCCCCCCCCCCCCCCCATCCCCAAACGAGATGTAGACAATGTTCATCAGCAACTTTTGCCTTTAAAATCAACTCTGAACCATGATGATAATAGACAACATGAGCAGACAATCAGACGAAACATATTAAATGAAAAATAATATCCTAATTACTATAATTATTCATCGAGCAATTCTAGTTTTGTGTCTGGCATAATATTACTTTCTTGCCTTGAGGCAGTGAAGATTCATGTGCATGTGGGTATCAATTGCCACCGGTTATGACAGGGGTATTAGGTGTCAGGGGTCTGATCTACCCAACACAATACCAGGTGTCAGAATCAACGAGAAATGTGAGCGCTACTAACTAGGCAGGAGAGCTCATGGAATACAGCTTGTTTTTTTTTCATTCTACCCTCAGCTGGCCTCTTTTTTTACAGGAACCATCAATCTGAATTGTGCAAGAAAGTGAAAAGTCAATAGCATCCGTTTGCATGATCGTAATGGTTGCTGTTGGTAGAGTGATGTTAAGATGTAAAAAACTGAGTAAGAGCTTGAGTGTGCCTGATGATATAGTGTAAGATGCCATGCCTGGAGGGGGGCTATTTTACACATCTCCATTATTCATACCTGACCTTGGTGTTGCCTTTGTTCTGATTTGATATTACTCTCAATCTTTCTTGAGTGGAATAATAGGAATATTTACCTCTTTTCTGTTTGTGTCTATTGATGCTTGTCTGGGGAACATCAGTTGTTGAAGTATGATGATGTTTTCTTATTCTCGATGAGCAGAAAGAGTGACAAGTTTTTATCTTTCTGCCGAGCCTCATCTGTTTTGCAAGTGGATAAGCACAAAAAGACTCATAAAGAGTGACACATGTTTTACTATTCTGCCGAGCTTCATCTGTTTTGCAAGTGGATAAGCACAAAAAGACTCATAAAGAGTGACTCATGTTTTACTACTCTGCCGAGCCTCATCTGTTTTGCAAGTGGATTAAGCACAAAAAGACTCATAAAGAGTGACTCATGTTTTACTATTTTGCCGAGCCTCATCTGTTTTGCAAGTGGATAAGCACAAAAAGACTCATAAAGAGTGACACATGTTTTACTTTTCTGCCCAGCCTCCTCTGTAAGAACATAAGCACAAAAAGAGGAAGACATTTGTGTTTGTTTGAACTTTTGTTTCAGCAGCTCAATTTATGTTCTCGGTGGCAGTAACTGGTTACATTTCAGAACATCATTTCATGTAACATAATCAATAGGACAATATAAAAACATACAATTGTTTAGTATTGTGTATTGATATTGATTACCGTTGCCATCCAAAGGTAAGTGTTTATGATAGTAATAATACAGCTTATTGTACCACTTATATCTAAAGTAGAAATATTGAAATATTTTATGATATAAAATATCATTCACGGTTATACAGTAGACCGCTAAGTTTCGTGTGCGTTCTGATGGATTTTGCAAATAACCTAGATGTGCAAAGGTTAAAGTTGCCAAAAACAGGTTTTAATCGGAAAGAGCCGGGAGAAATTTTGAAATCTACTAAAATAAAAATCACTAAAATTTTGCGGTTATGTTTAAGCAATAAATGTATTACTAATACTATCAACCAAGGAAATATGAAATTCTTGAATGAAAATTGAACATTTTATGAAATTGAAATCTATTTTTGTTCAGAATTTCACTTTGTTTTGTCATTTCATGTCATCATGAGTCAGCAACTGTGTAATTCGTGACCAGACAAAGGCAACCAGATTAAATGATGTATCATACTTAATGAAGTTATATACAATTTAGAACAATAGTCATCATGTTAATGAGTCCCTGGCGTAATGAACACTGAGTGGTAATGTCCTCACTTGATGGTTATTGTTCAGTTCCTGAGTTCAAGTGACAATATACAGCATAATCTGTTAAAATGCTAAAGTGGCAAATTGAAAAAGAAGCATGTCCCTGGCCTATCTTCCTAACTGCAGAAATCCAGTGTAAATAGAGTGATTGTGTTGAAGGTTTGACCTGATTTCACTGGATAAATTTTGCCAACATGTAACATTATATTTTTAAAAAGAAATATAGTCCAACATTATTTTGCAATAACTGATAATCTGCCAAAACGGAAAGCTCTCAGACTGTTAGGCTTTGGTGGTAAATTTGAAGAGTTTCAAAACCAGTTGTGAAGTCTTTCAACAGTTTCATTGTCAGTATCGGTGAAATCTGCAAAATCAGCAGAAAATTTCAATTTTACTCTAGTCAAATAGTGATGTGAATTTTATTCAAGCCATTCAAATCAATCTGCACCATGATTCATTCCATTTATCCACCCGACCTGACCAATTAAAAACAATGAACCCCTGGTAATACAAGCAGCAGTCTGAACGCTCCTTTGTTCAACGACAACTTGTCATTCCGTGGAATTCTTCAAATTGAATATTGAAAAAGGAAATTGCATTATTGGCTCTTGGTGTTCATGCCTCCGGCTGTGAAATGAGATTTGTCAGGCTGTATTGGAAACCTCTGTTTTGATGACATTACTCAGGCGTTGGGAGTTTGAATGGATTGTCTGAGTGTCAAGTTTGGAATGGCTGCCAAGTTTACCAGGCTTCTATATTTGTATCACGTACCAAGTATCCTTGGTCAGGGGGATGATGGTCGGTAATATTTAGCAGAATCACATGGCTAATTTGTTCAGTGGGGATGGGGGTACCTCTGAGTGTTAATGAGTGCTGACTTTAAAGACTGTCACTGTGATAAATCAATTTTAATGCACTGGGAGTTCACAGTAGATAAACCGAGAAAATTTGTGTCCATGTATGATTTGCAAGTGATATCTTAACTTTCCTGTCGGTCAAATTCTAAAGAATGGATTTCTTCATGATATTTTGAGTTCATCCCAGGTTGCAGTAGAAAAGAAAATGAAAGGCTTATGTTATTGATTTAAACAGTAAAAGAGAATTGGATCCTTTTCATGAAATAATGCTACCGGTACTCAAAAGAATCAGATTGGCTTCATTGGACCTAAAAACCAGAATATTATGTTCGAAAAAACATTGGCATCACCTGAAAATGGATTCTTTGATGAATCATATGATCTTAGTGCACTCAGCCTTATTTGTATTCAGGTACTTCAATCACCGCCAGACTCGAAATGGGTTCTCTGCGCTATTTGATTCACTACCATGCAGCGGTGGAGAAAGGCAGTCTTTGATGTTTTCTGATAGCTTGGAGTTTGTCTTACATTTGATGTTGTATGTCTCTAGTGATAGAAAGATATTTGATGTTTTCGCCTTTGTTATCATCTTACAGACATATTTTCAACTTTGATAGGAAAATCCTGGGTTTACCGATTACTAGTATCTTTCTGATTAAATCACTCAATTGAAAGATTTGTGAGAAACCTGACATTCAGATTTGCTTTCACAGCACCTAGAAACCATAATCTTGTGCCAGAAAAACATTGACATCATCGGGAAAACTGATCCTTTTATTCGTCATATGATCTCAGTCCACTCAGCCTCAATTGGATTCAGATACTTCAATCATGCCAGACTCAGTAGGTTCCATGTGTTATTTGATTTGTTACCGTTACCAGAGAAGGAGGAAGGCGGTCTTTGATGGTTTCTGATAGCTTGGATTGTTCGCGCTGTGCGCTGAAGAATTTTTTTAGTTGGGAAGACTTCCCCATATCTGAACATTTAGATGTTCTTGTTTCTTTGATGGAAGAGTATTGAGCCAAGACTATGCTTAGATAGAAAAATTCTAGGCTAACATATAACTGGTATTATTCCTGTTGATTGGGTTAAAGAAAAAACGTGCGAGTGGGATCTACATGTAGCAACAGCTTGTACCTTGGAACTAATGAAAGGTATGCATTCCCTCAGCTTGTGTCAGAAGCATAAGTCATTAATTGTTCCTCCTTGCTCTGCTGCTATGAAGAAGTAACAATTTCCCGCTCTGCTAGTATCTGACACCTGAAGTGTTTGCTGTTGACATTCCCATGCTGCTCGTATCTGCTGCCATGTAGTGTTAACATTCCAACTCTGCTCTTATCTGCTGCCATGAAGTGGTCACATTCCCACTCTGCTCGTATCTGCTGCCATGAGATGTCCCCCCCCCTCTGCTGGTATCTGCTACCATAAAGTGGTATCGTTCCCCCTCAGCTGGTTTCTGCAACCATTAGATGATTGTTATCTCCTGTGGCCTCTGGTTAGAATATTACACGGTTGTGCTGTGTTATTAATCATAAACTCTTTTCTACTAGCATTCTGGATATTATGAAGAAGTTTGTACAAATGGCGTAATCTTACCCCAAGGGTATTTTAGCTATGACATTGCACCACACTTTTCCAGATATCCTCCATCAATATAAGATACAAACAGAACATAAACCCCAATTATTGCTGAAATAACATTATATGACTGAAGCATAGCATACCAACTCTTTCTGTTAGCATTCCATAGAAAAGGATATGCTAAAAAAATATAGAAAACGTCATCTTGAGCTTGCCACATTAACCATATAGATACATCACGCTTCCTAATTAAACAATATTGACATTATCTGAAAAGCTCTTATCTTTTGCTCGATATCACGGCAGAGATTTCACAAAAGACGAGAAAAACAGATAAAACACTTGTCTCCTTGTACCAGCCGCCTGATGGCTTTCAGTAAATAAAGCCATCATTTCTTGATGGAGTGTTGACCCGATGAAACGAGAGCCTTCAGAACCCGGGAACAGTTGACAATGGTTTCATTATATTGAGAAACTACTGTTAGCTCGTAGCTAGTATGAGAAGCAGACAACACTTAGATTGAAATGGAGGCTGCATCAGCTACTGGCTGCGGCTAATTTTTGCCATTTGTCGAAACGCAATATGATCTTGATGTTGTTATGAAAGTGTATCTGTCAATTCTGTTCTTGAAGAAACATTTAAAATATATTACCTGTTCTCCTTGTGTGTTTAGAGCATTTTCTGTTGATAAACGTACAGATCAGGTTAAATATAAATTGGATTGATTGTGGCCTATGAATAAAAGATTGGTTCTGACACAACAAATTCTGCAGTTTTCTTTAAGGCTGTCGTATCAAAGAACTGAGTTGAGAGCGACAACTAGGACGATATTAGCTGTATCAACTATATCAGGCATTTTGTAATGCAAAGTAGGAGGAGACTGAGACCTTGTCGGAGAGAGAAGTCTTCTATGTCACATGGGTAAACCGGGATTAACTCGGAATGTCATTTTGGACCTCCGATGTGGCAGGCGCTGATGTTTCCAGTGTGCGACTTTGACAGCCTGTGTCCCAGCTAGACGAGATTGATAATACAGGAAAGGAGCAAGTTTGCCTTCAGACTGCGAGAGACCAGTAAGTGAAGATAGTGTTCTAAAGTCTTATGCACAGAAGAGGCAACTTGGGCAGGAAGCAACAAACAGAGTACCTTCAGGCTGCAGCAGCCCCTTTAGTGCAGATAATGCCGAAATGTAATGCAGGGAGAGAAGCGACTCTGCCTGGCAACCATGTAAGAGTTTCTGACGACTGCACAAATCTGCCACAGTCTTTATTTAATCTCTGAGAATCCCCTCCTCTATGGTGTGTCGACAATTGTGAAACTAATTGATGCCCTGGGTGAGCAAGTCACCGAGTACTCTATGCAGCGTGCACATCTCCTAAAATGTGAAACCTTGCGAATGCGCCACTCATCTTTCTGACGATATTAAACTGATTCGTTAACGATCACGTGTCATCACGTGTCGTACATGCGGCAGATTTCTTCCAAAATTAAATGTTTTTGTCTTCTAAATGATGCATAAAGATAACAAAAGAACAGCTGCCTAGCGTTTTCGAGAGTGAGATGAGAAGGCGACGTCTGTGTGGTGAGTGTACGGAGGCGAGATTGCGGCTATAAAAGAACGGACATGTTCTGTGTTAAAAACTGGACACCGCGAGGATAGGTTGGCATGAAGTGATAACCAGCCAGATTGTAAACCGCTTCGACAAGATTAGTGAAAAACCGCCGCAAGGGGTATGGTTATTTTTGTGTTTTGGTTCAATTTCGAGAATCACGCAGCTAGCAGTCTCACGATAATTTCTTTACATTTTTCCTGTGAATTACAACGAAGATTTTACTTCGTCTTTGTTGATATCGAGTTCATTAGCAAACGTTGAAAAGGCTGCCTGCAGTGTTGTATTGTGTGTTCAGGGCTTCTGTGTTTGTTGACTCCATGTGAGTCGAGTAGAATTCAAAATTCTATGTCAGAGGTTCAGCTATGCTGTAGCAACATATATGACATACATGAAATAAAACATCAATGCTCATTTCACTATCAGCCATAAAGGTCTCTGATGAGATTCTACAATAATGCACAATGAATTCCCCAAATTGACCATAGACGATCCATATTTAATGCTCGGATGTGCCCGCCTGCCCGCCAATAATGAAACGGCTGTACGATGTTTGTGATGATAAAGAGGCATAATGTCCTTTGTGGCCAACGTCTTTATTCAGGGGATGATGCGGATATCCTTTGATGTTTCTTTCATGATGACATGTTTATCTGGTGGTCAGAATCAGTCACCAGATGAGTCAGTGGGCAGTAGACAATAGGAGACATAGGGTTATGAGGGTCAAACCTTTGTTGTCCCTTTTCACAAACATGAAGACTTTTTATTGTGAAGTACACAAAATGCATTGAAAATGCTATCTTTGCCAACTTGACTGACTAGACGGTTATTTCGAAAATGATGTTTGAACAGTAATACCATTTTTAAAAGTCTGGTGAAACAGCTGTAAGAGGAGAAGGAAATGATCATAATTTTAATCTTGGAGGGTAAAAAGTGAAGTTGCGATTTAAAATCATCTCCAAAGGTAGCATCTAATTTTAGTTTGATATTTATCTGCAATGCTGCAGGCAGCATTAGAAAAGAGAACTTAGGAAATTTGTCACATTCGATGATAAAGGGAGATTATTCCTGTGGAGTTGTCATATCAAAAGGCATTCAGAACCTGATTTCTGTTTTGACATCTAATTTCAGAAAGGTTTTGCCATGATAATGTGTAGTTGCATGTGTACAGAATGCACAGTTCTATTGGATAACCTTGTCTTGTATTGGTGTGAATCCTACAGTTCACCCGAGCAAGACCAGGATGTTGTGTACACAATGTAAGTTTTTCTCTACAAAATGTGCAGACAACGTAGACAAACTCTCAGTGAAACAGTATGAATGCTCGAATCCTTTTATTATCTTCTGTCAAAGGTAGTATCAACCTTCTTTTCCTCGGAGGCAATATCATCTGCTTATAAGCTTACTATTTTGTTCCTGTTTTTATCATTTTCTAACATGACTACGTCTTTATTTGTCTCTTTACCTAAAGCTTACTTTCCAACGACATGGAGCTTCAGTTGTCAAAGTTTTCTTTGCTTTGAAAGGTTAGGCTATTGCAAGTTACTAGTATGGTTCGCATCACCACCCTCACCTAATTGTGAACCTTCTCTTAATTTTCCATCTTTAACGTGACTGAATCTTTAGCTGACTTTTTGCCTCAAGCTCACCTGAGGTATTTTACCTTTCATCGCATTGGTGCTTCTGATGTCAAAGTTTTCTTTCCCGGAAAAGGTTCGGCCATGAAAAATGCTAGGAAAGGTCAGACCGATTTAGTCCTTACCTATTTTTCAGTCTGCCCATTTTTAAACTCCCCATTTCCTGAGAGTGTCTGATAGCAACTATAAAATCAAATCTCTTTTTTTAGTTCTCTTTGTCACATGTAGATGGTTAAAGAATAATGAAATGGATTAGATTTTTTACTCCTTTGCTGTTTGGATTGATGGATTTTTCCCCTTTCATTTTAGTGTTGATGATAGTCGACTATGATGCTTTGAAATTTAATTTTTTTTATGTCATTCTTGCAGGGAACCTTGGAAAATATCTCTCAGACTTGCAGGGAACATTAGGAAATGTTTCTAATGCTTGCAGGACCTTGTTACTGTTAGCTGTAACCTGCTCTCTGACAAGACTGAGCGGTGCAGTTGAAGTTATTGTGTTATCCGCCTTGCCTCTGGCACTAAACTAATTTCATCATAAGAAGAACTGAATAACCTACATGATATTAGCGACAGTTCTACACATTATTTGGTTCTGGTAAGCTTGAAGTGCTTACCAGCCTGTTTTGCTTTGTTACCTCTCCGTAACTCATTACTCTAATCTTTGAATAAACAGTTTTATTCGACAAGAGATTATTAAAGCATCAGAAAAACATTTTCTTGCTCACAAATTTGATTACACTCATAATTTTTGCAAAGAATTTCGTAATCGGTTGCCAGGCAACAGAGAAATAACCAAGGGGATTATTAATCTCTAATGCAATAAATGCCAGTATCTCCAATCAGTGCATGCTTGATTGGTACACAATGTACCTCCGATCTTTAAACAAATTACCAATAATTCCTCCCAAATGACTGAGTGACTAATAACCAGACGATGTATGAAGCCAATATGGGATTGCTCTGGCTAGCCATGAACTCATCATAAAGACATATTTTTCTCATTTTTCTGAGGATGTCAAATCATGGTTATGGAGAAGATATCCTTTGACCAGTTCTTTGTGCCTTTTTTGCGTCTCCTTGGAAACCGCCGGCAACAGTAGCGCATAGCCACCATTTGCCTTATCAGTGCCTGGATCTAAACAACCCGGAGTTGTATAAGACAAGTTTCAGTGTCTAAAAATGTTCAAATTTTCCCTATAATACGACCCCCCCCCTCCAAATTTAATCCGGTGTAGTAATAGGTGGAGTTTGAATGACAAATATAAGAGGTCTTTTTGTGTTGATTCCCTCCTCAGAGTCTTTGATAAATCCTACGATGCAAATTATTCAAAAAGGTCTCGCCTCTCAGTCTTGTGATAAAAATGACACCGATATAATTCCCTCTCTCAGCACAAAAGGCTCTCAATGAATAGTAATGCTTGGTTTGTGTTGAAGCATTAGAGGCGTAATGCAAGTGATGCCCGGCTTTGTTGCGAACATTGGCATTAGTGAACAGTTCCCTGAGCAGGAAATCAAGCCGCAGGGCTCACAGCGTTTCATTGTAACTTGGATTACAGCCGGTTTTTCGGCTTGTATTGACCAAGTGCTAGAAGAGGCTGTTCCTTGTTAGCAAATGGTTACTTTTTCTGCTTTTACCGATACTGATCCTTTGTTAGAAATGTGAAACCTTCAAGCAATTTACTTTAATGTTATCACCTTCCTTCTTCCTGTTTTCTGACTGGAAGACCGTATTTTCTACTCTGGCATAATATCAGATTACCATACAAACATTTGTGAGGTATAATTGACAAAGGCTTGGAAGAGTTTATCCTTTGTCAACAAAATCTTACTTTGTCTTAAACTTCTGCTGATTGACAATACATTGTTGGAAGTGTGAGACCTTAAAGTAACTTTCATTTTAATACCTTTTAAATTCCTGTTTCTGAGTATATTTTACTCTTCTTTCTACCTGAAGAAGTATGTCAGTCATCAACCTTTATGATGTTCTAGGGTTTGTATTTTCCATTCAATGCAGCAAAACTAACATTACAACCACTCATCTTGATATCTTGCGAAACCATCTCTCCTGATGTCTAATGAGGCAGTATTCATGGCTTACTGCTCCCACTCCCCAGCCTCCAGTCTTTGACGTGATCAGATTAAAATTTCAATTTACGCTGAATTATTCAGAAATTAACGATTGTGATGCCTCAGGGGAAATAATGGTAACACAATGGAAGATGTTCAAGGAGGTAATTGCTGACTGTTCTTGGAATGGGAATAACTTAAAATTAAATGGGTGCGAATTTAAGCCTCAGCTTGTTATTTTGATGTCGATTACTTAGGGAGATGGAAGATGGCATGTCTGACAAATTATGTTTTTAATTTGAGATAAATGTTTTTTCATTTCCCCCCTGCCCTCCTAGTTTTATGGAAGTGAAAAAAATATTTGGACTGATGATGTCTCTTTATTTTGAGCAGAAAAAAATCGAGTGAAAAAAATATTTGGACTTCAGTCAGTTCAAAATTCAGAAAATTTTTCGAAGTCAAAAAAGATTTGTGACTGATGATGTTGCTTCATTTTGAGCAGAAAAAAAAAACCAGTGAAAAAAATATTTGGACTGAGACATTTTTTCATCTTTCAGACCGTTCAAAATTCAGAAAAATTTTCAAAGCCAAAAAATTTTTGGACTGATGATGTTGCTTCATTTTCATCCTTCAGAGTCAAATTTTTTCATAAGTTCAAAATTCTAAAAAAAAATCCAAATGATGGTGACTTAAATAGCTAACACGCAAAAAGCTAATCTACATGTAATATTCCTGAATTCATCAATTGTGCCTGTGATGAAAACATTATTCAAGGCAAGGCAAATTCTCCTTCTCTTAATGTTCTGTCATTAGCCTCAGATCCTGGCCATAAAATTCAAAGAAAAAGTGGTAACTAGCTTCACCTTCGTCAATAATGGGGAGATCAGGCACTGCTGGATATTATTACACTCTGGGAAAGATGGCCATGCTGTTGGGATTCACGAAGACGATGTCTGCAGTCATGTGAAAGAAATTGATGGCATTTGCCCTCGTATAGCTTTGGCCTGGCTTAAGAAGGAGAGTGTGGAGCAATGGAGACAGTTGTACATACAGTATAGTTTTGCTGAAAGGAATTTTGCATTGGGAAAATGCAGTGATAAACTTTTTTTCTTCAAATTTATTGCCAGAAGACAAGGCGTCATATGCCACTCCTTCAAGTCAATCCAGTGTTTGATAGTCAATGGGAAATTCATGTCTTGTTGAGAGAATAGACTTCCTTTTAGCCTCAAGCATAAAACTAAATGTATTGGTTTTATTTTCACTATGTGCAGCAGGATATGACATCTACAAGCAATGATATTGGCCTTTGTATTAGGAGTAGTACAGTCCCAGAATTCCTTTAGTTTCAGCTTCTGCAGTGGGCTAGATAAGCTTATAAGATAGTGTCTGTGTGTTCATTCCAAATAATATTATTTGAAGGTGCAGTTTTCACCATCTGTCCAGGACTAAATAGCAACTAAATGATTGCAAATGTTCTGATAACATGCCTGCTTCACTCAACAGAAAATATTTCTTCCAAAGGAAAATATTTCTGTGCAGTTGGCATTCTATTTTCGTATAGCAGCCTCATCTTCTGCACAGTTCTGGAGTTTCGTCCCTGGGGGCAACGTTGTCATAATAATGCTCCCTGCTGCTTGCTGTTTGATGCTTGTCAACATTGAGTTCCCATGACTCTAAACCTTTACCATTCAGATGAATGCATTCAACCTCCTTTATTCTGAAGAGATTTTTTTGCTTTACACAGTGTTGACTGCTTTGGTGTCTACCACCTTTTAAAAAAAATCCCTATAAAGCTTCCTATTTCCCGAAGCTTCCCATTGCCCTATTGTCTCCTTCTTTTCTTCATGCATCAGCTTCAATAAAAGCAGACAAAATTGTTTGCGATGTTTCGCATATTTTTTTGTCCCATCTCTCTCTGCTTTGTGCATCGGTCTTTGAGGCAACTATTAATACAGCACTGCTTGGAAGTATTTGTGTCCTTGCCATTCCTTTATCCTGTTCATTCTTCAGAATTCACGAAGCTGGCCATCCTTGAGTTTCCAGATTCAGAACCTTTACTGTTAGATTGTAAGTAAGTCGATGCTAAAATAAGTTTTAGCGGTTGGCTGTGTCAGGCTACAATACTGTAAAAAGTCCCAATACTGTTTCTCGGTTATTTCTCAGCAATAAGCTTTAAAAATATCACTTCCCTTCAGCAAATTGTCAGCAACTGGTATTTATGTAGCTTTCAATTGTTTTTATCCTTGAATTCACTCACTATATTCTATTCGGCCACTTTATTGGAAAAGTTGCCTCGTCCAGAATATCAGCATTTCAATCTTTGGCTTCCTATATTTCTCGTAGTATAAACCATGGCCAAACCCCAGTATGGTACTCAGCTTATATGGGTTTGTTCACTGAGAAGTATTCTTATTCATGACAAAAGGTACTTAATGTAACTCCAGGGCTGACAGCAAATTTATCATGATAGCAAATGGAAAATTGTGAAAGTAATGCATTTAGAGTTACATGAGGTGCCTTTTCAACCTAACTGGCAACCACGATACTGAACAATCGGCAAAGGAAACATGAATTAATGTACAGGCAGTTGGAGTATTGTCAGGTTTGACTAATAGGGATTGGGTCTTTCCGCTCTGCCTCTGTAATACTGATATCCGCCTGCTGCTGGCATTGTCGAGAAATGGCTCGAGTGGGATTATTGTCACATGGATCGAATTTGACATGCAGTGATATTTATAGACTTTGTTTAGAGGGAATCATTGAAACAATACTACTGGGTTTTATAAACAAAACTGTTTAGAACAATCGATTAATGCGTTGTGTATTCCCTCTGAAAATGGCTTCAACAGGAGTGTTGAAATCGCAGTGCTGGGTTTTCTGATGAAATCGCCAAATAAGCAGTTGCATGTTTTCTTTGTGTTTTCCTTGAATAAACTATGAATCTTGCCATGTCAGTGGCCTCCCATTGCAACACAGATTTGTCATCTAGTAATGGCCTGCCTTCTTGATGACTTTATGATGCAATGTGGTTATCATTTTGATCTCACTGTTAGCAAAGAGACGATGTTGCTCCTTGTCATAGAATCTCTGATGTGAATGCCTTGTGACTCATGGGCTCCTCTATTTGCTTTTAAAAAGGTTTGCAGCACCAGTTGAAGTGGTGATGTTTTAGTTTCTTGCAGTTTCTTGGGCAAAACCTATGCATTTTAAAATAAGAAGAAATGCCTGAGTTTTCAGGCAAATTTTAACTAAGTTGCTGAATGGGATGTGAGGGGAGGGGGATCAATGATAAAATGGTTGACACTGGTGAATTCTTTATGAGGTTCCAGCCAATCCGTTGAACAAAAAAAAGTCATTTGACTTGAGATAAGACTTTCAATTGAGATGGCATTAGCTTCCGATCGTCACTCTGTATTATCGGCCATGGCACGATCCTTTATCACGGCCATGCAGGTTTAATAGGGTAATTGTATTTATCAGCCTGAACCATTGATTTAGTCAGATGTTGGATTGGATGCTGTCAAGAGTGTGAGTCAGGCAATTGGTTATTGCGAGGTGGGCGATTTAATCCTGACCTCTTATCACTTCTTCATTTGAGTTAATGTCAACCCAGATCACAAGTTGATGAGATTAGGTAATTAGCGTGATGCTGTATTAGACACGGATTCTGGTTATTGTAATGTAATTCCTTCTTTTGTTTGAGTGCATTTTAGAACAAATTTTTAGTCTTTATTTTAGATCAAGGCAATCATTAAATCTAAGTCCTGGATTTATCAAATGATATTTTAAGTGGGTTTAAAAAGTAATGAAGGTGTAGCCTGGTGATTCCATTTCCAGGGAAGGAAATTGTTGGGCCCATCAAGTACACTCTGGTCTGTGTCTCTAGTGGCCTTGCTGAAAACAGATAACTGAAA
This sequence comes from Lineus longissimus, assembly GCF_910592395.1. Taxonomy (NCBI): domain Eukaryota; kingdom Metazoa; phylum Nemertea; class Pilidiophora; order Heteronemertea; family Lineidae; genus Lineus; species Lineus longissimus. The sequence continues at coordinate 24,293,938 of NC_088309.1, read as the reverse complement.
ATTGGCGTTTTTGTTTCACATATTTTACATCTAAACTCTAGTCTGTGTGGTGGTGTGATTGTCTATACATATATGGTCTGATATCATCAGAAGTTGATTATCTTCGCCTATTTGTTTTGGCAAATATATCTCCTGAAAATATGAAATCCTAATCTTGTCCCATCTTTTTATCCCTTCCTTTGATCAGCATTTTTCTCCTGCCCTGTCTTTTACCAGCACTATGTGATAATGCCAAGCCAGATGGGACTTTAACCTTCCATTCTGATAGCTTCCTACAACGTTACACCTTCTCTTACATTTTGCCAACAGAGACTGTGGTCGATACGGTCAATAACTAGTGGTAGAGGGACACGGCTTAGGAGGCTTTAGATATTGAACCAGCACACCTCTGTGATGAGTTATTGACCTGGAGGAGGCTGCAATCAATCAACTCGCTCAGCTGGTTGATGGACGGAGGTCATGTGTTGCTGAGCGATTTGGGCTATTGCCTGAGCTAATTCTGGCTCAAGATGTTGGCTCATATCTGGAAGGTACTTTTGCATGATCTGGCCACCAGACTGTAATGTTCCTGTTAGAATTGTGTTGCGGGTATTAAGCAAACAGATGAAAAACATTTTTGATTGAGAGAGAAACAAATTGAGAGAGAAAAAAAGTTATATTTGATGCCTTGCATAGTAATTTGCATGTGTGCAAACACAATTATTTAAATATTTTAACCTTGGTGTATTAATTCAGCAAGAAACTGTATTTAAACAGGTGACAAAGGCGACTGACATCATTGCTTGTGATTTCAGCTCTCAAGTATATTTTTCTACGGCTTGCCAGATGTGGTATTGTGGTAAAGTGTGCACAAGCATAATACGTTTTATTTGATTAGATAGAATATGCACAATCAAGAAACTGGGTCAAGGGGTTCGGATGCGTGACAGAACAATTTTGGCTGATGATTCAAATAACAATAGATGTTTGAGGCAGAAGAAGACCAGGATGTGTAACGGGAACTGATTGTTCAGAGAACATCCGCATGATAGCTGATTAGGGCTGCAGGCAAAGACTGAAATGGCACTTATCAGTGAGTAATATATGAATCAAGCTGCAGTGGACAAGAAAAATTGCTGATGGTCCTGCAATTTTGGCGAAATACAATGAAACAGCTTGATTGGCCTACAATCAATCGATCTTTGTCTGACTGGTTGGTTGGTATTGGATGAGTTTTTCTCCCTTTGTTCTGATATAAATTGCCTTTCTCTCCTTTCTGTTGAAGTTTTGCTCCGCCTGGTCACTGACAGTAATGTGCATGAAAATCTTCTTGCAAATGATCGACTTGAGCAATCACAAAAAGGATTCGAATTGACATCGCACCATTCCATTTTACACAAGCTTCAAATTTGTTTGAGTTTCCACTTTGAAAGGGTCAATCAGTAAACAATGTGGGTGATATGCAAATGATATTATACAACAAAAAAGTGTTGGTCTAAAAATGCCATGAATCAATGAATGGGTGTGGTATGAAAATTGTAGATCAAGGCAGTCAAAACAAGATCAACTCGAGGGTTAATTTGGTGATTGCCCTAAACCATTCTTCATCAAATGTCATCTGGTATTAGATTATCGATTAATTGCATTATTGAGCGCTTTCCTTTGAAATGTCAATTCTGCATCCAAGTGCCATCGATGTTAGGAGGGTTTCTTTAGATATTTGGCCCTCTTGATGGAAGTGTGAGTTGAATTGGATTATCAGTCACCTTGGGAGTTACTAGAAGCAAAAATTAGTAAAGATGACTGGCATGTGCATATGAAAGTGTGAGTTCACTACAGCCTTACAGGCTACTGTTCATTGCACCAGATACACCATACAAAAGTTCATACCATACATGTACTATCCAATTCAGACATTCATGTATTCAAAACAATGATACAGCAAAAAAAGTACAGAATGAAGTTGACATGTCTACCACTTAGTAGTTCCCTGTTGTTGAATAACCAAGTGGTACATTACTAAATTATCCATACAATAATCCCATTTGTTTTTCACAACTCGTCCTCACAATAAACAATCATCACTGCATTTGTAAATTAATAATTGCCTGCCCTATGAACAATAACTAGTGTAGCGCTTCGTAAGCATTGTGAAAAATGGTGATCTGTATATCGCATGCCTGGAGATATTTTCTCATCGGCGGCTCTGATGCCTAAATTATAGCATCGATCGTGGCTCAGGCGATCAATCACACATGGCGCATTTAATCTGCTTCCTGACGTTAGAAGCTGGAGAGAAAGCAGGAACCGTTGACTTGTTTGCACGGTAGGATTGGTGTGATGACAGTTGGCTGACAAGTTTGGTTTGCCAGATCCATCCCACAAGGGTTGAATCTGGTTAGGCGATGGCTGAAGCTGCAGTGTAGAAGTGATAGTCGACCCTCAAAGAAACTAATGAGAACACCTAACTAGGATGAGCAGTTTGTTAAACTGACGGTCTTATTTTTGGAACAGCCCAGACTGAAAACATTCAGTGCCTGCCACTCTCCTTTGTGTTGAAGTGCCGAACAGTGAATGAACAGCAACCTCTCGCAAGCTTCCAGTGACTAAGACCAGTTGTGTACCACAGCATGCACAGATCCCGATGCTACAAAAGCGGCATTGGACCAAAGTGTCATTAAGGATGCTAATGAAGAGTTATCAGCGCATCACAAGTAAATTACATTTTTGTCAAGATAATTGAGTAATGGTTGCAATGGCTGGTAACTGTGCGCCAGTGTATAAAACATGTCTTGATTCATTACGCATCATTTGCATGTTAAAAAATATCCCGCTGGGAATCTGGGAAAATTATAACATGATTTGTTTCTTGTGCTTCTGCTGGCAAGCTAAAAGTGTGGTTGCTGAAAAATTACTTTTGTTGTATTGATAAGAAATAGATATGTTCCAGTTTACTTCTGCCGATGACTAGTTACTCCTTAGCACAAGCCACTGGCATAGTGTAACAGTTTTGAGTGTCCCCTGGAAAATGTGTCCTAGCCTGTAAAGTTCGATAATGTATGAAGCTGCCTAAGTTAGAAGCAGAGGAGCTTTAAGATCAAGCTTTAAGATCAATTTTGGACTTATAAATTTTTTAATCTTTCAGCGTCAGTTCAAAATTCTGAAAAATTCCACTGTGTAGCTGATCCACTGGCCCCAGTTCCTTGTTTGGAAGGTATTGGGACAAATCTAGATCATGCCAGGAACATTTCAGGAAGTCGTTGCATCACCTACATAAGTCGCTGCTTTAATTCTTTCTGCCATCATTTTCGTATTGTCATTGGAGACGGGCGCTTCAATAAGCATCTGAGGCTTTCCTTTCAGAAACAGAAACCTATGGTGTGGAATGTCATTGTCAGAGAACAAAACACTCTAGCTATAGCATAGTTATAGTGAATCGATGATATGGTGGTTATGAATAGATAACCTGGTGGTTATGAATAGTTAACCACTCAAAATAGTTTGTTACATGTTGATTGGAAGGCAGCTTCCGAACCGGGGTGGCGAAATGCACTTAAAACTTCACCATCGCAGCGACATGCAGTATTTTATTTAACGTAAAATCGCTTGTTGGCAGGGTCAACTCGGGGGTGCTTTTGTCAAGAATCGGTCATTGTTATGCCAAGTAATTTTACCTGCAGACAAAAATCGAGTGGCGATATTCGGATAAATATTGCTTGTATGCAGTGCACTGAAGTAATCCTTGAGAGTAACAGACTATCAGTTCTATCGAGGGTGAGCTTTAATGCGGATTTCTATTTCTTTTTCAGTGTTGAAATTCCACCCTGCTTAGTCTCTAAATTTATTAAGCAAAGCTTTGGAGTCCTGATGAAAACTGTCAATATGGTCAATTTACTCTAAAAATGACATTTGCAGAGAAAAAGGCACTATGAGATTGGCATCCCATGTTGGCATCCAAATGAATCAATGCCAGTGTCCTTGCCACTGCCACCTCTTTTTCTGATTCCTTCCATTGAATGGCCAATTACCCGGTCAGCGCCATGAGCCACATGGTCCCTGCAAGGAAATTACACTCACCGTCCCCAGATACCTCGAGAGTATCGTTATGGTAACGATGAATAATTCACTGGCCAGTATCCCTAAAAACAACCAATCAAATGAGGTCATGTCGACATCTTGTCGTGGCGAGATAACAAAAATGATAGGATTTGTGGTCATGAATGTGATTGCCTTTGGGTGGCTGTGACCCGCGATGATCTGGTGTGATGAGCGATCAATAGGCGACATGGAGATATGTGAAATTGACCTGAGGCTCAGATGTTCCAGAATCTTTATTGATCATTGATATGTTACCTGGATGAAATACTGATTCAAAGGCGCTTTTAAACATCGAAATCCTGATCATTTTCAAAGATTCAAAAAAATCGTAACAAAATTTTAAAAATTTACTTGCCAATGGTAACATTTGAAATCAATCTCAGTGTCTTGAAACCATTTACTGCCAAGCATTCTTTATAGCTTCATCTAGCTGGCCAGCAATGAGAATGGCCTTTAGCTGCTCCAGCTTGTTATCTCCATTTCCAGGTGCATTATTGAAAGCAATTGTGTCACTGCCCCAGGAGTTGGCAGTGCTACAACTTTTGGTAGGTGGAGAATGGAATCCTTGAAAAAAGAGCGCTTGATACAGAGTAAACAGTGATGTGCCTTTAGGCGAGTCTGTCATAATATTGACATATGTGCTCATACTATGGACAGTGCTACTTTCTGGTGACAAAAATATGCTTCTCAGTGTCAGAAATATGTAATATGTTTAAGAAGTATCATAGTAGTTATGAGCAGAAAAATAACAGATTGTAAGTTCTTCAGCAGAGATGCTTATATCAAATCAATAATGTGATGTTGCTTGAAAGTCACAATTGAGAATAGATGCTCCAAGTGGCTCATCAAGGTTAGTAAGTAGCATCATAGATTGAGATCCAGTTCAGCTGTATCAAGTTTGAATTGCCATCACTTTGCCATTTTGAAGCACTCTGAGATTGCAGCCCTTCACAGTGACTGTTTACCACATTCTATAAATTGCTCCTTGATGCCATGGAAATCTGTGTGAAAATATAAGTGACAATCACTTTGATCATGGTTACGGGATTCTTCTGCTATAAATACACAAAACGTTAATTTATATCAAACCCTATGCAATGCTTTAGGTGATTTTCCCCACGCTGGGAGACCAAGCAGAGAACAATATTGCACATTCTGAACAAACGAGTGTTTGTTCTTCTTTCTTCAAAGCTTTGGAAAATTAAAAATTAATGTGCATTATGTTTATTTTGCTCGCCTGAGGTTTCAAAGGCAGTGATTTCATATCAATAGAAAGATTTCAAAGTGTCCTAAGCCACTATTTGGCTGCAGGGAAAACGGAGGTAATTTGCAATTCTTTTTGTTATGAGATCCTGCAGAGTTTAAAAAACTGCCCTGCTTTATCAAAGCGTTGGCCCATTGTGAGAGGAAAATTGAAAAAGTGTTTGACATTTTTGAAACACAACCACAATGGTATAGCACTTTTCTATACCCAAGGGTAATATGATAATTGACCTGGCTGATTCTTGAAATCACAAGTTCAAGAAAGGTAAAATGGCCGCCTGGAGATATCCACTGATTAGATTAGCACTTTCAGTTGTGAGAACTTTGCTTTATTGAAGGAGTGTGGTGACTAGGTGTGGTGACAGAAAGTCAGGAAATATGATTCTTAACCGCTTGGAGGTGATTTCATTATGATGCTGTTCGCTTCCATTGCCAACAGGCACAAGAAAAAGATTTTTTACTCTGCTTATCTGTCACCCCCTCATCTGAGACTGACTACTCAGAACAAGTAGCATAGCCACGGTACGCGCTGTGGACATCGGGGTACTCACTGTTGACTTTGTTGTTTTCCTACATGTACAGGGTGGTGATTCAAATTAATGATATACCTGTTACAGGCCACTTACATTAGCCAGAAACTTTTTATGAAGGCAAATGCTTTCCTTTTAGTTCCTTTTCGCCCTGAAAGATCACACTGTGTAATAAGGAAGCCCAAAAACAGTACGATAGTAAAATAACCCTATTGTGACATGTAATGCCTTGACCTGATTGAGGCTGCCTCAAAATGCGATCAGATAATAGGTTAGATAGTTGTCTGTGATACTTCATTGAAGATACCCAAAAATTATCTTACCATTCTATAATTGAGTAAATATGACATTATTTTACATGATATTTGCCTGTTTTGCACTCGCCAATATCTCGGCAAGGTCCCAGCAGACATTTGCTTCAAATCCGATAGCATTAGTTTGTGAATAAAGAATAAGCTGTACTCTCGTTTTATCGATTGCACTGCTCACTTCAAACAGCGAGCGTTACAAATTACAGCAATGATTGATTGTGTTATGTGACACTCACGCTACCAATCATTGATTACTATTATGTTGTTGACAGTGTTAATACAATATTTTACTTAATTGAACAGTTTTGTTAAGTAGCCATTTAGAGAGAGCTCTTGTTTTCCAAGAAAAAGGCATTGAAGTTGTTAAAGGTCTTCTGGGTTCAGGAATAAAAAGAAGGGGTTTTGCGTTAAGTTGTATGTTCACGTGTAGCAAAGCTTTAGGAATGAAAAGCGGCTTACTACCAACTTTGCTTAAAACACTTATTGATATCAATCGTGTTTAAGACTTCCACAATATTCACCATTGTTTTTTGCAACTACAGATTTTCCGTCTTTGGATAGAAGTACCCGTCTATGTTATGATATTGGTAACTGTAAAGACATTGACAAAATGTTAAAGTGTTTCATTAGAATTTCCTTCATTTCAGATGTATATAATAACTTCATTGGGGGAATGTTCATTTCTATAAGCCCAAGCCACAAGAAAATCAAATCAAACATGAATGTAGGCCTTGAACAGAACAGAAGAATGCTCTCTCTTTTAAGTCTGCCTTTGAGATTATATCAGATCAGCATTACTCATTCTAAGGAGACAAAAATTTCAAAAATGATGATTGTTCTATCTCCTTTAGGAGAAGGTTTAGTCACCATCTGCGATAATGGTCTCGGAGCCATTTTCAAAGAGTTGGAGATAAAAGCGTCAGAAGTCTAATTAGATTGAGGATTAATTGAGAAGAAGAGGCTGTTTGCTAATTGACTTTGATAATGTGATGGTGAATAGCAAAGTGTCCACTTGATATTTTAGAATATTTTAGCCCTCTTGAGGATAAAATTTCCAAAAAAATGAAGTGATCTCCAAATGAGTGCTCTCATTTCCAACAATTGTGTCCTCTGCACATAATAAATTCTGTATTAAAGCAGCACCAATTTTTCAGTTTTCAGGTGAGAGTATAAAAAATTGGTATCAAGGGGAAAAATACTCCACATAATGGCATCTTTTAGGATGTTTTCTTGGTCAACATTCTTCAGTGACCTGGTATATTTTGACTCGCATTAATTTTGTCAACCAGGTGGTTGTAACATGTATACTTCAGCGGTGTGTTTCCCTCCGAAGATGACTCCTTATCTTCGTCACATGTCATAATGTGGTTAGTATAGCATTCCCTTTGTTAACTCGACTCCTCATCTAAGTGACCTGTCACACTGACATCAACTCCTCTGGGCGTGAAGGATCAAGGGTGTATAAAGCACACTGGTGGTGCTTCCATTAAAGATATTGCCCAAAGACGCCAAGCCATCCTATCAGATTACCTACAATGTCATCCGGGGGGGGATTTATTGTCGGAGTCATGTTAAGATTCTATCCGAGTTGGGATCTGACAGCAGTTGCTATAGAAACAACTCAAATGTGTGCGATTGTCACAACGATTTAATATCTCAGCCAAGTTATTAGATGTTTGGTGATTTTGCTGGAGATATTGAATTTAATTCTGTAATGATTGCGATAGCTCTTTATTTACCGTGGCAGTCTTTTCGTGAAATTTAGCAACTTTGATCGTTTTGATTTTAACCAGTCTCTGAAAATTATTTGAAATCTGCTCGACAATCAGTCAATCAATTCTAGGCTCTTTCATTTCACCAACAATGCCTCTTACCATGCGTACCGCTTCGTTTACAAGCTAGCATTACCGGTAACAGAAAACGCTTCGGCTGCAGAACATGAACGAACTCGGGTGTACATTAGTACAAGCAGCATAGCAAAGAGAACTATGAGAACTTGTAGCCAGGAGTCTGTTTTTCTTCCGCCTTGGTATTGATTGTAATGAGATTGCATGGATTAGCGCTGTCAGCTGAGCTGGCTCCAAAGGCAACATAGCTAAAAATATCTATCTCCTTGCCTTTATTAGACCTGGTAAGTTTACTAGTGTCAACACACAGATACTGCTCTGATCTTTTTGCGTCCATCGATGTTGCATTTGGCACGAACTCCAGACACCATCCATGTGCCATTTGCCATATTCATTGATTCTTGCATCTACAATAAGACTTTTGATTTTTTCGAACAAGTGCAATTGAAAAAAAAGATATTTGTTGCTTATTCCAGATGTTACAGTATGAAGTGCACAGATGTTTTCGAGATATTTATAGTTGTGCATCCAGTAAATCAGGCACATACTCAGATATCAATATTCATACATCATTGAAGTAGAAGTCGTAATGTTGTAAATCAGATTTAGATTATGTGTTTCTACAAATACCCATTAATTTAATTATTTAAAGTGATAGGTTTTTGGTTTCTCTTGTTGTTTTACTATGCTGCAATATGTATGGGACAGAAGTTATTAGAGTTGTAATATGAAATGTTTAATACTCCTTTATATCAATCTATCAAAAAAAATTCGCACTTGTACTTGTGTAGAAAATCAGAAAGCTACATCAAATTGGTTTTGGTTCATGAGAGTTTAACAACATGGGTTGTTGACACAACGGAATAATGCCTGGTTTGCCAACAGTAGAAAAGTGAAGCAGTGTCTGTATTGTATTAAAAAAACCTAGTTGCTCTAAAACAAGTGATATCTACCCCCATAATGGCTTTAAATCATGTACTTCGTGCTCCGGGGCAATCTAATACCTTATCAGATATCGATATCCATGTATTATATCAGTGCGATCTGAATCGATTCACACTCAACGACCACCTCATACCACTTCATTATACAAAGAACGACTAGACAGTTGAAATGAAACAACTTCACATGTGGTGCACTGTTTGATTGTGCTGTCAACCGGATCAATAGAGGACCCTTTATAAGATGTGATGGCCTTTCAAAGGTGCTTGGCAAAGTTACAAATACCGGTGTCTTCGTTGTAGATGTTTTATATTCGGTTTGTACTCAAAATCAGAAGCGATACCAAATTTTGATATTGTTACAGGCCTACTCAGTTCGTTAAAATTTTGAAAATTGATATCAAATTTGTAAATTTCTGATCTTGTAAATACACATTGAATATATATAGTTCATCAATGCTGTTGGGTAGACAGATACTATAAATACCAAGTTTCAGCAAGTTTCAGCAAGTTCCAGCAAGTTTCAGCAAGTTTCAGCAAGTTTCAGCAAGTTTCAGCAAGTTTGAATCCGCAATTACTGCACTACAACATTGCATATTTCTATTCCTGAGCCACCAGTCGCGGCCTCCAGTAAATACAATGACTCTAACAGAGTACCTCGAGGTGAAAGAAGATAGAAGAATAATGTGGGAAGCCAAACCCATTGACCATCGTGGTAATCTCAGTTGTGTGCTTCTGAATACTTAAAACTGGTAGACCAGGATCAATAAGATATACGGATATCCTTGATATTTCTCTTTTGCCTTAGGCTTCCATTAGCCCACCTGTTCAATTTCAGTCAACAGGGTGTGTAGTGTTGTGTTTTATGGTAATGGTTTTCTATAACCCTGGATCAATTTGCTTTATGGAATTCAATTCTGGTCATTGAAAAAAGAATGAGATATGTATGCATCCTGGGAGAATCTGGGATGTCATGAGAATTATTATTTGCGCACAAGTCCAAATTTTTTTTCACTTGATTTTTTTCTGCTTAAAATGAAGATACACCATCATTTGGAAATTTGGAAGGATGGAGGACGGCTGGTTTTGTTTTATCAACGAAGAGGTCTCGATGGAAAATGCATCATGTAAAATTCACCCTACTTGCCTATTACTTGCTCCTAATGTCTATAAATTCAGCTTCAGCATCCAATTGCCTTTGCTGATGGCCATCTAAGATATAAACCAAGGAAACCCATCAGTAACCCAGACCATGTTCCTCTGATCTCATGTTCACCATTAAGGAAATCACCCCCTGTCTGACAGGGTGATTTCAACAACCATCAGTAGCCAACTCCACAGCTCACAAAAGATCCGTAATCCAAAAATTACGCAGCTGCCACAACAAGCCTCACATGATGATGATGACGGAGACTAAGTTGTATCATGGACTGGTCACATCTTATACCAATTTATTACAATTACGAAACCGTATGATATATCGTTGACATTGTGACCATTCTGAACAAATAGACCTGGCTCCTGTATTTACTTGGTTAATATTGGGACTAATGATGCCCAGCTAACAGCTTTACAAATACATGTACAGTGGAATGAACTGCTTTAGATGCCTCGTTGGCAGTCATTTAACATGCGTGTGGCATCGGTGGGGAAATGGGACCAGGGATAATCAAGCGACTGTATAGAACACTTGCTTTCCTGTGGGGAGTAGTTAGCCCAGAGGATTGGATATGGAATATGTATCATGAATAGCCATCCATGTGGGAGCTGTTAACCCGGGGTTTACATTCATGTTGGGGAAACGCAGTCAATTGATTGATGATGGTTGGTTCTGCTATGGACTGGTATTTGAATCTGTGGTGAGAAAAAGGGCAATATGCGGAATAACATAAACTGCTCTCTGGTCTCCGATCATGAGCTTCTTGCCCGATCAAGTTCAAAATTCCCACTTAACAGGTTAACAGGCTGAATTTCCTATATAAGTGTACGACAGGAGGGCGTTGCAATCTCAAACGTTTTTGTGACACGATGGTTTAGTTGTAGATGATGGATACGTCACCTAAGTAGAGGTGACTAGTAAGCAATAAAAAGATGGATGGAGAAAAAGAACCCAACCTCACTTCCTTTCCATTCTGAAATGTCTGATGACCCTGAACATGTTTGAAAACTGATCTCTACATTTTTGTCCCTCTAAATGAGATTGAAGATAGCATGACAAAAGGTCATCTCCAGTGAATTGGGGCTATTTTTACCACCCTCAAAATACCACATAGGGAACAATCGGATGTCCATCACTGTCTCTTCAAGAAAACAATTCCAGATTCCATGTGAGCACGGAACATCTCTAGAAAGCTCTGAGCCTTGCCATGCCTTGTGTCCCTCCTGCTCTTTTGAGATCATTATAACTCCTGTATAATCTGAACAGTCAATTAGCAGAGCAGCTTTGCATGTCCCTCTGGGTGCTAGCGTAATTGGACAGATAGTGCCCATGAATACCAAATCAGAGAGTGGAGGCTTTCCCCTAGGTTCGGGGATAGCTTGCTTTGCAGGTATATATCATGGATGATAATGTTGTGCTGGTACAGAAAATGCTGCTAGCAAATGAAATACTTCACCTGTTCTTCAAATCTTTGGTTTGAGCATTTTTACAAGAACATCATTTGATTGGCACTGCCCTATGTAAGGATTTTTTTTGCGCTCTTAAGTCTTCTGTGTTCTGCTAATTATGGGCTTCATCCTTGGGAAGGTCGTAGTTTGGCATACAACGTAGTTTTTGATGGAATGGTGTGGGCTATGGCTGGGCTTCCTCTTGGTCAGTTATGAAGCAGTTGTCCTCCAGATGTATGCTGGCATTTGAGCAGTAATGCCACAGGCTTCGCATATATCAAAGTCACACAGGCTCAATCTATTGAGTGTATTTGATGACATTTACAGCATTTATGTGACCTTTGCACATGATACAGGGAGGATGGTGATATTGGAAACGCATCTTTCAGTAAAAATGTCGTAGAAAATGCCAAAAGCATGTCTTCCAATTTTCTATCTACTTTTTAAAAGACATCAATCATACTTTGCATGTATTTTCACTACCTCTGTAAAGTTGAAGGATCAATGAATTCTGCTAATCATTTTAATAGCTTTTCTCACCCTTGGTTAGTAATGTCATTTTTCTTACTCATACTTCAGTATGTCTTAAAAGTTGGCTGTTCCTACTGCGCATATATTGTTGTATGTCTCTTAAAGGTCAATGGCACTGACTGCACTTCTCTAGTAGTATGCCCTGTATAAGTCAACTGTACTTACTGTACTTATTTTGCATCACGTTATTCATTCATCATAAAAATAACAAGGTAATTTTCCTCTGATGATCTTTTTATCGCTCACGGCAGTAATAATCATCACCTTTTATGCACTTCCTTAGGTGCACTTTTCTCCTTGTATGGCCTTTAAAAGTCAGCTGGGTTATTTTTCTTACCGCAGTGTAATTCATTGATCATGAAAATAATGCACCAAGAGCACCTTATATGTTCAAACTCTTGTCAGTGACAGACTTCATATTCATCATGACATAAATGCCCTGTAAGATATGCCAACTCAATGCTGAATAAATCGAGATATCTCTAAGTACATATTTAGTTAATGCAGGTGGAGTCGAATTGTGATGTTATCTTTAAGGTGATCCTCTCTCACACAATGCGAGATGTTCTCACTTAATTGATTAAACTCCCCTGACACTTCAGTGACAAAGCGAGCAGACAACAATGCTAGCAGACGATAGAAGTGATCTCGAGTCAACACGACATGCTGACATTAAAAGCGGGTGAGAGATCTACGTGGTGAAAACGGTTGCATTGCCGGAAGGTTGGCTTGGGTAGAGGTGCTTGTACCTGGTAGCAGCTGTTCTTGAAGGATAAAGGAAAATATTGAAAATATGAATTGTTGAAAGATTAACAACCACAAAATTTGATTCTGGAGAAGTCTGCTACATGTATGTATGATGATTATGGCAGTCTTGTCAGATCGGTATAACAGATTGCTGAGGCTGTGTAGTGAAAGTCTATAGCTCAGTCAAATGATACAGTTGTTTTAATGGGATATGGGAAAGGGCTTTGTGAATGCACAATGTCAAGTACATATTGCATTGTCTGGCTCAGAAAATGGCTTTCACTGGAAGTCCAACCTGCTCTAGAGCAAATAAAATTTAAAATCTTGGATTTTCACTTCGAGGCTCATTGTACTCAATATCAAGGTGATGATGACCTATTTGATTTCTTTTCTTAATAACCCAGACCAAGCTGAAAAATATCAACAGCTCAGACCCCAACTATGACCTTTAGTTCGAGGAGTGCAATTTCCATCTCATGGAAGACGTGCTAAAAAGCCAATGGTTTTGTTGTCTCTGCTATATTGAACTCTGGTACAAATTATGCTAAACAGGGCAAGTACCATGGACATAAATCACAAACCGGCCCATCCTTTATTTCATGTGCAACTTACAATAAACTTACTTATTACCTGATGTTGTAACGGACTGTGATTTGGTTATATATTCCATTATCATCGCTGGACATGAAGTACAGATACATTAAGTCCCATTAACAGCGTTTATGAACATCAGTCTGGATATTTATTACTGCAATCATTCTAAAATGATGAGATGTGTCATAAATTGCTGATGTAATTTATAGAAGGGATGCCATGAATTATTCAGATAGGAATTGTTCAGATGAGTGCTTTTCGAAGTCATTTCGAGGGTGTTGTTATGAATTTTAAGGTCAACCAAATACACATTCTGTGTTGGGCAGTATAGCATAGTGTTGTATTTGATAATATACAGTTGAGGGACAAATATCAATGGAATGTTTGACTTTCCCCTGTTTTTAGATGAGTGTATATTATGCCTACAGAGAATTTAGATTTAGATGGTATGAATTTCCACCAAGAAGCTTTTCTATTTCTCCCGCTGTTCCTGACTCAAAATTCGATCTAATGAAATTAAGAATACTTTCACATAAAAAACCTCATATTCTATTTGAAGTACAGTGCGTAATATAAAACTGCCTGAAATGAGTGTTATGCTAGAAAAATGATGGCAAACAAATTTACACAAGTTATGTCAATATTTGTCAGAAGTAAACTGTGCTGTATCATAGCCAAGCTGGTTCAGTTACACAAACAATAGGAACCATTCCATAAATTATCTCTGCCCAGTTTCTTTGTTCTCTCTTCCTGATGAGTTGCAAAACTACCATGACATTGTCAGTCGGGCAGTGTCAAAAACCCATAGTACTGAAGGTCAATCAGGCAATGGTATTGTATTTTGCCAAAAAAGCAGGTTCGTAAACTGCCCTCTACCTAAACAATGTACAAGATTTTAGAAATGTGCAGTATCTCATTTATTCTTACAGCTTTCAGTTTAAGGCTGAGTACAATGAATTGGCTTGATCATCCTATGATTGACCCATCAGAGGACTTTGCCTGACTGATCATCTGCTCCTGGCCTTTGGATAGACGAACCCACACTTTTCCACACCTGAGACCCATTGAGATTTTAACAGCCCTCATGGGTGCAATCCTTGAAGTTGTATCTGCTCTTGGTTTGTTTTGCTGGGCGTTGAGTGTGATCATTGAGATGTGTCTTTGGCAGCTTATTGTCCTTCCTCACTCAGTCCATTAAGGCAATTTGCGTTTAAAGGCTAGGTTCAGTCATGATTCGAAATCAAATTGGAGATTTTCCATGACACGACATGACATGAGGATGAAAAGTGACATCGTGGATCACATGTAGCCTGCTCTTTGGAAACTACTTGTCTGTTCTTTAAGTGACATAGTACAAGTAACATTTAATGTGAACTCTATGTTAACCTAGCATAGAGGTCAATCCTTGCTTCAAACTGATCACCTGGTTTACCCCATGTTGCTGATAAATTGTTAACTGTTCAGTGTTAGAATTGTTAAAAATGAAGTGGGGGTAATTTGTTAGAGTTAAGTCAGCGGTCGGGTCAGCTGTTGTTATAAAAAAGGTGTTCATGAAAGGGGGTTATGAAAACTGTGTGAAAAAAAGAGTTGTGATAATTAATCTGAACTTTTGAACCAACTCTGAAAGATGAAAAAATTTCTAAGTCTAAGTATTCTTTCACTTGTTTTTTTTTCTGCTCAAAATGAAGCAACATCATCAGTCACAAAACTTTTTTGACTTTGAAAAAAGAATTTGAACTGACTGAAATGTGAACAAAAATTTTTTTTTACTGGTTTTTTTTCTGCCCAAAATGAACCAATATCATCAGTTCTAAAACTTTTTTGACTTTGAAAATTTTTCAAAATTTTGAACTGACTGAAAAATTTGGTGAAATTTGAACTGACGGCCATCTTGGAAACCATTTTAAGCTCAGTTTTGTGATGGAATATTGATATAAACTGCCCCAGGAAATAAAGCTGCACTACCACACCACTTCCCCTAAAATCGCAAAATTGACATCAATGACCGAAACTGTTCTCCCCATATCCACTGCAAATGACATGCATTAGCATTACCCGAGGTGAGCACATGGTCCCTGGACCATTTTATTTCCTCATCTGCATAAGGATTTCAAAATTGTTTGTTCATTTTCAACAATGCATGTGGGATGCTATGTCCTGGTGCGAGTGAATGTATTCCGCATCACCATATTTCCATTCAACTGCCAACCTTTATTTAAACCTTTTGTATCACTTAGTGAATTAATCAGGATTCTATCTCAAAATTCACGTTGACCTTGCTGTGTGAGATCCACTTGCATGATTTGTTTGCCATTGTTGCCCTTGGACCATGAGAAATTATCCAGATTCAGAGGTCCCCTAAAACGTTGGTGCCATTGTTCGTTTAAGTGGTGATTTTGGAGTCAGGTGTAACGATTGTGGCAAGGAAATCAGATATCCACGACAGATACCTGACACAATGTGCCATTTTGTGGTCAATTTGAGGGTGGCTAACCTTGAAGCATTTTTCTGGTTCAGATGTAATGGCTACCCTTGATATTTTTATTCAGAATTGTTTAATTAAGAGTCATCTGTTTAAGGCTAGGTATCCATAGACTGTTCTCTTGTGGACTTGTCGAGTTGACCGTTGCCTTGTGACCGGGCAAAACAATTAGCTTGTTTTATACTCCCGGTCAAAAGGGCAAATGTGCTATGCACACGGCGCAGCCTACCAAAATGCCCAACAAGCCAAACAGTTTCATTGCCTGTGTGGCAGGTCACAAGGTCACAGGCGAACATCAACCAAAGGAAAACTGCACAAGCGAACAGTCTATAGATAGGCTGTGACATGCCACACAGACAGTGAACCTTTGTTTGGCCTATTGGCAATTCGATAGTCTGTATTATTTGAACCTTTCTTCTTGTGCATGGCACATGTGCCCTGTAGAGAGGGAATGTAGGGAATGAACATTCTCCTTCTCTTCTGGATGCTACAAGAGGGTACAAGGCTAATGTGATGAGTGAAGCTCAGTTAATCGAAGAGGTGAGCTGTCATGAACTTCTCTGGGACCCAAAAAACAAAGACTACCACAACCGACTCCAGAGGGAGCTTGTATGGAGAAAAATCCAGAAGAAATTTGGACAAGCAACAGGTGGGTTTTTGATATATCTCATTTTATTTTTATGTATTACAACAGTTACATTTGTTGTATGTGATCAATGTCGGTAATGCAGATACAGTTGTATGAGAACATGGCAGTCTAGAAACAGTCGGAAACATTTCATCTCGGCAAAATATTACAAAAGCTCCTATCAAGCTCCTATTCACTAAAGATAGAGGCTTTCACAGATTACAGAAAGCCTCATCACCTTATGTCCACATCCCAAAGCCATCAATGGAAGTGTTTGTTTGCCTTTATTTAACATCTGACACATGCGAGTATTTTTAAAAACATTGGCATGACTTATCCTGCCGTGCTGGCCATAATGATTGAAAAATGAGTCTGCATCACAGAGTGCCATTGAAGCAATGCTGGGGGAATGTCAGTAATTGTAGTACTTGGAACCAGTGTTAATGGGATTACACTAAGGCATATGTTTACCATTAAGAGTCCAGACAGCAAATGGGAAGCCAGAGAAATATCGGAATCTTTTAGCATGATCATGCCAAACGTTGGATGTTTGAGGTGGCAACTTCCCACAAGACTTGTCGCGTCTTATGCACATGTCATTCAGTAGCTTGTTTTGATGTATGTGAAGGAACAGTCATGGATGGAAATCCTCCAGTATTCAGATGCCTGAAAAATAATTCATATGATTGATTAATCATGGTACAGCGGGCCAGTACTATTTGATTTTGCTGAGGTTACCTGATATTCTCAACATGTTTAAGACATTTTCAGCACTTTCATTAAACAGTACTATTATTATCATATAGCAATTTATAAATTTGATTTCAGGGTTCAGCGTGCAGAAAACATGGACTAGGCTGAGACAGGCTCACTCAAAGGCACTCCTCCGACTGAAGAAGCATCCATCCAGCAGTGGTACATCAAATCGTCACCACTGGAAGTATTTAGAAGCCATGTCATTTCTGCTTCCAGTTAAGGAACCAAGAGACATGGTAACCAACTGTTTGACTGTGGTTGAACAAGAAGAATACAATACTTGTGATGATGACGGAATCGAAAAAGGGACAGAAGACGGAAGCCTAAAGAAAGAAGACACATCCCTGGCCTATACAGCTTCGATTGAGATGTTTCCAGACCTGATTAATCCCCCATCCATAGGAGTGAAGGAAAGTAGCCTAACTAAAAGGCAACACGCAAGAGATGGCAGTGCAGATGCTACTGCCTTTACCATAAGTGAGGCAGACCGATTCAACCAACCCTATCCAGTCGAGTCACACCGCATGGGGTTCTTCCGTTCGATTCTTCCTGAAGTTGATAAACTTTCTTCCTCTGATTTTATCAAATTTCAAATGAATGTGTTACAGGCCCTCTCGGAAGTTACAGAACGACCACCCCATCACCAATGAAACCTCCCAAACTTTGCTTATCCTTGAACAGTCTTGGTGATCAGGCCATATCAGTCATCGGAATATAGCACTTATTACCAGTACCCGTAAAAGAAAAATTCCTTCATTAAAAGGTCTATGGATACACAGCCTTAGAGGGTGTTGGGTTTTTGAATAAAAGGTGTTACGATTTTGATATACTGTATAGAGAAAAGTAAAGCATTTATCAGGATTAAAATTTTCGAATGTTCTTTTTGGGGGCTTGATTTCCAGTCTGTATTTTATAAGGTAAAAAAACACTCCCTCATAATTTAAATAAATTTTGATCCAAAACCAATGACCTACCCCCAACCAACAATAACAGATTGTCTCAATAGCATAAGATCTCCTTGAATAATGGTTAATCCCACGAGGCAAAAGCTTGTGCTTGTTCCTCAAACATCCGTAACTTCAAACATCCGTGATCAATAATACACCAAGCTGAATAAAGATAAATCTTGCCGTGCGCATTGTCAGTGTAATTGGATCAATGAAAATGTTCTCATCCCTATAATTATCTTTCTCCCGGTAATCTGTGAACTTATATTATCATCAATGGTAACTGGAGATCTGTTCATATCTATAAAATTTATGGCTTGGAGTCAACGTTCAGAATATTTTGATTCTGTGACAAGGAAGTGTTGATACATGGTAACTGGAGACAAGTTTCTATTTATGAAAGTTACATGCAGATATTATTCAGAAATAAATGATGAGTTTTGATGTTTCTGATGCCTTAAAAATACAAACTGGGGATTTTCAGAAAGAAAATGAATATGTGTTGACTTAATGAGTTATTGATAAGCCTGATGGTAGCACTGAGGAAACTTTGTTGGCTGAAAATAACATGTTCGTGATGACTCCAAGGGTTAATGATATAGCCAATGGGGAGTAATCGGTTGGCTGAGAATTACGTGTTCGTGATGACTCCATGGGTTAATGATATACCGAATGGGGAGTAATCGGTTGGCTGAGAATTACGTGTTCATGATTACTCCAAGGGTTAATGATATACCGAATGGGGAGTAATCGGTTGGCTGAGAATTACGTGTTAGTGATGACTCCAAGGGTTAATGAGACACCTGATGGTGGCACTTGAAGTAATCTGCTGGCTGAGAATAACATTAGTGATGACTCCCAAGATGAGTATATTGATTCTATTCCTTGCCTCTCATACAACACTGGCAATTGAGTAAAGCGTTTGGAATACACTTGTCTGGTGCATAGTCTACTTGAGAAAAGGTATCTTACTGTATCGATTTTCTCTCCTGCTTACTTGATGCATGAGGAGATAAGAACCTTGTCAATTGAATAGTAGCCATTTTGGTGTTTGGCATTTGATATGATACTACTTCTTGATTAGAGATGATAGTGTTGTCTGTCACAGCAGAATCTGTTGTCAAATTAACGTAAGACCAATCGAGGGCGAAAATCCACAAACTGCCAATATTATGTCTTCTGGGAGGGTTGTAAGATACTGGTGGACAGCACTATTGGTAATTACCGAGTTTCTATATGATAGAGGGTGGTTCTTCAATAGAAAATGCATACTACATTTACATTCTAAGCTGTAGTTTGAAATCAAAAAATCCATTTGGTATACTTTAAATTTTGAAGTAATGGGTTTTTATCAAATCCATTTCTTCTAGAGGAACTGTCATGATGCGGATGCTGCATTAAAAATACACTGGTATGTGTATGTATTAGGCC
Source organism: Lineus longissimus (assembly GCF_910592395.1). Classification (NCBI taxonomy): domain Eukaryota; kingdom Metazoa; phylum Nemertea; class Pilidiophora; order Heteronemertea; family Lineidae; genus Lineus; species Lineus longissimus. The sequence goes on along the minus strand of NC_088309.1, from coordinate 24,274,246 downwards.
TTCACTTTATCACATATACATGCACCTGTTAATGGTACCAGCAATTACTCTGGCATATTTGAACTAATTTACAGTCATAATATATAGAGGTTCTTGATTCTAATCACAGTTGTGAAAAATAGCAGTAAATGCTGTGCTAATACTATAGGCCGACTATAAATTGTTGACATCTGGTTTTATCCTAATCTTCATGTGCACAAAGGACTAAGCCAACATATATCGTTGGGTTTACTCCCCTGCGGGTCAGCACTGGTTGCCCGAACAAAAACATCTGAGCTCTGCAAATTCTAGCTATTTGAAAAAGGATGTCATGCTTGCATCCTTGCATAGTATCATGTACATGTTCTCCTTTGCATGCTTTGACCTGAAGCAGAAAGTGAAGAATACACAAATCTCCAAGAGAAAATATCAAAGATAATGTAAATGTTTACTGATTATTCTGTAAACAAAATATCCTGATAGGCAGATCAGTGAAAATAAGCTTAGCTGGATAGTTCTGTCATGATATTATTGTATTCTGCCTTGTGTACTCACAAAACTAACATCCTGTTGATTGGAAAAACATATACATGAAAACCAAGTAAGATAAAAGAGCTCAGGTGTACCAACAACTTCAAAGCTCCTTAAAAAAACTGAAACCCCTGTATTTTCATGATTTTCGCATATGGGGTGAGGGATCAAACCGAAAACACTGATTGCTCAAAAAAATGCTGATATAATGGTTTTGTCATTAGAAAAACCATCCTTTCCCCTAATTTAATGACACTAAAAGCCTACAAACAGACGTTTTCAAGTAAAGTCAGCTGTGTATTACTGGTCGTACACCGCTGGTGAAATCTATGTCCCAGGCAAATGCCTGTGAATGAGAAATTATGTACACTTTTTCATTCTCCTTATTTTGTGACTGTAAAGTAGATTTTCAAAAGTAAATAAAAGTTGATGGGAAAATGATTGAGGCATTTCAAATTTACTGCCTCATAGATTATCAATCGCATAAACCTGACATGAATTTATTCACATCCTTCAGGTGTTTACATGTAATATCTCTCTGTGAAGCAGGTTATTCACCTAGAGAACAGGTGTGAGTAAATTATCACAAAAGCTGCGCTTACACCACGAAATATTGGTGGACCAATTGCACTTACACCACCACATTGCCGCGACAAATTGGTTCGGCAATCCATTGCCGATACAACTTGCCGAGCGAATTTGTCCCACCAAGCTTGATGGTCCAAATTCGCCCGGCTTGTTAAAAGCTCGGCTTTGTCGTGGTGTACGCGCAAATGGATCGGCAATTAGCTAGTTAGATGGTTCGGCTCCAGGCGGCGCTTTCGAAATGGCGCTTTCTGCTTATTGTTTGCGCGCCATCTGTAGCCGGATTTTATAACTAGCTGCAGCGCTGGTGTAAGCGCTTGGTGGATTTTCGATGGTGCGGCATTGGTTCCCGAACCAAGATTGGTGGTCCATTTTCAGGTGGTGTAAGTGCGGCTAGTGAGTTCAGACCCTTGACAGGCATGATGATTGAAAACATTACATAACACAATTCCATTTCTTTTGGGCCTGCTTGTTGAAAACAACTTTTGTCTGGCATTTTACTTGCCATCATCTCCTTCAGTTATATTAAGTCTAGACTTAACACCAAGTAAATGCTGAAGAAAACTTGTTTTAAACAACTTTGGCCAGGTCTCTTCCATAATGAAGAACCACTTGGCGATCTAGACAGTTTTGATGTGATATAGTCTTCTCCTCAAACAAATGACAAATGCGAATAGGCTGGAAAGTGACTTGAATATTACCTAGCATTCGTTTTCCTACAGTGTGCAAGAAAAAACACTAAAACCGATAAAATGTCAATTATTAAAACATCGCTTTGGGTTATATTGATATATATTGGTTACATAGAACATTCCATAAAGCAGATTTAAACAAAACACTCATTATGTATGTGTACAATACCAAGTGGAGCAAAGGGAAAATTCATAAAGCAAACGGTTGCAATGATCTAGACTTACAAGTTTATTCAAAGCTATTCAGTTTTTTAATATATCTGAGCAACTTTAAAAGATACTTGTTGAAATGAGATCACCGGGTAAAATCAAATGACAATGGAGCCGAAAAAGGTTTGAATATTATGGTCACGAAAGTAATTGGCATTTTACAGCTTAAAGATTTATGTGCACAGTTTCTAAATGGATATTAAATTTGTAGTCATTCATAACATTCTAGAGTTTAGGAGTCTAATTGGAATGAAAAGGTTCAATGAGTTCATTTATAAGCCTTGGTGATTAATTGCATGATAAATTGCAGAGAGCAGGATCTCGACTTCCATGACATTAATATTGATAAATCGAACTGACAGGCTGGAACAGGCTGGATGTGATCCAGCAGGCAATACAAGCGAATGCATCCAGCCAGACAGGAGAAAGCTATAGTATTTTCTCATGGGGATAAATATTGGTGTATAACCAGTGGGTGCACTCATAGCAAATGCATTGAGGCAGACAGGAGGGATAAATATGAACAACTGGAATCTGCAAAACGAACTGCAAGAAAACATATCGCTGGCAACAACATTTAGTATAATAAATCCTAAAAATAACAGTTACTGCTCACTAATTGTGAAAGGCGCTGGAGTTACCATTAGTAGGCATTGACTTGTTGCCCACTTAATAGCTGTTGATTTGGTATACTTCTAAACTTTGGAACATGTGTAGAAGTGCACATTTTCACTAATTCATCATTTCCATGTCACTTGGTACGGAGTAGGCAACAACAATACATTCAAGAGCAAAATGACTTAAAAATCGGTTAAATCAACAACAACAGTACATTAACAACCCATTGGCCATAATCATTCCCAAAAATGAAACGCTTTGGGATTTATCCACAAATATGGTAATTGAGCCCGACAGTCACTCCCAAATGGCTTCTTGGTCAGATGGAGTGTTAGCTAATAATATCCCTTGGGTTAAGTCGTAAATATTTCACCCTCATCCTAATCGGCCAAGAGCGGGACTTTAATATTACAACATAGCTCCCTGCTTCCTCGTGAAGTGCTAACCTATTACAATATGAGGCCATTCTGCGATATCATAATGATCCTTTGAGTCAGCTTGGGTTCCTAGCCCAAGGCATTTCGTTTCTCTTCTCAACTCAAGTTAGTCACACTCAACGACCCAATAGCAATTTGTCAAGAGTTGGTTGAAAAGCCTTTCTGATGAAGTGCATGGATTGAAAGGAGTTGTGTATCGTTAATCTTGGGTTCGCGTTTGGGTCAGCCCTCCTTACTCATTCGCAGCACACCCACATCTTAATGCTCTATATTGTATCATGTTAAATTGTTGCATTGGGAATGATATGACAAGTAGAATGGTAATGGAACTTGAATTGGGATCTACCAATATCGTATCTGTCCTCAGGTATTGGCACGGATTCAGAAGGGCAGTCTTATTGTGCTTGTAGAAATGGGCTTTGCAATCTCAGATCCTTGTGTGTGTTTACCAAGTATATCATTCACTTTTGCTACCTTGAGGATTTTGTGTTGAAAAATATCATGCTACATCATCCAATTTCTCGTGAAAAGTGCTGGTTTGCTGAAGTATTCCTATTCCAAAGCTAAGAATATTTGCCAGGCATTCTTGAAATGATTTACCTATTCCTTTGGCAGTACCTTTGTCTGTTATAAGTCGCCCTTCAAGAAGGTCGTACATTGCAGCGCATTTGACTACAAATCCTATGGAGAATGCACAAGTGGAAATATCAAATTTGAGATGAATCAAACTGTTAATGAAGGTGAAGCAACTTATATTGAAAGACGTTTCTTGTACATTGTACAATACGATACATGGTGTATTTAAATCCTTTTACCATGGGATGGGAATTGCCATTCGTAACTGATGATATTGACCTCAAATAAACAGGAGGTGCTTTCTCAACAGGGTTAATAATTCAGAAGTGACTGGAAGCATTTAGTAGTATATGATCGGCTATTGACTGTGATTGGCCATTTAACTGATGTATGCCTAAGGTTAGCTGTTGTCTGCAACGGCTGTGGTAAACTGTCATACAAAAATCCTCAATGAACTTATCTAAAAAAGCTTTATTTCATTTTCTCTTGGATTTTACACCATAGTTTTCATCTCAAAATGACCTGCATACACCAAAAGAATGGGAGTACCCTCATGAACACTCAGGGGCCAGGCTTATTTTCAAATTTTAAAGCAAACTTATAGAACATTATTTTTCTCTGCCGAGTGTGTTAATTAGTTTAACTGTAACAGGATGTTATTTGCTATGGTAATGTTTTCACACTTTCTCTGTGTGTGGTGTTTAATAACCACACGCAATTGATAAAGATGCATTTTCACCTCCTTTGTTCCTTGAAACTCCCTCAGTGCATGCCAAGCAAAAGGTAGGAACTTCTTCCCAGATGCTCATACATTCCAATAAATGGATACTCCTTGCTTAGACAAACCAATTTGTTTCTCATTTCTGTTCAGATCTTCAGGTAACATTCTTTGTCAGCAGTTATGTTGGCTTTTATCATCTACTTTTCATCAACATCCACAATGTCTTCAATGCAGCTCTAAACATGAAGAACTTGTTTCTAAATTGGCGTACCAACATGCTCATATGTTGGAAGAGGGATGTACACTTAACATCATCTCAACCCAGCAGGCCAGGTCTGAAGGGTCGTCTCCCTGTATAAAGCACCCTGCCACTGCACCAAAGATAATCGGCTGCGGAATCCAACCGCTCTGACATAATTGCATTCATGCCATAAACATCAACCCCAACCTGCCCCTTGCCAGTTCCATCTACTCTTCCGTGCTCTGTAGGTGCAAGACATAATGAAGATTTAATGAAGCAGAGCCAAGCCATTACCTCTGGGCCATGGCCCATTTCCTGGCGCAGCAGCCATTCTCTGACGTCCCCATCCATCTGCTCCTGCTAACCTGGCATCAACACTGAAAGGCCACTTTATTCGCTTGCTATTCTTATTTTATGGAAATTGACCATTTACTGGTGTCGGCTGATGGCTATAATATCCCAGTCCTTGTCTCATGTTTGCAGTTGTCAGATATTGGATAATATGTGGAAAAAAATGTTAATGCATTGGGCTGTTGGACTCGAGGGATGTTTGTAATAGCAATGATGATATTTTTCAGTAATGTGAGGTGCATTGCAGATCGGATAGATCCGCAGGAATAACAAAAGCGAGGAATGTTTGTAATAGCAATAATGATATTTTCAGTCATGTGAGGTGTGTGGCAGTCTGACCAAACCGATAGATCAAGCAGGGATAACAAAAGCAAAAACTTCTTCAAATTCGTCGTCAAATGCTCTTTAAACTAGAAGTGAATTTAGGTTTGCCTGTGGTCAACCCATAAGGTCTATCACCTTCAGACATTTCAGGTGTATATGTACGATGAACCCAGCTCACCATCTCAATCCATCAAGTGTGAAGATTCACAAACTGATCTGCTCATTTCCAATAGGGCGTTAGATCGACAGGCGAATGTGAGAGACCATGATAATTCGAGAGGCTTCTCACAGCCTCAACAAATCTTTTTAAAAAGTTCAGCAGAAAAGAGTACATTATGTATCAACATGAGCGTGAGTGTAACCTTAGAACTGTGCACCATTTCTTAACTAGTTTTCCTTACTTGGTTTAAACTTGACATTAAATGGTCTGAATAACTAATATTCCCTGTTGGCACCCAAGTTGCATTGAAGAAGTAAAACAACACCATCTGTCTCTGTCAGAGCACTTAAATAGGATTTATCTCGGCTATCAAGGAGCTCTTGTCTTTTTCCATTGTCTGTTGTCCATGTAGAGACATCAAGTTCACTTCGGTAATGTAGCATGAAAATGAACTGGTGCTTACCAGGGGCATGCTGCTGATGAATGGTTCCAATATCCGGGTGCTATTGGGGTGCCGCGGGGATTCGGGGATTCGGGTGTCTGGTTTGGTTGTTGGGTTGAGTAAGGACTGATGCAGGATCCTATAGGTATATACCGGGTACTCGATTTTTACGGATCTAAGACCATTTCTGAATACCCAAGAAACTGATCAATTTCAATTGACAGTGGGTTAGTGACACAAAGTTATCCGATAGTCATCACGTGATGTTTCAACTTGCACTCCACTGGATTGGCATGAAACTGGTCTAAAGAAAACTACTTGCTACAATGTATTCTTTTTAAACCATATGAATGCCACAACACAACTAAAAAAAACCCATTTTAGCATGATCTAATGGGCGGAGATGGAATAGCTATTCAGCAGTAGATGATTTCATATTGGCTCATGGTTGTTTAGCTACACCATAACGCTACCCTGAAAGCAGTGCTCTGTAGGTGGATAATTTCTGTTCATCATTTTCTCCTCTGGTAAGCACTCTCCGAACCTGACTGATGATATATCCATCTCTCCTGTTGGGATGTGTTTTTCTCAAGATGAAGATAAAGAAAGCTATTGAAGTAAGCCTAAGTATGTTACCAAGTGTAACACCACAAGCATGCAGCTGGTGAAGATGTGATTATTCTTCTCAAGCCTCGAGCTATAAAAGCAAGCAAGCTGGCCTGTATAGTAAAAGTCTTTTTGGAGGGCCATATCTAACTTTTTGGTCGGGGGGGGGGGGGGGGCAGAACACCAGGGGGAGGGGCAGAACACCAACCTCGACTCAGCAGTGTTCCTGAAATCTGTGTAAAGAGGCTACCCATTAACAGTTGCGTGTTAGCGCGTTGTTAAGCTGACTCGTGCTTATTCATCCCACTTGGACATCACAGCCTCTCAATATTCGTGGGTGCAGCCTCACAGGATTTGACCTCCAGAGCAGCTGACAAAAAACATTGCAAGATCCACAGGCAAAAACGAGCCTCCCATCTCTTGGGAACTGTGCATTCAAGACCCTCTTTTCATAACTCCAACCTCTTCATTCAACATTATGGATAAGCCTTCTCCACTGGTAAGGAAATACTCAGGTTTCTTTGCTTCTTACAAAAATCAGAAGAGATATGAATACTCAGGTAATTTCATTGAACGCAGCTTGAAATCCACTTCAGTGGAAACATGTTGGGTTGTGGTGAAAGAAAAAAAGGATTCACAGCATAACTTGTCTTCAACGAATCCTATCAGCAGTTGTAAACGGTTGGATGATAACAATAATAGTACAGGGAAAGTAACCATCTGCTCCTTGTGGTAGGGGATTTCTAGTAGGTAACCAAGTTGTGACTTGGGCATGTTCTCTCAATTTCTCAAATATGTAATGGCAAATAGTTGCTACTATTGAAGTATTTGAGGTGTGCATTTGATCATGAGATGAATCACAGGTCAATTATCAGAAAGCTTCTTGTTATAGGACCTGTTTTCGAGGGGATGGAATTGGATTTGTTGCCCCATATTTGATAGTATCGGGTCTGCATCAGTTGTGAATCAAAACCTCCTTTGTGAAGGAGGAACAGATCCTGGCATGGCACATAACACCCTCCCACTTATTATTGAGAAGTTTTACTTAATATAGGAGCATCATTTCTGCCAATAACGATTGAGCTGATGAGCTTTTTTTAAGTTCAAATATTTTTTTCACTTGTTTTTTTCTACTCAAAATGAAGAAACATCATCGGTCCCTAAATATTTTTGGCTTTGAAAATTTTTCAGAATCTTTAACATTTATGAAAAAATTCAACTCTGAAAGATGAAAAAATTTTAAAGTCCAAATATTTCCTCTCATTTAAGAAAAAAATGACTGAATATGTAACTTGAAAAAAAATCATAATTCTGCTCTTATTTTCCAAAACAAAACGCCTCAATATTTTGACTTGGAATTAACTATATTGATTATCAACAGACCTTCCTGACAGCCAAGATGGCAATATAGATTGGTGAACTCCTGAACCTGCCGGCAAAATCCGCTACATCAATAATGGCTTCCTCTCAATTCGCATTCCCGATGCACTCTCGATGTGTTTGCGTTAACGTTCCCACTGGAAAACAGTTGCACAGAAAATTAAAGGCAAATTTCAGGCTATTTTGTGTTTACATGATGAGAAATCAACCTGGCAATTGTGCAGCTATGAGTGGAATATAAAGTATTCAAGATTAATGTACACAATGGCATTGTTGACCGTGATATTCAGCATTGTTTTCAAAAATTGGAAACTCTCAAATTTAAGTTTGAACTTCAATTTTTCAACCAACAAACATGGTCTTTAAATCGTTTCATTCTGATTGAAAGCAAGTGAAAATCGGTTAAGATTCAACAGAGATAACCATGTGATCCGTCAACACGATTCTGCAAGTCGACCAAGTGAACTTCATGTTTGCTTAAAATCTTTATCAACATTGCACTGCCAGTTTCTGTCAGAATTCTTTGTCAAATGGAATAATTTTCACTGGGGCATGTCCGTCCATTAATGATATTTCAATCGCAATCTGATTCGCTGTCATCAAAATGTCATCTGGCTTTGGAGGCAATAAGCGGGTTTGTTTGATGGGCAGATTAATTTTGAAGGTGAATGTGTGTTCAAGTTCAGTCTGTTTACTTAAACTTGTTTTTGAAAGATGGAGAGTTTGATAAAAGGGAGGTTCAGAGTCAAAAGTGCATACAGTTGGAAAAGAATTGAGTTAAATGTTTAAATGTTCAATCCCTTACTAAAGGCCCACAAAGAACAGGCTTAAGCGCCTACACTCCTCTATCACTATTAAGTGCATATAGCGATTCCATGCACATCGCTGCTATGCCATCTTCCCAAGCCATTACAGATAAGATTACTCTTCTTTAACCTTCCGCTGCCTGGAGAAATGATGTGTAGTTAGCAATGTTCCTCGCTGAATATCAATGCGAGCGTGTCTTAGTCATTTCATGCTCAAAGCCATACCGGCAAATAGTGTTTAGAGGCACTCGTCATCACCTTTCACTAATGATGTTGAGAGTGGAATACAGATCTTAGATTACACGCTATGTAAGATCTCAAAGTCATAAGAAGGAATATGTCATTTGTATGACTTCTTTGATCCTATGCTTTGATCGTAGAGAGCAGCGTTTTAATATTTCTGCTCTGAGGAAGCTATTACATTTTGTAGGCAAGACTGAGAAAGTAGAAGACATTGGCAAGAGTTTTGCTTTAAAACTGAGCTCTGTCAGCCGTACAGGCAGAGATTCCTTGTGAGATTGTTTACCTGTGTCTTTGATACAGTAGAGAGCAACGTTTTCATATTTCTGCTCTAAAGATAGAAAGCATAGGCAGGAGCTTTGCTTGATATAACTCAGTGAGCTATGCACCCAGAGATTCCTGAGGTAACAGTATGATTAGTTATTTGTAAGACTGCTTACCGATGTCTTTGATATCATAGAGAGCAGCGTTATCATATTTCTGCTCCGAGGGAACCTATTATTTAAATGCATGACTAGAACTTATACTAAAGCGCATTGACAGAGATTTATCTTGTAACTGAAATACTTGTAGGTTTCTCGGGTAACAGTAACAAGAAGGTGTATGCCATTTGTATGTCTCTTTTGTATATTATGGATCTTTAAAATTGTATAAAAGCTATTACAGTTTGCAGACACTCTTACACTTCAATGAATAACTGTGAAAAACCCGAAAACATAAGTCTAATATTTAGCTTCCGTTAATTTCAACAGCTTATTCATTGATAAAACGATTTAAGCGACCGTTCTGTGCATAATTTTATCTCACACTTTGACCCTCATTCAGTTCTGGGTGAGTGGTATGTCAATGTCTCTTGAGACCAGTGCTGTGATGACGGTTGTTGTGATAGATTAGCTTTAGAGTGGCGCCAGCAAACCAACGAGATGTAACATGTTGGCCTACCAGTGTGTGGCCTGGGCTCAGCTAATTTCACAGTCGGCGCGCCTGACCATCGCAGACTATTTCCACGCACGTTTTGAGGGACCTTCGCTCGATACACAAAGGCAATCTCTCTATATAAATGGCCTCATTGCTAATTCAATAGCGGAGGATCGAGAGTGATAATTATAGCGTGTTTACCCTCTGGTCGGCCATCAGTCAGAGTCGGCTCTTGTATTACGCGGCGGCAATTGCCGTTTGCAGACCATCTGTCTGACAGATACATGGAAAACTTTTAATTCTCGCCTTATTTGGCATGAATTCTTGGACGAATAAATGCATTCGTTCTTTCTTTCTGATTTCTTGAAGAAGGGTACTTTATTCAATTTCGAATAAATGTAAGCAAGCCACATCAGAGGTGCATTGCTAACGATCGAGGCTGGGGTTCAGAATAAACAGGAGCTGTAAGAGGAATCATTTTCACTGAATAATAGCCCCAAATTTGTTATTAACAAACCATAAGTGCTATATCAAGTACCAGCTACTCTTGCGATGTTGTATTATGATCAAACTGGTATTTCTTTAACACATTCTGTTTCATTATTAATTTTGTAGTTTCTCTCGAACTGCCTTTTTCATGGAAACCAATGTACCAGTCTTAATCCTTCACTGTGGACCAATACACTTCCTTTGTCAGACTATTTTGCTGTTTTGCCTACAGCATATCACGCTATTCAAATGGCTGTCATAAAGCACCAAACCAATTCCTATTAGCTATAAGGTATTAACCTTTGTCGGGTATTATAACATTAACATGAAGGGTACGCTATTGACACTTATATGTGGGGACCAATAAATGTATAACATGTTTTCAAAATATTTGATCAATCGTGTGCGATAATATTTATTTTCGTCTGACAGATTTATTTAGTCTCCTATAATTTGCTGGTGATTTCTTGCTCTAGAGTTTGAGTTGATACCATTAATAATCAACGTAAATGTAAGGCTCTTGGTCATGTTTGTTAAAAGTGGAATTCGGAACTTATCTGTGTTATTCCATTTGCACATGGATTAACCAAACGGGTACTACCTTTTATTATGACTGAGGCTATATACCTCACAGGTCAACCCTTCTTGTACATACGATATTAAGAAATACTCAGGACTATGCGCTTGTTGAAAAAAAGTTTAAGTATTTGAAGTATTTGAACTAGCATGCTTTCTCCAATCTCTTCATAGCTGGTCAGCATGAAATATTTTTTTGTAAAACACAACATAAATATTCTCCAAGAAGCATAGGAATACCATTTTTGGCTTACAAATTATTTTCTACTGGGACATGTACTTGAAAATAGTGTATTGGAAAATAGTGTACGTATTTCTGCATGTTATTAGTAAAAAAAGACCAATAAAGATCAGAGAAAAAACAATGTTTCCAATTAATTGCAACAGTTGCACTTAGCATGAAGCCCGAGATTAAGAGGTAGCACTTGATGATCAAATTGATATAATGATCTTCAGCTCTGCTCCTGCAATCCAGCACTGTAAGATTTCAAAGGCTTCCACGAATGAGTCTTATTTCACCTTTCCTCGCCACATTTCTATGCACATATATCTACTTCAGCATATGAAAATAGCATGTGTCGTCTTTACAGCTGTGGCGACATGGCTTGGAATGATGATGCATGGGTCTGAGTCACTGATACCACATGACGAAGCATACAGTCATGTGATTTCCCTTTGCCCTCTCCAATTTCCTGAGAAATGAAATTGAGAGGGGAAAAAGATTGGTGGAGACTGCTTGTCTAAATCTGTCGTCATCTTGTCCACTCGGGTGATTTTGTGATTGTCCGTCTCCGTGTAGCGTTCATTTCATGTTGATCAAAGTGAATAGTACTAAAGCACCCCCGAACAAGAAACTTTTCTTGCAATGATGTGCCAGAAGTATCACTGCTATGAGCGATGGCATGTCTGTGGTCATCACATACCCCAACAAGGACCAATTTTGTCTCAACCAGTAATCATCTTACTTCACTGAAATGAAAATTCCATGTTTGCGGGAATCTGTATTATGGGGATGAACTTTCATTATCTTAGCCCCTTGGGTAGTTCTCGATAACTGGCTTTGAAGTTTTGATATCCCAAATGGAAAAGATTTAACTTCATATTATGACTTATTCTGCAAATATTTGTTTAGAAGGAAAATCATCATCAGTCATAAAATAATGGTTGTTGGAGAAGCAGTTTATTGATTTTACATCAAATAATTTGCTGACAGTTGCAAACATTGCATTTGTGCAGTCAGTCATTTGAAAAATACTATATAGAATTAGTCAAATGATAGTCTGCATTAGTTGTCATTGCCGGCGACCTCTGTGGTGGGTAATTTGTCAATGTTTTCCCAAGTGGTGACTGCTACCAACAGTGGCTTTGATGAATCGCCGCCCGAAAAACATCGATATATTGTGTGGCGAAGTGAACTTGTATTAGTAACCAATAATGAATTCTGTGTCTCTTTGCAACAGTATTGCGTGAGCAATCATTCTGAAGTTTAAATCTGGCTTCAGATTTGAGAAAGTCTTGGTAGATGAGGTTTGGCTTGGCCGTAATGTAACGAATAATCAATCTTGGTTCTTATCAGAAAATACTGCCGCAGTTTCATTCTTCACTTCACACTCCCATGACTATACCTTGTCAGTGTTTCTTGTTGGATATCGTGGGGAAGATAGATTGTATCCTCTCTTCGCAGGTGTAACCAAAATACTTCTGGTGGGAGAGGATTGGTGTAGAAACAACTCAGGAATCAGGTGAGTTCATGAGATACCGCATGGAATCTGTTTGTAAATAACCCTCTCGCCTATGAACCAGCTTGGTATGTAAAATGTCAATCTTGAAGCAGGAATTTGCTAATGTGGGCAAGATCAACACTTAGACTTGACTACTTTTTGACAGACTAATAATTCGTATGTTGCCACTGTTTGTTCATAACAGGTACATGTTCGATAATGATACACAGGTTAAGTGCTCCTGGCAGGTTAAAAGAAGCATTCTTACTGTGCATCTCTCAGCTTAGGCTCCTTGTGTTGTGTGAAAATGGTCCTACCGATTGCCTTGAGCCTTTTCCACAATATGTTTTAATCATTTCTGGCTACAAAAACTCATAAGATGCAGAAACTCCAAGTGGATCCTAGTCCTAATCACAAGACATTCCTACATTTCAAGTAAACTAAACTACACTCTGAATGGCCCACTATTTGCTATTTCGCATCAACTTACTTGGAGCTAAGATCTGAATAGCTTACTCAATGCACCAGATATGTTGCATAGCTTCAATTGGAACCGAGCTCTAATGAGACATTCTTTAACAATTCAAGGCATCATCTACCCAACATACTGTCAGTGTCACTTGAGGTTGATCTCAAACAGTGGTTGTACTGTGTAACGTATCGCTTATAAATACACTAAGATTATTGGCAAGGTTCAAGTGGAACTGAATCCACATGAGACATTCTTTCAATATCATTAGCCCCTCGGTAGTTCTCTTCCACTGATGTGCGGCTGATAATCTCACCGCTGCCACCATCGGGTAGACCAGTTCCGGGAAATATCCATTATCATCTTCCTGCTCCTCGTCTTCTCATTTCCTCCTCTCTTGTGCTCTCGGCGCTGTGCTGACGTGATCGTTTCAATGAAATTTGTCTTCATGCCATTGTAGAGCAAGGAATTTCCTGCTTGGCGGTTTATCATTTGTTTCTTAAGATGTGACAAATGTTTGACATCTCTTAGTTTAATTTAATGGTTATGTTTCTTTTTGTTCTGATGTAAGCGGATTTCAAGGCCAGTGACAATCACACTCATGGTAAACCTGTACATGAAGGGTTGACCATGGGTACCACCATTTTGGCTAGGACTAGAAATCCTAAGCAATTAGAACTCTTTCATACTGAAGTGAATGTCCATTAAAAACCTGAGTGGCTGTTTGCTGGGAAACAAACAACAGACTCCTACCTTTAAAAATGGCATTCAATTCGTAAGAGTTCTATTAGTTTTAGGAATTCAAATTCTAGCCATAATGGTGGTGTCTATGATCAACTTTTAACACCTCTTTAACAGGTAGTTTTATTTCATCAACCCTGCAGGATTCACAACAACACAGGAGAGACGACTTGATTTGCGAACAATTTACCGTCAAACCATCAACAGCAAAGGGCACTGCTTATTTCTAAGACACCCTATATGTCCACATCTCACTGCTGGCAAGAGAAAGAAATTGCTATTTTGTGTTTCTGCATTGTAAGCCAATAAAATTGCTTTGCAACCTGATGCACTATACCTCTATCCCTACATATCAACACAGCGATTTGGTTGCATGTTAGCTTATTCCGTGTGAGTATGATCGAGACACTATTTCATTGGTTGTTCAAAGCCTTAAGGGATTTCTCGTCGCAGATACAACCTGACAGTGCAGACCTCACTTTATCAATCATGGCTATAGTACAGGCAAGATTATTGATTTTCTTGGTGGAATTCTCCTCAAGCACTCTCTGGTCTTAAAGAGGAATTGGACTCGGTGAGGGGGATATTGCCTTTGAAGAATGCCCTTGGATTCTCTGCTTCAGTACAATTTTTATGTCCTTGCCTATAAAGGATGCTTGGGGGGACTACAAACCTTTGCTTTTAATATTTGCCAGTTGTGCAAGGGGGTTTGCTACCTGTGGGTTTTGATCATGCGTACACATGCAGAGAAATAGACAAAGTCAACACATTCATGTCATTAAGAGAATGATTTTATTTCTAAATGATAATAACCTATATAATAAACATAAACATGAGAGAAGGATGTCATGGAAGTCCCTATAATTATGGGAAGCTCATGTACCATGAAGTATCAGTAAAACCTGAACGTTTATTTTCTAGTCAACCTACCCAACATCATTTCAACATCAAAGGCTCTTTCAGATGCAAATGCCCTCAAAGGCTGGTTTTTCAACTTGGTGAAGCTGGACGCCTAAATACGGTGACATCTTCATTTGCAGCCACTCATCATCTTGACCAATCAAGTGTTAACATTCACAAAGTGATCAGAGCACAGTTTAGTATTGAACTCAGAATGTGTTTATGGAGTCAATATGAAGTCCGCCTCTTGAACCTTGTATTCTTATCCAATTCATTGTATATTTTTGTGGGTGACAAAACTATTTATTAATTGGACAATATTGACGGTGTCATTTTCAAGATTGTTTGTCTGCACAAATGTCAACATACATTCCTGATTAATGATTAATCAATGAAGTAGAATACAAATTGATGTGATAAGATTATAACTCACTAAAGTAAAGGTAAGATATTGATAAATCTTTGCACACACTTAGTTGGTTTGATATTGCCTTCCTATCAAAAAGTACTACAAGTAATTGTTGACAAGCCAAAAATATCAATATCTTTGTGTTCCTGATTGTTAGCTCACCTGTAGCATCCCTCGCATCCATCTGTGAACTGTATCTAGCAAAATGTGGCAATATTTGACATTGCCACATGGAGTGCTTTTCTTTCAATTATGTGAGGAGGTTGGCTCTAAATCAATAAGTCTCGCCCTGTCAGTATGCTTTAACGTTACAATACTTGTGCTGCTGCCAAATGAATCAAATTATGCAGAGACTGATCAAGCTCACTTTGTGTGTTACTATGTTTCTGGAAGATGATTAAGGCTGACAATTTCCATGCATAAATCTATTCTCAATGGCTGATTGAAGAAGTGGCAAATGAGGCGCCCTGGCCCCCTACCCCCCTTTTGTCAACTTAGTTTCTTTTTGTTGGGGAGGGCAGCCAGACTCTGCCTCGTTTTCAAGATCACATATTCAGCGCTTTCTGGTTAGAGCTGTTTGATGCATCTGCCACTGATTCTGAATTGCCTTTAGGAATATTCGTCATTGAAACTTGATATACTATGAGTGGATGAAATTTGCCCGCAGATGCAAGTATATGGTTTGTTTTTATGTGGGTTTAAGGGAAAAAAAGACTTGGGGATATACATCTGATATTCAGTCGAGTCAACCCACTCTACTCTGACAACAAAAATAACTCATCTGGCAACAATATTGGAAAAAGTCAGAATGTCAATTTGCCCTGCTGAAAAACAACACTGTGCTTTGCCTACGAATTTATTATTTATTTGCCAATTTTTCCCGCCTGACAAAGGTATACACAGCATACCAATAAATTCGCCTGGAAAATGTTCACACCCATGAGTTATTCATGACAGTGAAAACATTAGCAACCATCGAAGACAATTATAGTTTAGCTCAACAGGCATGTTGTGGTTTATTTATTCATTCCAGTCAATATATTATGCTTCTGGCTGGAATAAATTCAGTGTTTATCACTAACAGTGGCTCAGTCATTATCAGACTTCTTGGAACAACGTTTCTCTCCCACGATTCCGATCCCAATGGCTAAATGGTTAAGGCGTATGCTTTGTAAATAAAAGGACGAAATATCGAGCCGCATTTGGATCTGTTTCCAATGTGTCTGGTTTGTTAGCAGCCAGCTAGTAAAAAATCGGGTACAATCTGCCTGGCATTAGAGATAGGAGTTGGCCTTTGATACTCTGGATTTGTATTATTGCACTACAAGATGAGGTAGCTTTCAATGTGCCACAGAAAAATATCTCAGAAAATGTCTTCTCGCGTTGACTCACACAAGAGAGGATAATGTCATGCCTTTTTACACACATTAGTCAGAGTGTCAAATGAATAAAAATGATTGACTTTTTGCGGGGAGGTGATATAGGAAAATATTGTTGACTCTGTTGTGTCAATGGTTTTGCCCACTTAGTGAAGGAATGATGAAGTTGATTCACCACTTGGCTTCTATGTCAATTTGCCCCAGGTCAAATAACTTTCAAGGCGATAATCAGTACATTGTGAAACCGCAGTGATAAACCTTAGTCTTTGGCCAGCAGTTTATAGAGTGGCACATTGGAAAGACCAAAAATGTTACTCGCTTGTTACATCTGATGTTGTGAGTTTGATCTTCAGTCTTATAGAGAGGCTCTACTGTAGTTGCAATTGCACTGCTGATATTAGTAGTTGAAATAAACTCATGATTGAATTCACAATCATAAATTAGTGTTTTAATGGTCTGACATAAAACCTCTTGAACATGTCCAAAGTTCTCAATATAAATAAGTGGTCGTTAGCCAGTGTTGCCAACAAATTTACCACAGATAAAAGCAAAACATGCCTCATTGCCCTGAGAGAGTGAACCTAAGAAATTGTTCCATTTGGCCTAAAGCTATCCGCTGCAAATGATAAAGAGCTATGTTGGGAGCTGACAAATAAAGTCATTCAGACACCAGCGATGTTGACTAGAAAGTAAAATGAGGTCCTATTAGTTGATCACATTGGGTACATGTTGATTCATATTAAATTGACATATTTCCCATTTTACCAAAACTGTTCCCGCCTGTCTGCTCATCCAGCTTGGCAGCTGTGTGAGCCATCTTGGATTTGCATAGTTTATGCTTTGATTGACCAACTTGCCTAAAGATTTGGTGTTGATTTCACAACCAAAAAATATCGGGTGAGTGATTAGGTATTTTCCTGGGGACATGTTGAAACATTTATAATGATTTCGTCTTCAGCCATTGAAGGCATTCTTGTAATGATTTCCATAATGATAGGTTATAATTGAGTGAAATATTTGCTTTTTAATCAAATTGAACTTCTCTGAGATACTGAACTGACTTGACACACTAGAGATGATATTGAGCAAAGCTACATCCATTCAATACGCTTTAATCAATTTTCCGCAATATTTAAAGATCATGAACGCTGGCAACTAGTCATAGCAATGTGGTTAGTCTTAATTCAAGTATTGATTGCGAATGAGAGTCAGAGATGTGATCTGTATGCGAAGAAGTGATGGAAAGGGTATGGATTTATCGAGCTGAGGCATTGCTCTCAGGGAAGGCAAATAGCTGTCTAATGGTAGAGTGGAAGCAATAGCAAATCTTGGTGTTATGTCTAGGCAGTAGAGATGTAGCGGTTAGTAAATAGCTGTGTAATGGCAGAGGGAAGCAAATAACTGTGTAACGGCAGATCCAATGGAGCTGTAGCGAAGAGCAGATATTTGTGTAATGGCTGAAGTAGTAGAGCGGTAGCAGTAAACATGTGTAAAGACAGAGGTAGTAGAGCTGCAGAGAGAAGCAAACATCTGTGGAATGACAGTAGTAGAGCTGAAGAGGAGAGCTGATATCTGTGTAATTGCTGAAGTAATAGAGCGGTAGCAGTAAACATGTTTAAAGACAGAGGCAGTAGAGCTGCAGAGAGAAGCAAACATCTGTGGAATGACAGTAGTAGAGCTGAAGAGGAGAGCTGATATCTGTGTAATGGCTGAAGTAATAGAGCGGTAGCAGTAAACATGTGTAAAGACAGAGGCAGTAGAGCTGCAGAGAGAAGCAAACATCTGTGAAATGGCAGTAGTAGAGCTGAAGAGGAGAGCTGATATCTGTGTAATTGCTGAAGTAATAGAGCGGTAGCAGTAAACATGTGTAAAGACAGAGGCAGTAGAGCTGCAGAGAGAAGCAAACATCTGTGAAATGGCAGTAGTAGAGCTGAAGAGGAGAGCTGATACCTGTGTAATTGCTGAAGCAGTAGAGCTGCAGCAGTAAACAATGGCTGAAAAATCTCCCTTTCTACACCCCTACTATTATTTCATGGTTGTGACTTACTATAAAAGGTTGGTGTCAGTGAGTGTGCTACCCAATGTGCTGTTCTATATCAGCCGAGAGGTCTCAAAGTGAACAAAGAGAAGCTGACCATGAGCCAGGAAGCTCAATTTCATGCCGTCATTGTTATCAAATCACTGGAAGTCATCAAAGTGTGACCCTGGGAAGATGAAAGGCAAATCTGAGTATAATTTTATCCTCTTGGGAAGGGAGTGACCAGTCTCTACCATCTGCCCTTGTGCCCTCTCAATCTCATGAGTGGATTATGCCGGGTGTCAAAAGTTCACTCGTTGAGTTGTCTATAGTCAGGGCACAACCTGAGAGTTTTATTGATCTTGATCTTCAGAGCGAAGCTGATGTTAAATATTTAATTACAACCCTCGTTATATTCTACCTCTGCCATTTAGTTGTCATTACAATCAAATTAATTAGCTTTATGATATCAGCGCTTGCGGTTGGAACACACAAGTTCATTTATAGAAATTAAGAAATTATACTTCAAGTAGGCTAAAGTCATAAAAAAATTCCTCATCATTGTGAGATAGTGTTCCTTGCTCAAAGCAAGTTAAATGGATGATACATGATACCTAGTTAGTTGACAGCTGGTGATATTGTAAGTTGACATTTTCAGAGTTTTATATATATAAAGTATTTGTTGGTGAGAATAATGATAATGCCTGTGTCATTAAGAAATTGATTATTCCTGCAAATGCGTTCACTTGAAGTAAAAAAAAGCTGTTCATGCACTTTATAGCATGGTGAATATTTCATAATACTGCATACCTTGCTTTCTCATGTATTATTCTATCATTTTATTGAGTTGTTGAGTTTTTATCATGTCATGTGTAATGTTATATCTGGGGTCTACAGTATCAATCCATTACCTCAGATGGTATATAATTATGTACATAGAGCTTGTTGGCTAAGCGGATTACTAAGCTATCATGCACCATAGACTCCAGACTAGAGAAATCAGCTTTTGCCTGTGGCATCCACACAGGTGCTTGGTTGGGTTCATGAGGCAGTGAGAGGTCTAAACCACAGTAATCAGAGGAAATCAATATTCATTAGCGCTTTACAGATTGGCCAGGTGGACTGACTGAAGCCGTGATTAGTGTACTGGGGCAGAGGATTGAGAGAAAGTGATGCCATCATCTGGGGCTATCGTTGATAGCATTCTGGTTGTGTGTGATTCATCTACCACAGAAGCTAGGGGTTGGTCAAAGGATAAGACCTGATATTGGTTGTCCAGGGCGATATTAGTTGTTGATGGCAATATTGGTTGTCCATGTCGGGGAATTTAAGACATTGGGGCACCAGGTTTAAGATAGAGACTGATTTGTCAGGTTGGCTGATTGAAGCTGTGATAAGTGGACCAGGCAAGGGATTGAAGAAGAGTGGTGATGATCAGTGCTATTGAACCATGAAGGGTCAACATTCACAATTCACCTGCTCATTTCCAGTGGTAATTAGCACATCAGAATTTTAACCCTTGGGGCTTCAAGATGCTTCATCTGCATTAAAGCCTATAAACCTAAAGATGCTATCGTTTGTCAAGGGGTCCAAGGTCTGATAAAGAACATACGAAGTATGACGTCATGCATTTGAAGAAATTCCTTGGTGCCCAAACAGGACACCTTCTTCATGCCACCCAAATGATTTGCAGAACAGTACTTTTCTGTAAAATACCTCAGACAATTTACTTTATGGTAAAGATAGAGATAATATGTAATTGTTTACTTGGCTGATCAGTGGTATTGAACCGAGAACCATCCAAAGTGATCTAGGTTGTTCTAGGTGCACTGCCTGAGGGCAAAGGAAGTCTCATCCGAACCAGGTGCAAGGATCACTTAGCCGAGAAAAAAAATTGCAGCGAAATCAGCAGGGAATGGTCATCAAATCTGGAGTCTGGGCAACCAGGATCCTGATCCTTTGATTGCCAATTTGTATTGGCCCTCCCTTGCCACAAATTAGTCCCCCCTGTGAAAATCTATGAATAATGTTTGTTGGTGCTGCAAAGATTTGCAGTAGAGAACATCCAAGTCGGCCGATAGGGTATTGTGTCAATTGTGTCGACGCGGAGGCATTTCACCACTGTCATAGGCCAGCACCTCGGGGAGAATGGCTGAGAGGTTTCATTTGTACCCTGGCACTCGGGAGGCTGTGGTATCACGGTTCGAGCTAAAGCTATTAGGTATGAAGCACTGCTCCGTAATTTGCTTACACCACAAATTTAAAAGCTCTTGTCAGGCAAGGCTGAAAACCTCTTGCACAATGACAAGCCAAGATAAAATGGTGCAATATTGTTCGCAGAACTGTATCCTCTCCATTACTCCCAATAATCGGATTCTGGTATTCAATTCAGCCGATAACATCATTATTTGCAAATCAACTACATGTACTTTGGTGATTCGATATACATATTTGAGAATTTCATGTCTTGTTGTTCATCTAATGGCATTTGTTATTGTACGGTGTCATGCCCCTGATTGGTAGTGTGGCTTTATCGAGCATGGGAAGTGTTTTTCATGCAGATTTAAGAATTGCCTCCAGAGAGCCTATAGCCCTCCTCCCTCGCAGGACAAAACTGTTCAGTATTTCGTCAAATTTCGACCAGTGTGTCTAGGGCACCCAGCCCCTTGGATCTCCACCATCCCCGCCACTGTGTTCTCATCCTCACTAACCCATCTCTACTGCCCTCATTTCCCCAGTCACTCATCTCTCCCAGCGCCAATGATCCTATGGAGCCAGTCAGTCCCGTCCACGCGAATGGATTGAGAACATCAACATGTATCAAGTCATGGAGTGTTGGATAAATAGAATGATTGATTCTGCTCTGGGAGTCTTTAATAACCAATGCATGCCAAGACGCGAATTATTATGAATATTACGGTCATTTGTGCGTGCTGGATTAATCAGTGTGGTCTCTTCAGTGTGTAGTGTTTGATGGTCTGTTGAATGTCTGACATGCAGAATGTACATGCGTACTATAAAGGCGTAAATTGGCGTTAGTGCTGGCCGGTATTTTTGGCTTGATTTAGTTTCTACCTCGTTGATATTTGGTCACAAAGAAAGGTCTCTTCAAACATAATGTATCTCCTGTTACATTAATGAGATCTGCATGTATGGCACCCCCATGAGAAGTTATAGCACCTTTCCCAGCCTGTTCATACATATTTATGTCACAAAAGAAAAGACAGGATACGTAATGTTTGGATGAATCACGCACAGCTTATCAAAATGACAAAGATCTGCTGATAATTGAAGGAAATGTGGTCCAGGATTACCTTGGTTGTCTCCAATTAATATGGTATCTCCTGTGCTATCAATAACAATCTAATTACATCAGTCATTATCCGTGACAATGGGTGGGACGAGATCAGAGAGCAGATGTTACATATGGAATAATGGAGGACGCCAGTTGCAAGTCACAACTTGATCTGTCTCTCACCAAACGGACATTTTAACCCTTTTACTAGATGATTTTACTCTTATAATGTTAGGAGAACAACAACTTTATGTAGCCCAATGAGTGTTAAGTTGGCCTTCCTACAGAGGTTCTTTGGCACATTCCAAGTTTAACCAGAGGCCACAGATATTCTAATCTACAATACATATTGACCCTGCCTGACATTAATATATGATTTAATGGTGTTTGATTTGACATGTCACCTGCCTTTTACCATGAGCTTATTTTCCTAGTCATGTGCGTGTGCTGGTATGGGTGCTAGGTGGACTGTTCGCATAAACATTAAGAGTCTTTATCAAAGATATTGCCCACATCACTTTGTATCATCAAAATTTTACTAATGCTCTGAAATTTGAAGGACAATAGAGTCATCATTTTGGCAATGCCATGGTATGGTTAACTCCTTTTGGATATGGCGCATATCGTGTTTATGCAATGAAACTCTTCATTTCTTGCCACCTCATTCTGCGGCTGGCTTGGACGTCCCAGCAATATATCTTGCCTTCCTTGTAATTATTGTTGAGTGACCGTAATGGCCGCCTCGTGGAATTGGTATGCTTGTCTTATTGGCTGCTCAGGTAGTTACAGTGGCTGAGATTGATGGAGTGTGGTGGTCAGTAAGTAGAAGTGGCTCTCCTGGCGTCTTGGTATCCCTAGCCTTCTGAGTTATTTTCAGCTCGGTCATCAGCGCTGAGTGGCCTTAGGGTAGTTGGCCGTTGTCTTTAGTCAGAAGAATCAGAAACACAATGGTTGAAGTTTCATACTAAGACCTCCATCCACGTATAGTATTTAAGTAATGGACTTTTGATTCTGTTGCTCACCTCACGGTCTTACCCTTAATCAGAGCTATGGTGCTTGAATGGAGGCCATTGCAGTATTTCTAGATATGAATGCAAACATCAGCCTTGAAACAAGCATACCAAGAATCTGTTTTCTCTGCGGAGGAATAATGGAGGCACTCTGCACTTAGGAACACAAGGTGATGTTCTTAACGAGGTAATGCTGGATTTTGGTGTTCAGGCGTGATCATGTTTTTATGCTAATCTATGCACATGTACAACTGGATACAAAACACGTTGCAATAGTGCCCAGTCTATTCATGAAATGTCATTTGACTTGATGCTATCGCAATATATATAAGCACATTTGAAATAACATTTCCTGTTAAACTGGCGACAATTCCAAATTATTGTATTCTTGTACATTGTTGTAGGGTGTTATCAAGTCAGAACAAATTCCAACTTTGTATGGACTTTGTGTCAATATGGCATGGTGTCAAGACTTTTCTTTATTTGAAGTGTTGAGTCAACATCAATATGTGTATATTATCATCATATCAATTTAACCCCACTAACCCTGCAAACCTGAAGGGGGTTGGAGTCTATGTTCTATCACATTTTTTAAAGTTTTCCAAACGAAAACCGGTTCTTAAATACAGAATTCAAATGAACCTGTGTCATTCTCTGCAACTAGGCCTACTTGTAAGCGAGTGAACTAATGACCACTTTGTTAAGGTCTTGGCCTTTGAATAGCAATGTCTGGGTTTCGAATCCTGTGACTGCCATGTTTGCTGCAACCATATGACCATTTGGTTAAGGCCTTGGCCTTTAGATAGAAATGTCAGGGTTTCGAATCCCGTGACTACCATATTTGTTTGCAACTATATGACCTGGCCATCATTGGGTGCCAGGTTTAATTGTTGGTGTTGGTGCAGCACTCCATTCTAAAAATATTCAGGTTGTGTCAGTGCCCCATCAGGCAGGTTAAGAAGAAAAACAAATTTAACTAAGTTTCTTTAAAAAAATTTTTATTGTTGCACATTCCGACAATGACATTTGGCAACTTGGAATGTCCTGAAGGAAGACACCCGCACTCCAGGAGAAATCCTACGCAATCGGTGGGAGTTACCAACTCCATCACACAAGTGACAGGTGCTAATGCTTATTATGACTTCATGCATGTACACATTATATTTGCGGCCTCTCTCCGAAAGCCCACTTAAGGAGGAAAACCAGGGGACTATCCCTTTAAAACATGTTCAACTCCTTTACAAGATGCAACAAAGGAAACACAATGCTAAATTGAGATCATTTACATGATTAGACTCAACTGCTCAACCACAAAGGCTTCAGCCAGCAGTAAACCTCTGCATGCATTCATCATGTTCATATACATTGAAAATATGAGTTAGCTATAGTATTAAAAGCTATTGTTTTTAGCTGGTCACTCTTGTCAAATGGTTTAGGACCCAATTTTAATAACAAAAGGCCGATATTTCTCATGGCCACAAGGCAGAGGTTTGCATGACAAAAGGAGCAGTTCTGACATGATATTTGCATGGTTGGGATTTGGCAGTCCAGCAACATCCTTCTCCCTTCTGTTGGATTAACTTCACTATGCTTAAAAGAAACAAAATAACATGAAATTAAGGTTGTTGGTACACATGCTTCTATTGCCATCCCTTAGGCTGGTTACTCCGTCACATCAATATCAATATATCAATATCAAAACTATAATAGATTTCATCAATCACATCTTCCAATAACTCATGCAATGAAACCCTTTCTTCTCTTACAATCCCACCCTGATCTTAAACATGTCACAAATTAGCTCTAGAAATCAATATGCAGATGCAGCTGCCTATCCCGCCAATGGCCTCTTCGAACAAAGCTAGCTGGGCTGCCAGCAAAATCCTCTGGTACACCACTCGCTTTGCATTTATCACAATGCACAGCCGATCCTGTGCATAGTGTACAATGCTTTTACACTGTGTGCTCTCCCTTTGTATACAATTGTAGAAAATTGACCTCTACACTGCACGGAGGTGTAACTTCATAGCACACTGTTGGTGTGTCATCAGCTCACTCGATAACGTTGCCTTGACTAAGTGCCATTTTTACAGCTGCATCCTGTAATCATAGCGATTCCGATTTCCCGATTTATTAACGGGATAAACAAGGTTTTATGGACGATATTTATTTTGTGAGTACATGTCTTTGTTTTGTGAATATTTGGAAATTATTATATTGTTGCTGTGTCTGTTTCGCACAATGGGAATATTGCTTTGATATGTTTGTGTTTTTTTCAACCATTCATTTTCGTAAAATTGTCAATCGTTGACATTTAGGTGAATCTTTGTACTTCAAGATGCTTCATGATGTTCGTCAGGTATATGGATATATACATGTTATTTATTCGACAAAAGTGAATCCTTACATTGATCTGAGGTATAGGTACAAAGTGTGCGTGTCCCAGAGCTGATAATTTAAAGGGACAGTCATGTTGACTATAAGAAGGAACAGCACTAAGGTTTTTATTGACAGCCATGTTCATTTTGACCGTTGGGACATAATACATGTCGGTTTCTGTAGTCTGAAAGATTAAAAATTGAAGCAATTTTCTTTTGATCAACAGTGTCCAAATATATATATTTTCATATCTTACATATCCTGGTTGAAAAAAGTGCCTGGCCTACTAGGAATTTGGTCATCGTGTTTCCCTCTAGGGCGTCATTATTGGATATTTCAACTTGAATTTGTCCATCTCCTAAGAAAGAAGGTGTTTGATTTTTAGCTGCTGCTTTGTTATTCAGATTGGCAAAATTTTAAATAGTTCAGTGCCCCAGGGCCGGGGAAGTCGCTTGGCCATTTTAAAGATACTTTTCATCTCAATTTCCTGAGGTTCCATTTTTGTTTCAAGATTTAGTTGGACATGAAGCATTAGGCTACATTGATAAAACTGAACTCTGAAGCAGCAATAAAGCAGTAATAAGCCTAGCATCGAAGGATTATTTTCTGATAGGCAGTATGTAGCATTTGAACAAATAAATCACAGCCACAGGCAAGCATTGCCTAAAACAATCCTCTCTTCCACTACTCCCCTTTAAATTATTTGCATGCCAGTTTGCTATTACAGCTTTGTATGGCGTCTATAACATGCTCTAGTGATTAGCCAGCATATCATGGTCTTTGTGCTAGATCTAGCCTGCAAGCTGCAAATTATACTGTACAAACACAGTATTATGTATACATGACAGTCAGACATTAAATTGTACAGATAGGCTGAAGTGTATGTTGAAATATGCAACTGAGAGATAATAGTGGGAAAGTCTATTTTCTTATTGGGAGGGGTTGTAGCAGCTTTGTTAGGAACAAAATTAATTTTTCAGTGGTGATCATCTAAATTCAACAATTGGTCAATTCAATGTGTTTGAGATTGTCTGTGTATCATGGTCGCATTCAATTTTATACAGGATTTTCCCATCAGCATTGATTCAACCAAAATATTTTGTAAAGATTGTGTCAGAACAGGTAGACCCCTTTTACAGGATTAGAAGTTTGTGTATCAATTATGTTTTTGTGTTATAATTTGTTGTACAACTACAATGTTTATAACCACGATATTCAACGATTACACTAGCTGAAAATTAAACTTGTCATCACTTGCACAGCTCTTTTGATTGGGGTAGAGGTGTTTTTCTGTGAGGTAATCTGTTCTTCCTTTCTTTTGACCCTGCCACCTGACAATAACAAATGCTCATTGGACAGGAACAAAGGTTTGGCTCTCCATGGGGGAACCAGAGTCTTTGTATAGAAAGACTCTGGGGGAACTTAACAGATAAAAACACAAGTTGGGCAATGTGCTTATATACCAATTATGGTAAGGATGTTTGTCCACTTTTGTTGTTTTAGGACCCTTTTATATTTATAGTAAAGAGGGCTAAATACATGCTTTTGTTGAGGGTTAGCCAGGGGTAATCCAACTTACATGTACTAATTGGTCAGGCTACCATGAACAGCCCCTGATTAGTGTTTATTTGTTATTAGGTCCTGGTTCACTGAACAATGTGTGAAGTGTGCTCAAGATTTTGAAAGGAAATATCTTTGTTTCGCATTTTGAGTGCAATATTATAATTCTGATACAATAAGTTGTTCTGGTTGGAAAAAATATGTTTGAAGTGTTCTTTGTGTGGAGATATTTCTTAGTATTTCGTCCTTGGAGGAAAAGCTGAGCCATGGTGAGAAAAGTTAGTTCAAACATGCATCACATCCTTCACATCAATCTTTATGTGAGTGTAGTGTGGAAACCATTCACATGCTAGAAAATTGAATGTATTTTGAATGAAGCAATCATTAAAATGATATTTGAAGAATCAAAGAAAACGTTTAAATTTTTTGAATTTTTCAAAATATGTATAACTTCATTTGTTTATTGTTTATTTTACGAATCCAATTAGCCATGCCTGCTACCTCACAGCATTGATCCCTCAGAACAGGTTTTGAAACCCAGTCAACTAATCTTATTTCTTGTTTGTTCAGCATTGTCTTGACCAAGCTGAACAAACCTGGTTGAATCACCCTGCTGAAACACATTAACACCTCCAGTGAGTCATTTTTAATTCCTTTCATTTCCTGATTACCTATTAATTGACGTTCATGTTTGGATGGTCATTCACTGCTCCACTCATTTTCACTTCTTTCACAACAAAGAGAGGCATGTGCTCCTGATTGACACGTTTGATTAATAGGATACTGCTCTATTAATGAATGTGGTAATCTTTCCTATATATGTAAAACAGGAAGGAAGCGTTGTCCAATGGGCAGAGTCACCCCATTGGAAAAGATGTGAATTGCGATTTGAGGTGTTGATGGCAAATAATGTCCCAATCTTCCTTTAATCCTCATCCCCACGTCCAGTGAAACACCAACTACTGGTGCAAGAAAATAAGACCAAATGGCTCAGCAAAAACGACAAACACCACAATACTGACAACACATCTACTCTTATTTTCATGTGGATGTTCACCATCCACCGGAATGATGGCAGAATTCTCACAAATGATAAAAAATCTTCAATGACAGGGCTAACACACCTTATATGGCAGCTGATCCTCCAAATACCCTGCCCCCTCCCTCCCCTCCTGAGGGCAAATATAACATATCAGAATGTTGGTACTTCTAAAGGTCATCAGTTTTGATACTTGACCTATGACTGAAATATGAATTACTTTATTTTTTGTTGAAATGTGTAATATTTGAGTCTGATTACAATTAATGATTTAAGGCGTCGACAAACATGTGTTCAAAGTCAAAATCTGTCGAGTCAGTTATTTTGCTATATGCATTTGATTGACTGACTGCTCATTATTGTTTATTGCTATCGTGATCAATTGAGAAGATTTTTGGGATGTAATTTATTTTTTGATGTTTTATTGAGCACTTACGCACACCACTTTTGAATATCTGAGATCAAAACTCAACATAACTAATCAATATCATGGCTGTGCCGGCTGAAGCGATTAACTGAAATTAATCACCAACTTGGAAATGGGCCATACATCTGTAAAGCTACAATTCCGCAAACAACTCGCCAATTATTGCATTGTGTTCACCCCTTTATATTTGCAAAACTAAATACACACTGCACTTATGGAACCAAAGGACAATGCTCATAAACCAATAATGGTATGCTGAAATCCTAACACCCCTGTCACGCTGACAATAGTGGTTGAGTCCATTTCCAATCATTGGCTGGCAAAGTGAACCTTTGGCAGATGGTTCTCAACCACAAAAGAGGTAGGACCGCCATTTGCCGGATCTCGCAGAAAACTTACAATTTTCAACAGTTTTGGATTTTATCAACGTGGATGTACTATTAAACGGTCAGGAAACTATTAATGTCGTTTTGGAATTATATGCATGCATTATGGATGTTTTTTCTTTGTTGTGTAGAGAATTGATGTGGAGTACTATAGGAGTACTATACTCTATGTACACTGTAGTGTCTGGTATGGAGTGTAGTGGCGCCTCAGTCTAGTGGAGTTTGCCAATGGGAATGCACTAAACCAATACCCTCTATGCCAGTACTGTATAGCCAGTATGTATTCGGCCTTTGGATTAGTCTAGTATTGAGTGTGTAAGTGGGCAATGGATCTTGTACTGTGGTGTTTGGATAAGTTATAATCGACCAACTGCACTGTTGGATGTGTGTGTGGCAGGCGGTGTTGTTACATTCTCATGCCTATAGACTGTTCTGAATTTATTGTTAGATTTACAGTTTTTCATACAAATCAAATGTTGTCATTGATTATTCGTTCTTGAATTTGCAGGCAATGTTGTAGATCAGCTAAGACGACCATTTCAATGAATAATTTTATTTCAGTTAGACTCTTGAAATGTAGGGCCTACTTATGCACAGGGATTTGGGACAAAAAAGTGCTAATTACATGAAATTTCTATATGTAATATCATACCCTCATGATCGGACCTACTGGATTTTTTTTCTAATTTAGCACTTTTTGCCTCAAATGACTGTGACGTAGGCTAAAACTCACCCAGCACTGGGCATTATGATTGTAACATGGGCATAAATGGGTTTAGGTAAAATCTTAATTTCCTGCTTATTCCACTGTAAATTAATCTTGATAAAATTGACCAGTACAAAACCTTAATGTCTAAGTGCCCTGTGTATAAGGAAAACAAAGAAGACTTGGACAGAATCAATTAAGTAGGCCTATAGCCACTTTTGGCTAATCAATGTTTTGAAATGCCAACTACATTGTAGGTCAATTTATGGACTTTACATCTAGAGAGAACGAGTTTACAATCCCTGATCACGGCCCAAAAAAAGGTCATCAGTTGACGAAAACGTGCCATCATTGAATGGATTTATAGTTGTCAAACTGTAAATTTTAACTGGAAGTACATGTACTTATATTTCTAAACAGGCTATATACTGCATGCTTTCCAGCAAACAGTATAAGATGAATTATAGTAACCCAACTTCAGATTGGTTTTTATGCTTCATTTTATTCAAACCTACATGTATCTTGTCTATAGAAAAACAGTAATGTCCCCCATTGATTTTCAATGGGAGTGTAGAGTCTCAAACAGTGACTCTCCAGGCGTCAGGTTCACCACTGCTCTTTGTTGAGATCATGTATTGTGGGGTTCTCTATTTCACTTCACACAAAAAGCCAGCAGCTTGGTTCAATGCTTGTTGTATTATTCATGACCACAGGGCATGTCAGTTGAGTATGCAGTGCTTTGATAGCAGGGGCCCACAGTGGGAGTATTGCTTTTAGGGAAGTAAAAACTCAATATCGTTTCTCGTCCAAACCTGTCCAAACCTTTACATTATGGTACTGAAATCAGTATGGGGGGGGGGGGCATCTTGACCACCAAGGTTGAAGCAAAATTTTCAAATAAAATAAAGAAACGTTTTATCTTTAATTGGCCTTATCAACTCAATTACAGCAGTTTGTACTGAAGTTTTCAATGTTCGTCAGGCTGGCTGAAGTGTTTGCATTGTGTGGCCTGAGCAGTTTAGTTCCTTTGTCATTGGTATGCCATTGCATGGAACCTTATGTTCAATAGGATTTTCCGACTGATTGTGTCCAAGGAGTAAGGGCTTCCTTCTCTTTGAATTTCTTTTTGAGAGCAATTTGAATTGGAAAAGGGGTTTAAATGGGGTTTGATTACAGTAGAAGTATTTCATGTAAAAACCTGAAGCAAATAATTTAAATAGCTCAGCACCCTCCAGATAGATGTACATGTACATGCATTAAGCTGTGGATATTGTGCTTATCACTGAAAGGGAAAACTTATTGTAATTACACTGGATTAGCTTGGAATGGGCATTATTCAGAAGGGCTGTAGCACAAGCAGCATGGACGCAGTGCCACTCCTACCCCCACCTGGTCTTGGTGAGGGGAATTACTGCATGCTGATCGTTCAGAGTATAAATATGAAAAAATTTCATTACGTCTCCCACCAGGAGTAATGATACCACATGAGCAGAATGCCAATAATTTCAGGCACTTGACGTTCTAAAATTCATCAATTTGGGTGATATGTCCCCTGGTATCATTTCTAAAATAAAGTCAGAATCAATCCAAAGGCCTGGGAGTTTGAGAGATCCTCCATTTGAAAAAGTAACTTTTCTCATTGGCTTAAAAGCTCATCCTGGTCTTCTTTTCTGTCTTTATAGGTTCTTAGAATTGTATTAATGTCATTATACAAACCACTTGGAGCCAATGAGAGAAAAGTCAACACAGGGCCACAGCGGTAGTGCAGTGGCCTCTGACTCCAACCCGCACCAGGTCACCAACTTTAAGGAGTCGACAAGCCAATCATTTGATGATGATGAAAATGAATGGGAACTCGGTGTTGGCAACTTGATCATCGATCTCGACGCTGATCTCGAGCGCAACAGCACCAGTCCGATATCTGGTCAGCAGCCCGAGACCACGTCGCCCAAGATGAGTGGTATCGAACACCAGGCTACAGTCGATAAAGGTTTAAAAATGAAAATAAAACGTAAAAGTGGTGGTGCTAAATCTGAGACTAAGCATGAAATTGTCAAGCATGACAAAATGGCTAGTATAGGAGAACTTGGTTCTAGCGCATTGTCGCCTGTTGGTGATAAGAAACTGAGTCCCGGGGACGGGAAAGATAAACTCATAAAAGGAGTGCGAGGAATACATAAAAAGGACAAAAGCAAGGAAAAGACTTGTCGAGCGTTGGAAGGGGCAGCCAACATGGCCAATGGGTTCCCCATTCATTGTGGAAATAGTAACGACGCTGGGAATGGTTTATTAGAATCGGACAAATTACCTTTTGGAATAAAGCGGGAGTCTGTGTCAACGGCTGCCTTGGACCCATATGAATTCAATGCGAAGGTGGAGGATCGTATTAGTATGCCAGTCAAAAAGATTAAGTTGGAAAAGGTAAGGATTACTAACGAAATAAGTCAATCACGAGCGATCTTTACTTGCAAGGTGGCAGCACCTGCTTTGTAATGGTTATTTTCTGTAGTGGTGCTGTCATCTGGAAGTAGGTTGTGAGCTGTCCTGATCGTGACGGATATTGTGAAATTCCCATATTGACAAGGTTCTCTCTCGATCTCTCACATCAGTTGGATCTAGTGGCTTTTACAGATTAGGTTGATAACGCTAAAAGTTGTTTTCTCTTCAGAATGACCCAACTGCCATGACTGCTGCAGCCCCATCTTGTCCTGGTGCTAGTCCTAATCAAATGACGCCCCGAACAGTCACCCCATTCCAAAACGTCGAGACTTCATCATCGGTATCACAACCTTTCCATGATGCATCGACGGAGACCTCGCATGTTGGCACGATTACGGAACCTGAATGTCTTGGTCCATGTGAACCCGGTACGAGTGTGAGTTTGGAGGGAATTGTCTGGCAGGAGACAGAAAATGGTACGTTTTAACCGATTACATAGGCATGGTGTGCGAGAGATTGATACCCAGTTTCTTGATGTGACCTCTAAAAGTCTATTGATATGGAGGCTTTGGAACATGTATGTCTAAACTGTTTTGTGACAATGGCGACATATGTGTGAAGCTCAATAAAACATGCAGTAAAAAGAAAGAAAATAATGTTGTCAGGAGAAATATTGGCTGAGTCTACAAAAAAAGAAGTGGTTTTGCAGAACCAACCACTAGAAGAACGATGGAAAACGTCAGAAAATGAAAATTCTGAATACAGCACCTAACTTTCACGTGGCGGCCTGTATAGTCTGTGCACATGTTATGGTAGTACCAGGCATTCTCCCATAGGTTTGCCACTAATTGATATAAACGTTTAATGAATTTATTTTCACTATGTTTACAGGTGTGCTTGTTGTGAACGTAACCTGGCGAGGAAAAACATATGTGGGTACCCTGATGGATTCGACTAAGCATGACTGGGCACCTCCAAGGTGGGTATGGGACCATGGTCCCAACTTGCATTTTCAACCCTGTTGTGTTAGTATACTCTGGATACTCCGAAATCTGTGAAAGCCAAAATTAGTGCAGAGTCAAATCTTACTGATAAAAAATGATAGAGTTGGAAAACTGAACTTGAGGTTTAGGTGGCTAGTATTCGACGAGAGATTTCGAGAGTCTTTCCATCAGATTTTGACGCAAGAAATAAGATGAAAGTTTGTCTCCAGCGTAACTCCAAACTAGTATACCTTTTGATTCATGGTGTGCCCAGTTGGCAAGATAGTAAACATGCAGTTACATCTTTAGGGCGCAAACAAGCAATACTACTACTTCGGCAAAGCTGGAAGTAGTCAGCTTTCTTGTTTCTCTGCACCTGAAATAATAGTATGCTTGCACTAAAGATACACCTCGAAGGTATGTGTGTGTACCTTCTGTGAATGGGTCGGTGTTGTTGTAGGTCAGTAGGCCTGTGCTTTGCCCATACATTGCACTCCACTTCCTATGGAAGTTTCCTGTGTAGTTCTCATGCATAATGCATTATGCATAACCATCCTGGCAAAAATTGTTTGGTGGATAGCTCTGGCCAAGTATTGACCCTTATCTCCACAAAACAGCCACAATACAAACAGAAGAAAAAAATGTACTCAACAGTTGTTGCTTCAAAATATATATTCGGTTGTCAGCCCATTTATTGAACATTCATTTGATTATGGAAGGAGGGGCTGGCATACCCAACTGACTTGAAGAGTCTCAGTCTCAAAGTGTTTTGAACAAGCAGCATGAGCAAAGTTGTTCATATCGATTTGCTGTTATACAGACACTTCATGTCGGAGTGGCATCACATGTGTTTCCTACACTGTAGTGTTAGGATGCATGCATTTATACACATAATGTAGCCATAAATTATTCAATTTATAACTGGCTGGGGATCCAGCGGTAACTTTGAATGATTCATCTACATGTAATATAGTAATATGAAAATGTACCAGGCACCAACTTCGAGAAATTTATTAATTTTATCTTAGTTTATTCCATTATGCCTGATGTGAGAGCCATCAACTTAATCATATTGTGATTTAATATACGGGGCTTACTGGGCCTACAGCAGATTATACAAATCAATGACTCATTCAGGTGTGTAATGCATAATGGAATAATGCATTACTTGATCCACTAGGAGAACCTCTACCTGTGGTCCTGAAGGAGTGAATGACAGGCGATCTGTGCACAGTCTCCTTTCAAATGAATGCCCAGATTTAATAAGTTTTAGACAATGCAAAAAGTTGTCAAATATTATAAATTCTTGTCTAGAACTACAAAAATTTGGGTAAAACTTGTCTTTATTCTTGAATTTTATCCCATTCATGCCTACTTCTCTGATAGGACTGTCCATGTGGAACTTGGGTCCTATCAGGTTAGTAAGGTTTTATAAAAAATCTTTAGATTAGCAGATTACCTGTGATGCAAGCAGATACTTGCAAAGTATACATGGTGCAGACAGGTTGATGTGTGCTCTATCCTTCATGTTGCATTCCATGTGCTGATGGAAGAGATCTCAACCCGATCGTCTCACTATAGCATTACTTGATACTTTTATGTAAAACATTGAAACTGCTTGACTTATGAGATCGAAAAGTGTCGTCAGTCTGTGTGGTAAAACTCGGTCATCATATGAGTGTACCACCTTTCTTTATTGCACCAGTGTGACCAAGTTCTATCCAATACTACAGTGTTTCATTCTGTCTCTTTCTAGATTCACATGTGACTCGCCGACAAGTGACTTCGAAGCCCGCACACCCAAAGGTCGTGGAAAACGCGGAGCACGTGGCAGCACTAGTACCCCGCTCAATGACATGAGTAACTACACAGAGAGGAAGCTGAGAAAAGGTCGCAGAGGAACGAATAACTTCCAAGCACCCCCTAGTCCAGCAAAATCTGATGTTACTCCTGTTTCGGGGGTCAAGAGGAAGGGCCGTCCAGCAGAACTAGATTTATCAGTGAACGAGGAAACAGGTCGAAGTTCTAAACGGAATAGGTCAAATTCTAGGAGTACTCCAACGCCTGCACCCCCCACACCCACCTCAAATTCAAATACGGCTAATGTTCCTGATCAATCAGTCAGTACTGGGCCTGGAACGCTTATTCAGTGTCCAGAGCCGAACTGTAACAAAAAGTACCGCCATATCAACGGATTACGTTATCATCAAAGTCATGCTCACATGAACAACAACACGTCAGATGAGAAGGAGGACTCGACTAAGAGTACGAGTTCGGGGGACAGTCGGCCAACGTCGCCTCCCACCCCTGCTAATACTGCCAATAACTCGGACCAGTCAAACGGGACTAAAACCCCAGTCAAACGGACTACTAGAGAAAGTGAATCAAAATCAAAATCTAGGTCAGACTCGGCCAATGAAAAGTCAAAAGATGATTCCAAAGAATCTTCGGTGACTGAGGATATGAAATCAGAAAAGTGTGAAACAATTCCGATGGAAACAGTTTCCGAGTGTGAGAAAAAAGTTGTGAAACCAGTCACTTCACAAGTCTATCAGATCTCAGGTGGTGCCATGGGGCGGTTAGGTGGTATTAGTGTCCTGCCTAAACCAGTCTCGGAACTAGGTATGGCAGTTGGAGTTCCAGGAACGGTGACAACGGTGACTGCCGTGACGGTACCGATTACCACCGTGGCCACGTTACCAGTGCAAGGCAAAGGTGATGGCAAGGATGATAAAAAGAAAAAGGTGGATAAAGTTGAAAAAGCCAGTGTGGTGAAGCCGTCAACTATCAATAGGCCGATTGTTCCTGCTCCAGTGCCGCAAACTATAACTCTGACAACAAATGGTCCAATCACGCATTCCACATTAACTGCAGTAACTGCTCATGCTCAGATCTCTCCGACTTTAAAAGCTATCCAGCCAAAGCCGACCATCATGGGAGAACCGTCCATAATCAATCCTGCTCTCACCGCGCTAAAGGAGAAGAAACCCAAGCACAAAAAGAAAAACAAGGAGAAGGAGAGGTCGAAATCTCCACGCATGAAAGATGATATTGCGATAGACAGTAAAGCTGAACTTACTTCTGTGATCAAATCTGTATCTGCCGGTACAGCTGAGATAAGAGATGGTGCTGAAAATGACAAACTCAAATCTGATGCAGCCAAGCTGCCCCTCTTGAAAGAATGCGATATCAAAGTTGAACCTGGTTCTGATAGTCGTGTGCTACTACCTTCTAGTCTAAGTCTGACTACGAGGTTAGAAGTTAGTACGCCAGATCCTACCGATCACGGGAGCGAGAGTGTCCAGAGCCCCGCATATTCTGATATCTCGGATGCGGCCGATTCAGCGCCCTCTTTGGACAATGAAGGAGACATTAAACAGAAAGACAAGCCATCTTCCAACGAGGCTCCCACTGGGGAGCATAATTCAGACTCTTCCTTGTATGGCATGTACCCTTACTATGGTCAGGCGCCGTACCTTATTCCTGCCATACCACAAACACAGGCCCAGACGCAACCATCTGCAGTGTCGCCATCTGCTGCAAGCACGAGTGAGCCAACCAGCTCAAAAACTCAGGAAACTAAACCGAATGCTGTGGTGTGTAAGCCTGGTGACCGTCTCGAAGATGGGAAGGAGATAAAAAAGGAGCCACTGTCGAGCCCTCAGTTAGGGGGGCGTGATTATCGTGTGCCATCACAGCAACAAAAGATGATGCCGCAGTCAATGTATGGACATCCTCAGTTTCAATATCTTACTGCCTTTGGTTACATTGATCCCGCATATCACTCTGATCCAAGCTATCGTGAAAAACATGAAAAATTCATGGAGGACCAGGAACGATTACGTAAGGAGCCAATCTTTAAGCAAGATCGTGAAAAGGCTGGTGATAAAGACAAGGGTAACATTTCGCCAAAACTTCCACCTGCCGATCCTGGCAAGGGTGAGAAAACACGCCCTGTCCATGCTGTTAGTCCTATGGTTACTGCTGATCAGAATAAAAACGTGCAGAAACTCCGTGAACCTAAGCTAAGTCCACAAGCAGATGCAAAAGATAAAAGTGACATGACTCTTAAAGAAAAACAAAACGAAAATTTACAAATTCTTAAGGAAAATATGGATTTAAAACCGCAAATGGACAATCGAACCAAGCCGACGGTCATGACAGTTGGTCAGGATTCATATGACCAGCGTACGTTGTTGTACGCACGGCAACGGGAGGAATTACAAAGTTACTACATGTATCAACATCAGAAGTTGCATGAGAAACATGATGCTGGAAGTCCGCACTCTGTGGGGGAGGGGCCCAAGGTGGATGGCAAAAAGTCGGAGAGTAAAATGGTTGAGCAAGTAAAAGATGGAGAGAAAGGTTCCCCAAGGGACTCGCCTGTGGTGAAAAGGGAACAAACACCAAGTGACTTGTCAAAAAAGGACTCTAATCCACCTGGTGATAGGGGGAAAAGTTATCGCGATAAGAGTGACGAGCGGCGACCTGCTGAGCGACCGAGGACTGTTGATGACAAAGGTCGTACTCGGAGTCCCAATGTCACACCGAAACTAAAGACTGAGGGTATGCCTTCTGCTTCGATGTCGAGCCCGACAGCTGCCGGTGTCATACCCGCACCAGCACATTATGCTCAATATCTCCCAGCAGGATATCTACAGTCTCCTCATGCCGCATACGCACAATTTCCTTATGATCCTAGTGCTATGTATCGCCATGGTATCATTGGCTACCCACCGGGTGCTGGCTACCCGGTTCACCCTGGTCATCCCGGTGCTCCTCCTCCAATGCGCTATCATGTCTCACCTATCGACTTGGAAAGGGAAAAATCAGCAGCGCTGTCATCTCCAAATGCGCCAAGTCCATTGGCCCAGGGGGAACCTCCGAAGGCACTTGATTTACTTCAACAGCATGCGTCACATTATTATAGCTCTCACAAAATTCATGAATTGGAGAAAGCCCGGCCTGTGTCTTCACCAGGTTCCAAGCCACCATCTGAGTCATCATCGCCGTCGGTGCCGAC
Organism: Lineus longissimus; assembly: GCF_910592395.1. NCBI lineage: Eukaryota > Metazoa > Nemertea > Pilidiophora > Heteronemertea > Lineidae > Lineus > Lineus longissimus. The sequence goes on along the minus strand of NC_088309.1, from coordinate 24,236,481 downwards.
TAGTAGTTACCAGAAGCCTCGGGAGTATCGCCAGTCACCTCCGCCACAGAGACACGTCCATACTCATCACCATACACACCTAGTCGGCGGCTACCCCGGTATATCTCCTTATGACCCATACAGTGGTGAGTAGAACTTCCTTTGATTTGAAAAATATTTTGTTTCAACCTTAAAGCTAGAGACGCTGTTTGAGAATTTAACAGTTTAAAGTTATAAGATCATTCCATAGATTGTCTAAACTTGGCAAAGTGAGCTTATGTCACATTATCACTATATATCCTGCACATGTTTTAAAGACCATGGTGCTACATGTAATTGTTGTGGTGGCAAATGAAATTTAAGTGTATTCATTGAATTTCTCCCTCGTCTACAGGACTGGGTAAAAATATGTAATCTTTTTGACTTGCCTTCCATGGGAGAAGCCTTCCTGCAGGCAGAATCTGAAAATGTGACGTAGAGTTCAAGCAGTATTGATTGGTTGTTCTACCACTGTACTTCATTCTCTTGTTCTGAATGAAACATGGTCGTCGGCTCATCGCTCGCTCTACATTCCGTTTCAGCCATTATCGTTTCTGGTTCTGTCGCAGACGCGTCATCGATCAACGCCGAACCACTTGTACCTGTACTACCAAAACAGTAATGCCAACTCTTGCTTACAGGAAAGTGAAACATGACAGTTTAGGAAGAAAACCATGACATCGATCCAAGGATCTGCCACGAGACTACAAGGATTGTACGGCATATAACGCATGCTTGGAGTTGGCGAATCAGGTCTTTTCGGACGATTGCTCAGTGGATATATGTCTCTTCAACCAGCTGCCTCGCTCACTTTGCTTGGACGAGGATCTATGTGTGCTGTGATTGGACAATTTTGAGCTGGTGTGAAGACTTATTGTGACGCAGAATGGCAGCAGTCGCTTAATCGTGAGTTGAACATGGGAGGAACTTTTGTAAATTGAAAACCTCTCCTTGTCAATTTATAAAGTCGGCATGATTTTTACTGGATATATGAATTAACTTTGACTTACTCAATGGATGTATAAAGTATGTTCACAATTGGATACATGTGCACAAAGACGATTACGGATATACTCTATTGAATAATGAATCAATTCAAATTATGTGAAATTTTGAGCACTTTTGCTCGAATCATATACTATTTTAGCCATATTGGCAAGAAAACTAGCTAAAAACATAACTTGTGGAAATGGAAGAAAGTCCTTGTGTGTGGTCATTCAGTCAAAGAACTATGATTATTGTCTTATACTAGCAAAGGTAATTCTTGCTTATAGTGATGTTTGTAAACTCCATGTTCTCTATTAAAAAAGACCTTGGAATATAAGAAAGTGGAATGTACATAGATTGCTGGGTGAGAGTGAGTTGGTGAAGGAATAGTCGATTGTATCACATTTATCAGGATCTATGGGATATATCATTCTTGGTGAAATTTTGATTGGATTACATAATTTGGATATACCTGCTTATTTGCTATCAGTTTCACCCTTGGATTATTTTTGTGATTTTGCTATCAAATGTTTTGGATAGTCGATTGAATTTACCTTACCTATCATTGCATTGTTTTATTTTTCCTGTCAGCTTTGTCATCCTTTTATTGCCTGATGGAGGTACTTGCTAAGGCCAATTGTTTTATAATTTTTAGTTTACAGGAATGAGTCAGTAAAAGTTATGGTGGGCAGTCGAAATAAAATTGAGACAGATGTGAAAAATGGTGTCATTACAACACTTCTTAGAACCTCTCCAAAAGAAAATCCAAATATAGAGTTGATGATTGAACTGTTGGTACATCCTAGCGAACAGAAAATTATACATATAAATATGGTATTATTGTTCATATGTTTAGGCAGATGAGAGTAACCCAGCGTCATTGTTTTCGTCAGAGAATAGTTCGACCAAAAATGCAGCTCTTCCAGTCTCCTAAATGATGAAAACTTGCATGCATGTATTCAAGAAAATCCTAAGTTAAATTGTTGATTCCCTGCAGATTTTACTTCATTCAAATGAAAAAAATCAGCCTGTCTTCGAAATGCTAAATGCGGTTTTGTTTTATAACTACGGTCGGTAGGCTAACTTTATTGTTTGGTGTCAAAATGGGCACGAGAAAAATTTGAAGAAAAACTTTTTTTAGCCCTGGCCCCTGGCAGAACACTTGTTGGTTACGTACATCTGTTTTTTACACAGACAAACTTTAAACACACCTCGTGAAAAAAATCGGAAAATTCCAATCGGGGAAAAACGGTTTGTCATGTTCTGATTACAACATTGCCCTGAAACTGTCATGCTTTTTGTAACTCATTTGGCTGGATACGTTGTAAAAACTTTTTAATGTTTTAATTGTTGCTGTAATTTTTGGATATTCGTTGTGAAAACATTGATTTAAAAGCTTTTTATGAGTAATTTGTCGCATAATTAATTCTGTTCAGTTCAATGCTGCAAAAGAGACATTCAAAAATAAATATATTTTGTTATGTACATGTACGATGTATTCAACTTTGGCATGGGTGTTCTGTTGAACAATGGCATGTCCTAAAATGACTCTTCCTGCATTTTGTGTATCATTAATTGTGTAGATCAGGATCTAAAGAAAAGATTCCACTTGGACTTTTCCAACTGTGGTAACTGCTGGGGAAACTACGCTCTGCCCCATTGGGTATTTGACACAAATCGAAATTTTAAGCCAGGAGCTAAAGTGTAAGCCAAAACCTGCGGCACTTTAGCCGAAAGTTGTCTTTAGCGTATATTCCCCCTTAAATACAAAAATGATACAATTTCTTGTTGATTGGCATTATTTTATTTACACGTACCTGCTGTTATAAAGTATTGGTCAATCCTGAATAAAGGACTAACTTTCATGCCGTTAAATTCAATTGTCTGCTTCCTCAGACCTACAGCAAATAGCCGATTCTATTGAAGCACACCACCTCAGGATAGTTACACAAACGGAACGCAGAGGTAAATCTGTTTAAAAGTATTGAAAAGACACTTTGCATGTCATTTTCTGTGTTTTGAGGTCATACCCTGTAATGTAAATAGAGGTGAAGAATGAAATACTTGTTGTTGATTTCAACTACATTCATCTGGGATCAAGAATTGATATGACTCGTCAATCTCAATAGGTGTTCCTGCATTGTAGGTGTATCTGCCTATCACTATCAGTCAGTAAACTAAAATTATTTTATTTCACTTAACATTTAATCAGACCAAAATGCTCCAACAAAGGTTTTTGTGGTGGACACCATTCGCAAAGATTTTATTTGGCCTTTCATTTTTTGCATGGATTCTGTTAAATGTTGTGTATCAGTCAACAAAATGCTTCAGTCTGCAATGCTCAGATTAGGCAAAAAGGGCTATTTCTGGGCACTTTACAATATTTCAGTTGAGAGAGACTCCGTTAAAATTTTTATCGGGGGGAGGGAGGTACCTGTCATGATGTCCTGTTATGAAAAAGGCTCCATCCCAAAACCAAGAGGCAATTTTAGCAAATCCAGATGCCCTTTCCAACTTTTCCCAAATCCTGAGCACCATATAATGTGTACATGTAGGTGTCTCTCCTGAAAATCGGGGCCATTTTTGGGTCTACATGTGTATCCCAGTGTCCCGGAAAAGATCAGCCCTCTGTCATTGATCCTTAGGTTTGCTGCTATTTGTGATTCATGTCGATCTACTGTGAACACAGTTAAGAGCTGTCATGATTTCTGAGGTGGTAGCACCTGTCCTTTCAAGCATGTCATTGCTGATAAATGGTGTTGCCACCTTGAGAGCCATTACAACTCCTGACTGATGTTACAGTACTTTATCTGTGAGGGTAGTTTGGTGAAATTCATGAACTGGTCGAAAGCTTAGATAACCAGGTTTTTTTTCTCATGATGCCATAATTTGGTAAAAAGAAGAGCCGTCGTTGGATAAATACATGTAGTTGACTGGCACTTATGATGTTCAGCTTATTTTCGGGTTGCTGGGCCCAGCTGGAAATTTGACAAAACAAACGGCCATTTTAATGATACATGTACCTTTTATGACTTGGTTAAAAATTGCATTCTACAGAATCTTACGAAACTACCCTCGTCTGCAGAATATGTGACCCATCGGAGAGAAAAAACAGGCGCATGTCGCACAGAGGATGAGTGAAAGAAATTGATGTGGTCAGATTTCACAAAAGGCAGACAACAAGTCAAATAAACAACCAGTTCGTCTCCACCTGCCAAGCGGAGAGCAACGTGCGCCTGGTTTGCTGTGACGGGTCACATGTGATAAAAAAGACTGTGTATAGATTGAATTATGTTGGCACTGTGTATGTGTAAGAAATCTATTTCCTTTGACTGTTATCACCTCAATGGAGGGATCGTTGTGGAATTGATGCATGGATGATTTATGTTCAAGTTGACTAGCACCTCAATGGCTGCAATTAAACTGAGCCACAAGCTCACATTTTTAAAAAACATCTCGTCTTCTTTTTCATTTTCGAGGATTGTGGTCATCATCACAGTCGATTTGTTGTGGATAACTTCCACATGCATTGCACATTTGTGTAAGGATGCCCATCCTGACGATATCAGGCCATTTCACTCAATACATGCCTACCCCCTTGGAGAAGTCGTGTAGTAGGCCTTGTTTGCAAGAGGATGAAGGATACCTGCCGTGCTCATCAAATGACAGAATGCCTCTCAAATGCTCTCCATTCGGGCAATTTTTGACACTGTGACATGCAACAACAGCTGAACTGCAATGGGGGATAAAATGATTGCTAGTCTGTTTTGCTGGGTGCTGTATTTGTTGCACATCGCAGCGATACCTTGTCCCAGGCACCTGCAATGACAACAACAAGCAATGTTTGACACATGTTAAGGTGTCTTCTCTCCACTTATACTTAGATGTTTTTGCATGCCCTGGCAATAGACACTGGGAAGATGAATTTAACTGCCTTGACCTGTGTGCCTCCACAATTATGACAAGACTATCAAAGAAACATTACTTCGACCTGACAGATCACTTGTTTTCCATTGAAATTGAGCAGAGCTCAGTCCCACTGTCAGTGTGTCTCTGTGGTTCATCATCATGACTACATGTGTTCCGGGAAGTATGCTGATTTATTGGCAAGGAGGAGACTTTAGGATGCTAGCTTAGACCAAGTCGGATTATAATGCATGTACTGGAATAATGTCCAGCTTATTCATGTCAGAGAGATGTTGGCTCAATTCAAGGAAAAGGGTCAGGGCCTTTGGCAAGAAGACGCAGTCATACCTAGCACATATACAACATAGGGCCACGGTATATGAATCCGTAGGACGTTTGGGAATGGTCCCTGTATCATGATCATGATTATCCAAAAAGGAAATATCCACTGGCACAGTTCATCACTCAGCAAACACATGGTTTTGGGTTAAAAAGTCATTGTTACCTGCTGACAGTAGTTTTTCTCCTTGCCTCCAGAGACAGAGTGAGAAAGAACATCATCACCAAGGATGCAGGCATGCTGCAATCGTTCATGGTACCATTTACAATCAATTTCAAACAGGAGATTCTCGTGCAGGGTTGACTCGAAAAGATACAATATTTCTCACCGCATGAAAGATGAGGATTTTCAGGAAATGGTGCTATCAGAGACACAATCTATCAGAAATAAACTTAACTGCACTGCAAGAAGTGGGGTTGCTGTTATCAGAGACAAAGTCACAACCTACGACAGGTCACATAAAGACATGGGCCCATCTTCACTCCTTCTCATAGCTGAGGATTTACAACCATGCCATCTATATAGAATGAACAGCACTTGTCCTCCAGACAGTAAGCAGATACAAAGTTCCCGCCATAAAGATCCAGCACGTGGGGACAGAACATGATAGAGGACTGTAGACATTCTTTTGACAAAGTTTTGAAGTTAGGGTTTTCCCATATCATGCTCTGTGAACAAGGAAGTGTCCTGGGGAGGTATCCGAGTATGGAACAACAATGTGTACAAAGTTGTGATATTTGCTAAGAACTTGTCATGTCATGGCATATCACTGATCTATGCGTATATAGATATATATACATATAGGTTTCTGGCTACTATCTGGTTCCATGCCCTACCAGGACTACTGTGGCTACTGATAAAGTGTGCACTCTGATTGGCTACACTGATTAACTCGAACTGGTCAATCATAATGATAGAATTTAATGTACTTTGATAGAGGGGGCCTACATGTTTATGTGAAAACTGTAGCTCATGAAATTATCTGGTGGGAAGGGATGGTGGAGTGCAACTCTGCTCACTAACTCGGGAAATTATATGGAGAGGTCATCGGGCCCTGGTCATGCTGGAGGAAGCCAGGAAGATGGGACAAATGACAGCAGATCAACTGGCAAGTAAAACTTTTATTAATATGATTTTTAAGAATGCTTATTACTGTCCATTGCATCATGGAGTCAATCGCTTAGGCCTGGAAAAACCGAGGGTTGGTCGCTGCCTGGACAGGGGAATTTGAACAAGGGCTAGTAAGTCGAAGTGAGACATGATGAAAAGACTTTGGCTACTGGGTAAGGCACCATGGCCCATGCACCAGACACCATATCATATTTGGTAGTTTTAACCAATTTGACCAAACCTGCCTGTGGACTATTGGCCTGCTGACATAGATTTTAATTAGGAGGCATGTTTCAATGATGTATACATGTTTTTAGTCCTTATAAGGTTTGTTCATATTTTGTATTCATTAAAAGTGATTATTGTATGCATTTATATGACATATGCCTGGCCTTGGAGTTGGGACATAAGAACATCTGTATAGGCTACACAGTTGTGTGTAGCATACTATTCAGCATCAGACAAAAGGATGCTGAAATTAAAAAAAGAGATCAAAGTGTGCTAAGTTGGTAAAAAAGGTTAATTTATATGCAGTGGAATTGCAATTGAGAACTCTTTTCCTTCCTTCAGGGTCCGGTGAATTGCCACCAGACAATCTGGGAGTCCCAGATTTTCTGTCTTACGAGGACCTGTTCCAGCTGATAGACAAGGCTGTCTCTACCAATAACAAAACATTGCTGAAACGCGTGTTTGACAAGTACCCTAACGATGTGTTGAATCTTCTGGACCCAAACCTTGGCCAGAAGTCCTTCCTTCACCATGCCTGTAAGATTGGATGTGAAGATATTGTTTTGCTGTTGTTGAACTATGGGGCTGATAGGTATAAGGATGTTGAAATGAAAGAGGTCAGTAACATGTTGGGGTTATCTCATCACTTTGCAGCTTTTATATCATATTCATTCCACTTCAGTAAGATAGGAGAGACCCCTGATGGCGACATTTTGTAACCTTTTCTTGCCTATCTGGCTCCTCCCTTTAAATACAGTGGAACCCCAGTAATATGACCACTCATGGGACCGAGGTTGAATGGTCGCGTTACCGGGGTGGTCACGTTAGTGAAGTAGAAAATCTGGCGACAAACTGCATGATTAAGTTTTCCCGCCAAAATTGCTTAATTTTTTCATAAGTTAAAAATTCTGAAAAATTTTCAAAGCCAAAATTTTTTGGGGGCTGATGATGTTTCTTCATTTTGAGCAGGAAAAACAAGGGAAAAAATATTTTGGGCTTAGAATTTTTTTTCATCTTTCAGAGTCAGTTCAAAATTCTGAACAATTTTCAAAGTCAAAAAAGTTTTGGGACTGATGATGTTGCTTCATTTCGAGCAGAAAAAAAACAAGTGAAAAAAATATTTGGACTTGAAATGTTTTTCATCTATAGCATGACAAATTTGCCGCAATCAATTTCAAATCACGGCAGCATCTTCTCTACTTGCTATTGCAGGGAACTCCGCTTAAACTTGCTTGTGAGTTTGGTCATGCAGAGATTGTAGATGTCCTAATTGGGTGTGGCGTGGTGTGTCCAGTTCCGGAGATATCACCCAGGAACCCCATATATCTGGCCGTACAGAATGGTCACTCTGATGTGATAAGTTGTTTTAAACGATACAATAATGGTGGTAAGTGTGTTTTTGATTCTTGGGGAAGGGTTGTGAAATGGTGGAATAGCATCCGACTTGTGTTCAGAAGGTCATGTGTTGAGATCATGATATTGTGATATCCCCGGACACTTTTGAAAAGAACATGGTCAATGCCAATGTGGATGGGACATGTCCTAGATATTATAGTGCCGGACTTTATACTGAATAACCCAGTAAATTGAAATAAAAACGAGGAAGTTCTTAACAATGAAATTCCATTTCTTCGCACACTGATCATGGCAATGGTGTCAGAGCAGGTCACAGGCCGAGAGATAATGAGAAAATCTAGAGAGTTAAGTGGACTGGTGCTGAGTGAGATAACTATAGCGAGTTTCAGCAAATAAAATGATCCCTCGTGTATGAAGTTTCTGTATCTGTACAAGTTTTAGGTGTGACGTACTAGAATTCTGTATCAGTTCTACGTTTGACAGAGATGTCACACAGGAGCAATATTGCGATATTTTGATTAGCCAAACCTCGTTAAGGGCATAAAGATATTTGCCTCAGGTATGCTGTTTAATCATCGGTTTTGAAGTTTTGAATTCAGGATAGGCGTGTTGCAAAGGAACGAAGACGTTTCTGTAATTATTTCGGCTTCCCAGAACTTTTCTATGTCCACTCTTGTACATTTCTAGAACTACTTTCCGGGCATTACAATGCAAGTGTTCTCCAATACGGAGCATGTTACTACGGTCATGCCGAGCTGGTCAGATACTTTCTTCAGACAACAGATGTCCATGTCAATGCGCCAGTACAACGGGTGCCACTCCATGATATACATAATGCTGATAAGCTGACACCAATGTATGCTGCATGTAAAGGTAATATCTTAAAGGGGCCATATGGTCATGAAATTTGCAATTTACCATTAACCCAGAAATATTTACGTGCCTTTTATATGCAGTGATTCTTTTTATCACCACTTTGTCATCTCTGAGCTCAAGTCATGCGATGTGCAGGCAGCGCCTTCATTACCCCAGTCACCTTCCTCTGTTGGATGACGTCTACTGTAAAGCTACTGTAAAGCACTTATAACTTCCGCCTCTCATTAGAAGTGCAGAGAGGCTACCTTTTCAAGTGGTTTTTTCAATCCCCCCCCCCCCCCCCCGAGAGTATTAGAGTAATTCTAATAATTTGGGTGCAATACAAACTTACTTATTGATTGATTGATTGACAATACTAACATTGTTAGGGAAAAAAATTAAGTGAACAAAATCTGCAATGCTTATTTATCATTGTTTAGGTAACCATGACGATATAGTTTACCTCCTGAGCCGTGAAGGAGCAGACATCACTCCACATCTTCTTGATAACTTCCCGGACATTTTGAAGACTCTTGTCCAGAAATACATCGTCCCATATGAACCAGCTATCTCATCTGATGATCTGGTGGATAACCCGTTAATGGTAAATAATTTAACAGCTAGATTTTTAATAGCGTGAAAGTAAATTTTGTCCCTCTTGCTGTATAATTTATTGTTCCCTGTTGTTTGATAACGGATTATGGTGTATGAGTATAGAGACAACAACCTTAGAGTACAATCTTTCCTTTGTATTACTTGTTTTTATAACGGGGTCTGAGATCCCTTCAAGAGTGGGTTCAAGCCACAGAGATGCCAAGTTTGAGCTTGACATTTCTTTGGCTAATTCTTGGTTTAACTTGTATAATCTAACCTCTGTAATCAGAACACCTCCTTATAAGGGACAGCAATTGTCAGTCCTAAGGGTGAAGAGAGGTTGTATGTGCTTCATATCTTCCACGCTGGCTCTTGATTTATCATTTGTGAATTTTATTCCAAGTCTTACAGCTTTTGCTCTGTGCCTATCACTATAATTTCTAGTTTGAGCCATTACAATGTCAGAAAATATTTCCAAGGGTATACCATGCCAGGCCTCTGTCTTGTATTGCAGGTGTTTTCACCATTGTATACTTCAGGTCCGATGGAAGCGATGTCATCTTTACATCAGTGAGATTCCATATGACTGGTTAAGCCAAAGCCTGGACTTCATTGCCGAGGTTGATATATCACGCAATAAACTCAAGTATCTGCCATCATGGTTACCGTGGAAACTGCCAAACATTGTCAAGTTTGATGCATCCCATAATGATCTGTTGCGTTGCGTACCACCTCAGGATGTTCATTGTGAAAAGTAAGTTCTAAATCATGTAAACTCCACAGAAGCAGCAATTGTCTTCATCTTTCTGCTTGTTCTTCTAGATCAGATTAAAAAGTAACGAGACTCTCTTATGAAAACATGTCATCTACACCTGTTTTCTCTACTAAAATTTGTCAACTCTTGTCTAGGGATTAAGGTCATACCTATCCTACACGAAAACCACTGTTATCTTTGTACAGATCATGATATGTAGAGCTAGTTGATGGGTGGTACTCTTAACTGAAAATATCTAACTAGAACCATCATTCTTTTCTTTACCAGGTTAAGAGAAATCCATCTCTCACACAACAGTCTGGATGCCGTCCCGATGAGGATTTTCCAACTTAAGTCTCTAAAGTACTTGACGCTGAAGGAAAATCTGTTGACGGAGTTGCCCCCTGGGCATGGCAGTAGCATGTTTGATACTGGGAACAGCCGAGCGTCATCAACTTACGAGAGGTTGTCTGGTGGTAAGTTGAGCAATGCGACTGTCTTACCAAATACACAATGACTTCCTCAGAAAATTTTTTTTTGGACTGATGATGTTGCTTCATTTTGAGCAGAAAGAAAAAATAAGTGAAAAAAATATATTTAGACTTAGACATTTTTTCATCTTTCATCTTTCTTTTTTTTGAACTTACTGATAGGTGAAAAAATTTCTAAGTCCAAAATTTTTTTTTCACTTGTTTTTTTCGGCTCAAAATGAAGCAACATCATCAGTCCCAAAACTTTTTTTGACTTTGAAATTTTTTTAGAATTTTGAACTGACTCTGAAAGATGAAAAAATTTCTAAGTCCAAAATTTTTTTTTCACTTGTTTTTTTTTCAGCTCAAAATGAAGCAACATCATCAGTCCCAAAACCTTTTTGACTTTGAAATTTTTTTAGAATTTTGAACTGACTGAAATGTTCCACTGTGTACCAATGTATGAAAGGAAGTAAATCCCAAAATATTGTATCATTTTTAGGATTTGTCGATTTAACCGTAGCATGGACGTGTGAGAATCTGCGAGAATTGGATGTATCCCATAATAGGCTGAAGGAAATCCCCATACATATACAGAGTACATCCCGTCTCGCAAAACTTGATGTATCCTACAATAGACTGATACAATTTCCAGCACCATGGCCTTGTGAAATGGTAAGCTTTAAGTACGTCATTTAAAGGGAGACTATGGGCAAGAACTAGGTGCGCCAGGTTAAGTTAAAGGAAGTTGCCAATAGTTGTCTACTATCTCAAAGTACATTAAATCTATTCTCCATAGTGCAAGGAATATATCTATCACTAGGCAAAAAGGGACAGAAGAAATCGTTCCTTTTGAATCATATTTCTTATAAAAATTTACAAGTAATACTATAAACTTTAAATTTTCTGTGAATGGAACTCCAATATTGACATGTGGATCATGGTTGCAACTCTGATTTCTGTGTTCAAGTACATGACCCGATTTTAATAAGTCGGGTAAACAACCCTTGTCTAAAATTTGTTGTAGGAAAATCTGAATGTGTCGCACAATGAACTGGAGATATTCATCAGTAATGTGGAAACGTTATGGTCGAGGACGCTGAGGTCGCTTCGCCTGGATAACAATCAGCTGACCGAGATTGACCCAGGGATATGTGCCATCAGTAAGTTTAACAATTATTTCGATCACCAAATTCAATCCTTGATTAGGAGGTCCTGATTACAGAGGTCAAATTTAATGGAAATGACAAGAGAGATAGAGAGGTGTCTGCTAAGGGTGGTTCTGCTGTATACACTCCTCGATCCTCCTGTAGGTACCAGTATTTTCCGACAGACACAGACTTTGGGCCTTTACGATGCACGAGTCAAGTAATAATTTTGAAAGGCTGAGTGATAATCAGATTGGGATCGTTTACCTTATTGTAATCCTCTCAGACATTTGAACTTTTCTTCTAATTCAAAGTTACACTAACGTCATTGAGATTGTCGCATAACAAGTTGAAAGGACTACCAGCGACCACTTACTGGAAATGTTCACAGTTGGAGAGCCTCGATTTGGCACGCAATCGTCTTGGTGATCAAGAACGTTATGAAGCGAGTTTGAAAAAGTAAGTTTTTGGTGACTTTGTGATGATTCCTTACATTTTGTAGAAAATACGGCCATCCTTTTACACCCATAATGATCGACAGACACTGAAAGTAGCTGTCTCTTGTGATCATGGCCCAGCAGATCCAACTGCTCTAAACCATTCATTTGCATTTGAAGTTGTCAGCGAATTTCACTGTAATCAATTGGTACAAATACTTTACAAGCCCAGATACGGGAGGTGCACCTTCACCCTCATATAAGAGGAACTATCAACAGGAATGAGCCTCGCATATTTTTGACGCCAACACCATTTTCTGCATCGACTAATCATAATTTCTTGTCAATCTCAATGTTATCAAAAACTGTTTCAGGAGAAAACGTGATCTTCTGCTGAAACCGATCTGGAAGAGACAAAGAGAAGAGTCACGAGCACCCATCACGCAGATTGACCTTCCCGATATGTTCAGTGAGAAGTTGAGATATCTCTCTTTGCGTGGCAACTTCCTTTACGACATTCCACCCACTGCATTCAAGATGAAGAGTTTAGAGACCCTCGACCTAAGAGAGTAAGTATTTTCTAGCCGAGGTACATGTTCACCATATAATCACTAATAGAACTCAGACAGTGTCACACCCATCAACCTCTTTGAACAAGGACAACATGCCCTGTCCTCAGTTTCCCTCATCTTTCAAGAGTTTGTCCTGATTGCTCTTCTTTTTGCCATGACTTTTCTCTATGTTAAATCCAAGTCATTTTCTCTCACCAACAGCAATCAAATCACGGAGCTCCCGAACGAGCTTGGCAAGCTGTCTGCAAGCTGTGACCTTAGGGTTGATGACATCGCAATGAAGAACATTCCAAAGGACGTCTTGAATGGTAAGTGGTCAACCAGATTTGGCACTCTTTACTTCCAAACTCCTATCTCTCATGCCAGTTGAGAACGTTTACCAGCTGCATGGAAGCTAACCAGCCAGCCGCATCAAAAAAGAGCTAGCGACAGGGCTGGAATCTTCTACCTTCCATTAATGACGCAGATGCCTTAACCACAGGGCTTGCGAGATATCTCTAGTTCTGCTGAAAAGCGGAAATACTGATCAGTACCAGTATCAATTAGTCCTGGTTGCAAAGGGTTCATTAATCATTTTCAATTCTAGGTCCACCAAGATTTCCAGGTAGGGAGGAAGCTAACATTTGTGACGACTTTTCAGTGTTTTTCTAAGTTCACTGATCTTGTTCTCTTTCGATCAAGTTTCATGCATTCTAAAAATGTTGTATTTCCAGGAATGTTCTTTTTTCTATGTAAGCTTTTACTATCTTGAGTGTTGTCTCTTTCGACGTAAACTCCCCAGAATGTACTAAATTTCCTGTCTCTCTCTCCCTCTCTCTCTCTCTCTGTAGCATTGTCTAGATCATTCATAGCTAGGAGACCATCCCATGAAGAAACTGCTGTGATCACTACTAAATCTAAGGGTATGGCTATACCTACCCAATGTAACGCTCGACCTTTCCTTTCAAATTCAACAAGTTATACTTGGGGTACCGGCATTCTACTGCTTGGGCCGGAGGGAAATTGCCCACATTGGCTTTTTCATACCAAAACTTGTAAATCTACATGTATGGCGATTCCTACACCATATAAAGCTCAACGTTTGCTTTCTGCTCCAATGAATAATGTTTGGGGTACCAAACATTCTAAGTGTTGGGGAAATCACCTTTTTCATCCTAAATAGTGACCAGCTCCCAAATAGTGACCTAGCCAAATGTTTTTAAGTCCCCATTGTACATAACCGACTCAAGTATTTCCTATTTTTCTATTTACTTCAACGCTTGTTTGGTGCAAAGCAGTATTAGCATCTTTGTGTGCGGGTACAATTATGTATGATGACATGTCGTCAACCAGAGGTAGAATCCATCGCTTTGGTGAGGGTTTTATCTTGCCTTGGCAAAGACAGCAGATACAAGGAGCCGTGGTTTTACGTCTCATTTGAAGGATGAGACGATTCAGGATTCAGGAACCATAATAAGCTGGAAAGAAAGAGTACCAGGTCCAGTGGGAGGTGCAGAGAACAGCTCCCTACCCTTATTGAAGACATCGTTGAAATTGACCATGAATTTTAGTATTGTTTTTCGAATCCAACTTTATTATGTTCTTTCTTCAGCTGACCCTGGAACCCACCTGGCATCTAGACAGGTCCTCACCTACCTCAGGACAAAGCTACGAAAGTCATCACCATACCACAGGATGAAACTTGTTATTGTCGGAAAAGAGGTAATATATAATTAATGTCACCTCCTCTGAAGCAGGAATGACTTGAGAACTGCTGTATACCCTGATAGATTTATTCTTTTTTTATCCTCCAGTAGACAGTAAGAACGGACGGTCTCCTCCGATTGGGAATCTTTCCTAGAGACAGTCAAAGTAAATTTTTATGCATAAGATCAGACTTTTTATTAATTGACATTGTTCAATCTTCAGGGGCGTGGCAAGACAACTCTGTTGTCTGTTCTTCAAGGCCACAAGTATGAGGAGAACATCTCAACTCATGGAGTGGCGATCAAGGAGTGGAGAATAAACCCTAATAAGGTAGGCCGGCATTGCTACTCATTGCCTGACCATGGGTGCCCTTAAAGGCATATGCCATTCATTCAAATCTTTGAAATTGAATTTGAAATTTTTGACGATTGCCAATAGGAGTACTTGAGGTAGAACACAATCTGAACCAATTTTAATCTTGAACGTTTTTTTGAATCTGCTCATCTTTTGCTTACATCTTGATTAAACTTATGTCGTTCTTCTTGCAGCCGTTCACCCTGGCGAGTCGCCCTCCAGTTACCTTCTCAACCTGGGACATGGCCGGCCAGAAGGACTACTATGTCACGCACCAATGTTTCATCTCTCCCAATGCCCTCTATCTTGTGGTTTGGGACCTAACACTTCACAACGAAGGAGTGCTGAACCTTCGGCCTTGGCTTCTCAATATTCAGGTAAGTCGCCAAAACGTAATGGGGCAATATTTAGAAAACTCAACCTTAGAATCAACATAAGATTTGTCTTGATAAGGTTCACAGATTGTTACTCTCTTATTTCATAAATGTGGTGAAACATCACCATTGGATTTCCATTCCTAATATCAGCAGGCTTGTTAATCATAACACAAAGAGTTTTCCCTGTTCCCTTTCAGGCGCGTGCTCCGGGTGCTTGTGTCATCATCATTGGGACATTTCTTGACCGTCTCGATCCTGACCCAAAGGAAAGAGAACGGAAGGTCAATGAATTGAAAACAAAAATCAACCAACTCTTCTCCCGGCCTGGTTTTCCATTGATTCGTGGCATAGCTGAAGTATCGTGCAAGACAATGAAGGGCATCCCAGAATTGAAGGAGCTCATTTATAACACAGCGTTAAACATGGCAGATGCTCATTCCCCCAATGAAAAACTGCTGGGAAGACTGGTAAGTGGCAGGTCCCTTTCTAACCTTGGTGTCCCCTCTATTATGGTGCAACTATAGATTCCATTTTTCCAATCTAAGGAACACCACAACTCTTTCAAACACCGAAAATTGGACAAGATATTAGTGTGAAGCCATGCAGAGCAAAGGTGACAATGTCCTCCGAGTAATACTTTCACCAGATTTTTTGGACAGATTGTTCTAGTGCATCATTGTTTCAATTGCAGGTGCCAAGCAGTTTCTTGGAGCTAGAGAAGCTCGTTGTCGAGGAGGCAAAGAGAAGGAAGAAATCAGGGGAGCATCCTGTCCTGCTCGAAGAAGAGTTTGAGAATCTTGTGAAAAAGATACCACAGGCAGTGAGAGACATCGATACTCCAGAAGAGAGAAACCAAGGTAAGAACCCAGTTTGATGGCTCTGTGGCAGTTTGTTATTTGCTCATTGGATTAACAACCAATACTGACACATTACCGGAGCAAATCGCTTTACTTGCCTTGAATGAGATCGAAAAGGGAAAGTTATTGTAGGCTGTACCTGGTGCGGATACCAAGGGCAACCAAAAGACACCAATCGAGTGAGAATTGTAAATAGTTTGTGATGAATGCCCCCTTCCTGGCCAAATATTGAGTAGAGCCTGTGCAATAACCACAGCTGTAGTTGCACAATCTGAAGCTGCGCTTGGCCAAGGCAAGTGCTTAAGACCTCATTTTCCATATTACTTACATTTCAACTTTCAGTTGCCAAATTCCTCCATGAGACAGGCATCCTGCTCCACTACAGTGACCAACACCGTGCTCTTAACTCTCTCTACTTCATTGACCCGTCCTGGCTGTGTGACATGCTTGCTGCTGTCATCAACTTTGAGGTAAGAGAACAGGTATTGCTGTGCTCCAAGTAACAGAGAGGCTTACATGTAGTCAATGGATTCTTGTTTGAAATTTACATCTTAATTGTAATGGCAGAGTAATCTTAGCATAAGGAGCAACTAGCATACGGAGACTTGCTGGTCGACTCTTCCGATATCCTCCTTTCCTTAGCAAAGGAGCTGCATGAAATGGCTTGGTGTATACATTCTGTGTTCCATGTTTTCAGAATGTGCAGAATGGTATGTTGAGACTGAGCAAGGTGAAGTCAGCTCTGACAAAAGCTGACGAGAAGCGATTTCCTCAGACACTGTTCCAGGAGTACCTACACCTGTTGGAGAGATTTGACATCGGTCTGCAGCTTGATGATGAGAGGTACAACAATTGACTTTGCTTGGACAATCTGCTTGAGGGGATCGTTATCAAGTTTGGAAAGAACTTTGTCTCAAGAAAGGAAATCTTCAAACTGATGAAGTCCAAACCCTTCCAGGTTTCTGGTAGCAAAATTCCTCGATATGTACACCTTGGTTGTCTTAAACATCAAACATAGTCCTTTCCATCTTCATCAAACGATATTGATTTAAAGAGATGTCACCATGTAAAGGTTACTCCGTAATTTGTGCCTGATTATGTTAGCATCTTGGTCTTTATTGTCCTATTTGCAATATGACTCTTCAGAATTTCAGTGTTATCATTCCAGGTTGCTCATTCCATCCAAGTTGGGTTCAAGTCGCCCTGCTGTCACAAGCGGTAACGAGGATGTATTGGGCAGTGAGCAACAGAAGTTATACCGTTGGTACAAGATGGAGTATGTCCCAAGCGGATTCTGGAGCAGGCTGATTGTCCGCATCCTGGTTGGGATACGCCAACAGAAGCACTTGCTGTCACTCCGCAGTTCTCAATTCCCGCAAGCTGCCAGGAAGGTGACGAAGGACCTCTCAAAGCAGTGGAGCCTGTAAGTCCTTTCTTGTTGTGTCCTTAACTGCTTAATGCCCGTCCCTTGGTGATGGACAAGTTTTTTCAGAGTTGCCAAATTAATGTTCCCCTCTTTCAGCATCTGACAGAACTGTATCTCAGCCAGTCAGGAAGAAATAAGGTTAAAATGTGTCATTTCCTCATGACCCAGTTAGGTTATTCCTCATGTTATTCAACTACTAGACGATTTCAATGGATACGATTGATTGCTTTGGCTGTCTATGATAACATGACACAGTGTGTGCAGAAATGCACTGTTATGCACATCATTTAAGTTCTAGGATGCACTGAATTACCAAAGCGAACCAACCATCATAGCGAAGTGGTCAAGGGCTCATATCAGTTAGAAGCACCCAATGTTTGTCTTCTTTTGACTCAAATGTTTGGTTCCCCTGAAATATCTGTGCTGACATTTCAGCAAAGGGTCACATCGAGCCTTCCACCTGAAAGACAACAATCAAGTCTGGTGGCGGCATGGTATAGTCGTCAACCACCAAGACGGCTACTTCATCGTCGAGTCTTCATCTGCTGTGTTTGCTGACCCGACAGGATTCGAGGGAATCCTCGTCACCGTATATTCAACAGTCGGAAACTTTTCAGCAATGGGATTTGTTGCTGACCTGATCGATTCCCTCATAGCAGAGTGGTTTCCAGGTAAGTGAGGCATTTTTGGATATCTGTCTCGGGAAGGTTTGAAACCAATTTTTAAGATCAGGGGATGGGGCTTGCTTCAGAAGTCTTCTTTGCGCCTACCCCTATTTGCTCTATATGTAGCATGAGGGATAAATGTCATTGTGGCATGATGAATGCCATAGTGTTATTAGATTTAGTTGGATACAGCATTGGTTGACTATAACAGTCAGGCATGTTTCCAGGGTAAAAACAACAGGCACATGCCCCCCCCCTCTATCATGAAAAAATTGTCTAAAATTAACCATGAATTTTGGGTTATTGTCATAAAGACATCTTTGTGCCATTTCTTTCTTGGAGGCACTCCCTCCATCTTGGACTCCTGATACACCCCTGACGACGTTCTTTATTACTCTATGCTTTAGAAATTGTTATAAGTTAGTGTCACAGATAATTTAAACCTTCTTCTTACAAGAATTTACTCTATGTTTGGCCATCTTTAGTTGTGTACCGTCGCTGGTGTGGCAGGGAAACCCATGATTCGAGAGGTGATTGTGTGGTATAGTGGTTTCTGCTTTTGGTCCAGGTTTCATATTAACGGTAACATGATGGGCAGTGCACAATGGGCATGTGATGTTTACCCTTTCATTGGTGGATGTACTGGGCCTCTGTTACCTATAAACAGTGCTAAACAGCTCTACCACACACCCTGATCCGAGGCTGTATAAAATGATGGCTGCTATCCTCACTTTCCGGCTTAAGCAGTGCAACCATGACCTAAATTTGTCATCTCACCGATCCAAAAATCATTGAGTTGTGGTTCATTTATAGAATATGTTGAGAAGCATCATAGCCTATATTATGAGAGAATAGACTACCACACTGACTTAATCCGTAACAACTACGAGATATTGTAATCTACCTCGGCTTCATTGTAATAAAGACAATAATGTTGGACAGCTTGACCATTTACATGATGCTGCATGACTGCATGAATTCCTCAAGGAACAGCAACTTGCATAGTTCTTAAAAGCCTACACGGTTCGCTGAATATTTGAAATTTGGTATCGAATTTGAAAATTTCAAATTGGGGATGATGTAATCCCACAACCTCTACTTTTAGCTATGTGTGCCTAGATGGAATCGTATTATTTCAGGTTTGGAGGGTCTGAATGATCGCGGTGAACCAACGATCAGTCGTATTATCCCCTGCCCCTACTGCATCAAGATGGAGGAGGAAGACCCAGAGGACTACAGCACCCTTCTCCGCATCTGCCACTTCATGTATGAAGACTGCGCTGTCGCTGCTCTCGAGAATGACAACTGTACGATCAGCTGTGACAAACATCCACAGGCCGTCCCGTTGATCATTTTGGTGCCTGATCTCCTATTGGCTGATCTGCCTAGTAGACTCTTTCTAGATGTTTCCGAGTTACTCCTTGAAGAGACTGAGGAGAATCGCCTTGGCCAGGGCGGTTATGCATCCGTTTACAGGGCCAAGTTCAAAAGAAAGGAGGTTGCTGCTAAGGTCTTTCACTCAGCTGTGAAGTTCAAAGATGCAAGTAGAAATCGTAATGCCGGAGGTGCTTCTTTTTTCGGTAAGCGTGAGAACTACATTGTATCTGGTTATGATTCTTCGCATTTCTGCATTGATGTTGTGGCAGTGGCTTATCAGTTGGATAGAGTATATTCTTAACTCTACAAGATCGTTCCTGCTTCCTATCCTAAGGCCCTTTGCCTTCAAGCCCAGAATAGTGGACAAATCTCAAAGTATTAAGAGTGCATTACATAATATAACTATACATAAACGCAATAGCATACCTGTGTTCACCCATGCAATCAGCATCACCTATGAGTTTAATAAAGGGTGTAACCCTTGAAAACCCTTAAAGAGGTTGACTGCCAGGAACACAGTCTCACAATGTTGGGACATCACGCAAAGCAGGTATGAAAGGCCTAAAGTGGTAAGTGATCTTGACTTTTGCAGATTCTTAGAAAACATATAGGATAAAAGTATGTTTTTCTATTTTCTGATGTATCTGATTTGATTGAAATATCTTCTGCTGTAGGTGATACAACATCGACTGAGGTGGCATCTGAAGCATCAGAGGCAGACTTCCCAATGGAACAGATTGGACGCTCTCACCAGCTAGACAGCCTGCGCATATCCTTTGAAGACGTTGGCATTCAGGTAGGCTTAAGAAGTTACAATCTTGAAATGTTTTGTAACAAAGAATGGAATTGTAAAGTAAAGCCATGTATAGAGAAGAAACAAGACAGCAGTTGGAATGGCACTGGAATGTCACAGCAGGAATGAAGCAATGTCATGGCTGAAAAAGCAAGAACTAAATTCAATATCTTTTCAAAACTTCAACATCAAAAATGTACATTTCCATTTCACTTCATTCACCACAGGCCATCCAAATGTTCCGCGAACTCCGAAGTGAAGTGGCTCTGATGGCGAAACTGCGACATCCATGCATTGTGACATTGATCGCTACCTCCGTCAAACCGCCATGTTTCCTTCTGGAATTGGCACCAATGGGAAGTCTGCAGTCAGTCTTGGAGAACGAGTTGAAAGAAAAGGGATTCAAGGACAGTCTCACTCGGTACAGAACAAAGGACACCACACAGCCAAGTGTCCTCAGTAAGATGCTGACCTATAAACTCGTCTTACAGGTATGTGTACATCATTCTCAGGTCGACTGTCATTTTAGGACTTACTTACCGAGACCACATTTCCCCTGAGCCAGAGTGTCATGCAGGGACATCCTTGTGTGTTGTTTTCTGCGTTATCCACTCTCGATGCCTCATTCCTGAGATGTCTACCTTTCTTTACTTACAATTCATTTACTGGAGGTTTAGGTTATCATCTTTTCTGTCTCCCTAAAGTTAGGCCCATGAGAACCACCCTTGAGGTTCCGAGGAATTTCTCACCCGTATTTTTCCTTCACAGATAGCCCTTGCAATACGCTACCTACACAAGTACAACATCATCTACCGCGACTTGAAAAGTCAGAATGTTCTTGTCTGGAATCTTGACCTGAACAAACCAGTCAATGTTAAACTCTCCGATTATGGAATATCGTGCTTCAACACTCCCCAAGGGATCATGGGAAATGAAGGGACGCCAGGATATCAAGCTCCAGAAATTCAGACAGGGGTGGCTTATGATGAGAAGGTTAGTTCTCGCTGCTAGAGGAGACTGTGATGTTGTCTGGCTGTGATGATGGGTCATGTTGGCATGTGCATCTCGGGAGATAGATGACCAAGGGTAAATGCTATAACAGGAGTATTATTAAAAGATAGTCTTTTCTTCACTGAAACTAAGCTAATATATCAGAGATGATGAAAGTATTTTTCATGTATCAATAGCTTATCGGTGCTAAACACTGCCCAATTTGCTTCTGATGCTTTGGTACTGCCCTTGCAGATCCCATATCTCACTAAAGCGCATATAGTCACACAACTTTTGCAGAAACAGAACAAAAAGTTGTTCAAGCTCATCGGACTCCAGTTACTGCCCCATTAGATATCTCACGCTTTGTAACTTTCTATGCAGGTTGACCTCTTTTCGCTGGCAATGACAATCTATGAGATTATATCAGGCCACCATCCCCTTGACCACTACCATTACCCTGGACAGGTCATCCAGGCTGTCCGAAAAGGAGAGAGACCATCTCTTCAGGTAGGGTAAATTATATTTCGTGGTATCAATGTGTCCATTTTACCAATTTTAGTGGCCTAGTGAAATAAGCATGCACGACGTGACATGGAGATCGTAGGTTCAAGGCCAGTTCATAGTTTAA
The DNA here is from genome assembly GCF_910592395.1 of Lineus longissimus. Classification (NCBI taxonomy): domain Eukaryota; kingdom Metazoa; phylum Nemertea; class Pilidiophora; order Heteronemertea; family Lineidae; genus Lineus; species Lineus longissimus. The sequence goes on along the minus strand of NC_088309.1, from coordinate 24,214,550 downwards.
GCCCAATTCTTCTGGTTTGGTTGAGCTAAGCTTGTAAAAATGTGGCACAAACTACCTTTTCTGGTATTAGCGATAGTTTTGGGCTCACAAGCCAAGCGTTATTGGCCTTTTCATTAGAAAGTTTTGCATTGAATTCCCCCAATATACCATGATATCAAGAATAAATAAAGACAAGTCTTTCTCAATTCTTGATTATATTAACGGTAAACACAAACGTGTCGCCCTATTTTCTCCAGGAATTGAACATCGATTCCAAATTCCCCTGCCTTGAATCCCTGATGAAAGACTGCTGGAATGCTGGGCCGGAGAGCCGTCCATCTGCCAATGATGTTGTGCGTCTGCTGAAGAGGACTGAGTTCGTTTGCCAGGAACGACTGCTTCCACAGGCCGACCAAGGCCTCATCTGCTCAGTTGACTGCATCTATGCTCCATATTTGGTGAGTAGCCGAACCTCGCCGAACCTCCAGCTCATCAGTGATATAGGCTACATTCACAACCTTAATTTGATGAATTGTCAAATTCATGTAGACCCCTCAATCACCACACTTTTCGAGATTTGGTATATTCCATGTCCAACGTAAAAAGACTTAGGCTGAGTATTTGGTTGTCTAGAACGAAATATGGGGGATGCAGGCATACCTGAGGGTATTGCCCAATTCGCAATACCAATTGCTCAGTACTTGAGTAGATTTCAATACAGTAACATGTATCGAATCTTGCTTTCAGAAATCAAAGAACCAGTTTGTTTGGATCTGGGGTGGCCAAAATGATGATCGTGTCTTCTCAGTGCTGGATGTGGAGCGTGGGGTCTTCCGTGCAAACAAAAAGAGCTGCCCTGGGCCGAAAGCTATGTGCACGACACGTGTCGGAAACACCATGTGGATCGGAAACAAGGTAGGAAGGAACACTTATTTGAAGTACTGCTCTGAATTGAAATCCATAACCTTCACGTAGTGGTGATGCAGGTTGGTTATACCATGATGCAATACTTCAGCTAGGAGACAAAAGTCACAATTTGTCACATGACATTACTTTGGAGGTGATATACCACGGCCTGCTTTTGTGCTATCAAGTGACGATTTTCACAGTTTGACACTACTATGGGGTTAAATAGCTGATAGCTTTTAATTTTTACTTGCAGGGCAATGAGATCGAGATCTTTGGCTATAGGAAGACAGGTCTGCCAGAAACCCTTCGGGTGATTTACCTCGAGTCTACACCCCTGCACATGTTATATGAGACGACTGTGAGTATTGTATAAGATCCTGTCTTCAGTTAAAAACTTATGTCACAAGGTGAATCAGGCCTATAATAGTCTAAAACTAGATATTTCAACGGTGAAATGTATATGCCCAGATCCTTGCCGATGTGAATAACTTGGATGTTATACCTTCTCATTTCAGTTACCAGCGTTGTATCTTTCATTTTCGATTCTTGTAATTTTAGGAAGAGACAGCAGGACCGTCAGTGCCATCAGGGACGTCAGAGCCATCAGGAAATGCTACGTCACCACAAAAGGTATACGTTGCACAGGAAAGTGGCATCATATCTGTCTTCTCCTGTGCAGACCCAGCCTCGAGAACTGGAGATGAGGAGACAGGGAGGAGAAATGTGGCAATTGCGTTATCCATCCAGAAGGAACCCCACCAGACCGGTGACACCGATAATTGGACACTGTGCACTACCATTCAGCTTTGTCAGGGGGAGAATTCAGACACTCCTGCCACTTGCTTGGAAAAAGTTGCAGCAATGGATGAGATATGGGTCGGGTGTGAGAACAGTATTGCTATCATCAGTTCAAAGACTTTAAAGGTCAAAGGTCCTCGAATACCATTGAAGCAGATGACATTTGTTAAACAATTGAAAAGCTTTGGTAAACGTGTGTGGTGTTTGCAGCAGTGGTCTTGTGAAATCATAGAGTTTGATGCAGAGTCGCGAACACAAAGGTATCTGTTCAACTGCATGGATGCTAAGATTAACGCGGTGATAGCTGAACGACAGTTTGAACCTGAGGCAGCTTTTGGAAATGAGGACATTGACAATCCAGTGGTGCGGAGAGGTCGATCCAATCCAAAGAGTAGTTCAAGCAGCCGTGATAGGGTTGGGGGATTCTTTACAGAGGTTGCGATAGATGGTTCAAAGTCTGGTGAAGAACCAGAGTCACTGGAAAGTAGATCAGGGAAAGATTTGACAGCAGATGCACACTCTGAGCTGTCGTCTGCTACTGGGGCAGTGTCGTCTGCTACTGGGGCAGTGTCGTCTGCTACTGGGGCAGTGTCGTCTGCTACTGGAGCAGTGGCGTCTGCTACTGAAGCAGTGTCCCCTGGAGCAATGTTGTCTGCTGGAGCTGTAGCAAAGGAAGTGCCAAATGACTTTGGAAAGCAATTCAATGAAAACTTGGGGAAAAAAAGAAATGTTTTCCTTGAGGAATATTTCAAGAACACTGCTGCAATGAAGGAGTCTGAACAAACTGACTATCCAATAAAACCAGAACCTCCTTCCCCAGGTAGTAGCATTGTGGACTCAATTGTGAAGTCGCTGACCAAAGGTGATACAGCCATTAGATCGGAACCTGCATCACAGCCTGATACCTGTGTCGGAACGCTCAAGAGTAACGAGATTGAAAAGTGCCTGGATATGGTGAAGGAGGAGATTTTGAGTGATAAATTTGGTGAGAGTGGGGAAGTTGTGGGACTTAGTTCCCAGACCCTGCCCAACCAAAAGATAAATCGAAAGATCGGCCGTCGACGAGGTGTCAGCGAATGGGGGAAAAAGATGAAGAAGTTTAACAAGGATGACATTGCGCAGATAATGCATCAAGTACGATCACTACTAGTTGTTAGGGACCAGACTCTCTGGATCGGGCAAAATAGTGGTGATATTATCGTAGTTAGTATTGATGACAGTAGCCTCTGTTACAATCCCTATGGTCAAGTGTTGTCTGTTCTAGAGACAAAGGACATGGAAGGCCACAAAAATGGACGAATTCGCCATCTTGTTGGCGTGGGGCCAGACCGGGTGTTGGCAACACGCTTATTCCATAAAGCTGGCAGTGATGGATCGGCGGCTGATTTAGGGTGCGAGTCAGGAGATGAGGATGATGATGCTAGTTGTGCTGTCTACCAATTGGTGGTTTGGGAGGCGTATGGTTGTGAGGAATTCTATCGTGTGCAGACGCTTTGGAATCAGTTGCGGACTGCCGAGATTGAAAAGGAGGGGAAGTTGTAAATAAATGGAGCCTTGTGGCTGATGAAAGTGAATCACAGAGACATGTATTGTACATGTGCTATGTACTTCTAAAATAGAACAGTGAGGGGCCTATTGCTGGGCCATTGGTACTAATGATCTTTATGGTGTTCCTCACTCCATGTAAAGGCTGTTTTGGTTGCATCAGAAAATGTGTGCAAACATTCTATCACACTTTATGTCTGCAGTTCGTATGTTTGTCCACAGTATCACCTACACGAGAACTCCAAAGGATACATTAGCCATGGCCTGGCAGTACCTTATGTATTACACCTCTGCTGCTCCACCTTTGAAGGAACGCAGGCTTCGTCGGTGTGGTGCAGTGCCACCATCGGCACCTATCACGCCTATGAGATCCAAGGTTTGATTCCTGGTCGGTCCCAGTAAACTTGTGTGATAAAAAGGGCAACCCTTTTCGTCTGCATAGGTGTCTTATGGGTTCATTATAGTCAAGTAATATTGTTTATTCATCATTTCCAAAATAGGTGCCAAATTTGCACTGACTTTTTTCTTCAGCCTTGATCCAGGCAATGTCTTTGCATCCCAACAACAATGGAAGTCACCAAAAGGACGCCTCTTAAAACTAGGCTGGGAGAAAAGACTAGAAAAACTAGGATGACACCTTTGATATTTGAGTGAAAATGATGAATAGAGTTAATAATGTCTTTGTTGATTCCCAGCTCTCAATTCAATATTGAATGATAGCCAAACATTACAAATGAAGTTTTTACATGGAGGGCAGTGAAATGTTTTGAGGACGCATCAGAAATTATCACAAATGAGGCTGTGAGAATCAGAGTCAACTAGGAGACAATTTTTTTTTTGACAGAGGCTTATTGGTGTGGCTTCATCCATTTATCCAGGGATAGCATCACTCCACTTTCCTTTACCATTGAGGACCCACAACTAGCCTACTTTTTAATAGTAGACTCTGAATCTCATTGCCTCAACTTAAGTACCAACAAGAAGAAGACATCCTAATCAGCATTATATTGAATTATCAAATATTAGAATTTTAGTAGAAGTAGAGTTTTTAATTAGCTCAGCTGACAAGCTGAGCTATTCATATGAGTAAATGGTAGAATGAATGTCCGTCTGTCTGTCTGTCTGTCTGTCTGTCTGTCTGTCCGTTAAACAGGCACGTTTCAAAACTATGGCGGATAGGCGATAGATTTTCCCTATAAGCCATTTAGACTCTTCAGGACTCCTGAATAGACCAAGTGTGGGTCCGGCAGGATTAACAGTTTGGCCACCAGGGGGCAAAAAGCCTAAATCAGAAAACAATTTTTTTGCGCTTTATTCAAGCAGATAGAAGCTTGAAATAAAGTTGAAAAGGACCGCATGCATGTAGGTCTTGAAACTACTAAGAGTAGTTTTGATTGATACTACCAGTTGGCGTTACTGAGCCAAAATCTGTGTTGACCTAGTTTAAGCTTGATTTGAATTTCCCGCTCTTGTATGACTCTTAAGGTTGTGGGTTCCAATCCCACTTCGGGTCAATTTTTTTTTTTTTTTAATTTTTACTTTTTTCACTTGTAAATACATTTTCTTTACTTTTTTGAATAATTTGGTGGGCGGCCATCTTGGTTTTTTTTTTCTATTTTAAAGCCTTTGCTGTATCCAGAGTGACATGAATTTTATGGTTGGTGTACAATAAGTCTCCTTTACATGATATCACATGGGCTTTCTATTTGACCTACTTTTCAAGGTCAGCCTGGCTCAGGCACTTAGATTTGACTAATAAGTGGCATATTTGTCACCATTTAAAAGTCTTTACTTTGGTATGTTTGCCTGATATATTGACAAAACTGAGGTTGAAAGAGATCTATCGGGTACTTTCCATGTTCATATATTTCAGCTGAGCGCCAGGCCCTTGGGCCTCTTGTTAATGTTCAAAATTAATGTGAGCGGATCAGAGTTATGCGGATTTTAACCCATAATAGGCAAAGAGGCTTGTTTTTGCCTGCTAGTTACAAGTCTGTCAAGCGATGGCGCTGTAATTGATCTTGAACTGATGTCATTCATAAGCAGGTAACATCATCCAAATAGGAAAATATGGGAATATCATTCCATCTTTTATCGAAAGGGTTAATGTCGTTACTCAATGTTTAGTGACATCCAGACTGTCACAGCAAGATTATCTGTACAAAGTCTTTAATGAGATCATTTGAAAAATAACCTTGCTTTAAAGTAACCTCATTTCTTTATTGTTATTTTTGATGAATGATCATGTCATGGTTGCATCTGTGTGACTTACATTTGCAGAAACTTTAAAGATGGAATGCCACATCTAATGACAATCTGAAAGGGGAGCTTCATCAAGCACATCTTGTCCTTCACAGAGAACGATAACCTACATATATTTGGGACACCCTGAATAGCTAAATCATCATCAACCTTCTTTTGAGACACCCTGAATATTGAGCTTAGAAACACATTTTTGGGACACCCTGAATTGCTAGTTCTTCATCCTAGAGAGAGAACAGCCTACAGTCCTTTGTGCAACTTTGTCAAGTACGCCTTGTTAGAGAGCAACCTGCTGTCCTTCGGGGACAAAACAACCTACAACATCCTTTTGAGACACCCTGAATAGCTAGTCGTCACGAGCTACACCTCATCCATGGGCAATTCCAGGCACTGTTGATAGGGTAGAGGAGTGTTTACTGTAATATGGATATCATGTACGTTTCATCCAGTACATCTCATTCTTGTAAGAGAACCCGGGAAGAGAACAACGTGCATGTCTTTCGGTATTGGGAGCTCTTCATCAAAGACATACATATCTTTGTTAGAAAACAACCTACAGTATTTTGAGACATCACATCTCACCCAGGGACAACAACACAATCACCTGTTGGAGACGAGGATGCCATCCAATCCAACTGCTTCATGAGATTGTGTACTTGGTGACCAACGCTGCATTGTCCCTTGATGAATAGAAGACAGGACGTTTGACTGGAGCAAAAATCAATGAGGATGAGGATGAGTGGAACAACGAAGACCTAAAGCAAACAGCCAATGGCAAAGAACACAGGAATGTCTTGTGACTCAAAAAGATATGATGACCCATTGGAATATGGAAAAGGGAGCACTTCTCACGGACAGTCCGTCTCATCAGATAGACTGTCTATGGGAAGACAACACATCTCAAGGACACCACAACTCGTCGAGGGACTTGATTCGATCTCCAAGATCGTCTATGGGAAGAAAGAACGTCTTAAGGACAGGAGATTTCAGCCGGTGACTGGATGCAATGTTCAAGTAGAATGCCTATGGGAAAGATAGGACATGAGGGCACGTCTCATTCAAAGACATGATGCGATCTCCAGGCTTAGGGCGGGGGAGCACATCTCTAGGACTGCGTCACGTCTCCTCCAGGCGACAAGAGCACCACCACATGTAGATTAAAGGGCTCAGAGTCCTGCGACAAATGTCACGTAACATTCTGTAGGACTGTCCACTGATGAAAAAGAGAGGATGTTTCGCAGGGCCCAAAGTAATTGAAGACGAAGCTGTGTGGCTCACCGATGACATGGAGCAATCAGTCGATGACAGAGCACATAGGAACTGGATACACGCTTCATACAGATATATACAGTATATTCTTAAACAGTATGAATCAACGATTATGAAGAAAACAGGATGTCTCAATGACAGAGTGACCATTACGAACACGAGGAAGATAACACGTCTCAAGGACAGCAAGGATAGCACGTCTCATTCAGGGACATGGTACGATCAACAGGTAGAATGCCTATAGGCGCGGGCCCATGAGCAAGGTAGCACATCTCATTGATAGGATGTCTCGGAATGTGATTTCAAAGTCTCACCCAGGGACATAAGCGCAGCACTTATACAGACTGATGGTCCTTCCAACTGCTTCCAACGAATTGCGACCAAAGGTCAAGACACATTCTGCATGACTCTCCCTCGTTGAAAAGAAGTGGAATTTCGGCAAGGACAAAAGTCACTGAAGACAAAGCTGTGCGGACCATCGAAGTCCTGAAGCAAAGACATAGGAATGTTTCATTGACTTGATACACCCTGTGTAATTTACTCAAGGACAGTACGTCTCATCCAGGGACATGTAGTAATCTCAAGGAAGAATCCCTATGGGGAAGACCGCAGATCTCAAAGACAGGATGTCTCATCCAGGGACACGATGCAGTGAGACAGGTGTTCCAAGGTGCCTGTGGCGGGATTCCCTTTTCCCACCACCTCCCTCCTCCAGGCCTCCTAGACTTGACTCTGATCCGTCGCTCGTCTCAATTATATGGTCCTCAAACACAAGACATAAGTGATTGTGGAGCATTCGGGATATCTCAAGCATATGGTGACCGCTAGAATGTGGGAAAGGTAGCACATCTAAAGGACATTCTGCATCATCCAGGGACATGTGGTGTGGTCTGCAATTAGAATGTCTTTTGAGAAGGACAACGCATTTGAAAGACAAGATGTCTCATCCAGGGACATGATGTGATCTCCCAATAGAATCTATGGGGAAAACAATACAACTCGAGGACAGCACATCTCATCGAAGGACATGCTGTGAGCCAGGTGTTCCTAGATGATAGATTTCTCGAGCTGGATTACGGGGATAAGCGGGCCGACGTCACTAAAGACGAATCGTGCAGACCACCGGAGACCTCTACACCGACGACCTCAAGCAAACGGCCGATCGATGACACAACTAACACAACTCAATGACGGCATGTTTCAAGTAGCATGCCTATGGAGAAAACAACACGTCCCAGCACATCCCAGCACATCTCAGAACATCTCATCCAAGGACATGATGTGATCCCCATGTGGCATGTAGACACATCCTAGGGACAGCACGTCTCATCCAGAGACAAGACGCGATCTCCAAGCAGAGTGTTAATGGGGAATACAACACATCCGTCTCATCCACGGAGAAGGTGTAGTCTCCAAGTTGAAAGCCTAAAGTAGACGCGGCACATATCAAGGGGCGGAAGTCTTTAATCAGCGATAAGTTGTAATCTCCAAGTAGAATGTTTCTGGAGAAACAGCACTTTTCACGGACAGCACATCTCATCCGGGCACATGCTGTGAGGTATAGGTGTTCCAAGGTGGCTGTAGCGATGTTTATATTGAGATATGCAATTCTTCCCTTTTGCCGTCACCTCCCTCCCCCAGGCTTCACAGACCTGACCTAACCCCATGAGTCATCTGCCTCGACCTGAAACGAACGGTCTATGGAAGAGAACAAAGGAACGTACTTGGTGCACACTGTATGATATCTTCAAACACAAGGACTGCACGTCTCGTCCAGCAATATGATTTGATCTTCAGGTAGATTGCCGATGGGAAGGGCAACACATCTCAATGACAGGATGCCTTGTCAAGAGACATGATGTAATCTCCAAGCAGAATGTTCATGGGAGACAGTACATCTAGGACAAGTTAAATGCCGTCAAGTATCAGTCTCTAATGAGTGAATGGAGGAGACTGGTGAAAGAGTCTACCGAATATTGGGGACAAATAGAGACTGCAGTGACCCTGTGGGAGAGGTCGGGTTTACAGGATGTCATCAGCTGGTTGGTCACTGTCACTAGTGTCGCTGGTTGTGACAGTTAAAAGCATTTGAGAAGACGGGCGAGATTTGTGTACATTCCCTCCTGCGGTATCTCAGAAAAAGTACCCAACACGCCACAGGGGCGCTGCTGTTGCCCATTGGGTTTTTGAAAGGCGTTATCACCGGGAAAGACGTACCAAAGTTTGTCCTGGCTTAGGAATAGACCCTTCTGACGGTAGTACAAAGAACAACACTGATTGTGAAACTATCATTCTTTATTTGATATGTTAAGGACAAATTCAGATATTCAACGTCCTGATACATTGGTCAAATATCATGAAAAGGTTTTACAAAAAGATATTCTAACAACAATCTGTACGTGGGCACCACATGTGGGAACTGGTGGCGCTACAGTTAGGTAGGATTTCTACTGCAGTGGAGTAGTAGGAAATGTCCCCTGGCAACAAGTCCTTCCCTGTTGGTTGGTGTACATCAACACCTAAGAGATTAATGCGTATAATATATTCATCAGTCCCCAGAACAATATATCTTAGGGTATTTAAAACTGTTACATGTGCACTCATTCATCCTGGATTGTCCCTTCTCTTTTGCGAAAACTCCCTACGGAATACTCTATCCTTGTTCATTTCTGTTACATCTATACATCCTGATTTATAAGCACTCTAGGTCCAGAGTTACTGTTCGTCACCATGGAGGACTAGTCACGATGCCGGTAGAAGTAGGACAGGTAGCTTGTATACATCGATGGGAGGATGCCGGGTTCAGCCGCGGGAAGGGAGTCGGTCCATCCCTGAAGATGAGAGAAAATATATCGATATAAGGGTCATGGAGTGTTAGTTCAAAACTTATTCTAGCGCAACTGGGAGCAGACTTGCAGATTTTGGAGAATAGAAACAATTATTCAATCGTCATTTGTATTTGGTATGCCCCAACGATCAGTCTCCCCATCTAATATGTGAATTTGTTCTGCAGTACGTTATTTGCGTGGCCCAATGATTGTACACGGATTGCATTTATCAGCCTGATGAGTCTATCGAACAGACCATCACTGGACACCCGTGTTTCTCATTTGGCTAGCTGTTTCTCTTGCTTGCACTGCGAAATACCATTAACTGCATCAAGGGGACTTTTTCTCATTCTAGCAGAAGTTGTTTTCTATGTACGGATTCTACCTATTCCTACCGGTTTGAGCTGCTGGCCTAGGACTGCTGGGCACTGCCACTGGACTGCTGGGCACTGCCACGGAAGACTGACAACCACTTGTCCTCTCACATCTCGTGGACCGGACTCATCCTTGGACTAAGCCTCTGAAATTATGAGACAGATCAAGGTTAAGGTGGGTTTCAGGGTCATGTTTATAAAAATCAAGATTTCCTTACCATACTTTCCAACAAGGCCAAAGTTTCAGTTAGCCAATCACAATTCAAGTTTGAATAGAATTACCGAATCTATACTTCCTTGGCAATAACATGCTGACCGCTTTTGGTATGCCTCCTTACCTTTAAATCACAAGAGGCGCTATGCTAGCAAACAATAGACTAGAATGATCGCCAACCGCCTCAAAGTATGTTGGATCAAACATCGCACAGGCATGGGTCACCCAGTAAAAAGTATCATCATGGTTACATTTGATATTGTTTGAATGATTAATTCACTGTATTCAACCTGCGTTCATTTCGCAATTAATGTATTAGTTACCACTGTATGCCTTAGAGGGGGCAGAATGGTACTGTTTAGACAAGAAGTCTCTCCAACAGCCACAAGTATCTCTTCGAAAACATCACAGTAACACGTTCGACCCAGGGATTCTGTCAGCTGGCTGACGAGTAGGTTGGGAATGGTGTATGATCAGTTCTCTTAAAGACACCCGAGACAGGGATTAAAATCTTGTGTTTATAAGTTACCATTGTATGCCTTAGAGGGGGCGGAATGGTACTGCTTAGACAAGAAGTCTCTCCAACAGCCTCAATGAATATTGGATCAACGGCACACAGGGCCTCCCAGAGATACCGTCAATGACGAAATATGACTGGGCCTTCTGTAAGATTAGTTTCTCCGCCAAACACGGGACTGAATGATTAAAATCTTGTGTTTATAGGCTAACAAATGCAAACACTTTCAATGAACCCCCTACAAGAGACGAGTGGCTCTTCGTCTCCCCGACTTTGACACCCTACTACGAACATATCAATAGATCAGCCAGCGGTCCTTGGTGTCGCCGCGTGGGTTACGTCCAGTGAAATTGTTTGCAATTGTCAAGGAACCACGATCTGACATCCATAACCAGCGTATTCCCTATTCATGCCAGTTACAGTCGGGTGCTACACCACAGTCGGGATAGTGGAGCCAAATGAATGATTTTTTTTAATTTAAAGCATTTTTGAAAAATCATATGACAAGGTTTGGAGGTCAAAAACCTTCCAGTTATGCACAACATAAGTCCTGCCTTACCGTGAATTTGCGACTGAAATTTCTAACTACACAGTTCATTCTCGGCTCGACTGCATGACTTTTACAGCAATAAAAACCTGTTGAAACCAATTCAAACAATTATCAATCATAGATACTGGGTCCTACCTTATGCTGCAGCTCTCTTAACTTGATTTCCGAAATGTTGAAGGGAATTTTACCTTTGAAATCGGAAAAGTTTTCCAGCGATGTTCTGCGCAGTTCACTCACACACCAACTGACTTGCGTTCAAATCAACCGAGACCGATCATGACCAAGGACAATACACACCATCCGGGCACTATTCCTCTACCCCGAGAGAGGCCGGCGACTTAGCGCCAACTTGTATTGTTATGTCATTAGACCAATTGGATGGTATTGTCAAAGGTGGGTCTGGGCCAATGCATGACATGCACATGAACGGAGCTATATGGCCATAGAAATACTACAAGCCAGGTTTCGCAAACCTTACGAAGAGCTGCGAAGGGCAAAGTTTGTAAATGCATTTCATTGGCGATTTTCAGAAATTTAGCCGATTCCTCCTACAACATAGGACAAAAGATGATTTACGAATGTCGCATTAATGAATTAGCTTAGGACTAGATTACTCCATAGATCCTTGCACTTCGTATTTCGTCAGTGGTATAGCTGCCGAAAGCTGCATATTGTCAAAATCACACACACTGACTTGAACTGACAATGACGTACATTGTGTATTTGGTCAGCATGAGCTAGTAGCTAGTTAGTTGTCCAACAGACAACATGCTTGGGGTTGTTCCTTTTTTTTTTATTGCTATCCAGTCAATCACGGATGTCTCTCTATCCCGGAAATAGTTTATGGCTATATTGAGCGTTTCCTAATTAGAGTCTGAACAGCTTGCAGCGGATATGCCACTCAGCATACCAAACCGACGCCATCAGATAACGCGGGAACTGATATCAATTACATCTTCCTGGTCTGGATTGTAGACTGTATCCAGTACTATACATGTACGGCGAGTTGCCGCCTTTCTAACTTCCTGCTGCGCCACTTCAATCCAAGTCATATGCACCCTATGGCTGGATCAGTGAGTTGCCCCTAATTTTGTTGTGTCTTTTCTAAAAAATATATATATACGGGTCTGCAAAAGCGGCACACATGTCCTCGTTGATTTCAACGATCCGCGACGAATTCTCGATTGCTCTGTCGACTGGTGCAAAACACCAGTTAACATTCGGTATAGATACAGCGCGATATCGTTGTACATTTCTTTATATATCTGTAATAATGCTGTTCAAGCGACCACGTACGCAATTAGGCAGAGCTAATAATCTAGCATAGCAGCAATCACCGTGAGACTCGATTCCCGATCTAGCTCCGCCAATGGTATAGTCCTGGCTCAGTCGGGGAGGGCTTTTTTAGCCTGAATTGGCGACAACTTGGCAAATTGGGGAAGCCTTGCTTGACTGGTGAGACCAGTGATTTTATATATACTCCGCCTCTCGATATTTTTTTTATATACGAGGTAGGAGTATCAAAAAGCTGTATCTCAGGATGGGTGAGATAGGCGCCGATGCTTCCATTCCTCCACTCCAATAGTATGTTTTTGTTGGTTCGGTTTGAGTGGAGTGGGGCATAACAAAGTGAAGTGCGTTGTTCTCGCATGCCCACATCCTCAGTATAAGGTTTTCAGAAAAAAAAAGAAGAAAACTATCGAATAATCTATTTTAATATAACATTTGCACTGAGAGGCGTTTACATTGAATTCACCGGGTTTGGGGTTGCCATTATGTGAGATGGGTGTTAAGCGGACACTATTCTGATTATTTAGATAATCTAATTATTTAGTTATTAGTCTCGATATCTAATTTTATATATCAGGTATTGTCCAGAATTGTATATATTGCAGTCTCAGTCACTGTAATGTAGTCCTATTAAGTATTGACTATCAACTATAAACTACACTTGCTGTAATGTAATCTTAGTTTAGGCCTGCTGTAATGTAATCTTAGTTTATAGTTAATCCTTTAAAGCGTTCCTCCCTGGGTAGGGCTCGGAAAAGTTATGAGCATGTAGATAGTACCGATTTAACTGGAAAACGAATTCGAGTTCGTCAAATTGAAAATTTTTTCTTTAATCCTTGGTGAGTTTTCAAGTTGATCAAGTGCTTAGCAGATGCAAACTATCAGGTGCCAGATGCCTATGGAGCATGTCTCATCAAAGAACACGGTATGATCTTTAAGTAGAATGTGTATGGTGGAGACGGCACATCCATGGACATGATACGATCTCCAAGTAGAATCCCTAGGAATAAGACGGCCCATCTCAAGGACAGCATGTCTCGTCAAGGAACATGGTATGATCTTGTGTATGACGGAGGCGGCACATCCATGGACATGGTACGATCTCCAAGTAGAATCCCTATGCAGAAGGCGGTCAATCTCAAGGACAGCGTGTCTCATCAAGGAACATGGTATGATCTTTAAGTAGAATGTGTATGACGGAGACGGCACATCCATGGACATGATACGACCTCCAAGTAGAATGCCTATGCAGAAGGCGGGCATCTCAAGGACAACATGTCTCGTCAAGGAACATGGTATGATCTTTAAGTAGAATGTGTATGGTGGAGAATGCCTAAGGGAGAAAGCACATCTCAAGGACAGCATGTCTTCTCCAGGGACATGATGTGATCGATCTTCAAGTAGAATGTCTATTCGGGAGACAGCACATCTGGAGGACAGGATGTGTCATTTACAGACATGAAGAGGTCTCCAAGCAAAATTTTCATGGGGAGACGGCACATCTCAAGGATAGGATGTGTCGTTTAGGGACATCATGGGGCTTCCAAGCAGAATTTTCATGGAGAGACAGCACATCTCAAGGACAGGATGTCTATTCCTGGGACATGGTATTATCTCAAAGTGAAATGTTTATTGGGAAGACGGCACATCTTAAGGACAGGAGGTGTCATGATATGATTGGATCTCCGAGCAGAATATTCATTGGGAGATGGCAGATCCCAAGATTCCATGTTTCATCCAGGGATATGATGGGATCTCCTAGTAGAATGCCTATGGGGGAGACAGCACACCTCAAGGACAGCACATTTCACCCCACCCATGTCAGCATGTCTCACAAATGGGGCATGGCTGGTGACAGCATGGCCAACAACGCCATTTGATCCTTCAGACTTGTCCAAGCCCGACTTACCCTTTTTGTGAACCCCTGCCTGAATGTCCAAGCAGGGATCCACACTACGAAATATAATGGGAAGTGCATGATTTAGCCTTCTTCAATCGTCAGGAATCAATACAGACATGAAGTGAACAGTATTCTAAAATTTACTAATAAATGATATGGCATTTAAAACCTGATTATATACAATGGGTATATACAGACAATAGATACTGTGTTGACGTTAGATATTAAGCCGGTTGGGGATGCTTGTACAAAATGCCTATCCTAAATGTATAGGCCTGTGTGAAACAGAAATGCCAAAACCGGCTAAATAGCTCCGACACAGTATTTACAGAATATCATGCATGGTATATAACTCTCGACATGCTGGGTTAAATTTTTCACAAATTTTGAAAATAGGGTTTTAGGCCAATACTAATGAGGTGAAATGTCAGATTATCAGTATGTTAAAACTTTTTCTGAAAATTGTAATTTCTTCATCAAAGGCATTAAACAATATGGGAATACACTGTTCCATTTCAGTACATGAACATGAGGTCGCAATAAAACTTATTTCAAAATAGCGTACTATACATAATACACAGATACAAATATATTGCTCACCATTAAAATCTTGTAGGCCTTAAAATCTTATAATTACATGCAATTTTATGATTAAAAAACATGCCCAACAGAGAAAACCGTTCTTTTTCCCTCGACAGTCATGATGCAAAACTGTTCTAAAATGCATCATCCTATAGTGTTTTAAAATGCACATTTCTAAAATGTTTTAAAATGCATGCTCCAATAGCAAAGCAGAAATAAACAAAAGAAGCACCAATTTTATGAATTTGAAATTTGCACCAAAAGATATTCAGGAAAGAAAGCATCAACATCTTTTTGGGATCTCCACATCTTGACATAAAGCTTTCATTACTGGTAGCCAAGTTATCAAAGGTACCAAAGATCTACGTCTTTGAAGATTTCATTTTAATGAACACAGTACTCAAGGTCAATTCTATGTACATGTTACTCCTATTGGACTTCCCATCAACTCCTCTCTCTTCCCGAATGAAAATCTGAGCGATGAAACAGATTCATTCACTTCATCAAGAAACCACTCAGCAAGTCCAACCTATATCTCAATGGTTTCATTTTGGCAAGCCATCTGCATATCTAGACGATAGCAAAAACATGATTTTGACAATAGGTTTTTGTCTTTGTCAATATCACTCCACAGAACACAGAACTCTCACTTGACGTCTCATATCACTGCTTCTCAGTTCCTGCTTTAAAATCGTAGCGATAATGTTCGTCAGCGTCATATGGCACCATCCTCGAATTAATTAAAGACTGGATGACCCAGTTTGTAGAAACAAGTGGAATGCAAGATTCCTTTGCCCTTTTTACAATGCTCTTTGGGCATTTGTGGTCAGTTACGATCAAGTTCGGATGGTCTGGAAAATAACCATAAGAAAAGATTATGCACATGTTTGTAAACCATTATGTTGTTATTTTTCCACTACAAAACTGATTTCTGGTGTGTCAAAGTTTTTAGCAAACCATGAATCCTCTCTCATGAACCTTAATACAAACTTAAGCGGACAAAGTTAGAAGAAATCCAATACATATGATGGTTCCAATTGCAAAAACAAGGGAGAATGTACAAATTAGGGAGGCTCATGCTGGAGTTACCAACATCATAAGTGAACTCACCCGACTTTGCAGTAAACTTTGGTATTAGGTTACATCCTGCAGCTTCAAGTACAGATGTCCATGCCTCATGGTAATCCCCATCAGATGATGCAATATGTACATTTAGCCCAGATAACGGCCTAGCCTCAAACCGCCTGAAATTTTGAAACAAAGAATGAAGGAGAGGAAACAATTTCTCCCATCAATTGCCGATTTGCTGACTTTATGCTTTAGAAGGGGCATGAGAACAAGGGTGGGATTTCTTACACATTTAATGACCATTTGTCACAGGATTTGTGTACCAGAACACACTTTTTTGTGTCAGTGCCCTCATTTTATCTAAGAAATTTTCACAAATCCAAAAAAATAAACAGGTGCAAAAATTTGGCGGTTCACAGTATTTGGGTCAGTTGAGTCAGACAAAATAATTCATAAGACTATTTTTAGTCCTCAAGATTTGCTGAAGCTTCTGCTTTAATAATATACTCACCTCTCTACTTTTGCTTGAGTCTCGTAACTGAAACCAGCTTCTAACAGGTAACCTGAAGTTGGCAGTCTCCTCCCCTAGTCAAATAGAATTGAATTAAGCCTCATTTATTGATAAGGCTAAGAAATACATTTTTATAAAAGTGGGGCACTACATGTATATTTCATTCCCTCTAGGTACACTACAGTACAAGTAATCAGCACATCACATCACATCTCATTTAACATCAGTGTGACAACTAGACAAATTTCACACCAGTACATCAACAGAAATTAATTTGGCACGTGGCTCTGCCTCGGAATTGAAAATTGGCCTGGTGGTGTGGTAAGGCCAATGAGGCATGTCGTTCATCCGATCAATTAGACGTATTCTTCGATGCCTACCTGATTACACGAGTCCCTGACCCATTGGTGAGAAAGGCATGGAATATCCGCGGCTAGGCACTGCAAATATTTGAGTGTTCGTGAGTATCCATCTGAGATGAGATAAACCTCTTTCGCGTGCTGAACCTGAAATGAAGAATACATACTGACAAATGAACACATTCAGCGATATGAAGAGTAAATAATAAGTTTTGTACAGAAGTAAATCTACATGAAGTTTTCAGTAAAAGCATTCGCTAATCTTCATTCATTTCACCTCGCGTAAAGAAGATATGAAGATGATGTCATTGACGCTTAACAAGCGGCTGCTGACATCAAGAGACAGTACAACAGCACTATGCTCTATTATGATATACGACACCAGTTTTAGATGTGCATTGACTGGGTTGCCCTGAGAATAATGATGATGTTCAGCATTTGTACAATGTAGTGCTCATACTTGATTCAGATTTATTTCTATTCACAAGAACTTTGCCATACTATTACTGTCTCCTGTGATGGTTCACGTACCGCATCTTTATCATATTTAGATAAAACGACACCGCCTCCTGCCATTATCTGTGCTCGGATATGGTCCTTATCGAAGGGGACTTCTTCTGGAAAATAGAAAGAGAAAATACACCAAGCTATTTTCTGAGGACACCAGTCGACTGAGGTACTTCTTTTATGCTCAGTTCCAATTAATGTATGGATCAACATTACAAAGTGGCCTTATAAAGGGGAAAGAGCTTTTTCTATTTGAAACTTCTTTCTGACAATGCAGCTTGACAAAATTGCCAACAATCACAGAATAGGAATGCCTATTGGCAAACATGGCATGACGTCATAACAACAGACCATCTTAGGAAACGGTCAAAATCTGGGATGCAGTGCTGAGACATGAACAATTCTTGTGTGCCAGAAATTCCTACCGTGTTTACTTAGGCGTTTTTTGGGAGCAGTAGTCTTCGGTCAGAAGTTTTCTACCGATTACAGCTAAGTGATGTCTACTTACCATACATAGTCAAGTCTCCCTCATCCTCTTGCCCCGATTTTTCTCCTTTCGAGATGAAAAACGCACATTTGTAAAAGAGCTTACTATCAGTCGCAGGAATTGCTCCTTTCACATTAAAGATATCTGAAAATTAATGGAATTATATTATAAATAGGAATGCAGTTAAAAGATAAATGAAACTGAAATTAGAGAAGAAAACTGAGATTTGGAGACCAAAACAATTTGAAAATCAACCTCATCAACCATGTGAATTAGCTTATGAAGTTCTCTTTTTAAGTGGAAGACATGGTCACTTCAAATTATTCATTGAAAATCACCTACCTTTATTAACAGGTTTTTGTTTCCTCGGTGAGCGACGGACGGACTCCGATTCTTCCAAAACAGTAAGTTTTTGTTTACTTTGTGGTTTTTCAACTGAAAAAGACTAGGACTGTTACAAACACATAGAGCAGAACCTCTCTAACGAACACCATTGAGACGGACAAATGCTGTCCTAAATAGAAAGGTGTATTCCGTCATTTTTTAGCCACACATCACATTTACTAACCATCCTATCCACAACAAGGCTTTTATTTTCCAGAAAGGCCATACATTCGGTTATGATTTGATTTGACTCCGTAGTTTAAATTGCTCAATCCGACATTTTTACAGATTCAACATTCCAAGTTCGTACAAGCAAAAGTCTACATGCATCTATGTTATGAACATGATTAATTGTTGTTGGACTCCTCCCAGGTTGCACTAGAGTCTCTTGGGCAATCTACAATCCTGATACTGGAGACAAACCACATCGACACGAAAAAAAGCACAAACACTTGGCAATATAAGAAGATGTCATGTTAAGAAGACACATAATACCTTCTTCCTGCAGCTTGCTCCTTTTTGTTCTTCGGGGTGTTGGGGTACTTGTAAACAATGGAATTTGCTTCTTGGCCAGCCCAGCAGACGCATCCTCAGGGGACTCAAGTGGGCGCTTCCGCAGTGATCGCATACCTTTGCCCGACAGTTTGGTGCCTGTGCTTGGGACTGTCTCAGGTGTTGCTAGGAAGCTTGTATTTCCACTCTTTCTCCTCTTACCATCGACGAGATTGTCTGCAAGAACAAATGGCAAACAAAAAATGAACAATGAAGAGATGCTACCATTTATTTGTCTCTTTTTGACATGAACTTTGTAGCATTAGTTAACTTTGTGGTACTGTGTAACATTTGTCACCAAGTGGGCTTGCCCAGGCACAGACACTCAGGTGCAAAAATTTGCTACATCTCTTCAAATGATACTGAAAAGAAGGAAACATCTCTTCTGCCATCAAGAAATGCCACAATATTTACCAAGGCTGATATCAGCACTGGCTTGACTTGGTGGGAGGCATAACGTCTGAGGCGTCATGCTTGTTGGCTTTTCAGGTCTGGACACAAGATTTTTAGCCTGATCGACGGTGAGTCCTACCAAACTCTGGGGGACACTGAAAGTATAGCAACACGTGGTTATAAAACGGAATAATGTCAACCGCCAAATATTTGTGCCGCTTTATTTTTTTGCAATTTGCGAATATTTCTGAGAATTTTGTAAATTTTTCACATTTTTTTTATTTTGATGGACTCAGAAGTTTCTTTCCGCTTTTGATTGGTCAATACTGACCAGGAGACCTGAATTATATCAGCTTGACAAAAGTGGCAAATGGATTGAGCAGACGGAATAAGAAACTCACTTGAAATTTGGAAAAGTGTATTAAGCACTGTATGGCTTATAACTTTCTTGTTCACCTAGCTACCGGTAGGGCACGGATAATGTTAAAAGTACCTCCCTTACATACTGCACTGATTGAGTCAAAACATGTTTGCTTACGTGGCTATCTCCCCAGAGTCGAGTGATACATCATATTTCAAGGAATCATCTTTTCGGATTAAATCAATAATGACACCGGGCTCATATTCTACCCCATCGTCCTTCTTAATGCCGGCATGAATACTCTGGCCACACTCCAGCTCATCAAAGATTATGTCCTTTTCTCTAATAAGGCTGCTTGTGTTATCGTCAAATTGTATGTAGAATCTACAATGAAAATATTGTTTCAAAGATAGTCAGCACAGTAAAATAATAATAGGTAATGCAATGAGAATAAAGCATAAGCCAGGAGACAGATTCTGACATAGTAAAAACACAGTTTTCAGATGCAAAAAGTTCATTTTTGTATAAAGATACGACTTACTTTCCATTCCTTTCTTGATAGACAATGATACCAGGGTAATAAAATTTGTCTTTGGGCCATTTGGCAAATACACGAGTTCCTGAAATAACCAATAATGAATAAACAACTACAATTTTGAAGAAAAAAACCACACCACAAACTGCCTGGTGATGCATTACAGTTGAAATTTTCGCATTTTAAAGGTTTGCATTTGACAAGATATGCCTGAATCCGTGGAAACTGGAACATTCCTCCTCACCAGTATTGAGAGAATGCACAGTAGGTCACTGCACTTAGTGGGAACATTGCTGGACCCAACACCCGGTAAACTGTATGCAAGTTGCCACGAACAAGGCGAGGCTGGTGGGTTTAATCTATAACATTTTTAGGGTTACAAAACGTAAAGGATAGCCTGGCTTGGACAGGCTCACCTGTCTCTCTGGGTGGAGGCTGACTTGTTGGGGTACGTGGTGCAGCATATGTTGATTGGGTCGGAGGTGCCTCCAGCGCTTCTTGCTTGGATGTGGAGGGCATCACAGGTGCAGCAAGTGCACTCCGGTCGAGAATCGGTACCTCTGGACTGGAAAGTTAAGTAAGAAAGCTCATACACAATACAATGCCAAGGCACTATTGTCTTGTTGGGAAATGATACAAATTATTTTCCATGCAAAACAAACTTTTCATTGAAGTTAATGTTGAATCCACATTGTCCAGTAAAGTCAAACCCCTGTTCTTAAACTTTAAAAAACAGTTGAGTACTCATGATTTTTTAGCGTAAGGCTACTAGTATGCCATATGTTTCATACCTAATGTCATCGTTGGGTACATCATCAGCCGGTTCTGCTCCTGCAAGTAAACCATTAAGCCATCATATCAATGGTAAATGTCATTCAATATAATGCCACAAATTAACCAGGCTTGTCTAATTGAATGATTAATCTGAATTTCGGAAATAGCCAACTAGTGCCACCTGGATATCATCAAGTTTACATGCATGGCACATTAAACACAAGTGACCACAGCTTTTAGTCTCATCCAACAAACCCAAGAGTCTTTGAAAGCTATGCAATTCTATGCAAGAAATACAATCCTGGGTTCTCCGTGGGATTGAACCCATGGCCGGGCCCTATTACGTGGTATCAAGGAGTGTTAACCACTGCACAATAAGGTCCCTCATGCACCAGTGGTAGCAACTTACGTTTCCTTTTAGCGGGGGGCTCTTCTTCATGAGGACATGACCTTGACCTGGAGAGAGGTTTTGGCTTATCGGGAGACAGCTTTTTCATGGAGGGTTGATTTGGCTCCTCATTGGACAAGTCAGGAGTCGAGGGAGGCTCGTCAGGAGACAAGTTTGGGGTGATTGGTGCAGCCAGTTGGTGAATTTTTGCAATGTGTTCAGAGCAAGTTTTGCATGTTTTGCATGTACATTTGCACACATAATATTTACATGTACACTTATCGTCATGCCCATCATGTCGATCTGGAGTCGATACATGAATACTTGAGACCTGCTCGGAAGAGAAGACGGGATTAATTAGAGGATGGCTTATGATGATGCCGGGCAGGCACTTAGGATATTCATCAGGTCTCTGTGTAGGAAGCACTGCAGAAATACAACTGAAAGTGTGCGCAAGGTTTGAAGAAATGTTGCCAAAACAAGTCATACCTGCAGATGGTCACCACTTGTGTACATGTAATCAGTGTTGCCAAGACTGCTATTGCCAGTACCGCTACATGTACGCGTCAGTTTTAGGGGTTTACGGAAACCATCGTCCCGTGCAGTACTTGTTGACGCCACAGCTGGTAGAATGGGCGTGGCAGGCGATGTTGATAGAGCTTTTGTTAGGGAGGAATTCTCAGGCAGTGAGCTCAATGACACTTTTGGCGAAGTGTCCAAAGAATGTAGACTTCCCCTGAAATTAAGGGAAAAATTTCATGACAGGAGCCATACGGTTGAAATTAGTACAGAAGTTATAAGTTTTTTTCTTGACGAGCACAATGAAAAACAGTGAAAAAGAACATTGAATCGGGTTGTGAACTTTTGATAAACAGCAGAATATACAAATAGACCGAAATATTTCCCAGTGTTCAATAAGTCTTCAATAATCCTTTCGGAACCTTTGATAGCGTTGCTAATGGCTGAAAACTAATTGAGAGTAAACACATTGAGAAGGTCTCCTACCTTGATTTCAATGAAGATAAGGATGAACTGATATCAGCCAATTCTCCCGATGTTAGCGACGACAGAACTGTACTCAGGGATGAACTGGGACTTCCAATAGTGGAATAATTCTGAAAACGTTTAAAACGTATTATTACTTACAAATGTATTTGATATACACTTCTACACCGATTATTATATCTGAATTGTGGGCGGACATAAATCAACTGTTTTGAACAATGAAAAATATAGGTATGGCCTTGCTAGCTAGACACTACACTGTGTGGCTCCATAAGAATTCAAGCTAACATCTTCTTCAACTAGGAAGCATGTCATAATCTACCATACCTCCTGATGAAAAATTATTATACCAAACCGGCTATCACCAATCTTTCTACAAGTCAACATACCTTTGTAAAACTCCTCACAAGCACACCATCTTTTGTGCTGATTTTCACTTCCATAATGAAATCCCCAGACAACTTCTCCTAAAAAAAGACAGAACAATTAGGATTTATTAATATCAATTCCCATAGGGAAATCATGTGATACCTGTTGAACCTGCCGACACTGGAGGCCCAATCAAAAACCTGCTAGGAGTCCCAACAACAAAAATTCAATTGAAATCGAAACAGTGTAAAGCCAGATATCAGCCTTTTTATGTTTTTAGTTTTACCCCCTCACGGCAACGTAAAAAATGTATAGACGCTGGTTAGCACAATTAACTTGCCTGTATGCCCTCACAACTGCTGTCACTGGCCGGTCCAAAGGATTGACTTCTTCTCTGAAAGTAAACACAGAAAAATCTAATTGACCAGTCTTGCTACTGGATCGAGTTCCTGAAAGGGTGCTATGTCGTATCTGGTGCTACGCCAAGTCTAGCACCATGGATGATTCTACATGTATCGATGTTGTATGTATTTTTCTTCTTCTCCAAATCGAAAAATTAAAAGGAGTGAACGTTTGGCCGTTTACA
Organism: Lineus longissimus; assembly: GCF_910592395.1. Taxonomy (NCBI): domain Eukaryota; kingdom Metazoa; phylum Nemertea; class Pilidiophora; order Heteronemertea; family Lineidae; genus Lineus; species Lineus longissimus. The sequence continues at coordinate 24,191,254 of NC_088309.1, read as the reverse complement.
GTGGTGGCCAAGTGGTTTTACGATAAATTCCCATCATTTGTGGCCCATTTCAAATATTTATTTCGACTAAGGGGATAGAGGGCACGCATGAAAACAAACTGAAGTCATGACACACTCACCAATTGTGCTCGTTTGCGTGTTTCCTTCCTCGCACGTTCCATTTTATCAAAATCATGTCGTTCATGCTGCGACTGTGACAAGTGATACTCATAAGGGTCGCCGGGTTTTGTTGTCCGTTCGTCAGCATCTGCAACCAACGTTGGCCCGAAGTGACTAGGACCAGCGACAGGTTCATCAGGTACCGGTACAGGTTCAGCAGCAGTAGCACAAGTTGATTTGTTTGCAACAACTGGAAATATCTGGCCATCCTGGTTGTAAGAATATATCTGTGTATCCTGTGTATCATGAACATGCTCGATAGCAACAGGTTTGGGATCTGTCTTTAAGACACCACTTTTTTCAACCTCATCACCCTGATTTTTTGGTGCTGTCTCCTCAGCTTGTTTGTCCTCAGCCACATCATCATCTGAGTCATCTTTAGGGGTTGATTCAAATGCGGGCAAGTCATTTTCTTCAGAATCCTTGCAAGATTTCTCCTCCACATCTCTCCTGCTTTCATGCTTTTTATTCCTTCTTTCAGGTCGCATGTCAAAAAGGTCCGTGCTGAAATAAAATGGCAGAGAATTGAATACAGAACTTTTTCCGTTCAACCACAAGTCACTTAGAGAGCAGTAAATCTGGCCTAAATTGCTAAAATCATCATATCCTTTTTCTCATAAAATACATCTAACTGTTGATTGATAAAATATCCTGCAGTGACAAAATTATTGTAACAGTAGAGAGTGGCAGAAATTTGGAAAGATCGCACGTTTTGTGCCAAGCCATTACACAAGGACCAGGTTCTTATGACTTGTTTTAGGTTACCTGGCTTACCTCTCGTAATCATCCGAATTGCTCGTTGCAGCTTTCACAGCCAAGTCACCGGCCTTGAAAATCGTCTCTTCTGATTGTGGTGGGGCAGGCTCTTCGCTAAACTCAAGCTCCTTTATGTTGAACTCCAGGCTATCAGGGGTGTTTTCTTCATCACTTTGAATCATATCCAGTGTTAGAGTCTTTGAAGGAATCCGAGATGTTGATGCCACCATCGATGGACTCTCTGAAGAAAAGATTCAGTGACTGTTCAATAAAATTTGATTATTTGTTTTTAGTACTCAAAAGTTAAGATTGCACAAATATTAATCAGCCGAAAATATCTCAATTTACAGTCGAGCTTACCAGGTCTTTGTGATTCAGGTCTCTGCGATGGCGATAGACACAACAACAATGGATCCAGGCCGTCTGCTGTCTCTGCCTGCAACGCAAGAATATAAGATAATACACCTTCAGAAAGAACACAGAAACTGCAGGGAATTGTCCAGAAAATGACTTATCACAGACCTTTCTTGTACTTTTAACCTACCTGTGTTTGAGTCATCCTGAGGTGCCAGGAGTCCCCCTGTGTCTGGTACTGATGGACCGCATCAGTTTGTGCCTGTTCAGTCCCACCTTCTGTACTGGCCCTTGAACGTTGACTAGGAGAGGCAGACCTCGAAATTCTCGGGTCGGAACAGGTGGTGCTAGATTGCCAGGTCTGGAAATAAACAATAATAAAATGATCAAATTAAGTTGCCTTGACTGGGATTCATACAACCATGACCTAAGATCATTGAAATGGCGTTTCCACTGCTCTGACAATTTTATTAGCTACAGTGGGTCATGATTTTTTGTGTGGAAGTGAAACCATTTTAACTTTGCTTGCTTCCATCAACAGATCCTTCCCACCAGGAACATTGCTTAGATATCTCATGCATGGGTCATCTGCTGGATGGAAGCATTGAAATGAACCAAGCTCACATAATCAAGCAGCATCTATTTCTATCTGAAACCTGGTAAATCAAAGTAAATCAATGTAATATTGGCCTCTAAAGTGGTCGATAAAGTATTAAAAACAATGCTGCATACAGCATTCTCAAGTACCCTCCACCTGATGTTTGGTATCTGATACAGCTGGTCTTTAATGTTGTGATTACTATATCATAAGGACATATGGGGCGATAGGTACAGATAGTTGATTTAAATACCGCTTCTAATAAACTGCTGCTGAAGTATTTATTGCTTATGTAACAAACCCTGAATACACTTGCTGGCCTCTTTTCCTCCACTTCAGGTTCAGAGCTGGTGAAGGAGCTCAGTGTTGAATAGTCCTAGAAGAGGGGAGAAGAAACTCAGGCCAATGGTCATGGTATAAAGTTTGGCGAATCACACAGGAAAAATGAGAGATACTGGGCAAAGTGCCTTTAAAACTCTTACTAATACTACACTACGTCGAACTGTTTCTGCAGATGAGTGCGACACAAGTGCAGAAGGATGTGCGGTCAGTCATGGCCTATGAAATCAGTGCTCAATGGTTCATAGACTTGACCTGTGTCTAACTAACCAAGATTTACTTCGAAAAAACACTGATGATAAATTATAATATAACACGCACAACCATTTTTTTCTGTCATGCACTATCGAAAGATGGCCGTGTTTTAAAGCTCATTTCATTTCACCACTCAAAGAAGTATCCATTGTCATATTTCCTTGCATAACTAAGAGGTCTAGAATAATTACCTTCTCTTCTTGGCTTGTGGTCGCTGGAAAACAAGCATGACTTCATCAGAAAAACAGTTGGTCAATATGCTTCTTCTGCACACAATGTTCTTAAAGGTATTTTGGTGATCCCTTCAATTCAAGGGCTTTCAAGCTCTGATTAAAACTTGGCTCATTGCTCACTGATGTTGAGTCTGAATGCGCAGTGGAAACATCAGGGCCTGTCACCACTTAGGCAGAGGTTCGATTTCTAGTTGGTCCGGGTACGCTCATGACTGCGATAGGGCAGGGGATTCTCGACAGCGTAGGTTTCCTCCAGGGTGTCTGGTTTCTTCCTACTATTTTAACTTTGTTTGCTTCCATCAACAGATCCTTTCTTCCTTCACATGACAAATCGGCCAATATTGTTTTAGAGCTAGTGATGTCCTAGTTGACACTCAGCTCTAAACTAAAGGCTTAAGAGATAATGCTGTGAAGAATGTCCAATGAACCGAGGTCACTTTTGTTTTTGGGACTGATTGTACGCATTTTTTATCCTTGGGGCATGCGCTGCCTAAGAAAGGGATTTTGACAGAATCACGATTGTCAGTTACATTTTGTATCTGTCCATCCTTAACCTGTTTGGTTTGAATGCATTGGACATCATGTAGGCAGAGCGAGTAGATTTTAATCAGGTTTAGTCGATAAAATCCTACCTAATGACTCAGGAATAACTATTGGTGACCCATAGATGCCCTGTGTAGCCGGAATTTCTTCTTCCTCATCTAGAGTATCAGTTGTTTTTGGGACTGATTGTACGCATTTTTTATCCTTGGGGCATGCGCTGCCTAAGAAAGGGATTTTGACAGAATCACGATTGTCAGTTACATTTTGTATCTGTCCATCCTTAACCTGTTTGGTTTGAATTCATTGGACATCATGTAGGCAGAGCGAGTAGATTTTAATCAGGTTTAGTCGATAAAATCCTACCTAATGACTCAGGAATAACTATTGGTGACCCATAGATGCCCTGTGTAGCCGGAATTTCTTCTTCCTCATCTAGAGTATCAGATGCCAAAACTAGAAAACGAGAATAACATCCTTGTTACAGCACGGCAAGACAATTTTCATGTAATTCGCGAATGACATCGATTGGAAAATCTTGCAATCCACAAAATAAAAAAATTGCAAAAATGGTATTTTTTCAGAAATTTTGGCGAATTGCAAAAATAAAGAGGAGGCACGAAAATATGAAGGTTTACAGTACACACCTACTGGAGCTTCACTATCAGTCACAGTGTCGGTGACTTGGTCATGGATAGAGCCAAGAAATGAACCATCACTTTCTGGGAGTTCGCCGGCACTTTCTGGCACAATGTCAGATTCATTCTCGCTAAAAAGAAAGAAACAACGTAACCGATCATACACCACATCCTCCAAGACTGCACTCTGCTTGAAGCAGGTGGAGAATGGTCAAAGGATGAAAGCATCAAGAAGAAAAAGCTGTAAGGAATTCAGGAAAAACACAAAGAAAAAGACAGATCTCAGACTAAGATGGAGAAATTTCTTAATCACAAACGAGACAATTATCTTTACAATTTCGCATGTACTTCATAATCGCATCCAACTGTTCCCAGATGAAAATTTTTACAATTACCGGGTACCTAAATCCTTCTTGAAAACACACTTTCATAGATTGAAAACATGTTTGGTTGAAATATTGATGTTTTTAAACAAGAACTAAAATCGAGCGTAAAATCAGCTTTTTTATTTGCAAGGTCACTTCTCCAAATCTAGTGCAGCAGTCATAAAAAATTCTGACTCCAAGCTTTACAGATCAATACATAATGTAACTACTTCATAAACTCTTGATGTGAATGAAGGGAATTAATAACCCTTGCAATGATATTCCTTTCTACACCATTTACCTGACATCAGACTTTTTCGGAAGAGATCCTCTGGCTGGGGAAAGGAATGTAGCCTCCTTAGGGGATGTAAATACCTGTACTAATTCTGGTAAAGACCTGAAAGTTGTGTTTTTAACATTAAATCACACATTTTGTGTATAAAAAATCACAGTCAGAACAGTACCAGTATATCACTTTGAAAAATAACAGCTTTTTTGTTCATCAAAATAATAATGCTTTTGTGCATGTCACATTACTTCTGTTTTATAGTTGGAAGTTCTCACTTACATTCTTCTATTAGATTTCAAGATATGTTATGATTGTCACCGGATTCAAATAGGCCACATGAAAGGAACCAGTGCGGTAAAGACCCTGTTTCATGTTACTATATGATAACAACAGAGCATGGTACCTTAGAATAACAAGGTTCGAACCGACACAATGGTGAAAAAAAGAGTTATTATACACAAGTATAACCATGGCTGTTGAACAATGTTTATACTTTCTGAGCTATTTTTAGCAAGAGTGCAGACGCTTTTTTGGAGACGAGGTATTGCAACGCTCACCCACTGCCTTGCGATTCTGAAGATGGTTCATGACTCTCATCATCGTCATCATGGTTACTCTCATTGTCATCACTATTTCCACCACCATCATCTCCACCGCCGTCGCCACCTGCACCACCAGTGCCCCCAGCACCGGCACCACCTGAATCCCCACCTCCACCGCTTTGGGATACGCCAGCCTGGCTAGCACCTGGAGGAGGCATATCGGAATCACCTATAATTTATATTACAAAAAAGAAAATCCACTTACAATTACTTTTGCAGGTTTGTCAAAATGCTAAAACGAAAGTACACAAAACCACAAACTATAATGGCCCTGTGCAACTACAATCATTGTCATGCCAAGAGCTGAATGGTGAAAACTTGTCCTTTGCAGTATTCATCTTGTAACTTTTGAATTTAGAATACTGACCTCCTGGTTGTCCCTCTTTCACTCCAGAGGTTTTCTCACCGGTAAAAACTCTCGCGAAGGTCACAGGGTTGTTGTTATTCTTTTCAACCATTTTAGCCAAAATCTGAGATTCTTCTTCCAAGTTCTGAAAAGGGAAACATACATTCTTGCTTTGTCTAAGCGTATCTAGAAGGGTGCTGCACCCTGCCGCCTTCAGGGGCGACTACTGTGCCCTTCTTACACCCAAAATGCACCCTGCTCACCCTAAAAACCTGGAAATTGGGTTTCTTAGTCATTGATTGATGATTCAACTCATTGTCAATGGCTAGAAACCATGTTTAAGACACCATTTGCTACTTAATGTTCATATTTTCTTCCTCAAAACTGTCAGATTTTGTTCATTTTTGTTAATGACTTCGCCACGCAATTTTGTGGCCTTTCAGATCTTTCAGATACCAATGGTTGTGCCGACTGAAGAATTTAAGAGAATTTTCTCACTCTCCAGTGGACATTGAAGGTTGTGGGTTCAAAACCAGGTTCACCACTTTGTCTTATAGTTTAAAATCAGATGAGCGCTGAATGAAATGGTGGCAGCCACTCGACACCTGGCAGGATATCTCTTCAGCGGAAAGCACTAGGGCCTATTGACTATAAAGGCTTAAAGCCACTGCTGACGCCATCTGATCAGGTGGAAATCTCGAAAGCACCAAGAGTAAGACAGGACACAGAGACAGAGACAAGGGACAGAAATTGAGGAAAACTTACAATTTTTGCCGTAGTTTTAAGAGCCACTAAACTGGTATAAAAAGGTATATCTTCCTCAGGCTCCTCTTGTGAAGAGGGGATATAAAAATTCAGGTTGGCCATGATGATGTCGACTGGCTCATCGCCTAGGCTGTACCTTTTTATACTGGACGCAAGGGCCCAAAGCGCCGCGTAGCGGCAAAAATCGAAGCTGGCGAAACATTTATAACGGGTCACCGTCACTTATTATTGGACTTATAGCGCATTTACGGGGTTGCAACTATTTTGCTTTACAGTGTCACCAGGAAAGAAAAGCATGCGACCTAACGCCGATCTATTTGTATGAAGTAATAATTGGAAGGTATATAGTAGGAAATATCAATAAAATAATCATTCCATATCGTCTTTTGAGGGCATTTTGATAATTTTGTGTTTGTAACTTTTAATTGTACAGTCTATCCCGCTGTAGATGGCGCTGCTGTCAAAGCTGGAAGTCTTGCGCAACGTGAGGCAGAGACTATTTGGACGGCTCCTGTCCGATTTTACATTATTGTCTTTGTCTTCGTTCCGATTTCTGGAGCAATCCCGAAGCATTGCATCTTTCAGATGTTCAATCATTATTGGTACAACTATGGTTCTCAGTAGCATCGCATGCGGTTGGGACGGCTCCTTACCTGACCCTTTACAGCTATTAACAGGGGTAAAACATATTTTCCGGGCCTGGTACTAAAGATGACAAGCACACCAGGGCCTACTGCCTTAGGCTGAGCTGTCATCTCACCATGCTTGTGAAGACAGGTACAACGTACTTGGCCGTCTCTTCTATACCGCAGGCACAAGGGCCTAACGAAAAAGATCTTGGATTCGCCGTCGTAAAATCAGAATTGTAACAGCTACTGTCATCAGCTTGGTTGTGAAATTGTCTAGACGAGTGAAGCTGGCTGGTACCTACTATTCAGATCTTGGACATTGTAGCAGCAACTGTCATCAGATTGGTTGTGACATGGTCTCTACACGGAGACATACGCCTTCCCAAATCAAATAATTGCTTGATGTGAATTAACAGTTTTTGCAAATCGCTCGCTGATAAATGATCGAGATATCAATTGCAAGCTCAAGTCGATAACAGCAGAAGCGAACATTAACCCCTGATTTCCTCAGGATGGGGTTACCCTTCTTCTATACAACATGCACTGTGCATGTGACCAGGCCGAATCAGTCCTGGCTGCTGCACCGTGTTGACAACATGATGAGAGTGATGAGACAGTCACAGCCAGGCCGCATCAATCTTCGCCGCACTGCCTAGTTGTTAATATGGCGAGAGAGATGAGACAATCACAGCCAGGCCAAATCAGTCTCGGCTGCTCTGCCAAGTTGTCTACATGGTGAAAGAGGTGAGAGACAGTCACAGCCAGGCCAAATCAGTCTTGGCTGCTCTGCCAAGTTGTCTATATGGTGAGAGAGATGAGACAGTCACAGCCAGGCGGCATCAGTCTTCGCCGCACTGCCTAGTTGTTAATATGGTGAGAGAGATGAGACAGTCACAGCCAGGCCAAATTAGTCTTGGCTGCTCTGCCAAGTTGTCAACATGGTGAGAGAGATGAGGAAGTCACAGCCAGGCCGAATCAGTCCCGGCTGCTCCACCGTGTTGACAACATGATGAGAGAGATGAGATAGTCACAGCCACAGTACTTCGATCGTTTCTCCTCCGCACGTGCTAGGACGTGTCTGTCGGAGCTGACAGCTATCTCGATGATTAGGACCTCCTTTTCCTTCTCATAGAAGACGAGCATGTCGGGGTGCCGGTGTTTTATAGCCGGGCCCGTGGGGACTAGCGAGTCCCAGAGCAATCTCAGCTTCTTTCCAGAGTACGAGTGGTCATTGGAACCGGCTTCTCAAAACCACATACCGATGGTATCCATCAATATGTGTCTCCTTGACTGATGTAAACAGTACCGGTACCATTATATAGAGGATGTAGGGGCATGCAATGGGAGAAGGTCATGCCCCAGACATCAACAATCGGTGATCCTCAATATTGGTCACCATGGCATGCATGAATATCTTAGAATAAATTAACTATGTTGCATATACATGGCTGTATAGCAAAATAGTCAAAATTAGCAAAGATATGCACATGTCACTGTGCTACGAGTATTTGGTCAGCAGGCGTTCGTCTATTACGCGATCACGACCACTTCAAAACGTTGAGCAGAGAAACGAAAGTTTGATACCTAACTAATTTCTGAAAGATCAATATTTTGGTTTTGCTAATGTGCCTTCACTAATATGTTCTTTCGTTTTCATCTCAAGAAATATCAATCTGAAAGTGATCTTGATTTTATCGATAGATACCTATTACACCAATTAATATTCTTATGTAAGCGTTTTTTTAATATATTTGTCATAACAATTTTACAATACCCAAAATATGGGTCATACCAGCAGACCACAGGCCTAGTCTGCATATAGGCCCCTACTATAAATCAGATACTTGGTCGTGGTCAATTGGACAGATTACCACTCGGAAGAGATTGTCCCCATGTTTATTAGAAATGTCTTTAGGACCGACTGACTGATGAGACTGCCCATATGATTATTGGAGATGTCTCTTGGACAAATTTCTCTTCAAGTAATTTCTAATTGAGGAGCCAGCACAATTAAATACTCCATTGGCATGTGTGATGTTATCATCAGTATCTTTGTCACAATTCTGTATCCACTTTCATCTCGGTTGTGTTGGCATTAGTTTCAGGTATCGCACATTCCCAGAAACCCAATGTTCTGTTGATTGTTGTGGATGATTTGAGACCAGCTATTGGCTGCTAGTGCTACGGCTAAAAATCAAACGAGGACTGACAACGAATTTGAGGGCTTCTTTCCAAAATTACACTGTAGACAAATTGATCAAGTAAAGTATTTTTATGTAGATATTGACGTCATTTTGGTGGCACGTTTAAGATGACTGTGGTCCCAAGTAGTACTCAAGTTGTACTTAAAGAGTTGTCAGGTAGATATTGTGTACTGCCAGTCTCGTGAGATCAGATAACCAGCTGGTAGAGGTTGGTTGTTCCATTGTCCGTCCTTGTGAGATGATTACCACGGTACAACCAAATCAGTTGTCTTGTACAGCTAAATGACCATTTGAAGTTGTGTCAATGACTTCCCAACCTGACCAGATAACCAGCTGGCAGATGTTGGTTGTTCCATTTTCCGTCCTTGTGAGATGATTACCACGGTACAACCAAATCAGTTGTCTTGTACAGCTAAATGACCATTTGAAGTTGTGTCAATGACTTCCCAACCTGACCAGATAACCAGCTGGCAGATGTTGGTTGTTCCATTTTCCGTCCTTGTGAGATGATTACCACGGTACAACCAAATCAGTTGTCTTGTATCACAGTGTAATGTTGTCTTGTACAGCTAAAGGACCCTTTGAAGGTTGTGTCAATGTCTTCCCAACCTGACCAGATATCCAGCTGGAAGAGGTTGGTTGTTACGTAGGCTGTCCTGTCGTCTCCAAAGCTCATTAGCGGTAACCTTAGTGTAATTTTTAGGTTGTGTCAAGGTCTTCCCAACCTGACCAGATAACCAGCTGGCAGAGGGTAGTTGTTTCGCGTCAGAGTTTTTATGTTGTGTCAAGGCCTTCACAATCTGAATAGATAAGCAGCTGGCAGAGGTTGATTGTTTCCACATCCCACAGACCATGCAGACAGAAAGATATTGGGATTTCACCAATCGCAATTGCCGTTGCCTGTACCATGACAGAAGACGGACAATAGTGCGATGGGCTTCATGATTTTGCTTGGGTTGGGGAGTTTCTGGGCTGATAAGGGCAGACATACATTGGGTCAGGTCAAGTATTGGGGTTGAGAAAGTGTTAGGTGTTGGTGTAGGGGCCTACCCTAAGGATAAAATAATGTGTCTCAATTTCACCATGGCAATCTGACAGCACTTCACCATAGTGAATTGGGACGGTGAAATATTTTACCATGGTGAGCATGGTAAATTCTACATTCATGGTGAGCATGGTAAACTTTGAATTCACCATGGTGAACGCTGCATTCACCATGGTGAGCATGGTCAACTCCGATTTTACCATGGTGAATCTGAGATTTTTTTCTTAAGGGTCATCTCCATCCAAACCAATTCACCGACTTAACGTTGCCCTCTTTTAAGGCAACAAAATAATGAAAACAGATGCAAAGACAGGAGACTAAAGACGGAATACAATGTACAGAACAAAGCCTTGTTATTCATGAAACATAGACTCTTGTCGACAACAAACAGTCAACAGAATTTTGGCAGGATTTTTCAAAATAACAATGATGTGAAGTGAAAAAATACAATAAAATATAGCAATAAAAGTAAGTCACTCTATTGCAAATTACTTCCCACTAACAAGTTGAGGTGTGCCCACAAGTTGCTCGACAATCAAAAAGGATTGATACGACGAACACCAGAGTTCAAAGGCGAGAAAGGATTCACTTTTTGCCCACATCAACGCATCATTCATTGAAATCGCTGTTGATCGAGGAGCGACACGTGGCCATCGGAGTGACTAGGGAGATGAGAGCTGGCGATTCAGTCCATGCCTGTTCGAACAGGCCACCATTCCTCTCCTACACTGCTTTGGAGTCTTTGGTAAACTTGGATGAGATCATCAGTGGGTGGCGACTTCTTCCTAGATTTTCTGAAGACAGAAAATAGAATTCAATTCAATACAGTACATGATTGTGGCAGAGCAAGGGACAAGGATGTGACGTGACAAGATCGAAGAGCAAGACCAGCGTGAATCTACACGACACACTATGGACTAGTGGCTCAGATTCTCAACTAGAGGACAAGAGGTCCCTGGTTCGAATCCTACAGTCGGTAAGAGACTCAGGCAGGTCTCTTAGACACTTGCCTCACTACCCAGATGTATAAATGGGTTCTGGCGCTGGGCATATGGACAAATGGGACAGCATTTTTTCCTTCTTTTTTTGTTACTAACAGGATTGTGTGCAGCCCAGGCTTCAATCTCTTCATCTATCTGGGCCCTCGACGATGGCACCTTTGGTCCTTCCTTTTCCAACAAGTGTCTGAAACAGTGAAAACAAAAACACAGTGGAAATCATTGACCGCGTTGTAGGTTAGACACTGCTGCTCAAATGATTTGAAATATTCTCCTCACAACTCAAAGAAGAAAACCTAGGTGGCTTTTTCGTTATGCATTTCTTTGCAGTGAATAAACGAGTAAACATCGTCTCTCAGACACTTGGGAAACGCATCTGAGAGCATCTCAGTTTCAAAATTTTCCTGCTGGAGCCCCCCAGTCCTCCCTTCGTGGGTGAGCGCCTACTGCGCTTTCATGTGATTGTGAGGGCGAGCCCTCACCATATTCAGGCTTCGCCCTCAACGGGGCCCCCTCTATCCAGCTGTGCTGGATCCACTCCCTTATTTGATGGTGACCTACCATGTGGTCCAGCCACCAGTCAGACAAGGATCCCCTTTTGCGATTTGTTGCTACTTCTGGCTGTACCGAGGCTACTTTTTGCTGGGTCACTGGATGTACCAAGTCATGCCCGCTGAAACGACGAGTGATCATCAACATTGTTGTGGCGATACTCTACACCATCCCTTTGCAATTCCCACAGCCCGTGATCACTGTTCACTAAAAGATTTGAGAAACAAGTCGTCACAATTCCGTTGGCGTCATATGCAATTTGAATTGCAGCAGACGTCGCGGTTTAACATAAGTTGTGTACCGGTGCTACCGAATACGCTGCATGACACAAGGGCATTAACATCACAGTAGAAAAGAATCATATTGAATTTGGCTAAATCACAGGGCTCAGCCAGGCCTCTGATTCTGATATCATGATGGGGAACTCATCAACACATCATTAGTTTTCAGTGAAGTGCAACTGTATTCCTAGGTAAATCACTTTGGTATATAGAGAGTAAGATTACAATTAATTGAATTCCGGGGAGGTAGCGTTGTCAGTACGTTGGTTTAGGGGCGCAATAACCTAGCTTATAGCGAGCAGTTAGTACACTAAGATTTCAGTGATTAACATAATAGTTGCAAGTATTTGGCATTTTAGACTCATATTTCGTGCTATAATAACTACGTTGTAAACATAATGCTCAAAATTGATTCATGAAAAAGTTGTTAGGGCAATATCAAGCAAGCAGTAATGGAAAAAAGTGTAATTCCATTAACTGAATATTGTTTTTAGAATAACATTTTAGGCCTACTTTTCCATAAACCACGAGAACAATGTATGTGAAAAAAACAACACATATAAGTGAGGCGCCGAGTATACAGTAATTGTAAGGTAAAGAAAAGCTCGGTCTCTAAAGTCTGGAGGTCCGGAGTCCGTAAACGTGGCGGTCACGAGAGTGGCTTGTCCTTACGGATAGATCGAGAGGGCGGTTTGGGGTTCCGCCGACGGTGCTCGCATGCATTGGTCGTATCCCCGAAACCTTTACAACGACAACAAATCTGGTGGCATCCATGACGGTATAGGAATTGACGGTGAAGTTACAAAAAATCTGGTGGCATCCAATGACGGTATAGGAATTGACGGTGAAGGATCTCGTGGCATATCGGATGCGCATCCGAAGACGGTAAGGGAATTGACGGTGAAGGATCTCGTGGCATATCAGATGCGCATCCGATGACGGTAAAGAAATTGACGGTAAAGGATCTCGTGGCATATCGGATGCGCATCCGAAGACGGTAAGGGAATTGACGGTGAAGGATCTCGTGGCATATCGGATCCGAAGACGGTAAGGGAATTGACGGTGAAGGATCTCGTGGCATATCGAATGCGCATCCGAAGACGGTAAGGGAATTGACGGTGAAGGATCTCGTGGCATATCGGATGCGCATCCGATGACGGTTTTATATACATATATATCATATAAATTTTAGTTTTACACTATTATGTAAGTGCAAGCTCTAGTGAGCTCACACAACTGTTTGACAGTCCTGGCTCCTCCATCGTGCTGACAACATGATGAGAGAGATGAGACAGTCACAGCCAGGCAAAAAAAGTCTTGGCTGCTCTGCCAAGTTGTCAACATGGTGAGAGAGATGAGGAAGTCACAGCCAGGCCGAATCAGTCCTGGCTGCTCCACCGTGTTGACAACATGATGCGTGTGATGAGACAGTCACAGCCAGGCCGCATCAATCTTCGCCGCACTGCCTAGTTGTTAATAAGGCGAGAGAGATGAGACAGTCAGAGCCAGGCCGAATCAGTTCTGGCTGCTCCACCGTGTTGACAATAATTATGGTGAAAGAGATGAGACAGTCACAGCCAGGCCAAATCAGTCTTGGCTGCTCTGCCAAGTTGTCAACATGGTGAGAGAGATGAGGCAGTCACAGCCAGGCCGAATCAGTCCTGGCTGCTCCACCGTGTTGACAACATGATGAGAGAGATGAGGAAGTCACAGCCAGGCCGAATCAATCCTGGCTGCTCCACCGTGCTGACAACATGATGAGAGAGGTGAGGAAGTCACAGCCAGGCCGAATCAATCCTGGCTGCTCCACCGTACTGACAACATGATGCGAGTGATGAGACAGTCACAGCCAGGCCACATCAATCTTCGCCGCATTGTCTAGTTGTTAATATGGCGAGAGAGATGAGACAGTCACAGCCAGGCCGAATCAGTTCTGGCTGCTCCACCGTGTTGACAATAATTATGATGAGAGAGATGAGACAGTCACAGCCAGGCCAAATCAGTCTTGGCTGCTCTGCCAAGTTGTCAACATGGTGAGAGAGATGAGGAAGTCACAGCCAGGCCGAATCAGTCCTGGCTGCTCCACCGTGTTGACAACATGATGAGAGAGATGAGGAAGGTCAGCATCCCTGGAACCGAGTTTTTGGTGGGTTCGCACAGAAAATGCAACTTAGTGACAAGAAAAGTAAAGAGCAAAGAATGAGCCACTTGAAGCGTTTCAAGCGTTTGCATCCGCTTAGTTAGGTGGTAAAACTGGGAGAGTTGGCTAACCATTTACAGATTTCTCCACTGACATCCAGCGTGGGTAAGAATGTCGCTTTTGATCTTGTTTGGCTGAACCAACCGAGTGCATCTCATCACCATGCAGGAGGCTGAACTTATAGATTCATATATATATATATACATGTATACATGTCCGCTCAATGCGCTTTACAATGGAAAACCCCAACTCATCCAAAGGCCTCCCGAAAGAGGTGGGTTTTCAGAAGGACTCTGAACGAGCTAAGGTTGTCGCACAATCTCAGTCGCTCGGGTAGAGCATTCCAGAGCTGTGGGGCTGCGAGAGAGAAAGCCCGGTCACCGTATGATGGTACAACCGGCTTTGGACTCACCCGCAGCCTGACACACCCCCGCGATCGCAGGTCAAACGAGTGAGACTGCGCGACAATGAGCTCGGAAATATAAGATGGAACCAGTCCATAGATTGCTTTAAAAGCAAACATGAGAACCTTGTATTGAATTCGTCACTCTTGACTAATTATCAATTTTATTACTGGTATAAATGTACAAATGAAGCATTCGGGTTGGGCGACATAATACTTGTCAGAGACAGCCTAGGCTCTCTCTCTCTCTCTCTCTCCCTCTAGCACGAAATAGTCAATGTTTAACTTCACACCTGTCCTGCACTTATGAAACTTGCTTCTTTTTGGAAAGAAAAAACCGGGAACAGCAATCATTAGTGTTTCGATAGTGAATAACATGATTTGGCCATGGCACAGGTAACACCAGCCTTAGTACATACCTTTAAAGTTAACAAATTGGCATTGGTACTAACAATAAGATCTAAGATTCTGCGCAACATTTCAGGAATATCATGGGAATATCCCTCGCCTCGCACACTCACTTTCAATATATTTTTCTTATTAATAAGTTTTCCCAAGTCCATTATGTATATAATAGATAATCAGGGCACATGATTGAATACACATATTGTCAACATTTGGCGGAAACATTTGGCCTGATCCGTTTGTCAAAGTCTTCCAAATCCAATGGCTACTGTCCACAGCCTTCTTGAATGAGCTTGTTGGCGAACGTGTTCAATGCCCGATTATATCTTGGTTTGTCCTGTGCTCCGTACCATTTGACTACGTGACTTGTCGAATCCAACACATATCGCATTCTGTAAGGAAAAGAAATTAACAATTGAACTAACGAACCAATTCGTACATATAATAAATCACAGGAAGTTGTCGGTGGAGGGCTAAAATAGATTTACTGATGCTATAGTCGGTAAACTTGCATTTGTCATGAGTTTCTTTAATGGTTAGAAGAATTTCACCAATCCATAGGCCAATCCATGGTGACATAGGGTGTTGCACTTGCACACCAACGAAATCGTCCTTTTCCATACATGTGCCCTTCCTCTTACTGACCTGGTTTGCACTCAAAATAACCTCTATACATGTGTGTATACGCATATATATATATATATATATATATATTACTTACGCTCCCCTTCCATTTTGATCCACATATTCAGCACCATCTTTTCCCATCACAAGATATGACGTTCCGGCCGTGAATGAGGGATTCTCACATTTCTCGTTCCAGACAAACTCTATTTTGTCATTGTTTGAATACACGATGGTCCCTATAAATAAAAACAAACCCATAAAACTTAAGTCACCCATAGCGCTTTTCACTTGAGCAATCAAACTCTCGATTGGTATCATCAATTTTGTCAGTTCCACTGACGTTCCAGAGGTATATATCAGTTCACTCTGAAGATAACCTACCGGCTTTAATGTTGAGTTCGACAGTTGCTTCCATTTTGGACAGAACTCCGCTGATCTCAGTTGGCCCAGCATTGATCTTGACGGCTGCAATGGAATGGTGAATCGTTTATAATAATTTTTATTTCTATTCAGTATCAGGCAAATATTACAACTATATACAGGCACAATGCGACCAATGAAATAATAGAGCATGTGTCAAACCAATAAACAAAGCTTACACGATGATTTGTTGAACTATTTCTCAAAGCCACAAGATGTCCTCGAGATGATGTCTTATAAACTGCTGTAATTCATATCAGTATCATATTGTAAATGGATGCTTTAATTGGTTCCAATAAATGGTAGTTAGCACCGGCTTAATAGTTCATGCAGTCTGCCATACGTACCATACTCATAGATGTTGCAGGCATCATTCTCGAGTTCTACCTTTGTCTTTAGGTGGGGTCGTCCCTTTCCTGGCAGCTTGAAACCCCAGAAGTCAGTACATGCGGCTGTTAAAAATACATGTAGATATAGAGCAAAAAATCAACTTTTATGTACAATATCACTGTTCTGACAAATGCTGGAAATATTTTAGTAGTGAGGTCAGGGAACGCCAAATTTTATTCCAAAAACATTGAATAAAATCAACTTAATCAACATAGCTCCACACTGATTACGGAAGCTGGATTTTATCAAATCGTAGACCACAGAAGTTTCATGTAAAAATGAACTCACAGGCCGCACACTGGCACACCTTCCGTCCTTCGTCATTCTTGTCACATATTGTGGCCAGGAGTGGACTATTCTGCTTGGGATGGTAGAACTTGGTACAGTAGTGTTGGTCTGAAACAAAATGGAAAAATTGCAAAAACAATGTACATGTATACGTAATGCCGGCTATCGTTCATCATTGTTGTAAGAAACTTGCAAAAACTATATATGTACTGAGGTGGTCGTCATCATTTCCAACAACTTGTAAATACTTAAAATGTTCGAACACAATGTAAACATTCTTTTCTAAATTATTGCAAGAAACTATGCAATGTTATTGCTCATTGAAATTGCAAAAAAAGAAGTTTGTTCAACACAACCATACGGAATGGGAAAGTGACTAGTTTTTATATCAGTTCTTAGAATATAGTTATGTTATATTCCTGGTTCGAAGTAACATAACTACATTTTTCCTTTTTCTTTTAGGGAAATATGTTTTCTTCTGTATCTTGGTATAATGGCTCAAAGTGTACCTGGCTCATAGTAGTCATAAAGTTTGACGGCTGCAGGCTGCACATCCTTGACGATTTGGTCTTGCGTGGCACGGAAGGTCACCGTAGTTGGCACCCCTTTCTTCACTTCTCCAATATACATCAAAACAGTGGATGATGCTACTTCGTATCGATCGATTTTACCTTTTCTAACCAGCTGAAAAATGAGTTTACTGATTTAAAAGAAAGGTAAGGTTATTGGAAAATCACGCTCAGCAAGAATAAAAACACTTTGAAATATGCATGAGTTCGAATAGTCATGGCGGGTAACACCATAACATCCTAATACGCATATTACAATGTAAATATGAGAGTTTGTCAAAAAATTATAGGAAGTGACTATTTGGCAAGCCCGACTTACCAAACAGCGACTTTTTCTTGTCCTGAATGGAGAGCCGAATTCATTAATATTAAAGTAAAGTCTCCAGCTCGCCAAACAGGGTAGATTTTTACCTGTTTGGCAAGCCCGGCTGGCCGTATAGGGTGGCTTTTTTTAGTGCTGTTTGGCAAGCGGCTCTCCAAACAGGACAAAAAAAGATGCCTGTTCGGCGAGCGGCTTGCCAAATAGACCCGGTCAAAATTATATTTGTTAGTGTGCATTCATTTGTCGAAGTTCGATTTTATGTCATATCATGCTTTTGTTTTTGTAACAGTGTTATCTTCACTGTTAAATGAAAGCAATAAACATTATACGACAACACCTTTTAGTTATGACTTTTCGTCCTTGTTAATCTTTAATATTAATTGGTATCCTTCACTTGTACTTACGTCTATTAGATCAATTAGCACAGGACTGAATCCACTAAATAGTGTTACATCCAATATAGACATCCCAACTTTCGGCCCTGTACCGATATAGCTGAAAAAGAAACAGGACACAATGTACAATCTATGTCATCAGGAAAATCATAAACGTGCAAGGCAAACAAATCGGACATTTATTTTGTTCCGACATTTATTTTATTCCAAACACATCTTTTGTTTTGGTCTTTTAATAATCTGACAGATATTAATTTCCATAAAAGTCACCTTCTTTTTATTTGTATTCCTCTGACGGAAATCATTCTCTAGGCCTGCTCGTGCACTCTCATGGCAGCTCCATTCATGTTCCCCTTTTATCTGTCAACTAATCTAACAGCTATCTTCTCCATACATTCCTTTCTTTACTTATCCGACAGCTATCTTCCTCCATATGCGTCGCTTTTTATCAATCTGACAGCCATATTTCTCCAAACGTTCCATTTTTACTCTGAACATATATCTTTCTCCATACATGTTCTCTTCTTCTTACTCATTCAACAGCCATTATTTTGATACCAATTAATTACAAATTAATCTCACCTGAATTCGATATTGATTTCATTAACAAACTTTTTCACTGCTGCACCAACGTCGCCACGTCTGCAATTGAGTAATAACAAAGAACCAAATAAATTTACAAATATATAAAATATGTTACAGGCAGTGTAATGTTACACTTTCTCGACCATGCAGAAATTTCTCACTTCATCCTTGAAACAACCTGTATTTAGTGTTAATGAGTCCACTTCGTATAAGTTGTACATGACTCAATCATTAGCTGAATCTTTATCCTCTGCCACGGATATAGCCCATGTTTTTTATGCTGAATCGAGTCGGAATTGAGCACGGCCAAATAACTTGATGTCAATATTCTTCTTGTACTTACTGAATTCCTGCTTTTCTGTCAACTTGCACTTGCGCAATTTCATTATTCAACTCCTCCACCGGTGCTTCGCCTTCCTCGCTGGTCACATTCAAGTTAAAGGTACAAACCTCTCCCTTTCTTTCTGGCGAGTTAAATTGACACTCCACTTGTACTTGTCCAATACCGGTGCCAGTAGCCTCCATGAAGAGTTTTCCATCAATAGGGAGGTCCTTCAAAAGAAAAAGAAATTGATAAAAATGTTGTTTTTCGCAGTTGGGTATGTGCTTAATATTGGAATGAGCCATATGTAAGTACACATGTATGTTGGAAAGGTTCAATGCCCAACAGACTGACAGAATATTTTCACTTCAATTTTCTTCAGAAACCAAGATTGAAATACAGGAAGGCAATGACGAAACCAATTTGTCCATTTCAGTGGCCTCACAGAGCAGAGAGGTATCCAGTGTTCCAATATTGTCTATACTTATGTCTTAAGGAAGGGACTATGTACATGTACGGGGATAGCCTCAGCGTTGGTGACATAAGTTATTTTGAATATATTAAATCAAGCCAAGGGATACAACTCACCTCAGTTATTGTGTAGGGGTTATAAGCATTGGCCTTTCTTAGTTGGAAATTCTGGTTCTTGTCCTTTCCTAAGATCACTCGTACTGCCATGTTAAGGTCACACCTGGAGTCCGCGCTCAGGGCATAGTCACTCAGTGCCTCCAGCCCAATGACAGTATCCTGCAAGAAGAAATAAGCACGTACATAGAACAAAAACCCGTATTAGGATAGAGTACCAAGGAGGGATTAAAGAATCTATAGTTGATAGTCCCAATGTACATTGTATATACTGTAATTTCTAGATTTGTTATATCATTATTAGATTCTTCATAAAACTTTTTAACAATGAGCAATATAATGAAATGATACAGGTATAGTTGCATCCTGGCTCCAGTGGTTTACAATATACTCCGCCACTCGATATTTCAAAAACGTTTTACATGACAATAAAGGGGTATAAAAAACCTGAATCTCAAGATGAGGTATAGTTGTAGTGATATAGCTGTTACAATGAAATGATAGTTGTCGTAATAACTAATTGTACTCGAATAGAACCGTTTGGCACCTAAGCAACGACGGCATGTTTGAGAGATGAACGAAATTACCGTAAAGGCCCAGTTCCACTAAAGATAGTTTTCCAATGCATTCGATGCTGCGGGGAAACTGCGTTCTGCCTCAACTACTAATTGTGTGGCGTGTGTGTATCGGTAAAACTCTTACCGTGGTTGAGACAAAAGCTCCAGTTTTTGTTCTCTGGCGAATCAACCAAGAAGCAATGGGGCCCGAATATTGGAAATAGTCCTCTGCGCCGCCACCTATCACCAACTGCGCAAGAAGGGCGTATGAAGCTGTCTCAATGGCGCTTGCTGAGGGCTTGACTTTGTACCATGCTGGTGTGGTGTTCTCGGGAATGACTGTGCCGTCAGGGTTCCAGTATCTCATACCAGTCACTGAAGAAGGAATGAAGATAGAGCCTAAGTTCTTTGTTTTTACCCTTAAAAGTAGTTTAAATTTTAGAGAATGTTTTTTTATTACCTGTAAAAATTTCGACTCAAAAACCTTTAGTTCATGTTCCCGACAAGAATTAAATTGTTGCACATTTTTGTTGATCAAATCACAATCAAAGTTTTTTCAAAAGTTAAAAAATTTCTATGTTTGGGACGAACTTACCTGGGTCCATGTTAGACATTCCTCTAAGTTTCAGGTTAGCAGCATGACGATGTGGATTGTTCTGTAGAGCTAGTGCGTAGGTCAGGATGGCTTGTTCGTAAGGTTTATTCTGGGAGTTCCGGTTTCGCACTAGGAAGTCCACAGCACTACGGAGTTTTATGGCTATGTTACCTGATGTGATATCAATACCATCCTGGAAAAATAGGAATATCAGTATCAGCAATATACAGTTTATGATATTCAACCAATGTTATTTTGCAAAATAAGCACAGTTGGTGTCGTCATCAAAACTATTCAACTCATGCAAAATAACTACATGCATAAATACACTGTATATATGTTATCTATCAGTTTTCTAAACCTGTCAAATTCGTTTTGATATATCATGACATGCAACGTACCACAGCGCCACATTTGGAGATGGATTCCACCACAAACGCTGTAAATGTGACCGGATTCTTCAGGTTCTGACCCTAAAACATAAAAATAGACAAATGAAATAATATGAATAAATTTACTAAAGACTAATCAAAAAGAAAAGGCAACAGTCAAATTGTATCTTTACAGTCCATTTTACTCTTTATTCTACTCCCTCCTTTCTGATAACGTGATCATACAACATAATAAATATCTTATCCGAACATGCTCTTCCCTATTTGACCAATCTGACTGATTACATGGAATTTCCTTCAAAATTTACACCCTTCCTTTCAGTCATCTGACATGTTCCACTTTCTTCTACATTGTACATGGAAGTGGATATCTTCTTCATACGCCCTCCCTTCTTTTTACTCATTAGACAGATTATATCTTTATCATGACTTTTTCCGTTCATGTGCATGTGCTCAAAACAATCTTCCTTCATTAGTGTTACCTTCTTTTCACACTTCCCGCAATGTTCCCTTTTCAAGTACGTGATTGTTCATGTAATCAAATAAACATCTTCCTTCATTTTACTCTTCTGACAGATATCTTCCCCATTACAACTATTTTGTACATGTCATCAAATAAACATTCACTTTACCCTTCTGAAACATCTTGTAACATTGAGATAGTAATGAAGTCTTGTGTGAAAACTCATCTATGCTGACAGTTTATAAACCAATATGTGTTTTTTAAACTTTGAAATAGCATAAACATTGTCAAGCTTACCAAAGCTTTCATAGCAATATTTTGACAAGGTAGCTGGATTGCTATGAAGGTGTTGGTGAGCTTGACAATGCATACTATTTTAAAAATCAAAAGCCATTTTGGGTATAGTATATACATACGAACATGTCCGCGTGAATTACTCGCTGGGGGTCATAGAAGCTGCCATCCGCTCGTTGTGCATTTGCTAATAGCCATTTGATAGCTGCAACAGCATGAGGTGCCACTTCCTTGCCGACATTGGGGAACTGACTGGCCTGACAAAACACTTTTGCCACAAATGCAGTTAACCTAAAAAAGACATATTCACCATATCACACAGAGATCAATGGGAAACAGAGTGGCTATGTGTGCCAGCGTGGTATGCTGTCCAGTCATGTCATATTCCATCAGCGTTTTGTAGGGATGCAGTTGAATTGAAATTTCATTGTTTATATCAGGTAATAAGAACTTTGTCATTCCTAAGGAAAATGTTCTGGATGACTGATAGCGATTTTTACATATTGCTTAAAGACCAAGTATTCTTGTCAAGTTCAATTAGGGTTCATCCGTAACTGATGACTCGTAAATTGTGACAAGGGCAGTGGGTTGCTGTCAATTTATACATGAAATATATACTTCACAGGATTTTTTTAAATCAAGATTTTTATGCAGGTTTTCTACGTAAACGTACCATGCGCTACTGGATCTCTTTTGCCAAGCAGCATAGGAACCATCAGGGTGTTTGTAGGTCAGCTCCCTTCGGAATCCTGGGGGAAAAAAAGATAGTTCAGATTCAAAAAAGTGTGTTTCATTTAATCATATAAACAAGGGCCACCGTGTTTGTTTATTGATAACAGAACTTCGAGGCCTTTACCGCCTCTACAATCATCACGGGACAGTAAATCCAATACGACATGTTTATTTTTTATATGATTAAATCCAATGTGACACACCTACTCTACCCTCGAGATGCAGACGAACTCGGCTTTAGGAGACTGCCACAAGGAAATTTGATTCAAATTCAAATTCGTATCGAATTCCTTATGCATTTTAAAGCATGTTCTTCCATGGTTAATAAAAAACTCACTGTTGGACACGAAATGCCCTGACCACGAGTTATTGAACTTACCGGACAAAATGTGTTTATACGCAGTTTGTTCAAGTTGCCCTGTGAGTGTGTTTGTTCTGAGCATGTATCTTGTGGTGTAGACTAACGGACCCATATATATCATGGTCTGTTCCCCACAACCCGTGGGCTGTCTGATCTTGCTTGCCATATTCAGGTCTTGTGAGGGTACCATAGGGCCAAGAAGAGAACCTAAAAAATGAAAGTATATCATCATGTCATTTGTCACTCGGTTGTCAATGCAGAGAGAGTGATATCTTAAAATAATTAGCTCTTGCGTTCGTTGTCCGTTATTAACAAAATGAACGTGTAGGGTGGAAGGTCTGTCAGATAATTAAAGGAAAATGAAGGAAGAATAATGGGTAAAGAGAATGACAGATGTTAGAGTAAAGGGAAAGGAATGGAACTTGTATACAACGATGATAGGTATCAGACCAGTAAAGATAAAATAAGGGAATGTGTATTGAGAATGATAGGCGTCCGAGTAAAGTGGAAGGAAGGGACGGAAATGTGTATAGAGAATGATAGATGTCAGATGAGAAAAAGGAAATGAGGGAAAAGTATTGAGCATGGTAGATGTCAGATAAGTAAAAGAAAGAAAGGGAAGGGAAGGGAAGGGAAGGGAAGGGAAGAGAAGGGAATGCTAGATGTCAGATGAGCAAAGAGAACTGAGGGGAACATGTATGGAAAGTTATAGATGTCAGGGAAAGGAAAATAATGGGAACATATTCATTCGACCTAGCTTGCCGCCAGGGCTAAGTTGGTTAGCATGACCAAGAATATGAATGATTCTTTCTTGTGTGACAGAACACAGCTAGCGGATGTACAAACCGAGCTTGATTCTGGTATGACAGAACACAGGGGATGCAAAAACAGAGCGTAATTCTCAGGCTGGTATGACACAAGACAGCTAGGGGATGTACAACCCGAGCTTGATTTTGGTATAACAGAACACAGCGGATGTATAAGGGAATGTGTATTGAGAATGATAGATGTACACTCCTAGGGTGATCCGGGTGCGTTCAACGTTGCTTAACTTCCAACTCTGGAGACAAGGTGCCAACCATTGGGCCAACCATTGGGCCAACCATTGGGCCAACCATTGGGCCATTAAGGAATTTCTCCATGGCCAGCAGGTTAAGCCGTCCCACATTACTGGGGTACAGTACAGTAAAAACCAACCAGAAGTCTGAGATTACTTCACGCTAACCATACCTGATATCGAAACACTGCAGATCTTGGTTCCAGGAATGGCATCAGCCGGAAATTTGAGAGGGATCTCTATCGTTTGGCGCTTATTAGGTATATCAATCGCAACTGAAAAAAACGAACATGAAGGGTATTAAGTTGACAAGCACGCTGAGGTGTAGGGGACAGAATACCTACCCACTGATTTCGGCAATCCATGTTATCTCCAAAGCTGCTTATATATAAATACATTGAAAGTTCCATTCAGAATCTAAGGACATCCGAGAAGCATTGGCAGATTGCGTTTTATCAGTAGGAATTCGCTAAAGATTTAAGATTTAATCTAAAATATTGTTTTCAGAAATTACACTATGTCCTTGATCAATGAGCTTCGGTAACCAAAATGTTGGGACTGTGCGCGTCACTAAAGCGCCCTGGGAACGAGCGTGTTTTCGTTGCTGCGACTTGCGATCATGCTTGCGACAAGCTACATGTACAAGAATATCTCGTCCACAGCGGTCATCGCAGGTACCTGAGTCAAGAATCTGTGAACAACCTGCGATCAACGTCAAACCAAAAGATATCCGGTTTTACCCGCAGACGAGCGATTTCTTACCGCTTATCCAAGCAATTTTCCGCAGGTCGCAGCAACATAAAATCGCTCGTTTGCACAGTGCTTTAACGGTTCAACTCCAAACGTGGAAAGAACAAAGTTGCCAGGTATGGATTTCGTGGCTAAATAGAAGGAATATACCTACCTTTGGCTGAACCATCGCCACTGCCTGATCCGCCCATTTTACCCTCTGGGTCGAGTCGGGTCGAGAACGATGCGTATCGCGTCACTCCTTCCGCCTGTATATAGGAAACCGCAAAGTGTCAGGAATATCAATTTTAAGATATTTTTATTCAGAATTGATATACGTATTTTATAAACGATAGTAATCTTTCATGTAACTAAAATCTCTGGTAATCCATAAAGTTACTCAAAAAAGAAAAGTCTCATGCGCCCGGGAAGTAATGATATAAATAAAAGACAGTGTTTTTGGCTAAGAGAAGATTTAATGCATGACACCTTAACTCGTTTTCAGCTCTTCACATTTTTATCAAAGAATCAAAGCTGTAAAGAGCTGAAAACGTTAAAGTTAGTGTTATGCTGATATAAGCGGTACATGTAGGCGAAGGAAAACATCCAGATTATGTCGCCCTAAGTTTCTGATGACAAACCGCTACATCTGTGCTATCACTGCATCACAAATGCACTAACATACATTGTCAATTACATAGCGTGTCAATTACAATAACAATAACAATGTCCGGAATTTCTTACCTAAACTAGTCATCACCCAAACGATGTCGTAAGATTGATTCAAACCTAAAGTTCCCCAAAATTTCGACAATTGTAGTTTACGTATTTTGCGTAAGATTGATTACGCGCCTAAAATATTGAGAATTATAGTTTATGTGGTTCTGATATATTATACATTCTACCGAAGTGACATTTTTGTGAGGCCATCTGATTTATCCCCATGGGATTCCTTTCATGCATGTATACTTACCTCAGATTTCAGCTTCCTAACGACCTCGTCACCAGAAAATTGCGTTATGGCCGTGACGGATATGTCAATATCTCCAACCTGCCACCAAAAAAATAGGTAAGGTTAACTGATATGTGGGCACAAATCTAATGACACGATTTCTCACATACGTTTATGTATTGTATGAGGGAGATCAGCTGCAGAGTGGATAGTGTGTCGGGCTCATAATCAGGAGGTCGTGCATGGGTTCATTTCTCAAAAGGCTGACGCCTCACTCTGCATGCATTTTATTGATCTATCACTCCTGACAATAAATACGTATCAGCATTCCTGGCTGCGAGGTGACCCGTGATACACCGGCATCCTATCAACGGGAGGTGATAACTCCCAGTCACATAATAGGATACTGACTCCGGAATATTCGATTGTCCAATCTATTGTTCGGTTCACTATCAAGCACAGCATACTTTAAGTTTACTTACTTCAGCAACATCTTTATAGCCGTCAATGACTAAGCAATAATATCAGTTCGATGAACGGAATTTTGAGGAGTTTGGTTCTCAAAATGTTTTTTTCCATACCCGTTCTCTTCTTTTACTTATCGGACAGATAATTTGCAACGCTGGCAATACTTGCGAGAATTTCTCCGTCATTCGTAATTTCTGAGATCATTTAACTTCATTAAAATTTTACAGGTATGAGATATAAGAGGTATAAAAGGTATCATATTTAGTTTATCAAATTCTTCCCCTCCGAGAAGCTCACCTGTAGCGGGACGACCGGGAATGTAACTTTCTTTCCCGTCTTTGGCTCCAGAACGATCCTTTGCTTATTAGTCCTACCATTGTTGTTGCCAGCGTAACACAATTTAGATCTGTCGGCTTTCATCCAAACATTGGTCTGTAAGTGAAGATGATAAGAAATTAATTGACCTGCTAGTGCGATCTGGACCGCCTGCATTTTAATTCACTGGGGCCGAGTGCGCTGCTTCCTCCCTTGCTTTTCGTCCAGCGTGAGACAAAATTTCTCCGGTCTACTTTTAAACAAAGGCAAAATACAAATCGTCGTTATGGGGACCAATAAACATTATTTCAATATTTGGAATGCAAAAGCGACGGTCGTGGAGAATCGAGACGATGATCGACTTCCGGAGAGTTGGTCTAACTGAGTTTTATTCTATTCCACTCGCTAATCATAATTGAAAGTTGTTGCTAGCTTCTGAAAGCTGATTTCGCGCTGAGCACATCCATTCAGGGGAGAACTGAGAGCATTGAAAAACTATGCTCACGGTTATTCGGTTTCTGCCGAAGTTATACACCGTTGCTTTAACCTCTAGTTGTTCTCCACGGACAGCAGCATAAGGCAGGTCAGCATGGACAAAGAATTCCTTTTTGGCGGTAACGTTGATGGGCTTGGCGACACACATTCCAGCGGATTCTGACACACTAACCCCGGATATCACCCAGGTGGTAATAGAGTCGGGCAATTCACGCACTAACGTGTCTGTGTCGCCTCTGGAACACCAAAATGAAAGTGAATAAGTATAAGGTCAACCGACGCCATGGAATCATAGAGAGGATACGGGACTGTTATAAGCTGCGCAAACCTTAACGATATTTTATCATACACAATACTGAAAATATTTCCGTTAACGTGTCAATCTCTTATAGGCCTATGTATCAGTAATGTTTTTGTCAGGTGTTAACGTGACAATCTCTTATTAGTTATGTTTTGTCAGCGTTAACGTGACAATCTATCAATGTTATTGTCAGCGTTAACGTGACAATCTATCAATATAATTTTCAGCGTTAACGTGACAATATCTTATTAGTAATGTTTTTGTCAGCGATACCGTGACAATATCTTATTAGTAATGTTTTTGTCAGCGATACCGTGACAAGCATTAACGTAACAATCACTTATCCTCCTCTCTCATAGAGTCCATAGTACTGAAATATCGAAAACCTACATGTATACATGTAGGCTACTTGCATTGACTCAACCGGTACATGTAATTTAAAAACATCGACAAAGAATCACCGGGAAAGAATCGCTACACAACATACCGCATTTCAAATAATTCGTTGATCCAAGTCTCGGGGAAATCCTCTCGTGTCTCGATATCTAGGTCATTCTCGTTAATATCTTCCTCATCGTCCGCCCCACTTCTTCCCCTGGGCGTGTTTGCGTCTGAAAAAAGATCAGTAACAATGACGCCTTAGCGTTCTTTCACTGACCAGAGTCTGTATCAAAGGGCTTGCCTTCAAAACAATTACAGGATTGGGTCACAAAAAAGGGCTCTGAGGTTTCAAGAAGGAAAGTTGCCATTTCGATCAAGATTATACGCAATCACGCTTTCCATAAAACTGGGCGTTTTTCGTAAATGGGGACTCTAATGTCAAGACTCATGAATTGGTGTTTGACCCAAAAAACGAATGTTTAAATGCCCAATGAAACATATTTGGACCACTAGGAGGTCTTTTTACGTACTTTTTTCTAGCCGACAGCAATGGAGGAATGCATTTTTACAACCAGCATGGACGTAACCTTTTGCCTGCGCGATCGCCACGCACGATCTCTGGTCTCCCTGGACTTGTTGTTCGAAACCCGCTTCACAGCAGGCTCGGTTTCCTCCGCTGTATCTATTTACTATCAAAAACAAAAAAGCGCATAAGAGTCAAAATCCAAGCAATAATTACGTGTAGTTACATGTACTATCAATATTATCGTTCATTGGATGAGGGAAGAGTGCAACCGTGATTCGGCTGATCTATTGATTTACTATACCCTTAGAGTAACCAGTTATGCTCATATAACTTACAGGCGGCAATGATGCGGTCATTACTGTTAACTCCTCTTCGAACTCGTTCGACTGCTCGGCGCTTCCTAATCTTCTGCTTACATTCAGGGGACAGACGGCGGGGAGTTGCTACATTAACCTTGTTGGTGAGGACGTACAAGCCTGCATCCTGAAACGTTGTAGCACATCAATGTAACCATGTTTTGGAATAATCAAAATGATCCACAGATCAACACACTGAATATTATTTGCTTATCCTATCTTGCCATATGGAAAACGTTAACTCAAGAAATAATAACGGATGTCAGATTTAAGAAAGTTCCGCCCGAATTTTAAAAGAAACCCATTATATACTTACCCTGAACACTTCGCCGACGTTTCTTCCACTTCCTGGACCACAACCAAGATCCAGGTCCATAATTGTATTAAACATCTGGTGAAAAAAAGTGATTTCGTAAAGGTCACGGTTTTGGTCTCCGACAGTCAGCTAACACATGCAATATCCCAAGGCAGCTTTCGTCATTTGGCCTGTCAACATGTAACCGTCGGGTCTTGACACCATAGTCTATTTGCAGATTCGAGGTAACATAGACCAGTATCTGTCACTGGTGGGAACATAACACAGAAAGCATGTCGTATAAACTAAAGGCGGACCGAAAATCTGTGATTTAGCATAGTACATAGAATTGGGTCCTGGAATGCTACAAGGGGCAGTTTTAGGGCCATTGCTATTTTTCTTTCAAATGATAGATTCATGAAATGTTACCTTGATTGTTCATAATGAACGTCGAATCTATGATAACGTTCGGGTCAAGAAGACGTATTTCGTTGGATTTCGATGGACAAGGAACAAGCGAATCTGTATGTGAGGGATGTATATACGTACCCTGTCACGACTCAAAATGTCCCTTTCACTCAGTAAGTAAACAGCCTTGTCCACGCCTAAGATTGATACCCACGAATCGTCTGCGGACTTGATGGTCAACTGCACGTTTTCTCCAGGCCTGTAATCCTCACCATCATCGAGAGCATGACTCAACTCCAGCTCCTCTTCGCATGTTTTGCTAACGTCCATCACGAGGGAATCAGCTATCACTTCAGCTGGGTTGCCACTGCTGACGTAGTAGACAACGAGCCTTGCTCGTGGTGCCATTTGTGGGGTAATGTCAATGTTTTCGTGCTTGGATAAACCATTAACAGCCATGGAATGGATGCTGACTACTTTACCTCTTGCAAGGACCTTAAAAAGGAATGGTGTACACGGTTTAAAAGGAGAATACAGTATCGGTATGTTGTAGCTCAAATTATCAAATATATGTTTTCCCTTTAAAATTGATAACCAATTGAACGATTTCCGCATTTAGAGAAATAATCATTCCCCTCCTGAATTGCATTTTCAATTATTGGTATACCGACGTCCTGCAGGCCATGATATTAAATTCATAGCTGCAGTCAAAAAGATATGAGGCGAGATTATGATCTCTATTTTTGCTGCAATGCAGCAACTGGACACCCCAATGCGAAAGCTCGCACTACATGTATAGGTGTCTGTCTTTTTCATCACAATAGGACCTATGCTGGCTCATCCTTTTCACCGACTACAAAAAGAGACTTACCATAAACGAGACATGTTTATTGACATTTTCGGTGAAGTCAACACGGATTTTTAGCTTCCTATCAACCTGAAAAACAATATATTTATAGCGGAAAAATTACTCCCATTGCTTTCGATGTCTTGATGTATACAGGGTGGTCAAGAAAAAACGCAACCGGATACTTCCACTACCAGGGGGTTAAAACCATTGTCAGCAATGGATGGGGAATCTTTCTAGAAGAAGATTGATACCAAGATCGACCGATTCCGTTAAGTAGTTCTTGTTGTAGAGTCGTTTTGTAAGCAAGGTTGGAGTTCCTTGGCCTTGCACGACCTTTACCCAGTTGCGAATGGACACTAGGAACCTTGTCGACATTATCTCATCTGCGTGGTGTTGACTACCAAACTATCAACTTACCGGGATTCTCGAGGGGTTATTAATCAGCTGGATGGACAGAAAGTTATTTCGTGATGTGCTCTGCGGTTTCAGCGTAATTTCTCGTTCTGCTTGCTCTGTCGCCTCGATGTCTGGGTCATCAGTTTCCACCTGAGGAGAACATTTCATATATGAATGATAGCGTGTATTAGTTTATCATACAACTAAAGAACAAATAAGTAATTCGGAACTCATGATTCAGTTACAGAGGAACCCCGGTCGGCGACTGAAAGATAAAAAAACTTCTAAGTCCAAATATTTTTTTTCACTGTTTTTTTTCCTGCTCAAAATCAACCAACATCATCAGTCCCAGAACTTTTTTGACTTTGAAAATTTTTCAAAATTTTGAACTGACTGAAATATGAAGAGTCCAAATAATTTTGAACTTATGAAAAAGTTCAACAATTTTGGTGGGAAAACTTAATCATGCATTTTGTCCCCGGATTTTCAACTTCGCTAACGCGACCACCCCGATAACGCGACCATTCAACCTCGGTCCCATGAGTGGTCGTGTTACCGAGGTTCCACTGTATGTATATATGGGCTCCAACCTGTTGCAAATTAGTACATGTAGTTACATTTTCGTTTTTGTTTTATAGACAGAATTTAGTTAAACTCTGGTTTTATCAATTTGTTCGTTCCTGTGGTACTAGAATTCTAGTTAATTTTTACCTTAATCCGGAGATCTTCCGTATTGGTAGGGACGTCCAACGTAATTAACCTCCAGCCTTCCTCATCGGTTTTGAACCTCTCGCTCTCGGCATCGTTCCGGAAGACATTCACCCGATCATTGCGGCCTGTCTGTTTTGCTGTCGCGGAGACTTGCATATCAACGTGTGCAGCGACTTCACCACTGGCATACCTAAGGGAAAGCTGGAAGGCAAACAATGCTAATGATAGATATCTATTAAAGTTTGGGCCCGGTTTAAAGGATGCATATTACAATTTGGGCCCGGTGTAATGTTTTTGAGTGTTTCTATTTTTGAGTGTTTCCCCTCATTGTTTGGGAACGCTAAAAGATAGCTTGACAAGTTTTTCTGTGTTTCCCCCTATTGAAAAGTCATGGTCTCTCTAGCTGCCTATTGTTTGGAAACACTGACACATGGGAAACAACCACAGATGTTACACCGGTTTAAATGCAGTATGGTACCACGGACTTCCATAAAAAATACAGTAATATAAAAGTCAATGATCAGGCCTATGACTTGTATGCATATTATAGGCCCGATCGCTGACCTCGAAGAAAGGACTTTGCAGTTCTTTGAAGTCTATATAGAACAGGGTCTGTGATGCTACCGTTTTGGTGTGGTTTTTTTATACATGTAAAGTAGCGTGGAGTGGCAGCAAAAGGAGACGCGGAAATTTGACCTTCCATCTGGAGACGAGCAATACGAATCCTTAACCAACACGAAAATGCCTTTAAATCACTGCTATTTAAATTTTTGTATATGTTGTACATTTAGATAATGACACACCATTACCACTCACCTTCAAGTTATATGGTAAACCAGGTTTAAAGTACTTGGTCGTCCTGTCAAATGAAACCACGTAGGGTGAGTTCACAAACATCGCCGAACTATCACTGTTTGTCTCTTGCTTTCCGGAGGCCTCCTCGGTCACTGTGGCTTCTACAACAAGCCGGGATCCTACATCAGGGAACCACTTGTCTCTAAATTCAGCCTTGTCTAGAGCCACCGTTTTTTCACCATCGAAATCCTAAAGAGCAGATAGTTTTTAAAATAATGCATTTTTTTAAGAACAAACTAGTACCGGAAAGGTAGTCCTCCCCTTGTCCAACATGTCATTTCAATTCAAAATCATATAAATTCCCAATCTATGGCGAATCAAAACATAACCAGGATTGTGCAGTATTGGGTGTGCTATGTTAACGACAGACTTTTAATTAGAACACGAACTTTCGAATTTCAAGGAGTTACATGTACATGTTGCCATGCCTTTTTTTATGCACGTGTCCTTTTTTACTCAACTGACATATATCTTACGTGTACATAATTGCCAACACTGTAAGTTTACACATCGGATAGACATTTTTCCTTTTACCCTTTTGACAGTTATCGTTGTCCTGCAAATTTCCACGGCACAGTAGTTTAAACCTGTTCTAGGGAACCGCTCTTGAATTAAGTATGTCAGTTTGGAGGGTCACAATGTTTAAGATGGCAGAAGGGTTGTATTGTGATGAGAATGATAAGGTAGCGGTGCAAATTTGTGTGTACTCAGACTCCCCTGGTTTTCTAAACTTACCCCGAGCGTCTTTATGGCAATAGTATGACTACTACCGTCCTTTTTAACCAAAGAGAACACTATGGTCACTCGTCCTTTAACTTCTTCCTTGTAAACATAACTTAGTGAGAAAAGAAAATTTTAAAACAATTAATCTGAGAAAACTAATATCAACTGACGTCATCGAGCGATCTATCAAAAATGTACTCAGTTTTTGTTTGGATTGCTTTTCTGCTCGAACTGTAATATGTACACCTGAATTTTCCTGTTACTGTGCACGATGTGAATGTTGTTAAAAAGAAACAGCAAATCCTTAAGGCCTGAGTTTTGCCCTTCAAGACCGGAGTTTGGCGTTCCATGACCGGAGTTAGCATTCTGTGGCCTGAATTTGGCCGGCCCATCATGGCCGGAAGTGGCCCTTCCGTGGCGCTCAATGGCCAGAGTTATGCGCTTCAAGGCCGGAGTTTTGCACTTATGGCCGTGGATTGGCCCTTTATGGACAAAATTTGGTCGATCATGGCCGGCATTAGCCCCTTTCTGGCTTGAGTAGCGGTCCATGGCTGGAGTTTGGTGCATTATGGCCGGAGTTGGGCAATTTTCGGCCGGAGCTCAGAACAACGAAACAGGGGATCCACACAGCTAAATGAGATTATTTGAGTAAGAAACTCACTTGGCTTTGACAGTGACCTGAACTTCTATGTCGGAACGCAGGATGTAATCTGGGGTCTTGATGCCAACCGAAAATGTGGGTAAAACTAAAAGTGACAAAGAAATATAAATTAACGACATGGTAGTCATAAAATAAAAACATCTATCATGCTTGTTCGGCACTGAAATCGTCGCAATGGTTGAGTCGAGGACTTATGATTGTCTAAAACGCAACCGAAAGTCTCAAAAGCTGCTTTCGGAAAGAGGCGAATGTATTCAAACGAGCTCAGTAATAAATCTTGGACGGGTTGTGTTTTTCTTTGACCATGGTTAAATTTGAAATTTAGATAATCGTTTCAGCCCAAGGTGGCAAAGGTACCAGAATGCCGGAAAAATAATATTGATGATGACGGATTGCCTCAAAATCTCAAATTCGACCATCATAACTCTCGATCACGGACGGATTATAGATGAATAGGGTTTATAAGTCTAGATAAATCCGCCTACCATATTCTTTAACTTCGAAGGCCACACCTGAGGTCAATGCCTGGGGCTGAAAAAACGAAAAAATGCTAATTTCAAGGTTATTGTATTTTTACATTATTTGCTTCCCATCTCAACGCGATTTCTTACGAATGAGCATGTTCCGAACCGGGCTCGACTGAAAAAATAAAACATGTACATGTATGTAGCCTGAAGATAAAGATGGTATTCAGATTATGATTATCATTGGAATAGGGAGTCATATTATTGCGAAAGTTCCTTTTACAAAATCCTAAGTCGTAAGCGACCGAACTTGTCTCCCAAGACTTGGATATCGAAAATGATTTTTCCTCCACTGACTGGGAAGTACGAGTAACACTGCATGCATTTTTTAGGGCGATGTGATTACACTCGCTCGAAAAAACTCCTGATGTATTTGATTCATCATCCCCATTTAGAATAAGTACTTTAGGGACGAGCTGGTCGACTGCATCCGGAGTGCATAGCTTGTAGCGAGGCACGGTTCCTTATCTCAAGTGTGCCTCAACGCTGAATGTTGTAATCTCCCTACCTGGAACTTATTTTTGTACGATGCCCTGACGCTCCAATTTCCAAGGATGGTAACATCTGGGAGCTTGACCTTCTTGGAAAAGAAACCTTTCATCGCATTGCCTTCGAATCGCTTGAAGATGGTTTGGTTAGGGTTCTGAAGATTGATGATGAGACAGTTTTGAAAATGATATAAATACACATGAATGATTACTTTGTACGGAGGTAAGGCATGGGAACTAAGAAGGTTGGCTTTTAGACCAACTTTAACCCGGGTTTCAATTGTATTGTCATAGTTTTACTCAATTGACGAAATCAAAGGATAGTCACGGATGGATCCATCCAATTTGTAGATCATGGTGCATAGCATTTTGTACAGCCATGTCATTCTATAAAGTTGTCCGACACCGTATGACGATACCTACATAATTGTGCAGTTTTATAATTGCAACTTTAGATGATAAATGTCATAAGAAAGGAATTGACAAGACCACCCGATCTGCAATACATTGTATTTCTAATGCCGCCATTTGGATGTCTTTTTCTTCTCGGTTTCATCAATCATGGATCAGTAGGTCGTCAATAGGTTATGGACTCCGTTTAAAATCTTACATACCAAGATATCCATAGTAAAGTTTGTATTCGCCGGGAGCAAGTCTGGGTTGAGTGAAATTGCTCGGATGGCCACTGGAAATAAAATGGTTCACTTCAAGCATATTGCAATACAAAATTGGCATCACGGTATTTTTGGCGGGCTGACGCTGACGCAATACACGTATCAAGGCCATCAGAGGATTTTCCGCACTGGATACACACGGAACATCAATTAGCAAAACAGTTCTTGCAATTCTGATACATGCTTCAATATTCGATAAGAGTTTCGTAACAAGCTGGACACCATGACAGCAGAAAACCACCTACCGTCTTCCTTTGGTTTGTAGATAGGCTTGTCTGTTTGAAGAAAGAGGTACCCCTTGGTACCAGTCAGGAGGACCACAGCTTCCCTGTTGAAGTTGAGAGGATTGCATTGAACCTTCACGAAGACGTAATTCAAGGTCGACAAGGACCCTCGTACCAAATCTGTCAGCCTCGTCATCACGTAAGCCAGCGTCTGGGTACCTGAAAAATTATATTAGGTAAAGATGTCTTCAGCGCCATCGCACCGAGCCTTTAAAGGTCCTGTTCGATCGAAAAAAATAGTAAGCCCCTATATATTTAAAAAAATAGGTGGTGTTGTTTCAACCGATAGAAATATCGTCTATCTAAGAAATATTCATCTTACTGTGGCTGTGTTTATTTCGAATCGGCATATAATTATGCGGATAAAGCCGGCAACGGTTACAGAACCGTAAATCTATGCTGATGACGACGACGACGACGACGACGACGATAAGGCGCATCACGGGTACACTCTTACAAATAAAGGTTTTTGATCTCCTGAAAATGTTTTAGGGTTTTTCACAAACACTTCGAGGTTTTTCACAAACTCAAAAACCTTTCCAAAGCCCCGACA
This sequence comes from Lineus longissimus, assembly GCF_910592395.1. NCBI lineage: Eukaryota > Metazoa > Nemertea > Pilidiophora > Heteronemertea > Lineidae > Lineus > Lineus longissimus. The sequence goes on along the minus strand of NC_088309.1, from coordinate 24,155,399 downwards.
CTCTTTTTCAAGAGTGTATAAGCTTACCAGGCGCTACCATCACGTTCTTGACTGAGAACGTCTTGTCCCTGTCAGGATAGTTCTGAAGGGACACAATGCAGGGGACTGGGGCGCCACCGCCGCTGTAGTCTATCATCACTTTCTCCAGCGAGTCGAACCTCATTAGATTTGGAAACACCACGAAGATAGTGGGCCTGAAACAATAATGGAGAAAAGATAATGAAACTTGTTCCTGGTGCATTTCTTCTACGAAGTTCTTTTTTTTTTATTTGGCGAGACCCAACTTTGATTTCTAATTGCTGTAGGATCCTACGTTTAACCCTTAAACAGCTCTAAGTCTCATCGTTCCGGGACAAAATGTACCTCAGCGAATATGGATTTCCACAATACGTGTACCTTCATTCGGGCAATAAGAACTGGCAACACGTACTCAGCATATCAGGAATTTGTAGAAAACTTCCATACAACCACCTTCAACGATGAGATTTTTCATCCGATTTTCAGACTTGAGTCGCGAATATCATTTGACATTTCCATGGCCTAAATTAAAGAGTATAATAGGCCTAAACACATGAAGAATATTATCTTTGAAATGATAATTAAATTGACCTAGACGGTACACCAAAATCATCCAGACCTCACCCCGACAATATAGCGCTTTGAAAATTCGGGCTAAATTGTCAGTTCAAAAGGTTGTTACATGTACCTTATTTTTAGTAAAAAAAATCAACAACAAGAAGTTTAACCCGTGCAATCGATCTTAGAGTCTATAGTTATCCAAGTATGGATTGAGGAAGGTGATAGGCGAGGGGCAACCAATCAGTTTCGTACCATCTCTGCAAATCAACCTGACAAAGAGTAAGTTCAGCCCCGGCCCTGTCTGGGTATCCAGAAGACCTGTACCATGTAAAGGCCTATGGAACAAAATTAATAATTGTGAAATGCGTTTTGCAAAGTGCGTGAAATGAGATGGGTTCCTTGCTGTTGAATCTGAAAACGTAATTGTATATATGAACAAAAGTCGAGTATAAATAATGTATTAGGCTATACAATGTACTTACCCCTGAGCTGCTACCAAAGTTGCCGCAAAAAGGGCTCCCAATGCCCGGAACAACAGCATCTCGACTTGGCGGTCTATACGGGATAGAAGTGTCGATGCTTTGGTTGGTAGAAATAGCTGCAGAGCTCCGAAATGTGGCAAAGGGAAGGTTGCGCACGCGACCGAAGAGAGAAGAAGACCAAGACGCGAAGTTTTTCTCCGTGTCGCCAGAGAGGTGAAGTTCGCGAATGTTCGAAATAAAGTGATTGTTCTTGCGCCGACCAGTTCTTATAACCGATATTTTATTATCAGCAAATTATTATCCCGGATCTCTTGTCACCATAAATTTACCAGGAACTCAAACATGTGTTCAAGAGTTTAAAGTCAAAGTCGTCAGATAATTTGGCCTAATTACCTCAATTTCTTGTTTACTATACCCTATTTCGAGGAAGGTCTTTTGTTTTGAGATAAATAACAGTTTTAGATAATCAATTGCGTATGTAATTAAAAGGTATATGCAATACAATGTACACGGTATCAACATCTGTGATAGACTCAAATTATGACTTTCATTTATATACACCAAAGGAATCTTCAACCAATAAGTCCGTAAATAGTAGTTTACATGTATATAAATCATGATGAAGTTTACGACTTGTGATGTGCATGTGATTGTACTTTATCACAAGATCCTCTTAGAGACACATGTTATGTATGAACCTCTCTTACAATGTAACTCCCCTAAAAGATATCTTCAATTAATTCCCGCGACCTTGCATTCAGAACTCAGTTCCCTCGAAATATGTTTCGACAAAACTCTTACCATTTTACCTGGCCATAACTATGTATCATTCATAATATGCATATGAGTCACATTTTTAGGATGTATAGTTCATGTCATACCCGATAAATCACAAAGCTCCTGACGGTCCTTCCAGTGATATCGGTATGTATCTGGAACTCCTGACACGGACTTCGAATGTATGATATATAAGTCCATGATACGACCAATTGCAGGACTGTCTCCGGGCACCCTGACCACCAATGTTTTGGCATCTTATTAAGAGTTATACAATACATTTAAAAGGAGTATAAGACCATGAGGTTCCGGGTATTGTCCTGGATGATGCTGGGTTCTTTACAATATGAAATGCCCTACTTTTAGATGCAAGGAACAAGACAAAACTTATTTAGTAACTATAGAAAGAGTATTTATTCGAAATAGTTTTTTTGAGACAAAACTTGGTGCATTATTACTTTTTCGCCGAACTGCCGACGGTTGCCAGTGCAGTTTCTAGGGGAGTTGCCCGGGCTAATGGATCTACTCCGGGCATAAGCTCAGTAAGAGCCAAGTTAAAGGGCTTGAAGTTCGGAATGGCAGAAAGACGACATGTACGGAGTACCCCCATGTATAGTGTATAGGTTTGGATGCGGGACATTCGGATGCCTTGGAATAGCTGATGGATGGCCTAGTAGGTTCCCAGAGGTCGATTCATAACACGTGGGGAAAAAACGCGACGTTTTCTTTAAAACGCAACTATTTCTTTCAAGTCCCTTGGGATAGCTGATGGATGGCCTAGAATAGGTTCCCAGAGTTCGATATAATCATAACACGTGGGGAAAAAAAGAGACGTTTTCTTTATAACGCGACTTTTTCTTTCAAGTGATATAGGCCTATTGACTTCCTTATCAGCGACCCATTTAGCAGTAATAACAAACACGAAGCCAATTTGATAACGGTAAACAATTCACAGAAACAGATAACATACTAAGAAAAGAAAATTGTCTGTGCAACATTTACTTGCCGAAGGTGGTTTTCCCCTGCGAGGGGTAAACCCCGAATCCGCAAGCGGATGTCGGCTAGGCTACCTAGCAATATAGGCTAATATGTTCACCCTTCTCGGTATGAAGGACAGTACCACACTTTTTCGACTTTTTTTAAATTATGTGTTACATGTAGAATGTACAAGCCGCAGAATGAACTTCGGAGACAAACAAGCAGGGGAAACTGAACTGCTGAGAGGTTGAGCAGAATATAGGCCATTAATAGGCCTATGGGACCACAAACCGATCTAGTCACATTATCCGGTGGGCAGAAAATGCATGCTGCACATTATCTATAAAATATTGCTGCGCACCAATTACTGTGTGATTTTTTGATCTCATCAAAATTGTGGCCTAATTTTCACAAAGTTTGTGATTTGGCTTTGCATATCCAGGGTACCCAATTTATAAAATGGTACACGATTCTGATATACTGTATATATACGCAATTTTGACCTACCATCATTTGAATTTCATAGATTACAATATAGACTGGATGGCGTTACCATAGATGCACTGATCATGTTCGTGAGACCCACAAAGCGTATCATTTCGACAAGTCCGTGAGACGTCCCGTATTTGACCTGGAAGACAATAATCAGTTTGCCGAGACTTTTGCTGACGGATTTACACGTCTTGTGCTGTCCGCTGATGGCCGAGTAAACCTGAGACGGATTAGACGGCCTGCTGTACGGTCAGGTTGACAAGGATCCTGAAGCTGATTCAGACCACCTGAATTGACGCAACTCGTATCAGCACGAAACAATGTTGTTCGACGACGTCCTACGGAAACTTGGCGAATTTGGTAAATTCCAACAAATAGTCTTCGTAATCGCCTGCCTACCTGCAATCTTCGAAGGCTTTCACAATTTGAATATTATTTTTATATTGGCTGTACCAAATCACAGGTAAGGGTCTCAAGGACGGAATGTGAATGTTACGCAGATTCATAATTTTAATAATGCTCACCACCTCAGGATAAGCAAGATTGCTGCGCTTACAGACATTTTTAGTCAAAGAATCACTTCACCTCAAACCGAACGACCCAAAGCGTTCGCATTGCGATAGCTCTGCGGTGAATTTCACAACTCATGTGATGTTTGCATTGTTTGAGTGCAATATATATGGCGTTAAATAACTTGTTGCGATGGCATTCAGCGTAAACCTCACTGCCATCCTGCTGCATGCATCGTCGGTATACTTCAGATGTGCGATTCCTGGGCTCGAGAATGACACATGGGAGGTACAGGGCGATGCCCACGCCCGGCTCATCAACATGACGATACCACCCGGGGACGAGTGCCACGTGTATCATGACTTCAATGGGACGCTTGCAGCTAATACCACCGCCACAACGCCTTGTGATTCCTGGGTCTACGACACATCGGTCTTTCAGTCGACAGCAGCTACTGACGTAGGTTGCTTTTAGTAAACTCCGGTTTCTGCACGGTAGGCCTACCTCTAAATTTCAATAGTGAAAGGGGCAAATAGCTTGAAATACGTGTACATGTTACATACCGTACGATATTCGTCTGGTAAACATTTCACTTCAACTTTTTTCAGTTTAACCTAGTTTGTGATAAGAAAATCCTACGGTCAACGGTCAACATGATGTTCATGATCGGGATGTTGTGTGGCGGTATCGTTGGAGGCAGGTTGGCCGACAGGTATATGCGGCGCTGACGGCTTGTAGCCTTGACACCACAGACGGAAGCTGATCAAATCATTTTTCATTTCGGCTGATTTAAATGCTATGCACACTGGCCAGAATAGTAACAGCAGCTAAACCATCAGTCAACACCGATGCATTTATTCGGCGCAGGAAGAGGAATTAAAATTTGGCAGTAATAATAGGCCTTATATGGTCGGCTGTCGATATGAGGAGACGGGTGTTTGAGGACCAGGCGCAAAACCTAGCAGACGATGTTGAGAGTAATACTACATTACATTACATGTCCAATTCTCGAAACCTAAGATTTAAACTAAACGATAAGTTTTCAAAAAATACCAATACATGTATGCATTTTACGTGCAAGTACAAATGATGATTAGAGACTAAGTTTGTATTGTTTTCTTCATTTCCAGATTCGGTCGAAAGACCACGATATGCATTATAACAAATGGTTTCTTCTTGTTCGGACTCGCCCTGGCACTTTCCACCGACATTTACATGATGATAATCGTCCGTTTCTTCAATGGTTTCACAGACATGGCTTACTACGCCGCAGCGTACGCAATGTGTAAGAACAAGTGTTTTCAGAATGTTTCAAAAGATGGGGTGCGCCAACATCCCCTATTTGGGACAACTATCTTAATCTTCTATATAGCTAATAGCTTGAACTTTAACAATATCAGAAAATCTAGGCTGTTTTCTTCACGCCCCCTTTTCCGACATGAGCAAAAAGAAGGGAACGCGTATGGAGAATGTCTGTACTTCCGTGTACATTGTTTACATGTCGCCCGCTGGAAATTATAAATAAACATAGTCATGTAGTTCAGTGTAAGGCCTTGGCAGGCATATAGTTTTACATCAGTGTACACAACAGCATTATTGAAAGTTATTAACTGGACGAATTTACAAAATTGAACATTGATCTCTAATTCAAGTTCAAGTTAAATTTTTTGAACTAACGATTGTTGCTGAGTTCGACGAGATGACAAAACACCTCAGGAAAGCCTGGATGAAGAATGTTTTCAGCCTTTTTCTGTTCGCGTTCTGTTCCGTTTCAGCAATGGAGTTCGTCGGTCCGTCGAAGCGGAAGATCACTGGTATCTGTATCGGAGGATTCTTCACAGCTGGGTACATTCTCATCACACCAGTGGCATACCTCATAAGGCACTGGAGATACTTCCAGGTGGCACTATCGATACCCTCTCTCGTGCTCATCTCATATTGGTGGTAAGTTGTGGCACTGTCAATACCCTTCAGTGGGTCCGATAAGATATTTAAAGCCTCATGGAAACCTGATTGTAGTAAACTGCATTTCGTATCACGATTGTTTTTGTAATGTTGTTCAACGTTAACAAAACAATTTGCACGAAATAAAGGTAATATGATAATAATTACCAGGATTTTACCCGAGTCCCCACGATGGTTGCTCATTCGGGGCCGGGCAGCCGAGGCAGAAGCCATATTGAGGAGGGCAGCCCGAATCAACCATGTCACCCTGCCTAAGAAACTGTTTGATTCTACAACTCTCTACGAGAAAGCCGTCAAAGACTCCTTCTTCCGAATGATCAAGTACAAAGTGCTGCTTTTAAGGACACTGATTATTTGTTTCAATTGGTGAGTTCATTGGTTGGTACTGAGGGAGAAGCAAGCAATGGTCATAATAATGGATGAAATGTAGTTTCAAGAGTCAATAATCATTCATCGGGATTGCCTTTTGCTAAGGAGACTCCTTTCCTTGAAGCACCCTTTTAAGTGTAATGGCTTTGTTTTAAGACCCGGCCAGTTGCTGTTGCGAGTAGGGCCGAGAGGAAAAACGCCATTTGTAGCTGAATCAGGTGTGCATAGTTTTGAAAACTTGAATGAAATGTGTCGGGTTCATTCCAGGGGTGCCTGCTCCATGATGTACTACGGCTTGTCACTCAACAGCGGAAATCTTGTCGGCGACATCTTCGTCAACTTCTTGGTAATCGGCCTCATCGAATACCCCGCCCTAGCGTTCGCTATCGTTACCATTAACCCATTGGGACGCAAGAAGCCTTATTCCTTCGCCATGTTGCTGGGAGGGACTAGTTGTCTTGCCTCCATCTTTGTTGCAGTATTTGGGAGTGTGAGTAAGTGAAATTTTCTTCTTTAAACCTCTTAAGTAAGGTTATACTGTGATGTGTTCCATTGTTATAGGTCTGATTCCATTATAAGCATGAGATACACGTGCGGCCTAAGTCGAGAATGAGATCTACTGCAATTCTCCCCAGGGCCGGGTCCCCGGCCGGACAATCGTCTTATTTGGCGATTTTCACAAAGAATCGTTCTGTAGAGTATCGCGCGTGCTAACGCGAGATTGTGCTAACGCAAGTATTGTACCGATTGTATTTATTTCACCTTCTTACGCTGGAAAGATATCGAAATAAAACCAGTAATAATCGCGCTGCGCCGGCCGGTTACTAAAAGAGATGCTGTAATAACCTTTACATAACTCAACAATACCGTGGTATCCTAGACCTTGCAAAACCAGGATGCAAGATGAGACGAGCAAAAAAAACGGACCCGTCCATTTCAGTTTGGGTTAGTAATCATGGCTTTTTGGCAGGTACGACGTGGGCGCTGACAATGCTCTCCACCATCGGCAAGTTCGGCATCTCGGCAGGTTTCTCTTTGATTTACCTCTACACGGCAGAACTCAGCCCCACAGTAGTTCGCTCCATACATATAGGGATCGGGTCAGTCAGCGCTAGGATCTTCACCATGATAGCACCGTACATTGCTGATCTCGTGAGTATGCAAGGCCAAGGTATAACAACCTCTCTCCTGTCGTATTTGTTCGTTGACCAACTCCTCGTTGACACTATAGTATTCATCACCATAAAATTATTGAATGACTAAAATTTTACAAGAAAACCTTAAGAGTTCAAGTATTGGTGGCAATGAATTTCCTATCTCGGCTGTATCTATAGTGCAGCGCCATTGTCACTGATGCCAGGCAATTCCAGACCTCGAAGGCCCCTTTGATCGCTCGAAAGTTGAATCCACCTAATTTAACTCCGGCAGGGTGAGTTTGTAGGAGGTCATTTTTCGAAGGCACTTCCCCTAGTCGTGTTTGGAGCCATCTCCGTGACTGCTGGTTTATTGGCATTAATGCTTCCCGAGACCAAAGGAAGGAATCTCCCGGAGACTATTGAGGATGCTTTACACTACACAAGGTAAGAGTTGGTGAGAAGACTGCCAAGTGAATCTTGTCATTGATGCAACTTCCCATCACCTGATCAAGAACCTACGCTCTTAGAAATAAACATATTTGAGCTAAATTTTTTTTGTCATTTCGCATAACACCTCCAATTGGGTCAGGGCAGGGGTTCATATTGGTGTTGGTTGAAAATCCATGTATGGAACCAAATGAATGCTTAGGCAAACATTTCAAAAGTTGTCGACAAATCATCAGTTCTTTGTGTTGTTCCACAACATAGAGTCTTCGTTGCACAACAACAATACACTTTTTCCATGATCACAAAGTTTCGTTCCCCAGCAACAGTTCAAATTCACATGGCAACATCTACGGTCGCCGAGCAAGAATGCAAATTTCAATAGCGACTGCTAGATTCCAAAAGCAAAAGACCCGACCACTTATGTACATGTATATTCTGTATTTACTGTTCTATTAAAGGAAACCACGAAAAGGCAGCGTTCATATCGCTGTGACGAACCCTGGGTTCGAAGACGATGATGATAACTGGGACGAAGATCATCAGGCCATGATTGTAAGGAGTTCCCATTGGAACGGGCCAGAGGCGACCCCAGAGGTCAACGAGGCAGCTGCTTATGACATCATCCCTGCACAAGAGGTTGAAACCAACGGTGAAATGGGTCCATTGCGTATGGATGAAGACTTCCCAAGCACCGCGTAAACATAGTAGTCAGCGTATTAGAAATTTTCTGTAGAGTGTGTTATCGCAATATAGTGCAGTGCCGTATTTACGTTTATTCAAAAGATATAAAGTGAGAAATATTTAAATAAATACAATTCAAATGATACGTTTTATTACAAGCTTTCGTCGACACACCCGGTACTATCTCGGTGCCAGCCTCGTCCCAAGTCATTGCGCGGCTCCGCCAATTCCTGACGCAAGGATGGACGGGTTGTAGCTATTTATGCATTTGATTTTGGGTAAAGGACTTCTCGTGTTCAAATATTTAACATACGATAGAGAGTGGTAAAATCATCTCTCTCGAAACTACCCTGCAAAGATCTATAAACTTGTATTCATCTGACAAGCTACATCATCCTCCTCTGGCCGTAATGCGAGGTTTATTTCCGCCCTCACAGATTCCGTTTTCGGCCTTCTATTGGTCACGTGACTATTATCGTCAGCCTGGTCGTCTGCGCCTGAGAACCCTAGGTTGACTTCGGGAACATCTGCTGTGCGATTCGTGGGTCGACTGTAAAAGTATACAAAGATGTGAGAAGACTTAGTTTTGCGGAAACTGTGGAATACTCGCTCTACCGGGATAACTCACTGACAATCCCTCATAGCGGTTCTATGTTGCTGATAATCACAACTCCACCTAGAAGCAATTATCATACGTGACTGCAACTGTAGTGTATTTTACCCCAACCACAGCCCCCGACACCCCAACCATCCTACCCCACTATACCACCAGTAGTTTATAATCGCAGCTGCACATACCTAGTGAAGTGTAGTGCATCCTCGATAGTCTCCGGGAGCCTCCGCCTCCTTGTCTCCGGCAGTAGGAGGGCCAATAGGCCGGCAGTAACAGAGACGATTCCAAAAACGACAAGAGGTAGAACGCTGGCAAAGTCCCCGCCTACGAGGTCACCCTGCGTGTTTAAGAAGTGCTTTGATTTCGTACATAACAATTTAGAACGATCAAGTGTGTGAAGTCAGTCACCTACGGACATATTTCTGCATACAACTACTCATAATTGAAAGATTTCGATTCAACACACGTGTATTACTTGAATTTAAAATGTACGCGTTGTATTATACAATGTACAGCGGAACCCCGGTCGGCGACCACCCCGTTATGACGACCAAGAATCGCCGGTCCCGAATGGTTTCCTCTCCCATTACAAGGCCCCCGGTAACGCAACCACCCCAGTACTCAACAACGACCAATGGATTGGGCGGTCGCAATGACCGAATTCACCCCTCTAACCCGACCATTTGCTGTTCATTAGGCCGAGGTGTGTAGGTCAATCAACACATACCAAGTCAACGATATACGGAGCCGCCAGCGTAAAGATCCTCGCCGCTACCGAACCAAGTCCAATAGCGGCCGTCCTCACAACAGTCGGGTTCAGCTCGGCGGTGTAGACATAGACAATGGAAAATGCGGCAGAGACTCCAAACTTGCCGATTGATGAGAGGACAACCAAGATCCACGAGAGTTCTGCAAGATTAAAGGACCCAGTCGTGAAATTGAAGATGTCCCCAGATCGGACTAAAGTGCAATAATCTTGAAGGTGAGTCAAGAGTCTTAACCTCTTTAATAATCATATCCTGTGGCGGACAAAGAGGCGACAAGACTGGAATCCATGGATTGAGCGTTGGAAACCGCGTTCCAAACCTACCTGGATCTGCAAATAGCATCACGAATATAGAAGCGATACAAGACGTTCCTGCCAAGCACATACAGAAGGCATGGACCTTCTTCCTTCCAAACGGGTTCAGGGTGAAAATGGCGAAGGCCATGGCCGGGAACTCGACAAGGCCGGACACGAGGAAGTTGACGAAGATGTCGCCAACTAGTCTCCCGGAGTTTAGTGCGAGGCCGTAATACACCATAGACACAGCACCCCTGGAGAAGAGAAGACGAGATGACGGAAAGCGAGGGCGGGTTAGTGATATTGCACTGTGGCCTATAATCCACCACTCCAGTCAAGTCATACGGATTGCAACGCACGCAAATATGCTTCGCCGTGGTAAGCTGTCTTATGAACGAAAACAGAATGTAGACGCGACTTAACATCACGACCAAAAAGAAATATGGCCATGAATTTTTTTCACGAAACAGAAATTGACTTACCAATTGAAGCAAATAATAGCCATCCTGCAAAAGAGCACCTTGTATCTTAACATACTAATGAAGGAATCTGTCGGTTTCTTTTCGACTGTTCGGGAGTCAAACAACTTCTCAGGCAGGGTAACCTTGTTGACTTCGGCCGCTCTACGTAACGTCTGCTCCGCTTCGTCTTCTCTTCCTACGATAAATTGCCACCTCGGGGACTCGGGAAGCAACCTGAACATGTAAATCCTCAACTCAATCAATCACCGGACTTTGCAGACGACATATTTCACAATTTCCACCAAACTGAACTTTGGATGGGAAAATAATTGAAGAGAGGTTTAGAAATGGCCGCCTTAAAAAGATTCTTCCATTTTAGACGAAAATAGTTGTCGAAACTGGCAAACAATACTGCCAAAAACTCGGCAAGCTTATAGTTCCAGTGTTTGACACAACGGGGTCGTCGGTTTCCTCCAACATTCACGACAAACATGCTTATGTGCGATAACTTACCACCAATAGAAAACGAGGAACAGAGACGGGACTGAGAGGCCAATCTGCATGTGTCTCCAGTTTCTGAAGATGTAGGCGAACGGGGTGATGAGAACGTAACCTATCGTGAAGAAGGCGCCCATGAGAATGCCAGCAATCATCCGTTTATTGGGGCCTATTATTTCCATACCTGAAATATAAATACTGAGAGTTGATGTAAAGCATTTTTCTCTAAACACACTCCATCGGCTTTTTTCCACTTATCTGACTGACATTGTTTTTTACAGTCAAGCTTTGGACGACAGCAATCATGATAAAAATAATGTATCCATTCATGAGGTGACCCATTCCAAACAAGCCCCCTTTGTGACTGGACGTAAGAATAGTAACAACTCACCTAATACGAATGCTCCCGCATAAAAAGCCATCCCAAAAAATGCGGATACGAATCGGAATGCCATCAAGGCGTATACGTTCGGTGAGAAAGCCAAACTGAACCCAATCACTACCAGACCGATACCCATGGTGAAAATGATCAGTTTACGCCCAAATCTGAGAAGATAAGAGTGGTTTTTTAAAATTTTAAAATTTTCATATATCAACTCTCAGCTTAAGGTAACAAATAAGAGATTTTCCTTTCTCGAAGCTTACAATGGTACCAAACGTCATGTGCATTGCAACTCTATTACCGGCCCAGGGTATTTCTGGTGTTGTACATTGCAGGCTTTCGTCCACACCAAAAATATGTGGGGACGGATTAGTAGTTGGGCCTCGCACCGGACTGATTTTCAATCATTGTTAAAACTCGTTCTTGATTAGATTGCTTAGATAAGTTGCTTAGATAATTCTTCGGAAAAAGATACGAAGTTTTGGACAGACCACATCGACGAACCTGTCAGCCAGATGTCCTCCGATCAAACCACCGAAAAGCATGCCGGGATAGAACATCATGGCAGTGATGGAACGAAGGATGGATCGCTGGCAGACGAGGTTGAACTGAAGGCAGAATCCCTTTTTTATTCATCGATATCAAGTATCATCATCTTTTCTATCTGACTATGGCGTGAAACTGAGGTGACCGAAAAGACATTTTGTATTGGCCTGCCGTACAACTAAACTATCCGCAGAGGGCTTCATGTCCATACGGACCAAGGTGGTTGAGATGACACTTTTGTATTTGCGTAGTTAATCGCAATTACTAACGTAATGGTTTGAATTAACATGAACCTCTAGTCAAGAGTAACAGAACACAACCTACGTCTGTCACAGCCGTCGAGACAAAGACACTTTTGTCGTACACCCAGCCGTCACAGGCTGCCGTCTGGTTGAAATTGTCCTCGGTTCGGTTGACGTAGATGTGACAATTATCTTCGGCTGGGATGGTGAAATTGATGAGCTCCGCATGTTTGTCGCCTTGGGTGGCATAGGTGTCATTTAGGAACCCAGGAATGGCACATCTAAAGGGGGGAAACATCCTAAGTATATTGAGATAAGCTTATCGAAACTACTTGTCTCCGCTGTATTCGTTCGGACGGAGTCGTGAGGTTTCGAAAATCACACGGATTATGAATATTGAAATTCGAACTTTTAGTTCCATTTTGCAGTTAGTTGTTACAAAGACTTTCAATGAATTTATTAAAAGACAGTTTTATAATGGATCGGCAAAAGAATATTGCAATTCAAGGGGCCCTTAAGTGTTTGACACAGGCAGGCGTTAATCAGTCATTGATCGTGTCTTCACCGTGTATTTGGGATTCGTGAAATTTGCGAGACCGGTCAATCTTTAGACTAGTACATGATGTCCGGGCACCACATGATTTGATGAGGTGATCTGTACGTACATTTAGGCCATGGTCTGTCGACAAGAAAAAATAAACTTGACACTATTTCCAAAGCCATCGGACTATAGTGTTATAACTCTACTATTACAACGGTCAAATTCCGTCTTACGAAATTTCAGATTTCAGTTACATTTGAGGTTTTTACTTGGATACTTGGACAAGAATAGATATCAGAATGGCGTCTATGAAACGTCCCTACCTGAAATTCGGAATAGCCAGGATGAAGACAATATTCAGATTTTGAAGTCCATTGAAAACGCCGGGCATGGACGCCAGGAAAAAAACAAAACTCTGGTACTTCCCGAATTCGCCAAGACTTTTCAGAATATCATCAAATAACATCGTGGCTTTTTAAACGGATGAACGAGTAAGCTTCGCTTAGTGTGAACACTATCAAAGTATTCGAAATCACTCCCGTTAGTTTTGAGAAATTAAACTGAAATGGGGGCGGTTTCGTCTTATTTACCTCCACAAATCGTGACCTCAATTTTCTGATTTTGAATTCGTGAATAATAGAATGAGAGGTTAACGATGAATCTTAAAACACTACTCCTGGACTCTAGTTTCAGGTCATGATAGGATTTCACCCAGAGGCAAGTTTGCATAGTATCAATATCAAAGTAAAGGGCAAAGGCCTATGCAAGTATAAATAAGTCTCAAGTCACCTTATCTGACGAAAACTGAGTCCCATTGACAACCTGTCCTCGGTCACCTCATCGAGGAAACTCTGGCATTCGAGGAGGACCAGCAATAATGGCGGTAAAGCCCGCAGCACACTAGCCGCCAACTTTGGCGACAAGAAGCGTTCGGCTAGCGCCTCTCGACGCCAAAGTTGGCGGCCAGTGGATCCCGGTCAGAGCACACCTGCCCAGAATTGGCGTCCAGTAGCGTCTTTTCCGCCACTTTAACCCATCCTGGGCCTAACCTATCCTGGGCCAAACAGCGCGAAATCATGTGACATCAAGACGCAAGCTGATTGGCCATAGCCTCGCCGCCGACGCCAAGTCAGGCGGCAATCCGTAGCACACCTGGCTTCTTCTTGCGTTCAAACGCGTCAAAAATCAAACATGTTAGATATTTGGCGTTTAGTTGCGGCAAGTGGCGGCAAGTGGCGTTCGCCGACGCCGTTCGTAGCAGACTAGGGATTCTTCAGGCGTTCAGGACTCTTACGGCAAAAAACGCCTGTGAACGCCGAAGTTGGCGGCTAGTGTGCTACGGACTTAAGCTCGCTAGCATACACAGTAAGGAGGAGCATGACTTCCTATTACGTTGAAATGGTCATAAAGTAACTATCGTATAATGTATACGTTCAATAGAGAGGCGTTGTCTATCGACGTTGAATATATCGAGCGGTCCGGCTATCGAGCTTCTACAAGTTGGCGAGACGCTCTGCTCTGCTCTGTCCGTCCGCCGAAACCAACACTTTTAGTACCGCACGGACTCCGATAGCGAGATGCTGCGATTCGCCTATGTTGCACTCTTTTCTCATTTGATAATGGGTAAGTTATCTTTTTCTATTGCTATTTTGGTCTGAAGTAATTGCTCCCTGCTTGTGACGACCATCGGATGTTACTAGTAACAACAGTAGTGTTCTAGGATAGAGTGGCCCTCGGGGAAAGGACTACAATTATAATGCGCTTTTTTGTCTCTGGTGTATTGAGTCTCTGCAAAACGATACAATCACCATAAAATAGGAAACAAATATCTTTTTCCCTCAAAGTCGGGAAGGTTGAAACAATTCACGCCCACTGAATGACACACCTTGAAGTAATTACTTCCGAGCCAAGTTTATTCGCCTGAATTATCCACTCTGAAGTCTGTGGTATCTCTAAGCGTTGAAGGTCGTGTCTTACTACCTGAAGGAGCAAGACGGCTTCCTTGCATTTCTTTTCTAGGTGTCTTGTGTGGATGTCCAACTACATGGCAGCAGGTAAATGGTGCCGGTCCTTACTTTCTCTATGTAAGAAACTCAAAATTAAATTTCGGAATGGCACAGGAATCCTGCGTTAAAAACCATGGAGGTCAGCTGGCCAGTATACACAGTCAGGAGGAGAATGACTTTCTGTCTTCATGGATAGAACAGTAAGTTAAACATTTGACCAAAGACAAAGTGCTGCATACCCCATTTCCTGTCCTGCGTCCTGGCCCCAAAATTGGTTCTCTGAACGGACGGCCATTTACTAAACCGATTTAAGTGCAAACCTCCTAAGTATCGGGGTTTTTTTCTCACTGCTTACTTTAAAGGGGTACGCACTTTGCATTTTGTGGTGGCTCAGGAAAATAGAACTGCGGTTATAAACAATGTCTTAGACATGCCATTATTATGCATGAACATTTGCTGAAACTTGATTTTTATGGTATTTTATCTGTCCCCACAACGCCAATGCTGATTATATTCATCTATATTTACGCAACTGGAAATTTTCAAATTCAATTACAATTTCAAATCTTCAACGAACGTCAGAGGTCTTAAATCGATAATATACAATTCTCTAAGTATGCTAGAATGAAGCTGACGGCATGTTGAAACCTTATGCTTCTTGGGAGTGCATTTATTGGTATTCTATAGAGACCTCCATTCGATAAACCAATAGTGATAATGACAACATAAATATTTCATCAACCCTTCGATACAGCCCTTCGATTCCCAATTTTTAGAGTAGATAAACAAAAGCACTTGGCATCATTAGCCTAAAGGAAACAAATCATGATACGCTGACGAAAATGGGAAGTCTTGAACAGCCCGGTAAAAAAAAACTAAGGCAGAATAAAGCTTCAATTGATTAGCAGTTTTGAGTACCCTTCATGTAGTGGATCATTTGAGCTGGCGCCTGGGTAACATTGCATAACATAATTTAGACTAGTTTATTTTAAACTATCGGGTAATCCAAATAATAAGGAGTTTGTATTTATGATTTTAGAGAAATGTTGAAAGCAATAATATCTTTATAAATAGGTGTGGTGGTAGTAAGGTCTGGATTGGCCTTGAAGACCCATATGATGACAAGAGCAAGCTAAAGTGGATTGATGGATCAACGTTTGACTACTCAATTGGATCAAATTCTATCAAAATGGATCCCGGTCAACACTGCTTGCGGTTCAGAAAATCAAATTCGAACCCTCTTCAATGGCTATGGGCAGATAAATACTGTAACAGGGAATACACCTACATATGCAAAGGTAAGTAGGAAAACTGTACATTCCGAGGTCTAAATATCTATGCAATGAGGGCTGAATTAGGAGACAATCCTGACTTTGGCTAGTTCAGCTTTTGGCCTTTTGATCTTGTCGCTCAAGACCCAATTATTATGAAAGCACTCTTTCCTTTGAATTCTCCTTGTGTGCGATTAGAAATGATTCTGATAATTAAGAGGGAGATCAGTGACATAGTGGTTAGAGCACTTGCCTCCACTGCAAATAATGTTTAACTCCTTCATGATTAAGTCCACTATCCTTAAAGGCTTACACCATCCTTGGGGTCTTTTCCATGAAAATGACACATAGTGCCACTGCCGCACCAGAGAAAACTTGCCGTTTTTGACGGATTGGCGATGATTGAAACAATACACCTACCTTGATCTATTCTCATATGCAAACAAGTGTACACATAGCCTAAATTGATACGCAGCGATTGAGAAACATCATACAAGCACCAATTGCTTTCCAATTGTGTACATTTGTAGATATTTGCATTATGACTGACTTGTGGCATCTTCTGGCATTAGAAATAGGAACTAGATATATTTGGACCAACAGTTAGGTTATGTGAACGAACGGCATACCCCTAGTTTTTTTTAACATGCTCAATTTATGTTTCAGATACCAACGAATGTACAATTGGAAAATGCGACCCCAACGCTAAGTGTACCAACACACCTGGGTCCTTCACCTGTCAGTGTAAAGCTGGTTATACGGGAGATGGCACAAGTGGCAATTGCAATGATATAAATGAATGTGCAATTGGGACCAGCAACTGTGACACTAACGCTAAGTGTACCAACACACCTGGGTCCTTCACCTGTCAGTGTAAAGATGGTTACACAGAAGTTGGCACAAGTGGCAATTGCAATGATATAAATGAATGTGTAGTTGGGACCAGCAACTGTGACACTAACGCTAAATGTACCAACACACCTGGGTCCTTCACCTGTCAGTGTAAAGATGGTTACACAGAAGTTGGCACAAGTGGCAATTGCAATGATATAAATGAATGTGTAGTTGGGACCAGCAACTGTGACACTAATGCTAAGTGTACCAACACACCCGGATCCTACACCTGTCAGTGTAAAGCTGGTTATACGGGAGATGGCACAAGTGGCAATTGCAATGATATAAATGAATGTGCAATTGGGACCAGCAACTGTGACACTAACGCTAAGTGTACCAACACACCTGGGTCCTACACCTGTCAGTGTAAAGATGGTTACACAGGAGTTGGCACAAGTGGCAATTGCAATGATATAAATGAATGTGTAGTTGGGACCAGCAACTGTGACACTAATGCTAAGTGTACCAACACACCCGGATCCTACACCTGTCAGTGTAAAGCTGGTTATACGGGAGATGGCACAAGTGGCAATTGCAATGATATAAATGAATGTGTAGTTGGGACCAGCAACTGTAACACTAATGCTAAGTGTACCAACACACCTGGGTCCTACACCTGTCAGTGTAAAGCTGGTTATACGGGAGGTGGCACAAGTGGCAATTGCAATGATATAAATGAATGTGTAGTTGGTACCAGCAACTGTGACACTAACGCTAAATGTACCAACACACCTGGGTCCTTCACCTGTCAGTGTAAAGCTGGTTATAGGGGAGATGGCACAAGTGGCAATTGCAATGATATAAATGAATGTGCAATTGGGACCAGCAACTGTGACACTAACGTTAAGTGTACCAACACACCTGGGTCCTTCACCTGTCAGTGTAAAGATGGTTACACAGAAGTTGGCACAAGTGGCAATTGCAATGATATAAATGAATGTGTAGTTGGGACCAGCAACTGTGACACTAACACTAAATGTACCAACACACCTGGGTCCTTCACCTGTCAGTGTAAAGCTGGTTATACGGGAGATGGCACAAGTGGCAATTGCAATGATATAAATGAATGTGCAATTGGGACCAGCAACTGTGACACTAATGCTAAGTGTACCAACACACTTTGGTCCTACACCTGTCAGTGTAAAGATGGTTACACAGGAGTTGGCACAAGTGGCAATTGCAATGATATAAATGAATGTGTAGTTGGGACCAGCAACTGTGACACTAATGCTAAGTGTACCAACACACCCAGATCCTACACCTGTCAGTGTAAAGCTGGTTATACGGGAGATGGCACAAGTGGCAATTGCAATGATATAAATGAATGTGTAGTTGGGACCAGCAACTGTAACACTAATGCTAAGTGTACCAACACACCTGGGTCCTACACCTGTCAGTGTAAAGCTGGTTATACAGGAGATGGCACAAATGGCAATTGCAATGATATAAATGAATGTGCAATTGGGACCAGCAACTGTGACACTAATGCTAAGTGTACCAACACACTTGGGTCCTACACCTGTCAGTGTAAAGATGGTTACACAGGAGTTGGCACAAGTGGCAATTGCAATGATATAAATGAATGTGTAGTTGGGACCAGCAACTGTGACACTAATGCTAAGTGTACCAACACACCCGGATCCTACACCTGTCAGTGTAAAGCTGGTTATACGGGAGATGGCACAAGTGGCAATTGCAATGATATAAATGAATGTGTAGTTGGGACCAGCAACTGTAACACTAACGCTAAGTGTACCAACACACCTGGGTCCTACACCTGTCAGTGTAAAGCTGGTTATACAGGAGATGGCACAAGTGGCAATTGCAATGATATAAATGAATGTGTAGTTGGGACCAGCAACTGTGACACTAATGCTAAGTGTACCAACACACCTGGGTCCTACACCTGTCAGTGTAAAGATGGTTATACGGGAGATGGCACAAGTGGCAATTGCAATGATATAAATGAATGTGTAGTTGGGACCAGCAACTGTGACACTAACGCTAAGTGTACCAACACACCTGGGTCCTTCACCTGTCAGTGTAAAGATGGTTATACGGGAGAGGGCACAAGTGGCAATTGCAATGATATAAATGAATGCGCAATTGGGACCAGCAACTGTGACACTAATGCTAAGTGTACCAACACACCCGGGTCCTTCACCTGTCGATGTAAAGCTGGTTACATTTGGGACAGAACAAGTGGAATGTGTCAAGGTAAGGACAATTTTGTTTTCCAAAACTTCTAATAAATGAACAGGTTAAAAACTCATTACGAAATTGTTGGTTGAAATAATTCTCCCTTTAGTTCCCCCGAGTAACATTTTAAGCCTGAACCCGTCAGAATATTTGTTTGTTTTTTTTTCGATAACACTGAAGTAACACTTAGTAAGCTATGATATACAAGAGATTTAATATGTACCAGTGTACCCTGATCCATACAGCATTTAAGGAATCTTCTTCATAATCTTAAGGTAAGTATATTTCAAAATATCCATATTTTGACTTGAATCAATGCCCGACAGGCTTTAGGCCATGTTATGTTTATCTGACCAATGGTCTGACACGGATCAGTGATCGGCTTGGTGCGTAACCTTTATTGCAAAGTAAGTCTCTGTGTATCCGGTATCCAGGCCACCATGGCAAACCAGCTTGCCCAGTATTTAGACCATCATGGCATACCAGCTTATCGGGTATCCAGACCATCATGGCATACCAGCTTATCGGGTATCCAGACCATCATGGCATACTAGCTTATCGGGTATCCAGACCATCATGGCATACTAGCTTATCAGGTATCCAGACCATCATGGCATACTAGCTTATCAGGTATCCAGACCATCATCGCATACCAGCTTGCTGGGTATCCATACCACCATTGCATACCAGCTTCCCAGCCTATATTCAACAGCATCTTCGTTTGCAGAAATGTACCATTCCATTCAGATGCTGCACTGGTACAGAGGAAAAAGATCTGTTGAAAGTGTGGATTGGTAAAAGTTTAAGGAGGTGTGTTTGGGAGCATGCGACATGTTTTAACTCCATGGACTTCCACCTTTTCTTCTTCAGCATAGAGCACAAATTCTTTCTCTGTACACTATCAAAATACAATCTCGCAGAAAAATAGAAGAAACGATACATGTTCAATATTCATGTGTAATCAGCACAATCGTGTCATACCACTGAAATCCATAGCAACGTATACATTAGCAGGTCAACATAAAGTTTTTAATTTGGGTTTATAGTCTTGATATAGACAATGACAGAGGTTATTATCCAACTTTACACTTTCAACCTGGTCTATTCTGAAACCTTTCAGTAGAATTCAGATGAGCTGCTCAATCAGCCCTACACGCTGAGCATTTCCGACTGGTACCCATTTATACGCCTGGGTGTGGAAAGGGAAGTTAGACAAAGATTACACAGACACTAGGGATCGTACTGGGAACCCCAGCCACTACCCACTGCGGCTCCAAAATGATTGCACATTGCTGACCAGGGTTCAAACCAACTGGCCTTTACGTTACTACCATCAGAAGTTAAGGGTTTAAGCCATCTTTGCCGGGTAGATTTTATTCCCCTTCATGTATATGTACCCCCTGCAAAAGATTCCTCAAGGCTGGGAATACCAATAGATTGCTGATGTGCAAAATATCAGACATGTCTCCATAAGTATGTTTAGCCTCGTTAACACAAATACACACAATATTAGTGACAACATAGTTTTGATTTGCACAAAATGTTCATCACAATGGGGAAAGGTATCCGACTCCTTTACCTCACAATAGAAACAAGGGCCTTACACTCACCCACTGTGATCATGCTAAACAGAGTAAATAAGAATGAAATTCAAATCATCTTTTTGAGTATTCTAAAAACTACATGGAGGCCAATATAAATTTGACTTTTTTGTGGTTTACCAGCTACATGTGTGAACTACAATACACGTGACATAATAGTTGTATCACAAAATATCTAAACTTTAGCACAATAGATCCAAATCCACACTTAAATCCGGTGATTTTCAAAAAATAAACTCCACACTAATTGGACCATTGCACAAAATACGAGTCTTCGCAGACCAGTTGATAGTGACCATGACCGAACCATGAAAAACTTGAAAATTTCCTGCCCACCATATTTCCCTGTTCTATAGGACTCTGATATAAAATCATCAATTCAATAGTCATCATTCATTATCATCATGAACTGTCTTATTTGTCCTTTCATTCTCCAAAACGCTGGAATGAGCGTAAGGTTTTGTTGAAAATGAGGAGGTTAACTCTTTTTTGTCGGAAGGTATGGTCGGTATGTTGGTCTTTACAGTGTTAAAGATGGCCATTGCCTGCAATGGAAAATAACAGTAAATCAGAATAGCTTTTTGATTGGGATATAAAATGCAGATAGAAACAAAAAGAATGAAAACTGCAGTATTACTGGCGAACTACCCTAGCCCAAGTTATGTCACATGGTATTGTTCTTAAAATCCAGGTCACAGGACAAGGCATTCAGGAATGATAGGTTCTGGGATTTCGCAAATTGTGAGCTTTGCGCCACCTTCCAGTTAAAAAGTATTCTGCATTCTCAAAAATCTTCAAGGATGAAAATATAGTGAACAATATCATACCTGTGACACCATGGAACTAACATCTCCCGTGTTGGATGGGAGTAAAATAGTATTTCCTTCTTTGGCTATGTTTCCAAATGCTTGTATGTACTGCTCGGCTACCCTCAGGCTAACAGCATTCTGTCCATTCTGAAAGAGAACCAAGATTATCAACTAAAGTCAAGGTAAACAACAAAAGTCAAAATCACCAACTCAAGTCAAGGTCAACAACTAAAGTCAAGGTCAACAACTAAAGTCAAGGTCATCACCTAAAGACAAGGATCTTTGACCTACTGCAATTAAAGTCTTCAGAACTAGGCCGATAACCGAAAAATCATAGATGAGACCAATACTTCTATTCCTAACAAACTTATTTCAAGAAGTAAAGTACCTCGAATATACTTTTTGCTTGTGATGAAAAAACTTTTGTCAATCTGTAACACCAAGCTTATAAATCTTTCTTGACTTATACAAATAGTTCCAAATTGTCTTGACTCACCTCTCTGCCGATTGCCTCTGCAATCTTAACAATGGCCTCAGCTCGTGCTGATGCAACTTTCATCAAGGCGTCTGCTTCACCAGAAGCTGTGTTGACTTGTTCCATCTTCCACGCTTCAGACGCAAGAATCTTAGACTGCTTTTTACCTTCTGCCACATTGATCTCAGATTCACGAATACCTGTCAAATCAGAAATTGTTAGAGATATTTTTGATGACTGACCCGATCCAACAGCTGGTCAATGGAGCTAATAAACTTGAGGTTGTTCGGTAGACATTCGTCTTACGTTTTGGTGCCAATGCTCCAACACCTTGGTCACATCTCAGGTGTGGTTGTTCTTTTCACAGCAGGACATTTTTGGAGTCTATATGGATTAGGATGACCCCTGTATGAATGAACCAAAACGTGGACATGAAGGCCTACCTGCTAAGCACAGGCAAACCTGAGGTCGCATGTGCTAACAAATAGAGGTGAACTTTAACTTCTGCTTCATACTGACCTTCAGATTCTAAGATACTGGCCCTCTTCTTCCTCTCCGCCTCTACCTGCATCTGCATGGCCTCCTGCACCCTGCTTGGGAGTTTAATATCACCTGAAACACAACACAACGGATAATCCCTGAGAATTGACAATTCCTTGAAGAAAGCAAATCTGAAGTAAATGATCCAGACAGGTAAAGTGGGGTTATGACAAGGCAAATCAATAATCGCAGGTTGGTATTTTTTACACTCAAGACCGACTAAAAATGAGCCAATGTTTAGATTGAATTACTACTAATAATTAACTTGAGGGTGATTCTCATTTACATGAAGAATTTGTTGGAAACAAACAGGAGATCTACTTACGAATTTCATATCTCATGCAGCGTATACCCCACGATTCTGCTGCTTTGTTTATAGCCTCTGAAATGAACATGAGAACCAATCAGTACAAATATTGAGAGGCAAACCTCGTTTGACAAATAATGAATTATGTGTCCACTTGGCGATGAACATGTGTTCTTGAATATCGACCAGTGTCATTGGCAAAGACGAGTTTCTTCAAATCTTCAAAACTGTCTAGTCTGCCCAACACTTGCAATGCAATAGAATTAAGTAAAAACAGTCACCGGGCAGTAGTTGACATCTACACTGAGCCACAGCAATATACATAACAATTCCTTATCACTTACCAACAATGGCTACATTTAAAGAGTCTCTCTCTCTGAATACAGTATCTAACAAGATTTTTCCGATCTCTGACCGAAGCGTTGTCTGAGCGAGCTGGCTGATTGCATATTCTGCATCCTCAACCCCATAACTTGCCTGAAGAAGAACAGTTGATAGGTATGAAAATGAAGGGCAAACAACTTTCATTATTATTCTTAAGCGTTGGAAAGGACTGGTTTCTCAGAAAGCTTGCTATAAACGGCGTTACAACAGACTTATAGCACATTATAAAAGCTGCCATAGCGCTTAAAAAACTCTTTTCATTTTTCTTAAATTACCATGGTATGGAAGCATATTTTATTGAAATGCCATCTTTTGTACTGTGTACATTATACTGCATTAATCTTACCTTGTAAGGGTCAAAGACTTTTAGATACAACACACCGTCGAGATTTAATGTGACGTTATCTGGAATGAAGTTTGAATTTAGTCAGGTGGTGGTCATGTGAGAATCTTTGCTTGACGTGGTAGGAGGAAAAAAGGCAAGGCCATTGGGATATGATTAGGATTACATTTCGAGACTATTTTTAAGCAAAGGAAGGACCCATGTATCTGATATTAGGATCCTATCTGCAGTGGTCATGAAGACAATACACAGACAATACAATGCTTTAGCTATTGTACCTTTAAGATCAAGCAGATACAAGTTGAACTATTGTTTTTGACCATCTCACTGGTGCAGAATAACCTGTTTTTGTTGGTTAGAGAGGTTCTAAGAGTACAATAGTGTAAAAACAACTGTTGGTATGCAGCAGTCAGTAGGCCTAACACAAACTGAAGTTGAACCTCCAAATGCATTGCCAACAAGGACCTCATGGACCAACCTTAATGCAACCTTTCTCAAAAAATACATAGTATTGCACCTTACCTATTGTGATCGCACTCTGTTTTGGGATATCAATAGCTATCTCTTTCAAACTCTGAACATATCTGACAGTGTCTAAAACAGGGATAAGGAAGTTGAGGCCCTAAAAGTAAGAAACAGAACAATGAATAACATCATCAGGCAGAAATTCATGTCTCTGTATCAACCAATACAGGAACATACAGGGTATTGAACAAAAAAATCAACTTTCAATTTTTTCAAAACTTGGGGTCATTATCATCAACGTGCAGGATTTTGTACAAATTTTGCCAGTTATTTCTCTCTTGGTTTGATTTTAAATGTCGATAACCGGAGGTACTCAAGCAATATGCATAATTTGATATATATTAGCAGTTGAATAGCCACTTACAGGTTCAAGTGCCCGTTGGAATTTTCCCATCCTCTCCACTATCCATGATTCTTGCTGAGGGACAAATAAAATTATGGTGTTCAGCGGCAAGCCTGATCTATGACGCACCTGTTGGACCATCTGATGGGACAACCTCTGAAATATTGAGTATGTGTAACACGGCATAAGCTTAAAACAGAAAATTCAAGTGACATCCAGTTGAGTTACGGATTTGTATGAAAAAAAGAATAGAAAGCGTTTTCATTTCAAGCTGATTTTCATCACAAATGCCATCGAATTAATAAAATCATTACATTCAACGCTGTCATACAGTTACATATATTTATCAGCCTACACCACATGTTAGATGAAAATTTCATATCACAGTACATGATTGTGTGCACGTATGCACTAGGCCTATAGCTTAAGCGATCGAGCCACAGCGAAATTTGGTGCAATATATCATGACAAACGAAATCCTTGATTACCGCAAATCTAAAAGAAATTGCTTATATATTCGGTGTCAGAAAGTACAATCAACACCAAGTTAAAATAATGACGCTCATCACTTCACAAAATGATTGAAGAAATGGTTATAAAACACACCTCAAAATTTCGACACCGGCTTGCAGACCGCAACATGGTGGCTGCCATTTTGTTAAATAGCGCCCCTTCACGGGAAATTAAATAACGAAAAGTATCAGAATTCTGTTAAACCGAGTAGGAGCCGTCCGTACCTCGCCTTGTACCTTCACCTGTCCTCCCTCAAAGACAACAGTCTTTACCCCCTGAAGTAATGTGGGCGTTCAACAGAGCCTGGTATTCGAGTATAGGATGTCAGTCCAGTTTAAGGAAGTTTCCAATGACAAAGAATGATGAGGACCCGCACAGATCCATTTAGTGGGTAAACTACTAGTACTACTCCTAACCGATATCACAGTGAAGGAGACCTTTCAGTTTTTCTGCGTACAGATGTCTCTCGCTTCGTTTCGTATCCGCCCCATGCATTTTACATTATAATGTGTGCTGTGTCAGATTGTGATTCGGATGAACCGGCGATGGACATGATGGACAGTCGTTGACACTTGAAAAGTTTTCTTATCATGGATTAATATAGAGACAAGAAAAGCTGCTTTTGTAAGTAAATGTCCATTTACTAGTTTCAGTGATTCTAGTTTTAGGTTCAGCTTCTAGGCGTAGGCACATCATAGGTCTGTGGTCAGCGGACCAAGCACAATCATCTGTGTGAGGCCCAGCTCTGATCACACTCACAGGCACGTGAAAATAAGAACTGAATAGCCACCTCAGTCCCCCTCCCACTTAACTGACTAACATCCCCACCCCACTGACAACTCACGTTAAAGGGACTCTATAGGCAGTAACTAGGTAGGCACGATAAAGTTGCACAAAGTCGCCAATAGAGGTCTCTCCCATCTCACAGTCATTTTGACTGAAATCATCAGTCACTTTTCATTAAAAAGCTTTTTACCCTTAACAATCAACTGCAGTACTGTTACTATATCTATATCCGAATGCTATGAATATATTTGCTCTTTTTGAAGAGAGCTGTCTTAATTTGTCATCTATTAATTTTTAATTGTGTGTCTCTCTGTTCAGCCCCCTTATTGTTGTCCTATTCTGTGATGTAGGAGATCAATTGCCATTGGCCCAAGCCTGTAGCTTATAAGGGTAAAATTCACACAATTTTGATCCTTGGTGGGTCTAGATGAACCAAAGAAGTTCATTTTGATGATTGACATAAACTTTTGAAGATAATGTGCAATATTTTATAATAGGTCAGATACAGAACTTTTTATCTAATGATATTTTTAACAATATCATGTAATTGTTGGGTTAAAGTGTTTATGTGGTTGACTTTCACACCCTAGGCGTTCATAGACTCATGGTTTGTTATTGGGTTGATCACAGTTTTGAGAAAATATTTATTCTTCGTTTTATTTTTAGCTCATATTCATAGCCAGCAATAAGAGCCACTTTTGTGACAGCGAATGCATTACAGGCAGAGGGAACTCGAAAAATGTCCAAGTGTGATTGGACCCCAATACAGATGAAAAATGTAACAATGTTAAAAAAATGGATGCAACCACTTCAAATAATCAAATATTAAAAGTCAAAATATCAGAAATCCCAAAATCAAATATCCAGCAGTACAAAAAAAACTCAGTCACTTTATAATGTAGAACATTGGCCTATTGGGCATACTGGGCCATTGCATTATTTTCTGGGCCATTTTGTGATTGCTATCAATTTGTCGGGTTGTAATTTAGAAGTACAGTGTATATATATCTGGCCTTGTTTTACATTTTTGAATCAAGGGCATTCTTTTCTGGTTACTCATTGAGTCAAAATGCCTCTGCAAACCTAAATTTGGTACAATTTTTACACAAGTTCTGTATTCCTATTAAAGGTGACTTGAAAAGGGCGACCCAGCACTCCTTGTAAAACTTTGATTTCTCAATTTAACACCTGTACAGTTGCTCAGTCATTCTATCCCAGGATGGAATTAGCCCCCACCCCATCTGTGTTTGACCTACAAAGTATTTGTTTCTCTATTTCTTCCTGGGAATCATTATTTAGTAGAGAATACTCAGTTGACACAAACTTTGGTCTTTACAAACATTTCATACTTTTACAGTTTTCTTTTTGAAGTTGAACGATCTGTGTTCCAATGCTAAACCAGTTTACAAAGGGGTGGCATGAAGCTAAGTGTAAATCATGTATAGGCCTAAGATCCTTGTTGGATTCCCAGGCACATTCCCTTTGACCAAATCAGGAAGGGACTTTTCGATGATTTCTCAACCGATTTCCAGGTTAGGATTATTTAGCCCTAACTTTAGCTTATATTTGTTCAGTGAAACGAAAATTGCTTTTATTCTTAGGCCCATTTCCTGACAGTCCCGATGTAATGTCATCATGTGCCAAGTGGTTTGAATTGTCCAGGAGCACCTCTCCTGGATGACGTTGGTGTATCGAGGGTCAAATCAAAGCCGGATTTACTCATTTGGAGCTTTCAAGGTGTCATATACCTCATATTGGGAATATCGTTACAGAAAATATGCATGATGCTGCCATCTCAAAGGATGTGACATCTCCTGTCAGAGTTGACAGTATGCTTTAAGTCATTTCAACTTAGGTTTCATCATCCAATGCTGGTCAGCTTTGAGTTGACTTCTGAGTTGTGAGGGGATTTTGTTTGTCTGCTTCCTGAACGAGTGCTAAGTGCAGTAGCACAGTGGAAGCATCAATCAAAATTAGCCAGCAACTGTCACCTTGTCGGTGCACCCCCCCCCCCCACACATACACACACCAACTCTGCTCATGACCCTGCTGAAGAACATCCTCACTATAATTTCAGGATTGTTGCTTCTTGTCATGTCTTATGGGCAGCATCACCATTCTGACACCTGTGACGATGTTTACAACAAAGAAAAGACCAGCGCCCCACATGTCCAATGATCATCAAAGATCTGTATCACTGCAAAATGTTGGCAGACAGGAATTAGGAGAAACTGGTTGTCTGCCTTCGATAACAAAGGAGGATAAAATATTTGGAAAGATATCGCCAAGAAAATTTTCAATCAAAAAGGGGCACTTGGTGGCGAGGATTCATGGTGCAGACAAGGATGAAGTTTCTGAGCACAATCATTTGAAAGTTTCATTGCGTCCTTCACGTAAGAAAACGACTGTTGGATTACAAAGTGTTGCACAAAAACGGTTGAGTGTTTCTGCCCCTGCTATTCTTGATGAAGTTGACCTTGGAGGTCAAGATCATTCAGTTGGTGTGAAGGTCAATTCTCTGCTTGATTCGTCTGGGGGTTTAAAGAAAGCAAATCATGTGCCAAAGTCGTCTCTTGTGAATTCTGCTTCCAACTCTGCCAATCGAAATCATACATCTACTTCTAGTTCAGACATTGGTTTATCTGCTAAAACAAATTCTGGGCGGGCAGATTCTTTGACACCTGTCCTCCGAGGTGCCCGAAGCCCAACTCCAGTTGCGCAAAAGAAACGCCGTGCTCACAGCCCTGGACCAACCAATCAAAAGGTTGGGACTGGTTTGAATAAACATGGAATTAGTATCCTGAAGCAGACGACAGGATCAGAGGTCAATGGAGCTGTTTCACCTCTGCAGAGTCCTGCGAAGGCTGGTTTGACATGGAATCAGAAGGGGGAGGCACAATCGCCAGTCAAAAGGTCTGGGACATGGGACAAGCATAAACAAAAGAAGCCAAAAGTCAAGGTGAGCCTTGCATCAGATTTTTGTGCCACTTAGCATTTTCAGAGTATAGATCATTGCAAGGTTGTTTTGACGCGCCATTAGGCATGAGATAATCGTTATTTCAAAAAATAAGTTGGAATGTTGTGCCATGGTGACATTGAGGCCTACTTTCCGATTGAATATACATTGTATTTGTACCTGTTCTATTTGGGTAAATTTTGGAACAATTGAAAGGAGAGGATGTTCCAATGGGAACCAAAACTTAATTGGCTAGGATAGTCAGTTCGAAACACTTCAAAGAACCTTCTTGGTCATCTGGGTATGTCAACTCATTGGTGGGGTCTTTTTTAATCAGTTTAATGAATAAATGAATACTTATAAGCATTGAAATTCTCCAAGATAGTGGTCCTCCTGTTGGTATTTTGTTACATTTCAGCGTCCGCATGTGTACATGATGCACCTCGTGAAGGATAAGACTGATGAGTTAGGCCTAGACATTGCAGGAGGCAAAGGTTCAGCTCGGGGAGATATTGGCGTATTTGTGGCTGGGGTGGTTGACGATGGCGCTGCAGAGAGGTAAGTAAGAAGTCAGTCAATCATTCAATGAATCAATTCAGGTCAAATTTTGTCAATCATGCAGGGTCTGATTCTTCATGACTGGCTGTAGGTTTCCTCTTACAGTAAAATCTCTAAAGATCTCCTCGCAGTCAGGTATAGAAAGTGAAAATGAATGTCTTCAAAATTGTTCTATTAGACATTGATCTTGATGTACGAGGAAATGCATTGATGATAAGTTACTCTGAGTCCCATGTGAGATGACAAATCTGTCTGACCATCTTATGTCCTCACAACATCGAGTGACAGCTGGCAGTGTCCCAGACATTTTCTAGTTATTCTGCATGTCCCATGTACTGTGTGTAAAAAAAAACATGTCTGTGATTAAATTTGAATAAAAATGTGTTTTCAGGGATGGGAGGCTGCGAAAAGGTGATGAAATCCTGAAAGTGAATGGCCGCAGTGTGAAGGAGATGACACTGCATGAAGTGGCCACGGTCATGATCACATCCCCCATTGTTGTCCAGTTATTGGTGGCTTCCAAGGTAGGTTTCCCCACTCAATCATCTCACATGCATGTTCATGTAAAGTAAAATGGTACAATTGTAGCCCAGTTGAATCACAGCCCTTTATACTGTGTAGATATATTTTAAATCACTTTGCCCTGTGATCATTATTGCATATGACAAAATGGATTGTTTACGGTGCTCACAGTTGTCTTAATGGGCAAGTCACTTGCTTTCTTACCAAGACAAGTCATTTGAATATCCTATGATAATCAAAAATCATAACAGATCCCAGTGTCAAGTTGTTCGGCCAGAGTAGACTCTCGAATTTGGACTTCATGTAATAACGACACTTCAAATATTGAATTAATGATATCAGCTAGACTAATCATATCATTCCTTGTGGTCTTTTAAAGTGAGAATATAGGCACAGATAATAGTGCAAGCCAGGAAATGTTCTCAGCCGTTATGACATCACACTTTGTTGACATTCCAACTCTCCACAGAGATACTTAATGTGATGAATATAAAATCATCAATTTACTCTCCTTCCTCTCAGAGTTAGTCATTTCCTCCTCTATCTGAACGCACAGGATGTGCCCTGGGCTGGCATTTGCAGTCCTGTTAACCTTCTATGAGCCGCTGTGGTCTGGCGGCTTTGGGCTGTAGGCCAGTGGTCCAGAAATCCTGGGTTGGAATCCCACAGTCGTCATGAGACTCTAGGCAGACCTCTTTTATAACTTGCCTTCCTCCACCCAGCTCTACAAATGAGTAGGCCTACTGGTCAGAAATGCTTCTAATGAAGCTTTGATTGAGCAGCTCGTGTGATTGCCCTTGGGCACAATATTTAGTGATAGGTTCTCAAAGTGCATAATGCCATGCGGATGGATGAGTCATCACTCAAACCCAAGCCCGAGAGTTTTTGGGGTTTTAACCCAAACTTATATCAAAGGCCCAGTAGGTCCGTTAAGTCTAATGATAAGTTTATGATAAAACTTCATCTGCCCATTGTGCATTTAGAATTCCAGCACAAATGAATAACCTCAACTGCATACACTAACCCACAATGATAAAAAAGTATCTCCCTTGAAATGAAAAGCATCGCATTCTGGAATACCAGGAGCCATCAACCACATCTGTCAGACAAACCAGGTCACACACAGTTGAGTTGTTCTGTAAATAGAATTCTTCTTGTCATCCTGTAAGCTTAGGTGTTGTTACATTTCTTGGTCCAAAAGGCGTCATGACTGGGAGTTTAGCACCCTTTCCTGTCCATGCCAGTTATGCAATCATGATCTTGTCTGTTAAAAGGCCATGATACAGAAGTGAGCTCTGCCTGGTTGATTAATCATATTGTGTAGAAATGTTGGAACATCTTATCTAAATTGACCAATCCATTGATGGTGCGTTGTGTCTTTTTTAATGTCCATCTGATTTTTTTTCAAAAATATTTTCTACCTACTACCAATAAATCTTCCAGC
Organism: Lineus longissimus; assembly: GCF_910592395.1. Lineage (NCBI taxonomy): Eukaryota > Metazoa > Nemertea > Pilidiophora > Heteronemertea > Lineidae > Lineus > Lineus longissimus. Next base: position 24,124,161 of record NC_088309.1, on the reverse strand, counting down.
ATAAACCAGTTGAGCAGCACCCCAAGAAGTTGCCCACACCCAAATTAGTCGTACACTCACCGGAAGAGAAGAGACAGGTAAAGAACACTCCCCTATTCAAAATTCTGCTGGTCAGCAATATCATAAGGAACAACTTTGAATCTAGGAACCTCCAAATTGGGTCGCTTCTGTACTGTCCCGTTCAACCAACCAGACTTCACTCAATCTGAGGCTGAGGGTCTGTATGTGAAACATGAGAGCATTGCCCACTCCCTCACCTGAGCCAGGTTGTCCATTATTCATTACTGATCGCTTAACTTTTGATCATGAAACCTTTAAGGTTCAGTTGTGGATAATGGTACTGCGTGTCAATTGTCCTGAAGACATACAAAGAAGAAAGGTAAATCACGGATGATATGTGACTGCGCAGATCATATAGTTACCAATCGCTATTATTCTGCACCGCTGGAAATTATAATGAACATGAATGATATCCTTTTCATCAATACTCGTGATGATCACTATGACTATGTTGTCATCTGCTTGCCTGTTCCTCCCATTGTGTGACTCATTAGAGGCATGGACCAATTAATCCTCTGCCTACGAATTGGGGCCAGTGGTTTGCTCATTACCATCAGTATAACCAACAATTGACAATGTCTATTATTTATCAATTCTGTTTATTGTTATGCCACCTATCATGGGTATGATGAACCAAATAATATAGAGAATGTGAAATATCATTTATGCTTAGAACTTGGAGGAAGTGTTGAATTTTTATTTAGAATAAGAGCCTGTTTGAATGGTTGAATATTGTGGGTATGTTGTGGCGGCGCTACACCATGCACACATGGTTTTATTACCCATACACTTGTAATATCCTATCGCCAACGATTAAGTTTTAAAACCGTTAGGCAGATTTATTTTAGTTCTTATAAACTTAAAATAAGAATTAGCTAGATTTGTCACTAAGCTTGTTAACCGTGTGTTCAGCCATGCAATTTTAGCTAAGAAATTTCAAATTATGCGCTTAATCTGTCTGTAAGATCAACTTCATAACTGGATAGTATTCCAGTGAAGGCTCATTAAAAAAAATGTGTGCTTACTTAATGAGACCTTAAAAGACCTGGAAATTTTCAGCGACATGTAACTGTCCAAGATATTTGAATTTGGGTACAAAAGTTGCCATAAAAATTTGAAAACATGCAGGTGAAGTGAGAGTATTTTCAAAACCTGAGCATAAGAGGGAGGTGCATCACCGCTCAGAAGCGCATCACTGCCCAAAAGGTCGAGGTGCACGGCCAGCGTCACTTGGTTATTTCAACTGCACTGATTATGGCCAAAGGTAGCATGGTATGTGTGTCCCCAATGGTTTGTCCAGGAAGGTTTCGGGGTTCATAGACTGTGGAATGATACCTCAAGCACTTTGAGACAATACCTGTGCAGTATAAAGCAATGTATAAGAACTTGCATTTCATTTTCACTGTTATGCATTTCCACAGACAAAAAAGAAAATGCCTGTGCCCAAAAGTCCAACAATTGCTCGCATCATGAAAATCACCCTCATGAAGGGTGCTGGGGGGAGAGGTCTTGGCTTCAGCATCGTCGGGGGTGAAGATTCTTCAAAAGGCAGCATGGGGATCTTTATCAAAACAGTCTTCTCAGATGGTGTGGCTGCACTTGATGGCAGGCTTTCCAGAGGTAAGTCATGACCAAAGCCAGTACAGGTGTAAGGGCAGTCAGATTTCTGACATTGCAGAGTCTGTGACTTGATCGATCTGACTTGATTCTTGTGTGCCATTTTGGGGGGAAAGGATCAGAATACTTGATGCCTCATTGTTTGGAGTTAAGCATGTTAGACAAATTATATTTTTACTTCAAGTCTTGTCAGGAAAGGTGTTCTTGGTCCTCTTGATATGATAGGCAGTTTGAAATTAGGAATATTGGGTGTTGTGTTTCTGTTTGCACTAATATGAAAATGATAGCTGCTAACATACTTCTGTGAGTGCACACAAAACAATGGTTTGATGTGTTGGTATTGAATATCCATAAATAATCTCAACTTGTTTGCTCATTTTAGGCGATGAAGTATTAGAAGTAAACGGAACGCCTCTCATGGGTCAGAGCCATAAAGCTGCTGTGAGGCAGTTCAAGGAGATCAGGAAAGGACCGATTGAACTCATGATCAAGAGGCTGACCAGCCCTAAACCAAGGTGAGAAAAGGCCTGTTTGAATAACTTCATTAAATCTCAAGCTATTATCAGACAGTCTCCAAAAACTCAAAGCTGATGAGGTGTATAAGATTTCGCAATTTCACATCTCATTTGAAGTAATGGAAGTAAGTTGACCAGTGCTCAATATCCTAAGCAATTTCTCAACATTTGTTTACGAATGAGACTGGCTGGACACTGTACCACTGGACCATGTTGCCCACCGAATAGGTTTTGAATTCTACCTTCTCTGTTCTTCAGGATGCGGTCTGATGCCTTTTTGGAGACCGCACTGGAAACACCACCTCTTTCACCTCCACAGTGGAGAAAATCTAAAGATGGAGCCACAGACCAAGAAACGAGCACCACTAACTCAATTACATCTGTTGAATCTTATTCAAATGTACCAGTGAGAGAAAACTCCCCAAAACGTTTTGTGAAAAATACAAACCTGCGTCGCTCGCCTTCCAAGTATCAGAAAGCAGTCACAAAATCGTGCAGTCTTGAAAATTCCCGCTTGTATAAATCAGAGGAAAGTCTTGCACGCTTGCATGAAAAGTTACGGACTAAAGCAGCACGGGAGATGGTCACAGCCCGAATTGGTGGAGGAGGGAATCTGGAAAATAGACGTTACAATTTGGTGTTGTCCATCTCTGACGATGAAGCAGAGAAACTCTTCGGTCCACTCAAGTCGTCAAATCTCTCCCCTAGTCATGAGAAGAGTCAGTCAGAGACAAATCTCTCCCCTAGTCATGAGAAGAGTCAGTCAGAGACGAATCTCTCCCCAAACAAAGATGACGGAAGTCCTTTTTTTACAGAGTCATTAGAACCAGCATTTTCTACTCGGAGTCTGGTGAATCTCCATTTCAATAAACATGGCTTGGTACTACTAGAGAACGTAGAACAGCATAAATCAGACGGATTGCTTCATAAAATTGAACAAGGGTTATCAGTGCCATATTCCAAGCTCTCACTCTCGGATGGTTATCAGAATATTCACAGTTCGAGCCATGATGTAGATCTTGATATAAGCGATACTTGCTCCACATTTTCTGACACCTGTAGCTCCCAGTCAAGTGTTTTTGCATCTCAGTACAGCTCGCAAAACATCCTCGCGGCTTCATCATTGACTACCATTGATATTGATGGATACACGCCTCATTCCCTGGAACCAACACAACCTCCAGCCAAAATCTCTCTCTCATCCTCTTCACCTGCTATTTATATGCATCTTGGACAAGGGTTGCAGTTACAACCCTCTGCACCCTCTGTGGACGTAAACCAGGACCATGATAAACAGAAAGGCTGCAAACAGAAATTGTCCCTTTCAGAACAGATGCTAATGTTTGATATTGAACAAAGTGGCTCTGTTTCCGTGGCTCAAGATGGCGTTTCTGTTGGCCATACATATGTTGAAGTAACAAATAATGCTGATCAGGTTGGTCCCATCAGAAATGACGTTGAAACTAAAGACAGTGTGCTTTGTTCTGAATCCGTTGCTGCTGGGTCCAAAAGCAATGAATTGGATCTGATTTCACCAGGGTGTTCGGCCTTGGAAGATCATGTGTCTGACATGGTTGATGAAAATGCTGAAGTTTGTAACAATGTCAACATTGATAACTCAGAGGAGACTGTGTCTGCTCCTATCAAGAAATCAAGACGGAAATTCCGCCCTCGATCTCAAAGGAAGAGCTCCGATTCAGCTATTTTCAGTACAAGTGAAGCCGCTACAATTCTGGATGACGCATCAGAATGTTGGGGTGACTCCGGAAATGTTAGCAGTGACAACGATGGTGCTTTCTCGGAAGTGGCGCCACAAATTATTGAAGAGCAGAAACCAAGTGTTCGCAACATGATTCAAAAGATAGAGGAACTGAAAGTTGATACTTCCGCAGTGGAAATGCAATTGAAATATTTTCCAAGAAAGGATTCAAAAAGTGATGAAGTGTTTCTTCAGTCTCCCAATTCTTCTGGAAAATTTGAGAATGTTTGCTCAAAGTCTGCTAACACTAGAATGCTCAGCTTTTCTTCAGATAAAGATGATGTCCGCATCCCCACCGTAGATTTGACTAGAGCTGCACGTTCCTCATTGGATAACAGCTTCGTTGCCTCACCAAAAAGTCTAGATTCTTCTTTGTTCAGGACAACGATCCCCACCACAGATGTGTCAGCTTCAATAAGTCTGAACTCTCGCTTGAGACCAAAAAGTCCAACCCCAGACATGGGTAACCCGCGACACGTCCCTCATGGTCGAGATGTTCCAGCCATTCATTCTCAAAATACTCCTATTGCAGAAGTTGTTTGCTCAAATTCTGCATCCTTCGGTGAAATGGAAATTACGAAATCTCTGTCCAACGATCTGCAAAGTGAACCAAAAGAAAGTTCAATCTCCGCAACATTGCTAGCTCCGAATTCTAAATCACTTGCATCTGACGAAGAAGCTGCACTGCAAGCTTTGGACGATGTTCTTGGTTCGTATCAACATTCAGACTTCGGATCGTTAGATCAAATTTCGCGAGTTTCACCCGTTGTCAGTGCCTCTGCTGACTCTCAAAAGAAAGATTTAGATTCTATTGAGGATGCGTTGTGGAATGAAAAAGAGGCATTTAAAACCTTAGATGACGTTCTGAGTTCTTTTCAGCACTCGAACAATAGTTCCTTTGACTTATCTAACCGTGATTCTCCTCATGTTGAAAGTGGCTATCCCAAGGACTCATTGCCTCGTTCACTTTCACCTGGGTCAAGATTCTGTGATATTGATTCACTAAGGAGTATAGTTGCTGGTAAAGATTTCGATCCATATTTTCAGCCAATGCTTTCTGATGACTGTGATGAGTTAGAATTGTCTCAACGCCCTCTGGCCTCAAGATGCTTAAGCGCACCAATATTTGGTCAGATTGAAGAAGACCCTAATGAGGGCGCTAGTGGTGATGAAGTGGAACAGAGATACAAGTTACCACAATTATGTTCTATCGATCCAAACTTGAGCTCAAGGATGTTAGAACTAAAATTAGACACGCGCTACAATTCAACCTCTTTACAAAAGGAACTTGTCTCAAGACCAGCAGACTTAGATCTGGGCTCAGCGTCGTTAAATTCATCTGTGACGGCAGAAAAGCCTAAACAGGGATCAAAATTAGCAGTAATGTTGAAAAAGAGTGCTAGTTTCCTTAAAAGGAAAGATAAGGATTCTCCGCCAAAACTGCCAGGCACAGCTAAACCGCAGAGACGGGCTTCTTCTCCTTCATCTACCTTGGCAACGAGTCCGACAAAAGAAAAGCCCAGCCGACGGAAATTTTCTTTACAAAGCCCAATTACCGTCAAGTCAATGAAGTCCTACGTGTTGGACTCTCCAGCTTCAAAGAATGAGGACGCCACTCATGCCAGGCTAGACGACACTTTGGATATGACATTGTTCACACCCAAGAAAGAATCTCCGAGGCCAGGGTTGTTTGAAGTTATTTTGGAAAAAGGTATTTTTTCAAAAAGTTTAAAATTTGATACATATTTAACCCTGAACAGGGGAGGGGTGCTCTGATGTTGGAGAAAAGCTGGCAATTGCGAAGTTTGTGTTTGAAAGGTCCTGAAGCTCTGGATGGTACAACTTTTGCCTAATGGGTTGATAAGTAGCCCTGGTTTCATGTTCAAGCCTGATCATTTTTTCTCGCAATTCTATTTCAGTTCCTGGCCAGTCGATTGGTATTGGTGTCATCTGTAAGGAGACAGCAGATGGCCACATGGGTATCTTCATTGAGGAGATCATGCCAGGCTCCTTAGCTGATCAGGATGGGAGATTTGGGTAAGAGACTTGCACCTCGCATCTATGTTATGCCAGGAAGAATATAGCTTGCTTTCTGTGGAGAATTGGAGACCATTTCTTACTGAAGTACATACTGTCAAGAGAACATGGACTCCTTCAAACATCATAAGTTTTAACAAGGTTCTTCAGGTTCCTCCTTCACATTAACTTAAAGGTTTTTTATCCTTCGACGAAACATTTATTCTTCTTTCTGTTTTGTTTATTTCTAGGGTTGGATGCCAGGTGTTGCAAGTGAATAGTTACGTCATGTTGAACATGAGTGCCGCTGATGCTGGTGTCATATTCCGCTCACTGCCAATAGGACCTGTCCGACTTATACTGCTCAATAACGAAGGCTTCGAGGTAGGTGCTGATTCATACAACTCATTTTCATTTGTATATGGATTGGGGCCCTTCCGACAACAGAACACACTGCTAGCATTTTATTGGCTGTGTCCTGGAAAATAAAGATGCTCTGCTTCCATCTCATAAATGCTGTGGCAGACTTGTTTCTCCTAATTTTACCATTGGTGTGTTTAAATAGCCCACACCCCTGGCTCAATCAAGCTTTAAAAGACCAGTGCTTGATAAGAACTTAAGATGTATTCCGATTGGAAATACCAAGCTCTTTAATCATTCCTCATAAAATCATCAAAAAACTATACAGCTTTCGTCTCTAGAAAAGTGCCTTTTGGTACAGAATTCTTACATTAATGCAAAAGTCGCAAAAATACCATCTGCTGAGAATTGTAAAGATCTGATGTGACGTCTGTTTGTTGGATACACGACACTTGACCTTTTACCCGGGAAGCAATCACAGCATTAGTAAGGCTTCTCCCTATCGAGTGTTCTGATTTGTAGACGTATCACTTTACTGGGTTCTCGAGTCCACACTGTGAGCCAGACAGTATCATTTATTTCAGGAGTGTTCCTCTTTATACTGTACATATTTTAGCCAGATGTGGTGTAACTTATAAATCTTGTCATTTATAATACACGTCCTTCCTCAAATAACACTGCATGTCAGCTTGGGAAAATGATATATTAGATCCACTATCAAATTTAGAATTTCACTATTATATTCAGAAACGAATGTAAATAATATCATTTTCTGTACTCATAACAAAGTTTCAGAAACTCTGAATTTCTCGTAGGACTTAATATTTGGAGTTAAAATCTTGCTTGTGACAAACATTTTTGTTATTTTTTCCATTCTCATCACATCATGTTTGTCTTTTGTTGAATTGTTACAGTAGTCGTTTGTATAGTTTAGTAAGTACATGCACAAGGAGTTGGGATCACTGATTACAATACTATTTAGAAACTTGCATGATTATCTTTAGCACACTGCAGAAAAGAGATTTTTATCATGGCAACATGCAATATTTTTCGCTGCGGTGTGTGATAGTCCACAAGCAAGACCAGTTATCTCTAGGTTTGATATTTATCACATTGAAGCGATGACTGACTGTCACCACGTGTACCAAAGATGGCCCTCACAGACTAGCAGACATTTGCTGCTCGACATTTGCTGTGTTAAAACTCACTTTTTTGCAGAGTATTAAAGCTATTAACTTGTCCTCCCTTTTTCATCAACACTTCTCATTCTAGGGTTTATTATGCTATCAGCCGTCAGGTATATGGTGTTCGTTTTGATGATTTGATGGATTGAAAAAGAAGAGAAGGGATAGAATTTATGATAGTCAAATCGATGTTCCATAACAGTTAAAACATTATAATAAAAATTCCTATTCATCATACTCAAATTTTACCTCTGCAATTCTGGCCTACATGTATTGTAGATTTGACTGTTTGCAAACTGCAGCTCGCTAGTAGCCAGGATAAATATAATATCTTATCAGAAAAATTAAGTTTTACACATTGTTTTTTGTTCTTTTGACCACAAAATACTTAAGTCTGCTTGCATAAGATATTGCTAGTTTGTGTTCAAATTTGAGAAAAACTGCCATTGAATTCCTTTCCTTCTCTAGAGTGTACGTGTGTCCATGTTGAGTGAAGGTTTTTGACTGAAATGTCTAACTCGTATGAAATGACCAATGACGAAAACTCGGAGGTTCAGTGTAACCAGACCATATTTAGTAACTTAACTTTTGACTTAAATTCCTAACATTACTGTATCTTTCCTTGAAAGAATGAGTCCAAAGATGTCCGAAACTTAATAAGGAGGTAAAGTTTTGATCCCCCTCCTGAAGCTCCTGTACCTTTGAGTAAAGTTTCTGCTCTATGTACAAAGAAATACTCTATACATTCAGCGCAACGCTAAAAACCTTAAATCATCAAATCAACGATAGCGTTAAAGGGAGACTATAGGCAGGAGCCAGATCATCCTGAGGAAATCACGGGTTCCCTCCTCTGGTCCTACACACTAGCTCCTGAGACATTCCTCCCTTCGACTGAAGTACTGGATGCAAAATGAAATCGGCCCAAAGATAGCGTCACTAGCATCCTATTCACACAGGGGGTATGATTGTACTGAGGTTATAATTGTACCAACTTACGTTATCTCCTGCATGTTTTGGCATGATGAATCTAACATTAATCAAGAGACCCACTAAATATAATTCTGATAAGCTTTCATCACCCACATGGGCGTCTGTCTGAGAAAAGTTTTACGAAGCACTGGGACAGCAGTATAAACAACCAAAATAGTTCAGTGATTGTACTTAGTATGACGTTTCTCTGGCAGACCTGAAAAAGACAGCTTGTCTCAATGATATCATAGTTGATCTACAGAAAATGGTGTGGCATCTTCCAATTCTCATATCTAAATCAATGCAGTTCTCAAATTTGATATAATTTGGAGTCCAGCTTTAAATCCTCTTGTTCATAGCCCTTCCTAACCTTGTATCCTCTGTGGGCCAGAACATAATCTTTTCTTTGACATGTGCATTTTGATGTTGAGGTATTCCCCTTCTGACCTCCTGTGTTGATTTAATATCATTATTCTACTGTTATAACTTTTGTAATTGCAATGTACAAGATGAATGAGAAATCCATGAGCAATTATTGCCTTATCTGTTTTGGATTGTATTCATGTTTTTATATCAAATTTGAGAATAGTGTAAAAGTGAAACAGTGGTAGTGTTCCCAGCATCTCATTTTAGTGGCAATGTTGCAGGAGTTGTCATGGAGTACTTGAGAATCTATGTTTCCCTGATAATTCAATAACCAGGGACCTTGGGGTGCTGCGTAGACAATCTGCAGGTGCATTTAGAAACAAAGTGTTGTTAAAGAAGGTTATTTCTGACCAGTACAGTTCTGCTGGATATCCAGCTCACACAGTCAAACTATGGTTGAATTCTGATACTTTGTTTACAGATTGATAATAAAGATGGAAGTAACAAATTTATTGATGACCGGAGCAGAGACTGTGGTAAGTAAATGGATTCGTCGACAGTTGGGATCAAACCGGGGACCTCATGACCGCTTGTCAGAGACCAGGCTACTACACCATTGCATGGGTCTGGTCCATTCTGAATCATTAATCAAACTCTCATCGGTACTGTTTTCTTAGATGTTGGCCTTTAAACAGATTAATCAGGAAAGACGTATTTTCTATTTTCTGTAACCGGTGTTATCCAGTTTGCTATTTTGAGCAAAAAGACCAACCAATGCCAAAAGAAGTGAAACATGTTGCATGGATTGTGAAACACCAGGTACCTTGAATTGTACAAGATATTGCAGTCTACATGGTCGTCAAAAACTGTCCATTTGGCTTAAACGGCTAAGACATGGGTCACGCTAAATTTTTCTGCACAATCTTTTTGGCAGCTCCGAGAATAACCTGAATAATCTGATTTGATTAGGAACATTAGGAGTTTTAAAGTTTGTAAAGAAGTGCATTATATTACGTTTGTAGTTTATTTCTGGCCTCCTCTGCTTTTGTGCTAGCTTTGTTGTATTTTTGAAGCTTTGGCATGTGGATAAAAGTGGCTCAGTTGATTGGTGTGGACAGCTTTATTTTTAAATTCCCTTGGGAAATTGCCATTCAAAGGGTCTTCAGTTGGGTGCCAGAAAATTTGACTGAATGAATTGACTTAGGAATGTGCAACTAAACCAATAGACGATTTGCATATCCAGTGTTCAGATTTTACTTTTATGAAATAAAATTACTCCTTCTGCCTGTCACTTGAAAATAGAAACGATTCTATCTATAAATTGTTGTGTTTCTCTGGCGAGATATGGCAAAAAATTCCAGGTATTCTTACAAATGTCAAGTTACGCATTTTTTACATGTGCGGTAATGCTGAAATATGATTGGTTCTCCTTCTCTCCAAGATGACGTGCTAGGTCATTCTGAACTTATTACTCCTTGTCTGAATTTTCCAATGAAGCCTTACAAAGGGTAGTTCCCATTGCTTGCTCTGATAGGATTGATTTTATCATATCAGGCTAGGTGGCAGCACCATACAGTCAGATCTACATAACATTTTCTTGATTGTTCAGAATGATGGGTATTCAAACCTTTTTTCATCTGCGTTTGATTGAATTGGAGCTTTGATAGAGTCTGTTTGTGCAGTCTGTGGGGAAGTGATAAATCTTAAATTGATTATCTATTGAATTTTTTAACGCTACTTTATAAAAACGTAAATAAGCCTTGCAATATTATACAGCCTCGCTATTAATTATACATGGACAAACTGACCTTAAAAAACTCTCCCTTAAAATTCTCCTAAATAATGTGATTTCTATAGAAACCAGACAGTGATGGTGTTTTTCTTGTGGGCACATTAATCTCCACTATAGACCCTTGTATTTGCGTCACGCTACAAACAGATTTATGAAGGCTAGTATGTGGTAAACAAAGCCCATATCGAGCTCTTCAAATTCCTTCTGACATAAGGTATCATTTATTCATACCTGCCTGCTAATTATTCAAAATTACTATCAGCAGCAACCAACTTGGCAAAGGTATACCTAATATGTATCATTTAAGGCGTATTCCTTTAACAAAACCAGTGCATAGATTATTGACCGCAATACTGTGCCGTTATTGTGTATCAGGTTGCCAAGTTTATGGTGTTAGCAAACTTGTGATATACTCAATAACGTCCTGCCAACTTGTTTGGTGTGGACAGAAACTGTGATGCACTCTACTTCAGCCTCTTGTACAGGACCACAACAAGAATAGAGGCACAATTTATATTCCAACATAAATATCGTAAGTTTTTTCCAATCTTTACTGTCATATGGAATTATTGTGTACAAATACTTTCTAGTCTTGTTGTTATTTTCATGGATGTTGCTTCCTGCGCTTATTTGGGTAATTCTTTAGTGTAGTCTGTCACTGAGCCAGTGTTTTCCTCACTGTTTTGTGTTTCTCCATCACAAGTTTCTTTTGAGTGGAAGAGCCATATTTTGACGCAATTGAGACTTCTTTTCACTTTTGTCCAGGGTGTTCTCGCAAAATCTGTCGGGTTCTCTATAAACAGTGACAGTAAAAACCATTACAGCAACTCCATGAATCTGCCCAGGTGCTGACTGGTTTGTCTGTGTGCTAATATGTGGAAGAAATGATTTCGTCTTGGTGCTGCACCTGGAAAAATCAAATTGGAAGAATTCCGGATCGTGTGTAAATTCTGCCCCTTTCTCTTTACGCTCTTAGCCGGTTCTCCCTTAGATTTTTAACCAAACATCTACAGAGATTTCTTAATAATCTAACACAGCTTGCATGAGACCCAAGCAGCTGTCTGTGTCCAGCCTTGGCTGCCTTGGACCTTATCAGCACATTGGCTCAGTTCTAAACCCATAACAATATATCATACAGGTATGATCAGCTGTTTGGACCCAGGCAGGTTTCTTTTTTGATTTGTCTGACAGTTGTAACGAAATTTGCGTTATAGTCAAACAGATCTCGATTCTTTGGATAATTTCTTAAAGTTCTGGGCATACAGATCATCGACATTGAGGAATAAAATCAGCAACTCTTTGTGATGGTAAGTTGGGGAATCTCACCAATGGACTGCTATCATTGCATTCTCTTTTGGATCCCGATGTATAGGTTCTTATCAGTTCGGGTTTATCAACCAAAGTATTGTGTTTCCATTAGCAGTTTATCTCAACTAAATTGGCCTGAAAGTTCATTTTTGATGATAGAAAATGCCAAAAACTGTCGCGTCGTTTATTTCATGAAAGTGAGACAGTTTGAGAGTCTGAATTGCCCCAGATTCTGGTGCCTTCAGAGAGGTCAGTGGCGTGGTGATTAGACTAGCTCTGGGCTCATAATTGGAGATCATGGGTTCGACTCTCCGAGGATCACCACTGTCCTTTAGCGAGACGCTTCCAAGTGCAGAGCTGATGCTGATGAAGAAGAAACTGGTGATTTCGCTGATGTAAATCTAAATTAATTCTAAAATGATTGATTCTTCACTCAAGTCTTCAAAAGAAAACTCTGATAGCCAATTCACCATGTCATGCTTGACAAAAGCAATGTATGGCCAAACATGCCAACTGCCTCAGCTGCTGTGAGTGGGTTTATGCTAGCATGGATTAACGACATTAAATTTTCATCCACCTTTCATGCATTCCTATGCAGCCTGTGTTTGATTGCATGTCATATTAACTAACTCTGCTCTGACACCAACGCGCATGGTAAAACGTTGAGAAGTTTTGCAACAGTGATCTTGCTATAATATCTGAATATCTTATGACGTCGCACAAATAAAAACATATGAGTTGTTTTTCTTGCTTCAACTTACGGTAATTATGATTGCGATGAGGAAAAAAACTTACTCACTTATTCACAAGCTATTTGTCTATACTTTCTGATTTGAAATGGTGTTGCCATCGACATGAAAACTCTGTACAATGGCCAGCCCAGCATTATCTTAAAACTTTGCCTCTGCAGCCCCTTAATCTTTTCAAGACAACTAAAGGAAGTCAAACGCATCAAAGTAATTTCTTATCAATCATACATTCCCTGGATAAAAATCTCTCTCTTTTCATTCTAATTTCAGATTTAAAGAATAATATGTATTTATTTGGTGCGGGCAGCTTTAGAAAACAGGGCCAAAGGGTAAGTTGAATATTCAGTCATTCCAGAAATTGAATATTCTGTCATCCAATATTCTGTAATTCCACTTACTTGACACGTTCCTTGTTACCTGGGTTGCATACCTTTGGTCTTGGACCATGAAATACGTCAAGATACATTTGCAATTGAAACATCTAGGTGTGTAACTACATTCCTTATAGAGAAAATTTGGTTCTTTGGTGGCATTTTATTCTCGAGTTTGACCAAGGAAAGTCCAGTATATATTTTATGATCTTATTGGACCATTCTACTAAAATGGGGAATATTTGTCTCTATATAAAAGCCCAGTCCGGAGGCAGATCAGAGGTAAGTCTCATGACATAACTTGCCATTCTTGTGCAAAGCTAAACTGTTGAAAGATCATGCTTTTAAAATGATTAAACTTCTGATTTAGGAACAGTTGTGTGTTATGTATCCTCATGTCACATCCTGAGGGTGCATCGTTACGTCATGATGTGAGGCAACACTCAATTTTTCCTGGCTGGAAGTTTAATCATTTAGAAGCCGCGAAATTTCGGCACCATGTGATGCTGATATCGCCCTCAGATTTTATGAAGAATAATTTTGATGAATAATCCTCGATTCCATTGATGAATGTGGCTGTATTCATAATTTGAATCACCTCAAAAGTGTTAATCATCTACCTTACTTTTCCATTAAACCTTTCATTAACCTCACATACGATCTTGCCCTTTCACCCATCATATCGACCAGTCAGCATATTCAATGAAAGGTGGTGATGTTTGTGTCATAGGTTGATTTACCTTGGATCGGGCTGCACTGCTGTGATGCTAGAATATATTGCTTGGTAACCAGTTTTATTAAGGATTCAATTGAGTGGGTGCTTTCGTGGAGGAATATTTGTGACCTGTGTAAATGATGTTTAGTATAATTGGCACAATTATACTGTTGTACCAGTGAGACTTGTTAGTCATGCCTTGTTCATTAATTCAAAAAATTTACAGAAAGTTTCAAGCTCATGAGGAGTATACCAGGATATTGTTCTGTTTAACATATGCACTGTATAAACCAATTTCATGAGGGCTTTTCAACTGATCGCCATGACAACAGCAATCAAATCTCGCACTTTCAAACCGTATCAGAGATTCAAATTGTCATGTTGAAGTGGTGGCTGCTTGCCCATAGTTGTGAAATTGAGCGGCCAGGAACCAACAAATGCGTCAGAAACAAGTTTGGTCTGGTCCGTTCTTGCTCATCAATGCCTTCTGCACCCCTCTTGAAATATGGTAGAATACACTTTGACATAGCACATAAATTTACCATTCGCAATGTTAACACTTAGAGGGGTGTAAAGGAGCATTGCCAGCTGGCTATGAAAACAGCTTTACGAACAATCCTGGCATTTTTAAAAAGCTAGCTATAATATTTGTTGTGATTTCTCATTTCAGTCTCCAACGTCATCAAATCATCAAGTCTCCAGTCAAGACATTCCACAACGCATTACCAACGATGCTTCAGCAAAACTATCCAATGCACTTTTCGAGGGTAGTGACTCTAGTCCACGGGGATTACCTAACTCTGATTCTGGCTACAACACGAGCACATCTCGTGAGGGTTCAATGAGGTCCGACCAGCGTCATAATACGGATGTCTCACGATGCAACACTTCACCCAGCTATGTCTGTTGTACAGCAAATTATTCCAAAACAGAGCCGAAGATATCCAAGGACAATCCGTATTGGTTTGGGCGACGTTTGTCTTCACCGAAACTGAAACGGAAGAAAAAGGATGACATACCCTTGAATGCTGATACTGCTGCAAACAAGAAAGATGAGATTGTAAACAATACTGCTTTCAAGTCAAATCAGACTTTACATACAGAAACAAAGTCTGCTGATATGGTGCCTTTGAGGGGTTTTTATCAAAATAAAAACTTACCAAATGAAAGTGTACTTGCTAGTCATGAAACGAAACCAAAGACGGATTTGAATGAAACTTTGCCGATAGTTTGTGTCACTACAGGTATTGGTCAACCTGAAAAGAATTCTAATGGCGACATACCTAAAATGAGTTTATCTGGACAAAGTGCATCCCAGATATCAGGGGATGGGGAAAATACTGAAGATGCCCCAGTGGACGTGTTCGAAAGACGGAAAATGTTCGAACAATTGAGTGGAAATATGTTAGATATTTCTGCGAGAAAGTCACCAATTACTAGTCCAAGGATAAAGAGACACGCAAGTCATGTGGAGGAGAAACCAATGATTATCAAGGATGTTACCAGTGGTCATTTGTCCGGGCCTCGTGTCAAGAGAAGTGCTAGTCATTGTGGGGTTGTTGGTGTGTCAGGGAATCCGGTCCAAGTGGATGAAAACATTAAAGATACTATGGGGTTTGATGTCGGAATGCATGACAAGTTGTATCCTACTGCATTTGATGGTGCTGTTGGAGATTCGAAAACAACCAAAGTCATTCCTCATGATGCTGATTATGCCAGGGGCCCTGTGGTTCAAACCAATGAGAGTTCTAAGGATCATAAAGAAACCCAACTATGTAAAGGAATCCAGGCAGTGGAGCCAGAAATTAAGCAGGAGAAACCTGATATTCTAATCTTGCAACGTTTACCTGGCGAAAAACTTGGGATGGGGTTGTACATAAAAGGGGGCAAGGAACAAGGGACACGCGTTAATGGGGTGTACGTGGAGAAGATACTGCCAGGAAGTCCTGCGGAGAGGTTAACACGGGGAACAAAAGGTTTAAAGATTGGGGATGAGATTGTGGAGATCAACGGTGCCCCGTTGAGCGAGTTATCTCAATGTGAGATTCTAACAGTATTCCAGGAACTACCTCTAAGGATTATTTTGACGGTGCAAAAGGGGGATGGGAAGATACCTCTCTCAGAGGAGGAGGGGGATAGTGTGGAACCACGCATTGATGTGGTTCCTGATTTGACCGCGAGTAAGGTCAAGGTCGAGAAGTCTCAATCTGAGCGTGACCTCCATTCTGATGAAACTCGATTTGACAATCGCCATAGCAATGAGAGTAGTGACGATTGGACGCCATGTTGCAGCTCCGTCGGAACAGACGATTCTGTGACAGCTGATGACGATTCAACACCTGAAGGATTTGAGAAGATTCTCGTTAATACGACGGTCCCACCGAAGGCTGTCTTAGGCCTAAGCATCACACCCAGTTACGGATCAACTGCTGGACTTTTCCAGGTAAGAAACCTTGCTTCTTTTAGCTCATTTTTGTAGCATGCTGCAAATGAAATGCGTTGACAAACACGACTTAACTTTGTTTAGTGAAATACCCGAAATGGTCAATGTAGGTGACGTTTTGATTTATTTACGAATCTTAAATGCTGCACCTCCAACCATGGTTGTTACCTTCTAATGATATTCATATAGACTAGTGTTCTTCTGAAAGATCAATAGATGGTTTGGTAGTGGTGTGCAAGGTATATTGATTTAATGTTGGAGAATTTTTTAAAAGAGCTAGCATTTGCTTTCACTTTTAAGCTTGTAGTTTCTAGTTCTTAAGGGTTTTTATGAGGCTCAAGCCCTCCATGGGATATCTTTGTTACCTTAATTTAGCCAACTTAAATCCTGGTGAGGTCTCTGTGGGCAGCAGGGAACACACTCAACAAATATCCTTGTGGTCTATTTAGTTCACCGTGGGCCAAATTAAATTCTTAATAGGCCCAGTACTTGTGTCATCCGACCAGTGAAAGTTGTAAAAATAGCAAAGAAAGTCTTTCGTTAATATTGACCCTTCAGCTCTGAAGAGGAATGGGTTAACCGGACTTTTGCAATATTTCGTGGAGTCTCTACATGTAGGTAATGTGTGTCAATTGCATGATTTTTATCCTTTTGATTTTCCATAAAGGGGGCTATAGGCAAAATTACTTTTGAATGTCAGACGGGCAATAAGTCCCCACCTCACACTTGTAAGGCTTCTCTAAAATACTTATCATTAAATTTGCATGCCCTAAGCGAACAAAACTAACTTTGTTCACCAAATATTGATCCTCTGGCATGCCAAAATTTCTGAATATACCTCACCATAATGCATCCAAAAGTTACACAGGATGCAGGATATGCATTTCATACATCTATAATGTTGTACTCCGTTAAAATCTTCATAACTTGTTCGAAATGGGTTTGACAGCAGACATTGATTTGTGCATTAATTACCTGGAACCGAAGTAGCAGGTGAAATGTAAAGTATCTCCGCTATGTGCACACAAGGTATTGTCATGTCATTTGCGATGTCGTTTAAACAGTGGGACTGTTTGAATTGACATTAGAAGGTGTGGTGGAATATTCCAGCAAAACTGCAGGTATTTTTCAATGTTTCCCTCAATTGTCGGTTATCGTGTTAATTCTTTGTGGCATGCATTATGGTGTTGTATCTAATCAGTATCAGTTATGACCCAGTAGTTCCAGTCGACATGGGGAGGATTTGATGTCTATAATTTTGGATTCCTATAATTGTTTTGAGAGCAGTGGTTCTCAATTCACTGTCAATTGGAATCCGACAGTTCATTGTTTGTTTGATTATTTCTGGGCTACAGTTCAAAGAATGAGGTATGGGGTATAGATCCAATTTAAAGGACTAGATCTTCTGTCGACATTGAAATAAGTATTCATTTGCGGTCTGTTTGAGATTGCTTGTTTGGGTGAATCTTCTTGACGTTACGATCTCTGCTGACATTGTGTGATTCTAACATCCATGAAAATCAACCGAGCATGAGTTGTACACTGGTATATTGTCCTCAACTTGAAATTTGAGGTCACGGATATAATATTCAATTTGGAAATATGTTCAGCAAGTTCTGGTAAGTTTTGATTTTCCAGCCTGTTCCCTGATATTTTGACTTTGAGTTTCAGATGCAATCCTTTTCAGTCGGTATTCCCGCTAAGGATATTGATTCTGAAAATCACAGCCAATTCATGGCCTATCCCAGCGAAAGGGTTGTTTTTTTATCTTTTGAGTAAATCAATCATTCACTCTAAAATAACATCCTGTCCTATTCCAGCCATGGAGAGGTTCTTCTTTTGTTACCTTATTCCGAGATTGAGCTGTGGGAATGCTATATCTGCACCTTTTACATATATTGCAAACTCTGTCGTTGCAGGTCAATCGCGTACTCATCAATGGCGTCTGCTACAGGAACGATTTGGTGAAAATCGGTGATCGTCTGCTCTCATGCAATGGTAAACAGCTAACGAACATCACACTCCAAGAATGCGTGAAATGTGTGAATATAACTGGGGACGTCACAATCACTTTGTTACGCAAAAGTGAAAATAAGGAGGTGCCACCTGTTCACAAAATAGATGAGACAGCATCAGGGGATTCTGATCTTGAACATGGTTATATTTCTGATGATAGTGATCCAGAACTCACAAGTTGGAAAAAGTTGAACCCTTCTCGAGGCTCTGAGGCTAAGGTTCTGGCAAAGGATGTTAAAAGCAAACCAAAACGTAGCAAAAGTTGTCATGATGGGAAGGCGCTACATCCAAAAGCTATTGATCAGCAACACAATAAACTATTTGCAAGTTCCAGCGTGAGGTTGGCCTTTGCAAGGAAACGCTACCAAATTCATCTAGACTCTGATGACTCTGACACCAACACAACTGTGTCCGACAATAGTGTTGAGTTGCTCAACTTGCGGAGATTGAGTTCACCGGAGATGGATTCAAACTTTTTCCTGGTTGATCCGGACACTGCGCCTGAGGCATCATGTCCGTTAAACACGCCACAACTATACGCCAAGAACTGGGCAATGGGCCTGGAAACATTCCTCCAGACAGAGGAGAATGTAAGGGAAAACCCGTATGAGAGAGAGACAAGTTTTTCTAACGATATTTTTGAGGTTTATAACTTTCATGGTACTGATAGGTCAGTTGATCAGGACGCTGCCCACCATAAGTTGGGGAAAGAAAGCGATGCGTGGATGTCACCGTACGAGAGCGATAGTCCCTCACTGATTACCATTGAGGAAGAAGCCGTTGAACCATCTTATCTTGAAGAAGATAGCCCCCGCCGTAATGATCAGACGAAATATGAGAGTGGTGTGTTTGAGGCTTTTACGGACATGTTAAAGGACAATCTGATGGGGAAGGGTTTGGCAATTCAAAAGTTGATTGAGGAGGATGATGTCAAAGAGGAGGTGTTTGTATCTCCAGAAAGAGAGACTTTGTTTGAGTCTGGTTTTGTTGATGATACACCTCTAAAAGAAGGTACTGTGGTCAACCCGTCTGAACCGCCGTACACATTCATAGACGAGTTATTAGACTACCTGAGTGAGGAAGAACGTTCCATGAGCTTAGACGGTAAACAAGAAACCACAATGGCAGAACAGGTTGAGATAACGAGTGCCCCATCCAAGCCAAGCTATTCCTGGGATAACTTGTTCTATGTCGGCCCAAAATCTGATGAAGATATCGATCATGATAGGAAATCATCTCAGCATTCTGATCCTCCAACTCCTGGGAAGGAGAGAAACAGCTGTGATAATTCCCACCCCTTTTCATCCACGCCAAATATAAAGTCGAACAAAGAGATCGCAGTGCCATCTAAACTGGTAGACAATCATCCGCCGAACACTCTAGATCTACTGCGATCCCCGCATGATTTAAGGCAATGTGAAGTCACTCCAGAGGCTCTCACTAGCCCATTTGAAAAACTTGAACAGGAATTAGCTGAGCAAGAATTCGCTGATCTTGCTGGTGGGTTTTCTTCTAATGTATGGAGGACTCCAATGAAAGAATGTCGGAGTGTACCAGAACGTGGGTTAGACTTGAGTCCAGTTGAACAGCAAACAGTTCGCAATCTTCTGTCTATGTCGCCTCCAGCATCGCCGCCGAGGGTCCCACCAAGGTCAGGTTCCAACACTGCCGGAAAGTCTGATGACAGGGAGAACTTCCATGGTGCATCTATACTAGCTTTTCAGAGTGCATCTGTCAAGGTCGATCCTGAGGTTTACCGAAATGATGCGAACAAAATTTCGCCTGATTCTAATTCCAATATTCATGCTCTATATGAAAACCGGTCTGTTCCAGATAGACCACATGTTGTTTCTCAATCGCCAGCTACTACAAAACCACCACCAGTGCCCATCAAACCAAGGACACCGACTGCCAAAAATGCAAAATTGCTGCCGATTTCATTAAGTGATAATTTAGATGGTTTATTGTGTGAAAGTAGCAGAGATAAAGCCATTGATGATGATGTGTTCTATTCAGACAACACTGGGCTGAAACAAATGACAGTTGAAAGGAAACCGAGTGCGGTTAAATATTTAGCGAAGAAATTTGAATCTTCACCAGATGATCGGTGCAAACATCCTAACCAGGCCAATACAGGCGCAGAAGGACATCAGAAAGATAACTCAACCTTGTTTTATACAGGCCCAGTGGACAAAACTAGTCAATCGGCAAATGAAGAAAGGGACAATAAAAAGAAATACAATATTCACGTAGTTGATCCCACACTGCCTGTAATCCGGCGGCCTAAATTGAACTCATTACGACCATTGGCACCCCGGCGACCTTTTAGCTGGAGTGGATACCTTGATACGACGAATATACCAAGCGCGTCGACAGATGATGGTGATGCTACAGAGCAGAAGATGATGAAAAGTATGCCGTCACTCGCTGATGAGATTCAGGAGGAGACAAGACGTCGGAAGGTTTCTTCATACGAAAAGATTATGTCGCCAAAGCCGTTCACGAAGGATATGATCCACGTCCCATTGGCACAAGCAATTGAGCCAGTTGCAAAGCAAGAACGCAGCCTCGCTGGTCCGTTCCAGATCGACATGCTGAAGAGTATCCTTGGCATTGGGGTCAAGGTTACAGTGACTGCTGACGGCCAAGTGATGGTGCGGGAGATAGAGAGGTCTAGTTCGTTGATGAACCTGGGCAAAGTGAAGTAAGTATGGGGAACCAAATTTGCGAATCACCTCCTCTCCCTTATGAGATGTCCCCAGCTATTGGAATGATTTGAAAACTGCATTGCTGTGGCTGACTTTGAAGTTCTAGGAAAACACAGGCCTCAATTCACCTCCGATTTATTCCTCCTTGTGGCTATGAGTTCAATTGCAAAGTCATTTGACCACTATTTTTATGTCGGTTTGGTGAATGATTTCGGGTGTTTCTGATGGTAATTTTCCTATAATGTTTTGATGTCTTTACCATTACAGAGAGGGTGACTACTTGCTGTGTGTCAACAGTACGGTTGTGATTGGTTTATCCCAGGCCAGAGTTGACCAGATTTTACGATTGCTGCCGCGGGGTCTGAATAAACTCATTCTATCGACGACGCCCTATTATCTGGACAAGGATAAAGGTGGGTGTAAAGATTGTCTCAATAAATCTTGTAGAATTCTTCAAGTTGGATTTGCTAAATTCAAGGCCCATCTCCACATGAGCTTTTCTTGCCGTGATTTACGCATAGACCACAGACAACAATAATACAGCTGAACTTTTGGCTCGAGTGTACTGCCTATGCAAAATGTGGCGATAATGTTTATTTGGGTGTGGGCCTTAATTGGGGCGTCCTGAATGGGAGATGTCTGCTAAGAGAGGTTTCTCTGTTCTTCTTCAAAACTTTCAGCTGTACAGGTGGGATTCAACTTGTCCCTGTTGACATATGCTAAAACTGATTGTGCATTTGTAGTATGTTCTTGTATTTGTTGTACATAGGCTGTTGATCCTGTTTGGTAAAACTGTTATCTTATGCGTGAGCAAATACATGTAGAAATAAGCTAAGTTAGTTCAATGTTCAATGAAATTTAAAGTTTAGAATTCAAGGAACTGTAGTGGAAGTTGTTGCATAAATTTGCGGGCAATACATTGGTCGCCATTGCTTGACCTGGTTTGGCAAGGGGGCAGTTTCCCCCTGGTTAAAGATATCACAAATCAATCGCAAATAGTCTGCCGTCATGAAGTTTCATGTTATAAAATATGTCTCCATATCTCTGCATACAGAGTTCCTATCACAGAGGTATTGAAAGTATACAATCTCCCCTAAATTCACCTTCCACTAAAAGTATAGTCACTTAGATAGATGTCTCTATCCTTGATTATAATCAAGTGTAGTAGTCGGAATGCCAAATGCCTGTAATTTTGTTATGCCACGAAATAGGAGTCTCTTTGATTTTGTCTTCCGGCTCTACTTTCTTCAATGCACTGTATGATTTTTTTCAAATTTTGTATTGCTAAGTGTCCATTGATTCTGATGTACTATTCAGTTATTTTATTCCTGTTTCTCTCATATTCAGTTAAAACTTATTAGTGCACAGCAGCCAGTGGTAATTACACTTTTTAAGTCATCAGTGTTTGTCTTATATGTATATGTGCATTTTGTCCACTCCCATTGCCTTGTTGAAGCACCATATCTTCGTCACTGTTTGTTTTCGCATGTTAGCTTTCCTTGTTTATTCCCTCCCTCCTACTCAGTTCCTTCCTGAAGCACTATCTGCACAGAAGCTCAATAAACTACATAAGTAGGGAGTTGGCATGACTCGAGACACACATCCTTTAATCAAGTTATTCTTTCATTTGGTTAACAAAACTTTTGGCAAAAAAAATTATCTCAAAACCAGTCGATGTAGGTTTCAAAATGTCGTGGAACAATAGTTCGCTTTTACCAATATGGAGTGTGTGCCAGGCACCTGTATGAAGAGGATGAACTCGACATAAAACTGTCAAAGAGCATACCTCGTCTAGGTAAACTGAATAGGCTGAAGTGGCCTGACTTGGCGAAGTGAGATGCAAATTTTTTCGAAAATGTGTCATACTGAAATCGACTGGCTCACTGCATGGCATATTCTATACATGCAAACAATTCTATAACCTACCCTATGTCATTCATACCAGCATAGGGTGTGGATCAAACACTCAGTATTTATCAGGTCTGAAACTAGTGTCTGCGATAATTTTGATATTTGCCAAACAATTTTGCAAATGTTGTGGATGTTTTATTAGACTGTGCCACTTCTGAAGTACTGTACCTGTGTGGTTACAAAATATCCACTTTAACTCAAGGCATCCGCTACTTTGAATCTGGGTTTTATGACCTCTTGTGAAATTCCTATAAATGTATAGACCTTGATGTTGTTAACCAAATGATAGAACTCCTGCAGCATTTATGTTTTTTGCATGGTCTTCTGCTTCTTACTTGCACATGATTGATATAGGCATACTGAATGCTGTTTCATCTCTGTTGAGGGGAGGGGCTTGATGGCATTTTTTCCTGCAAGAATAGGCATGGCTTTCTCTTCCCCAAAAGTTTGAGGGATGTTTATCTGTCAATCAAAGCTATTTAACTTGGCCTGATGGAACATGCCAGCAAGAGCAACTGTGTGGAAGCAAG
Source organism: Lineus longissimus (assembly GCF_910592395.1). Taxonomy (NCBI): domain Eukaryota; kingdom Metazoa; phylum Nemertea; class Pilidiophora; order Heteronemertea; family Lineidae; genus Lineus; species Lineus longissimus. Next base: position 24,100,772 of record NC_088309.1, on the reverse strand, counting down.
TAAATGCCAAATTTATCATAGAGTATGGAGTAGATGTCATGTTAATGCTGGAAAGAAGAAGTAAATAGTGATACTCAATGATGTCATGAGTTTGAGATTGCAGCTAAACTTAGATGCAAAAGTTTGCGATATGGTGTGTGCACCTCAGTATTAAGGTCAAAGTCAAAAGCTCTTCCTCTCCCTGATTTAATTATCAGTTAAAAGACGAGTTCCAAGCAAGAAAAGGAAAATCCATTTACTGCGCATTGATAAATTTTTCACTCATTTTAGGAAAACCTTCCGTTTATTGTGGACCAGAACATGAACCAACACATAGGGGACGCCCTGTGCCGGGATTGTTCAGGTCTGTCAGTGCCAGCTACCCAGAATCCACCAGCCACGGTATTGATCCCTCAACACTCGACCGCATCAGGTCTGAGATCGATGCTTGGAAGTGCTACCTACCCATCAAATCGAAAGTTGTTTCACCAAAGAGAACAGCGTCACTTAGTAAAATCCATATCATCTATGGCGAGAGACAAGACCCAAACAATATCATCACAAATGAGAAAAATTCCAAGGAGTTGCAAAGAGCCGTTGATGATATCAATGTGTCATCAAAACCATCTGCGAATACCAAATCAGTTGAGACGCCAGAAGCCGACAAACCACCAGAAATTAAAGGAAAGGAACAATTGGATCAACCATTTGACGAAAAGGACAGTGTAATTGCCACAGAAGTCTCCACGCTCTGTGATGCTGCAAATTGTGGTGGTGAAAAGCTGGGAAATGCTGGAGAAATCGTATGTGATGTGTCGCTTGATTTACAAACCGTGGATAAAGATTGTGATGTTAACCCCACAGAGACTGAGAGTTATGAACTTGAATCAACATCACTTCCTGAAGTCGGCATATCAGATGCAGACAACAACTCCGTCACAGCTAAAACCACCACTCCTGAAGACATCCAAGCTTTTTCTCCAGCTGATGCTTTGGCAGTGGAAGTGCCTGATCAGTATCCTGTGGCTGATGTTGAACACCTGCCACCAGAATCCTCTGCCAGGTGTCCTTCACCAGTCGAATGTGTGAGCGATCTCTCCAAGGAGGAGGAAGACTGGGAGATCACATCCTCGTCTACCACCTCTGACGACTCGAGCATCTTCACTATGATATCTGTTGATCTGAACAAAGAGTATTCTTTCGAGGTGAATCCGTCCAATGAAAGTGACCTCTCCAATGATGAACAATTTTATCTGATTCCAAGTCCCCCGCTTACAATTTCTAGTGAACGGCCTGTGGCTATATCTGGTGACAGCATCGTACCTAATCTCCCCGATACGGCCTCGCCAGTGACTGACAATGACTTTGTTGCTGCTGCGGATGATTCTGGGGACAATCGGGTACCAAGTCTCGCAACATCATCCCCTCCTATTGCAGATGAAGGTTGTTCATCTTCTGCCGCTATAAGGATGCTGATACGCCAAGAACAGGTTGAGGAGGTTCTCGATCATCCCAGGGAAGCAAAAGATGCTGCAACACCAGTGATTTATTTGGAAGAGGGGGAGTTGGAGTCTGCCGTGCAAGATGTACAAATGCACAAGGAGACAATATCAGGTGGTGTAGTCACTAATGATGTCCCCATGCTCCAACAAAAGGTGCCTTGCCCAAGATATGCACCCTTGCCGTTGTTCAGCCCAGCAATAATCAGGAGTCACTCGGACTACTTCTTTGGCAAACCGCCCCCAAATTTGAAGCCATTTGCAAGAAGTGATTCAGTAAGAAGCTTGGGGGCGACAACTTATAAAGGTCTAGTCAACATTGAATCACAATCACAGAAAAAAACTAAGGTGATCAAATCAATGTCATTTTCCGATGCATTTGTGAAACAAACAGTTCCGTTAGATTTTGTGAAGGAGCGCAGAGCTCTTTTTGAGTCCAGGTTGGCTTGTGAGGAGGTTCCACTGAAAAAGCCTGTGGTGAACTTGCAGTCTATCAAACAGGGTATGAGGGGGTTTAGGAATGAGTGGGAGGAGACATTCCAGTTAGGTAATGGCGAATCTGATGATATGCATTGCAAAGCAAAAGGGAAGTCAAAATGTGATCATGAATATGAAGATGATTTGATTCGTCATAAAGATAGTGGTTCAGGAGAAAAGGAGGGGTGGTGCCGAGATACAGAGTTGTTGCATGATTCATCATTCGATCATGAGCTGACACCAGAGCGAGAGAGGGCTACCAAATCAGAGAGCAGTTTCACTGAGAGTGATTCTACATCTGGGTTCCTTGACGTGCCATCAGATCCTGATGTCTACGATGCTGAAAGCCCATTGCCACTGGAGCCAGTCTTGGATGAACATGGCGTGATGGAGGTGAGCCTTGTCAAGGGTACCACAGGCCTCGGCTTCTGTATCGAGGGAGGCATGGGATCTCTGCTTGGTGATGTCCCAGTAAGGATCAAGAGAATATTCAAAAGTAGGTAACAGTGAGTCTTGCGAGGTTGTATTTTACAAGATTGTTGAACGCTTTTATTAGTGGAATGTAAAGTCTGGTCTGGGCATTCAACTGACGAGCATAGATCAGATATGATGAAGATGATTTTGTGATGATGATGATGACCATCCTTGCTCCATCTAGAAATAAAACCTTGAACCATTTTGGTTCTCGATTTTCTCATGTGCTTTGTCTTTCAGGTGGGCCTGCTCAGAAAGGTGGTGTTCTCCAAAAGGGTGATGAAATCTTGAAGGTCAACGATCAAGCCATTCGGAGGTTGAGCCACTTTGAGGCGTGGAATGTACTGAAGTCGCAGGAACCTGGAGTTATCAAGCTGCTCATTCACAGACCACAAGAGAAACCATCTCCATCAATGTGAAAATCTGAATACTGTCTGTTTTTCATCAAATGTCGACTTTTAAGTACCGGTACGGGAAGTTGACGACGTTGGTCCATCTATAGATGCAAGTTTGTCCACATCAGTAAATTTGATGAATGTTTTAAAAACCAGTTTTTCTTTACTTTGCATACTTCAAATTATTAAATTGAATTAGAAATTTTGGTAGAAATGTTTGACTGACCAATGTCTGAAGGACATTATGAGTATCCAACTTTAGTTTTGATTATTCATTTAGTTTTGATTATTCATTTCTCGTTAATCAAAACCATCAATTGTACAAATGTAGTTACTGCCTTATTTAACGGGATAAGTGTAATTGAAGTTTATATCTTGCATTTCTATTCTATACAGTTTCTCTATAAAATGTCACAAGTTGTAATCATATCGCTGGTGGCTCTTGCAGCATGTTCAGTGTCGAGTTCTTGATCAAGCATGATTTTGCTGTAAATATTTTCATTGTTTGAATTGGACCAGTTAGTAAAACGGATGTGGTCATAACCAAGGTTGACTTCTTAAACATGTTTCTCTTGGCATCTTTTGATAAATTTGAAATCAAGGGGGGGGTTCTGTGATCGGCTGTTATAGTATTTGAAGAATGTTGTCAATTTTCATATAGCGAACAAGTAATCTTTGAACTTCTAGTCTTCTTGCAGTATTATAACATTCATTCCCTCCATTCACTGGAGATAAGAAATGTGTACATTTTGCATTTCTTCCGAGGTTTTTTCTTAAAACTTCAAAGGTAACATGTAGCGGCACATAGAAATCATTTATTGTGTACTCTTTTCTTGAGATTAGCAAGTTGGTTAACTTTTGATGTGATTTGCAATTAAAGTTCACAGCTTGAATTGTATTGAGTTCTTCTTGTTCACCTGAGGCTGAAGAATTCTTTCATTGTATGTAAGCATGTATTATGTGATCATTTTCAATGTTCTTAGTTTATTGGAATAAACAGCCACGGCTGGTCTTGTGTAAATAATTGACAGCAATAATATCGATATTTTCAGTATCTTTGTCTTATTGCCTTATTTATTCAAATCTTGGAAAAGAAGCTCAGCACTCCATAGGAACTCTGACCCACACATCGCATCCAACTCCATGCCAATGACCCTTGAGAACGCATGACACCTAGGGAATCTAGAAAAGTTTATGTCTCCTATTGTCTCCTGCTGAAATTCCGCTGCAGGTTCAAATTTGTTGTCATAGCAAAAAAGTTGTGACCATATATAGGACAATATATGAGGCAAAGGCTGCAGTGGAATAAAGCCAAAATCACCTTCCCTTTACAAAGTGTTTCACAGCAGCTGTCACTTATCAGCCCAATCACCTGACTGAAGGTGCCTGGGTGGTGGTGCATGTCTGTCTTCAGTTGAATAAAGCAACGGACTGTCCGATGTGACGTTTGTATTCAGCTTGTCTAATTTCCTCTCTGTGTGCATTAGGCACAAACTTCTGTCACAACCACAAATTATGAAGACCAAAGACGGTTTTTACGTCGGTAACGACGGATTCAAAACACGACAACAACAACGGAAATTTTGACCAATCAAAAAGAGGCACCGATTTTGAAGAAAAAGATACACAACAAACCATGAAAAAGTCCTTTTTCTATGACCTCGCGTAGTTTTGATGAAATAAACGTTGTGTTCAGATGTTAACATAGCTATCTTAAATAGGTTCGACCCATTCACTGTACTTTATAATGTTGCAAACTCCAAAAAAATACCCCGAATCGTTTGTATCTCTGAGGCCTACACGAAAAATGTACACAGACATACACAGTGTATGTAGGCTATTACACTACACTGTACTAGTATACAGGCAACACTGACTGCAGTGCCCGGCCTAGGCTCCAGTGCAGTGATATCAGGTTCACAGTGGCTCATGGCATTGTCCAAAGTCGGCTTAGGCCTTCTTACGTTATGTGTTCTGACGAGTGTGTGCATTTGTTTTGTTTTGTGCTCTAAATTCTAATTTGTCTGACTTTGTCGAAAAGGCCTCTACAAACCAATGAGTGACATCAGGCCAGGGTATCACTGTACCATCAATTATATGTAATCAGCTCTGTGGAGTTGCCAATAGAGATTGGTTGATATATACCTCAGTATTCTTGGTAAAGTTTGACCCTTCCTCTCCGAGTCTTGTGTGGGGTTGTGCAGCCGTTGGCGTTGGTTTCATTTCTTCAACTTATTTTGGCAGGCACTGTTATATCAGAAGACTAACGATGTCTTCCATAGGAAGCCCACTGAGAGATCAAGAAAATGTCCATATTCATGTTCAACAGGTAAAATTCATTGTCTAGAAAGTTTTGAAATGAGCACCTAACTTCTGTAAACTGGCTGAATTTATAATCAATTTATCATGAAGTTCTGCCTCTGCAGTGTTAGTGGCTATAGTGTAGGAGGATTTTCTTGTTAAATATTGAGTAGTCTAAGAAGTGCTTAATTTAAAGAGTTAAAAAACAATGACATGCGGCATGATTGCTTTTTGGAGTATAATTCAAAGGTAGCGTTAACCTCTTTATTTTTGTGATCCTGAATTTTGAAATTTCCTATTTCCAATTTTTCAGACACCCAAGCAATGGAGGGGACCTGCTCCAGCCACACCCCTGTGTTCGTTGGATGTCAACAAACTTGGCAAGACACCAAGATTACTCAAATCGGAAGGAGAAAATATACTGAAGTCAGGGTGAGACATTTTCAAATTTTGCCAAATTTTCAGTCACTCTCCAATGTGTTTATTTTTCCCCTTGGTAATAAAATTGCTATAGATCCCTTTGAGGTTCAAAAAACTCTAATCTGAAAATTGTCGAATTGGAATAGATGATGTAATCAACCCTAATCAGTAACGAGAACAGCCATCTTATTCTCCCGCTTATTGAAGAGCCATATCCAGCTTCTTGAAAAATCAATAATAGGATGCATTTGTCAGCCTCATAGTCATACATTGTAGAAACAACAGTGACAAAGTATTACTGTGTAGCTTGGTGTACATGTGGTGTGTTAGCCTTCGGTAAATAATTTCTGTCTCTGTGAGCAATGGGCACCAGTTCTTCAAGAAATGATAGAAATATCCATTGGCATTGGTGCTGATGATGAATATGGATCTTCCATCCAATCGGTAAGAATTTGTTGTATTTGTTGAGGTTTTTTCATGCGATCTGTAAAATTGCTTACGTTTGTGTGTGTATTCACTTGTGGTGGTTTTAGCTATGTGGAAGGGACATCCATCCACGTGGTCATGATCTCATTCCAGACCTGTGGTAGTGGTTCAAATAAAAATTTGGATTGGCAAATGAAGGCAAGGTGTATATATAAAAGAGACATCAGAAAGAACAGTTTGGCAGTAAAACACCAGAGGCAGCACGGCCAACTTTCCTCGCCTGTTGCCATTATTGTTCATACCCATAATTTAGTCGGAGAGGCAAATATCCCACCTCAATATTTAACATATCATGCAGATTGTCAGAAAAAATCAAGAATCTTGTGTACCTTTTTTCGGTTACATGTGGGGAAACAAAATTGGGGAGCGATCAGCAAACAACATGTGTTAGATTAATGGAATAGCCAGCAGTATTTAATTAAGCTGACTTGAATCAGCTGTGATAACTGTGTTGGTTCAGTCTTGTCGTTGTGGAAGTCATGATCAGATCTCTTGTGTCCGTCCCTTGGCTTTGCAATAGGATACCATGGATTTCGAAAGCTAGTGATTTTTTGTTGTATTTTTTAGAGCTGGTGGGTAAAATTTTCTTTCCGGGTATTTCTTTTTATATTTCTGAGACTAACAAAGATAATTTAGTCCACATGTTTGACTCTCTATCACATTTTAATGATAAGACAAAAAAACATTGGATGAGTTATTAGTAGTAACACTGTAATTGCATTGCTGGCCATGCACTTGAGGACTGAGTTATGTTTTAGGATAGAGGGTGATACGGACAGTTGGAAGAATCTGGTTATTGTAACCTAAACCCCTTTATTTTCAGGAGCCTACATTTTTGCCAGTTTCGCTTGAGGGGTCAAAGTGTAAACATTAGAAAAGTTCACAATCTGAAAAAGGCAGGGTGCAGTGCCCTACTTCAAATTGAAATGAAAAAAGGGCATGGCTTCAAAAAGACGGTGCCATGCCCTGCTAAAATTCTTCAGCTGAAACAGTATGTCTAGTTCATGGACTCATTCTGTTAGTATAGTGCCAACCCAACATTGACTCCTATTACTGTGTAACTTTGAATGAAGACACCTGCCAAGTCTGATGCACCTCAGCTTACCTGTATACCAGCCTGTCGAGGCACCAAAAAGGTGTTTTGAGACAGGACAGCATACATCTCTTTGGTTAGAATTTTCTTTAATGGCAGAATTATAGACAATGGTTGACATGGCTGAGGCATGGAACTGTTTATCAACTTTATTCTGTTTACTGAAACTGTAACAGTGTAAGGCACTATGGGGCTTCTCTATAGGCATGAGATTGATACATAATATTGTACTTTTTTTAGGCCAAAATTATGTAATTATCATTATTTATGATGATGGTTCCCATCCTTGTATGGTGTTGAGTTTAATAGTGTCAGTAGCACATCCTTCCGTCTACAGTACTTTGTATTTGCTATGAAAACCTTAGCCTAATGCAAGCAAAAATGCTGGTTTGACCTACCAGTATTTAAAAAAAGACTATACAGATGTCAGCCACATAGAATTTGTAACCTTTTTCATCATGGTCTCCTCTGTATGACAATGTTTACCAAACCAACATGAAAATATTTAGGTATTTTATTATAATGACGCTGGGATCCTGTTGACTTTTCTATCAGATGTCAACTTGACATCGTAGAGTACTTCTTGACATCCAAGTCTTGAATATCATCCATGATATGGCGTGTTTTGACCTTTGAAACTAGGTTTACCGTAATTTGATGAGTAAAGATTGTTTAAATAGTTATTGGAAGTCGATCATCCAAGATAGACTATTTGACCCTATAAATCAAGTGATTGTTTTCCCAACCTATGAGTTGAAGTGTAGACCTACATGTATTGAGACAAATATTTGTCATGCAATCATTTTAGGTTATCTGAAAAAGTCAATTGCATTTTGAAAGCCACCTTCTGCTTTGTGACAGTCCTTCACCGATTTTGAAGTGCTGAAAATCAATCTTTTTCACTTGTTGAAGCTTACATATTGTGTCGGCATAAAAATTGCTATTGAAATAGCTCCTCTGAACAGGCAGGCCCTGTCACACTGAAAAGGAATTCTTCTATTTTTTGTCATCCTTTTCTTGGCAATTGTTCAATTGTTGTCATTGTGCTCAGAAAGGATCAATGCACATCAAGAAGACTTTTCAATCTGTTCATGGACTTTGAGTTGAACCGTGGCTTCGGCCAAGGAATGGATCTCAATTGGGGCTTCCCACCATCAGATGGTGAGAATCAGCTTACTTCATCCCGGTATGAGGACAGAGCGCTCTGTCCCTGCGCACTTAATCTGTGAGTACTTTTGTAGGTCTTGTTATCTTGAAGTGTGAGAAGATCATCCCCACTGTCAGATTCTGAATCCTCCCTCACCTGGCGCAATCATTCATTACCTCTCCCCAATATAACCCACTGCTGATGAAATGAGCAAGCTCATCACCACTTTGCAGCAAATGGTTCAAAGGTTTTTTTTCATTTCTACCACTTTTTTCCTGTTAGTGGTCATATCATTCCGTGCAGCTTCTTCACGTTTCTTCACATACCCATTGACCTATCCTGTTCGGTTCTGTTGGGAAAAACTTCTGGAATCTAATTGATGGATTTGTAACTAAGTTAGTAAGGCAAAGAGAAATAATCATTGGGTTATGGAATGCCATGGTGCCTGGTACTGAGGCAGGCCAAGAGAGATACCATTGAAAGCAAAGGCTCGAAGGCCCTTCACAGATTTGGCATCATCGGATGGAAAGAACTAATGCAGAAGCTACTTGACTTGGCAGACCTTTTTGGTAGCATCACGTTCCAATGTGGATCTCAGAATGTATGCATCGGTAGCTTATCCACCACCCTCCTCAATGATGAATCGGAGAAATTTACTGATCTGTTCCTTTGGCCGTTTACTCGTTCATTGGTAATGTAATCATTGTGGCCAGCAGATGAACTTCCCTGCTCACAGACACCTGTCCTCACACCTGGAGCATCCAACCCTGACTAATCAGCCAGCCTTGACTACCTGTGAGTGATGTTTTCACACTTACTCATGATGCCTCTTTTCCTCATTCCTAGCACCAGGCTTTAGGGTAAAGCAGATCCACTCACTCATCAAAGTTATCTTTTCTCACTTGCAATAAAAAACCCACTGGCCATGCACCATTTTTCCAGTACACTGGCACAGCAAGTCACATGATGATATTACATGTATTATCAGGAATCCCGGTTTCCTTCCTTGAGACAATGTAACAAGTCTTAAGTGACCTCTACTCTAAGTCATTATGGAATGGACTCATGGAGGCAACAATGATCTGTTTGTTAACTTGGGCAAGTCGCTTGGTTTCAATATATCCACTGAATGAGATTAGACATAAAAGCTGGCATTCTTGTATATCAGGAGCTGGTATCAGCTAGGGAGGGTTCATTTGCAATTTGTATGGATTGTGGTATCTACGTGATGTTCTGGGAATTGGATGTGAGACGGAGTAAGATTTCCATCATATCAGACGCTGAGAATAAAATTATGTCATTGTACTTCAGTACTATTACAATACATTCATGTACATACAATCGTACTCATGAAATTATGTGAAGACCAATTATCCAACAGACAACAATAATTAGTGGGAAAAGCTCCATAATTATTTCCACTGACCTCACTCTCAGGTCATGATTTGGTCCTCCAAATAACACTTGAAGATACAGCAATGTAAAGAAAAAGAGACACTTTCCACTCAGGTTTATTTAACACACATGGTTGACAATTACTACAGGTATGCCTAAAAATGGCATGAGTTTTCATCTTTCCTTACACGGATACATGTAGCCTGTATATAAAACAATTGAGTAATCAGCAAAAATGTTAGTGTTGGAAATGAACAACAGCATCTGTAGTCTGTGCTATCAACAAATTGGCAGAAATAATGTCTATGCCATTACAATGTGATTGATTGAGTTCATAATAGCCACTGCAAGCATGATTAGCCCTATGTCACATAGCCACCAGCATGCAATGAGCCAGACTTCGGTAATATCTGTTAATATTAACCCTCGCTACTGGTCAGTATATCGAATGCGACTATTAGGACGGCAGCCTCTATTCATTTCCATTACAAACCCGTTCTATTGTGTTTCTCAATCTTACACACAGTTGAGAGCTGCTCTTAACGTTGCTGAATTGGCGAGCCCCAGTATTGCAACATTTTGTTTGAAAACTTATTCTTGCATGCTTCCTAAATTTCCTTTATGGTGCAGTACTTTATACCATTAATAAGACTTTAAGGATGCTTTTTGTGTGACACGACTCAAGTTCAAACTTTGTGAAATAAACCCTAAAATTGTTTTGTGAACTGAAGAATTGGTGGTGATCATCTTTCATCAATGGTCAGGTCAGATTGCCCGTAGGCAGGCCTAGTTCATGTCAATAGGCCCTCTGCTTTGAGAAGTCAAATGACTGATTTTGGCTGAGCAAAACTATTCATAGCAAATATGCAAGAAATCATATCTAAAGATAAATAAATGTTCCTTTCCCGAAGTAGACCTCTTGGATTATTCCTTGTACGTGTAGTTGATGTGGGGAAGGAACTCAAGAAAGTTGTTTAGACTAGGCCTCTAGCAGGTTGATTTACCTCTGTGGGTGTGTCTACAGGAGGAATATCCCAGAGCTCATAAGATTACCAGCCGTTCATTGATCTGTTTTCAGTAGATGGTGAGGGATTCATGTTTCAGCTGATTTGTATACAGGGTGTACTGATTAGTTATTTAGTTAGGGTGCTAAACCCAGGTAGTATGTCTATGTAACCTTTAACTTGGCATTCACCAATGGCCTTTGAAAGCCGTGGGTTTTTGCATAAATATTCAGCTATTTTGAAATCCATGGCTGTCCTCAGTCAAAGGCAAAACTCGGCCTTTAGAGAAATTGCTCCCATCTCTAGAGTAGTGATGTCTCCTGGCCAGTTTTACAGTAGGCTTAAACTTCCAGTCGCCTGATGACAGACTCTGTCACCAAACCATTGGCATTCCATTCATGTATGACAGTAATGAAGCTGTGGCCCCCAGAGGATGCTCTATGTCAGTGATCGTTTCTTGGACCAACAAACCATGGGTTTATAAGAGATTAGTGTTTCAGCTAGAAAAGGCAGGGGAGAATGGGCTACGTCGAAAAAAGGAAGGTTCCAGCAGCACCCAGCTTTAGATGGTAATCACTGGCCACTGAAGAAAAATGCAGGGCAAGAAGAGAAAAGCTTGACAAGGCAGGGTGCCACGCCCTGCTAAAACTCTTTAGTTGAAATATTAGATGTGTTGGCGACTTTTCATGTAAATTTTGAACATCAATCTTGGCATGTCCACTCCACTCTGACAGCCCTCATGACCCCAATTTGACAATGAATACTCAAAATGATTTGACAATCTTCCAAAACAGACACCAGTTCAATGATTTCTACTGTCTGTCATTTATATGAACAATCATTGGAGCGCCAAATTCTAGTTGACCACTTCTGCTGAGGGTTGAATTGTTTTGTAAGTGGTCCTCGGGGAATGGTTTGTCTAAACCTTAGGCCTGCATTTAAGACCCTGTTTGCTGTTGATCGAGCCCTTTTAACAAATTTACCAAGCCGAGAGGATTATTTCTTGTAAACAAGATTGGCTGTGGCCCTTGTGTTCATTTAACACTTCCAATTGGCACAACAATGTCAGTGCCGTTTTGAAATGTTATTGGATGAATTACCTATGCGAAATTGTAAGATAGTTTAGTTTTTGGAGAGTACTAGTATTACATCATCGGCAAGGTATGAAATTGAAAATTAGTAAATGTTAATTTGCTTTGCTCTTTTCAGATACGTCCGTGTAGCTGTCTGATATAACCTACTTTTCAGCAAATTCATCAGATCTTCTATTCTTAGACAATCACTGAAATGCTTCACATCATTTTGAACATTCTGGTTCTTGACAATGTTCTGTTCTTCCTCTTTCCAGACCATGTGAGTCCTTGTCGCTGACTGCTGTTCCGGATGAGGTAGACTGTGGACATGATGAAGGTGTGGTGAAAGAGATCCCAGAGGAAATAGGTAGGACTAATTGTAGTCTGTTTGGGGGACAGGGATATGTGCCCATCAGCCATCTGAGTCTGAAGAGCATGTCAGTATGAATTCCTTCTCATTGAATGTCATTTATCCTTTATAGGTGAGATGAAGACCTTTGGCCATTACACTCCATTGGACGAAATGCGGACATTTGTCCAGGCAAGTCCAGCGGAGTTGACCTCACCCCCACAGATGTTTAAAGTGGATGTTGATGAGCGGCCTAATACGTTAAAATGGGTGACACGAAAGAACGAGAGGTGTGTCACACCAGAGTTTGCACCATTCACTGGGACCACACCATCAAAAGCACCAGTGAAAATATCAGAGCTGTTTTCTCCTGTAAAGTCTCCAGACACCCGACCTTTTGTAAAGACTCCGACAAAAGTGACTTTCAAGTTATCCCATGCGTTTGAGATTCAGACGGAAAATGGTGAGGCTCCGCAACCAATCATTCCAAACAAACCAGTGACATTTGTGCCAGATTCTCAGACATATTTATATGATGACCATGAAAGTGTTGATGAGGATACTCGGGCAGACTTTGGGCAATGTACCAGCCCAATTAGACAACAAGACCAGGCATCTGGTACTGTTCAACTTGTATTCAATGATACGGAAAGTCAGACAAACATGTCTGCTGTCCACATGGTGGATGTGGACTCGCAGACAGGTACGTCGTATGCTTATCTCATTGATGCCTCAATGTTGACATCGCCTGCAATGACTGCAGATGCTACTTCATTGACGACACCAATACGATTGTCCGAACAGAGCAAGCAGACATGTATGACACCAATGGTAATGGTGGACACCAGCGTCATGATGACACCAACACGTCCAATCGGTCACCAAGAGCTCGATATGTCTGATCAAGGAACGGAAATGACACCAAGGTCGGATTCCGAAAGCTTCGATGATCAAGAGCCAGTTACCCATGATGCAGTGGTGACTCCGGTAAAGACAGCTGAACGAGACACATTCATGACTCCAGTCACAATGAAGGATGCATCTGTGCTGACATCACCTATTGGAAATATGGCTCTAAGGTGAGTTAGATTTTTGTTACTTGTCTGAGCCTTTCTTTATTGATAAACTGTCAGACTTAATTAAAGTATTATTTAGGTCCTCAGCCATGCCACAGAGAAAGGTACAGACTTGGTGTATAACTTAAACCCTTTCTTTGTTGACAGGTTATCTGACCCTGTCCTGAGTAGCCTGACCCCCCTCGAGATGAGGAAACAGCTCGAGATGGCTCTCATTAGTAATGAGTTGTTTCGTACCGAGTTGACGGGTCTACATGTTGAGAAGACCACCCAGTCAAAGCAGATGTCGCAACAGCAAGCAGATATCCGGCAAAAGGATTTTGAGATTGCGCAGTTACTGGAGGCTGTGGAACAGGCCAAGGTTGATACGAAGGTGGGTCTCAGTTCAAGGAGACTGAATCATGACTTGTCAAGGCTAGTGAATATCAGCATTGATAGCCCTATTCGCAGGTTTGATAGGACTGTACAAGTAGCTCTCAGTATTCTAGCTAGTCCAGAAGAGACTGTACAACATTAAATGGTATGGTGTTGTTATTTTATCAAGAAAAACCCTTACAAGAAAGACTTCTCCAGGGTGATCTACGAGTCATTGGATCCTAACCGTTCTGAGTCTCACACTGGTGTTGTCTTTTTCTTATTTTTTGGGTGAAAGTTGTTGTCACTCTAATATCAAACTGTACGTGTTCTTTCTTTGGTAGAGGTCGATGGGGATTGAGTTGACCTCTCTAGAAGGTCAGGTGAAGCAGATACAAGGTGAAATGTCGTCTGCTGAGGCCAAGGTCAAGGCCAAAGAGGATGAGATGATGGTACTGAAGTGCGAGAACAACAACCTACAGGACGACCTTGCCAGGATTTATAAACAACACAAACAAGAGGTTCAAACTGTTTTCTAATTTTGTTAACTGCCAAATTTTTAGCGGGATTTCATTTTTACAGCTTTAGCTACTTTGATTCACAAAAATAAAAATTACAAAAAAAAATTTTGGGATAGGAAAACTTGAAGGAAATTTTTTTGATCCCAAAATGAAAATCCTGAAAATTTTATTTTTTCAGAACTTTTTTAAATCCCAAAGTTTAGTTAGGCCCATTGCCAACTTGCTAGTGCATGATTTGATTGAGAATAGCAAGATGGTAATTGTGCCTTTCTGGCTAAGTTTAACTCATTTATTCTCTTTCTTATTCATAGGTCAATGACCTCCACGCCGATTATGCACGCAAGGACTACAAGCCACATTTTGAGAAAGCTCAACAGGTCATACGAAAGCTTGAGTCCGAGGTTGAGACATATTTCGAATTGATGGGGTCGATGCAGGGAGCGGACAAAGCACAGGTAGATGAGACTTCTCTGCAATTTTATGAATTTTCCATTTAGGAAGTTTTTTGCTATATACACCAAGTTTCAGCAAAGTCGTATGCATGATAACTGAACTGAGACAGTGTGCACAACTGTAACTGCAGTTCTGTTTTCCTGACCCACGATTAAATACTCCTTTAAAGCTGAATGGTCACCCTGATTTTCCAGGATAAGTTGGGCTCGGCAATTGATGACAAGTACCAGAAGCTGAAGGGGATGGAGGAACAGATGCTCATCGAACGTAAGAGGCTGAATCAACAAGAGAAGGAGTTCATGGAGGGCGTCGCCACTAACGAGATGGCGGTCCGGACGGCGACCAATTCCTGTCAGAAGATGAAAATAGAAGTCGAACAGATGAAGGCACGCTTGGAGGTGGCTGATAGGACCATTAATGATGTGAGTTTTTTAAGAGAAATTATCAGAATTGACTTGTTGAGTTGACTCACCTTTATAAGAGTAAGATTCTGATGTATGCTTTTCATATATTTCCCCATATATTTTCAATTTATTTCCATTTTTTCAGAGCCAGCTGTATCAGGATGAAATAATGATGGAGTTGAAAATGGCGACAGAGAAGTTGGCAAAAATTACTCAGTTATTCTCAGAAAATAAGAAAAGTGAGTACACTCCCTTGTCCAGGATGTATTACTTCTAGCCACAATGTCACTGGAATAGAAAACGCAGTCTGTACGAATGAAAAACACCCATGCTAGACCGCTAAGCCCCTGAAAGTCTTATAATTGTGAAAATGGCCAGGTCTCTGCCATTCTAATGCAGTGGCAACTAATTCATACAGGGATAGAACAACATCATCCATCATTAGTGATCCAGTTCTGTGCAAGGAGGATGCTTCAAATGATGTCAAGTCAAAACAGTCTTGTCACCAAGTTCACAATGAGATAGAGAAAGCAGTCATTATGCTAAAGTTTTACAATTGAACTCTTTCAGATTTAGCGGCAGCGAATCAAAAGATAGCGCAGTTGGATAGTGTGCTAGGTGAGAAAGATGAGGAGATTGTCCAGTTAGAGAAAGAAAAACAGCTGCTGAGTCGCGAGTGTCAGAGTCAGAGTGACTTGATCAAGGTAAGGCCAGCCTCTTCACATAAACTTTATGAAAATGATGAGGTTTTGCTGGAACCAAGCTGTGTGTTTCATGTCATCTTTGCGTTAGGTCATGTTCCGTTTTGGAACTGCTTTTCTTCTCATTATAAAGAAGTGTTGAAATTTCAGAATGATCAGAAAAAAATATTTTAACGATAAGTCATTTCCATTATTTCAGAAAAATATTCCAGTCTTCCCTTCTCCGGAAACACCACGGAACAAGCCGCGTGAGACGATGGATTTCCTGGAAGAGGAGAACCACCTTTTGGCTGATTCCTTAAAGGAGGTCGAACAGAACGTCACCACAGCACAGCTCGAGTTGTCAAGGTCACAGAATCAGTTGAGGGAGAAGACAATCTTGTGCCATCAGTTAGAACTCACAGTGAAACGGCTTAAGTAAGTGGACTGAGAAATCGAAATGAACACTTTCAGGACTTTGGAAATAGTCTAGCCTATAATACTCTTTAAAATATTTATGGAATATTTTATGGACGAGGTAGACTCAACAGGATCTCCAGATGATAAAGGGGGGTGTCATTTTTCAAAAATGAATGCCTGCTCACTGTCTCCTATTCAAAAGTACCTGTTATGACACCATTTCAGATGTACCACTTTCTCTTTCAGTGAAAAGCTGAGCGCCCTGCAGGCTGAGCTGGACAACACAAAGACTAATGCTCATTTCATGCTGCTGAGCCAGGGTGCTGAACTGGCAGACGTGTCGGTCAATATCAGTATGCTCAAGGATAAGATGACTGAGTTTCAGGAGAAGCTTAGAATCACAGCTGCTAGAGTGCTCAAGGTACTGAAGAAAAGACACTTTCCAGCCAGTCACGATGTTTGTGACATTGGGCAAATAATTTAACATTTACGCTGGAAAAAGCCTGTGACACATTGTATTTAGAGACCTTGCAATGGGAGCTCATTTTGCCCAGTTCTGTTGCATGAATGTATTTCCATAATCTACAGTAATAACAATTATTTTTCACTGTGTTGATTTGTGTTCCAGGGTGTGGAAACCATCCCAGTTTCCCAGACGTCTGCTGGGGCAGGTCAAGGTCAAGGTCATTCATTTGTCTCCAAGTTACTCCAGGCAGCAGACAGCAAGGAAGTTAACCAATCAAAACATTCCAATGGCGCTAATGGTTCAGATGTTGCCGTGCATCAAGTGGACAGTGATGGTAGTGGTGCCTCCACTAGCAGTGAGCCAAATAACAATTTGAAAATCGGCTCAGGACATAGTGCATTTGCTAAAGTGACACCTGGAGGTGGATTATCAAAACGAGGCGTTGGGGTCGGGTCAGAGAATAACGGCAGTGCGTTTACCCCAGTTAGTGGGAAAAGGTCGCCGTGCGATGATGGTCTGATGAACGGGACCCAGTATGAGACGCAGGACATGTCGCTGTCAACATCGTGCGCCGAGAACCAGGAGCAGACGATTAAGGAGGAATTGGAGCATGTGATCAAGGTCATGGATGTGATCGTGGAGTTGGTGTCTGGATGTGACCAGGCAAGAGATCGGATGTTTCATGCGGTTAAGCAAGAAAAGTAAGTAGATGAATATATTCTGGTGTCTTCAATGAGTTGATCAGCTTGTTTTTGACAGATCATTTCTTTTAATAGTGTTGGCAATGGGATTAGCTACACTCATAGACATAATTTTTTTTAAAGTCCTGACATTTTGTAATAAATATTCTTCACCCATCGAAAAACTTCACGATTTTAAGGCAAATAATCCCCTTATGTTCTTGTTCTCTAATCTTTCCCTGCAGTCAGCAGCTGCTAAATGAGTTGGAACTTCGTCAATCTGGCCGCACAGACCTGCAGCGTCTCAAGATGTCAGTGGAGGAATCGGAGCGTGACCAGATTCAGGCAAACGTCAAGCTACTTGAGAAGGCCGAGGAGTTAGAGGAATGTCAGGCCATGTTGGAGGACATGAGAGCCAAGTGTAATGAACTCTCTCACCAGATTATGAGCCATACAGAACAAGAGAAGTTATTAAATGTAAGCATTGGTGTTGTTTGGTTGTTCACTGTAATATTATTCATACCAATATTTCTTTGGCTGCTGAGTTTGATTTCATTTTGAATTGAGGACATCAGAGAATTAGATGCAGCATGTTTTCCATGATAGAGACTTCAGAGAGACTTGTTTCAGTGTGACACCAGTACAGATTTCTCCTTTTCTTTGTTTCAGAAACTCAACGAAGAGTTAGACGTTGCCCTTGCAGAGATCAAACATCTTAAGTCGGAGAAGACTTTGATTGAAGAGCAGTTAGAAAATGCTATGAAGGCCATGGACAACGATGGGTCGTGGGAGATTTCTCCAGGACAGTATTTCAGGGACATCACAGCGCTCAGGAAAGAGGTGAGTGGACAATTGAATATCAGCCTCTTAGTACATGAAGGCTGCCGCCACCCCCCACCATACATGTGGCGGTATTCCTAGCCGATTGGATTTGTCGAAGTGCCTCCGACCAGGTTCGGGAACGAAAAATGTTGGTCTGAATTTCCACTTCATTTCTCCTTTCAGTTGCATCAAGTGAAAGAGAAGTTTGTTGAAAAAGAAGAATCTTACCAGGAGTTGAAGGAGAAAGCAAGTCGGAGAGTAAGTTTATAAACTTGTATTTTATGAATGGACTTTATATCTCAAATAGAAACGCGCCCACAGTATATTGGTGATGCTTTAACTCACCATTAAGGAGAAGACTAGGCAAGCAGTTATTAACTGCCTGAAACTGGCTGTACCTCTTGTAAAGCAACTGATACGCCCCTTCACTCACTAAAAGATATCTGTATGAGAAGATGTGATAAACACCCGTCTGCAGTCAAGGTGTGGTAGTTTTAGGCTCCTGGAGAGAGTTAACATTCACCTCTTATTCTTTTCTGTTTTAGATGAATGTTCTTGAACAGAACTGGAAGTTGGCAGAAGACGAGGTGTTTCGAATGGATGGGGTCATTGAACAAATCAGAACGGTAAGATACATTTTGCCGCGGTAAGAAACATTTTACCGCAGATGTTCCATTGTTTCAGTGGCAGGAATGCACGTTTTCACAATGTCCTATGGGAAGTGCAAGCACCTCTTTCATTTTTCCGTGCCTTGTTATTGAGGAAGTTACAAATGAGTTTCTTTTGTCTTCACTTCAGACACTTCATACAAATGCTGCTGCTGTCAAGATATGTGCACCAGTCTTTGGTCTCATAAAGATGCTGGACGGTGATGATGCGGAGCGATCCATGGAAAACTCGTCGCGAGAAAATAAGTGATGTGACTATAAATCGGGAGATTTATGTTTTTCGGTGAACAATGGATGACAGTGAAACAGAGTGATCAATGGAAAACTCCATCGCAAGGATGTATTCAAAGTGGCTATAAAATTGCCTGATCTGTATTGGACTAAACTTGAAATGCTTTTTTCTTTAGAAACTATTGGGTCTGCATAAAAAAAGAAATGTATTTGAATGTAGAAATGTAAACTTAATGCTAAATTGATGTCAAAAGATGCTGACCAACCACTTATGTGTTCACAGGTGTGTATATATAGCACATATTATTTCGTTGTATTCAATCGCTGTTCAGGATTTTGATCGTCTCGTGAGGAAGGCCATGTTTGACGACAACAGTGAATATTCATAGCTGTTGGAGAATTTCAGTTTAGATGCGAAAGAATGTAATATATTGTAGTCTTGATATTGTTAGCCAAGCTGCAGGAATGCTGCTTACATGTTCATGTAACTAACCAAGGGGAATATAAGGCACTGTACTTTATAATCCCATGTCTCTAAAGTGTTAACTGCGGGGAAGCTCAGAGAATTTAGAGAGGTGGGAGAAAGGCCTGCGTAGCCACTGATGCCTGCTGATGGTATTTCATGTCAGGCTTGTTTGTTGTAAAATAGATGTAATATTTTGTTGATCTAGGAAGGAATTAAATTCAGTTTATTAAGAAATTTCCAATGTTCATTTATTTCTGTAGAGAGGAGGTTTATGAAACGCCCTCTACCTAATTATGTAACATGTAACTTCTTGTTGTTTGTTCCAGTTGACTGGCCTAACAAGTAATTAGTCCAGGATGGCTTGAAGCTTTTGGCGCCAAAATTTCACCCCCAACCCCCGCCCCCCCCCCCCCCATTGAGCCATTCCAGAGAAAACAATCTATCAGAAATAGCTCCATAAGATTTTTTGCAATAGCTTGCCCAAGACAAGAGCATTGCTGGATCCACAGAGAAAAGATTATTATGCCCCCGAGCTTTATTTGATTTCTAAGTGATCAAAATAACCCCCTTTTTCAGCAATGCCAGATACCCTCAAAAAAATCCCTAAGTCCGAATCACTCAACAGCTGGTTTCCAGACAAGTTCGTTCATCACCCTGAAGATGGCGCTTGCGTAGGCCATTGACGCACGTGCCATGGACCTGGTACTACATTGGGACGCTTCTGAAGACAGCCAGCACCACAGCCTGACCATAGAGACGACTAATGTCGTGCACTCTTGCCTTGGACAACCTGCCTGCACTTTTGAAAACAAAAGGACCCTTCAGCCTCAAAATAAGCACTTGAATGGCCATACAGGAAACTTGTGCAGCCCACTGATACACGTCATGTACATGGGACACCGGGACGCGATTTTTTTTCCTGAACCTTTCGGGCAGTACAGTGTACATTAGTACAGGGACTTTCAGCCAATCAGATTTCGACAAATACATGACGTCAGAAGTCTTAGAAACATTACAGCAGTTGGTAGAGCGCTCGTCAGAAATGGCAGAATACGATGTTTGATCCAAGACCAAAGGTCGCGAGTTCGAATCCGGTTGTGGACAACATTTTCCATAGCCTCATACGTCTCATACTCTTGCCTTTGACAACCAGTCTGTATCTTGGACAACAAGAAGACCCTTCTCTGCTAGGTAGAGCACATTCTATCTATCATGCTCTTGAAGACTGGTCATAGAAACAACGCCTGTAGCCTAGAGACAACACCGGGACCCTTCAGCCTCTGGTCGCTCTTGAAGACAGACAACGACAACTCCTCTAGCCTACTCATATCTGTCCTCGGCCAGAGACAACTGGAGACAACACCGGGACCCTTCTGCCTCTGGTTGCTCAAAAAGACAAGCTCAACTTTGGTATCGAGACAACTCCTGCTGCCTAATCATACCAGTCTCCTCGGCTGGAGACAACACTGAGACCCTTCAGCCTCTGGTCCCTCTTGAAGACAGACCAACCAGAGCATAGAGACAACTCCTATTGCCAAATCATACCATGCCTCGACCGGAGACAACTCCGGGCCCCTTTCTGCCGCTGACCAGGCCGAATCAGTCCTGGTTGCTCCACCGTGTTGACAACATGATGAGAGTGATGAGACAGTCACAGCCAGGCCGCATCAATCTTCGCCGCACTGCCTAGTTGTTAATATGGCGAGAGAGATGAGACAATCACAGCCAGGCCAAATCAGTCTCGGCTGCTCTGCCAAGTTGTCTACATGGTGAAAGAGATGAGAGACAGTCACAGCCAGGCCAAATCAGTCTTGGCTGCTCTGCCAGCGCCAAGTTGTCTATATGGTGAGAGAGATGAGACAGTCACAGCCAGGCGGCATCAGTCTTCGCCGCACTGCCTAGTTGTTAATATGGTGAGAGAGATGAGACAGTCACAGCCAGGCCAAATTAGTCTTGGCTGCTCTGCCAAGTTGTCAACATGGTGAGAGAGATGAGGAAGTCACAGCCAGGCCGAATCAGTCCTGGCTGCTCCACCGTGTTGACAACATGATGAGAGAGATGAGATAGTCACAGCCACAGTACTTCGATCGTTTCTCCTCAGCACGTGCTAGGACGTGTCTGTCGGAGCTGACAGCTATCTCGATGATTAGGACCTCCTTTTCCTTCTCATAGAAGACGAGCATGTCGGGGTGCCGGTGTTTTATAGCCGGGCCCGTGGGGACTAGCGAGTCCCAGAGCAATCTCAGCTTCTTTCCAGAGTACGAGTGGTCATTGGAACCGGCTTCTCAAGACCACATACCGATGGTATCCATCAATATGTGTCTCCTTGACTGATGTAAACAGTACCGGTACCATTATATAGAGGATGTAGGGGCATGCAATGGGAGGATAGGTCATGCCCCAGACATCAACAATCGGTGATCCTCAATATTGGTCACCATGGCATGCATGCATGCATATCTTAGAATAAATTAACTATGTTGCATATACATGGCTGTATAGCAAAATAGTCAAAATTAGCAAAGATATGCACATGTCACTGTGCTACGAGTATTTGGTCAGCAGGCGTTCGTCTATTTCGCGATCACGACCACTTCAAAACGTTGAGCAGATAAACGAAAGTTTGATACCTAACTAATTTCTGAAAGATCAATATTTTGGTTTTGCTAATGTGCCTTCACTAATATGTTCTTTCGTTTTCATCTCAAGAAATATCAACCTGAAGGGGATCTTGATTTTATCGATAGATACCTATTACACCAATTAATATTCTTATGTAAGAGTTTTTTTAATATATTTGTCATAACAATTTTACAATACCCAAAATATGGGTCATACCAGCAGACCACAGGCCTAGTCTACATATTGGCCCCTACTATAAATCAGATACTTGGTCGTGGTCAATTGGACAGATTACCACTCGGAAGAGATTGTCCCCATGTTTATTAGAAATGTCTTTAGGACCGACTGACTGATGAGGCTGCCCATATGATTATTGGAGATGTCTCTTGGACAAATTTCTCTTCGAGTAATTTCTAATTGAGGAGCCAGCACAATTAAATACTCCATTGGCATGTGTGATGTTATCATCAGTATCTTTGTCACAATTCTGTATCCACTTTCATCTCGGTTGTATTGGCATTTGTTTCAGGTATCGCACATTCCCAGAAACCCAATGTTCTGTTGATTGTTGTGGATGATTTGAGACCAGCTATTGGCTGCTAGTGCTGCGGCTAAAAATCAAACGAGGACTGACAACGAATTTGAGGGCTTCTTTCCAAATTTACACTGTAGACAAATTGATCAAGTAAAGTAGTTTTATGCAGATATTGACGTCATTTTGGTGGCACGTTTAAGATGACTGTGGTCCCAAGTAGTACTCAAGTTGCTCTTGAAGACAACCCAAATCTGGGTATTGAGACAACTCCTGTAGCCAACTCCTCTATCCTAATCATATCTTGCCTCGACCTGAGACAACTCCGGGCCCCTTTCTGCCGCTGGTTGCTCTTGAAGACAAGCCTAACCTGGGCACAGAGACAACTCCTTTTGCCTACTCATACCGATCCTAGGCTGGAGGCAACACCGGGACCCTTCTTCCTGTCGCTCTTGAAGACAAGCTCAACCTGGGCGTAGAGACAACTCCTCTAGCCTAATCATATCTTGCCTCGACCTGAGACAACTCCGGGCCCCTTTCTGCCGCTGGTTGCTCTTGAAGACAAGCCTAACCTGGGCAGAGAGACAACTCCTTTTGCCTACTCATACCGATCCTAGGCTGGAGGCAACACCGGGACCCTTCTTCCTGTCGCTCTTGAAGGACAAGCTCAACCTGGGCGTAGAGACAACTCATGTAGCCTACTCATACCTTTCCTTGACAACTCCGGGACTCTTTCTGCCGCTGGTTGCTCTTGAAGACAAGCCCAACTTGGACATTGAGAAAACATTTGTAGCCTACTCACACCGGTCCTATGCCGGAGACATCACCAAAACCCTTCTGCCTGTCATCACTTGAAGACAAGCACAACCTAGGCATAATTACAACTCCTGGTCTGCTCATGCCTGTCCTCAGCCGGACACAACTCCGAGACCCTTCTGCCTCGACAGGCCCAACCTTGGCATGGAGACAACTCCTGTAGCCTTCTCATACCTGTCCTCGGCCGGAGAAAACACCAGGACACTTCTGTCTGTCGTCGCTCGATCAGACGGGTCCAACCTGGGAAAAGAGGCAACTCCTGTAGCCGACGCATACCTGTTTCCTCCGACGTAGACCACACCGAGACAATTTTGCCTTTGGTCGCTCTTGAAGACAGACCAACAATGGCATAGAGACAACTCCTCTAGCCTAATCATACCTTGCCTCGAGCTGAGACAACTCCGGGCCCCTTTCTGCCTCTGGTCGCTCTTGAAGACAAGCCTAACCTGGGCATTGATACAACTCCATTTACCTTCTCATACCGATCCTAGGCTGGAGACAACACCGGGACCCTTCTACCTCTGGTCGCTCTTAAAGACAAGCTCAACCTTGGCATCGAGACAACTCCTGTGCCCTAATCATACCTGTCCTTGGCCGGAGACAACACCAGGACACTTCTGCCTCTTATCGCTCTCGAACTGGTCGCTCTAAATGACAGGCCCAACCTTGACATGGAGACAACTCCTGCAGCCTGCTCATACCTGTGTCCTTGGCAGAAGACAACTCTGGGCCCCTTTTTGCCGCTGGTTGCTCTTGAAGACCAGCCCAACCTGAGCATTGAGACAAGTCCTGTAGCCTACTCATACATTTCCTCGACGACAGCGGGACCCTTTTCACCGCTGGTTGCTCTTGGAGACAAGCCCAACTTGGACATTGAGAAAAGTGCTGTAGCCTACTAATACCGGTCCTATGCCGGAGACATCACCAAGACCCTTCTGCCTATCGTCACTATTGAAGAGAAGCACAACCTACGCATATATACAATTCCTAGACTGTTCATACCTGTCCTCGGCCGGACACAACACCGAGACCCTTCTGCCTCGACAGGCCCAACCTTGGCATTGAGACAACTCTTGTAGCCTTCTCACACCTGTCCTCGGCCGAAGACAGCACCAGGACACTTCTGCCTCTCGGCGCTCGATCAGACGGGTCCAACCTGGGAAAAGAGACAACTCCTATAGCCTACGCATACCTGTGTCCTCGGCCGTAGACAACACCGAGACAATTTTCTCTGGTCGCTCTTGAAGAAAGACCAACCTTGGCATAGAGGTACCTCCTCTCGCATAATCATACCTGTCCTCGGCCGGAGACAACAATGAGACAATTTTGCCTCTGGTCGCTGTTGAAGACAGACCAACCTTGGCACATAGATACCTCCTCCCCCCTAACTATACCTGTCCTCGGCCGGAGACAACACCGAGACCCTTCTGCCTCTGGTTGTCCTTGAAGACAAGCCCAACCTAGGCATTGGGACAACTCCAGTTGCCTACTCATATCCGTCCTTGGCCAGAGGAAACAACGGGAACCTTCTACCTCTGGTCGCTCTTGAAGACAAGCCAACCTGGGCTTTATAGAGACAACTCCTGTAGCCTACTCATATCTGCCCTCGGCCAGAGACAACACCAAGACTCTTCAGCCTCTGGTAGTTCTTGAACACAGACCCACTTTGGCATGGAGCCAACTCCTCTAGCCTAATTATACCCCCTAATTATACCTGTCTTTGGTCGGAAACAACACCAGGAATTTTCTGCCTCTGATTGCTCTTGAACTTGTCGCTCTAAAAGACAGGCCCAGCATTGGCATGGAGACAACTCATGCAGCCTACTCATACCTATCCTCGACGACTGCGGGACCCATTCCGCCGCTGGTTGCTCTTGGAGACAAGCCCAACTTGGGCATTGAGACAACTCCTGTAGCCTACTCATACCTTTCTCGACGACTCCGGGACCCTTTCCGCCGCTGGTTGCTCTTGGAGACAAGCCCAACTTGGACATTGAGAAAAGTGCTTTAGCCTACTCATACCGGTCCTATGCCGGAGACATCACCAAGACCCGGCATAGATGATACCTCCTCTCGCATAATCATATCTGTCCTCGGCCGGAGATAACACTGAGAGAGACCCTTCAGCCTCTGGTCGCTCTTGAAGATAGACCAACAATGGCATAGAGACAACTCCTCTATCCCAATCATACCTTGCCTCGTCCTGAGACAACTCCGGGCCCCTTTCTGCCGCTGGTTGTTCTTGAAGACAACCCCAATCTGGGTATTGAGACAACTCCTGTAGCCTACTCATACCTGTCCTCGACAGGCGACAACACTGAGACCCTTCAGCCGCTGGTCGCTCTTGAAGACAGACCAATAATGGCATAGAGACAACTCCACAAGCCTAATCACACCTTGCCTCGACCTAAGACAATTCCGGGTCCCTTTCTGCCTCTGGTCGCTCTTGAAGACAAGCCTAACCTGGGCATTGAGACAACTCCAGTTGCCTACTCATACCGATCATAGGCTGGAGACAACAACAGGACCCTAATACCTCTGGTCGCTCTTAAAGACAAGCCAACCTGGGCTTAGAGACAACTCCTGTAGCCTACTCATACCTGTCCTTGGCCGGATGCAACACCAGGACACTTCTGCCTCTTATCGCTCTTGAACTGGACGCTCTAAATGACAGGCCCAACCTTGGCATGGAGACAACTCCTGCAGCCTACTCATAACTGTGTCCTCGGCAGGAGACAACTCCGGGCCCCTTTCAGCCGCTGGTTGCTCTTGAAGACAAGCCTAACCTGGGCAGAGAGACAACTCCTGTAGCCTACTCATACCTGTGTCCTCGGCCGGAGACAACTCCGGGCACCTTTTTACCGCTGGTTGCTCTTGAAGACAAGCCCAACCTGGGCATCGAGACAACTTCTGTCTCGACAGGCTTATCCTTGGCATGGAGACAACTCCTGTAGCCTTCTCATACCTGTCCTCGGCCGGAGACAACACCAGGACACTTCTGTCTGTCGTCGCTCGATCAGACGCGTCCAACCTGGGCAAAGAGACAACTCCTAGCCTACGCATACCTGTGTCCTCGGCCGCAGACAACACCGAGGCAATTTTACCTCTGGTCGCTCTTGAAGACAGACCAACCTTGGCATAGAGATACCTCCTCTCGTCTACTCATACCTGTCCTGGGCTGGAGACAACACTGAGATCCGTCAGCCTCTGGTCGCCCTTGAAGACAGACCAACCACGGCATAGAGACAACTCCTCTAGCCTATTCATACCTGTGTCCTCGGCAGGAGACAACTCCGGGCCCCTTTCAGCCGCTGGTTGCTCTTGAAGACAAGCCTAACCTGGGCAGAGAGACAACTCCTTCTGCCTACTCATACCGATCCCAGGCTGGAGGCAACACCGGGACCCTGTCTTCCTGTCGCTCTTGAAGACAAGCTCAACCTGGGCGTAGAGACAACTCCTGTAGCCAACTCATACCTTTCCTTGACAACTCCGGGACTCTTTCCGCCGCTGGTTGCTCTTGAAGACAAGCCCTACTTGGACATTGAGAAAACTTTTCTACTCATACCAGTCCTATGCCAGAGACATCACCAAGACCCTTCTGCCTATCATCACTTGAAGACAAGCACAACATAGGCATAATTACAACTCCTGGTCTGCTCATACCTGTCCTCGGCCGGAGACATCACAAAAGATGCTTCTTCCTCTCGTCACTATTGAAGACAAGCACAACCTGGGGTTAGAGACAACTCCTGTAGCCTACTCATACCAAGACCCTCCTGCCTCGAGTCGCTCATGAAGACAGGCCAAACCTGGGCTTAGAGAAAACTCCTGTAGCCTACTCATACCAAGACCCTTCTGCCTCTGGTCACTCTTGAAGACAAGCACAGCCTACTCACACCAAGACCCTTCTGCCTCTGGTCACTCTTGAAGACAAGCACAACCTAGGCATAGAAACAACTCCTGTAGCCTACTCATACCCGTTCTAGGCCGGAGACATCAAAAAGACCCTTCTGCTATCGTCACCATTGAATACAAGCACAACCTGGGAATAGAGACAACTCCTGTAGCCAACTCATACTCACTAATGGAAGCCGATGTAGTAGTTGAAATGGTTTATTATTCCCGACACGTGTCATGTCTTCATACATTTTTAGCCCTTTCCTTATATACAAAGACACGCATGTGACAACATATGAATACACATGACTACATTACTGGACAGAACATCCACTGTTGAGTGGGGGAAGTGATCTGCTTTATTCAGTCACACAGTTTCAGTGCAGACAAATACCAAAACCACTTCTTACAGAGCTTCTTTCTGAACAAGTCAATTTCAACATAGTAGTCAACATCAATGGAGGTCATCCAAATGATTATTAGGAGTCATTTGGACAATTTGCTATTTCGTGATGAATCTTTAACTTTTTCATCAATTTGAAATGTGAAGCATAACTTGCATTTGTATCAAGCATAAATTTCAAAGTGTGTTGTCTAAAAACTGACAGAAGGAAATTCATTAGTTTAACAAAACGCATTGTCACTTCAAGAAAGCATTGACGACTTAGGGGAGACCGAGCCCCAAAAGCCAAGATATATGTACCTTACACACCGAATATACAGATAACTGTTGTCTACTGTTGAGGTGTTTTCAATAGTGGCTGCAACAGTATCTCAAATGAAAAATCCCGCTTTGCCTACCCTACCCTCACGGAGTAATTATTGGAATTTTAACGGTTTTTAGGCCTAATATGCCCAATCAAAAGAAGTTTGCATGATATCCAAGCCCCAACAAAATGAATACAAGAATATTCTTTATAAAGAGAACACCTTTTCAACTGGACATTACACCATTTTTGTGCTTTTGTTGCATATGTCATAATGGTCAACACTTGTCAAAACGACCCAAACAGATTCATAACCATGATTTAACTGCCCTGAAGTTCTTATCGTTTTAATCATCAGAAATAACAAACAGGATCAAACGTTAACATTTTTTTATTATTAAATTCTATTAAACCCAAAATCAATATTAAATTTAGTTTCAAGAACTTGAATTGCAAAAACAGGAATTTATGAGACGTTACCTCCTGGGCTTTAAGAGGACATTTTCTAAGCCCAAGTTTTTGGAAGTTCGAGACAATTTGATAATATCCAATAAGAAACCGTCATCAACCACAAGAAGAGAGATGAACTCCAAGTCTCTTACAAGCTGCAACCATAGTGTGTTGACAGTTAGATACTATATGCATTTCTCAAATATCTGTAGAGTGGGGTATCGACTCTCAATCCAAGGATTGCGTCTTCGCCCCCCTGGTAATCGCTTTGTCCATACAAGTCAAACTCGAGTGAGCGCTACATCAAACCTACTTGATACCCAGAATGCCTCTGCAGACACACATATTAGTGACACTAATTATGAAGCATTTTGATATGGACCCCTGTCAGTGAAAAGCGCTACATAAAAGCCCATATCATAATATTTAATATCAACATTATCATCACGAAATGTTGAATGATTTTCTCTGAAAAAATATTTGTAATATTTTCATAGTTCAACATACAAATAGACATTTAAAGCAAATTTATCTACAATAGAAAGCCTATGCCTTATACATCTTGGACATATCATACACAGTTTGTACAAAACGTTAGCCAAGGAGTAACCTCGATGAAAAATAGTTTAGAAGCACTTTTGCTACTAACTTTATCTAGAGTATCACTGAAGGCTGATTTGTTAGAATATTCATAGCCATGTGAAAGTCCTCTTAACTTGATGATAAGGTAGCATACTAGTATTATGTTATGTCTACTTTGTAATCTGCTGTACAAAACGATGCATCGTGCACACATTCTACCGATGTAACACCATCATTTTACCACCTGTCAGCCGTCCAACATGGCAAAACTGCAAGTCATATACACAGAAATTTAGGGATAGTTACACCACAAAATTTGACTCGCATGAATTGTATACGTTAAAACCCTTACATGTACTCTATACAAAAGACCATATTTCATAGTCCCTTAGTCCAGGTTCCAAGTCTGTTGGTGATGCACATGACGGACTTCGTACATGTATACAACAGACCAAAAATGCTGGTCCAGTCAAATATGCAGGTTTACAGTACATACCACACTTCAAAATTTGAAATAAAAAGACTAGGATTAAGAAATGCAGTAGTCAAAGCAAACGACAGTGTATAATTGATAGGTTGTGAGTATTTCCAAGATAAAATCTGAACATGAGAATGACAGAAACAAGCTTTCTAGCCACTTAAAACTAAATTTGCGAAAGAGCTAGTCTTAAATTTTAATTTTACTGGCTGTATGAATAATGAAAACATGAGTTCAAGCACCCACTATTTTTCTTCCAAAATGCGTGTCTGACCTCAGTTCCATAGTGAGCATAGATAGAGATCAATCTGAAGCTATTTCTGCATTTTCTACTAAAATGATAAATATATAAAAATTACAAGTTGCTCCAAGTTACTGTCAAAACTACTGCAAATTCTTTTAGTAACCTCTACAAACCAAACGAGAACAAACTGTTTTGATCAACTTCACTAAGTACATTTGACTGAAAACTCTCTAGTGTTTTTTTACTTTAAAGTGCAATTTGTTTTCCTCATTAGAATCCAATAGCTTGTGACCTCTTAATCCTCACGGATTGAAAGTTTGGAAAGGCTCTAATAATATGCTAACACTTTGATTAATAAATAATAATTAAGAAACCTTAGCACAACTTGCCTGGCACTTGCAAAAGATAACCGCTTTACTCATAGGCCAATTCAGATACAAATTCCAAACCAATCGCCCCAATTCAAACACAGACCATATTAAACCAATGTCTAACTGCCGTTACTTTTCTACAGAAAATATATATTTGAGTAAAATGGCAGGAGAAATTGGACAGAGGGTACTAACTAACTTAGTACCAAGAGAATTTCTAACCAATCATATTCTAGTCTTTTTATTAATTTTGCCACCATATTCTATTTCGACAGAGAGTACCAATAATGAAATGGCCAGGGCCATTGTGCTCACCTCATGTGGAGGAAAGATGGATAAAGAGCATGGTCTTGCGTCATGTAGTGTTAGGTTTGATGTAGGTCCAAGCAATTACAATTTCCCCAAAATGGCCAATTTACAGTACATTCGACCTCTGTGACCTTGAAAAGTAGGTCAAATCAAAGACGACCCGGGTGACACATTGAATGGTTGTTAGAATTAGATGTACCTATGATATAAAATTGGTGCCAATTGGGCAAGTCATTACTAGGAATAAAGGCATTTTGAAGAATTTAGGATTTGGCCCCCTCCCTGGAGGCCAAACGGCAAATCAGATCGCACCAAACTTCGGTACCTGAGATAACCTGACCAAGGGGTACATGTGTACTTAATTTGTGATCAATAGTCATTGCAGTTAAGAAACGTGCCATAGTTACGGCCTGACGGCAAATTTACGCCATTTGACCTCTGTGACCTTGACAAGAAGGTCAAATTAAAAACCTGTGTGACATATACTGTATGGTGGTTAGATGTACCCATGATATCAAATTGGTGGCAATCGGGCAAGAAGTTAAGGAATAATCACATTTTTAAGGTTTTATGGATTTTGCCCCCTGGTGGTCAAGTGGTGAATCATATTGGACCAAACTTCGGTCCCTGAGATCACCTGACTAAGGGGTAAATGTGTACCAAATTTGGTATCAATAGTCATTGCAGTTTAGAAACGTGCCATCGTTACATCCTAACGGCCAATTTACAACATTTGACCTCTGTGACCTTGAAAAGGAGGTCAAATCAAAAACCCGGAGGATATATGATGCACCTTTGCTAGAAGTACCTACCATATTTTTTTCAAAATTTCCCGACTACTATTAAGGGAGATATTGCATATTTTCACTTTTAACGTTTGGCCCCCTGGTGGCCAAACCATGAAACGAATCGGACCGAAACTTGGTCTCCAAGGTGTCATTACATAAGGGTACATGTGTACCAAGTTTCAACTCAATAGCTCTAACAGTTACGAAACGTGCCCTGCTAACGGACGACGGACGACGACGGACGACGACGACGACGACGACGACGACGACGACGACGACGACGGACGACGGACGCCACGGTATGGGATAAGCTCACCTCTGCTAAGAGGTGAGCTAAAAATGTTACACTTCAAGACTCGAACTCGATAGAAATTTATCGTTATTGAACTAGTTTTAAGGGAAAATTATCATTAACAATCCAAGTTACGATGTTCATGAATAGATGGAAACAGGTCAAATCGAAAACAAAAACATGATGACAAAATAAATCATAGACTTTGCAGTAAAACGTATTAGACATCCTTCTTCTGAGTAACAAAGCTCATTAAGCTTGGAGATCATCTCAAAATTTTGAGATTATCTTTTATACATTATATTCATGCCTCATAAAAAAGGTATTATACAGAGTATGCAATATATGGTGATGTTCAGCCTCATTCCCAATATACTATATTCTGACCTGGCTGCTGTTACAACCTGTTGGTTTAGGCACCTGGCTCCGAGGTCATAGTGTACCCCCAGACTCCTGCTGATGTTCATCGCAGAAACCTCCCCTGCGCTCATTCCCCAATGTCACAAAAAAATTTCTTGGCCCAAGGGTGACTTTTCAACATAATTTTTTTTGTGTTTATCAAATCTAAATTTAAATAAGGTCGATTTAGATCCTTAATTTAAGCATTCATATCCACCTCATAAAAATTGCAAAACTTTGCTCGGACAAAGATGTGTCAATCAATGACTTCCTTTATAACAGAAACACACCAAGTTTTTGCTTCAACAAAAGTTGGGTCACACCACTGTTAGTACGACCTTGACCAGTACCCCTTGTTTACACTCCTATTCCTATCATAAGCTTCAGCCGACCATGACCGGATCCCATGCTCAACCAATCCAATTTCTGATAACCTAACCAGATGTGTACTGTCCTCGCAGTAGCCTTAGAAAAGAATTGGTTTGTTCTTGGTTTTATCCTTGACGTACTGAGTGAACTTCTTCAAGAATCGTGGGTATTCTCTCTTGTAGACGGCTCTTAACACGGACACTGGCGCCCAACCTCCTGGGTTCACTGGAAAAGAAAAAAGGTTAAATTTGACATACCCGTACACATACAGCTACAGAACTGAGAGTATATTGATGGCCTACTTATCGGACCCAGAAAAATAAGAATTCAAGGACAGGTAGCTTCGCTCAAATGCTACTTACCGTTAGCTGTATATTCCATCTTACACGTGATGTCATCTCTGGTGATCTCCTTGCCGTCCTTTGGCGGGTTAATGATTGTCTGACAGAGCATGGCGATATTCAGTGTGATACGAACAGCTTTAGAGTTCACCTGAAAAAGAGACATCTCATTTAAACCTCACTAGCATTTCCACTGGGCACGGTTTAAGGAGTCAGATTCTGCAATACTTTTCAGATAATTCTGTCATAGCCTGAGTAGATTAGGAGCTTCGGATTAATCATTACTCTGTCATAGCCTGATTGGGAGCTTCAGATTACACCTTCATAGCCTGATTGGGAGCTTCAGATTACTCTGTCATAGCCTGATTAGGTGCTTCAGGTTTATCTGTCATACATGCAGCCCGACTAGAATAGTAATACTCACCGGTGCATCTTCATGTGCAGTTGAATAGTTCACTACGATCCACAAATCCGGCCCTTCATCTTTATCACTAGTACAGTGCCGTATATGCGACCAGAACAACGACTCTCGCTGGGCGGTCGGCCAGACACGTTTATGTAACTGGTACGAAATCAAAGTGTCCTCTGATGCCCAGTCTATGACTTTGGTGCTTTCTATTGTAGCTGTAGAAAAGGAAGTGAGACATTATAGATCATTGGGTGACCAACAACACACCAACAAAATGCTCTATTTTAAGCTATTTTTGCTGTCAAGCAGGTAATGTTCGTACAGTACTTACTTTCCCATTCCATCCTAGTATCAAAGTCCCAAAAATAAGTACATAATTCCCGACCAGTCACACCCTGAAATTGAATAAGATTCATTTTAGGACACGGTCTTATAACTTTGGCTTTGATAAATACACACATGCTGGCAGGAGCTGTGTTCCAGACACAATCATAAAGGTCAACACTGGCGTTTACCAATGGCAGAACTGCCAATGGTTCCAGTAGAAGCTGAAAACTCGTCATTTTCAGAGTAACCTATTAAGGTTATTCGGAGTGAAATGCAACACTAAGCTTCAAATTCAATCGAGCTCTGAAAAGAGACTGGTCTTCGCAGTAAAAATGTTTGAAATTCTCACCTTGACTGTGTGGCATGCTTTGAGTGGGTCGACCACCATCCCGTCCTCCTCTTGCTCACGTTTGTAAACCTTCATATCGCCATCCTCGGCAATCATAAACCAGACACTGTCCTCCCCCTCCAAACTCTGAAGATCGAGGTCGGCAAACTTTAAATGTTCCTCAACAATATCGTTCACCTGGAATGAGACATGAATAATGTTTGCAATACTATTCAGTTTGAAACAAACTCAAGTTTTTACTAAGTGCTTTTTCGAGTCCTGGTGAAAACGCTTCAGCATCACATGTCTTTGAATAATACGGAAAGGATTCAAGGCCACAACCTCACATTCAGAGTGAAACATTTCAACCTGTAATTCGTAGCTTGTGGGAAGTAGTATCTTGAGGTACTGATAAGAGCTGCATCCCAGAAGCTGCTTGCTTGAGTTAACTCAACTTTTAAAGAAGAAAGGGGCTACCAGATTGTTTACTCAACTTTTAAAGGACAAAGTGGCTACCAGATTGGGATTTGAATGCATGACTTTTGGATTCTTTATTTGAAACCTCTTATAAAAGTCAGTACGCCACTGCGCCCCCCGGATCCCATGCATGGCAGGTATACTATCAATTCCACCATGGTTACCACCACTATAGGAGCCCTTTTTGACAATATTTCATCTCTCAAACAAAAAATAACCCAACAAAACAAACTTTTGAATGGACAGCGAGTAATAAACTGTTGCCAAATCTAAGAATAGTAAAAAGCAGTTAAAATTGCAAGCAAAACCCACACGCAAAGGGTTCAACTAATTCTATTAAATCAATCGTTTATATCGACCTTTGAGCAAGCCTTTTTTCGATTATTATACATCAAGCTTTGCTTTAGTTGCGTCTCAACTACATCATACACCTATAAGAAATATATTTGAAAATAGATCACGTCAACTGAGCGTTACCTCCTTCAGCAAATGTCCCATGCAAAAAATTATGTCAGGACTAAACGCAGACGTTTGATACTGCTTCCACCATTTGGCAACCATGCCTTCAGTTGGGTTGTTTTGAAAAACATGCACCATTTTGGTATTGAACCTACTGGGATGACTTAACTGAGGAGATATACCAAGATTTTATGAGGAAAATCAAACTGGATTTCTTAAACAGGCTTTTATAGTGCTCTTACAACTTACCTCGTTATAGAGTTTATGCTTTGGTGACAACGACGTCAGGGGAGGTTTACTTATAGTTGATTGCTGATGGAGGATTTTCTGGAATTGAAATTCAAGGAAAGTAACTACAGTACAACCTCTCTATTGCGGACACCCATGGGACTGGGCCCAGGTGTCCGCAATAGAGAGGTGTCCGCAATAGAGAGGTTATGCCAAATCGTCCGATAGGTGGATTTGAAGTTCCCGCCTTGCAGGTCTTGGTTTTCTCTGTGTCGACATCTAGCGTAGAAACTTTAAACCTGTTGGCTGATCGGTATTTGCTTGTGATGTTGCGTTGAATGACGTGAGCTACTTTGGAACTCAGAGAGTGAATAATCTCTCTAGTAAAAGGTGCCCCTTTTATTGCAAAATCTCCTCGACATGTCATAATGTCTGAAAAAACACCATCATTTCTGTCCATCAGCCACCTTTGATTAATAATTAATTTTTTCTAATTTCTCTACTAACGCATATTTGCCGCAACACTGACAAAACCGCGTGGATTTATGAGTGTCCGTTGACACAATAGGCCTATGTGATTAGTTGAAAAGATGAGTAAACAAATGCCGCAGCTTAATTAGGGTACAAAAACACAATGCCATGGGGTAATTACATTGATTAATTAAGCAAATATCACATCTGTCGGGCCTATTTGACTCTCCAAGCGCACGTGGGAAACCATTGTTTTTGCCTACTGTCCGTAATTGGGAGGGAATTGGACCAAAAATTGGCCATCGCCCTGTCCGCAATTCGGAGTAGAGAGGTGTCCGCCGTACAGAGGTTTTTGTTATTGGAATTGACTTAGAAAAAATCAGGACTGGCCGGACGTGTCCGTAATGTAGAGGTGTCCGCCTGGCAGAGGTGTCCGCTAAGGGAGGTTCTACTGTATCAGATACATCAGCAACAAAAGGAATAGGACCTTCCAGTAAATAGACATTTGCATCCTGTTCTAACAGTATTGGCTGAACTCTATGAAATTCTGATAGCAATTCCCTTGTGTGGTACAGAGTCTTGAGAATAAACATGGAAGGTTGAGCAATAAATGTCGAACAGGAGGATAATAAACGGACTCTTATGTCACTAAAACATTCTGTGGCTATTGCATGAGAGCAGGATAAAGACTTACCCTTTGTTCTTCTAAAAATTCTTCCTTTTCTAATTTGTCTAAGGCTGCATCTACGGCATCAAAGAATTCATCTTCATTTATGGCGCAGTGTGGGCCTTCCTGTAACGTCGAACAAGATTTAGATGAAACGTCTGAGTACAAGTAAAAATGCTCAGTCAGTTTATCAAATATCAAAATGGTTTGGTTGAACCAAGTTATGAACGATTTCAGGGGACCGTAAATTCACAACTCCTGACTCAACACAATACCGGTAGTAAATAATTCATGGCACCAAAAACTTATCACCCAGACTGTCCACGAGGGCCATCGATCATGATGCATGATGAAGTGTCAGAAGAACATACCTCAAAGTCTGGTCCACCCACAACGATTGGTTTAGATTTGGTTGTAACAATTTGTTTGTATGCCTCTTCATATCGCTTCTTCTTCTCAATTTCCTGGAATGAGAACCGACAGAGATGAAACTACAATGCTCACTGAGAGGCCTAAATGAACCAATACAGAATGTTATGAAAACTGAGGATAAACCATGCTCATCCTGACTGTGTTTTGAATACACGACAGACCTTTTTTCTTTCATCAACAGGTAACTTTGTTATTTTCCCCTTGTACTTACCCTTTCTAGTTTCTTTCTCCAGGCATCCTCCCTTTGGTTCATGAGTTCTATACAGTGTCCTAATGTTGCCAGGATACCAGCAGTTGTGGCTTTGAACGTAAATGCTTCGCCTTTGAAATCAATGGCATGGGCACCGTGTGACTGGAATATTGTGTCTGAAAACAGGCATTGAAAATGTATGACATGCAAGGTCAGTAACAGTTAACTTGCTATCTGTTTCTGGCAAGGTGCAGTTTGACACCTGTCGGCAATATTAGTTTACCTTACCATATTTCTGCCATTTTACATAAACACAAACATCTGGCAGAATATGTGCAACTAGGCTGCATTTACTCCTCATGTCCTCATCTTCAAGTCACACATACCGCAGAAATTCCCTCAACACAGAAGTTCAGAATACCCTCAGTAAACCAACAGACAAATTTCGTTAACAAGCAACGGTAAAACTGTTGTTAGAGAAGTCACAGGCTGCCACCGAATCCAAATCATCCATGGAGGTGATGTCATCCACACCAAATGATCCCGATCATACGAGTATAATCTGTCCATTCAGCAATGAGCAGGATTATGCACCACTCGAGTCAGCATGGACCGCGCGCCAAATCAAGTCACCAGGGATTCAAGAGTCATTTACACCAAATGTCAATTAACACAATGCATGACAATTTCATCTCTTTAACTTTTCACCATCGCACTCATGAAAAAACCTTGATGAACTTGCAAGCCTCCATGGACTGTTTCAACATGTCTAGGCAGAGCAACCAAGCTGGTGCCAGGTGGAGATTCCTCTTCTTCTTCAAGTGCTTTCTCAAATTGTCACCTAATACATAGCAACTTCTCAGACTTTGCTCTGGATCTGTGACAAAATTGCTCCAGAATGAGTTTTGTTTGTGTTACTTACTAATATCCTTATGCACAGAATGGTTGTGGTTGTCTACTTTGTGGTTATCTTGCTTGTTGTCGAGTCTATCCTTGCTATCGCTGCTGGTCAGATTTGTACTACTGGACTGACTGGAGTTGGACGAGGAGTTGACTTGTGGCACATCAAAGTCATCCACATCGTCAATATCATCATGGTCCACTGCAAGAAGATAAGACATTTTTCAGGAGGGGTGGAACAAAATGTTGGCACATTAGAAGTTAGTAGTCTTAGACCACAAAAACCCGCGGGTTACGTCAGACGTGTCATGATCAAAGTATGACACGTCTGACTACAATTTGTCACGTGATTGGAAGTGTATTGGACATGAAAGTGTGATTTTTCTGTACCGCACTGTCATCTGGCCTTGGCTTGCCACTCTGCACCAATCTTCTAACCGTTAACACCGCAGAGAAGGTCACGCCTCAAAAGCCTTTTCGGCAGATTTAGTTTAATTCAGGGGTCAGGAGGTATTACACAACCCGATAGTTAGCATCTGAACCAACACCAGGATGTTTGCTGCACTTAAACCAGTCAGACAAGGATCCGCAATGGAAGGGTGATGGGCCGATCGTTGTATTTCCCTCATGTCACAGGTTAAGCGGCCTGCATGGTTTCTGTCTACCCTGGCTTGATCCACAGATAACTTCAACATTATTATCCAATTCATTGGTTTATCTTGGCCAACAGACTAGTCTACCACCTATCCATCAAGGATCCTTGTCTAACAGCTAACCATCTTTGAAACATCCATCAAGGCTGCAGATAAAGTTATAGAAAGCAGGTTTTTTAAATTAGTACCGTTCAAAAGTACCAAAGGTCAGTTTGTAAGCTTGGGCTAATAAAAAGGGGATAGAAAGCAAATATATGTAATTGAAGTAAAAAACTTCCATTTTTCAGATTTTCATTGTATGCACAATCTAGAAAAAAAATTGGAAAAAAGATTTCTTCCACCTAGATCAGTACATGTTTGCCTTGTACATATGTTGTATAATGTAGTACAAGACCTCTTTCAACTAACACGGCAGATATCATTCATAGACTCAATTTAGGACATTAACATTCAAACCATGTTGCCTACATCAATTGGACAATCCCAGCGGGACAGTTCCGTCTGCAATCAACCGTTTGGCTGCCAGAGTTGGTAAAATCGAACACAAAAGCTATTAGTATCTGCTGTATGCCTAGGAAGCACAAAGATGATGCTCGGCATCCATTGGAAATAGACCACAGACTGACACTCAAAGATGTAAAATGAACTGATCAACCGATCCAGGAAGTGCAAGCGGCATACCCAACCCCTTGGAACTGACCATAAAATTTTGTTGGAAAAATTTACAAGATTGATCAGGATTTTGGATGTGATGTGCCAGGCCATCATGTCTTTTCATTCCTTGACCAGTGCCCCTCGGTTCAAAAGGAATTTTAAATGTTTCATCACAAAAAGATGTCCCCTCTTTTTGGTGAGAGATCATCACGCATTGATTGGTCAAAGGGACATTATCCTTAACCCTGAAGATAGGACAGAAGACAGTACTATTGCACTGGGTCAGGGAGATCATGCATTAACCCTTCCCTAAAGCGAATACATAAGCAATCTCCATTCAGGATCCAGAAATTGTTTCCGTTACTGTATTGGTACTTCTGTTCCAGCTCATCCCAAATGAGGTCCTGCCCTGAAATTTTTACATGCAAGTCAATTTCATGCAGATCTCAGAGATAGAAAGTGAAAATGAATTTCGAGTCAGCTCTACCATACAAGTATAAGTAAGCTATCTTGGCTTTGGATAGAACACCTTTGAGATTAGACCCCTGATCCCAACCCATTACACCAAGGGAGGAAAACCTTAGGCCTACATGTACATTGCCTTTCAGTGCACCTGTAGTAAATATTTATGATATGGCAACCTTATGGAATGCAGGCCTAGCAAACAAATGGATATTCACAACTTACGAAACAAGAACAGAAACAAAAAGAACTATAAATCCGAAATCTCTCCTTGATCATGGAGAGCGAGGAACATGAAGAAAACTTGCGAATGCGGTAATCCCCATGCACTGATGAGGAGATACCAAGCTGGGACTAGATGTTGCCCTACTCATACTGATGACGTTGAAGGAACGCTGCCAACCTTGCTGTTATGGGATCATGATATAAAATGTTACATGAGTACAAGTAGCAAGTGATCAACAATCCAAGTTGGAAGTGATTAGGTATCAGGGTTCCATCTTGGGCAAACTCAGCGGCCAATACTTTTTTTGATACCGCTGGCAATCCTGCCAAAACTAAACTCACGAAGGCCTAGGGTGGGCTGATTTCAACCAAGGACAGTTTCAAGCATAGTTATTAATTTGCCCTCCATTTCTGAATCTGACCTTCCGCTGTTGACATTTGAAACCACGATTTCATTTGGCCTACCTTTCTATTCTAGTTCCCAGAGGAAAGCAACATTCTATCTCTTCCCTGGGAGGTTGATATACAGGTATTTAAAATTGTACCATGTAGCAATAATGTTTCCCTTACTCATGCGTGCTCTGCAAGATAATGTTACGTTAGGCAGGCCTTCAAAAAGTTCAAGCAGGAGGCAATACTAAAACAGTGAGTTAATGCCATGATGATGATATCATAATGAGAACATCAATGACTCCAAGTCTGATGTACATTCTCTGACTGGGGAAAGATAAGCCTCGTGTTACCCTCTTTGTGTAAAGCCCCCGTAGACAAGTGATCTTTTGCACAGCAGCATGCAATATTCATCACAATTGTATATATATATGAAACAAGAATCACCAATCATCACAGACCCTGGGACGAGAACTGGTCATTGCTGCAACATGATAAGGTCATGGAGTGGCCATTGTATGATGAGAGAAAATTCCCTTTGACCACTGCAAAATTTAATATAGATGGCACTCAAGAATATTTTTTGGACTAGAGCCATTTTGGACTAGAGGTGTTGTTTTAAAATCAGTTTTAACTTGTTTACAAGAAGAAAACATAATCTTTTTTGAAGTGTGACCCAAATCTAATGCAATTGACCCAGATGAAAGGAAAATATAACTTAAGTGGTGTATTTATCAATTATAGATGATCACACATTTAAGTTTGAGGGTGATGAAATAAAGTTCCTGTTGTTTGAGTCACTGTCCAACAACAATGTTGATCGAGAATGACTAAGAAACAAAGATTGATCTCGTCAACTGAAATCCTGTGTGTGGTTCAACAGTGGATCATAATTGCTAAATGTAAGACAAGGTACAAGACAATCAGAAATGAATGGGGCAGCATCCCTGAATACTTGCAAGTGCAACTAGATTTATATTCAAGTGCATATCAGAGGGTTAATGGGTTTTTTTGGACATGGACCTGACAATTCTGGTCAGGATTTGGGAAAGACACCCTTATTTCAGCATGATTGGGACAAGAAGTATATTTTGTGTCAGGATTTCATTGAATCTGTTTATTGGGAATTGTGACCAGCCGACATCAGGAGAGGTCCCCCTTTCCCCCATATCCCGAAGACTTGATAAGTGGCAAAACGGAGGGAGTCACACCCAGGATTGTTATAATTTTGCTACTTACTGTCGTGGACTGACGGCCTTGACATTGCCTCTGCGCACGCGTCAAAGTAGCTCTGTAAAGTGTCCACCTGGCGGCATAAAATGTCACGGAACGTCTCCATCTCTAGTAGTTTCTCCCTCAACCCTCGCCCCCTCTGCAACGAAAATGTAGGGAGATGTGAAAAACATGTTTACATCCCAGATCTGCATGTACTGTACCTTGCCCCTTTCAAGCCATGGCTTCTCACTCTGCAACAAAATGATACCTCACATTAGTACATGTACCTTGTCTCTTAAAATGGGAGACAGGCAGGAGCAAAGTGGGCCAGATTAAGTTTAATGCAGTTCCTGATAGGTGTCTCTACTAGTATCGTACATAACATCAGCACTATTCATGCTTGTACTGTATGAGGAAGATCTTCAAACCAGACCAGGGAAAACAATGGGTTAATGCCAAGTTCCTCCTGGTATACCATAGGCCTACTATGCTCAGGCAAGAAAACGGAAATTACAAAACATACATAATTTACATGGAGACACTACTTGTTGATGTTTTGTGTGAGTCATTCTATAAAAACATGTCATGTGTCATCATCTTCCATGTTTTAAGCGATTGTTTCTCACAGGATGTCTGTCACTCAAGTCACAAGATTCACTTTCCATGACAATTAGCCTAAAGCTCAGTTCTACAATAAACCTTCCGTGAGACATTCATCCCGGAAAAGTGATAATTGAGATTTTAGATTCTTGCAACCCCCTATACACGTGTACGGATACAAAACAATCAAAATGTTCGCGATTTGCAGTGAATGATGACAGTGACCCAACTACATTGTTATCAACAAGTCTGCTTTCTATGAGGCATATGACATAAACTGCACAGAGGGCATGTGAACAATCACCCACCCCGGGAAAATATGTTGCATTGGCTTTAATTTTGGTGCTTATTATTCTGGGTCATGCTAATCTGGGTGGATAGCCATAAGTCTTCATGCCATAAAAGAAACTGAATGAAGTAATAACCTGACAGGAGGCAGACGGTCGTTAATCAATCTGACATTGGCAATATTGGCTGCTAATCAATAACCTGGCCAATTAACGTTACCATGGAAATAGGACTACTCCCAAAGTTTCAGCGCCAGTTACCACACATCCAGTTATTCATGAATGGATGGAATATAACGAGGGAGGGGCTCTTAACATTTTTATTGACTTCATTTTGCCGACTGACATTGACATTCTCAGATTTCATGACGTTGAATTCAAGATGACTGTTTTTTGTACTAAAAGGTGTGAAGAAATGCCCAGATTTTATATGGATTCGACCTGATGTACTAGTTGCGCCATATTGGAAAGGATTATAGCAATTACTGAGGGAATCAGCCTCCATCAGTCATGTCATATATAACTGTTTATTGATTGCCAACAGCCGTTAATGTAACAGCGTAAATCGCATGACGACAGTGTCACGACCACATGCATCTCTATAGCTGCAGTGTAGACAGCATCCCATTAGCTCAGATCAGAATTTTTTTATAATGGCCAGTTGATAGTTTGTTTACAGGCACCTGCAAAAGGGAAACACATTTTTTATGACAGTTATCCATGTTATCAAGTGAGTCATGAGAGTCTACACCACACACTACAAATTTATAACACACACAGAACTTGTCAAGGGTAATTAGATTATTTGGCTATGGGCTAATCAAAATATTTGTACTTTATTATCAAAGCTGAAGAGAGATTGGCAAATATCCACATAACGCTACGGAGAAATTCTGAAATAAGGCCAAGTATCGATCCCTTACAATCTTTCATGGTGATACAGTGAGAGGTTCTCTAAACTAGATCAGTCTGG
Organism: Lineus longissimus; assembly: GCF_910592395.1. Taxonomy (NCBI): domain Eukaryota; kingdom Metazoa; phylum Nemertea; class Pilidiophora; order Heteronemertea; family Lineidae; genus Lineus; species Lineus longissimus. The sequence continues at coordinate 24,057,895 of NC_088309.1, read as the reverse complement.
AGATAATCTCAATGCGACATTTGTAAGCAATCTTTTAATTGGGAAAATTTATATTTGCTGAAAACAGGTTCTCAAACTTAAAGTGCAGGTAAAATAGCAAATTTAAGTCGTCCCAGATCACTACATAGCAACTGTTTTCAAGTATCTCTTTGAAGGGTCATAATTTGAGTTTAAAGTGGTTGGCACCATCTGCCTGCCTAGAAATACCAAGTAGGCCAAAAACTAGTGAAAACTGCGATCACAATCACATACATAGTGACAGTGCAACATTTTGATAGGAGCAGTGCCAGCTTCTACCCCCATTATGAGTTCTGGGATCATCTAAAAATGTGTACACAAAATTCTACTAACAAACTTGGCAACTGTTGGTGTAGATTTCTGTCCTCTGCACAGGCACTCTATTGTGCAAGCCCTCTGTTACAAAAGGTAATTGACAAATTTTATAGGAATCTCAATCAGAAATGCCGAAATCTTTTCATACCTTGAGTGATGATGTTGAAGCCGTTGAAAGGCTGGCAGTTGATGTAAGCGACAGCATTGAGCTTTGTCTTCGAAGGCTGTTCTCGCTCCCATACCCAGACTCTGCTGCCTGAAATCAAGACAGAATTATTACATTACAATGAAAGAAAAGTCGAAGTGGTCAGCTTGGCAAAAACATATTGATGATCCTAACTGGGTCTTCTTGTGACATTGAGATGGGAGGATGAGGATGGAGATGGAGATGGGAAAAAGCAACATATCCATAAACAGAAGGTATGGTTATCATATAAACCATATTTACCATTTCAAAAGGCTGTGCCAAAAGAATACTATCCAATCACCACAACATGAGGCAAAGGCAGAGCCAGTGGAAGATGGTTACTAAAGTTATGCAGCATGCAGATCCCATGTCCTGTCCATTGAACTACTGACCACTGTGTGACCTCTGAAGGCCATGCACCAATTATAGTAGACTAATAGTGGCTTAATGATGTTTGCGGAAAGTACTGGGATCCAGACTCTTCACTAGATGTCAAAGAGAATGATAAACCCTGAACAGTCAACAGAAGTAAACAATTTTTTAGGTCGAGATCTTGTTCTGTCTTTTTTACACCCCTTAGGTCTTTGGCCCTGGAAACACTGTTGGACTACGGTTGCAGCCTCACAGTATGACCTATGAGGGAGGTTTTTTATAATTTTCATAGAAAACAGCCCCGATGGGCGTAGATTATCGAGTCAAAAAACTTGGGATTGGTCTATTTACACCCTTAAAACATTGGGGAATGGTTTGTTATCGCCTTGATGCATCATTACTTACCTTGTGAAGGTCGAGAGCGTCGAGCCATCGTTGCCTCTCCTCTTCATTTGAAGCACGTAAATACCACAAACAGTCATTCACACTCACGTCGAACCGGCACTCATCAAACTGGTGTGCCTGCAGAAAAAGAGAAATGTTGATAGAAATGGCAGAGCCAGGGAATGAGACTGTGTTCTGCCAATTTCCAATTCATAATCATATCGTTAACAAGCATTTATAATGCTTTCAAATGAGCTTCTATCGTATATTTGGGTCTTTGCAAGTACCGTACATAAAACGAACCTTCTTTTCAAATCTTCTTCTACCATTGTGGACTCCGCCTACTAGTCATGCTAGTATCATCTATCTTTAATACAAGCACACTGCCCGACTGTCTTGAGCACATTTTTTTGGTCGCCATAGCAACAAGGTAAATAAAATGAGTTGGATTCAGAATGCATGTACATGCTTATAGTGCTAGGGCAAAAATCAATCCGGAAGGAAAGTCAACACGATTTTGCCAGTTCAAGATTACCTAACACAAACAGTCATCTTTGTTACATCATCACAGGATGTATGATTGTACTACACGTCTAAAATAGTGATGATTGAACTAGCCAGTCATATCGGCATTATGTGTCAGAATAGGCCAGCCTTAAGCTTTACAGAAAGCTCATGGGTACCTGCTCACTGCCTTTAACTTAAGACAGCGAGCATCAGTCTATACTATCCAACTCCTGATTTTCTGAGGACATTTAAAAATGATAAAAGTATGACATGTATGACTGCGACCAAAAACAAATTGATTTCACGTTTGCGTCATGAACTGAATTCTCAAAATGTACTTCAAACAACACGTCGGCTATACATGTATTTCACACCCAACACCCACATCCAACGCGCAGCATGACCAAGCACCACTCACGCCAAAGAGGAAAAAAATCTCATCAAATACTCTACACGTACATCGACTCATATTTGAACCTCAACAACCCTTGACTTGTAAAATAAGGTGCAGAGAATACATTTGTAGGCCCACAACACTGTGCTTATATGTAGGTAGTCAATCAATGTTCTTCAAACCCAGGTCACATGATTCCCAGATACAAAACATTTCTTATTGATTATTTGGAGGTTGTAGATGTATGATGGTGGATGTAATAATAAATCTGTAAAACAGATTTAATCATATTCAAATTTCACTCACAGGTCTTGCCATGAAATCATCCTGGTAATTTAAAGTCAATCTTTGGGTGATTTCAGGCCAAGTGAAAATTTACAAACAGGGCTCGAGCTGCTTCTCGGACGCAACAAAGTTGTACTGCAATCATGCCCTCCCATTTTGCCTCAAGTGGTGCCGTTGAAAATAAAATAACTTCAAAATCCAAGCCAACCACTACTTTTTTTCAATTACTTCCAGGTGTACTTTATGGTCTTCCTCTGACAAGTTTCCGATGACAATAATATACAGGTACCTTTGCCCTGTGACACTGACAAGGACAGGCAAAGGTAAACAATGTAGATCAAGATTGTGAAATACATTTCACAAATGTCAATCATATGTCCAATTGTCCCAAATTCAATCCTGCGTTACTGATGATTAACGGGCTACAAATACGTGTGTCAAGGTGTCTGATCTGCACATTTCACCATAACAAAATCAACATACATGTATTACGGCAAGCATGCATTTGGGGAGAACCTACACGAAATGCAGAGCACACTTGGTATGGACTTTATGCCCCTCATGTCATGATGTCATGATGTCCTTGATGCCAGGCCACATCAACAATCTTGTTTACCTGTACCATGTTTACACTATCACTACTACAGGTCGTATAATTCCCATCTAAAAGTGGCGATATTACGCAAAATCTTCTCAAGACATGGCGATACAATGCAATATCATGCAACATTGTAGGTACATGTATTTTGATCATGCCGTCATGGGCAAGGCCTTTCACTTCGCTACCCTATCCCTGGCCCAACCGGTACCCTGCCCCAAAACGGTCTCGGCATCACCGACCAGATACCGACCGTTGCACCGTAGAAGTCTTACCGTTAAAGCAGCCTTTGTCAGGCTTATTGCACCCCTACAACCAAAAGCTGTTTCAGTCTCTGATTTGTAATAACTAAGAGTGCCTGTTTTAAGCACAATATATCTGTCCTGCCAGCCGTGGATGTAGTTTGTCCACTTGCTCAGTGTGCCAGCAAGTTCAGGGAGGGCATCCTCGTCCTCATCCTCCTCCTCATTTTCCTCATCATCGGTCAAACTGAGGGCATCTCTTTCTTCCGACATTGTCTTTCGGTTGGTATCTAACAACCTAGATAGTTTCCGGCGTATTCCTGCCACGATTTAATCCCCCACACACGTTTCTATAAGGAAATAAATTGACACTTGTAATCAGCATTCGCCATCTTGGCTGTATACCATTCTCGTGATGTAATTTAACAGGTGCTGTGATTGGTCAATTCACAACAATCAGCGCACCTGTTGATCTGCAGATTAACTACAAAAATATCTCAAATAATATTAAAGGGAAAGTCTCCCTACTCTGGATACAATGCTGGGCCCTCACACTGCCAAGGCAAAGTGCAGAGAATCTGATGTTCGATGTATATTTTCATATTTCAACATATTTCAACAAAATAAAACCATAAAATCTAAATCAGAGTTATTGGTACTTTAATTTTTTTCTGTTGTAGGCCCCTATGACCTGCAACTTGAAGTGATTTGGGTCGATGATCCACTCTTCCTTGCCTTCCCCTTAGTGTGAGGTAATGTTTTAAGGAGAAAGCACAACCTACACGACTACTGTGTTCCTCCGCTTGACTGCTGTATGCAGAATGCCTTGGCTTCTTCCAGTGGAAAGACTGTTTGTCATGTCTTCCAAGTGATTTGCTGTCGAGGCCAGTTCTTTAGCTCGGGGGCCAGTAAAGCTGGTGTCTTCAGCTCACGGCTCCTGCTCACTGGACCTTCAGGTTTACAAAGTAGATAAGGTCTTCTATCCAAGCAATTTGCCAAGACAGTTTGGTCCTTGTCCTATGGCAATGAGGGGAATGTCTTCATTCACTGTCACCCCATCTTGAAGCTGCCTAAGTCACCAAGTGCTCTCAAGTCAGGCACAACCATCTCATCTTGAAGCTTAGCTAAGTCACTAAGTGCTCTCAAGACAGGCACAACAATCTCATCTTGAAGCTTGGCTAAGTCACTAAGTGGTCTCAGGAGAGGTACAACCATCTCATCTTGAAGCTTGGTCAAGTCACTAAGTGGTCTCAGGAGAGGAACAACCACCCCATCTTGAAGCTTGCACCGCTACTTGAAAACGAACTGTTTTCTCATCTGTTAAATCTGACAGCTTTTTGCCAACAGGAATGGCAGATTTGATTGCTTGGTTCCACATGTAATGCACAATAAAAGAAGTCAATAAATAAAGTTTCATTCATAAAGATTGTTATTTACGGTGTTTACACCTCTTTCATAAATAGAATCACATTAGCATACAAAATTACATAAATGTACAGTTGTACCTGATCAATAAGCAGTACTTCACAAGGATATTTCCTTGCATTTCTATGACACAGCTAGAAGTGCAATGTTTGGGCACTGTTTCAAAGCCGCCAACAACTCTCAAGACATCTAGTTCAGAAGAAGTAATAATTGCCAGGTAACCATACCTTGTACCTGGCTACCAGGTGGTAAATGACAGTAATAAATGCACTTGAATCTACACTTGTTACCCAAGCTAGATGAACCCGGTAGTGTTCAGTTCAGTTCAGGTACAGAAGTTTTGGATGCTTGACCCCAATTAATCTAATGCAAGTTTACTCTTTGGCACTGATTGCAGACACATTAAAATGATACCTGACAACACTGATTCTTCGTTTTTGAGATTTGAATCAAGATATAATTAGTAAGATGTAATAAGAACAGTAGAACCTTTCTCCCTTTTAGATACCTCCTTGAGGATGACACCTTATCAGGCAACCAATGTTAGATCACATCAAATACAACTGATTCATGTAATCATTGCACCATCAATAACACAGGCCATCACGTGTCGGTGCCTACCAAGTTCTACTGTATTTATTTTCTTTTTTTCCTTCAATATACTGCAGAAATTCTGCAGATGTCCACAACTACATACTGAAGTTAGAGCTCAAAGTTTGAGCAGTGTCAAAATAATTTTGCGATTCCATCAGATATACAATGTACCGGGTACTGTAGTTCTAAGTTTCCGAGCAATGCATTTCGCAAAAATGTTGTACTTTCTATTCAACAACATCACACATGTCAACAATTCCGAATCAGACGGACATGCGTACACTGGCTATACAATACCTGTATGTATTTCAATAGTCCAATTACCAATTTAAAAGTTCAGCTGATTTTTAGTGTTACAAAAAAATGCATATTTGTAGAATACTTGAGGATTACAAATGCTTTGGTCAACTGACAAGTCTGTACGTCATCAAATTCTTATCTCATCTCCATAGATGGCTCAAGATGCCCCCCCCCCCCCCCAGTAGTCGAAACTTGAAGCCCAGAACCTTGATACATCATTTACAGGGCCAACTCACCAATCAGAAAACAGTGTAACATTATTTAATCACAGCACAGTAATAATGCAAGCCCTACGGTCATTCCTGAAAAAGAGACACACAGTTGGTAGCTGTATTCTTTGACATACACATTCTGCCTCGAAATCTCACCCAGGGCATTGGGCATGGGAAAGACAACTACACAACTAAATATGTATTGTCACCTTTGATTTACTATCGGTCACGTACGAGCTTATTAATTAAGTAGATATCGATTCAATTAACATAGCCAGCACACAAATGTATATGATACTTGTAAGTTACAACTTATCTGTATAATAGCAGAAATCCCCTCACAGTTTCATCATGAATGAAATCAATACACAATTCCACCAGTTTTAACATTAGCAAGGGGAAAACTGTCATCCTTCTCTTTAATACCATCAATCAAAAAAGAAAGTGGCATCACTATAGAATACATGATTTACTTAAACATCTTAAACAAAGGCATATTTTACTTGCATTTCTTCACAGATGATTATTTCTAGCCAAACATGTAGGTGAAAGGATTCAAGCAAATCGCTCTTTAATCACTCAGCGTTTGAAAATACCATCCAGTGACATTGTACAGTAGAACCTCTAAATTAGGGACACTGTTCGAACTAACAAAACATGTCCTTGAAAGAGATGTGTCCTGATAATAGAGGTTGAAATGAATGGAAATGCCCAATGTGGGACCAAATCAAGCGTCCTAATAGAGAGTGTCCTGCTAACACAGGTGTTTGCTAAGGAGATGTTCAGCTGTACTGTCACTGTCAATGATTTCCAGAAGACACCCAACCTTTGTTGAGTGAGCAAACTATTCCACTGCACTTCTGCATTTCACCTCTTAATATGCCATGATATTAGAAATCATGATGACCAAAATTGCAAACATTTCATGGATTACAGTACCGGGTATACAGAAATACTAAGCCTTTGACCCTGGGCCTTTAACATGGACCTTGGCCATGGGATTAAAGAATTTATCACAGTTCATATGAAATGTCTATGCCACTAGCACATTATGCCGACAGTCACTTCTCCAATTCTATGAAGCATTAAAAGTGCAGGTTCCTGGCTCTTTTTCTGCAGATTTTTTCCTTGCTTCCACCCGAACAGTGTCTTTGCTTAGCAGATGCGTTCCTATCTGTGGAGGTGACGATGCTCGTCTCACTGTGAGGCGCGGGGGCCGCGAACTGAGCAGTGTTTCCCTGATGTGGCTGATTGGCGACTGCAATTCTCGGCCTTCTTTGATAGTCGTGATTGGTGATGTCGGGGGCGAGGAACGTGGCGATGGAACGGGTGATGGCATCGGTGAAGGCATACCCAAGTTTGACCTGGAATTGATTGGTAAAGATTTACAACACAGATGGTACAACACAACAGTTACCCGTAACTCCAGGAAACCCAAGGTGTACTTGTCACAAGAGATGATCTGAAAATGGGAAGATAATTCAGCCAATTAATGAAGAACAGTTTCTTCTGGATGTCACATTCAGGAACATCTCTCCACATTCACTTTCTTACTGAATTCTAGATTTTTTGCACATTTGCTTAGGGAAATGATCATATTTTCAAACTTTCAAAGCAAGGATAGTTTTGCATTTGTCATTGTCATTTACCACCTGGTAGCCAGGTGCAAGGTACAGTTACCTTGCAATTCTACTTACCTGTTGTGACGAAGATGACTCTTTACCAGATGACCAGCAGCCAAGGCAGACATGAGAGACAGTTCCCCAGCCATGACTGTGGCACATACAATTTTAGCCAGCTGAGTGGCATTTTGCCCTGGATTGTCCGGGTGAGCCCCACGCACACCAAGCATCTGAAATGAAATCAACAGCCCATAAGTATCGCAAAAAACTTACACAGGATAATAATCAGTCATATCCAAGGGTTTGAGCCATAGTGACAATACAACCAAATGGAAGCTATGATGGCCAACTGGTGCACCAAATTTGCCTAATCTGAACTAGAAGTAACCCAAAGTCCAATCTTCCTCACTAATTTTGGGTACCTTTTTCCTCATAGCACAACGCCTATAGCTGCTGTATAAATGTAAAGTCAACAGTAACAGATTTTTTGTATCAGTGAAGACATAGGCACAGTTATGAGAACGACAGAGGTGTGGCCAGGGGAAGTGAACCTGACACCCAAACTCTGAGTGGGCATGAGTGACCAGTTAAAGTTGACTTCATACTCAAGACTGATCTATGTAACTAAGCTTTATAACCGTTGAACACACACAAGACCAGGCCAAATGAAAATCTTACCTCAAGGCAAGCTGACTGAGGGGGTAAAATGGTACCACCACCAACTGTTCCAAGCTCCAATGATGGCATGGTGCAACTGATGAACAAATCTTCATTGTCATGACCTGTGGCCTCCATTAATGTCATACAGGATGAGCTAGCTACGTTCTGAGCAGGGTCCTGAAAAGTCAATCGGTGGTTAAGAGTTTTCTCACAGTTAGACCAAGTTACAGCTCCTCAACAATGGGAATGATTCTTTATACTCCTCCTTCTGAATTTCTTCTTCTATTCAAAGTTCTAACTCACTTAAATGAGAAGGTCCCTTCTGCACGTTCAAGTAGGCTGATGCCATCTGATGAGATTAAAATCTCTATTTCACTGACTGATGATATTTTCATAAAAATTTTTTGTCATTTAGTCAAAGTCCTCAAAATGTTTCAGGATTACAACTTCAGATTTTCAGCCTAAAAAGTTTTGATTTTAAGCATTCTGCTGAAAAAATATGCTTAGAACAGAAGTTAAAGGAAATATCCATCAACGATAATCAACTCACCTGTCCTGTTGCTATGTAGATGGCAGTGACGATATTAGCGGCATGAGCATTGAACCCACCAATGCTGCCCGCCATGGCTGAACCAATCAGATTCTTGCTGATGTTTAGGTCAACAAGTGCATGGACGGATGTCTTTAAGACAGATTTGACAATAGCAGCAGATATGACCCCTTCAACAACGACTGACTTGCCTCGGCCTTCAATCCTGAAATATCAATTGAGACGGTTGTAAAACAAACACATTCAGGTCAGCATTAGTGCCCTCCGAAGTCCCTATGATCCTGCCTCAAGGCAAGACAGCTGCTGCATTACATATGGAAATCACGCAAAACTAAACACCAAAATTGTCCAAAATACGTTTACCAAGAGCTTGCATGTAACTCAAGGTAACTTTGGTTCAGCTTGATTCAATCATATTTGAACCCCACATGTATTTTATCATACATTATTATAAGGATTAACATCTTACCAGTTGATAGCAGATGGCTTCTTATCAATACAGTAGTTCCCACTCAAACTCAGAATCTCCATGTCAGGAAAGGTTTCTTGTAGTTTCAGAAGAGCCTTCTCAGCACCTTTTGATAACATGTTCATGCCCATAGCATCTCCAGTCTTGGCAACGAATCGAATATATAATAATCGTCCGGCTTGGCCAACTTGACATCGCTTCAGACGGGCAAAGCGACTTGTGGAATCAAAGCTCTCTTTTATCAAAGCAAAGTTGTCATGGTCGTCAATCCATATCTTGACCTCACTGAAAAATAGTTTTATTGCATCATTGACAAAAAGAGTGCGCTCTAGCAAATTTAGCTGATAAAGGCCTATTTGTGTGAATGCTAATCATCTTGAGGTGGTTGGCCCCCCTTTGGCATTACTATACAAAATTGCCAGGTTAATTTTTTCAAGGGAACTATTAACACTCTTGCTGTTCCTTAACTGTCAATTCATGATACATGTGTTTCAAAAATTTTCAATGGGGAAACCTTAGATGTGGAAGGTCACTGGTAGCCATTGGGTTTAAATTAGTGCATTACTGACTTCTCTGTTGATAAATTTCATTGATGTCACTGAATACTTGAAGAGTTAAACTGTTGCGATGTCTTTAAATGTCAAATTTTACCTGGCCATCTTAGCACTTGGCAGTCTGACAACTGGAGCTCTGGACATCCCATCTCCAATGACAGAACTCTTTACTCCACCACTAACCTAAAAACAAAACAAATCATTCAACATTAAAACAACAATAAATTAGCATCAAAGGAATTTCAGTAGGGCCACTTCAGGCAAGATACATGTATATATATATAATATATAATCTTCAAAGGCCAATTTGCTGAAGCGATACCGTATTAAGCCCAACCAAAGCCTGGTGGTACAGGTTAAGAAGGCCAGTTGTAGGTTTGTCATTCACAGGTCAAGCTCAAGTGAACCTGAATTAGCTACAGCACCATGCCACTGAGGAAACCTCGAATAGTGACAGTTGTTGTAAAGCTCTTCAGTACAAAAGCACTGTAGAAAAATCTGCCATAATCCTTATCATTATTGAGTAAGAAGGTAAAACTCACAGCAAGAGCTCTGCAGCCTCTGTTTGTGCTGGCAATGAGGCATCCCTCAGTCGTTGCCATGGGAACAGTATACTTGTGTCCATCTAAAAGGAGGGGACCAGCAACTCCAACTGGGACTGGCATGTACCCAATGACATTTTCACAGCAGGCTCCTTCAACCTATACATTAAGAAAATTTCTGGGTTAGAAAAAGCATTACAGAAAACTTGTAGTGGAAACATAACACGGCAATTGCTGCAGCCTTTATGAAGGGCAAAATGAATAGCCTAAGATTTCTCCAATTCCTTGCTCATAGAGCCATCACAACCATTATCATGTAGACATCTAACATATAGCACCTCTAAAGGATAGTTTCAAAATGTCCCAAAAACATAGCACCTACTGTTATGGTAAGGAGAGAAAATGGACTTTTCCTAGATCTTTATCCTCTCGAAACTTACATATTTGTAATCGTAGTTCCTGTACGGTAGATTCCTCATGGCGTCTGCGTTCTCGAGGTCCTCACTGACTAGTTTTCTCCTGACTGCCACACCACGCTCGTGATGCTGGAGGGTCGCTTCTAACTTGTACGACGGAATGTGTTTACTCTTCACCAGCATCAGGACTTCTTGGTCAGAAAGCTCGGACAAATCGTCCTGGAACAGGATTGATGAATAGAGATTTAGACAAAGTCGGGTCAAATGTCAGCTGATAGCAACTCTAGCTATTAACAGTTCTAGTTGCAATCTGTGCGACAACATCAGGGCTGGAACATAGTTGCCAGAGTAGCACTACACAGTATGGCCCACAAAGGCAATGGAAGTCTACAAGTATCTGAAATAATGTGATAATATCTGCAATTGAGGATGCCGACATCTGCAATTGAGGATGCTGACATCGGTAATTGAGGATGCCAACATCTGCAATTGAGGATGCTGACATCGGTAATTGAGGATGCCAACATCTGCAATTGAGGATGCTGACATCTTGGATTGAGGTTCCAACCAAAGAGGGGATCTGTATCCCCCTGTCCACTAATGGGAGCCTAGAGCAGGTAAACAATGAGGCCGTAGCATTACCTCATCTACTCTGTTGCTTTGTATTTCATTCTGAGAGGAAATTGATTTTTTCCAAGACTTAACCGAGCTAGTGCAGAATCAGAGTATAAAACTTACAGCTTCCTTGAGAATTCTCACACACTCCTCAAGACTCCTCGGAGGCCTCTTGGCCGCCTCCACCATATTCTGCGCTACCTCCAGGTCGTAATCGTCAGTTTGTGTATCCTTGTTCTCCATCTCGACGCTGTCAGAGTCCTCATCACTATAGTCACCGATGATGAATGATGCATTATGCCCCACAGGAACCAATTCTGCATTGAAAACACCATTTTTAGTTTTCATGTCGATTTAATATTCAGTGGTATCTGAATGGGTCACTTCCAAAAGTTTTTAAAACTATTTCGCATGAATTGCCCTTGTGATTTGAGCCCCGACTGAAAAGTGCAAATACGCTCACGAAAATTTTGACGTACAATGAAAATGAGGTAACAGTCCACAGACCAAGTGGCCTGATGTTTTACCATGACATAATAAGTATATAACTGCTGATAATGATAAAGCGCTAAAGCAGCACAACACGTGCCAGAGAGACTTATGTGCGCTTTGCAATATAAAACGATTCTAAAACATTTAAAAGGTAATAATGATGATAATAATAATAATACTAATAATAATAATGATAATAAACTTTTATAAATGATCAATTCTCCTACCCCTACTCTTGTATAGAAAAACTGACAAATTATGCAAGGCTTCTGCACACTTACTATTCATGAAGGAGACAAAGGAATACATCGTTGGCTCGGAGCAAGGTAACGATCTGGTGGTACGAAGAGCTTGCAAAAATACACATACAGTAGTTCCTCACATAGCTCGCTGACTGATACAGGCCTGATTTGAAAAATTTCTAAGCCCAACAGAGTTGTCAATTTTTACTCTAATAAAACCGGGTTCAGGACAGGTCATTGACTTTTCGACTGGGATTATTGATGTAATTTGATCATAATTGGTTATCCTGCACAATAGTAGCAGGAAAATGATGATTCAATAGTACCGATAATTGACTGAGACTTGTGTGAAGCATTTGTCCGAACAGAATTTTGATAACTTTCATTGGTGAATATGAACTTATCACTCTTGTGCTAAGTATTTGCTGTTCCTGAGCCATTGTACATGTACATGTATGGCCACGAATTCCTGATATCATTCTCATTCGCTAACCAGTTCCGAAAGATTCGTGGATGAATTCGATAAATTTGCGTGTACGCTGTATGTGTCTGGGCATGGGCGTGACCTAAAAGGTGGGCCTGGATGTATTCATCTAGATACCAAATCTTCTGAATTTTCACCGCAAACAAACCTGTGCTGGTCTACATTATCGTTGGCCTACTCCATCGTTTCTTGACAACAGTCTCACTTTCAAGCTTACGATGGAATATGGTGACCAAAGGCATTCAACTTTCATTTCAATAGCAAAGTCAACCCCCGTTTTGATCCTGTGGCATTAGATGCATAACTTGCATAACCTTCGAAATGAACCACGTGGTCAGTTTGTTCCGCACACCATGTTTCTGTTAGTCAGAAAATATCATTTTCATCAAGAAATTTTAAGAACGTCTTGTCTGCAAATTAGTTATTTAGATCCTCTACATTCCATGACATGAATATAAAGGTAAGTTTCTACTACAACCTTGAAGCTGTCCACTGAACCAGCACACCTGATCTGTGGGAGCAGGCTGTTCAAAGCCGAAGAAATCTGACAGGTTTCATCCAACTTAACCACTTTTTCTACTGGACAGTCCTTTTGATGCTATCAACTTACCTGATTCAGTCTCAGCCTCTGGCATCATTGCAGCATCACCTGCTTCATTGCGACCATCACAACTGTCGGTGAGGACCGTCTGGCTGCTGGAGTCGATCTTTGGCGCTTCGGCTTCAGGGTCGGTGTCAAGGAAGATATACTTCAGACAGAGGGCAGCGGCAAGGCCGAAGGTCAGCCAACTATCAGTGGTGAAAGTTAGGAGTCTGAAACAGAATAAAGATCACATATTTTCAACAGGAAAACTTGATGAGATCAGAGTCTCAAATGACAGACATGAAGAAAAGAGATGATTACTTACTGAAATTGGATATCTATAAAATCGACAGTACAGAATTATTCTGAATGTAATTACACTAGAAATCCAAGATACTGTACACTGCTAAATTTTAATGGTAGTTTTATTTTCACGGATTTTTCAAAATCAAGATTCCTGAAAATTTCAATCACAAAATTCTTGATTTGATTAGAAAAAAACGCCGAAAGAAAGTACGAAATCCACCACAGTAAAATTGTAAATATTTTTTTCAGACATTTTTGCAAGTTGCAAAAAAAGGTGCAAATATTTTCAGGTTAACAGTAGACATAGATTATTGGTAGGAAAGTAATTTTAACTCCAACAAAAGAGTACAAGATGTTAGTGTTTACATTTCACCCATTGAAAGCAAAGACCACGGAAACCTGCCAGTGCCAACAATAGCCTTGAGTCAACAAACAGAATTAAATGTAAACAGTGTCAAGTTGAAATGAAAAGGGAGAGATTTTGTCTGAGCAGCACAGGGCAAGGAGGTTATCTTGATAATGGCCGAATGCTCAATGAAGTATTGTACGGCATCCAAATTTTGTCAAAAAGATGGAAGTTTTCGGGATTGAAACTTAGCCTGATACTTGGCCAGGGTAACACAGTGACTTTGCAAAACCAAGTGACAGAACCAGTGTTAATACAAACACTGTAAACCACTTCATTTTCTCTGCCCCACAAGGTATTAGTTTGCGAAAACATCATTTTCTGATTTTCAAGTCCATTTGTTTCTGCGAATGGATAGTTCAAATATCAGTTTGCGATTGTCCCCCTCTCATGAAAATATCATGCTTGAGAAAATTAGGAGTTTTACAGAATAAAGCATGATTGTGTATGAGAACTGTAAATGACTTCTAAAAGTCAACTGACCTTAAAGATTACATTCCACCCCGAATCCAATCAACTTGACAATGAGATAGACAGTAAGCATATCTCTGCATCCAAACGACAAAAAGAAAATGACAACTATCCACCAAAAACTAATTCCTTGCATCCACAGAAGAACAGATTTATCACAAATTCCAACACAGCTCAATGGAATATGCACAACAATATAAACTACCGTCATGCCTAAAATATTTTGAAACGTATGTAAAAGAGGCCACTTAAATTTGCTTAAGCCATATGGCTCCAAAGAACCAAGAAATTGTATGCTGGTACTCATGAATTAAGAGACCAAATATTTTTCATTATGATTTCAATAGGAAAGACTCTTCAAATATGGAAAGTAAACAAGGAAATTTTAAATGGGTGACTTGACACAGGCCTCGGAAGCATCAATCAAGGCCATAATTGGTTCCTACTGCGCTAGATCATTGATGCAGGATTGCTGGAGCACCTGCCGAGATCAAGGCACGACCTCTCAGAATAGGAGTCGACAAAAAATGTTTAACATGCTAGTTCATAACTTTACATTAGACTTGGGAGGGGCAAAAAATTGGATACTAAAAATAGTAGTCCTTAGCATGCCAATAGGCTGGTTGACAAGAAAAAAATCAGAAACATTTCTCTCGTGTCTCAATAAAAAAGTATTATATAACCGATGTATGAATTAATATTGATTTATTTTTATACTAAATCAACCACAATAGTTTGGCCGTGAAAATCCAAAAAAATCTTGGTTCACTAAGACACTGACTGACTTTCGTGAACCAGGCCTAGCCAAAAGTCAAAGCTGAAGACTATTTGCCCTGGTGCCCTCATTATATTACATGTATTTGGTTGTGCACCTGTGTGTTTTTTTAAAGCAAGAATGGGTGTTCAATCTTAGAAACGTGTCTAGCCCCCGACACATGAAATGATCACGCAGGAACTGGGTGATTCTTGATAGGTTAAAGTGTGGTCATGGCAAAGTCCATTATGAACTGCCCACCCACAAAGTCACCCCAAAACAAAAATGAAGTAACAGTCCACAGATCAAGTGGCCTGACTCTAAACATTACATAATCAACTGTGATAAATTTGAAAATTTAATCAAACGTTTTCATTTGAAAAGCGGAGAATTCTTGACATTCGTCACCACAATGAAAGAGCAGGCACCAAATATAGATGTTACCACACAACTCATGCCAACCTTGAAATTTTATCAAAATCGTTATATCCCTAAATTGCTGTTAACTACACTCATGTAATCTCAAATTCAACCCATCTTGAGATATATTTTAAACATGATATTTCTGCGACCCCGGGTATTACCTCAGTGCCTGGGTTTAGCTCTCTCGGCAAAATTCGAAATTTTTACCAAGAGGACATGGGCGTTAAGTCTGTCAGTCATGATTGGAAACAATAGAATAATAATTGTCTAGAACGTGGAGTCATAGCCCTGGTCTTAGATTACAATGTGATCATCATGATCAAGTCCGCAAGTACAAAATGTAACCCCCAAAATACTTACAGAAACACTAATAATGAAATAAATGTGAACTCACTTGGTCATATAGAATTGCCAGAGTGACACGTCGGGTGTGATCTGTCGAGGCAGTGTCGTGCGACTGATATCAAATGCTTCTTCTTTTTCACGGACTTCCTCAAGAGTTGAGGCCAAGAGACGACTGTGGGCATGAACTAGGACTAGACCGGCAGACTATAGAGGGAAGAGAACAAAGCCTTCCTTAAAACATGCACAAGAATAATCATGCAAGCTTACAGTGACCTTTTGTCAAAAGCCCGAGTTGTGCACTCAGGGATTACTGATGATATGTATGGAAGAACTAGAAATTCACTTGAATTGTCACGGATTTACATTTTCTATGATCAGACACAAATGCTAAAACTGTTAAGTCTCTGACAAACAAAAGACAGTAGTCATGATTACAAACAATACTCTAAACATAAAAATCATTAATAAACTGATCCAAAATCACTGGGCATCTAGACAGTCCAAGGTTTAATCGGTCTGCATCTTAACGACTGCCTGGTAGTTGTTTTAACAGACTTGGGTTGCATGATTGGGGTTTCATGACAAAAATCGCTGGAACTCCATCAAAAATTAAACCAATGTAGCTTTCTTTCATCAAACGCATCATACCATAATTATTTTCACTCTTTGTGTGACAGGATTGGGTTTAAGCTCATCATCCTCTTGTAACACTTTCGTGATTGACTGTGACATGTTGAGTTGCCAGACAGGTTGACCCTCGTTCTTCTCACGTGTGACTTCAAGCACCAGAGCGAGAGCTGCTGGGAAGAATGTCATGAAGGCTAGGTAGTTGGCAATGACAGAAAGACAGCCAAAGCAACACATGGACTCCATCTTTGGTACACCTGAAGATGAAACAGAGAAAGTTCTAAATCGTAATCTTGAGTAATTTTTATAATATCAATCAAGAACATTCCAGTTTGTCAGATTATTAGAAATTACTACATGAACTGCCTGTCATTTGTATGTACAGTAGATGTTATTTTGTAATTGAATTGAATGGACACATTAAAAACATGTATAATATCATAAATATATACTGAATGCTTCAATATGATTTTTCAAACGACCAACGCGTGACCACTTTCAATGATTTTCAGAAATTGGTGGGCTGATCACTGAACACTTGAACATGTCTAAGAATTTTTGAGATTTTTCGGAACAAAGTCAGCTGTCGTAGAAACAACAACATTTAAAATCATGTTGACATTTCAAATACCAAAATTACCTGAGAGAGTTCCAACTCCAATGACTAGCGTCTCTACAATCGCATCCAGTGTGATTGTGGGTCCCAACATGGCCATACCCTTACCAATATTTTCTTGGACTTCATACTGGAAATTTACAAAATACATAAATTTTATAAAACACAGGTCATAGCATAAGACAACTTTCATTGACAAACAAAATGTCCATTCTAAAAATCAGCTGTTGATATAATTTTCCCCACATAACCTAATATTCTAAACTCTTTGAACATTGCACACTAAACTTTGATCTCTTTTATTTCAAATCTTGTTAATTCCATGAAACAAGAATTGGTCATCATTGTGACACTTGATAAATATCAAGCTTGTCGGATTTCATTGCAGATTGCTATTGCGTGTGAAAAGCAATTTTACCAGCTGACAAGCCATCATTCTGCAATAGTTATTGCACATCACTGCAATAAAAATTGCTTGTATGGGGTACACCTTTAAAGGAACTGGAAGTTTACCTGAGATGTTGAGCTGAGAGCAAATCTGGCAAGAGCACTTGCTCTGGAGAGGTCAATAAGAAGCAAGAAGAATGGTAGTGCCTCACTGGAAGGGAAAACAACATAGGTTACTGGTATAAGAATCATTGTGGCCAATTCAAATCTAAAATAAACCAGTTACTGGCCACCGAAAAGAGATAACAGACTCATCTGAATCTTTTGTGGCTGGTCAAAATTGAGGGGGAAAAGAAATACCTTTCAACCTTCTAAAATCCTTTTGGCCTTCAATATCGGCCAGCCACAAAGGAATCTGACGAGTTTATTGTTCTGGCAGACAGTAACCACTGAAAACCTAGCTGGTTTGCAGTTTGAGCTCAATAACATATTGTTTATACAGGGGAACATAGCTTTTCTATCTGACTTTGCCATATCCTTATATATTTTTAAACAAGTTTAAGCACTATCTGCCCATTACATATTTGTCACAGTCAAGCAACCCTGCTCTGCTGCATTAACTGTTAGCAAGTCCAGTCTTGCAAAACTTTCAAACATTACCATAAAATCTCTAAAATTCTTAGGCCAGTTTTAATCTTTGACAATTTTCTGATGAAATATTCTCTGGGTTTAGAAACACTGATCTGATTGAAGGAACTTACTTGAGGCCTGTGAGATCATTGCCAATTAGATTGACCACCACTGTGCTGAACACAAAACTTGAAAATATGGTGAAGAGACCAGCGATGCCTGAAAGAGATGGGATGTGAAAATAAAAGATAAATGCAAGGAGCATTACCAGCAAAATTTGTTACTGTAAACCTGGAAACTTTTGTAGTGGAATTCCAGTGATGACACATGCTTCAATTTGGGAGTTTTATTCTTCCTTGCTTTCATATTCACTTTAACCAGTGTCTAATGAATGAAAAAGGCGAAAGCGTAAAAACCAGATCGAAACTTACCTAAAAGATATTTTGATCCTAATTTTCTTAATTTAGTGAACTGTAGATATATATAAACAACAGCTAAACATTTTGTTAATGCCAATATGATGACATCGGAACTTTTTACATCCTGAAAAAGAATGAAGAGGATTAAGAATTCAATTGAAGTTTTCTGAGTGTACTTGAAATTGTAACAAATAGCAACACTAGAATGTTGCTACGACTTTGAGAAAGCACTCTTAAGACATGTAAGATTGAAAATTAACTTGAAAAATGTTTTTGCCCTGAATTGGTGTAGAAACTTAATAAAGCTCAAATATGCATTACTGAATCATTCTTGAATGCATCTATCAAAACATATAAAACTTGTGAAAACTGACAGAAAAAAGGCATAACCACGACTTTCAATAAAAAAAATTATATCTCACCAAATCTGACATTGCACAGACATAGTTCCATCCGCAGACTTTGTTGAGTCCAGTGAAGACACTCATGGACATGAGGCAGATGGTGACCGTGATCGTTCCAACGATGACTTCCCATGGTCGCGTGGCACATAGGCGACCATGACCATAGAATGCTCGCGTTATCATTATTTGCTTCTCCTTTGAAAGGATCTGAGAAAGGAAATTGAAAAAGAATTTGAAAAAGACATAAAAAACAATTAGAAATTTAACATTAAGCACACTGAATAAAAATTTTTTAAATCCCCAAATCAAGTCAAATCTACAAAATGGCAAAAGGGATCTAAAAGGCCTTAGGGTACTATTTAGGGCTAGTCAATATTAGTCTCTTGATTTTTGAGGATTTGATTGCGAATTCTTAACTTGCTGCCCACTGCTGAATTCTTATTGTCTTCATGATCATTTTTTAAAGCTGATGGGCAGAGCACAAAAACAACTGAACACCTGGCAGGATTTCAGGTTTGCCGGAGGTAAAGTGGATTTTTTTTCAATTGGAGAAACATTGGCCTAATTTTCCTGTATTTTACAACTCCCTGGGCCTGGCTGCTACATCTACTACTTACTTTGTCAAACATTTTCAAATTATCTAATGCAGCATTATCCAGCTCAATGTTGTCAATGTCGTTACTTTTTGTGTCAACAGTCATGGTGATGTTGTTTCAAATTACAATCCAAAGAATATCTAAAAACTCCTAGTAAAATGACTAAACTAAGGATGGAATCAAGGAGACAGAGGAGACCAGTGTTGGCTGCAGCAGAATCCAAGCAGAGACGTTTCACAAAATGAAAACAGCCAAGACTAGGAATTGAATATCTCTCAATTTCACCTTCAGCGTCTAGTAATGATCAGAATTAGCCGGCTCGGCGATGCCGTAGAGATCCAAGTTCAATAAATTATAATGAAATGCACATCAAAATAAATTGCTGGCCTTCAAATTTCTAATCCAATCGCCAATTCAAAGAACTTGCAAAATTGCATCAGCCGGACAACATGACATTGACTCTGCTCCAGCCTATATCGGTCGGTCCCCAACACCGGAGTGTTTTCATATTGGTCTCCTTATGATTATGGGGTGATCCTTGAACCTGACCACATGATTACATAACAACATGGACTGGTATTCCATTGGCTGGTCATTCACTTTGGGCATGCACAGTGTTTCTATTTATAGACACGGTTACAATATATAGGTCATTCAATCAACATGGACGAAAAGGCTATCCCAAAAATCTAACTTTTAACAGCGGTTCAAGGCAATAATCAAATCATTTGTTACAAACTTACCAATTTATTATGGCACTGTAGTAACTTATGATTCGACTCAATCGTTCAGATCGTCGAAATAAGGGTTATCTGTTGCTAAAATGATTCATTTTTGGCGTCAAGACCCTTCCTGGATCTGACATCACCTTTACGTTGCGAAATGGCTCAAATCAATGACGTCATCGCAACACATCATTCGGGAATTTCCGTAACCATTCGGAAGCACTCGGGTGCAGTGTTCGACACATGCCAATTGCATGGAGTTTACGGCCATAGGCTTAGTTCACGTTACTTCTGGAAACTCACGCCATCAGGCCATGTGGAAGCCACGCCTCCAATTTTTATTTGACCCGTGAAGTCTACCTTCGAACCTGAGCTGGTGTAAAGCATATATTGACCAGTAGCACACCTACATTACATTCTCAGACAACTACTGGAACTAGTAAAACTATGAGCCTAGTTGTCATTTTGACATTGAAAAAGAAATACAGTAGTATATAATCGGCCATATAATCACATACTGCCACACTTCTTCCAGAAATATTTCTAGGGGCCTACTTCAAGAAAAGACTAAGACTATAAGGCGCCCTTTTTGTCTCATCATTATAAAGAGCTTTTTGACTCATTGGTGATCATGAACTATTCGTAATTGTCGTGTCAAATTCTGACATGTCTCATGAAAACGCTAATAAAATCATTTAGAATCATTGGAACTCTTTCAAATTCACTTATGACATTGACAAGATATAGGACTACACTTCTGCAAAGTTTAAAGAAACTCCCAGGATTGATTTTTTTAAAAACGATATTGTATGTATAGCCTACAGAATGTACACGGACCCTAGCTATCGCAGATTTAATTGTGTCCTGAGCCCGCTCCTGGCTCCCCTGCGATTGGCCATCCATACTACATAGTACGCACATAAAACGTCCCCATGGGAGTAATGCCGTGAGAATCCCCCCCCCCCCATAAAAAGGGGGAATTTCCACCCAAAACTGGGGAATTTTTAATTTTAAGTAATCGCGTAGTTCCACTTTTTTAGCTCAGATGGCGCCAGCTGGGGTCCTGTCAAAATCATTGATGAGGAAACTCAAGAAACTCTACAGGATGGCTCAGAAAGGTTTTCCCTTGCACCATAGAATTCCATTGTGTTTCCATTGTGTGACAGAAAATAATTCTGGGCCACCCTGTAATACATGAACTTGTCACCCTGTTCAAACGAGGACATTTTTGTCTTCCACTGCAACGGGCCTGTGATTTTTGTACCGTCACTCTATATTGTTACCTGCAGAAATGACTTTCGGCCAATGAGACAGTAGTGCACCAAATCTCTTATGTGCCCTCCCCTTCATAGCTCGCCATGTTGCCAGAGAGTGTACCAAGTATTTGCTGGATGTGCCATGCCCCTTCACTATTCGTACTCTGTCTGATCTAGATGTGTACTCTCCCAACGTAGTGCACCATGTTTCTACAGGGTGGACCGTGTCTCCACCCTTAGGAAAGGGATTGCATGAAATCAGATCACCAGACCTGAAGAGACAGCATATACTTGTACTGCAACAACCATACCATAAAATGTTGCCACAACCAGACCTGATCAGCATATGAAACATGAACCTATAATGTGACCAGACCAATAGGAAGGATAGAGGCCCAAGTTGGCGTGCCCTCAGGTGGAGTTCACACCAGATCAGGAGATAGGCACAACCACGGCAAACAAACAGAAACAAAGACCAAAACACTCACTGCCGACAAACTTTCATTTACTAGCAAAAAACACAAAGTATTATTACAATGTTATAAGGTATATGATATATGAGGCTTTTTATACATCATGCACAAATTAAAACTACACATGTGAGGTTGGCCATGGGGTGACTGTCTTCAAGAGCACATAGAGACAGTAGTGCTTCAATTGCAGATACTGGTGTTGTCCGCAGTGCATGTGAGGTTGTCTCTTTGACCATGGGGTGACTGTCTTCAAGAGCACATAGAGACAGCAGCGCTTCCATTGCAGACACTGGTGTTGTCCGCAGTGCATGTGAGGTTGTCTCTTTGACCATGGGGTGACTGTCTTCAAGAGCACATAGAGACAGCAGCCCTTCCATTGCAGACACTGGTGTTGTCCGCAGTGCATGTGAGGGTGTCTCTTTGACCATGGGGTGACTGTCTTCAAGAGCACATAGAAACAGCAGCGCTTCCATTGCAGACACTGGTGTTGTCCCCAGTGCATGTGAGGTTGGCTCTTTTGCCATGGGGTGACTGTCTTCAAGAGCACATAGAGACAGCAGCGCTTCCATTGCAGACACTGGTGTTGTCCCCAGTGCATGTGAGGTTGGCTCTTTGACCATGGGGTGACTGTCTTCAAGAGCACATAGAGACAGCAGCGCTTCCATTGCAGACACTGGTGTTGTCCCCAGTGCATGTGAGGTTGTCTCTTTGGCCATGGGGTGACTGTCTTCAAGAGCACATAGAGACAGCAGAGCTTCCATTGCAGGCACTGGTGTTGTCCCCAGTGCATGTGAGGTTGGCTCTTTGGCCATGGGGTGACTGTCTTCAAGAGCGCATAGAGACAGCAGCGATTCCATTGCAGACACTGATGTTGTCCCCAGTGCATGTGAGGTTGTCTCTTTGGCCATGGGTTAACTGTCTTCAAGACCACAGCAGCGCTTCCATTGCAGACACTGGTGTTGTCCGCAGTGCATGTGAGGTTGGCTCTTTGACCATGGGGTGACTGTCTTCAAGAGCACATAGAGACAGCAGCGCTTCCATTGCAGACACTGGTGTTGTCCCCAGTGCATGTGAGGTCATCCTGAGGAGAGCTCATCACAGTCTCTCCATACATGAGGACAGAATAGCAGTCTGATCAAACTGAGGACAGAATCAAAGCCTACCACAGACTAGTCATCCTGAGAACAGCCTGTTGTGTGGCCACACTGAGGACAGAATTACAATCTGATTAGATGAGGACAGAATCATAGTCTGCCACAGTCTGGTCATCTGAAGGAAGCCTATCACAGTCTAGCCATACTGAGGCCGGGAGAGAAACACAGTCAGATCATATTGAGGACAGAATCACAACCTACCTCATCGCCCAGTCATACTGAAGACAGAATCCAGCACTAATCTGGCCATAGTGAGGATAGTCTGCCTGTACTAAGAGCTGAAATTATCAGTCTGGTCATATCACATCCTTGAATACCAGGGTCATGCATGCTCCTCGCCACCCTCATCTCTGAACATTGTAAGTACCGAGTGAAAGACCATGAAGCTCATGATGATCGTACAAATGACAGAATCACTGCTTGGTCATATGTATTGTAGATAGAAAACAGTCTGGCCATAGTAAGGACAGAATCACAGCCTGAAGACAGAATCACAGTCTCAACTTGTTGATGACCGAATTAAAGCCTGGTCAGAGTGGGGCAGCCTATATGCAGCATGGTCAGACCGAGGACAGAATCACATTCTGGTCACATAGTTAGGATAGAACAGTCTGGTGTACTAAGATCTGATTCTCCAGTCTGGTCATATTGAGGACAAGTAACATCCTTACCATACTGGGAACAGAATCACAGCCTGGTCAAACTCACCAAGGAGATTATCACAGCCTTGCCTAAACGAGGACAGCATTACAGCCTTGTCACACAACTGGGCTCAGAATCACAGCTGGCTCAGACAGCGGAGGACAGAAAAACAGCCTCGTCACACACAAATGAGGTCAGAATCACAGCCTGGTCAGTTCGAGGCCAGAATGACAGTTTTCCCCACACTGAGGGCAGACTCACTTTAGGGCCGCACTAAGGACAGCATCACTGTCGCCCAAGAGAGAACAAAAATGTATGAAGCATGTTTTTGGCACAACCCATCTGGCTTTATCATCAAAGAAGGAGAAATCTGTGAAAAATGAAATACGACAAGTATTCTCTTTAACAAAACCTTTATTCACAAAAGTAAAATCATGTACTAGACATTTTGAATGTCAAGTATCATACTTCCTCTCACAAAAAAGTAAGAATAGAAATGATATTTTTTTGATACAAATATTAAAGCCATTAGAAATGATTGCAAATCACAGCATACATGAATGCCAAAGGCTGGTCTAAAAAAAAAGTATGGTGACACATGTCACCTGCACTCTTCCTCGTGTTCTATTTTCATCTATCACTATCATCCAGGCATATTGATGGTATAAGCCATGAGAAACTGCATTCACATTGTCACTTATAATGCCAGGTTTATAATGGTTTCAAGTTTTCACAATAAACATGTCACTTTCCACTTGTCATTGAAAACAGAGAAAAATGCATTTGCCCGTTGTTAAGAATTGTTGATGAAAACAAAACTGTGTTGGCAGGCAAACAGTGCATACAAGAGTATCTGCGAGATGCAAAATACACATCGATTGATCAACACCCTGCTAATTGATCTACTTAAGATTTCATCATGCCAGTGATGAATCTTGAACAATGATCTAAAGCCAAAGAGCTGAGTTCCTGGAAATGACTCACATTTATTTACTCTTCAGTCAGAGGTTACCCTGCAGGAAAATATCACAAGAGTAGTTGACTTATACCGGCAGGACGAAATCGTTGAGAGCCACAAGCCAGCAGCAAAGAAATAACTGTGGGTCAAATCATCTGGACCTGAAATTTCTTTTTAGATGAGGCAGTTTTGAAAGCCAGATTTTTGAAGACAAACTTGACACACAGCAATTTTCCTAAAATCACTATTAAGATTCATGAACAAAATATGGCACCACATTGTCTGGAACTGAGTAATGTTTCAGCCAGATCCCACCCTCTATGATCATTCCCTTGAAAGGATCCTGCCAGTTTCCTCTTGGGAGGTAGATATTCCTCTTTGACTTACCCTTCTCTAACATAGGGGCAACAAGTACAGTATCACCGATTAGGAATTCAGAATCTATTGTCCTCGCCTCTTCAGTGTTCTCAAGCCACCAAAGTGGACGGAGGATTGGAAGACCTTTCTTTGTGTAGTTTGAAAACAGAGTCTGGATTCTTGGCATCACAAAATCTTCGTGGAATTTCACATATTGTTTGGCAAGGTCTGTCATTTCCTGATCAAACTGCCAAGGAGGCACAGAAAATTGAAAAGAGGGAAGAAATATTGCAATCTGTAAGGTGCGGAGGTATAATTCTCGTGTTGGGAGTAAATCTACAAAGGAGAAGTTTTGGACATCATGATGAAGAGTGTCTCCACCACTCCCCACTTGTAACTGGAGATACGGGTAACCGATGAGGTTCAATGTCAGCACGGTCGGTATGATCGACTTGAGACCATTGTCGTATCCCCATGTGGGACTTTTATCATGGATTCGGATGATCACTGGAATGTCCTGATTATGGAAGCTACTTGTTACAATTGTTTTCCCACCCAATGACTCCGCCAATTCAACGTATTTCCGAGAGTATTCTAGCGGGTTGATCTGCGGTATACTGAAATGTGGTTTGTGCGGCAACCAACTGACCTCACCAGCATCGAAGCGGAATGACTTAATTCCCGTCTGATTCTGCAGGGTAAGCAGACGAGATTTAAACCAAGCACTCGACTTTGAACTTGTAAAGTCAACGACGGCACCAACACTATTCCACCAATATGTCAAACCGGGCACAATATCATCCTCATTCATAACAAAATAACCCTCACGCACACCCTCTTGAAATATCTCGGAACGAGTATCAACAAAAGGATGAACACAAGCCATGATTTCTACACCACCTTTAGTAAGTTCTGTCACCAACTGGCGGGGATTTGGAAACTTCTTCTCATCAAATACTATATCGCCATAATTCTGTTCCCACTTGTCATAGATTTCAAGATGACTGGCAGGAAAGTTATTTTGTTTAATCTCTTGATACAGCGCGAATACCTTGTCCTGAGTAATATTCTTCCCATATTTGCCCCATGTTGACCATCCTGGATATCGGAAAAAGTCACCCTTAGGTACATTGCTAAGCGTCCCGACTACTTTAGAGATCATGTATGTATGAACAGATTTCAAATCTGTGCCCTTACAAAGACTGTACTCCATGTGAGAACCTACTGTTTCACTTAGTTGGCGGTATGGTCCAGTATAAGTGGCAGACAAACACAAGCCACTTGCATCACCAGCAATGGACGCATTTAGGCTCGCCCATAATGGTACATTCGTTGGTACAACCAATGAAATGCCTTGGGAAGACAACCAATACGCCTGAATCACAGACCCATATTCACCGTCCAGGATGTTCCCAGTTACGTAAGGCATTTCCTTATGTTCCTGTTTCTCTAATGGCCATAGCTGTTCACTCATCAAACCCCCACCATACCAGTTAGCATTATCCATCTTGAAACAATCCCGAGGTATAAAAGCATCTGACAACATCTCCCACGTTATATTATAACACCCGATGCTGTCCGTCGCATCCCAATATTTGATGTTCAAAACCGCATGCCCTGGCCAGCGCACGCAGAGCTCAGTTTGGTGGTTCTCATGTGAGCACAGATATGGTAAAACATGCGGAACATTCAGACCAAGGACCCCTTCCAGAGAAACATTCACCGATCCAAACTCCCGTACGATTAAAGTCCTTGTGTCATGGTTGAATGTGATTTTTTTCCCAATCTCGACCTCATACAGCTGTTTCTTGTAGAATATCCAGATACAGGTGACACCCCCTACCATCAGCAGAAAGAGGACGATCAACAGGACCTTGATGCTGCGGTCTTGTGGACGAAAAAGAGGGCGCCTTTTCTTCAGCCGTGGGATTATAGGTTTCTCCTGGAACGAAAATGATAGCAGTTGAGACATGTGACAATTATCCATAGAGTTAATGACCAGGGACCTTTACATTTTACACCTATGGGACAAACAGAAACATCCAATACTGTCCTCACTATTCTCTGCATGCCGTTTGACTGAGACATGACTGGCACTGTCAGTGGGCAAGGTTGGATCACAATGAATTAAGAATGAGTAAAACTCTGTTTCACAGGGGAATATATGGTTATATCAAGTGAAATGGCAAGGATGTCAGGATGTCACACTAAGCCAACACCAACATTTACAGTAAAGATTAAGCCAACAACTAAGAACTTTCTAAGGTTTTCTTTCAAGTGACAAAACAACAAATAACACAACTTGCTCCTATTCCCCAAAACAAAGCTAGAATATGGGGGGGGGGGCTGCCTCTCAAATTGAATCCTGGAAGAAACCTAAAAATGATTGAAGATGATGAATTTTAAGGCATGCTGGCCATGCAAACTAAAGTACCCCGCAGCAAGCAATATTGTAACTGTGAACTCAAACGAATAAGTAATAGTCCTCTGCAAATAAGCAACATATGGTAGTCATGACGACATAACGACTGTGATTAGAAATGATTAAACAAAAACCAAGAATGATCACAGGTCGTTGTGATTGCCAATTTTCACTGCACGAGCACTTTGCAGGAAACTGCAATAATAGCGAACTGACTCGATATTAGACCACAGCTGACAATCATTGACAAGCACCTGTGATGATCAGATTCTTGTCACATGTGATCATGATGACCTATTGCACCAACAAAAATCTCTTGTTTACAGGGTGCCTACTGATGACAACAATAACACATCAATATTTAGCATCTTGGTCCATCTTGATGATCATGGGAAAGTTTTTGCAATAGCCATGCAATTCTAGACGCCACAAAAAGAACTCTTGTTTTGCTATCACTGTAAAGGAGCTAAATAAAAAACAAAACTGAACATACATTCAATATAAGACATAAACACCACATTGACATTGTAAAGATTACCTGTTTCTTTTTTCTTTTTTTATCCAGTTCGATTTTCTGAAAATATTTTGACAAGTTTTAAATCTACACAACTGACGTGTCAACGGAGAGGAAGAGATGGGAGAAGTTTCACAGGTGCAATTTGAAATGAGCGCTGAGAGGTGTAAACATTTCTGGCTCAAGGAATTTATCAAAATTCTACAATGCAGGAGATGGGACAGTCTTGCGATTCAACCTATGTATCACCTGAAGAGATACATAACATGATACTACTATTACTGCTGTTTACCATTCCCACATAATATCTTGGTGAAATAACACCCAAGGCCAAATATATTTCTGTCCATGCTGTTTTTATATTTTAAACTTGTCTTATCAAATTGCCCACAGACAATGGAAAGTAAGACTGGATGAATTAAATTATATTTTGATGATAACATCTCTGATATTGTAAAAACTAAATTTAGTTTTTTTCTTCTCTACTTTTAGAGGAGGAGAATATATACTATTGGGCTAGTCCATAAACATATACTGTTGCAAGTTTCTGCATGAACATGTACTGAAAGTTCTGGATGCATCAGAATATTTTTACAACTTACTATCAACATAAAACATACCTTAAGGATACAAACAGAATCCCTGTGCTCCCCAACAACATACACAGGCTGGTTTTTCCTAGAGGGCGCGAACATGGCTACTACAATTACAATTTTAATGAATAAGAAGATCCTAATCCTCTACTTTTCCTTCTTTCAAGATATTTTTCACTTCACCACACAGTCTTTGTAAAACAATGCATCTTCTCATCAAGTTTTCCTCATCAAGTTTGACTGAATCCAATCCACAGAATTTAGAGATGTGAGTGTCCCCCTTTTATGCCATAAAAGTTTTTGGTACAATCTTTGCATGCCCTCTACCCTCGAGATATTGTTATATCAATCACCCTGAAAGAATCTATCCATGATTGGTCCCTTCATAAGTTGACGCAAAAGACTTTACAATCGATAGTATCCAACTTCACAGGCCACTGTGCGCAATGACTTATTAATCCATGCTGACGGAGGCAGGGAAAAGCTATCACTTCAGCAGAATTGATAATACAGCAGAACCACTCTTAGTAGACACCACTTTTCTAACAGGACACCCTCCCCATTGGGGAGAGGGGTTTTGGTCCTTGGTGCTGAAAAAATGCTGTCCTAATCGAAAGGTGTCCTGGTGTGAGACACCAAATTAGAAATCACAAATTTCCGAACAAAATCACCGGGTAGATGGTTTCGACTGACGTGTATTCCTATCACAGAGCGAACACAAAAGGGAAGGAGATGAGGAAACAAATTGAGTGTCTCAGAGGCCGAGGAGGGACAACCATCAAACAATTCTCTCCAGCATATTCCAAACTGAATAATGTGAGGTGGACAATGAACATTACTATTCACTATTGATTAGAAAAATCACTGGGCAAATAATAACTCAAGCTGTGTAAATGATTAAGGAAAAATTTTGCACCCTCTTCAATTGCACATTGGCACAACTAAACTGCTCTATAGATAGTCAGTCCATGCACAACCAAGACAACCTAGCTGCTTCACTGCCCCACTGGATATGAGTCACTCTGCTGAGCAGAATATTAATATCGGACCGAAAACTATGAAAATATTTGTGAGTGTACTCAATGACAATAATGTCGGTTATCCAAATAGAAAGATGAGTGAAGATATCAGATGAAAGATGCAGTGATATGCTTTCATTCGGCTAAGTCTGCAAACAGATTGGCATAAAATGTGAACACCGCACTATGGCCGGATCTCCAGGGAACGTTGTCTGCTCCACCGAATTTTCAGAACTATCAAACCGATATCGTGTATAAAAATGACAATGATGGCCAAGATATATTCATGCCTATGACCAACCCTAATGATTTGATATTCACGCCTACGACAAACCTGAACAACACGATGGGACACAAACACACACTCCAGAACTTTTAACTTTAATCTGTTCACAGAACCAGTGGGATAAATCGATACAATCTGAATCAGTCGACAGTGAAGTGCATATTTTGCTCAGCAATTGGACAAATTGAAGTACCGAGTGTACTTGGGATACATGGTTCACCATCGTGCACCATTTTCCGCTTTTATTATTGATGTGTTCTGGGTAAGTGGTTGGCTAATATTGAAAATTGATGCATCTTGATTGTATAGAAGTAAAAACAGTTTGATGAGGACTGGAAAAGTGGAAGGTACTAAAATTTGTCACTAGTTTCACAGAGTATGTGATTAGAATTTTATACAGTATTGGGATGCCTCCAAAAATATACACAAACATTCTCTACCAAGTCTTTGGGTTAACTTTCAAAACTCAGTCTGTATTGCCAGTTGTTCAATTTTAAGTGCACAAATGAGTAACGATTTTTATTGCAGACACACGCTATATTCATTGCTGCTATGATAAATGATGCAATAAAAAACCAAATCAACATCTACCAAAGGCCTGTGACCTTAGGCAAGGCACTTCACATATTGTCAAGAAGTAGTTGCAAGGTAGACAAGTGTTAATCCATTTCTACAGTCAGTGACCTTGGGCAAGGCATCTGACAAAGAGCAGAAGCAGTTGACACAGTAGGCAAGGATTGTTCCTTTTTTTAGACTGTGAGTCTTGAAAGATTGCTACAGGCCATCATGGTTGCCCTGGGCTGCTCAACTACCTTTCAAGAAGTTCTACAATGTGATTATGTAGCTCAACTCAGAGATATATAGTGATTGCATGCACTGCTGTAATGACACTCATATCAAGGCAAGCATTAGATCTAGACTTGGAAAAATCTATATTTATGAATAAAAGCAACTGCAGATGTGTCTAACTGTATCGCTCCTAATAGATCTTAGCTAATTCGTGTTCTGTACCGGGAAGGACACCTTAATTATATACATATTGCAGTTCAAGAAGAACTAGAGGATGTGTATGTGTGAGATCTGATGCAGCAGATATTTTCTGAAGAGTCGGAGATGCACAAATACATAATATGTGGTAAGTACACAGCATCACAAGTTCAGAAAGATACATTGTTGGCTGTGCCACCATTCTCAAGACTGAGGTTCGTGGGAGGTTTTTGTAATGCCAGACCTAAAACTAACAGGATATTATAAAGGAAACTGGAAGTGTTTCAGTCAGGAAATAAAACCTCTGTTACTTCAAGTACTGATATACACTTTCTGCATGACTCTAACCACTAACCAATGAATACGCGGTAAAGATCACGGCCTACAGTACTTGTACAATCATGTACATAACATTGTATGACATCTTTATCCTTCCACTGCCGGAAGTATTGATATCACATGAACCTCCTGATCACCCTGGATAGAAGGCTCCTGGTTCTGCCAACGAGATAATAGTCCGAGCTTACCCCCCCAAATGAAGTACATATTGCTCAGGGTTCATTTTTTCAGTTGACAGCTAAGCATCACTTTTTAAAATTCATAAGATGAGAAGGTGAGGTATGTGCAAAATGAGTGAAGTTGGAAGAAGCAGGAAGGAAGCAAGAACAGCCTCCACCACGTGTGTAGTGTGCTGGCATAACGATAGACATCAACCCAGTTGAAGTTCCTCTTGGCCTTCTCCAAAACACCTCTGTTCCCTGGAGAAAAAAGAAAAAAAATCAAGATGATATCCAAGATAACCCACCTCTACGTCCTCCTCCATATCGTCTTCTGGTCCTTCTCGTTGTCTGTTCGGCGTTTTCTCCACAAAGACGTCATCATTGTCTTCGTACTCATCATCCGTCGGAATCTTCACTACCAAATCGTTATAAGACACTCGTCGATTTCCATCTTTTTTTCTCTTATTCTTCTTTATCTTTGGAAGCTCTAACAATTGGTCCCGCTGTCCCTCTTCATGTTCCGCTGACTCAATAGTCCCTGAACGTGTTCGAGACTCATCCTTGGACTTTTTCCGTCCTGGTACTGACAAGTTCGTTGCAGTTTCAATAGAACCTCTTCTATTAACACAGTTTTTGCGATGATGAGAAAACGACAACTTGCGACTTGGCCTCGGTGAGCTCTCATTTCCATCAGCTGTCTTTTTACCTTTAATCAAACCAGAAAATACACTGTCTTTTCTCTTTACAAATGGGGCTGGCTTTACTTCAGGCTCTTCTTCAGGTAAAGAAACTGACTTCACATCAGCGTGTTCAATGCTATCCCTCTTAGCTTCTGGCTTGAACAAGGCAACAATGGGCAAATCCTTCTTGGGGCTTTCCAACTCATCCTGGTCGGCCCGCAGTTTGTCTTCATCAACTTTTTCCACTACAAACGTTTTCCTGCTCCTCGCTGGCGATAACACAGCAACAGCTGGAATATTTGTTTCCAAGTCAGTTTTAGGAAGCTCGGCATCACATTTTGATTCAGTTGACTTTGGACCTTGGTCAAGCATAGGCAGAGCACCATTTTTGACACCGGTATTTACACATGTAACCTGACTGTTCACAGATGAACCACTACTTAACCCTGAAACAGCACTCAGGGCGCTGTTTATGCTGTCATTACTGAAGACACGCGAAATATCAGTAGTGTCACTCTGCGACCTTTCCCGTCCATCTCCGAATGGTCCACTGGCAGCGACGCCATTTAATTCCATCTTCTCAACACAAGACTTTCAGGGCAAACATCTTCAACAACCTGAAGAGAGACAATATAAGCCTTTCAAAATATATCAACGCATCATAAATATTTTCTGTTCAAACATATAAACAACATAAAAGGCCGCTAGAGCGAAATAAAATATTACACTGGCAAAAGATGAAGCTTTTGCATAGGCCCAAGATGAATATGATAGAGCAGTTCTACATTACAGCAACTAGACTCTCAAATGTTCACATAATAAATAGGCCTACAAGTCTGAACATCTGATGTGAATAAATCCATACTGAAGAGTAGCCATTAACCTGCAACTGAGTTACTGTCTTCCACCTGCCACCAGAGCCCTAAATGCACAATTTGATGCAAAAGCTAGCTAGATATACAGAGAAGGTAATCTCTATAGACCAGTCTGGCATCTGGATTGATCTGTACCCTACCAGTTGCAAATCAATAAGACATTTTCATGTGCATTGGCCAGAATGGAAGGCAACACTCAGTTAGCTAAAGATATGGACTAGCTTACCGGAAGGGTGTTACAAAAGCTGGTTTTACATGATCTTAAACGGATGGTCCATACCACTATTTCAACTTCGGCCGCTTGGGTTGCACTGTGACTGTAGCCATTGTAGGCCTTTGACTTTCAAGTTGTTACTGTGTCACAGTTGAACTAAAACCCACAATAATTTCAAGAGACATGTATATGCAACAATGACATAGTTTTACATGTTCAATATACAGAGTAAGATGACCCAAGTGGGCATCATAGATCCCTTTGGCGAACTATGTACATAACACAATTTTTTACTTACATGAATTCATACTAGCAGTCACCTTGAAGCTCAGGTGTCCATACACAAGAGATGATTTAGGTCATCTATTGAGGACAAGATGACTGAGTCAACAATAATTAATAACTGTATAAAACCTCTAGGCCTAGATTTCAGGTCATGGATGGGGACACACGACGTTGAACGCCAATTTTTAGATGCTAACTTAAAGGGAATCTATAGGCAGCAGTTCGGTAGGCAAGATAAAGTTACACAAAGTCACCAATAGGAGTCTCTCCCATCTCACAGTATGACGAAAATTTTCAGGCTTGTAAGAGGAATATAATAGACCTTAATATAACTTGACCCAGTACCTTTTCTATGTATATTAGTCATCTGAAGATGGCATATACCCCCTGCCCCTGCATATGTCCCCCTTTAACTAGGCCTTACCTATCTATCATGCATGCTTTCATTAATACTTTAGTATTATATTGTACTCTTAATAATATCAGTAAAAATATTTGTAATGTTGTGGAATCAGCGAAACAGTTGAAAGACATACATTTCAACATATGTGACGATCGCTCTACCAAAACTTGGCGCTTGTCGCATCTGAACTCGACAGGTTGATATGGACTTGTTGTTCATTTCCCTATTGTAGACCTTATGTGAAATCTATTACAAACTGATTTGGTTACATTTCACCAAAGGTCTACAATAGGGAAATGAACAACAAGTCCGTATCAACCTGTCAAGTTCAGATGCGACAAGCGCCTAGTTTTGGTAGAGCGGGTCACATATGACCTGTCATACACTGCTGATTACAGTAATCAAGCATTTTTTTTACAGATCAATTCCCTTACAAAATCCGTTATTGTCAAATCCAACTCAGCACAGCTTTTACCAACATCAAAACTTGACTCTGGCATCATTCTGTAGATAATCATGTTAATTACTTATGCTCTTGCACTTGCAGGCTTCACAAATCTGCCAGAAACTTACACTAAGTACAGCACCATCTTCAGAAATGAGGACCAGAAAGCCGAGAGAATCGGGAATGTGATCAATTCCTTGGGTGATGGTGGACATTCTATCTGGTGGGCTGGTCACTGTTCACTAAAAAATTTGAGAAACAAGTCGTTACAATCCCTTGGCGTCATATGCAATTTGAATTGCAGCAGACGTCGAGGTTTAACACAAGTTGTGTACCGGTGCTGTGGATTACGCTGCATGACACAAGGGCCTCAACATCACAGCAGAAAAGAATCATATTGAATTTGGCTAAATCACAGGGCTGGACCAGGCCTCTGAATCTGATGATGGGGGGCAGGCGAGGGGGTTGTGATCCAGCAGTGGCTGGCAGCAGACATTTGTCTTGACTCTTGCTTGGCGCTGCTACAGCTTAAAGTGCTGTGGTACAGCCTTGAAGCAGTGTCATCACTGGCATGACTGGCGAAATCGACCCAAGTTTGTGAGGGACTGAGTTTCGTCCAAAAATAGATCTGTTTATACACAAATGGCAATGCATTGCAGGTGTAGTAGACGGGTCATTGTCGGACGTCGTCAGTTCGCCAAGAAAACCAAAGCATTGAAATGAAGGATTCATTGAATCATCAACACATCATTAGTTTTTAGTGAAGTTCAACTCTTCTTAGTCTCTATTCCTAGATAAATCACTTTGGTATGAAGAGAGTAAGATTACAATTAACTCACGTTAAAGTTTGAGTTCCGTGGAGGTAGAGTTGTCAATTGGTTTAGGGGCGCAATCACCTAGCTTATAGCGAGCAATTAGTACACTAAAATTTCAGTGATGGCCGTACTCAAAAGTAATAGTAGTTGCAAGTATTTGGTTTTTAGAGTCATAATTCGTGTTATAATAACTACGTTGTAAACATAATGCTCAAAATATATATACTGTCTATACGGTCTATATACTGGAGTCTGTGAGCGCTGACAGTCTGGTGGCGCGGCCTACGGATACGATGGAGAGGGCAGTTTGGGGTTCCGAAACGGTGGTCGCATGCATTGGTCGTATCTCCAAAACCTTTACATAACTGTAAATCTTGTGGCTCTTGTGAGCTCACACAACTGTTTGACAGTCCTTGCTGGCTGCTCCTTCGTGCTGACAACATGATGAGAGATGAGACAGTCACAGCCAAACCAAATTAGTCTTGGCGGCTCTGCCAAGCTGTCAACATGGTGAGAGACATGAGGCAGTCACAGCCAGGCCGAATCAGTCCTGGCTGCTCCACCGTATATTATGATGAGAGAAATGAGACGGTCACAGCTAGTCCAAATCAGTCTTTGCTGCTCCACCGTGTTGGCAACATGATGAGAGAGATGAGACAGTCACAGCCAGGCCGAATCAGTCTTGGCTGCTCTGCCAAGTTGTCAACATGGTGAGAGAGCTGAGGCAGTCACAGCAAGGCCGAATCAGTCTTGGCTGCTCTGCCAAGTTGTCAACATGGTGAGAGAGCTGAGGCAGTCACAGCCAGGCCGAATCAGTCCTGGCTGCTCGAACGTGTTGACAACATGTTGAGAGAGATGAGACAGTATCAGCCAGGCCAAATCAGTCTTGGCTGCTCTGCCAAGTTGTCAACATGGTGAGAGAGATGAGGCAGTCACAGCCAGGCCGAATCAGTCCTGGCTGCTCCACCGTGTTGACAATATGATGAGAGGGATGAGACGGTCACAGCCAGTCCAAATCAGTCTTTGCTGCTCCACCGTGTTGGCAACATGATGAGAGAGATGAGACAGTCACAGCCAGGCCAAATCAGTCTTGTTGGCTGCTCTGCCAAGCTGACAACATGGTGAGAGAGATGCGGCAGTCACAGCCAGGCCGAATCAGTCCTGGCTGCTCCACCGTGTTTACAGCATGATCAGAGAGATGAGACGGTCACAGCCAGTCCAAATCAGTCTTTGATGCTCCACCGTGTTGGCAACATGATGAGAGAGATGAGACAGTCACAGCCAAGCCACATCAGTCTCGTTGGCTGCTCTGCCATGTTGTCAAGATGGTGAGAGAGATGAGACAGTCACAGCCAGGCCGAATCAGTCCTGGCTGCTCCACCGTGTTCACAGCATGATGAGAGAGATGGGACGGTCACAGAGAGGCCAAATCAGTCTTGGCTGCTCTGCCAAGTTGTCAACATGGTGAGAGAGATGAGGCAGTCACAGCCAGGCCGAATCAGTCCTGGCTGCTCCACCATGTTGACAATATGATGATAGAGATGAGACGGTCACAGCCAGTCCAAATCAGTCTTTGCTGCTCCACCGTGTTGGCAACATGATGAGAGAGATGAGACAGTCACAGCCAAGCCAAATCAGTCCTGGCTGCTCTGCCAAGCTGTCAACATGGTAAGAGAGATGCGGCAGTCACAGCCAGGCCGAATCAGTACTGGCTGCTCGAACGTGTTGACAACATGTTGAGAGAGATGAGACAGTATCAGCCAGGCCAAATCAGTCTTGGCTGCTCTGCCAAGTTGTCAACATGATGAGAGAGATGAGACAGTCACAGCCAGGCCGAATCAGTCCTGGCTGCTCCACCGTGTTAACAGCATGATGAGAGAGATGGGACGGTCACAGAGAGGCCAAATCAGTCTTGGCTGCTCTGCCAAGTTGTCAACATGGTGAGAGAGATGAGGCAGTCACAGCCAGGCCGAATCAGTCCTGGCTGCTCGAACGTGTTGACAACATGATGAGAGAGATGAGACGGTCACAGTCAGACCAAATCAGTCTTTGATGCTCCACCGTGTTGGCAACATGATGAGAGAGATGAGACAGTCACAGCCAAGCCACATCAGTCTTGTTGGCTGCTCTGCCAAGTTGTCAAGATGGTGAGAGAGATGAGACAGTAACAACCAGGCCGAATCAGTCCTGGCTGCTCCACCGTGTTCACAGCATGATGAGAGAGATGGGACAGTCACAGCCAAGCCACATCAGTCTTGTTGGCTGCTCTGCCAAGTTTTCAAGATGGTGAGAGAGATAATACAGTCACATTCAGGCCGAATCAGTCCTGGCTACTCGATTGTGTTGACAAGGTGAGAGATGAGACGGGCACAGCCATGCCGAATCAGTCCTTGCTGCTCCACTGTGTTGACAGCATGGTGAGAGAGATGAGACGGTCACAACCAGGTCAGCTTTAAAGCACAAATATCAGGAATATCACATCAAAAGCATCATTTATTTTATTAAGACAATGTAACTTTTCAAATCAGCCTTGCAAATCAGCTACACATTGTGTACATGG
Source organism: Lineus longissimus (assembly GCF_910592395.1). NCBI lineage: Eukaryota > Metazoa > Nemertea > Pilidiophora > Heteronemertea > Lineidae > Lineus > Lineus longissimus. The sequence continues at coordinate 24,020,286 of NC_088309.1, read as the reverse complement.
ATGGTGTAAAGTGAAAGATAGTCCCTCAAATCATAGAGTCCTTCACAAATGTCTTTGATTGTTTATTGCTTCTCAGGACCTGTAGCATCTTGACGAGATAATCCATTCAATGTGAACTCAAATGATTGTCGCCATCTGAACTTGGCGATATGAATTCATAGTCATACTGTTGAAAAACCATTCAATGTGAAAGTGATTTGTGATCTGAGAAATATGGATTCATTCTAATGATCGTAAACCATTCAATGTGTTGTCAATGTAAACCATATAACGATTGTGGTCATCTGGTAGATTTGAATTCATACAAGTGATAACCCATTCAATGTATCACATGCTGAACATCTCATCATTGGGGCACCAGTTTGTTGGTTTAAATGCATGACAATATTTAAAACAATACTAGTTGAAGTGTCGGAGCACCCCAGGCTAGTAAAGAAGAAAAGCAAATTTAAATCATTTTCTTTTGAAAATTGTTTATTGTCCCATATTCCAAGAATTATCCTCACATGGCAACTTGGAAAGTCAGTGTAGGAGGAAAACCGTTTCAACGGGAGAAAACCTACGCAATTGGAGGGAGTCGTCAACTCCATCACACAGGTGACAGGCACAGCGCTTACGACCATAATGACTTCATACATGTACATTACATCGATCATAGTCACTGTGCAGCTCCAATGCCCATTAAAGGACGAGACATTGAGATAATTGTACTATCACACATGTTCTCCTCCTTTAGAATGTCCAAAAAAGACACTGCTGAATAGAGATCTTACACTAGATTACTCAACAATTCCAACCTCTGCATGCATTCATCATGTTCGTATACATTCTATACACGTTTTAGCTATTGTAAATGTATTAAAACCTATTGTGTATGACTTAAGTTGAGCCATATTCAGCGAACAATAGGTTTGGTCACTGCTCTCATTAATCCATGACTAAACAGGTTAAGGGCCCAATTTGAATAACAAAAGAACCACATTTCTCATGGCCAGGAACTGGACAGAGGCTGCCAATTAGCATGACAAAAGGAGCAGAGGTGACATGTATTTGCATGACAAAAGAAGTAGCTTGACCTGGTCTGCCAGGTTTTTTGCAAGTTGAGTCTTAGATCTCTTTTATTTTACTTACAAGATTTACATGCATTACAAATATAATTACATACATGACAACATAAAACGTCTTACAAATATATTGACGTTACACTTTTCTCAAATCATTCAGTACCAAGTCCAATAAAAATGTTCTTGATGGGGCATAATGATATCTTTCATAGCCTGCAGAACATGATAATTATGCTCTTGCAATGAAAGCCTTCTTGAATCGAAACAAAGAAAAAGACTAAGATTCTTTCCTGTGAGAGCGCTATAGGTAGGATCAAGAACCATCAGTCTTATTCTGATGAGTTTCAATAAAACAATAGTTTTATTGACACATTTCTATTTCAATAGTTTAATATCTTAATATTTTAACATTGACTATTTTAAAACAATAGTTTTATTGACAAAGCTTATCAAATATCAGTTAAATTGGTGAAAAGATGTTTTTCATCCTGTGATTTTTTTGTTCACGGGTATTGATTAAAAAGTGACGAGGAAATAAAAATTCACTAGATTTGTGTTGTTGGTCAGTTGTCTCAAGTATGAAAGTAAAGACACTGAGCAACTGAGCCAGCCAATGATACGAAGGATCTTTGGCACCTGGGCCCAGGTGGTGTTTAAATGCTGGTGGATTCTGTGGTACTGAGGAGATCAAGAAACAGTAAAAAGGCCTACAGTTCCATCAAGACACACATGTTCATTCGCTTTGCCTGGGGTTGGAGCAAAACGATTGTCATGTGAACCCCATGTCTCATGTGATGGACATAATCAAATACAATATCTGATGAATTCGGTGATTTTTAAAGCAGAAAGATCTTTTGCTTGAAACAAAACTGAAGCAGCCGGTAGGGTCCCACTGTACCCAAGGCTATTGCGAATGTTTTGTTTGGGTACCAACTTACCCTGTTGGCTGTCCTGTTAGCCAGAACATCCCCTCCACGTTTTGATTTTTCTTATTAATCTTGCTTGAAAATAATTTCTTGGCTTGTGACATGCCCTGGTTCCCCTGGTTACCTTATCATGACCTCCCCCCCCATTTTTAAACTTGTCTTTAAATGTGTACGGTTTTTAGCCATGGAAAGAGTTTTGCCATCGCCCGAAAGAAGGCAAATAATTGCCCTCTAGCAATCGGAAAATAAAATATCAGGATTTTATCAAATCACCTTTCAATCAGATATTGCAATAAAAGGGTAAGGCCTACTGTGACAAAAATCCAACCTCCTTGACGGCGACGGGAGCATGGTAGAGATGTGCTGGCTCAGCATCATCCTCCTCCCTTCTGTAGGATGCTCATCTCCTGAAAAGAAACATAATATAATATTATATTTGTGGGTGAACACCATCATCAGCAAAATATATATGATGCACTGGAACGCAGTAGTTTCCACAATAGTGAGGTTAAGATTAATACAGAAATGATAAAGCACCAACTTTATTGACATCCATTTTGTTACCATGCTGTGAAAAATTGCCTTTCTCGGGTCAATATTTTAAACGTAACATGTAGGCTTACGCAAAACTTATGACTAGATTTGATGATTGGGGAATTGTATGCAGTCTCAGCCCAATGCATGGGTTACTCAGAGAGTTGCCCTATAATTAATTGCAGTTGGTAATAGGGGGGAGGGGGGCATTCAAATGTTCCATGTTACATCACCAATGTCAATGAGCTGCTCTTCTTTCCCCAATATCATCAAATGAGTCAATCTCAGAAAATCTGGTTGCTAATACTGAGAACACATCAGTATCAGCCAACAGATTATAAGTTATTTTGATGCTGGGTGGTCCAAACCATATTGATTGACCTTCCCCTGCGAAATGAATTTTACCTTGGGTGGATTTTGTTGGAAATAGCTGGAATTTCCAGCTCTTGGCTGGAATAAGCTGACACTTTGAATTTAGAGAGTTTCATCGAAAAGTTATAGCTGGCAAAAGCTGACAAAAACTGGAACTTTATCCATGGGGTGGAAATTCTTGGCATTTTCTGGAACTTTACTTTTCGTAAAAGTTCCAGCGCTGGAAATCTCTGTCACTTTACTATGAGATTGTCAGAGCTGGAATTAGCTGGAAATTTCAAATCCGATGTTTCTGACAATTGTTGGAAAAAGCTGGCATTTGCTGGCATTATGCAAATTGCTATTATGTTATGCAATTCTATCATGTGGTCTTATCACCTGACCTATCCCATGATGCATTACACCTCAGACAGGAACTGGTAGGTTTGAATTTTCAAGTCAAACAAAGAAATCATGTGGGAGCTCTTCTTATTTCTTGATTTTTACCCCGAATTCGATATCAAGATATCCAAAGTTTACACAAATTGAATTGGAACACATAAGGATTCAAATGAATGCCAAAAGGGTAATCTGGACAGGCCTTGAGGTTGTTTTTTTAGCATATGATGAAGCCTGAATCAGTGTATGTGCTGTAAGCCTGTATTATTGTATGCATGATCGTAGACCTGGACGGTATCATAACTGTAAGATTTTGCATGGGAGATGTCCACAGCTCATGACTCATGTAAGTGATGGAGTCAATCAACAGTCGGCTTGCTCCATCATTCTTTTCAAGGTCGTGCAGTGATGTTATTTGGACATCCATTTTGGACGTCAGTCCCCGTCTGTAACCCTGCCCTCCAGACATCAAAGTGACAGAGTGTGCTATGTGTGGTTAACATCATGTTGATGTCACGGTATCCAGTTAAAACGGCACCTCTTTTTTATTTGGCTCACCTTGTGAGCCTATGCGATGATGTGGCGTCCATCGTCGGTGGCGGCCGTATTGTTAGCGCGGCACGTTTCGTAAAGTCTGGACTTAAAATTGGTATAGGCCTACATATGTTCCATGGGCCCTGGGGCAATTCACACCAATCTGGTCAATCCATGATCCTCAAACTTACGAGCCTAATGTGAATACTTTGCACTATCTATATTATTAAACGAGAGGCAAAATTTTGCTGTCAGTGATTGTCAATGACGTCATCGTATCAACTGATCACAATTAGCTATGATGTAAATGACGTGCTGTCTCCAGGATGGGCATTGAGCCCTGACGACGCCAGTCGGCATTGACGACCACTCCAACCCAGGTCATGTGGCAACTTAAACCATCTGCAATGGGGAAGTGTCCGCCTGGCAGAGGTGTCTGCAAGGAGCCTCAGTGAAGCAATAATCTTACGTTTTATATGATAGGGCCTCTTATGCTCGTGTAAGTCCATGGTCAACACACACCAAGAATGATATTTACATTATAACAGTGTGACAAGATTGTGTCAGAAAACTAAGGGATTAGGTCAGTGGCATATGCTCAAAACTTGATAATGCCACAGCAATCATGTTTGCAAGTGACATAAATCACTTGTTTGCATAGATAATTTCAGGTGCCCGCAACAAGAACTGGTCATCCTAGCAACCTCTGTTGGAAGCAAAATCAACCTGCAACCTTTAATCATATTTCTGTGTGACAGAAATTGCTTGTTTGCAGTTATAATTGCAGATGCCATCAAAATTGAATTAGAATTGGAAATCGCACGGCCTGGGATCAAGCAAAATCAACATGCAATCATGTTTGCATGTGAAAAATTGCCTGTCTGTGGTGATAATCGCAGGTGCGTGTGACAAGATTGCAATCAGCAAAGTCAAAACTAAGCGATTATTGGTTTTACTCCACGACAAGAGATCTTCTTGTTGCATATCACAACGATTCTAATCATAGTCACTGTTGAGTGACAAAAAACGCCTGTTTATTAGTGTGCAGTGCTCTGATCGATTCAAACGTAGAGCAGGTCACATACTCAATATTAAATTTCCAGCTAATGTCAACTAATGCCAGCTATTTCCAATAAATGACAGCCCTGACATTCCTCGTTGCATGCTGAATTTGTAATTTCCAGCTAATGTCAACTAATGCCAGCTATTTCCAATAAATGACAGCCCTGACATTGGTAATCAGCTGGAAGGCCTGGGTCAAGATTTTTCCACCTAATTCCAGCTCTGGAAATTTAAAGGTTCCAGCTAATGCCAGGTTATGCCAGTATTTTCCAGAGCTGGCATTTTCTGGCACTGCCATTTACCAAAATACCGCCAAACTCCAGCCCTGACATTTTCTGGAATTTCCAGCTAATTCCAGCCTCCTGGCAAGGAAAAATAGTTTGGAATTAGGTGGAAATTGCCGGCTTTTGCCGACAATTTCCAGTCGAATTTCGCAGGGGTTATAATGATTGTCTTGCACTCGGACTCATAACAGAATACATGAAGTAGCCATTTGATTTCATACTCAGGGTGATTCATCATTTTCAAGCCAACTGCCCTCAAAATAATGAGTGCAGCCAGGGCCGGGCGTGATACACTCCAGACGCAGTGGACGGTGACAGAAAATGCCCTTACAGTTTTGTTACAGCAATGCCCATTGGCTAATCATCCAGCCGTACGAATTCCCACTATTTGTGGCAGTCCCTTAGGAGATCCAATTAGGATGAATTGAAGCAATGGACTGCCACGGGAGTGTTGGGCCTGACGGAAGAACTTTTGAGCAATATTCTATACCTTAGGCGACTGTAATCATATGTCAATAAAGTTGTTGTTTTTTGTTACCAATACCATTCAAACCTTAACCTCACAAATGAATATCTCCAACACTGCATGAAATGGTCCATGTGCTCACCTGGGTTCCTATAGTGAAGGGTCATTATTTGACATGTGACGTCAAGCAGTAGAGGTAATCAAAATTTGCCATCAGTGGCCAATTGATGATTTTCATGGCTAGAGAGGGGTTTCCTCAAGTTTGAATGCCAGACATGTAAGCCTGAGAACCATATCAGACCAAAAATTTGCTGGGGTAGGAGATCTTTCCTATTGTGCATAGTTTCAGGTCAAAGGCCCCACTCAGTGGTTACGAAACTCGCCCTGCTGATGTACAAAAGTGTTCTCTGAACTTTGACCTTGGTGACCTTGACAAGGAGGTCAATCAAATCAAAGCTCGACTGAAAAAATAACATTTCATCATCAGATACACAAACATGAAAATTTTTATTAGAATTTAACCATCTGTTAAGGAGGAGGAGCTGGTTTTGTGTTTTCACATTTTGCCCCATTGGTGGCCAAACTAAGAATTAGATCGAAACAAACTTGGTCTGGAAGGAGTTCGTTCATATTTTAACCATTAAGAAACGTGCCATAGTTACACTCAAACAGCCAATTTACGCCATTTGACCTCTGTGACCTTGAAATTTAGGTCAAATCAAAAACCCGTATGATATGTGATGTATCCTTGCTAGGACAACCTACCATAAAAATATAATCGAAAACAAGTCACTAATTAGAGAGATATCACACTTTCTAGGTTTCCACTTCTGGTCCCCTGGTTACTGGTGGGCAAGTCAAGAATCAAATCAGACCAAAATTCACCGTCAGAGGTCACCTGACCTGGTGGGTCCTGTATACAAAGTTTCAAGTTCATAGCTCTAGCAGTTAAGAAATGTGCCACTGTTTTTAAAACAGGATACAGACGACGATGGACACTGCGGTGTTGTGTATAGACTCCCCTACGGTGAGCAAAAATTAACGTTGGCGGTGAAATAGCGTATGTTTTCTAAACTTGAAATACATTATTTGATACGATAACTTTAAAAATAGTGTTATCGTTATCGTGTTAGCGGAAGGATTCCTTATCCTCTTATTGCTGGCAGAGGCAGGTTCACCAGTCTGCAGACAATTAGAAATGCTGCGGTGAAGGTGCATTGTTTTTTCTACATTTCTTAAGATCATAAGGGATTATGTATAACACTAAAGGGTTTGAGAAAACTTCTAAGGAGGGATCTAATTACATGTACTTCAAATTCTTAAATTTCTGGTAATTTTTACAAATGTGGTGAACTTTCCAAAAATATCATCAGGACTCTCAGCACTGCTTAGATCAACAACAGACACAAATCTGTCCCTCCTTGAGGTCATAAGCTGCAAACTTCTCAATATCATTTGTCTGATCAATCTAAGAAGTTTTCTCTTTTACCATATTTTTAATTGTTCACAATCCCTAAATGAGGCTAAAGCCTACACCAAAGCAATGACATAGAAATTAGAAATAATTTTTTTTATATTATTACCGTATGAGATGGCATCCTTCCATATGTAACAGATGAGCTGGCTCCATGGTGGCTGCTGGATATGGCGTCACATTACATAATGAGAAGGGCTCTATGTCCTCAGAGTCATCAGAGTCCCCTTAGAGCATCAATTCGATTGTCATTAAAGTCTATTCGTATGACACACGATGTAAGTGTCCACCGCCGATATCCCGAGTGAAACGATTCCATCCATTGAATCTACCAGACTCTCAGACCCTCATCCAAGCATGGCTGGAAAAGAAAATATCAAGGTCAATCCATTATTTACCAAGATTAAAGACTTGAGCCATTTTGATAGAAATACAGTGCAGGGCAATGTACCTTCAACCCTAGCTCAGTTCCTGAACTCATTGTGAGTGCATGGACTGCTTGTCTGTCCAAAGACATTTTTGACCACGCTTTTTCAAGATGTTTTAGTTCAGTAGTGCCTACCGGCAGGAGTTCAATGAAAATTAGCTCAGCCTTTTTTTCAGATGTAATCTTCAAAATGCCATTAAACACAGCGTAGAGCAAAGGAAATACCTTTTTACTGGTAAACAGTTTTAGGGCGTTTCATAATAATGAATTTTAAATAGACCACTTTATCTTACTGTATATGCATTGAATTCTTCTTCATACAACATCTGCCAGGAAGATCCCCATGAAGGTCAATTAGGCTGTCTCCCCCAAATTGGATGGATATGAAGGCATCATGGGGCGAAGTGTTGGCATCTGTTTTTTTCTGGGTCTTTGAGAGTCGTTCTTGCGTCAGTATGCATCGTAGATCATGGTGGAAGTCATTGGGTCAACTCAACAGCCATCATCTCCAGTCATCTGCATAGCCTAGAAAACGGGGAATTTTTTTATTTTTTAAAACAGGGTAATCTCTACACAGATTGAAGCCAAAATAAAATAGATATTTTTTATTTATTTGGGGAGAAGGTCATCACTTTCAGTGTCAAGTTTCGTTTTTGCCTAACTTTCTGGCTTCACTGTTTTTAATGAAAGTGCTTAGGGTTTTTTCTAAATTTTCTGTTTTTTGTGCTCTGCCAAGTGGAGTCAACCTCTGGTGACAAGCTATTCTTGGAGCAACATTTCGATTGGCCCCTCTCTTTGTGGAGTGTACTGGTGGAGTATTCGTTTAGGCATCCTCCTCTCAACCCCAGACAGTCTGGTTGCCAAGTCATGAATCAGATCAGACTGAAATTCAGTGTCCGAGGTCATCTGTTCAAGGGGTCAATGTGTACACAGTTCCAAGTTGATAGCCCTAGCGGTTGAGAAATGTGCCACTGTTTGAAATAGGACACGACCACAGACACTGCACTGTTGTGTAGACTCACCCTACTCTCTCAACCAACGTTCAAAGCGGTGAGAGCCATTTTTATTCAGCGTATTTCCACCACAATCCTAAGGGGAAAAGATGCCTCTTGGCAATTCCGACCAAAACTACCAACTGCAGTCCTGATTCGATTCAAAATGTGGCCACCAGGGGGCTAAGGTTAAAAAATCATCAATGAGGTCAGAAGCACCCATCATGACCGAGTCCATTTTCTTCCATGTCGACAGGTGAGCAAAATGGCCCTGGCCGTTTCATTTTATAAAGTGGCACTGCTGGAAAGATGCTCACATGCCTTTTTCTGGATCAAGTGGAGTGAAGATGTCTTTGGTTGACAGCATTTTCTTGTGGCAACGATCACCAAATAGGGGTGAGCATATAATTTGTTCAGGTGTTTATCTGATCTATCTTTATATGTTCCCCCAACATATTTAAACTGCTTTGAGAGAATGGTGCTCGTATGAGAGCTTATGATGAAGTTGAATTTTGTTTGTGTTCAGTATTTTTGTAATGCATGCTGGACCGTCTGTCCTGGTGAGTTCCGCCACAGAGCTAGCTCCAGAGTTTTGTGGTCAGAGTGGTGACCAATGACCAGGATTCCTCTCTCTTTCTTTTTAGGAAAGCAGGCCGGATAACTTTAATACTAAATACTGAATTTATTACTCTCAAACCGCTAACTGCTAAAGCTGTATGAACTTGAGACTTGGTACACGTTAACCACAACGTTAAATGACATAGTACAGCAAATTCAGGTCTGGTCTGATCTGATTTGATCCTTGCAGAGGTTCAAAACTGAAAACACACCTTTTCAAGGTCACAGCTGGGTCAAATGGTGGTGCATGTACCCCTAGATAAGTTGATCTCAGTTAAGAAAACTTTGCTCGATTCACTGCTTCAATCCATGCCCTAGTGGTACTATTCGGCAGACCAAATTGCCTTGGCTTTTATATCCATGCTTATGGTTGATATTACTAATAACCATACATAAAATGTAACTCATGATTTGCCCAACTAATCAAGATCATCGAGGTCATGTTGCCCACTCGGCTGTTACTTGAGCACTCTCAGTGAGGTGGTCTCACTCAGGGATAAAAGTTCATGACTTGGCCACCAGGATGTGGGTTCGGAGACATCAAATTTTTTTTTTTCTCTCTCCTTAGTTATGAAGTTTGTTTCATGAGTAGATCTAATATCAACCAGGACTAAGTGATGCTCACCCTGTAGACTGCAACATCGTCTTTTGTGTCCCTTGACCTTGTGTCCCTTGACCTCGTGGCCCTTGTACAATGTTGGATCGGGCTGCCTAAAAAGAATCATATTTTTGTTGTTGGGCTTATCTAATTTCTGAGTGTTTCTACTGCATGCAGCGTTCACACTGAATACGATTTAAAACTGTTTTCCAGAGAGCACCCTCCAAATACGAATTGGCTACACCAGTTTCGAAACGGCTGCACCACACTTGGCCTAATGCGCATGCATTTCGGTTTGAAAAGTGCAACTCTTGCCGCGTATTGTAGTAACGTGCCTTTCGCGGATGAATGTCTCTACCCTTTGTTGTAATCAGAAGATAAACAAGACAGGAACAAGCTAGTGTGCATGCCCTCTGCCAACAGACTGTTTTAATACGTATCAACGCCCACACAACACATTCAATGAGAATCAGTTAATGCGAATTCAATAAAGCACATTCAATTGTATTCTGGAACCAAATTTGTTGAAGCAGTTTTAAAACTGTATGAACAGAATTGAGTGTGGCACCCCAATATGTATAAAAGTTGAAATTGTACGTCAGATTGATACTTTTTTCGGAGTTATTTTAATTTCTTTGTAATGTTTCTTTCAATCCAGACGAAACGGAGGACTAAGTGATGCTTACCCTGTATGGCTCCAACATTGGCAGCAACATCTTCTTGGGGTCCATCCAGTGTCTTCTCGGCTGACAAGCTGGAGGCCGGCTCTCCTTCTTCATCGCCGTCTTGTCGATTTCAGGGGGTGTATATTATTAGCTTTGTGAGGCACAAGGAGGTCAAGGACACTGTCGTTATTCAAAGAGCCCAATGTCTTCGTCATATGTACTAAACTGGTTTAGCACAAGTCCCACACGGACACGCCTGACATTTCGTCCGACGAAATTCCGCAGGTTAACAACAGGCCTCTTCCCCAGTCATTCCATCCCCCTCGAGATCAGGTAGGGGATCGCTGGCCAGCTATTGCTTACTATTGTTAACAGTCGTAAGACTTATCCCGCCAACACTCTAAAACAAGGGGACCAATTGAATGACTAGCGACACGCAACCGTCTATTGCCCCCATCAATCAACCACAATGACTCAAGGGGATCACGTTCCTTGAACCTAAGTCCATGTCATCACCGTCGAAACTTAGATGAGGACCGTGGAACAAAGTGGCAAGCATGCCTGGGACCCAGCCACCGCGCTTTGGACATGAGATGAGTTAGACTCAAGTCGCCAGTCACGATAACCAAATACACCAAGCGTAAAGCTTGAATCGAACCCAATCTATCATCGTCATTGGTCACCTGGCCTGGCCTGGACAACTGAAAGCTGAATACGTTAAAATAGATGATAATAATTGCAGGAAACACGAATAACAACTACACTAGCTAGATAACTACGATAACTACTCTAACAACTATTCTAGCTAGATAACTACGATAACTACTCTTAACAACTAAACAACAATAGCTACAAAACTAGCACAACAGTCACACTTCCAGCACTCACTACAGTGACTAGAGTCCCTCCTCCCCCCAAGACCTCCCACACCCTTTTTCAATCCCATCTCACACAGACACACACACACACACACACACAACATCTTACTATGGTTACACCTTTTGAATAACTGCCCGATTTGCAGATAGAAGTGTCACTGTCAATTCATTTAATTTTCTTTTAATTACATGACCAAAATATGATTCAGTAGTGGCTATATGATGTTTGCACCGAATATATTACTGCATTTTATAAACATTTCTTTGGGTAAAAATGATTTATTTTGAATATGCAAAATATAAACAAGTTTTAATATCTTTGATCTCTTAGCATAATAAAGTTGCAATGGGGATAACAGTTAGATGTGTTTCGTAATGTGCATTCTTTACGCCAAAATAAATCGTTTCATTCTTTTTCCATATATCTCGCAGATTATTAGTCTGTAATTTTTTTCACTGCCTTGAGGCCCTGTGGGGGTCAAGTTACAGGTTTATTTCACCAATGATAACACAGATTTGACAGTGGCACCTCTTTTGACAAGTCAGACGAGTATACCTACCCTTCTTCTTGGAAATCAAACGAGAATCTTCGAATGCAATTGCCGACAAGGTTGTGTCATCTGAAATTACAAATTGGCACAAATGTGTAATTACAGCACTACTAGTACAGTATAATCATTACTTACACTTAAGTCCTAAAAATTATAGTTGAATTATATCTCTCAATTTTTAAATTATTTGCCTTCCTTTGGCAGAGGTTGACCTTATTCCTTTGTATTTATGGAAATAAATGTGGGTTGTTCATGGTATATCCACATTAGGAACCAATCAGATTGCATCACAGCTTCCAACATGGCCTCCTGACGCATGACCAGATAGGTGGGATTCTTCTGTTCTGACCAAGAAGTGGACACCATGAAAAAGTTCTGTGGTGGCCAGATTGCATAAATAATTTGAGCAAGCTGTTTTCCCCTTCTCAAAACCAGTAAAAGTCTGATAAAGAAGGGTTCTGAGAGGGAAGGTCTCTCTCCATTCAGCTTATTAGAAAATCATTTAATTTCCACGCTTTCACTGAACACAATTCAGTGGGGATAAATTTGAATAGCTTTTCAGCCCAAATCAGAATATCATAGAGGTTGTGGAGTCACGTTGTGCATGCGCATACAATTTCTGTATATTTAGCCATTTGACAGCTTGGCACTCTATTGACTGATCGGGCATGTCATAACCTAATGGTATACATACCCTTGCAAATCATAGAAGATCCTTCAGTTGCAATTGCCGAGAGGGTTTGAAGCATCTGTAAAGATAAATTGGCACAGATACATAATAACAGCAATTCTACAAGAAGTCGTGAAATAAAGCACCTAAAAATGATGGCTGAAATAAATTTCTTATTTTCATTCAGGGTTTCCCTAGACGTATGTGCACTTCTTTCTTTCTTTTGTATTGTTTTTTCATCTCTTGAAATTCTCGAGTAGGATATTATCTACATACAATGTACACCCAGAGTAGTAATTGACCCCATTTGACCTCTGTGACCTTGAAAAGAAGGTCAGATAAACATCTGTATCTTTGAGTAGTCACCATAAAAATTAAAACAGTTAAAAGCCAAATTTACTTTTCAAGTTAATCAGGAATATTATCAATACTGATCAGAACTCGACGGGCATAAATTACGCCATGCTCTATTGTGCGAAAGCTTAGCCGAAGACCTTCACCTGAATGGAAAATCTTTCAACCCCGCACACAGCTGCCAAATCATTCTCCAAGCATCGTCAATGGTGATCAACATTGCCAAGTCTATTGCAGTAATTTAGTATTGGAGACCAGGTTGAAAATTTAGTTGTTTTTTGGCCCATAGATGTCTCCTATGCGAGTAAGCAATTGTTATGCGGAACGAGCGTGGATTACATTAAATAGGCCAGATACCTCTCAAAAAGTCAATTCATTTCTGAACAAAAGCGTCTTCAGTCAGTTAAACAGGTTATAAGTTTTTGAATATATTGTCCTCAGATTTGCAAGTGATCTCTGTATTGAAACCTGCATATTGGGTCACAAGGCAGTGCATTTTCCCGCCAAAAAATCCAAAGAAAAGTTGTGCTTTCTTCCAAAATCTCTTTTGCTTGTAAACGAGATAATGTCAAGATTCAGTCACGGTGATACCCACCTTTAAGAACATTGATGCTATACTAATACAACGATAATTTTGCTATTTCAGAATGTTGAAATTAGTCAAAATTGGAGATAGTTCTTTTTGGAAGAACCATGTATGTACACCCTGCCAGAACGAATGTTCTGCCTGCACTGCATGCTTGAATCAAGCATTGGAATATAAAATGTGACAGGTAGTAGTGGTTTTATGTAACATGCCCAAACTTTCTTTCAAGGTTGACAGAGTCTATTGTTGCCTAAGATAACCAAACAAAGGTGTCAGATGTAATGAGCCCAGATAGAATGGTAATGGGATTGGCCATAAGCCATTAATGAATAACCTTTTTATTTGATTATTATGGATTGGATCTATAGAAAAATCGCACAGGGTGTTAAACAGACAGCACAGTAGCTAGCTTTTCCTAAAACAGTTTCTTGCAATGAAAACTGGTAGAAAAAAGTGGTGAACTTACTGGATACGCATACATCTTAAACCGCAGTAGCGCTTCTCAGAAAGCCTTCAGCTTTTCTGCTGCGCGCTTATAATTTTTTTTTGAATTTATGGAATAAATGAAACGGCCAGGGGCCATTGTGCTCACCGTCTAGATATTTGGTGGTAAGGAATTCATCCTGGTGAAAAAACATTTTTTATGTACAGTATACAGGTCAAACCAAAGTCGGTATGACATGTATGACGTGATGTATCGTTGCTTGGAGTACCTTAACCCACAATTCTGTGGTACGGGCTCGTTTCGGGATTAGTTGTAAATACGTCACTGGGGCTGAAGTCCATTAATAGATGGGGATGACCATTGATTCCAAATGGTATTGGTAGAGGGCGTTAAATTTTCAACCAAAATGATTTACATAGATATAAATATAAATATACAGTTATTTATAGGGATTAAATCAGTTATTAGTTGGCAGAGATCGCACATTTTTGCTAAGATAAAATAAAAAAGAAGAGACAAATTATACTTCGGAAATGATCGGATTTTATGCAAATGAGCACGTGTTTGGCTAGGTTATCTTCCGGAGACAAACATGGCGAATAATTACTTTGGGTTCCCTACCCACGGAGGCGCTCAATATAGGTAGATATCTAGATTCTTTGGTGGAATCAAACGCTCTATTATGTGTAGATCCTTCAGAACTATTGGTTTAGCAAAGTCAATATACATATGTGCTGATTTTTGGTGAAGTTTTTGCAAATGATTCTGCCGGCAAAATTCAATATGGCGGATTTTCTGATTTTTGCTTTGTCGCGAGTTTTCAAGCGGACGTCTGGCCTTTAAGTCTTCTTCCCCCTGTTTAAAGTCTCTCCCGCATTATCCCCATTGATGAAGCCCTCCTTGTGCATTTTTCGACCTGATCGCCACCGATTTCGCTCAGGTATACCCTTTTTGCCCGACCTAAAATGCCCGTGTTTTCGCCATTTAGGGCATTTTAGTTTTTACACCGTCTCGGACTCTGTCTGGATAGATGTCGATGACGTCACACCACGGTTGATGTTGGTGCGCATGGAACGTGTTATTTAATGTAATATACATGTATACTGGTAGTTGTTAAGTTATTTGTTTGTTTCGCATGGAAAAGGATACCATTTTAAACATGTTAAATGAAGTTGAAGCCTGCCTCAGTGCCTGTCTATGAATATGATCCATGATTGATGGCCCGTTTCTGAATCGGCTGATTGCTGGTAGCCTGGTTGGGCCGGGGGGGGGGGGGGGGGGGGTGTCGCTCCTACTTCCTGTAGTTAATCTGGAAGTTTATTTTTTTCTTGCTGTTACCCCTGCATGGCGAAGTAGGAAAATATATTGACGCGAAAATGAAAATGTTATTGAAGTTGCAAAACAGGCGTCTCATGCTCCCTCTACCTGAAAAATAATGCATCACTTGAGAACTTCGGTCCCGCTATTCCTGGATATGATGATGGTACGGTGTGAGAAGTCTCGCCCATAATGGATGACCTATAAAGCCAATCTCTGTCGAGGATTTACGTAGGTTGATGATCATAAACAAGGCGGATATGAAAACATAACATGTTTATTAGTAGTCACTAAATTACAGCGCCCTCTGGGCATAGACTATTGAACTCGACTCATAATGTATGGTGTCTCATACTACATCCCCCTTTCTCAGCCTTTAAAGAGTCCTATAAAAGTCCAATGAACAACTGAACACTCAACTTAAATTTTAGCTATAGAGATGATTCCTCAAATGTCTCTGAACTAGATTATAACTATTATAACTATATTAACCCAATGTCTCTTATGGAAATACTATGAATTACAACATCCTGACTTCTTTTCATTACAAAGTCTACAGATCAAGTCTGACTGCTGGCTTTGAAATTCTACCAGATCTGGTTGTGACAACTGGTGGTCTCGGAGTGGATTGTCCTGCAGAATTACTAGTATCATTCTGTGATGTTTCTACTGCAACTGTTCCTGATTCACCATTGCTCACAGATGAATGATCTGAAATGTCTGGAGCAACCTGACTGTCCTGATCAGTATTCAAAGACGGTGCCAATTGGCATAAGCTCCGCCTATTTCTCCTAAATGTTCCCTTTGGTGTCGTCACCACATAAGAACGTGGAGTCTCAGCATGTCCTGAGATTGAACCAGTGACCTCCTTATCAGGAATCCACACAGTGTCTCCTATGCCTAGCTGTGGCAGTGATCTGGCTGCGTGATGTTTATCAGCATTCAAAGTCATTTTTCTCCTATACTCCTCCTCCTTTTTCCTCAAGTCACCATAAGACCACTTTGGCTCCAACTTCGAATGATGCTGAGGAAGTGTGTTCCGCAATCTCCTGCCCATTAACAGTTCACTCGGGCTGTACCCATTTTGCAATGGAGTTGAACGGTACGCTAGCAATGCTAATGTGAAGTCCTTTGACTTCTTGATCAAGTTTTTAACCGTTTGTACCGCTCTCTCAGCTTCTCCATTCCCTTGTGGGTATAAAGGGCTGCTCGTCACATGTTCGAATTCAAACTTATTGGCAAAACATCTGAAGTCCTGAGAGTCATACTGAGGTCCGTTATCACTCCTCAGTCTCTCCGGAATTCCATGCCTGGCAAACATGTTTTTCAAGTGTCCAATGACTGCCTGAGATGAGAGACTTGACAGTTTCTCAACCTCTATGTACCTAGAATAATAATCGACTACGATCAGATACTGTTGCTTTTTGTGTTCGGCAAGATCGGTCCCTATGACTTGCCAAGGTCTGCGAGGAAATTCACCCTGAAGGTTAGGCTCGTGCCTATAGCTCCTCACTTTCGCACAGACCGCACAGTTTTTAACAAGGTTCTCCAATTGGGTACTCAATCCCGGCCACCATACGCTATGTTTAGCTCTTTCCCTGCATTTAGTTGTTCCCTGATGGCCTTCATGGATCTTATCAAGTATCTCTAAACGCGTACTCATCGGAATGACTATACGAGTCCCTCTCATTAGTAACCCATCTTGCACGGTAAGCTCGCCTGAGATTGGATAGAAGGGCTTTACAGCACCTCTAACGAATGGACGGTCTGGCCATCCATCTCTACAGTACTGCAACAGTTGACGGCAAACCTCGTCCTCTGATTGTTTCTCCTTAATCTGCTGCAGCCGTCTTTCACTGGCTGGCAGATTTTGTGTTATAGCCGAAACGTATGCAGTGACATCTGCATCAAATTTTATGTCTGCCTCAGATCGTTCCCTTTGAAGGGGTGCCCTCGAAAGAGCATCTGCTATGTAGAGTTCCTTTCCCGGCACATGTTTGATTTGGTACGAGTATTTCATAAGTCTCATTTTGAATCTCTGCACTCTGGCTGGCAGCATTTCGAGGCTCTTGCCTCCTCCTAGCAGTGGAACTAAAGGCTTATGATCTGTCTCCAATGAGAATGTTTTCCCTAGCACATAGTCCGAAAATCTCTCGCAAGCCCATGTGGCCGCTAACGCCTCTTTCTCGATTTGTGCATAACGCTTCTCAGTGTCATTTAAAGTCCTTGACGCATATGCTACAGGTCTTTTAACCCCTTTCTCATGAACCTGTAGAATAACTCCTCCTAATCCATAAGAGGAAGCATCCGCTGAGACTATGGTTTCCTTCTCCGGATCGTAATGCGCAAGTAACGGTGGAGATATTAGCTCTGCTTTCAAGCTTGCAAATGCTCCTTTCTGGGGACCTTCCCAGACCCAGCTGTTTTTCTTACTCATAAGACAACGTAAAGGTTCAGTCTTACTCGCTAAGTTCGGTATAAATCTCCCTAGATAGGTTATCATGCCAAGAAATCTCCTGAGTTCTGGCACATTGTTTGGCTCTGGAAAATCCTGTACTGCCTTGATTTTCCTTGGGTCAGGCCTAATGCCTTCACTATCAAGTATGTGTGCTAAATACAACAGTTTCTCCTTAGAGATCTCACACTTCGGTCCATTCAGAGTTACTCCCGATTCCATGAGTCTGTTTAACACTGCGTGTAACCTCCTATCGTGTTCCTGCTGATCCATACCATAGACAAGTATGTCGTCAATTTCAACTAGAACGCCGTCAAGTCCTTCAAGAATTTCCTGCATTCGCTTTTGAAAGAGTTCGGGTCCCGATGAGATTCCATAGGGGAGTCTATTGAAACAGTACCTGCCCCATGGGGTCATGAACGTTGTGAGCTTTCTACTCTCGGGATCCAATGGGATCTGCCAGAACCCAGAATTTGCATCTAGCTTACTAAAGACCTTTGCACCCTTTAACTGTGCCAAAGTATAATCAACAGATGGCATTTGATGCCTTTCACGACAGACACTTTCATTAAGTTTAGTCAGGTCCACACATATTCTTACAGAACCGTTCGATTTTGGTACTACAACCATGCCAGCACACCAATCCGTTGGCTCTCTCACCTCTGAGACAACCCCTATGTTTGCCATCCTTTCGAGTTCCGTCTTGGTCCTTGTTAAAAGTGGAATGGCAATTCGTCTAGCCGCAGAAATAGCATAGGGCTCAGCACCATCTTTTAGCTTTATGG
Source organism: Lineus longissimus (assembly GCF_910592395.1). NCBI lineage: Eukaryota > Metazoa > Nemertea > Pilidiophora > Heteronemertea > Lineidae > Lineus > Lineus longissimus. The sequence goes on along the minus strand of NC_088309.1, from coordinate 24,001,851 downwards.
TGTAGTCCCCTTTAAGTTTTCCCAGTCCTGAAAACAACTTTGGGTATTTGGCCTTAATGTTCTTGATATCAGCACTCTCACTATCAACTGATTCTACAACAGACACAAGCTTCAATGCACGGATCGCTGGTTGTCCTAGTAATGGATTTTTAAGTCCATCAACGACATAGACTACAGAGTCAACCTTGACATCACGTTTTTGTAGCCTGGTTAGAATGACACCCTTCACCTGAAGTTCATTCCCTCCAGCACCGAATAGCTTCCGGTCTGGCTGGTGTAGCTTCCCTAGCGACGCTTTATTCCTAGTGTAAATGCCATACGGGATACAAGAGACTTCCGCTCCAGTGTCTATTTTCCAATTAACCTTGGTGCTTCCAAGTTTAACGGCACTCACCCAGCCATTGTGTAACTTACTGTTAACTGCACCTAGAAATATACCTTCTTCTTGGATTTCACTGACAGTTTTAGAGTTTTTACACATTTTCTGATAATGACCAGTAAATTTGCATTTATGACACTCAGCGTCCTTCGCTGGGCAATTCTGTTTACTATGACTTGGAGTCTTGCCACACCTATGACACTTCCCGTCCTTGTTTTTCCATTGTGATTTAGTTCTCCCACCTGGGTTTCCCTTTCGCTGATGCTGTTTCACCCAACCTGGTTTCTTGTGTCCACCTTTACTACTTGTAGGTTTATCAGAACCACCTACTTTCGCGACTTCCGCGGTGCTGCCTAGCTCAGTGCCCCTTAACACAGTTTGTTGTGCTTTAACGCTTTCACATTGTCTGACCATTGTCATAGCTTTAGTCAATGTCAAGTTAGAGTTGAGCTGCATTTTCTCAGCTAGCTTAGTGTCCTTTATGCCAACAACGATTCTGTCCCGGATCAACTCATCCTTTAAGTTTCCGAATTGACAATGTTCTGCTAAGCTAAACAAATCAGTTATGAACTGATCCACCGACTCAGTCTCTGACTGTCGCCTTTGATTAAACTTAGCTCTCTCGAATATAACATTCCTTTTTGGCAAAAAGTAACTCTCAAGTTTTTCTACGATGACATCATATGACCGCCTATCGTCATCCGTTAATGTTATTGAGTTTAAAATGTCATCAGCTTCGTCGCCCATACAGTAAATCAACGTATTTACTTGGTTTTCCTGTGACTTAGTCGAAAGCCCAGATGCCTCCCTGAACCTATTAAAACGTCGTTTCCATTTCGGCCAGTCATCTGGTTTGAAGTTAAACTTCTCTGGTGGTTGCACCTGATATGGCATTGCAGTTGCCATGGTTATACTTTAGTTCTCGCCTAAGAAACTACTTCAAGTGTGCACGTTCACTAGATTCTCTACTAAGAATCTCCGAACTCCGCCTAGAATTTCGCATGAACCGTACCGGCCTCCGTAGATCTCCTAATCGTTGTGCGAGGTCAACGTCACTTGAAGCACGTGCGCGACGAACGTTCCGATTACGATTTTTTTTTCCGCCATGTGGCCCATGACCTACTTTCGGCCCGGACTTTTGTCAGCCGTTTACAATCGGAATAGAACCGATTTTGACATACTAATAAGTTCAACCTGTTCTATAAATGTTTTTCTTCATCTCATCCCACTTCTGACACCATGTCGAGGATTTACGTAGGTTGATGATCATAAACAAGGCGGATATGAAAACATAACATGTTTATTAGTAGTCACTAAATTACAGCGCCCTCTGGGCATAGACTATTGAACTCGACTCATAATGTATGGTGTCTCATACTACAATCTCCTTCTCAGAAAACTCTTTATTGCTCATCTGCAAATCATGCATAATTGGATCGGCACGAGGTAGGCAGTTGAGTGTAATTGAGTGTTTTCATTGAAGGGGATATGCGTCTGCAAAGACAGATTACTTCAATCCTTCTTTGACATTCAAATGGTCATGTCAGTTATGTGCGAGACTTCTCAAACTTACCATCGTCTTATCCAGGACCGAATTGACGTATTAGAAAATGGCGAGTCTTTCAAAACGTCTCCTGATCAGACTTGATAGAATTTATTTTGCCTGATTACATCTATGTTGTTTATCCTCCTTTTCAGTGCTCAAGCTACCAACTACCCTGCTGCCGCCGCCCAGGGCACGTACGTTCACCAGGCACCACACACTGCTGCCTACCCCACTGCCACTCCTCGGCAACAGGCAGGGTATGATACTTACCAGACGACACATACCACGCCTGGACAATATGCCTACACAGCCACAGCTAGACAACCTACTGTAGCTGCAGTTAAACCTGTGAGTACTATTTTACTGAAGTCTGATGTTAGTGTGAAAACCCACCAAGTATAAATGGACTAAAAACTGGAAACATTCACGATTTGTAGATCAATTACCAGTCCACTGGTGGTGTTATGCATAGCCGCATTGTAAACTTGGCTAATTTATGTTGAATGAAACACTTTCTTACAAGATGTCACTGAGTTTGATTGTCTTTGTGGGTCGGTCTGGTCTGTTTATCTTTGAAACTCCAAACGTATATAATTTGCATTCCAACATTGTTTCTGTTTCAGGCTGCTGCTCACGTTGCTACAACCCCAGCTTCATATCAAGACACTTCATCGTATTATGCTCGAACCACACATGCAGCGACACCGAGTTATGACTCGAGTAAGACTTATTACCAACCGGCAACACAGACGCCCACATACTCGGCCACAGGTTCGGACACACACTACCAGACTAGTGCTGGGAAATATACAGCTTGTGAGTATGAGTCTCTCCAGCAGATTCAATTTCTTCTGAATCTGCAGGATAGAGCACACAGGGCCAAGGGGCACAGCCATCCCAGCTGTCAAGAAAGCGCCATTATTCATTCAAATAATGAATTCTTAAAAGTTACGTGGAAGAATCCTTCAGTTTGAGCAGTGCTGGGATCTTGCGTCGCTTGGTGGCTCTGCCTGCTCCAAAGTATCTTAAATACTAACTTTGGCAGAATCTGTTGTCTGGATTGTTAACCGATTCATGGTGAAAACGTGTTGGTCCTATGGGGATGTTTTTTGATGTATGAATTTGAAAGCCTGATCTAATTTCAGCTACGAAGCCAGCATATTCAACCAACACCGGTTACTCTGCAACACCCCAGAGAAACACAACTACCCAAAAAGCCCCAGCCAGCTCCAGCAGCTACGTGTACCAGAGTGCAAGCACTCAGCCTTCAGCAAACTATTCCTCTGCCAATACTTATGTGACCACAACAGCTTCTTCCTACTCCGGTGAGTTGAGCCCTTGGAATGAATTAACATATGAAAATAGGCAACTGGACGTGCTGGGAACATAAAACAATACTGTCTGTATCACCTGAGCACATTTTGTTGCCAGAATAAACTTGAGTGCTTTAAATAAAACTAATACCGTCAGTATTCAGTAAATTATAAAAATTCTATCCATTGGCCCAAGGCCAAGCTGACGAGCAATTAATTTCACCATAGCAGTTATACAGAGATGATCAAGCTCAAGAATGTGCAGTGATGTGGCCCATTGACTTTGCCAATTTGCCAGTTGGGCTTGAAATGATAAACAAGCTGTTATAATCATTGCATTGGGAAAAGCTGAAGTGAGACCTTTTTGTTATGTGGATAACTGGCCATATTGTATGAAGTTTTGGGCCATAGGGAAAATTTCCTTTCTTACTAGAACCAAAATACCTGTACAGTAACCATGCGCTGAAAACGTACAGTTGTTCAGGGTCTAGTCAACCTTTTTAGGACTGAGCGTATTGTGGGAAAATTTGTGAAATCAGTATTTTTGTGAAACTTGGAAGATAAAAGTGAGAGTAATCACAAGAAGTCGTCGTACATAACTTCTGAAGTTTACATGTGGTCAGTAGGGGGTCCAAATTCCCTTAGAAACTCAAATTTTCTCGGCTCCCAGGCCAGCGTTGCCTTCAGTCCTGAAAGGGGTAAATAGAAACACCATTTATTATGCTATTATCTGACAGGTTATGATGCTGCTTTGTACAATGCAGCGACTTCTTACTACCAGCAGCAGCAGACTGGTACAAGTGCCGCCAAGACATCTGCGGGGACATGGAACAAGAACAAGACAACAGGAGGACTCATGCACAACAAGCCCAAGCCGAAGGCGCCACCACAGACCATGCAGCTGCACTACTGTGACGTCTGCAAGATAAGTTGCGCTGGACCACAGGTAAAGAACTTGGTCTTGCTTGCTTGTTGTGCTGGGTTTGTGGACCTCTTTCAGTTAATGCCAGGTTCAACAGTAATTACGGACATTCAGCAAAGACTGATAGATCAGGGAACACATCTAAATATTGTTGCGTCTTAGGTTTGTGAAAAAAATGGGATAATACTTTCCCTGACAAAGTATTACTACCTTTGCTAGATTGTGTCATTGAAGCAAAAGCCTTGAAAAATTAACTTCTGTTTGAATGATTCTGTTGTTTCTGTAGACGTATCGTGAGCATCTGGAAGGCTCAAAACACAAGAAGAAGGAAGCTGCAGCCCAGCCAAGAGGTGGGCAGAACCAGCTCTGGTGTGAGCTCTGTAATGTCACATGCACTGGCAGTGATGCCTATGTGGCTCACTTGAAGGGAGCCAAGCACATGAAGGTACGTGAATGATTTGAGATCTTTCTAACAACAGGGCTTGTGCACGGAAAAACAGTTGCTATCATCTAATTTTGCTTCCATTTTCAAACAGAATGTTTTTGCCAAATTATCTTTAATACGAAAGTGTAAGCATTGTTACAGCCATTTGCCAAAAGTTGGGGATCCTACTGTGTCATGTGAAACTTTTAGTTTAATTACATGGTCTGATAAATAAATCCTTTGCATGTAGCCTCTGGACATTTTGATGGTGTTCATGTTGTGTTACTTTTGTTGTTGTATATAAATTCAGGTTGTCAAATTACACACACTGCTTGGCAAGAACATCCCATCCTCTGAGCCGGTCCTGATCTCCACCACAGGACCAGGGACCTCGACCACCACAACAAAGGCATCTGGCACCAGCACGACTGCGGCCACTAAAACTACCACAACCGGCAAGACGGTCCCCTCCACTGGTGCAGTGACAGCAACAGTTAAGAAAGTCTTGGCTACCCCTAAGATCACATTTGTTGGTAAGTGCATATCAGAGAGCACAATAACTGCAGATATATGTGAAATGGTGATCCTTGATATCATTGTTAAGCCCTTGAAATCTTTCAAAGAAAAGTGTAGTCTCTGAAGTGATATTTCCATAAAGAACAAAAATTAGCCTGAATATTAAAAAATGTTTTGTAGATGTTGGTACAAATTTGATCAGTCCAAGGCACTCGGTTCATATGCTGTCAATGAATAGACTTGCTCGTCTTTCAGGTGGCAGTCAACTGAAGACAGCTGGTGCCAAGGAGGAAATAAAGGTGGAGCCCATGCAAGCTAAAGAAACTGAAGAAGGTAAGTATTCCTCACAGACTTGTCTCTCATAAGTGACTTTTTCTACAGCAAGTTTCCTTTTGTCCGTAACAAAGGATAATGATCACCATGCACCAGGCTGGTTTATCAAGTGGTATGTCAGATGGTATGTCAAGCAGCTTGAACCTATCTTGAAGTGGATAGTCTCTGTTCCTATTTAGCTGCAGTTTTTGAGGAAATAATTTTCTGACTTGTGGAAGAGTGATTCCAACAGTTATTCATTTATTTGTAGTAATCACAGTGATGTTTTTTTCCTACATTCTAGAAAAAGAAGAGAGGAGGACGGTATCGCTGGCCTCCCTACAGGAGAATGAAACTCAGCCCGTCGGCCATGAGTACATAGAAGAGGTGAAGAATGAGGCTGGCAAGATCATTAGCTTCCAGTGTAAGCTGTGCGAGTGCAAGTTCAATGATCCCAATGCCAAGGAGATGCATTTGAAAGGACGCCGACACAGGCTGCAGTACAAGGTTAGTCTGAAAAGCTGCCCTTGCAAAGTTGGCTGGGCTATCGATTTCCCCTGAATATCAGTGTTTGTCCCATTGTAATTGAGCGTAAAATGATATCGGCTGAAAGGCAGTTTCTTCAGAAATCGATCTTGACTGTTTTATGCAGTAGTGCATTTAGTACATGGACATGTTCAGGTGGATGTCAGCAGACGAGAGAACGACTGTAGCCAGTGCATGAACATATAACTATGGTCTTGTCTGCATTTGTCCAGTCTTTTTGAATCATTCAGTCAGTGCATGTTCTCGCACTTGTTATTGTAGAAAAAGGTTGACCCATACCTACAGGTCGAGGTTAAGCCTAGCATCCGCCTACGCAAAGCGCAGGAGGAGAAGCTACGACGCATTGCCCAGAAAGAGGAATACTGGAAACGCAAAGATATGGAGGAGCATCGGTTACGTGAAGAGATGAGGTGCGACGGCGTTTTTGAGTACATATCATTTTTGTCGTATCTTTCTTTATCTTTTCCTATCCTTTGCTGTGCTTTTGCGTCTGATGATGGAGCCTTCTCTGGCCATTCATCGGTGTGTATGTTGCTGTAGACCCCATTGTAGTTTTTGGCATTGCAAAAAAACTTGTCTATTGTTCTTTTATTCAGGCCAACAAAATCGAGCTGTTGGCTTGAACTCAATTTGCCAAATAATTTCTATCATTAAATATTTTGGACAGTGGTGTACACATTTTAAATATGATGATAAAAAATAATGGGGTTTACATGTATGGTTCGTTTTTTGGGAAAAGGGGTTCATGCACTTGGTAATCACAACGGTATAACTTTGCTGATGGGTCAGATGTATGTTTCCGGTAAAGTAAATACAATTTACAAATTGTAAGAAGTGGTCCTTCATGCATAACAATGGCATAAATAGAACTGGAGGACACACCACTCTAGAGTAAATTCTACTAGCTTGCGTATTTCATTGGATGGAGAAGAACAGGTCCAGTTGATTCTGGCCTGCCATCATGCAGCTTGACATGTAACTGACCTCCTTTTTGAGTTGATAATTATACAAAACAAATGTATGGACCTCGACAGTAACCTTTAATGGACTGAGGAAGGCTGTGAACTGCTAAATAATCGAAAATGTGTTATTCAAAATTTTGGATAATGTGTTCCTCTTATACATTTCGTCTTTGCTTGTTGAATAAAAACGCATTTCAGATGTTCTATAAAAATAGTCTCAGTCCATTTTGGGTTTCAATTTGGCTTTAACTACGCTTTCTATCATTTTCACTCTCAATCGTTCTGTCCTCGACTTGTTGTCGTCCTGCCAATGTTGTTGTTATTATGTTGGTTTAGTTGAAGCATGATTACTGAGCAGGCTGAATCATTGAACCGTATAGAGAGATATTCAACTCCGGGGAAACAGAACCAAAGACAAGATTTTGGCTATTTTTGGGAGGGTCCCATTGTGTCATTGCAATGATACTTTCCCGCCCCTGGGTAAAAATCAAAATTGGGTGGGGTCAAAAGTGCTCATGGATGCCTGGATATTGTGTAAGTATAGCCCTTTGTTCGCATGCTATTTTGTGATGGTATTTCTCTATACGGTAATTTTGTCGTTGCAGAGAATTAGAAGCAATGCAGTGGCAAGGAGGACGACCGCCCATGGGGCACCAGGGCTTCCCAAGGCCTATGATGGTGAGAGAAATTGATAGCAATGTCGCAAATTCCAATCAATTTCTGAGATCTAGTGTTTAATTGGTTGCACTCTTGATGGTTCTGGTTGTCAAATGATACTCTCGCAAGTATCATTGGGAATCAAGTTTACAGGAGATCTTCATGTTCAGGCTTAACACTGCTGTCACTTCATTGTTATACAGACTGATAGGGTCTCCACAGCTTTACTATCACAAGGCAGGCACAGGTACTTAGTGATACACCAGCAGTTTATCACACCAAAGCCCAACACCATCGTACACTTAGTTTTGCACTGTTCAACTTTCTGGTCATGTGGCGCTGCGTGGAAAGCTTTATTATGAAGCATGCTAAATGTCGATCAGTTTATTTAAATTCATCAACGTTCATTTATGCAGGATAATTATGTTACATTTGGATTCACACTTGTCCTTATGTGAGCTAACTGCCCTGTTTATTTTTCAGCCTATGCGTCGACCTGACTCTTCTGATGATCGCCATGTAATGGCTAAACATGCTAGCATTTACCCAACTGACGCAGAGCTGCAAGCAGTGCAGAATATTGTCTCGTCCTGCGAGAAAGCTCTCAAGTTGGTGTCCGATCACATCGCTGATGTCGACGCACCAAAAAAGATGGACACAGAGGCTAAGGGGAAGGAAGAAAAGAAGGAGGAGAAAGAAAGGTATTTAACAATTGTGGTCTTCTGGTTGAAGACGGGAGACACTGAGCTGACAACTTCACCATGTTCTTGCCCAATATGGCATGACACAAAAGCTCACTCGAACTCCTAGATATGGAAAAAAAGTTGCTGTTTCGTATATCCTGTGGAAGTTGACCATTGGTGTGACTACATTCCAATCATATTGAGGCAATTGGTGGCCTTGAAATTTGCCCTGTTGATATGAAATTAGCTTGATAAGCTTTAGACGAAAGAGTAGAGCATTTTCCTAAAGATTTTCTACTCAAATTGTATGATCAATGATTTTTCACTTCAGTGATAAGAAAGATGATAGCCAATCCCCACGAGCCCTGAAAGGCGTCATGAGAGTAGGAGTACTAGCAAAGGGTCTACTGCTTCATGGCGACCTACATGTCCATCTAGTGGTGCTGTGTGCTGAGAAGCCAACTCGCACATTGCTAGTGAGGGTCAAGGATAATCTCCCCAAACAGCTGGCGGTAAGTGAACTTTTTATTCTAAGGGGATATTCACCTCACACTGTGATTATTAAGTGTGTCATTTGCTATTTCATTTGAAATTGTACGCTCATTGAGCAACTTGGTCCAGGCTGTCGACCTCTTTCCTTTTGTGAACCTTGTGTTGGAACTCAAAATGCTTCGTTATGCTTCAATCATTGCTTTCTTTACGATTGAAGTTTAATGAAGTGCTGTAACGAAACATGAAAACCTATTATTGATGCAGATAGGCATAAAATCAATAAGCATGATGAGCAGACAAATAATTTAACTAAGTTGTTATTAAAATATCTGCTCGGTTTCATTCCTTCTTACAGTCTCACTCGAACTTTTTTGCCATGAAACTCACAAAAATCATACCTTTCCATTTCAACCTCTCATCCTTGCACCTGCTGCTTTCTATTAACCACCTGCATCTGAATGTGATCATGCTAAAATCCTCCTCAAAGCTAACGCTTTATCTTTTATTCTTAGAAACTGAAGGGAGGTGAAGGGTCTGGTGAGTCCAAGTCCTTCATGGTCCACTCCGCCATGTTTGAAGCAAAGCAGACTAAGAATAAACCACCAGTAAGTTAGAAAACCACAAACACTGCTTTATTTCATCTTCTTTACAGCAATTCATTTAGCTCGCCACTAGCTCATGCTTTGAAAATTAAAGTCATATTTAAGTCTTGTTGCTGAGTGATAGTCGTTGTCGACAATATGAAGAACAGTTTGGACTTTGTTGTGTGGATGTGTGTAACTGCAGATGGTTTCAACGTTCTCTCAGACCACTTTTTAAGATCTAGGGGTCAGACTTGACATTTGTCTCATTGGTGGTGTTTTCATCATGGTATTTTAGGCATTTTGTTGGGTGTCTTGATCAGCTCTACCTTTCCTTGTTTCAGACTGTAACCGAAGACAAGTATGATGTCCAGCTGAAGGTTGAAGATGCGGCTATTATCGTGACAAGCGACAAGGAGCCCAAGACGTCGTGCACCATCACGTTGACATCTCCCATCATGCGCGAGGAAAATGTCGCTGGAGGTAAACCAATCGGCCGGGAACGAGTTCACGACTGTGAACTGTGTCGGATCTGGGTGTTCAGGTTCTTTATGAGGAACATTGCATGAATATCGATCAAGTTTTTGAATTTTTTTCGATGAAAGCCAGAGACGGTTGTACTGCTTGTTATCAGATTAGTGGTCTGTTGATATGAAGCAGAAAGATAGATGTCACACAATGGTGGCATATGGAAGGATATCTTGAACGTATGAATGGGTCCGAAGCAGCTAGATATGATAGTAAATAGCAATATGACGCCATGTCATTTGACATTTGGACACCGCTGAGGAGTCATTCCTTGGTGCACTGCAAATGTACAACAAGATGTGTCATTACACTCCGTCATTTCTATTGAAATTGTCCAAAAACTGGAGTGGCATTGCGTGACTTGGACTGGAATCTGAAAGTGTGATGTCTATCATTTTGCTGCTGCCCAATAACAAGATTAGTAACACGTCCCGTTGAAACCCTGGTTCGAAATTTGTCCGAAATCATAGCAAATACTGTTCAAGTATGTTCCTCAAAAGATCAGGGCATTGCTAACTGCCACACATGCCAAAGAATAATGTGCCCAGCTTGGCAGCACCATGTTGTGGGTTTTTGCCATCCATGGTCATCACAGGCTTGCAAATCTTTCAGTTCGAGTGCACCAATAGCAAACGATATACAAGATGACAGTGTATTCGTTGCAGACCGCAGATAGACTCCAAGCCTGCTTGTGGGACTGTGAAAGATTTGCCCTGCTCTGATATGATCTGGATACACAAACCTATCCATGGAGTTCATGAAAACGTAAATTACCCATGAGGATATGCTTAGTACACGCACTTTCCTTCAAAGTTGATTTGCTGTCCAAGACTGGGTGGTTAGCAATGTATGTAGCTTATTTTCAAGGCTGTTTCACGTCCTCTAAACAGGTACCCGATACCTGCCTTAGCGGCGTGGTAAGCCAAAATCTAGTCGCTCGTTAAATCGGTTATGCATGACTTGATGATTAATCCTAATTCTGTTTTTTTCCGTGAAAAACCTTCTAGTTTCTGCAGGTGACTTGGTGGACGGAAGGATTTTTGACCATCCCAGTCACGTTGATAGGCATGGGAGGTCTGCAGCACCTGGCTCAGGTTTTTAGCTCACCTCTTAGCAGAGGTGAGCTTATCCCATACCGTGGCGTCCGTCGTCCGTCGTCGTCGTCGTCGTCGTCGTCGTCGTCGTCGTCGTCGTCGTCGTCGTCGTCATCGTCGTCGTCCGTCGTCCGTTAGCAGGGCACGTTTCGTAACTGTCAGAGCTATTGAGTTGAAACTTGGTACACATGTACCCTTATGTAATGACACCTTGGAGACCAAGTTTCGGTCCGATTCGTTTCATGGTTTGGCCACCAGGGGGCCAAACGTTAAAAGTGAAAATATGCAATATCTCCCTTAATAGTAGTCGGGAAATTTTGAAAAAAATATGGTAGGTACTTCTAGCAAAGGTGCATCATATATCCTCCGGGTTTTTGATTTGACCTCCTTTTCAAGGTCACAGAGGTCAAATGGTGTAAATTGGCCGTTAGGATGTAACGATGGCACGTTTCTAAACTGCAATGATTATTGATACCAAATTCGGTACACATTTACCCCTTAGTCAGGTGATCTCAGGGACCGAAGTTTGGTCCAATATGATTCACCACTTGACCACCAGGGGGCAAAATCCAAAAACCTTAAAAATGTGATTATTCCTTAACTTCTTGCCCGATTGCCACCAATTTGATATCATGGGCACATCTAACCACCATACAGTATATGTCACACAGGTTTTTAATTTGACCTTCTTGTCAAGGTCACAGAGGTCAAATGGCGTAAATTCGCCGTCAGGCCGTAACTATGGCACGTTTCTTAACTGCAATGACTATTGATCACAAATTCAGTACACATGTACCCCTTGGTCAGGTGATCTTAGGTACCGAAGTTTGGTGCGATCTGATTTGCCGTTTGGCCTCCAGGGAGGGGGCCAAATCCTAAATTCTTCAAAATGCCATTATTCCTAGTAATGACTTGCCCGATTGGCACCAATTTTATATCATAGGTACATCTAATTCTAACAACCATTCAATGTGTCACCCGGGTCTTCTTTGATTTGACCTACTTTTCAAGGTCACAGAGGTCGAATGTACTGTAAATTGGCCATTTTGGGGAAATTGTAATTGCTTGGACCTACATCAAACCTAACACTACATGACACAATACCATGCTCTTTATCCATCTTTCCTCCATATGAGGTGAGCACAATGGCCCTGGCCATTTCATTTTTCTGAAGGAGAGTTCTCAAAACTATTTAACACTCAAGCTGGCGCAGACCTATCACAATAACTTGGGATACTGAGTATCCGGGTCTAAGTGAAGATGCTCTTCTCATTTCTCTGTCATTCCATTGTCCTTTCTATGCCACAAGGCCATCAGTTATATACTCCCTTAGAACTACACTTTCAAAATCTGACTTGTGTGGATTCTTTTTTATAAAGCCAGATTTGAATCCGAATTCAGACCTTCTTCAGCAAAATACCTAACAACAAAAATATGTATTCATTAGCAAAGTTGGTGAGGTTAGCTCTGGCATCTGAGTCAACCAAAAGAATTGCTTTCGATCCACTGAAACATTGACTGTCCTCAAAACTCCACATTACTGTTGTGTACAATACCACACAATTTGGTTAACTAGACTGTTCAGTATACCTTGGTCAGGGCCGTCAAGATCTTTGCTTTATTATCCCTAATCAGGTTCTCTCTAAAAAGAGGCAAACTCTGAAATGTTTCCGCTACCATCTGGGATTTATTTTCCACTGAGCCAATTTTGTGCTGCGCCTCCCCCTGCCTGAGCCTGCTGACTGGATGGCTGATGGTCAAACACCCATTCCTCAACTTCTTCAATATTCCTTGTAGAGGGAGATAAAGTAAAAGACCCACCCGATGTACTGGATAGGCAGAAATGCCTGAATGCTCTTGCCGCTCTCCGACATGCTAAATGGTTCCAGGTTCGAATCCTTATACTCATACTTTGCAGCCTTGTGTTATAGATACATGTTTGTTTCATACGAGGGAAAACTATTTGGGCCTGTACATAGTTACGGTTTGGCGCAAAGAAACGCACTCTCAGTGTCAAAGGTTTAGATGGTCTGCCTGAATTGTGCTTGTTAAGTCCAACTGTGTCGAAAGTCAACTTTCTAACTACTTGATTATACAATTTTCTGAGAACTGGGAAGGATTTCTAAACCACTTTGTGCACAAAGATTATGTAGACCATCTGCAAATACTTAAACTGGGACTGACGTTTTCTGTCGTTAACTGTAACTTTGGGGAGGGGTGAACTTGAACTGAACTGTGGATGGATCCGTATCAACATGATCAATCTTTGTAGTTATTTTTTCATATGCACCTGATGAAAAGCTGCGGCCATAGTCATTATTCTAACAGTTCTATAACCCTTAGAGGACAGAGGCTTTGCGAGAAATACACTTATAGTCTTGCTGTTGGAAAACTCATGTGGGGGGAGGGGGCTTTGAGTCGAAATATTTACGTTCTGCTGTCTCGCTCTGTCCTAAAAGGCTTACTAAGTGGTGTGGTGCGAACATCTGTGTTCTCTTGACTTCTGCTTTACATCATTTTAGGATCGTTGCAAAAGCATCGCGCCTTTGTGGCTCTCTTTCCTTGGTACAGAAACCAGGTGAGTGTGGAAGGAAGGAGACCCACAAAGTTCTGATCCTTTGGTAAAGATTCTGATAAATTGTAAGATTGTCAATACTGAATACTATGTTCATGCTCCATCTCTCCCGCTCTCCAGTAACCTGGGAAGCTCCAAAACGTCCTGCCGGAGGTTCCGATACAACCCAGGTTGCTGGTTCTACTAACTGTTTTTTTATTCGATAATGCCCATTATGATAATACCTGTTTCCATGACATGGCTGCAGTTGTCGCTCTTTCTAATATGTCATATATTCAGCTGTTGGAGCATTTTTGGGGTGTTTAAAATCGGGAGTGGCATTTTCTGTTGTTTTTGCTCTCGCTTTACAACAGCTGTGAAATATGGACGTGATAGTGGCTGTGGTTCATGAATATATTCAGTCAAGTTGTGTGTGATGAGGCATCTGGCCAATAGATTGAACATCTGGACAGTGTCACACATAACTTACACAGAATATTTTTCTTGAGAAGATGAATGGTAATAGAAGATGGTCAGAGAGAGATGCCAAGCGATTCATTGCACTTGTACCATTGCACTGCTCGTAAATTAGCCAATCTCAATTGCTTGATATCGATGTATGAAACTATTGTGCAGATTTCCTTACTGTTGGCGTTGCATTAGTATTTGCTAGCTGGTGTGCTGTATGAGCATACACTATATCCACTACAGAAGAAGCTGCGATAGACTATGCAAACAAGGCCTATAATCCAGTATAACAATCTTTAGGTCATGCCTTACTGTGCTGTAACTCTCTGACTGATCTTGGGTAAGACTGATAAACACTCGGGTTGAAAAATCCTGCATCCCATTCTGATGTCTGGAGACTGGGGCTTGTCCATAAACAAGAGACTTGTTAGCCAACCTGGTGTGAAAATAGTCTTGTTTGGTGTCAGCTCCAGCTGATAGGAATTTTCAACCCCAAGTGATCTCACCTGATTAAACAAAGAACAAAGATTGATCATTGTACTTAACGAGGCTGGAAAGTAACCAGTTGATTGTGAGACATGCAGGTTGGTGAATGCTTTGTTTAGTTAGAACACTGATCATTATCTAACCTGGTTTCTCTTCACGTTCTTCCTTCTAGGCTAGAGCTAATGGATTGCAGTCATGTGTTGTTGTCATTAGGATTCTCCGAGATCTGTGCCAGAGGGTGCCGACGTGGGCACCGCTGAATGAATGGGTAAGTTGTTTTCAGTTTCCGAATGACTGTTTTAACACAGGCTTGTGAGCTGCAGGTGTTACTACTACTAGTACTACTTGGAACCTTGTGCTACTATAGGTGCAACAGGACAAGACAAGGATGGATAATTTGTATTGTGGCAGTTGTTGAAAGGCTTTTATTTAGACACTGTGTCATCTCATGTGTGGTGTGATGCTCTTTGAAATGATGTCATTAGTTCTTAGCATGTATTATCCTACTATACTCTGAGGATGTTTTTAATAGCTGATCAAAGGGTATCACCTATTGCATTGAGATTTGTTAGTCTGAATTTTATTTGAGCAGATTACATTTGGAATGGATTATTACTACTCGTGTCAAATTTCAGAATCTTAAACATTCTTTAATCGTTTCAGGCTATGGAACTGCTGGTTGAGAAGTGTGTGGGCAGTGGTGGTAACAACATGAGTCCGGGAGATGC
Source organism: Lineus longissimus (assembly GCF_910592395.1). Taxonomy (NCBI): domain Eukaryota; kingdom Metazoa; phylum Nemertea; class Pilidiophora; order Heteronemertea; family Lineidae; genus Lineus; species Lineus longissimus. The sequence continues at coordinate 23,986,660 of NC_088309.1, read as the reverse complement.
TCTCAGGAGAGTGTTTGAGTGTATGTCATCTGGAATCCTGCTACCAGGTGAGAAATCTCTTTGTGAGAGACACCGTGCTCTAATCGGCTCATGAATCTTTTCTAGCAAACTTGCTTCTGTACCTGAACTTGTGAACTTGACATTAATTGGGAGCATTGGTGGTCCAGTCTTCGTGGAAAGTTGCTTTTCACAGAGAAATACTTCACTGTCATGTGTCCCCAAGCTCTTGGGTCTGATTTCCTCTCCAAATGATGCTCTTTGAAATGATGTTACTATTTTTTAGCATGTATTATCCTACTAAACTCTGAGGATTTATTCAACACTGATCAAAGAGCATCACCTTTTGGCAGTTGCAAGACTTAATTTGAGTCGGGCATGCTAAACTGTGGCATACAGTGCTGCAAACATGGTGATTTTAACATCACATTATTTTATTCCTTTTGGAAACCCTGAATTATATTGAGTTGGTAGCAATATTGATAAATGTTCTTGTCTTTCAGGTGGCCCCGGACTGTACGACCCATGTGAGAAAGAATCAACAGATGCTGCTGCTTCACTTTCTGGCCAAGAGAGAGAAGATATTACTGCTAGTGCTCAGGTAAAACTTTGAAACAGGCATCTGCAATCAATGTGGCAGTGGAAAAAAACAACTTTTAAAGATACACAGCTATACTAACTGTTGGGGGTTCTGCCTTTGGTGCTCTTTGAAATGATGTCAATAGTTCTTAGCATGTATTATCCTACTAAACTCTGAGGATTTACTCACTGCTGATCAAAGAGTGTCACATTCTAGTCAATGGTCTTTTGGCTGTTGCGCAAATTCTTATCGTTCTTCATTCTCTTTCCAGCATGCACTAAGACTAATGGCATTCCGCCAGATTCACAAAGTCCTTGGAATGGACCCATTGCCAGCTCCTAAATTCCAGCGTAACCGCTTCAACTCGCGCAAGCGTCGACGTACGACCAGCACGGGAGATGGTGGGGACAGCGAAGGTACGAGCAGTGAGTGTCTAGCATATTAACAGTTAACTTTAGGTGTTGTCATAAAAGTCTGAGTAACAGAGCTGGGCATAAAAACGTGGCAACGTTGCATATATCACAGGCGCTAGGAGTCATTCAAAAGGAGTTGTTAGTTGTCAGTGTAGTTAATCTCGCAGCCTGTGAAATCGGTAGCAGTGCCACAATTTTCTGTTCTGGTCTTTTTCTGGCTTCTACTGCATGTATGTTAATTTTATAACAAATTAACATTTTTTAAACAATACACGACTCATGAAGTCAAGCTGTCTATGGCTCAATTCGTGCAAATGATGTGTGATGTATACTAGCCGAAGTTAAGCTAAATTTAACTATGAATGTAACTGTAATTTTTAGTTGTGATGAGGTGTCCTCCCAAGTTATCTGGTATTGTTGTAATTTGCATGTTCTGTGTTAATATTGTCCTTGTGATATTCATTTGGAATGCGTGGAGGGAGAATTTTCTTCCTGGTGGAATTCCTGATCCCTGTTACCCTTTATGAATGAAAATTCTTTATTGTTTCAGCTGGTGATGGAAAGAAGGACAAGAAGGATGAAGATGCAATGGAAACAGCCGAGGCAAATTGAGAATAAAGGAATATTAGTCTCAAATATTAATTATGTAACTTGTGCATTGTATGTATGAGAACTGACCACGATTGTTTACAGTTGTTGTCACCAGGTGGACATATCTGATGTTCAGTTCTGACCAGATTTGATGGGAAGTAAAAAACTAAAAAACTGTGAAGAAGAAGAAGCTATTGTTGTGGACATAGGTTTTGGACAGCTGCAGTTCATTGCTGATGTGGTACACTTTGAATTGATGAAAAGGCTATGTCCTGGAAGATTAGTGCCTTAAGGTTTGTGTTAGTCCTGGGCAGATGACGATTGGTGAACTCATAGTGTAGTCAAAGCATGGAGGCCTTTGCCAGATCCTGTCTACTTCAGTGATGGGAGATGCTGAACATTTTAGCTGAACCATTTGAATGAGACTAAGCCGTGTAGTGCGAGATGGTTGAAGTTGTTATTTGCATTTGACTTTGGCTTATCAGTATATTTCATGGCAATTCTTGTGTTAAAGTCTACATACTATTCAACTGACTTCTCTATTAATCAACGATTTGTTTTAGTGTTAGATGTAGATGTGTTCAAATGAGTCTCAACTTATTCAGTTCCTATATTGGTGTTTCTGAAAAGTCTTTCTTTCGATTTAAATGGAAACTTTTCCAATTGCCCAATTGTAACGACAGCAAGACATCTTGGAGCACTTGCCATTCTATCAACCGTGCCCAAAACAACCAACTCGACCGCAGATTTCTTTGTAATGTTCTTTATATCATGTACAAAATCATAGGAGTTGTCATCGTGAAACTTGTTGCATTTGAGGTTGAATCTATTTTAAAAACGTCATTGTAAATATTGTTCATCGAACAAAAAAAGTGACATTCATAGAAATGTGAAAAGTTTGGAGTATGGTGGTCATTTCTGGGAGAATTCAGCTGGCTTTAGAAACACTTGCTTCAGCTGGCTTTAGAATGCTGCTTTCAAGGTGACATACTGCACTTGTAAATAACCAAGGAAATGCTGATATATGTGTACTAAGTAATCCGTCTGTCATGACTTCTTGGCTGGCTTTGGTGTGTTGCTAAACTGTAGCTTGTCATCTGTGTTATCAGTGTAGTGCAATCAATATAGCCTATGTTAATTCTTCCCTTTTGGTAGTAACCTTCACCTGAGATCTCAGTCGTCGCAATGATCTGTTATTTTTATTTCAAGTTGTTGCGTTAGGTTCATTCAAGAGTGTCTTTAAAGGAATCGATACTGAATTGAAGGGAGTTGTAACATTGAGATAGATGTAATTGATGAATGCATATGATGGGCCAACTAGTTCAGCTGAAAGACAAAAAAATATGAGGTGTAACATTATACATGTACCGGTAATTGTCAAATGCATATTATGATGGGCCAACTGCTGGCCGTCACGAGATGTCCTCGGATAAATGCCATCCTGTTTGACCTAGTCTTGACAGATACCCTTTCGTCTCGAATCAATTGAATAGTCTTTAAAAATCGTCTTCAAGTCCTGCTTTGTAATGTCAAGCACAACTAGTCATTTAATGTCATTCCACACTTTGATTTCACATTGTCTTTGTTTGTATTTTTGTACTGTACTCATTTTATCTATAACTAGTGTCATTATGACCGGTATCATGTACATAGAATATCATTCGTGCAAATCGGTTTCTTAGTAAACACATGCTTATGAGAGGACAAAAAGATTTCTTCTTATGGTGATTTAGCTTATCAGTTTTCAACTTAAAAGTGCAGAATAAACATGCATGAAGAAGATATCGCCCTATTCATTTTGTTTAAAAATCTTTACATGGTTGAGAAAACTTGTGTAAACCAATGAATATAACGAAATCTTTGATGATCTTTATTTTGAAGTGTGACCTGGGCATCTGCAGGTGTTTCATGCAATCATATGAGAAACATTGTTCATGATTGTGTAAGTCTTTGATTGTAAATCTTTTTTGAATCTGTAATCTGGCATAAGTTTCATCTGACTTCACCTTCACTGTATTGTATGAAATCATCGTTGGAAATAAAATGGATTGTGCTTGAACTATCTTTTAATTTTTTGTGTATGTTTGCCTTAGTGCACATCAAATTTGGAAGTACATGCACCCGGGTACATGCCTTCTTGAAGAAACTGACTTGAATTTACTGGACATGTGTGCAGAAGTCAACTGGTCAGAGTCCACAGTATGGCAATTCAAATTGATATTCCAGTTGTGGGCTGCCAGAAACTGACCTGTCAGTTCCTTTGTGGCTGGTCAAAACTAGAGTGCAAGGATTTTTGAGGCCTCAAAGGCAATCCTTTCCCCTCTCAATTTCCACCAGACTCTTGAGAATTCCTGGGATTCCATTTTTTTTGTTGATCATGTGTCGCTCCGGAGTATCTACCCAGTGGGGTATTCCAAGTTAAATAAAACCTGTCTTCAAATCAAGGTTATAATATAAAACAACATTTATTCTTCTACAAGTGTTCTTTATATACATTGATGTGCACAAAACAATTGACGAATAAAAACACAGCAAACCGAAAACGCTGATACTATCTATCTGAGCCATCCATGCCAAGATGGACAGCCCAGAGTAGCTTTAAATTGGCATAGTCTTGTGAAGTACGTCTCGTCATAGTCACTCGGCGGGGTCTCATCAAAGAGTACGGAAGAAACTGTTAAAGTAGTTGTATGGCCACTTCGAACTCCTCCCCTGCCATCCTTTCCCCAAAGTCTGAGGAGACCACTACCAGGTGGATGTTCTTTGGCGGTTCTCCCTCCTGGAGGACAGGAGTCCTCGTATTTCCCGACACAGATGATGGATACGGATTTCCAACTTGAAGAAATTCATCCTCCGTGTATTGTCAGGATTTGGGGGCGCCCACTTTGAATTTGACCGGTGTAACATGAATCAGTTTCTCCTGAAATAATTGCCATGTCCCAATGGAGTTGACAACACGGAAACCCAGCTTGATAGTCTTTCCAAAATGATAATCATTAGTGTCACATCTGACGACCGAAGACGTAGTCGTTGTGTCTTGCCCCAGATTTTGTCGAAAATGATGGACTCATTTTGACACGAACAAGGGCTGCCTTTATTTCGTTGTTTTTATCACATCCTTAACTTTCTCCCTGAAACTACCAGTGTATGTGACGAGTTTCATGCCTTACTAATAATCCAACAAGTCAACATTCCACAGCTGTCACATCCGACTTTTTCAACCCCAACTCCCGGTTATTCAGCGCTATCACTTTTACGGGATCCCTGAATGTCCTGATTTTACTGGCATGTGTCGGTCTATTCAGTCTCTCCGTCAGCGCTTCATTGCCCCCATCTCCCATGGGCTGCGCACCGATTATCAAACTTTCATCCACGTCCGCCTTAACGTTACAAATTTTGGGGAGACTGCTGGCGACCGTCGGCCGAGTTAGCCTCTGCACCAACTCGTCCAGGTCATGCCGAGACGAGATGAGCCTGAATGCCGGGGCGGGAGGGACTGGGCCCGTCCTGTACGCATTAGTCCTGAAAGCAAGCACGTGCTGCTTCAGGTTGGAGTCTGACTCAGTCCGGTTCATCTGAGACTGATTCGGGTACTCAGTTTCAGCTCGGTACTGGAATTTGGTGGCACGTCCGTAGTATGTGTGCTTGATGTCGCTGCGTAGCATCGCCTTGAAAGAGGTACACATAGACATGACGGCAGTATACAGTGAGGTCCTCGAAGAGAATTGACCCAGAAATAGTCTCCGAAATAGCGGTTTGTCTTTTTAATCTTTTCGTAATTTACCAGTTAATCGTTACTGCCTCAGAATTTTAAACCACTGCGTCCTCAATTACAGGTTTCTGTCATGTAGCATATTCCTAACGTCTGAGTAGTCCACCAAACGCCGTCTGATTGTGCCGTCAGCTCCAACGACCAGATTTCTCTAGTTATAAGGGCAAATGGTTAAGTACACAGAGACCAGCTGGAGGCAATTCATAAGTACTTATTAACCATGGATTTGAATTATACGAAGTTACAGCCCAAATAACTGCCTATATAGCAGTAGCAAAGTCTATTGTAGAAAGTATTAATCGAGACCAGGTTGTGACCAATATCGTAGATATTATTCTTAAAGCACGAGTTACCAGCAACAACAAATCCATATCATTACATAATCAAGCAATCAGGCAAGAAATTACAAACCAAAATGTCGATATGACGCCTACGAATTAGACTAGTTTGTTTAATCGGACTTAATATTGCATTTTTGTTATGGACTGGTAGGACTAACAGTTGGGGCTATAGACGGATAAGTCTTAGTCTCAAAACACGCGACAACCGCTGATCTTTCTCACCAACACTTTATAACTGTATTTTATTTATGACTTACATAAGACTGTTCCTGCCTTTTTCTTAAAAGGGCCTCATGGTCTGTGTTTCCGATGTGAAAGGAATTTCTGTCCTCATGAGAGAAACCAAAGCGTCTCGCATAGTATGATAGTACAACTTTACTATAGTTTATTCATTAGCATCTATAAAGTTCTTGTATATTGCGGTTTACGTCTTACAACAGTAACAAAGCGCTTTATATCAATTCTCCAACCTAATCCAGAAACGTTTGAGACACAAAAGAGCGCACACACAGTGTCACAACTGGTGGATCGACACGAGCACATTCGTCAGCCTCGGTGATTCACCGCGGAAGACAGCGTGACATAGTTCGTCAGCTTACCACGAGATGTCTCGCCGGTGCTTTATACGCTGACACGAGGACCAGTCAATTGGACCAACTTGCTGCAACATAACTTTCCCTTATCAGCTATCTCCTCTTAAGTGCTCTTATGAGTGCAGCATCGCTTGACGCAAGCAGAGCCAGCCTGCTTCTGATCCTGGCATAGACAGTCGGATGGATACCATCCAAAACATTGAAATCTTTGAGAAAGAAGTGAAACAGACGACGGCTCCTGAAAGCAGACGACAGGTCCTTCAGGAGGGGTATAAAACAGTTCTCGATACTGTTCCGCTGCCAGCGCGGCGTCACGTCAATGATATTGTCAAAATTGTGCAGAAGAGCCGTCTTTATTATATAAGGCGTTAACCCGTCTAAACCAGGGTCTATTTTCGCAAGTGCTATCATTGTCCTCAACGCTTTGAGTCTTACGCCACCGTCTGCTCGTGTCATAGAACGCGTGATCACCCGCTCACGCGTGAGACACGATTGTCGCCATAGCATGTGTGATTGTGGGTTCTCATCATGTTCGAAAGGTTTACTGACAAGAAGGTCATGTTCGGGTACCTCGTCTCCGGGTCTCACGGTTAGACAAGGAACGAGGCGAATTCGGAGAGATTTGTGCGCAATGACCACCTTCGCACCACACTTGTCAATGACAAAAGGTTCCACTTTGATCGCCATCTCCTCCTTTCTGTCAATACTTTCCCTTCCTGTTTCCATTAATCTATCCTCATCCTCACCCAGATATGTCTGACTTGGCGCAACACCAGATCCAACACTTCGATTGATGCTAGGAGGCCTAGAGCCACTGACTGTTTCCATTGCACTTGGCGTCCCCTTGCCACTAATTCGAGAGGCTGTCCTTCCGTTACTCTTCCTACTTTCGACGACATCTTCCCTCGTATGACTCAATTCGTCTTCACCACCTCTGATTTCAATTTCTCCTGCCACCATCGCGATACTATCACTTCTGTCTGTTCTTGGTGTTACTGGAGGTCCCACAGAGGCCCTCGAAGTGTCACCACCTCGGGGTGTGTCTTCCTCTACAGAACTACGGCCTCGCGGGAAAGAAGCAATGGAAGCGCGGCCATCATTGATATCGTCTGCTCCAGTCAATTCTATTGCGTCTCCCTTCTTCCTTTTCTTACCCTTTTTCTCTTTGGGAGGAGGGGGAATGAGTCCCTCATATAATATTTGGCAGACAATTATTGGGGAAACATGAATCGAATCTGTCGTAAGACGAGATCTGAACATTTCCGTGGTACCAGTATCGTCCTCATCGATGTCGCGCTTTCTTCTTCCGACGACAACAGTCATATAACCAGGCTCCAAGTGTGCCTCTTTGTAGGTTGGGGGTTTAAATGGAAGAAAAATTTCCAATTCACCATCCGTGATGACGTCATTCCCTGAAAAATCCGGTACTACCGGATTCACAAATTTCAAAAAGGATTTAACTTTTGTCAACTTCTTCTGAATCTGTGGGAATATGTCTTCGAATTCCTGTTTTATGTTCAAAATTGTCTGCTCTGGAACGTGCCCAACATCCAGATAGAATATTTCCAGCGTGTCTCGTAAGGGGGAGCTCAAAGATAGCCTAGTTGCTTCGTTAATAAGTCCTGGGAAGATCAATACGGGCTTTACTACTTCCGCTTCCTCTATGATTTCTGGTTCCTGTTTGAGGCGGACTTTCAACTTCTTTGGTTTTTTGCCATCACCTTTCTTGCCTGGGTGGCTCTCGTTCTTTCTTGGTGTACTCTGGAAGAAATAAAGCAAACATGTTACACATATACAACAACTCATTCATGGACACGGACGGACAGATTATACGTCGTGCGGAACCTCTATGAAGTTTCTGTCGCTTTTTCTGTACCCTGCCGCAGTATAAATGCACATCAGAGAGCTTCGGCAAATCGTATTCCTGAGAAGATCAGGGAATGCGTTTTGCCGAAACCTCTCTAATTCGCGAGCCTAATTCTCTATGATATTATAGATGCTAGTTCTTCGAGTTTTTCTTTCAAATTTTTAAATTTTTCATATGCAAAAAATAGATAACATGGGACAACACTGAAAGAGAACTATACATATCCACTGGTGCGTAAGCCTATGTAGGCGCACTTGACTAAACATGCTAAACGACCAATTATTCGCTTTGAAAGTGGATGTTTTCAGTATGATATACCAACTATTTCTCACCACGAACGTGCCCGAGGTATTTGAGACCTCAGCCTGGTCTAAGGCTCTACCAATAATCATATTATTTGCATTGCGGGCTGATCTGCCAAAAATCTAATGAGGTCGGAGGGGAAAAAAGCTTGTTCAGAAGACGATAAATGCACTCTGTCATTACACTCCGAACGCATTGGACTGTCGCCTGGTACATCCAATTAGGATGATGCAATGGACTGCCCTGCCATCAGGGGAGAATGAAAATAAAAGTTGGAAAAAAGACTTTCTTTCTCAGTAAAAAATCAATGTAAGAGGACCCCGGTATAGATGAAATAATTGGTGTGACCTAAGCACTTCTACATATTTGTTTACCTTGCTATAATTCAATATTGTTGACAGACACAACAAGAAAATCTGGTCAAGAATTGAGAAGTAAACACATTAACTCATCAAACTGTTTCAGAATATTAGGCTTATTTTGCCATATCAGGGGCATGGTTAAGCATGTTTTCATTTGAAGAGCTTAGTAATTGTGCTCGATGAACTAACACAGTTCTTTTGAATTTGCGTTTCGTTATTTTTTTCTCTTCTCTACAAAAATGAGTTTATTCGTGAATATTTGTCTTCACTATTTCAATACTGGATGAATAGGACCTGTACTCCATGCGTTCTCGTTCTCCAGTAAAGAATAAATGACCAACTTCCGGAGAAACGCAGTTCCCTTTTATCAATACAAGTTGATACATGTACATGTAGTTAGCTCTAAGGGGTGGACCCGAAATAATTCACTTTAAAATCCCGTCACAATGAAGTCAAAAGCCTCCCTCCCCACCACCCCACCAATATTTCTGTTCCTGGAACGGGTCTGTGATATATAATTTCATTATGTACCTCGCATCACCAGATCATATTGCCTACAGAATCCTGCCATCCAATTTTCACCGCAATATTGTCTGAACGCATCACCTGTACACAATCATGGTATCCAACCCTGTCACGTTTCCAAGGAGACGAGTAAACAACTAAAACCCATTTAATGTGTTCATGTTTGGAACAGTGTGATGCTTACGTTACCACAGGCGATCTAGGGTTCAGGGGAACCAGCCATGTAGGCTGCACCTGTAGACTACCCGCATCACTTGAATACTACATGTATACCACTGCACCCACACCCAGGTCACGCTACGATATGACCTTGAGCAAGGTCCTAAGCCTATTCTGCTTCACTAATCACATTCTCAAGGAAATCTGCTCCTTTCTACGATATCATAAAAGATTATTCTAAAACCATTCTAATAGCCCCAAGTAAATATCGAAGGACACAAGGAGAAGACTCCCGGGGCAGTCCATGTCGTCATTCTGATCGTGTCTTCATCGGACGACGGGACGAGACCGGTCCACTGCGTCCGAAGTATAACAAGGAGGGGATCGGCATGTTCAGAAAGACCTGAGAAAGACCTGAAAAAACAATATGCTACTATACTCAGGTTGTCAGATTGTGCCAAATTCAATCGGGACACGAATTGCTATCATAATTCCGCAGTCTCATGCTTGATACCCCTCGTCAGAGCCCATGACGAAATTGCGTCACGCGAATAGCCTGAAAGAATTCTGAAGACAAACCACATTGATACATCTCTATTCCATCATTGCTGTGGACAAATAGAAAGAGGGTTTGTTGTAACCGATGTGCCAGGGATGTGCAGCTGGCTTTGAACTATAAGAGGTGAGGTAATCGGAAGAAAATTACATTTTCCACTGGAATCATGATTCAAACTGTCATTGTCCCATTTCGTTGTCGATGTCGCGGCTTTCCTTCGAGTACCGGTCTCCATATACACCCAAAGCATAACAAATAGCTTACAAACTGAGTGGATCAAATTTGGGCGTCGGATGCTTGCAGTCATAAAAAAGAAGACGGAATGATACGTACTTTGTCTTGTTTTGTTCCTGGCTTCGCCTGTCCATTGCCCTTCTTTCCATTTTCATATCCCTTTGGGACCTTTTTCCTAGGTGTTTCCAACATAGTGCTGTAATCTGATAAGACAGATTGGACAAACCTCTATCTCGAAGTCTCATTCAAAGCGAAGTCACTATAAATGTCCAAATCTACTCCGGATTGAGTGCTCTTCTGTTGGCAGATTGGTAACATAAGTAAGCATTCGTAGATGTCTCAACTTCATCAACGGCAAATCCGTCTTACCGCTGATTGTACGGCCCCGGAATGAACTAGAAACGATACGTTCCGCGTGATATCGAAACGGACTACTATACTAGTCTCATCAAAACAAGAGAGCTCGTCGCGGCTCAAGTGAGTTGTCCCATCCATCCATAATCCTCATTGTGTCGTAAATGGATTATTAAGTAGTGTAATAACATATGAAATAACCAGTGTTATGAGCCACCAATAGAATATCATGACCTCAAGCCATGACCTTCCAACCAGAACACCACTTGATCAGTCTATATAGCAACCATCTTTGAATGTGTCTTCCGAAGAAACACATTTCATGCCCAAATTCTGGTAACACACTGTTAAGAATTTAATGAATTGATAATTTTCTTGGTTCAGTGTCATTATTTATTCAAGTTTGTGAAAGTGCGTTGTTTTTTTACATGTCTTTGTTGGACAGGTTTCGAATCTCCTGCTTGCTCTATACTTCACTCTAATAACATGAAGACGAACAAGTCATTTATTGTAAAGGATTGTGCTCGATAAAGTTGTATCGCGCATCAGTACACCTTTACTTCATTTATTGATTATCAATGAACTAGGCCAAGTGGTTGTATTTGATATAAAGTCTATAGAAATGATATCAAATGACTGATGTTCCCATTCAAGATTTCAATTGTGTCGTCACTGAATCATTAGTGAAACATCCATCAGTTTAAGGTAGCACAATCTAGAACTTCTTATTGTGACTTTGTCTTCATGAGGCCGATCAGGGGTTAATTATTGAGTGCACGTTATCCTCAGGCCTTTAAACAACGAATATTCTCATTGTGACACGTTTTGTCAGGCTGTGAAAGTGTCCTCTGTCAGGAGAGTAGGTTGTGACATAGTCCTCTATGTGAAGGACTGAACTTGTTTTGAAAGGGTCTTTCATTGTAGGTTCTCGATCTAATCGACAGTATCTTCTCTAATGGTAGGGAAGCTTTTGTCCTCGTTCTCTATCTACATTATAGGACAGGGTCATCTATTTCAGGGGAGCTTTTGGTTCTCTCCCTAGGCCTATAGGACAGGCTGCAACAAGGTCCTCCATTTGGATGCAAGTCTTTTTCATGGTTCTTTTCCGAAAGGACAGGTGGGAACAGGGTCCTCGCTTTGGAGGGAGTCTCTATACTGCACTACTAAAGATGGAGTCTCCAACTTGGAGAGGTCAAGTCCAATGCCTTAGAACTTGGAAGTGGGGTTTTGGAGGGAGCAAAAATTGAGATAATGTCTTGAATAATACATCATAAAAAGTTTATTTTGACTTTCACAGCAAAAGAGATTAACATCTCTGCGGTCAGTAGCAAACATGATTGCTAGTCATGGCATTTTTAACCATCACACCAAAATCATGACATGGCCCTGTCATATTTAGAGAGATATGAGTATGCAAATGATTTGGATTGGAGAAGGCTTAACTGGAAACGAAAATGACCCGATATAGTCTATAGTCTCTTCTAGCCAAACTGACTGATCTGAACAAAATCCAAACAAAAATGACAATTTAGCCCCCCTCTTCCCACATCTTAATCAATCATCGTCACCATCAAAAACCTCTACGACTAATGAAGGATAGTCCTTGAAACGATTGGAAGTATTTTTTCTCCGCCCCTCAAGTTTCCGCCTTAAATCGTTTGCACTACTACGAGTGGTTTCCGATTCCCGCGACTGTAATTCTCGTTCTCGTTTTAGATTCTGTATCCTTGCTCGTGCATCATTTCCTTTTGTAGCACCACTTTTATATGATGGCCTGAAAGAGAAAGCAATCAGAATCTCAAACATCTGTTTCAAATTTTAAAAGGATACAAGTTACTGTAGAAGGAACTTTTATACCATCAACAGAACAACATTTAAGGAGTGCAAGACATGGAACAGGACTTCTACTCACTTAGTCAACTTTTTCTCTTCTTCATCAGCATACATCTTCATGGTCATCCTTTTCTTGGCAGGAATGAGTAAAGACAGGTCCTCCTCCTCGCTACTCTCACCATCTATTACTGGCAGCACAGGCACCCGCACATCCGTGGAGTCTGAATCACTAGAACTACTACTGCTACTGCTACTACTACTTCCACTACTCGAGTCTATAAGAAGAAGGAATAAGTCATTGTAAGATGGGCAAAATTGGTATAATGAGAATCTTGCAACGTTGGTATAATATTTTAACCACAGCCGTTCTACAGTGTTACACACACGGTGGTTGGAAACAACCAAAAAATTAAAACAGATACAACCAATAACTGAAAGGGGACCTGTAGGTTCTTGCGTCTGCTGAGGGGAAAGTAATGTACAAGACATTCGGCATTTATAACAATGAAAGCGCTTACCGGAATCTTCCTCCTCCTCTTCTAAGAATGTTGGCTTTGGCAGTCCCCGGCGGTGTATTTTTGGGTCGTCCATCCTCAACGCAGGTCGGTCTGGTGATCGCTGCCTCTTACGCTGCTGAATCTCATCCATACGTAAGCGCATCGTTTCTTCCTTCTCCTGTCTCAATGATTCCTGCCGCAGTTTCTCCTGGTCGATCTTCGGCGCATCTAAATCAATTAATCTCTGATCATCGTAGAGCTCTTCGGCCACGTTATATAACCAGTCAGATTTAGGGAATGCTGGCCTCACCTCCTTGGGCTCATCCTCCTTTGCCTTAGCTTTGCTGATGGCCTCCCGTGCCTCATGGGATTGCTTCCGTCTGTCCTCTGTACGAAGTTTACGTTTTCTGGAGTCACTTATCAGCCCTACCATTCCTAGAATTGACATGACAATTAGTTTGAAATTTCCTCGAATTGTTTCAACACTAAAGATGAAGATAGTTGCTGACAAAGCCTTGAACAAGTGAGGTGAGTTTAACAGTGGAAGCAGAGTGTACATGTAGTTACAATAGGAATGTGGTATAGATTTGTCGCAAGACAATAATATTGTCAAGTTAAATTTTGAACAATACAACAGATAGTAAAAACTAGAAGTTTCAGTAAGTACCAGAACACTTTATGCGTACACATAGAAGGGTTCAAATGCATAGGACCAGGACTTGGTTTTCTGGCGATCACCAGATATCGTCATGAGTAGTAGTAAAATAAGGTGTCTCATTGTTACCTTTGTAGTTGGGGTTTCCATGTTTTTGATAATACTTGCTTCGTCTTTCAGCTCCTGGCATCTTTCTGTCAGCTGTTACAAAAGAAGTCAAAATGGAATTATCAGATACTGTCTTTATCCGAGGCTGAAATAATTCATTGAGCTTTGATGCAATTTAGGAATCAAGACATCTGAATGAAGGATTTTCAAACAAGCAAAATACAAATTTGGAACAGACTAGCTTTTAGGCAGGGATGAAATGAGTCTAATGAAATACTTAGCCAACATCAGTTACGTGTAGGGTAGATTACTGCAATGATCTTGAAATACAAAAATAGCTCTACCTTTCGAAGCAAATCTCAAGAAGAGATTGTTAGCTTTTGGATGAGACTTCAGGCCGGCTCTCCACTTTCCTGGGGGTTTCAAATCCACTTCATCTGAGGTCTCCTCTGGTTTGCTCAATCTGGGGACAGGTTCATCAGTATGAGCATCAGCAACAGGTTGCATATCCTTCTCGGGAGAAGGCAGTAATTTTTTTCTACGCCGTTTGACAACATCACTGTCGTCATCCTCATCATTCTGTGTACAGAAATTGGCAAATGGCTGTATCATTAAGCAAACATATTTCTGCTTATAAAAGTAACTAGTGAGTGTAATTTGAATAAACGGAATGATGACTACCTACATGTAATCAATGGAGACAGGCTTAATAATGTAACCATTTCCAACAAATGCATCTTTGATTCTTGTGACAGATCAAGAAGTCACAGATCATGCTGGGGGCGATAGGTAAAGAGTGTTATTAACCCTCAAAATCAGGAATACTGCTCTGCTCGAAACACCAACCACACATACATGCAGACCAGTACGAGACATTATCAATCTTTGCTACTTGCGGATGTAAGCCTTCATGAAACTTACGCTAGTATAATCAGAGAGTTCACTCTCATTGGGTTCTTTTGTCGGTGTGTCCTGATTAGTCTCCATGGCGTCGCCCCCGAGCCTAGCTCTTATATCCTCTGGCCTGACCTCTCCGGTCTCCGCATCTATGACTGGTTCTATGGAAGACTTCGAGGTTGCCTTGTTCTCCTTCTCCTCATCGTCAGTCATCAAGTTTAGATCATCGTCGTCATTGTCAACAGCCTGGACAGGTTTGCTCAGGACATCTTCACCTAACAAAGAACCAAAATATTCAAAGGGGGAATGGGAAGGAGGGGGGGAAACTGTCCTCATATAAAACAACCATAGCATTCACTGATGGAATAACACATTTTTTGAAATTTCGGTGCATGACAGGCAACTAACAATAAAATTGGTATGGCCTTATTTGAAATGCTCTGTACCTACCCTCCTTTGGTTCTGGAAGTTGCTCTTTCTTACCTGGCTTCTCTTCTTTCTTCCACTGCTGAAGATATGATCGGCTCATGTTGATCATGGCCCTTGCAGCGGTCATTGGGTCCAACCATACAACATTACCTAATATTTGGAGAAAATAAGAAGTATAATCAGTTTCCCATTCTTTTCATCAAAGAAAGTACAATGCAGTGGAACCTTCCTTAGCGGACACCTCTCTATTAAGGACAACAGTTTCCACCATTCAATTTTACCTCTCTGATCAGGACACCTCTCTCTTAAGGACAACATTTGCTACTTACAAGAAGAATCATCAATCCATTCAATGTTCCCAGGAGCATATTCTGTGAAGTAAGCAAACACATCTTGGGTACTCATATTCTCCACCCCTCTGATATGGATTGCCTCCGGACGTATGCCTCTCTCACCCTTACTCATGGACTCCTCAGTGATACCAAGACTGAAGATTAAGACAGAAAATTCCTTTCACTTGAAGACCCATCATCAACAAATATGCACATCAGGAATAAAATGACTGACAGATAACCAATTGAAAAAATCACTGCAGTACTATTCTACCAACTTGCAGTATTACATGTAGGAATTACTTAAAACAAAGTTGCCTTGCTGATTATTTGGAACCTTGCCATTTCCTCTAATTTCATTTAAATATCATATTGTCAGAATATTGGGTCTAATAATTTCTCTAAAGCAAATGAGAAGTTAAAACAGTGTGCATGTTGTCATCCTTGGACCATATCCTGTATGCAAAGTAACCAACAACCACACAAAGCTCACTACTGAATGTAGATGGACAGTTCTTATCAGCAGGGGCATAATAAAAAGGTTCCTACCTTTCATATAGTGAATTAAGGTCCTCTTGAGAAACTGCTGCGACCTCATGCTCAATACCAAAGCGCTTCGCTCTCTTTGCCTTTCTTTCTTGATATTCCTACAAGTGAGAATCAATCAATATGTGAAGAGTTCCGGTGCCAAATGCCATTTAAGCCAGTTTTGTTTTTGTTCTGGTCAATGCAACTTTTCTGCCGTGGCTCTAATCAGTTTCTCCTGGCTGTTGAGTTAATCCTTGTCCAACGAAGCTCCATTGGAAATTGATTATTTGTTAATACATGAGATTTAGGCCTTATCTTAAATCATCTTTAGTGTGTGTTCTATTTCTTAAGACACATGTAGGCCTACTGGATCACCTATTCTGCAATTTGTAATTGTATCATTTCTAGACTGTTGCAGAAAAATGATTATTTTCATTACAAAAATTGTGATTTTTAGTCCAGCCTTTCGGAGATGTGAGCGGAGGACAGTATTCTATGATTTTCACTTCCTTAGCCTACAGATAGCACAACTGTATATGATATAGTAACAAGACATTAGACTGTACCCTCATAACTGCCATCCTATTAAACAGAATACCTACCTTGGAGGTGATATCAAAACCAGTTACAAAATCCCCAGATCTATTTTCATACTTCTTCTCTCCCTAGAATAAAAGACAACAGAAAAAACCTTCTGTTAGTGTTACAGTTTTGAAGCATAGAATTTAGAAAAACACCATTATATTACTATTAGGCATTACCCTGTCCCTGACATCACAACTGCAAGTCGTTGTCAGTGAACATGAGGCATTACCCTGTTTTTGACATCACAACTGCAAGTCGTTGTCAGTGAACATGACATTTTACCAACTTATCTACCCCCCATCAACAGTGCATGAACCTAAAGTACCAATGCATACACGCATGTAGTCCAGATTTCAACCATAGGCATAGTCTGTACATCATTGCATGCATATGATGATATAGCATGGATATTGGATGATGGGCCTACTCACCCGGAACATTGACTTCGTTCCTGAAGGAGCATCTCGGATTGACACGCTGAATTGTACTTCATCTCCCGATTCGTCAGTTGAATCATCGATCTCTCCATCTTCCCTGAGATCATCTTCATCTTCCACCACTATCTCATCCTCAGATTCACTCAAATCGTCTGTATTTTCAACACAAATCTTCAGATTTGGGAGCTTTTTCATTGCAGTCGCCATTTTGGAAGCAATGAGAGAGCACGAATTCGATTGGCAGGATTTGCCGAAGCCAGTTCAATCTCGATTTTCATTGGTTGAAAATCAGTGTTTACAACATGGCTTCCAAAGCTGACTTTTTGCAAAATATCATCAATCAAACACTTGATAGCGGCTATTTTCCAAAATTGTTCATCGGACTTTTTGTATTAGTTGTTACTATAGCATACTTAAAACGTGATAGAAGCAAGGAAATCCCAAGGGTGGGTGGTGTACCCTTCTTTGGGAGCCTCCGAACCCTCTCAAAACGTCCTCCACACAAAATGCTTTCTCACCTGAAAAAGAAACATGGTGATCTTTTCTGGATACACCTTGGAAGCAAGGAGACGTTGGTCTGTTGCTCGCTGGAAGGCATGACGGAGGCTCTATTGTGTAGAGGAGCTGTGTATTGCGATCGTCCTGATACCTTCACTGCCTCGCTGCTGTACGGTGGCGACCGTTCGAATGGTAAGTCTGGAACGGTTATACTAATTCCCGACCTTTACCGACTTGCGGAAAATGCTGCCAAAGTAAAGTGTTTTTATCATCAGAATATTTTATATTTGTACTGTTTACATACATATTCAGCATCTCTGTTAATTTCAAGACTTTTGACCGATGCTAAGTTGAGCAAATCTTGGGAATTTTGGGACTGTAAGATCAGTTCTCTCCACCAAACCCAAGACTGAAGAATTAACACCTTGCGTTTAACCTGCTTTCATTTCGCAGTCAATTCATTAGTTACCAATATATGCCTTAGAGGGGGCAGAATGGCACTGTTTAGACAAGAAGCCTCTCCAACAGCCCCAGGAATATTGGATAGAACGGCACTGTACTGGGTCCCAGTAATAAATATTGGCATAAAGACATATGATATTGTTCTGGGACTTATGTAAGATTAGTTCTCTCCGCCAAACCCAAGACTGAAGGATTAAAATCTTGTGTTTATAGGCTAACAAATGCAAACACTTCCAAGTGAACCCCCTACAAGAGA
This sequence comes from Lineus longissimus, assembly GCF_910592395.1. Taxonomy (NCBI): domain Eukaryota; kingdom Metazoa; phylum Nemertea; class Pilidiophora; order Heteronemertea; family Lineidae; genus Lineus; species Lineus longissimus. The sequence continues at coordinate 23,968,496 of NC_088309.1, read as the reverse complement.
AGAGTGGCTCTTCTTCTCTCCGACTTTGACACCCTGCTACGAACATATCAATAGATCAGCCAGCGGTCCTTGGTGTCGCCACGTGGGTTACGTCCAGTGAAATTGTTTGCAAAGGTCAGGGAACCACGATCTGACATCCATAACCAGCGTATCCCCTTTTCATGCCAGTTACAGTCGGGTGCTACACCACAGTCGGGATAGTGGCCGCCAAATGAATGGTTGTTGAATTTAAAATCATGAAATCATGAGACAGATCAAGCTAAAGGTCAAACTCGGGTACGTCAAGATCAAGATTTCCTTCCAATAAATTTTCAGCAAGACTTACCTTTCATTTGGACAACCGCAATGTGAATAAAGACTATAAAGACCTGCCACCTAAGTTTTCCTGGCAATATGGTCCATAAGAATAGACCAGGTAGCATACTTATGCTGTCTTTATCATACCTTTAAAGGCACTATGGCAAACTTCCATCTCCAATCACATCAAAGTATGTTGGATCAAACACCCACACAGGGTCTCCTAATTATCATGATCATAACATTATCAAATACATGTAGTAACATATCGCCTTCTTTTTGGCGAAACTGAGACTGAATTATTCACATTGTGTTCAACTGCGTTCATTTCGCAGTCAATTCATTAGTTACCAATATATGCCTTAGAGGGGGCAGAATGGCACTGTTTAGACAAGAAGCCTCTCCAACAGCCCCAGGAATATTGGATAGAACGGCACTGTACTGGGTCCCAGTAATAAATATTGGCATAAAGACATATGATATTGTTCTGGGACTTATGTAAGATTAGTTCTCTCCGCCAAACCCAAGACTGAAGGATTAAAATCTTGTGTTTATAGGCTAACAAATGCAAACACTTCCAAGTGAACCCCCTACAAGAGAAGAGTGGCTCTTCTTCTCTCCGACTTTGACACCCTGCTACGAACATATCAATAGATCAGCCAGCGGTCCTTGGTGTCGCCGCGTGGGTTACGTCCAGTGAAATTGTTTGCAAAGGTCAGGGAACCACGATCTGACATCCATAACCAGCGTATCCCCTTTTCATGCCAGTTACAGTCGGGTGCTACACCACAGTCGGGATAGTGGCCGCCAAATGAATGGTTGTTGAATTTAAAACTGTTTACTGTTTACGTCAATTTTACATATAATTAGACAAACCTTCATGAATTCAGTGGAGATTTCCACATCACAGGATAACAGCAGTGGTGGGATCTCGCAGATTTAACATGATCACTTTCATCTTCACCATCATGACCTGGACGTGCCCTTTAGTTTCTTTGAGCAAATGGTATTTGATTAGGGATGGCAATTAAAATTGCCGTTGAACATGTACATAAAGTGCAGTGATGTACATAATTCAACATGTCTGGCTTGAAATTTCAAACTGCACAGTTCATTCCCGCCTTGATTGTACGACTATTTCCACAATAAAAACCCTTTGAAACTAACCCATACCTTTATCAGGAATAGATACTGTCCCTACCTTCTGCTGCAGCCGTTTTGATTTGTTTCGGAAAATTTGAAGGCATTTTTACGTTTGAAATCGGAGAAAGTGTTCCCGCGATGTTCTGCGCATCTCACACACTAACCGACTGGCGTTCAAATCTACCGCGACCGATCATGACCAAAGACAATACATTTGACGTAACAGCATCCGGGCACCCCCTTGAACCAGGCCGGCTAGTAGTTATCTGCTCAAGCGAGACCTTTGTTCTGTCAGTGGTCAATATGACAGGCATTGTCAAAATGTGGGATTTGCTTTAGCATACATACTTGTACATGTACATATGCTGAGCTGTGGAAATGCATTAGGCAGGTTCCGTAAGCCAAAAGACGATGTAAATGCATTTTATCGACGATTTTTAAAAAATCATTTCCCCAATTCCTTCTACAACCAAGTATAAAATATGGTTCAGTGTCGTGTAAATCATTTAGCAGATAGAGGACTTGATGACTCGACAGACATTCGTACTTTGTAGTTCCTCGTTCGTAGGGCGCTCAGTTTCGAAACCTGCAATCATTCGAAACAGAATACAATTGCCAACTTTGATAGCATGATATCAAACTTGATTCGGTCGGGTCACTTAATGGGTTGTCCATTAAACACTCCTGTCTCCTGGGTAAGACGAACTAGAAATGAGTGATCCAATCTTGCCAGGCTTATTATAAAAGCTTCAGCCGTCATTGGATTGCCCCACCTGGAAAAAAATGGCATGTGGTTATGTGGGTATGTGGTATGTGGTATGGGGTTTTAGATACTGCCTTAACCAGCAACAGGTTGTGAGAGACAGGGGCCGACGTCATGAAAGACATGGGCCCAAGTCATACAAGACGGAAGACTGTTTCGCCCCTCACACCCACTCTGAACCATCAGAGTTAATCGGCCCGTTGGTGTAACGGAGTCCGGGTCGGCGGAGTGGCTCCAAGGCTTGAGGGTCAAGATGCTCACACCAGCCGCCGGCTGTGAAAGACCGGAGACTTCTCGTTTACCATGCATCCAACAAGTTCTGTAAGTCCCTACCAGGGAATGACACAAGCCGCTAGCGAATTTTTTTCCTGGACCTTTCGGGCAGTACATTGTACATTTGTACAGGGACTTTCAGCCAATCATATTTCGACAAATACATGACATCAGACGTCTCAGAAACATTAGAGCTGTTGGTAGAGCGCTCGTCAGAAATGGCAGAATACGATGTTCGATCCAAAGGTCGCGAGTTCGAATCCGGTTGTGGACAAGATTTTCCTTTTTCCTTTTTACTTTATATTTTATTTTTATTATGCGTTTCTTTTCCCTTGTTATTTAGATTTTAGATATTTGAGTTATGCTGCCTGCAACATAGGCCTACCTACAGAAAGGACAATAACAATAGCCCATCTCCAAGATCCAAGGGATAGTCCTTCAGATATCATATTGAGTATGAATATACAATGAGACTTGTCTCATGTGAATGGTCTTCCTCCAGTATGAATATGTTTCTATGCAATGAGACTTGTCTTTCGATACTGCCTCATGTGTATGGTCTTCCTCCAATATATTTTGATACTGTATGCTGAGAACAGCGTTATTTGAAGCATCATTTTACAGAAATATCTATTGATATAATGGCAAGCATCGTGCTGCACTTCTCCTTTATCTGAAATAAATGTAAACATAAAAATCTTTCTTGATTTGCCTTCCAGGTCTGGTCATGGCTGATTATGATGATAAGTTCCGAATGAAGAAGAAACTGCTAGAATCTTGCATGGTTGACAGAGGTGACATCATGCCTGATGCTGAAGACAAAATAGTCCAGATGGTGGTGAAGATCTGCTACGAGTTTGAGGATCATGCCGGAAGCTCTTTCAACCCAAGAGACGTCATCGCTTGCGGAGTCATGAACATGATAACACTAATAGTATTCAATGAAGAATTTGCTTACAATGATACTGAATTCATCAAACTCTTATACACAATGGACATACGCTTTAAGTGTGGTTACTCCCAAATTGGTGACTTTCTCCCACTGTTAAAATTCATTCCATCAGAAAAGGCAAGACTTTTACACTTGACACACAATATGTTGAGGGCATTTACATATCAACAGATCAATCAACACAAGGAAGACTATGAACCCACTGAATTCAAAGATGTAGTGCATAGATTCTTACGCCATCTAGAATTGAATGAAGACTTTGGTGCCTTAAAAGATATGGATCTGATTTGTATGCTGATAGACATCATGTCACAAAGTTTTGAGCCAGTGACTGCAACTCTTGAATGGACGCTTTTGTACATGGCAGCCTTCCCTGATGTTCAAAACAAGGTCCAAAAGGAGCTCGATGCAGTGATAGGACGGGAACGCCTGCCACAGCTGGACGACCGAGACAATCTGCCATATACTCGAGCAACAATCTATGAAATCCAACGAATGTCAACAGTGATGCCTCTTATGTTCCCTCATTATACAATTGCTGGTACAAAACTACTAGGTTTGTTATATTTCTTTTATTTCTAAGTACATGTGTTTGACTTAGTGCGCTTTAGATTAATGCAATTTTCCAATGAAGGTAAATACATCATATCATTGAAGTGATTATTCAAGTTTTTACTTCTAAAATCAGATGACTATAGAATGTATTGAAAGTAGAAGACACCCACCTTGATTAAAATATCTTTGCAAAAGTCATCTTTGTCTTTTAAACTTAAGATACATGTACATGTACAAAAACTTACTCCTTTTTGCAGGCTTTGATATTCCCCAGTTCTCAAACGTCTTGTTCAACTTGTGGAGTATTCATCATGATGGAAGATATTGGAAGCAACCATATACGTTTAATCCTGAAAGGTTTGTCATCATTAATTTATCGATTGAACAGTTTTATTTGGCACACAAAAGCCAAACCAAACTGTGGTGACAGAGGTGGGCCTAAGGATTTGAGGTTTTTCTCGGACGCTGAGAAGAAGAAGAAAGAATAGTAAATTTGATGTCACAAGGAAGTCACGTTTTTGTTGATTAAAAAGGTCTAGGAGTCTTAGTGTTTGGAATGTCATGCTTGGTTGTCTCATTTGAATCATCTTGCAAAAATTACAGAGACCGATATCATTGTTTCTCTTTCAGGTTCCTTGACCCAGCTGGTAACCTTGTCATCCCTGAAGCCTTCCAGCCTTATGGTATGGGCAGGCGATGCTGTCTGGGGAAGGTTCTAGCAGACGCACAGGTCTTCCTCTTCTTCTCTATCATGATGCATCAGATGTTTATCAAACCGACACCAGGGAAGGAGGTCAACTTGGAGGGCGACTATATGAACTTTGTCCTTCAGCCCAAAATACTCGAGATACTGGTGGAGGATAATAGTAAATCTAGGGACAAGAAAGCTACATCAAAATCATGAGGAGTTAATCTTCTTTGTCTTCACTTGTGGTTTTAATAGTCAAAAGGACAGTATGCCTTTTGGCACGTCTGCATTTACATCTATGTGTAGCCAATAACTGAGATGTTTCTGGAATATCCTGTAAGGAATAGAAGTCCATATAGGAAGGAACATGAAGTATGGGGTGTTATTTTCACAGCCGACAAAAAAATTAAGTTCAGAGAAATATTTGTGTGGCAGGAAAGAATAGTCTCATAGCTGAATGGTTTAATGATCTCTTTGTATATTAGGATATCATGTTGACCATGAGTCCACTTTGTTGCTGTTGTGAATTTATTTATTTATTTATTCATACAATTCCTCCACAGTATGTATTCTGATTTATGCGTGGGTATCAATAATACACTGTAGTTGTTTGAAGCTCACTATTTTGTGAATGTCATATCTTATGCTGTGATGAAGAGCCTCATAGCCTAGTGGTTAACAGTGCTGGCTACCAGGCAATAAGGCCCGAGTTAAATCATGGAGAGAGAAACCAGCATTGTATTCCTAGATGAGTCAGCGTGCATGGCTTTCATGGAAGGAAGTAAAAATCCTGGCTCTCAACAATAAGCTTGAGGCTCAGTGAGGGTCTGCCAGATATCGTCCACAGCATGACAAGATGACATTAAGCCTAAATTAGGAGCCCAAAAAAACATTTAAGGAGACATTGGCACAATCACCTCTAAATGTTGGTCTAGCTGCAGGTTTCGCCCAGCGTATGGTGAATATGACACCGCCGTCCGTGAGGCCACATGGAAGACACTAATGCACATCCAAGTGTCACGTGGTTTACCCAAGACGCGGACACGCCATTGTCTCTAATTTCCCGGGCATCTTTTTGCCTGGTTTCGTCACGAAGTTAGCACCTGCCGATCTATCGGCATCGTGTGTCGGGATCCCTCCTTCACGCAGGATGTGTATGACGCATTAGACAATTTCGTCGTGTGAACTGGCGGTGGAGATTGCGAACCCGGCCCGACACAACTTCTCATGATGACGCATACGTGGGCTTGAAGTGAGCGGTTTTGTCTTTCTTCTGAGAAAACGGTGCAGACTTCTTTATAACTGCAAATACTGGCATGAATGAAACAAATCAACGACTGTACATTACACAATGTCGAGAAACATTTATTCGTAATAATATATACGTGGTGAACTGCATGAAACCGGATTTGGAACATCCAAATACTCCGTGAAAAACTAATACGACACTTCGACAAAGGACGACACTTTCTACTACACTATAAATCAAGTCAACTTTTATCATTTCACGGTGAAATAGGAATATATCTGGGCCGATCGAGCTCTGCTATTTGGAGTCCGGAGATAAATATAGTCACTTTTATAGTTTGTCATCACACTTAATATTCTAAGATGACGTCTGTCCGATCTCTGAATAGATATAGGGTTTGGCGTCAAGCATCCATCTCAATATACAGGTAATGACACCACCCAAAATATCACCCACCCATTTTATGTGCTTTGCTTTGTATTGGGAGCGATGTCCAGTATTGTTTTACAAGTCGATTGTGAATCGACGTGTGGTAAAAGAGATTGATACATTTGACTACAAAATGATGAAATACAGTTTTGTATTCCGAATTCCTCTCCTGTTGCAATAACTGTTTATGCTTCTGCAGTTGGTAGACCAATGCTGGGCTGCGACCCACCATCGCTTACGGATTGTAGCCGTGTAGAAGTTAACAATATTCTGCCATTATAAGATACGAGGGAACCACCCGATGAGCTGCTTGGATGACGCTGGTCTGATCGCTCAATTACGATGATCTCGCGCGGCATCGGCGACGGGTGACGACTACGGCAGCTGCTATTCCGCGAACTCGTCGAGGATGCGCTCTCCGAGTGGCGGATTCGAGTTCTGCTCGGCCTGTGAAGAAGAACAAACGGAATTGGACTACCTGGCTTTTTCATAATTTTCCAATGTGTCTTTCTAGGCTTGGACTGTTGGTAAGCCAACGTCCGTTGGGTAAGCCATCTGCTGGTGGTACGACAATACGCCTTGCTGTGAACCACCAGAGGATATCAAGTTAGGGTGATTGTCCCGTCGTTCCCCGACCCGCTCTACCACAACAATACTCCGCGGGCGATGACCTTCATATTCAGATGGGTCTATGTGCGAGATTCTGGACGATCGATGGGGCCTGCGAATTAGATGGAAACAAAGGCGAGGCTTCAGTCTACTGATATAAAACAATGGGACCGGCCAGTATCATACAGCCGGATTGCAGATCTTCTATAAATTGAAAGGCTTGAAGGCAAATACTCCTATAGATTTCAAAATCAAGAAATGAAAGTCATTATCTTATTGCGCGCGCCCGTAGGCGAAACACATCAAACAATACTTTGGGTGTTTCTATGATTTGTGACTATGTTAGTTTCGGTCTTGACGGCTCCTAGTGAGTTTACTGTAAATACGGTGCTGTCGCGGCGAGGACAGAATGAGACAAACGACAGCAACCAATCCGCGCACCCGCCATAGAATCTCTCAACATTGACGTCGTCCGAATAGTATACTCATCAAAAATCACGAAAATAATGTAAACCAGAGCCCTAGAGGCAAAACAGATTTTAACCTTTGTAAGAAGAAATATCCAAGAAGCCACAGACTTGTTTATTTTATGAAAAAGTGTTGAAAGGCGTCGTAACTAGGGCGATGAAAATCTATTAGTTACCTTGGCGTCCTGACGCAGCTGACGATGACGACGATGATGAGGCCCAAGACGACAATGGATCCAATGGTAACAACCAATATGAAGACCCAGCTGGTGGTGACTGACGCGGATGGAAGAGTTGGGGCGACGTGGGGCTGGAGTACAAAAATTGACATAAAAGTGACAGGTGTCATCATACAAAATCTCGGGCACACAAATACCCTCTAGTTTCAGATTTAGAAAGACCGATTGAATAATTAGATTAGCCTACAGCGAAATCGAAACGAAGGCCAAGACGATGCATATACATGGTCGATATGAATAAAGACCAGCAAATGCTTAAACATCTAAAACTCTGTACATTTACACTTGGCCTGTCTGTACAGAAAAGCTTTTGCTAGTCTTATTCATTTCTTAGTTCTTTAATAAAAAATACCTGGGAGTAACCTGGGAGTTAGGCGCTATTTAGGCGCGATTTAGGCGAGACGGGACCGTGACTAACCTGAGTGATGGCAGTCCCCGGATTGTTCGTGGTTGCGGGTGCAGCGGTTGGAACGGCAACTATCACTACAGTAAATGAGACAGTCGGTGTGTATCCGAAAGTCGTTTGCACGGCTTGGGTAATTTCTTGAGTAATCGTTGTGATTCTGAAATTAGAAAAATATTACGAGTTAGAACCAAGGATCAATTTGCATTAATCAAATTATAACGATTGGCTCCGAAATGACAATGAGATCAGGCGTCTTGGTTGTCAGTACATTCCAAGAGCAATTAGAAAACTCCCTGTCGATACGTACCCCGAAGGCGCTGTCAACAGAACCAGTGACAGGCTTGGATTGAGCGACCCGAACCCCGCACCTATAATGACAAATCGCTTTCTCCTCCTGGCATGTAATGCGGCGGCCGCGCACAGTTCGTTGTCATCCGGTGTCTGTAGGACGAGATCGATATTTAGCGCCGTGTCGTAAGATGCGTTGAAGGAGATAAGAGAGGCATTGGTGATTTGAAGCACACCTGATGGTCTGAAAATAGGTATATTCATGTATACAATAAGAATAGTATGAATATTGAATAGTTAATGCATAAGTTCATCGAAATTCTTCTAGTCTGGCTGCTTGGGGAAGTGAGCTCGTCAGTAATATGGCAGGCAGCTGAAATAAGTCTTGGCGAAGGACTGGTCAAGATGCTAATCAGAAGGTATATAGTTCAGGAAATGTTAATATATAATCATTCCATATCGTCTTTGAGAGCATTTTTAACAGTAAAAAATATATGCCTACGTCACAGAGTCTCTGCAATGGTCATTTTTATCACAGTAGTCTCGTGCAGCCAGAAGTTCTTTACTAAGTAGTCTGGCGCATGCCAGACTTTCTTCGTACGAGACGTTTTCCAGTACGATGTATGTGGGCAGAAGCAACACTGCGCAAGATTACCTCGAGCAGGAGCAGTGAGTTTTCCCAGAATGGTCCTTATTGCGCGAAGCTCGGTACGGCATGGTTGTCTGTTGACTGTGCTTTAAGAGAGTCTGGCACCATGCCTAGTCTCTCTTAAAGCACAGTCAACAGACACCCCTACACCCCCTCACACTCAGAAACCGCAAACACCAACCCTTCCTGCTACCTTAATACTTCTGGATTCTACCAAGAGTCTTTATCAATTGTTGATACAGATGTATAAACATGATACCTACACATAAGAAGTCTGTATGTTACAGCACTCTGCCACAGTAGTAGTGTTTGATGAACAATAGTTATTGGTAGCATTTGCAACAGCAGATGCAAATGTGCTTTCGATGGCTTGAAACTGGAAAGATACAAAGCAGTGAGATACCATCCAGGGAAAATGAAATTTAAACTGACTGAATGAAGTTATTTTCACTTGGGTTTTTTTCGGCTCGGAATGAAGCAACATCATCAGTCCCAAAACTTTTTTGACTTTGAAAATTTTTCTAAATTTTGAACTTATGAAAGTATTAGGGTTAGACAAGTTTTCTAAGTCCAAATATTTTTTTCACTTTTTTTCTGCTCAAAATGAAGCAACAGCATCATCCCAAAACTTTTTTGAATTTGAAAATGTTTGTGAATTTTTTTATTAACTGACTGATAGGTGAAAAAATTTATAAGTTCAAAAACAATTTCACTTGTCTTTTTTTGGCTCGTCCCAAGTACCACGACTAGAAAGGGTCACACAAGGAGCTTACGGGCGTGAATTGTAAAGTAGTTGGGAGTATGTTGGCATTTTAAACAAGATGTTGTGAGAAGAAGAATATTATTATGACGTAGCGTATCTTACTTCAGTAAAATTGATACCGGCTATTGTCATAGACACACCATAAACTGCAAAGGAAAAAGAAACACGTTAGATTTATACGGTGATATACAAACAAAATGGTCAATAGAGTACATTTCGTTCCGTCTGATCAAGCAGGGTATATGTTTTCATATAGAGAGAAAGCAACGGCGATGGGACATTATTATCTCGAAGTCGGAATTCACTCTCAACCTACGGTAATCCAATGTTGTCCGCAATATTTGCCGAGAGGGAAGTTAGATCATACATGTATTTGGTCTATCGAAGTTACCTTTTAGAAAACAATAATTACGTGAGTGTTTCTCACCAAGTAGACCCAAGACGTCACATATCTTATAAAAGTGTGATATACCACGTGCTTTTGGAGTCCTCGATCTCGGGAAGGGGGAACAGAAGCCAGTTTACTGTTGATATGATCGTGTGCTGCATAACAACTGCATGAACTTAACATAACAAGCAGTACGTCCGAGTTTATCGCACGAATCCTTTGTTACTTACATGTATCACAGTTTGTGTTAGAAGCACTCCGGGCCCAACCGGAAGCACAGATACAAGTGGAATCACCAGCTACGTCGCAGGTCTCTCGACCCGTCATGCAGTCCGAATCGGAAATGCAAGAACTGCCAAATGTAACTGGAAGATACAATAAAGATAAATGCAATGATGTACCCTCTGGTGTCATTGATTAAAGACCGTTACTTAAAGAAACGGTAGATATTACATATACACCAAGTTTTCCGATGCCGGCGATGGTCACGAAGGCATGTTTCTTCTTGGCGTTTGCGTTAATTATGCGTGGTATTATATAATTAATGAAACCACCGACGCCAACAGATACCGGAATCACACCGATCGATCAGCCCAGAATAACTTGATACATAAAAACTGTTTAGAAGTCAACACAGTACTTCATGTGAACGTTTTATGTCAGGTTTGCTGTACGTTTTGTGGTGACTGGAGAATGGAAATAGGCTCCCGTTTTTTAATTGGGGCCTGGTTTCGGTCGTCTACTTACACGTATCACATCCTGTGATGTTGAGTGTCTGTTGGCTGCTGGTATAACCGCTGATACATGAGCACAGTGTATTTTTGCAATCTTCATTCGGACCGGTGCAATTTGACGGACCAGTACAATCTAACCCATGTGAGACATCTGTCAGTGAAGGAAAAAAGGAAAGAGATATAAAGCAAGTTCTCGGTTTAAAGGAAAGATACACCAACTACATCACTACGAAACTAAGAATCAGGCAGTGTTTGCTATTATATCGGCCGCATGCACCGATGTTCTAAACCCCAGGCCCAATCCATGGGTCCATCCTCTCATAGCAGGCCACTGGATCGTTTCTAAAATAAACACTTTGATTGATTGTATGCTTAGAAAAGATTAGGCCTGACAAAAACTCGCAGGCTACAAGACATGCACGAAGCGATGGTGCAGTCGAGACCAATTACAGAAAGGGGTACATTTATTTCATCGGGAACGAAAATCTTGAAAGGCAACTTACATACGTCACATCCGGTGACAGATGGACTCCCAGTACTACTCCAGTACCTGTCATTACAAGAGCACAATCCAGTGCCGCCGCTGTCGCACAACTCGTTTGTTCCACAGTCGCCATCCACTGTGCAGTTCTGACCATAATTCATCACTGGAAAGTAATGTAAGATTTAGTCTCTGAAAGTCTAAGAGGTACCGTCGTGTACAATGTATACGTTTTCATCCGTTTTTTGTCAACGCACGGTACGAAAAGCTTTAAAGGCTACGTTGACAACTCGTCGACTAATCTACTCTAGTTTCATAGAACTAAGTCGATAAAGGATCATTAATCGGGATGGCAATTCCGCTCACCAGAGATATTAAGCATAGTCCCGATGGTTCCGTTGATATCCGCAGTGGTAAAACTAAAGGCGGCAATCTTGCTTTTCATTCAGAATTGAAAGGGAAAGAGACTTTCCCGAGGTATTATAAGCTTGGCATGAAACTGCACCATATTTGTCCCACAGGCTGACAATAAAGGAAAGATTAAGTGCAACCGATTGACAGAACCTTGTTCGCAGCGACGCAAATTGTTTGCATAAATTTAAACGTTTAGGCACATTCTGGCCGGGGATTTCGAACTGAGAAGCGAATGACAACAATACTGAGTATACTTTACCATTTCGTTTTAACCGTACAAGTGAGGCTGGTTTGCAGTAGCCATTTATTGCTGCATAATCTGTTCGGCAGACGCAGGTGTCCGATTCCGGGTCACACGTTTCGAAAGGAATGCCACAGTCTTCATCAATCTCGCAAGTGCTCCCGAGAGTTTCTGTTAAAAATTAGAATGTTAAGAGATAATAAATCCTTACCGGTAATTTGATAGCGATGGCGGGCTCGTGCCAAACATGATCATCAGAACACTCCGTGGGCCGGTAGCGCCCTTTCGCACTTTTCATGACATAAGCATTTTAAAAATTCTGAATCTCAGAATGGCAAAACGGGTGTACGGCGAGGCCCTTCTGAAATGTTGCATCCGAGCTTGTAGTTCATGAGATGAAATAGAGTTGGTCGGCGCCATGAAACAGTATATATTACTTGCTCCGATACAACTATTCCGCTGGTTGTTCACTAAAGAAGGAACCAGCTGGTTTGTAGCCGGGGTTTGTAGCCAGTGTCCACGATCAAAATGAGTTAGGCCTATACAAAAACTACTCACGTTTTCCACTGGCAAAACTTATCAAAAATCCAAAGTAGCAGCAAATCGTCAGTAAATGGAACTCATTGAAACTTGGCCCGAAAGGCATCGTTAAGGCAAATCTTAGTTAATTCACAACATTCCTGCTCCTTAAGACCATGCTAGTCCACTCCCTTCTCGGGATCGTTCGTCATACATCTAGCAGTTCAACTCTTATCTGGGTGACAAACAAGGATACGGGCTGTGCAAACAACATGGGCAAATCTATAAAGTATATCACGCCGTGTGCTTGCTTTGGATACCTCATTCGCCTCAATCAAAGAGTAAAGACTGTGAACAACAATTGGTTACATTAATCAAAATTTGCTTATTCCCATGTCAGCGATGCTGTTTTTGATAATGGGTGGGTCACAAGTAAACATCCAGTTTTGGACAAGTCGATGGCCCCTATTCTCCTACCATCAGCGGGTTTTTCAACTTTTCGTGCACTCTTACGCCTAGCCATGTGTTGGTGTGCAGCACTGCACTATATTTACTAACTTTTGCCGCCTGCGCGTGATCCAAAACGGATGCATCGCTGCGACAGCCACTATGTCTCGGCCGTCTGAGCTTACACCTAGAAAAAATTTATATGAAAAAGAGAGCTACATGTAGCAAAATCTTCTCAACATAGGCTGCAGTAGCTGTAGCAAGCTGTATGTAGTCCTTTACAGCCTCGCCGCATCCGATGTGGTAATAGCCAGCTGGATAGACAAGTTTAGATAAGGATTACGGCAGCTATACAGATAACCACCACCGATTACGTAAGGCTATTATGACATGACTTAGCCTCCATGTGCCAAGATACAGCATATCTTATCTTGGCATCATGATCGTGATGATTGTACATAGTCTGAAGATTTCAGTCCATGCAGCGTCAGTGATCAGCACAGTTTATTCCTGAGCCTGTACTATGGTAAGTTTTTGATTGCTGGTGTTCAATACTGTGTTTTAGTGGTTTGAAATGTCCTTAGATAGAATATCCTAGCAAGAAAGGATTTTATCATGGCGAGAGAATCCGTCGCCCTACGCCGGCATACTGAACTTCCAGCGGTATGGCATCCGTTGCCTCCGGTATTGGACGCGCGTTGCGGTCGGTGCAAGCTTAGCAATGTCAGTACATTGAGGGTCAAGATGACGCCCAAAGGGCTTATTCTCTGGCCATGTAACCGGCTCTGTCTCATTTGATGCCTCATATGATATCTTCTAAGTTCTATATCTTCAAGGCACAAAAAAAAGTAGGTTGGCAATGCATTATCATCACGAGCGCAAATCATTCATGAGATCAATAAGCCCGATGATATCGCGCCGTTGATAGGGCTATCTATAGGTCAATTGTCCAGGTGTTGGACTACTGTGCGAAGCATGGAACAATAAATTCAAGCCTATGGTCGGCCACACGCATCCAACTGTTTGGAAGTTTATCAAGAACCTGCAGCTCGAGGAACAAAGCGTTCGCACCGTTCTCGCACAAAACGCTATCGGCAACCAACCTAGGAAACGAGTTCGTCGCGCAGTACAGGAACATCAGAGGCGGCTGCAGAACCTGTGTGCGGACTACAATGCAGGAACAAAAACCATGGAGCAATGCCTACGTGGCATAGGACATTGTATTCGAATTGGCAATATCGTGTAATGTGCCGAATCGATCAACTGAAATACCGTTACTCCATGTGCCCACACAGACTTTGATTTAACTACTTGTTAAACATCTGATCCCATTTGATGTGATTTTTTCTGGTGCCATTTTTCCATTGCCTTTTTTTTCAATGCCTTTTTTACCCAGTGCCTTTTTTTCCTGGTGCCTTTTTTCCAGTGCCTTTTTTCCTAGTGCCTTTTTTCCTAGTGCCTTTTTTCCTAGTGCCTTTTTACCTAGTGCCTCTTTTCCAGTGCCTTTTTTACCTAGTGCCTTTTAGTCCGTACCTTTTTTCCCGTGCCTTTTTTTCCAGTGCCTTTATTACCGTCTACCGGACTACTGGTGCTAGTATGCATTATCTGAGGTAGAAATTGTTACAGTTTGCTCATTCATTTTCAACATCCATTTGCTCCTTTTAGAGAGGTTGATTTCTCTAAGATTGGACATAGATCAGCCATGTTAGCAAATTGAGTCTTTTAGCGAGAAGCCGCCCGTCCATACTGAACTTCCAGCGGTATATCCGTTACCTCCGTCCATACGCGCGTTGTCTGTTAAGCTTTATAGCAAAGTCAATACATTGAGGGTCAAGATGCGTCCGTCGCGATCCATAAAGTGCATTATCACCCATTAACTTGTGGCATGATATTCAACGAAATAATCTATGTTCTTATTTCAGGTGCTGTTTATAGGCGGACAGGACTGGATGTCATACATGTACGTAAAACTGCCTCCTGGATGCACGGACTCTGGACACGACTCCGACAAGCAACGGAAATACACAATGGTTGAGGCACGGCTCAAACGCCTTATCGGCGGCGTTTGGAAACTTACAATGCCAAAGATTGCCGAGTATTGCTCAAAACGGAAACTGGTGGTCATATTATTAACGTTTGGTTTGATTGTATTAGGCACAAAATTAAATGTATCAACTATGTTTAAAACGTCAAGGGATGCACACCAATATTTAATGCCGTATCCGTGGAAAGTAGACGAATCACTCAGACCATATTTCTCTTCGCCGCTCAGTAGCATGGATACTAACGACTTGTTACGGACGCTAGAGGTATTCATGCACACTCTTGACGCTGCCAACCTAACTTATTTTATGTACGGTGGGACCTTGATAGGATCCTATCGAAACCACGGGCCAATTCCTTGGGATGATGATCTAGATTTCTTATGCGACTTAAAACAGAAACAGCAACTTCTTGACGCGCTTTCAAAACTTCGGCCAACTTTTAAGATGTTCACCGGATACCAGTGGAAATTTTACATGGATGACCTGAACTTTAGGCATAATGTTGGCTTCTTCGGGCGCAATATCTTTCGTTACTTCTACCGCTGGTGTTGGCCCTTCGTCGATATCTTCTTTTACGATGAGAACGCTACTCATATTTGGGACAGCACACCGTGGAACAAAGACGCGTTCGTTTGGAGAAAGGAGGACGTCTTTCCGCTAAAACGGCGGCCATTTTCCTATCTTTGGCCATACGGCCCAAACAATGCAAGAAAAGTCCTCGACACGAACTACAACATCTCTGTTTGTGCCTCTAATCATCAGAACCACTTGACAGAGCATTACTACAAGGATATCAAAGAAGTGGAGTGTGCCGTTTTGAGCAAGCAGTACCCCTTCGTTCACAGAACAGTGTTATCAAATGGCTCAGTGAAGGAGGAATTGATGCTCCCTGGGCAGACTCCATTGCAAACTGTGATACTCTAAGTCGCGTCTTCCTAAATTGTGATTAGTGACTGTCGGGGAAGCCCGGTTTACACTATCACATTAATGAAAAACGGTCACAAAAATTATTTGTCGTTGAAGAGATGATCTATATGTTTTTTGGTGCCTTCCATTCTACAAACAGGTTTTGCAATCAAATATACCATTTATTATGTACAAAAGTGTGCATGTACATGTATATACAAGTACCATGTGCCATTTATTTTGTTGATTATGACTGATTGTTTTTATAAATGACTGCTAGTTTGATTTATAGCAACACATCACTTCCTTCTGCCACTTCCAAATAAGTTGCATTCTGGCACTGAAGATGGCGTGAGATGTGCAAGTGGGATAAAACCCAGCTTCCGCGCTGCTTCGGCGTCAATTAAAAGGTAGAGGCAGGCCCGAACATTTTGGTCATGTGTATTGATCTAGGCTGACATACATTCCTCCCTCCTTTCCACTGTCAAGAACCCTCACCTTTATTAAACAAATAATAAAACCACGCGCTTGTGAATAGGTTGCTTTTTACTGAACTTGTAAACGTGACCCAGCTGCGTTCCAACTGGATGCAAGGCATGTGCTTGATAACAAATGTGTAGAGCTGTGATGTGACCGTGTGCACGAGTGAGGAAACTGAAGCAGCGTCTGTGAGAGCTGTCTGCTCTTTGTCTGTTCGGCGGGTATAAATCATGTGCTCGTCGCAACATGGTCGCTTTGGATCTGTATTGTTCTTGAGCGTTTGTGGTATACTGATGATATCATGGACTTGATATAACCATATTTTTAGGACCGTGATTGTATTGATGTACATGTACATTGAAGACAAGGAATAGGCATACGCAGCATGCAGACATACATGTATATGCTCGAGTTTCCACTGCAGTAGGCCTTAGCCAGTGTATGTGTTCATTTTGGTAAGCCCACGACGGGAGTAAGTTTCTTTCTTGATTGACCAGCAGCGTCAATGGCAATAGTGGCCTAAAATCCCCCCCCCCCCCATTTGTAAAGATGGCTGGGCCTTAGAAGTGAGAAAGTAGTATATATTTGACGTGGTTCTCTTTTGTGCTCATGGACAGAGTGAAAAACGATTTGATATATCCATGACGACATTCATAGTGCACCCTCATAGATCGTACACACCATGCCGGTCTGTATCACGCAAGTCCCGTTATAAAGGTCAAGGTCATCGACGAAATATGATGGCCTGCAGCCTCCGTTGGACTCCTGTCGGCGTACCCTGGCCTGGTTGCAGCCTCATCAATAGATTCTATTTCAGTATTTGTGGATATTTATACCTCATTTCTCCGCGTCTCCCCATTCAATCGACGTAAACACCTGGGAATGCTTGAGTTATTGAACGCCTTGGTCTGGACAAGTGAAATTGAAGCGTGATTCTGTATGTAGGCCTACTGTACATGTATTGGGGAGTGTGACTATTTGACTAGCCATCGCGCTGTGAATTATGGCTATAATAAAGCAAGTAAATCAACAAAATTTGGACGAGGAAGACGCAGAGATGCTGATCTCGTCACCAAGGAAACGGGGAGATTCTCCCCTATTCAGCTGGAATAATGTGTCTCTGAGGGCTGCGAAAACATGGCGGAGTAACAGGAAGTTTCGATTCGGTATTGCTTTGGCATTAGTAATCGTAGCTATCATGAACTGTGTGTCCATGTACAAGTATTATTTCGATATTGAAGAGACCCAATATGTCTGGAAAGCAGATGCGGACCTTAGGACATATTTCAGACCAATTCTAACCGAATCTGACACTTCAGATATGATAGGTATTCTTGATGTCTTTGTTAATACTTTGGAGCGATTTAATATTTCTTACCTCATGTATTCTGGGACCCTTATAGGGTCGTGGAGACATATGGGTTGCATTCCCTGGGACGATGACTTAGACGTTATGGTTAACTATACAGACCGTGAGAGGGTCAAGGTGGCGTTGGATACATTACAACCAAAATATAAACTATATACAGGGTTCATATGGAAGTTGTATTTAGATGATGGCTCCAGGCCTTACAGGGCGTGGTGGGAGAGATTAGGACGATGGAGGTGGCCTTTTGTGGATATATTTTTCTACACTGAAAACGCCACTCATATTTGGGATACGAAAGAATGGTTAAAGGATTTTGACATTTATAAAAAGGTGGATGTGTTCCCTCTTAGGAAAAGACCGTATGAAAATCTCTGGCTCTATGCACCTAAAGATACACAGGCTGTCTTGGATGTTAATTTCAACACGTCAGATTGTGTGACAAATGACATGAGTCATAAGACACAAATGGCTTTCTCAAGGACTAAACGGATTCCGTGCCTTCAGCTGAACATGCAGTATCCATTCGTAAGGAGGGAACACCACAAGAACGCTACAACTAAAGAGGTTCTGGCGTTTGGCAATGGGACTGTTGTTCGAACTGTTTACTTATGATGGATAAGCATCAAGACGAACAATCTACTCTTCCAAGTTTACATTTGCTAATTCATAAACAGAAGGAACCGTAAAAGGATTCTATGACATGAGACCAAAATAAGGCTTAAACAAACCTTGCCCAACTGTGAAAGAGAATTTTCATCTAATTTTCAATGCTGACGTAATTGAGATTATCAAAAGAGTTTTTACAACAATCAAAAATAAATCTAATTCATACTTGATTACACGAATGATCAATTATTGTATCTTTGCTTGTTTTTCACCAATAATTAAGGTCTTGTTCACAATACTGGGCAGAGACATCTTGCTCACACTCCTCGTTATCCACGATTGGAAGTGTGGCACAGTCACAAATTCGCTGAGGCCTCGTTGGGCTACCTGTAGATGTAGGGGCACAATACACGATAATTGAGGAAGTTCAATTTTATTTCAAGGGATGGTCTTCAGATGTCACTGTGCAAGTTATTGAGGTCAACGCTATAGACCGTAGCATTGACCTCAATAACTTGTAAGACGACCAGTTGATTCTGTGTGAGTGGTGGTTTGGTCACGTGTTTAGGTTACCAAATCAAATAAACATTTCATCATGAACAGGAGGTGAGGTTCATGGAACCCATGCAATACAATCCAATGATACAAAACCCTGCGTCAGCGTCCAGTGTACAGGTTTTACCAACTACGGCTTTATACTGATTGGGCCATTATTCAAGTTTTGTATCAGTTTGATCAAGATTGAGGGTTGAATCAAACTCGTTTGGGAAGAAAATCGTTGAAATTGACAAAGAAAAGCCCAAAAGCTGAAAATTCTCTAGAAATCCTGGCAAGGCGGTATATATGAATGCTTTCAGAAACCTCATCTGAGTCTTGGAGACTCCTATTTGCCAATGGCAATAATCAATTCGATTGAGTGGCAAAACCAAGAGTCTCCATGGCAACGGAGGATTTCCGCATTGGAGGTTGGGTGTGGTCACGTGAAATTTTGTGTCGGTACTCATGGACAAGTCATTTCATCTTTGCAACAATCGATCTGCACCCTTGAACATGGAGGCATTGCGGGTATAGGTAGGCTTCACAATGGACTAGTGGGAACGGCGCCGGATGGACCGACGTGGTCTATTTTGTCACTCAAGAATGCAAGACATCCGACCACCCCGCCACCATTTGATCTAAACCGTATTGAAATTGCTGTTACATCCTAAACTAGCTTCCAAGTGAGTACTAATGGAGAACAATGATGTGGGCCAGATTGAGCCGACACATCAATCCGTTTTTGAATGTAACCAGTACTATGGCCCCTGATAAATTCTCGGGACAAAATGAAAACGAAAAATGTAAGTTCATGTAAGTCCAAGTGACACGTAGGCTACATGTAATCGCAAATATAAGATTTTGTCATCTTTTTTAGGTATTGACTATACTGATGCAGTGCCTGCTGTACACTTTAGTTCAAGGATACTCCGCCCTGAAGAAGTTGAAAGAGGCCTTCGTTCTGCGCTAACAGCGTGACTTGGAGACACGTCGAGACACAGCGAAAAACATTCAGTAGTCCTGGTAGTTTGAGAAGTCGGTAGCTGGTAGTGTTGCAGGTCGGCAGTCAGTCGCATTGAAGCTAATGTTGACATTAGATAGCACGACATTGGAAATGGCTTACATGCACAATCGCAGATTTTTCTCTCAGGGAGTCTGTCGAAGATGGCGTCGAATTTTGTTTGGATTTACCTTGTCAATTTTATTGGTATTCTTGGTGCATGCCAGTATCTATTTCTGTTACCGACACTCCGTCCGAAATGTCGTCAAATATGAATGGAAAATATCTCTGGACTATGAGCAATATTTTAGACCAGTTCTTTCGAAACAAGAAAAAGACGATATTATCAATCTCTTACAAGTGTTTAGTGATACAATGGAAAAGTATAGTATCTCTTACTTTATGTACGCTGGGACGCTTCTCGGGTCTTACCGACACTTGGGGCCTATTCCATGGGACGATGACTTGGATATCTTGGTGCACATTAAGGACCGGGGAAAGGTCCAAGAAGTGCTGAAGACATTGGAGCCAGGGTATAAACTCTTCACGGGCTTTCAGTGGAAGCTTTATCCCGATCAGAAAACAAGAGCGTGGTGGGAAGGATGGATTAGGTACACACATAACATATATTGGCCTTTCCTTGATATATTTTTCTTTGCGGAAAACTCAACGCACATTTGGGATACCGCCAAGTGGAATAAAAATCTGCATACTTATAGGAAGAAGGATATTTTTCCGTTGACCAAAAGGCCATTTGAAAACTTGCGGATCAATGCACCTCACGATTCCTACGCCGCGCTGAGTACCGTCTACAACATAACTGAATGTCATTCCTCGCCTATGAACCATAAAAATGAAGAGAGTTACCACACGATAAAGAAAATCGCTTGCAAAGAGCTGAACATTCAGTTCCCCTTTGTTCAAAGGGAAAAGATGCAAAATGGGTCTATAAAAGAAACACTGGCGTACAGAAACGGAAGTGTTGAACGGACCGTCCTTGTCTGATGTACCTCCAACTTTTTAACCGGAGCGGTGAAGTGAGACCGTCCATCGATACCAAAATGACTGAACATAGTGAAACAGTTGTGCATTAGGTATTGATACGAAACTGAGCCCTTTCGAGTGGTGTTTGGTAAGACAACTATGGTAATACATGTATCTCATCTTCGGTATAAAAGTTTTAAAACACCTCAAACTAAACATGAGAAATGTGAGTGGCCTGACCAGTGATATGTTAACCTCTTTATCATCATGAGATCAAAACCATAGCGCATGCATAACTCGGTCGACATTTGATTCATAAAAATATTGGAACAATAGCGTGATCCTTGTACGTTCATAAGTATGAATGTATGCATTGAACAGTATTAAAATAGACAAATTGGGCCTTCTTATCATGACCTACATTACCGTAATTACTGAGCACCATGGCCAAGTGCTTTTGGTTGTCTCCTGAGATTTCGTCATAGCCATTGTCTAAACCCGAGGTCAATTGAACGCAGCTACATACGAGATGACCGATATAATGCACACGAAACTACGGACTTTGGAGGGTGACGGACATTAAATTCTGTTGTTTTGGATATCAATTGAGTGAATGCATAGTGTAATACAAACTGTTCAAAGTCACTATACGTGTACTTCTGAAATAGATCCGGAATTCCGTCCGACATCTCACCAACGAAACATTTGCTTGCATTTTTGCTATACGAAGAGAAGGATATATATTTGCATTATTTTGAAGAAACTATGACTGCATGTCAATCCTATTCTTAGTGCAGAACAATGGATTTGCAATTTGTAAATGAGAGCGCTATCAATATCTTTCAGCTACACCGTTTAAAAAGTTCGTTTTACACTTAATAGTTGGTTCCACTACCAGATGACTAGAACGATGCTGACTATCCTCCCGAGGAAGAAGCGCCGGATTCTCAAGGTATTCCTCATGCTTTTGCTCCAGATAACAGTCGTTGTTATGATCTTAGCAGTCTGTGACTCGTGCAAGGACTTCTTCAGTCAGTTCAGCAGCAGCGCTGGCCCGGTCATCATCCCTGTTGTCCGCTATCCGAAGGTCGAGGTCCAACTCGGGAACCTTTCGAGATACTTCAGACCTGCTCTGCTGGAATATGACAGATCAGCTATGTTAAAAACGATGGAGGTGTTCACGAAGACGTTGGATAATGCAAATATGACCTACATCATGTTTGGGACTACTCTGTTAGGTTCGTTACGACATATGGGTCCTGCACCCTGGGACGACGGGTTAAGGGTCATCATGGACACCGACGATGAGGAAAAGGCCAAGCTAGTTCTCTCAAGGCTTCGGCCCAACTATGGCTGGCAGTGGCTGGGCGATGAACGCAAACTCAGGTTTTTCCAGGAAGACAAGTTGGCTACCAAGAGGAAGGAATGGCGTTGGCCATTTGTGGACGTAGGGTTCTATGACCAGAACAGTACACACATCTGGGAAGATTCCTACCATCAAAGAAGTTACAATTTCAAGAAGATTGACGTGTTTCCTCTTAAGAGGCGCCCATTTGACTACCTCTGGCCATTGGCACCTCGGCACCCCATGGCAACCCTAACTAATTTTGACATCACTAAGTGTACTTCTAAGAATAAAAGTCATAAGGCTGGGCTTTCGTCTGGCACTGTTGTAACTATAGATTGTTCTATTCTTCATACGGTGTATCCATTCGTCAGGAGGGAAAAGATGGGCAATGGGCAAGTTAGAGAGGTGCTGACTCTCAGAAGGAACACTCTCAAGACATTCATTACGGAATGAAACTGAGTATAGCCTGTTTTAAATTTTCCCCGAAACACCTTTGTCGGGGTATAAATTTGTGTTGGCTGAAATATCCTAAAAGCTTTTCAAAAGCTAAAAAACCTTTATTCCTTAGTGTAATTCATGTGTGGTATTCATTGTTCATTTGAGTGTAATTCTTGTGTGGTATTCATTGTTCATTTGCAATGCCAAATCAAGTTTTCTTTCAGAGAATGCTGCCCTTTATTACTGATCAGCATTGTTTGCCTTTATATTCAACGTAACACTATATTTGACAAGACGCGTTTTTATTCACTTTTGTATCACACGTGTAAAAAAAGATGTTGAATAACACAGCATTACTTTCTTCTTTTGAACCATATACAATGACCGCTGCTATTCCTCAACATCAACGTACACAAAGAAATAAATCGGGCGATGCTGATGATGACCTTAGGGAAAGCTATTTCTCTAGGATTAAACGGAGGCACGTGGCGGCGGACAAAATAATCTTTCATCTGTAGCATCATCCAGAGATGTATACACGGCGGTTTCATCGTCAGCCAGCATAGGGAGTTTTCGCGAAGTTCTTAATGCGAATGCCCAATTTATTGTGCAACACCTTGATCATTGTGTCCAACAATGAAATAGACGTTGGCGTTGGCGTTTAGGGGGCTGTGCGAAAACTCTCGACTCTCCCTCGGAAGTACATGTAGTCACAGATAATATTACAACGATTTTATCGCCATCTTTCACCAGCAACTGCACCCAGCAATAGAATCAAGTATTGATTAAATCGTCAGATCGACAATGGATGTAGGTCTACCGGTTAATATCAAAACGGGGTCAATGTGCGATTCCTCCCCCTCTTCTCTGTATCAGTTGAGCACCTACACCACGGTGCTTATGCCGACCCTCGAAATCCATTGAGTGTATACTCGGATGCATTGTTACTCAAGAAACTATTCATACGCCTTAAATGGGTACGCCGTTCGTTCACATATATTTACTGTTGGTCCAGCTATCTGTTTCCTATTTCTAACACCAGGCGACGCCAATAGTCAGTCATAATGCATGCAACATGAATGCATGCTTGTACTGCGCGTATGGGTATGGGCGGTTATTACCGCAAATAAAGACAAACCAAAGCAAAGACACTTGTGTAGCATATCAAGGACACGTAGATTGATACTCCTGGGCGGTTATTACCGCAAATAAAGACAAACCAAAGCAAAGACACTAGTGTAGCATATCAAGGACACGTAGATTGATACTCCTATGTGTGCCACATCAAAGACATCTGGACCATACACCACGTCAAAGATAACGATGCGAAGTCAACAGGCGGCGCCACTGTAGATTGCTGGCGGCCGTACGCTGCCTGTTGACGTTGTTGTTATTTGCCACCTCTCTCCTATGGCAAGCCGTTTGCTTCAAAAAGTCGAAATGATTTTTTTTCTAGTCGAAATGATTTTTTTCTAGTCAATATATTTTTTTTCAAGTCAAGAAAAAATATTTGAAATAAATTTGTTTTTTCAAGTCGAGATATTTATTTTTCTTCTCATTTAACTTATTGAAGTTGAATCAAATAATAAAAATTTCACTGCGAGAAAAAAATGATTATAAAAATAAAAATAGTCGCTTCTATCAACAAAAACCTATAGTTGTCGAAATCGTTTTTACTTTTCCCAAGACGGTGGCGCCGCCTGTTGACTTCGCATCGTTATCTTTGATGTGGTGTATGGTCCAGATGTCTTTGATGTGGCACACATAGGAGTGTCAATCTACGTGTCCTTGATATGCTACACAAGTGTCTTTGCTTTGGTTTGTCTTTATTTGCGGTAATAACCGCCCATAGTCAGCGTTTTAACAGAGAAACGTTGAACCAACTCTTACGAAAATTAGGTGAAATTTCCCTAATCGAACACTTTCAGCATTGTTTTAAGTCGTTAACCTACATAATTACGTTTGTATATATCAAACTATCATTCTGATAAATGCCCTGCACCAGCGCCACTAAAAAAATATGTATTCCCGTCTGAGTCATTCTGACAATGCCATGCGAAGTAAAACATATATAATAAAATTATGTATCATGCATTTGTAGTTGCGAGGCACGAAATCGATGATAAATTTACATATGAAAACCTCCACTCAGTAACTCTCAAGTCTGATGTATTAATACAGTACACTTATGATATACCTGTACATAGTCATTGATAATATCGCAGGTACTCTACCGATATGTTGAAGATGGATCGAAAATAGAACGATATAGGCTTTATTCAGAACTCCAGGGAATTTTTTTTCGTCAATTTCCTGGTCAAACTGATGGTTTGATAAGTAAAAATGCTGGTTTGAATACAAAATAATTGTTCCCAAAAAGGACTTTATTGGATGAAATAAGTCCTGATACGTTCCTTTATGATTTGAAACAGTGAAATTATTTCAAATAAATTTGGCAAGTAATCAAATTCCCAGATGGCGCCTCATAAGTGGCGCAGCATCGATTCTCGCGAGATTTATTTTCGAATGCTGTGTGTGATTTTTGTCATTTGGCTTGTTGACGCAGTACGGTAGTCAATGAATGGCAAGGGAAAGTAGCCTCATCCAACAGGAGGAGCCCACACAAAAGGGGTAAGCCATGTCGTCTCAGACCGTTCGGTTAATTACTATGCATGTTGCAACTACATAGCACTATAGTGACTGGCGTTCTGAGTAGGCCTACAGAGGGGCGTAGCTTGCGAAAAATTTCAAGAAGCGCTACTCGAGACCAAAAAGCTAGCTACGTCGCTACTACATTTCAATCATATCTTGAAGATAATGCATTAATTGATGCATTGATCGGTCTCAAAGGGTGCGGTGACTCCCTGATACAATCGCCTGTATGATATTACGAGAATATGTGTTGATAATTGACAACAATCCGGATTTATGTCCCAACAGTTGCGAATGCTGACATGACCAAACCTAATAATAATAAGTCGCAAATGGTAATTAACTAAGTTAGATGATTTGTTTTTATCTTGTGTGTATCTTGAGTTAGAGATATTCATGTTGCCGGGCTGGCTTGGTACTGATGTCGGCCTTACATGGAGTGACATGTTCACTACTCAGCCAGGTTATCATAGTATTGTATATACATGTATGTATATATTACAGGAGACGTTTGTTATGATAGCATGCACGAACATACTACGTACAGTAAAATTTTAAAACACGTCGTTATTATGAGTTAAATTTTTGCCAGTTTCGGTTGATTCACAACAATGTCGACAATATATCGACAATATCAATCAAACCATTGTAATCGTGTCGGTTCCGAAAACGTCACGAAAAAATTAAACTAATGTCGAATGAAAAATGATTTTTCTTGCACATACTCCGATACTGAGGGTACCAACTCATGGTATCATGATGGCTTTTCGGCGATACGATGTGCTCACTATACGCAGGACAAATAAAATGAGAAGTGAATCATCATGATTCCAGAATAACAATTCCGCCTCGAAGGCGGCCGGTTTCTTGTGTTTACTCTATAACCCGTCTTCCTAAAACCACCCTGGGGCTCTTTGCTGGGCGTTCCGCAAAAAACGGCGGATATTAATGTAGAAAACCAGTGCAATAAAATACACTGAGGCCTATATATTTATATAGAATGATGTTATTTCATTGGTCTTACCCGATATGACCCTGACCATTCGAAAGAAACCTATCGTAACAAGGACTCACTATACTGCATGTGGTTGTAAATAAAATTTCGTGAAACTCGTTCAATCTTATCATCTTTGTCTCATCTCATTCAAAAAACTACCTGGCCAGTTTTTCGAGGTACACTCAACGTTCGCTCACTAACAGCGTGGCGGCCATAATGGGTGATATGAATAACATTGAATAAAGACTAGCAAATGCTTCTACTTGAATTTTGTACAGAAAGGCCGAGTGTAAATTAAATGTGCATGAAGTTTTAGATAAACGCATTTGCGAGTCTTTATTCATATCACCCAATGGCCATGATTTGCGTCAAGTATTGTTCAATAGTTAAAGTAATGGTGTAAGAGAGCCAGCAGCGTCCCGGTCAAGATGTGATAAGAGAGCATGGCGTATTCATTAGCCAAGTAGTGATCAGGTTTATCAGGCCATCCCCCAGTATTCAGGATATAAGTCGAGTTGTACGTACCCAGCTTTTTGTAGGCAACAATACTAAGCGAATATACTAGAAAAAATTTATGTTTAAAAAAAAGGGTGTCTATCCGACGCTTATGCATATTCGTGTCAATGAGAATGAAATATCGGGCATCTATAGATAGATGGGCCTAGATACTTCACAAAATACAATGCAGGTGCTTGCGAATAGTCTGCATGACTGCATGGTTTAGGTAACTCCTGAATAGAATCACCGAGGTCTGACGAGACATTTTATGATGATTCAGCCGGATCCAGCCCCATTCATTTCCGTAAATTTGCCGTAAATTTATTCGACGGCCAATACTGTATTTCGCGATTAATCACGATTCTTAAAAATAAGAATCGCGAAGAAAAAAAACTGTTTGATTGGAAAAACTGGAAGAGGCGAATTTCGCAATCCGCACCAAAAAAAGCCGTGAAATATTTGTCTCAGAAATGTTTGCGAATTGCACAAATAAAGATGCGCGAAAATTAAGGCGGCTTACAGTGGTTTTGACCCCGAGTAATCTTATTTCCGTTTGAAGGTTACATCGAGCCAGCACTTGAACTGACCTTAGAGCAATTTAAAAAAACAATTCTGGGCTAAAATACCTGGAAACGCGCACTTTGCATGTACGACGAAGCCTCGTTTTGAATTCAGTTTAGCAACCATAACCGCTTGGATTGGTGCAAAATGTTGAAGTTGTCAAAACCTCAAAACATTTAAAACCACATTTTTGTTATTTTGAGATATTTTCATAGAAATTGATACTTTACTGTCGATATTGATTTTCTCACCAAAACCGCTCGGATGGAGCTGAAATGATAGCCAAAACCTGCCTCGGTTTAGGTCTATACATTTTAGCTCCACCCTCGCGGTTTTCGTGAGACAACCAATACCTCCAGTTCGGTATCAATTCCTTAAACTAAGCTCTAAGGACTGACTGCTGATCCTGGATGACCAAACTTAATAGACGGACTCATTCGCCCTCTCACACAATGAATGATTCGATTCGTAGTTATCAACAGGTGTTCAAAGCTTCGAGCTTTAATGAACTTTGTATTAGGTTTTACAGCTGGGCCATATTGTTTATGCACAATTATTTAACCACCTCAGGCCCATCCATCTCTATTTACCATTGCAAATCGATTAATTTACATGAAAAACGTACGATGCAAGAATCCCATTTTACTACTCTGTCTATTCCTTAAAATCTGCCGTGCTTGCATAAACGATGCCGTCGCATTTTTTCGAAAACAATCAATTTTTAAAACAAATACCAGCCATATTTCAATCAGATAATGCATCAATCACTGTGTTCCGGATGAGTGAGCTCAATATTGATCGCGGCAATGCGGTTACGCCTGGACGCAGATACTACGAATTTGAGGCTTGTACATGTACATGTATCTGCAATAAAATACCATGCTTAGCTTTCTACGATATATACGTTTTAGCCTATATCGTCCAATCAGTATGGACCGGACCCACCATTTTCTGCAGCAGAAACGAAACCGCAACGTGCATCTGTCAGGGATGTCTTCTTTATCGAATTGACATACTAAATGTCCTTCGATGTATATACATGTATCTGGAGTGGAACATGGTGAATTTCTCATGTAATGAGTTGGTTTCATTTTCAATTTTTTAAACTCATCTGAAATTTCAAACTGCTGAATATTAGGCATCCCAATAATACAAATAGTCATGAAATTGTTTTGTATTGCCTAAAAAAGATGTTTGAAATAAATTTCCCAATTTTTAGTCATGATTTGAGTTTCTCTAGGCACAGCTGTGTGTGTAGTGGTCATGAACTCGTGACCAGCGCCTCATGAGGCATGCACGGAATGATTAAAAATGGCCTCCTGACCTAGTGACCTGACCTGACCTGACTTCATTAGCTCACCTCTTAGCAGAGGTGAGCTTATCCCATACCGTGGCGTCCGTCGTCCGTCGTCGTCGTCGTCGTCGTCGTCGTGGTCGTCGTGGTCGTCGTGGTCGTCGTGGTCGTCGTGGTCGTCGTCGTCGTCGTCGTCGTCCGTCGTCGTCCGTCGTCCGTTAGCAGGGCACGTTTCGTAACTGTTAGAGCTATTGAGTTGAAACTTGGTGCACATGTACCCTTATGTAATGACACCTTGGAGACCAAGTTTCGGTCCGATTCGTTTCATGGTTTGGCCACTAGGGGGCCAAACGTTAAAAGTGAAAATATGCAATATCTCCCTTAATAGTAGTCGGGAAATTTTGAAAAAAATATGGTAGGTACTTCTAGCAAAGGTGCATCATATATCCTCCGGGTTTTTGATTTGACCTCCTTTTCAAGGTCACAGAGGTCAAATGGTGTAAATTGGCCGTTAGGATGAAACGATGGCACGTTTCTAAACTGCAATGACTATTGATACCAAATTTGGTACACATTTACCCCTTAGTCAGGTGATCTCAGGGACCGAAGTTTGGTCCAATATGATTCACCACTTGACCACCAGGGGGCAAAATCCAAAAACCTTAAAAATGTGATTATTTCTTAACTTCTTGCCCGATTGCCACCAATTTGATATCATGGGTACATCTAACCACCATACAGTATATGTCACACAGGTTTTTAATTTGACCTTCTTGTCAAGGTCACAAAGGTCAAATGGCGTAAATTCGCCGTCAGGCCGTAACTATGGCACGTTTCTTAACTGCAATGACTATTGATCAAAAATTAAGTACACATGTACCCCTTGGTCAGGTGATCTCAGGTACCGAAGTTTGGTGCGATCTGATTTGCCGTTTGGCCTCCAGGGAGGGGGCCAAATCCTAAATTCTTCAAAATGCCATTATTCCTAGTAATGACTTGCCCGATTGGCACCAATTTTATATCATAGGTACATCTAATTCTCACAACCATTCAATGTGTCACCCGGGTCTTCTTTGATTTGACCTACTTTTCAAGGTCACAGAGGTCGAATGTTATGTAAATTGGCCATTTTGGGGAAATTATAATTGCTTGGACCTACATCAAACCTAACACTACATGACACAATACCATGCTCTTTATCCATCTTTCCTCCACATGAGGTGAGCACAATGGCCCTGGCCATTTCATTATTCTTTTGTTCTGACGCTGACGAGAACGTCCGATCCTGTGAACAACTGGATGAAACTCAGTGTACATGTAAGTTGCCTAGACATTCTAATTGCAATATCCGCCTCGCCCATACTGGTAATTCACATACAAACTATACAGTATGGGGTAATCAATTTAGATCTAAACTGCAAGAACAGTTAGTTATGTCAGTCAGGGTGTGGTCGTATTGGCAGATCGCGCTCTATCAGCTACTTAATTAAAAATATCTTCGCTTGATGCCCATGCTGCTCACGAATACATCGTATGCGATTAAAATAATACTTTATGTAGGTTGGCTCCGAGTTCATCCTGACACCTGATCTCGAGATGCTCTCGAGTTATTCCTCTACAGCAATCCAAATGATGAAGAAAATCATAATGATTCAAGTATCCGGCAAGTGCCGACACGCCCAATCTCTCGCCTGCATTAAGCAGCGGGTCCGCGGCTTGACTGGTGAGCTACAGACAGTCCTATGAATGTCATCAATTCCTGTGCTTATTCATACGCGACACTTGACCTATAAACCATATTTTATACCAACTTGATAATTCTAGCTCTAGTCTTAGTGAGGCTTGCGAAACATGTCTATAATATCGGCAATTCCCTTCAAAGTGTTTGTATCTCAGTGATTCGACAAATCGGATGTGCATATTGGGACTACTGACAATGTAGTATTTTCATATCTTTGAAATACATACTGTCTTCTCCCACTTAACCGAGCGCGGCTGAATCGTAAAATGACCAAGTCCAAATGAATGGGCCGATTTGACTGGTGGCAGGCAAACATTAGAAAGAACAGCCACAGCTGATAATTGACTCCCTTTTCGTGGGCAATGCCATTGCCTTCCACGTAAGTGGATAAAAGACATGAACATTGACATGGGGTAGTCCTGTACTGAATGAATGAATACAATACAACTAATGTCCTCATTTTATGCCTATAGTGTTGGTTGACCAGAAATGTCTAATATGGGGTCTAATATGGGGTCTATGATAAAGCCAGCTTCATGGGTCTGCAGAATGTCCCAATAAAGAAGTCTTGTTGTCAAAGAATAAATTAAAGAAGATCACAGATTTACTTATCAATTTACCAATCAATTTTATTATCCAAACGGGGTTTACACGTCATCATCAATAACATCATCATCCTCTTCTCCTTCTGAAAACTCAATCCCCTCAACAAACTGCTCAAGCTCACCATTTACCATCTCTACCCCCTGCCCGACTTCGTCATTGTCCTCAGGAACTAGGCCACTGGCTCTCCAATCGTTCATAATCGTCTGTTGTGTGACCCTTTCCCAGCCGAGGCTGATCATCCTGACCACTTCCCGCCTGGTGATCCGCTCACACTGTCCTTGATCATCGATGTGGCCGATTTTCCACACTTTCCAAATGGTCCTCAGGTGACACTTGAAGTCCCTGTTTACGGTCAAGTCCATGGGCTGCAGCAGCGAAGTACATTGTCCTGGGATAAAAGTGTCTGTCCCATTCTCTGCGGTGATTGCATCACGAAACTGCCGATTTCGATGCGCCGGATACATGTCTAAAAGTAACAGGAACGTGGCACCTGCTACAAATGGCACAATCAGGGCCTGCAACCACTCGATTAGCGATTGATTTTCCTAAAAAATACTACCATTAACTAGAATGTCTGATCGTCAATGACAACACTGATGACATCTGGTACATGTCCTGTACTACAACCACGGACTTGTATTCTATGCCAATACTCACTCGCACATTGTCTGGAGCATCCGCCTGAAGCTGCCGAATGACGTCACCATCTGGTGCCAAGCCTCTGAAGTATACCTCGGCTCGTCCTTTTCGTCCATCTGTCGTAACTACTAGAGTCACCGTGCATCCAAGTTTCGGGTTGTATAACATCTTAGGAAATATTGATTGGTGATGACCACAGGTATGAACGAAATGTTAGTCCTAGGAATATTAAGGGTCCCAGGAACAATCATACTGATATTGTTAAAGGCATGGTCAGGGTCAGTCGCTTTGATGTATCATGCGACTTGTTCTTCCGTCCATGACACAGAAGCGGACTTATTCCAGTCAGTATAGGCCAACAAAGAAGGAAATTCATTTAGCGAGGAATAGAATGCTTGAAGAAACACTACCTTGTGCATCAGTGCCGTGTTGCCATTGTCTCCTCCGTCTTCTATGGTCTTGAGTTGATCTATCTCTGAGGGCAAACAAGTCATCATGTGTGCTTATCCAACGTCTAAATGTCTGCGGTGCTATGCGGTGGTGTCTAGCAAAGGATGTCGCAGTTTCAGCATGATGTAATCCTATAGCATGCTCCAATTGGTATGTCTCGATAAGGTCAATCTTCTGATTGAGACTGTAGCTTTTCTGGTGCCTACGTGCACCCGATACAGCTTGGTTAGCATCATCTACATCATCATCATCAGTAGTGGTATCAGGGTCAGGGCTGTCAACATCATCTCCATGCTCCATTCAATACGTTAAGATCATCAGGGTGCCTTCTAGGCCTACCCTCAAAATCCATCGGATTGCGTGCATCTTACCAGATGAGCGTGGTCAAAGCAAGATGGTAGTCAACAATTATGACATTTGACACGAAAGTTCCCTTCATTGGATTTCCCCACAAGAAAGCGATTCCATAATCGATCAGATAAAATGAATTGGATCGCTCAACCATTTACATGGACTTGTAATAGACTTACGTAACTTCAATAATCATCACCCTAACTGCAGGGATTACTGGCCCTGGCCGCGACCAGGCGTTATTGAATTGACAACATTTACAAGGTTGTCTTCCTATATCCATTGATCACTATAATTGGCTGTCATATTGAATGTTTGCAGCCCACCCGTAAAAAACAACAGACTGCCATGTTTCTGGACTTAGTCATTTTCGAGCCATTTTCCTGGCGCTCGGTTAAGTGGGAGAAGACAGTATATAGGATGCTCATACATTTGAGCTCCGAATGCGAGAGGATGGTCCAATACAGTTTGCACATAACAGTTTTACATGCATTGGCGCGATTGAACAATCATCGTGTGTTATTCATTCTTGTCAGTAGCATCGAACAAACACTATTTCATCCCGCTAACTGTTTTTTCTCTCCATTTATACTAACATTTATTACACACTGCACATCAAAGAGCCGCTGTAAGTAAAAACACTCGTTAAAGGAAAAAAATCCAAACCATTGTAAGCGCAAACAGTGCCGGATAGCACTATTGTTGGGGGGGGGGGGGGGGGGGATATCGTGTGTTGGTCGCAAAGCCAGGTTTTTCAAAAGCTCCGAAAATGTTAAGAGTGCGGGAGTACCCGCATTGCAGTTATAAATTTATTGATATATATGTGCAGAGAAGAGCAGAACATCATTAAAACCTGCAGCTGTCATCATTAGCCACCGACACTTGTCATATACTGTGTATGAAATTGACACTTTTAGGTGAGTTATCCAATGGGATCGTGGGTACTGTTCCAACCATCAGCTTATTAAAACACCTGTTCTCAGTCCGTTCAGCATTCCTGTTGGCGTAAGGTTTCCAGTCTGCAGGTAGGTTATTTCATGGGTTTGTAATGTTGTTTAATCAAAAAATTACAAACACAGTTCCAAAACATGCCTAAACTCATCTTCGCTCCTTAAATATTCAGAACAATCAGAAAGAAAGATACTTTAGAACAATATCTACGGGTGCATTTCGTGATACAGAACCACAGTTGACGAATATGAGTCCCAGTCATTGAACAGAAGCCGATTTATCCTCTAATAAAAATTACCTTCTTGATTAAGTGGTTATTATCATCCCAGTACATATATACCACTGTAAGTGCAATTGTCTAATGTGAAACTTTGAATCATATGATTGTCGTGACCTGCCCTGGTTGCATACATAATTGCGTCAAGAGAGACACCGTACTACGGCAATATTGAAATATACATTCCATATATACGCATTACCATTGTATCCTTGGCCTCCTTTGGAGAATAGAATGGCTATAACCAGCAGCAATTAACTGATCACTAGCTGATGTCTGTCTGAATCATGATTGTGATTGAAGAAAAGAAGAGGCCGTTTCCTGGGCATGTCTTCTGCTGGATTCAAGCATAGCCGCAATGGTATTCTTCTTCAATAGACGGTTTGCGAAAATAAATTTCGGCCATTTTATAATGGCCCTTTTCACTGGCAGGCCGCAAGTTTCCCATGACATAGAAGTCATGTTTTAAATCAAATCACATAAAAACATTCAAAATGTCATGGACTTTGGAAGACATGGTCAGCTTCAAGTTAACTGCTCAAGGCCTACGCTTGTTTGTTTTTACTTTTATGCCATGGTAAACATTTATTTTCGCAGGTTGTCTGAATCAGGTGTGCATATATAACTTTCGTGGAGTGATTGATTATATCTTGGATTTCACTTTCTGTACATTTGAAATTTTTCAATAGTGTTATTACGTACTGAATATCTGAATTCTTCAAAAATATGTTTCTGCTCATTGATATAAAAACGATGTTTACCTTTCTTCTTTATCTAGCCTCTAGGCAAATCAAGCTGTATTGGACGAAGATGATAACGACACAAGTTTCTCTAATATCAACCTCATTTCAGTAAAATATATACAGGTACCTGTTGCTCCATGTGGACATAGTTGCATTGGCACTCCACTAAGAGGTCATCTGCTGCTCCATGCTGATGAGCTAGATTTTAGGCCTTTGCAGTCAGAACATTTGACGGCATTGCATTGATTATTTGTTGCCACTGATAGAGTTTGTTACTCTATAGATATATCTAACTTCGTTATATTCTCCAATTCAGACGCTGGCCCGTAAGCTCGACCCAACGTTCGCAGTCTATCCGGCTTTGATCGAATTAAAGCATTCACACAACGGCTTTGTAAAACAATTATACCAGGTTGAGAGCGAAGTACTGCAAAGTATCGGTAACCTGCAGTCTGCCAGCAGTCAACTCAACCTATCTCACCAACGGAACCACAAAATGTAAGGAGTATACGTGTGAAGGTGAACTACATACGTCTACATACGTCTACTGCCCGCTATCAATCAGTTCTGTCTACCGTCATGCAAGATCCGGAGTATCTGTTACTGTTGCTCAGCGGGGTATGGCCAGGAACAACGGGAGAACGGCGGGCAGAACGGATGCAACCGAACGGTGAGCAAGCAGCTCAATTGTGAGGGCAGATATTCTATTTTCGTACCATACCTCTTGATACTGACCAAAGCGGCTGATACAGGGAGACAGTAACAGCCTGGTAAGGCACGTGGTTGGTTCTATGTCGATACACTGTGTTGAGTGCTATTCTGCTATGGAGTCTGTACGCATTGGACTAGGCATGATGATGGTATCGCTAGATGTGAATTTCTTTGGGATTTAGATGGTTCCACTGACTTTATGTGAGTCAACAGGAAAGACAGTTTTGTCCTATCAAATTCAGGTGCTTCATTTCCAACTTCAGTATTGTTCCTGGGTAATTGGTTGTGATTTGTCGGTGCTACTAATTAACCAAGTTTGACGTAACCCTTCTGGAAAGCAGTCATTTTTTGGTACAACTTTGGTAAATTGTTGTATTGTCGTTCTCCACGTATACATACAGTAGAGTGTGTCGTGTAGATGAATATTGACTGAATGTGAGTTCACCTGTTGACAGACTGAAGTGACAAATTGGCCTACGTTTGATTTTGATGTCGGAATAGACTTGCTGTATATGTTGTGCAGTTTGTTAAGGCAAATAAGTTCTTTCATTGACCGCTGGTGGTGCTTTTCGATTGTTTCCTGGATAAAACGTTCTGAAAAGGTTCAAAGTGGAGGAAAAAAGGAGATATTACTATCAAATACCACGGATTACTTACTCGTGAATTGGTTGCCGATAGCAAAATGTCTTCAGATATTTCATTTGCAAAACCCTTATTCTATCCATCCAGTTTGTTTCAGTGATAAATGAGGGCGTGGTTATTCAAGAAAATGATGAGGGTAGTGCTATTCTCGAAGTCGAAGAACTTTCTGGTGGTCAACTTTCTGTGCCTCATGATAAACTTGTTCCTGCTGGTAATAAACATGAACGAAGGTCTTTGGCCACCAGAGGCGTTCTTCAAGCCAAGGCTCAGCGAAAAAGACCGCCAAGATGTCTTCCACATATTGGAGGTATTTGAGAAGGCGTCCAAAGCAGCAAACTTCACTTTTATGCTCTACTCGGGGACTCTTTTAGGATCTTACCGACATCATTCCATGATTCCTTGGGATGATGACATAGACTTGCTAATGAATGCTTCACAGAAACACCTCATCGCCAAGACCTTGGATGAGATACCGGGCTACGCCCTCTACGGGCATGGGGACGATTCCAGTCCATGGAAATTCTACTCGAAGAAATACAACACTTTTGTCCACAGACCATTCTCATGGCCTTACTTAGATTTATTCTTCTTTGAAGAGAATGATACCCATATATGGGATGATATTCCTAAGTATGGCAAATCTTTTACTATACCTAAAACAGATGTTTTTCCTGTAGAAAAACGCCCGTTTGGTCATTTATACCTCCCAGCACCGTGCAATACTGGACTCGTCCTCAATAGAACATTCCAGATTGATGTTTGTAAATCGAATTCTTTTAATCACAGGACTGAGTTACCAGAGTGGAATTCGGGGAAGAAAACTGTGGACTGTTCAATACTGTACAACAAATATCCATTTGTGAGGAGGACGGTGACGGAACATGGTGTAAATGAGACTCTAATGATAGGTGATTGGACCATACATTCCGAATTAATGCCCCATCCCTGCGGTACAGAGAAGAAAAAGAGTTGACCCCAACATTTGGGACTTTGATGTTTGTCATTTTTATCATTAGTGCGATGCTAGCGTCTCCGCGGTGACCATATTGTCGGAGTTTTTTAATAATCTTTTGGTGTGCTTATCTTTGCAAATTGTATATTGTATTTTGTATGAATATATCTTTTATAATATGCATGACCAACATGCAATGTGTTCTGGGTAAGAATGATGAAGTTGGGTAATTATCACGTACGCTGGGTACCGTATACCATCAATGGACGATTTCGAAGAAGTTTATTTGGGAGCTGACCATTCATGCGTTTCACCAACATATAGAACAACATGTAACAGTGGCTTATGGCACTGCCCGAAGTTGCCTAGGCTTTCTGACTGACGTGTTCGAGTGTGGGCATTTGTTTTGTTTGGGCCCTGGTTCGTCTCAGTCGAAAAGGTCCATAGCGCTGTCAGTATACGTCGCTGTAATGATGCGTCAGGTGCCTTACGACTGACAGTATAGAGATCATCATCGAGTAACTGCTTTATACACGGGATGAAATCAAGAATAAAAAAGGCCATGAATACACAATCAATGTATACGTCATTCATCTGATCGTCTGGTATTGGAGTTGAGTCCTGGAATGTCTATCAATGAACCTGGCATGTCAGTGTCCGTATTCTTCGGAACGACAATTTTGCTTAAGTTTCGCCCACTAATGCGTATATTCTTTAGTTGTACGATTTTCTTGGCTTTATTTATTCTTGGTTAAAAGACTGTTTTGTCATCAGTGTATTTCTTCTTTGAAAGCGAATACAGAAAAGTAATTACGTGTTGCAGTGTTATAGCCCTCTCGCCGCGCATTGTTCCAAGTAAAGGGTTCGTTTCATCGATTTATCCAATTCATCGCGACCTATAAAAACCATTTCAATGTGCTTTTTTGCCTTGTTGCACTTGTTAAAAGTTACCTGACTCTGATTTCATGACCCGGTGAGTGCCCCGATCTTACTGTACTATAGAGGGCTCTACTGTAGCTTGTGTATTCATACGCGGGGCGGTAAGGGTTAGGGTTAGGAGTAGGAGTAGCATTATACACAACATGTATGTAAAAAGAGGGGTAGCACTATACATGTATATGATAAGGAATAGTGAATATCTAGTGGAAAATTTCGATGGTCGGTAAGCTGCCTCGGTTGTTTCGTGGATACACTCTCTGCACCCGAGTTCTATTCCGCCTGTGGGCACTTTTATTCTCTTTTGCAAAGAAATATTCTAAGTTTTCGGGGCACCCATCGAGGTCATGAAATATAGGAGGTGAAAATCGGAGGTTTTATGTTTTTGTGTATTTTATGAAGGTTGACAGATTATACTTTATTTCGTGTTTGCTCGCCTTTTATACAGTTAAAGTAAAAGTGGGATGCTGGGTAGATTAAGGTGTTATACTTTTGATTAGGTGTAAATAACATTTTCTCGTGCACGACATAGGCCCTAGGTCTAATATTTTGATATCTCTGTATTTCATGATTTTGATTGTGGTTTAACTCGAGGGAAGATATTGTAAAAGCGGGTTTGGAGGGTTTTTACATAGCTCAGATAGCAGTCTGCGAAATTTTACAGATTGTGCATCCCACAGACCCTGTGTGGAATCAAACATCTTTGTTTGGAATGCGCAATATTTATACATACATGTAGTGTTCTTTGGTCCAGCATAACCAGACCCGTGATTTATCGATCCCAGCGGTACTTCTATTCTTCGTGCTGTTTATATAAATAGGCCTACCTGAGTAAGAAATGAGCGTGTGGTTAGTGTCAGGCCCCTACTATCAAATCGCGGATATCCTGAAAGCCGCTGTTTTATTCAAATTGCCAGCTTGAGGACGAGAGGCAAAACACAACCGTCTCCTATGGGCGGTTATTACCGCAAATAAAGACAAACCAAAGCAAAGACACTTGTGTAGCATATCAAGGACACGTAGATTGATACTCCTATGTGTGCCACATCAAAGACATCTGGACCATACACCACGTCAAAGATAACGATGCGAAGTCAACAGGCGGCGCCACTGTAGATTGCTGGCGGCCGTATGACTGTTGACGTTGTTGTTATTCGCCACCTCTCTCCCCATTATTCCAACAACTTGTTGAAGGAGGTTGACACAGTTTTCTAACTTATCTCTATCCATGGTTATGATATACTAGTATGATTGGTGATGTTGAAAAGAAAGGGGATCTCAAAATACGACAGTCTACTACGAATAGATGCAATAGTGACATAACAACACATGTGCATTTTCTCGCTAGTCGCTTATATCAACAAAAACCTATAGTTGTCGAAATCGTTTTTACTTTTCCCAAGACGGTGGCGCCGCCTGTTGACTTCGCATCGTTATCTTTGACGTGGTGTATGGTCCAGAGAGGTATTGCGGTCATGTCTTATCTGTGCTGTGTATGGCTCATGAAAACAACTGTCTCTCCCAGGAAGGTTGCGGTCTAGTTTTATATGTATGCTGTATCAAACAAAAACAAAACATGCATTCCAGATGTTTTTGATGTGGCACACATAGGAGTATCAATCTACGTGTCCTTGATATGCTACACAAGTGTCTTTGCTTTGGTTTGTCTTTATTTGCGGTAATAACCGCCCATAGTCTCCTTTAATAAACAAGCAGCAATACTTTATAACGCTGGTTCATAGCAGATGAATACTCGGGGAATCTACCATAGCCTACTCGGGCAGATGGGTATATTTCAATTGGGTTGATTTTTAACTGGAAAAAGTGCACTTATCTCTGAGTTTTTGTGCATTTTTGGTTATTTTATCCATGTCCTTAATCACTGAGTGATTATGATAAATTTTTTGATGAACTTTTTTGATGATTTTTTGCTTTTCAAGTAATTTGCTAATTTGATTCTGTAATCGGTTTTGTGATAATGTATACGTGTATTTGTATGCAATTGTTCGTCACAAGAGAAATCAACCCATGCAGTGCCATCGTTTATTGTTTTGAATTGTTTTCTTCATTCTCGAAGAAATGTTTAAGTTTGTTAGCCGGTCTGGACTTATCTAACTGCTTTGCTTTCATCTATCAATTTCTTGTTTAAATTGTTTCAGAACAATCCAATGGCAAGGAACAGTCCAAGTGTTACATCTTGTTATACTCCGGCGCAGTAATAGTGGTGTGAGAGGCAGTCCTATTTTTGAATATTATAATCATTATGTCCGCTTTGGAGAATCATGGAGGTATAATACCTCCATGGGAGAATGAACCGCAGCATTGGTTGAGAATTTCACCAGGAAAGGAATCTTATTCATGTATTTATGTATCTGTGTGTTTTATTTTTAGATATAAAGAAGAAAGCCGATACCGTGTTTACAAATTCGATCACTCCGCTGTATAGGCTTAGATAAGGAATATTAATGTTTATCGATCCTACAGCATGGATAATAGCATGCGATAACATATGGGCCAACACAAATTATGTAGGCCTACCATACAACTGCAAGCTATTTAGGCTTCCTAATATTTTTCACATTTCAGCTTTGTTTGTAAAATTCGTTGTACATGTGTACATGTATCATAGTCTTCACCCTTTAGGTGGCTTCATTATTCTAGTTCTCTTGCTGTAATTCATTCTTAAGAATCCGGGTAAATTAGACAAAAGTAAATTAGACAACGGAATTTTAGACAATACAATACAATACAATTTAATATTTATAACGCGCCTTTCCAGGTCGCCCTGCTCAAAGCGCGGGAAAAAAACAATGGTAAATTAGACAATGGTAAACTAGACAATGGTCATTTTAGACAATGGTAAACTAGACAATGGTAATCTAGACCGTGGTCATTTTAGGGAATGGTAAATTAGACAATGGTAAACTAGACATAAGGATAGGTAAATTAGACATTGGGGGTACTATCTTAGTATAGTACCTTCGATTAGGAAAGATCTTCTTTTGGGAGTTGGCATGATATTAGGCCGATCCACACAAAATTGATTAATTGACTAATTGACTGTTATTTCTCAGGTAATTAAATGTAACACCTTCGTAACATATTCTGTTGTTGGTTATTTATTCACATCTATTCATGAGGCATTCCCATAGCGTGCTGGTCAAGTCTGGTGTCAAACACCGATTACACAACAAGAATCCAGCAATTAACTCACTTAAAAGTTCAATTCATAGTGAACAACACCGTCACCCCTGAATGCAACACCTTAAACCCTATTCACTTACTTGAAAGGAAATTTGTCTAGATTACCATTGTCTAATTTACTATTGTCTAAAATGACCATTGTCTGGATTACCATAGTCTGAAATGACCATTGTCTAGATAACCATTGTCTAGTTTACTTTGTCTAAATACCGTTGTCTATACTTTTGTCTAATTTACTGGATACCATTCTTTATACCAGAGTCTTTCAAATAAAGAGTCAGATCACGACAAGTTTCCTTTGATCCAACTGCTCTCTCGGACAATTAACTGGAAGCCATGATGAAGCCCATTTTAATTCAGCTACAAACTGACCTGAGATCCAAAACAATAATAGAACGACCAAAAATATTTGAAAGACTATGGTTAAAAGGACTAGGAAAACATAATCCGTTCGTTGCTTTCACCATAATGCCAATCTAACACTCCATTTCATTGTTCG
The DNA here is from genome assembly GCF_910592395.1 of Lineus longissimus. Taxonomy (NCBI): domain Eukaryota; kingdom Metazoa; phylum Nemertea; class Pilidiophora; order Heteronemertea; family Lineidae; genus Lineus; species Lineus longissimus. The sequence continues at coordinate 23,927,085 of NC_088309.1, read as the reverse complement.
ATTATGACACATGTGAAATGCGCTTTCCATGATTACTGAAATACATTTATAAATGTATGATTTGTACCCCTACAATCATGTACAATGTGCCGTACGCTGAATCAAAGTGGCACCTATTGCATGGGTGGCTTTGGGCTCAGCAGGTGAATTTGTTTTACTTTCGCCGCTGCTTCATACTTGAACCGGCATAATGGATGGCACATGGTATACTGGTGTATTTAGTTAAACTCGCCCCATTATGCAAATCGAAGAATCACTATCTCATCAAAACAACCAGAATGGTCGAAACACTGCTAGGATACTGAAAAGGAATACATAACCGTCCACATTTGGCTTTGAAAAAATATGTTGTTCTTGTAGATTGGGGTAAAATGGGCTTGGTCTAGCCGGTTGGTTTCGCTGACCCTTGTTTGCAGCAGCCGCCTTCTGGAAATATGTATTTTTACAGAGTCTGGGACCACTGATTACGTCAGGATGGGGTCAGTCGTGGAAGAGTGCGAAAAGTGCATGTATTTCTCAGTCTGCAATAATGAAGAACTGTAAAAATACGAAACACATGATGTGGTGCAGAATATTGACCCGTTGCATTGTATGTTATCATCCTAATGTGTGTATAGTCTGCAACCTTTCAATGCATTTGACTATGGACTGGATATTAGAAATAGGTCATAGAATAGTCCACACAGACACTACTGAAAATGACGGAGGAATAAGCGGAATATAAAAAAAATGTAATCAAATATAGACGGCTTACTGGACTTTGCGCAATATTTCGCCAAAAAAATATTCTACGCAACGGTCCCTAGGTGACTTTTCCTATTCATAATACACAGCCTGTCCATCCTAGATCGTGGTTACATGGGGAGTAATCGTTGTAAAATTAGGCCAAACGCAAAGACAGTTTACCCGGGTACCACTATGTTTACGATGCGAACAAGCCGTGTAAGTCATTATCATTAAGTCAATATCATTATCTGAGAGTATACATTACGCGCATACATTAGGCTACATTCAGACATTTGAGCTTCCAAGCTTTGAGAAATAACAGGTCATGTGCGAATTTGGCATGTAATTTTGGTAATTTACGTGAGTACATTTTCAACCCCGAAAAGTGTGATGAAGTTATGCTTTTATTCAGTAGGCATGTCCAACAAGACATGTGTCTCAGCTGCCTGGGTGGGTGTGGGTCATCACTCAAAAGTCGTTCTCTGCAATGCATGCAAGCACTGCGTGTGTGTTTGATTTGTGTATACAATGTACGTTACCCTCTCTACTTCAAATGAATGAACCTCATAAGGGTTTGATTAATTAATTGTTTGTCGTACCTTCTTCGATCGAGGTCTGAACAAATTTTCAGGCTAGAGTACCGGGGTAAAACATAATGGTCGCTCCCCCATTTCGCTCGTTTCGTTTCGTTGCGCAAAGTCCAGTAAGCCAATATAGACAGTGATGTTACCATGTTGAGGTATATTTTGTCTTCAGGTCGTATTTTGCTGTGGTGTTCGTCAACCGTCTAAGCTGCACATGTTGTGAATAGAGTTTAAAATTTATTTTAAAGGTCATTGACTGTGCTATCGTTTAAAATGGTGAAATTTTTGGCCAAAATTGGGGTGGGGCACACTTTTGTTAATTCTAGGACCTGACGAAAGTCTACGATATCAATGTTGTACTGAGGACACCTTATCATTTCAAGTGAAAAATTAAATCTCATTTGCCCTGCAGAATTATGTCGGTCCTTCTTCCAATGCTAGATTAAAGTGTATGGCTAGAATGACAGAACAGAAGGCCACTGGCAATATTTAGTTGTTTTTTTTTCGTAATAAGGTTCGAGTATTTCTTGAAAGTGTCAGCAGTCGTGGTTTCCGGCTCCATGTCAGGAAATTAATTGAGGTCTGTGCCGTTCGTGTCGCTGTACTTTCTTATCGCTCAGGTAGAAATTGACATAGCTGTGGTGCAGTTGTTCTGCACGCCGATTCCCTGAAATTGGCACTTGTAGTATTTGTATACATGTATGTGGTGTGTACAGCGGCATTCTTGAAGTCTATGTGCATCACCACGAACAGGTCCATGTCAGTAGGTATTTGCATAATAGGAAATTTTCTAATGCACTTTAAAAAAAAATCTCTCACGGAACCGGAGTATTCCCTTCATGGCAGCAGCCTATATAAACGGGTATAACGGTCATGGTTGCAATACAGCCTGTCCTGTAACTACATTTTGCGATGGCCGTCCCAGGTTCTATATTATAGTTCCAGCCTGATGGAATTCATGCAATATTGTCATTAGTTGATAAGTACACCGTGATAAGTGTAAGCCAATGATAGGGCCTAATGCTGTTGTCTAGTTACCATGGTTACAGGTCAATATGATGCATGATTGACTATAGATAGGATAAAGTTGATTCATAATGATTGCTTCGGTGCTTTTATATCAAGCCTTTATCATTTTCAAAATGCTTTCTTTTATTTTTGTGAAAAAATAGACATTCTTACATAAAAGCCTTGTTAGTTCTTTTGTTATCTTATAAAATGACATCTTCAGTAACAATATTCCGCCTTTCGAATATTATGATAGATATGGAAGCAAATGTTTACCCTGGATTGAACCACGGACACCAAGAATACATGCTTCATCCTCCTCGCACATGAGTCTTTTTCTTGAAGACGTTCATACATACTTCCAAGCGGCAGATACGCAACCCCTGGGCCATTGTAGTAACCAATTCTGATCAGTTGATTTTGTCGTGTCGCCCTAAATTGCCCTGGGGTTTCTCTTATAAAGTTGGTAGGTCACACATAGTTTCTTGAAGAAATATTTATTCAGATCTCTTGATATGGTTTTAGTAATTATGCTAATTCGTATCCATTCCCTCCGGGAAAAGTTATTATCAAAGCCGGGCTCAAAAAGAATACCTGGCCCCGAAAAACGTCCCGCTGGCATATACATGTACAGTAAATGTTTGTCACCCAGTTGCACGCCTGGCAAACTTAAAAGGGCGCGGTGAAATAGCTGAAACGGATAATTCGGACTTTTTTATCGAATGTTTATGACCCGATTAGTCATTACAATTCACAGTGTCTCGTCTCATTTTCGTCTCGACTCACCAAGGCTTTAAAAAGCATTGGTGAATGTACAGTGTACAGCGGAACAACCATATTCTGTAATGAATTCGAACTGTATTCGAGAATCGTCTTTCGCAATCTGTCGCGACATCTCTCCGTACGCACAACGGAAGAACCATCTCATGTCAATAATCGTCTGACCGAGATTCGCTCATGAATTCGAACCGTATGCGACATCTCGGGAGAGACCGGAGAACAATCACTGATCAGTATGTCGATGATATGCTACCTTTTGTTGCGGTGGGCTTACATGTATATAAACAAAAAGATGCATTTTACAAAATTGCCAATCGTCGGCCTACAATACTTAATGAACAGTCTAATATGGATGTACTGTATATGAAACAGAAACCGCTTTGATAAGTGTTATTATCACACTATAGGGGCTTTGGATCGCCTTGAAATTTTGCACGGATTCTGGTGACATGCTATCCTATGGGCCTATGGCAGCATTTTAGTGCCACTAAAGAAGAAGAAAAAAAGAAAACATTTCTCGTAATAACGACTTTTAATCTCGTAATAACGACTTTTAATCTCGTAATAACGACTTTCTTTTTCGTTATAACGACTTTTAATCTCGTAATAACGACTTTTAATGTCGTAATAACGACTTTTAATCTCGTAATAACGACTTTTAATCTCGTAATAACGACTTTTAATAATAAAGTCGTTATAACGAGATTAAAAGTCGTTATAACGAGAAAGAAAGTCGTTATTACGAGATTAAAAGTCGTTATTATGAGAAAGAAAGTCGTTATTACGAGATTAAAAGTCGTTATTATGAGAAAGAAAGTCGTTATTACGAGATTAAAAGTCGTTATTACGAGAAATGTTTTCTTTTTTTTCTTCTTTAGTGGCACTAAAATGCTGCCGTACTATCCTGATACAATTTCTTGTTCAATTTAAAAATTTTTACTACAGTGGAGCAGTAATTAGCTATTTTTAATCTGATCAATTCAATCAATTCTCCCGGCAGGCTCGGAAGTCGAGCGGTTGCTTTATTACTGGGTGTAGTGCAGTTAATGCTACAGCTTTTTGGTGACCATCCTGGTGACCTGCCGACTGACCCTCGACCAAGAATACTTTCGTAAGAACATCTAATCAAACCCAGTTGCACTGTTTATATTCTCTCGATCCCGCATCAATTTGGGCCTTGATAAGATTACATGTATTTGTAATTTATCCATCTCTGCCTATAGAGTCAGACGTCACTGGTTGGGAGATTCCAGTTGACTTCAAAGTTTGACATTCGTCTTTTCTTTGCAAATGGAAATGGTTGTCTCATCATGAGTTGATCATTGCAATCTCAATGACCCATATTCCCCACAACGAGAATTTATCAAGCTTAAATACAACTTAAAATTACATCCTGTGACGAAGAACAAATTAACCAGAAGACGGTTTTGAGGTCGTTAACACATGACGTATAGGCTACCAGTTTTTTTTTCAATTCGCTATACCCGGCCTAGTATAAATTGGCTGCCGCGGACTTTGCGCTGCTGATTTCATTACCACAAATAAACAAGGCCTAGTCTCCGCATTTATCAACAACGGTCAACATCGCGCTGTGCATTGAAGGAGACAATTCGTACCTAAGAACAGGATGGAGGGACAGTGGTGCGTCCTCCTCTTCATCTTGTGCAGTTTACACAGACAGGTAATGAATTTCAGCGTATATTTGCATGTTAAGATAAACCTAGTTCACTGTGCTGGACGGATATGGAGGTTTTTTTGACAGCCTAAAAAGGCCAATTTCACTTTTAGTTTGCCCTGTGACACTTCAACGGAAATGACCACACAAAATCATTTCCAGGGTCATTTCCATCTGACGATACACAGTGTGATGCTGGAAATGCCGTGTCAAGGCTCTATTGAACTGATGCAGTACATGGTCAGTGTTCTGTAACCCCCCCCCCCCCTCCCCAACTCCCAACCCCCACCCACAACTACAGGGCGAATTGCGAAGCGTTCATTCTGTTGCTGTTACATTGTTTATATAATGTTGTCAGTCTCAGTGTCGATTTCTACCTGTTGACTCCTTTATCAGTTAAGTAGACATATGCCTAGCTACCATGTACCAAATTCAGGATAAAACCATGATTTTATTCCCGAATCAATACTCCATCATGCGTTGTAACTTTCTTGTCGGAGAGAAAGACGATTTTATTGTATCATAACTTCATTTTTGGCTCGCCGTAGGGGAGTCTATACAATACCGCAGTGTCCGTCGTCCGTCGTCGTCCGTCGTCGGTCGTCGTCGTATCCTGTTTCAAAAACAGTGGCACGTTTCTTAACCGCTAAGCCTATGAACTTGTAACTTTGTACACAGGACTCCCTTGGTCAGATGACCTGTGACACTAAATTTCGGTCCGATCTGATTCTTAATTTGGCCACCAGGGGGCCGAATGTAGATATCTAAAAAGTGTGATATCTCGCTTATTAATGACTTGTTTAGAATGAAATTTTTGTGGTAGGTACTCATAGCAAAGATACATCATATATAATACGGGTTTTTAATTTGACCTACTTTTCAAGGTCACAGAGGTCAAATGGCGTAAATTGGCTGTTTCAGTGTAACTATGGCACGTTTCTTAACCACTAAAGCTATGAACTTGAAACTTGGTACATATAACTCCCTATATCACATAGCCTCTGGTGCTGAATTTCAGTTTGATCTGATCCTCGACTTTGCCACCAGGGGGCCAAAAGTGGAAATCTAAAAAGTGTGATATCTCGCTTATAAGTGACTTGTTTTCGATAAAGTTTTTATGGTAGGTACTCTTAGGAAGAATACATCACATGTCTTACGAGTTTTCAATTTGACGTACTTTTCAAGGTCACAGAGGTCAGATGGCGTAAATTGGCCGTTAGAGTGTAAACTATGGCACGTTTCTTAACCACTAAAGCTATGAACTTGAAACTTGGTACATATAACCCCCTATATCACATAGCCTCTGGTGCTGAATTTCAGTTTGATCTGATTCTCAACTTTGCCACCAGGGGGCCAAAAGTGGATATCCAAAAAGTGTGATATCTCGCTTATAAGTGACTTGTTTTCGATAAACATTTTATGGTAGGTACTCTTAGGAAGAATACATCACATGTCTTACGAGTTTTCAATTTGACCTACTTTTCAAGGTCACAGAGGTCAGATGGCGTAAATTGGCCGTTAGAGTGTAAACTATGGCACGTTTCTTAACCAGTAAAGCTATGAACTTGAAACTTAGTGCATATAACCCCCTACATCAGATAACCTTTGATGCCGAATTTTGGCCTGATCTGATTCTTTATTCGGCCACCAGGGGGCCATAATGGAAAAAGGAAGAAGTGCAATATCTTGCTCATTTGAGTGAATTGTTTTCGATAAAATTTTTATGGCAGGGACTTCTAGCAAGGATACACCACATGTCCTACGATTTTTGGATTTGACCTCCTTTTCTAGGTCACAGAGGTCAAATGGCGTAAATTGGCCATTAGAGTGTAACTATGGCACGTTTCTTAACTGCTGAAGCTATGAACTTGAAAGTTGGTACATGTAACCCCCTACATCAGATAATCTCTGACACCGAATTTTGGCCTGATCTGATTCTTGATTTGGCCACCAGGGGGTCAAAACTGAAAAAGTAGGACGTGCAATATCTCGCTTATTAATGACTTTTTTTCGATGAATTTTTTATTGCAGGGACTCTTAGCAATCACACGATATTGATCTTGTTGATGTCATAGACAATTATTGGTTGGATCATAAACTTATATATACTGCCCTGTCTTATTACTTGACATCAATACACATCTAAAAAAGTCTTCATGCCTGATTGTGTTCACCATATTCTCCTCTAAATTAAGCATGATCCTGCCTAATAAAAGATGTATACGGTGAGCACAATGGCCCCTGGCCGTTTCATTTCTTCCAATTTTATACATCAGACGACCGGAAAAAGCTATACATGTAGTTTGCACTTTGATTTAAATTTTTCTGCGGAGGGACTCCCTCGTTTCCGGCGAGATCGCACCTTGGGTGGTGGTGGCGCTGACTCCGCCACTGAAGGTCTGCGATGGCAAGACTCGTGAGGTAGCCCATTGTCCTCCTACAGCGCCTTCCTATGGGGGCGGGACGAGGCCGATCCACTGCGTCCGCAGTGCGGCGGTTTTTACCGTTCTCCTCGTTGTTTGGGAACGGTATGATTTTCGGAGCTTCCCCTTGAAAACTCATGGTCGCTCTAGCTGTCTATTGTTTCGAAACACTGAAATATGGAAAACAACCACAGATGTTATAACGGGCAAACCCGCATTATTTTACTGATAAATACTGGGTTAAATACTTACAGTAAGCAATAACTAGTTCCAAGAAAATCATTAGGTTCCGGAAAAAACACAGATTAGAAGAGATTTTCAGATAATTAGTTTGTGATATAATTAATTGCATGTAATTAAACCAAAAGTGCATTGGAAAATTTGCCTCATGCACTTGATTAGACTAACATTCAGTCTGAGACAAGACCACAATTGATTTTTTAAGCCTTTTAGCAGTTAAATTGTCAATGTTTGACCGCGACGCATCAAAGAATGCGTCAAGTAGTGAAACTGAAATTCGGATATGATATACGGGTTAGTCTTGCGAGTAACTGGTGCGATTTAAATTGGTGATTGACCACGGAAATTTTTTTTTAAATTGACAAGTTTGACACAAGTGGACATTTTTACCCATTTCGGCCATTTTCACTCCAAATTTGAACCACCCCCCTATGGCCAGGTTGTCAAAATTCAAAATTATTTTTTTTACCAAACAATTTATTTATATCTGTAGACTTGCCACAGCAAATAATTTTTCAATACCTCTCCAAATATGTACTTGAGAGTAAAAAACATGCACTCGTCTAATAAGGCCTCGACCCTCCAACCTATGAATATTCATTAGTGGTCTTGTCTCGTCTATATGAGTGGTTTGAATTGGTCTCGATCAGTTTGAAGTGACAAATACACCCAGGAGGGCTGGGTGTACTTTAGTTACTCTCTATGTTTTTGTAGTGTGTACCGTTGTATACTTGTCACTATAATAAATGAATTAAACTAAACTAAAAAAAATTGAAATTGAATACTCATTGTTCCAGTGTCTTGTGGGGAAGTGGTTGGTTCCTGAACTGTTCGCTGCTGATAAGCGGAACATGCTTAAGACTATTAGTGGCTGATTTCCGGGGTTTTGAGGTCAGATAAGGTCATACATAAATACTTAATACATACATTCATATACATAATTAACTCGATCGCTCGAGATAAGAAGTCCATCGTTCGAGATACATGTATTTCAGGAAATGAAATGTTTCATGTTTAAAAAAAGCATTAAATGTCCTTTTCCAGCCACGGTACATACATTCATATTGACTACGGAAATGTAATGTCCACTTCAAGACGTCATATTAAAGTGAATATCAGATTTCGCCCGTTCCGTTCGTTCTTCCGCTAATCACCAGGCTTCGATTTTTTGCTCAAGCCTATTATCACACCAAAAAGTTCATGCATCAATTACCAGTGCATTGAACGATTATATGACCCGAGGTAAACTTCCAACCTGTTGGACCTGGTTTTTTCTTAACATTCCTCGTTTCTATACTTTATATACATTGGGCTCTTTTAGATTAAATTAAATATCATCTCTCTGGTTATAATGTATGTATCTAAACTGTGTCAAATGTTTACTAAAGATCGGAGTAGTTGAAATAATAAAACGATTAGTTGACCTATTTTCATCAACATACGAAATCTCAATTGCAATAATCAATCCATTGTTAACTAGACCTAGTAGTCACCAACAACGGCTGACGATTATCTACTTACCAAATAATTGTCAATACTGAACTTATGCATGTAGTCAATTACGGTCAATGTTATTTGATGGTAGGCTATGTATATGCTTCCTCTACATTGAAGTTGGTTTAAAAACACACTAGAATGCTCAATTTGTTCACTGGATGAATGTTACAGTTTCACGTTTGTCTACATCCTGGCATAACTAGTGATTTTTAAGATACTTCGCCTGTCGATATTTCAAACCTCTGGTGAAATCCATACCCATACCCATACCCTTCAGACGCATTGTGGCGGTAGAGCAAAAAGCGCCCTATCGGAGCGTCGCAATCAAACCGTTGGTATGACAAGGCTCCCTCATTACCGTCGCTGTGGTTTGCACGTCCCAGAGCCTACGCCGTCCTATCTCAAAACCAAATGCGAGAAGAGTAATGGCTTTGTTTTCACGGCCCGGTCCTACGATGTGCAACAAGTTGAACAATATCATCGGACTTGGTAACATCAGCCCTGAGATGCTGTGACAGTATTTATGCATTTCCGATACGGCAATATCGTTATGTTGGTCAAGTTGGTTGGTCAAGCTTTGATTGTGTACTTTTTTCAGAGTTTGGTCTTTGCCGATGGTGACACTGGAGGGGCGCGTAGACACCAAAGAGACGTCAGCAATGCCGGTAATATCAGAATATGTAATGCGTTTCGGGTTTATCAACCTGTCGAACTCTATTCTTTTTCAATAAACAAGTATAGGTCCTGTACTTTCTTTTCGTTATGAACTCGTGTATTTTGTGGCCCACCCGATACATCAATCATTGTTATATCTCACATCGTAGTTTTAAGCGAAATTGCTTCATACTCGGTTTCCTAGGCTTTCAGCCCGCTGTACACTGCGCAATTCATTGCAACTCAACTACATTGTAGGTGAAATCAATTGCGCCTGATGCAATTTCTTGCAACTCAACCAACAGACATCGCACACTCAGCGATTCATTGCAACTGATGGTTGATTTACAAAACGTCCATTGAACTCAAACGTCATTGTTAGCAGTCAAGCTTACTTTCTCGTTTCGCTATGCTAATTATAATTCCCTTCTATAATTTCTAGTTAACTGTACGTTTGACAGTGGTGTCTGCAACTGGAAACAAGATTCGAGTGATACTTTTGATTGGACGCGACAAAGAGGAGGAACGCCATCGGATGACACGGGGCCACAGAAAGATCACACGACCGGATGTGAGTGATAACTCTAGTCCCATTGGTGAATAATCCTGCCTTATCGTTTTGATTACAGACTATGGGGCATTAAGGTGCATGGCCATAGAATCCACTGGCCGAACTGCAATATCTCATCTTGAGTAGTCTAATATCGCTTTCACATCAGTTACCGGTGTGGAGGTTTGAAATGTTACATGATAGAATGTCCGGGTACAAATGATTTCTATTACAATGTATGTACATGTATGCTATTGACGGTCATGGGCGCTATATATGTATAGAACCATTTACCGAACCATAATGCGTCAGAAATAGGGCTGGACACTTTTTACCCGGAATGCCCAATGACTTGTGCACAAAAAGTAGTTCCGATGATCACCGCATGTCGCAGGTGGTGGCTGTGTAGAACCCCAATCCATTTACACACTGTTCACTGTTACAGTCGATATGAGATTATTTCTCTTTTTTACCTAAGCTGGATATTACATGTACACCGAGGCTACCTCAAAAAGCAGGGGAGCAGTGGCACGTCTGATGAGCCCAGATATTGCTCAGGGTGCATATTGCCTCCAGTTCATGTACAGTATGAGAGGAAGGAACATGGGGACGCTGAACGTAAAAACCAAAAAGCCACATGAGATGACGACGGTCTGGACAAAGAATAAAGATTTAGGTCCCGGGTGGTCGTTTCAATTCCTGGATATCAATGAAAGTACCACTTTTAAGGTAAACGAGAAAAGGCGTGAGTTTCTGCTTCATAGCGCCATTATCATCATCATCGTCATCGTAAGAAAACTAATGCGACTAATGTCGCCCACTAGTGCAACCACATTCGCCCAGCGACTTCTATCAGTTGAGAGGGCACGAATATTTCACATCGCTCGCAACGGCCCGCCTAACATCTCGTACGACGTCTTTCTCTTCTTCTCCATCGAACCAACTAGCTCTGGCTTCAATTCCAGGACTGCTTATGGTAGTCTCATTGGTTTCATACGGCTGACATATCCGGACCATTATAGGCGCCGAATCTTCAACAAGGGTGTGACCGGCCAGTGTATGTTGTGTCCTCTCCCTTAAAGTTGTGTTCTGCACCCGATGGAACCAGCGTAACCCTATGAATAGCACAAACTAGAAGGAGCTAATTTTTTATACCAATTTAAGCTTATTTTTTTATTCACAAGTCTCTCAGTTAAAGATGAGTTTAACTAGTAGTTGATCATGATTTCAGTTGGTGTTTGAAGGAATACGTGGCAGTGATTACCAGAGCGACATTGCCATTGATGACGTATCCATAACTGTGGGAAAATGTCTACAAAACCGTAAGTTTTTCAATACCAAATTAAGGATACCGCAAACCCTGCATTCAAGCAAATTAATCTCTGCCTGTCTCTCATGTACAAACGACATGTATGTTTTCTAATTCTGTTGAAACAATCGAAGTCAAAGTCACCGTGAATGACACTCGCATGAAATGATGAGGTTTAAAAGTACCCCTTTTGTTAGTCGAATGAGGAAGCGGAGGGAAAATGAATGGAAAAGGAGGGGCGTTTAAATGATCGGTTACCGGACTGTACCAGAAGGAGAACTTCGCTCAACATGCCAATAAACTTCCACAGATTACCATAAGCAGGCGAAGACGAAACCGTCGAAGGAGTTGGCAATTGATGGCCATCCACTGGCTAACTTCGCTATTTTTCCCACTCTTCTACTTCTTCTTCTGCACATAGTGTGCTCAAATGGGAATGGCAGCCACTTCATTGTATTAGAAATAAAAGCAGCTTAACGTCTTTACAACAAGTCATCGAAAGAAATTACATGTGATTAGGATGCATACAACTGAAAGAAATTATATGTGATTATGATGCATACAAATCAAAGGAAAGGAAAGAAATTATATTGTGGTCAGGATACAACTGAAATAAATCATACTAGTATGTGATTATGATGCATACAAATCAAATCAAAGGAAAGAAATTATATTGTGGTCAGGATACAACTGAAATAAATCATACTATAGTATGTGATTATGATGCATACAAATCAAAGGAAAGAAATTATATTGTGGCCAGGATACAACTGAAATAAATCATACTAGTATGTGATTATGATGCATACAAAGCAAAGGAAAGAAATTATATTGTGGTCAGGATGCATACAACTTGAACAAAAGAAATTATATTGTGATCATGATGCATGTACATCACAAGAAGATTTTGATACTACATGTATACACATCCTAAAAAATACCCAGGCTGTATTATTATGGTTGTATTACATTGTAGTTGAGTCTTCGCCTTCACTTTCAGAACAGTTCAACTGCACTTTCGATATCTTTTCGTGTGGATGGACCGACCTCCCAGCGGACATCCAGTGGATAAAATACAGAGGATCTACCACGACCAGCGCCACTGGGCCACGGCGAGACCATACTTCTGGTAGTAAGTGTTGTTTACACGGACCGTCGCGATTTGCTCATCATGCATCTCTGTCGCATCAAATTGAATTTAATGGATACGTTGCATTATTACATACATTGGGGTCGAACTACTCTCTTTTCTTTTCACCTCTGATATAATCTAAAATGTTTTTTTAGAAATGAACACAAATTTTACAAGTATGAAATGCACGAGTCACCGCCTCTGCAGACCGTTTTGAGCGTTCTTCATGATCAGCACTTGGACTGGAACTCAGTGTACCAATGTAGTTGCAGGTGGGGGATATTGACCAATCAAAAAGCTCACACGGCATTGATCATGCTGTCTGCGCCACACAAGCGTATAATCTCTCTTCTGGTTGGTCGAGACCTGTCAGGATGTCCCAAATTTCAGGTTGAGGAAGGATAGAGAGGATGAGAAAAGAGAATATCTCCTTGTTATCACTTCATTGGTTTGATGTCAGAGTATCTTAAGTCGTTCGTTCCAGGTGGTTCTTACATGTACATCGAGGGTACCGGCACCAGCCCCGGGGTCAAGGCCAAACTCCTCAGTCCTGAAGTACCACCAGGTGGAGAGAGGTGTCTACAGTTCTTCTACCACATGTACGGACAGCACATGGGCAACCTTACTGTCCTATTGAATAAAACGGAGCCAATATGGATTCGAAACGGCAGCCATTCAAATGCGTGGGAGAGAGGTCTAGTTACCCTCAACGAAACCTCGTCGCCATTTACGGTATGTCTTAAGCTTAGTTTTCATATCTCAGTGCAATAACAGTAACTTTTGAACCCCGCGCCGTGAGGGTTGTTATGATTTTACAAATCATCTGGGACGAGAAAAGTACCGGCATAAATTTCCTAATTGGTAGATCCCGTATGTGCAGCATTCCTACGTAGGAATATGTTTAGCTGTCCTTTACAGACCCCGTACATTCACACATTATCTTGGACGGAGGGGGGGGGGCTGTTTATGATATAGGTAGGTACCATGCTGGAAAAGATTATTCTAGTTCTTTTCATTGAAAGGGGGTATGTGAAAAGGGGAAAGGTTTTGTCAGAAAACTATAGCGAGGGGGAAGGTAGAAAATGAAACTTATTTTGTTCAAAAGATAAACCGTCATTCTGGTGTCGAAGTCGGATCCTACACGTTTTGTAAGACTGACATTATGCCTTTCGCTTTCTCAATAGGTTGTCTTTCAAGCCGTCCGAGGCAGTGACTACCTCTCCGATATTGCCATCGATGATATATTCATCTTCGACAGCCAATGTCCCGATGGTAAGGTAGCGTTATACCATAGTGGATAAAGGTATCGGTTTGCCAAAGAAAATACCTGCGTACCGGGAGAGGAAATAACGATAGAAAAGAAACAGACAAAATATTACATTTAGTTCATTTTGAGGAGTGTTAAGGCCCGCATTTATTACTTTTATCCGATTGCACTCCTCCAACACTGTAATGGGAGCGCCTTGTTTCTGTTGTGTTACAAAGGTAAACCAATACCTTAACCCACCGTGGTTACAACGAATTGATCTATAAAAGCCGATGAAATTGTTTTTCTTTTAAAAACTCATTACAGCGAGACTTAAATAGATTAAGTATATGGATGAGAATTTGACCCCAACTTGAAAGGAAGCGGGGCGTTCTTCCACCGCCACCGCCACCGCCATTTTTTCTTCATGTGACGTCATAGATGACGCGGTTATGTTAATTCGCCTCTGCTGTGCATGCAACCAACTTGTTCCTGCGTACACAGTAGTCTGCTGTGTACACAGCAGTCTGCTGTGTACATAGCCACTTCGTAAGTCATATACCATATACTTCATGAATCCTTGCGAGTCGGGATCACACTGGTTCAAAATCTTAGATTATTCGTGCAAATATACAACTCGGGTCCTGATGACACGACAGATCTTCGTATTTCGTACGCCTACTTCGTTGTTCGTATAGGGGTTGCGAAACCTGCATTATAGAAGTCGGATGACGAAAGGTACAATGAAATAGGAAGAAGCGAAAGAACAAACGTTTTAAAACGATAAATTTAATTTTTTTTCCTTTTGTCCCTCCACTGCAGCTACTGATGATTTCAACTGTACATTTGAGGATGGAATTTGTGGTTGGGAACAAGACTTTGAGGATGATTTTGATTGGAATAGACGTGAGGCCGATACCACCGGAGGGACGGATTATACAACTGGGACTGCATGTAAGTATCTATCATGGCTTCGCTACGCCTGCGGTATGCTTTCGGGCCTCGCCCCGGTGTGCTTCGAGTCCTCCGCCAAGGGGTTTAATCATTGCCACCTTTCCAAGGCAGCTTTCTCTAAGGCTTCTTTTCCGTGGCCGATGATCAGGAGTTCTCAACCCTATGCATGAATCACAATCTCCCAATGAGAGGAATAGGTTCATTTGCTGCGGAGCAAAGTAAACGCTTGTAAACGGTGCTAGTATCCTGAGGAACCGTTACTGATGGCGAGACTAGGAGATTGCATGAATCACTGTCAATGATGTCAACTCAACTCGAAAGAAATAATATTGTGATCATTAAGCAAGCAACACGGATCAAAGAAACGATATTGTGATCATGCACAAACCCAAACGAAAGAAATCATATTATTATTATCATGATGAATACAACGTGAACGAAAGAATTTATGTGATCATGAAGCACAAACCCAAACGAAAGTATTTTGTGATCGTGATGTCAGCAACTCAAACAAAAGAAATTAACGTAATCAGGATGTATACGAAAGTAATAGTTATAATGATCATGATGCAACAACGCAAACGAAAGCAATTATGTTTGATCATGATGCAACCACGCTAACGAAAGCAATTATGTGTGATCATGATGCAACAACGCTAACGAAAGCAATTATGTGTGATCATGATGCAACCACGCTAACGAAAGCAATTAATTTGTGATCATGATGCAACAACGCTAGCGAAAGCAATTATGTGTGATCATGATGCAACAACGCTAACGAAAGCAATTATGTGTGATCACTTACAAATGCGCTCTCAACCGAAATAAACTACCGTATACTGTGGTCGTATGGTGAACAAAGCTAAAGCGAAACTCGAAAAGTCTTCCTGTCAAACAATTTCCCCATTTGTGACGCGATATTATAAGCATAATTAGAGTTGTTTTTTTATAACCAATATAGACGGCCACGTTATGAACGCGGACATCCCAAGACGTAATACTAGCGGGCGTTTCATCAGCCCAGAAGTTCCACCTGGTTCGAAGTGTCTCAAGTTCGCCTATAAAATGCGTGGCGATAACCTGGGAACGCTAAGTGTTTTAGTCGAAACGGATCAAAATATGAGTTTGACTTTGTGGTCAAATAGTGCCAATAGAGGAAATATATGGAGGGTTGCATATGTCAACATTACCGAAATGTTTCCCTTTAAGGTAGGTGCTGTTTCATAACAATGCAATGCGCTGCGCGAAATTCATCCCGATGTTATTACGCAATAATCGATTATTTGACGGCACTAAAACGTTTGTAATGCCTCCAGTTCGGTATCAGATCCTTAGCCCTATTTTCGTACTCTTGTAACCATTTACCCGTTCCTTCTGGGTCTTATACCAATAGGCCGACTCATACTCATACTCATACTCATCTGGTACTCGTATTCAAAACCAAAGAAGTCAAATCTGTGCAAAAAAGTCTAATCTGTGATTATTCCAGATTGTTTTTGATTCTTGGATTGGAAATTCATCAACAAGGGGTACTGGAAGTGATGACACTGCAATTGATGACGTCACACTTTTCGACCATGTTTGCCCTAAAGGTATGTTGAAGTGATCCATGGAGTTGCATCAGGTTTACGGACTGGGTACTCCTAAAGCATGCTTGTTCATGAGAACATACAAAGTCACCTCACATGACACTATGTGGGCCTCGAACCCATCACCTTCCTTATCAAAGGTCAGGTGCTCTTAAGTTTAAAAAAAACAAGGTTAGATGTTTTTCAGTGAGAAAATACCCTACCTCGATGCCCCTTTAATACCTCGATGTTAAAAGAATCCAGGCCTAGCCCAATACACGCCCTTAATCCCATTGTTCTACTGTCGTAACAAAGGGTTATCGGGCAAATCTTGATAACATCGACCTACACGAAACAGGTTTCATGTGAGTCGATTGGCCTTATCCGGCAAGGGCAGATGAACGTAATCAATGGTAGCGGTAAAACCTCTGCAGGGTGCATATTTGCGCAGGCCGAAAAACCTCAAAAACATTCATTTCTAACGGTGAAGATTGAGATGTTGTTTCAGCTCGTTGAAAGCTCCTCTGAATAGAAGAAGGGTGCAAAAAATAATGCTCTATGACGAGTCACTGAGGACAAGTTATATGAGACAAAACCTCGTTTTAAAACGATGTAAAAATGAGACTGGTCATGCGCAGTGGTTCATGTAATTACATTTTTGTACAGATTGCCTTGTTATTTTTTCAGCTTCAAACTCATTCAACTGTACCTTTGATGGTGAAGAGGAAGAATGTGGATGGATCCACGAAGATTCGTCAGATGACTTCGACTGGCTCCTTAACAAAGGGCCAACTTCTTCTAGTGGCACGGGTCCTCGCGCTGACCATACCAGTGGGAGTAAGTGCTGACACTGTACTAGGTTATAAAAATGGGACACTGCTGTTGGAGCAAGTGTATTTTTCCTTGTTTTCTTCGCGAATTTCTAGGTGAGCCCATTCGGCCCCATGGTGCATCGAATAAAATAATGGTGTATTTCCGTAATACCAGAAGACAGATCGTCTCACCACAACAACAAGCGACAACCGCGATGATTTGCTTACGGCGAAATTTGGGGTGAGGCTAATGTGGGGAACCACCAGCTGACTTATCAAGTATGTTATTACACTGTCACTAGCACCAATAAATCTACTGCTGTTGTCGAACTTGGAACGTGGAGGCGAAAAGCTTTAGAAAATATTTTTCATAACCACGGGTCAACACATGCATATCAAATTATTACTTTATAGGTCCCGTAAAAAGCCTCTGCATTTTACTTTACAGATGGTTCCTACATGTACATCGAAGTAACATCCAAACGATATGGCATGAAAGCACACCTGGTTAGTCCAGAGGTGAAAGCCACTGGGTCGATGTGCCTCGAATTCTTCTACCACATGTTCGGACAACGAATAAATGCTCTGAACGTGTACATCAAGACTGAGCAAAATCGGACGTACCCTATCTGGCAACTGACTGGCAACCAGGGAAATAGCTGGAAGCCGGGATCGATCGCAATCAGCGGATTCCCCAAGTTTCAGGTAAATTCAAAATCATCCAATAATGGTGATATGAACAAGAAATGATGAAATGAATAAAGACTCGTAAAAGACTTTACTAAAAACACCATGTAGATTTCGCTGGGCATTTTTATGCAAAGATGAAGTAATGATATTCGGTGTCTTCATTCATATCAACCATCATCACATTCTCTTTCTCGACTACATGTACATGTACTTGTACTTTCACTGTATGGTACCATTCAGTTATCATTTTAAACTTATATCCTTGTTGTGGTAGGGGGGTAGGGGGCCAAGATGAGGTATGTGTATATAGATGTCAATTCATCGATTGCCTGATTCTACAATAATGATGGGGATTGGGTAGAAAATATCCTCCGTACCAATATTGCACAGATCAAAATGGCCACAAAGTTCTTTTCACAAATTTATTACATCAGACTGAATCATTTAAACCATAAAATTGGTTTGTGATAATATTTTCTTTTTCCATTTCGTCTTAGAGCCATGTTAAAGTTCTTCGTCTCAGACTATAAGTTTTGTTACAGGTCATATTCGAAGGTGTCTCCGGCTCAGAATATGAGGGTGACATTGCAGTAGATGATGTGACCATAACTGAAAAAACATGCCGGACAAGTAAGTATACTAATAATTTATCATTGTCCCACTGTCGGCCTAATTCGAGTTGCACTCTCTTACAGACGATATCACTGTCGGCCTACTCAGAGTTGCACTCTCTTACAGACGATACCACTGTCGGCCTACTTAGAGTTGCACTCTCTTGCAGACGATACCACTGTCGGCCTACTTAGAGTTGCACTCTCTTACAGACGATACAACTGTCGGCTTACTTAGAGTTGCACTCTCTTACAGACGATACCACTGTCGGCCTACTTAGAGTTGCACTCTCTTACAGACGATACCACTGTCGGCCTACTTAGAGTTGCACTCTCTTACAGACGATACCACTGTCGGCCTACTTAGAGTTGCACTCGCTCACTCACTCACTCACTTCTGTCCGCCTGTCATTAATTGTTGTAGTATTCCATTGTACACTGCACACACTCACAGACTTTACCACGACTTTACCCCTGCAAGCCAAGATGTGCCCACACGCCGATTTTACCACTGGCGGCCTACCTAGAGTAGCGCACACTCACCAAATTTACCACTACAAGCGGGCAGGCACCTATTCCATAGAGCTATACCCTATACTATACTATACGCGAACAATAGTTTCATGGTCATGCACCCTTTGTGAAGCCATTGTTTGCGTATAGTGTAGTATAGGGTATAGCTCTATGGAGAAGGTGCGAACAATAGTTTCATGGTCATGCACCCTTTGTGAAGCCATTGTTCGCGTATAGTGTAGTATAGGGTATAGCTCTATGGAGAAGGTGCGTAAGGCACCTTCTCCATAGAGCTATACCCTATACTACACTATACGCAAACAATGGCTTCACAAAGGGTGCATGACCATGAAACTATTGTTCGCGTATAGTATAGTATAGGGTATAGCTCTATGGAATAGGTGCCTTAGAGTCGCAGTTACTACACTGTTGAGGTCACAACAGGCGCAGGGTTAGGTTGCCACTTATCTCCCTTTAAAGTGATACGTTGGTGCAACTACCGTTTCAGTGCCTGCATTATTCAACTGTACTTTCGATGCGAACATGTGCGGCTGGACTGGCCAAATTTGGGAAAGATTAGCCTCAAACTCCTCCACTGGCAATGATACCAGCGGGTGTAAGTACATGTAATAGAAATGGCCTAATCTGACCACGAGCATAAAGATATTATCACAGGCAAGAGTGTACATGCATGGATATTGATGGGCCCGTGGATGGAACCATGATTATCACAAACTACCTTTTACAACAGGATCCATTATGGATTCTATGATGGCCCATGGTAGATCCACTTGTGGTCCATGGACATTCCATTGATTGGAGTTCCAAATATAGTTCACCAATTCGAACATAGATTCTTTGATGGTCCGTCAAAATATTTGGTTTCCTCCTACAGTACATACGTATACTACATAGATTTTTCAAAGAACTGATAACAAGCAAAATTAGAGCCCCGAAACATTTTGTATTATTGCATTTTCAGATGGGTATGCACTGGGAAGAAAACATCCATGTGCCTCAATAACTGATTACCTGAGTAGTCCGAGAGTTGTCCCGAAAGGACCACATCAGTGCATTCGCTTTTACTATCAGACACTGGGGAAAAATGCAGAACTTAAAATGCATCTCAACGCAACGGGGTCTCATCCACGACCATACTGGACCAACAGAGGCGATTTGAGCAACTCGTCGTTGCAAGGAAATCCCTGGAGTTTGGCAGTGGTGCAGGTTAACTCTTCCACACCATACAAGGTGCGATATTCTACAGCTCCCGTAAATTTTGACACTACATGAATATCAAAAAAAAAAAAAAAGTGTTATTCAAATGTTCGAAAGTGTAGTGCCTCTCATTTCTTTAGATCTCCGTACAGTCCTACATAACAGTCGAACTCGACGATGTCCGTGATCCGAGACAGCAAGGCCGCAGGCTTTGCTGTTCTGTGAACCTTTATTTCTTTCTGGCACTGGTGCCTGGAGGCTTCGCTCCTCAGTGATCCGGCGTTTCCTGTCGCGTGCTCTATAATCTAGTCAAATTCAATAGCAATGCTGAATATAATCTTATATTTGATATAAATATTCTTTTTCCAGGTTTCATTTGAAGCGGCTTGTTTGTGGCACCGCATCGGAGCCAAAGCCACTGTGGTTTTCTTGATTGATGACGTTACGATTGCCAATGATACTTGTTTTAGTGAGTTGAATAAAACCCTAACAACTTATTTTTGATCAGGTGGCGTGTTGTCTGATGTTATGACATTAGGCTGCACATCAGATTTCCGGTGGTGGAAGGCTCTAATTACAGACCAGAATATATATTTTTCAGATTTTAGCTTTTCCTGGTCAAGTAAACTCACGCATTTATATCGATAGGCCTAGATGGCGCTATACCGTGGCAGAATAATACATCACTGTACTTCGACGCAATTGCAGTGATATCTACATGTATGATGCTGTTCATATATATATGAAATCGTAAGGCCCGCTTATATACTGTGTAGATTTAATATACATTCATGATGTTTTCTCCTTCAAGAACCGCCACCTGTATACAACTGCACCTTTGACAAGGACATTTGCGGCTGGGAACAAGATAGCAAAGATGACTTCGACTGGACGAGACAGAAAGGATCCACACCGTCATCGGACACCGGGCCAAGCAACGACCATACTCTTGGGACGAGGGGTGAGAATAATCACGGTCATGGTGCGGTACAGCAGAATGATGCTGAGGCTCAGAAGTAACAATAAATCGTGTATATTTACATGTACCGTCACATTAATGAAGTTAAAGGAGCTAAACATTCAATTGATGTTTTTAGTTTGTCGGCTGAAGCTGTATTTCGTTTGAACAAACTAAACCCTACGATGATGCAATGATATCATTTTCTTCCATTTTAACAACACTTTTCCTTGCAATTAATTACATGTATATATATCCTGCTCCTGAGATTAATATACCTTTTAATTTCTTACTTGTATATTTTAGCTGGCTATTACATGTACATCGAAGCAACCTCGAAAAGCAGCTTTTCAAAAGCACGCCTGATTACCCCAGAGGTTCCAAAAGGTCCAAAGTGCTTACAGTTCTTCTATAGCATGCGAGGAAAGGACATTGGTAGCTTGAATATTTACACCACGAAAACGGGGAACAGTCGAGTACGCGCCTGGACAAAGAGTGGCAATTTGGGCCCTATATGGAAACAAGCTCTGGTTTCATTAAATGAGAGTGACGCGTTTCAGGTACACCCTCAGAAATAAAGTTTTTTCAGCCAACTCAAATATGAGGTTTTTCAGCGGAGTAAAAAACCATTCGCGGTTTTACAGAATCTCAAAAACCATGTATGCAGATGCAAATCTCGCAGGCTATCAACAATTACAAAAGAGGCAGCCCTCAACCCGAAAATATCGGCAATGTTGGCAAGGATGTTCCAGTTAATCGTTGCATTTTTGTTCTCTGATAACATCTGTCAGCAATATTTGTGATATCTTCAGTGAAATTGCATCTGTGAGCTTATATATTCTAGACATTGCTTGCAGGTCATATTTGAAGGCGTGAGAGGAAAAGATTACGCTGGTGATATAGCTATTGATGATGTAACTATAATGGACGCGAACAAATGTCCAGAGGGTAAGTCAATATTCATTTTGGGCGTGGCATCAGTACATTGTATTTACCTCATGTCACTTGATTCGATGTTGGTCATCTTCAACTCTATTATTTGGCAGTCAACAAATTGGTAGTCAGGTCAAGTCTTCATCAAGCAATCTATAGCAGGCTGCTTCTTCTGACCATGTCTGTTTAGTCCAGGCGATTGGCTATACCCAAGAACATGGGGCTAGCCGTTTATACCATCTCTGTGTCTAATTTAGAACAAAAGTTATCATCGAAAAACTGTCCACGGGTCCTGCTGTGGCGGCCATTTTGAAATTCAAGATGGCGGCCGCCAGGGACGTTTTTTACATGTCGCCCGTCCCTAAATTGTTTAGTTCATGTTAAATTACGTGTGTATCAAATTAATTTTGGTGCTTTTATAGGCTATTATTTTCCACCATTTCGTTGTTTTTTGGCCCTATATGATCGCCTGGACTAGTTTGCGGACGGTGCGAAGACTGCTGCATGAAGCTATACTTGGGTACATGATAAATCCGGCCTCACCGAATTGAAGCAGTGAACGGAATATAATGGAACGTGATATAATCATGCTTAATCGTCGCAAAATGTTTTTCAGTTCGAAGGATATAATGCACGAGCGACTCTACTGAGGATAATGTGGAATTACTGTTTACATGCCTTTATCATGTGAACACGTTTCGTTATTCCTCCTGATGAGGCCGATACATGTATCATGGGCTGGAGTTTGGATGGCCATTTTACATTGGCGTAGAACTGTATCAACCTTATCAAGTATTTGTCTATTGGTGTGAGAATAAAACCCATGAATTTATATCTCACTATTGTAATTCTAGCGCTGAATACCTTCAACTGTACCTTTGATGAAAGTGAGTGTGGATGGACTCAAAATTCAGGAGACGATTTTGATTGGACCCTCCACCATGGGAGCACGCCTACATCCGGCACAGGACCTTCTTCGGACCATACCACTGGAAGTTCAGGTAACACATAGATTCAATTTCTAATTTTTAATTTTTGATTTCAATTTATTCTGCTTTAACAATGTTTGAGTATTAAATTGATTCTTGAGCTAAATCTCCTGTAGTATAACATGGCAATCATTCTTCTGAACATTTGCGCTTCATTAATGCTTGGATTTTCAGGTGGTCTTTACATGTACATTGAGGCCACATCTATTCGAAGTCGTGCCTATGCTCAGCTGATCAGCCCGGCTGTATCTACGGCCAGACCAGCTTGTCTCCAGTTTTTTTATCACATGTATGGAAGTCATATGGGTACATTAAACGTCTACACAAGAAGTGCCCAAAACACAACATCGTCTTCTTTGTGGACTAGAGGGAACAATCTGGGAAATCGATGGAGGCGTGGTTTAGTCACTATCAACCAGACTTCTCCGTTTAAGGTGAGAAATGATATGTTGGCACAAGGTTCTGTTACTAAAGCGTAAACGAGCTGCGACCTGCGATTATAATCGTTGCTATACATTGTATGTGCGACATCATCAATGTTGACTAGGCTATCCCATTTTGGAGGCGCCGTTGGTTTCGTATCCAGTGTGGTTGTCCCTGTAAACAGTTAGATATGTGTGTACATGTATTGCAGAAATGCTGACAGTTCAATCGTACCTTCATGTACATGATTGTCGTTGAAAATTTTGTATTCAACTAATGTTTAGTAACATAACGTGTACGCGTATACCTCAGAATCCATCCACTTCAACTGATGTTTGGTATTATATACCTCAGAATCCATCCATTCAACTGATGTTTGGTGTTATAACGCGTATACCTCAGAATCCATCCATTTCAACTGATGTTTGGTGTTATAACGCGTATACCTCAGAATCCATCCATTTCAACTGATGTTTGGTGTTATCACGCGAATACTTTAGAATTCATCCGTTTCAACTGATGCAGAAATTGAAATTCATCCGTTTCAGCTGATGCTTGGTCTTATAATGTGTACCTTTTATTTCAGGTTATTATGGAAGGCGTCCGCGGCAATGACTATGAGGGTGACCTTGCAATTGATGACATAACAATATCAAATGGCACATGTCTTAACAGTATGTTGAACTATCTCTGCGAATATAACGAGTTTTAACGCAAAATGAGAAATATCTATTGGAGCCATTTTATCAGTATATCACGGCTCGAGTACGTGATTTAAAATTTTTTATTCACCGTACGTTTAAAATGTCACTGTAAAGTATGAAAAAATAAGGCGCGCACGATTAAGGTTATTGAATTCAGACGTATTTAAATAACTATTTTTCAAAAACAAGTTTCATTGTCCTTGATTATGCAGCATGGCATCTTTACAACGTTATTGTCTACATACACCACCTATAGAAGGTGTTTTGGGTGCGCATGCGTGCAGGGGCTGGGGGTCGCGAAAAACCGAAAAATCGTCAGTGCGTACGAACTAAAGGAACGGCATCTATAAAATTATATTTACTCGGATCAACGAGTGAAAATACGGAGTTGGTATTCCTGCTGTGTTCCCTTTACTTTGAAGATTTTTCAGATTCAGCGGCAGTTAATTGTACCTTTGACGATGACGAGTGTGGTTGGCAACAGACTAACGTCAATGATGATTTTGATTGGACGTTGCATAAAGGAGCAACCCCGTCATCTGGTACCGGTCCTACACAGGACCGTACTCCTGGAGTAGGTACGAAAACATATTTGTGATTAAAAAGTCATCTTTTTTTCACTTTTAATCCTCAGGGTGGTCGCTTCAGTACAGAAAAAAATCCACGACATAATTGGACAAGACTTTGATGACATGTAACGCTCAGAATGGTTATGCGATAATCGTACGAAATGATACACACGTCCACTGTCAGTTAGATTCGACATATTGAATTGATATTAAAACCCTTTTAAAAACAGTGAGCAGAGATTAATCCGCCTTATTCTCTTTTAAGGTGGAAATTATATGTATATCGAGGCCAGTAATTCGCGCACGAATGCCAAAGCACACCTTCTGAGTTCAAACGTGAATGGCACTGGGAGGATGTGTCTGGAGTTTTTCTATCATATGTGGGGCACTCATATTGGAACTCTCAACGTGTATCAACAATTAATTCGGGGATCGAAAGACAAAGTTTGGAGTTTAAGCGGGGCCCAGGGGAACTATTGGAAACGGGGCAATGCCGAAGTCAACGCGCCGGTTGGCACGACATTAAAAGTAAGTCACAAGAGTTTTTAGGTTAAGCCTTCATCAAGGAGCAAATAAAACCAATGGGGAAAACCCCAAATGTGGCGGCAAAAATTACTGCAACCTTTGGTGTATTCTGAACTGGACTTTCCGCAGTTCCCGTTTGGACGGTATAGGACCTGAAATTACTACTACCTCATGGTAATAAAGTTCCTTATTATCGCCCTGGAGAATCAATTCATTCCCCAGGTTGCCGAGAATCTTATCAGGCCTTCAAACTTACCGAGCAACCTGCCCTTGATCATGCTTGAAGAAGCTTATTACCAGATGGACACAACAATATTTCGTTGGAACACTCAAACAACACAACAACACAGTTCTATAAATTCGTATAAAGTACTTTTACTTCCAGCTACTTTTCGAAGGTATAAGAGGGGGGGACTATGCAGGTGACATTTCCATTGATGACATAACCCTGTCTAAAAGGCCATGTGCACCCGGTAAGTTTATAGTTAAGAGGCCACTGCTACCAGTTTTTGTTGGGTGAAAGTGTTCTTAAATGTTGTCTTTTGGGTCATCCTCTGGTAAACCGGCCTGGCCCGTCCCACTACACAGCGAATCAGAACTACACATCTGATCAAGGGGCTGTACTCTGTGGGACCCCTTTGACCACCTTTTGGTGACACCCGTTGCGCGACCACGCCCAATGATGAAGAGACGACCGTGGGATTTTATGTGTATACTAAATAAATGATAAATCGGGAATAAATCTCTCTTTATCCATTTAACCAGACATAGGTACAACATTTAAAGCTTTTAAACTACCAAAGACTTTTTCGGTTAAAAGTATCAATCACGTGTGTAATGAGCCGCCGTTCCGTTATCACTGCATTTCTGTCATCATAGGAAAAAGAGTGTTAAAATAAGATCCTGTGATATTAATGCATTCGTATGATTCATTTTCCAGGGTTGGTAACGGTTTCACCCACGACAACATCTGCCTCCTCGACGCGAGGTCGTACTTTTCCGTCTACCATGCCTTCCCGTCGACCGACCAGATGTGAGGCGACACGGAGCAAAGATGGCTCGCTTGGTGTTCTATCCAGTAACCCGTATCTTCGTGTTTTGAGTTGCTCCTGGACAATTATGGTGCAGTCTGGCTCAGTAAGTTTGGTTTCAATCAGTGGATGGTTTTAAATTACGGCTTCTTGACAAGATCTTTTGATCAAGTTTTTCTTGTTCATTGCAGATTGCTTCATATATAGTTGAAAAGCTGGTCATCATCCCAAAGTAGTGGCGACGTTCAAACGCCAGTTTTTATTCACGTCCGTTAAAAAGATTCTTTCCTAGATATATGTTTTAACCACTGTATAGGCGTGTTATGACAGGTACAAGGGCCGAGTATCGTCATTGCATTTTTATTTTAAAATTATGAGCCACAAACTGGATCAGAGCTCCTGTAAGTATGTTTGAGTGTATAAGTAAGTTGCAGGACAGTAAAACGATTAAGGAATACGACAGTTCAGAATTTTTGTCTCGGTTATGACAATGATACGGTTTGCGCCAGAGCGAGCAAATGACCATCCTGAGGAAATCATCTGATTATGAATGATTTACGTCATTTGCTGGCTCTGTTAGCTGATTTGGTAGTTATACGCAAACCGTACCATCGTCATACCCGGACAAAAGTTCTGAACTGTCGTATGTACTTTCTTTCAGACTATCAACCTGCACGTTCGTTGGGAGGCAGTTGATAATGCCCTGTGTGCCTATCGAACCCTGGTCGTGTATGAAAAGGAGATGACAGAAATCGGTGAGCATTACTGAATAGAAAAGAGTATCCATCTCTAAACCCCTCTTCTGCGATCTAGATTGTATTCTTATGCACAATTTGTAAATTGCGGCGTTCGATTAATATACATACTTGATTTGGCTACAAGACATCGACATTTTGGTACTGATTCTCCGGGCTGGTGGCGTTCTTCGATTTTGTTGTTGGTGATGAATCATCAACTGCTCACTTTATGGCTCAAAATATTTTTCAATTGATGTACAGGGACATTTTGTGGAAATGAAACCACGTGGGATATTCGCTCAAAGGATAATGTCCTGCGCATCACCTACGATCAGAACATCCCAACTCGTTACCCTGTTAAAGGTTTCACGGCCAGTTGGATTGCTGTTTCTGGCGGTGAGTTGACTTGCTGTGTTGATTTTTGTTCCATTCGTTCCTATTATCCTTTTTAAGTAAATAGTAAGTGTAGGTGATGTCACATTTATATTGACCAATCCGATTAGGTTCTGCACCGAAGAAAATACAGTATGCTGTAGGACTGCTCAGCATGAAAACACCCTCTGATGCAATGTACACAGGTGTAAACGCTTGAAATGTCTGAGGAACTGATCTTCTTACTAGTGAGTAAGAGGAAGGAAACGTGTATGGAAAAGTTTATCATTGAGAATGGATGTATCTCTTATACGTTCATGGATAACCTCTCCTGTGCTATTTCTTATCATTCTGTTTTACAGGCAACGTTGTGAGGGGTCCGAAGTCTCGTTCTTCGGACTGGGTTCCGCATGTTGTTGGCGTGACACTGTTCCTTGTTTTGGTTGTCATCGTCGCTATGGTCGTCATTGCCTTTTTGTACAAAAGAAAGTATGCGTGTTTTTCAAGTAAGTCAGTCGTTCGCTGCATTTATTCAAATAGCTCGATCAGCATTATCAGCTTCTTTGCAGTTAACAATTAACCTGGTGTGTACATTGTGTTGTTAGCATTTTGGAACATGGTCATAAAGTTTTTACGAAAAGCTATGTGGTGTTTTCTAACTTGATCGTTCACAATCGAAATTCTTTATCCATAATCCATGAATCGATATGCCAGACCCTATCACTCATTGCATCAGCCTCAATTTTGGGCATGCATTTTGGGGGCCTTTGTTGGTTTATGTCCGTTTTTCTTCCTAGAAAAGTCTGACGATCCACAGCTTATCGACCTGACGGATATCAAAGAAGACGGATCATTCTTTGGCGGCGGGAGCTATTCTCGGCTGAGAGGTAAATAACGTAACGACTCTGTATGGCCATGACCAATTTTGGCTGAAAATGGGAAGACTTTGTTTTCGACCAACAACCACGTGTTTACTGGCCAAATATGGCGGAGAGGCAATTAGTCTACAAAGGACACCCTCCCTAGGTACAGCGCTATTCTAAACGGAGAGGTGTCTAGATAACTGTAGTCATTTTCAATCGAAATTTGGACTCAAGTTGGGACTCAAATTAACATCAGTATCACGAGCAAAAGAGGGTGCGCTTCTGTCAGTGATGCCCGAGAGGTTTTACCGTGATGCTTAAAAAAGTCACCTAAATTTTCGGCAAAGAAATTATCTAAAAATCTACCAAACGTTGGTAACACTTGCGTGGCAAGTTCGGGGATTGGACAAGGTCGTTCCCTACAGACAACCAAGGTCATGGCCGACATGCATCTTGTGTAGAAGGAAATTACCCCCGGTTTTTTGGTGAAGTTTCGACTTCTACTCTGAAGTCGAACTGAGCATCCTACTCTGGAAGTAATAACTTCCAGCAGAGTGTTCTCCTTTTAAGTACAAAAATGCAGTGATTTATATATTCTATGATAACCAGTGATTCTTTGCGCTGTTTTCATTGGCGATTGAGTGGTGGGCTCGGTCAGGGGTAGTGTCTGCTTTGCGCCATCTCGAAGGCCAGGCAGAAATTAATCTGGTACAGTCAAAACATGGCATGATATATACTGTATATAACAATTAGAATAGATAATTACCTTTGACAGCACGCACTGTTAACCTGCAGCCATATAAAACTTTGACAAGCGGCAGTTTCGGTGATTATTAGAATATATACGTATTTGTGCTTGCAGAGAGCACCGGAACCATTGATTCGGGCTACCGAACCCCTGAGCAAAGGAAGGGTACGTTCGAACAATTTAGAACAATTCAGTGCCAGTTTTACTACTGGTGCAAAGCATTTGTTTAGAATCGTAACAACAATATGTTTGAAATATTGAAGTGTTAAGTATGAAATATCAATTGATATGATTCCCAATAATGAAAAAAAGTATGCAGATAAGTCATATTTCAGTTTGATCTTGTGCACCTTCACGCATACTAACGCACGCATACTAACTTAACACTTGCACCTTCTCCTTACACCTATATACCTGAAGATGCTAGTTTCAACGATCTTAGACCGGTTTTGAACATTCAATCCTAGCTAGATAACAGGCACCATTGTCGTTCAATGCCATTCGATGTGTTCAATTGTGACAGGTGTAATGTTTTTGAGTGTTTCTATTTTTGAGTGTTTCCCCTCATTGTTTGGGAACGCTAAAATATAGATTGACAAGTTTTTCTGTGTTTCCCCCTATTGAAAAGTCATGGTCTCTCTAGCTGCCTATTGTTTGGAAACACTGACACATGGGAAACAACCACAGATGTTACACCGGCTCTCGCTAAAGGGTACACATTCCTACACTTGTGCAAAATTTTGAAAATGATTTATTAGAATGTGAAGATTTCTCACACGGTCGATTATCTTTATGATGATTTCTGATACATGACAATCAATTGGGATTAACTGAGATCTAAACTTTGGATTACATCACTCTCTAACATTTGAAGCAGAGAAAACCCTGTCCAAAGAAAAGCATTTGGAGGAGCAATTTTTTGGCTAGTTCAAGTTACTCTGGAACGTCATAAAATCACATTTCAAAAACTCTTTTTTCTCCTTTTCCCCCAATGCGGATCAGAGCCAGAGCCGATATTTGGATAGACAATGGTGTGGTGACACGAACTTTTCAAGTGGTTACGACGTCATGTTTCACCATGGCCTTCGTTTCTATTTCGTAGTGATCAGGCGGTCTTAGATTGGTGAAATTAAGGTAGTGTAGTAAATATTGCCTGGGCACCGGGTCATGTTCGATAATGGTGTGTTATCTTAGCCGTTGTATTTGGTATGAACGTTTCGTCATAGGCTTCTTAGTAGTGGCTCGAGTACTTACCTTTATATCATAATGTCCATACGTGCATTTGTGATGCTTTCAGAGGAGTCCGTGAGGGAGTTTAAAGAGTATCTCCATGCCCAAGGTGTGACCGAGTCTACCTACCACACCCTCGCAAAGGAGGGATTCCGACTCCCGAAGATGTTCGAATTGCTCAAACCTGAGGACGTTAGCAGTCTCCCCATCAAGCAATTCGCCCAGGTCCTGCTTGTGAAGGAAATCACAAAGGACTTCCATAATCAGCAAGGTGAGAGACTTGACTGGTAAATTAATTGTTGGCCTCAACATTTTGGATCTTGGGTAGTGAGTACCAAAAAAATTGAACGAATTGAAGAAACGTTGTAAAGATTCTAAATGAAATAAACTTTTCCCAGCGTCAGCTTTTCTTCAGATAAGTCTGGTTGATCTCTCTCCGGTGAAATGATTAGAAAAATACGTGCGCACTTTGCACTTTTCACTTTCATTCGTTGGTTGTTCTTAAAGCATAAAGTCGACTTTCAGGTGCTTTGGCAGGTCTGGACGGAACTCCAGACAGGGACACACATAGGGTGAGCTCAAATATCCTCTTACTCTTCAACAAGCCGAAATTACATCTTAACAATTACATATCTTAACATGATCATCACTTATCAGTAACTCTTATCAGTAATGCCCATACTCCTTCATGATCTTTTTTATATTTTTCAGAAGGAACCTGATAACAATGATAACCAGAAGAGCACAGGATTATAGACACGCTGTAACAAAAGAACATTTCAACAGGGTAATCCGCTAGAAAACTGGCCGACGTATTACATATGTATCTCAGAGACCACGCCTAATGATCCGCAGACATTCCGCTTGAACATGTTGCGTTACTTCGGTCCTTGCACCTTCTCGAGAAGAGTTATTGGACCGACGCACAATCACGGCGCAGCATGGAACTAGAGCATCTTGGCTAATGCGGGCCGGCGCGGTGTGCAATATATAGACAAAAATATTATAGAATATATAGCGTGCATAAAATTAATCGAGCATTGGAATTGCGAAACTGGTGGCTCTATGAATGTAGATCTGATTGTTTTTAGTAGTTGTCCTTATAACTTTTAATGTAAATGTGGTCGCATAATACCAGCTACCCCTTGCAGCTACCCGGTACATATTGTATGTGTGTAACCATCGAATAATTGGAAGACCATGCGAATGCTATGGGGTTTTGATTTCCAGATGGTAACACGAGATGATAAGACGACAGCAATCATGCCCCGGCTGGCTCATTCTATCCAGCATCATTCGTCGTGTTTGAGAAAACAAAGTGTCATGCCGCGGTTTGTAACCACTCCCAAAACAATAAGTCATCTCCAAGATCCTACCAAAAGGCGCCATTTCGCCAGCCCGGTTGTTTAAAAAGCATGTTGACACGTTGTTCCAGGTATATCATGCATGTAACAACATGTCGGCATGATTTTATGAACTAACATGCCTTCTAACAACCGGACGATGACCATGCGAATGATCGAGAGACACTACAGGACTTCTTTCATTCCCAAATGTCACGATATATTCATCCATTAGATACGTTTTTAGGGAGAGTAACTACTTCGTGCTGATACAAACTACTTCTGCGCATGTGCGCGCACTACTCAACCTCCTGCCAAAACTGTTAGTGGGATGTGACGTTATAGTTACCAATGGTAAGAGATATAGAAGTGGATACAGCTTGGCCAGAAAGCTTTTTTTAATCTTTCGAAAGCATCACGCGACCAACGGATAACCTTGGGTTCATCTTTTTGCTGTGAGGTTGGGTTATACAGAACTTAGTTTTTGCATGCATATAATCACATGAATTCAAGGACTGCTTTTGTTGAATAATTCATTTTAGAGCTCTATATATATAATCTACCTGCCTTACATGGATGCATTTTGTGAAGACTGTTATAGGCAACTCAAAGCTAAGGCATGAGATAGTACTTAAACCTGATTCACACTGAACTTGCGCTGGAGAATCAATTTTATATTCTAGGATGAGCTTATAATGTATATATCATACACAAATTAAATTGTACACGATGTATTCTCGACAAGTTAGAATAGATTACAGATTATTACTATATACTTCTATGCACAGTCTTATTCATTTGTAAGTGCTGAGAGAAAATGTCCACGACGTGCTCCCTTCTTTCTGCCCATGGGAGGTTCTACCACCAGTGACACCTGATTGAGGCAATGAGCTCTGTCCCACACTCTACTAGGCGACAGTCTCTAACAAGCAATTGCGAAGACGTTCTAATCATTGTCCTGATGACATTGGTGTGAGAGCAAAAACCAGGAACGCCGGTGTGGCGGGGATAGTAGTCCTAGGGCTGATAGTCCGTGTAACAATAGCCCGCATTGCTAAATGTTTTGGTTCGGGTTAACGGTACAATAGATCATGCTGCTTAATTGGTCAAATACAATGCTACCGGACTACGACTCCAGGGGGACTATATCCGCTGTCACACCGGTCCTTATCTTCTCTGCACCTTTTGCCAGTGGTATATGCCGAAACCGCCCTTACATATCACAGTGGTGTCTATCATAACGGCCCTACACAAATGTCAATGATGGACCAAAAGTTGCATAAATTTGGTCCGTCTTATACCGAATTTTCTTCGTACACATTGCTGCATCATTTTGTGACCGAAAAGACATATTTAGTTCTTTCGCGAGCTGGAATCCTGCATTGTCGTTGAAGACGAACATGGATATTTCCGGTTCTGGTTCGGGAACAGTCTCCAGGAGCCTACCGAGCAGGTCAGCAGCGATGTCACCAGCATCGGCGTACAAGGGCCCGATTATGTAACCTTCACTAGTCGGGTAGATGCACCCATAACCCACCACTCGATCACCAGTCATTGCGACTGCGACCCTTGCCTCGTCCTTGGCAAACCATAACCTGAGAAAAGCCTCACGGGGTTTGATATAATGGATCAAGTTATCATAGGCAAGGATCCGATCAAAATGTCCTTCCTTAAAATGTACAATACAGTGGTGATCAATTCCAGCACGCGACACGGATATAGTTTTTTTATTAACTTTTCCACACATAATGTGCATTCGGCATAGTTCGACCTTGAATCCTAACCTCATGTTGGCCTCGACTCTGTTTTGCACGGAGAAGAGCATAAAGCTCCTGTCCCCGATGTGCTTTATTCTTTCCGACCACAAAGCTTTGCCTATTCCTTGTCCCCTGTACCTTTTGTTGACGATGGACAACCCTCCCACTGCGATCTCGTCGCTCCAGTTAATGGCTACCGTAAAACCTGAAAAGGCAGTGGATACAGGGTGTTGAATCAATAGATAGACAATAGAAATGCCAATAGAACTTTGATTATGATTAATATTTGTTAAAAGGCAGCAGATACAGTATCCTCGAAAATCCAGTGTCAGTCGTATCCTACACCCCTCGCACACGTTACTGAATTTATGCTCGGTCGATAGTGCTGGACAATAGAAGCTTTACGCTACCGGCACATCGATAGCACGTGATAGATTCCGATACTGACACAGTATACCTTCTTCATTTAATTCTCATTTGTGAGACGAACGATCTGTTATGCTGCCCATAAGACCAGGGGGTGGTTCAACAACGTACCCACAGGTTTTCCATCAATCAGTGCCACGAAGACACCTTCCGGGTCGCACCTGAAATAGACTTCGAAGTCGGAGATCGTGTAGTTCCAGTTCTCCTCATTGGTGAGGCGGAGCAACTCCTCCCATTCAGCTCTTTCTGTTGATTGACGAACGACGACTTCAGTTTTGAGATCTGCAAGAGATGATAAATATCTTTTTGACAAGCCGTATTCCCTGGGGGTCTGAAACAAAACTTATATGAGATCATCTTACCTTTGGAAATATCTTTGATTGAATTCGAACTCATGGTGCCAGCCTAAATTGGTAGTATGGGGTCCAACGTACACTTCTTTTACTGTGTAGTCGAAACCTCAAAAGAAAGTCAGAACAGGTTCCACCAGTGTCTTTGAATGAAATACTATACTACATCATATAGTGGCTGATATATAAGCAGGTCAGGGGGACACACCTATCAAGCGTGATTATTCGTACTGCTTGACATTTGCCCCAAACGATTATTACAAAAGTAAGGCCTACATGTCGTGGCGAATGAAGCTGATCAAGGGGGGGGGGGGTATTTTGTGGATCCAGCGGTATTGCCTCCGTTACCTTCGCCCATTATTAGACGCGCTTAGCAGTGTCAATACTGGCTACCACAAGGCATATTCATGTCCATCGATGAAAACTTTTTGTCAGTGAAGATCCCGCGCCGGAGAAGATTTCTTCCCCCTTCGCCCCATGTTCAGTCTTCTGTGTTTGGCCACAGTGCTGCCGTGGATGAATTTGCACTTGTGGCACATGAGCCGCGATGAGGATAGGGAGATGCTGGGCTGACAAGGTTGGTATTTTGAAGGACTGCCGCCGGATGTTTCATATTGGGAGACTCGTGCCTTGGGGCAAAGTGGGCCCCGGGGATTGGAAAAAGAGTGAGACGATACCTATTGTGGAGATGGTGCGGATTAACAACACTATCCTTACCACAATGCGGGTATCACAATATCACAATGCGGGTATTACAATGTAGGTCGCCCTAGGCCCATACTGAACTTCCAGCGGCCTTTCCTCCGTTGCCTCCGCCAAATTTAATGGTCTGTTTTGATTAATAAACTAATTTGAATTTGAATTTGTCCAAGTGGTGGATTCAAGATCTTAAAAGATTGGGGGGGGGCTTGCCCTCCTAGTGAATTCCTGATAAAAAGCAAAGATCGCCCTCCCCCTTCACTGAATCGGCCCATGTCCGAACCCGCAGCAATCCAAAGCCTCGAGACACGCAACACCATCGATCACACACACTATGGTACAAGTCCTGTGCATGCGCCTGGCAAAAACCTGAATTTTTAGTGTATACACTGTTTTCCTATGTTCTCGCGTATGGAAAGATGATTACGTAATAGACTCGGCGCGGATCAATGACGATGGCCATGAACTACTATAGATAGGCTATGTCATTCGTTTTGTATTTAACTAGGGGCCACGTTTCCGAATGCGACTTATAGAGCACAAAAGATGTCCAACAAAATAGACTTTTAGATGCGTATAAATCGCTTTCTCATTTTTCTAATTCTATGTCAGATAATGATCCATCCTTGTCAGTCTTCTTCTTCTAAACTAAAACTACTCTACTCAGTTACAGCTGGGTTGTCGGATTTGTTACATAATAGCCATATGAGCAACGGCAGGGCATTTTAATGGAGCGAAAATTCAACTTTCGCTAGAACGTATCAGAGGGGAAAACTCATATTTGATGACGTATTTGGCAAAAAATATGAGTATAAGTATCGGTTCTTGCCAGGGCCGTATTTAGAGGGGGGGCAGGGGGGCAGCTGCCCCCCCCCTGAGCTGCCCCCCCCCCCCTGTGCAATAAATGTTGAAAAAAAAAATTTCAGACAGTAATAAAAAGACAGACTAATCTTAGCCATAGCTTTACCAGCATGATAGCAGCATATGGATAGCAGATGTTATCAACTCAGGTGCAACCCTTATAATCTGCAAATTAACATTTTCTGTCCAAATGTGGTATTTTCGTAAAATACTTCATAAAAGTGGTCCTTTTTTAGAGTAAAAATACTACTGATTCACACTTCCAAATGCCAGGAAAATGCCATTTCAGACCTTTTATTTTAAAATTTGTCTTGGGGGAGGGCCCCCAGACCCCCCCCCCCCGTTCGGATGCGCCTGCGGCGCATGCAGATCGCCTTCGGCGCTCTATCCCACTGCCCCCCCTGGACAAAAAAGTTAAATACGGCCCTGCTTGCTATAAGTCGTGGATCTCAACCTCACTATTGACGCGCGTTGTCTGGAAGCTTAGCAATGTCATTATATTGTGGGTCAAAACACCCTAGCCCATGACCAGCAGTCATATGTACTGCTGCCGGACCGATGTGTTCACATGCCTTGTCTTCGGCCTCTTCCACGGCTCAAGCGGATTTCAACAACCTATTTTGCTTCGTTCCGACAAATACATTCCCATCTTTATACAAACCCACGGCGCGGTCGTTTCGAAGGCTCGAAAAGCATATTTTGTTGAAAATGTCATGAAAAAGGTACGACTATGATACGAATATTGAATAAATACCAATAATATTAAGTCCTTACGTCGCAAGATAGTCCAACCACGTTGGTTACTATATCTTGAATGCCTGATCCTGTCTAAATATTGTCGTTTAAGTTGGTTTTCATTGTCATTGTCGTTGTAAATTGACCGTTCCCTCACAGTCGCAGTTGACAGTATGTCACAGGCTCACTAGGACATGTAGGAATGGAAGCCCAGGCCTAGTCACTATCCTACATGTGTTCCCATTGCTTTTACTTTTCAGATTTTCAAGAATGTCGGACGTTTTCTCAGATTCTGCAGGTGTTGCAGTCAGAACTACCAAGCTAAATCAATTATTCATTGGGAAAAGCTCCAACAAATCCCTAACACACAAATGTCTTGTTGAACGTGAAGGTCTCCTTGATGCTTTAGTGCTGTTACATGATGAATGCTCGAATGAGTACCTCACGCGCCACAACAAGTATATCGCACAGTTTGTTGAAAGAAGTGAGTGAATATCTATTTCTCTGTTCATTATATTAGAATATTGTGTACATTGTAAATGTTTTCTAGAAGCTTTGTTGAGCTCTATTCTGAATCTGTGCCCTCAAAAAACTAATATTATTATGATATTGGTTACAAACATGATGAAAATGCAAACACAAACATTTGCTCTGTCGAGGAAGGGATGGCTCTGTCTGTGGCAGTGCTGGCACCCATGCAGAGCTCCTCTAGTATTATTGCCCAAGAAAATTGTTTGGCCTTAAATTGATTTTTGTTGATGTCGGGATGGCTTTTATCACCAAAATTTTGTTCGTATCAAAGGTAAAGCTGTGATTGAAGAGATTCGAAAATTACGAATATCTCCTGATGACTTCGAGATGAAGAGGGTGATTGGGCGCGGCCACTTTGGTGAAGTGAAACTTGTGCGTGAAAAAGTTAGCGGTGATGTCTATGCTTTGAAGACGCTGAGGAAAAATGATACGCTATCACAGCAACATGTGAGTAAAGAGTGACATTATGTTTTCCGGACGATATGGTTGTGTAGTGACATCGGAAAAGTCATAACACAGCTAACACAACTGGCTTTCCAGTTCCACCAATTTAGACACAGGCTAAACAACTTCAGTGTGTGTAATTGTTAGCCCCGGCCTGCAGGTGCAATATTAATACATGTACTAGGTAAAATGAGGCCTGTATATGACCCTTGGTAGCTTCAAATAAGCATCTAAAGTGAATAGCTTAAAACTTTTTATTGTCCTGACTTGTTGTAGGTTGCCTTCTATGAGGAAGAGCGTGACATCATGGCTAAGGCGTGCAGCCCATGGATCACCCAACTCCAGTATGCCTTCCAGGATCACCACAACCTCTACCTAGTCATGGAGTTTCATCCTGGTGGTGACTTGCTGTCTCTTCTGGCGAGATACGATGACATGTTCGAGGAGGAGATGGCTGTGTTCTACCTGGCAGAGATGGTACTAGCTTTACATGCACTCCACAATATGGGCTTCATTCACAGGTATGAGTAGTAAAGCTCTTCTCTATTTGTGTTTGGTGGCAGCATCACATTATTAGTTCTGTGGAAAAGACGACTTTGTCTGCAGCCCCTGAATCACCCCTTTCAGTTGATGGTGCAGCAGTTGGTCTGAGTGACAGTTTAGCAATCAGTTTATTTAAGTAAATTGCCAATTCGTTCATCTTTCAAACAATGAACAAAAGCTATCTATTGTTACTTTGCTTATTCCAGGGATGTGAAGCCAGACAATGTACTAATTGATAGAACTGGTCACATTAAACTGGCTGACTTTGGATCTGCTGCAAGGCTTGCTCAGACACACATGGTAAAGATCTTTCTTCCTACCCCCTAATGTTGCAGGGATGCCAATCTCCCCTGAAAAGCTAGAATCCTCCCTATTTTGCTGCTGATCTCCTGACTTAATACCAAGTGCATTTTATGCATTTTCTTGCACCGGTATGTCCTCCCTGGTTTTAAAGTGCCTGGAATTACCATTTTTTGTACCTCTGATCTCACAAGCTTTCATTCAAGCAGTTACCTGATGTCACCCTACTATAACTATTTCATTGAAATCTTCTCCATGTACAGTTTGGATACATGTAACATTAGTTATTATGATCTTCTTATATCTTTTTTAAGGTGTCATTCAAGATGCCTGTTGGCACCCCTGACTACATCTCGCCGGAGTTACTGATGGCAATGAATAGTCCAGATGGCACTGCTATCTATGGTGAAGAAGTGGACTGGTGGTCTGTAGGAATCGTCGCTTATGAGATGCTGTACGGGACCACACCTTTTACTGATGATGAGGGGTCGATGGTGGCTACCTATAGCAATATCATGAACCATAAGGTAGGGTTAGAATACTTTGGTCTGATTTCTTACATGTGTTGTGGTCTTATCTTGAATCTTTTTTCTGACAATTTCTATTTTTGGGTTCGTCCAAACATAATACACCAATTTTTTTCAATTTATTTCCAGCTTTGCCTAGTGTTTCCTGGTGATGTGTCTGTCTCCAAAGACGCAGTGGATTTGATCAAACACCTCCTGACGTCTGCCAATGAACGCCTCGACTACCATCAGATATGTTCACATCGACTCTTCTCAACTACAAACTTCCCAACCATTCGGCAATGTAAGTCATGTTCTCACATTAAAGGCGGACTATAGGCATGAACTATGGAACCCATGTGAGTCATGTTGTGACTTTCCAAACATATTGAAAGGAGACATTGAGAAGTGAGATTTATCGAATGAGCACATAACATTGAAGCTGGCATAGACTGGCTCATGACTTAGAATAGATTCCAGTATTATCAAGTGTTTATTTTAGGAAGTGTCAATGGAGGTAAATTGAAATTATGAATAATTTAGGCTTGGTATTCTTTTTAAAGTTGTTGTACTCCTTATCTTCCAGCCAAACCACCATTCATCCCAACGGTGACCAGCCAAGATGACACCTCGAATTTTGATAATTGTGAACCGATGAAGATGGAGCCTGTTTTGGATGATTTCAATGTGCGGCAGGAATTCTCAGGGAAAGATCTGCCCTTCGTTGGTTTCACTTACAACAAGACTATTCAAACAAGTGACAGGTAGGTGATGATTTGAAGCACTTTTTCCAATATTATTATTTAGCATTAACAAAAGCTGACTGTGGCTAGCATATCCAAAAACTCTTGAAAACAATGATGTCAGTGTGGAGCAAGTGGATCATCTGCTTTATCAAATCTGTATTTTCATCTATCCTATAGATTATCCATCGCCTCTGAGAGTAAATCTCCCGTAGTTAAAAACACGCTTGAAAGAAAATTGACAACGCGGACGAGAGAATTGAATGATATCAAGGAGCGTTTTCACTCGTTGGAATCTTTGGAGAGCAGTGCCAAGTTTGAGATGGAGAAGCTGCAGCGGCTTCTAAGAGAGAAAGAGGTCAACCTTGACAAGGTGGAGGTGGAGAGAGACACCATGGAGAAGGATTTGGCATTCTATATCACTGAAGTTAACGTGAGTAAACTCTTAGCCTTATGGAGGTCCAGATATTTCAGCACTTGCAAAATGACTGGTGTAGGAGATGAGGACGGTTTTTGTAACGTGAAATATACATGATTTTTGGTGTCAAGTTCTGGGAAGTAAAGCTTTTACCTGATACTTTTCAGAATTGCAAAATTGGCCCTTAATTCAGGTATAACCTTGTTTCAGTAATAAAAATCGTATTGCGAATTCTCTACTTAAATCAAAGATTTGAATTACTTTAATTATCATCAGTCCATAACAGCTATAGTTCTCACTATACAGCGTAGAGTATGTTATTCTGTTACTAGATCCTGGAGCTTAGTGAGTTTCATATACCATGACTTTCAGATAACAAGCCAGCGATTACCATATGCAAAGATCTGCCCATTCATTTAATATCAAGGCAACATGTCATTTTGATTCCCCCTTTGTATGTTATTTTTCAGGCTTTGAAACGTAATCTTGAACTTGAGCAGAAGGCGAGAATTGAGACGGACAACAAAGCATCTGCTCTTCTTGATGAAATCAAGGATCAAGCCGAGGTTGCCACTCGGCTGCGGGAAGAGCTAAGCCAGTAAGTAGATTTGTGTTCATCAGGTCATGTTTTGATGGAGTACTTGAGTCTGGTTATAGTTCTTTTCCAACACATCATTTGGCCCTAGTTTTGTTTGTATCCTGATCAAGTAGGCAGACCTGATACTTCTCTCCTAAGGTTATACACCTGGTGTAGATGTTACTTTACTCAAAATCAACTCTAGTACATCCAGGGATACAAATATGTATGTAATCTGTGTTCTCCAAAAACAACTAACCTGAGCCTTAGGTTTTAATAGATGGTAGACCAGCGGTGTTGCAAACAGAGGTATGTGGCTCCATATATTCAAGAAAGACAGATCAGTTTGGTCCCCTGCATCATCATTAATTTCCTGATACCCATGACCAGGAGGTACTAACTACTTTCTTCCTAGGGCTGAGATTGAGGAACATAAAGAGGTGATAGCGCAGTTGGAATTTGACCGGCAGAACCTGACAATCAAGATCAGCCGTTTGCAGAAAGATTCAGAGAAAAAAGGCAAAGAGTGTGACGAACTCAGAGAGAAGTTAGAGGATGCACATAGACGATTCAACAAGGTATTTACTCTGGCCTCGTCGACAAAAGGTGGCTTCACACGGGACCCCTGTCATTCCGTCGTTCAGCTCATTCCTATTCCTATTCCTCTGATTTGAAATCATAAAGTACTTACCGGGTAGGCCCTATATCAATTTCCTTGTTTACAATATGATATATATTTGCGATATTTGTTCTAGGTGAATGAACAGAGTCGTATGAGTACTTGTGGCATCAAGGAACAG
The DNA here is from genome assembly GCF_910592395.1 of Lineus longissimus. Classification (NCBI taxonomy): domain Eukaryota; kingdom Metazoa; phylum Nemertea; class Pilidiophora; order Heteronemertea; family Lineidae; genus Lineus; species Lineus longissimus. Next base: position 23,885,780 of record NC_088309.1, on the reverse strand, counting down.
CTGAGAAGGAGGAGTGAAGAAACCAGGGCCTTGGAGTTGGAATATCACGAAAAACTAGAAATGGTGTGTATCATGACAATTTCAGGTCCAGGTACTTTTGAAACGTTTCTTAGTACCACCCTAATAAAAAGATATTCTTTCAATACAACACCCATCCCAGTCTGTAGATCTGAATATTGGTTCAAATGATTATGGTTTGAAAATGATGCCCTCGTTCATCTCATCAATTTTGGCTCTGCTTTCTTGAAGATTTTAGCTGAGAATGAGCAGTTGAGCTGTGACCTGAAACATCTACAGGCGAGCAAGATGGCGGTAGAGAGGGAACTCGAGAGCCTGAAGGGCAGGTCAGATAGTGAAGAACTGATCCAGCAGAAACTTCAGGACAGCGAGGTAGGGAGAAAATGTCTAAAAACAAATAGAGTAAGCTGCATGAGTTGTTTGAAACTACAGCACATTGTGATTCTCCATTATCGCATTAAAATGTTTGAATTTCTCTTAAATCCTCCCATGAAATATAAACATGCAGAAGAGACGCCATTGACATCAAGCAATATGGAGAAGAGATGTCTATTAAACTGCAAACTGTTGATTTATTCATTCAGCAAAAGCGTCAGTCGTTGGAGAATCAGTTGACAGAGCTGAAGAAGATCGAAGGAATTGAAGAGAGAATGGCAGCCAATATCCACGAGAAACACAAAAGGATTGCAGAGATGGCAGCAAAAGTGGTGGTGAGATATTCTCTGCGAAGCATCTTATCAACTTTCTATCACATACCTTTTTCTGTATCGATGGGTTTAAGTCACTGTGACAAACCTCTACAATTCGTTGGATCACTTTCTTGAAAATTCAGTTCAGTCAGTACGAAATAGGATGCATGAGTGTAAAGTAAACTGTCACGAATCAACCGAATGCGGGTCATGAATTAAGTCAGATTCAGATTTAAGGTTTATGTTTCTTTCATGTTCAGGAAATGGAAGAGGAACTGAGGAAGAAGGACATGGCTCTGAGGAAACAGGAGCGGACGTCATCAAGGAACGAGTATCTTTTGGAGGACAAGATTCGGGTAAGTAGTCCCAGACATCAGCTTTTTCTCTGCTTGTTAATCCTGTTAAATAGGAGAAACACAGTGTCTCTTGCTTGCCTTTGCAAGATACAGCCACAGTGACTGAAAAGTAGGCTGTATAGGCAGTTCTCTGACTGTGTATGTTTATCATTTGGGAAGCGCAAACAAAGCTTTTAGTTGATTGTGTCGAAATAAACTTTAGATCTCTGCCAGTTTTCAAATCGAGGCCCAGTTGCTCAACGGTCAACACAACTATTAGTGTTATCACAGGGCCTTGCCTTTATTTTGGTTCCCTCAAACCCAATAGGGCATATCAGTTACCCGGTCTATGCTTCCTTCCACATTTTCTGATTACGTATTTCAGACGCTGGAAATCAAACTTGTCAATGTCAACAAAGACTTGTATGAACTTGAGAAGCAGTCCAAGCTCCAATCCAAGGACACAGGGGAGACCACAAAAAGGATAGCAGAGCTGGAACATGAGAAATCCTTGGTCGAGTCCAATCTGCGGCTGATGGAGAGGAAGATGGAGAGGCTGGAAAGGGCTGCAGAGACGGTGCAGAACCAGGAAAAGGCGGTCAGGGATTGTAGGTGAGTAGCAGGGTAGTATGGGTTTTTAGTGACAGTGTGTTTAAAAAATGACATGAATAGATGGGGTGGATAAACCCTGTAGATATTTGAGGCGTTGCTGCCTTCCCAAATGACAGTTTATTTAATACTTCATTGAATCTGTGCCATTCTCGTGTAGATATTAGTGATGCCTTTTTATCATGTCTTAGATTATAAGTCGTAATGTGTCCTTTTCTCTTAGACGGCTGGAGAGCGAATTATCCGATATAAAACAAGAGAAGGTCTACATGGAAACCAAGATTGCCAACCTAGAAAAACAGTTAGAGGAAAATCAGGGCAGCGTGGAGCAAAATCTTGGAAAAGTTGCAGAGTTGCAGGACAGCCTGCAAAAGGATAGAGAAGCACATGAGAAGGAAACATGTGAACTGAAAGAACAGCTGGTTATGGCCGAGTTGGAGTCGAGTGAGTTTGATTCGGTGGTGAACAGTCTCGATAAGAAAATATCTGAGATGAGGAGACGTATATCCGAACTTGAGACGGAGCTTGGGGATGTGAATCGCAAAGCAGAACAGGCTGTGGTCAAGAGTGAGGTAAGGCTACTGTGAAGTGCTACTTTTTCATGGACATTTTATGTTTGTGAATGTTTGCCGAAATATTTTGGAATTCCTTTGGAGTTGCATACTCTTCTATTACATGATTCATTGATACATTTATAACTCTCTTTCAGTGCGAGAAAAGACAATTAGAAACTGAAGTCACAATGTTGAAATCATGTAAAGCGGTATGTATATTAATATTCAATAATTCGTTTTTAGCTCACCTCTTAGCAGAGGTGAGCTTATCCCATACTGTGGCGTCCGTCGTCCGTCGTCGTCGTCGTCGTCCGTCGTCGTCCGTCGTCGTCCGTCGTCCGTTAGCAGGGCACGTTTCGTAACTGTTAGAGTTATTGAGTTGAAACTTGGTACACATGTACCCTTATGTAATGACACCTTGGAGACCAAGTTTCGGTCCGATTCGTTTCATGGTTTGGCCACCAGGGGGCCAAACGTTAAAAGTGAAAATATGCAATATCTCCCTTGATAGTAGTCGGGAAATTTTGAAAAAAATATGGTAGGTACTTCTAGCAAAGGTGCATCATATATCCTCCGGGTTTTTGATTTGACCTCCTTTTCAAGGTCACAGAGGTCAAATGGTGTAAATTGGCCGTTAGGATGTAACGATGGCACGTTTCTAAACTGCAATGACTATTGATACCAAATTTGGTACACATTTACCCCTTAGTCAGGTGATCTCAGGGACCAAAGTTTGGTCCAATATGATTCACCACTTGACCACCAGGGGGCAAAATCTAAAAACCTTAAAAATGTGATTATTCCTTAACTTCTTGCCCGATTGCCACCAATTTGATATCATGGGTACATCTAACCACCATACAGTATATGTCACACAGGTTTTTAATTTGACCTTCTTGTCAAGGTCACAGAGGTCAAATGGCATAAATTCGCCGTCAGGCCGTAACTATGGCACGTTTCTTAACTGCAATGACTATTGATCACAAATTAGGTACACATGTACCCCTTGGTCAGGTGATCTCGGGTACCGAAGTTTGGTGCGATCTGATTTGCCGTTTGGCCTCCAGGGAGGGGGCCAAATCCTAAATTCTTCAAAATGCCATTATTCCTAGTAATGACTTGCCCGATTGGCACCAATTTTATATCATAGGTAGATCTAATTCTAACAACCATTCAATGTGTCACCCGGATCTTCTTTGATTTGACCTACTTTTCAAGGTCACAGAGGTCGAATGTACTGTAAATTGGCCATTTTGGGGAAATTGTAATTGCTTGGACCTACATCAAACCTAACACTACATGACACAATACCATGCTCTTTATCCATCTTTCCTCCACATGAGGTGAGCACAATGGCCCTGGCCATTTCATTTTTATCTTCACAGTTTTACAAGGTTCCCTTGTGTTCTACTTAATACTCCTGGAAGGGTGTATCGCTTTGTCATTTCCTTCCTCTGCATGAGTTTCCTATCTCCTGAATTTCAGAATGCCGAAAACCTTCAAACTAAACTCAAGGACAAAAGTGAAGAACTTTTCACGCTCAGACAAGAAAACAGGGTTAGTATGGTAAACACTTTTGCCACCACATTAATCTTATGATCTCGCTTATCTCTTGATCCCAACTTGGCCTAGGAAAAGTTTCCTTGTAAAATTGCTAGTATTACCCAATCTTCAGAACGAGGTGTGCATTGAGTTGAATGCAGTGCTGCCATTTCTGTGTTACCATCCAAATACCTATAGGGACTGTGGTTGAACGATAGTACTTGGGGAAATTTAGCAGTGGCCAGTGTACGGACCTGGTATATTCCGGGGGCGGTATCGAGAGAGTTAAAAGTTGCGGATATTTGTCTTGCAGAGGATGAAGACAGATCTAGATAACCTGAACGGTGAGAAGGGGCGTCATGAGAGCGACATGAAAGTTATCAATTCACAGTTAACAGAGCGCAAGAGGAAATGCGAGACACAAGAACAGGTAGGCCAGCACACTTTCACTACATGTTTGTAGGCAAACATAACTATCAGCAAGAACTTATAAAGACTAGAACCTTGTTAAAATACCATTTTCTCATATGTATGACCCTAATAATCACTACACAACGAGAATGCAAATTCTACTTCCAGAAAATAAGAGAGTTAGAACACACCAATCAGCAGTTGGAATCGCAGAATAATGATTTGACGAAATTGGTGCGGGAACTGGAAGACAGGGAGAGTGAATGGAACAGAGCCAAGTAAGTTATTGACAATTCATTCAATGTATAGTATAGCATGTTATGTTTTCTTAGAGTGCTCACTCGATTATCCCTTTCCACCCCAGCTGGGGCATATGACAGATACAGCCCCTCTATCTTCTGTTCTTGGCACCTCTCCCCAGATCGTTCAACTCCAGTCCTTCAGACTTCACCTCTGCCTCATTTCTAATTACAATGCCATTTCCGGCTGGTTACCAGCGTCTCGGTCTCTTCCCTATCCAGTACTTTCCCACAGATCTTTTTGAAGATCTGTAAACATTTAAAATATAATATTCTGTTTATTTTCAGGAAAGTTTATGAGACGGCGGTCGAGGAACTGGAAGAACAAAATGACCAGACGTACCAGCAGCTGAATTGTGAAAAACAATCCAAGTAAGCTCAGACATATTTGATTGATGAAATGTATATTGAAGGAAAATGTCTTATTTCCAATGTAAAATGTAATGATAGTTTGTGCTGAGATTGAGTTTGTCAGTTCATTCGTGAAAATTTCACAGTTTACAGTCCAGCATCCTTTCAGTTTTACTCTTTTCATTAATTCTTCCCTGTTAACTTTCTTAGGGAAAGTATAGCCGGCAAGACGCAGGACCTGAAGGGCCAGATGAAAACCCTAATGGCCAAGGGAGACAGCCTGAAGAAACAGCTGCAAGAGAAGGCACACATGGTTCAGAAGCTCAATAAGGAGGTTAGTCTTTGTTAACTCTTGTTACTTATATTATTATGACAGCGGAACCTCTGTTTAAGAGTGGGACACCATGTCTATAGAAGTGGCACTGGTTTTGGTCTGGAACTGGGCATTTCTATTCAATTTGACCTCTGCAATCAGGACCTCTCTCCACTGTCAGTCCCAAGGGTATTCTTATTAGAGAGATTCTACTCTATCAAAGTTGATGGAGTGTAGTGTACAATCTGGTTAAGAATTCAATCTTGTGTGCTGTAACGTTACTACATGTATTTGTGTAAAAATATGCTACCCTTTTATTTGCAGCTAACTGAAGTTGAGAAGAAAAATTCAATGTTGGATCTCAATCTGAAAACGGTCAGTCGGAAACTAGAGGCCGCTCTGGGAGAGAACCACCAACTGAAGGAAGAGGTAGGCCTTGAATTGTCCTTTCGATTATTCACATACAGAACCCACTTCTTAAAAAAAACCTTTTTGACTTCCCTGTTATTAATCAAAGAAAATGGACTTGCTGATAAAAACGATTTGGTCGGCATAGCTTGTTACGGTTAGAATCAAGACTAGCTGCAAATGCATTATGTTTGTTATTTAGAATATGGGCATTTCCTCTTTCAGACATCAAGACTTATAACTGAGACAAAGGTGCTCAAAGCCTCCAACTTCACCATCAGCCAGAATCTGGAGGAAGCCATGGATAAATATGACCATCTGAACTTGGAGAAAGAGGAGTTGGAGAACCAACTGGAGTCTCTCAAGGTAACATCTACCAAAACCTCTCTGTAGATGTAGATAGTGCTGCTCTGTGCTAAGCAGTGATAACTGTTGCCAGTGTCAGGTCAATTTCACCTTTGTGTGACTACCTCAAGTGGCATGAAAAGAGAAGGAGCATGTGAAAGCGCCAGGGCTATGCTTGGGTGGATGTTATTAGAGTCATTAGGATCAACCATGATTCCCTCCCTGATTTACTCTGTTTGTCATTTTCTGCGCAGATTGACAAACGTTACAGAAGTATCAATGAACATGTGAATGTACTTTGCCGACCAACAACCAACGCTGATTATGTGGCAACTTTCTGTAAAACTCAGTGAACCAAAGTTAACGTATTTCATTTATCTTCAGGTCAACTATGAGCACGAGAAGTTCAAACTGGACAGTCACCTCTCCCAACAAGGCAAGCTGATTGACTTCCTACAGGCAAAGGCCGAGACTCCCTCCAAGAAAAAGAAGGGTTTCAAGTCCAAGGAGAATGCGCCTGCAACTCCTAACGTCAAACCAATGCAGTGGAAGGACATGCAGAACATGCTCGAGATGGAGAGGTCAAGGAATGCACAGCTACAGCAGCAGATTTCAAAGCTCAGGGCCGATCTGCACCAAGCTAAAACAGAAGGTATGTAGGGCTGTCTTCAAACATGAGTGCTCCCCTATTGTGCAATTAATGAAGTTTAAAGTTTGAGTTTGTAATCTGATGTCAACTCCGACTTCACACTTTGACCCTTTTCCTATATATCTGACTTATATACTTTCCAGCGCTGAAAAGTAAAGGTCGTAGCAGTTGCCGGCAGTGTGAACAGGTCTCTGGGCCCATGACCCCAAATTCAAATGCAGCTATGTCAGCCTTGGTGATGTCTCCATCAAAGCAAGCGAGCTCTCTCTCCCTGCTGACACCAGCTAGAAACCCAAGCATCAAGAGACCACCAGCCACCCCCACCCCTTCAAGACCGAGTAAAGAACGCATGCACCACAAGATCCCACATCGATTTGTGACGGGGCTGAACACCAGGGCCACGAAGTGTGCTGTCTGTCTGGGAACAGTGCACTTTGTGAAACAGGCTGCAAAATGCCAAGGTAAGTTAAAGTGTATCTCTTGTGAGCGTGTATTGCTTGCAACTTCATTGGCATGCCAGCTGGGTTAATTGGGTTCCATCTTATGACAGGCATAAGCCACTATTTATGAGGTAAAGTTTTCCCTTGCTTGCCCCTGGCATTAGGGACAGTATTGACACCTTTTTACTTGACCAAACCACCCTCCTCTTATGATTCAATTTCTTTTCTGATAACTATTACATTGTTTATTTTCAGAATGTCATGCCGTGTGTCACCCTAAATGTGCAAGCTCGCTGCCTGCTACGTGCGGCCTTCCAACGCAGTACATGAAGCATTTCACAGAGTTCATGGCCAAGAAAGCTGCCTCGCCTGCGCGGAACCTATCAATGGCAGATCTCGACTCATTGGATTTGTGTGGGTGGATGAAAGTACCAAAGTAAGTTTGCCGAAAGAACTCCCAAAATATGAAAGTTTGAACTGGTTGAAAGATGCTTTATGATTGTATACTTAACTCCTTTCTGTTTTGACACGTCTTCTGAGGGTTTCTGAATCTTCCAATATTCTGCAAAAGTGGCCATAATCTGCAAAAGAGGCCTAAGTATACATTCTTATTCTTATTCACCTGTCTGCTAAAATGCTAGCATTGATTCACCCTTTCAGGTCGGGTAAGCAAGCCCTGGGCGGCTGGGAGAAGAAATGGGTGAACCTTGAAGACAATCGCTTGTGTATTTATAACAAGGGAACCAACGACAATAACCCGATTGACACATTCAACCTATTCCCCGTCGATGCCGATGTGACCGTAAGCAGTGCCGTCACAACATCTGAGCTCGTCAATACTGCCTCAACTGATTTGCCATACATCATGAAGATTGAGACAAGACAGAAGAACTCATCGTTGCCTGGAAGGTCAGTGTTAATTGGATATCTAAGTGGTTTTGAAAGTCTACAAACTGCCTGATTGGCAACAATATTCTATCTTGGAGATGACGGTGAACAAATTTCATCAAATCAGTGGAGTGTGTGTTATCATCACAAAACAGCATGGCACTAAGATTCCTAACTCAAACTCTGAATAGCTTGCCCTATTTACTTCAGGAGTTTATACATGATGGCATTGAGCTTCCCCGAGAAGCAGAAGTGGGTGGCTACCCTGGAAGCATTGGTCAGTGAACAATGTTATGACAATGATTCATACGTGGTGAGTTCACTTATTAATCCTGTTTCTATGTCAGCTGCAACTCTTAGCTTCAACATTATTGTTGTTGGCAAATGGAGCCAGTACAGAAAACTCTGGACTTTTGGCACTGTGGTACAATACTATTCTTTTGAAAGCACGGCTATGGGTTCAGGTCTTTGCTCAGTACGAACTTGAATGTGGTCGACTGAGATTGGGATACATTTTTGAGAAAACCATCTGTTCCGAACCACCTGCATCTTTCCATCTCAGTTGTTGACCTCATTTTCGTTTTCTGTTTCAGCGCTTGACTGGTGACACGTTGTTACATTTGGGAGGTTCTCGGAGGCTTGATGTCAACTGTGCTCTGCTCCTGAGTGATCAGGTAACTAATATGACCTATCTGAAGATTATTGCGGTTAAAAATTTTAACTTCAGCAAAGTCCTGCACCTGTTAATTTCTTTGATCTAAAATATGCCTAGTTTTTACTATAGGCTAATTTATCCATCGATGTCAGTTTCCAAGACTCTTCTAAAGTTTTGATTGTACATCTTTCCAGCTTATCCTGATGGGCACAGAGGAGGGATTGTTTGCCCAGAAATTACATGATCCAAACAAAGAGCCTGCTGTTGGTATTGGAGGCTTAGACAGTGTGTATCAAATGACTGAACTGGTCGAAAAGGGTCTGGTGGTTATCATAGCAGGTATGGTTTTTTTTTTGATGTCTGTACAGTTGAGGGCCAAGTGGGGTTATTTGCCTAGAGATTATGACTATGACCTGGCTAGAGGAGTCAATAGTTTTAAGCAATTGCCAGGTTCATGGCAATAAACAATAGAAAGATGACAGAGGTCTTATGCCATATGTTGTGACAGCTATGCCTGGTTGAAATCTAAGTGTTAAGACGAAATGACATGCTAGGAAAAAAGGTTTTTAGTGCCACCAGGCTCTGTAATTTATTATCTGTTTTTAAGGAAAAGGGCGGAACCTGTATACAGTAGAAATGAAGACCCTCAAGTCGCGTGTGGAGCAAGGTTTCATCTTGCAGCCCGTCTCAATCTTAGCTAAGCACATAGACAAGATGACCCACTGCACTGTGTTTGACTGTGGCGTCTATGACAACGCCGCCTACATCTGTACCGGTACGCCAGACCAGATTTACATCCTCAAGTATAACTATGGACTGAGCTCATTCTGTATTCGAAAGGTAGGCTTTCTAACATAGTTGCCCGTATTCCAGTTTTCGAAACAGAATCTCGCAAGATTTCCGTTTTCTGTTCGAGTTATTTCTGGCTTATGAAATGAAGGAGATGGCCTTTAAATTCCGATTTGACTCCATGCCATTATCATTTGGGTAAAATATTGGTCGTACTTATGCACTTCTCAGTCTACAAACTTGGTAGTAGATCTGAGGATTACATCAGATTCCTTACCAAAGAAAGTACAATGAAAGCAAATGGCAAAGGCTTTACTGAGAGTACTATGTTTTGCAGGAGCTACCCACAACAGAACCTTGCAGCTGCATCGAGTTTGGTGACGGCCATGTTATTGTTGGAACAGACAAGTTCTACTCCATTGAACTGGACCATTACAACATGACAGAGTTCTTGGACAAGACGGACAGCTCCCTCGCCTTCGCTGTGTATGGTGCTGCCACCTATGATAGTTATCCGCTCGCTGTTCATCAGATTGCTGCGAGGCCAGAGGAGTATCTGCTCTGTTTTCATGGTGAGTGCTTTCTCGCGTCTTTGCAAAGACAAATGGGAAGCATTGTGTACTTTGTTGGAACCTGTGGCTTGAATCATAATGCGTGAAGTGAGAAGTTTGGCGTGACTTCACAATCAGTAAGGGCCTATTCTTTGAAGCGTTTTAGAGATTGCTTTGGTATTCCATGGTGCAAGTCAAGCGTCTCAATATATATAGAAATATGTTCATCTGATGTAATCTTTTTATTTTTCGTTTCAGAGTTTGGTGTATTTGTAGATAGCCTGGGCAAGCGGTCGAGACAGGATGATTTGAAATGGGATGGTCTGCCGTTAGGTTTCGGTAAGTCAACTTTTCTTTGAGTTTTGAGGCAAAGGATATTTTGGGGGATGGCTGGTCTACATAAATACCTAAATCATCAGACCTAATAAAGTATTCTGACGTTCTCTTTATATATTTTTCAGCTCACCACAGCCCGTACTTGTACGTGGTGCATTTCAATTCCATCCAAGTAATCGACATCACCATCGCAGAGGCTCACCTTCGCTGCAGATGGGCCTCCCTGGACATCCCCAATCCACGCTTCATCGGGGCAGCCCTATCAGACCAGTCAGTATACATCAGCAGTAATCACAATGAGGTGACGGATATCATCGGCCTCAAGGTGGTAACGTTGGATGAGAGTTGTATCAGTTTGGAATCCAAGGAGAATCTGCCGACTTATCCTTCGACGTCATCTGTTGCTTCGTCCATTGCGTCATCATACAAGAGGTGGGTTGTCTCTCAGGTTTTGAGGGATCTTTTCGCTTTCAATGTGCTGCATACATTGTACATGTAATGTATATCCATGTCTTATAATGCCTGATTGTTCATCTACTGTAATTCATCTATCAAATATTGTAAAAAGTGTACCTATTTTACATCTTTGTGACCGACTGTCCAGTAGATCTGAGTACAAGATATATTTCTAGGGTTCCGTCTGCGACTCCAGGGGTTAAAAATGCTATCATCTGGAAAAGGTGGTGAACGCCATTGCCTCGTGCATTGTTTGAGTGGATGAAATTGGGTATTCCACCTTTTCTTTTAAGTTTGTTTGCTGCATGAAAATGCAAAATCCCAAAAAGGTTTTGTGATGCCGAGCTTATGTAAAGTGCACCTCCCACTTCAATTTTTAATCTTTGTTTCTTTCAGTCCCACGAGGAGGAAAGCAACAGGTGGCCTCACAGGCTCTACACTACGATTGTCTTACAGGAAACGCATTGGAACTAACCCTCTCAACAGTGCAAAGGCACACCTGGAATATGAAGATGACAGCCCACCAAAACGCAAAAAGAAAACTACAGACCTTTAGGTTTCATCAGACTTTTCAACTGCACAATCATTCCGACATGTAACCCTTTAATGATATTGGTATTTTCCCACTGTTTTAGCCAAATTTTGTTGGTGTTAACAGCATTTAACTTGTGGTTGACTCCTCAAATGTTGTTGGACAGTTGAAGTGCTGATTACCAAGGCGTGGTGTCCTGTTGTAGGACAGTTAGATTGAGTGCTATGAAAAATCGTATCAGTCATGCACAGTGAGAAATTGAGTTTAGATTATAGAACTAGGACCATGTTGAATAGCAACGAAAGTAAAGTCATTGTATTGACAGAAGATGTCAGTTGCATATGTAGGTAGTGGTATAGTTTTGTGTGCTTTTGCTGTGGGCAGGTGGTGACCGTCAGTTCTATCAGGACACTACAGTTTCGACGTTACAGGACTCTGTTACTGTAGGCTCTACTCTCTACTCATACAACAGGGAAAGGTCGAGTAACACCTGCCCCAAGCTTGACCTTGCCCAATAAACGTATGGTTCATGTGTGTATGAGGACAATATGTATGTGGTGCTTGCCTAATGTGGCTGTCATATAACTATGTTAGTTTCTGTTGCATGTATTATTTCTGATGATTTATAATTTGATGTGTTTTTATGGTCTTAAAAGTTCATTTATAAATGTTTTGTCCATATCGATTGGGGCTCTAGAGCACAAAGTGATGGTCGGATGAAGTTTGGATGTATTGATCTTACTTCGTGACCAAACAGGATATCTTGAGTTCAGCATCGTTTTGGCTGCAAATAAATGATCAATAAAAACCAAACTTCAAAGAGGTCCGATCAGAAAGTCATGCTCTAGGGCACAAACATTGTGGACAAAATACTTACAAATAGACAATAGATGTATGTAGCTTGTAATGATCACTGTCATTTGCATCACTGTCACATCCTGTAACAATCTGTTAAATATGTCTCACGCTGTGACCACGATGTTTGATTTCAATTCACTCAGCGTTTACACCATGGTCTTGTAAAGGAATCCTGAATCCCAAACCATTTCACCGTCTCCTATCAGTATACTTTCACATGTTTGAGAATCCTTATACAACAGGCACAACATTTTTTCAAAACTAATAAATCACCAATGTGGTCAGTCTTCTGAATATCAACATGTCCCTGCATGCTGGTTGTGACTTTGTCTTCAAAAGACCAATTCGTAGCAAGGGCTACATCATTTTATCTTAATTGATTGAATTGATTTCAGTTGTGCGATATCCTTCTTCTACCTATAAAGATGGAAGATTCCTCTGTCGCTTTTCAGTTTACAGAAGTGAAAAAAGCCAGTGAAACAAAGCATGAATGACTATTTTCTTCAATGTATAATCAAATATGTGTATAATGTCACAATACTGCAGTAATTGAAATACAATCGATATGTATGCTTTAAAAAGTGTGTTATTTTTCTGTTGAAACACTGGTGCAGATCTTCCTGCTTCATCAAGACATAACGATTTGAGCATCTTGAGACAAGTGGAAACATTGTCTTCACCCCTCACCTCACCACCAAAGTACACTACAGGCAACCTACCCACAAACGGGTCACATGGGCACTCCTTGAAAACTGCATTCATCATGTTGATGCAAGTTGTGACATTGTCTTCTCCCCCTCGTCGCACCACTCGAGGAGAGCCTACCAAACAATTCTCACACACTTCCTGAAAACTGCATACATTATCATGTTGATGTATGTTGTGACATTGTCTTGACATGACCTAAGGACAGTTGCTCCAAACAGGCCACTCCTTGAAACCTTCATACATGAGAGAGCATGTTGATGCAAGTTGTTTTTACCCCTAATCGCACCATTGAAGGACAGCCTGCCCACAAATGGGTCACATATGTCACTCCCTGAAACCGGTATACATCAAGTTGAGACATTGGGTGATATGAATAAAGACTAGCAATTGCTTTTACTGAAAACCCCATGTACATTTACACTAGGCCTTTCTGTACAAAACTGAAGTAAAATCATTTACTAGTCTTTATTCATATCACCCATGTCTTCACCACTCAAGGTAAAGCCTCCCAAATCATTCCCAACAGGCTCTTCCTGAAAACTACATAAACATCATGTAGATGTATGTTGCGACAATGTCTTTACACACCCTGAGAACTGCCACTCCAATTAGGCCACATTGGCACAACCTAAAACCTCCATACATTATCATTCTGATGCAAGTTGTGACAATGTCTCCATCCCTCATCCAATCACTACAGGAAAGCCTCTCCAGACGATCTCAACAGGTTCTCCCTGAAACTACCTACAAGGTGATCATGGTGATGTTGATGGTGTTGCCCCAACCATGTGGAGCCGCACCAAACAGGCCACATGGCCACTCCTTGAAACCTTCATACATGAGATCATGTTGATGCAAGTTTGCACCCCTCATCGCACCACCAAAGGATAAGGCCTGCCCAAAACAAGGGTCTCATGGGCACACCTTGAAAACAGCATACACCATGTTGATGCAAGTTGTACATTGCCTTTACCCTTTATCGCACCACTCAAGGAAGACAGCCACCCCGAACAAGCCACATGGCCACTCCTTGAAACCTGCATTCATGATCATGCAGATGCAAGTTGAGAAACATACCACGCAAAGACAGCTGCTCCAGACAGGCACCATGGGCATTACCTGAAAGCGAAACCTACATGCGCTATCAGGTTCAGGCAAGTATTGACATTGATTGTCTCCCCCCCCCCGCCACCACTCCCAACACGCCATGACAGGACAGCCTGTCCAAACAAGCCACATGGCCACTTGTTGAAAGCTGCATACATTTCATGCTGTTACAACTAGTGATAGTGTCATTACCCCTTGCCGTACGACCCAAGGACAGCCTCCCAACACAGGCCCCATGGCCACTCATAGAAAACACACATGATCGTAGTTACATTGTCTTCACCACCCCAAATACGAAATGAAAGGACAGCTTGCCATATGGACCAAATGGCCACGACCTGAAACGTGCATACATTATCATTCTGATGCGAGTTGTGACATTGTCTTCAACCCTCATGATCACACCACACAAGGCCGGGATCAACCAGATTGTATGTGGTTACGGTCGATTGTGACTTTGCACATTTTCAGGGACAGCCATCCTCCAAAACAATCTAGTAGCTTGTTAGTGCCATTGCGTGACGTTCGCATGGACAGGTGGATGCGTTGACAACAGAAATTGAAAAGGTGTCTCGAGCAATGTCTCTATACTTTCCAACGAATCAACCATTCTTGATTCAACTTGATTCTATGAAAAATACAACGTGCCTATCTGATTGTGACTTGGAACTTTCTACAATGAACAACCATGCTCCGAAATTGTCTTCAATGCCACATTGTGTGAATAGTTGGATTATTGTGACTTGGTACATTCTACTGCCAACCTCCAGAACGTCTTCAGTATATATAACTGTGGTTGATGTCCGATTGTGACTTTGAATTGAACATTCTAAGCACAGCCATGCTCGAAAACTCTCAAAATCCAAAGATGTTATGAACATGTCCATATTTTGATACTGACTTAAGGATGAGTCTGTACTTTCTGAACAACACCATCATCATCATCATTAAGACGACTATGTCACCACTAGCGCAACAGCAGTCGCCCAGCGACTTCGGTCAGTTGAGAGGGCACGGATATTTCCGTTGCCAATGCCCGTCACGTCCATCTCAACAGCCCTCTTCCAGCTCATGAGGCCTCTTTCTCTTCTTTTCCTTCCACCAACTAGCTCTGGTTTCCAATCTAGAATTGCCCTTGGAAGTTGCATTGGTATCATACGACAGATCTGTCCGCACCAGCTCAGGCGCCGTTTCTTCAACAAGAGTGTGGCTGGCTCCTTTACTATTGTGTTCCTCGCCCAACGAAACCAGCGTATCCCCAAGAAGGTGGCACTGGCTGACAAAGGCATCCAGTTTGCTTTTATTTTAGACAGCCATGTGTCTGTAATATGACAGGATTGTGGCAAAGGCTGTGACTGCATTCTAAAAGGAACAACAATACTCCGAAACGGTCTTCAGTCTGGCCAGATTAGTGGCAACAGCTGGATTATGACTTAGTACAATTCTAAACGCAACAACTACGCTCCGAAACGGTTTTCAGTATGACTAGATTGTGGCAAACTGGATCATGACTTTGTGGATTCTAAAGTAAGTAACATCCATGCTCCAAAACGGTCTTCGTTATGGCTAAATTGTGGCAAACTGGATCATGACTTTGTGGATTCTAAAGCAAGGAAAATCCATCCTCCAAAACGGTCTTCGTTATGGCTAAATTGTGGCAAACTGGATCATGACTTTGTGGATTCTAAAGCAAGGAACATCCATCCTCTGAAACGGTCTTCGGTATGGCTAAATTGTGGTAAACTGGATCATGACTTTGTGGATTCTAAAGTAAGTAACATCCATGCTCCAAAACGGTCTTCGTTATGGCTAAATTGTGGCAAACTTGATCATGACTTTGTGGATTCTAAAGCAAGGAACATCCATCCTCTGAAACGGTCTTCGTTATGGCTAAATTGTGGTAAACTGGATCATGACTTTGTGGATTCTAAAGCAAGGAACATCCATCCTCTGAAACGGTCTTCGTTATGGCTAAATTGTGGTAAACTGGATCATGACTTTGTGGATTCTAAAGCAAGGAACATCCATCCTCTGAAACGGTCTTCGTTATGGCTAAATTGTGGCAAACTGGATCATGACTTTGTGGATTCTACAAAGAACAACCATGCTCCGAGATGATCTTCAGTATGGCCAGATTGTGGCAACGAGTATATTGTGACTTCGTGCATTGCACAAAGAACAACCATGCTCTGCAACAGTCTTCAATATGGTCAGATTGTGGCAAAAGCTGGATTGTGGTCCCAAAACTGTCTTCAATATGGCCAGATTGTGGTAATGGTCGATTGTGACTTTGTCAACTTTTACAAGGCTGCATATCTATGGACTGTTTGCTTTGGCAGTTTTTCCTAGTTCCATGTGTGATTGTGATGCGTCACACACAAATGAACCCTTGCTTTGGCTCATGGGACTTTCCCACTGGTTGTACCTAGGAACAAGCAATAAAGACAATGAAAACAGCCTTATGGACGGTGTGATAGTTGACCATAAAACTAGTCCAGAGGAATGCCTCTTTTCTGTCCCAAGTATTTATGATCCAATAAAAAAGACATCTGATATCATTATTCCATTTATTTATAAATATCAGCGTAACAAGACGTTTTTACCACTTCAAACACAGATTTTTTCATGACGTGATGGCAACTGGTGCCAAAAACCCACAAAGAGCCACCACAGAGATTGCATAGCTTGTGACATCTGGTGTTATTCATCATTATACTTGAAGCTCTGTTGTGACACCTGTGTCTTTCCTGATTTCTGTCTGCCATTGTGCCATGATAAATCTATAAACCACATAGAAAACAATATTATGCCTGACGATTTATGTAAATAGAGCACAGTAACAAGGACTCCTTGAAAATAAGGATGTACAATCAGTTGAATGGTTTTAAACAGTTTGATCATAGAACAGAACAATGCAAAAGACACATCTTACAACAGAACAACGTAAAAGACACACAGAAGTTCTTTGCTCCCACATTTCGAGCACAACATGAGTACCACATCTTAAGTTAGTATTACCAAAAGTTATAAGTGAGTTGAGGTATTACATTTCCTGAGATTCCCTGCTCGTGGAATGCATCAATTTTCTTGCTCCAACACCTGAAATGAGATGGAAAATGAATGAGTCCAGAGTTGATGGAGTCGATGTGATCGCAGTTTAGTAAAGATTTCAGCTGTCTTATGCTGCTTTGTGCCTCTTCTGAAGTCATTTACTTTAAAATATAACCAGCAAATTGCAACTCATATTGCCAGCACAATTCACTACTGAGGTAAAGCAATAACAGCAGGAAAGATTCAAGTAGCACTCACCAACAACATGGCAGACTTCTGCAGTGGCACCAAGCGACAAGAAGTAATCCAGCCAGAGGATCTGTTTGGTTGACAACTTATCACCCGGACCCTTTACTTCAACCAGCTGGAAGAGAAAAAAGAAAATGCAGAAGAAAAAAACAACTGGAAGAGATTTTTAAGAATTTTTTAAAAGTCTACACCTCAGGACAGTCACTGGAGTAGCCTGTCACAACCATATGATCACTCCAAAAATCAGTAGTTTTCAATAACTGGTTCTTTCATTAATTGTGGTGGTATTCTTACCCTGAACGTGTTGTCTGTTGTATTCCAGACAACAAGGTCGGGCATTCCAGAGCTCGTGTGTCGCGGATCCCTGATGATTCGTTTGAATACGCCCGACATGAATTCTCCTTTGAATGCCCGCACCAATGTCTTGGCTTGCTCCAGATCGTCAAACCTCTCCCAGTTCATTGTAGCACACACCTGTCCATCGTGTTCTGACCAGACTTTTTCAAGATGTTCCAGGAGCTCCTGAAGAAAGGGGAATGATTGAATAGAACTAATCAAAAGTTCTTTCAAAGCTACACGAACCATTGTTAACTTGACTCCCCATCTACACTTCTACTCTTCCTGCTTCTAAAAGTTGTTTATCAATGCATCATTTACTACAGCCAAGTGATTTCATGATTAACTACAGACAAGTGATTTCAGGCTAGCAGTCCCTAGGTCAAACCCAACGCCAGTGTGATACTTTAGGCAGGTCTCTAAAAGCTGATTGACCAGCTCATCTGAGTTTGACTAAAAGATTTCACACTTTGATAAAGCTATAAAGAAAAAGAAGCCTTTTCTTTGAGCTTACTCTCTCAGAGCAAAGGCTAATACCCCACCGCCGAGCGGAGATTTCTTGAAAAAGAAAAGCCTCTCACCTCTTCTGAAGCTTTCTTCAACCATTTCAATCTCTTGTTTATGGGTCGTTTCCTGTTTGTATAGAACTCCTCTGTCCTCATGTCGAGAGGCGCTGTCTGGTACTTGTTGTAGAAAACATCAGGTATATCGTCCATGAAAATGATATCCCAGAAATAGAGGTGTAGAAGTACGAAGAATGTGCTACTCTCTCCGTGGATACCTATCAACAAAGAGATCATAAGTAAAGAAGAGGAGACCATCTTATTCAGAGCTGTGATAGCCAACACCCCCAACCAACAAGTCAAAAATGATTTTTCACAAGCCCTGCCGTCTGGTATTGGTAATGCATTTCTGATGTACCCAAAATTGCTGTCGGTCTCTCCCTTTGAAGTGAAGTTAAAAGACACTCCACTGCTGACAAGGTAATTAACTTACCTTGGTCGTAGCCTTCCTTCTTGTAATGTGAAATGGCAACCTGCTCCACACGACATAATGTCACATCTTGACTATTCCCATCAGCAGAATCTGGACTGACAAAATGGCTATGAGCACCAAGGATTGATTTGGGCAGCAGCCGACCTTGGATGGTCACCTAGGAAAGAAATGAAGAAGGGGATTTGGAAATGATCAATCGGGACACAATGTTGCCGACAGTAAATTTCAAACTGTTTTAATGAATTTCCTCTTCTGTTGTCTCTTGACAGGTCCAGGGTTTGAGTCCCGAGCCAATGGAGCCAAAAACCCCCCCGAGTCTTTCAGTCTGTCGGATGGGGCAGTAAGCTGTGGTTCATTCTTTCCAGTGTCTATGCCAGGGCAACTAAAAGACCTTACAGAGGTGAACAGTACCCCAGAGTCGACTCACCCTTCTATACCAACAGACCAACAGCCTAATATCTTACCCGATAACCATAACCAGAGCAAGCTGAAGGAACTCAGGGTTCAAAGGATACATACCTTTGGGGCTTCTTGAACTTTGTTATGTTTGAACTCTTTCTGTCTCTTCTTTAGCTTCTTGTTGCTTGGAGATTCACAGATTTTCTGAGATCGTTGATATAATGCCAACCTACGCCCTGACCTGACATGAAGATCTGATAGGCCCTTTCGAATAACATCCAGAGACTGAAAAAGATTCCACATAAGATGGATTCTTTGGCACATCCACATTGAGTGACGATAACACACTGATGATAATAATCATGATGATGTTCAGCTTCAGTCTCAAAACGTTTTACTTTATTCCACAGCCTTTTCCAAAAACCGCCCAATAGAAATCAAGGAGCACATACTACTGGTACGCTCACTAGACTATTCGAGAACAGTTGAGTGTAGGCCTACTAAGTGGCACTGGCCAAAAACCGATGTCATTATGAACAAAATTACACAGAATGGTGTCAACTGTGGATTCCTCACCTTATCTGGGCTCTTTAGATGCTGATCCAGATTCAGCGCCAACCTATCCCACCAGTGCCCCCTATAGTGCTGGCAATGAAGAGACTGGTTGAGCAGCTCTTCCAGTACCTCATTAGCCTCGGCGTACTTTTTCACCTTCTGTAGGACTTCCACCCCTTGGTTTAGGACTCTGATGTAGACAGAGCCAGCAGTGTACACCCTTAGGAAGGTTGGGAGTGACAATTCAAACCTGGAAAGACAAAATAGTACTAATTGTAAATTTCTTTCCTTTTTAAAGGGAATCTAGGTAGGCCAGATTGGGTTACATGAAGTGGCCAATAGGAGACTCTCTTATCTCATCGAACATTGAAACTACTGAAAATTGAACTACTAAAACTAGCAAATGGAATAGAGATTAACTGTTATCACAAAGAAAGGTTTTTAGACTTACGAGATGAGCTCTTCGTTAGCACAGTGTTCAGCGTACAGCAACTTTGCCTGATTGTACAAATTGACACCAGCATCGAAGGCATGACTTTCTATGGCACCAAGGATTTCGGAATAGATATTCAAGGCAGTCTGAAACTGCAAAAGGTCATCTTTGGAGCGGTATATCTTAGTCGTTCTTTGGATCTTGTACGTTGGGTAGGTGATTAACCCTCTGTTGACCTGAAGGATCTGATATAACTGCTGGCTGTTTGCCTGGTCGTCGTCCTCGAAAGCGGTGGACGTCAGAGAGAAGAGCATCATGCAGCGGAGGAAGACCTGACATGGAGCATCACGCAGACGGTAGCAAGGACCAACAAGACACTTCACCCTGAAGAAAAAATAAAGAAGTTACATATCCTACAAGACTGCCATCTTGGGGCCTAACCTTGTGGAGTGTTTCTTCAAGATACGAACAGAAGTGCTCTTTCACTTCAGAACAGCTAATGCATTTCTTTGACAAAAGGGCCCTTTTTCTCAGTTTTCTTCAATAATTTTCAAAATACCTGCGCTTGCAAATTTTGGGAAGAAACACTTTAACAGTGGTTCATCTCAACCAAAGTAAGCATTGATTTTGACCAGCAAATGCTGAGAAGCACAGTATTTTGAGGAAAAAAGACTGAATTATATTACCTCCTGAACATAGTGTCCTCAAGGTCACTTTTCATCCCAAACATAGCACCAACTGTCCTCTGCTTACTCTGCTTCAGCAGAGATTCCACGATCATCGGCATCCGTTGGTTTGTCACATCAACATGCATCTTCTTGGCGTAGCCTCTCAATTCGTCAGCGGGCAAAAGGTTCAGGCATACTTCCAATCCTTCCAACTTTGATTCATCCCAAAGTAGCCCAACATCAACCAATTCTTTCAGAAATGGGTCAAGATCCAGTGCTATTTTTGGATACTGTATCTTTCTCACACAAAGCCATTTGTGTTTTCTTAAAAACAATCGTACATATAATTTTTGAGCTTGATCAGATAAAGATGAGCAAAATGTCTCTGTTGAGAGTAAGTCCTCTGCATCGAATAAATAGCTAAAGAATTCATCTTCTAAGATTGTTTTGATCACTAATTTGAAATTTTCAATGTAATAAGGCAGATATTGAGGAGTATCAATAGTTGATTGAGATTCTACAGAAGTCCTTCCAGATTCCACCTCTTGAGAATCTCTTGAATTTCTCTGGGATTCTTGTGATATTCCCACCAGTGTAGGAGATTCTGAGATTGTCAACTGAGATGAAGTGTCCTCCGATGTGACTTCAGGACCATCCAAGCCAATCAACTCGGAATCCAAATTTGAACTTTTAAGACCAGTTAGATCTAAGTTAGGATTTGGATTGATCCCTGGTGAATTCGAGGCACTTTGATCTGAAGTCATTTGAATTGCAGGAGCAGAGTCAAGCTGTTTATGCATATAAGCAGAACCAGATTCCTGTTTCGATGTCATTGTATCAACCCCAGAGTCCTCAATAGAGCTTTGGCTACACGATGGCACACATGAATTTGAACATGGTAAGGGTGGGAAAGAATATTTCCTCACATTTTCTTCTGATTTCACATCTTCACAACATCTGCTCCTTTTTGATTTTTTACAATCTGATTGTGAAATCTGCCCTTTAAAAGACGGTTTCCTTTTCTGCTGATTCGTTCCAGAGGCTTTTCTTTTACGGCTTCTTTGAACACCTGTAACTACTTCACCAGGAGATCCCACTGCTGTATCTGTTTTAACAGAACATCCAGAATCATTGGCCTGAGTAGAGACAGAGCCATGAAGTGAATTTGTACAGTTTCTGGCAGTAGTTTGAGTGTTCTGTGGCAGGACTACAGTTGAAGCTGTGCCAGTGCCTGTTGACCTTCGCAACGTGAGCTTGGAGACTCCTGAAGACTTCTCACCACCGTCCATGAATATATCAGCACCTGGCATAATTGCATGATTGTGACTGAAATATATCGATTCAGACCCCATAGGCCTACTGCCACGGACAGATATCACTTGCACATCATCATCAGATGCAGAGTCAACACTATTAGACCCAACGCCCATGCAAACTTTTTCGCTGGTCGTCACACCACACTTTTGATGGCGTTTTTTGGCAAAAAGATCAAGAATTGAAGTCTGCCTTTTGTCTGTATTACTCTTGGTAGACTCATCTTTACGTCTGGCAGTCTTCCTCGGCATATCGATATCGTAAAATGCTGAAATCAGCAGATTTCATAGGCAAAATTTCATCTTGGGGCCTCAATTGTCTGAAACGGAAGTGACCTTTGACGAAGTTCAACCACGTGCAAGTGTTTGTAAACAAACGCACGTGGCAATCAATCGACCACGCCCACTTTCTTTGGTCGAGGCAGATGGTGGGGAGGGCGGGGGGGGGGGGGGCGATGGGCTTTGTAGCTAGCGATAAGTTAAGATTTGAAAAATATTTTTGGCCACCCAATACAATTTGAAAACAAAGAATTAGCCCAAAAATATTAGACTCCCTGGGGATTGCGTCAGTCCTAATTTGGTCTCCTTACGTACCGGGCGAGAGGACGCGTCAGGAGTGTAAAAAAATACCGGATTTATTAGCTTCTCTGTCTTCTCCTGCAGCTAGCTATATATATTAAGATTTGACAAATGTTTTTGGCTTACCAATAAAATTTGAAAACAAAGAATTAGTCCAAAACTACTAGACTCGCTGGGCATTGCGTCATCCTATGTAGTTTGGTCTCTCACGCACCGGGCGAGCGGACGAAGCCGGTCAATGCGTCCGGAGTGTAAAATATACAGGATTTATGAGCGAAATGATCAAGACGAACAAAATGATACCTCATTTAGCTCGGAACTTCCACAGATAAAGGAAATGATTCAGTGTGGGACATTGTTTGTGATTGATGCGATATCCTGTTTTCATGGATGTTTTGATGTTTTATGCAACTTTCAGCTGGTACGACTGCACCGATTACTAGTATATATAAAGCATTGATGTGTGAGTATGACAGTCTGAAAAGGTCGATTCCTGACGTAATGATAAAATGACTATTATGTGTCATTTTTTTTCAAAATTAGTTGATGAGTTTTCATCTTATATGTCGTCATCTAATTGATAGGTATACATCAGTCGCTTAAACGTATATCATTAATTTGAAAAGCGTAATCAAGCCTATCAGGGGTTGCGAATTATATACATCTGGGGCCCTCACCATATGGAACAGATAGGAATTGCACAGAAGCAAAATATCCCCGAGGGCCGGCCTGTCTCTGGTCATAGTTCTAAAAATTAATATCAAATTTAAGGATTAATCTTGAAAACAGCCGCACTTCAGCCGCTGGCGTGGTGATCCGTTTTGAATTTCGAATTTTAACCTTGGACCGGACACAATCTGAAGGAGAACAGGTGACATCCGTTGAAAGAAGAGTGATAAAACCAGAGCATCCTCAGCAATAATGACGATAAGGCAAAGAAAGACGGCGAGAGAAACCGTGAAGAAATTCGCCTCAGAGACGGGACTCCCCGGGATTCCGAAGATTGCGAACACCAAACGCTATTGTAGACTAATCTGGGCGCTCTGGTTGTTATTGGTGACGGCAATTTTTGTGTGGCAATGTTCACTTCTGGTGATAAAGTTTTATTCTTATCCAACAAACGTTCAAATAAAGGTGAGAAATTTTTTGTTTAAAATTCTTTTCTCCACTTCCTATGTGCACAGGGTAATCTGGTGACGTCTGTTAGAAATCTCACACATCATAATGGAGGCAAACCATTTCAAGAGAAATTATTATTGACTTCCCATTTTACTACTGACAATGGTTATTCCGTCGAGAGGGCCGTTTTGGAAAAATTAGAAAAAGATAGTAATTACTTCAGTTAGAACCTAAATGCCGATAAACTACAAGGCAGGTCAACATTATCAAAATAATCAATTTCATCAAGTTATCTGTTTTCCATTTACAGTTCGGGACTGAAGACTTTGACTTTCCCGCGGTCACTGTTTGCAACCTGAACAGTTTCCGCCAGTCACAACTGACGGGAGAGCGAAGGAGGGCAACAGCTCCTCAATATTCTCAACACCGCAGAAAATGACGTGGACGTACCACCTTCCAAAGGTATAATATAATAGAAAGGTTTCGATCACGTACGGTTACCAACATTTACGAATACTCACGCCATTTTTGTTATATAAGTCATCTTACCCGCACAGAACAGACCTATAAGTTACACGTATGACAACACGTTTGGTAGTGGGACAATAGTCAGATAACTTTTACCAATGCAAATGACATGCATTAACATTACCCGAAGTGAGCACATGGTCACTGGACCATTTCATTGTCAAGCTGGCTTCTGCTGTGCAATTGTTTTGAACTATGCTCCAGGGCAGTTCTGTAGTGGGTGAACTTTTCGGTATAAGACTGGATGATCTTCTGAATGATTGTTTGTTGTTATGTTACATTTCTTGATTAACTACCATTTCCCTTCAACATTAATCAGTAATTCGTAAGAGGGGACTGTCTCTGCATCACCATTTTGCTCATGATCACGGTGAAACGGCCACAAAGACGTCACTGTCTCTGTCGGTCCCCGTATCAACGCCATCGGTCTCCGCATCAACGCCATCGGTCCCCT
This sequence comes from Lineus longissimus, assembly GCF_910592395.1. Taxonomy (NCBI): domain Eukaryota; kingdom Metazoa; phylum Nemertea; class Pilidiophora; order Heteronemertea; family Lineidae; genus Lineus; species Lineus longissimus. The sequence goes on along the minus strand of NC_088309.1, from coordinate 23,861,257 downwards.
CATCAACGCCGTCGCCAGTCTTTGTTGTGAAGCCGGTAAGTTACTCTAGAATATGAGCGATTGTACATTTATGGGGGCATCCGCACCAACCGTATTATGGCTATAAAGGAATCCTCCATAGCCTGGCTGGTTTGACGGGACTATGTATTTGGTGGTAAAATACGCATGCCTCCCACTCTTACTTATGTTTCTAAGGGAGAACGTATATATATGTATCGATATTGAAATGGCTTGATAAGTCAGGATATCGTTTTTGTTTATTATTTCATATGAAGGGCACATCATTTTCTATTCGATGTCCTCTTCTAGGATAAATACTATTCCGATGACTACTTCACCAACCCTGAACCCAATGTCGAAGAGATGCCCTGGTACCGGAAACGGACGGATCCCGCCTTCAAAGCTTTAGGGCGTATGGGCCGCGCAGTCGCGAAGATCCCTGGCCAACAACGCGTGAAGATGGCTCACCAGGCGACAGACTTCATTCAGCATATTGTCTACAACGGAGAGGTGTTGTCACCAGGGGAGATGTCCGCTTTCACGTCCGAGGAGTATGGTGTCTGTCACACTTTTAACGCAAAGACTGCCAACAGAGCAGTGAGAAGAGCTCGGAAGCCTGGGCCAGCACATGGTGAGAAAGATAGTCTTCGAATGAGTCCCGAGTGACTACCAAACTTGTCTATACAACCGATAAATTTGTAAGAGGAGTGATACATTTTTGATTTTTTTTTTAATGGTATAATGCAAAAGAGTTTTAAATTTCCTGCAGGTGTCAGTATCGTAATGTTTATCGAACAAGAGGAATACCTTGGGTCAGTGTCGCCCGCAGCTGGTGTCAAGGTCGTCATCCACAACAGTGACGCGCGTCCGTTCCCCTACGAGCAAGGAATCGATATCGCCCCTGGACAGTTCACTTCCATCGGACTTCGGAAGGCAAGTACATCGTCATAGCAGAGGATGTAACGTGATGACGTCACGTCAAGTCACAAATCTGCCTTAACAATACCTCCATGCATTGACGTATTCCGTGGATTTTGATTAAAGGTTTCATGCCAGTCCCAACGTGGTGACAAAACCAGTATGCCGGGATATCGGGCCGTTTTAGAAACGGCGAAAAAGCGCGTGCGTGTTGATGTCCCCCGGGACGCTTGGTGCTTTTTTGCTCAGTTAATCCTCGATTCAGCAATGTTGGGGGGGGGGGGGGGGTGCAAATATGTAGATAAGGTACGCAGAATTGATAATCTTTGAGCCACCTAACATGTCTACATATCTTTCAGACTCGATTTATCAGAGAGGTACCGCCGTATGGCACATGTACGGACGGAAAAGACAAGCCATTCAAAGGTCGTGGGCTTCTCTACAAGGTCAACTACACCACTGTTGTAAGCATACTGTAGACTTAAAGTTTCTCTTTGCAATTCTGCTCTGGTCAGAAGAAGTATCCCTTTTTATGCCACGTTCACTATTCACACGCCGCGAACCTTTCACGCGAAATCTGGTGTGGCAATGGGAAATCACGCGGCTACGCGAACCACGGACATGTGCAAGGCGCAGCATTTGCTGAAAAAAAACACAAAACGATTAGACGTTGGCAATGTTGCGGTAACCGTCCAGGTTCTATTAGACAAGCCTTAAAGATTATTTTATTAGATTATCATTTTCCTGCCGGCGAAATATACGTGATGACGTCAGGTCATGTGATTTCATGCGGGTGATCCTCATACTCCTGTCAAGTTCCTCCAAGCGTAGCTCCGAGCTGTTCTCGCTAAACCCCTTCAAAATTCCCATCAAAGGCGTTGTCCTCCTGTGACCTGATATCTCTATCTTCAGGCATGTGAACGAAGCTGCCTTCAGTACTACACCATTGACCGTTGCGGCTGCGCGGACGTCAAAACCCCAGCACCGGCAGGTGCCATCTTGTGTGAAGAAGAACAAGGTACAGAGGTTTCGCCACCTCTTTCCAGTTTATATGGACGAGTTGGTAGTCTCCGAGCAGACACACGTTCCTTCGAGCTGCTTGGGGAATGACGAGTTGGGTGTACCCTGAACGAATTATTAGTCGTGCCACTATGCCTTTCGTTTATACTGAAAGGCAATCGCTAGTAGTGCATGAAAACAAAGAAGATCCGTACAATTTTGAAATATTCTGAAAAAAATTGATGTGTTCATTGAGAAAGCAAGCGCTTTATAAGTGGGAAATTATTTTCATCATTATCAAGAATTAATCAAGGATCCATCTTGTCTTCAGATGCGTGCATTGAGCAGGTTACAAGAGAGTATCTGGTCGGGGCGTTGGCGTGCGATTGCCCACTCCCGTGTGAGTAAGTGTCTCTTCATCTTTAGTTTTAATTCTGACTGGTATGTTAGCCAGCTAACGGACCGAGTAACTCTGATGGTTCAGAATGCATCTTTCCGATATATGAAAAAAATCTCGTGCCATCTGATCTCCAGAGAAAACGTATTGCAACATTCGATCTCGATTTCCCAGTGGCCTTCCGTAAATTATCGAAGTCAACTATCCAAGTCGATGGTGCTGAGAGGAGGGGCTCTAAAGAAGGCTGTGGAAACAAATGGGCTCGGGTAAGTTAGGCGGTAACAGTAAACTGCACTTTGTTTTTCCATAGAGGTTCCCTTTCTCTTACTCGTCGGACATATATCTTCTTTCTTTCTTCATACACGAGCCGCTCTATTCACTCACTCGATGTTCTTCCTTTGCATGGGCCATGATTTGCTTATTTAAATATTGCACAAATCATTTTATGGCATACAGCTCCGTCATGTCAGCTGTAGGGGGGGGGGAGCGAGCGAGCGAGCGAGTGAGTGAGGAGTGTGTCAGCAATTCATATCTTTGCCTATATTTGGTAATTTACTGCACCCGGATTTATCCTTTTCCACTGCAGCCAGGATCTACTAAAAACTAGTATATTCTTTGAAACACTCCAATTCCAAACTAATCTAGAAGAGCGTTCATATTTGGTAAGTACAGAATGGATCGTAATGTCGATACAAAATTGCAGGCGAAATCTGAGATGCATATTAATCAAAACTTAGTATTTTTAATCTGTAAAAGTCGGGTGTGCTTTCATCAAGCCAGAGTCAAACATAGAATGCAGTTTGGGGGAAAGGTTTGCGAACTTTTCTTATTCGGACAAACTCTATTATTAAAAAGTTTTCGCAAAAGCGGAAAAAGCTGTTACCGAGTAAGCGCAAAGCCCCTAGACGTAAATGCGTCCGCGTTGGCGATTCGGGGGCTTTTCCCTCCCTATTCCCTATGCGCGTAACCCGAACCAATATTCCGTCTTGTCACCAATTTCTAAATTTGTTATTGCTTTTTCAGTTTGTGAATCTCCTCAGCGACATCGGTGGTCAAAGTGGACTTTGGGTTGGCCTTTCTGTCCTCTCTGGAATGGAAATATTGGAGTTCTTCTACGTCATAGCCAAATGTCTCCTCCGCCTGAAGGTGCAGTCCGATGAGGATCGCGGTGAAGAGAAAATAGACTCCGATGATGATGAAGCCGCAAATAACATGACTTGTGCTTAACGTGACAACATGAGCGTGCGATTTGGTTGGCCACAAGGATAATACCCTTGCTCGCCAGTGCGTGCCGCCACATACACCATCACAATGAATCTGACCTCCATACTTTCGAAAGTGTGTTTTGATTCCAGTTTTGGAGATGGCAAGTGATTGTCAAAGATCCATATTATTATATAATTGAACATTTTCAAATTCAAGTTCGCGAAGACGACTTGTCATTTTTCGTCCACCCATACCACTCCATGAAATGCCCATTCATTGGCTCCTATCTGTACCAGTGAAAAGCAGTTTTCTTCTCGTCAATCAAAATAGTCACCAATTTGTATCGTTCATCAAAAGCGTGTTACATTATCTAAATAAAACAATATGTATACAGAAACGTGTTACATCTTTCAAATCTACGATATCTTAACATGAGTTGAACTCTCAATTGAAAAAGGTTCCGACAGATCAACTTCAATTGGAATTTCGGAGTCGATTTTCCGCAAAAAATGCAAATGTGGCTCCTGCAGTGGGTGTTGTGGTTACGCCATAACACGATGTTTGTGTGATGACGTCACTACGACATGACGTCACAACGACAGGTAATCTCCCTAACGACGATCTGACGTTAGCAACGCAAGATGAACGGGAGGAAGCGTACGCGAAAAATGTATCCTACTGAAAAGAAACGGGGTTTAGGCCAAAAAGAAGAAGAAAAATTGGGTATCAAAGTTTCAAAAACTAAGCCAGATTGGTTAACTTTACCAGATCTTGCTATGGTTCGAATTTTAGAGCATCTAGATAAGACTTCCCGGTCTAATTTTGCGTTGACTTGTAAAAGATTGGAAGAACTCTCCCATTCGCCAAGTCTTTGGAGAGTGGCCAATCTTGACTTTGTAAATCGCAAACATGCTGTGAGTGACTATCGTGTAGTGTGCAACCATGCGAAATACCTTCACCATCTGCAAGTCTTTGGAATGAGGAGTACAACCCGCCCACGGACCTTGGAAGACCAAGAAGAAACAGTCACGATGAGATTCTTACCCAATTTTCTGAGGAAATACATCACTCAGGCCAGGCTCAAAAGTATCTTCCTTAGCGACGTCAATGTGGATAAGAATTTTCATAAACCTGTATCGTTTGTAAAGAGTCTGAAAGCGGTTCTCTCCACTCAATGCAATTTAGTGGTTGTCCAATTGTCTTCTCTCAGAGTTCAGTATCACCATGGAATTGCTCTTCTTGGTGCCCTGGCGACGACGAACGGCTCCACCCTCTCCTCTCTGAACATCTTTAACTTCTTTGTGTCGAACGTGTCCACCCTCGGGAGCGAATTCAACTCCATCATCGAAAAGTTCAGTAAGCTGAAGGAGTTCTTCGTAAACTACAACTGCCTCGACGATGGTGCTATTTCTGCCTTGGCTGAGAGTGAGACGTCATCCAAGACCCTGCAACTCCTGTCCGTGGATGTTTACGGGTGTGAACCACACGACCACGTCATCAGCACATCCACTTGGAGACAATTCAAGGCCGCCTGTCCGAGAACGAAGGTCACCTTTGACCTGGATGAGATTGAGCGATACCATGACTTCATCTCCATTCTAACGCCAGGAATGCCCCTTCACACATTGAAACTCTGGACTGGTTATGACATAGAGGACGAAGCTCGATTGCCAGCATTGTTTGTGCACCTAGCTGAAAACTTCAACGATGTCATTGGTAAGTGATATTCGGTATTTGAGAGGTTCAGTTTTTTTTATCCGAGATTGCGCATGCGGCCGAAGACATGTCACAGCTTTATTTGCAGGCGAAGAGCGCATACACTGCCGCTGCTATTACGGACAAAAATAATTTCACATCCAGACAAAAGTCAATACAGAGACGGTGTCACAACATCACGGGCAAAGAAAATGGAGACAGTGGCACAGCCAGTCAAAAGTAATGAAGAAATTTGCGATATTATACCGATATGATCGGGTTCAGAAGTGCCATGACGAATCTAAAGCAATATGAGATCATCAAAGACAGCGTCACAGCTTGCCAGATGTGTCGAGACAGTGTCAAAAGTAGTCAGAATATGACGGGATAACGACAGGATAGTGACAATTTCCCTGCAATGTCTACCTTGGTCAGACTAGCAGCATGAGAATCTTTCGTACGCGCCTTTGGCCTTGGACAGGATTGCTCTTAGCACATTCTGTAGTATTCGAATTAGACGATGACGATGATTCACACCGTGGTCCGACACAGAACTCACGAAGTTTAATGACGGATTCGACATGTCTCTCGAATGTGGGTATATCTGTTGTCGCGCCGAAATGCTGGAACTGTTTCAAATTTTTCAAATCTTTTTTTCAGAAAGCGCTACATTCCAAGTTGACAATTCCGCCACGCCTATTGACGCCGAGTTACTCTTCTTCGTTCAGCAATGCAAGAGGCTCTCAGGCATCGAGCTCTTCGCCATCCTGGGCGTTGATGTCATTGAACGCATTTGCAGACTGCAGCAAACAAAGAAAATACGTACGTTTTAAGAGTGATCTGCACTTTGAGTCATTGTCGGGGACATTACGAACACCATCTTACACCAGTGACTATCAGTTGTAGGCCAAGTTACTGACGACGATCTAGATGTCCTGACGTTGGCGACAGATTACAAAATTGATGAGCGCTGGTGATTGGGTATCAATTGTCCACCGCTCTCCGCGCCATGGCACGTTTTCTTGAAAGCCTGGATGTGGTTCAGAGACATGCTGGCTTACCATCAGTGAGACACCTCCGAACTGTTTCCTTCGTCCCGCAATTAGGGTCCTTTACTTAGCGAACGTCAAAAGATTTTAACATCAGATCCGATCAGAAGAGAGCGAATTCTTATATTGTCTTTGCTTGTTTCATTTTGCGGTCATTATTTTGTTGCCGCATTCGTAACCAAGCAGTATTATCTCTACGTTTAGACCTGGAGAAGTTCCACGTCACCCTGAACAGCGCTACGGCCGCGGAGGCAGTGGACTTGATGTTGGTGGAAGATGCCTACGCGGACATGCTGTATGATCCGGACGACTGCCTCGACTTCGAATTCTCCACAGACGCAGACGGCGCGATTTTCTCTGACAGTGATGTGACTATCGACGACGAATGATGCATTTCACAATCTGTGTCCTAAGTCCTCCAAGAGAAACATGATATTTTTGCAATATGAAAGGAGACACTGGGCGCCAATTGCTTGCTAGTATAGACATCTCTATGCCGGCTATATTTGCAAGGATGGCCCCTTCTCCGAAGACTCGCAGATTAAAGAAGACAAGACTGGTCTTGATTCAGTTGTTGTTTTGTGTCCTTGGAAGTTTTTACAGAGCCGATGTAACAATAATCAATGCCCCACGAGTACGTCAGATAGAGGATCGATAACCAGCTGGATGAGTGATCGTACACTGTTGCTCTCCATTGATAACAACCGAGCGATGCTAGTCTCATGAGACAGATATATTCCAGCTAATCATTATATTCCACGGCCGTTTCCCTCACCATACGCACTGACTTATGTAGAGTGGCAACTCCAAACCTCCCAGCTGGTTATCTCATCCCATGGCATCCAGAGAGCTAATGTATCAAGACTGGTCCATTTAGTATGGGACAGCTTCAAAAATACTGTAAGCCAACACAATGAAATATTTTCCACAAAGAGGGAGGGGCGGTAAATTTCAACACCTGTCAGTTCTGGGTGCTTGATGAGGAGGTTCACCCACATTTTAGCCCTTGTGATGAAGTCAAATGTATCAGTATCTGAACCCAGTATCCACAGACAGGTAAGAAACAAGAGTCAATTTCAGCACCTTTACCTCATATATTTCCACATCACATCAAAACATGCTAAATACAATCCACGACTGTGATATCTTTTTGTGTAGTGCAGGTTCCCATTATAATACCCAAAACGGTCTTCACACCCCGTACAACAGAAATTTCTTGATACAATAAATAATTTGTGAGGCAAGAATTACCATTACAACCTCCATATTGTCATATTTATGTATGTCTAACTTGTGTGACTTCTTTCAGCCACTCAAGAACAAATAAATTACAAAGACACCTACTTTTAACCTTCTACACTTTGATGTCACAGTTTTTATTACAATTCCAGTTGAATATTGTTGCCATCAAATTCTACTAATCAGCCATTCATATCATTTAAGTCGCAGAATATTGATAGCCTGTAGCAGTACAGAACTTCAGTATTCCCAAACATTCAAGATTCCCGACTCGCTCAAATATTATTAATTGTCCAAAATAGTTCATCCTAAAAGAATAACGTCACCAGCATCAGTCATTTCAACATTGTTTGTTTTTTCGTCTGTCACTATGTCAACTGAAGAAGTTGCACCATTCGCAACTACATGTACACTAGATGCAACACCACCTGTTTCAACCGACACTGCACCCTTACCACTCAGTAGTACCATTGCATCACTTGACAAATGGTTAGCTGGCGCGCTAGCAGCAGGAACTAATGACACATAGCTACCACCAGATGAAGGCGTAATAGCGTGATTTGAAAACTCATCTGTCAAATCAATAACGAGGCATTTTGATGGATTAACATTTTGCTCCAAACTACTAGCTGCTGCAGATACACCACTGGAAACCTTTTGGTCTGCCACAACAGCTGACAGAACACTGTTTGCCTTCGTGTCCGCACCTTTTCCAGGCTTTGGTTTCATAAAGTTAGTTAATGTTGTTAGCTGGATCCGTCGAGCAGACGCCTTGCTCGCTACTGCTGGTGAAGAACCAACAGGTGCTGGGGACGCAGTAACAGTTTGGGAGGGTTTCGGAGTTGCCGGGGCAGGTTTTGGTGGAGGTTTCTCCAGCTGCCACTTGGCCTCGGGGTCAGCCTTCACGGTAAACCGAGTGATGGTTACAGACGGAGTTGTCCTTGAACTTTTTGGGGTAGCAACTTCTGGTGTTGCACAAGGCGTCTGCGACCCATCCACACTTTTATTAAGGTCCTTTTTATCAACACTTTTATTCACTTGTCTTTCTGTGACTTTTTCTTGGAGCTCCTCCAAGTTATACTTCTTCAAAGTCTCTGGTTTTACGTACCAGCACTTACGATAGTGCTGCGGTCCTTTTTGATATGTTGCGATGGATGTGATTTTCAATTCCAACTGGCGTATCGACATTGCGTGCTCCGATTCTGGAATTTTCTCTGAAGCTGGGCTCTCAGCTTCTGTCTTAGCAGTACCATCACCAGTGGGTGGCTGTGTGCTCTCCTTGGGGGCATCCGTATCCATGGGAGCATCTCCAGGTTCTGGTGTGGGCACTTCCGGGGCAGCTGCCACCGGGTGCATCTTTTCATGCCACAGTGTCCTGAATCCACGGACAAGCTTCTGGATACCAATGACGTTACAATGAATGTACTTGATCAGGTCAGGAATGGCTGAAAGAGACAAAAGAGGTTCATAAAAAAATTGTAATCCTATGAGGGAAAAAAGAGTCCTGGTTCAGTACAGTTTTTGAAAAATGATTTCGAATCTTGAATCAAGATTCGTCATCATGAAGTCCAACAATTACTCAAACTCAACAGCACCCATGACAAAACAAGAATGTTGAGACTGAGCAGGTGTCAAAGGGTCATTTATCAACTCAAAGGCCATGTTAAGATATTCTTTTCGAATCTGTCATTCTTAAAGCGTCATAACAAGTCACACAAGTCCCTCAAAAATTTGTTTTGAAGGGATCTTTGAGATGATTCTGACATTGTGAACTCTGTGATATTTGATGTTGAGAACCTCTTCTCTTGCGAACACAACTTACCTTCTTCTGGAACAGACTTCTTCTTGAATCCCTTGGATTTAGGTTTTTCATCTTCCTTTACAGCGGATTTCTTTTTGGTGCAGGCGGTTACGATCGGGGTTGTGGACAATGGCACAGCCTGGAAGTAGGACAAATGTAGGAGACATTGAGCAAAAGAGACCAAGAACAAAACATGTGGTGACATCTTTCGCTAGCACACCCAAGCCAACTGCCTTAACTGGTGTATGAAGATGAACCAACATTACAACCAAATATCAAAATGTCAGGTCAGATATAAAAGTCAGAAATGTCTGAAGAATCCACCTCTAAGCACCAATACAAACATTTATTCTCCTTTGGGACATTTTATTAGCTGTCCTACATTTTATACCAAATGGAGAGCACAATGATACTTGTACACCAGAATGGATGCCATACTTTGTGACATACACTTCTTACCTTGTATGCTTGCAATCGATTGTACACTTCAGGAATCTGGTGGGTAGCATTCATCCAGCAACAGCCAATCACAACAGCTCTCATGTATTCACATTTGCGTTTCATCTCCATTTCAAATGCCTTCGCTTTAGCGATTTGTAGGGCTTTCAATTTCTCTGGATTGTTCAACTAGAAAAAGGGAAGAATACTCAGTTGGTGGAGAAAAATGACCAGTACTATGAACTTGAATGCAATCTAAATCCGACTTGTGTTCGGAAGGTTGTGGGTTCAAGCTCTGCCAGTGCAATATGTGTACTTTCAACTGGCTTGAAATAGCCAAGTGTAGCACAGTAGAATGTGCACACTTTGTTTCACCAGAAAGGTTTCTGGAGGAATGATTGTAAAGCGAACATCTCGTTTATTTCTCATTTTTCTTACCTCTTCCTCCTCATCACATACTTCATCGTCAGAGAGATAGCCGTGAGGGACAAAGAAGCCATCCTCATCATCGTCAGCATCATTGCTAGGCTTATCATCTTCGTCATCGCCTTCTCCCTGAAAAATGAAATTATGATTACGACTCTGAAGACACTGCACTGCACCTACTGAAAGTGTCCACGTACCTTTTATATTTGAATTCTTTTCCACTACTGGTACTGGTACCCATCTGTACACATGGGAGGAGTAAGTAAGTAAGTAAGTAAGTAAGCAAGTGAGTCAAAAAAAACTGCCAACAGTCAACGCACCAGAGACATCTTGTCTTCCAGGCAAGAGTCCAAGCCACTATCTCACAACAGCTCCAACTAGTCTTTTAACTGATCTCACCTCAGAATTAGAGAGACTTTCTCCAGGTTCCTCTTCCTCCCAGTCATCATCACTATCATATTCATAGTCGAACAGATCCTGAAGCAAAAACAGAAAGATTCAGGAATGACAACAACTCAAGGTGCAGGACCAACAAATTTTTTCTGTACGTGAACAAAAAGTTAGCTCCCACGCAAATTCAGCTACCACCCTGGTTAAAAACTGAAATGAAGTTTAGAATGTGTCAGATTTTGGTCCAGATAACACTGGGGCTGTTACTCGATGTTGATAACTGATGCATACTATGATGAGCACCTACAAGAGAACAGATGAAGACCTACCTTATCCATTTTAAATGGATTCCTCGGCGACAAAATATCACTCCTCTTCCTCCACGTTCCACGGTATGCCGGCCGATTGTTCTCTTTGAATTTTAGGTACTTAGTCTTCATGACTTTCGGGCAGCCTTCCTCACTCTCCGGGTTCCCATCATCCTTTGGGACGATGTCTGCTTCGTCTTTCTTGACAACTACAACGTCGTCATTACCATTGACAAGACTAAAACCAAAATATATGATATGATTTTGAAATGTTACAAAAAGGATCGGATATTCTATTTGAACAGAGAAAAAATGATTGTTTTAGAATAAGATGAATGTATTCTTGAGCAAACATAACTGACCTTACCAGTATCCAACAATTTTTATTCTAAACCTGAAACTTTTGTTGATCTTAAATGGTTTGGAATTCGCTTATAACCTTGGAAAGAAGTCAATTAGGGATGAATTGGGCCTCCCGATTCTTTCCTCAGGGACACTGCCCTCTCATGAGGGTGCATAACAGGTCAAGACCGACTTACCAAGACGTCAATTTACCAGTCCTGACTGGTTGCCGGGATCCAGTTTTCAACTCATCAAGGTACAGGGTACCACATTCTTGAGATTCAAATTTGGAATCAAATCCTTCCAAATGTGCATGCGCTCGTTTCGATGGAGCCAGGGTCATATCTTTGTTGACATAAAATCCCCTGAACAAGCCAGTTTCTTCTCTGGTGGCGGGCTTTGAAGTTGGTGACGTCTCGGACTTGATGAAGAAACTGGTAAAGACAGCTTTCGCTTTCAAATTCTGGAAAAAGGAAACATTTTAGAATTACCTTTATGGAAATGGTTTTCCCACAACATGAGTGGCACCCTGAGCAACAAACTGTGGAAATCAACTTGCATCATAACCAGACTTCAAGGTGGACTTCACTACAGCAAACCATACCATGAAATTTAAAGGAGTCAAGTCAAAGTCAAACTAATCAGTATGTTCAGCCCTGGGTTGTTCCTTTTATTCATTCTTGAGCCCAATTACCTTTTCTTCTTCATCCTTTTTCTTCTCTTCTTCTTTCATTCGTTTTTCGTCTTCCTTCTTCTTTTTTTCGTCTTCCCTCTTGCGTTTCTCTTCCCTAAGGTAAACAAACTGATTTAGACAGGGCCAGACTCAGGGCAGGTATGAGTTGACATTATACATGTGTATTCAGCTCCAATTCACACATGTAATTTGTCTCCATATAACAATCTGCAAAGCAGGGCATTTGCTAGACGGCAGGCCACACTTTTTGTTGACACTTCCAAAAGTTGAAGTCTGAAGCCCAAGCCGCACACAGCTCATCAGGTCAGCTTATCTTGGATACCGTAACATGAAGCAACAAGGAGTATCACTGCCCCTAGATAGGATGCCGGTCTACTTCAGGTAAACATTTCACTCTGGTCGGAACTTACTCCAGAGCCTCCAATTTCTTCTTTTTCTCCTCCTCCTTCTGTTTCAACCTCTCCAGTCTCTCCTTCTCTACTTGTTCTTTCTTCTCCTGCTTTTCTTTCTCTTTCTGCAGACGTTCCTGTTCTTTCTTGTCCTGCAAAGATATTATTTCATTAAAGATTGTTAAGGTCTTACTGACTGGTGTTGATATCTGTTTTAAACAGAATCCAAAGAACCAAAAATACAAAGACCAGTCCAAGTCTATCGACAATTTGTTATAAAGCTTGTGAGGCAATCTCTGTGATGGCACCATCTGAAAAATAAGTGAAAATATTTTGGGGATATTCTCCGAAATATAACTCATAACACTGGTCTTCTTACCAGATGCCACTGATCACTCATTACCTTCTCCTCCTGCTTCTTGCGATCTCTCTCAGCCTTGGCTTCATCGCGTTGTTTCTGTTTCTCCAGTTTCTCTTTTTCTTTCTCTTCCTTCTTCTTTTGTCGTTCCATCTCTTTCTCTTGTTTCTTTTTTAAGGACTGCAAAAATGAAGATTTCCCCCCCGTTAAAAGTAAAGTCATTACTTGTTTTTGTAGCATTGACAGTACAAATGTAACTCAATGTCATCTCTTCTGGCAAGTGTTGGGGAAAATTTCCTGAGTTACAAGACAAAAGGCACAAAATTTACCTAAAGTATATATGATTAAAGCTACCCCACCTTGAAAGTTAGTGTATTACACATTGGCTTGGGGCTTCTCATATTGACTCCAATGCAAAGCAACTTACCACTGCTTTTTTCTCTACAGTTGATGTTGGGGTGACTTTGACTGCAGAGGACGCTCCTGGGGACATCATCTCCGACGGGGAGCCAGTACTCTGTGGAGACAGCATTTCAGAGGTCTTGAGAACTTTGGCAGGGGTCACCATCTCATCACCAGAGCGTTTTGTCAAGTTTGGTGTCTTGGAAGCCGCAGAGAAAAGATCTTCTATCTTTGGCACAGCTTTCTTTTGTTTGCTCACAGGAGTTGCCTCAAGTCTTTTGTCTGGAGTAGGTACTGGGATATCTTGTTTTTCTTTGGGCTCTTCGGAATCTACAACAACAACATCCATATTGGTTGCAGAGCCATCTTGACTTTTAGTATCAACTTCTACAGACTCTTCCTTGCTCTCATCTTCAATATCGTGAGCCGTCACACCAGAAATATCACAGTCTTTCTCCTCCATTTCTGACGTCAGATCAACAACTTCACCTGAAGTTGACACCTCGCGTTGCTGGGCAGCCTCAAGAAACTTCTCAATGAACCTTGGCTTGGACTTGCGGCCATCTTGCAGAGGGATATTCTCCGCTTCTGAACTTGAGCTGACCTCATTTTCATCACTTTTCAGAGCAACATTTTCAGGTCTATGGACAGGAAGCTTGGGTTTACCAGAAGATTTAGGAGTAATGCTAGAAATGGTCTTGGTTATCTTTGAGGCAGAACTTTCTCCGCTGGACAACTTGCGCTTTTTCCCTGAGAGGACAGGGGAGACAATCTTTTGGTCCAGTTGCTTGAATGGCAGTCGCACTAAAGTAGGAAAAACACATATTACTTCATCATAAATCAAATTGAAGTACAACTTCGACAATTTAAACTGCGGTTTTTAGCAAAGTGTCTGGGTGTGCACTGGACAATGTTAAAATAAAAGAGTCTGATCAATTACGGCAATACTCATGATGATAGAAAATGTAGCTTACCTTGTTTTAAACCTTTTGTTAGTGCATTTGGACTTGTTAGGGTGTCTTTCTTTGGCGACATCTTGATGGGCTCTGCAAAGTAAAGACAGGAAGCATTCATGAATTAATGCAGTGCATTAGCCTATAAGTGTCCCATATCTGCAAAACAGTATATGCGCAAAAACGTCAAAACCATGCTAACAATAACATGAACTGCACAGAATAGGAAAGAGCGGTCATCCTAAACAGCATTCAAAAGTGAAAGTGAGTCATTCATTGAGAGTCAGTCGACTCAGTGTACGACGCTAACAGCTTTGACTTTGTGCACTAACTATTAAAAAAATACGGCCTATACTAACTAGTAACAAACCTTTGGGATATCAACAGTGTGCTAGCTGTATAGGCCCTCAATAGTCTCATGCTGTTGATCCCAACATGTACCTACCTACACCATGCATGCTATGTATATGTACATGTATGAATTGTATGTACATGATGTATGTTGGGCCTATACATCATGTACAATTTTGGACAAATGTCAAAAGCGCGCGCACCGAAGAAACGACTATTATTCACGGAGATAGAAATGTAAAACATATTTCATACGAACCACAGACTTCCATACTCATTAAATGAATGTTTGATAAGATTTTTCACAGCATTGATTTTTAATATCACGACAGAAAATGATATTTAGTGGGTTGTTTTGAAATCAGCTGGACCAAATCTCAAATTTGGCGGGAGCAACTCACTACAATGAGGCTAAGTTACTTGAAGTTCTTATTGGTCAAAAATTCTTGATTTTTACATCACTTTCTAGAATAAATAAAATAAAACATCATTTGAAAAATCATAGTTCAATCTTCACAGAAAACGTTTAGAATCATTTTACAAAATATTTCAAACTGTTACAAGCAACTTCTCTTAAAATCATAAAAATATTCGCTGCACAAGTCATGTGATACCTATTTCCGCTTAAACTCTGTGACGGAAGTGATCTGGATTTCACCAATAAATTCTTAATTTCTGCGTTTTGTGTTGGAATAAAACAACAATAAACATTTAAAATGACTTTTGCTGGTTTTAAAAAACAGATAAATAAAGCCAATCAGGTAAAGTATAGACTAGAATTCATGTATCAGTGAAACGAAATGTTGACAATGCTTTCTGCAGTGCATAACATTAGCCAGTCATTTCATGCTTGGTGACAGCTTCTGTACACAATGTACAGAGTAAAGTGCAGTGACTACCTGCTGTGCGTAGGTGCTGTTGTGTGGAGGCCTACCCAGTGTAGCCTGTCATGACATGAGCATTGTCAACGTTAGTGTTTTTAGAATGGAGGTCTTCCCTTACCGGTACAGTTTTAAAATAATAAAAAAGATGAGAAAAATTTCGATGACTCAATGTAGTCAATTCATCAACAGGCCATTTTCCAGATACGCTGGTACTACCTTGGGTCAGACCAACAAACATCTTTACAATAGATCTTCACAGTCAGTGACGCCAGACAATGCCTCTCGAGTTTGGCGTCTTTTGCCATGAAGATCTATTGTTAAGACGGTTTGTTGGTCCGACCCTAGGTCACCACTGGTATCGGCGTATCTGAGGCCTATGCCCGAATGGCAAAAATGGAAGGAAGAAGTGCAAGGTAGGAATAGTGATGTGGCAAGAGGCCTTGAGGGCACGGAATGTTTTTAAAGTAAATAGAAAACAAAGTCCTTAGCACATCAACATTTAACAACAACCACACTGTCAATGTAGGCTACTCAAAGTGATTGGTGTAAAGTTTAGATTAGATGTCGACCAGCAAATTTCAGATCTCCTCTTCTCTCGCCTTCTCAGGTCTTTGCCAGATTAAATGTTGAATATTGAAACATGTCAACATTCAGAACCTGCCTAATTTTCCAATTGGTAATTTTTTTTAGTCTGGTTTTGACTAGAAAGTGCACCCGGGTTTTCTAAACTAAGCTTCATTCTGGTTATGTTGCACATGCTGCTATCATATTGTATTATTCCCATCCATTCCTCATTGAATAATCCAGGGGTGAGTTTTCAAATAAAGCGAAAAATCTAAATATTTATGTGACCTGGAAACGTTGAACCATTTCAGTTTTACCATCTGCCACCCATACATGTAGCTAAACTTGTAATAATATCTTTTTGTAAAAGTAATAATTTTGCAATGAATTTCCATATGTGTCCTGATTCAATTACTGTTCAAGAACTCTGGGATATGTCAGTAGCCTTTGATGGTGTGGCCTACATTTGTATCATGTTAATGTAGCTACAATTAAACCATGGCGTTTAGATTTACATGTACCACTCCCAGACCCAAGGGATGTTGAAGAGAATTCATTCAGGTTCAACTTCCTAATGCCACTTGCACAACATGACCTCATCCCCTAGGCTCGGAGAAATCTATCACTCAAGACCCCCCCTACAAAATGTAGCTAAGTGCCAGAATTCATGACTCTAGACCACCCCAAATCGGGATTTCCTCTCAGAATTTCTATTGGGAAAACAACCCAAAATGTGGCAAGCCATTGGATTTTTCATTAAAAACAACCCTAAGTTCAGTTTTTCTGGGGGTAATTTTCCCCTTACTGGTGGCAACTAAACAATTATCTCTTTGATAATGTGGAACACTACACACATTATACCCCTCCAACCCAAAGAGGAGGGGGGGTCCTTGGGATTTCATGAAGATAGTCTTCTATAGTTCAATGGATATTAGACATGTGTTGTCTGACCAGTTGGCTCATCATTTTTCCCAAAAAAATTCATAAGTTATATCTTTATTTGTCATTTCAGTATGTCAGTGAAAAGATCGGTGGTGCTAAAGGGACAGAGTTAGATGATGAATTTGTAGAAATGGAACGAGTAAGTATAAGCGTCGGTCATCGTCATATTCCAATCTTCCATGAAAGCTGATGTTAAAAAATGCATTGAGCTGACAAGATCAACGTCAATTGAAGATGGTAGCATGCATTTGGTATTAATACAAAAATTGAGGAAGTATATTTTGTAAGGGGTCCGATAAATGATCAAGAATGACATCAGGCTGTTCTGTTGTATTCTTCAAATCTTTCATTTGTTAGTCGCATTCAATCGATATTGAAGACACATTCCAAGTGGGCACTTTTATCTTTAGGTATGATAATACAGTCATGTGATATTATGACTAGTGTTGTCTTGTAAAACTCATCAAGGTGACTGTATACATACATTGTATTGTGTCATTGGCCTAAATATAGAACGAGTACATGTATGACATGTCATTCTGTTTTGCATGCTTCCTTGAGGCCACTTAAGAGAGTCACTGTGATGTTTGTCTTTGTCATTGCTACGCCTTCAGTACAGTAGACTCCTCAAAAGTAATATGAGGATAAGTGAAATGAGATAGGCACTGGGACTTGGTACTTTGGCCACTGAATTTCATTGTCCTGGGCAGGGCCCTTCACCTTATTTTCTACTTCTGAATGAATGTTACTGTTGACACACAAATGTCTCAGTACTATGTCTCACCGTGACCCTGTCTCAATTCTTGGGTCAATATCACCAGTGGCAGTGTAGCACTTGTCATAGTGTTTAATCATAGCATGCATGCTCAATGTGTTAGCATTGATCCCAGCCTCGGCCTCAAATAGAATTGAACAAATAGCAGGGTATGGATCAATGTCTGTGAACGCACCCTCAAGACTTTTTATTCAGTACGCTACAACTGTCCTACACCTTTACACATACTTGCCTTCATTCTGTTCAACAGTACTTGCATGTATATGTGCAAGTTAGCATAGATGTCGGCCACATGCATTATTGACCGGAGCTAGTATTGATTAGTGAATCTGTGAATTTTTCCACGATTGATATCCAGCAATAGCACGTCGACGCCATCAATAAATAGTGTCCTGTCATGTCGTGACTCCAGCTCCTGTCAGAGAAGCTGAGTACAATCTGGCAAGATGAAGACTCTTTACTGTCCTGTTGTGGTGGTGCAAAAATCAATCATAACATCAACCATGCAATGCTGTAGTCGGGTGCTGTTAGCTGCCAGGTTTTAAAATGACTCTGGCTTTGGCCAAGCCATTGGATTAGTTTTGGTGTAAATCATTGGCTCCACACTTGTATAACCGACCAAAGTTTGTGAAAGCAGTAAAACTTGTGATAAATCACTGCAGTGGAATCATACCTTAAATGTCAACACATGGAACATCATTTGATATCATTTGATGCAGATATTGTGCATGTCTTGTCATTCCTAGCAGTCAGTCATGTTATCCCACGCTTACATGCGTAAAGTTTTTGTGAATGATGCATCATAGAAACCAATCCTCTTCATCATCTGTGGACTCACTCCAAATCTCATAATCCCTTTGACGACACCCACCCACATTCCGCTAATGAAGGCTTGTAAGGTTGAAAGTGGCGGCATTCAGTGCTGATGGCAATAAATCTGCAGATGTTGATGAAGATGATGCAAGGTCATGATGCCAGGAGAATAGACTGCATACAGCACACTCCGATTCTTGAGTAGTTTTGGCAGTTTTCATTTGAGGAGTCACAAAGCTATAGTTCTGGTTGACTTTGTAGGTATCTTGTGACAGTAGGTGGTCCAGACTCAGAGGATGAATATAACATGTATAAGGCAAGACAGATTTGACAATCTCTTCACTGAAATGAACGCACAGGGTTTATTTGGTTTGATATTTGTGTCTATTTCTCGTGTTTTTCACTTTCAGAAATTTGATGTCACTGCAAAATTTGTTGAAGATGTCCAAGGAAAGACACATGAATATTTACAGCCAAATCCAGGTATATATGGGCAGAAATTTTAGAGCTGCGGGCGGAGTACAGCAAGGAGCAAGTGTGACCCAAATTTTAAGGGGACTTTAATTTTCTTGAAAATAAAATTTATGTTCTATTCACTCTGCGACAAAATAATAGTGTCTGACTATAACTGAGCAACTAGGGGGAATGATCACTGGTTGTTGACTATTGCCTTTCTCCCAATGAATGATGATATTTTGCACAATAATCCAACTTCTTGGAATAGCGGGTAAGTTTATGCTTGAATATATCAGAATAGTAAGTGGTTGAACAGATAGTGTGTATAGCATGGTTGCGGTCTGAAAAAAATTGGCTTAGTTGGGCAAATTCAGTAAATACACGCTCATATTGTAGGTCCCCTTTGATTTATTTTGGGAAAAAAGGTCGCACTGTCTTTACATTCCTCTTAAGTATCAATTCTCTTTTTGCAGGGTCTTTCTCTTTTGGTACTTTCATTGGCATTCTAAACCTTTTGTTTGAAAAAAAAGATAACTGTTTATAATTCAAAGTTTGTTTTTAGAATTATAAAGATTTAAAGTTCTACAATCATTTCTAATTTTGCAGGGTTCTTTGGTATTTTCATTGGCATTTTAGAAGTTCTCTCAAAAATAATGTATTAATAAATTTTGTTTTTAAAATCCTATAACAACTAGAATACTTAATAACTTCTTTAGTATTAAATGTTAATTTTTGGAACAGTTTGCTTAGTTGTGTTCATAATTGTGTTTAAATGCAAAACCCCCACCGCAATTTTAGAATTTCTACTTGTAAGGTATATAAGGTGGTGCATTTGTAGACCCAGTACAATTAGCCTCTGTGTTTTGCCAGCTGTTTTTACCTTAATGTGGGGCTATAAGTTTACTACTCTACAACTAGTTCTAATACTAGTAATAGAGTGTAACCCAGAGCAAACCTTGTATCAGATCTCTTCTCTTTAGTATACTCAATGAAATTCTTGCTTGAATTTTAACACAACACATAAGATCCTCATAAAGTTTACCTAGTTTTGTGTGTGTCTTCACTCTTACCTATCTAATCTATCGCTGCCTGCTATAATCAAATAGATAAAACCAGAATTTAAAATTTTTGTTGCTATTGTATCTCACTTGTCCTTTGAAATGCACTATAAACAATGTGCTTTTAAAATGTTAAACAACACATGTATCTTTCTACGAAAAGTCCATAGGATACACTTTCAAGTCCTTCCTTGTCCTTTGAAAGGCAGATGAATCAATGTCATAAGACAAAAAATGAATAAGACTTTGGACAAATCCATCTTATGGCAAGTGAAATTATACTCCAAAGACATCGTAATTAACTGTAACTTCCTTTCTTTTCAGCAACAAGAACCAAAATGATGTTAGTTTCCAAACTGAAGGGCCAGAGCAATAAAACTGCACTTTATCCACAGCCAGAAGGGACGCTAGGGGAATGTATGTCAAAACATGGCACAGATTTAGGTGACGACTCATATCTCGGTAAGTGAATTTGGACAGTATCATATGGAGTGAACAGAAGTAATTTTTTTATGGAGTGGATATTTGCATGACTGGAAACAAATGCTTTAGCTGGACTCCATACCTCCGGCCAAAATCCGATAGGATTTTGCTGCTGGTAATGGTGATGATAATGATGAAAAGGTCCCTTCAGGACTTATCTTTGTGACCGGACTCGGTTCAGATCATCTGTCTGTAAACATCTCCCCCTGTATAGGAATGATTCAGTTAACATGCTGTATTCTATGAACCCATATCCCAATAATACGATTTCTGGTTTAAAAATAATCGAATAATGGCTTGTTTGTATGACATTATTGGCTTACAGAAGGCAAGCCAATATTGTGGTATTGGTTTCAGGGAAGTCGGCACAACTTCTTAAACAGTGCCTTATACAGCTTGTGGTGGGGGGAGGGGATGTCAGTGATTCCCTGTCTTTGTCTCAGTAACCATGCACTATCAAACCTGGTGTGTGTCACTGTGTGGTTGAAAATACACACTTTTGAGGAATTTTTAAAATTTCCTTATATTAAAAAATGTCCAGTACATTGCATAGTAGCACAACATCGAATTGTTTGTATCTTTCAGGTATGGCCTTGATGGAAGCTGGTGACACATATAAACAGATAGCGGAATACAAATACAGTTTAGAGGATAGTGTCAAACAAAATTTCCTTGAACCACTGCATCAGTTACAATCGAAAGATTTCAGAGAAGTACAGGTATTAAGATAGAGATATCGCAATGATCCGTAGAAGAAAGTTTGGATATGTGTTTTCTGTAGCCCACCCATAATCAGTTGCACAGTTGACCAATATATGATCAGGTTCAAAGCCCTTCCAAGACAACTTTTTACGTTGTAAGGGGAACAAGTTAAATATCCTACTCCCGCAAGCCAGAGCGCGTTGTCCTTGAGCAAGGATTCATCAAAAATGAATTTAAGCTGTTTAATCAAGTTAATCCTGAATATGCACTCCTTTTATAATAGAAATGCTTTTGTTTTCTGAATTTCGGCAAATCTTGCATCTTTTCTTTTTCTGTTTTCAGCATCATAGGAAAAAATTAAACAGTCGGAGGCTAGACTTCGATTGTAAAAAGAGGAAACAGACTAAAGGTACTTCATCATTTTTTGACAGTTCAGCTTTAAGACGTATCATTGTGTGCAGTTCATCTTTGAAGTGTGTCACTGGGAAGAAAAATGCAACATTGGTTCTATTTATGGCTTTTATTGATTGGATTCCATTGATTTCGCTACCCTTTTATACGCAGAGTATCATTTATCAAGAAGATTTTTGCATGTCATCGAGTTTTCAATAGAATCAATACAAAGCAGGAAGATGCTACATAGAAAGAATGCTCTAATCGGAAATTACTGGTTATATTCATGATATGTGATGGTTTTTATATCGATCCTGTAGATCAAAAAATGTGCATTGAAAATTGCTAGATTTGTTTGTATGTTTTTTCTTGTACGTTGATTTAGTGTCAGTGTCTTTAAGGTTTTGTAGGTTTAAATAGAGTTTGATGTGATAACGCGCATGGGTTTGATCTTATTTCAGTGCAGTGTTGAATTCCAATCTGTTTATTTCTGTCTGTCTTCCTCAGATTTGATCATCCTTCAAAAAGAATACCCTTAACTTATTGAAACCCACAGCTGCAGCTTTCATGAACATAGAAAAAACTTATTCTGGCTTTCATCTAAATGAACTATTAATTTAAAATGAATATACGCGTGATAGGAATATCTGTATGACATATACATGTATTCTATCTTGTGTTCGCCATGTATCCAAATGATGTATTCACATATGGGATATCATCAAGTGGCTATACTACGGCTATACTACCATATCAGCCTTGGCCTACACTATGTTCTGTTATGTGTCCCAGCAAATGTTAATTGACGATATCATACATTGTAATTTCTACGATCTTTGGAAGTGGTTGCTTCCTTCCTATGATCACTGTTCACAGTTGATAGGAGGGCATTCATTAACCCCTCAAAGTCAAGTTCGACCAACTCTATCATAATCATTGTCGGTGCCAGCAGTAAATTAGAGGCAGCATTCATCTAAAATGGGTTTCTGAGGAGAATCAAAGGAATGATGGTAGGGTACCAGGCCCTGATCTTGACTCAGAAGGTTTGAGACAATAGCTAATGCATTTGATTGAGGTGTGAAAAGGTGATTTGGAAAGGAAACCTATCCATAACGCATCACCTATCCTAATCCTATCCTTTGGTGAACTGCATGATCCATTCCACCTCATCCCCAGTATAATCGGAGAACGGATAAGAGTTAACCAATATTGACCATAAGGAGTGCCATATAGTGTCTCATCCTTGCCTCCTCCTTGATGAGGGCGGTATCGGATTCCTGTCGTCCACCTTGAGGCCTAATGGATTGGTCAATACAATCAGGTGTTCACTGCAGTCTGCCTGACATGACTGGGGCTGTACGAAAACAACAGATCGCATATTGTACCACAAGATGTTACACCAAAAGTAGCGTAGTGCTAAGACTCTTGCTACCCTACCGGGTAATCGGGTCTGCGAGGACCCAATTTCCTGTTATCTTACATGACAATCTGCCACCTGTCAAGTCAAAGTGACTGCCCATTATTGGAGTGGGGGGCCATGTTCATGAGATGAATCATTCTGAAATATGAGAGTATGATCAGATAGCAGCTGGTTTTGGTGGTAGATTGCGATCATTAACATGTATATTTCAAAATGTGGTCCTCATGTTCATTAACCACAAGTTTATTGACATGTTTTTTAAAAACCTGAACCTCATGTTTTAACATCACATTCTGTCAGTACCCTGTCGTATCTTTTTGTTGGCAGTCTGAAAGCTCAGCTTGATGGAAAAATTTGCTGAGACTCTTTTTTCTTTGGAAAAGTCTTTGCTTATAGATACATGTTGCCCCCAGTGTTGACTTGAACTAAAAAATCAAGGTTAAGGATTGATACACATAATAGTCAAATTTATGTTAAGTATCAAACATCCAACTCCAAAGGAGTGATTTCACCTCAAACAGGTCAAGTGAACCCAGGACTCAACATTCTTGACAAACACCTTGGCTCAATGACTGTCTGGCCCGGCCATACTTCAAAAGGCTCCAAATCCATTTAATGCTGACTTAAGCCCTGTGCCCCGTAACCAAGCAACTAACAAGTTTCTGCTAATGATCCCTGATATACTGATCGATATCGATTTGCCTCTATCGAATCAGTTGACTATGCCGAGGGATACATGTACCTTTTTGTGGATGCGGAAATCTAATTTATATGTGATTGATCCCATTGTGCTGTTATCCAGTTATCGATGGGGCATTGGCTGGTGGGTTGTGTCAATGATCATGACAGATTATGGTGGTCAGTTCGGATCAGGGTGGTTAGAGAAACTGGAAGATTTTGAGTGAAACATCAATCTAGTTGGTGAGACAAGTCTTAAAGGAGAAACAGGTTACAGGTTGTGGAATATGAATGCAAGTCCTGAGCACTGAATATGTGCAGCTTGGACATGTGATACTCTCCAAGGAGTTGAGCTTGAATCTAGTGGGCCGAATTTACGAAGGGTGTTTAAGAGTTAGACGCGTGTAAATTCTACATAATCAGTTTCAGGGCCTAATGCGGTTTTCATGAAGAAACCCTGCAAGGCCCTGACTCTGTCTATTCAGACATTAAACGCTGTTTTAAGCTAAACACCCTTTGTAAATTCGGCCCAGAATGTTTAGCCGCAGTCTTTGCTCTGGGTGCCCATTACATTGTAACATGTGTTTAAGTACAGGAAATATGGCGTTCAGAGTTCAGGCGGAGGAAATGGGATCGGATTGGATATCCGGTATAAATGTGCACTACAACGAAGTCGTCTATAATACTGTCAATGATCATGACCCCTGGCTGAAGAAGCTTCTCCAGTCTTGCTTAGCAGTGTGTGCTGGAAATACTTCCGGTTTCATCTCTACAGTTAAAGGCCAATATCTAAGGAGTGCTAATTTCTCCAAGCAGATTGGTGGATATCCTCTCTGCAAGTACTGATTGCCTTCCATTACATTGTGAGGGCTGGATATGGCACAGATGTCAGCATCAACAGATCAATTAGCAACCAAGCACAACACATTTAGGAAAAACACGTAAATTTGGAGGAGGGGAGGTGGGTGATTGGGATCATAAAATCAAACATCACCATCTGATGTCTATTAGAAACAGATGTTCCCTGAACTCAATTATTGATTTATCACAAAAGATACAAAGCCAACATTGCTGTGACTTATCTACTGGTCTACAGGACTCAACCAACATCAGTACATAGGGCAAATAGAACGAGAAAATGTCTCATATTATATGATTTGTGAGCACCGCCATATCAGAAGGCCATGTCACATGCTCACAAGAATACAAACCAGGATTACACCAGTGTTACAATTTCAGCACCATATTTATTGGGATGAGAGAATGATTTGGTCCATGGATGTAGTGAACATCTGCTGGGCATGTCATACATAATCATGAATGCTTGGAAAGGGATTTTGATGGTGTTTTGGATGCCAGTATCTCACCTCAACAGGCCATGGGTAGAGTTGTAGCTTTACATCCATATTTATGAGGATTATAGGATGATTTGGCCCATGGATGAAGCGCACCGCTGCTGAGTATGTCATCACATGATCATCAATACTTGGGTTGGTAAAGCAGTCATGTTGATGGTGTTGAATGCCAGCATGTCACCTCAACAGGCCAGGGGTAGAGTTGTAGCTTTACCTCCATATTCATGAGGATTATAGGATGCTGGGCATGTCAGACATAATCACCAATAGTCTGCTTTTTCTGCCAATAGTGTTGATTCTCAAGCAATTCAGGTTAGCGGTATCTGGGCATTTTAAAAGTATTTCTTGGAGGCCATTTGGGCTCATTGCAATTGGATAAGTAGTCAAGAAATGCCAACAGAAGAGTCTAATGGGCCCCAAGATGGTGCATTCTATTGACGCATTAGTCATCTATTATAATAGAGGATGAGGGTTTCATTAGTTAAAATGGGTATCTTTCGAATACATGTACATGTACTTATTTGGTTAGAGTTTTTCTTTGGTCAAGGTTTGTCCTTGTCTTTTTGGTCAGACATCTCCTGTTAGATTTTTATTTACCAATAATGTCGAAGAGATGAAGTGACTCTCTCTGACAGCATACAGTGTAGTAGGTTTTATCCAGATACTCTGGTTCCCAAGATGACAAAAGCATAAAAACTGAAAATAATTCCTCTTGTTTGAATATGCATCATGCCCTGGCTCCAGCAAGCCAAGTCTTATCTCTTTCGCAACAGGAGTGACTGTCATTCAACCAAAAGAAATAGCAAATTTTGTTATTCTCAACGAAATTTCATTTCAGTCCAAGCGTATTACTCTGTGAATTGATGTTCAAATCAGTTCTGTGGCACGCAAAGTAGGCCATAAATTCTCTTCGGTTTTAAAGGTTTGAGTTAAATAGATGATTTATGAGAGGTTTTCTTTAAATCATTCTGAACTGCTCCCCGCTGGTTTAGGGTTCATTAGCAGAAGGAGAAGTTTCAAAACGGTGGATTGCGGTTGGTTGCATTTGGCAGCGTATTGCAAATGTACTGCTTTATTATCACCTCATCGACTTTCTGAATGTCCTCTGGGCAGATGTGACCATCTACACGAGTGTGGTAGTGTATGTTGCCATATGAAGGATCGATGTCATTAATCCCCGCCCACTCGATCCTAAAACCTCTGCATCAAATGTTTGAATAATGGATGTAAGATATTTCTGATCAGAATATCAATGGGTTGTAGGATGAGACAAATCAATGCTATCGTACAATACAAGGCTTGTTTAGTAAGTTATTTCTCGCACGTAATACTTGGTATAGTAGTTGTTGTAGTGGGAATTGGGATGAGGGATGCCAAGAGAGGAACAAAGGCTTCTACCTGATTTCAAAGTCTGAGTTTGTTGTATCAGAACTGCCATAATATCTCATTGATGAAAGAACCTAACAAGATAATCTCTTATTTGGTATTACAGTAGAACCTCCCTTACCGGTCACCTCTCTATTAAGGACAACCTCTCTATAAAGGACACTAGGTTTGGTTTAAATTGGTTGTTTTCATTCAATTTGACCTCTCTAATCAGGAAACCACTCTATTAAGGACAGCACTTGTCAGTCCCGAGGGTGTCCTTAATAGAGAGGTTCTACTGTATTTCTGAGACACTCTTTATACAGTATCAGTGCTATAATATTCTCTGATACATTGATACTGTCATCACCTTTTAACAATTCCAAGCTGCAAATGACAAGTTATTATACTTCAATCAAGAACCTCCTCTGATGACTGGTAAACATATCTTTTGATAAGGTGATATGCTTTGTTCGTTGACATTAAAATCACCACCTGAGCAGCACTCATGATTATACATTATAGTACTCGAGATTTTAGAATGCTGTCATTGTTAGTCTTAAATGTCATTCAGTCAATGTAGTTTACCTCAAAGAAGATTGATTTAAATGTTTCACATCAGGTAATCTTGCCTCTTTTCTCGACTTCAACTCTCAAAGGTAGCTTTCATAGGTGAAAATGCTTAAACACGACATCACATTACTATTGTAATGGACATCGAACAATACCAGTTTGCTCCCTAACTCTTCAACAACGACAAGTCCATTTTCAACAAAATTTTGCTGATAAAGAAATCAGGATGATACCAGAACAGAATGTATCCATCCCTATTCTGTCCAGTCAACCTTGCATCGCCATCCTCTGATTCAGCCACTCGACTCTCATCATTATATCCGCCTGCAACTATTGTAATGTACATCGCCGAGACATGGTGTTGTTGTGCTGCTTACTCATGGGACGAGCGAGATTCTTTAGCAATCATATATCAAGGCGGATGGGATATTTGTGGGACATCAATTGTGGATTCAGTCTTCAACTGTAGAAGAAACTGGTCTAGGTTGATATTCCATACTTTTCGGATTCTCTTTAAAAACTATATTTATGTAGTATTTATAAAGGAAAGTGATCAATCATTCGGAGATCAATAAATTACTGTGGTTCTCGGTTATATCAAATTGTAAGATGAGAGTGCACGGAGAGCAAGGCGTGTTCCAGGCTGCTGCTCGCTGGGGGTTATGGATATGATAGTTGTTCGTAACAGTGTATTACTGTGGGAACAACACTCACAAATTGCACTAATTTGCTTATGTACATTGACATTGCTCTACTGCCATCCCGCTGCAGTAATTATCAGTCAAACAAGGTTCGTTAATGCTAATTAATGGTGTTCGAGCATGAAATAACAGGTCTATGTGATGTATGGCATCGAGTATAGGAGTCTATCATGTCAGCACATGCGATAAGCATCATGTTTTTCAACGCCCCATTGCAGTGAATGCCGACTAATTAATCGGTAAATTAATTGCAAATTAATTGTGCCAGTTTCTCCGTCTCAAAGGAGGAGTGTGGTAAATCTAACTGATACTGTTGAGATGGATGGAAAAGAATTTGATATCGGCATTTGAACGTGACTGAGAGATAAGAATTATCCTGAGGCAATGTCCTTCTTTGCAATGTTGTGGAAAGCAGTTTTAATGTTGAACTGAATAACACACTTTTTGCCATCCCAGCATCTTTTGAGAGTTTTCTTCCACCTGACAGTGAAAACTCCCTCTGATGACACCCGTGTTTGCAGGACACCTCTATTGGAGACAATGATTTTGGCCCGAATCGGTCATTTGCATTCAATTTGACCCTTGTAATCAGGACACCTCTCTGTTAAGGACAATATATATCAGTCCCAAGGGTATCCACTTGAGGTTCCACAAAGGGGATCATATGGAGAATGTTGTGATGTCAAAACCTTGGGGATCAAATGGCCATCCCCTAGTAAGGACAGAGACTCATCTGTTTTAATGTGGATAAGAGTCGTCTGCGATAACAATGAAAATCACAACATGCAGAACTTGTCCATAATGTGCGATGTAGCATAATGTTTGTGGTTCTTTGTCCCCTCCAGGGCTTGACTTAATCTCATCATATCCTTGATTGCTTTGTGCTTTGGGGATATAAGTTTGATATCGAAAAACATCATGGAATAATGTGATTATGTTGTATGGAGTTGTTATTGTATGAATAGCCTTGATGGTGGAAAATTTGTAGCCAGTTTCTATGAAGAGATATGACGATTTTCTCATAGGGATGGGTTGGAAGTCTTGATTCATTTGTTTTGCATGGCTTTGGTTGTAGCACATTAGTAATTACAGGGCTTGCCATTCTCATTCTCCTTCCAGAACACTGCTTAGCCTCAACAGGTTCAAGGTATTCCACTTTGAATTCGACTCTGATCGCAGACACAAACAGCTATACTGATCTGTATGATCTTCATTCAAGTCTGGCTTAGGCTGATCTAGATTCACTGCCTATCCTGATATGCCCCTCTTGTGTATTTGTATCCTATTCAATACCCTGATTGTGATCCTCTACGTGACATTTCTCGATGAATAAAAAGCTTAAAGAAAATCTAGGCGTGGTATTGCTACCAGTCTGCAGATCACATTTTGTCACGTCGACAGGGAAGCTGAACAAGGAAGTTGTGTTGCTCGTACTAGTACCATATTCTGTAGTTACGTTATCTACCCTCTCATGCAAATTTCAAGTCATGGGGGGAGGGAGTGTATGAACAAGCCTTTTTTTTCTTTAAATTCTCTTGTGTTACTGATATATAATGGCTTGTTGCACAGAGTTTAAGTTAAGCCAAGTTGTACTAATATTTTATGGACTGTTTTGGTAAAGGACAACATTTTCGGTATCTGTATGTGATCTATATAATTGCACAGACTAGACTTCTTACCCAGGGATCAAAGGGTTAATTCTTTATCGGTAAAGACAACTGATCTTCCAATAAATCGGGCAGCGAAATCAGCCTATTTATATACTGCCTATAGTCTACCTACATCTTATATTCATGAAACGATACATTCTGTTAGAAGATGTAGCTTGTCAGCATTGGATCCAGGGTCCTCTCTACCCTCCATTGTGATGCTGCCTCTAATCTTATAATGCCCTGTGATGTTGAGATGTCAAGGTATTGAGATGCTGCTACAATATGCTTAGGTACATGGAGAGGGTGGGCTTGCTAACGAATATTTTAACTCTTTCACCACTGAAAACTTACACATACATCTTCATTGGTGCACGGGTGCTTTTCAGTATATCTTGTCAGTACCATTGAAATTGCCCAATTTGCCAAAGCGATGTAAAATTTTCCAGCACATCATTAGAGATAATTCTGGCATATGACATGACCTCAATAAGTGCAGTCACATCATCTCATTAGCCTCAATTGTCTTTCATTTGCCAGTTAACCTCTCTGTTGATTAGGGTATGATCACGCGACTGAACAACATTCTAGACCTCACGGTGGAGCGGACGTCCATTGGAGCAGAGAGAACATCCTTTGATCTTCTTGGAGAATGTTTGCAGTGATCAATTAGGTTAATTACTGAGTGATTGAGAACAGTTTCCATCTTCAAGGTGTCAACCTTGGCACCAGTATGATCTAGCTGATACCATTCATATCAGCATGTTGACCTTCTGTGTCATTATATTTGATAAGCGCGACTCCCTGAGGTTGTTTCTCCGTCGATACAATTATAGGATGACTGATTAAGTTAGGGCCACCAGCGGTATCCATCGAGGTGTTACTATGTAAACGATTGTGACCATCAGCAAACTACCAATAGAATATTGGTGTTCTGATCATGGTCAGCTTTCAGTATAAACTCTGCTGTCAGGTATATTGTGAAGAATTGATGCTGAACTGTCTCGGGTCTTAATACTATAATGCGACCATTATTCGGCTGATTCTGGTCATTATGAAGAATTTAGGGGCTTCTTGTGCTCGTGTGTTGAGCACATTAAGCCCATCCGCCGTAGTCTATAGAAGGTTATGACAGACAAGTATTTTTAATAATGAAAAAGGGACATGCAAAAAGACACAAGTTTCAGATTACTTTTTGGTGAATTTGATCCCTGCCATAGAAGATAGATAGAGAAAGGCTGGGTTGTCATCCAGTCACTGAATCCCTAGTGGGATTAAGAGCTAATGATGCTCGTCTAATGAATCAGAACGTGAAGCCTAATCCCATCAAGCCGGGGCTGTAACATTCATTAGTCCTCCTCTGCCTGAATGGCGATGAGACCGATTCACCTTAATAACTTGGCCATTTACGGGAAGTCAGGTAGCCAGGGAGTTGATTCTGGTCTTTGAATGACAGATTGTTTTGTGTTCAGTCTGCCTGTACTGTATATCTCCAGTCCTGTAGCGGGATGAAGTGTCTTGTCATTTCAGGGCCTTTCTGGGTTCCCCACAGTTTTTCGGTCTAAATTGCAGTCGAGTCATATGTTTCTTTCCTAGTGATGGTGATTACCGAGTCCCAGAGTCTACATACAGATTTTGAAAGTTCAGTCTGTTGAAATTCACCTGAGCTTACTATTGTTTTAGCGAAGTGTGTCATGTAGTTTGCTCTGGTGGCTCTCTTATCCCAGTTTCCATTTGAAGACTGCAGTTCTTTCATCAATGCTTCAAAGGTTAACAAGCTAAGAACTTTGATGTGACTAATTGCGTCTGTCTTTATAGTCTTGAGGCTCTGTCCCCATATGCCACACAATGAAATACACAGCATCTGACGAGGCACATCCACAAACGGTTGGTACCAGTAATGCTACTATTGATTCTAGCATGGTGAACTTGGAACCAACTCTAATAATAGGTGTTCTAAACAGATCAATATACGGCCTCGCATGTATTTCAGTATCTGTCTCTTCCAGGCAAGAACACGCCATAGGCAAGAACAGTAACACTTTGCAATCAGCCACCATTTCCACGGCAGCTGAGCCGATGTAACCCCATCCCAGATTGACCGCAGACTATCCCAGTAACTTCAATTATGCAGGAATCTGTGGCTTAAAGAGGGCAGCGATTGCATATTGATTATATTGATGTCTTCATTTCAGCGTTCGGTTCCTGATGTGTTGCTGTCTTAGCTGTCAACTGCTTGTCGAAAACTTAACAAAACTGAGAGTTATTGCTCTTTCATTTTTTGCCATATTTGGAATTTATGCTCGGTTTTGAAAGTGAATATTCCTGAGTCCTGCCTGCGTAGACACTTCAGGTATTAGGTTACCAAAATGTGTCAGAAATAGCAATAATTTTCAGCTTTTGTCAAGTTTTGACTGGCAAGCAATTTCGGCTTTCATGTCCTTTGAGGCAAAAAGTATTGATGTTTTGTCATCTTATTTCAGCAATAAAGAAAGGCAATGGTAGGGATCTGAGTGAGACTTGTACATAACACGTCTGATTTCTCACAGGTCACTTGATCATTTAGACATGACTTGTTGCATAGTCTTTCCAATAATTACTTTCTAACTTATGATTCCTCATCCAGTCACTATAGTAGAAAAAATGAATGAAGTAAAAAAGCGTCCGACATTCAGCGGCCAAAAAGCGACGTTGAGTCAAAATTCAAGTAGAATCAAGACTTGTTTTTTGGTGAAAAATTGGTATTTGGACATGTCGTCAGTTGTTGGCCTCAAAATTCAAATCTTTCACAAAAAATCAAAGTAATGTGCAGGTAATCAGTACTTAGTGGAAAAACTAAAGTTTCAGAATGGAAAGTTGGTACTGAATCCTCCAAGCGTAAATTAGAATAGAATTGAGTTGGAAAGGTGATGGATGTGGAACACTTCAGGAACTAACCTGTTGGCTATCTTATGCATATGTTATGACTTATTTTAGTTTTCTTTAATTCCTAGGTTTCACCCCTCTGTCCCTTCTAACACCCCCTAGATTGTTGACTGATCTGACTGCAGTATTTGTCGGATAACCACATCTAACTATCAATGTTTTGTATGTGTGTCGATAAAAGTAGCCCAGGAGAGTTGTCCAAGTATGACGGAACCGTTTGATGCCAACCTTAAGTTATGGTACATTGGTACCAGTCAGATATGGAAAACTTTTCAAGATCTAGCGATTACTATACCAGAGTGGAATTTGTCCTTGGACATCCAGAGCTTACTGATACTCCTTACACCCCTTAATTTTACCAGTCACAAAAGATTTGACAGGTCTGTTGTTACAAGAAATCTATTCCCACGAAATATGGTCGTATCGATTGGGCGCCATATGGGCCTCCAATGTTGTATGCTGTACAAGTGAAGCACTTACGCTGATTGTGTGTATGAAGTGGTCAGAATTTATCTTGTTGCTGTTTTCATCAATTTAAGAATCAGATCAAAGACAAGTGAAAAGGTTTGGATCAAAGACAAATAAAAAATTACCATGATTAAATTCAACAGGAAAATGGTGATTGTGCCATTTGCTCTCCGTAGATTACCTGATTGACAAAAGAAGTGGCACTTTATTCAGTTGTTATGCTGTGTACTGCACGTTTTTGCAAAAATTCAAAATGAGCCCAGATTTTGAAGAATTGCTAATGACTGTGTACTCTAGGTAAGAATGTAGCCTCTAATTCGAACTATACTTTTAGATTCTAAGAAGTGAAATTGCCAAAAAACCAGTGGAAACCCCTAAGGATATGATCTGCTGTGGTATAGATGTAGTAGTGCCATTGACACTCAAAAGGGGCTCAGGTGGCAAACATGATTTGGATAGTGAAGATCAGATTGGAAAGATCATGTTCTCCTGCTACACAGAAAGGGTGAATATGTTTGCCTCAGTGGACTGGGCGCAAGTGAAGTCTGTTCTCCAGTACATTCATGAATTAGCAGTTGCCAACTATCTATCGTGACAGCGTAGCATCCCATCAATACTTGAATCAATACGTCTGTATTGGGTCTGATTCATGAGTCTGCTGTCCCTGAATAGCCCATTGCAGTATCAGTGATAGTGGAATGGATTATTTATCCCGTTGATCTCGGTCTTGTTGACTGCAGATTGTTCTCCGCTAATTCTGAATATGGACAGCTGCCAATGTTCCAAACAGATCATGGGCATTCCGATCCTTGACTGTCCCATTGTCACGACGTTGATCATGAAATGAAAAATCGGCTGATTTTTGTTTCATTTCGATTCAGTCAGCAATGGGTAGAGGATGTTCTGCCCGACCTTGTGTAAGCTTAACTCGTAGATATGATGATCTCCTTTTCCAGGATGTCATTGCCAAGTCATTTATCACCATACAATTTCCTTATCCGTTGGTCATGCTTCGAGACATGATGCACCTGAACATGTTTTCTCAGTATTGTGATCCTTCATTGTGATCTAGGGTCCACGTATCATGTGTTCGGGATCTGTAGCAGTGATCTGATGCTTAGTAATTTAGGATCTGAGATCTTGTTCATGTACTTGGTCAGGAGTGACTTCTCCTAAATTCTGAATTGTGCATTCTTGAAGTCATCTTAATTGTGTCTTGCATACCCCAACCTTTTACGTTTCAAGCGTGAAGTTGCAAATTGTGCAAATTGCTTTTGACAAGAGATGTTTCCTTTGACCAGGACTGTTTTTTACTAATCATTGATTTCTTGTTTCCATTAGGTATGACTGCAGCTGACTGCTTATTATTCCCATAACACCACCTTTATAAAGAGGAAGAACCACAAAGCCTCGAAACGCCACTATTCAAATATTATTCCAATGGTCTTAATAAATGGAACTTCCTGATTGATTCAAGCTCCAGTGCTGAATTCACCACTAAGAAAGCTTGTTGCATTCTTGACCTTTTGGTTCTTTCTCTTTCTGCAAAATTATTAGTATAGTTGCCTCATGCTCATACAATAACCTGAGTATCTCTGATCCCATAGGTGAATCTTGTAATGCACATCCTAATATTCTGTACGTCCCATTATAATATCCTGAGCAGGATATTTTGGCAATTGGCATGAGGGAGTATTAAAAATCACTAACTTACAGTTTTGAATTAAAAGTCATTGTTTTCATTAGCAATAATGGCTACAAAGGGCCAGGTTTTCATATAGAGTAGTTACATGTAGTTCGTTCCCACGTTCGTATTGCTAGACGTATGTAAACTAACCATTCTCTTCCTTCTCATTAACAGGAGGTAAGCTGACGGGCCTCGACAAACTTAACATTTCATCTAAGTATAATCTTCATATCACCCACCCTTGGGCTACCCAATATTTGTACAGTCACCGCGTTGTGCATCTTCTCTCCGTTTGCTTGCCCTATCAGTTTCTCAGAAATCTTTGTCTGTGTTCACCGAGTTCTTTCTTGGATGAAAGAATTGCGTTGAATGGTCAAATTACTTTCAAGTGTCTTGAGTGATGAAAAAGATAGCTTGGCAGCCTGGAAGTTTATTGGTGTTCTCTGGTTCAGCACCCCAACAAGCTGATGACGGTATTGGAAAACCGTTGGACTCAATGAAGCATTTGAAAGCGTTGCACCTCCCAACGTCGTGTCCACCTTGCCGACCCCTGTCTGAGAATGCGAAAGCATCAACAGAGGCACTCATGGAAGTTTTATACAATAAAATGGAGGCAGGCTGATCAATCATGGCAATGCTACAGCCCATTGATCATGAAACCAGATAGCTGGCGAATATGCGTCAAGGCTATGTTAACTGGTTCTGACATAAAAAGCAGGAAGATCGTCATTGAAAAGAGCACTTTTGGTAAAGATGTCAAAAGTGTGGTTTTGCTGTTAACAGATGGTCATGAGATTGAAGACAAAGTATTTTGATTTCACTCACTGAATGTCCGAAATTCTGACTAATTTCCATTATGGGTAGCCCATTCTGCTTGTCAAATCCTGCACATTTCCTTCTTGTTCTGTTTCCTCTCTTTTTGTGTTTTGATTTTTGTCACCATCTACGCCTACAGACATGTCTAAGGTGCCCTGCAAACGAGCCGTTTTGTTCGATTGCTTTCATCAGCAGCAAGCAAAACCAGTAAGGGAGCGAGTTCGTGTGATGTCAAATGTGGAGTTGACATTAATACTGTAGTTGCTGGGTAAATGTCACTGGGTGTTGGCTCTTACTGCTGATGGTAGCTTTCATTGAACAAGATTTGTTCTACAAATACTCTAGTTTCCCCAATCTAACACCATTTCTGAATATTCTAGAAATGGGCAAAATGCGCATTGTCATTCTTTCGCATTGGCAACACTAAGTTGTCCAATGGTCGTGAGGTCATGTTCCAGTTGGCCTTTGTGTCAGATTTCTTAGTAATTAGTGAAGTGGTCTCAGATTGGTTAAACTAGAGTATGGAGTTTGGGTTTACTTGTCTGTGTTCATGTTCTGAATCCTTTGCACCCGACCCACCCTTCACGTTGCACTGTATGTCACACACTATGATGTTTGGTTATGTATATCCCCTCTCAACAATGGAAGTGGGTCATTTCCCACTCCCTGTCATTTTCCATCTTCATTCTTCCCTCCAGCAAAGCACTATATAAGAAATAGGACTCTAACTCAACAACACATTTGTGTGTTTGTAAAAAGCATGTTTTTACTACCGGCATGCAGCCATTACTAATTTTGTGAAAATTGTTTTTGTAATTCCTGATTTCGTAAGTTGTGAGCGCTAATGATAGCTCTAGTCTGTGCTGCAGTCATGAGAGTAAATGTCTTCATCAGATGCTTGTCTGATTTCGTAGGCACCTCTTCAATACCTTAAGGGAACTGTCAATACTGTGGCATGGGGTTTTGTGATAGACAATTGACTTTCCTATACATGTAGCATAGTACAACAGTGTTCTTGATTTCATATTTACTAATAAACAAGCTTGTTAATGCCTCCCTTTAGTCTTTGTAAATTCCAACACATTTTCATCAATTCGAACTAAAATCCCTCCTCGATTTGTTTGATGATTATAGCTATACTGACATCACTCTCTGTTTCATCCCATAGCCACTGGCGGTGAGTTGTATAGTTTCTGTGCATTTGTCGGCATGCTACAAACCCTTTTGCCCTCTAGCTTCGACTAGTTGTTGTTATACCGTGTACAAAGTACAGTCCAGTTTCTCTGTCAAAGTCCTAGTTAGATTGAAATTTGTGTGTGGTGCCGATAGGCTGACCAGATTTACCTATTCTGGGGGGAATTCTGCCATTTTGTTGTTCTGATTGTGCTTGTAGATCACTTGAATTGCGTTCAGAATCAGACGGAGAAGTCAAAACCAGTCACGGTAAATGCAGATGAGATGTCAAGGTCATCATGACAAGAGAGATATCATACCCCCTTTAAAATTCTTTAAAAGGTGAAGTCAATGTCATTGAAGGTCATGGTCATTCTAAAGAGCAATGATATTGAGAGGTCAATATCAAGACTAGAAGTGGAATCTCATCTTGGTCAGCAGTCTTTTGTTGTGGCTTTTGTGTAGTCTGCTTCAGGGCACAGGTGATTTTTGTATTTTACGTCTTAGCAGTGATTCTGTCATCAATGTGATTCGTAGCTCAGAATAGTATATAATGGTGCTATTTGGCATTTGATTGCCTAGTATTCCATGCAAGTCCATTCAAGTTTGTTTAGAATCAATGCTGCACCTGTTTAATATAATGCACATTTAGTTTGTGTTCCAAAGTTTAGAAATGTAGCAGGGAAATATAGTGGTGAACGATTGAGTTTCAGCCTTTCTTCTTTGAAAGGTTTAACCTTTTTTGCTTCCATGTGCAAATCTGTTCAAGTTCCTTGCACACTGGTCTTCCAATTTCGTCCTGCACTCTATAGTACAGCTTATCCTTCGTTTCAGTAAATTCTTCAATTTTCAGAAACACGTCTGTGTTTGTATAAAAGCTGTCGTATTCCAACATACTATTTACCAGGCAGGCCTTGAAGGCTAGCAATATGCTCCAGGCATCCTGAACTCTTATGCAAAATGCGCCAGGCTTCTTCAAGGCTTTATGTACATGTTTCAAGTATGCATATGAATCCTGACAGCAGATCGGATTTGCTGTATTGATTTTCTATGTTGACAGATAAGACAGCTACAATGCATCATCATCGAGATGTATCCCAGCCTCTTGTGACATTGACTATATAAAAACCTATTAATCAGCCGAGATTTTTTTCAAATCAAATTATTGCTAAGATTTGTGTGTTATCAATAAGGAAACAGTGAAAAATGCTTCCGGCAGGAAATAAGTTTGATGTATTTCAGCATATCTCGAAAATCTGATTTCTTAGTGAACTCACCAATTGGACACCCCAGTATAAATCAGTCGGCTTAATGTACAATTCTATTCTCCAGCCCATGGCGGCCATCATGGTAATTATATTGAAACAAGATACCTTTCCTCTGTGTATTTTTAATTGTTTTATTGTTTTATGTGTTCATCACAAATCACCTTCAACAAGACATGTGAAAACTCTTGCTGCAGTTTTGTCGAATTCTTATCCTTTATCAAATTGTATTAAGTGTCAGTGTTAATGGCGAATGACTGATAAAAACTATCTGAGAGAAAAACTTATTGTTTCTTTCATTTTAAATGATTGGTTCACCAGTAAATTCACTTCATGCACTTGAATATTGCACCATGAAAACAATAATATTGATATTTGTTATGTGTGTTTTTTCATAATTTTGCTTGTCAGTTGGTTTTGTTCAAAACTTTCTGAATAAAGAGGAGTGAGATACATTCACAGAGACTGCCTTTGCAATTTCATGTTCATTTCTTAATGTTTTAAGGTCAACTTTTCAAATTGTTTTCGTAAAAGTACCATTTCTCATCACTTATTTGATTAAGATATTAATTTTGGTCATCAATATACATTTCTAGAAAAGAAACCAGGTAAAAAATCTAACCGTGCTGATTGTTTGGGTAAGAAGTATAAAGTGTTACCGCGGTTTAGGAGTTTAAAATACATCTAGGCCAACAGATATCTGTCCGGCTAAAGCACGATGCCATGGTAGTTGTATCATGTTCCTTAGCTAAGTTTGCCTACCGGTAAATCGGTATAGGAGCATGGGTATTTTATCTGATAAAATGTGCATTTAATGTTTGATGGAAATATTTTCTGCTGCAGCTTTGTTATTGATC
The DNA here is from genome assembly GCF_910592395.1 of Lineus longissimus. Classification (NCBI taxonomy): domain Eukaryota; kingdom Metazoa; phylum Nemertea; class Pilidiophora; order Heteronemertea; family Lineidae; genus Lineus; species Lineus longissimus. The sequence continues at coordinate 23,822,900 of NC_088309.1, read as the reverse complement.
TTTGCTGTTGCATGTCTGCTAACATCCTGTCCGTCGTACAGGGTGTCCCATGAATGACGAGGTGTCCCATTATGTTACCAGTTCAGGCAAAGTCAGTCACACATCTCCAGGGAACCTTTTGAATAAAATGCATTAGAAGTCTTGCAGGCCTAACATGTTTGATAATGCACTACTGTTGACAACATCTTATGGCTGTCCGATCACCAATTCCTAAGATATCTGGAAGGTTGATTAATAAAGCTTATGAAATGCGTATTTTAGAAATGACCAAAGCACAGTTTTTGCAACACCCTGTCTAACTTAAAGTAGCTTCGTTTTTGGTGACATGTGACTAGTTCTGCCAGTTGTATAATGGTACTGTCTCGTCATTTTGCAACACCCTGTCTAACTTAAAGTAGCAAAGAATCACTCCTCATGTTTTCATCTTTCTCATCTTTGCATGTAGTGAAAGACGGTGAGTAGGTGCATGGCATTTTACGGAATTCAGAGCCATTTTTGCGGCCGTTTCTCTTCATCCACAGGGCTGGTTGTTGCCTTTTGTCAGACTGATGGGAAACGAATTATTTCTAGAATAATTGCTACCTTTTGTTTCAAGTCACCCATATAGTCCATGCTCAAATACTCAAATACTCAGATCTGAAACTGAGACAAGTTAAGAATCCTCAGAGAAAGTTCTGGACCTTTTCTGTACAAAGAGAATAATTGTTCTGCCCATCAATCTTTGAAAGGGTAATGCCTGTAGATATGGTCCTGGATGGCCTTGGAAACAGTATGCTCGAAGTATTTGTGTCACGGGTTCATCAGATTGATTGAATATACCAGTTATGGGCCAAAGTAGAGTCCTGTATGCATTCTCCAGTGTTCTTGAGGATGTTAAAGGCTGAGATTCTAGTGAGTCTGCTGTGGCCCATAACAAGAATATTCATATTGATGAATCAGTGAGATTCAGTGACAAGAAGCCACAACTTTCTTTTGTGTATATAGACGAGTTTGTTTGCAAATGATTGGTGCTTTACAAAAGGGGTATTTGATAGTGCCACACTTTGGAAATTTAAACGTTGACATCACTGAAACTACATGTATCATTATATGAGCTTGAGTGGAGCATGAGTTTAGGTAAAAAAGGGTGGGCTGATTGCTCTTGATTTGGCTTAATAGTTTTGCCTTTTCAGTTGAACTAAAATTACCTCTGGTTTTTGGAGAGATTTTATGTAGCCATTTTCTAGTCTCTTATACAATACTCGTAGATGGCGTGTGTGCACAGAGATACGCTTCAGCATTTGCATTTTAGACTGTGAATACCATATAGTTTGCACAAGTCCTTTATTTTATCACAACCTGGTACTCCTTTCATATGTTTGAACATAGCGCCCTTATTTGTTGAAAAAAACTAAATCAATGAATCGAAGCTGATATTCTGACAAAGCTAGTTGTATGTCAACTTTCCCCTTTAACCAGTTCAAGATAATTTGTAAGATTTCTTCCAAATACAGCCCTCCCAAAAAGTTTCAGGGAGATAATATGTGGGACTTGTACACTAATGCAGCGATCAAGGTGAACTCTGTTTTTCAGTGCACTGCTACTTTTCACAGGATTATGACAGGATATTCCATATTTGGTGAAAAGTGTCGAAGTCTGGCCCTCTTGACCGGGGGGGCGGGGGGAAGTTCACATTGACTGCTGCATAATATGGTACCTGTTTTGCTTACACTCAGATTTGAATATCATTGCATCCTGGACAGACACCACCACATACAAGAAACCCACAGATCCTGGTGATTAGATGCATACTTCCCTGCTTGGTTGAGGTCAATCAGACTTGTGATTCGAGTGATATTGCTTGGTTTGTGTATGGAATCTCTTGGTGACTTCTTTATTTTGGATATCAGTGTCGAGGTGTTGGGTATTGGTAACGTTGGGGGTCCTATACTTGCCTTTTCATCGCCACATGTCTGTGGTAGACTTGCTTGTCACAGCTGTCATGGGGGCCTCGCAAAAAAGCATAGAAGCAGTCTTTCTATTATCAAATATCTCCAAATCAGACATTATTTTATGGGGCAAAAGTGCTTATTTAGCTTGTCATCTTGATATCAGCTTTCAAATGCAACTAGATCATGCATGATATCTAGAGATGCAGCATTATGTCCTATAGCATGAGGCAGATCACATTATATTGGGTGCCGTTGGAATAGGGTTGAAATGCCTAGAATTCAACTTTTCTGTATGATACGAAAAACCATAAAGATCACACAATGAGATTATTTTTGCGCGAATATAAATATTGGATATCCCATTTTCTCCCAGATGCAGTGTACAAAGTTTTATCATTGTGTTTGAAAATGTTGTATTTTGACATGATAAACTCTTGTGTCAAAGAGGGACTCTATACTATGGTGTCAAAAGCCGCGCTATACTTTGCCATTTAGTGGGAGACTCTGTCTCATCCTTCATCATAAAAGTTGTAGGATAACATTCCAAATAAAGCGTGACGGATTGAGTCTCCCCTTTAAGGCATGTTTGGCTGGGTTGTGCTATATGCTGATCGGGTGTTAGCTTCTTCGCAGATCTCTGTTCCTGGTGTTGAGTGTCACAATTGGTGAGCAAATTTGAATACTTCATAAGCCGGGACACTTATGTACCTTTGGTGAATGGTTCAAGAGGCAATGTCTGTGTCTATACTTTTTTGGTAAACAGTTCATTGAAAAGTTCATAGCTTTGAACTTCTTCAAATCGTGTCATTATCATCTTCAACCTCAGTTCATTGTGAGATTTCAAATATTGTCTTGGCTTCACTAGATACATACTTCTCATCATAAGCAAAGGAAATCATCTTCATAACAACCTAGAGTCAGGCAAAGAGCAATTCTAGGACCAATTCTACGCTACAAAGAGTTTTAAATAGCTTCTCATGCATCAGTCCACTTCTTTCAGGTTCAGCTGTATCTGAGGAAGAGATCAGGCTTGCTGAGGAGAAGTTTGAAGAGTCGAGAAAGCTAGCATGGATCGCTATGAAAAATGTCCTCGAGAATGATGTAAGTCAGAATGAAAATATGCTATACTAGTTGTATTCAGGAACTGAAAAATAGAACTAGAGTGCACAGCTTTAGACCCCTAAAGAGGTTGTCCGGAGTGTCCTTTGCTGTAGTCACAATGTGGACATTTCCGCTTGTCAGAGTGGTTCTGTCAAAAATATTGTTGTTTGTACTGGCATCATTTTAGCTCTGGAGATAAGGGAGTATGTTTCCTCCTTGATTGTTCATGGCAAGTTTGTCTATTTACACATTTCAGGTTGAGCAGATCACCCAGCTATCCGAACTAGTGGATGCTCTGGTGGACTACCACACAAACTGTGCTGAAGCACTCAGGAGGCTGCAGGAGTCTCTCAAGGAGAAGTAAGTCATGGGATAGGTTGAACCTTTTCACTGTGCGCTGGATGGGGGGGGGGGGGGGATGTACCCAAGGTTACCTCTATTTGGGCAGGGAAGGTTTATTTGGATAGTAAGATTGAGGTCACTTGCCTAAGTAGGAATTGAACCAATCAGAATTGAACAAAGAGACAACCAATGTGATCTCTAGGTTGAAACTACACCTCGATACCCCTCCGCTGTTTCTAATTGAAATGGATATTTTCAGGGTTGGTGAGGCAGCAGCACGACCAAAGGCCGAACTTCCAGCACGTCTGAACTCAAGTAAAGGTCTCTCACCGTACAACAACGATGATATTGATAATGGCTCGACATACTCTGTTTCCCCGATGCCTTCTCCAGCACATCAGCCTCACTCATGTAAGTACATGATCAGGATAAGCGCCTTTGAACGGCCCAATATAGGACCGATAAGGGCGCTATATAAATGTGATACATAGATAGATAGATAGATATATCTATACATTTTGTATATAAGGACGGCACTTGACAGTTCGGAGGGTGTTCGTAATAGAGGGGTTCTACTGTACTTTGACAGCCCGCTTTTGTAGTTCAGTGCATCATGCACATGGCGAGGCTATGATGTTAGGGCGTACATGCCTCGCTCGCACCCCTTCAAATCTACCATTATATTTGCAGCTTTCCAAAACCCATGTGCCCGAGCCCTGTATGACTTTGACCCAGAAAACGAAGGTGAATTGGGATTCGAGCAAGGTGAAATCATCAACCTCACCAACCGCATCGACGAGAACTGGCTGGAGGGTGAAATACACGGAAAGACGGGATACTTCCCGGAAAATTACGTTGACATCATCACCGACCTTCCTTGAAGAGAAACTCATCTGCTGAAACAATGTACACTCCATGATGTTTGGGCAAATATCTATTTCATAGCCTAATCAGTTTGTTCATTTGATTAGAATTGTAAAGATTTCTTCTGTTAGAACTTTGCAGATGGAGACTACATCTGTGCCATTTGACGCTGCCCGCAGTGTGTCTCTTCCCATCAGTTTTAGCTCTGGAGTGCGCACTTTTGGGGAAATTGTACCTTATGACGCTGAATATTTGTGCAGTTTGCTATGATTTCTTTCTTCTAAATAAAGATATTCAAATATCCTTGACACCTGAAAGATTAATATCCTGTTTAAAGCGATTTAAATTGATTAGATTACGATTTTACTTGCTTGGGCTAACTTATGATAAGGTAATAGGCCTACATGTATGTGTTGAAGCAGATTTTTTCTTTTTAGCGTGATCTCTATTTGATGACTTCGCCTGGTAGATTAGTTTATATTTGACAATTTTTTTTCAAATTTATTTCTGTGGTGAATGTCTATGTATTGCGACAATACTCTTCATTTGGTTGAGCTTATACCTACAAGGTGTCTCTAAATTGGCTTGGCTTAGGACATAGCTCTAGATGCTCTGTGTAGGTCCCTAAAGTGCAGTGTGTGGTGCTTCTTCATCATGAAGAATCAGCTTCAGGCTTGAAATGACAGATTTCAGTGGCATGCATTGATCATCTGGACTCCCAAGTGTTTTGTCCCACCTTGTACCTTTGGCTCTTTTGGGAGAGCGTACTGAGGTCATGTCAAGGTCAAAGCCTTAGAGGTCAAGGTGACATCTGTTAAGTATCATCTTACAATACCCTACTTTCTGATCGTGATGCCCTATTTGATTGGTTACATTCCAAACTTAGTCTCATTAATATGATTTCTGGCCATTAGAGATGGTACGATTCCTCCGGTCATCTGGAATAATTTGATATCTGCAAACATATAGAAGCAGGGTTACTCAGACCATTCAGAGAGAAGGACTTTGTCCACATGTTGCAATAGGCCAGTTCATTGATATAAATTTTCCTGTTTTAAAGGATATACCTGTACATGTATGTCATAGAAATCATTTGAAAAACCTTACATTCTGGAAGAGGTTTTAAATTGGAAATCTTGGTGAAAGAAAATTAGTGGGAAATAGGCATATAGTAAAGGTTGCCCACCACACCGGAACAAAAAGGTAACTTAGCAATAACATTTCCTTTTAAGTATTCAGATAAACAGCAACACCTTATTATTGATATGTTATGTGGAGAATTTTTGTATCAGCTTCATGATTGATAGTGTCCTGACACACAGTCGACAGAGCCCGCCGCTTCTTTCTTTCAGGGAGGACTTTACGCTTGAGCCAGGTAGGTCAGAATAAATTACATTAAATCACCAATAGGGGTCTCTCCTATCTCACAGTGCATCAAAACTATTCATACTGTGTGAGGAGTGTAATTAGTGCTGAATCAAACACAGCCCATGCCCCTCACTGCATACTGGTCACCTGAAGCCTATGAATTTGACGCTCCAGCTCCTGCCTTTAGTCGCACCCTTAGCTTTTTATTGGTGGAAGTGCATGCCTTAGTCGAGCAATTGGCTGGTTATTAGTCAAGTTATATGTTAGAGGTATTAACCGAGCAAGAAATTCATATTTATAGAAAACAATAATTGTATAGTATTGCGTAATCAAACTCTTCATTTTCTAATTTTTCTGAAACTTTTGTCAAGTAATCTTATTGAATGAATCTTAGAAGACCCTGTTTAGATCCTGTGATTTGATATTGAATACTCATGGCAATTGTGGTGATAGAAGCAAGCATTTATCTTTTATATTGTGCCCTGGATGATATAGAGGGACCAAAAAGTGGGCTGGAAAGTAGCTGTTAGGATCTAGACTTTGAAATGATAAATGACTGATGAGTGAAGGAGACATGAAGTTAGTTGGTTATAGCAATGATTTAAGTCAGAAAATGAAGAGTTTGGCTCTATTTTGAATACCTTGCATATAGACATAGTATGCGTTATGGATTAGATTATCAATGTCACGATGAAATTCTGATTTGAAAATGTGTTCAGGTACAAATTTATAGGAATCGATGTTTAAAATTTCACAAGTTCCTACTGGATTTTTAAAGATGACTCCATATCTGTAGATGTCCTGTGAATGTCATTTTTATACGAATATGTCATAATTGACATGATAAATATAACTAAAGATTAAATAAGACTAATTGTATATATGATGATTAATGAAATCTGTAGTATGTATATTACTGTAGGTTCTGTAAATGGTGATGTCATATTCCATGTTTAGTTTTGTGGCTGTGCTTATTCAAACATTTGTAGTCATAACCTCAAATTGCGAGTCATATTGCTCAATCAAAGGTGATAAAATGATGCAAGGGATAGTTACATGTACGTCTTCTGATCAAAAAGTTTTTCGTTGGATTTTTTATTTTTGCGAATTGAGGTAATCTAGGTGAAAATTTAGCAGTCGAAAGTTAAAAGTTTATAAAATATGATAGTAAAATCTTATATTTTGAATTAAATCTTCATTGTGATCTGATGTTTTGCGGAGCAAAAAGTGATTGAATAAGCAAGGCCAGAATTAGAATGTACATAGAAATAGTGCAATGGTAATGTGTTTGTGTAACGTTGGTTTAGAGATGAGGGTCATATTTTTGATACCACACTCCCTGCCACAGCACATCTACTTGGCAGTTACAAGTTCTTATAATAGACAAAATGACGACATCATAACCTAAAAATCTATTATGATAATCTCTACTAAAAAAATTCTGAATGATTTTTAGGCTTGCCTGCACATGCTGTTGAATATTGCATGTAAAAAATGACTCGGAATTACTCATGGCCGAAAATCTGAAGTACCTGTAAAAGAGTTTGCTAAAAAATGCCTTATTGTATATAGTTTATAACCATATCTAGTCACGTATAAGAAGTATTGCGGCAAGCAATATATTTGTTGTACAAATACATGCTGTGACATATTTTGAGAGAACATGCTCCTGGGAAATGTGGTTTTAAGGAGGTAATGTGGCTTCTCTGTAATAGTCAAATCCCCGATGTGATTTTAAATTTGGATCCAGAATAGTAAATGTAGAAATATTATTCATTAGAAAATTCAGTTCTGACAAGTACAAAATGAAAATGTTCATGTCAGGACTAAATATCAGTATGTGGGACTTAATAGTGTCTCGCATTGGTTTATCGCATTGATGATGATGAAATCCGATGATTAAGAAGAAGTCTCATGAAAGAGAGAAATTTAGCATGTTCAGATAGATCCATTAGATATTATCAATATGTAGAGAAATACTAAGTATGCAATGGATTTGACCCTTTGTTGTGTATGAATTGTTCGGAACTTGCACATAGTGAATTTATGATTTTGATTCCTTTTGCCACTTTCCTCGAGCAGGATTTGGACTTACGATCAGGTATTGGCAAATAAGAATCCATGCACCTGTCAAGCCTGCTTGTTTGGCTCAAAAGACGTTTGCCATTAAGCTTATAGGGCATTTGATTGGCTGATACCTGAGCAGAAATCCAAATTCTTGTTTGAGAAAAGTAGTGAATGGATTTAACATGTTTAGCCGGTAAAATTACCGGGAACTGGTAACATCATAGATATCTGATGAGGCCTACATGTACAGTTGGTTCAGAACTTGGATCCACAAGAATAAAACTTTTAAGAAATAATTTGGTGATTAAAAGTTGGTGTTAAATTGAGGGTGTTTCTTTGCATTTAATTCACTGAACACCTAGCGTCAACACTAACTTTAATACACTCCTGGTTGGCTGTGTTGCTTCCATGTGTCAACATTCCAGTGGTTAATGCAAGATGTTCTGAACATATACATGTACATTGATGGTGTATTTTTTCTATGATATAGAGGTGTATTGTGTACATACATGTACCATTGGGTAGTTTTCATCATAGAACTACTGGTATAGTTTTAGAATTAATAAACATGTTCAATATCATCAAGATTGGACACAAACTTCTGTGAAACATTTAAAAATAATGGGTTGCATGCTTGTCTATATTAGAAGACACCTCATTAGCTTAGCTATGATATCTAAGATAGTTGATAGGGACATTTAAAATACATAAGAAAGCCTGGCTTACCAAATTACGTAGTCATGAAATATCAGTCCAGAAATATCTTGTAGATAGCTGTCTCCCCGGAGAACCGGCCAAGCTCAGAGCGACATATGCCTGGTCTTGCTGTGACAGGTCACATATAATAGTTTCTTTGCTGCTCAAAACAATTGTTCAGAGAGAGAGATAATGTATTTTGTCCTTCTTGCATATGGACGTGGTCACAACTGAAAAGTAAACAACCTCCTGATATTCCACTGTGCCAATAATCTAGATGAATTCGAACAGGGCGCGAAGAGTATTGCTTCAGACGTATGAAGAGAAGAGAGTATTCCTCTGATATTCTTGAAATTTGATTTAACCCCACCTCAACCACTCTTGTTAGAAATGTACTCAGATATGTATGATAATTTTGTGTTATAGGTTCTCCTATACTGAATGAACATGACAATTTGAGCTAAAAAGAGATTCTTGTGCAATATTATGCCAGCAATGTATGTTTTAGATAACTTAAACTTTCTCGTTCTCTATTAATCCAATACATTCAGTAAAAACATTAAAACCACAAACAAAAAACACAGCGTTGTTTTGAACTTCTGCACCTCGGTCCTTTGCAGCCCTGCTAAAAGGTCGAACATGTTTTCAGGTATGTGAAAAGCCTGATTGATTTGTCTTTTTCCCTGATAAGTGTAATTCTTTATATTTCTTACCTTCTTCTATTTCCTTTGACTGAACTGCATGTACTCCTAACGTTGGGACTCATATTGTATATTAGCAAAAAGGTTAATATTTTACTTGTAGTTCACCTTCTCAGCATCAGAAAAAGTAAAAAATTTTAGATCTTGATCCAAGAACAAGATGTCATTCTGATGACAGGTACCGTGTTACCTGTTCAAGAACAGTCATTGATGTCCAGTATGCCTGGAAAAAACAATATGAGACAATCATCTTGTCTTGATGACATCAACCAGATTAAAAAAATCACCTTGTTCTTGGATCATAATTTGAACCTCTGTACCCTTGTTCTGATACTCCAGGTGGTAAGAGCTGCTTGGCTATTTTTTGGTAGGCCTATCTACTGTTAGCAAGCAACTGTAATATGGTGTATTGCAAATATATGCCCCCACTCGGCTTAAATTTGTCCGTAATGTTGGACCATCTGGTTTTTCTGCAGTGCATCATTTTCTGCATGAATGACCAACAAGATCTGGTAGAAGGGTCAGATCAGTTTACTTGGTAAAGTCATGCACCATTTCTTGCTGATGGAATTCTAGACCCGGAGCTTAACCCTGTGTTGCCTCTATCCCCTGGTTCCCTCACTATAACAAGATTAACAAGTGTCCAATGTTCATCTTCTTGTCTTGCTGTATAATAATCACAAATCATCTAGCCTCCTTCACTTGGCCACCATGCTTGCCAATCAGAGCCCTTGGAAAGTGACTCTTATCATAAAAAAATGTCACGCCTGCCCCAGAGACAAGCCAGATAAACCTATTGGTTGATAAACAAGGACTCATCTGATTTCCGAATCACTGCGGCTGTGTTGAAGGTCCAGACTTATGCCAAGGTTGAATTAGCTGTATTGTAACATCAAGACGCTTTACAGATTTTGTCAATCAAAAGCATTCCTTCATTAAACTTGTTATGTCTCTGGAATTGACGAACTTGTCACTAACACTAATAAAGATGATCAAACGAAGTTGATTGGGTTGGTCAGTGACAGAAGTACAGTTTGGTGGCTCATTGAATGAGGCTAGTAATCACTCAGCGCGACCTGAATCCCTCCTTGAGAGGTTGGGGCAGTGCTCTTGATCATAGTCAGTGTGTATGCACCAGGTGATGTAGGGATAATCTATTTTTGTTATTTAAAAGTAAATGCTATGTGTGAATATCTGACTTGTTATTTTTGTTCGAAGTGGCATCAGGTGTGAACAACCTATTGCTTATTGGGATGCCCTGAATAGCAAGCATTTCTATTTATCTCAGCCATTTTGTTTTACGACCTACTGTCTCTTGAGACACCCTAAATAGCTGTCTCTTGATAAGCAATGACGCAACCTTGTGAGAGAACAATCGAACATCTTTTGGGACACCCTGAATAGTGAGCAATTTATTCATTATGTCTCAGTCATGTTGGTGGACGACCTACTGTCTTTTGAGACACCCTGAATATCTCTCTGTCAGTTAAGTCTCGCCCTTGCAAGAGAACAATCTACTGTCTTTTGGAACACCCTGAATATGTCTCACCCATGTTGGTGAAAAACCTACTGTCCTCTGAGACACCAAGGGTAGCTATAGCTTTATCAGTTATTTCTCATCTTTGTTAAAGAACAATTCCAACCAACTATTTTTGGGACACCCTGAATGACTCCATCCAGTGTACATTGTTTGATAGAGAACATCAAATTTCCTTTTTAGGACAGTCTCCATTAAGTTTGCATCTCCCTCTTCCTTGAGAATCATATGACTTCTTTTGGGACACCCTGAATAGCTACTCATCGTCCATAACGTCCTGCCCTTGCCACAATAGTCACAATAAGTCACAACCATGAACTATTCCACTGTCTGATGGTCTTGGAGAATGGTAGAATGGACAAGGCGGCAATCATACTATAGCATCCCCCCCGCAACCACCCCACCCACCAATATTCAAGACAGTTCTGACGGTTGGCTGTCTGTCCTTGGAAAATGTCTAAAATCACAATCACGCTGGTGCCCATATGTCGCCATATTCAAGACGGTTCTGGAGGATGATTGTCTTTGTAGAATGGACAAAGTCACAATCACGCTATAACTTTAGTCTGGCCATTGAGAACAGTTTTAGAGCATGGCTGTCAGGCCAGAACATCATCTGTCCACATTGAAGGCAGTTTTGTGGAGCTGTCCCGTTAGATTGAACTGATGTTGTTAGTTCCTAAGCGTAAACACAGCAGTGGTACTCTCTCACGAAGGCAAAGACCATGTCATGAATGCAACTGCCAATTTCTTGTGAGCATGATAGCCGCAAATGCCGTATTCCAGGAGTGCCAACGTCGCCTATTTGTGGCTTGGCTGTCCTTGAGTGGTGTAATAATGAGAAGTGAAGACGGTGTCACTACAGAAACCAATGGTGTTAGATTGTGATCATACCATGACATCCCCTTACTTCATCTCCCGAGTCTAAGATCCCTTTATACTCATTCTCATGAGAATGGACATGTTGGAGTATAACCCAAGAACGCCCACTCCTCCGCTCTCAAAGACAGAGCCAATGAGCCAATGCAGACTCAAAGACCACCTCAAGAGGATGAACATGGTCGAGTCTGGAAGGTGCCAGTGCATCAGCTCTGATCAGTCACCAGAGCTCCAGAACTGCCCACTCTGGGACACCAATTGACTGGCCTGCATCTCGTTCTCTCTTTGGACGACAATCCACAAGGTGTATTTAAGGCGTCTGCTTGGTGGAAAAGTATCCGTATTGCTGTTTGTGGGGCCTGTCCTCGCTCCTTGATGAGCTGGAGCATGAAGACCATTCCTACATGTACGTCAACCCGATCCTGTATGCAGTTTTTCTGCGTGGCCTGTTAGGGGAGGAGGTGTATGATAACAGATGAAGACGAGGTCACAACTTGCACCAACATGGCCATCCACGCAGTTACCTTTGAGTGTCCATGTGGCGTTTTTGTGGAAGCTGTCCTTGGATGGTGTAGGTTGTTCCATAGTTGAACCGGACAAAGGGCTATAAACTGATCACGGTATCCCAAAAGACAGTAAGTTGTTCTCCAATAAGGACAAGATTTACATGAGGAATTAGAGCTGGGTGAGGTTGTCACTATCAGGCAAGACGTGACGGATGAGTATTTATTAATTCAGAGTGCCCCAGTGCTTCCCAAAAACTGCAGTAGATCTCTCTCGGACAAGAGCGAGATGTACTGAATGAAGCTTTCTACGGCCGTGTCCCAGACGACAGTCGGTAGTTCCCAAAGCAAGGACAAGATGTACTATATGAAGACAATACCCAACAGACGGTAGGTTGTACTCTAAAAAGAGAACAAGGAGGGTACATACTGGATGAAATGCCAGTTGCTCAGGGTGTCACAAAGGTCATTTCGGGCCCTAATCTAATGAGAGGGAGATACATTGATTGAAGTGTTCTCTCACAAGGGCGAGGCAGAGACAGCTATTCTGGTGGTCTCAAAAGACAGTAGGTTGTTTACCAAAATGAGTGAGCGGTAATAGACGGAATGCTCACTATTTAGAGCGTCTTAGAAGACAGTAGGCTGTTATCTAACAAGGTGGAGACATTATGGATGAAGTACTGGGTACTCAGTTTGTCCCAAAAATACGACAGTTTCTCTCTAACAAGAGCAAGATGAACTGGATGAAGCTATACAGGGTTTCCCAGAAGACGGTAAGTAGTTCCCAAACAAGGACCAGATGTATTGGATGAAATAGACTGCACTGTAGGTTGTACTATATGAGAAGACATATTGGATGAAGTGTTCTGACAAGGGCGAGAAGTAACTGTTGAACAGATTGATATTCAGTCTGTCTCAAAGACGGTAGGTTGTTCACCAACATACGAGACATACTGGACGAAATGCTTGCTCTGCAGGTTGTCCAATGACACTAGATAGTTCAAGGGTGAGACAAAACTGATAGAGACAGCTATTCAGAGTGTATCCGAAGACGGTGGATTGTTCACCAACATGGGCGAGACATACTGGACGAAGTACTTGTATACAGGGTGTCCCCAAAGACACTGGATAGTTCTCTCACATGGGCGAGACATAGCTGATAGAGGCAGCTTTTCAGGGTGTATCCGAAGACAGCAAGTCGTTCACCAACATGGGCGAGACATACTGGACGAAGTACTTGCTATGCAGGGTGTCCCCAAAGACATTGGATAGTTCTCTCACATGGGCGAGACATAGCTGATAGAGACAGCTTTTCAGGGTGTATCCGAAGACAGCAAGTCGTTCACCAACATGGGCGAGACATACTGGAAGAAGTGCTTGCTATGCCGCGCAGGGTGTCCCCAAAGACATTGGATAGTTCTCTCACAACGGCGAGACATAGCTGATAGAGACAGCTATTCAGGGTGTATCCGAAGACAGCAAGTCATTCACCAACATGGGCGAGGTATAACGGCCGAAATGCTTGCTATTCAGGGTGTCCGAAACACAGTAGATTGTTTTCTCACAAGCGAAACTGACAAAGAGGCAGCTATCCAGGCTGTCTCAGAGACGGTAGGTTGTTCACCAACGTAGGTGAGCCATACTGAACGAATGCTTGCTATTTAGGATGTCCCATTATACAGTAGATTGTTCTCTCGCAACGGCAAGACATTGCTGATTAACAGACAGCTATTCAGGGTGTCTCGAACATCGGTTGTTCACTAACATGGGCGAGACATAACGGACGAAATGCTTGCTATCCAGGGTTCCCCAATGACAGTAGGTTGTTCTCTCATAAGGGCGAGACATAATTGATTAAGGGACAGTTGTTCAGGGTGCATCAAAGGACTTTAAGGCACATGCACGAACATGGGCAAGACTGGATGAAATGCTTGATATTCAGGGTGTCCCAAAATACAGTAGATTGTTCTCTCACAAGAGCAGGACATAACTGACAAGGAGACAGCTATTCAGGGTGTCTCCAATGACTGTAGGTTGTTCCCAAGAAGAGTGAGACATGATGGACGAAATGCTCACTCACAGGGGCGAAATGAGAAGTCCCAAATTACAGGCAAGTGATGATTGGTTGTTCTCCAGCAGGGACCAGATAAACTGAATAAAGAAGTAGCTATTCAGGGTGTCCCAAAAGAATAAAGGTTGTTCTCTAGCACGGGAAAGACATACTTGACGTGGCGAGATGCTGGGTAAAGACAATTTCACAACCTGCATCAACATGATGATGAAGGCAGGTTTCAGATAATGCACATCTGGCCTGTTTGGTGACACAGTCCTTATGTGGCATAATGTGGGACGAAGACAAGGTCATAACTTGCTCCAAGATGATTGTACTTGCAGTTTTCGAGGGGGACATCATGTGTCCGGAGGCTATCCTTTCAGTGTGTTACAAGAAGTGCATACTCAGTCACACCTGCACTTTTTGAGTACCTATGGCCTGTTCCTTGGCTATGAAGACAGTGTCACTACTTTGGGTATGAAGACAGTGTCACTACTTGCATGACCATGATCATGCAGTTTTCAGGGGTTGGTCACGTCTTTGGTAGACAGTCCTTGGGTGGTGTAATGAGTGGTGAAGACAATGTCACAACTTGCATCAACATAATCATGTAAGCGATTTCAGGGTGTACCAATGTGACCTTTTTGAGGAAGCTGTCCTTGGGTAGTATGAAGACAATGTCACAACTTGCACAAGCATGAGTAAGTTTCTGAAGCAGGCAGCTCATAATTCAGAACAGAAGTGGACAAAATAGTTTTTTGAAGCAGACATAGTGATTGTATTTTTATTACCATTATGACAACATAAATATGTTAAACATCAGTCTTCAAAGCATACAACATGATCAATGATGCTTTATTGACCTCTTTTGATAAACACCAAGCCAAAATGTCCAATTATCAGGCATGGTCTCGAAGAGGTTTCTGAGCAGACAGGGTTGTTTTCTAAGTCCAAAACTATTCAATATTTATCTGCCAAACAGTTCTAAATGGTTTGTTATTTGCCAAAAATCAATAATTTGACAGCAGTCACCAAGAATCAACAATACAGAAACATGATGTCACATCAAATGACTAGGTCACCCATATTTCTGAAAATCCATAACCTTGAGGGAAATTCCGATAAAAATAAACAAGAATTACACAACGGCACATTTCCTTTCAAATCACTCATCAATTATTCAGAACACCCTGGAGAAGTGTATGAAAATATTTCTCTAAACTCCACCTAGGATATAACAGTTGTCAACTGCCTGGACACAGACATGTTCGGCTATTTGAGAGTGTTTCGGTTTTTCACTGATCAGATCAAGGCGAGTCTTATCGGATACACAAGTTATCTCATCGACGAGTCAGAACTAATGGAATACGAGTCCTTGGAAACATATTTTGATATACTTTCTCCGAGTCTAATGACTGCACTTTGAATTGATGGTTTTGCGTCTCCTGAATCTTTTTCTCTATGACTCTGGATACAAATTCTCATAGTTGATTTCTGAAATGGGAGAAGACTGATAGTGTGAAAAGTGCTTGCTGTTGTTGATTTTTGATATGAGTACCATGGTTTGGTTGTTGCTTTCCCTGAAGGGAAGATGAAGTGCCCAAAAACCTTTTTTATGTTAGTACCGAAAGGGGAAGTCCAAGTCTAGATAAGAGCGCATCTGTGGTTTCTGCAGCGGGATTCAAAGAGTTGTTGTCTAACTTGCTTAACTACACATAAAACAGTTATAATAACCAAGATTAGCAACCCTGGGAAAAAAGGACAATGCGAGGTAAACGGAATCTCAGGCTCATCACCAGGGAGTTTTTCGACAGCTTTTCTGGGCACGGCTTACCAAAGGCTGTAAACTCAAAGTTTATACTTTTAAGGCTGTTTTATTCTGCTGCATTCATTGGCTTTTCCTGTATGTTTGTGAAGGAGGCTTGGAAGCTCATAGACAACTATAGCCACTATCCCACAAATGTCAACGTTGAGGTAAAGTAATCAACTTAATGCAAGATTTACATGATTACTGTTGATTTAGATAAATAGAAATGAATAAAGAGGGGGAAACGTCTTTTTTGGGACACTGGGTAGAAAACAGCTAGACATATTGGGATTGATGCCTAATGTTAGTGGGATTTATAAAAATTCGGAGGGACAAAATACTGCGTCTTAATTTGCCTGTTGTGATTCAGGATGGAGGCCTTTTTTAATTAAACGCACCACGTCTTTTTAAATGGCTCTCAAAGAGTTAGTATTCCAAGCAATATAATCAAACATGTCATGTTTTACAGCTTGTTCTTGAAGAACTGGACTTCCCAGCAGTATCAATTTGTAACCTGAATCAATTCAGACTCTCCCAGAAGTCATTAGGAGGCCCAGAGTTCACTGCTGTTCTTGAATCTATCATGGAAACAATGAAGTCACAGATGAAAGGAGGGCGTGGTGGCAAAGGTGGTCCTGGTGGCAAAGGTGGTCCTGGTGGTGGAGGGATGGAGGCTCCTTCTGGAGGAGGGTTGGAAGGACTAATTGGAGAAAGCTCCAAGGAAGGAGGTGAGATTTTCTCACAATGTGACTGAAATTCATAATATTTTACATACCAGTCATGTTTATTAAGTTTTTGACATCCCAAGGCTGAAGCAATGCTTCAATAGATTAAGAAATTGATACCAAACTATTTTTATAAAGAACCTGGGCAGAACTAGGTAAATCTACGTGTCGCTGTCATTAAAAGTCTATTCACATCATGTTGTATTAAAGGTGGTGACACAGGAGGTGGTGGCACAGGTGGAAGTGAAGGTGGTGGCACAGGTGGAAGTGAAGGTGGTATTACAGGAGGTGGTGGCACAGGTGGAAGTGAAGGTGGTGGCACAGGTGGAAGTGAAGGTGGTGGCACAGGAGGTGAGAATTTCCCATCATACGATTGAACTAGAGTTGACAAGAAGGGGTTACCAGTAAAGTGTAAAGTCAGATGATAACCTATATTGTTCAAGTTATATCAGACTATAAACCCAAAGCTTTAACTTTAACTTTAACAAGCACTAAGGCTCTATTAAGTTGTGGGGGTTTGATTTGTGCATACAAGAGAACATACTGTACAACCCCTGCTCGGTAATGATCAAAATTTGTTTACATTGCAGAGCCATCCTTTGATGTTTCAATTAAATTGAGGCAAAACTTCACCAATGATTTAGAGGACCCTTATTCAGAGACGTATAAGACACTGGCGGCAAAGATGATGACATTGGTAAGATATTCAGCCTTCAGCCTACTTGTGGTTGATAGCCTCGCATAAACTGGACACCTAGCATGAAGAACATATAGCATATTCTTGCATTTTTTCCAGTAAGCGTGATGCACCCCTTGAACCCATGCCTGATCTTTGAATTAATTGAGTGACTATTTGGATTACTAAAATAGCCAATGTATAAAATGCTGCTTTTTTTCTTTTAGTTATTGAGTGCGTACAGCAACAATCCTTCGGTTGGGAATGTTTCAATTACTGGCTTTGAGTAAGTTAATGACAATGTGATCCTATACAATGTTCAGTGATAATTACCTAAGAAAACTAGTATGGCAATTTCCAACCTTACACAGTACTTTTTTACCTTCGACCAAAAAATGAGAGGTTGGCTGCAAACTTCCAATACTTTGAGCTGCCCATTAAGTGTTAATGTTGCTCTCAACTTGATATGTTCATTTCCATGCCATTTTTCAGACGAGGAAGTGTCATCGTATTGTCAAAGGTGGAACTTGCCAACCATGTTACAGCTGATGATGTGACATCAATCAGCAGTGACAATCTTGCCGAAACTTTGGTTCTATTCATTCAAAATGACCCACCAGAGGCTGCTGATCTCACTATTGATACTGAATCAATTGTTGTTGAAAGCAGTGAAGATAATATTACAGGAGGTGGGAGCAGTGAAGGCAGTAGCAGCAGTAAAGGTGTGAGCACAGGAGAGGGAGGCAGCAGTGAAGGCAGTATTACAGGAGGTAGAAGCAGCGAAGGCAGTAGCAGCAGTAAAGGTGGGAGCACAGGAGTGGGAGGCAGCAGTGAAGGCAGTATTACAGGTGGGAGCAGTGAGGGCAGTAGCAGCAGTACAGGTGGGAGCACAGGAGAGGGAGGCAGCAGTGAAGGCAGTATTACAGGAGGTAGGAGCAGCGAAGGCAGTAGCAGCAGTAAAGGTGGGAGCACAGGAGTGGGAGGCAGCAGTGAAGGCAGTATTACAGGTGGGAGCAGTGAGGGCAGTAGCAGCAGTACAGGTGGGAGCACAGGAGAGGGAGGCAGCAGTGAAGGCAGTAGCAGCAGTAAAAGCAGCAGCACAGGAGAGGGAGGCAGCAGTGAAGGAAGTGGCAGCAGTGAAGGCAGTATTACAGGAGGTGGCAGCAGTGAAGGAAGTAGCAGCAGTAAAGGCAGTAGCACAGCAGGTGGCAGGAGCATTGATGGCAGCAACACAGGAGGGGGCGGTAGCAGTGAAGGGAGCAGCACCATTAATGAAAAAGGTGAGAATTTCCCCTCAGATGAACAGAACTTCACATTAGAGGTATATAGTCTTCATGATATCCATTTAAAAATTCTTAGTACAAAACAAGTTACCTTTCATGTAATCTGGCAGTGTGCAAAAAACAATGATACAATGAACTAATATTTTGTGTTTGAAGAGGCTTTAACAAAGATGTGGTCTTTTGGGGTTAGTGGTGAAACAAGGCCATAACTTTTACAACTCCTGCCTTCTTTATAATTCAGTGACGTCTCCACCTGATGTGATTACTGTTGCCCATACAACAGAAGCCCCAAGTACCCAGCCTACAAAGACTAAGCCAACTACTTCTGCCCAGACAACAGTCACAGGTACCACGACTACAACTGCTCCATCAACCACTGTGGCCCAAACAACCGCAGTGCCAGGTACCCAACCTACAAGTACAATGCCAACTACCATTGCCCAGACAACAACAGTACCAAACACCACACCGACAAGTGCGCCGTCGACCACTGTTGCCAAGACAACAGCAGCAAGTGGCAGAAGACAAAGTGGAGGTGGGGGTGGTGGTGATGGTAGTAGTGGTGGTGGAAAAACAAAACGGAGTGTTTCTCTACTAGAAAAGTTAAAGCCTCTCATGGAACCTCCGGTAAGACTTCTTTTCTTCTATCAAAAGTGAATGAATTGTTTCCCAAAAGTCATCAGTCAGGCAAAGACACTTGATAAAAAAAGACATTGTGATTTTCGGTCAATTTCAAAAAATTTCATCCTGAGGGCCATGGCCAGTCTTCTGCATCTGGTGTGTAGCCAGTGCATGTCCATTCACCTGAGGATTACTGATAAAAACTATATTTCCAAAATAATGTGACTTGACTTGTCTATTTCTTCAGCATGATGAGGAGTACCGTGAGTTCAGTCCTGAATACAACATCACAGACATGCCGTGGTTTGATGACCCTGGCTCCAAGACAGTCGGTCATGAGGCCGCCCGAAACATTAGTGCCCTCCTCAATGAGATCCCACAAAGTGCAAGAATTGCAATGGGCCACAGACTGGAAGATCTCTTACTAGAATGTACCTGGCAAGGAAGAAAGTGTACACCAGCGTGAGTTGACAAAAAAAATCACCCTTTGGTGGAGGTGGTGGGAGCGGGGCAATGAAAGCCTCATCAGTTGCTTCAGCTTGTGTCTTAAATAAGCATTGCCTTCCCACCTGAAGATTTATTTGCACCAATCTGAACTGACTTAAGAGAACGGGGCAGCAAAGGAGCATTTGAGTCATGATCGAAAGGTTGTGGATTTGGCTGAATCACTCGATTCCCTCCTGACAGTTCAAGTTCAAATGAGCACTTTGGACTGAGACCAATATTACACCATCTACTGCAGTCTATATTCTCCTGATGTAGGCAAAAAGGTATCTTTTTTTCAGGAACTTTACCGCATTCTACAATCGCCATTACGGAAACTGCTACACATTTAATTCAGCTAAAAATGTAGACGTCTTAAGATCGTCAAAACCTGGACCAACATTTGGTAAGTCCGTGTAACCAACTTTACTTGTACTTCAGGTCTCCTGTTAGACTATCGGTGTTTAAGTTCTCATGTTAGACTATCATTGTTTTAGGTCGCATGTTAGACTATCAGTGTTTTAGGTCACATGTTAGACTATCGTTATTTAAGGTCGCATGTTGGACTATCTGTCATTTAAGGTCTCATATTAGACCAGCCGTCGTTTCAGGTCTCATGTTAGACTATCCGTCATTTCAGGTCTCTCGCTAACCTTATTTATAGAGCAGGCTGAATATCTACCATCCCTGACGCCTTCTGCTGGTGTCCGTGTTCTAATTCAACAGCAGGGAGTTCAACCATTCCCGGAGGACGATGGCATTGAGTTATCACCGGGAACAAAGACATCTCTAGGACTCAAAATGGTAAGAAAGACCCTGCCCAATTGTCCAATATCTGGTTTTAAGTTGTCTCAGTTAATTAGCCTGTGGACTTGGTAGAGGGTGTGTATTATATGCCAAACCCTTCACATAGCCCGAGCATGTGGTCTGTTTTTAAATTATCCAAGTGTATACAGCCCTAAGGGATATAAATAAGCCCAACCCTTCAAATTGCCTGGGCATAACAGATGCTTTTCATGTTGTCTAGGTTACTGATATAACATTACATAATCAGGGATTGCAATATTAGTGAATACTTTGAAATTGCCCCAGGGACAGTATTAACAAATGCCATTTAACCAACAATGTGCCACATAAAAAAACATGTCACTGATTATTTCCTTTATTGCAAGTGCCCCTGTTGAAGATATGAATTATGAAAATGTATCAAATTACAATATATGTGGGAGTGAATGACAATATTTTCAAACAGTGATGGTGAATAAAGAAGTATACTAATTGCAGCAAATAATTAATTACCCTTAGTTATACTGCAGAGTGTTAATTAATAGTTTGATTTAGGAAAATGCTGATGGTTTGTGCCAGTTTGATTTGCGCAGTTGGCACCAACAAAATTGGAAAAACTTCTTTTTCTATATCTGGTGCCCATATTAGGAAATGACTTTTTATTAATGTTTTATTGATATTTCCAATTATCGGATATTTGATTAACACCCGGAACCTGAGGGATATTCTTTTGGCGCAGTTACATTTCTAATTCTAGCTACATAATTAATTTTTCATTAGAAACCAAGGGACAGGCTAATAATCAATTTATCGATACATACACCCATGACCGTCTGAGCATTGCATAAATTGTTGGATTCCCAAACAAAGATTATGCAAGAAACCCTCATATTGATATATTTCTTGCAAAGTGTAAAGGCTTACATGTAAACTAATACAGTAGAACCTCTCTATAAGGACACCCTCGGGACTGACTAAATGGTGTCCGCAATAAGGAGATGTCTTGATTACAGAGGACATACTGTATAGAAATAACCCATATGGGAGAAAAATTCTTTCCCTGATAGAGAGGGTGAGTGGTCACTGTCACTGTCCTGCTTAAAGGAGGAGGTAGGCAAGGGAGGTTCGACGGTATTTTCAATCCTTAATAATTCACAGACTTAGCTCAGATTTTTACTTCATCGAACCTTGCTATCTAGGTCAAGATGAACCGCCTGCAAGCTCCCCACGGAAACTGTACTGATGGTGAAGATGAATACAGGATCTTCAGCAGCCAATACTCAATTCAGGTGAGAACTGTTAAAACTTGACCCTTACCAACATTCATTTATTGGTATGGCAATATGAAGAGTGCAGCAAAGCTACCAGCAGCAATCAAAACGAAGTCCCATATGTGAAGCAAAACCAGGCGCACGAATGATATCAATAAAGAGATTTTGAAAATGTTGTTCCCAAAATTCAGACGATACATATGATTGTACCATACCTGCACAATGGGCACACAGACTGCTAATCTGGACTACATTTTTGGCCATTTTATTATTCTTTAACCACTGCAGGGTTGCGTCCGTACCTGCATCCAAAAGAAGAACGTGGAGGTTTGTGGATGCTCTGACCCAAGTATGCCAGCTTATTTGGATTCAACATACTGCAGAGCCTCAGATTGTAAGTAAACTTAGGATCGAAATGAAAATGACAGGTCAAGGGTTATTTTGCTTGCCTATGTGACACACTACATGTAGGTAAATCTTGTGCAAAGGTGTGCGAATGCATAAATCTTTAAAGTTTCAGTATTTTGGGAAAACAACACCCCTCTGGAAGTGCTGGCTGTGCAATTCATCAAGGCAAAAGAATCAGTGCACAAAAGATATAGGCCTCTGTATATGACGAAGTTCTGTTGAGTTGATAAATGGCAAAAGCATAACTTGGAACTTATCAAGAACTATCTTCTTCTTTCAGACGACTGTCTGGAGTCTGTGAATGACATGTACAGCGATGGCTTATTCGAGTGTCACTGTCGACAAGCTTGTCAGTAAGTTTATAATAGATGGTATGATAGCTTGGTTCACAATTCCTATTGTGTTCATGGCTCAAAACATAAGACCATGAAACAGAGTGAACAGGATGTCAACTGCTTCTGTCCCTCAAGATAGGTATAAAACATGTATTCCTAGTAACTTTTTTGGTTTGATTTTCAGTGACAATCTGTACAGTGTCACCATATCATCCTCAGAATGGCCAGCTCGGAGTTTTGAGGTAAGATTTCGGGGATAAGATCACTAGTTGTAATGTTTGCAGCATGAGGCAGCGGTCAGGTTTGCAAGTTCCCCTTTGGGTCAAGTCTGACCAGGGGTAAATCATTTGGCTAAAAAGTCCAGAATTAAGGTTTTCTGTGTAACCTTTTCTGCAATAACTTGAATATTCATCCATTTTGGCATTTTTTCAGTCAACACTTGAAGAAACATTTGGTGAGCGGAGCGATTATCTATCAAATGTACTAACAAAGCCAAGTGGGTCAATGTAAGTAGACTATTTGAGCGTAAGAGAATATATGCCTGTTGGGCTATGGCAAAAAAACAAATAGCTCCAGCTTATCCCGTTTTTTGCAGCAGTAAGTGACCATGAGTATCCCTCCTCAGGATAGGATACTGGTACACTGCAGTTTTACTTCCCAGTCAAGAATGGGACCATTTATACCAGGTTAACAGAAGCAGTGCAGGTTTTAGGTGTCTTACTCAAGGACACAAAGATGAAAGAGTTGATCCCAAGGGCTTTGTGAAGGGAGCCTTCAGGAGGTATTTGTGAATGACATAATTCAAGCAAACGTTATGTCATTTTTTATTTCACTTTTCAGTAATAATTGCCTTAAGATTGAAATGTACTTTCAAGAGCTGAACTCCGAAAAATTTGACGAGCGACCTGCATATCTGGTGAGACATTTTACTCATTATCAGTTTTGCTGTGTTTCAAAGAAAAGCACCTGTATTTTTTTATATGTGTGTGTGTCAGTGACTGCTGACCTTCAGTTGAGCCTGAGCACCATAATTGAACATAGAGTAAGCTCTTTAAACAGTATCGAGAGCTTTTTAGTAGTGACTTAAAGTAGGAAACTTATAAAGCTCGCGAGGAAATTACAGCTAATCAATTGTGTCACTGCATTACCACCAGTAGAATGGGCTCCACCACAAAATGGCCGTGAATATTTAGGGTGTTTTAAACTCTTTCAGATGGAGAACCTTCTTGGCGACCTTGGTGGCCAGATGGGCCTCTGGTTAGGATTCTCCTTCCTCACGCTATCAGAGTTTGTCGAACTGATCGGAATGATGCTGGCATACTGCTTTTGTAAAAAACGGATAGACATGGAGGATGAAGAAGGACTGACCAGTCACACAAGCTTGAAGCATGTACGGACTCATTCCAGAAATATCATAACACCAGTTGCATGTGCAGAATACTCTTATGGGGAAACCAGGGCCACTGCAAGTGGGACCTACTATAACAATGGCCACCACAAGAAGCAGGAATATCCATGCTGAGAGTCATTGCATGGGGTTGCATGAGGTAAAGCGGGACAATTTTAACCCTGGTATGGTTGGACAGTGTCCAGGCCCGGATCCTTGTAAGCATGGTAACCACGCTGTGACAGGCTTTCGGCACATATGCACGGGCTCCCCCCCCATTCAAAACCTCGGGATCCGTGCCTGGTGTAGAAAAAAACTGGTAGTACACATCAATACACACCGAGGCCATAATTGTACCACCTTATTTCAATTTTGAATGCTGATACAAGATGTAAAGATGTCAAATTAGACTTGCAATGTGAGTGAGTAAGTGTAAAACAAAGATTTTTAATTTTCATGGCTGGTCCATAAGGCGGGTCAAGCCACCGAGCCCACACAGGAAAAACATGAGTTGGTAGAATACTGCTCCCTGCTGGTCAAAGAGAGCGCCACTCTGCAACTCAGAAAAAGACTCCAATTGCTGCCCTACAACTGTGGCACACAGTTACTGCTCATTAGATTGAATGCAGAAGAAGAAAACATCGACAACAAGTATAAAATTGCATTAAAAATTTAATTACATGTTTATTTACCCTACGTTCGTCCTTCATTTTAAGCAATTATTCACATTGACATGTTTATAAACACAATTATAAATATATTTTATATTTCAATGTATAGACCAACATAAAATAATTCCAGGATAAACAGAAATTTCATTTTCGAAGAGAAATTTCCCGGAAACCACCTGAAGAACATTCAGAAGGAGAGGGTCCTGCCTGCTGATTTCAGCATTCTGAAAAGTTCAAAGTCCCTTGTTTTCCTGTGAGTGTCACTGCACAAGATTGCCCTGAAACAAAAGAAAACGTTGTTTCAGAAATTCGAAAAAACATAGACTTGGAACATAAGTCTTTACTGCTAACGTACTGTGATATAGGGGAGACCCCTATTGGTGACTTGGTGAAACTTAATATGACCCACAGCTCTGCTCGCAGCAGTGGTACTGGCGGAAATAACGTCACACTGGTGCTTTTGTGATGGAAATCTATCATCAATGAAAATGAAAATAATTTCAGGAACAACACACTCACCTTCAAAAAATTTTTCAGAAAATTCTTAGACAACCCTGGAACATTTTTGAGATCTTCCACCTGAAAATAATGATGGCAACATTTATTTAACCATTACAAATGTCTTGTGATTGTACAGTAGAACCTCTCTATCAAGTACACCCACAAATGCTATCCTTAATTGAGAGGTGTCCTGATTACAGAGGTCAAAATATTGTAAACCACCAATCTGGGATCAAACACATTGTCCTGAGGTGAGTTGGGTGTCCTTGATAGAGAGGTGTCCGCTATGGGAGGTCCACTGTATTGTTATTTGCTCACAACTGATGCCAAAAGAGTTGATCGTCCTGAAAAGTGTTCAAAAGTATATATACCAACCAAGGCCATTCATGCTTACCTGCTCGAATTGTCCACACAAGTCTCTGTAAGAGATGATCATTTGGGCTCTCTTTTTGCCAACTGTTATCAGCTTGGTGATTCCCTTGAGTGTACCCGAGTTCAGGATAGACAGGACATGGCAGTCTGTAAAAGGGAGAAATTTGTGCTTGAGACATCCATGGATTTTTTCGCATTTGTATTAGCAATGTTGTTGATAACTGGAGTACTGTTTTCTATTCCGTCACTCTAAGGGAGAGGCGGAGCGAGATACTACTAGGACTTGTTATCCTTGATGTTAAGACATTGTGTGGAGTCCCTTTCTATCAAAAGACTGATGAAATCAAGATCGATCGACTGAGCAATGTTGGAAGCTTGCATGTTAAGATGAGTGCCAAATACTTACTATGTTTTTGCTGAACATCTGGGTTGATGACAGGTTTTCTTGGTGTAGGGGAAAATATATTTTCTGAAATGTGAAAAAAAGATTTTTAGCACTTACATTCTCTTTGTAGGTCACTTTACGTGTGAAATAAAAACAACCTTACTAGTAGCAAGGAAGATTGCTGCATATTCTGAATCTTGGAGATTTTTTGGTAAAGAGTGAATGGAGGTCAGGGACGTCAATCCTAAGGGTCTCAAGACTCCTTCGAGTTTGTTTGAAGGTCAGGGACAGAAGTATCCAAATTAATTATCCAGATTCAACTCAAGTGAAATCAACTCAAATGGGGTATAAACATAACAGACACAGGATTACTTACTTAAGCTATCTTTTAACTGTTTTCCAGATTTTTTAGGTGTAAAGATATCAACGGCAGCACTTGGGGAATTTTCTGAAAAAAAATTAAGTATAACAAGGTTTGAAAACACATTCTTTGTTTCATCTTCTTTTTCATCTTTTCTCTTACATGTGGTCATGACATATATCCCAGAGGTTTGAAATATAATGCCATATCAGCATACATATTCTGACTTCCAAAAAGCCAATCACTTGAACTACTGCAATATTGAAAGTAGCCAATCATATTTCAATTGACAACTTCTAAAAAATGTCTAAGTACCGGTAATTATCATTGAAAACATACCATCTGAACTCAGTTTAAGCGCAGTTGTTCTAAATTTCCTCTTCTTGATGAATACTGCTGAATCATTTACAAACAGGGAACTTGGTGAAGCATCCAATGGATCCTCCATCAAAGTCTTCTTTCCACGCTTTGGTCTCTCACGACTCACAGGAGATCGGTTGTCTGTGTGTTCTTCATCCGACGATTTATTTTCTTTACTATCTTCTGACCCTGTGCCCCTTTTCCTTGGTATTACCTTGGCAACTTTTGGTCCTAAAAATCAATGATATTCATCGATTAAAATATGTCTATTGACAGCAAAATGTCGCAATGCAGCAAAATATCCTCTTTCATGCAACTCAATATCCTACAGTAAAACCTATCAAATCATCTCAAACCCACCTTTTCGATGAAGTGATGTCGACGAATCCTGCTTGTAATCAGGCACCTGCTCATTCTCTTTCTTAATGGCAAACAGCTGCTCCTTGACAACCTTCAACTGTATAGCTGTTGCCTTGGCAACCGCTTCATTCAAATATTTATCGTCAGTATTCCCTGAACCCTTTATTTGATCCAACAAAGTCTTTTCAAGTGAGCCAAGCCGTTCACTAATACTGTCAACTTGTTTTTGTACGTTCTTCTGATTTTTGAGCAACGGGCTGAGAGCAGGTTGCGGCTGCCTCAATTCTTGTCTCGCTTTCTTTTCCGGGATCTGTATCAGTGTGCCAGAGTGTCGTTTGATGGTGGTGGGTTTCTCGATCACTTCATGGACCGTAGGTTTGTTTACAATTGTTTTTGTTTTACTTGCAAAGTTCAATGTAGCGTATGTGAGCATGTAGTCTGGCATTGCTGGGCAGAGGTTGGCTATCAAGACAGCATTGCTATTACCGCCAAAGGAATCCTGAAGAAGAAATAGGTGAAGGTTAAAATGGCAAAAGTATGGAGTAAGTCAATCAACGCAGACAAAGATACCAGCAAATATTGAAAAAGATTCCATACTGGTGCTCCTATTTTCTTTCACCTCAACCATTTCACCATGATAGACTTGCGGTCCAGTTGTTATGACGAAAGGTACGACAGGCTGCATCTGTGGTCTGAAGATGCCATGATGTGCAACATTGTCAAGCCTTAGGTGGCCGTAGAATAAAACATGTGTTTTTACTGAGGCGGGCAAGTTCTCAAAGAAATACATCAAATCATGATACATGCAGATAAATGTACTGAACATCCATGTCTGCAATAGTAAGATCAGACTCTGGCATTCTTACCTGAAGTAACCGTGTCAGTTTTGAATCTCTGTAAGGGATTCGTGGCTGCAAGAAATGAAGAAATTCTATGAGCTCAGAATAAGACCCAAATGACAATTCCTTTGACGTTCTATCACATCTCAGCGGGTGGATATACTGACAAAACTCTTTTCAGCCTTATAAACGTACATTCTATAAATATTCTATCCATATTCTATAACATATGTCCTCAATTCTTTAAATCAAACCTTAAAGTAATTCAAAAAAAGTCCAACATCATTCTGCTTACGGAAAGTGGTAAAAAGTTAGACAAAACTCGTTTCGTCTTTTCTATTTTGAATGAAAATAAAAACAGACATTTTAAACTCCAACAAATTCCAACTTACCAAGTGTTGTGTCAAAGCATCAACCACCTTCCCAAGGGCAAATAAGGAGTTATTAATAGCACCAGATTCTCTGAGTCGTATGCCTTGGTTACCCGTCCTTTTATTATTCTCTGAACCAGCAAGGTCAATGATGTACAGCTTTCCAGAGTAGGTACGTTTCTCGATCTTCTTAACAATCTTCAGCAGCATGATAGAATGACTTCGGCTGCTATACTCGTTCAATTTGGTGCTGGCTACTGTCCTGAAGAAGGACACAACTAAAGTTGTAATTCAATAGCATAAAACAGAAAGGCTATGGTCTCAAGATCGACATTTCTATGTCTGCAGTGACATCACATCCATTCGGGCATTATGTCCCTGAGAGCCGTCTATTCATCTTGATCCTCAAGCCTTGGATCCACTCGCCGAGGGGAGGTAACGGACTGATTAACTCTGATGGTTCAGAATGCATCTATTGTGCCATTGTCAGCACATCTCTTGCGACTCCAGCACTCCCCAGCCCGGGAAACAATTTGTCAATCCCAGCAGCTTAATAGAACGGTTCTACTGTATTCATTGTAAGTATTACTATGATACTCACCTGTTCTGTGATGCTGGACCAAACACTGAATTGAATTGATCGTAGTTGCTGATTTCTTTTTCTGCCAATCCCGGAACCTGGATGACATGTTTCTGATCTTCTCGGATCTGCAGATCGAATGGTTTCTTTTGCAACAAATCAATCACCTGGAAAAATCAAAGACAGTTGATAACAAATAATACCTCAAGCAAACTCGATATCTGATCAAACACTAGCATAAAGTAAATATAAATTTGAGTCTCATTCCAGTTCAGACACTCTCTTCCTCTACAACTGGCTGTGAATTGCAGCAGGCTGCAGTGAACTGAACATACATGTACCACACAACACTGCTGTGAATTGCAGCAGGCTGCAGTGAACCACACAACACTGCTGTATATAATCTATGCCAAATTCTGCTTTTCCAGAGGGGTTTAAGTTGGATCATCAACAAAATGTTCTTACTCTTTCATTATATATCTCCAAGAATGAAAGATGTGTTGTGTAGGTGCATTCAGAATCAGACGTCTTCTCTTTCTCAATCAGATCAAACAGTTTCTTCACCGTCCTCGGTATAATACCCGGGTCTTCTGGTCTCCCAAGAATGGTATGTGTTTTACCTAGAAACAAATGTACTGCTTTAGCCCAGGAATCAACATTATAAAAGCGGTCCCAAGAGGAAAAGTTGATTAAAACAAGGGAGACATATAGTACCCAAGGTGGTGCACCGTCAGTGTGCGTCTGCTAAAGATTGGGAATGCAAAATGGTTTGTGGTTCATAATCTTATGCATATTGAGCATGAGTACATGTAATATCACTATAAACTCAGACTTGGAACTTACCAGCACCAGTTGGCCCATAAGCAAGAATGGATGCATTCTGACCATTCATTACACTATTGATGTGCTGCTCAACGGTTCCTTCAAATACATCAGCTTGGCTTGCTGACTGGTCATACACTTTCGAGAAGCTGCAAAATATGTCCAATTCATTTTTCAAGATCCATTGTCTACAATATCATAGCATCTGATCTAGACCATTGTAGTCTAAAAACGCCATTATGTGGGGCAAACGATATCTTTATTCTTACGGAAAAACCTTTCATTGGAATGGAAATTCAAAAAGGGCCTATCTCAGAGTGACTCAGACACCGAGACAGCATGTTGTTTATCCTTTGTTTTGATGTTTGTCAATAAAGCCCACTCCTGTATCATACATATCATAATCATACATCCTACTTGTGGGATCATCATGTAGTGCCCCACACAGGAGATGCAGTACCTGCACACCAAAGGTCAATATGACATCATGTCACTGCACTTTATACATGAATGATAGCTAGCTGACACAAACCTGTAACGAAGGTGTTCATCAGAATTTCTGAAGTTGACAATATCCACAGTATTCCCATCAATAACCTCCACACAGCTTTCTTCTTCATCGACGAGGGGGCGTAGGCGAACAACAACTTCAACTTTCTTGTTGTTTGCCATCTAGAAAAACAAATTTGAATACTGACTAAGCTACATGGACAGTATTTATAAAAGCTTTAAAAGGCCCTCTGCTTAAATTCATTAGGCTATCCTCTCAGTGTCACCAAGAATAAGATAACTGAAGTGAAATACATGTAATGTCAATGAGGCCTACACATGTTGTCCCTAAATCAAGACTAATGTGAAGAGGTGCACGTTTACTACTTGGTTTCGGGTTACCAAGCATAAAGCCAAAAGGGCAAAAGGCAAGCAGCATGCCTTAGGTAACTTTGTAGAAGAAGGCTATCGGTCCAAGACCAAGGAGGAAGCCACTGCTCTGGCCCCTGCGGGCCCTGCCACTGACACTGCGGCACCATCCCTAGATACATTTAAGGCTGCTCTCTGGAGGATGGCCGCCTAGAGGCCGACAAAAGTTTTCTTTTATCCTGCACTGACTACATTTTAATCGTTTTTACCAACCAAGTTCTTAGCGCGCACGGCACCTGGAGGCTACGTCACTCCCCCTAGGCACTGATGCGGTTCACATGCCGCTCGGGGAAACACGATTTAGATTTAGATTAGACTGTGACAGTGAGAAAGTGAAAGCCCAGGCTCCAGCCCAGGTGCCCAGCCAGTCACAGTAAAATAACCAGCTGTGGCTGTTGATGGTTACTTATGGTTAACAAGGTTCGTTTTGGCTTTCACTGTCAGAACACTGGCCACTATACGCTGCCAGTGTATGAGTCACTGGATGCAATATATGCCTGCATTTGGTATGGAGCACAGCTAAAAATTTGCTGAATTGGCACTCCATAAAATTAAGCACGATTTTCATCGCAAAGTTGGACCGGGTTTTCGTCAAAAAAAGGCAATATTGATGACGGGATTCTGTTTTAACTGATGTAGAGATTTACAAGATACCTTTTAACAAATCTTTGTTGGGACTGGTGTGATAAAAGATGGTAAATTCAAAGAAATTTGCAGTGAAATATCTTTATTTCCCATTCAAAACATCGCGCCAAGTCCACGCATGCGCACTGCTGTTAAACGATTATATGGGATGCTGTTTGTAAAATAATCTAACAATTCACAATTACCATGGTGAATTGTGACAGTCCAGTCCGCTGACACGCCAACCGCTCGATTGGACCCCACACGTGACCGATTGGACTGGCCAATCCTATTGGTTTGCTCCTAGAGTATTCTTTTTTAGTACGTTATGTGCATTTGGTTATTATTTATGATAATTATCATTTAATGGGAACAAAAAAGCTTAGTTTACCAATATTCGTTTGGGAGATATAAATTGCATTTGGTGATCTTTAAATGAGCTTCTTATTATAGGCATATTATGATATTTCAGATGGCATTAAAAAATCTAATGGTTAACCCTTTCACTGCTAACGTTCATAGAGCCAGAGGTCATCAGTGGCTTAGGCGACAGTGCTGCCATCTAGCAGTAGCAAGTGGAACTGAAAATTTTGGACGAAGATTTCAGGTCTATTTCCTGCCGCGAGACAGCGCCACCGTCGCCTAAGCCAATTTCATCCACTTGTGTCTATATTGTATTGTACTGAATAAAACTTCATTCATTCATTCATTTCACACTGTGGATCCTGGAATCAATTGGTTTTCATGCCTTTGGAAGGTGATCAGTATCAAACTAAGGGAATTTGATAGAAATAATGACTTGCTTTAGTTGTAAAAACAGGTTCAGCACAGCCACAAGCCATCTTCTTCCCACACCAATGACAGTAGATACGATTGTTGGATGGGATCAAATACGGTGGACGAGACTTTCACCAGTGGTAGGCTCAGGGGCTTGTTCGGCGTACCACACTATTGACCTTGTCAGTTGCTCAATATAGGAGGCCTTCCTTGTACCCTTTGATTAGGTATAGGTGCAGTCACTGAACATAAGTTTTATCAACACAGTTTGCAAACTTACATTTTTGCCCAAATACCGCCAACTGGTGACATAAATCGAAACTAAGATAAGACGTACAATTTATTTTTGATTTTTTATTCAAATGCATGATAACTTTCACACACTGCACAGTTTGATATAAGATATTGGAAAACCTGCGAGTGCAGTCATCTCCTGCAGCTCAATCATTGGAAGTCCACAGCATGGTGACTGCAATGCAAATAATTGATACTGCCGCAAATTAAAACAACTGCCAGGAGACATTGTGAGACAGGTGCTGCCACCATACTGCTTTCAGCAGCAATGGAACTATGTTTGATGCTGAATGGACATATGGTCGACTGCCAATATGGCACCCACTTTTGATAATGTCACAGCAAATGTCTCTGCAATGATGAAGATAGTATTGCAAAGATAGGTGCTAAAGATACTACAGTAAACTCCCAGTAATATGTCATCATATCTGTTGAATAAGCTGACAAATGGCTATGAATACCAAAATGATTAAATCGTTATTTTTTCAGAAATAGCACATCCAAGGTGGAATATGAAGCTACCACTTGATTCTGACTTTTTCAAGCAGTCAAGTCAATGTGCATTCATGACGGTCAAAACCTGTCATTTGAAGCAGAAGATTCCTGATCAAGGCAATGTTTTATACTCACAAGGGGTTGACTGTAGTTGATAGCATGAAGCAGGTAGTTTATGATAGATAAAAACACAGAAGTATCATGTACATGTATCATGAATATACAAGCAGTTTCGTTCCAAAAGCCGAATAACAGGAAAAATAATCCCTCTTCTAAAGAAATCCAATAAATAGGTCCAATTCCTGAGACAGTAATAGTTTGAACCCATTGATTTCTCTTTATTTACAATACATAAGACAATTTTGTTACATTCTTTTCATGATTGTAGTTTGTCTGCGAGGTATTTTTCAAGTTTTGAGCTGTAAAAGCCTGATGCAGTTGACAGACACAGTGTTAGATTTTTGGGTAAAAGTTTGCACTTGAAGCATCTGTATCCAAGTATTCACTACAAGGTCAAACAAATTATCTGATAATCAAACAGAAATCCTTTTCGAATTCATTCATCTCATTAGTGACGGAGTTATACCACATTTAGCTAGGACACCTGGTGGTACCTATACCTCAATCATATGATATATGCTAACACTCAACAAGACACTAGATAATTCAAATAAGCAAGCCAAAATTAACAGCTGTAAAATCTTACTGAAAAACAATAATCTTACCCAGGTAAGAAATGCAAACAAAATAATTTAGATTTTTTCTACATATTCACACTCTAAACTCATTCAATACGGTATCTTTCCACAAGATACCTTGAAACTAAACATCATCAATTCTCTTTTAAATAAACACCATCAACAAAGTGGAGCATAGCAGAAACTGCATCTAGGTAACATTTCTGCATTTCAAGTATTTTCTACATGAGCCAATTGTTTGACAAACCAACAAAATGGTTTATCTCATAGATATCCATTTCATAAAAATATTAGTGTGACCAGTTGGTTAGTTATTAAATAACTAACCAACTGGTCACACTGTGCTTGTTTTACAATATCCCAAACGATGACTGACATCACATGAAAGCACTACAGTCCAGAACATTACGTGACATTTTACAGGAGTATGACATTCGCAAGGGCACCATGATCTTTATATTTACATCACCAGAAGAAGGAATGATATTTACATGTACATCAACGTTATTTAATACAAATCCCTTGAGAAGCAACTGTACATATTTTTATATTTTTTGGGCATTTTAATTTTTTTTGTAAGGAGTACAATATCCACACAAGAGTTGAGATATTGCACCACTTTTTTTTCATATTATACACCTCTTAGTGAAAACGCTTTATTAGGACATCTACAGGTTTATGATTGGTCATACTCTATCCAATAACTAAAGTCTAATACCACTTCAGTGTTATCTCATCACCTTAACAAGAAATGGTGCAAGTTTTCAAGATGCGACCACCAAGTTTCTGGTGTGTGACCCACTCTGGCAAATAAGTGCTCGGGGCCAAAGACAGACATTGAGTTATTGGCAAGGTCGGATTGTGCACAAAATGACCATGACGCATATAGCAGAGCACACTTCACATCCATGTGATACAATCATACCATTTCCTATTAAGTGATGCGATAAAAGAAGAGTTTCAAAAGATTGACAATATACAAATAATAGGATTAGTGACAGGATAAATAAAGCATACAAATTAAACCTCAACAAAACACTTTGTTCCATAATCTACCAAGTGTGACCAATTAGAAATGTCGATCTTTACAAGTTGGAGTTATACTGTTGTTGACATCGGTTCAAACCGTGAAGAACATGGCAGCAACTCTACCAAGTTTGTGGGAATGTATACTTTTGATCTTCATTACAGTACTTGCAGATCTCACATCGGAATGGAGCACATCACGTGTCTTCACAACATAACCAATAGCAGCTTCTTCACCAATTTAATGGTGCAGTCCCCCATGTCATTTTGATGAGAAGTCACCATTTCAAGATTTCGTTATGAATTCAACACAATTGGCACTAACATAAAAACTAACATAACTAAACAGAGCACATAACTGAATTAAATAGAAACTATAACAGAACTTTTAGTCGTGACCAGACACTTTCACACTTGCAAACAATTGCACAAATGAGTAGGACTATTTTCCACATCTATACAAAGCCAAGTTGCAACAAAAATATACAAATATTTACAAGGCCACAAGTGGCCAGTATTTACAGGTAAGTTGGCAATGAATACATACACATGATTAGGACAGTTGCAAAAGGAGCCAAGTGAATCATCTTCAATTGTTTTTCCCAACAACCATCACAATAGTTACTGTCCTTATTCATGAAGGGCAACACTGTTAGACACGGTGTTACCACTTCTTCTTGCAGACTAATAGTTTAGGATGAATTGCTGTTCTCCTTTTGTACATATAGAGTACTGTTGTGACCATGGTCAGTATATTACCAGACTTCTCCTTTAATGTTTATCAGTCTCGCGGTTTAAGACCTCTAATGACTGTTCGTCTTGGCGCCATGCCAGACAATCGACAGGCAATGACTGGTGCATGTCTACAGAATGACTGAACTACACAACCACAACAAATCAGGGTTTTTTCACACATGTCCACACGGTGCCACAAGTCACTTCAAAACTGATGCATGGAATATCAAGAAATGTTTTGTTTCTTCAGGCCAGAAAGTGAAATTTCAGATTTCCTATTGAGCCATACCAACTCAAGAGGGAAATCTTAGAATCACTATGTTCAGGGAAATGAATGAATCCCTACTTGTTCAGGCCACAGAGGGAGATCATCGATTCCTGAGCCACAGAGGGAAGATCTTAGAACACACTATGTTCAGGACATATAGCCAAGGGAAAGTTATGGGATCTCCATGTTCTCAGCACACAGGGCCTTAGTTGTTCACCTGAGTCAAAATAGCTGCCTCTAACTTGGAATAGGATTATCTTGATCACTTCGAAGTACATTTCCGCCAAAGTTGCAATAGCAATATTTGTCTTGTTTTTATATTGTGGCAGTATACAATAGTTTACTGTTTTGTCATTTGACTTTTCAGAGCTAAAATGTATGCTATTTCAATTACCAAAACTTTTGAACTTTTAGGCTGTTGGACACCACCGATATTTTGGAGAAATGAATGCTTCAAAGGAAGTATTCACCATGTACCCTACCGGTATGCTAGGCCTCAACATATACATCAATTCCATCTTGTTATTCATAATGAACAATAATCGTTGGTTCAATGTTCTCATGCCTAGTTGTAGAGTCTATTCCCAGAAAAATGACCAGGATCCTTTTCGAGGCCGCTCAGTCAGATCGGGTGCAGATAGTCCTTTTCATTCGATGTGTCCTTTGCCAAGGTGTCTTGACTTGCAACCTTTCGTTGTTCAAGTTCTTTCGTTTATGCGACCGGGTCACTGATAGTTGGGCCCTCGATTAACGTTGACTGCGTCCCGATCACCGATATCTCGCCGTGATTGAGTAAACTTTCGTCGCTTGAGCCATCGCAGATGATGTGAGGTTGTCCTACAATGTCAAATAAAGCAAAGCGGAACTTAATACAAGGAAACTCAGAACAAGGCAACATGCGTGGAAAGTGGAGAACGAAAAATGAAGAGGAAGCCAGTCTTGCTGAAATTCATGCAGCACTGAAGAGAAGAATATGTTTGGATTACTCTTTTTCTTCATACCGTCACTGTAACGAGGCAAAAACAGTTCAGAGTGCCCCACTGGAAAACAGGTGTAGTCGGATATAAAATAACTCAACAGAACTGTGACTACTGGTACTCTAGCTGACTGGATAATGTCATATTCGTCCTAGTTGACTGGACACCTAGTCACAGCCATTCCTAGTTGCAGGGATCATAGCCACCTCAAACAGTATTTAAACTTCTTATGAGCAAACAAGAGATTTTATTGCTGTGTGAAAACACTAAGTTGCTTGACACTTCATCAGCTTACATACATAGGAAAGACAAATACTGAATTTTAAGGTATACTAGAACAGTAATTGAAAGAAATGAGATAAGACAGGGAGGCAGATGGAGAATTTTCATGGAGATATAAGTGTGAGAGTTTTGAAGATTGAAAAGTTTAACTGAGATGAA
The DNA here is from genome assembly GCF_910592395.1 of Lineus longissimus. NCBI lineage: Eukaryota > Metazoa > Nemertea > Pilidiophora > Heteronemertea > Lineidae > Lineus > Lineus longissimus. Next base: position 23,786,201 of record NC_088309.1, on the reverse strand, counting down.
GAATCACATCATCTTTATTTCCCCATTAGTTACAAGTTTCAATATTCTCAAAGTCACAAAATAGCTCATTACCAACTCAACATGGAAAGGAAGTTTACATACTTAAAGCAGACGACAGTTAACACCTTGGGTATCCAGGAATTTTCACTGAATATCACCAGCGGAAAAGACTTTGGTTCAGGATCAGTCCATCAGATAGAGTTAGTGTAGTTTATATCGTTTCAAAGAGACGATTGCCACTGTCGATGGGACTCAGAACAGTTGAAGGCGAAAGACGCAAATCTACAGCATTGGGCACCCAAGGTGATAAGAAACAAGGAAGTTTTAGAGCAAACAAGATTGACATGTTTTTAGATACTGACAACACTTCAGAGTTCAATCTCAACAACCAATATAGTAATTTTGATAATAATTTGCATATTGACAACATTTAAAAGAAGTTTTAGATATTTATTCATACAATTTTCAATCATGATAATTGGACTTATTTCCATAATACAGATTCACAACAATTTTCGTTTTTCTTTAGATAATTAATTAACTTCATCTTAATAGAATACCATGCAAGGACTGGCAAGATTGTGCTATGTCAGGAAGTATGAGAATAAGGTGTTCAGATACTGTGTGTGGGCAGTATGAGAGGCAGACTAGGGTTACCTGGGTTCCTACAAATATCATCCTTGTCCCCAACACCCCTTTAAACATTACTTCAACAATCACATGTATGCCCAATGACTTTATTTCTCCCACCCCAGCGAATTTGCTACCCAAGGAAACCCTGGTGGCTATGATCAGCATCAAGCCTGTCAGCACCTCAGCACAACTGAAATGAAACGTCAAGTCATGCGATATTTAGGCGAAATAAGGTGAAAATGAGCACATTTAGGACTTAAGGCGATCAATCAAGGGTCTCCTCCACCAGGGTCGTCTGTGTTCCAACAAGGGACATGACACCACCATTTTCGTAGAGGCCACCTTCAGGGGCACCGAGCACTCGGGGTTGGCCTGAAAAATGATGTAGAAATGGAAAAAGGCGTGAGTTGTCTGTTGCAAGTTCAGACTCCTGGAAGAGAAGACTCCTGGAAATGATCGAAGGTGCCATTAGAATGATAACTAAAACAATTGAAAGTCAATAAACTGCACAAGGACAACTTGTTTGTCATCAGTAGAAAGTTTAGAGGCAACGCATCCAAAAATACTTGCTTTTGCCCGCCAGCAGTCTCAGTCTTACTGGTTTAGCACTTCAGCACGATCACCAGAGCTGCCAGACCAGTGGGACTTTTGAGCACTACAATTGCATAGCCGGCTTCAGTGCCTGGGGCGTTTATAGTGATGCAGAGACTTTCTAGACAGTTCATTGACTTGAGGTGGTTACGATAGGAAAATTACAAGCGAAAGCAATCGTTGCCACACATAACTGAACTAAATGGGTAAACATAGAAACATAGATGACTGCAACTTTCAAATTTTGAGTTCAATTTTCAAATTTTTTAACCAATGGGTTAGACCTAGAAGATTGGAAAACTGCACAAAACAGAGTTGAGTTAGTTTACTGAAGTTTGACTTGAGGATGTAAAATATAGGAGTGTAAAACAAATGCAAGAAACTTGGAATTTCTGAAGCAAAATGACCAGAAAACCTCATCCAAATATATCATTAGAAACTTAATCATAAATTGCGGAATACTTGAGGCACACGACCAGCTTATTTTTCAATATTTGCTGACATTATGGTCAGAAAATGAACCTTTTGGTCCCTTGGCCGAGCGGTGGTCAGCCTGACCAACATAGATGGATTGGATCCCTGCAGCAGTTTCATAATTCTGCTTGGTCTAGAGAAAACACTTTTGTTGTTCCTCAGAATTCCTCATTTATAAGGGGAAGCAGAGAAAGGAAAAGGTTGGGAGAAAAGAGTGCTTGCAACATAAAATTGAAAGAAGACATTTACGCTAAAGATCGATTGAGAGTCATTTGATTTTGGGAGTCAACTTCATTCTGAACATCTTCTTTCATCAAACATTCCCCAGATTTCTTTTCTCCCAAACCATTGGAGATTATTTTAAAGATTATCATAATTCATCAGGAATTTGAACCTGCTGAGCAGAAGTGAGCCAACCTTCACTCAACATCAGAACATTCGGGATCCTTCTGTACTAGCTCGATAGTTTCGCCATTCTCATTCTCAACTGAAAGGAATACAGGAACAATTATTCAAATCTGGCATATGTAGTCATTCCTACCAATCGTGCAAAACTGACCATACAACTTGTCCATATGCAATAAAGTTAAGCATATAAACCATCCGGGGTGAGGCAGTAATGATCAGTTTTTTTGTGCAGACAGCAGTTTTTTTGGATGAATTAGAAAATGTGCACAGGCATTCTCCCATTGTTATGTACATACACATACTTCCTGGTGTATATCTGCAGTTAGCGACTGTTATCGGTGCAGAACTAAACACAAACACATACATCATCTCCAAGGTGCATAACTGATCAAGGAAGAGGATATCAGCCTGTGATTGGTATTGATTCAAACACCAATATATTTTGCAAGATGGGGAAAAAAGTGGCATCAAAGTGAAAATGATCACAACTTTAGTGCAATATGTGGAACCCAAATGGGGAAAGGAGAAGACAGGGCCAAAAAACAGCCCATCTTGGTCTTACCGCACACATATAATTTAACTTCAAGGCCAGGTTTTATGTCATGGCCAACTGCCTTCAGCACCTTCAGTTTCAAGAGTATTTCCTCTTCTAAATCAAGTTTATCTAAAAGGGTAAATTTCAGTTTTACTAAGTAAGATGCTTTACTAAGATGCCTTTCTAATGCAAATGCAAATCAATGGTCCAAGCATTTCATTCCAGTTCCACCATTTTAGTTTCAAGTTATGCATGGCAATGCAGCAACAGCAATAACAGAATAATCAAAATATATGAGGAAAAAAATACATTTCGTGATAAAACTGATAACAGATAACTGGTTGAAAATGGGAAGGGGAGATATCAGTAGTTCATGTACATGAGTGATAATTGCGGCATGCTGACCTACAAAGAAAACTTTGTTAGAGGTTTTATTGATCAGTAATTCAGAAATACAACAGGCCATCCATTATGGAAGAATTTAGACAAGTTGTTTGAGATGGGACTGGAGGGTCAGGTTGGGGCAAGTCATGAGGTGGGGCAGGTTGTGGCTATAACGAATGGCCTAAAAATAACACATTGAGCGTATGCAATAAACTGCGGTCGGGTCAGGTGTTCATGCAAATATGAAATTTGCGGTCTTTATTTGATGGAGTAAGACAATGTTCTATGCAAGACTAACTTTCTAAGAGAAGCTTTGCATTCTTTTGATGGAAATTGGATGAAATTCATTTAAAGCTACATGCATGATCTAATCAATTCAGCTAACATAAAATGTGCTTTCTAAAGCAGACTGGGTGCATGGGTGGTTGTGCAATACAACTACAACGAAGAGGTTTACGTATGGTTGTTCAACACAATATACAATATATTCCCTAGTTAACATAAAATGATACCAGTCTCGAGTCTCCTATCATAATTACAATATTACATGGCTCTATCTTTCTTTCTTGTGGTGCCAACCAGTTTGAATTAAGTAATTTTTAACAGACCAGAGAGCAGGAATTGGTTATGTTAATTGTTTGATGGTTTACTGAACACTTGGGGAGTCAACCTGGATCTTTTATTAAGGTTTTCAGAGGGCCATCATGCTTAGACTGACAATATACAAACCACATTGTTCAAAGTCCCATGATTTTAGAGTTCGGGTTTTGATACAAAAAATTTTTTGCCAGATTTTTTGCCAGATTTTTTGTTTGTTCATTGGACACAGAAAGCCAACTACAGGGAACCTGAGAGCAGGGTAATTTTGACTATCGCACTATTAAAGTCAAGACTAGGATTAAAATATACTGACCCACAGATTTTTACGTTACTTCAGTTGTGCTTTTTCATGCGTTTGGATGGGAATTGCGTGATAATGCATATGTACTTCCATTTGGTAAGGAAATGGCAATATAAAAGCATTTGGCTCAAGACAATCATGGTCAAATACATGAAGGAAAAATCAATCATTAGCTTCTTTGTACAGCATCATCCATATCTCCTTACCAGGATTCAGGAATCACTTAAAATTGTGATCAGGAATTAATTCATCCTCTGAAGTAGTGGATGTTGGTCGAACATCATCATTTGACTCATCATTTTCAGCACCTAGCATCAAGAAGACAGATTAAAGGAAACTTACCAGGAAACGCTTATGAAAATGGGGAGTTTTGAACGGCCCGGTTAAAACCTAAGGTGCCTTCAATAGCTTCAATTTGACTTTATCAACGAGTGGGTGTCCCAAAACCAGACAACTGATCGAGCTTATTGTTATTATAGGTTGGAAGATATCTTTGACGTAGCAAACTGCAAATATCTAACAGCCCTGTTAGTGTTATTTTTCAACTACATCCTAATGAGGTTAGATGATGATATGTTAAGTGCACTACAGTTCATGTTATTTTCAAAGGATTCTAGCACACTTTGATAGCAAAATAGCACTGCACCTCTATTTGGCTGCAGCGGTCTTGTTTGCTTTATCAAATATGGACATCGCCATTGAGTTGCACATGCTGTGTTCAATTCTAGAACGCAGCAATGGATGAAGGAAGTTTTCAGCATGTTTTGTGAGGACAACTCATCAGATTTTAGGTGTGATAGAATTGAAATTGACTCTGCAAGAAATTGAAATTGACTCTGCAAGTGCAATGCAATGTTAATTCCTTATCTAACAGCTGTTAAAAGAACAAGTCAGTCGCAGTGCCTGTGTGTGCACAAAAAGTCACCAGTGATTTCTCGAAAGTTAGCTCTAATGAATACTTTGGCAGCCTTTGGTGCAGAAGGAGATCTCGTGCATGCACATCTTGACAGTCACAACAGCTCACACAAGATGTCTCACAGTGACAACACACTGTATGGCAAACAGCACCAATTTTGGAATAGTTCCTCAATCCAGAATCGATGCAAAGACATCAAAATGTCTCTTCACCCCTCAAGACGTCATATTACTTTTTTCAGTCATGTCAAAAGATCCAATATCACACATATTGACATAATACGATGATATACAGTGGTTTGCCAGTTGAAAGCCCACCAGTCTAAAGATTTCGTGAGAGCCCAACTTGGTCATATGCTATTATGGTGACATAATTTTGCAGTGGACCTTTACAGAATTTTCCAACAACATCACAGCACAAAAGATCCTTCTCCTACAACCAAGGGTGCCTTTTCAGTTCATCAAACCAACATATATACCCTCCAAGAAAACCCTGGTGATGTCTAGGAAACCATCTTGAGAACCTAGCCTTTCAGAGCTTGTTACTACAATATGTAAGCACAGCACACCAGAGATATTCACGCAGGTACTGTACCGAGATAAACGCGATTTTGACTAGTCTTGTACTCGAGCATCATTCCTGTATTTTGACCATCCTCGGAGCTATAAGTTGCGGTCGAACCCGTAGAGGGTAACCCTGCAGATAGGAATGGTAGCAATGACACATTGAGGTAAGGGCTGAAACCTTCAAGCACGACTAAGCTTGACTTGAACTGAAGACGTGGGTCCAACATTCATATCTGCTATAAAATTTTCAGCACAAATCTGCTAATTAGAAAAAATACATCTCCTTTTCAATCAGACAGAACAACATTTTGTAAATCAATCAGCAGTTCCTAGGACATTCCATTAAACTAAATCTGCCACTGTTGTTGTAATTTTTTGTATTTGTAAAAGAATATCAGAATGAAATGGAATATTATTTTTAATTAAGTTCTCAATCTTAGATATGAAATACTCTTGTCCCAGGTGGATTAAACCTCCCTACTCAATTTTAACAGCTTTTCTTCCAACTGAATATAAAAATGTGGACGTGGCCTTGAAGGCCAATAGAATGAAAGGGAAGTGTTCATGGCAAACATAATGTGCTCATGACACTCAAAGCCAACAGTCAGTGCATAAGACAAGAGTTAGTGGGAATTTGTACTGATCAATAGTGTACAATCGGAAGAAGTGTGTACCATGCATCATTCACAAAAATCTGAAAGGTTATGTTCTGGAGTGAGTGACCTGACACATGATAAAATGATAAAACACAAGACAGCACTCGATGCTTTAGTAAACACAAAGAGTTGTTAACACTTATGACTAATGCCAATGAGATGGAAGTATATTATTAAGAGAAACTGACAGAAGGAGCAAGGCAAAGGATGCCAGGCTCTCCGCAATAAATTGTTGACCCCTGCTTTAAGTAAAACTAAACTATATGCACAACGATGGTTAAAAAAACATGACTCGCACAGGGGGTTAATAGTTCAAGGGATATAATAGAAGGTTGAATCTCAGTAACGGGTAGTGCAACACTGTACCAACAATTCAACTTCCTGTTATAAAACTAATAATAGTTTTTCAAGGACAAGATATCATCTTGCTATGAATTTGTTTCCTGGTCATCATGAAATGATCATGCAGCAGCCATATTGGCCATCAAAATGACAAGCAGTCTGACAGACATGACAGACGTCAAACTGTAATGCTGTGTCAGTTTGATGTTGATACACTGCTGGTCATTGTCATGTCATGTCCAAAGATGGCGGATTCTTCGAAATCATGTGACATATGCGATGACAGTGAAGAACCTTTTTAAGTCAAGAACTTTCTTATAGTCTTCTTGACTGGAAGATCTGGTACCGGTAGCAAAGATGCATTTCTGAGCTCAGGCTTTGGCTCAGTTGCCACGCCGAATCATTTCTTGATTTAAAGAACAGTCAAGATTTCTTCAAATTTCAACCCTTTATGGGTCAGACCAACATGATATCTCTAAATCATAAATGTGTATAATTCTAAAACCAAGCTGTCGTTAATTAGTGCGGCCTAGTCAGGGTTACTCGAGAGAAATGAATCGGGATTACAAACCTGGGTCTCGTCCTAAATAGCAAGATAAACAAGCAAATAAACAAAACGCACAAACAGTCCAAAACAACATAGCTAATTTAAAACTAGCAACTACGAAGACCATGCAATGAATCTGATCTTCTTATCAAGGTACTGGGTCCTTCACAATGAACTAAACTAACAGCTGAGGGGGAGACATTTTAAATCGGTTGGTGTTGTATTTCCAACTTTTTCTTGAATGATTTTGGCGAAACTCTCCCAACCTGAAAACTGATTTTAGGAATGGTCTTGCGTCCGTGGGTTTCTTTCAATTCAACCAAACAGACACATCCAAAAGATTTTGGATGTTTTTGAGAGGAAACAAATGACTTTTTCCAATCACCAGGACCAGCAGCCGACCCTAGGGAGCCGATTCGACTCATATGGCTCATTTTGGAAATATACAAGACACTTCATACATACCCTTTATTATCATCTCCGCTTTGTGTTTGTCCCGCTGTATGAACAGGGCCGTTGCTAGGAAACCGGCTCCACCTAGCACACAAATGAATGCTGTACTGTACAGGGCATACTGAAGACTGACGTAATCTGTATAAGCTGTCACTGTATCATGCTGTGCTTTGAGCATATCAGAAATCTGAAAGATGAAGAAAGTATACTAAATATGAGTGACGAACAAACTCGGTGGGAACACATCAGCCATGAAAGACATGGTCATTCTCAGCCGGAGTTGAGCTTCCCAACTTCCTGATTTTTCAACACTAGTCACAAGGACTTTAAGACTCAAGATTTAAGAAGGAGACAGTGCTAAAGGTGTTTATTAAAACTTAAACTGCCACCTTTGGTATTCAAAATGTTTCTCGGAATCTTGGTACAGTATTTTCTCGATGCGCGAATGGCAAACATTTTAAGTTGTGTCAAAAAGTCTCAACCTACCACTCCGATGACGTATGGACTGCCAGCATCACCTAATGCATGTGACACTAAGATCTGGAATGCCTCAGCTGTAGATCGCCTCGTTGGTATTACCACATATAATAACATATCAGCCACGATCGACCAATTTAAACATAATAACGTTTCACCAATAAATATGAGGCACTGAAAAGGAAGGGAAGGAAATATTATATAGTTATCGGCATAATAGTTCACCGTCCCATTAAATTAAAAATATTTTGGAGGGTTTCTCATTCATCTCTTCACTACTGGTTTATATTAAATAACATGGCGGGGGGGGGGGGGGTGGGGGGTGGGTTGCACTGATCAACAACACAATAGTTAATTTCATCTCTTGGGCAAAGTCCAAGGTAGCCTACATGTATAAATCTAAATATACTAGTACATATGACAAGCATATTGCCTTTATTGGGGTCAAGTTCCATAATGTGACATGTACAGTTTTGATACCTTGATTTTATTCGGGTCAACAACTGTTTTCAACAACTGCAATGGCAACTATGGAACATTGTCTCATAAGTACAAAAACGCACAATTAGACAACTATAAATATTGTTAGAAATCACTGACCACTGATACAGGACAGACCTCGGGCAAAAGTTCATCAAAATGTTCATTATTCAAATAAACCAGAGATAAAGTTATATCGATGTAGACCAAAAAAGTAGGGTGAACTTTTTATCACTATGCCAGAACAGGACATTGTTTTTTTTTAATTATGAAATAATTAACAGAATATTTGTTGACAGGACTCCAATCACTCACCCATGTGGCAATGGTGTTATATTTAGACATCACAAGAGCAAAGAATAAGAATGGAGTACAGGCCAGCATCCCAAATGCACACACAAGTGGGTCAGCTCGTGGGTTAAGACGCCTTAAACGTCTGGCTGATTCCGCACCGAGTCCAACACCAATGAATCCTGCTAGACACGTCACAACACCAAATATAAGAGCCACTCTGAAACAGAAGAAATATACGGTATCATTTTCATAATCTTTATACCATCAACTGCTTTAAAGTTTCTATAGACACTATCTAACTCCAAGGTTCTTGAAATCGCTGCTTACATGTTTGTAAAAGCAGAAGAATGGAGTGATACACCAGGGGACGAAATGATTGAGACCGGAAGAGCTAGACACCTTTATGCAGGTTTATACAGCGGGGCCACCTGTTTGAAACATGCACTATGCGTAAGAAGCATGTAGGAGGTGTGGCACTGGATGAAATGTTCACTGCGTGGTACTGCGAGGCATTTTAGTTTTGCGTGACAACTGAATGAGTGAAGACCAAACTGACGTCACTAAACGTCTGAACCTTGTTGACTGAAGGCTGACTCAAGTATAGGCGTCAGTTCAAGTTCTGGGCTTGACTCACAGTAAGAGATGTTCTGGACTACCAGTTTAGTACTTACTGTGGTGCATCTGCCTGTTCACCTGTTAGCACTGTTATAGAGTTTTCCATGAAGAGTGGTGCCCAAAAGGCAAGGGCACCGGTGGTAAATGCAACACATGTGAATCCGAACGTGGAAAGCATAAAACTTTTACTGAAAAGCAACACAAAACCATTACTAGAGAGATCCCAGTAATTTTTGTCGAAATTTCAGTTCGTGGTCTCGTACATACAGTTCTACCCGTCCCATAGGCTCATGTAAGCATCACCCCGAAGGAGGTAAGAAACCATGGTAAATCCAACATCCAATTTGGTCAAGTAGAGTCCATTTAAAATCTACAACTTGGTGAGATCAATGATGTCAAGAGAGATGTGCTGGGACGCTTTTCATTTCAAAATTGATAATAATTTGAATTCTACCATATAAGTAATGATAATATTGTATAGTGTAAAGACTGACTTACTTCTTGCAAAGTTGTTTGACGTCCACAAACCAACTGGTTGGTGTTAAATGGACACCGCCCTCAGATTCACCACGGGCCGGCTCATACACCACGAATATGATAAGTACACAACAGACCAACCCTGCACCGGGCGTTACCTGGAAGAGGGATGAGAATTAGACACCTATTCTTATGGGAAATGACCAGTCTCCACTCTCGGACAAAGTATTTTTGAAATAAAGTACTTAGGGAGAAGACTTTAGCAGTATGCTGCAGTAAAGTCAAATAACCAAGACATGAGGGGGCTTTGGACTCAAATCAGCTTCCTCACACCTGGGTGTTGCAACTGTTCTTCCCCTGGTAACTACTGTTGGTAAACGATGACACAATCATAAAATAATACAGCAACTCCACTCACCCTCAAAGCCCAGTGCCATGAGCCTGCTGCATCAGCAACATTTGAGCCTACTATGTACCCAAGTCCACTGAAGCAAATGGAAGGTGGAAAATATTAGAATGTTTAAATTAATGTCATAAGGAGAGTAAAAATGTTATAGTTATACATGTATACAGTGGTTGTGACCCAGCATCTTTTCTGCTGCAATGCCAGTGTCTCTACATATATACAGCTTTGAGGCTAAGTGTACGCCAGATCTCTTCCTATTATCATGTGTACATAGGCCTTCCATACCAAAATGACTTTTGACATGCTGGTACTGATGTGAATGGGCTGGGTTCAGCTGTTACAATAAGATATTTTCCAAAGATCAATACTCCTAGTCCTATATTCTACAACCAGGCAGTACCACTACCAGGTGGCACAATTTATAAGATTGCATCAGATAGCTAGAATTTATGTCTCAGACTATATAAATGGCACCAATGTGTTAAATTTTCTAAGGACTGGTCCATTTGCAAACCTGCTAGTCTGCAAGCCAAATTAATAGCAAGGGTTGTCACAGTGGTTATGTTTGACTACAAATGGTGCCAAGTGTGGATTAAAGTTTAAGAGATTTAAGCTTTATCGTATAATGAGTTATACACCAAGGTTATACACCAAGTTCATGAAAGGACATGACATTTCAAAAGCCAACCTCCAACTCAAAGGTCCTGGCCCTGGGTCAAACCCTTGGCAGTACACCAAGATTCTGAAGGACCTACCTTCCCACTGGAATGGCAAAGTAGAATACTGCCAACATTTTGGTCCTCATTTCCTTCACAAAGAGATCAGCTATAAGAGTTGGAGCAATTGTGGAATAACTGGCTTCACCGACACCTACGCATCCCCGTAGAAGGATGAACGCCCAGAAATGCTGAAATTACACCAATATGATACATGACACAAGAAGTATGATTATGATTTTATGAAACAGTACAGGATACAAACAATGAAATTTGAATGCTCAACTGCAGTCTGATTCTCTGGTTCTCTTGGTATACTGGAAATACACATTGATTATCAAGAGAACCCATAGCCAATACAAAACGGTACCATTTTTACGCTTGGAGCTACATTTGTAATAGCAGTGGACATTGAAATACAGTGGTTGGCATTAATGTTATGTTTTGTAATGTGTAGTTATCTTTATGATTAAACGGCATTCAGCTTCCAAGTACCAATCACATCTTTGTACAAATCACACTAGGGAGCACACTTTTACTTCTCACTAACACTTCATGATCATGAGACCTGCCTGTACAGTGAGTAAAGCATGAATGAAACAAACTCACGTCTGCTGGGATGAAGGATCCTGCCAGCGTCACTGCAGACCAGAAGAATATACCAAAGCACATAATGATTTTTCTGTTGTAACGATCACCGAGGTAGCCAAATATGGGAGACAGGATCATGTAACTGCAGATGAAGGCAGTCTGGAGCAGGCCCGCTGTTGCATTGTCAATGTTGTAGTAGTCCTGTACTTGTTTTAATACACCTGAAGGATAAAAATAATATGGATTTGATTGAGCAGTCACATTGACAAGAGTACAATACACAAGAGATTGCTGTGATCAATTTCAGGCCAAAAATTTATTGGAGGCATCGAAGGCAATTGCACCCCATACCCCCTGATACCCTCCCAATTGCCTTGAAGTTGATGCCCGTATTTTAAAAAGTATATCAATTATCATATCATCAACTTGATCGGCCATTGACTTTTCTTTTATAACTTCCATTTCATGCATGTCATGCGTATTTGTTTGATAAATCACCGTAGCACGGTAGTGTTAAACAACTTTCTTCTGATGCTTGGGTGTAAAGCCATTATTCACCAAAAGTGTCCCCTGACAATGACGAGAGCTGTCCTCTAGTCGGAAGGCATTCCAGCCGTGTCCTCACTCAGGGTAAATCTCCGGTCATGCGAGACACATTTTGAAGTGAGGACACACAGTTTGCAAACCAAAATTAAAACTCATCGCCAAGCCCCGAGGCCAGAATCCTATTTAAAATCAAAATCAATCAAGTAGTTTATTTTTCAAGTTTAGAAACTTTCCTTCTTTTTTGTATACCACGACTGAAGACCACTATCGCTTTCATAAACCCAGCAACCAATCAAAACACTCCATTTTGTACACACCCAGCACACACCTTAGTACACGCATGCTATTTTAACAGAAACACTCAATGTCTGGATTCCTGCCAAAGGAATAGCTGGCAACCCGCCAACAAGATCAACGCGTTCATAGCAATGAGAAAATGGCGGCATATTCAGGGGGTAATGTCAAAAGAAATTAATGACAATGGAAGCTAGATCTTTTTAAAATAGTTGGTTGTTATCAAACAGGGTTATATATCAGCTCTATTTTGTTGGTTGTTACCGGCACACTGGGTCACTGTCAACAACAAACAAACATGGTCGGCAAGGAGCCATTTATGGTACAGTTTTCAAATAATATTGATCAACTTAGCTAAGCTTGTATTGAAAATACAAATAAGTTGATTAAAAAGATGGTGTTACTTCTCAAGTCTTTTATTGACTTTTTCTAACACTGTCACTGACAAGATCAGCAACCAGCAAAAATATGAATCAATGGCCTACTTCTAAGTTCTGGTGATCCTTTTTTTCTCTCTAAAAGTAAAATTCTTTATGTCTACTGATGCCCCTATCCACACTACACTTAATAAATACTGACACCGGGAAACAATTCATGTCATGACTGACATGAGTGTGATTTTAATAAGTTATGCATCCCAATGGACCCAACTGGTTCAGCCACATGACAGAAAAGTGGTGTGATATGAGTTAATTAGTCACGAAGAAGAAAATAAAGAAACAGTGCCATTTCCATGAAAAACAAAAGCAACACTGACATCCTTCTTTGCCAATTGGGTTAGTTTATGCCACATGATTCCATTAAATGAAAGCTGATGAGTGATGGTTGTTGAGTTTTAACATTTCTGTTGATTTTATTATGATCGGTCATTTTCATTTGGCAGCTTCACAATCACATACTGCATGTATTTGCATACATAGAACATTTACCAATAGCAGAACAGCTGTTTTCAATCCACACTGAGGACCTGTGAACTGGTATCAACTTTGTAGAGGCCAGAGCCCATGTGGAAAATATCTCACCAACGACAAACTGGTAGTCCAATATTTCAAAATCAATAGTCAAGACCTTTAAAATAAATGGAGGCCTATGTGCAGCAGGCCTACTTGTAAAACTGAAATTGGCAGCTGGTAGTCTGAGGATTCGTTTTAAATAATACTTTTTGTCAATCAAGAAAGATGCTAACACAACCCTGACTCACTATTTCATTCCTGGATAATTAGGACCAGTAGTTAGTTTTACCAGGCTACAACTCATGGTTGGAATCCCAAGCTGAATCATTTCCAAATGAACCTCACCTCAGCAACACATCACCCCAAGGCCCAGCATTTTATCTAGACGTAAATGTAATGTAGTTTCATCAACCAACAATGCCGACAGAATGGTCTACATGTAGCAACTGAATGAATGTAAAACTAGCTATGGACTAATTGCAATTTAGCAAGACAACTACATATAGAGTGCATAATTACATAATTACATTTGAGAATGCAACCTCATTCATTTATTGTTTACCATTACCAATACACCCCCATAATTGGAAATGGTTGCAAATACAAGTACTGAACTTTTGAGTTGAAACATATCTTTTTACAAACCAACAATTTCTTCCTGGGCTTAACATTCGAGCACAGGGACCTGACCCTCAGCTAAATCACATCCTTGATTGGAATCTGGGGATGAACGAATAGAGACGAACCAATTTATAGCCCTCCCCTATAGGCCGACAAGCCGATCAGACCATTTCTCGGTTGCATGAATTATCGGTACACTTGCACTAGAAACTGCCAGACTGTAACATGTCACAAATCGAACCAGAAGGCCCCCAAATAAGACTTTTAGCGTTGTAATATTATGGAAAGGGGCAATTTGCCAAGCCCTGGATTTCAACTTTACTTTACTTTTTTCCCCAGTGCCAGGAAAGGCAAATCAGAAACAGTTTTAAAGTGTAGAGGAGTTGGTTTATTCAGTCGGGGATGAGATGGGCCCCAGGAAGCATCATGCCAGTGCCAGTGGCATGATGTATACCATCATCATCTATTGGCAAGCTTTTTATAACCCAGTTTTATGAGTAGGAGGTTGTTTAAAATGATGGGGTGATGCGATAATTACATCAAAATATCAATAGATGATAATAATAGATTTTTAACTGTGCAAGATCCAGGAAGATTAGGAGTGTATTATTTTCTAACTTCTGCACTCCTTTAGCCAAAATTTTAAGGTCAATTTTATATGTGTTCAATTTATGTGTTCAACTTATGCATTCAACGATTTATTACAAAATAAATGTAAACAAGATTATGTGGCTGTGTGGTACACATTTCTCTAGTATTCTACTGTTCATTAACATTCTCAACAAAGAAAAAGGTGATTATCATAATTCGCTGGCAATAACACCAAAACACATAACACCAAAACAAATACTAAAACTACATGAATTCTTTTAAGCTTGCACCAATCTTCAGGATTTAATAACTCAATCAGGGATTTGCTATACCTTCACACTAAAGGCCTAGGCCTATAATATCAGAGCCAGGTTTGGGATTTTTTATTTTAGGCGATTATTTTATGGTGGAAAAGTTCAAAAAGAAGAGTAAGGCTAAGAAAACATACAAGAGACTGCAGACTTCAAGCGCTCACTTAGAAGTGATTTTAATCACTGTGCAAATTAAGGATCTCCCGTCGGTGGGTAAACCCAGTAATCACTGGGTCAGATATCGATCCCAGGTCAATGTGATCTCCGATTCTTGTCGCAGGCACCTGTGATGACCACTGAAAACCTTGATCCCAGATCCAGAATATCCTTATGGGTCATTCAATAAAGTTGATCGATCAAAATATCAAGAACAATGACATAAAGGTAGTAACGCTCTATTTTTTGTTTATCAACTAATTATCAAAGCCGATTTACCAAGAGCTGAACCTTCTTTTTATTGTTCACCGATAGCACCATTTCAATTACCAAAGTGTGGCACAAAGCCAACACTTGTCACTTCTTCTGGCTCCCTTCTTTTCATAAATTTCATGATTTTGGCCTAATTATTTTTAACAGGCCTGTCTGAAAGCAAATTTTTAAAAATCTAACATATTTATAAACCAATCACAACCATGCAATGACAAAGAACAACAAAGACGACTGTAAAAACAACCACAACAAGTTCGATTTGGTTGCAGCAGAGCTGAAAGTGAAAAGACCAAAACATGAGTTTCTCACTCCTGAGACGATCCCCAATGATTCACTTAAGTTCAGTGCAAGCGTACTAACCGGCAATGGTAAATCTGTCCATGTAGTTGAGAAGATTGATGAATAACAATATTGAAACCGTGATATATGCCCGACACGAGGGCTTTGGCGAAGTCTTTCTGTTCCTCTTTTCAACCACCTTCTCATCCTCTTCTTCAGGTTCCTCCCCAACACCGTTAATTGAAGGGTTGTTGATTTGTACAGTTGGGTCAGGCGTGTGAAAATGATTGCCGCTTGTCGTTCGCCGACGTGTTCGCGGCCCTCCGTTCATGCCGTTTTCCATCGGATCGTCCCCTTCATCCACCAAACTGTCATGTTCTAACGAAGAAGACATATCTTCCAAATGCACACTGTCATGAATGGGAAATAGTTTCGCGGAAGTATGTGTCTGAACCATTGAAACGGGCACAAGAATATCAATATCAACAGAGCACACATTCAACGATCACACCACCTCATCGCCATCATGATGACCTTGACCTCTATAATGAGGTGGACTCAATCCGCTCAATCCGAAAGGGTGCACTACGGCCGCGCACTTGTCTTCGTTTGCTACAAATTTGTCAAAACTGGGGAAAACGTGCATTTTAAAGAAATTCCGGCGCGAAATTGTGACAAAGGCTCTCTCAAAAGATTACTTAAGAGCTTCTGAATACCCCGCTCATATACAAAATGCTAATAACTTTTTCCCAATGTGCCGAAACGTTTGACTTCAATCGGAGGCCGAGGAAAGGCTCCTGGCCGGTTTTACAGTGCAAGGTTGAGGAATTCGGGTCCGGAGCGGCGCACAAAGCACCAGGGGGGGGGGGGGGGGGGAGGGCGATTTTTCGCGGAAGAAATTGGTGCTCAACCGGTTGATTTATATACCGTGACCCCATGTTGTATCAAAAGACTTTTGCCAATGAGTAGGGCCTACCGGCGTAGCGGATCGAAGCCTATTTTTTTGAGTAATGAGACAGCTGCACTCTGAATTCTGTCCTCACTCAAGGCAAATCGGGTCTCTTGTCTTCCTGGATGAGATCAAGGGATGAGATAATACTTTGAGATGGCTTATCAGGTGTGGATCTGCTCGTGCTGCCCTTGGCTCTGGGTGTAACAGCATATGTTATCTCGCCAGGTCTGGTTGTGACAGTATCTGCAATCTCATCAGGTCTTGTTGTACTTGTGGCAGCATCTCAAATCTCATCAGGTCTGGTTGTGCCAGCATCTCCTGTCTATCAGGTCTGGTTGTGACATCATATGCTGTATTATCAGATCTGGTTGTGGCAGCATTTTATGGTATGGTTGTTGCAGTATCTGCTGTCTCTTCAGGTCTGGTGTTCTGATTTCATGCAATCCCTTTATCAAAATGATCAGGTAAAAAGAGACACATTTTTCCAAAGGGAGGTGACAATAGGTCCACCCTGTAGAAACGTGGTGCACTACGTTGGGAGAGTACACATCTAGATCAGACAGAGCACGCATAGTGAAGAGGCATGGCACATCCAGCAAAGACTTGGTACACTCTCTGGCAACATGGCGAGCTATGAAGGGGAGGGCACATCAAAAAGAGATATGGTGCACTACTGTCTCATTGGCCGAAAGTCATTTCTGCAGGTAACAGTATAGAGCGACGGTAAAATACACAGGCCAGTTGCGGTGGAACACAGAAATGTCCTCGTTTTTCACTTTCGCTCCGATGTCTATGTCTTTGAACAGGGTGACAAGTTCATGTACTTCATGGTGGCCCAGAATTATTTTCTCACACAAATAATAGAATTCTATTGTGCAAGGGCAAACCTTTCTGGGCCAGCCTGTAGTTTCGTGAGTTTCCTCATCAATGATTTTGACAGTACCCCCCCCCCCCCCCCAGCTGGCGCAATCTGGGCTAAAAAAGGGGAACTACGCGATTACTTGAAATTAAAAATTACCCCGACTTGGGGTGAAATTTCCCCCAAAACATGGATTTTCCCACAATTCTCAACGAATTGGTGATCTGAAGCTTGTGTGAAATAAAAATGTCGCTCTATTTCATACAAGGTTCATATCGCAATAGCCTGATGGGCCGCTGAAAACGAATCTCAGTTGCAGTGGAGAGTGATTGTGAACAGTGCCATGTTACCCACACGACCATTGGGTTAAGGGACTTGATGCTTGTGATGACGAAAGGACAATATTACCCAGCTGTCGGCTGCCCAGTCACACTGATTATGTCAGGATGCGGCGGACTAAACTGAGCCGCATAATAGCATTTCTGACAAACAGGCATCGCGAAAAGTCAAAATGCCAACCTCTCGTTCTCGTATAACAATCTGAATCTCCTCTCATGATGACCGTCACAATGATGTTGACGGCTACTGCCGAGTTTGCAGTATTTCGGGGGTTTAGTATACTGTGCAATATTTCACACAGCCCCCGAATCGTCCACGCGAGCGCCTATTCCATCGTTCGACTTCGTTATCAGGATAGGTGTTCTCGTTGGCGTTTCGGGGGATTGGCAAAAACTCCCTAATCCCGAATTAACAGCCCCGCAATGGCAGTATCTAAAACCACATTCGACATACCCACATACCCACATGCCAATTTTTTTCCAGTTGGGGCAATCCGATGACGGTTGAAGCTTTTTCTAAAGGAAAATCTGTCGATCTTTTAACCTTAGAGGGCGCCACCGCCAGTAACTTATATTGAAGGGGAAATTTGTCGATATCTCCACCGGATGTGGTACTCTGCCAAATGGGAATATCTGTCGATATAAAGGCACTTTCTAGTGTTAAAGGGATATCTGTCGATATTTCAATCTTAGAGGGCACCACCGGATGTCACCGTTAAAGGTGAATCAAACAATATTTTGAATTTATACGGCGCCACCGCAAGTAACTTCTGTTAAAGGGGGAGTCTGCAGCTTTCTTCTGCTAAAAGAGAAATGGGCGCCCTCCAAGGTCGAAAGATCGACAGATTTTCCTTCAACAATGGTTGTGAAGACAAAGCTTCAACCGTCATTGGATTGCCCTAGTAAAAAATTGGCATGTGGGTATGTGGGTATGTGGTATGTGGTATGTGGTTTTAGATACTGCCCCCCCCCCGCAATACTGTAAACTCGGCAGGAAAGCTGAAAAGTAAAGGGTGAAGGTAATCATGATCAAAAGACCTGCAAAAGGATAGGCAAGGACAGGCTTAGTAATTATAAGTAAAAAGCAAAATGTGATAAGCAAATTTATTTGTGAATGAAACATTTCCTGTTACGTCATATCCCATCAAAATTGCATACCATATTTGGAAATTGATTTCCAGTGAGCATGCGTAGTGTAACCAAAATAAGCAATATGGCGGACATGCGGCGATAGAGTAAAAGGGGAGATCTTGCACCCTTCGTAATGACTACCCACAAGGCAGACAAGCCTGATAAACCTGGGGAATGGGTGCAGTCCCTTATCAACAGGTTCGACAATAACGTAAGTAGGCCTGGAAAGCTAAACTGGCCCGATTCTGTGGTGATTTTGTGACCTTGAAATGGTAGATCTGCCCAGCTGTTTCCCTGTACAATGTACACACACATGCATGTACTTTGTGTACACCACTTCAGTTCCTCTTTGAATGAACATGATGAACCTCTTTTTCATCAACATTTGTTCATCAGATCTTGAGATTGAGGATTTCTGGCCCTTTTCTATACCTGTGGCAGTTAAACTGATCATTCATTTTGATAATCTAGGATTATTTCTATATGACTGATCCATTTGACAGGAATCTGTATGAAGATTTTGTGTAAAATTTATGTTAATGATGATGGAATAATTTATTAGATAATGATGGAATGGTCCATGTGCCATGCGTTGGAGTTGTCCTCATCCCAGCGTATCTTGATGTTGGCTTTAGGCTACCTTGTAGCTTGAGTCTTGGGATAGCCAAGTTTATGTGTCTGTTGATATTTATAACTTAAATATAGTAGGGTGGGCTGCTCCTTACTTATACTATACTGTTAATTCACTGTTGATGATGTTTATTTGTACGTTTTAAATGTTTTATATCCAGAAACAAAGTCGTGCTTTTCCAGGGTACCCCACAAATGACCATCGTGCAAAAAGATGCTAAACCCCAGTGTTGAACAACATTAACTGTCAACTGATGGCAGTGATGGCTTATTGATTGATTTTCAATGTGATCTGGCTACTAACTCCTCCATCAAACTTGTAGTTAATGTGCCATGTGTATCAGTTATGAAAGACAAGTCTTACTCTTATATTGTTGGAGTTGCATTTATCAATAGATCTTGATAAATTTTTAAAATTCTTTTGGCAGCTGCCAGTCAAGACAGGGACCCACACATCCCAATCTGTTCAAAACATAGAACAAAACAAGGACTGCTTGATCAATGTCAGTCGGCACAAGTTTTCATTAGTGATAAACGGGCTAACCAAGATACTCCAGAATGTGGACTCTATGGTAAGTATCAAAGGACGATCTTTATCTTACTCTTTCATGTGTTTGGCTAAAAATCATGATGTTTGAGAGGGACTTGGAATTGGATTTCATGTTGATATGCAAGATTGTTGCAATTGTCAACAGTAGTAGGTGTTCAAGGGCTCTCTGATAAAATTTACCCTGACAGCAATTCATTTATTAAAAATGGACTGACTGTTTAGCGTCCATCACAAAAATTCCAAATGCAGAAGAAAAAACATGCTAAGAATTGAGATCATCCAATTGATTGATGCCATAAATTCCTGGCTCGTATGGTAATTCAAAAAAGGGATGTTTTGTTTGATGGTTCTTGTATATCACTTGGGCAGTAAAATCAATATGATGTCACATTACTGTTTCTAGTGGTAGCCATATTTGTAGATATTTCATTTATGTTCTGTTGCATAGCTTTCCTTGTTGTGTGCAACTCATAATGCATTATAATGTCTTTTCCTTCCAGTTTCATAATACAAGATTCAATCCTGAAGCTGAGCGGAATTTCTATGAGTCCCAGATCATAATTCTTGATACTCTGGAAAGGGTCCTGAATGGGGTACGTATACAGGTGAGCTTCAAATGAGAATTACTTCAGTTCGCAGCTCACTTGATTAGTTTGTGTTGTAATAATACTTGATGCAATTCTTACTTGTACTTTTAGCCAATAAGAAATTCTTAAGGATATCCATCAGCAGACTTCAAAAAACGGTGAAAAGGAAATATACCTAAACATTATATGCCCCTTTGCGGGTTACGCCATTATTGTTATTTGAGTCCAATTACAGGCAACTGACAGGAACTTGCCTACAGTTCATACTGAATGGGGATGGTCAGCGCATCGGAAGGGCAGTAGATTCTGTCACTAGTAAAGCGGGAGTGACTCTATGAACGCAAAGAAGAAGGCAAAGTCACTCCAGCCTTATGAAATAGTGTTCTAGTTCTCTGGTCTGCTACATCGTAATATCATTATCAAGTCCATCATAACCAAAATTTATTTCATTCCATTGACTATTCTTGCAGCAACCAAAAGACACGTCTCGCTTAGATGAAGCAAAATATGTTCAGCTGTTGTTACCAGAAATATGCCGGGTAAGTTTCTGTCTTTAGTTGGATATCATTGGAAAGGTACAAATACCAATTAATATATCTCTGATCACTGTTTTTGAGGCATTTACTTTGGTAACAACCTAATCGTATATATATGGCTGTCATATTCTGCTTGGCACCCACAGATGATAGATAGTCTCTCAATTCTTTCAAGAATTAAAAGTAATCTCTCTCATTTTTCCTTACAGTTTTTGAATCAGGAGAATGCTCCTCCACAGTTACGAGCTCTGGCCTCAAAGGTCCTTTTTGCTCTTAGTCAAAATAACTTCACAGCAGTGTTCAACAAAATTTCAACCAGGTTAGTGAGAGTAGTAAATATTCTCTTTACTCAATTTTTACAATGGTATAAATACCCCTAAGGTAGAACACAGAAAATTGGACATCATTTTGATCTGATGATGACTACAGTTTTGATTCACTGTTTTAGAAAATGGCAGTGTTTGTCCACAATTAACTGCTATTCTTGGAATTGGGGGTGATTTGCCTCCACTTTATGTCTTTTTTCTCTCGAATACTGGAGCTCGTCATCAGTACAGAAACTACTCGGTAAGACTAACATTAACGATCAGGGTTTATTTGCCTTTTGAGATTGATCAAATCACTTATTACGATATCATGACCTGTTCTCAATTCTCATATCGCATTATTTTCTGCATTAACTAATTAGCCGTTTTGGCCGTTTCAGGTTGATGCAGGCAACGAGTAGTGAAGATGCAGGAGACTACACAGATCTCGAGTTGATACAACACATCAATGTAGACGTGGTCCGACTCATCAGGCTTCTGAACGGTATGTTAATCTGGTATCTGCTGGCCTAATCTGACCTCTGTCATTGGGACACCTTGCTATCAAGGACAGCATTTGTCAGTCCAAAGAGTGTCGTTAGTAGACGATTCTACAGTACTTTGGTTAATTTTATCAGCTGAGCACTGTGAATTCATGAAAAGTTGGTTGAATATTTAAATTGTTTGGGAATATTAGCTGAGATTTGATCATGGGAGGATATGTGTATGTTCAATATCAAGTTATAGTTAATGAGCTGTTGGTAAAATAGAATCACCTTGTACAAGTTGACTGCCTATCTGTTTCAGAGGTGAATGCAAGGTTCAAAACATTGAAACAGAAGAACTGTCAGCTCAGTTTGTCCTGCAATCTAGAAAGAGTAAGTATGTTGTCTTTTAATTTTCTTTAGATTCTAGAGCGATATTGTAAACTTGTACATTCTCTCTCTTTTTTTGTGATTTGTTCAAAATTTTCAAAATTTCTATTTTAGCTGATTAGGGAAATATATCTTTC
Source organism: Lineus longissimus (assembly GCF_910592395.1). Classification (NCBI taxonomy): domain Eukaryota; kingdom Metazoa; phylum Nemertea; class Pilidiophora; order Heteronemertea; family Lineidae; genus Lineus; species Lineus longissimus. Next base: position 23,763,815 of record NC_088309.1, on the reverse strand, counting down.
ACGCTTCCACTGTTCCAATCAACAAAAATAATTTCCTGATTTTTTTATTTTCTGATCACAAACTTAATCTCTTGATTTCAGGCAATATGGAATTGGATGGATAATTACCCGGAGGAATTCACCGACCTCCAAAAGAGACAGAACGAGGAATTGACTGAGTGCTGCGACAAGATGTTCGAGCTGTTTAGTGGCTTCTCTGAGAGCAGTATAAGAAAAAAGGCCGGGGTTTGGCCACTCCAGATGATGTTGATGATACTTTGCCCGGTAAGGAGATTAATGGTTCAGTTTTTGTCGGTCAATGACTCATTCCCAAAATTGGGAAGGGGGAGAAAAATTCAAATTCTTATAATTCGAATTCTTTATCACTTTAGGGAAACTACGGTACTTGAGTTTTGCAACATGGTATTAGGAATGGGTAAAATAATCCATAAAATTGTCTTCAATAAAAAGTCTTGAAATATATCAATATTATATCTTGGTTGAAACACTTTGATTGATGTACATCTGTTTCATTATAGAAAATCCTTGAGGAGATAACCAATGCTGATAATGGTGCACCTTGTTCACAACAACATCTGAAAAAGGTAACAACTTTCAATGCAATGGCTGCTGAACTACTTAATAATAATTTACACATAGTCAACTTTTGTCTTAACAAGCGACATTCTTAGATCAGGTGATGCCGTTTGTATTTCAGTATCCTATCACTCGATGTCCTCAAAAAATTTATCAGTCCACTGGCTTGATTTTCAAACAAGGTTCCCTAAAACTGCTGGTTTACTTTCTTGCAGAAACAATTTATTGACGAAGTGAAGAAGGCCCTGAACATCCATCACGGCTCTTCTAAACAGGTGCTAATAGAGGGTGCTGCAGTAACATGTGTAAAGCTTTGTAAGGCGTCGACCTACATAAACAATAAGGACTGTAATAATGTCCTGTTCGTCTTGGTGCATTCTGTTATACAGGACCTCAAGGTATGTTTGAATTAACTCATGGTTCCTTTTGCAAAGTGTAAAGTACATGTGATCTCTAGGCCAGACATCAAGATGTCTCTGGTTCAATGCCACAGTTGATGTGAGACACAAGGCAGATCTTTTTGTCTGGCTTGCATCACAGTCACACTGATCTTTAAAACATTTTGAGACAGGTTCACAATGCTAGTCCTAAAAACAGTTTTGGGTGCCGTAGCAGAGAGCAGAGACAACCAGTACCTCCAGTTTGATATGAACTCCTTAAAGTTTTTCCAGATACTACCATCCCCTTGCTATATTTGTGCCCGTCTTCCCTTTCCAGAACTTGTTATTCAACCCCCAGCGTCCCCTGAGTAAGGGTCCAAATGTCAACTCGGACGTGGAACTCATGATAGACTGTTTTGTGTCCTGTTTCCGTATCGCACCTCACAATACTGATTTGTTAAAAGTTTGTCTGAACCAGGCGTCGCCCTCCGTGTTCCATATTGTCCTTGTGAATTCATTACACCGGATCATCACTCAGGTTGGTAATCTATTTTCTCAATCCAATTAAGACAGCAATTCAAATTCATGGCACGGAGTCAACCAGATTATGTGCACTGTCAATGAGTTAAAGAAGATGATCTCAAAAACAGCTCATGGACTCTAGGACAGGCTTTTGCGGGCAAAACCTGTAAAGTAAAGTTGGTTGTGGGTCAATTTGACTGAGTCGTCAACTTGGAAGATCAGTGTGTCCAAGCTAACACTGAAGCACATCCTCAAGGATTGCCTACTCTTGAGAAGAACAGAAACTTGATGGTATATCGCGTGGTGTTCCTACTGTGAAAACCCATGCTCTGGGAATCAAGCGGACATATGTCTCCTTCTGTAGTTCTGCCAATTAGACGAGATTGAACACAAGGAAGAACAAGTTTAGAATGAGATCAGACTCCATGCAGGAAGTGTTATTGTATTTGGTGTTATTTTTCTCTTTTATAGAACGGCTTGTCATGGTGGCCCTCTGTCAACTTTGTGTACTCCAAGGCAGCAGAGTTACGAGTGATGTTTGTCGAAGCTCTCAATAAGGCCACTCAGGGTTACATATCACATCCACCGCCGCGTGTCGGTGGTCTGTTCTCCACATCTCTTGCTGGGAAGGTTAGCGTGAAGTTCAAAGAGAAGGGCGAGAGTGATAATACAAAGTATCTCCTGCAACACCTGGTGAGACTCATCCATGCTGACCCTGTACTCATGTTGCATGTAAGTATTGAGAGTAGAGGCTATTCATCATCATCCTGTAAGGTGTGGCCCTCCTGTATCTTCAACTTGGTATGCATTTTTGACTGAACATAAGCTAACAATGAAGCATGCAGCTTACTTGGAGAATAGAATAAATCTCACAGTGCTTCTAGGATGCATGGCTCGTCGAAGTACATTGTGTCATTGTCATTGGACATGTTGTGTGTTCTACCAGAGTGTATATAATCATCATTGGAATACTAGTCTACGGTAGTAAAGTCGTTAAACCACAACTCCATTACTAAAGTAGTGTTATAACTGACTTTGTTGGTTGTCTATTCCAGAATCCTGGTAAAGCTGGTCACGAGATTCAAAGCAGCACCGTTGAGCTGATCAATGGATTAGTGTCACTGGTCCACCAGCAGAGTATGCCCGATATTGCCCAAGAGGCGATGGAGGCACTGCTCGTACTACATCAGCCAGAACATATTGATCTGTGGAATCCAGAAGCTCCGATCAACACATTTTGGGATGTCAGGTATGTTTACTTGAAACTGCAGTTGATACTCACTACTGGTTCAACGAAACAATTCTTGACTTGCCAAACTCAGCTCGACGCCGAACTGCAGCGCCACTCGCGGACAAAGATAGAACAACTCGACATTTTTTTCACCGGTTTTCTCGCTGCGCATGCGTACCAGCGGAAATCAACAAAAGATGACGCTGGTACGCATGCGCAGCGAGAAAACCGGTGAAAAAAATGTCGAGTTGTTTTATCTTTGTCCGCGAGTGGCGCTGTAGTTCGGCGTCGAGCTGAGTTTGGCAAGTCAAGTATTCCTCACATGGCAGGGGTATCAACCATGTTGGCACGCTTACAAATTGTGGCGGTTAAAAAGTTATGCGAGTTGTGTGCTATCACTATCATGCTCAAGTTGAAAATATCATCTGATGCCCTACTTTTATTTTACCCCGTTACTTTCCTTGCAGTTCGCAGGTGGTGTTCACAATTTCGCAGAAGCTAATCCAACACCAGATTTACAACTACACAGAGATTCTGAGATGGTTACGAGAAATACTGATATGTCGAAATCAGTTCCTGAACCGACATAAGGAGTATGCAAACGTTGGCAGCAATATTCCCATCTGTCGACAGGCACAAATAAAACTGGAGGTAAGCGACAAGATTCTCAGTGCAAACAATTTGTGGATGGAAGTCTTTCTCGGGGCTTCTTAAAATAGTACTCGGCATGATGGATTCGAAATGGCAAGCCTACCAAAATCTACTGTTCTTATTTTATGTCTGACTTGCATTAGAAAGGTCTTGGCGTTTATCAATGACCACAGATGTCCATATTTACATCAAGGTAATTCATTTTCTCTTCGTGTCTTGCAGGTGGTGTTTTTCATGTACCTTTGGAGTATTGAGATTGATTCCGTTTTAACAGCGATGTCATGTTTTCAACTTCTCTGCGATGAAGCGGATATCCGCTGTGGCCCAGACGAGCTGGCCATGAGCCAGAGTTTCCCGAATCACAGCGTGTACATGGAGCTGGCTCACGCCAGTCGAATCTTGACCACGGGCAGAATGGCTCAACAGAAACGCATCATGGCATTGTTGAGGAAGATAGATCAAGCTACTCAAGGGAATAACCAGGTTAATTTTCATTTAGCTCAACCTTTGTATTAAATATCAGAAAATGCATTCAGTTTTTCCTCAAAATGCAGAACAAAACACTGGCTTTAGCTTTATTTCATTGCAGCCTTCTCAAATTCAAAAACTTTTGTCAATAAAAAATTCAGTGCTCATAAGTTTTGCCAACATTGCCCTCAACAGTAATTGTTTCTCCTGTTTTTTTCTAGGCTTGGGAAGATACCTTTAGGAATTGGGAAAATGTAACAAAATGGCTGACGAATTACCCCAAAGCGAAGTATGATGAGGGGATGGTTAGTGAAAGGGCAATGGCCAAGCGGCGGGCCTCGTCACATACCAACACGGAACATGATCTTGAGGTAAGGAACTAGACAAGTTCTTGACTTGTCTATCATCTCATATCGCTCGATATTCTGAAAACAATACGGATCATATTTCTCACTTTATGCTACTCACATGGCTCACCCCTCTCTGACTAGGTTCTGAATGAATTTTTCTGAAAGTAACCAATATATTATGCAATTTCAGGACCAGTTGAACGAGTGGGCCAATATGACAGGATTCCTTTGTGCCCTTGGATGTGTCAGTCTCCAGAATAAACCACACCGTGCAAGGTATGTAATGTTTGTGCAATACAATCAGTCAAAATGGCAATGCACTTGTGACTCCTATGCTTGTTGTGAGTGTATTTATATACTTGGCCTTCAATCACAGTGCAGTGTTCCGTACACCAGAATATTTCTGGCTGCGTTATTATTTTGCAGAAGTTATTATTACAGTATATGATAAATAAACAAAAATATGTCACGCTGTTATTTGACAAGTAATTCAATAATGCATTGAATTCCCAGAAAGTGATGTATTGTATTGGCTTTATAATTATATTCCAGATTGCTCGCAGAATTTTTGCAGCGAAAAAAGTATCCTAGGTCTGAATCATTCCACTGAATTCAATATCCTCAGGACTGCGGGCATTTTGAGAAGATAATATTTTGGAAAGAGTTGAAAATCCCCCCACCCCTAAGAACAGAGTGAAACATGAAGGGAAAGATTGTAATGTTAAAAAATTTTCCTGGATATTTGAAAAAACATTTTTTTTCTGAATTTGCCTGGAGTCCTAGGGTTGATGCTAACAAAGTACCTAATTAACTGTATCACTTTTGGGATAGGCTACCCTGATATTACTTGTCTAAATGATTGACTTCTGTTTTGTTTACCTAACAATTAATGTGGTATTGTCGTGTGAATATCTGAGTCTTACTTCTGCAGCCCACCAAAATAAAAACTTAGCTGTGCTTGATTGATTTGCCTCTTTCCGGATCAGCGCCTCTAGTGGTGGAGCTCTGGGAAACGAAATGGCTGACTTATGAGGTCGGTTGTGACCTTGAAATCAGAGGCTGACCCCAAAACTTGGCAAAGTCTAACCACTCCACCACAAGAGACGCTTATCTTAAAATGGGTAAATTGGGTTGGTTTGTGGTGTACGGCGGCTTGATTGTTCCACTAACAAACTATTAAGAATATAAAATGAGATCCTTTTATTTGACTTCATCTTCCTTAGTATCCGTTGTGCTTGCCCAAATGAGTTTGTTTCTTATGAGTTGTGAAAAGGGACATTACTGTCAAGCACGTGTTGCTGAAATGTTGTGTCTCTCTCCCCTAGCATCAGTACATGCGGTAGCGTTGACAGTCGCAAGAGTAGCGTGCTAGCTAGCTGCTCATCTGACACGCAGTATTGTCCTGTGACGCAGTAAGTATAGCGATTCATGTCAAAAGTGGATGTCTGGCTTTCCCTGTACGTGGGCCAAACAAACCAATACAACACAACCTCATATTTGGACAGGTGGCTTCGACTTAAATTGCCGAGTCATAAATATGGCACTAGAAATCGTCAAGGATTTGGTTTGCAGGGAAACACCTCATCCCATATGATGTCCAAATTTGAGTGTTGGTTGTGGCGGTTTGAGCCTTCAGTCAGTAGGTTAGGTGCATACTGGTCCAGGCAGGGTACACCATGCTTTTGTTGTTTTCAACTCACTATCAGTACTACTACTCCCTATATGGATCTATCTCTTCTGCTTGTATTGTAGTTTTCTAGAGTTCAGTTTCAGCACTTTGATTTCCATTCAGTTTCCAATTCTTGGTTCTGGCTGGTTTAAAACAATTGGTGATGCTGTCTAGTTGTTGTTTTGACTTGAGGAGTTTCTGAAGCTTTATTTGTTTATTTTCAGCACTGATTCACTTTCTTAGCTCCATAACCATGTTTTTCCTCACTGTGTCTCACCTCACATAAATAAACTCAGTCACCTCCGTTTAATATGCATTTTTTTCAGCAACTTTCTCTCACGTCATCACATTCATTAGTCTTCATCTCATCTTGCATTTTCCTTTTCCGTGGGTCCGTTTTTAAGTTGAAGGTATACCACAATGAAACAAAGTCATGGTTTCAAAACTCGATCAATTTTTAGTGAAAATGTTGCGGAAAACATTGCATTGATGCTGTGTTAGTGAAATAGGGGGGATAACCTTTACCTAGTTGTGGTTGTTCTTTTGAAGATTCCTTGAGCCAATTCTCAAAAATACAACGTAGCCATTGGAAAGATTGTGTAGCTATTGGAAAGACAGCTACTTTTCAAGCAATGTCAGCCATGGAAATTACATTGTGATGTGACTTCCTTAAAAACGGATGGTACTATAAAGTGTCAAGACCAATATGATTAGTTTAGTTCTTGGTGTAGCTTTGGTGTCTTCTATGTTGTGGCATTTGAAATACGTGTTCCTCACTTTATATATTCGTCAGAGAGTCTGTCCGGGCACCACATGAACATAAGGTGTTGGTCTGCAGGTAATTTCTTCATCCTCTGCATCACTAGGCCAGCTTTGATGAATTGAGTGTTTGCTGTCTGCATTACTTGTCCCACCCTGCATGTTCAGCGAGGGCACTACACTTTTGTTGGTTGATGACAATGTCCATTGGTCTGACTCTGATGCCAATTTACCACTGGCAGTTTTGTACCATCATGTTAGCAGCAAACATACAATTTATTATTGGCCAGCCAGAGCTGCTTTGCCCCGGCCCTTGCTTTAGCGACCTTTGTTTATAATTCAAGTTCAAAATTTGTTCACGAGTCACTATAGCAGTCAGCTTCAAACCTGTTAACTAGTCTGCAGTGAAACCTCCCTTATTAGCAGTCACCTCTGTATAAGGCAGGACACCCTCTCTATTAGGGACAGTGATTTTGGTCCCAATTAAGGTCATCTCTAAACAACTTGACTTCTGTAATCAGGATGCCTCTCTGTTAAGGACAGCCCATGTCAGTCCCAGGCTGTACTTAATAGAGATGTTCAGTACTTCCTTGATTCAAAAAGTGCCTCAGTTTAGTTTTTTTGCCATTTATACTGCATAATGCTTTGCATGTCACTCATCGAGAATGACTGTTTGGATACTAGCCTTGTACAAAATAATCTGAGGGATTTCCAGAGCAGACGCCTGTGTTGCCTTCCAGCTGGTGGTGGTAGAACTTTGGGTATTGGTTGTCTCACCAAACACTGCGAAGGTGAAGCTAAAACGGAGGCCAAAACCGAGGTTACAGCCGAGGTTTATTTTGACAAAGTGACAGCTCTGAGTGGTGTTTGGTTAGACCATCAATACCGAGAATGTCAATGAGGTATCATTTTCTATTCTAAAACACCTCAAACTTAATATGTATTTTAGGCATCATACACTGCTTTGACACCTTTGGTACCAACCCAAGAGGCTATGGTGGCCTCTGCAGTCAAAACAAGACTAATATATAATCAGTTAACTGAGCTGTTTTAGAATATGAGATCATTTTACTCCTACCTCATGTCATAATAGCCTGAACAGGTTGGGTCTCTTCCTCTGACCTCTCCCTCCTCAAGAGACTAACTTGAACAGGAACTTAAAGACAATCAGTACTCGACAACTTGTTTATGATGTTCGAAGCAACTAATATTGATGATTGCATCTTTCTGCATGGAATTATTGTACTCATTTACCGGTATAGTGTTTTTGCCATAAATCAAAGGGATTTCTGAACAGTCAAATCACTCACTCTGGACAACTCTGCATCAGTAGTCTTTGGCAGGTGACTGCTCCCACACATACACGGTGAAACCTACATTCTCCTAGTTAAGACCGGCGCTGTAATCACAGTGCCCCTGTTACTTCTGTGACATAAAGCAATGCACTCTGCCTCACCCATTAGGTGGGCTGGTGTTATCTTATATAATTCAGAGTTCTGGAGTACCAAAACAGATATCAATTTATAGGTTAACCATAGCTACAGTAAGATTGCTTCATTGAGGATATAATACTTAAGTTTGTGTTGCATTTAGTCTGATTTTGTAGATTATTTTGGACCAAGGTGGTTTTCAGATAACTCCACAATACCCTACAATTTTCAGATGATTTAAGATTTTGTTTTTCTTTTGATTAGTTTGAATTTAAATGATTATTTCAAGTTTGAATTCATTTATAGAAAATTGAGAGAAAAAATGTCCTACTTCTTGATCTATTCCATTTCAAAACGAAAGAAATGTTACTCCCTGTGTGAGAGAGCCGTTTAACATTCGCATGACACAAAAATATGAAAAATTTTAGTTCAAAACTTTTATTGATCTGGAAGAGGGCAATCTTGTGAAATTTCACCACATCGTGAAGTTTCTGATTAGAAATCTATGCGATGACGATGATGTCTATGAAAACACGGCTCAGGGCAACCACATTGATTTTTCAGTTACCAAGGCATCGCACAGGTGCCGCAACTACACCCATTTCAGAGTGTCTATCTGCAGAATTCGCCCACAAATTTTATTGGAATAAGGTAAGAGTCTGTCCTGAGGTTTGAAAGAACTAGGGTAAAAAAGTTGTAGGGTCTTTTGGGAAAGTTTGAGACCGCCTTGATCCTGAGCTAAAGCGCCGCGCAGATGAGCAATTCAAATCGATGTGACTTTCGGCTGCGGGTATAACCGGTAATTGCTACATTTGATATTGATCACAGGTTGCTGTGATCACCGATTCTTGTCGCAAGCATCTTTGATGACCATGGCTAAAAAGTGATTTTTGTTGCAAACAATCACGATTAGAGCTCGCAGCGATTCAGATTGCTCATTCGCGGGGCGCTTAAAATAACCCTTCAAGGACTGACTATACAGAAATCTAAAAAACATAACCAAGAGCATTACTTTTCATGATTTCTTGTTTGGGTGGTCGATTTATGATAAAAATGTTGTTCTCAGATTCTTGTGATGAATTTCTAAAACTCACCCATCAGTCCTTGAAGGGTGGACTTATGTCGCTTCTTTACAGGGTTGGAAAATTGGCCTTATGAGGATTGTAGATGTTCCAGGGTTTGTTGGAACAGTTTATATCCTGTCTATGCTTTTCTCATTTCAAAATTCATTGCTGATATCCCCTGGGCCTGGCTAATTTCGAGCCCTGTTTTAAAATCTTCTTTGAAAAACTGAAGGTGGTTTGGGGAGGCTATAACGCCTGACAATCAAACAAGTTAGTTCTTTGTTGAAATATAATAACTATGGAGATTTTGTAGTCCGTGAACTAACTTGGCTTGGGATTTTGTGGTTGGTTTCATTCAGCAATGATGTGTCATTATCATTCACAAAGAAATCATCTTCAGATTTTCAGTGGTATCATGTGGTATCATATTAGAACTTCCAATATTCCATTGTAATTTGACTTTTTGGCCAACGGATGAATAATCTGCTATTTTGCTTACACAGGTTTATAGGCCAGTTATTGAAACTGCTTGTGTGTAACAACGAAAAGTTTGGCGCTCACCTCCAGAAACATGTGAAGGAGCTTGTGGGACATGAACTCAATCCAACCGTCTATCCAATCCTGTTTGACCAAATCAAGGTCTACATGGACAAGTGCTTTAACACTATGGGACAGGTAATGCACATTAAAGGAAATCTTCCATTTAATCAATGAGCCATAGGCCAAACCAAATGTTGATCATGTCCGTGTTGTCTGTGGCTATCGGTCCTCATGATGTGTGCCTAGGGGGGGAGGGGGGCAGTTAAGTTATATCTTACCCGGCATTCAAGTTAAGTCTGGTTGAGTGCCGTGTCTAGCTGTGGGTTGATCAGTGATAGAGTGCTCCAAAATGCCCCTGACTAACAGTTTTAAGCATGTGTGTAATGGTCTGGTCATGATTGGTACAGGTTTTAAACAGCAGGCCTCGACATGCACAACCCCATGAAGAGCAAGTGACCAAATCTGTGTAAAAAAATCAAAATTAAAAAAAATCATATTGACTTGTAATCAGTTAAGTTTGGCATTGCTTCATTCTATTCCAGGTCAACTTGAACGACACCAACACCATGTTTGTGGAAAATGTCATCTTCATCATGAAGAATATCCTTGAGAACAAGACAGAACAACCATGTGAACACCTAGGCGTGACAAGCATAGAACCACTCATGTTAAACATAGTAAGGTAGGAAACAAATTTACCATAAAATCTTCAATTAAGTTAACATTTGGCATATAGTCATAGCCCATGTTGTCATATTCAGAACTATAGCCTCGAGACTTTCATCAACAATGCCTGTGTCCTCCTTGATGTTGATGCTGTTTTGCTTCATGCATTTCAGATACGTGCGCCACCTGGACTCTAGCATACACGCAATCCAGATCAAAACAAAACTCTGTCAACTCGTTGGAGCGGTAGGTTGATTGCTTGCTTTTGATCAGGCATCACTTGGCAGGAATATAATCCTAGTCTGTGACTTGCTTTGAATGAGACTCAAGTTGAATTTGATTTCATTGTACCTTATGTCTGAAGATCAATGCACTGGATATAAAAGTCTTTACCTCTTTCGGACTTAAAAACTTCAGCACAAGACACAGTCAGTTAGCCAAGGTGCCAGTTATAATTGATTTGCCTTCGACCAATTGATCTGGAGAATTGGAACATTTGACCTCTTGTTTAAAATAAGAGGAAAACATCAACATATGACTCCTTTGTTCTGTTTATTCTAGATGATGAATCGGCGAGATGAGCTCACCTTCAGACAGGAAATGAAATTCAGGAACAAGTTGGTCGAGTACCTCACAGATTGGATCATGGGGAACTCCCATCAGCTCAACGTTCAGGGAGATATCTCGCTCATGTCCAGGTACAGTAGTCAGCTTGTAGTTTAGTATGAAGTTAGAAACACCTTTTCCTGACCATGTCGTGGTGTAAAGCTAGTGGTGATGGATATACGAGTGCATTCTGCTTCACCATGTCCAAAACTTGTGCCTTTATAGGATGGCGTTGCTATCCCAGAAGAGTAATGGTTCATGTATGTTGAGATGATACGAGAGTCTGGCTTCACAGGGTTCCTGTAGAATACAAAAGTCATACAATTTTCACAGGATGGGCCAACTTGGTGAGTTGGGAGGCCTGCTGGATTCTCTGCAAGGTGGGTAATTAATTCTCCCGGTGAATTGAGGTAACCTGTAAATTATTGTCTTGCAGAGATCTTGATCAAGCGAGTATGGAGGCTGTGGCGGCATTGTTGGCCGGCCTTCCCCTTCAGCCGGAGGAGAGCGACCGTGGTGACTTGATGGAGGCCAAGTCGCAGCTCTTTGCAAAGTAAGTCTAAGTCTGTCAAATCTTGTAGACCCTCTAATGTTGAGAGTGAATTTCAGACCAAGTGCTTTATTTCAAGGTTCGTCAGGTAAGGACATTCACTTTGATGCCTGCCCAAGTAGGTCAGTTTTCAGAGTCTTCTACATGGTGCGTTGGTCCGTGCTGTCTGTACAGGAGCAACTCAATGACTCTACTCTGTATGTACCTTGTTTCAGATATTTGACTCTGTTCATGAACCTGCTTAACGACTGTGCAGAGGAGGCTGAGGACAAGGCCATGGACACAACAAGGAAGAGGTCTGGTTCTAACCTGAGCGCTCTGAGGAACTGCACCGTGACAGCCATGTCAAATTTGCTCAATGCTAACATCGATAGTGGGCTCATGCATGCCATAGGTAAGCCAGTTCACTAAACCCCCCTTTATTTTGGTACCCCGAGGTTCTTGTGGAAGTGTACTTTCTGAATTCAATTAAAACCGATTTGTGAAAACAAAAATGAAAATGGTATTTTTCAAAAAGACACATCTTATTGACAAACTCTCTTCTTCTTGGCAGGTTTGGGCTACCACCGAGATCCACAGACCCGAGCAGCTTTCATGGAAGTCCTGACAAAGATCCTCCAACAGGGTACAGAATTTGAAACATTGGCTGAGACCGCTCTGGCGGACCGATTCGAGCGATTGGTTGAACTGGTGACCATGATCGGTGACAAGGGGGAGTTGCCCATCGCGATGGCTTTGACGAGTGTGGTTGCATTTCCTCATATGGATGAGCTTGCCCGGGTGTTTGTGAGTCTGTTTGATGCCAAGCATCTTCTTTATCAACTCCTGTGGAATATGTTTTCAAAAGAGGTGAGTGGTGTAAAACATTTCATTTAGTTCAACCAGCATTTGGGAGTGCTTTTGCTTAAGTTAAGTGTGCTTGAAGACGTTATCTCATCAGTCAATCTCATAAAAATATTTCACATTAAAGATTGACTCCATTAAAGCTGAGACAGTTTTGCACAACCCAGTCATGACTGTGCCTATGTTACATGTATTCTTCTTGCTTTTTAGGTTGAGGTAGCCGAGTGTATGCAGACGTTATTCCGTGGCAGTAACCTAGCCAGCAAGATTATGGTCTTCTGCTTCAGGATGTATGGCCAATACTACTTAAAAGATTTGCTGACTCCTCTGATTATGGAGATGTTCGAGACAAACCTTTCTTATGAGGTGGACGCGGCCAGAATAGAAGACGGGGAAACAGTCGAAGAGAATCGGAAGAACCTGATGGATCTGACGCAGAGAGTGTTCGATGCTATTGTAGCGTCTGCAGATAAATTTCCACCAAAGTTGCGTTCAATGTGCCATTGCCTGTATCAGGTTGTTACGCAGAGATTTCAGCAGAGTAGCGTCGAGGCTGTCTGGACTGTTATAGGAACGATAATCTTTCTGCGGTTTATCAACCCGGCCATAGGTACGTACACAATCTTTTAGAATATGCTAGGACACATGGGATAAACCTGGTATGTGCTTTTACTCGATGGGTGCATGTAAACTAACTGCCAGGTTGCAAAACACATCTTTTTTCGGATATTTGAACGTTATGAAGTGCATGCAGATTTTGGGTCATGAGGGTCTTCTCATGAATGAGCATTGGGGAAAATAGAAGCATATATCAGGTTTGCATGTGTCCTTTTCTAACATGAGGTGTGACTAATTTTGACTGCTTGCTACTAACTTGGGTCTAACTCTGAATGCCTTCCTCTTGACATAAGACTAAATGCATGTTCGAACAACTTGTGGCCGTTTTTTACAGAGAGTACAAGTTATGAGTACCTTCAGTGAAGGTCGAAGGTTCAAGCTCTGTTGGTATCTGATTTGGCCGGTTGGTTAGCCGTCAGCTAGTTGAATATAGGGAACCAACCACCTTCTCACCATCCTGTTTCCGAAGCCAAAAACTGATAAGGAGTGACACTGTAACTTTAGTTAATACATGTTTTGTCCCGAATGCAGCCTAATGCATCTAACACCATCGCAGCCTGAGTGACTAACTGCATGAAGGCTAGCCTTGATTTTGATATCAATGTTCTTAAAATACATTTGAACCTGCATGACAGTGCATGTTGATTGATGTCTGAAAAATGAAGGTGTCTTTTGGGATATTTGAGAAAATTTTATAAATGAATGTCCTTCAAGCTAACGAATAATTGTAGCTGTCGGATTGGCACAGTGGAAACATCAGTGCCTCTCACCTCGGATTTAATTCATGGTTGGTCCTGGTATACTGATGCAATAGACATGATAGAGCCCAGGTCTTGTCTAAAGAGCCACTATTGAGCCAAATTAGATCTCATGTGCTCTCGACAAGGATGCAGAATGCTGGTGCGATTCCAAAGTTGAAAATATGTTGGGCAAAAAATTCTCTTTAGTGGTTACATTTGAAAAGATGTGATTCAAAGACTTATTTCAGAGGGCCTAATTTTGATACGTACATCATGCTGAATCGTTTTGATAATGTGAAACTGATTGAGCTTTTAAACAGCCCGAAGTGGGGCAGAAATCCTGGTAGTAGCAGTCAGAATAAAGACATCTTATGCATGTACATTTTTCAACTTCGGCCAAATGGAACTTGCGATTTTTTTATGGACCATTTTCAGTTTCGGTCTTTTCAGTGTCACCCTGTGAATCCATCATCGAGCGAGAGCCCACCCTGAAGATGAAGAGAGGTTTGACGTTGATGTGCAAAATAATGCAGAACATTGCAAACCATGTCCAGTTCACCAAGGAACAGCATATGAGACCATTCAACGAATTCCTCAAAACGAACTTTGAATCAGCTAGAAGGTACGTATTCGGCTTTAATTACCTTTTAGTGTTTTAATTCAAACCCATCTTTACCTATTTGCAATCAGTATTCAGTCATTCTGGAGATTAAGATCTTCAAAATTGTATTTATAAGCTGTTGTCATCTTTTCCTCCAGCTTCATTGTAGCGATTGCATCCGATTGTGAAGGCTCTGACCAAGCTAACCACAATGTCGGATCCTTCATCAACGACGCCAATGTCCTGGCCCTCCATCGTCTGCTGTGGATCAACCAAGAGAAGATTGGGGAGTATCTGTCGAGTAACCGTGACCACCGGGCGGTCGGCCGACGGCCATTCGACAAGATGGCCACTCTCCTGGCGTACCTCGGTCCACCAGAACACAGGCCACTCGATTCACAGTAAGTGACAAATCTTACTGAACTCCGGTATCTTGAAATTTGGACTCATATTTGTGAAATTTCCCAGTAACAGCATTATCAAAACATTTTGAATGCAGTATGTTTAGCCAAGTAACTTGAATTTGACAACCTAATTGTTTGGAGCTGGTTTAGGTTCACTTTGTTGTGGATAGCCTTGGCTGGTATTTGACGCAATTTTGTCGCTTTTAGGTGGAACAGTATGGACATGACGAGTACCAAATTCGAGGAGATTATGTCAAAGCACAATATGCACGAGAAAGATGAATTCAAGTCTGTGAAGGCATTGAACATCTTCTACCAGTCTGGCACAAGCAAAGCAGGAAACCCGGTGTTCTATTATATTGCTAGGAGATACAAGTGAGTCAGACTATAGTGAGCCTTATGTTCGTTTTAATGAATAGATAATACACACAATTAACATAAGAATTTGGTTTAGCACCCCAGCTGTGTGCCAAGTTGACTGGGTGCCACATGCCCCTGATTGAATCTAGTAAGACCAAGCCAAAGTAAAACGTGTTGGGAAAAGTTGGCCATAAACAAAGGCACCATCTAGAAACTGCAATGTTTTGGAGTTTTTCTATCCTTTTTGATTCAATGATGTGTTTCCCTTGCAGAGTTGGGGAGGTGAATGGAGACCTGCTCATCTACCATGTGCTACTCACTCTCAAGCCTTACTACCACAAACCATTTGAATTAGTGATCGACTTCACGCACACATGTGCTGAGAACAGATTCAGGGTGAGTAAAACGCCTTGCAAAAGGAAGATTGAACTTGTTAGGACGTGCGATCGAGATCACGTACGACAAAAATGACTTCTTTGTGGTGGTCATCGCAGGTCCCTGCGATGAGAATTGGTGATCGTTTTCAATTTGCTAAAAATTTAACTCAAAAGAGTTACACATTTCATTGTTAACAAACAGCACCATGTTAATGTTAATTGATGTCTTCTTTGATTGCAGACGGACTTTCTCTCAAAATGGTTCTTTGTGATGCCGGAAGTTGTTTACCTGAACATCTTCCAGTCGTATGTCTACAACTGCAACTCTTGGGTACGAGAATACACCAAGTACCATGATAGGATACTCGCCCCGCTCAAAGTATATGTAAGTATTTTATGTATGTTTCTCTGCACCTATATATGTATAGGTATATTATGTTAAAATGGTTCTGAACTGGCGAATCCATAGCACATAGATTCTGTGTTCCCTTGATGTACACTTGGCTCACAAGGACCCAAGTCACTAACTCCAGTTTGAGTGCACATAATTATTTGCACCATACACAATTCTTGAAAGTTTTCTTAATAATTTATTGTCCGAATTTCAGAACAATCGGAAGTTATATTTCATCGACCACCCGACCCGCTTAGATGACTATATTGAACATGACCAGCAGAAGTTACCACCTGCGACCCTTTCCCTTGAAGAGGATCTGAAAGTCTTCAACAATGCACTCAAGTTGTCCCACAAAGACACAAAAGTGGCCATCAAGGTAAGGTTCTTGGAGGGGTGTTACATGATAACGATTCGCTAACCTCGCCTGTGAGTTAAGGTGGCAATGCTGGGTTCATTGTATATCAATAACAGTTGACGTCATCATTAGTCTTTACACTTGACTTTATCTTAGCGGAAGTGACATTTATGTTGTTATGGGTCGGCTGTCAGAAAGTTGTTTTGCTCGTAGCACTGCCAAAATGCAGGTTCCTCATTGATGCACGTTTTCTCTTTTGTTAGGTTGGCCCTGCTGCCATTCAGGTCACGTCATCCGAGAAGAGTAAGGTCCTTGGAAACTCTGTCTTACTCAACGATGTCTACTACGCATCAGAAATCGAAGAGGTAAGCCAGAAAGTAAGGAACATTTGGAGTCGTGGTCTCTTCATCTAATGATGCTCTGACTCACTACCTCTATCACATTCGCTGATGAGCAAAGTTTCTATGATATTGAGAAAACAGGCAAGCCTTGGTCAGTGCAGCTTTTGAAATACATCACCTCAGCACACAAGGATTGAGTTATCCACATTCAATGAAAAACAGACGTCTCCAAAGCTTTGAATTTCTCCTCGAACTGTAGCCTGTAACTTGGTCGAGGCATCTAGGTTTGGGCTTACATCTTCGCTCCAGCGTCCTGGTGTTCATTCAGACAACCAATACCTCCAGTTTGGTATCAATTCCTTGTTGAAACCAACTCTTTTCATTCATTTAGGTTTGTCTGGTAGATGACAATCAGTTCACTCTGACGATATCCAATGAAAGTGGACCACTCTCTTTCATCCACAACGACTGTGATAGTATCGTGCAGGCCATAATCAGGGTCCGCACAAGATGGGCGCTAACTCAACCGGTAAGTCGCTGGTAGCCGCATGCAGCTTTTTGTCTGACAGATAGGATACTGTGAATCCCTTTACATTTTGAAACCACTTGTTTTTCCAGGGTGGGTGCTTCCAGATTCTTGTCATAGTGTTTTGTTGGTGAAAATTAGGGGTTCACAGTATCGTATTGTGCATGTATTTTGTTTGACATGGCCCCATTTGAATGTTCCAGTTTTGATTTCCATACCCCCCTTTTGCTCAATGGTTTATGGAAGTAACTCATATATTGCATAGCTGTTAATCATTTCAAAAGTATTGTCTTAAAAGTCATGTTGCGTTTGTGTGGATTTAAGATGTCAGCTCATCATCAATACTGGATAGGTTAAAAAATTATTCAAACTCCAATCATTTGTTTTGTATTTGTGACACTATTGCCTGCTGTTCACCAAGGCACAGGATCCCAGTCATTATTCCCTATGCATTTAGAAAAGTTAGTTTACCTGCAAAATCCGTTGCCTTGTCCCATTTTCTGTTCAATCCTACAAATCCTAAAAGAGCATCACCTCAAAACCTTTTGATTTGTCATAAATTTGCATGAATACTCTCCCAGGTTGTTGAAAATTCCTTGATTCCTGCATGGAAACTCCTTCTCCTCCTTTATGTTGTAATTTGCATCTTAGCAGTAGAGGGTATCCTGGGGCCTTGGTGACGGTAATCCATCTGTTTTGGTCCATTGTGTCTTTCAATCTTTAGTGTTTTCAGGACTCGGTGACCGTACACACTAAGATACGACCAAAAGATGTTCCTGGGACTCTACTTAATGTGGTAAGTGCGGTTCAATCAGACTAAGAATGTTCAGGTATTGTTCAGACGTTAGATGAATATTGTCATGATCTCAGTGTCATTGCAAGAATTAGCTTGGCAAATCACACTTCCATATACGATTTTACACTTTGTGTGGTATTATGAAATAAGTAAAACAAAAGGATCTTGCATGTGGTCACTTCGTGATGCATAAAGAAGGGGTTAACCTGTCTACGTCTGCTGTTTGAAATCTTGTGTTTACATTGTTCCACTGCAGGCTCTATTGAACCTTGGCAGCTCAGACCCCTGTCTACGGTCTGCTGCCTACAACCTGTTGTGTGCACTCACTCAAACGTTTGATCTCAGGATTGAAGGGCAGCTCTTAGAAACTAGTGGTAAGTGCATCATTTCTTGTGAATTTCTGGTCAAGCCTCTCACAATGCTATAGCTAGTTTTCCATTACTTGAACCGTGAAATTTTGTTGTGGTGAAAGTTCAGGAAGATAGCTCCTTAGTTAAAGAAAACAAGTGTCACAACTTTACAAATCCGCCTGTGCAAATAAGGGTATCTCAGGATTTGGCTATCTGTAGGCAAAGTAGTTTTAAGAAGGAACAAATACACATCTTTATCTTTGCTACTTTCAGGTCTGTGTATTCCTGCCAACAACACAATATTCATCAAGAGCATCAGTGAAAAACTTGCTCAGAAAGAGCCACACTTGACTCTGGAGTTCTTGGAGGAATGTATCCAAGGCTTCAGTAATTCGAATATAGAAATGAAGCACTTGTGTCTGGAGTACATGACGCCCTGGCTGCCCAATTTGACCAGGTTTTGCCGGCATCCTGATGAGAATAAACGACAAAAGGTGGCGCTGATTCTCGATAAGCTCATTACAATGACAATAGAGGAAGATGAGGTAGGTCCTCAAATACATCCTTGTGTTTCTGTTGCTTATTTTAGCTCTTTTTTCATTTTACCTTTCAATAGATCTTGTATAGCTGGCATGTCCTTTGAATGTGATGTAAATCTGATATTTCCTAATCTTTTGTGAGCTAAACCAGTTGCATTGGCTTCCAGATGTATCCTTCCATACAAGCCAAGATCTGGGGTAACATAGGGCAGGTGCCGGAGCTGTTAGACATGGTCCTGGACAGCTTCATCAAGAGGAGTGTGACCGGAGGTCTCGGTTCCAACCCGGCAGAGATCATGGCAGACACAGCAGTAGCACTAGCATCAGCGAATGTACAGTTGGTGTCAAGAAAAGTCATTGGTAGATTAGTGCGGGTAAGTTTTGTGAACAGGCTACCTAACCTTAGGGACACACAGAGACGCTCATCTGGCCTTGGCGGAGGAATACTCCCTGGGAAATAACACCTCTGAATATAGAGTGTGAACTCATTGAGAACAGTAGTGTCATAGAATGACTTCTGGGTGGTTGGAAAGTGAGTCAAGTAGTGACAGCATCACTCCATGCTGAAGATTGTGGTGTAATTCATGCAGGGAGGCTTTTGCCTGAGACCTTGGCTATTGATTACCTTGCTCCTCTCTTCACTTCAGCTGATAGACAAGACTTGTATGTCTCCAACTCACACCCTCGAGCAGCATCTGATGTGGGATGACATCGCTATCTTGGCTCGATATCTCCTCATGTTATCCTTCAACAACTCCTTAGATGGTGAGCTATGCTTAGTGTGCCATTCACATCTTTCATAATAGGCTCATACATGAAGTTGAGGAGGATAGGTTTCATTTTCTTTAATACTAATCCAGTCAGAATCATGTGCATTCATGTATATAGTAACTTCTAGTCTTCCGCCCCTCAATTTGACCAGCCCACAAAGGATTCAGACTTGTCAATTTCAAACAGTCAGAAACCAGTTTATTGATTTGAATTGCCTCACTGGTGAATGTGTCTTTTCATTTCTTTCAGTTGCTAGTCACCTGCCGTTCTTATTCCATATTGTGACACTGCTGGTATCGACTGGACCTCTCTCCTTGCGTGCCTCCACGCATGGCCTGGTCATCAACATTATACATTCTCTTTGCACATGCTCTCAACTCAATTTCTGTGGTAAGTTAATTTTTGCTTCAGGGGCAAACGTTTTGAATGCTAAATACCCCAGACAGCCTTCATCCCACCCAGGTATTGTTAAAGTGATTGGTACATGTGGAGACTAACTTTGCGGTCACAGTACCATTGGTTTGCAAAGATTCTGTAGTGAATTTGTGTCCTGTTCAAAGTATGATTATCTTGCTAAATAGAAAAACATTCAGTTGCGTCTGATATTCCACCCTCATCTAATTCTGATATTCTTTGCTCACAGAGGAAACCATTCGTGTTCTGAAGCTTAGTCTGACGGAATTCTCACTGCCGAAGTTCTATACACTCTACGGCATCAGTAAGGTGAAATCGGCTGCAGTCAGTGCATTCAGGTCAACGTTCCGAACAGGAGACCGGTCGTTCACTTATCAACATGCTGAACATGAACGAATGCCTCTCGGCCATCTTGAGATTGTGACTGACGCTTTATTAGAAATAATGGAGGTAGGTCACTTTCTGTAATCCACCAAATCTTTTGCAGGCGTTTTTATTTTGTGAAAAATATCTGCTTATTTTGCAAATAAGTTGCTTGCCGCTTCAAAATTGATTTTGTAATCTGTGAAAAATTGCTTTGAATTCTAACTCTGTATTTCTACTTCCAGGCCTGTATGAAGGATATAAGAAATTGTGATTGGTTGAAGAAGTGGCAGGCAGTGACAAGGCGGTTTGCATTCCAGTATAATCCTGCCCTTCAGCCGCGTGCCATAGTCGTGTTTGGCTGCATCAGCAAACAGGTGACCGACTCTGAGATCAAACAGCTTCTGAGGACACTCATGAGGGTAGGTAGCCTCTGGATTCTTACAAATATCTACTCCTAAGTTCAGTTCCATACCAAAAACTGATGTATTGTTTGTGATCTTGGGCAAGTCACTTTACTGAGATTGTGCTGTCCTTGGAAAGAGACCGAGATTCTTGGTACCTGCTGCCTTTGCCAGTGCATGAGACTCCATCCAAGTGAGAAACATGAGTAGTTTGTGATGGGCTTGTCTCCCCTGGCCAAATGTGGCAGTCTTGAGGACAAGTCAAGAAACCATATTTGGTGTCCTACCACTGTAGCACACAGTGAATGCTGGATGGACCAAGTAGAGACAGAAAAATCTGAAAAAATTAACAAAGATGTTGTCTTTTGTTTTTCAGGCATTAGAATCCGGCAACGATATTACTCCAGTTGAAGCGATTGTAATGTGTCTCACAAGGCTTCAACCTTTACTCTATCCTGTAAGTATTTTGATGATGTAAAGTGCTTTGAACGTCCTGTGTTGTACAATGAAGATTTTAACAAATTTTTCTCGAAACTTATCCTCAGTTGATACATATGTAATAATTCTTCTTAATTGCAGGAATCTCCTATCCATAATTTCTTGTTCTGGGTGGCCATCGCGGTGCTGCAACTGGAAGAGATGTCATTATTTGCCTCGGGACTTGCATTGCTGGAACAAAACCTCCACACGTTGGATAGCTTCAAAAAGTTTGAGGATGAGGTAGGACGACATTAGATTAGTCATTCAGAAAGTCTGATTCATGAGCTGCCACAATTCAGGAACATTCATGCGAAATCTTTTGAATCAGTCTATTGCCAATTTCATCATCTGACTTGGTGGCCGATTGTTTGATTTACAGGATTCACCAACGAGTTGGTATGTGAAGAATGGCAAAATCGGTACGCTGAGCATTGACTTTTAATGTAATTGTTTTGCAGACGTTAGAGAAAGTGATGATGGACACTCGAGAGAAATTGGAGTGGTATTTCAAGCAGCTCGACCACTCGGTGGGAATTATCTTCAAGGCGGACTTCAACTTTGCTCTTGTTGGCCACCTCCTAAAGGGATTCCGCCATCCATCGCCTACCACTGTGTCAAGGACTATCAGGGTGCTAAATATGCTACTCTCCATAGTAGCGAAACCTCACAAGAGGTAGGTGGGGTTATTCTGTATTGTACAGTGGCAACTCTCTTAGCGGACATTATTCTATTAAAGACAACCTTGCCATTAAGAACCGCTCTGACTTCTCCCAGTTAAGTACAGCTTTAATGTTGCAACTGACATAGGGTTCCACTACACTGTAAGCTGGACTAAAACGCTAGTGGAAAACTTCTCTCTTCATCATTCAACTCAAATCAGATCATTTATTCTTGGTTGTGAGTCTGTATCAAGTGTAATATCTTTTTCTGTAGGGATAAATTCCAGGTGACGGAAGAAAGTGTGCCATATTTAGCTGGTAAGTTGAAAAGCAAGAAAGAAATATTGACTGATTTTGTTTCGGGTAAACTGGTATCATCTGTGGCATTTGAGATAAAGTTACTTTCAGTTAGCAGTTGATTTATCTTGCATGAGGTTGAGGCCCGGCTTTTGGTCAATCTCGGATACTATCCTTGGGATCATATAACCTGTGAATCACAGATGGCAGTTGTCAGGAAATAAGTTTGAATTCTTTCCAGTGTCGAACTTTTTGAAATCTTCTTTGGCTCTAGAAACGCAACAGATCTCTTCGTTTTTCAGCATTAGTTGCAGTTTCAGAAGAAGTGCGGAGTAGATGTCACCTGAAACACTGCCGCGTTCGCCCAATCCCAGAATCCCTCAGCAGTGACAGCTTGAGCACGGATATGTCTCAGGTGCCTCCTATCCATATGCCGCCACCCTCTGCTTCCTCGGTTGCCAAGCGTCAAAAGTCCTGGGAACTTCTTGATCAGAATGCCATGGCGTCTGCCCAGCGCCATCAGAAGAGCACCCACTTGACCCAGGTTCAGGTCAGGGAGCACACCACCATGCAGGTAAACCACGTCGCCTTCTCATCTCCCTTCATGCGCCAAATCCTTTCATTGGTGGGGGCGTGATCAAACTGCCAAGTCAGAATCTTTATGGATGAACTGGTTTGGTTAGAATACCCTAAACCATTGGCAACCATCAGCAGACTGTTTTGACCTAGAAAGTTAGGTTAACTGAGAAGAAAACCTTAGATGAAATACCCATTTAAAAGCGTTTCATTTGTTTGGAAATCAACAGTTTTTGCCCTTAATTCTTGCATAGTTGGTTACCATTATCATGTCCCCACCAGTCGCACCAATCATCATGTTTGAAAAAACCACTACACACTACTGCTTTGATCATGTAGGCTTAAAGGTTAACTCCAGTAACTCCTCCTGGAGTACAATTCAGTCATCGCTTGGATAGAAATGTAAAGAACATGTTTCAAACTTGTGTTTATTGAGATTTATATCAATTTTCAAAATACAATCCACCTTATCACAGTCAATTCACAATGATTTTGCTACACTGCGTGATTTTCGTTGTGGTCTTCACAATATTTTGCTTGTTTTCTCACATAAATGCATCAGTCTCAACCATATTCACATAACCTGAGCGATTTTTCAGCGTATTCACTATTTTAGAAATCAGGTACGGTAATGGCCACAAACCATAACGGTTTCTTCAGGTCACTTCAATAGTCCTTTACCTTGATAAGGTACACTAATATTCAATCTTTGGATAAGGCTTTTATTTATACTCAGTGGTAAAAAGATCCCAAGCTATTTAAAATCACATGCGGTTTTCAGGTCCCTACCTCCTATTGACCTATATCATTCGCTCTTATATATTTTGTTCTCAATTATTTGGTTATGGAGAACACCTGAGGCAGAGTGCAGTGATAACCGATTGACTGTTAGGTATATCAGGGGTGGCACCCTATCCATGATATGGGTACAACCACTGGTATAGCCTAGTTGATATAAGCTACTGGTGGTAGTTAGAAAGCACTGACAATCACATCATTTGGAGTCTGTCATGATCATAACTGAATAGGCATGAAATCAAGTTTCATCTTTTTACCTATTTTGAATCATCTTGCTAAGCTGTCCAAACTCGTGGATTATTACGTTGATTTTTTACACTGCTTCTTTCTCTCTAGTCAAGTTATTCTAGGCATTTACAGCGACCCCTGAGATAAATGATGGTGTAAACAGCATAAATTGAAGTGTAAATTTGATTGATTGATTGATTTTCGTCGACTTGGTTTTTTACTGTGTGATAAGTGACTGCAGGGAATTGTTTAAAGGTTGTTGAGTTTGGGGAGTGTCAATGTCTGCTGAATTACTGATGTTTCATTCTGTTAAATTTATTATAAAAATAAAAAAGTACATGTAATGATATGTGAAAAAAGTGGCACTCTGATGGAAAAAAAAGGCTATCAAATTGTCAACACATCTTGAAAAACGATAATTTAATTGATATCTGAGCATATGTTTTGCAGTCTAGATTCTGTTGACACCATCATTGATCTGATGGTTTACTGGCAGATTGAACCTCCAAGGTAATACCCCCTCCCCTCCCCCCAAATACTGTGCCTAGTAAACCAAGCGAGAAACGTCACATGACCTGGCTAATGTTGTCACCATATGTCCATCTGTAACTGCTGTTAGCTAGCACTAGCGCCACACACGGCGAGCAGAATAACTATATGTTGGTGGTGTGCCATCGAAAGTAACCTGTTGCATGATCTCTGATTTCTTTGCGTAAAATGTGAGAAGTATTCTTTAAAAATTCATTAAAGAATGGGTAAACTTTTCTGCATGGCCATGATGAAGTGATCTGTCCTGTCCTGTGCTTAAAAGTTGTGCATTCTACGATACTGTTACTATGCATGTGCATGAGAATGATGCAGGTTAAGACCTGAATCCTAACTGTCCAGTCACAGGCAAAGTGCAGAATATGTTAAAGGTTACTTTATGGTTGACCCCCTGTCCTTCAGACACACATCAGTTCCAAGAGATAAGGGCACTGTCAGTGAATAACAGTCAGTTGATATCTTTGTGGTGACAATTAACATTTGGATAATGTGTAAAATAACGTCTGCTGGAAAAGAACTCCATGAGAACATGTGAGGTCATTCTGAAAGAGAATGGGAATCGAAGTCTCATGTGTGGCCTTTGCCAGCCAAGCAATATGAGAGATATGATAATTACGAAGATCAACTGTTTGAAATCTCTTGGACTTGATGTCAATTTTGTTGTTGTACATAACATCACACATTGATTACACAAGAGAAACACATTTTCAAATCTATTGAACACGTCACAAACTACTACAGTGTCTCCATCTATTAACCCTACCTTCATTGCCATTACTCATTTCATCATTCATCAGCTCTCTCTGTCATGTTATAAAGATAAAACCAAACCAAAGTTGCAAGATCATCAGCTTTTTTCGCTTCTTGTCTTCATTTTCCTCTTTTACCTTTAAGCTTGTATGCCATTTAAAAAAAAGTCAATGAGCATTTTCTTTCTTACCTTTCAAGTAAATAAGTCTTGGCCCATTCTTCCAGAAATTTATTCATTTAATTGAATTTATGATAATGATAATTGTGTGAAGATGTGGGCTATCACGGGCAAGATTAATTCCACCCTGTGTCGATATGGGTGCATTTGTTTGGAACTGAGTCGACAGGTGATTCTAACCACTGATGCCTCAGAGTTTCCCTTAACCTGCCTGGCAACTTTACCCTATTGGCATGTATGTAAAAGCATGATGGTTGAAGGAGCACGAAAAGTATGTCTAAGGTATTGGACCTGTCTGTCTCGGATTCACATTGGTGCAGGGTGTACGAGACGCGATCTTCTAACGAGGTGGATGGGGTTGCGTTCAAAGGGTACATAGAGTTTCTCCTCTTGTGCTTTGTTATAACTACAAGTACATATACATGTATGGGAACAATTTCATATTCTTTCATTCATTTGTGCTATTGACAACATAATTACTAAAGCCCTGCGGAATGAGTTTTGAAAGTATATTATCTTAAGTAAAGAATCTTAATGCTAATCTCTGAAATATTACTCGAAAGTGATCAAAACAATGTCAAGTCTCATTCATGCCAGTTGTAATCTTTTTATTTCTATTTCTTATCTTTTAGTACTTCTCATTCTTGGACTTGGATATCTCTCATTGACTAATGCAAAATATTTCTTTGTGCTCTGACTAGAATTCCTAGAATGATGTTGTAAATTTTCTGGATTTGGACAGTGGAAGGTTTCATGCTCTAATCAAGTACGTCACTTATGTGAATTTGTAACTTGAACCTTGAAACTTCCATTGTCTTCTTCCTAATGTTCTACCAAGCCACAACACCATGCAATACTTTGATGTCAAAATGTAACAATAGGTTCTAACTGCTGGCAAAAAATGAAGAAAAAAGTTTGTCCTAAACTTAATCTTAATCATGTCTACTTAAAGAGCCATATCAAATTGACATATGGTATTTAACAACTAAAAAATTGTTTTCTAGCAAATTAGTTATAAGTTGTGATGAAGGATGGAAGTGACTTGGTCTTACTGTGAAACCCCGCTAGCATGATTCTGTTTGTTTCGCGCTGCATTCTTACCTCCATGATTAAGCACAAGGTCAACTAAATTGAGAGCATTTTTCAGAATGATTGCTCTGCACTTGGAGAACTTATTCTCCTGAGACATTTCTCCTCTTTGCTATCTGCTGACTGGTCATGAAAATGCTGTTTCCGAACCAAAATGTGTGTGGACAGAAGCGATTTTCTGTTGTTCTCAATTTGGTTGTCTGTGTGTGCCAGTAAAAGGTGACATGAATCAATTGTTCGATGAAGGTTTGAGATATTTTCATTGAAACAGTTGGCCCATCTCGTAAGTGTTGCATGATGTTATGGTTTGAATGTTTCTGTGTCTAAAGCGCCCCGCAAACAAGTGATTTTTGTCGCTACAACGCGTGACGGAATCGTGTGGTTAAAATGTAGCTGCCAATTGGCTAAATAGCAATCACCAATCGGTTTGTCATGGCACTGTTGCAGGTCATGGCAAAGAATTGCTTCTTTGCGTGGAGCTTGATGTCTCATCTGCCACAGGTGATGGCATATATCAGCAATCAACTTCACTAGGGCAATCCTATTTTCTGCTTTCTAGCTCATTAGGAGATAGTTTCTCTGCTGGTATGTTTTAACTGGTTGGTTAATGGAATCATGGAAAAGATGCGCTTTGAACGAACCTGAGAGAAAGCTTTAGCCAAGAATCCACAGTTGTGATTTTGGCAACAGCAGCAGGAGTCAAGCTAGCTATTGCACTATCGCATGATCGTCTGCCATGTGTTAACACTGATGCATCACTTTTATGAATTGAGAGAATTGATTAACATAGTAATGGTTATCCTAAAAATCTAAAGGTTTATTCAAAATAGTCACATTCAGGGTTGGAAGAGTTGATTGCTCATATATGGGCTGGAATGTTAACGCATGGTTATTGTTGAGTAACCATAGAAGTAGTAGACAACGACGGCACAATGTATTCCATTACCTGCACCGCCTGAGTGTGTGTACATATTGCTTGCTTTACTAGGCCAGTAACCCTAAAACTTGGAGGAGTCTAGATCTTGAGTCTAATGCTAGACCTGTGCTCTTCAAAACGCAGCGAAGCAGTTCTATGCCGACGCCAGGTCGCACAAAGAGTATGGACACCGCGACTCCGAAAGCCCCACTGTCCGCACCACCCCAGAGTATGAACACGCTGTCAAATCAGGAAAATTCGTCGGCGTCTGGTTCCGTGACCATCTCCACAGCAAGTACAGCCAGCACCAAAACAAGTAGTCGGACGTCGCGAGGGTCAGTGTCCAATGAGAACAACGTACTCTTAGACCCAGAGGTGCTAACGCCGACGTCACAGACGTTATGTCTGACTATCCTGGTAAGTCCTGGAGTCGGCACGCTATTCTGCTTGGTAACATTAAGCAAGACGAGGTGCTAAGCTCGTACAAGTGCGTCTGCCAGTTCGCATCGAGAGCAGAACTAGATTTAGCTATTCAATTAGTAGTAAAATTTGTAAGCCTAACCACTGTTCGAGCTAGTGTAAGTATTACAGACTTGGTTCCTCCAATAATCAAGTGGACACCTTAATGGTCAACGGATTACACATGCCACCTATATTTCAAACGCGATGGGATAATCTTGTGGAGAAATACCCGATTTTTGTTCGTGCTATATTCAAGTACGTCACCACTTCGACTTGCAGGCAACCCTGGTGAAGAACACCACCGATGAGAACGAAATGAGGATACTTTACGAATACTTGGCGGAAGCATCTGTAGTGTTCCCAAAGGTTTTCCCTTTCATGTGAGTCATCATACAGTTTCGTATTCTGGTAGTTTCAAGTTTAATAATCTGTCCTACAGAGTGATGAAATCTCATCGATCTTTGATAAGAATTTGTTTAATATGTTTATTCAATTATAGTGTCACACCGAAAGCTAGCTTGGTACTTGCCGCATCAGAATGAGGTACCCAAGGGTCGCAAAGCTTTGATTCTCTGTTTACAAGGCAGATGCCTTAGCTACTAAACCATTGTGATCAGTCTGCGTGAAATATTTTGTCTGAGGTGTTTTCTCTCCTGTCTTTCAGTCACAGTTTACTTGATGCGAAGATCGTAAGTGTGCTGAACTTGGTACATGACCAAGCGATTCTGAACGCAGTACAGAGTATTATCCAGAATGTCATCGGCTGTGATGATACGGGCCTATCTTTGTCTTACCTCCAGAGTGAGTATAAAGATTCAAAAAAACGAAGTCTGCAACGTCAATATTATTTTCAGAGTGAGTACATCTTTTGATAAATGATTCTTTCCTTGAAACTATTTGTTGGAGGTGCGTATTTCACAAATTTAGTCATCTGCCATTTTGGGGACATCACACCACCGTGTTTGGCCATATAAAATAATAGATTTCTATTAGTGTGATTGAAGAAAAATACATGGCTAGGGAAATTTATATTTTGTGTTAACTTGGTGTTCAATTACCTTACCTAGTTTTTCTGCCAAAACCTTGTCAGCATGTTCATGATGGTGGAAAATTGTCCCACTTTGTGTGCTGTGCTGTTCACTTCTTGACATTGGGGTAAGTGTATTGAAGTGAACTTCAAGGACCAAAAAATATTCGAGTGTTGATCCATTCAAATTGAATTACATTCTTGGGACGGTATTTAGATTGATGCCAGGTATAACCCCTTACTTTGGAAAGAGGCATTCTTTGCATCTTGGATCAATCAAGTGAAGTGAAATTTTAAATGTATGGTGTGATGCTGATGTGTGTCTGATATCACAGGATGTTGATTTCACCAATTGTTGTGTTTGGAAGTTGTGCTCAGTTGTGAAATGCGCAGAGCACTTATAATTGGAACAGCAAATAGTTTCATAAAGTTTCCAGCAAATAGTTTCAATTGAAGAATTGTTGTTAGAACAGGTTGTGTGCCACGGTATCGGAGCACAGATATGTTGTACAGTTCACCACTTAACTCTATCCCTTGTATCATAATGCTTCACTAATATAGTCATCGCACTGATTCACCTAATCGACTATGCGGGTTTAGCAGGCCACAATCGACTCATCCGTCACTATTTGGGCAGAGGAAGTTGAGTGGTGTTAGGAACAGGAGAAGTGTCTTTCACCCCAATTATCTCATTGGTTCTATGTCGCAATGTTGGCGCCCGGATATTTGAAATGGACTCGTTGAGCCCTTATTGGACTAGAGCGAACCAGCTTCTCTGGTCTGTTTTACACCAAATCCATTAGAGATATGAACTGATCGTGTGTACAGGAGACAAATACCCAATTCACATGTGTATATAGATGATTGTTTGATTCACAGAAGACCGATGTGTGCAAGGCATTTTATTGGAAAACCAACCTCGCTAATCTCCTTTGATAAAACCTTCACATAATAAGTGTTGTATTATGTAATCATTAACCTGTACCTAACGAATTTCATTAAGTTTCAGGACTGCAATTTGTCGTTTATATTTTTTCTGTTAATTCTAAATTAACCACTTCACTATGATGGACCGATATTTTGGTCCAACATGCAGAGACGGACAGAAATCTCCATCTGAAATCATCATGACACAGTGTACTACAATGCATGATGCAGTACTTGGCCTTTTCTCAGTTCGTGACTTAGTTCCCTAATTTAGTTGACTGGACAATGGTATGACGAGACTGAGTAAATATTTTCATATCAGGAAGGTACAAACTAATTAAATTTTCCTGACTGATCAATTTGTCTTTTTTTCCTCTTCAGCTATTGGTTTTGGTGGCCTGTGGAGGTTTGCTGGTCCTTTTACTAGAGTAAGTGGTGCTATTCAAGTCAGGGTTATTGACCATTCCAATAATTTAATGCGTTATTCACATTGGTGTCACTATCCTGAAATATGGGCAGGGGACATCGTGTCTTTCGACCCCGTCAAGTGCTGCACTCCAACAGAGGAAAACAATCCAAACAGTTACCTTAGGTACTGTATTTTTTATATTTAATTTATGTCTAAATCTTTCACCCTTCCACTTCAGGGATCTCAGAATCTAGAAAACGCTGAACTATTTGTAAATTGCCTGGAGGCAATGGTCGAGACATGTCTACCGGGTGATGATTTAGACGTGCAAAACCCGTACCCTGTCTCGCTAGGGATCAATTCAAATTTGACACTGTCAAGCTCCATGTCGAATCTTAGCATGGCAAGTGCGGTTCACACGCCTGCAGAGAAAAGTGAAAATGAACTCACAGTGCCATCTAATGGCCAACGAATGAGGCACGGCTCGGCAAGCCAAGTCCACAACAAGACTCACGGCAGCTTCAAGCGGAAAACGAGTAAAAAAGTGAAACCGGAACCGGGCGGCACATCAGGTGCAGCGACTTTTGAATAATGGTGCAACATGTGTTTGATTTTATTGTAGCTCTGTGAGGATCAAAAGCAGACGCATTGAAATTGAGGAAACGTTTCGTTGTCTGATATTTTGTCTGCCTGTAGTGGCATGGCAGACGTGGTATTCTGAGATAAATATCAGACTAATTTTACTAAGAAGGGAATCCTGCTACTTGGGGTATTCTTCAATATGTTTTTACTTATTCACAATTGGACAATGATAGTTATAGACTTTAGATACTATTTTACAAAATCTGCTTTTAATTCTCACGTGAGCGAACGTGCAATGGTCCCTAGGAAGCTGTGTCATGTGACTGCCCATGTGTTGTCAGTGCTCAAGATGGTAATCCCATCACGGAGGATGTATTAAACATATGTCTGCTCTAGTTTACAGGCCTTCATCCAATGATTTCTACCTTGTGGTGAATGCTTAGTAATCTCTTTGAGCAGTCACTTCTGTATGTCGAAGTTAGGTAATGTTCGAGTGTAAATCCACCCGTCATTGTGTAAACAGATTAACCTTGTGTAGGTGTTTTTTCAGTTTTTGGCTCTGACCTACCATGCCTGTGCCAAAATATAAATTGGGTCCTAAAAACGTTAGTTGCGCCTGATTTTGGTCAACTTCGGAAGTTATTGTGGGACACCCTTTAAAATAATTCAGATTCTTTTACCTGGGCATGTCATAATCTATCATGCCTGAAACTCAGTCTTGAGTAGTCCCTAATACAAAGTTATTAAAGCTATTGATATGGATAAAATTAATTGATTTATTATTTGACAGGATCACTCATTAATATCATAACTTGTCATCATATTGTTGTATTTGACTGTTATTCGCTCCATCAAAGCTAATATCCTTTCAGGTCATTTGGGTCATCATCAGTGGTGTTCTCTTGTTATCAGTGTTCTCTAGTGTTCTCCAGTCGTCACAAAGACTGTCACACTCGACATACTCTGCCTGCATAGTTGGCCATAAGGATTGGCGTTTTATTCTGATGATGTACAAATGTATTTTACCAAAGAAGAGTAGTCTAGGGATGAAGCTGCATATAGCTGAGATCACTGAATCATGAAAAGGGAACTTTAAATGGTTGTTATTATAAATAGCACTTCACCAGAACTTAAATAATTCATTCCAGTGAAATGTATCCTCTGTATATTGGGGTTTGGCCAAACTGTGGATAAGGTAATGTTGGCAACCGTTATTTGATAGTAAGATAAAGAAATTTGTACATTTTGTAAAATACCATACATTGTTGTTTCTGTGTCTTTTAGCCTCCATATTTGCTGGACATAAAATGCTATTGTGGAATGCAATGTGAAGCCCATCTTTTAAGAATGTTCATCGTGTGTTTCGTGCTAGGAAACGTTGAGGTTGCTTTTAAAATGTTAGAATAATATGATGATAGCCTTCAGACCCAACTTTTTACAGATTGGTTGCCATTGGACGACTCTGCAACGTCCAACTTCGGGCAACATTGGAGTATGAGTAAACATGATATCTTTGTTGACTGAATTTGGGTTACATGATTTCAATAGTTCTACATTTGGCTGGAAATATCCTTAAATCTTCAATATTCTTGGTACATGTATATGATTGGACCTCCTACTTGCTGCACTATAAGTTGGTAAAAAGTTTCAGTGGTTTGCTTAGAAGTAAAATGTTCCATTAAAAAGCAATCTTGGCTAAGTTTGTCTTCTGTATTGTGTACTGTAAACTGCTAAATTTTTGCATGGACGTTTTATTTTTCACTGATTTGGCTGAAAATCAATATTTGAAAAATAGAAATTGCTAAATTATTTTTAATTGGAAAAACCGGAAGAAATTCTTCTTGGCCACAAAAATGAAAATCATGAATTTTTAAAATTCTTTTGAGGAATTTTTGCAAATTGCAAAAATAAATAGTGCAAGCACAATAGCCGGCAGTTTACCGTATAAGGAGCTTGTTGGGGGCTAATTCTGATACACAAAGTTAATAATTTTTTGATTTAAGGTGCTGTTTTTCGTGAGAAAGACTTGCTGGCCAGTACAGAAATGATCAGATTTGTTGAAGCTCAATGTGAATTGCTGTATGCAGTAGGTAGCCTTAGGTTGAATCGAAAGCGATACATTCTCAGGACTGCCCTGGACGTTTAAGTTGAATTCGCTTCGTGAGATGCATAACTATCCTGTATATTTATGAAGAAGAAAAAAAGTATGAGTAATTATCTCCATTAGATACTAGTGAATCAAACTCCATTGTCTGAAACAGAAAATGAATTATAATGTCTGTACATTACACGGAGACATGATAGTTCATTTTCTGTTTCTTTGGTGGCTCCACCAGTATTCCATGAGGACACATTATTCGTACATCTTAAGTAAGACGTATTGCTACAAGTTACCAGTTCAACGAAATGCCCGAGACCAAAAATAATCAATTGGTGCATCTTTATTGGCAAGTTTTAGAAAATTCCAAGTCTCATCCAAAGTCAATGTATTTTTATCTTGCACCAGATAATGTTAATTTTACCGAATTTGTTTGTTCTGGGATGATGCACACGATGTTAAATGTAAATATTTTATCCTATGCCATTGTTCTGGCGACATTCAATAAGTTGGTCATTTTTGGTCTTGCCATATTTTGTTCTTAACCGTTCATGCTCAAACTCATGTTTGCCAAGTTACAATCATTTAGTTATGTTCAGGATGGTATCTTCTGTTATATTTTGACCCACCTTTTTAACTAGATTGTTGGCATTCCTTGTGATGTTGTTCAATGACTTCTACCCCTTGAAAACTGACGCATTTCGAAACAGTGGGGCAGAAAAGTGCAGTTCTCAGCCACTTGGTAACCAGTCCCTATATCAACACTGTATTCATCATCCATCAGCAAAGGCAATTGCCAGTACTGCTTGTGCATTATATATATCATCCCTGTTGGGCAGATTGGTTTTTAAAAGAGCCCTGAAATAAAATAAAATCACTTTCACAATATGATAACATGGCCTTGTGTTGTTACCAGGGGGGGGGGGAGATCTGTGAGAGTGAGCAGTTTTGTAAGTCTGGTATGATTTTATCCTACAAGTGAACAACGACTTCTGAGAATGTTGAAAATGTACATGTTGGAGTCCATTGAGTGTGTACCTGTGAGGAGATTTTCTCACTCTTCTCCTGTTCAGAATGATAACTCCTTTGGGTCATGAGGAGGGGTTCAAAATGGCAGCACAGGCCCTGATGTCATTGTATCATTGTAAGTTTTGTGCTGCAACTAGAATTCTACATGATCCCCAATGGATTTTATATCTTACTGTGAATGAGCTCCATGTTTTAATGACGCTTTAACTTATAATAACATCCTTTAATTAGTGCTTGGAACATACTTAATGGACAAAGTAAAATGGCTAAAGATTGTTGACAAGTTAATTTTAAATCTTGTTTTGGTTGCCATGCCTTGGTCTAGTCTTGTCTCACTACTCATTATGTATTATATGGGCTGACTGTGAAGACAGTTATAGTGGTATTTGTAGTCACTGGATTGTGTAATAAAATGTTTTTATAAGAAAATGTCTGTCTTGGCTGTGGTTGTATTGTGACCTTCGATTTCTGTGAAACTCGTCTGATTGTCTGAATATGACAATCCCCTGCTGAGATCTGCCAAGGATTCTCCTGTTACTTCTGTTGGACTG
This sequence comes from Lineus longissimus, assembly GCF_910592395.1. Classification (NCBI taxonomy): domain Eukaryota; kingdom Metazoa; phylum Nemertea; class Pilidiophora; order Heteronemertea; family Lineidae; genus Lineus; species Lineus longissimus. The sequence goes on along the minus strand of NC_088309.1, from coordinate 23,729,552 downwards.
AACCTATCCCATTCCCAAATCAGATACCACATTGTGGAGAACAACCCACTCTCTTTGTAATTAGGACGAATATCTCATGTTCATCCTTGATGTCCCTGGATGGGGTGCTTTTCATCACATACATTTTGTCCTAGTTGGAGAACAACTTGCATCTTTTTTGTGACACCCTGAATAGCTTCATCCAATCCACTTGCCCTTGTTTGAAAACAACAAACTGGTTTTGAGACACTCTGAATTAGGAATCCTTCATCAAGCATACCTGGTCCTAGTTGGAGAACAGCATACTGTCTTTTGGGACACCCTGAATAGTTCATCCATTACACCTCATCTTAGGTCGACCGCAACCTCCTGTCTTTTGGGACATTCTAAATAGCAAGCTCTTTCTCCATTACATCTCAACTGTTTTAGAGAACAACCATCTTTACGACACAACAAGCAGCAAGATAATCATTCAGTGCTTCTCATCCTTATTGAGACATGTTGATGTCCTTGTCCTTGTAAGAGAACAACAATGGGAAAGCTGTCTCTTTATCAATAAACGTCTCAATCTTGTTTATAGAGAACAACCAGCATTCATTGAGACAACCTGAATAGCTACCACTCCAGTCCAGTACAGCTGGGACATCAGATCAATTTCGAACATCAAATCCAGCTATCCTCCAAAAAAGCATTTCATCCCTGCTAGACAACAATACCTTCTTTGGGGACATTCCGAAAGCAGGTCTTCATTCATGACGCCTCCCCCTTGTTGGATAAGAAATGACTGTCTTCTCAGACATTCAGAGTAGGACGCTCTTCATCAAGAACCACCTTGTTTGAGAACAACCTGAATAGCTAGCTACCACTTCATCATCGAGTACATCTTTCAGAGAAAAGCCTACTGTCTTTGGACACAATTAGGCCTTCATCCAATACAGCTCGTCCTTTTTAAGAACAACCCACTGGGACACTCGGAATAGGGAGCTTGTCATCAAGTACATAATGTCCTTATTTTGAAGTTCTACTACCAATCTACATTTTCGACACCGAAGCTTGCTGTCCTTCATATACATGTACATTAAACTCTATTTTATAACAACCTATAACTGTACTTTGGGACACCCCATAGCTGTCACCTAACTGGTGGCTTGTGTGTCTCGTCCTTGCATGAGAACAACATACTGTCTTTGGGTCATCGTGTGTACTGTTAACAAACTATTGCCTTGCAAAGCTGCACATCACCAATTATGTTTTGCCCTTGTGAGAGAACAACCTAGTGTGTCTTTGGATACCATGAATCACACGCCCTTGTCTCTGGTAGACAGCAGCCTATTGTTTTTTGAGACACTCTGGGAGTTTGTCCTTCTTGAACACCCAGATTTATCTATCTCTTCATCACATTCGTTTCACCCTCATTAGAGAACAACCAGCTGTGATTTGGGAACCCCACTGCGTAGCCAGCCAGTCATCAATTATGTTTCGCTCTTGTGACCTACTGTCTTTTGGGGACAGCATTTCATCGTTTATGTGTCACCATTGTTAAAGAACAACTGTTGTCTTCTGCGACCGAAGCTGTCTCTTTGTTGATTGCATCTCGTCCTTGTAGAGAACAACCTATGTCTTTTTGGACACCCTGAATATGGCTACCACTTCGCCCAGTTCATCTCATTATTGTTTGAGAAAGAGGGAGATTGTCACATTCAGGCAATTGAAGACAATGTTATTCAGGGTGTCCCAAAAGGCAGTAAGTTGTTCTCAAACAAGGACAGTGTTCTTGATGAACAGCTCCGTATTCATGGTGCCACAAAAGACAGTAGGTTGTTCTCCAACGTATATATGAAATATCGGATGAAGTGGAAGCTATTCTGGTTGTCCCACAATAATGTAGGTTGTTCACCAGCAAGGACAAGATGTACTTGATGACTAGCTACCTATTCAGGGAGTCACAAAAGACAGTAGGTTGTTCTCCAACTAGGACAAGATCGACTTGATGACAAGCTTCTTATTCAGGGCGTCACAAAAGACGGTAGGTTGTTCTCCAACTAGGACAAGATGCACTTGATGAAGAGCTCCCTATTAAGGGTGTCACAAAAGACAGCGAGTTGTTCTCGAAAAGGATTATATGTATTGGATGAAAGCCTTGTTATTCAGGGGCTGTCTGAAGATGGTAGGCAGTACTATGAAAGGATAATAATGTACTGGATGAAGTAAAAGCTATTCAGGGTGTCCCAAAAGATTGAAGGTTGTTCTCCAAAAAGGACAAGATGTACTCCGTAAAGAGCTCCCTGGATGAGATGCATTGGATAGAGACCAAACTATTCAGGGTGTCTCAAAAGATAGTAGGCTGTTCCCTAGCTTTAGCAGATCAATTGTCTTGTAGGGAGTCAAGTCACAAGGGATGAGGGCTCTACAGATCGATTATCTTGGAGGGTGCAAAGACTCGAGGGAGAAGGGCTCTATCAGGTCGATTGTCTTGGATTGGACTACATCCCCCTGGCAGCTACTTTGAGGCAATTCGGAGAAGCCAGAACTGTTGCTTGTTTGGTGTGTGGAGATGACCAGAGAGATTGGGATAACAGCAATTTACCCAAACGCATTTCGGGGTAGGGGTACCCAGACGACGGACACCATGGTCATGAGGGCATATAAGGACCACACATGATACTAGTACCGGGTACATGTATGTCACCCAGGAATTTGATTTGACCAATCTTTCAAGGTCACACAATCATGTCAAATGATACAAGTTGGCTGTTTGACCTTGCGTTTCTTCCAGCACATCTCTTATCATAAACCGGTGAACAGAATGGCCGCTTGCTGTTCAATTTCTCGAAGTACAAGAAGAAATCAAACAATTCATAAGAACTTTTAAATCTCTGATCATAAACCGGTGAACAGAATGGCCGCTTGCTGTTCAATTTCTCGAAGTACAAGAAGAAATCAAACAATTCATAAGAACTTTTAAAAATTAATTCATAATCTTATATGTTCATATGCATTTTGAGACTAGTCTTGGAAGGAAAACTGTGTTGGCAAGAAGGCTACATGCAATTCTTAAAGGCACACAAAGTACAATGTGTTAATGGCAGAAACAGCCGACCAGTTGAATGTGAATCAGTAGTAATCAGTAAAAATATAAACATCTTGAATTATCATGGTCTCCATTTGGATTTGCCTCTTGGTCTCATGATCTGCCCTGAAAGAGCAGACCCAAAAAGGTTCATGGCTATAGCCATGCCATTTTTAGGCTATGGACCTCAATAAGACTGATTAAGTTTTGATTTTAACATTTAAATCACACATGACATGGTTCCTTCCCACAGTCGCTGTAGCTGGAAGTAACATAGAAGACTTATAAAATGCCAGACCAAAGCAGAGACTAGACTTTGTGAAGATACAGTCCATCCTTGAAGAAGCATTCAGAGACTTTTGCATAAAGTATAGTATGTTTATTTCTGTTCCCTGAAGCCATGCCTGGGCTCAGATCCCTCATGCTTTGACCATCTTCTGCAGTTCACCTGATGCTTTCATGCTCTTCATCTCCGAACCTCCTCCAACGAACTTCCCATCAATGAAAACCCTCGGAACCTGAAAAGAAAAAGAGATTATAGCCATTTCAACTTTAGCCCAGGACCACTGCCTTCGCCAATAACAGGGTTCAACACCATTATAGAGTAATTTCGGAGTCTTTAACAGAGTAGGCCCTGAAGACAATTTCGAGGAAGTTTGTTTGGGCGCTGACCAGTCAGGCTTTTTACCGTGAACAAAGGATCGCAGTGACTTAGCCTTATGGGACTGACCAAAGTCAGAAAGTGGGCTAGGATCTTCCAACATGTCCCGAGCGTTGTTTGGTTCCGATTCGTATTTGTCGAATTGACCTATCTGATTAGCTGCGACAGAGACTATCCGTCAGTACTTTCTACTTACCGTCCTGCCTCCTGTCATTTCCTTGAGGACATCCATAACGTCCTCACAATCAGGTCGGTTATCCAGTTCAAGGAGAAGGAAATCCGCACCAACATCTTTCAGGGCTTGTTTTGCCATTTTACAGTACGAACAATAGGTTTTTGAGAACACAACGACTTTTTTGGACGCAATTTGTGCGTTGACAAATGTTCTTGCCTCGGCCTTGCCCATTTTGACGAAGTAAATTAGGAGAAAAGGTGGACAGGTGTAACAGGAAGAAATGCAGTGTAATGTATTGCGAAATGTACACAGTTGTTGTAAATTTGTTAATTTCCAGTTGGGCCGTATCACACTCATTTCGGACTGTCTCTGGGTGATTACAACAAAGTCACAATGCAAAACAATGACATCCTTCCAACACAGAGATGAATTTATACTTTAGCGTTCGATATTAGAATACATTCCAGATATATCCCAACTGAAAGGGGTGCTGTTGTTTTCAGCATTCTATTATACAGAACACATTCCAGGGAAGAGGGGGGGGGGGGGGGGGTGAATATCACAACTCATTAGAATACAGCTTTTTAGACTAGAGTAGAACAAAATAAACACATCACAATCAACATCATAACTGACTGTGTGGGCAGCATCTTTCCGAGTCAAATGCATAGAACAGTATACATCCACAATGGACCAAAAGCAATTAAAAAATCTATTCATATCATCACTGTTTTGGTAAGCAAAACCAAAAGAACTTGGATCACCAGGGTTTAAAATGGCAAGATAAGAGCAATATATTCTACTGACTACATGTATAGGCCTACATCTATCTGCCCTAGAATCACTTTATCTCATGGGTCACGATGAACAACAACAGCTTAAACACTTCTCCTCAAACCCAAAATTAGAGCAGAAATCTTTCTTATAGCAATATAATAAACTTTGAGCAAATAATCATAGAATGTCTCATATCAGTGAAGAGTCTTTGGCGGTTCGAGTTTTTGTTCCCTCGGTGTCACAAACTGTGGTGGTCGTCTTTTGATTTCATCAATATCAGAATCCTTGTCACTTTCCTCCTCAGCCTTATCTCCCTCTGCAGGTATGGACATTTTTGTGGCCACGGCATCGCCCCCATCATAGTTGTCTCCGAGAAGAATGTGATTGAAAGCCTGAAACAAAGGGAAGGAAATTGACATTACCCAGCTTAACTTTCTGTATCAATCTAATCTCCTAGTCAGTTTTGTTTACTCTCAATTTCGGTTTTCAACAGCCTCTTAGCCTACCGTGTCTATTCCAGACATGCATCTTCACACCATAAACATTTTATTTCGTGCCAGTTACTAGAATCATTGTGGAAACATACGGCCGGATGACAAAAATGTACCTTCAAAACCAAGACCATTTGAATGCTTGCACATCAGAAATGGGTTGCACAAAACTGACTAAGCTGCAAGGCATCTTCACCTACACGTAGGTCTATGTCATAAATTTCAATATCAACATGGATACATGTGTACAGGTACATACCCTCCAATGTGTGGGCCGCTGCTTTATCACATTGTTTCGAAGATCCAGCTTGCTCAGATCTGCTAGTTCCAGAATCATGTCATCAGAGACGGACCTCACCTGGTTGTTCCTGGCACACACTGTGGCTAAATGCTTCAGTTCAGCCAAGCAACGAGGTACTTCTTGAAACTCATTTCCATCAATATTCAGATAAACCAAATCACATAAATTGTGAAAAGTCTTTGGAAGACAGAATAGTTTGTTCTCAGCAACACATAACCATTGTAAGCAGTGTAAATCACCAAGCTCCTCTGGTAAATCCCGGATGTTATTTTTACGGACACTAAGTTTTTCCAAATACTTTAAAGAGCCCATTGCAGGTGGAAGTGAACCCAACTGATTATCAACAACCCACAATTGTTTTAAGTTTACAAGCAATCCGATCTCCGATGGCAAGGTTCCCAATGGATTAGAGCTGACATTGAGATATGTGAGGTTTGTCAGAGTGCTGATGGCAGTTGGTAGCGTAGACAGCTGATTGTGGTCCAAAGTCAATTCTTCAAGACCTTGTAGTGAGGCCAACTCCACTGGTGGCATGAGTAGTCTATTGTTGTTTAGGTTTAGGTGAGTTAGATGATGTAACTTATCCAAGCTACTGGGCACCACTGATAGATTCCGGTGGCTGAGATTTAAAGAAGCAATCTTCTTGTCTAACGCCTCCTTGATGCTTCTCTCGCAATTGCCATCCATGGTCTGGTCTACCTTTCAATGATTGACTGTGCAAAGATTGTGGACTGAGATCTCTCTGAAAAACAAAGGTGACGGAACTGAAAAGAAATTGTGAAAATGAGAGCGATGAAAAATTTCTTATCATCTTGGAGCAAACTAACTATAGTGACCTGTATGTGACCAGTGGTGAGTGGCAGTGCATGGACTGAAACTCATAACACTGTCACTGTGACCGTCGTGACTGACACTGTCACCTCTCACAATCACATGGTCATGATGGTCAGTGATGGGCATGCCATGGGGGCCTCATGGGCATGGGCATGATGATGGGACGGATGCGATGGTCAAATCCCTGTGTGAAAAATGGACTACTTCTCATTCAGGAAAGGGTTGTACGCACTCAAGTGGTGTCAAGTATGAGCTATATGAATGAATAAGTTCACCTATCAAGTAAATTCAAATGAGAAGAACTTCTAGTAGTATTTACAGTCGATTTATCGTCTGCATTTGCAGAAATTTGGCATTTCGACCACCATTTTGAATCCAAGGACGCAAGTATGCAGATATTTGCCCCTTGAAAGGTAGATCTAAATCCCCGATATAGGTCATGTGGCAATATTTAAAAAAACCGCACTATTATTACTGTCAAAATACGTTGATTTTCCAATTGCGTTTCCAATTTTAATCACAGCAAACTCTGGTAACGTCACATACTCCTCCTCCTGAAACTGTCATGGCTGCGATGGTATCAGGCTGTTTCGCTGCATTGCCAGTTCGCTACCAGTCGTTTCGCTACATGTGGCGGTCGTTTCGTTACATGGTAGGTCGTTTCGCTACATGGGTGGAGTCGTTTCGCTACATGATGGGTACGGTCGTTTCGTTACATGGAGGACGTTTCGCTACATGGGTGGAGTCGTTTCGCGACATGGATGTAGGCAACCTCGCAGCCTCTGTCGCAATTGGTGACGTACAAACTTTTTTTGGAACGAACAGAACATTTCCGAGTTTTTGTTTCAAACTTTTGTCATGCACCCGCACACTTAGCCCGTTCAAACTGCATGCGGCAAAAATCAAATTTGGTTACTACGCCGTGAATAATAATGATGATGATGATGATGATGATTACCCGAAGACGAATCTGTAATTGTAATATACTCGAGCATTTTTTCCCTAAATTCACAACAGATATTTAGCCCGGAGTTTAGCACAAACTTGAAAAAATAATGACTCCACCCATGTAGCGAAACTACCTACGATGTAGCGAAATGACCTACATCCATGTCGCGAAACGACTCCACCCATGTAGCGAAACGTCCTCCATGTAACGAAACGACCGTACCCATCATGTAGCGAAACGACTCCACCCATGTAGCGAAACGACCTACCATGTAACGAAACGACCGCCACATGTAGCGAAACGACTGGTAGCGAACTGGCAATGTAGCGAAACGACAGTAAACCGGCTGCGATCATCATGCATGTCATGAGCAGGGCTGTCTGCTAAAAGTAGATTATTTTCTCCATATTTTGGCATCATACGACCAATTTCAAACACTCCAGAACATATTTTCGAATCAAAACTATAGAACACTTGCCGTAGTAACTTCTAGACTTGGAAATGGCCGACCTGACCAGTGCAGAGGAAGAAACGGAGTTGAAGGATCTGCTCAAAATGCTGAAAGAGGAACCAGGTTTTCTGCAATGCAAAAATTGGCCAACAGAAAAGGCGTTGAGAACTTTCAGGAGGTTGATGAGCACTGCAGAAAGTTGTGAAAAGATTAAAGTTGTGAAACAGTTGACTGATATTGTCCAGGAAAGGGATTGGGATGCTTTATTTCTCTCTGTGGAAGCCAAACATTGGGTGATTTTCATTTTAGATTTAGCGGAATGGACGCGGGTGAAGCAGTTCAAGAATAGGGAAGATCAGGAATACGGCAAGAGGGATTTCGAGGGTGCACAAGAAAGACTTTTACTGTTCTTGAGAATTATTGATACAGTACTTAAAAAGTTACACCTCTTCTGCACAGAAAAGTGTGTAACTTCAGTTTGTATGACCCATGAAAAAGAACGACAGGTGATTGATTCATATGAACTGATGCTAAAGGAAAGAACTGATTATGCCGAAGAGATTATAAAAGCTGCCATAGTTGATATCATGTTGATTTGTTTCACATCAATGGAACAAACTCTTTGGACAAAAAATGACTGTGTTGACTGTACAAAATCTGTCATGAAGGTTCTTCTGGAGATGACAGGGTGTCGGTTTGTAAAAGACATTCTGTGTGGAACGACTGAATACTTTGAATGTAAGCTGTTTCCTAAAGGCATATACAGTCAGTTGCTATCCAGAATGCAGCCGCACTTGACAAAGGAGCTTTGGAAAAGAAATCCTGCGACGACTGAAGCATTCTGTCAAAGTCTGCTTCATGTTCAAATGCCTGAACTTGGTGGATACCTTGATCATATTTTTCCTCTTGTCCTGCTCCTGATAGATGACTACATGACTACCAACAAGCTGATGGGTCTCAAATGTCTTGAACATCTTATCAAGAATACTAGTTCTGCTGAGCTGAAGTGGTATGGCCGTGTTGATGTCCTCTACGATGCACTTTTCCAACAGTTGTATTCCAAAGAAACTCCAGTGATTGAGATCACTTTGCCTTGTCTGTTGGCTGTTCTAAAGATCGCTGAAGTATCACCCTTAAAAACTGATCAACCAAGGGTGTATGGCAGGTTTGTCTTATTCTAAACTTCTGGTTTCCAGTTAGAACTAAGGCTTGGCTTGAGATAGCATTTTAACTTTGATTCCAAATCTGGCATATGGATTTAAGATTACTTTTTCATATGACGTTAAATGGGCTTTCACATAGTTAGTCTGCATTCGAAAGTCAGTAACATTGAAATCTAGCTTTCTCTCTTCCAGGTATGACAAAGTCTTCGTTCAAGTTTTGACAAATATGGAGATGGAAAACCTGTTGGTCCTGAGACAAGCTTACACCAAGTGCTTACCAAGCTTTTTGGAGGCAATGGGAATAACTGTTGTGCGTCACAGTAGGCGATTGCTTCGGGTCTTTGAGAGTTTCTTGGAACAATACGACAGTCAAGTAGAAACTGCTCAACAGAACATTCTGAAAACGATGATAGTATACATTCAAGAGACTTGGCCTCGAATATCCTGTCACTGTGAACAAATTCTGAAATGTGTTTTGAAATTTGTGTATGACATATCGGTGGATGAGACAATGACCTGTCAAGATGTTAAAGATGGCCTCCTAGCAGAGGCAACTAAGTGTCTCATTATCTTGAAACGGGCTTGCAGCAAAGAAGTTATGGAGCTTCTTGAACCAATGAAAGGTGACAATTTCAATGTGATCTTTGATGGATGTGTCAGAGAAATTCTTGAGTCACAATGAACTAAAAATGTCTTCCATGTAACTGAATTAAAACACCTTTCATCTGTGCGAAATATTCCATCTTGATTAAAAATTATACATTTCAAGTAAATTTTTGTATTTTTGGGTTGTTTTTCCTGGCTTCTAAAGCTGGATTGTCTGTTTCTCCTCGTGCATCAAGACAGGTTGACACAATCGTTCATTCATCCATGGTGGTGAATCCAGGCAGATTTTACAGCCTGATATGTTGTCACAAGGTTTCTGGGGACACCCTGAATAGGGAGCTCAGATGTCCCAGGAATAGTTCTCTACCAAGGATGAGACTGCTCTCTAATAAGTGTGAGATGAGGCCTAACTATGCAGGGTGTCTTAAAAGAACACGTTGTTCTCCACCAGTCCTGAATGAAGCGTTGGCTATTCAAAATATTACAAAGAAATGTAGGTTCAACAAGAACAAGATGTATTTGATGAAGAGTTCCCTATCCAGGGTGTCCCAGAAAACAGTAGGTTGTTCTCAAACAAGGAAGATATGTTCTCGATTAAGACCTAGTTAGAAGACAATAAGTTGCTCTCTGTATTACAAATCGCTTGGTTTTTCTCCAGGAAGGGTTAGATGGGGGAGGTTGTGACATTGAATCATTCCTGTTGTGGTCACATCCTACTGAAATCATCCCTGGCCTATCCAGACAGGTTGTGACCTTATAATGTCTCGTCTAGCCAGTCAGGATGCGACGTCCTGTCACTTCAGGTGTTTCCAGTTTGTGACAATCATCCCTGGTATCTCTTGATAGGTTTTTCTGAATAAATCATGTCGAATGTGACATAAAGACATCCATAAGGGGTCTTGACAGGAAGGTCATAATGAATCTCGAGACCTCCATGGGATGTACTCCAGAGCTCAGGCATGCTCCTCAGATATCCAAGTCATGCTTGGGGCTTTTCGGATATATCAAAGGGACTGCAGATTTCAATATTACAAAAACATTTATTAAAAAGATCTTCATAGAATCTTGAAGAATGACAACATGTACTCACACATAAGGTCAACAGAAGTAGAGAAGAGTTCAATAAAGACATACAAATGGAATTCAGTACTGTAAATTCTGTGAAATTTTCACAAGTGTTTTTATTGTTGCAAGTACACAATCAAATGTCATCTCTAAAGCTCCAGTACATTAACTATAAAACTCCTGACGCAAACACAGAATTCTGTCCACCACCAATTGAAAATAACAAGCACAACGAAAATTCACAGTTTACAGTACGTCAAACCAGGATATGTCTCGTCCCAAATTAGTAACTTCAATTCAACCCCTGTTACAAGACAGCATTTCTCAGTCCAGAGAGGTTTTTTTGATAGAGAGGTTCTACAGTGGAGTTATACATGTAGTATCAGATCTAGCTAACAACTAATCTAAGCTACCGCTTTTTAATGCTTCTTTTGTTTCCAGGCACCAGTCTTTTTAGATTCAATTAATCAGATTCGTAATCTGTTTTGCCACTAACATTGAAAAAGAATAGGTTTATTTATTGTTGTATACATTGCACATGCTTAAATGTAGTTAATTTAGAGAGCAATATTCATGTTATAAAAATATACATAATAAGGGCTGGATTATGATTTGATGGCACTATTGGTATTGAAGTTAAAATTCACTTCAAAATTAGATTGGCTTCAATACAATATCTTAGCCCTATGCAGAGTAACAAGAAGGTTTGGAAAACATGTTGTTTTTTTCATTTGAAAAGGGCAACTAGCTGGACAGTCAAAAATTAAGAGCTCGATATATCATAGTACATGTACATGTCCTTGTTCAAAGTGCTTAGTTATCCCAGTGTAACCGGGGATGTGTGCACTTTTTAACCTTTGAACTATTCCAGGAAAGAACTAGGTATGTGGCTCAGAAAAGGAATCGAACCCACAACCTCTTGATCAGGAGTACCGCAACCAAACCACAATGCCACATCCTTGAAAAATCGAGAACAAAGTGAACCTTTGACTCCAGGGCTGCAGAGCAATGCAATCTAATCCTTGCCTTGAAGCAACTTTTTTATAAGCATTAACAAACTCTTCTTACATGTATGGGGTACCAGCACAAAACCCTTTACTATCCCTGGTTTCAACACAGACAAAACACATCAAGACATGTATTAATAAAGTCTGCATTCTATACGAAATATAAACAGATTTTAGCCTCTTTCTAAATAGACAAATCGCACTCAATATGTCAATGATGAATAAACTTAGTACACATTTATATATTTAGTATATACAAAATAACTCATTCTGGAATGTTTTAAAAATCATCTTTTCATGCAGTCTATTCCACATTATCATTCCTACAATGAGGGAAAATACTTACATCTCAACGTCATCAGCAGTTGGCGATGTTGTGACGCTGTTCATATGGAGCTTAAAAAGGTACATGCCTCAATGCTCTATCTACATCGATTTAACAAAAGTTCCCTACCCCATTGCCCAAGCTTCCGATTCTGATCCAAGTCTCTGTATTTGAACACGTGGCAAGTGATACAATAGTTGAAATACGAACACTCACAGATTATCAGGATGCTGTGTTCCCCAGTTTACTACATTGTGCATGAAGTGTTATGCCAGAAATAGTACTGATGTCGTGCTGATATCAATGCTTGACACTGCTCTAGTTGCAATATTTCAGTTTGTGTTTTTTTGCATTTGTACATGTAGCCTGCAGATGATGAGTGCTGACCAATGAATTATGGCATTGCGAGATATGAAACAAAGTATTATAAGTGGGGTTGGCAGCATCTTGACCTGCAATGTTTTATCCCGATAGTGGTGATGCAAACGCACGAGAGTCAGGATGGGTTGGCAGTGGTAATACTGTTCATCATATCAAGCTAAACCCTACCACCAATATTTTAACGAATAAAGCACTCGTTTATGCACATTTCTGGAGAGTCTAGGGACCACCGCCAGACCTTTCAATTTATTTCTCAGTACAAAACAGAGCACTGAGCTTCTTACAAAGTTTGTTCTACTTATTTTCCTAATACTAATAGATATATTTAGACTTGGGATGGAAAATCAGGGCATTAGGACCCTATTCTGGTGATTTCAAGTGCAGAAAATATCGGTCAGGAATGAAAAAAATTTCTCGAAAATTCTCAAATAATATCCCATGCTGGTGGATATACTGAGCAAACAAACCATAGTTTCCAGCACACATAATATCTTGTGCCAAAATGAAGACCAGGAAAAATACAGTGGTTACCCAAATGCAGGCAGCAAAATTCATTTCAAAAGGGCACAGCAGGTTTTGGCCAAAAAGGGCACTTTTGCCAGTTTTGAGAAAAAGGTCACACTTCAAATGAAAACTAAAAAAGAAAAATTTAACTTTTAGAAGAAGAATCACAAGGGCACCAAGGCTTTTGCCTGTTACCCCTGTGAATTTCGAGCCCTGCAAATGAGGGTAGAGAAATGCAGCAAGCACTTGGAAGGTGTGACTAAAGGGTAAGAAAGATCTAACTCTTCTCGTGTTATAATTTACAAAGACAGAAAACTAAAGGAACAAATGCGCCAATTGCTACAAAAAGTGGTAACATCATGCTAGATGTATCGTCAGCCGCGTAAGGATCTTGAATCGGTGGGCCCGAGGTTTTCCGCTTTTTCTTTGGTTTGTCATCTTTATCATCATCAATCTCCTCTTCTTCACGTTCCTGTTCGGGTATCTCCGGCCCTTTTTCCATTCCTGGTAATGGTCCTAATTTTGGGATATCTGAAATAAGAGGAAGATAATAAGCAAACAAGTGTTAACTAGTCCAAAGGGGAAACCCCAGGAAAAAGGGTTTAAATCCAAGTGGACGCCTTGAGGAGACAGAGTAACCACTTCACCTACTCTGGTCAACCTTACTTTTGCAGGGGGTTATTTTGCTCCCCCAAGATATCGTTTTATACTTAAAAGAGTTAAAGTGGGATCCACAAACAACTGGTATACTATAAGGACAGCGGTCTGCAATAGCCAGAGCACAACTGCCGCTAAATATCAATAATATAACAGCATATGGTAATTGAACAATACTAGAGTCAGGATCCAGCAAGAGCCAATCAATAATGCAACTCTCTTGAGAATTACCACGCCATCATCACACATTGATTCGGTCTCAGTAATATTGATTAAAATGACTCTTCCTGATTCCACAACTATGTGTCTAGACATAAACGACTGACTTTGTAGGCTACCTGCTTTTATCACAGATGCCATTCAGTTCAATTTTAAAACTGCTGAAAATCAAAATTATTTCCTTTTCCCACACTGACTTGGGTCGGTCTCTGACCTTACATTACAACAGCCGTCCGTAGAATACATTCTTAAAGCTTGACCTTATCCCAGATGTGACCAGTTTCCTGTCAGACAATTGCAACGGACAACAAAGGCTGTTTCTCTGACAAACTTTTCTGAATATACACTTCCGCAACAGCTGTCACTTATTCCTGAGTGTCTCTGTCAAGAGCTGCTCTATTAACTGCCCATGCAGCTGCATGCTCCATAAGCTTCACTTCATGAGTATCTCCTGACATGCCCGAGAGCAGAAAGTGGTGACCAGAGCTACACATTTGCATAATTACGTCTATGCTTACCATCTGGTGTTCCTCTCACAACATACAATGCATTAATTTTGGGATTATCTCTCTCTCCCTGGAATAAATCAATAATGAGATAAAACATGAAAACTTTGTATGAAGTTACAGGTACATTGTACACATAGGCCTATATGTATGTATAACGTAAAATTATTGACCTACAACAAGTTGCTTTTTGACCTAATTTTAAAATTCACATTGGAAGGGGGAGTAGAATTAAACTAGTTTATAGAACTTTATTCACCTGACAGCTAAACTGACTACGGGAAGTGGGAATTGAATACACCATCAGTCAAGGTAAATTTGAGGACACAAATTCAGCTGAGTAAACAAAATGATGAAGTACAAGCAGGACTGGTACAACTGGTATGAATATCTCCTTAAAAGTATGATTTTTTCGGCACACAATATATCTAGTAACTATTGTATCAGTGCCTAACAACACTTACTTTAATAAATTCTACCGGTATTTTTCCATTGACAAATTGGGATGTCTCTCCATTTACTTTAACTTTTCCATTCTTGACGCTGATTCCAATTATTTCATCATGGGCAGCTCCTCGACCAACTTTACCATAGATATCAATATTTTCAACGACAGTGTGCTGTTTATTGACGACAACATCAAATACCTACAACAAAGACGGATTAGGAAGATTAAGAAGGTATGATAAATTTGATGGATCAGATTATGTTACATTTGTAGGATAGGGTTCCTTTCTAGATCAACGCCTCAATCTCGTATAGTAGGCTTAATCATATAATCTTTGGACCAGGATTGGTTGAAAATGACAATTATTAGTACAAACAAATACAACAGATAAATACAGGACATCAAGGCAGAGGAAATGTACCTTTTGGTTCATGGCAGTAAACCACACTTCGCTAAATTTCAGAACGAGCGCATAATCTCCATCGTCATCAATCGGAATGTCGTAGCCGAATGTTGAAGTGTGATATCGTTCGGTTTGGTATAAAATCTGGTCCTGCGGAACAACTCGCTGGATCTGGAGATTTTTACCATAATCAGAAGGAATGCCCACAGTCAAGTAATCTTTTTGGTAATGGATTCCATGGATGTCTGTGTGTGCTTCCCCACCACAATTTACAGCCCAAATTACCTCTCCCAGACCGCTCGCACGGACAAGAATTGATAAAAAGCAGATAAGCACTAGAAAGTACTTGTATTCAAAATTAATTTTCAGCACCATACTGGCGTACTTTTGCCAGATTCACGGAGTTTGCACCGTTTTACCGGCTAAATTTTCAGATATCTGCAATGTGTAAAAACCGGAAGTGACGAATACGCTTTGCTGTGGTCTCACCAGCCAGTTTTCCATACATCACGGTAGTTTCACCGAATGTCCCTAGATGACACCACTACATATTCCGCGACTGAGGCTTGGCCGTATACATCATTCTTTGGGCACCAAACTTCAACTGAATATTTTTGGGGCACAGTCTTTTGATCAATAGCACCTTTATTAACAACAAAATAGATTGACATCAAAATAAATACACATTCGCTTAGTGAATTTTCAAGAAAATTGATAGAAACGTTTACAGGGGTAAGAATGGCCCTAATGGTGTATGGCCCTGAAGCTCAGGGCCCAGTTGTTGAACTAATTTTGTCACTAACGCCAAGTTAAGTTAACGCCAGCGTTAGTGACAAAACTTGTTTTCAACAACCGGGCCCAGGACCTCACAGGCGTGGTATTATAGTCAGGGAGCCGGAGCCCGTAGCATGCCTAGTTAAGGTGTGCTAGTGTAGGATGCCCCCTATCAATCACACCAACCACGACCCCCTTGGATCTCGTTTTTCCCGCCATTGTCATTTTAAAACGAACAAATAGGGCAAATTGGGATTTCGGGCGTGGCTGTGACTAAAAATGCGAGTTGTTTATTGTAGCAACTGGAATGGCATGTTAGTGCAGGATGCCCCTATCAGTCACCTCACACCAACCACGAATATAGAAATTCCTTATTGAAAACCAAATTCACCATCCCACAGTAAAACCTCATTCATAGGCAAGGTCTAAGAGAAAAACTTATTCATGGGCGAGGTCTTTATAGAAAACCTAACTCACTGGTGGGGTCTCATAGGAAAACCTTATTCACGGAAGAGATCTTATAGAAATACATTGTACCCCATTCGAGGCTTGATCTTATGGAAAACCTCATTGACAGGCAAGAAGAACCTCATTCACAGGCGAAGTTTTGAGAAAAACCTCATTCACAGGAATGGAACGTACGGAAAAACCTCATTCACAGGCGAGGTCTTACAGAAAATCTCATTCTCAGGCGTGGTCATATAGCAAAACCTCATTTACAATTTTTTTTTTTTTATTCATTTTTATATCTTTTTTTTTTGCACTCGGAATCCGTCCGGGCACCTTGATGATCTAAAGACACGGTACATCTAACACACTGAACAAGAACGCGGTGGTCTTTTGAAGGTGTTTCTTTATTTGGAAACCATAACATTTCTGACAATCCACAGAGGAATAGAAAAATACTTATATACAAATATCTGGAGAATTAATTGACACCAAAAGGAGGAGAAAGAGGAGAAAGAAAACAAATATTATGGCAGTGATAAAACGATAACAGTATGGTTAATAACTTATGTAATTTATATGTCCCAATTCTGGGTCATATCCTGAGGCAGTTTTTGCCCCACCCATGACCCTTTATTATCCAGATACTCATAATCTGTTATGGCACATTGACAGCATCAACAGTGGTTCCATTAAGGATAGAGTAATAAACCACAAATCCGCAGTCAACCAAATCTGGTTATGACATACCAATCGCGAGCAGTCTCCTCATTGAGTTAACATTTTACAACAAAGGCATTCACTTTGAAAAGTGTCTAAACTTCTGAGACGGAGACAAACACATTGTTTTCAATACCACAACGACAAAGATGCAGGACAGAACACTTCAAGAATGGAAATGTTACTTTATTTATCTCATTTTGATTTTATTGCTGTCGACCTCTCAAAATTATCTTATTGTTCCACTCGCGCATCATCGAAAAAGATATCAAACGTTTTGAATGATTGATTCTGGGGTGAAGACTACAAACATTTATCGTCATGGTTAGCTATGACAAATTCCAGAGATACAGTGGCGAAACGATCCCTTCGCACAACCAGACAGTCATACATTCCGGCATGAGGTCGTCTCATTGGCGGCAAGGGCAAGTCTGTTGAACGAGTCCGTCAACATCCGAGACTCATTAGTCGGTGCTGATAATCCCGCTTGACATCACCAAATTACTTTTCCTCCCTTGATCATGACTTCTTGACCTTATTTGTATCAGATGGACACGACTCGTTACTGCTGGAATGGTTCAACGATTGGGCTTTTTCTTTCGTACTTTTTGATTGGAAGCGCTGAAATTTCAAGAAAGCAGACTGAGATAATGAGGTCTTGAAATAGTCTGAAATGGTCGCCGGAAGATTTCGATCCAACTAAAAGCAAGGTCGAGTACACTCCAGACGCAGTGGACCAACCTCGCCCATCCTTTCGTGTATATGAGTAGGATGACGAAAATGCCCTGCACCTGCGGGAGAGTTAAGGGTGATTGATATATTCACACCACCCTGGCATAACGATTCATACTGCTCGATCCTCGGAATTACATGCGTAAAGGAGGAGACACGTTGTAGACCCGGCTGCTCTGGCGGCATAAGACTCTCGTGATCACAAACTAAAATACGATGATGCGTCGCTTGCAAAGTGGTTAGTACGGTAGTGATCTTTTTGTTAGCAGATACGTGCAAAATGCAATCAACAAACAATACTGTAAGACGTCTGATTCCACCAAAATTAGCGCATTTTACGCTACGGAAGCCCTCGCATTGGAGTGTAATACCTGCAAACTAACAAAACTGACGTCAACAACAGTTAGTGCAACAATCAACCTAAGTCATCGTGCAGTTATGGAACGCTGATTTAGACATACAATCGTGAACTTACCGATCCCTGAAACAAGAAAAGAAATTGATGAATAGGGTAAGAAAGCTACAATTGATAAACCCGGCATTATTCTTAGTTTATCAATCTTTGGTGGCAGGAAATTATATTCAGAACAGAGAACGTTTTTGAAATCGCAATCCAAAATTAACAAATGGATAAATTTGTGTGATATAAGTATATATTAGTGAAAGATAGCTTTTCCGCAGTATGCCCAAATGCTAACAATAATTCTTTCGCCTTGGAACTGACCCCAACAGATCTTTTTCGTACTTCGCGTACGGCATGCCGTAGAAGAGCAACAAAAAAACCTCATGAACGTCATGGGGGTCAGTTTGAGGTGCGAAACATCGTTAGCATGAGCAATAGCGAATCACAGCGTAAACACAAAAACTAAGTAAGCGACAGGGCCCTGCAAATAGTAGAACCGTTGAGCAAGAGGTAAGACAGATCTAGGGAAATAGCATAGTTTAAGTACTGCTGATTTATATCAAGTATCTTGGGCTTACCTTCAATGCTTCCCTTCGACCAAACTCCCATTTAGCCATCTGCTGCTCGACCCAGTAAGGAATGTCAGGAATGGCATAGGCTATGCTACACTTGAAGGCAAGGATGATGTGCTGGAAAGACGAAGTTTGCAACGAAATAGAGTCAACTAGAGCTGACTATCAAGATGAAACCTCAATGGAACAATATGCCTTTGGGTCGCAGTTCGTCACATACATGTAGTATGTAATCGTCTTTCCCATGCCGACTTACCGGCATGTCAATCCTGAGTATACACACAAGGACGGTAGATCGGCATACGTCTCTCCGTCTCCTCGAAGCTTAAAACATCCATTGTAAGTTTGGCTTGCGATGGATCTGCGACAGACTTGCGATAGGAGTGCGATGAGATTTCGGTAGCTGCTGCTCCAATGAAATATATTTTGTTTAGGAGTGATATTTCGTTGGCAGCAACCCTAAGTGATTCGGCTATTTAATCGAAAGTGAGCCCGAAATGAACTCAACCAGAGGTGATCAGTAATATGACTGACGACCTTAGCAGCAATAGCAGTTAACATCGTTCGTTGCTCATGATCCTGTGTGTGGCACTGTAGGAAACTCTTCGCCTATATATGCTACTAACTGCGTTCGTGTAAGTTTGTCGCAATATTATTTCTTATTCGCGGACTCAATCACCAATACGTTATTCGTTCGCTCCTCTCACCTCTAATACTACAATGAAGACGATGGTTTCTGTTGGCCCCATGTTCGGGAAGAGTCGATGGACCTGGCCAGACATGCCTACTAGAGCGCAGTTCACAATCACAGCTATCACTCCCATCAACTCCAACATATCCTGCAAGGCCAAATGAAGCATTGATTAGAGACATCATATTCCACTGATATATTGACAATTTCAAGTTCATGTTTCGCTATATGACTGACTGCAAGGGGCGAAGTCACCTGACGAGAGGCAGTTCGATATTGAGTGCTTGGTGACAAATGGCTTTTAAAAGATGCAAACGGTTTCCATTGAACGACCACTTCGCAAGTTAAGAACTTTCTACCGTATCGGTTAAATCAATGCAATATGTCGTTCCACGACTAATTTACTAAATGTCACCAGCCGCAGCGATTTACAGTTTTCCTAGGCACGATACAAATTATAGTAAAATATTTTAGAAATGTGGTCGTTATACCTGCCATATTCCGATATTTTCCACCCTTTGGCCGAAAGGTCTTTGGAATGTCATACAGAGCTTGAACGCGTCACTTCTAATCTCGATGATATTGTTGAGAAGGGCACATAACGCAGCAAGGGGGAAAGCAGATGAGAATAGGATAACGTAACCAAACTGGATGAACATCTCTAAGTAATCTTCAAACGTGTCATCATACTGGAAAGGAAGTGACGTCATGGGAGAATGAGTTTACAGAGAACAACTGGATCTTTCTTCATTTGTTTTTCTTCTCGAAAGTAACTGTACATTGTGCATTTGACTGTTGTGAATGTAACCCATGAAGCGGGTGCGAACATGAAATGGCGAAACACTGTTCTTGTGAAATAAACGACTCTGACAAAAAGCAAAACAGAACCTCATCAACCTCATCATCACTTAGAAGATAACGTTCCATATTCTACATGTATTATTATGTATCAGTCTTTGCCAACACTTGCAAACACTTTGCAGGTAGTTTAAATCTGGCTCTTCCCGCTCATCGCGGAAATCTAAACAATTAAGCGAAGCAGCATTGTTCATCTCAACTACGCAGCACAGTTATACCGCGGTCATGAATACACTCAGCATGTGTCCCGCTCTACTTCTAAGTCGTCTGAAAACAACGCCGAACTTTTTATATTGGGACTTGTTTTAAGTCAAAAGTGCTGTGTAGACCGAACGTCAACTTCAATACCGTCAAACGTCGTCAGTAACTGTTTGACAAAAATGATGAACACGTTTTTCAGACAATCAAACGGCAGCATGCTGGGAGTTTTCAGGCAAATGTTCGTTGTGTCCAGGCAACAGTCTTCAAACAACTGACAGACTAATGTTAGACGTTGTTTTCAGACATATCATGCAGTTTGATCGTGAAGATCCAGCTTCATGTACCCGATGAATGATACGCCGTCTCCCTCAAGATCTGAAATAATCTTACCGGTACCGAATATGACGTCTGTTGGGGAGTATAACGATATTTCAAATAAATCAACGGACGGCAAGGACAACGGAACATTTAAGGCCTATCCCCAATATCGTGTCACGCACGTGGTTTACGAAACGTTAATCGACACAGACAAAAGCACTGTACGGGATGCACGGCGTGAAACGCTAACATGGAGAAACAGACCTTTTTAGACATAAAGTAGCAACGCCAAGAATTGCTTACTCCCGTTTTGACCACATTGAACACAATCACTAAGACCACCAAATTACGGTACCTGACAAAGATCAAGAGACCGAAAGAAACCCAATCCCTCAGCCGGCTGAAAAAGTGAACTGCGGTTCTAAAGGGGCACTATAGGAAGAAGCTAGGGTTCCAGTTAGAGGTCTCCAGGTGACATTTATGCCCGATTGGAACAGGGAGGCATCTTCGCCCACCCAAAAATAGAGCAGAATAGTGAGGTTGTGGCGGTGTTTAGGAGAGAAGAATTATTTGATGCAAAGAATTCTTTGAAAGGCATTAAGTAACCAATAGATCAGATAGATAAGAATCATGAAATAGAGGGAGAGAAAGTAAGAAGGGAAATTGTTTCTTATGTCAAGATGGCGTTCTGCCAATCAAACTCGGGCAACAACTAATAGGTCGACAGTGATGTTTTAGTGCTTTTGAAAGCATCTCATGCGTTTCAATACCGGTCTTCTGTTTTCGAATTGAGAAGGTAGGCAGAAAGATAATATCAAGGACGCGAAAATTGTGGCTTTTTATCGCTATAACATCCGATCTGAGGGGCTTGTTGTCTTTACATATCATATCCATGCAACACATATCATGCCTAGATTATCTTTGGATTATCGGACAGACAGAAACTGCATGGCGTACCAACTTCATTGCCGATTCCACCTCAGCTTGAGTTAGCTGAGGTCCACTGTATGAGACATCAAGACAGCCAAACTCCGGCGGGACTTGCGTGGTAGGTGTGTGGTTCTCTTCCTTCTTGGGACACGTTGCTCCCTCCGTGCTGCATTCCTTCTCTAATGAAGGAAAGCTGATCTCTTCCACGCCGCCAGGGACAGGGGTGGTTGCCCTGTTGGTGTCATCTGTTAGCGAAGGATCACCATTGCCTGGAATCATATAGAGTTTCATAAGCGTGCCAATATCATGTTTGTAGGTGAGATTGTAGAGCATGTTGGACTCACTAACATGGAAAGTATTTTGTGATTTTGATAGCAATTTCTCATTCGGCCATTATTGAATTGTATACCACTTCAAGTAAAGGTACAAATGGTATATTTGCGGTAAACAACCGTTTAGAGTTATGTGGTTTAGAGTTGAGCGTCAACAGCAAACAAAATTGGGTGATTGCTAATGTAGTATTACTTGTAGTTGAAAACAGGAGACCCGAGAAGAAAGCCCCTCCTTGTCCTTTCTATCACATAAATACGTGCCCCGACCTAATGTCGAACCCACGACCGCAGAGGTACAGGTACATGTAATTTCAAATATCGGTAATACCACTGCACCCCATTTTACAGCCAACACCGTTTGACCTACCCTTCGCCTTCTTGCCTATCATGTGCATCATTTCCTTATCTAATGTGTCTGGGCTAATGTTTGCCGTCATCTTGTAGCCTAATTGGAATAGCTTCACCTTCTCAATGATGTACGGCAAAAGCGCTTCCTTGAAGTTACCAACAACTTGTCGCGTAATGAGGAGGGCCGCAAGTTGCTGAAATCATTGTGGAGAACATTCAATATGCGGCTTTTGTTAAAAATCAAGCCAGTGTAACTAGAAGCTTTCGACATATGTTTTATGAAGGAATCGTCAAATCCTGGCGAGCAATTTTTTCGCATACCAGTGCTTTGAAACCGCGTGCCAACTTTTTTAGGAAGACGGCTATGCTATCAACTCACCTCTTTCAATCTATTCATATCTCCGAGATAAAACGCAATATAAAACAAGGAGAGGAATGAGTTGACGAATTGGAACTGAAAAGAAAAGTCAAGTCGTGTCAGAATCCGAGTGACCAGGGTCCAATACTCTCACATATATTTTGACACACCCAGTTCAACACATAACGTTATTTTCCCCCTTACCTCACAGTAATCGGGCCTAGCCCAACGAACAATCTATTGTCTTTGAACAAAGCCCGCTCGCACAAAGGCCGAAGTTCCCATTGTTCTTTTGTCTTATCAAAAGGGTTATCCGGGCAAATCTTGATAACATCGACCCATGGGAATCTATTGTCTTTGAACAAAGCCCGCTCGCACCAAGGCCGAAGTTCCCATTGTTCTATTGTCTTATCAAAAGGGTTATCCGGGCAAATCTTGATAACATCGACCCCACGAAACAGCTTTCATGGTGGTCGATATGCCCAAACCGGCAAGGGCAATAAACGTAAAGCCCGCAGCACACTTGCCACCAACTTTGGCGACAAGATGCGTTCGGCTGGCGCCTCTCGACGCCGAAGTTGGCGGCCAGTGGATCCCGGCCGGTCAGACACACATGCCCAGCGTCTTTTCCGCCACTTTAGGCTGCCATTTTGAAATCATGTGACATCAAGTCGCATACTGATTGGCCATAGCGTCGCCGCCGACGCCAAGTCAGGCGGCAATCCGTAGCACACCTGGCTTCTTCTTGCGTTCAAACGCGGCGACACGCGTCAAAAATCAAACATGTTAGATATTTGGCGTTTAGTTGCGCCAAGTGGCTGCAAGTCGCGTTCGCCGACGCCGTTCGTAGCAGACTAGGGATTTTTCAGGCGTTCAGGACTCTTGCGGCAAAAAACGCTTGTGAACGCCGAAGTTGGCGGCTAGTGTGCTACGGGCTTAATGTAATATGTTAGTTTTAGCTGGACCTGATACACGTGACAGAACTTTCACCTTCCTCACGTTCTGTTGACTTGATATAAGTACTGTCTGTTAGCAGTGTGAATGGAATTGATATCGGCAAACAAAGCATGTTATTCCCATAAATTTAGATATTGATTTTAATGAAATTCATCTCATAAAACACAGTTGATATATGAACACTGAAATAAACGATATTTAATCACACATCACCTCATGCAGATGACCCGAGAAGCAAGCAGCTGTGAAAACCTGGTTTTCAAATTGAAATTTTGGATGATGTAAAATCCATACGATATATTGTCCGACAATTGTTTACCGAAGAGTTAATACCACACAGGCTATAGTCATACAAACTAACTTAATTTAATGGTATAGTCACTGAATGGTATTTATACCGATGTTGAATACCAGGCATTGCTTCAGTCGTGAATGGTATATAACATACAACCTTGACTCACACAAACTAATTAATTAGCGGAAGCTGAATGCAGGCAATGTTTTAGTATAATGGTTTATATTGCAATACTCACACAAACTAACTTAATGATGAGATGATTTTCGTATGATCGATCTTCTCTGTAGTTTTCTGGAAGAATAATGAAAAAAGTTACTCTCATCTGAAGCATTTTGTAGTCTACACTTAATTGTGTCACGGGAATGAAATGAATCATCCTGTTATCACGTTCCTCCCCTTGTTTCTTAGCGCCATCATGTTCGAGTATGAACTTCCATCATCCCAGAGGGAATTACCCAGTTTTTTCATCATTTACCTTATTTAATAGCTATGTGCGGTTGAAAGCAACGATCCTGCAAACTCTTTCTGTTTGATGTATTACCCCAGCCTCACCATGAACCACTTTGCTCGTCTCTTTGCTTCAGTTGATGGGCTAGAATGCTCTTAAAATCCGGCCATTCTTTCGGGTCAAAAATATTTGATTTGTTTCTGTACGAGTTGGCAGAGATGTGTCATATCAATAATTAACACGGACTATCTGAAGACACAGTGATCTTGTACAGCACTCTATTGCCAGTGTCAGACTGTGGTATTTTTGTTCTTAGTCTTGATCAATTCTTGGGCATATGTACGCCCTCTCACCTGAATCGTTGAGCCAGTACGCTATCTTCTTGTACATATCATCAAGGATACCTATTGTCAGTGCCAGGAGAATCTTTGGGCCAAACTTGCAAAATTTCGGCAAATCCCCCGCTTTTATTTTAGCCAACATCCAATCGTCCACTTGGAACACTAGCAGCATACTAATTAACACAACCAATAGGCAAACAGCTATCACAGGGAAAGTCACCAGGTAGCGAAATAGGTGGCGTTTCCAGGGAGGGTAGTAAAACTCCTGGCGGCCGGTCACTTCGTTGACCTTCAACTCTCCCTGAAAAGAATGAAAAGAAGCTCACAGAAAATGTTACGCTTTTTCGTGGGTAAAAGCCGGCTTCATTATAAGGTTCCAGAGATGGACTACAAAGAATCTCTTCGATATTATGACAAATTCTTTCTGTTCACGCTATATGATACTTACTGTAAAGAGAGGCCGGGGTTCTACCAGGAGTTCAGGGCCCTGATCCAGAGTTCCCCATTGGTAAGCTAACTCACTACTTCTTCGTTTCCAATGTTCGAGATACAGCGTGGCCCAGAAAACATTGAACAATGCAAAGACGACGAACCAGATGTCTTCAACTTCCTGTAAATAAGCAGATTTTCAATTATTATTAATATGAAAGATTTTCCTCGTTTACACTGACATCGTCATTATGATCATGATCGTCATCTTCATAGCTTCATATAACTTTCGAGGTGTTCCCCAAGCTCAGAATAATGTATGGCATAGCAATTTCTATTTGAGATCATGTCGTCTTCTGGAGGGCCGGATGCACCACTAATTAGAAGACACAAGCTCCCGGAACATTAAGCTGCCCGTCTTCTCTTTCTACCCTAATGGTTTTGTACACTACCAAACTCCAGACCAAACTGCAAGAACCACTTACCTGATCCTTGCTAGGGAATGTCCATATGAAGATACCGAATATAGCTGGTAGCATGAGGGCAAGGGTGTAATGACCGAGATAAGCGAAATACATGGCAATCTTTACTCCGAAATATTCACAGATTTTACCTGTAAAGAAACATAAGTAGATACATCATAAGACATCAATCAGTTTATTAGAGAAAAACTTGTACTCAGTCATCAACTCGTTACCACGTATAATACGGCAACAGCAGAAGCACTCTGGCTTATCCAATTTAATACGCCATGCAGTTTTGGGCCACAGTATTCTCCGGAATCCTTTGTCCAAGAAATTTTGTAGGGGTGAAAGGTATTTGTTGACCTCCTTTCACCCCTCAATTTCATATGCCACAATAGAGCACGGCGAGTCATCATCCGTAACCAGCATTATTCAATCTGATGAACTAATGTGAGAAGTTTCGGCCTACAGTTTAATTACATATGCAGGTTTTGTGAAGATCTCACTTCAAGAGTACTTAAACCGTCAAGTAGCTGATATGTGTTTCGGTTTGAAACCTTTAGATGCATTACTTGCCAAGTGGTTGTTTTTGGAAGAAAGCCTGCACCCATGTCTTCCTCAAGTTCGTCAGATCACTACTGCAGTGCAATGGAAGGACTTGAGATATCACCTTCCTTGTCAGAAGTTTGGGCACTGAAAAGACAAAAAGGTAGAAATATCTATTTTATGCTTGGCTGTTACAATTTCCAATATCACAAAGGAATACATACGGCATTGCTATTGCAGTATCCCAATTGTTTATCATGTTCTATTATTGGTATGGCTTTACCTTTGATTACATAGTATTCTGTTACAGAGTAAGCAATTTATTTAGTGGGTTTCTTCAGAGTCAGTGGTAAAAACAATACTCCTTTAAAAGTAGTCGGTGGTGACGGAAAGGAAATATATTTTGAGAGGTGCCCGTCATTCCTTTAAACCCGATATGAGAAAGAAACCCTGGATGTAGTTTTTCATGAAACATACAGCCTCCAGGCTCGAAAACACGAGCATACAACAGGTAGCAGTGATAAGGCAAACTGAAATGAGTTGAACTTTATTGACAACAAGCATACTAAGGCTACATAATCCTGCTTCAACAAGAACATTTCAACCTTTCTGAAGATTTTTAACAAGACAGGTTAGCAATATTCATATTAAAGCATTTCATAGCGTTAGTATGTTTGTTGTCAATAAAGCCAACTCGACTATAACCTCATTTTGCTGCTACCTGTTATCTCCAACTCTTGATGATGTCGATGATAACCTAATATCACGTTAACAGATATCACGTATTATGTTCAAAAGCACAATTTACGTACACTACCAATAACTTGTCCTTTTAGGAAGCGTATCTTATTATTTCGATTCGGCCTCTCGCAGGTCCAGAGGTCATGAGGTTGCACAGCATGTGCCGTGCAACAATCTGCCTCTCCTGAATGAAACCTACCACTTACACTTACGACTTACCTCCTACCACTTACCACTTACTGATTACGGTAAAAGACTTCACTCACCGATAGCCTGGCCTTCTAGGAAGCGTATCTTGCCATTTAGGTTATCACCAGTTATGGCCCGAAGATTATACAACATGTGCCGTACAATAATCTGCCTCTCCTGACTCGTCAAGAACACGTCCTCTTCATCCGAATGTTGGTAACAATCCCTGTCATTGTATTCGAACTCTTTCATTCCGCCGCCGTATTCTGTCTTGAGGGATTTCTTCAGCTCGAGTTCTTCAGCACCTTTGAGTAAGCTGCAATGATACAATTAACTGATTTCTGATGAGTTATTCATCCGACAGCAATGTGGCAAGATCCACAGTATACTACAAACGACCTCAGCAAGTCATATTGACGTTTACACTCCACACTGTACCAGTCCATGTGTTTGCGCAACGACATCATATATGGGCCCCAGGGCTGAGCGATATAAAAAAACCTGGGAGTCAGGATGGTAACACGGACCATGCTGTTACGGTCGGTTTCCCAATGAATAGCAAACATGACATTACATATATTAAATGTTGAGGATTATAGAATAAATTCTGGTTGGGGAAAAAGATACCCAGTAGAGCTCACATGAGTATTAAGCATTTTTTATTGGAATCTGCAATGTACATATGATAGGCCTACCCTTCCTGAGACAGTGTAATTATGAAACCTTGCCAAAATTGCTGAGATACCGGTGGTTTTATATCAGGTTTGCAATGTAAAAAAGCAACGGGTCATATTTCTGTGAACCCTGGAAAAGCACAGACATATTACTTTTTTAGTGGCTTTCCAAAACAACTTTTGTAAGCCAACTGCATCAAGAGTTCACACTAGCTCCAGCTTAAAAACTATAAATGTAAACCATGAAACGCTCAGATTGGTGAAAGCCGGCATACTCTTTTTTGGCGGTTTTTTCGACCAATCGGCACTATCAACGGCCATGACGCCTCCGATCGTAACGTCAGGCCAGTTTTCATACATAAGAGACTAGCTACCAGCCAAGAAACAAACTGCATGCATACTCATACGTCTGTATCACACCAGTGTCGGAAATTGGAATCCTCATGTTGCCACACGGCGAGAAAAGTGTTCTCTTTCCAAACTACCTCACTACGCATTACGACATGCCTTAGCTAATATCTTCCTATGTCTATAAATCAGATGCTCCCGAAGCATCCAGGCACTTAACTTCAAGTTAGATTTCCCGTTGCGGTTTCTTTATTTTGAAGTCTCTGGTATTGCGTGTAACAAAATGATTACTCTTTCAAGATGACGGCCCCTTTAGTTCGACGCAGTAAACTGACGGAGATCCCCTAAGATCGAGATAAACCACTTTCACCACACATCAAATGTTAAACACTGTTAAATCTCAAAGGGCATCTTCTTTTCTTCAGGCAGGAAATAAGCTCTGAAGCATGAGGAATATCCAGGCTGTTCGGATCTTGCTTCTAGTTCAGCTTTCTGCTTTTTGTCTTCCGCAGAGCAAGATCCTTTTTACGTCATGTTTCATGTGTGCGCGTGTCACCGACTCACGCATCTTGAAAGTTTAATCAGATTACTCGTACATTCTAGCACAGACGTTTGCGGGGAGATTCGTCTGGATTACACAAGACATTCATGTCAGGTCGTTTAAAGTTTACCTTTCTTCTCAACGAGATGTCAAAAAATTGGCCGGCGTGACAATCGTATCTCAGTGCGGCTGAGATTATTTAGCAGTTTGCACAAAATTGTCTCACTGTTGCTTTGTCTGTTTCCCTGGAAACCATACGTCGGATATGTAATAGGTATCTGATTGTCACTGAGACAGACGACTGTTATCGAGGTGAATATAAGAATCTGTAGTTGACATTTCAACAAAGGTGTTTTATCTCTCAGAGTCAGACGATACCTCGTATTGCTGTTTTCTCCAACGGATGGGACTGAGCTTTCGCCACGAGCTGTTGAAATCAAGGGTCGAAAATCAGACTATTTAATTATTATGTGGCCAGTATCAATGCCCGAGAAAACTAGACGGATGTATGGATGGGGGTCTTTGAAGGATACCTTTACTAAAAGGGCTTTCTGAACATCGTAGCTCTGATAATGTTGAAGAGATTAACTCACTTGTCATATGTAGCAGTAAGGTAGAAACCATAGACGCCAGTGTTGCTGTGGTGACGAACATGCACTTCTAGTTCCGGTGTCCGGTTCCTGAGCCTTGCCAGCAGCCACATGAGAGTGTGGTCGTCTGTTTTGGCGGGGAATGTAAGAAGCACGTCACAGTCATGCGTAGGGATTGTGTTCATCCATACTTTACTTGAAACCACGAAGCGGCTTGTACTTGCAAACTTCTTACCGAAAATACCACCGCTGTCAACTGAAAAATAAAGAAGATGGTTGAAAATTGAAAGTATGAAAAGCCTCGTGGGTATAGTAACAGTTACTTTCAGAAACAACCGTGTAATACCATGTTCGCGCTGTCAAGTTGTAGACGGCACATCGAGTCAGAGTAGATGAAGATGGCAACGTACATGCAAATGAATTGCATTTAAAGGCATACACCAAGTTTTGTAGACCTTACACCTGTCACGGAGGCAAAACAAGAAGCCAGCGGCTACATCATCATAAATAACGTTGAGGGCAGCAGTTCGAACAACAGAGCATGGCCTGAACGAATTCGTCCTTCGACAGAGCGTGCCGAGAGTATGATAAAGCGATGTCCCTCAAGGGCTCTGACTGGGTGTCAGGATGAAAGCACGTTGTTAGCGCAACAACAAGCAGTCTACCACCATACGCTACATCCATCCAAAGTCAGAGTACAAACCTTCATCTTGGTCCTTATACAAGCTTGCATAATAAAGATGCCTCAGGTAACTCACTAGCTTCGCCATTGGCACTTATAATTCGACTCCAGCCAGGATTATATTTAGCACCACCACAAAAAGCATATTCCATACCATTCGACAATATGCTTTCCTAAGCACTAAAAGCACGTTGTTGCATATCGACCCCTGTCATACCGCTACAACTCAGATATACATTAAACAGCGTGGTCGACATTCGTTCAATAGTTATGACCTAATTGTTGACTGGGCACTTAAATCCGATCAATATAAACTAGAACCAAATATCATTATCATGAATGAATATAAAGTTAGTGGTGAAGAAAGATGTAGGCCCTGGAAATATTATTATGTTTATTTGCAAGGTTTAAGCCACTTAACCATTTTGCTGATTCGTTATTCTTTTGCAAAAATATGAAGCGTCATCGAATGCAATTGCCTAAGACCCAGGGAGGGGGGGGGGGGGGGGGGCTCGGGGGCTCGGGGGCTCGGGGGCTCGGTACCGAACTATGCCAGATCAGTGTTCCTATAGGTTTATACTGCTACGACCCAAATATTCCATTGGAGTAACAACGTTACCGAACTTTCCCCAGAATGTATTTACAACTCATTTATTTATTCTATCCATACGAAACATGAATGAACCATTATTTTGACTGATCTTTAGCTAAATGTTTATCTGTACATCCGATGGACAGACGGGAAGATGATATTCCTCGTCAACTGTGATGAGCCGATTAGTCCACAGGCTTTACTCTAACTGACTTAAACGTGTAAAACCTCAAATGGTTTTGCACAACTAGGATACCTTAGGTTTGATTACTAGTAGCAGTTCTCGACTCTCTTCACCTGCCAGCACAATTCGCCTTGAAATGCCAAGGAGTAAAAGAAGAGGTTTATCCGTTACCATTGGTAACTTCATTGCGGTTTGTGAAATGTCATTCACAGTACAGCAATAGAAATGTCAAGAAGCGAACAACTGTTTCGATTTGCTTAAACTCGATCCTACGGAAAGGAAGCTTGCTAATCAGCCCAAACGGAGCTAATTGGGAAGGAAGGTTTACCAGTACTTCCGTAAGAGTGAAACGTGTAGATATAGAAAAGGGTTTCTGTATGGATTTGCCAAACAATGAACTGTTTCCTAGGCATAGGTAAACATCCCAACTTTCACTTTCACTTGGATTAACAGCTATTCTACCGAGGCCAATCTTTTGGGAATGCAGCCAATGCTTTACTTCTATACCTGTTCCCAGTTCTTTCTATAAATTTTGTATTGCTGTAACTGACACCGCAAAGCACCCGACCAATTGCAAAGTTTATCAGCAAGATAAACAATTAGCATTTTAACGCTTGAAAATACTCAGTAAATCTACATGTCTCATGGTTAAATCCAATAGATTATGAGACTGTAGCTACTCCACGACCCGTCAAAGATGATAATGTGATTTTCTCCAATGGAGTGAGAAACACTTAAGGAACGCTTATGCTGGTATCCATGGTCTGATGGTTATTGATTTCAGGGAGGTATTTGGGATTGAACAGCAGCACTCATTGCAGTAGCTAACTGGTATGTGTCTTCTTTTGCCTTCGCTCTGTATTATCACTCAATCCATTATCCCGCCAGCTTTGAGCTACAGGGCTGGCTTTCACTGAGGAACAGACGAGAGTGACAGCTCGTGTAGATTACTCAATTATTTCAGCAGCCATCCAAGTCAAAATGCAAGGCCAGGAATTAATGGGTTTTCCAGAAGAGGATGGAACATGTCCACGTACTGTTTCCCTAACGGGGGTGGTTGTAAAGAAGACATACATGTATGTTGAACGCCTAACCTCAAGTTCATCTTTTGGTTAAGCTTGGACGTTCGAATTGTTGAACTGATGATGATGGGCCCATTCTGCATCAACACATACCTCGACATGCCCATTGATATGGAGGCCCAATCCCACTGCTTCTCTCTTAAAGCAAAACCAATGTGGCACGCTATACGCATAACCAATCTCCTCGAAATGACATTTAGATCGTCGAGAAATAGCCAAGCTAAATACTGCTAATATTCCGAAACCGGCTTATTGCCTGCCCCTCTAGCAGTGGTATCAGCCTCTCGCTTCATTGGCTGTTGCTATGGTATTCAATCAATCTTGTTAAGTGACCTTGAGCTCGAGGCGACTCTTAAATCTAAAAGGGAGCAGGTGATGAGTCTTGTCAAGGCAGTCTCAGACGACCAACAGTCTGGTCAATCGATTACCAACAGGAAGAGCATTTGTTGGTGTGCCGTTGCTTCTTTGAGCATTGCAGAATGGAAACTAACATCGTTCAAATGGACAATACGACTTTCGAAAGAATATGATTGTTTCTTTATGAATGAGACTATTGACATCAAGTTGGGACTCATTTTGAATCTTGTCTCAACACATATTGACACCTGGGTTGCGACGCGTATACAAAGCAAGCTTGGAAGTGACTTTCCGGCTAGTGCTACAAAGACACAAGTACATAAGGAACAGTCCAGAACTTGTCAATGATTTCATAGTCATGACCATGTCAGATCAGTATTCCATTAGGATACTACAACCTAAAAAAACGCAGCAAAAACGAATCACCGAATTTTCCCCAGAATCTGTTTAGAACTGCTTTATATTCAGTCGTCACTCCATTTGGAGTTACCATGAATATTGGATCGATATTGCTTCGAGGTAACTCTTGTTGGAGAACAGATGGTGTTCATTGGCTTGGGGAAAAATAACATCCTAGGACTTCGTTAACAGTTTAAAAATGAAGAGGCAAGTTGTGTTTTTCCTTGGTTAAGTGGCATGCAGATGTAGAGGAGTGTGAATCACCGGCGAAAAGTCTCGGGTAGACATAGGACCCTTTGGAGGATTTGATGTTGTCATGGCTTCGTCGCAGGTCGCAGCGACTGGCAAACGGTTACCACTTTCAGATCCAATGGGCTAGCAACTTGCGCATCCTTGCATTAAGCTCAATGCATTGGATGGGTAAAATGGAACGCTACAATTTCAATCTGCCAATGCATGGCATGTCACAGTTTATCGTTTTTGACGATTAGATGTGCATAGTATATTACTGTTCTTTTCATCAATTTGATTCACAATGTCATGTATTCTTTTCCTCGAAAATATTGATTTGAATTGCTTGGCAAAGCACTGGCTCTAGTATTGCACAGACATGATATTTGTTATGCCACTCAGGGGAGATATTGTTCACGGATGTCAGCCAGAGCTGTGAACTGAACCGGAAGGCAATCTTCAATAACTTGATATGCGAGAGGAATAACCGAATCTGGCATCGTTCATATGCGGCACGATGAATGTTTCTCATCGTCATATATTATGCTAGTTGGTATTTTCGACCGCCCAGTCTCTTTCGGTTTCAAATAAATGCGGTAATGGCGTCACTGGGATAATAAGGCTGTACCTTGTGTAAATAAAAAAAACAACATGATTGGTAATGACCTGCGACACAAATTTCTTAAGAAGTTTACCTGATGTTTGTGGCGTTCATTAGCCATGGTGGTACACATGAGCTAACAAGCTGCTTTAGCTATCGGGAATGGATCGCTTAGATGGAAATTGGATGGCTAACGAACATGTGATCATAAATCCATGATGGAATGCGATGTTATAGAGGCTTGTGGCTGCTATGGTGATGGGACTGCCTGGAGTGTCAGCCTAGTACGAAGTATCCAGGATGATGAGAGATTCGTATGAAGTCTTGCTAAAACTACATGTACATATATCAGGAAAATGAAAAAGCGAGTATGAACCATGACCATCCCTTCTCCTAGGACCACCAAGCATTGTTGATGTTGGTATATGTTCATTATCGTCGCCAGCTTTTCCGGTTAGTGTGCCTAGCTAAAAGGCTTGACTAAGTAGCCCTGGTAAAGGACAGTTGTAAGAGATCCCACGGCGTTTGCTACGTTGATGTTGGCATTCACAGCATCTTAGAATATTCTGTAGCGCATAGTAGCGTTTACGTTTGCAAAATGGCAACAAGCTAACGGAAACAGTATGGAAACGTCATTGGATCCTAGGCCTACCTGTTCGTTGTATCAGGGTTAATGTACAACACGAAGCAAAGGTAGACATTAAAACATACATATGTATAGTTAGCATCAGCAGTTCAAGGCTAATGCTATGACCTTCTGGATAACCCTGCCGTCAGAGAAAGCATGCAGCCACCGAATACATCTACCCCTGCAAAGACGACCAAACCGAGGCGATCGCCGTTCTGAGGATGCAAGTCTTTCATCATCCTCACAGTTAATGTAAATACCAACGGAACATCACCATGATCAACGACTGCAGATTGAAGTATTTAGGAACAATCAAGGTGAATTGATCAGGTTTTATCAGGCATCCAATATCAAGGTATCGATATACTTGAACGAAGGTGTTTCAAAGTGCAGACAGGCCTGCAGCCATTATTGAAGTAGATTAGATCCCGACTAGGGAATTTGCCTCATGTCACTTCTAGCGCATGCAGTAACATCAGTGATAAAAGATATTTGATCAAATTATTAGCATTCATACAGGCACTGATACGGAGTTCGAAGTAATTTTCGAATAGCATCTTTCCTGGGTTTCCAATCCATGCCTTTATAACATACAGTCTAGAGGTTGTTAAAGGGTCTGTGCGAGCTCGGAACATTGTGTATCAAGATGCAAAAACTCAGTAGAACTGAGGAAATGATCCTTGACTGTCACTCCATCAAGACCTCCACATGTTGATGTATCCCCAGTTTTATATTGTGGTGGAAGGCTATACGGGTATGTGTATGGTCAAGTATGCATACTTGGTATGGTGGATAGTAATAAAAACTGTTGTACTGTAACTATTGATTGATATACATGTACACGTTTAACAGAATGTTTCTCATAGCATCCCACGTCATAGCATCCGACTCATCTCACGTACATCGATAACATGAGATTAATTAATTTCTTGATGAATACCGTATTATGTGACTTTATCGATTTGCTGCAATCAGTCTATCTACTCAAGTTATTGATTGGCAGCACAACAGGCGGGTTGAGAGGAGTGTACAGCTGATCTGTAGTAGAATAAGAGAGGACTTAATGAGGACTTGGTGAGAAATCTCTTGGATTCGTTGGCGATTGAATTCCATCTTTTTTGATCGCGCCATATTTTTTGGGGCACAGATTAATCTGATGGCAAATATTTGCGTACCGAGTAATTCGCGAAAAAATACTCAAGATCTTTCTAATCTTTAAATACTCCAATACTCAAGATTCAGCCATCACCATGGCTTTATGGTAGATTTAATGTTAGTTTGACTATATGACCAATGATGATGTATCCTCCATGATTACCGGTCTTGATCCATCAATGTTTGAGTCGCTACGCCATCAGACCCGAATCTTCATTCCTGAGTGGCGCAGAAGTCTGAGAGTGACCGCGGGCAGTGACCGGATACCTCGATCTTCCAATATATGAATACCTCGTGTCTCCTCTACATCCATTATTCGGGTTGCAAACTAAATATCGATGCATCATACCCTTAAGGTGTCTCGCACCAAACACTGTCCTTTCATACCCATCAGCCAAATATTTATCCTTAATCAACACAGGACATAATTCACTTTTCCCTGTTCCTCTTGATCTAATTAGTTCATTAGTGTGTCAATCCATTTTCATTATCATAGACTCTGTCTACCACTAATGGTCCCTCTACTGACATAAAATAATGATGCTCTTTCAGCACATCACTATCAGCAACACACAATGTAGTGTAGTTGCCCTTTACGGTGATATGAAACCTAAAACACCATCAGAAAAGAACATCAAATGTCGTCTGTAATGCGTAAAATGGTTGGTTACATCAAAAGAATGGCATTGCTGCATAATATGATCTGCTAAAATTGATTTGATTTATGTTCATTTTTAAAGGTTATATTATTTTGTACTGTAGAAACTGAAAATTTGCAGGATGTTCCTTTAGAAATTCCATCTGCTCATCCCCGGTTCAACGTTCTCTTCACCAGAATTCCTTTTTTCTCAATAAATCACACGAACTGAAGGAATGAAGCCCTTTATCATGTAAAATTTGTATAAAAAAGTAACCGACTGCTGTCTGGAGAGAAAACGACATCCTTGCTGGGGAAAACGTTGAACCTTGCCTGGGACGAACAACTGATGCACCTATCAGTATCTTTTAATTATAATCCATCAACGTATTCTATCCAGTTCTCTCCTTCCGCATGCGTTCAGCTGCATGGGATAGTTTGTTATTTGCTTTGTGATACATACTATTGAAACACATTACTTTGTGTACTGTTATATATCTCCCTGTGTATATTTCAAAGCCTGTTTTATGTACATTGGCAACAGCCTGTTTGCGCGGCTTCCATGGCGTGCACGACTGGTTTGGCTTCAATAACATGTATGTCATGTAGTTAACACGACTTGGTATCGATTTCCGGTGAGAACCTCATGAGTAAGAGCGCAAACAAAACCAGACCACTGTATTACACATCAGCATTTTGACGAATTTATGTATCAAAACCGTTTTTGCCGTTCCTGTATACCGTATTTTCTTGTGGTTCAGGTAAAGAGAAATAAGCATTGTTGTACAGCAGTTATGACGAACGCAAATTCTCTAAAACTTGGCGAAGTCCGGGGTCCTGCAAACCGCGGATTGTCCTTAAAAACGAACTCATAGACCTTAATCACCCCATGCACCCAAACGGAGCGGCCTCAAGAGTGAAGAAAAGATGGTTTTAGTGGAAAACATTAAAAAGAATATTTCTAAGAATAGATAGTGCAAAATGCTCAGAGGAAATGAATTCTTTAAAAAAACATGCAAAATTGATGGACATTTACGACAGAAACCATATTAACCATAGTTTAGCCGCCAGACGGCCAATTTTATGTAATCAGCTGCCATGGTAAATAATTCACAGCATTTATAAGCTCTGACTGAAAGTTGCAATTGACCCAGCAATGGGTTCGCGCATTTTTTTGTACGTTTGATGAACCATCATTAAGCAGATCTCTCGCATGCATCTCATTCACGCCTTCCTCAAGCAGAAATAATGTGGGACTTCCTGTCAGGTGACAAGTAAAACCAACAACAACCTCCGTACTCAATCATGGCCATGCTGTATGCACTGAACAATACCATGATTGATTACAAAGTGTGATAATACGCGAATGCTGGTCTTTTCGGTAGGGACTATCGGTAACCACAACGTATATAAAGAACTTATGGTATCATTTTGAAAATAAACATCAAGCAGTTTTACTGCCCATAATCAAGACTTGTTATAGCTTTTGCCATAATCCATATTGAACAAGCAAAACATTCACAAATGGATGAGAAAAAATGTATGAAATGCGAATTATCCAAGATGCAGATCGTAAGCATGATTATATGGAGACAACGGAAACCCAAAAGGATTTTTGTGCTTATTAAAGAATCAGTGTAGATGTTTTTTTCAGGATACACATTTTTTTTCTCTTGAAACCATGATCGTTTAGAGAAAGCTAACCCAGGCAGCTAGGTGTTCATCACATCTACAGCTTAACTAACATCTTGGACTACATTTGCCTCCATTCTATCAAAAGTATACTTACCAGAATTTGCAAATATCTCAAACAATTTGGTTTTGACTGCCAAACAGAAAGTGCAATGACATAAAACTGATAAATCTTTTATCTCGTCTGTCAAAATCAGATCGTCACATATTCTAGCAGCAAATTGATATTTTTACCCAATTCCCATCCCTTTCAATTAATTCGTAGCCTCATACTTCGATTTATATTATGAGGAGGCGTATATAGATCACCCTGAATCAGAAAAACGATGATATTAATTTGGTTGGAAATGTTTGTCCCTATCTAGTGAATATTATTTCAATGTAAGTTGAAATAGGTCACGGCGACGGCCCCAAAGTTAGTGGTTATAGCCTAAAACTGTTGCAACAATAACTATTAGAACAAAAATACTAATAGTAACCTAAGATAGTGATGCACAAGAATTGTGTTGATGTCGTGCTAGTCTTACCTGGCGGCTTCCGGCGCCTGACATCAGGGCTTTCCTCCCCGTCCGTGTCCCCCATCCTCCTATCGAAACCTTACGAGGACATGGTTAATCCAAGAGAACTGCTTTTACAGCAGACCAGTACTCCTGTCACATAAATCCAAGCAGCTGATTGTTATATGTTATATTGTTGTGGAATTGGTTTCTTTGGTCGAGGATGATGGCAGCAGTGCGCGGTACTCCTGGCGCTGCTTTGCCATCTGGTTTCAAATTAGTATCGTACAAATAGAAGGAGAGTGCGCTGGAATAGGCTACTAACCGCTAGTAGAAAAGTCGCATCCTGGCCAAAGGATCATTGTCTTAAGGATTAGGACAAATCGCATCCATGCCGAAGGAGATCTTGTCTGAAGGATGAGGACAAGTAACATCCTTGCCAAAGGAGATCTTGTCTGAAGGATTAGGACAAGTAACATCCTTGCCGAAGGAGATCTTGTCTTAAGGATTAGGACAAATCACACTCCATGCCGAAGGAGATCTTGTCTGAAGGATGAGGACAAGTAACATCCTTGCCGAAGGAGATCTTGTCTGAAGGATGAGGACAAGTAACATCCTTGCCGAAGGAGATCTTGTCTTAAGGATTAGGACAAGTAACATCCTTGCCGAAGGAGATCTTGTCTTAAGGATTAGGACAAGTAACATCCTTGCCGAAGGAGATCTTGTCTTAAGGATTAGGACAAGTAACATCCTTGCCGAAGGAGATCTTGTCTTAAGGATTAGGACAAGTAACATCCTTGCCGAAGGAGATCTTGTCTGAAGGATGAGGACAAGTAACATCCTTGCCGAAGGAGATCTTGTCTGAAGGATTGGGACAAGTAACATCCTTGCCTGAAGGATTAGGACAAGTAACATCCTTGCCGAAGGAGAGTTTGTCTGGAGGATTGGGACAAGTAACATCCTTGCCTGAAGGATTAGGACAAGTAACATCCTTGCCGAAGGAGAGTTTGTCTGAAGGATTAGGACAAATCATATCCTGACGAAGGAGAGATTGTCTGAAGGATTAGGACAAGTAACATCCTTGCCGAAGGAGAGTTTGTCTGAAGGATTAGGACAAGTAACATCCTTGCCTGAAGGATTAGGA
Organism: Lineus longissimus; assembly: GCF_910592395.1. Taxonomy (NCBI): domain Eukaryota; kingdom Metazoa; phylum Nemertea; class Pilidiophora; order Heteronemertea; family Lineidae; genus Lineus; species Lineus longissimus. The sequence continues at coordinate 23,690,449 of NC_088309.1, read as the reverse complement.
CAAGTAACATCCTTGCCGAAGGAGAGTTTGTCTGAAGGATTGGGACAAGTAACATCCTTGCCTGAAGGATTAGGACAAGTAACATCCTTGCCGAAGGAGAGTTTGTCTGAAGGATTAGGACAAATCATATCCTGACGAAGGAGAGATTTTCTGAAGGATTAGGACAAGTAACATCCTTGCCGAAGGAGAGTTTGTCTGAAGGATTGGGACAAGTAACATCCTTGCCTGAAGGATTAGGACAAGTAACATCCTTGCCGAAGGAGAGTTTGTCTGAAGGATTAGGACAAATCATATCCTGACGAAGGAGAGATTTTCTGAAGGATTAGGACAAGTAACATCCTTGCCGAAGGAGAGTTTGTCTGAAGGATTGGGACAAGTAACATCCTTGCCTGAAGGATTAGGACAAGTAACATCCTTGCCGAAGGAGAGTTTGTCTGAAGGATTGGGACAAGTAACATCCTTGCCTGAAGGATTAGGACAAGTAACATCCTTGCCGAAGGAGAGTTTGTCTGAAGGTTTAGGACAAATCACATCCTTGCCGAAGGAGATCTTGTCGGAAGGATTAGGACAAATCACATCCTTGCCGAAGGAGATCTTGTCTGAAGGATTAGGACAAGTAACATCCTTGCCTGAAGGATTAGGACAAGTAACATCCTTGCCGAAGGAGAGTTTGTCTGAAGGATTGGGACAAGTAACATCCTTGCCTGAAGGATTAGGAAAAGTAACATCCTTGCCGAAGGAGAGTTTGTCTGAAGGATTAGGACAAATCATATCCTGACGAAGGAGAGATTGTCTGAAGGATGTAAACATATCCTAGCCGAAGTACACCCCGGATGCAGTAGACCGTCCTCGCGACAAGTGGTGAGCTTTCTGGAGGTTTATCAACTGGCTGGAAGGGGCGCTGTAGTCGGAATGCTCGCCCGATGCTCGCCCCCACCGATAGAAGAGCCTCTTCACTCTCTCTCGAAACGGTGGCTGCAAATAGTGTAGCTCTTGTGATATTTCTAACGTACCCATAATGAAACAATAATTAGCTGGAAAGCCGGTTCGTTCAGGTAAGGAATTGTATTGTTCTTTCTTCACTATTTCACCGATTTTTACTGCTATTTCCCAATTGATCCATTTAAAAGCCCTTGACCAACCATGAAATTTGTTGTGAGAGTCGTTGTGACATAGTGTCCTTGTCCATTTTCGATGCATATTCACTTTATTCGAGTCATTGTGCTGTGTGTGTCAATATACAGGATGTCCCAAAAGAAAACATCTTTATTTCTGTGCTCATGCGTGTCGTTACTTGACTTTATAGTCGTTCAGTTATATCAGTATCATCATTTCATTTTCAGGTCAACAAGTTTTCACAAAGCTTACTAAACAAGCATTATGCCTAAAACAAAGGAATTCGTAACGTCAAGTTCTGGCTCAGAGTCCGATTCCGGTGATGAGGTGAGCAGGCAGGGTCCATGTGTAACTGTCAGTGCTAAGCGTATCATGATATCAGATTCATTAGAAGAGACAGGAAAAGCAGTTGAATTGTTGGAATAGGACCCTCAGAAAATGGTGATGAGGCTTAGTGAACTAAGATAAGATGCTAGACTCACCTCTGCTTGTGACAACCTATTGTTCAGGGCAGTCTCAGGGATGGTCAGCCACTAGAGGAAGTTGGACTATTTTTGCTGTGAGAAAGTGTTTATTTTAAGATTGTTTCATACTTTTAAAATTTCTTTCTATTAAGCCACCAAAGAAGAAACAGAAGTCAAAGGAGAAGGTGAAGGCGAAAGAAATGGAAAAGCCAAAGTCAAACTCACAAAAAAATGCTGCAGGTGACATACAGTTTGAAGTAAGTGTAAAAAGTTCTGCATCATTTGGACTTGCTCACAGTACAGTGATTTACTTGCCTTACCACTACCAGGCCTCTCCATTAGACTTAATACACACCATTGAATGGCATGCCATTCTTTTATGTTGACCAATGAGATTCTGTGTATATCATACCAACCACTTCTCCATCCAAAAGTGATGACATCCATGGAGACAGAAGATTGTATTCGTTTCGTTTTTGCCTTTAGCTCTCGCGAATGAGGTTTGTAACTGTGAGGGAATTCAAAGGTAAAGCACTCATTGACATCAGGGAACATTATGAGAAGGATGGGGAGATGTTACCTGGCAGAAAAGGTGAGTTCATACGGTGTTGGTTAACTTGTAAAACCCTGGGACAAAGGGAGGCTGCACCATTGCCTGACAGTTCTGCATAATATTGTATTCAGTGAACCAATATAGATAAATTTCTAGATTAAGCTTGATCATTTTCCTGACCCATATTCTTTCAATGCACCAGGAAATGAAGATACATCTGTCATCTGGTCTACTGGCATCAATAATATCACATGTACTGTATATTCCTAAACGGGATAAAAACTGCTTATCCAAATTGGAAATCTAACGTTAACTGTTTGAAATACCTCATCCGAGTTAATCTTATCTAGACTGCACCTCATCCAAATTAATCTTGACTGTACCTCCAAATGAATTATCTAGTCTTGACTGTACCTGAAGAAGCTTAACGGAATAATTTGTTCTCTTTCAGGGATTTCTTTAAGTAAGGACCAGTGGCGGAAGCTGAAGGAACAAATCGATGAAATTGACGAGGTTGTGCAGAATATGTAGCTGGAGTCCAACTTTGATATTTTTGTTGTTTTTATGTTCCTATTGTGCATGTATCTGGAGACCTAACAATCAGACAATCCAAAAAATAACTTTGAAACAACTTATGAAAAGTATGCAGCATGGATATGGGTAAAAGTGGTTACATTTAAAAGAATAGATGAAGAATTTGTAGTCTTAATTTACCCTTGGTGTCTCTTTTGTGTAGGGTTATGATACCACCATTAAGTGTTCATTGCAACCATTTGAAGGTGCTGAGGAAATGTGTGTACACATACCAGATACTGTGCTGACATGGTAATTGTTGTGGTAATTTTGCTGTGTTGTGCATGTACATGTATATTGTTACTGGTTTGAGTTAGACTTAAATACCAAACTTGATGAGTACTGAAATCCACAGTTTTAGTTTTCAGCTGATAAGCTCATGATTTATATTTCAAACCGTAGTATGGTCAGAATCGATGCTTGCAGTTTTCAACCCAAATGTTAATCAAATCGATATGATGCCATAATACAAAAGAAGTGTAATTTATGTACACATTTTCACATACTTTATTTCCAATAAATGAATATCAATTTTGTAGAATGATTTTCTTTTCAAATTACTCATGCAAACTCTTGACAAACTCCCCTTTGGCCCGATTGTATCTTGTCCTAATCCTTGAGACAATCTCTACAAGAGCCAGGATGTGGCTTGACAGAATACTTCGACACAAACTCCTTGGGCCAGGATGTGACCTGTCCAAATCCTTAAGGACGAACTCTCCATCGGCAAAGATATGGCTTGTCCACTACCCTCAAACTCATTTGGCCTGCATGTGATTTGTCGGAATCATTGCTCAGTACAAACTTTGCCCTGTGCCCAGGATATGATTTGTCCGAATCCAAACTCGCTATGATCCAGGGTGTGATCCATGTCCAAATCCTTCAGACCAACTCGGTCTTCGAATTCGGCCAGGATATGACTGTCCAAATCTTTCAGGGCAAACTCTCCTTGCACAAGGATGTGACTTATCCGTATCCTTGCAGAGGACAAACTCCAAGAGCCACTACACTTGTACACAAACAATAGCAAAGGAGTTTAAAACTTGTCCGTATTCTTCAGGACAACCTCTCCTTGCCTGGGATGTGACTTGTCCGTATCCTTGCTCAAGACTAACCCACCTTCTCTCCTTGGACTAAGCTGTGAGACTTGACCGAATCGTTACTTAGGACAAACCTTTGGTTTGACCAGGCTAAGGATTTGACCCTTCACGACGGGACCATATGATGTGCGTTGTGCTTTGAGGACAAGTCTTAGCAGTCACCAAAGTTCTGTGAATACCGCAGAACATCGTCACGGTTGGAAACATTTATATGTGCAAACGATTCACCGAATGTCTTGCCAACAAATTTAATGACTATACTGGCCCAATGGCCATGAACAATTTTAAACTTCCACGAGGGGTATTTTCTTGTTCAGTAAGCATGGTAAAGACCAATTTATACCAAAATTCCCTTCATATGCCTATACACAATGTCACAAACTGACACTGGATTCTTACACCTTCTTTTCTACTCGTAAACAAATGTTCAAGATGTGGATGAACAGGCGGCTTTTCGGTAGGTAACTAACGTTACAGAAGCAAACTGAATTCATCTTATCCGCTAAATCACAGTGAGCTCTATCAATACGATAAACGATTGCTGACATCATTGGTGCCACAAACTTTATCTTTATGTAGCGTCAAGAGTGTGCCGAAATCTCCCCGCCAATCTACTACAGGACAGGACAGAAAAAGTGTCTCATTCTCGGAATGAACAGAGAAATTATATGTCTTGATTCTTGAACTACTTCTCATCTCAACTTTACAGCAGCGATCATGGTTGTCCATCTGACAGTTGCAACTGGGGGTAAGTATCAAAGCACACATTAGTTCTCAATGTGCTAATGAAACATATCGTATCCAGTAAATTTTCTAAAAATATAGTGCATTATAGAAAAAAAATAATCTAATCACAGTATTGTATGGATTACTGTATTTCTGAAGATTTACACAGCCTTTACCAGTGATATATGGAACTTCCTCTCCTATTCATTATTTCAGCAACTACGAGTATGCCTACCAACACTAGGAAAACTACCACCAATCCTGGTACAAATCAAACCAACAGTCCCACCAATAATTCTACCAACAATCCTACCAACAATCCTACCAATAATTCTACCACCATTCCTACCAATAATTCTACCAACAATCCTACCAACAATCCTACCAATAATTCTACCACCATTCCTACCATCAATTCTACCAACAATCCTACCAAAAATCCTACCACTAATTCTACCACCAATCCTACAAACAATCCTACCAATAATTCTACCACCATTCCTACCACCAATTCTACCACCAATCCTACCAACAATCCTACCAATAATTCTACCACCATTCCTACCACCAATTCTACTGCTAATCCTACCATCAAATTTACCACCACCACTGGCAATTCTACCACCAATCCTGTCATCAATTCTACCACCACCAATCCCACCACCAACTCTACCTCCAATTCTACCACCAATTCTACCACGAGTCCAACCACAACAGACGCCCGGTGCATGGACCTCTCACCCTCCTGCGGACATTGGGCGAAAATTGGGTACTGTAGGAACAGGTTCATGAGTTTCATGCAGGAGCATTGCGGGTTAAGTTGTGGATTCTGCAACCCACCAAGTACTGGTAAGGATTTAGGATATCATGATGGAAAAAAAATTCACTGATGTTATATATATAAGTCTTCCACTGCGTCTTCAAAACATATATTATAAGGCGACGAGGGCCAATCCACTTGGTCCGGACTGAACATACACGAGACCGACCTCTGAAGCTTCCTGGCACCAGTTGTTTTTAATATACACTCCGCCCTCCGACAGTGGAGTAAAAAAGCCTGATCTCATCGATCAGGATGTGCCTGAAGATGATTCTCGTCAGGTTCGAGAAGTTGATTCGCTAGGACGGCGTGACATAGAGATGGTCAGCTCTAGCATCAGAAAGGATTTATGTTTTAACCACAAGCACGTTAGGAGAGCAGACCTATGATTCGCATGTAAGTCTCAGGCGGATCTCTGACCACTTGCAAAGGAGGTAAGAGTAGAAAGGAGGGGATGTCGCTAATCAAGTTGTTATTTTGATTTACAGTCATATGGAATGAAACAACAACACTTTCTGCAAATGAAACAGGTTAGTAAGCCCTTATTATTATCTTGTTTTTAAAATGAATTTCGGTTAGGGAGAAATCTTCTGTTCTGCGGTGTCCATTTCAACCTAACCGCATGGCAGGTAATTTTCCTCAGTTGGCATCAGCCATACGCAGCATGACTTATTCATTTTTTTGACGATGTATGTTTTAACCCTGGCAACTAAGCAGTAGTCTTTCACCAACCATCACATGTTCTATATCGTTTTTTACTTATTCAAAGTTGCGGTAAATACTTCCAGGTCCTACTACAGCCATGATGCGAAACGCAACCACAACGATGTCTGAAATCGAAACTGGTAAGTATAGGCCTCTCAGTATTATGATCTCCTACCGTCTTACCCCATCCATCTCATCCAATTCCCACCTTATAAATGTCAGGCATTGGACCACCAAAATCGACTTTTTAGGCGCTCCGTCACGTTAGGCGCGCGAGAGCCGTGTGTGTCAAGATGATGTCCCAAATCAATCAATGAATCACGATTATGTCCTCCCCCCCCGACCTAACATTAATTTAAATATCGACAAACTTAATTGGACCAATATTTTGTCTGAAAAGACAACCCTGACGAGTTTTCAATTAATATTCCATTTACTATTTCTCTATAGTTGCAACAACTACATCGGAACCGTTTACAACAACGCTCATGGACGGATACGTGCGGATCTGTGTTAATGTCACAGGTAAGTCAACTCACTTCTAGAACACCTTGATTGCTATTAACCTCAGTTTAGCTCCACCTCCGCAATATTCGGTGAGACAACTAATACTCCAACAGTATCTATTCCGTAAACCTTTACCTAACTCCTGACTTCTAGGAACCAAGAATGTTTTCACCGCCGATAAATTAAGAATTCTTTATTTCTATAGTTGCAGCAAACACGTCGTACCCTTCCACTGTCATAACGGGTAACGCAACTACAACGCCTGGACCAGATGCCCGGGGACAGAATGTAACTGGTTGGTATTGTGAAAACAAGAGTTACTGGTACAATGCACATGATATAAGAAGTGCATTTTCGAGGCATACACGTTATTTCTATGACAATGTATTACTCGCAATCATGGTGATATTCAATAGAATGTAGGATCACTGTGTTACAGCATCGCATCTTACTGTTTTCACTGCCTATAAAGTGAAGAATTTCGTTTTTGTCCCTACAGTTGCAGCTAACGCCTCACATCCTTCTACAGTCATAACGGGTAACGAAACTACAACGCCTGGACCAGACGCCCGGGGACAGAATGTAACTGGTTAGTATTTTGAACACAGATTGTTTAAAAAACACTTTTGGTATCATTTATACATTTCCACAAGTCTTTATTATTTCTTGATATTACTTATGATATAAAAAGTGCATTTTCGAGACGCAAATTAGATGTGCCCAGTGTTACAGGCATCGCACCTTCACTGCCTAGAAAGTGAAGATTTTCGTTTTTCTTACACAGTTGCAACCAACGCCTCGCACACTACAGCCATAACGGGCAACGAAACTACAACGCCTGGACCAGATGCCCGGGGACAAAATATAACTGGTTAGTATTGTGAAATAAACAGATTGTTTTAAATAAAGCACTTAATATACAGGTACAAGGCACATTGAATATATCTATACAATATAACGATGTTAAAGGTGCATTTTCGAGACATTCATTTTATTTTTATCAGTGACATATATACTAATCATGGTGATATTCAATAGAATGGAAGATGTCTGCGTTACAGCATCGCTTTTGCGGCTTTTGTTACTCAATATAAATTGAAGAATTAAACAAAAAATCTTATATAGTTGCAGCAAACGCCTCACATCCTTCTACAGTCATAACTGGTAACGAAACTACAACGCCTGGACCAGATGCCCGGGGACAGAATGTAACTGGTTAGTACCATAGGCATATACATGTACGGCTTAATCAATGGTCTGACAATTGAAACTGCCGAATTGATTGTGAAATTTTCGACATTTTGGGTCTCCTTTTACAAGCCAAATATCTTATTGATTGAAAGTTCGTTTGTTTTTGGCCTAAAATAGTTTGCTTCGTTTGCATCCTGAGGAAATGAGTGTTGATGTTCGCTTCTCCGGCCCTGCAAAGAATTGAAGATTTAGTCCTTTAAATTGAATCCAATATCGCCGATGTTGGAATTGAAAAATACATTTTTGAGATTTGTGGTATTGAAGTTGATTCATAATTTTTCATCGATAGATGTTCCTTCTGTCACGACGCAACCTGAAACCAAGGAGATTTGTTGGATTGAATTGATAGCCGTAGGTGAGTACCAGACGGCTGAGGGTGGTGGTGGTTTCTCGAAATTAATATTCAATCAAACTTGAGGATAAACCTTCAACCATCTACTGTAGGTTACACTATGGCCTCTCTTCTACCCAAGCCTTGTATCTCACCGGTGGGGGGGGGGGGGGCATATTTTTATATTTTTTATATTTTCTCATAATAAACCAATAGTATAGAGAAAAGCAAACCCATCCCGTTGGGTAACAAATCTCAATGGGTTTTTTTTCTGTGCTCTCGATCGAGATAGTGACGATTTGGATGTCTAACACATATCGTATATAAAATATGATACTCTTCTTTATTTTAGGTGAGACAACCCTTCCGTATCCTACACCAGGTGAGTAATACATATAAAAGTTACTTCGAATATCGCCTCTTTCTAGTTGAAGAGCCGCGCCACCATAGGTGGAGGTGGTGGGACACTTCTGGAAAGACTTATTGCATTGATCCGGCGTTCCGTATAGCCTCCCCTCAGATAACTCATGGGGACAGCATTGATCTTTCCTACATCACATCAGCATCTTCACCTGATGTGATGAAACTCCAGTTGTCATCATAAACATGTGAACTGATGTTGGTGTTCAGACACCTAATCACTTCTTAGTAGCGATATAGTCCACCTATCATGCAGTCTGTATAGCATCCCTTGAAAAATTTCAGATAAAGCTACCCATTCAGGCGTAATAAACGTCCCTATTTTTGTTATGGTCGGCGTGATGTTGTCTCTTGGTACACTGATTGTCGTCATAGTCTATGCAGTCAGGAAAATCAAGAAAAACAAGACGAGGAAACCATTTGATGGATACAGGTAACTATGGCTATGATCAGATAATAGAGATGACAACACGCGTCATGTCCCAAAGATGAACTACATGTATACATGTATAATAACGCGTAGACTATAAGTTCTACTATAGATCCCTTGATTTGAATCGTTTATGTTTATCGTTGGGAATGAAACCAACACCGCCGACGAACATTCCAGAACTGCCCTCTCAGAAGGCTTTATTCTTCTCCTATATGCAGTAGAACCTCCTCTTGCGACACCTTTGCCAAGCGAACACCTCTACATTACGGACATATGTGTAGAGTCAGTGTCTGACCGACACGCATTCCGATTCTAATTTTGTTTTTGCCATTTAGGACTGGTGAATTGCAAGGAATATCGAACCCGGGTGCCGAGATTCATGATTCTGAAGCTTAAAGGACCAAAGAGTTATAAATGGGCCATCGTCAAAAAGCACTGACATAAGATGGAAAAGTTGGTGCGCGGGAGGGGGGTCAGATTCTCAAAATGGCAGAGGAATGAAGGTCCTTATCAGCCTTCGTCTATTTGCGCTGCTTAGACACTAACAGAACTGAACTAAATCATGTCCCTCAGTGAACATCAGATTTGAAAACCCTTACAGCTTATATTGTGTTGGAATTGTTTTTAATTTGTTCCGAAAAAGGGATTAAGACACATTTCAATGATGATTTTATGCATTGAATATGTATCTATGATGATTTTATGCAAACTTGTAATATTGAATGTATCCATGATGATTTCATGCAAGCTCTACATTAATATTGAATGTATCCATGATGATTTTATGCAAACTTGTAATATTGAATGTATCCATGATGATTTCATGCAAGCTCTACATTAATATTGAATGTATCCATGATGATTTTATGCAAACTTGTAATATTGAATGTATCCATGATGATTTTATGCAAACTTGTAATATTGAATGTATCCATGATGATTTCATGCAAGCTCTACATTAATATTGAATGTATCAATGATGATTTCATGCAAGCTCTACATTAATATTGAATGTATCAATGATGGTTTCATGCAAACTTGTAATATTGAATGTATCAATGATGATTTCATGCAAGCTCTACATTAATATTGAATGTATCAATGATAGCTATCAATGATAGTGGTTTCATGCAAGCTCTACATTAATATTGAATGTATCCATGATGATTTCATGCAAGCTCTACATTAATATTGAATGTATCAATGATAGCTATCAATGATAGTGGTTTCATGCAAGCTCTACATTAATATTGAATGTATCCATGATGATTTTATGCAAACTCTACATTAATATTGAATGTATCAATGATGGTTTCATGCATGCGTGTATTTGATTAAGTATTTTTATCGCAGTTACGTGAATCCAAGCTCTTCATGCTCACTGTATTACCGTGCAATACAATTAAATTACAAATGTTGAAAATAATTTTCTTAGTTATGCCCGGCGGTCCCGCCGGCGGCATCTCGACTCATGGGTCCGGTTCAGTTCAAAAGTGTTTTGTCACTAACGCTGGCGTTATGGCGTTATGGCGTTATGTCGAAAGACATTAACTGAAGGAGATAACGCCAAGTTGAGTAAACGGCAACGCCATCACCGTCATTCGCGAGGCAAGGCAATAGGAAAATACCCCCTCGGTTGGAAGAGCCAAGTACAGAAATACGCAACTATGGCTGTTTCGGAGTTAGCTCTCCATAATCTTGTGTTTACAGAATTTCTAAAAATAGAAACACGCAGAGTGAAGCACGTGGTCAAAAACTCTCCGATTGGAAGGTAGGAATGGCGAGATCAACTTCGCCAGGATCTGTTCCAAGCAGCATTAAAGATTACGTTTTTGCCGAGAAATTGGGAAGTGGTACTTATGCCACGGTGTTTAAAGCGTTTAGAAAGGTATTTTGATATAGATAAACCACAAAACCCAGAATTACTCTTCTGTAATTCGTCATAAACACCGTTTGAATTCCGGAATTTCCAAATTTTGGACTGGACATCTGTTGAGCAAAATGAGAACTTTCGTCGTTTCGAGAAGACTCTCATGAATTTGACATGAATTCAATCGTGCAACAGTGTCAAAACTAGCTGAAGAATAAATGAAGATATCCTCTCATCTTTTTCTTTTACCTTTTTACCGTAAAATCTTCTTCAGGGTGGAGCAAGGGAAGTCATTGCCATAAAATGTGTGGAAAAAAAAGGTCTGACAAAAACATCCACGGACAACTTGGTGACAGAAATAGAGATTTTGAAAAAGCTAAAACATGAACATATTGTTGAGCTGAAGGATTTTGAGGTAAACATCCAATATTGTCCTTGAACTTGAACTTATGTCATGGGCAGATCCCAGTGTAGGCCTTGTGAGCCCAACATGAATCTTAAATGTGACTTCCATTCATCCCAGATCGGTCTTTTTGAAGACAAATTCACTACCACAAGTTGCACAACGGTCACTCAACAAATCTTTTCTGCCTGAACTTGACCAACGTTTCATTTATCTTCTTTTTCCTCCCCAGTGGGACCAGAGTAACATTTACCTAGTAATGGAGTACTGCGGAGGAGGGGACTTGTCCCAGTTTATCCATACCAAAAGGCGTTTACCAGAGCATATGATGAAAAAATTCCTTCAGCAGTTAGGTTAGTTAGAAGCTTCTTCTAGCACATTATAGATTAGATGCTGACTTCTGCGGAGTGCCTGCTGTCTATCTGACGGTTTTATCAAGGAGAAAATCTTCTGTACTCCTGCTAGTCACTCTGAGGGACCAATTCCACGGCACTACTGCAGGAAACTGGAAGAAAATAGAAATAACGTGTCTTTTAATGAGTTAATTTCATTGTTGTTGACTTATTATGCTCTTGCTAAAAAAAAATCAGGCTAGCCAAATCTGAACCAATTTTGTTTTTTCAGCCAAAGCTCTTGAATTCATGCGAGCAGAAAATATCACCCATATGGATTTGAAACCACAAAACATTTTGTTATCATCGAGGGACAGGCCAATTTTAAAAGTCGCTGGTAAGTGTTAGGTATCTAAAAGGAAAAATCAAGCTGACATTAGTTGGAGATCCATTTCAATTAATATTCAAAATGATCCTTCTGTTAAGCAATTTGCTCCTACTTTTCTTTTTCAGATTTTGGTTTTGCTCAGTACCTGCATGATGATGCCAATGCTAAGACACTCCGTGGCTCCCCACTCTACATGGCACCAGAGATTATCACTCAGCGGCTATATACAGCAAAAGCAGACCTGTGGTCGATTGGGGTCATAACATATGGTGAGATTTTGGATTTATTCTCTGAACCAAATTTGTTTCATATGAATTGACCCTTGTACAGTAAATTGTAGTTATCACGAAGAGTTATGTAAAAAAATTGACTTTTCAGAATGTCTCTTTGGCCATGCTCCATTTGCATCGAAGTCATTTGCGGAGCTTGAGGAGAAAATTAGGGATACCAAACCAATACAGGTGAGCTTTAAGATAGTATTAATCTAAAGCACCGAACAAATAGGCAATTTTTCACTGCCACCTCTGATCATGATCACATGCAACAATTTTTCATGGGCGTTTTTTTGAAATTTTTACAAATGATATTGATTGCAAATATAAAAATCGTAGAAAATTTCCCAAATTGCAAATCGAATTGGCCTGAAACTTTTCAGGTTTACAGTACTGTCACTTGTTCTGTCCATTCTTTTTAGCTTCCATACGGAGTTGAAATATCAGACAACTGCCGCAACCTCCTTCATAGACTTCTCCAGAGAGATCCCGAGACTAGGATCGATTTTGATGAATTCTTCACGCATCCATTCATAGATTTACAACACATGCCAAGTCCACAATGTTTAGAAAAAGCTGTGAGTATCAAAAGGCCAACATGGTCTACTTCAAAGACTGCCATGCCAGTCACTGATATAAACACGTCTGTCCAATGCTTGTATCCTTCGATAAGGCGAGGGACAGTTGTGTTAAGAATCATTTCGTGCAATATCTTACAATTAGTCTTTAGTTTGGATGTAAATGCCTGAAAGTCGAAATAATTGTGTTTTTTATCTGCTAATAGATTAGTGTTGTTTTTAGGGTGAGATAGTGACTAAGGCTGTGAAAGCAGACACAGATGGTTATTACTATCAAGCAGTCAAACTCTACTGTCATGCACTTGAATACTTTGTGCCCGCCATTCACTGTAAGTAGTAAAATCATTCATTAAATATATATGTCTTGCAATTTTGACGGATTTGATGCTTTTAAGAAGTCATTTCTTTCTAATACATTGGCTTATGACCCCGTCTTTGTACTAGTACATTAGATAAGCATCATGACTGAGGATCCCTGGAAAAATGTCACTCTAATATCACATTTCTGACAATTATGTTCCTTTCACTCATTCTACATTTCAGATGAGAGTGACCCGAAAAAGAAGCACGCAATAAGGTTAAAGGTAGTATCACAGTATGCAAATTTAAGGGTATCAGTCATCAGCATTAAGTTCTCATACAAGTATGAATAGTTTCGTTGTGGCAGCTGCTTATCCCTTAAGGGACCTACCTGGTTTCTGCCTATAGACCCTATTCAATATATGTGAAAATGAAATTAACGGATGAAGTAACTGTGGTGTTCTTGCTATTCTAGGTGAAAGACTACATGGCCCGGGCAGAAGAGCTGAAAAATCTATACACCCCAAAAGAGAAGCCTGTGCTGAGAAAAACAAAGTCCAGTGTAGATGAATATGAAGAGCTAGGTTGGTATAACTGAAGAAGGAAATGGGAATAATCATGATTCATTACAAGACACCAAAAAGTCTAGAAAACTTGACACCAAAAGGGTTTTAGAATTTTCAAAGTACTTTGATTCAGTTGCTTGGTTCTGTCAACTGTCTCATCAATGACATAGTGGCCAATTAAATCTGCTAGGATATGGAGGAGGGGCAGTGAATTGCAATACCTTTTCAGGGCTTATACGGAGGTGGGTTTTTATACCAGAAAATGGCTGGATGGTATGAAAATAAACACTGGAAAAAAGTACATTGTTGTGATTTTTGTCACTTCAGTCCAGCTTTCTAGAGGTGACACTGTGATAGAGGCTTCACTCCAGGAAGTAGTTTGGGCAGAGCAGAAGGTATAGTATGCTTTAACATGTCTATCAAAACTATAAAATCTCCTCTGTGCATTTTGTGTACTTTGGCTTTTGAACGCTTTGGCCATTCGGTTAACGTGATTCGACATTGCCCAGAGCCTGTAGATTTCGAAACAGCTCAAAGTGTGCACAGGCCTTCAGTCTTCAAATAATGTCATTGCACCATCGATTTCAGCTTGAGAATGAGGGATATGATGGTGCTTTCCAACTTTATGAAAATGTGCTAGAAAAACTCATCAACATTTTACAAGGTATGTGTCCTTTTCATCAAGCACATTATAGTTAAGATCCCGACACAAATTTGCCATCCAGAGCCAGAAATAAGGCAGATAGTTACTTGCAGTTAGTTACTGAGAGCAGTAGTTTATTTTAAACAAAAAATGTTTGCTATTAACTAACTATCATACAACATATGCCTTTCAAAGGATTTATCATACAACATATAGCCTAGCACATTATTACTATACTCTGCAAATGATAGACTTGGGATCGTTCTTTGTTTAGCTGAACCCAAAGGCAGAAAGAAGGATTTATTACATATACAGCTGGAAAAGTGGATGTCTCGTGCAGAGGAAATCAAGAAGTATCTCGAAGTCCAACAAATGAATCGTGTGACGGATAATAGTAAAGTGGAGGAACAACAGGAACAGGAAATGACATCATGGCTAGGTAAGGGACTCTACCAAACTGATAAAACCAGTTGAGAGAGAAGGGCTCAAAAGGCCTTTTCTATCTCTTTAATAAAAGTGGCTTCATTATAAAAACATTTGAATTCAAACTTTCCACCCTTAAAAAAGTGTGAATGTTTTCTTTGAAATGAAATTAATTTTCAAATCAAATTTATCTTTTTAGCTGGTTCACGGTGTATCCTCCAATAAAAGATGGTGAGTTTACATTTATATTATTACATTATAGGAGGATTGTCTTGAGTTTGTTTGAGTTACTAGAGATGGCATTAGTTGTGTTTAGTTGTGTTGGGCTCTTGGTACCTGCACGTTAAATCCCTCCTCAGTGTTGAGAATGGACCCCAGGGGGCATGGTTCATCCTGTCAAAAGAGGGCAAATAAGATTTGACCGTTGGTACGTTTTACTCGAGTCAATAAATTGATCAATTTTCTCATCACGATCTGGTGTCTAATGAGAGAACTGTGTTCTTTTCAAGTCTATCCTTCTTTTGATAATCTGATGGGCAATAACAAATTCTATACTCAAGTCACGAGAATTATCTTGGAGTGATGATGCACTTGGGATAATACAGGAGACCAGGCATGATTTGTATTTTGTACAGGAAGGCGGTTAAAGGCCTAAGTAGCTTGTTAGATACTTGAAATTTGTAATTGAATTAGAGATTTTAAAAGTACGTACTAAATATAAATTACAGCATTGCCGTTGTGCAGACAGATGTCTAAATACCATAAAATACCAAGTTTAGCAAATTCTGCACTCCGGCATTGTGTATAACTGCATTTCTATTTTCCTGGACCATCATTAATTATGAACGGCGCACCCTTTTAAAGGAACTTCATAAATGGGCCTGGCAGAAAAATCAATCCAAAGCAGGATGCGTTTCCCAACAAAACACTTGAGTCTGAACTGAAGTGTATCAATCTCCTGCCATTAGTCTTATTTAATGATTTCCCATTTCTCCTCGGTGAAATCCCTTCTTGACATTAGGGACATGCCCCACGAAAGACCCAAACATTTCCCTCCAAAGAGTCTTAGTCCCAAGGGCTATACGTTGTTTATACTAAGACATCGCTTTTAAGTCGATCCGGGAGAGGATTGCTGAGATTTCTTCTGATTCTTGTCTCAGGGGAGATGAAGGAATTGAGAAATGATTATGACAATCTGGCTGGAAATTTCGAAGAACTGTTTTGATGTCAGTTGGAGGGGATGCGGCCATTGCACTTATAAAGCCATTACACTGTATCTGTATTCAACTGGCGTTACCACTCCACTTGCGTTCGCCCTTTTTGAGGGAATTAGCAATATGCGACTTAGAAACAAGATTCTAGAGATTCCGTTCGTTCGAAAGTTCGAAATTTAGAGTTATCATTCGACTTCACACTTGACACTGGTCTATCTGGAGACCTATTAGTGGAACTCTTATGAGTGGGTCAATCAGTGCAAGATGGAAGTGGAAGATTGGAGGAAACAATTGCCATCGGTCACCATCATCAGCATCGATCAGCATCAGCATCAGCACATGTTGAAACTTCTCTGGCTCATCTTTGATTTTCAGAAGTATTCTGCCTTTACCCGAACTGAGGATTATCTGTACCATCATCTCTACCATCATAAGTCATGGCTTTTAAAGAAGATGGAAGGAAATGTTGTGTCAGAGACTATCATTAGCAACAGCATCAATCTGCATGTTTTTAAAGGCTTATTTTTGCCGGCGACAGACGGTGGCATGAAATCATCATTGCTGCTTTGGTTTTTCATGGGTAGTGTGATTTCTTATTCCAACATACACTGATTCAGATTGCTTGAGTTATTAGCATTACCTTCAAGAACTTTATCTATATTGATTTTTGCACTCTAGTCTATCACTATGTTTATGCTTGTAACAAGTATGGATTAAAGAATCGATACTTGCTTGTAACTCTGCTTATTCTCTTGGGTTAACTGTGGCAGGTGACCACTAGCCAGCTCTTTGAGCCACTGTGGCCAATAATCATTAGGAAGGATGGCTCTCCCGGTTGTAACCCAGTATCCTGATCACACTAATCTTTCCTCTGTTCTATGACCTTTCCTGATATCCTGGCTTCCTTTGTGTGGATATCATCGCTCTACCAGGTTCAAAGGTCCAGGGTTGTTGTGTACGAGGGTCATGTTCATCTGTAGGGATAGTGACAGGTCGAAGTAGGCTCGTTGGGCATGATGACAACCATCTGAAACCCCTGCTTCCAGCATCCCTGCTTCCCGCTTAGAGACAGAAATCCAGAAATCTGTGCTGGCAGAGAAAATATCCTTTGATATGTTTTGAGAATGAGTCTGGAACTGTTCTTTCGAACAGGGTTTACAACAACGGTATGGTGTACTCCGGGCTGTTCAACACAGGGATAAGTTTCATGTCAGTGATCAGACAAGTTGAAAACTTTGGTCTAAGGTTACTCAGCGCTCTTGTCTTCTTTCAACACCTAAGAGGCGTGCTGGGTTATACTAAGAGATCAGATACACTCTGTTTGCTGCTCTGTCATACAAAATAAACTGTGGTTTTTACCTGATAGTGAGAAGTCAGTATTTTGCATCAGTAATGAGTATTGAGTGTGCAGGGCTAATCTCACTGACAGTGAAGATTATGGATAACCGGCACTCGTATATTTCTGAGGTTGTTCTGAAGTTGTAAAGAAGAGAGGATCGACAGATAATCTACATGTATATGTATGGCATTTTATTGTTTTTATATCCATTGGACCATGAGCAGCTCAATGTCGCCAACCATCAGTTCGAGCAAAAGATGAGTATTATAACTTATGACTTGTGATTAAACTTCAGGCTTCAAAGACTCCTTTGCAAACAGAGCAGCATGTTGTTGAGAATGTTGAAATTTAATTGACCCTAGCTTGGCCAATCTGCGATCAGATATAGTGGTGACTCCTATGTTTTCAAAGATGAAAAACATGATGGGGTAGGCTCTCTTCAGCACATTCTAAGGTCAAACCAGGTGGAAGGGTTTGCAACATCTCAAAAAGGAATTAGTTTAGTTTCTAGGGATGCTTCTCGTTGACTGAAGATGAATTAGAAAGGAATGTTCAGCAATTGGCCTGGTGGTGGCACAGTAAAAACATTGTTCAACACATGACAGTACTCCAGCTCAGCAGGGCTTGGCTTGATATCAAAGAGATTGAGAAATTATCAATGCACCCGGGTAACCCTGTTGAGGTATCTTAAAGCTGATATTCTGTGCCATTTTTGCTGCAAATGATAGATTCTTAGGTGTGTGGGCTTTCATTGACTAAAGAACACCAAAGAGAGGTTTCAGGTTGATTTTTTGAAGTGTGATTTGAGGTATTTGGATTTCAACTTTTGCATTGCAAAATCAAAGACGGTATTGCTACATTTTGTTCCTAAGTTTGGTGATACACTCAATTCTGCGTTTGCTGCCGAAATGAAATGTGTAATGCGCATGTTGACATTTTTGCTGGTTTGATAACTGTCTTTGCCTTCAAACCCGCAAAAATGGTTGCAACATTACCCGGTCGACAGTATTATCAGCATATTGAAGCCAGCTTTTATCCTATAATCCACTAAGGTGAAATCGATACCTCTCTAATATTCACCATCACTGGTATAGTGGTTTAGATTTGATGTAAAAAAAGGCAAATGTAAAGAATGTCATGGAAGTCTTTGCAGAAATACGATCCATTGCTACAAACTCAATGAATGAATCTGATTGAATGTTTCAGAAAAACGTCACACAAGAATCATTGCGATGCTATCATGTTTCCAATAAAATCTATTCGGAAGGAACTGTCAGACGGAAAGTCCTGGGGTGAGGCACCTGGCTCATGCCTTATTTGAGAAAATTCTTTGAATTATACCGTTAGATACCGCTTGTGAACAGAAGGTCGATATTTCAAGCTTAGTTGATTGATCTGTACATGCAGCTGGTTGTTTAGCCTCCAGCTAGTTAAATATAGGGTACAAACTGCC
Source organism: Lineus longissimus (assembly GCF_910592395.1). NCBI lineage: Eukaryota > Metazoa > Nemertea > Pilidiophora > Heteronemertea > Lineidae > Lineus > Lineus longissimus. The sequence continues at coordinate 23,671,669 of NC_088309.1, read as the reverse complement.
TTCTCTTCAGGTGCCTGTTATTAGAGATAGAAGTTTGGAAGTAAAGTGTGTCTTATAAGCCAAAATCTGGCTGAACCTTTCATAGGGGTGACACTATTATATTGATTTGTCTGAACTTTTGTTCCAAAATATCATGAGGAGCAAAACCCATAGTGTAATGCTCTCTCAGCAAGAAACAGAGTACACCGTGCTTTGTTAACTGGTTACTTCTTAACACCAACTTTATACTATTCCCTGTAACTCTTTCCCGCTGCTAATTATTACCTCGCACCCAATATCTAAGTTAATAGCCAGGTTTTCGCACCTAAGTATTTCTTAGTGATAGGTTGTAAGTTATGATTAGAGTCTTGGTAGGCACCATGAAACCTACGGTGGGCTGTGGGTGCCGCTGTCTGAGAATTGTTACATTCCAATAATTCTCAGGCATTCTTATATCAAATCTTTAGGCACTTACTGGTTTCTGCCTAGGTGTGGTCCAAGATATGATAACACTCTGACTAAACCACCCTGCACCAAGGAATGATTTACTTCTGACCATAGAATAACCCTTAACAAACACAAAGTAAAAGATGCAGTAACAGCAAGTAGTAATTTGAGCAAAGTTGCCCAAGAAAGTCACGCACATCCAAGGAGTTACTGTAAAGACAGACAGGCAACCTGGAGTTATGAGTAGGCCCCTTAATTAAACATTTCTTCGTCAAGCAGCCAAAGCATGTTGTAGCTTTAACACAATAAAAACACAAACTATCTGATGCAGCAGTTTAAAAGCAATCAAATTTAGCCCAAGGGGATAAAAATAACAAAATGTATATGAGATATGTTTAACTGTATCATGAGTATTTTATCATTAATAGTTGGTGCAGTTTTTCGTCTGGTGAGTACGTCACTTAAATTCTCATCATATACCGTGGCCTCGCTAGACATATCCTCTTGTTGTATACAGGGTATCAAAGAAACAATGCAACATTCATTAATATTCTGATGATAAGTGTCAGATGCTAAACATCAATTGTCTTTAGACGAGAGCTGCCAGACTATAGCCGCACTTACACCACCTGAAAATGGACCACCAATCTTGGTTCGGGAACCAATGCCGCACCATCGAAAATCCACCAAGCGCTTACACCAGCGCTGCAGCTAGTTATAAAATCCGGCTACAGATGGCGCGCAAACAATAAGCAGAACGCGGAAAGCCTTGGCAGAAAGCACCATTTCGAAAGCGCCGCCTGGAGCCGAACCATCTAACTAGCTAATTGCCGAACCATTTGCGCTTACACCACGACAAAGCCAAGCTTTTAACAAGCCGGGCGAATTTGGACCATCAAGCTTGGTGGGACAAATTCGCTCGGCAATTTGTATCGGCAATGGATTGCCGAACCAATTTGTCGCGGCAACGTGGTGGTGTAAGTGCAATTGGTCCACCAATATTTCGTGGTGTAAGCGCAGCTTATAACCAGTGTTTTATATCGGTCGACACAATGGCATTGTTTTTATCATTTGTAGTGTGTATACATATTTACAAAATTGGAATTTTTCTCAAATTCAAGTTTAATTTTCAAATCATTCTACCCATTTTAGGACTTTTTCAGAAGTGGCTTTCTCCTATTCATCTCCTAATTATGAGATAACCAATTTTTTCTTTCAACATAATCTAGATAACGGTCGTATGTACTCTAGCACTTTAGATTGTTAATATAACTACCCTAAAAATGATTGAGTATCAAGATCCTCAGCTGAACATGCCTTTTTGGACAATCTGAGCAGGCCTCTAAGCAATATCTTTCCTATGATTGCTTCACAATAAGATAGAACCCAATAATGCTGTTAGTACCCTCCAATAACTTATCGTTACACCTTTTGGCCGCCAAATTGCTTCCGATGTTTTCTATTACATTTGTGTACTTTATACTCGGGGAGACGTAGCATTTTCTGAGAAGGTATGATCATCGGCTGTTATTTGGATGTTTTTCTCTCTTTTAGATGGGTAGAAAGATATAAGAAATATATTTGTGTGTACAGTACATGGAGAGGCCTCATAAAGGTTTCCTTGTCAGTGTTATGATACAGATTTGTTTGCTTGTTCAGTTCACTTCAAAACGAAGAAACATATTCTTTCCTTGATCCGTGCCGGATCTTTCTCTGAATCCTGGATCTTTGCCTGCAGGCCCAAAGAAGTGTGACACTTTGCCACTCCTACCAGGTCCTTTACCATCCTTGTGAAACATCTTCCAGAGCAATGCTTGATAGGAACCGCCCTAGTTTCTGCCACTCTACCTAGATCTTAAAATACTAGTAAGGCAAAGCCTCCGCACTGCTTCCAAGCCATCGACATCTGTAAGTAGACGTGGCAAATATTGAAGTTGGAAGACCGATTAACTGCTGGGGCTCATATTACCCTTCTTGCCACTCTCGAGTGTGTGAAGGCCTTTGTTGACTGTTGATTGGTGTTGGTATTCATGGCAGGATCGATACATGCTTCCAGGCAAGTTTAGGCTAATCTCTCTGCAATAGGAGGGTCTGGTTCAAGATGACAACACTCGACTGAGTTGCATCAGAGAAAGTCACCTGTTTTAATCATCTTTATCATCTCATCATTTTGCCATCTCCAATAATCCTGTTGACTTCCTCAGTCATGACGACAAGCTGGTTGGTGAAAAGTTTGGTAAAATTGTGCATTTACAATTTTGAAACACGAAGTTAAAAATGCAGTTAAAAATTTGACTACAAAGAAAAGATTAAAAGAGATTTGATATTATTCATATTCTCAACGCTAGCTGGCATCAAAGGATAGAAGCCAACAATACGAGCAAAGTCAGGTATGGATTAGATTTCATGGATAACTTGGGAGAAAGTAATAAAGGTCTCAAGTGGATCCAGTGAGCACTGTAGAGAAGCTCCTTGAATTCCTCCTTGAAACGTTTTAGGAGAGGTGAAGGTACATTATAAAGTTGGCTGATCAAGTTGTGGATAACTAACTATACCTTTAATAGACAAATCCAAAATACCAGATTGGGTGTAAGGTGTTAGATGGTAGATGTAGCTGTGATATGAACATCTGGGCCGTCTGGGCATCTTTGAATCATGAAGCAATTGTAACCTTGCCAGGACAGTCTATGACACCCTAGATAACATTGAAACACAAAACGATGAAAATGATGAAAAATGTCAGAGAATGAGCGAGGAAGTTGAAAGGATAATTTGAAATGTAATAGGAAATTTATCTGAGTCATTGCACAAGGGCGTATATTCTTTCATTGCTGTCGTATGTAATCAAACCAACGAAGTGTTATGGTGGTTATTTATTCAGCTTCAAGGCCGTGTCTGGCTTCTTGCTTCTAACCATTTATAGTTTGGATGTGAAACGCTGAAAATTCTTCTCCAAACCTGTCGTGTCGTTGTGTAGATAGCTACACAAAGACTATAAATACCAAGTTTCAACAAATTTGCATGCACTACGATTTTGCGTATTTCCCTTTTCTTGGCCGGGGCATCAATATATGCAATGAACATGAATGAGGTACCCCTTCAGGACAACCATCTCACTCAAACTTTGTTTACATCCTGTATTTCGAGGTGGATGTTTTGTTCCTCCTTTTGGGCACTCACCTGTACCATTAACCACTTCAGATCCTTGGAAGCTTTTAGCTTTATTGATCCCGACCTGGGACTCCCAACTGAAATGTTGATACATTACAAACTCCTTACCCATGTCTTCTCCACTCCAGCCAGGGACCATGTCAACTGCTTTGAAGCAACATGTAACCGTCATTCTGACCAATCCTCCTCTAGATGGTGCTGCTGGTACTTCCAAATTGTAGGAGTTGCTTTATTTTCTTCCCCTTGGATATAATATCCGTTCGAGACAAAGCATTTCTGACATGGCCCCATATTCTCCATTTGACTGTTAGTGCTTGTGCCTCTGTTGAAGGAGCTCCAGAGATTGTTATGGGGTTTCATTAAAAGCTTCTCTACGTAACGAAAACCTTGATTTGGGATTTATGTGATGGGACTTAGACAACTATTCCATTTACATGAAGTTTGTTGTTTTCTGTATTTTAATGTCTAATGTGTGAATTTCTAATCTTTGTACCATTATCTGCTTTTCATGCCGATGGAGATTCTTACCATGCCAGGTGAGCACCATGTGCTTTGCCACAAGCAAACAGTGATCCCTCTCACCTCGGCACTTTGTTTATCAAATGAATTGTAATTGTCTTCTGTTAATCAGTGCATAACAGATTGAATTGGTGATGAATAATTGCAAAATAATGCAGTGAAGTTCTTTCTTTTAAGCGACAGAGTCATGCGAATCTTATATAGACAGAAAGTCATTCCTGTGAGCGTTAATAACAAAAAATGTCTTAACCAGGCCCTGCACCAACAGCAACAGGAACCAACCTCCCCATCATCGGTAAATGCAGATGATTTATATAACACTGTTTTTTTTCTGTCCCCAAAAGAATCTTCGTCCTAAATGAGCAATGATAATGAGAAATTCATTTTTCTCATCAATACCAATTTTCCGGCAAACAGCCCCAGAGATGACAGAGCTTCGTAAGAAATCATTTGACTAAAATCTAATCAATAATGGCTTGTCTTCTGAAACCGAGAGGATCAGGCCATTCTGTCTGCAAGCACTCTTTCTTTGGATTTCTTAGAAGTGCAAGATTTTGGCTAAGATGCGACTAAACGTCCCAAAAACCTGCTTGAAGAAAGTGGTGAATGGCATACCTTGACAAGCTGCATTATAAAAGCAACCTATCTGCACCAAAAGGTCTTTGCCAGAAGCATTTGTGAAAAGCGCATGATCATAAGTTCTCCGTTTATCCCCCGAGGAGATTCCAACAATACCTATGTAATACTTATATAAGTAAGCAGCTTGACATTTGAGTGTTGACTTGGCGACTTGGATTGAAGTAATCCACAAGTATGTTCGGTGGAATCTGACTAGGATATCCTCAACATGATGAGATCGGAAAAGTTATGAAACTGCGCCAGCGCTTATTTTTCACTTTGGCTGCATTGACAAGAGAGCTCACAATACAAGCCTCAGGCAAAGCCTTAGACCATGTTTTAGTGGAATTATGGAAGAGAATGAAAAATAAATGTAAAAAAATGTAGCCAATTTAGGATATCCTGACCTAACTCTGCTAGTTCTCTGTGTCAATCTTTCTTCAGCTGCATAGGGAAATGAAAATGGTGCATTCCCTTCCTCTCTCTTTTGGAGTGGCCACCATGTCCGGCCATTTCAAACACTGAATCAAATGCTCAGAATTTCCTGAAAATAGATGCTGTTATAATATGCTACCCTATCTAATATGACAGTAGTTATCTATATCAATGTTTCTTGGGTCTTTAGGGAAATGAAAATGGTCTCTTGGCTTCATTTATTAGTTGTTAATTATGACGATTGATCTTTGGTTTATTAGCTGTGGATCTGGGGCGTCCTGCGTTGGCGACGGTCTGACCTACAGGATGAACTTTGATTGGTCTAATTGGACCTCAGGTCTTCAGGTCACCAAAGACGTCACTCCAATCAAAAAATACGTTTCTGTGTATTGATGTATACCTGAATCGGGTAAACATTTGAATTGTCCATCAGCCTGATGGACAGTTGTAATCATTGAGCAGTTTTAACCCCTTCATTGGAAGCTACACATTGCAAAAAGATAGCGTCCCAAAAACCCATCATCTCAGTTTGCAGCAGTTAAAATTGCTTCTTTTGGGCTGCTTAACTTTACACCTTTGAGAGTTCCTGAATCAGATTAAATGGAGAACTTTTCCTAGAAACCTTAGCAATATATTGCTGATTGCCAGTTGAAAGTGAACAATATGCAGCTTTGTTTCATCATAACATTTGGAAGGCAAGAAAGTTAAAATCAGCCCTAAGATTACCATTTGTATTTAGGGGCAACGGCTCGTTCTGACATCTCTGCGCTTTAAACTTTTGTGTTCTACACTTTTTTATAGAGGGCTGTGGTGGTCCACATATAAAAAAACACTTGGTGGATATCATGATTTTTCATCCAGCATTACGGCGAGGGGGTTTAGTTCTGTAGGAAAGTAATTTACTTACAAAGTAACGAGTTGATTACCTATAGAAACACCTGCTGGTAAACAAATTGGGTATCTTGGCACCCTTAATGGCATTTTACCCTGCTGGAGGCGAGCCAAATATTAGTTTGTGAAATATTATGCGCTGTTTCGAGCAGACCACAGGTGACTGTCGTATACGAGAATATAGTTTCGCTGATTTACAATGCAGACAAGCAATTCGTGTTCGATTAAATCACTGCTATCTGTGACAAAAAGAGCTTTTGTCTGCGGTAAAACCGGTGATCATCTGAAAAATGATAAAAAGATTGGATGTTCCGAATTGATTCGACTTTGTCAGTTGTGCCTGGTTGGATGATGATTGGGGTTGATTGAAAAATGAAAAAAGACATGATTTCATTTTAAGCTGGAACCTGGAGCCCATTGCTTCTGACTGTCTTGATCTTAAAGGCAAATGGCCTTTGAGAATATATTTCTGGTTCCTTGCTGTCCATTGTAGCAACGAGGGCAACACTGATTGCAGCATCTGCACCAACCTACATCGGCCCTATGTTGTTCCATACCTTCAGGTGGATCCCACGAGGATAATCCCATATGAATTTGTCAATAAAAATCTTCTTTGCAAATGCCTCTTGATGTTTGTGTCTTTAGCAATCTTTACATATTCTCATCCTGGATGCAGCTATACACCAAGTTATTTCCAACATGCATTTTTAAACTAGCCAGTGCACTCTTGATTAGAAACTATTCAAATTGTATTGACATCCTCAGAAAACTTAGGCTGAAGTTTGCTGCATCCCATTTCCATCTTAGCTTAATGGCGAAAACATTGATGCATCTTGTACAGGAATTTGTTAAAAAACTACAGACGATTCCAGTCATCTAGATGAAATGAACTCTAGGTGAAGTTCAGTGTATTCAAGTTGTTTTACCTCAGCCTTCTCTCAGTCACATTAATTGGATGCTGTTTTAAATTGAGCTGCATTTTTTCCTTTGGCATATCTTTGACGGGAAAATGATCCTTTTCAAACTAATGATTTCTCCTGAGCTAGCTAATAGGCAAAATCGGTGTGTATTTATTAGAGAAAACTTTCCCATGGTAAAGCATGCTCGAGTTCTTCAACGGATGTGTCTGGCAGAAGAAAAAAACATATCCGAATGTTCTTTTTGATTGAATTCATGTTGGATGAATTTAGGGCTGCCTCATCATTTACATGGTATCATGTGTTAAAAATACAGTGAAACTTGCATGTTTCTTTTACATGTTCGTAAACTGTTGCCTGGTCCACCACCTATCAATGCAGATTTGGATGGAAACTTTTGGCCCCTAGCTGTAGGTCAGGATGACCTTGCTTCTGTTGGACTGGGTAGTGTCTTTGGGGATGAGGGAATAGATCCTCTGTGTTGCAGCGACTTGCAAGCGCAAAGATTTGTCCTGTTTATATCTTAACTGCTAGTTTAATGACTTTGTGAAATATGAAAAATTTTGCCTCGTGATTTTTCCCACAGTCAAATTTCCAATGAATATTTTCAAGATGAAAGGTCACCGTGATTCTTGAATCAATTCCTAAGGCTAGCCTGTGTGTGGTATGGTTTGAGGGCAAATTACAAAACCATAAACCATATGAAAAGAATTGTCTTTGAAATCTTACGCTCTACTCAGTAAACTAACTGTAGCATCCCAACACAGACTCAAGCATCACATAAATAGTACGCTATCCGAGCACTACTCCTCCCACTTTTGTGTTCTTCCACAATGATGCAGTGAAATTTGACTTCTTTATCTTTGCGGTTCTCAGTCTTGATAAAAACTGTATTCGATGTAATGATTCGCCCGCAGCCAACCCCCTGTGGTGGATTCGGGCGTATAACAATGCCTACCATGCAGTGAAAATACCAGATTTGTGGCTGGCTGGCACCCACTGAATACAAGATATATCAACTAAAAGTCACTGTTGGTTAAAAAATGTTACAAAGCCCTCCGATTATCCCGGCTTCAGCCGAGTAACCCAGTTTTTTTGGACAATTTTTTGTATCAAAAATATTTGTTATTGTGTTGCTTGATTTGCATTCATAGAGGTGTTTAGATTTTTCAACAAGAGCTGTTGTGTAATTTTTCACTTATGATGGCGATATTAAGGCCAAGTTTCTGCCAGAGCGACTCCCAAAGGCTAGGACAGGATATTGGGCAGACCTAGTGTCTTTTTATGTTAATACTGTTCTTGTATTCAATGGTTCGTGAAAGTAAATTTATATCCTGATTTTTTTGCAATTGTCTAGGTATTTGATATACTTAATTTGCACCTGAGTTTTTGCACTGTAACATTGTAACTGAAAGGAATTCCATTCCCATGCTGCCGCTTTTCCTGCTGTGAAATTATCATCATTTTTTCGGCCAGAAAGAATGTTCTTAACAATTACAGTGAAGCTGCCTAACAAGCCCTATACCTAACCCCAACCTGAAATGGCTTTGGGATACCATATTATAACCCTGGCCTCCAAAGAAATCAATCACGAGCAACCAGAAGGCACTCTCTTGAACTCAACCAGTAGGGGACCAAGCAGTGACCCGTACTGGAGTCGAACCCACAACCTCTTGATCATGAGGCTGACTCTCTTCCACTGGGCTACCGCTGCCCCATGTTTGTACTCAATCAGCTGATGATGCTGTTAAGCCTGTATAAGTGGAACGTTTTGCAACGAGGAAAATATACATGTATGCTTTCAAATTTGCCAGAAATCCTAATAATGGATGTACATTTTAGCAGAAATCACCCTCAAATACCGCTGATGTTCTTTCTTGATCAGTTCAGTGGGAAATAAATCTGATTACAGTGGTCACAAACCTGATGAGAGTGATAATAAGAGATGACAGAGTGGCATCAACTATCACCGGTTTTCTCTGATAATCATATGATGTGGTGATGTCTGACCCAAGGGGGACAATATAGCAGAATAACCATTTCTTTGATGATAGTTTCGGGCCCTGTTGCATTGGTTCCTGCTTCTAGCTCAACGAGCTAACATCCTTTTTGTCAAATAGGGCATTTGGTGGAAATCGCACCCTTCGGCAAAATCCATGTGTGGCTCTATGAAAATTAAAAACTTGGCCTTCTATTGTGCTAAGAACTCTAAGGTAACACAAATTGCTTTGCTTTTTGTAAGGGATCCTTCCACCTAACCCCTTGTTCAGCATCAAGCAACCTGCCAAGTTTCTCCAACATACATCTTCTTTTTTCATGGGGAGCTATGCTTATTTAAGATGGAGGTGTGTTTGGAAATACCTTAGGCCAGGCAAATTATGAAAGTAATCATTGTTTGTCTTTGAAATGTTCCCGAACAAAAAAGAGATATATCATGAAGTCAGGATTGTTTGTAATAAATAGGTACTGATGACCATGGATGGTGCTGGTCTTTGCTTGTTGAAAATGCTGTTTCTTTTCCACTCTTCCAATTTGATGTGAATTCACGTCTGCAAGAGTCAGTAGAAACTTGGCTCGGCGCAACCTATCTTTCAACTCGGTCGCGGAACAAGTCACCTTACATGATCCATGGTATGCCTCGAGCGCGTATTCGCAGATTTCTCATTCACCTCTTGCTGAAAGGTGCTGTCAACCTCGAAGCACAATATCAGGCTGTAAACACGATTAGGAGGAATAACACAAGTTGTTCTGCTTCACCAGCAGGAGGTTTTAGAATTCTAGTTTCAGATGTTTTTGGGGAAACTCTACCACAGTTGGGCTGAGTTGTTCAAATGTATTGTTAGCTTTAACGGAGACGTTAAGTCTTAACATGAAAATTTTAATGGGTCTAAATGAAAGAGATAACGTCCTCAAGGATACTTAACGTAACTGTTAGGGATAACGTGACTCTTGTGCTTTTGAACAACCGGGCCCTGGTCCTGCACACCCAGGGCCCGGTTGTTAGAAAGCATTTTCTCTCATAACATCATGTTGACATGTTGTTACATATGATAGATGTACATGAAATGACATGTCAGCATGATGTTAAGAGCTAACATGCTTTCTAACAACCTGGGGCCTGGTGTTGAAAGATTAGGGTTGAGCATGAGGCTTGCATTCTTACATTGTAAATTTGCTACAGAATTACACAGTTGATGCTTAAGTAAGAATGTTGAGGCAAGTTCCTGGATGCAACAACATTGTACCAACTGTTTGCGTACAGTTTGGGATGTACATTGTTTATCTGCAGTTGTACGCTTCTGCCTGTATTCCTGCAGTGCCCCCTGGACAGGAAATCAGATGTGACTCTTCGTACAATATTTCTGGTATAACATAACAGATAGCCTTGCCTTAGATATGGCATATCAAAATCTGTCATGATTTTCCCGAACTGTTCCTCTTGGTGTCCTCTTTCCCATGGATTGTCCAGGTCAGCTGGACAGACACCAAGCTGCATCCTCGACTATCATCACCTAATTGTCATCATCAACGCTTCATTTGACAGAATCCTGTAATTGAGCTAACTCCATTAGAAATATAAATAGACTAATTGCTAGTTCAACTGCTCAGCTAAGTGCATCAATTGAAAATTTGGTCAAAGGGCTAACAAATTCTCTTGGGAATGAATTTCCGTTTTGAAAGTTTGCAACATGAGCATTAACGATGTTGTGCAGATAAATGGGCTCACTGTCCCACATGATTTTTTTTGTCAGAAAATCAGGTTGGCCCTTTTATTTTCTAATTCCGGTGCTCATTGAGCCTAATGATGCTTTTGATAGAAATTTATCGTGGAAGTGGTGGCAGCTGGTTCAAATTTGCCTATACCTTTCTCTGATCAGGGACTACAGTTTTATGCATTTGGCTTAACCCCAGCAGAATACAACAAACAAGGTCAAAGAATATATTACAAATATGCATAGTCCACTTCAAATTTTTTTTTCGAAATAGAGAAAAGGCTTGAATATAAATGATTTTTTCAAGTCTGTAAAACTTTTAAAAGAATTTCATTGGTCTTGAATTTCCAGGGTGTGGCTCTGACCAAGATTGACATCTACTTGGCAGTCAAAGGTTGAACAAATCTTTACAACCCACATTCTGTGTTGAAATTTCTAACCAACACCTCATTAGACAAATTTCCAACCAGAATTTCAGAAATTTACTTTTTTGCTGATTATAAATGACATGGGCACCTATTTGATACTGGTAGTTTTTCATTTTCTTGTGTTGGCCCGTCAGCCGCAGTTGTGTTGAGATGTCATTGATGATGAATGATCTCTGTAGCTCTTCTGTATCTGGCAGAAGCTGTGTAGTGTACTTCCTGTGTTCTTACCTGCTGTGATCAGCCATGCCAAGTGGTGTGTGGGGAAAAGCTCTATGCATCTTTAAAATAATGCTTTCTTGGGTGGATCTGGGAATAAGACAAAAGTGAAAATATGTTGAATTTTAGGTGTGGACACGAAAAACTAAATGAATACGGTAAAGGAACATATCATGTCTGTACCTAAATTTTCAACTCATTGTCATAGAATAAGAAAATTTCCCTCAGTTTGGAGTTAAGTAACGAATTGAAAAGGTAGACTTTTATATCCATTGCCCTTGTCAGATGACCAAATTGGGATCACAAACGCTAAGACACAGTTTGCTGGACCTTATATCAGTGAGGTGCCAGAGAAATATGTGTCTTGTTATTTTAAAAACTGAAGCACTTTTTGTCTCTTATTGTGTTCACTTTCCCAAATTTCTTAAGAAAGATACTGAAGTTTATAAAAGGCACGAATGAAAAATGTGAGTTGAGATTACAAAAGAAAAGCTTTTGATACAAGTATTTCTGATGGCTGCATTCAGAAATGAACCAGGATTCAAGAGAATATGCCACAAAAAATATCTAGACATTGTCCATTTTTGGGGCAGTTTTGGTCATGAACATGTTATTTATGATTCAGATCTCATTCATATGAGATTCTATACAAATCATTTCTAATAAAGGCGCCTTTTTTCTGACAAATTGTGTAACTTTGGGAGTGTCTGGGACGGCAGAATTCTTACTTTTGAGTTATGAGGCATTCCAATACAAGAGTTCTTTGTTGGATGGTTGATGGACTCCTGAATACCAGGGTGTGTAGCAATAAAAAATTCATTTCCATTGGGGAGGAGGTGGTGGTGGTGGTGAAAATGAGTAGAAATTTGTTCTGTTGCTTAATTATCTGCTCTAAGAATACAAGCTCAAATTCTGACAAGCGACCCATCAATGATTTAACTATCAGTTAAACATTCACACGTCCTGTTGCTTGGCAAATAACGTTGTGTTCATATTTATCTCTTAACTATTGCCTTTAATTAGGAGTCTCCACACTCGCGACAAACCCCTACGTCCCCAATTTCTGTGAAGTTACATTGTCTTGACAATGTGAATCGAAGCGCGGCTTCCCATCACAAAATCGTCATCTTTTGAATCTGCCTTGCCAAATTTGGATCTTTTCCTTATGAGGGCAATGAATGATCCACCGATGACATAACCTAATGGGTGCTTCACACCCCTGGCTCTTTTTGGTTCAAATCTTTTGTGCAGTGACAGTGGGGATATCAGGGCCTTGGGGTAATTTTGGATGCAGATCCTTGGTATCTTTATGATGCAGCAGGGGTGTTTTCTGCTAGACGCGGAAGGGCTAGAAACTGCCGTCCTTGTAGCATTCACTTTGCAAGAGAGCAAATCTGATGAACGAGTATGTCCCTCGGGACAGTTAATATATAATCATGAAGATGCAAACACAGTGTTTACTGCTTTGACACCTGCTTACCCCCAGGACAACCATGGCCTACCAATACCTGGTCACCATGGCAACATTCTTAATCAATTACCAAATTCCAATATTGTATCTAAAGATGGTTCATTTCGTGTCATTTTGTTATGAAAGTTTTTGCTAAATTAATGAAGTTGTTAATTGTTTTTGATAGATTAATGTTACTGGTGTTTGAGATGATTTTTGTCATTTTAATTGAATAGATGGAAGGCTTCAAACCCTTGCTTTAAGCGGTTGATCGCATTGCTTGCCTGGTCACGTGGCCTGGTGAAGAATCTCATCAATATCCTCGATTTCCTCAGGCGTCATACCATTTTCCGATTGGACATGCTCGTTATATAAAGCACTAAGCCTGGCTGTTGAGGAAAACCTAGAGCAGGCAGGTTACAAAATCTTTTAATGCTGGTCAGCTTGTCCTCGCCCTCGTGCTTTGTCCATTAAAGAGACAATAAACAGTAGCATATTCTTCTTTGATACCATGATAGCAAGGAAAAAAACCTTGCCTTCTTGTTCAAGCTGATGTCCAGGCATGTCTTTCGGCTTTGCAGAACAGCTTCTGTGCGGTTGGGAAATTACTAATCTGGCGAAGATTGAGAGATCGCGTGCATGTCTGCATATTGATCAGAACAGCTTTCTTGGGAAATCTTTGTGCAAAGTTAGATTGTTTGTGATTATGTCCCATCGGTGAGTCCTTTCTTGCGGCTGATTCATTTGGGCTAGCCTTCCCTGTTTGGATTGTGTTGGAGGAAGCCAGGCATCTTGAAAAAGATCTGGATTGGATGTCTTTCTGCTGCAGGGCTGTGACTGTTGTGAATTCTGTTGTGAAATATTGCTCGGACTTAATGCTAAAGGGTATCTCACAAGCTACCCAGTTGAAAGTGTTGACAACCAGCAGAGTGCTTTAGCTAATCCCTATGACATGATCGACAAGATTGCTGCATAGAAGAGGCCTGAAAAGTGCAGCACTTCAAAGGGTGCATCTGCCCCACCATGTTGGTTGCCTGGGTTTGTCCTATGATATCTGTTTGTAGGTTGCATAATCCAGAATGGTGTGGAAGGATCTGCTGAAGTGATCTGGGGAACTATCGGTATCAATATGTGCAAATACCGCGAGGCAATGAAAGATAGATCTGTCTCCAGCCATCGTCAGGGGCTTACTGGATAATTGATCAATAAGCTGTTTCGTATAAGCTGTTTCGTATCAGGGGTACTATAGATGCTCAAGGTACGTTCAGGGCACATTAAGGAGCAAGTCAGGAACAATCCTGATGCAGTATACCCAAAAAGCCAAGTCCGATTTGCAGTTGATACATCAAAAGACAACATTTCTGATTGCAAAGAATACTGGTGTTGAAGTGGCCATACTTAACCTGCCAATCAACTTTCTCAAGACAGTCTGATTGACACCTTTTAACATTGAGTGGCAGGTTTACTTTTGGGTTGATATGTCGAGGGTCTGGAGCACAATTGCTTCATGTCCATTTTAGCACTTCTGAGAAAATTGCATTTTAAGATTTTCATTAGTAATATTAAATCAGGTATCCAAAGTATTTTAAAATCAGCCTAGACAATGTTGGGCATAACACATACCTTCAATTTCAACTGGTTTATGTCATGATGGTATGTTACATAACAGCCATGGATGCCAAAATATGGACATATCACATTTGTGCTCGGAAGATTTGGACATTATCACAAACTGAAATACGCAATTTATTGGCTAAATTTAGTTTAATGATGGGTGAATACCCTGTAAAAATAAGAAAAATCCTTTACACAGTATTATTACACCATCTGGACAACATGACTCAATAAAGTTGCAAATAATCTATAAAACTAAAAAACCTATACACCTATAAAGAAAGGATCAGTTCATTCGCAAACGTCAACATAATTCATTTTCTTCTGCGTATCAAAATGTATTGAATTCTATCAATAGCATTTCAAAGAATATTCACTAGAATTTTTCATACGGTATTGAGCTACACTATTTATTCAAACATCGCTCCTCCACACTGAGAAACTACGCTTTCCGAAGGACAGCAGATGAATTATTATACATTACTCTAGGTGTTTCCCTTAAGGAAGTCTCTCAGTTAATATGCTTAATGAAACTGATTCTTGATCCTAATCTGAATTGTCTAAGTCTCCTCATTCTCCTCCCATCCTACAGTGGTCCCATGTTGGGTTGATGGTAGACCTTCATAGAATACTCTGTAATCGGATGGAATGACCCTGGAGCGGAGTAAGTCGAGTAGATCATTCTTCTTCTCCTTGGTGATTGGGCGGCGGCTCGTATACAAGGGACCAAGGGGAGTGTTTTCAATAGACCTGCGTCTACCTCGGTCTGCTTGTACCATAATCTGCATGAACTCATCTTGTTGGATGCCGTATTTATATTGAATGACGTATGGCTTAGCCTTTTCGAATCTCAACCACTTTATGCTCAGCCAGTTGACTTGCTCTCCATCTCGATTTCTTGTGCGGTTTTTTATGATGGAGCTGCTCATTTCCTTGACGTTCAGGAAGTTGCCGTGCTTAAGGACATTCACCTCATACGGGGGGTTGACTTTTCTGGCTCCTCTTATGAGCACTTCCCATTCCCTGGTTGTGTAAACCTTTTGATGTCGTCTGGCCCCTTCAATGGTTGCATGCATGGAATCGGCCTCCAGGTAACTATGGCCAGATTCCATGTACTTCAGGTCAACTACTTCAAGGTTGGGAATTTTCTGAACAGCGTATAGCATGGCACCTGCCATGAACTGATTCCGATTCTGTCCTCCACAGGTATCGGAGAAACTAGTGAAGTGGCGAACCTCTTGCGGCAATCTTTGCAGATAGTCAAGAAGGGCAGTTGCAATCTCATTTGCCCCTCTACCACCTTCTGTTTCATCCCACAGATAGCAATGCCCAGCAGTTGTTGCTTGATTATAGATAGTGAAGTTATAAACTGCAAGTTTTCTTTTATAATAAATCTGTGCATCTCCTGCGAATGGAGTGGTCAGCACTGCCTCCAGGTCGAATGAGACTGCATGGTAGTCGTCGCCTTCCTTGGCTTTCCTCTTGTCTTCTTTTTGTCTTCTTCTTGTCTTCTTGTCTTCTTGTCTTCTTCTTGTCTCCTTTCAGAGCGTACTCGACGACACTGTTGCTTATGGCAAGTGTCTTCAGAAAGAACATCTTGCAAATCCGATGCTTTTCATTATTGAAAGAGAAGTGATACAAGCATGATTTTCCTTTTGTTTTTTTCGCAACGTTTTTGCGACTGCGGTGTCGTTCGACGGTTGACTCGTCGACCATAGAAACAATGAAGCTATTTTGCTGGTCTCTATTAGCAAGCTCATAGTACTCTTGGCATAAGACACCCCTCATTTCTTCAGTTACTTTTTCACGACATTTAAAACGACATCCATTTTGGGTACAACGGCAAGCCAATGGTTTCTTTGCTGCAACAACCTTTCCTTTTCTTGTGGTGTACTCAGCTCCAGCACAACGATTACGATGTCGTACGTTCCGCTTCCACGATGATGGATCTCGTTGCCTTTTTCTCCCTCGAACAGGCGCGGCGGCATCAGGTGCAGCTGGATTGCCAGCCGGAGCTTGAGCGTCATCAGGATTGCCAGCCGGAGCTTGAGCGTCATCAGGATTGCCAGCAGGAGCTTGAACGTCATCAGGATGGAGGGCAGGAGCTTGAACTGGATTAGCATCAACGTCCGGGGCTGCTCCAGTGGCAGCTTCGACAGTAGGAATGACATCAGCGACATCTTCTGTTTCAGTTTCGTCCTGAAGAGAATCATCTGCAGGTTCATAATCTGGATCGCTGGGTTCGTTGGGTTCTTGAGTTATATCATCTCTGCTTGTGCCATCATGATTAGGATGGTGGCTTTGCAAGGAGTTATGAATCTCGACATACTTCGTGACAACAGCTTGGATCACGTCATCGTCATCTCTCTCTGGTTCGATTATCTCTGAATCAGACTCGTCATCAGATAATCTCTCCAATATGGTTGCAAGCACTGCATCAAGGCCAATGATTTTCTTGAAACTGTCGGCCATCCTGAAAGACGACCAAACCAAATTAGGTCCTTGCTTTTTTTATTAAATGACTTTGCTTTTTTTCTAATCGATTGACTCCTGACTCTGCCATGTGCAGCATTTAAAGAGTTAATCAGTGCAACTAACGTCATCCTATTCATACCTTTTTGATCAAGGCCAGGCTGTACATTGCAATTTAGGTCACCCAGCTACAAAGAGGCTGATGGCTGACTGGCTTCAGGAACTTATTGTTTCATTGATTAGTTTAAAAAGGAGGCCTAGTTATAATGACTAAACCTGTCATTGGGGGCAATGCTGCAGGAGCAACTTAATTGCTTACCTTAAATTCCAACAATATTCGTATAAATTGAGAAACAAAGGAAATAAGCAGCAGGCCTGAACCACATGGGCCTTTGTAATTCGAATTATTGCTAAAAGATGGCTCCAGGGTGTTTTGTCTTAAGATCAAGGTCATGCACCTCTCAAGTCACTGTGATATGTCCACATTTCTTCATGAGCCATTCATGCACAAAAAGAATATGTCCGGACGTATCACATTTGTGCACATACTGCACAGTCCATTTGGTGCACATATGCTATATGTCCGGACATAACTGAATTGTGCTCTGACCACTTCTGTCTTGGTGGACATGTCACAATTCAAAATGCCTACTTTGATAGAAAGGAAGCTTCAGGACATATCACAAGTGTGCACAGAAGAAAGAGCATTCAAAACAATGACGTTTTGGCTGAAAATCTCAATTTTGCAAATTTGTGACATATCGCAATTGTGCTCCAAACCCTCGATGTGATAGTTGTTGTTTTTGATAGTGCCAGCAAGCCGTGTACTTTCTTCACACTTGTTTGATTGTCATGCATTCAGCTCTATTGTATCCTCTGGATATAGTTACTATTGATGTTAAAAAGCAACCAGGATGGTGTATGAATAAAGCTGGAAATCCACTGCCACAGGGTTGTGGCTCATTGCTATTGGTAACTACCAACGGCTGAAGGTGGTCTGTCCAGTGGTAGATGCTAATGTGGTGAAGTGCTTCCGAAAGGTACCCCAATGTCTGTCCAGTCGTGACTAAGTGGAGGCCAGCCTTGGTACGTCTAGGTAACAGTAGCCGAGTTGCCGTCTAGACGACACAACCCTAAGGTGTTCCTTCCTTGCCAGAGTGCAATCAAAATATCAAATAACTCTCCAAGTAAAACTACACTCTATATTGTGTTTGATTGCTTGCACCGAACATACACGCCCTTTGGCTAGGATATCAGAGGACATCCGCAATCAGAGGGGTGCTTGTATTCACAAACGTTCTGCAGTCTTGCACCAAACATCACCATCACGAAGACTATGTGGGTCTGATGATGTTATGTGACGCAATGTACATGTACTGCGATGCATTTCAAAATGTTGCGTCATTGGCGTGAATGAAACCCATACTACCTTTCTCTTGTTCCATTTTAGAATATTTCGATTCATGAAAGCTTTTAACATAAGTGGTTTTAAAAGGCATACCTCATCAACGAAAGTTTACCACAAGCCTGCTGATGGTTTTCTCAAAACTTCGAAATATTTCAAGCATGGTATCTGAAGAGTTTTTTTAGATTCTTTGCATAGAACCCTATTGGTATCAGCTGTGGGAGTACAGATCTGAAGTTTCTGTTGGTAATATTGCTGAAATAGAAATCTTCCAAGTAAAAATGCTCGCCATTCCTTATGCAAAATAGGTGGCTATTTTTTACAACAAACTTGATTTTCACTGACACCAAGGATCTTAATGTTTCAAAAGGATCTCTATACCACTCTTGCTCATTTCAGTCATGACTTTGACCAAGTATGGATTCGCTTTGACCTATAAATATTTCTGGGTGACATTTTTCTGATACGGGCTGTACAAGATGCAGCTGCAGATGACAGATCGTTTAAATGATGGCCTCATGAATTCAAAATGTGATTGTGGTTCTTTTTAGATTATCCGAAATGAGAGGAGCCAGAAGAAAGCCGTTATTTGACACAATTGAATGGGTACAACTTTTTTCACGACTTTTTAGGAAACAAACTGTCTTGTCTAACCTACTTTTTCACCTGACAATGACATGATCGAGCATTCTTCTTCTCAACAAACAATCTGTCGGTAACCTATAATCTACCAACTTCAATGACATCATCTTGTCTTTGGTCTGTGTCACCGGCAGTTGAAATCCTTAAGTGACCTCTACAATCTGAGCCTTTTGGAAGTGTCTGGTTGTAACTTTGTCCTCAAAAGACCAGTTTGAGATTCATTGGCATGATCTAGTATCTATTATTTTGATCAAATTGTCATCAAACACAATCGAATACCTCTAAAAGAAATGCTAAATATTATTAGGATGATTCGTTGAATGGGAGGTCACATTGCGCTCACCTTTAAAAGTACTCTAGTGAAAGAACAGGAAGTCAGGGGGAATATTTTCACAGCCACAAAAATATACTTTTTAGGGATATTTGCATGGCGGGAAAAGATCACTTTAAACAAAACATGTGATAACTTTAATTAAGAGGTTAATTTTTCCTCAAAATTTAAATTTCTTTCGAATTCTCTCTAATTAAAAAAAATGTTGGCACTTTGAGTGTGAAAACCCATCATTGAAAATAAGCAAACCTCCCGCAATATTTTGACAGGTGCTGTGGGGAACTGTGGGAACTATTTATTTGAAACCCCTGGGATATTTACTACTCTTCGAGCAGATTTATACTCCTTAAAAATAGGTCTCAAAAATAGTTAGGCGTGGGAGTGTTAAGGTGTAATTTACAGAACTTGCAAAAACTGACTTGACTCATCAGTAGAACTTGGCTGAGAAATTAACTACATGCATCAGTTGGTTCAATAATTAGTTATTCCTGTTACAAGATTTGAAATATCTGTATAGCACCTGGTGAGGTTGCTTGCAGTGTATCCTTACCGCCAAGTCAACGCCTTGGAAACTTTCAAAGCAAGTCTGACAATAGTGCTTTTTGCCTTGTGCCGAGAACAATATTCATCTTTGAATTTTCAACTTTGATGTGTCATTGTTGCTGCTCTCTATTAAGTTCACCCTAGGTTGTCATATGCACCGTGGCAATGCTTGCAGGCCAATCCTAACTGTATGTCAGTGACTTATAATTGTATTGTACGCTCATACCTACCCTTACCTTGGAGAAAGTAAGTTGAACTAGATACGCCAGACCAAGAAACTGTGGAATCAGATTCCTTCCTCACAACCAAGAAATTCCACCATTGATTGATGTTTCACAAATTCAGTTTGTTTTAAAGGGGAACTATAGGCAAGAGCTGTGGGTCGAATTGCTAGTCTTCAGGTGACTAGTATGCACAGTTAGGGGTCTGTGTCCTGATTGATTCAGCATTGAAGTTGATTATTACTTGTACAAGTGTGAATTGTTTTGTCGCTGTCACACGGGAGAAACCCTTGTTGGCAACTTAATCAAACTTACCTGGTTCCTGTAGGGCTCCCTTTTAAGTCAGAGGCTGATGTTGGAATATTGTCCCTTGTCGCCCATGATAATGATTGCATGTCTCTGCAACAAAGTCTCTCTGTTGCCTTCGCTTGTGTGTACAGTGGAACTTCCACATTCGGATACCTCTGTGAGCAGCACATCCTCTCTATTAAGGACACAGTCCCTAATTCGTCCTTTTCATTTAAATTGACCTCTGTAATGAGGTCACTTCTCTGTTATGGACAGCAATTCTCAGCAGTGTCATCGCGGCCTTAATAAAGAGGTTCTGCTCTACTCAGTTTCAGGAGGCATCATTAGAAATTTGCCTTGGCTAACACAATCTGGCCAAGAACTTTGGAATCATGAATTTGAAATGAATAGGTCTAGACAATAAATATTATAAAAATATGTCTGAGACATTTTTAATAACACACAAATGATCACGTTATTAATCTTATACTTATGAAGTATCACATTTAGAAAGCTTGTGAGATGAAGAAAGTTGTGAGAGGTGACAATTAAAAGATCGTTAATATGTTTTCAAGGTAACCTTCACTATTTATTTGATACATAGATAATAGTTTTTTTCTTGCCACTGTAAATCATATGTTCTGTTTCCGGAAGCTTAAAGCATAACAAAGCAATACAGGTCCATTTGTTTACAGGGTGTTCATAAAATAATGTAAATTGTTTTCATTTTTGGCTGCAATTCAGCTTCCCCTACAGCATGTATAGATTTATGAAATTCACTACCAGATATCTTTTAAAAATAACAAAAAACTGCTTGATACCTTTCTTATATTCTAGAAATTAGAACTGAAAATATGTACAATGGGGGTTTACAAAGAGCACTCCTCCATTGAAAATCTTTTTTTTCCCAATGATTAAGGCCCCTGTAGAATGAGATACTGTAAACCCCTTTTGTTTCGTCACCCTGTAAGTTTGCGAAAAATCCTTTTAGATTTTGACTCCACTTCTTTCTACAAATGGGTGCATTCTCCAACGATTAAACCATCAAGTTTAACATTAAGGCTTAGCACCCCTAAAGTTTGCAGTTGTACCCCTCTTGTAAAAATATTAGGCTCGTGAAAATAAAGGGGTTTGCATTACAGATAGATATGTGCCATTTGTTACTGATGCTGAGTCACTTCACAACATATACAATCCGGTGACAAAAATATTTTCTCAAATTACAACATCTATTTACAGTTTGTATCTATTGTAGGTCACTTGATGGAAAGCATGTGTACCTGTGAATACAGGCAGAATACACAGTCTAAATGTACAGGGTTCACTTCCAGATTGAAATACATTATGTTTTCGCGGTTTGAATTGAATGAATCAAAGCTACATGTTGGTGTCGACGATGCAACCACTAACTCCATCAGGAACAGCCAGTGTTCAAGAGATAAAAAGCCGCTAGAAGAAAAAATATTATACCTTTGGAATAAGTTAAACAGTGGCTGGCACTGGGGGTTGGGTAGTTGTTCCCGTTTGCCTTGTTGTATCCAAGGTTAGAGTGGTTCTGGAAACACAGCCGCATGGTGTAGTCCTTGATAGTTTGGCAGTCGTAACCCGCTTCTGTCCCTTCACACCGGCACATGAATAACTTTTTGGCTTTTGGACGATTGTATAAGATCTTTACGGAGTTATTACAACTTTGCGTACACTTGTGGCCGTTGAATAACTGCTCACAGTTTTGCTGGTAATAAGTCAGAGCCGTGTGGCACGACGTGTCCGCTTCACAAATCCGGCGCGCAAGCGTGCAGCTGATGACGCTCTGACTACTATTAATCCGCTCTAAATACTTTATTACTTCTGGATAACAGATAAAAATGCGCTTTGCGTGTTCCACACAATAAGCGTTCCCCTCACAGTCACAGCTGATAAACTCCTGTCCAATGTTGTCGTTGGTCGTCAACAGAGATACTAATGACCTCTGGCAATCCAAAGTGCAGGCATCTCCCCTCTCGTTCAACATTTTGCTGCATGCGATGTAAAAGTTGGTCAGGGCCGCGTTGCACCCAACCCTGTTGATACACTTCGCCTTGGCCTTAATGCACGTGACTTTCGGTTTATCCATGGGGTCAGCCTCCGTGTGTATGAAGCAACCAAGTATAAGACACCATGTAACAAAAGCCTGAATGATTCTCAATATCATTATATTACGACGTCGGTCCTTTCACCCAGGCTGTCTTGGAGCACCCTGAATGTCTAATGAGAATACTGATGGTAATCATTGAGGGTATCACAAGTCCTTCCTCCAATGTAAAACCTTGGAAAAACAGCACCCTAAGGTGAAACAGGGCCAACACTGTCAAACCTGAATGTCACCTAAAGGAATTGGATTCAGTCCACCTATCCTGCTCTGAGTTTCACCAAACCTCGAAGTTGTCAAGTTGCTTATAGTTCCCAAACAGAATCCAAATGTCAGGAAGATTCTTCCTCTTGTGTTATTTGTTGAAGACACAGTCGTTGGCTTTGTTTTACAGCTGTGAAGGTTTGCATGGATTATTATCAAAACAATCATTCGAGCTCATCTGTCACTGCTGTCCATCTCTTTGAATGTGGAAAATGAAAGTGTCAATTGGTATGAATTATCACAGACAGTTCCTCAAATCTCAGATTTTCAGTCTAAAATGAGAAATCTTGACGTTCCTTCGCACTGGAGTCACAGTGAATAATACGAATCCGAGTGTCCTGTGATGATTGCTTGCTGAGTGTGCTTCTATTTGAACTTGACCAAAAAGTCAAGTCTTAACTCAGTGACAATACCACATACCTTTACTGTGGCTGCTCAAGTCCTACTGTCCCTGGCCCCAACAGTGTTGTGGATGACACTGGCACAATCCAAGGCAGAAATACCCAGGTCACAAAAGTATCGGTCACAAAAGTATCTGAATAGGATCTGCACATTCGCCTGGAAGGCTTTAATACCGAGTCCATGGATTCCGCTTATACAATTGGGCCATTTTTAGGCCAGATCTCCTAAAATCTTACAGTAGCCATCACCATCAATAGGCATTGTGCAACACTGAATAGGCAGTTCTGGGTAACTCCACTGGTGTGTGAAAAGTAGGCATTGGACCAAAATTTGCCATGGATTGGACTTGCTCGCTTTACAAGTCTCAGGTCCCCTGTGGCTCATTGGAGAATGATCAACCCCCTGCATCCATTCTCCGGTAATGATGACTGCCACCATGTGCACTCGATCCTGCTGCAAAAGATACCCTCCATCTGGCTCAGCCAATCATGTTGCAGTATCATCCACGGACCAATAGATCGTTATCGTGCTTCAGTAACTCAGCGCAACATCATTCTCATCATAAATATTTGCGGAGATGTAAAAAGTTTTGACGAGAATCACACAGCCTTTCACGAGTTAAAGAACGAGAAATCAGGACTTCCAACTCCGCACACAATCCACTGCAACAGTCACAAGGAGTATAATGAAATCTAGTAGCAGTGCTGACCTAATATTTCTAGTGGGTGAACTCACTGCTGATAGAGGGGTGCTGGTATTTACTGACAGTTTATAAATAAACACACACCTTGGGTACAACATTATATGTCACCACCTATTTATTGAAATATTTTGTGGTCTATCTGAGTTATCTTGGCAGCAAATCAGAAAGTGTATATTGAAATCGACTGCATCAGGTAGAAAGAACTGGTAAAGTAATATGATGATGGTGTATAAAAGATACTAAAGTTTCTTAGCAGTTGCAGAGGCGGGTTCTACCTGTGTGCTTGATGAGTAGTAAAACATGGGGTAGGAATGTAAGGCTGATTTTAGCACCTGGCTCTCACCGAAACACGCTGCTCATTATAGCTCTGGCAGTCCTGCCCCAGAGTCAAAACATTGCTTCATTCCTTTTGTGCTTGATACTTTGGAAAGTTAAACAATCTTTTTTTGCTCGGAGTTTATTGCTGTTATTGCGTCACGAAAGAATCAGTATAAGGCTATATGAGGCCATAGCAATAAGTGTAGGAGCTATTGCCATTGGAACTGCTAGTTTTTGGCAATCCACTCAGTTTATTCTATCGAACTGGCCTAAAGCTGTATATCACCAAAGTCATTCCTTGTAAGCGACATCTTAGACATGTTATTCTGGTGACCAGTGTTCGCTAGTGTTGGCAGCAGGATTTTCGATGATCTGTTTGGGTGTTATATCCCATCAATAATCAATCCCATCTTTGATATCTTTGCAAAAAGGTGCAACTATTTCACAGTATTTGAACAGGTTTAAATGACCTATCTAGTCAATTAAATATTGCATTCCACTGCTGTGATTGTGTTTACTTTTAGGGTTGATTATGGCCATTTTATTACCCACACTTGCCTTTCATCAACAAACCAAGGCTGTTATTACATAACTCAGAGGTGATTTACCAGAAGAAGATTTCCAATAAATCACCTTTTTCCTCCACTGGATAGAGTGCATTCCAAATCATATTGAGTTGAACCTTTGGTGGGTGGTGTACTTCAGTGTATGAGGGGATTTGGCTGGTTACAATGAAATGCAGGTTAATGTTCATTGCATGCACAAACAATCAGCTCGGTGCCATACTTGGGTTGTTAGGAGCAAAAGTTCACTTCTTGGATCATTATCTGAACCTATCTAGTCGCTTTCTCGTGACATTACATTGGTAAAGTTCTGTTGGTGGTGGACGCAATTGGAGAAGGTGTTAAATCGTTCAAACATATGTCTATGATACACCTAACATAGTCCAGAAATGTTCCAATAGGCTAAGTGGTGAGTTCCACTTTCTTTTGGAAGGGGTGGCTCCTCTTGAATGGTGCTTTATAAGCCATTACATCCCAATGCAAATACTGTAGTGTAAAAGTTTACCAAACTTGAGTAGTTTCCAAATATGCAAGTGGAGTGTAATGGGGTAAGAGGGTGTACCTTGAATAGGGGAACGGTTTACCATTGTGTTGTGCATCTCCTTCTCATTTGGCCTAAAGTCAGTTGACATGGTTGCATGCTCTGAATAATCAGGCTTCTGCTAGTAAAATATATGCTTTTTGGTATCGCTACATAGAGATAAGTCCATCTGAAACCAGTAAATCCAGTAAATGGTAGCTTAGCACATTTTCTGCTCTTCTGAGTAGCCCACAAATTGCATTTTAACAACTATTTACCCGAGTTTCATTCCGTTTGCACTTGAGTTCCCAAAAGTGTCATATTGAAAGTTAAATCTCTAAAGAGCTATATTTTCTTCCCAACTACGCAAAAAATCTCCTTGACATTGCTTCTTTTTGAATCACACTGTATATCGTATCGTCTTTCACAACCTATGTGTACCAGGGAAGCCAGTGCAACGGCATAATCTAGCTTTCCAGAAGGTCGGCAAGTGGACTACAGTTTTTTCTGCCCAACAACCAAATCTAAAACAGGCTGAGGTCAGGCCAATAATTATTTACACCTGGTATGTTATTGTTGTGGTTGATACAGTCATTCACCAAGGCCTACTCTCCTTTTGAGATTGCAGGAAGGGTTAACCCTTGGTTACTCTAAGGCTGATTTTATGGAAATACATGAGAAGTAATTTTTGAATATTCTCTGTTTGTTTTGGAACATAAGAGAGAATTGATGGATCACAGTTGACTTCAAATGTGACACTAATTTGTTAAGTTCAGACCGATATAATCTACTTACTTGTAGTAATCACTTTGTAAGTCTTGAAAGCCCTGTAGCATAAATCCATATTTGAGATTGGTTGTAAGGGGCTGGACCATATTATGACATATTATGAGATACCTTAGAGGGGTTCTCTGGACAAAAGATGTTCTCATCACAAACATGGACCAAGTGACACATCTAACACAAAGTAAGAGATTAACAGAATGATTTTTTCCTTTCCAGGATATTCTGAGTTGGATTATTGATATGATGATAAGAACCTGATGGTTTGAAATGATCTCATTCATGTTTTTATTTCATAACCTTATTTTTGCTGTTCTTTCTACTTCCAGATAGTTGTGAGCTGACAAGCCTTTCAAAGATCAACAGAAATCTATCTCAGTGCTCAGATCCAAATAGATATGTCTTGCCTTTGATAAACCTGAACTGTATAAGTGGATTATTGAAGTAATGCAGTAGGCTTCTTTCCTACCGTATTCTTCAACTGTCCCTTGCATCACCAGTATCTAAATATAAGTAGGTGCCAGTTGGACCAAATGAAGTTATTCGAAGTCACTAGAACTATTTAAAAATGCTTGAATGAAGAATGTTTTTCTTACTAATTCAACCAGACCCGGTTTGGCCGGCTTCTGCATGCATATTTGACGCCTTGAGACACTCTTTAATGCTGTAAACATGATGTATAAATGTAACCTAAGAGACATAATTATATACTTTCATGGCACTGCCATCTGATGGCTTTTGTTGAAATGATATAGAACTTTGGTGCCTGATGATATTCGGATTGTCTTGCCTATTCTATCAAGAGTGTCCCCTCTGTTGAAGTTTTCGGGGGACAGTGATAGAAGTTAACCCACCAATATATTTATAATTCAATGGAGCAAGGGTCTGCTTTAGACTATCTTTAGTTATTTTGCCATATCATTTTGTGTAAATAATATAACGGACATATTGTACATGTGCTTTAAGCTAATATATTCAAGAAAATAAATCAGATATCACATTTTTGTTTAGTTTTGTCTTTGCTAGAAATGTTTCAGGGTCATTCCACTCCTGGACAACTGTTGACACAAATAATGGATCACACAGAGAATAAGGAAAGGTTTTGAGATGAAAAAGGCAACGTTATTTGACAAAATGTAAGATTTATTGTATGATATGGATACACCTATAAATACAATGAAGTGTACATCACTGGACTCTAATACAGTGGAATCTAGATAACTTTTTCTTTTTCTTCAAATCAGGCCATAGCAACAGTGCTCGGCTGTGTCTCGTTCACTGCTGACGGTCATTGGTACCTTTGTTGATCAGATGGCTGTTCTTCAAATATAACCCTCAGACTTGGTTAGTATACAAAGCTAAGAAAAAACACACTCTAAAGCTGGCCAATGTTGTCTATTTTGGCTGGTGTCCCTCCCCACAGCCCATCCATGGACCTGCCTTGGCCACTGGTCCATCAACAACTCCATAACCAGTCAGATACTTTCGATAGCTGAAATACAAAGTTATTAAAAAATTAAATACAAACTGCTAGTTTTGGATTTACTCAGTTGTACAGTTATTATACTTTCCCTTTAAATCATTTTATTTCCTAATTAGCACTGAACAGTAAAAGCATTGAACATTAGAACTGAAGTGACAAAATTTCCCTCCAATTTTGGCATCACCAAACAGCTATGTCAAACATTCATTTCTATTCAAAATGAGGATCAGACCCCGGGGCACTCCAGAGTCACATTAAAAATAGGATAAAACTTTTGGAAATTAGTCCCTGGTCGACATAAAAAACATTAAGTAAAATAGAACGTACTTTGTGCCTTTGAAAAAATATGTATAGCCATCCCGTAGGGTCACAGCAGCCTCAATTCCATTGGGCACTCCTGAGAAATAACCACTGATTGGTCGGGCTGCATCCACTGTCAGTTGGTACTCGCTAAACAGGTAGAAATTATCATTCTGAAAGCAGATATTATGTTTGAGACATCGGAGATGTGCTGTCAGAAGAACAGAGCAGCAGCTGTTTCGCTAGAAACATAAGCAGATGTTACATGGGAAACATCATTTAAAAAAATCTTGAGCCGCTTTGAATTCTTTGTCATCGCGAGAAGTTCAACATTCTCCTCGTAATACGGAATCGGCAGTGTCTCGTCCACTGCTGACGGTTATTGGTGTAGATTGGTTTCTCTAAGGTAATACCACAGATGTAGGACAAGATAAACAGTACAGATGTTAGATGATAAATATCAGCAGATCAGGAGATTCGTAGAAGAAAAACATCCGCAGATCAATTTGTTGTAGAAGATTTACCCTAAACAGATAGATCCTTCCAGACCTGTCCGTCATTGCAGAATCGACATGGTCGGGATAAACATCGCCGGCCACGGTCATTGGGAAACCAAAATCCAGTGTGAAGGAGCTGTTTCCACTGTGATACTGATAACGCCAAACCCTCTTTCCTGAAACGGTTAAAGCATTGATCGACATTGGACTCGGCATTTTTGAGGTATGGCAAGTAGGCGTATGGGTGATAAGGTCCCTGGGTGAGAGAAAGGCGTTTGTTCGTTTGGACATTGAGTGACCCAAACTTCAAGCTATATAAGTCTAAGAGGTGGTTGTTCACCAGGTTCCTAAAGCAGTGAATAAAAATGTTTCAAAGACCATACGTCAACTCACTTTGAATGAGACTTAAAAGCTTGTTTGTTATGGACGTCTTCCCCTTGTCCCTGGTCTAATGTAAACCCATATTTATAGGCATTAGCCGCTTACAAGTAGAAGCGACAGTAGCAAGACCATAGTGGTATGACCAGCCATCATATTGATGATCTAACGTAAACATAAAACCACTTACCTTTGAAAAAGTATAGTCTGCCTGTCCTACTCGAAAATACGGCTCCTCCAATATTGGTTGGGACAGGTGGCGAAAAGACATTTGAAGTCAATGTGGGGAAGCTCTCGTCGATCGCCATACCTTTCAGACGCCATACCCACTTGTATTTCAGGATGTAGATTTTGTAATCGGGACCTGGAACGGAAAAGAAAGTTTGGAAGATGGCGTTTGTGTTGTTCTAACGTTGAAGCCTTTAGAGTCGAGCGTCAATTTCAACAAGGCATACCTACCTTGGAAAACGGCATCAAATTTGGTCGTACACTCGTCAGGGGCTGATGGATCTTCTGTAAATGTTGGCGTTGAGATTGTGGTTGGTTCCACCACCACGCTCTCAGTGACAGGCTCCTCAGTGGCCACGACAATTATAGGCGGCTGCTTTGTTGTTCGTTTCTCAGTTGGTGGTTCTTCAGGCTCCTCAGTTGTGGTGGTAGATGGAGTGGTGGTTGTGGTAGTTAATGGTGGATCAGTGGCTTCTTGCTTTTGACCTGTGCATGTACACGGAATAAGTCAACACTAGATGATGAAAGAAGTGATGCATACAGGAAAATAAGAACTCCAATTGTGATAAAGGTACGGGATCGAGGCTTGTTCCTTTTCACAAAGTTGATGATGCGACCTTCCCATCCTGACAAAGAACGTTTACCATTAACACTTCATATCAAACTCAAAGGGGCGTTGTGGTTCTTTCTTGATTTTAAGCATTTTGCATTTAAATATACTTTTAGGCCGATGAGATTCCAAGTTCTCTGGTCATTGCAGTGCTGAAGGCGCACGTCGCAGATGCTTTTCTCTCAAAAGCCTACAGTAACATAGCTAGTAACACGTACCATACAGTTTCTGAACACCAGCGATATCATCAGCATGGAGTTGAAAGTTTGGTATGTATCCCTGGTAATAAGGTGCCATCAAGGCTTCACCAATCTCTGAATGGCCAAGACCAAGGGCGTGACCTAGTTCGTGCGCAGCTACAATGGCCAGGTTAGTTCCCCGGTCTTCTCCATCTGTCCAGGTCTCGGACTCGTCGAAGTGGGTCTCGCCGTTCTCGGGAAAGAAGGCATGGGCAAGAACTCCACCTACGGAATGAAAATGTGTAAAATATTAGAAGGTGATCATTATAAGGAAGTACTGTAGAACCTCGCTATCAAGGACATCCTTGCCACTAACAAACGATATTCTTAAAAGAGAGGTTTCCTGATTGAAGAGGTCAAACTACATGTACTTTCATACCAAACACTGGCCACGAGGAGTATGCCTACCCTGTCCATCAAAAGCATTGTAGCTTCCATCACCGTGTTCGCTGTAGGTGAACTTGATGTTGATGTCTGCCTCGCCGGTGGTTTCTGAAAATTGCAGGTCAGCTACATCGCTCCAGTATTTGAAGGCCTCCCAGATTGCTCTCCTTTTAGGTGGGTGCGAAGAGGGAAAACACTTAATTAGACGGACACTCGACAATCAGTACCCATTTTCGGGGTAGAAATCAATTTCGAAGCCATCTTGCCGTCGTGCAGTCGCTCTGTTCGTCAGCAAGATTACTAAGTTCTCTACATCAATAGTGTCCATGACACATCGAAAATACAATACCGTTTTCGACTTCGATTAGTACCTGAATACAGATAACTGATAAAAACATTACCTTTGGGTGCCCTGGTCCAAATCTGGTGAAAAGTTATGGATTCTGTATGTCATTGATTTCTTACTCCATTTTGACCCTGGAATAAGTGGAGAGGAGCAGGGGATGAATTAAAATGAAGAGCGTCATTGGAAATGCATTGAATAACAAAACACTTGGTGAGACAGGCTACTAAGCTAAATC
The DNA here is from genome assembly GCF_910592395.1 of Lineus longissimus. Taxonomy (NCBI): domain Eukaryota; kingdom Metazoa; phylum Nemertea; class Pilidiophora; order Heteronemertea; family Lineidae; genus Lineus; species Lineus longissimus. The sequence goes on along the minus strand of NC_088309.1, from coordinate 23,640,988 downwards.
GTTATGAAGCGGCCGCGGCTACTTTTATGACTGTACGTCTATTCTTGATAACATAGCTGAACATATATATATATAGCTTTCTCCACACAGGTTCCCTCTCTTTTACTCTTCTGACAAATTACCTATGCAGCTTTCCCACCGTCTTTGTTATAACTCATGCTGGGTAACCCCTGCTATCTAGTGGTTGTTAAGATACTTCAGGCCTGACAGCGTCCCTTTAACGGCCCTGATACACTGAGAATATTTTTCAACATCTAATCATTTCGCCCATCACAAGTTTCAGCTTGGTTTTATATTCACCTGGTACTGAAAATGACTGGGCAATTTGCCCCGCGTCGTCAGAAGCGGGACCGAATTCATCACCGTCCAACATCAGGTCTGAGCCATCGGGAACCTGGTCAGGCATGCCGCATCGTGGTTTTGTCATCCAGGTCAGGGTCTCTTCGTTGAGAACACCAGTTTCTTTTAGCTTCAACCTCTTCTGGAATTGTCTGTTAAGGACATGTTATAACTATAGTTACGTGCCCTTACTCTTTAAGGTGTTCATCGAGAAAAAACTAAACGAACGCGGACATCCAAGGTATGCTGTTTTCTCATCACGTTCGAACAAGGCTACTATCGTTAAAGACACGCCTTCGGCACTGGCACAGACTTTCCTGAATGTCTTTTATTTCAGGTACACGGACTTGTGTAAGTATGGCAAGACAAAGAAACCTTTCTAATTCACGTGCGTTACTGTTTATCCGGGACTGTTTCCGTTGCTTTGGCGAAGAATCGGTCTTCCGAATAAATTTGAGCAATGGTGAAAGGATACGAACAGACAAGAAGGGGGATCTGCATCGAAGTACTAAGTCTTTTAATTTTATAGTAGATTCGTCGGACAAATACTTTGAGGCATAAAAGCGTTATGATAGAAGCTATTTCATACCCGTTATAGTTTCTTAATTCAGAATTTCGAAGCAAAAAGCGTTATGACATGGCCGCGACAGAAAGGAGCTAATGTACAGAAACGTGATGAAATAGTTGATGAATGTAAGAAGTCAATCGAGCTTTGGTTACCTGATTCCTGCTTTCCTGGACTCGTCGCTGTGTTGGATACCTGAACCTTTCCCTCGTCGAATGAGGTATCCAAACTTCTCGAGGTAATTCTGTAGGAGAGATTGCGACGAAGTGAAGAGTAGTGCTTCAGATCACGTGAACATAATTATAAACACACTAGAGATGACCACATGTCATGGTTTCTAGTGTATGAAAGCACTGAAATATGGGGGCGGGGGGGGGGGGGGGGCGGCGGCGCCCAAAACGTAACACCGAGAAGCATTGCGCGGGCAAAGCAATGATCAGTCCCACTTCTTGATGATCAGTCCCACTTCTTGTCAATCAGGAGTGATGTTTGTTTGGAACATCCAAAGAAGGGGAACACGGAGTGTCCGTTGGGAAGGTTTACCATAAGCTGTTGTCCTTTGATCCTGTCTGTTCCTGTCTTCGGGTTGAAATAACAGGGTAAGAAGGTACTTTCGAAAGTACATGCACTTACAAATAACCATTTCGTTAAATGCCTCTAACACGATGGCCGAAAAATCATTGCACTAAAAGTAGCGTAAGACTCAGAGGGGAACAAGTAAGAGATACAATCTGTATACAGATAGATACTCACATCAGGGTCCAGTCCTATGGGTAAACCGTCGGCGCCCCACCCCTTACGCAGCCCGTTGCCAGTGTCCTTGCCGTCAGGTCCATCGCCCCGGCCTGGAGGCATCGAGAGCGTACCAGAGACCAAGATGACGCACAATATGGCGCAAATCCGTAACATCTTTGAGAGCTATTACGATGGATTCGATTTAGATGCCTTTGGCTCAGTGCTCCGTAGGCTCTATTCTATTTCTTTTGCCTGAATGAGATTTTTATCAAGGGTTCTGTGCTCATACTATGCAATGTGCACTTTCTATTATGCCACCAAAGATAGGTCCGGGATTACTGTTTACCAATACTATCTTGGGATTAACTACATGACTGATAGTGGCGCAATGTTCACTTGATATATAACTAGACAATATCAAGATAATTGAAAGACTTAATGAATAAGGTAGCATTCAGTAATCAGTGCAAATTGTCAATTTGCATAAACCTATGTTAATGTAACGTCAGGGGCGAAAGCCCTGAATGCGAAAGCCTAACGACGAAAGCCGCAACAGATGAGTTCAGATACCTCTGATATCAATATCTATGTGACAAATGTATTGCTCTGCCACCTACATACTGTTCTTTAAATTTGCTATGATTGAGCGAACTTAGGAAAGTTCCTGCAGGGATATAACTAGCGCAACCCTTGAGTGGATTGATTTAACAGGAAACATCTCAAAAATAAGAACATCAACGAACAATTGTACATTAATTTGTTTATGTTCCAAGAACTATCACTGTATGGAATAATCAATCACAACATCCCGCGTGCACTCAACTCATCAGCCATCATACAGGGTTGTATCGCCACACTTTGACCCTCAGGTTTTGGACTCCATTTCGACGTCTCCAACTTCGTTACACCATTGTGGGAAGAGTTACTTGACCTGAAGACCTCGGGATACTCTCTGTAGCTTCTTCTAGTTTGATCAGATCTAGATGCAGGTGAGGCTAGATTTTTTGCAGAGTGCGACCCCACACACTGTATCTTATAATCAAGGACTTTTGAGCTTTTCAAATGCATGTACCTTTGAGGGTTTTTTAATTAACACAGATATGCTCCATGAAAATTCTTAACGGTTTTTGAGCAGTAAAATAGCTCAAAGGATTTGTCATTTCCCTGAAAAACCGAGGGTTCAGCTATGTCAGGTGATGGCAAGTGAGCCTTTGAAACACTTTTAGGATTGAGCTCAGTTACGACTGTACTACGGTAAAGTTCGGAGCCAGCGTATCACTAATTGTATGCGTGGGACCCCAATCCTATTTCGCAGTCGTATAATTCTGGCGCAAAGGCCATGAAGTCCCAAAATTCAACTCCTCCGGCAGTGCAGTTACATCCAAGCTGATTCTTATTTGGCGGCACGAAAACTTCCCCCTCGTCTGTTGCCACGCGACACCCTGGAATTAAGAAACGGGTGGTAAGTCAGATGCTACGTCCTTGGTGTCTGACAACGCATGCATGGTTTGACACAGTCACTGCCCCACTACTTTTCCTTTGGAAATTTCGCCTATTTCTCGTAGAGCTAAGTAGAGTTGTATAGATGATATCATCATTCGTTAACTGCTCTACCCGACAACACGGCCGACGAGCAACCCATTGAGGGAGGGAGGGGGGGGGGGCGGGGGGCGGGAGGTAACTATCCCATGTAAGGCTTGGCAACAGGAAAAGCTAACTAGCGGGAGGGGAACTATAAAAACTGCTCAATTATAATGAAAGGCACTGAGACCAAAAGCCCTATACTGCAGACAGTTTAGACGTAGGGGCACATACATTGTAAACGAATACGGGCATGTGCCCGAGAGTACCTACCTTCTAGTCGACAGAAAGTGATGGCATTTTCGGACCATTCCCCTCCTTTGAAAATATCCATTTCCCGTGTGCAACGACACGCGTACGGGAAGACCTTCTTCCAGATCTCCGACCACTCCTCACCAACGTTGAATTCTCGTTCTTTATCTTCCGTTTACCGTGACGCACTACACATGGTCTTCGGCGGTGCGGGCTTCCATGGTGTGACAGGTCCTGCCTGGCAGTATCCTGCCAAGGCCAAGATTACGAGGATGGTGGCCTTCATCTCAGATCAGCTGAAACGTCGACGAAAATAGGTCAGATTTGCCCCTTACTTTGCAGTTAAAAGAATTGAATTCAGACCTAGCCGAGGTCAGTTGTCTTTAAAAAGGATTTCACCTATAAGGTATGGCCTAAAAATTCCCGTTGTTATACTGTCTTATCAACGGGTAATCAACTCATGGTATCATGAACTTCACTAAACATCCTCCTTATGCATGCTTCTTAGCCTGTTTTTCTAAAGTGAAGTATCTTTTCGAAGGGTTCGACGTTTTTCCATTTTTTCTTGTTTCAACTCTCAGATCGTCATAAGTATCAATCATTAATCATTATTGTAAACATTTCTTAGAAGCCTACATCAACACCGGAAGAAATTTTTCTCACCTTGCAGTTCAAGCACCGCCACCCCTTCGTTCGTTGATGGCGAGTCACAAAGAAAACGGCACTAATAGAGATGTTCAAATCCAAATTTGGTTTCACCTTTAGATGCACTGTAGTCTACTTACATGCACACTTGATCAGACCAAATATTCGGAAAGGTCAGATTTGTTGGTAGTCGAGACAGACGCGACACTTGCGAAGAAATTACTCAGAACAGTACATGTAATTTTGAACTAGATTTCGGTAAACAATTCTGGTACAATCATATTCCAAAAACACACCGATTAGCTGACACAGCCTCTCATCATGGTATATTAGTTGTATCAATTTATGAAGCACGTTCGGAGAATAAAAAATATGACTGATTCAAATGAATTCTCTCCACAATTGATGAAAATAATTGTTAGGAGACATGTTATGTTTCTCGGTCACCCGTCCACCATACTGCTCTGTCCTTTGTGTACAGGGCCAGGTGCAGGGCCCGCCGTAGAAGTGAAATGTAACCCCTCGTTTCCCATCTTCCCCATTCTGGTTGGTGAGACGTTTCTTTTACCCGAGCAAAGTGAATTTTTGCAAATCGCCCAAAACCTCCTGTCCCATTGTTCGACATCGTGATAAGGAAATTGAACAATTGGACAGGCGTTTGCGTTAAGCCCGAAGCACACTAGCCACCAACTTTGGCGTTCACTGGCGTTTTTTGCCGCAGGAGTCCTGAACGCCTGAAAAATCCTTAGTCTGCTACGAACGGCGTCGGCGAACGCGACTTGCCGCCACTTGCCGCAACTAAACGCCAAATATCTAACATGTTTGATTTTTGACTGACGCGTGTCGCTGCGTTTGAACGCAAGAAGAAGCCAGGTGTGCTACGGATGGCCGCCTGAATTGGCGTTGGCGGCGAGGCTATGGCCAATCAGCTTGCGTCTTGATGTCACATGATTTCAAAATGGCAGCCTAAAGTGGCGGAAAAGACGCTACTGGACGCCGATTCTGGGCAGGTGTGCTCTGACCGAGAGCCACTGGCCGCCAACTTTGGCGTCGAGAGGCGTCAGCTGAACGCTTCTTGTCGCCAAAGTTGGCGGCTAGTGTGCTGCGGGCTTTAGGGTTTCGGGGGCTTTGGAAAAACTCCCTTGTATGACACAACCCCTTTAAAAGGTTACGGCATTTTTAGATCTAGTTCTGCCGTTGAAAATGAACAGTTCAAAACTTATTGAGAAGATACGTTTATTTCAGCACAAAATCTTTTTCTCAACAATCACTTAGCCATGCCTGCTAGAGCGAGGAAGACTAAGGAATGTGCGTTTACATGTAAGCGACAGACATGATCCGATTAAGCTACTAAGATACTAAAGATAATTCATTTCACGAAATAAAATGGCACTTTGATTTCGGTGATTTCGCACAGAAAATAAAGTAGTTGATCACAATGTCATATTTCATCTGAAACTGCAGAGTACGAAGTACAAAATGTACCTCAAATACTTATTGAGCCAAAATCGGACATAGCATGAACGGGTCATTTGAAGCAAAAAACCCAGACAAATCTTCCAGACTTTGTTTGGCTTGTTTTGCGTGCGGTGCCATTTCTTTCGTTAAATGGAGCATAGTAGGCCTTATCAGAGTTTACTGAAAGACTCTGATAGTATGGAGAGAAGTACAGCGTCACTTAAGTATACTTGACGTGCCAGTGATCAGTCCTTGTAGCCGGCGTACATGTATTACAAATTTGATGAATGCGTTGGGCTAGTCCTTCACAGTTTCTTCTTCCTCTTGCTCTTCGGAAGTGATCACCTCCTCAAAAAAACCTGCACCACAACCGTACAAATATGACGGGGCATCTGCAATACGTGGGCCTCCTCCGGGAGTGCAGTTACATCCATGTTGGTTCTCGTTCGGTGGTACAAACTCTTCTCCACTGTCTGTGTACGCGCGACACCCTAGAAAAAAGGCAGAAACTCAGGTTTACGGGATTATATACAAATCACAAAATTGAGGCGATTGCGGTGTGACATCCAAACTCTTTAACGAGCCACGATGCCTGCTTAGGTTACGCAAACTGCCGATAGCTAAACTGTCTCTACTATTTCACGTTACTTTGACAATATCACGTTGGTTAGAGGAATACCATTAATTTCTATAGCTAAGTCCACGCAGACCCATAAATGTATATCTGAATTTTCGTTCATCATTGACATATACGTTGCCCCTTGGAACCTCTGCCTCATGACATGCCACGGGCGCAGTATTCTAGAACGGATCTTTCCCACATCCGGGCTGAGAGGCGATGTCCTACCTTGCAGTTGACAGAAGGAGATTGCGTTGTCGCTCGCCCTCCAATAAAGATCACTTGCAATGCGGCATTGACACGTATGCGGGAAGACCGCATCTCTGATCTCGGACCATTTCTCGTCAAGCTGGAACTCTTGTTCTGATTCTCCAGTTGGAGTTCCCTTACAGGTGGTTTTCGGCGGTTCCCGTGTTCCTGGTGGGAGGATCGGTGGTCCTGCCTGGCAGCATCCCGCAATGCCGGCTGCGATGGCGACAATGATGGTAAACCTCATCTCATATATTCACCTGAAATATTAGGCATATACAAGTATATCTACACACGTAATGCATAGCCAACGATATGTAGTTGCGCTACGTCGCTCTCATCAACAATCTTTTTAATCTAAGTCATGCACCGAAAGGCAATTTGTCGGTTGAGATAATGCAAAACCTCAGTGACGAGTTAGCTTCACGAGTTTGAAACTATGCATAGATGAATGTAGTTGCGTTTGACGTGAAAAGGTATACCAAATTAATTCTTACCTCAATCGCGTCGAAATCAACCTTTCTCCGTTTATTGGGGAGAGGAACAGTCAATGAAAACAGTCAGTCTGGTTTTTTTATAGTATATAACATAGACAATGAATAATAATGATAAAAAATAGGTTTCAGAATTATTTATTATGTTATTATCAACAAGATTATAGAGCAATTTCGAAATAGATACATTAACTCTAATCATAATTCTGGGACAAATCTTGTCCAATTATGTTTAATATTCTGTCATCAATCCGTTAGAGCAAGAAAATGTGTCACCAGATCATTCAAGTACGTATGTAATTGTTTGAATATATCATTTGGTGCCATGAATCATGTCGTCATAAAATATCAAATGTCTCCCACATGTAATTTGGCAGATCTGCAAATAGTGTCTGGTCAAATCTAGCAATGTCCTGAAAAAAACATATTGATCCTTAAGTTTTGAATTCCACTACGTCGAGCCATGCAGACTCCAATACCATGTCGAACCAGACTGGGCCACCTATGGGAGAGGCATTCGTGTTGGGTGTTGACGTTTCGTGGGGCATTGTGAACCCCCCCCCCCCCCCCATCGTGGCCACACGCGAAATAGATGGGCTTATGATAACGCCAGAAGTAAGACAATGAGGTCGGATTGTGCACCACGCTGAATATCGAGGTGCACCAACTTCAGATGTAAAACATCATCCCCTCTTTTCCATTGCGAGTTTTGTTGGCATGCCCAATGTCACCTCCCCCTTCACTTCCGAGTCTCTTCCCTTTGAGATTAACCGATCGCGACACAGCCACAGAAAGATCTGTCAGTGAATCTCCAAGTTCAGCAGGAAAAAGACTGTCCGAAGTTGCAGTCAGCGTATCTACAGAAAGAATTATATCCCCAAGAACATCAGGCGAATCAGTGCCTGCAGGTTTGAAACCGTGTGATGTCTGAGTTTCACCCGATTTAGATGAAGCAGACATCGTTGAGGCAGCACTTCCACACTGTTTCCCATCGCCGTGGTCAGTAAAATCAAGCTCCGCTTCTTGGGCCGTGTGGGCCTGGTGAGCAATCGGCTTCTCCATACCAATCGATCTCCTCTTTGTTGACGGACGCACTGCGGTGAGATTTTTCTCTGGAACTTCCTCTGGTGCTTCATCATACAGACTGGACCTTCGCTCCTCTACGTATGAAACCTTCCTGAGCTCCCGTTGTTCCAAAGATGGCCTTGCGAACACCTTGACTCTCTTGGCGGAGCCAGCCGGCTTGTCTTTCTTCCAACAGAAGAAGCAGGTCATCCCGCCAATTAGAGTAATGAGCAGAACGCCGGCGATACCGCAGAATATCAGTATTGAAATTGAACCAGTCTCGTCCTTGTTGATGGCTGAAATACACAATTACAGGTATAAGATACAAATATATATTTTGCATTTTATTGTCTACACACATTTCAGAACCCTGCGACGTTCACTATCCTGAAAACTCACTTGATTTAGACCCTTATCTTCATTTTAAGTTGATGTCAAATTTAAAGGAAATCATAAGATTTTTCCGATGAAAAACATTGTCCTAGTTGCCATAAGTTGGATGATCAGGAACCAAGCTTCTCAAGACTCAGTCTTACCACTGCAAGGCTTCGACTCGGGTGAATCTCCTTCATAGTCGTTTATACAGTCGCATCGAAAGCCTCCGGGAAAGTTTCGGCATACAGTGTTCAGTTGGTAACATTTCGTAGGACATTCATTGATATCTATAAAAGAATTTAGAGCAGGATTGGAGTCAAATACTTGAGGTTTTTACACTCCGAATTGAAGTGGCTATATGACGATTAGAAACGTCTCTCTTGATCATTGAAGTAAGGACCTACGTTGTGTTCTGGCAAGTGATATCACGGAAATATCTGCCGGTATTCACGTATACCTGTCTCAAATGGTCGCTCAGGCCTATAATAACTAAAGTGAAGATGATGTCAATGTCAAGTATGTAGACGGGTCACTTTGAAAAATATTTTTTCTTGCTCCATTAAGAATTGTGCTGAGCCTGTTGGGGGAGTTTTTAAGTTTTATTGTTTAAGCTTACCTTCATCACAGCTGGTCCCGGTATACCCAATTGCACATGCGCACTCTACGTTTCCGCTTCCATCAATCAAACAGCTGCCTCCATTTTTGCATGTCAGAACTTTGCAAGTATCACCTGGATAAACTGTCGACGTTTCGCTGGCTGAAAAAACAAGGAACAGAGTCAAGACTACCGCAGAAAGACAGCTTTCATCAACTTGATAGAAAAAGGCCAAGTCTCCACATATCGACTGCGTACAATGCACCGCAGACTCCGCCAGCACCTGAAGAGACTAAGGCACCATCCAACTGCTTCCTCAGTTGTGGGCTAGGCGACCAAACACTTGGAGACATTCTACAGGATTGTCATCTGTTGAAAACAAGAAACGAGTTTTTGGCCGGAGTCAAAGTCACTGAAGACGAAGCTGTTGGGACCGGCCGAAGACCTCAAACGAACAGCTAATTTTGTCGCGGCACATGACCTGAGGATATGATGCAAAGGTTACATGTACGTAACGTCTGAACGCAGAAGAAGAGGCAATACTAAAAATTAACACGATATGCGTTGTTGACGTAACAGTGGGATCGTTTCTGGCAACTCCAGGTCGGAATTAAGAAGTGTTATGTCCAGCGGTAGCATTTGTTATCTCTTAGACTTTCTAATGTTGGAGGAATGCCAGACGGAAGAAAACAAATATACAATATATATGCCCCACGCCGAGTCCACGATCTCCACCACCGGCCTGAATACCTTACTGCTATCTCTCCTGGTACATGTACCTTAAACTTACCAACTAACTGTAAAATAGTAAAAACGACCACAACTGGTGTCATCGGTATCCAAAGAGTCATGGCTAAAGCGATCACGTGGGTTGATTCTAGGCAATCCCACAAGCACTACCATGGGAAAGGAAAAACGTCTTAATTACACCTTAAACATCATAACCTAAGCTGAAGACTAAGCCAACAACGATACATCCTTTCAGCAAGCCGACTGAACGAATCGATCAGTAGCGCTTTTTCATCATCCGCATTATTCCTGGGAGCCTCTTTCAACGAAAATATCCAAACATTTTTCGGGCACTACATCTACGGAAGATTCTCCCTCAATCACATCCTTCGTATTCGTATAATGACTTCCACTATAATTTGTATACAAAAAAGGGATGATCCACCTAAGTGGTATACGTTCACACAGACTAGGCCCTACTTTGTTTTTGGCTATCATCCAGTAATAATGAGTGTTTTTTCCCTTCGGGAACAATTTACAGGTAAAGTTGACCATCACGCATCATTTGACAGAAGCGCCAAGTTACTCAGCTTGCGACCGAATAATCGTGCTTGTAGCAGCCACACCCCTGCAATAAGTCTACGGGTGGCCAGGCCTACTCGTCTGTGAATGTGATGGCTGTGGTCAAACAGCATGCTGCCGCGGAAGGCGGGGCGGCTATGAGTCTACGGTTGTTTTTCTTATCGCCAACATGAGTAACATCGGTGGCCATCAATGTCGATCAACAAAATCCAAGGATACAGTTCCGGTTCACAAACAAGTACGTCAACCATATCCCGCATAAAATCCGAAAAAGAAGAAATTCGAAGGTATACATATATATAGTGGCCCGTCACGGCATTGAGATGGATGTTTAAAATGATTCCGAATGCAACCAATAAATACATGTACCGAAGGAAACTTCATATAAGAATATGCATAGAGATCATTCGACACCACATGTATGTACATGTACATGCATGGCCTATCGCAGAAGACACGCTTTACTATTCATGTGTTCAAGCCCCAAGGGTCAGTTATTGTCAAGGCATAGACTTTCCGGAGCATTATTCCTTCGACCTTTCCTAAAGTTAAATCTAAGAACCAAAGACAGTGGGGCGATTCCAAGTGGACTCACGGGGCGCATCCTTTTCAAGGCCATCCATCAAGTGTTTGGTAAATCTAAAAGTTCTTACCAGTTGGAGGAGAATATTTTTATCTAAACATAACGAACACTGTAGTGTTCGTCTGCGGGCAGGAGTCAACGAAAACAACCTAATCTGTACGTCTCTTTTTGGCACCAACTTAAAAAAGAAAACCTTACGAAACGTTCAATACGTTCATTGCAATAGAGATCTATACAAAAACAAATCATCGATAAATCGGCACCCATGCAGGGCAGCTGAATACAGCAGTACTTCCACCGTAATCGACGTCAATCATAATAATAACCACAGAAATTATCGAAATGACCAATTAGGTCAAAATTATTTTCTAAGAGGGAAGCAATTTAAAAGAATGCAGATTAAATGTACAATGTATGTTGTAGCATGTCTCTATCACTGGTGAGCTTGACCCGACCGGTTCGAAAACCAACCACCTCCGAACCCGTGAATAGGATGATGTTGACTGCGTTCTTTCTTATTTCGTTGACGCTCAATGCAGTAAGTGGTAACAGTACAATTGAAACATGCGCGTACAGAACATGTTAGATATGTATCTTCAGGGAGCCTATTCGCCATTTTGACTTGAGAGAATGACTAAATCACGATGGTTCATTACTATCCTGGATTATCATGCCTTCCATCTTTATCGGATTGTCAGAGTTCGGTCTTTCTAAACTACTTGCTGTTGTATCGCGCTAGATTGGGTTGTGAAAAAGGGGGATATTGATAAAATGAGGGTTAGGCTTGGTGCTTTCGTGGTCACTATAGGTTTTGAACTAAAGCCCATGTTTCCTCCTTGCTACAGGTCAACGGAATAGAAATGTGTGCGGGCTCGTATGAACTACCAGAAATTGTAGATGTGACCACAACCCCTGTTTACCAGTACAGAAATGTCATCAATGAGGTCGATGTTAGCATGGCAGTAAGGTCAAGGTCGCCAGTCTACATGAGTTGGTTTTTAATTGGAACGAAGTCTCCAAGGCAAATAACGGAAGGTAAGTGGCTACAGAGCATCCAACTATCTTTGCTTCAATTACGTATTGCGGTAGCGAGTACAGAAATGTCATCAATGAGGTCAAGGTTAGCGTGGTAGTGAGGTCAAAAGGTCGCCGTTTGACGCAGAGTCTTTCAATAAAAATGGAAAGATCCTGGATCATATAATACCAAGAGGAACTATTGACATGATATCGGTGTCCCAATCTTACTTTTAAATCGATAATTATACTGGACAAAAACCATGGCGCGATTCAAATGAATTGATAGCCAGGGTTTATTCTGCATCAGAGGTCTCCGAAAAATTGGGGTGGCCTTTTTACAACCCCTTCCCTTGTTGTTTGCCTTTCTGAAGTTCCAAATGAGAACTATTTCTTACGTGGATTTAAGTATATGTGGGCATATCCTTAATTGACACATTTCCTATTTTCTTCAGACGATGAAAATTCCAGGGTATCAGTCTCTGCTTCTGGTGATCGCTACATCTTTAAACTCCACACTAAACTAGAGAAGACTGTCCTAAACGTTTCAGAGATACTTGGCGACTTTTACCTTTCCCTGCAAGTTATATATGACTGTAACTCCGTTGGTTTAGGAATGAATTTGAGAAAATGGATAGAAGTTGCACATGCTGGTTTGACTTTGCCGAAGATCACGCTGTTGCCTCGTGGACGCTACGTCATTGATGGATATGGCTTGAAAACGCCAGAGATTAAGTTGAGGTTTTCCAGAGGGCCGGACGAGAGACCACCGAAAGTACAGCTACATTGTCTTAAATATCTTGAGAGGCGGAACGGTGATTTGCAGGCCGTATATTATCGAATTGGAGGGAAGAAATTTGAGACAAATTCGAAAAAATTAGACGATTTGGGCGTCACCGAAGCGACTTGCGAAGTAAACGTGGGTGGAGGATTTGAGAGTTACTACGTATCATTGAGTGCTAGCATTGAGCTTCAGTCCCCTATCGAGTCCAGGCGCTACGATTTCGACAGCCTCCACCTTCAGCTTGTCACCGAATTTCGAAGAAGCGGGATTAGCAAACCCGCCGTCATGGTGTCTTCTCGCTTCAATTATGGAATTGAACGCAAAGGAGATGTCCTGCTTATACCCACCGATGCGAACACAACATCTGTAATTTGTTTTGCCGACGCGGCCAGCAAGCCAATGATAGCAGCAGGAAGACTCAAAAAGGGGGGAGGCTATCAGCCATTGAAGAAAATTCGGAATCAGAACGGAATCTACTTCGTTTCTTTGAATACAGCCACCTTCTCTCTAAAGAGCCCGCGGCTCTTAGAGGAAGAGGATTACATCTGCAGCGCTTCCACTGGCCAAGCAATTGCCAGCCAGAAGTTTAGGCTCTTACGGTTTAATTCTGTTCAGGTGACATCGAACCGGACGGATTCCATGCCTTTGGAAGTGGTATGTATAGGCATGCCGTGTCATCGTCATCGTCTTTGTTATAGCGGTAATCGTCGTAGTCGTCATCATCGTCATCGTCATGATCAGCATGTATGATTTGATGCCTTCCCTCTTGTTCAATTAATGCCTTTCCTGTTGTCTACCATACTGTCACCAAATGTCAAGGATCCATATTTGATGCCTTTCCTATTGTTCAATTGCAGCAACATGCCTTATCATTTATATCTTTCTATTTTAGATTGAAAATAAGCAGTACAGCCTGAGTTGTGAGGCAACGGGCATACCACAACCAGACATCACATTCTACTGGTCACCCACGCCTACACGATATCCGTTTGACGTGAAACAATACCAAAAGTTCAACAAAGATCATGAAATACACAACTCCGATGTATTTGATACGACCACGAGTGTGGAAGGGACTACAACATACGGGGGGATAATCGTGAAGGATATGAATAAAACAATCGCGAGTTTGCCATCTAATTTTTGGGATGATAATTACATATACGAAGTTGTCTGCTTTGCCTCCAACGAGTATAGTTACAGGGTCATGAATTTGGGCTATTTTTACAAACCCAGTGATTGGGATTCTAACCATCCTGTCAATGCAACAAGATTTAGTCTATTTAAATAGATATAACAGCAAGCCAATGCCCTATTCTTATCACAAGTAAGTGATTATAACCCCCCCCCCCCTCCCATGGGACCGCTGTAACGTAGATTTAGTAAGTTCAAACGTAATGTAAAGCTTCAAATTATTTTGGTTTACAGCATATTAAATGTTTTGAACTTTGTTTACTGCTGCTAATTTTCTTCTCTGCTCGGAGATACATTATTCACTTCAAATGGTCGTCTACAAATGTGCAACAAAAGTCAATTGTTTGACAAACTCTATCGATCGCCCTGAACTTTATAATGAAGATATTGCTATGGAGCAATGATGAACCATCAGAATCTAGCGTTCCATTTTTATCAATTCGGTTTGAAGCAATTTGACGTGAAACGTCAACATTTGACGTATTATACGCAAGTAATGATGCAATTACATCCATGTATACAGATTTGAGTAATCTGACAGCATCAGTAGGCCAACCATGCCATGTTCCTCCAAGCTTGGAGAAGACAAAAATTACTTGATACAAAGCACTGCCAAACAGAGTTTGACACAATGAGATAGTTAATTGCTGAAACAAGTCGCAATGTTAATCACCAGTCAAGGTAATTAATGAGGTAATTAGCGATGTATTTCAACACCTGTATTTTTTACATGTACGAGTATCTACTTTATTGAGTAGAATACATCGATTCAATTTCTACAGTTAGCTGATTGATTCGGCGCATCAGACATTGATTCAAGGCTGCGGGACATATTGGACAAAAACGATATTATTGCCGAAATTTCCTTAAAACGGATTCGTCGGAATCTATCGCAAGTTGCTGTATGTGATTAGACATCATACGGTGTACATTGGATTGAAACAGCCGATTCGTTCGTGCGGATTTTTGCGCTGTGCCTCTCCCCAATTTGGTCATGGACCACTCGCAAGAGCGTTTTGTGATGGATAAGAAGTTACTCTTAAGACTAGTGACCTCCTTTCTTACGCTGTTGGTATTCATTGATGTGAATCGTAAGTATACGTGTTACATTTCAAGTTCCGTGTAACATTTCAATTTGAACAATGTCATGTATGTCGTTTTAATATATTCCAAAAATGTATTAAACCACCCGGGATACAACTTCATTGGGTTAATCCATCAATTGCTGTGGATGAAGATCCAGGATAAAGGTTTCATTGATCAAAGAACCAGATTAATTTGTTCTCTGATTGACGCTATCAAGTGAAGTGGATTGTTTTGTATTGTTTCTAGACATACTACACATTTAGCTGAGACTCATTATTTCATTTAATATCTGAAGGCAACGCGATATCCGCCGTCAAAACGACACCTCGTTCTCGTTCTAGGCCAAAAATCGTAACTTCGTTAGTATCATAAAAGGCATTGATTTCAGCATAATTCAATCATTAACTCTACGGGCAACCCTATGGAGATGACGGAAGGTATATGGCTAGAGAGACTAAAGACCCTTTGAAATATATTTTTTACAGATACCGAGGCAAAGTCTGTCAATGCCACTTCTCATTCCACCCATCCATGTGCCCGACTTTTTTGCCATAATAGCGGAGTTTGCAAGTCTGTTGTCGGCGGAAGTTCTATATGTGTCTGCACAGCTAGATTTTCTGGGAAAACATGCAGTAAAGGTACGTCCAAAAATCCCGGCGGAAAGTTAATGCGTTTTCTATAATAGTACATGTGCTATCACTGTACCGTAATATCTTAGCTTACGCTCAGATCTCAACTCAATATTTTTATTTTTGCATTTGTGGTTGTTTCCAAAATTTCAGTTATTCAATACTAGAGACAAGTTGAGAGACTATGACTTTTCAATAGGGGGAAACAAAGAAAAAGGGGTCAGTATATCTGTCAGCGTTCCCAAATAATGAGGGTCATTACATGTACACTGTACAATGTAATTTGAAGCGTTCCTAATTTTGCTTTATTTCCTAACTTTTCAGCTGTCACCGATTTTGCCTTGAGTCCTTATGTCTTGTACATCTCCATCGGTCTTGCAACCAGCGCCTTACTTTTGGTCAGTACTGTCATGATCATCTGGAGAAGGTGCAGGAAAATACGACAACAGGAACTGGAACTGGAACATGGCGACCATCCGAAATCCCCTAGCGGCAAGGATACGAACGATAATATCCATGAGATGATGGAATCTCCATGGCGGCCTCGTGGACACCATCTCTTCGATGTCGAACTTGGTGATATGCCTGACTTGGTGCAATCGCTCTCTTCCCATGACCTCAGGGGACCTGATGTCGCGGCGGGCGACGGCTCGAACATGGAACCCAGACCATTGCTTCCCGCTGCTGGTTGTTCGGAGGATACGCCTCGGGTTAATAAGAACTCGAAGAAATCTGTGAGTTGGGGATACGTCAAATACAGATACTGTTGTCCGAATGACTTACACGACACCAGTGCTAGATTTGCCGAGGCAGCACTGCAGAACTGTTCGTTGATCAGCCAACCCGTTGCCTGCACCTCATATCAGAGACATAATGAGATCAGTCATATGTGATTTGTCAGTCAATTCATGTTGTGAAAAAAAGAAGAACTCAAATTAGGAAATTTCCTCTGCGCTGTCACGGGTCTAAGCAAGTCCGTGGCACTATGCACACTTCGTCGCTTTTCGCGCTATTGGTAGACGGAAATTCTTGAAATATCAATAACAATTCGTTCGATTTGGCGATTTATTGTACCAACCACAGCATTCCATTAGCCGAGTTTATATGCTTGGCATGAAGTCAATGACGTTGGATGGACATCACCCGTATGATACATCCGAAACTACATCATGATTGTACATGTACCTACAAATTTCAGCAAATGACAAAATAAAAATTACCAGAACCTATACTAAAGTAGAATGTAATGCAATTAGACACTATATCATTATAAAGGGCATAATAATTTCAAAATGTCGTTTCTGTTTCTTCTTTCTTGACTGTGTGTGGGTTGTCTTGGCAGTGAGTGGTGTACCTGTCGATAAGATGGTTAGCGCTAAAGCACACAGTAATGTCGCACTCAGAGTCCACTGAATAACGAATGGGACAGTGAAGACCTTTAATTTGAGACAGTAACATCCTGAATCGGTCAACCAATACTGTGGCTCGAGCCTCGAGGATGTACATATGAGTCAGTCACAATCTACGATGACCCCATGACACCTAGACTGTTTTGAAGGAATTCACACAGGCTGGCAACTTATTGCACCATGGACTGCTTTTGCAGCAGACTCTCATACAGTTGGCTAATTAGGTGTTTCCCGCATGTCCCATAAGCTTTTACTCTCAGCTCGTTACCTTTGCCATCGTTTTTGACATAACTCTGTCTTCAGTGTTCGACCCGATTTCAATTGTGTACGTCCATGTTTTCTGAGTGTTCTATAGAGAGGAATTTGCCACAGCTATCACCTCTGAAAACTCGATCTGGAAGATCGGGTCGTTACTCTATCGGGGAAGTTGTAGTAAATATAGTGGGGGGCAAATGTCATCACGCCCATGGTAAAATCGTTGTCATTCTCATCATGAACGTCGACCTTCCCGAAGACACATTCTTCATACGTTGGAGGGGGTACTGAAAATATACAGGCTTTAAATATGTATTCGGTTAAAATCAGCACGATTCCGTTTCGGTTTCAATTCATTTTCTGTAACTTCTATACAACCAGTTTTTCATTGTCCTTCCGTCAAGTTCAGCGCCATTTAGTGATATTAAAGCGCATAAAATTTGTGAATTAAATCAATCAAACGGAAGTGTTCCGCATGCCAATGAATGCCACGACTGCATATGGAAATTGAGTCCGGCTATTTAATTAGCCAACGAATAACGCCTGAAACTATTAGAAAATATCAATTTGGATTGAAATGATTGGACATAAGCTGATAGGAAAAACTCATAAGGCCGGTTATTTGGTAGATGGGATGTTGAAATGAATTTTAATTTCATTTTGCGAGGCAAAAAGATTCTGTTGTGGCACATGGGTCCGCACATCCGTTTAGGATTAGTTATTATTAATTGAGTTTATTAATGTGGCCATGGCGTACTAATGGTACATTGTGGTTGCCCACACGTTTAGGATTAGTGGTTGGACGCAGTTCGAGTGTGAAGGTTTACAGCAAATGCATTGCCCCTGCATTAATTCGAAGACAAACCTGTCAACTTTCCAATGATAAATGAGTGCATAACAGAAAAAGCCACGTACCATCTTTGTACCAGTTTTTAACTTGGCCACTCTGCTGCATAGAGCCCGTTCGCCTGTTCCCATTGGTATGGATAAATTGGACTTGGCTGCTGGTTGGTGGTCGACTTGGAACGGGAGGCGTCGGGACGACCAACAGGGCCAAGGGCACTTCAACGTCAAACGCTGGACCAGCTGGGATCACCACAAGCTTAAAGTACAGCAATTACTTCTTCGTGAATATACACCACGATAGCGGGGGGGGGGGGGGGGGGAGGAAATGTCCCCCAGAGGTAAAAACAATTGTTTTCGACTATGATTTTGGCCGAAAAATAAAAAAGAGCCCTTTTAGAGAAGATTGCTGTTACTCGTAATGAAAAGTAGTCTACACAGACCTACCTACCTTGAGTTTATAATCAACGTCGATGATCCTACATCCTGCAAGCCCTGATGGTGGCACAGGGGGCAACTTCAGTTGCCTACCCGTCCAAATAGCCGTCTCTCCAGGTCGTATCTCGCCTTGCCCCAGCTCGGCTACTGTCCGCGTTGAGCGTCGCGATTTAGTCTTGGCGTGAAATGTTATGATCTGGGAATGGGATGTTTTCAAAATATACGATTTTCCCTTTCAATGCGGTCAAACGATGCCAGTTTGATATGGATGAAGCGAATTTTCCCGGCCTCGGTTTTTGTTGTAACGTTGTTCTTAGATACAGCTGATGATGACCGAATGCGTGCATAAACGCTCTTAGTGTAACTCACTAATGATAAAGATGATTCTTTCTCTGCGCTGGACTCGGGCGAAAGTATTACATCGAGAGAGTACAAGTAAAAATAATGACAATATTGGGTGATATGAATAAAGAGTAGTAAATGCTTTTATCTAAAACTCCACGTACATTTACACTTGGCCTTTCTGTACAAAATTGAAGTAAAAGCATTTGCTAGCCTTTATTCATATCACCCATTGTCTCTGCAGACCATTTCTTTCTTGGCTTGTGACCACGTCGTTTAGAACAACATCTTGTTCCATTAGTTAACTCGAGCATGGGGAGCTGGTATAAATCACATGACCAATACGAAATGATGATGGTATTACAGTAATGGTGATTCATTGGCTGCTGCTTTCCATTTCAAAAGGTGAAACATAGTTTCCTACTTTCATGAGGTGCTATTTTTGCTTCTATCCATTTCCGCTGACATGGGCTTATAACTTAAAAGATGACCTTGGAATAATCAATGAGCAAGTTCGAATTGTAGACATGCACCATCGCAGATCACAAACTTACTTGTAAAATTTCCAGCTTGGAAGATGCCATAGTCCGGTTACTGTGGTTGATGACCTCTCCATTCGGCCTCAAATCCTCTCCAGGAACGAACGCGGTCTTTTCCAATTTCAAGATGGCTGCGATTGGACCGGACTCGCAACACATGCAGCATAGCGTTTTCTGAGCCTGTCCAGACTGAGGTTGCTGGAATTATGAAGGAGATTATGAATTGCTTAGGTCCGACCTCAGCTCAATGATATGTGGGTCACGTTCAGTCCTCAGTCAGAGGTTCGATAGGTGGTAACACTAATTGTTGGTTTGTTCATAAATACACTGAAAATCTTGTTCATACAACACATGTTGAAACCATCATTTTGTGAAATCCGAAAGACGCCCATTTTTAGGAATCTCATGGCAGACCCGCTACAAAACTGCAGTGTATACTCACAAATGCATTAAGTTCTGTGTTCGTATCGACCTGTCCGATAACATTGAACGGCTTCTTCGTAGTCTTGTCGAATCTCCAAGGTCTGTCGATATAGGCCTTGGCCCAGTACCTTATTCTTCCGTAGAGGTTAGACTCAAACGATGCCGGCAAGTTAGGCGGTAGTTGTACTTTGAATGGGTATTTGAATACACCAGGTTTAAGTACTGGGTCTTCACCCTCTTCGCCTTCAGCTGGATCAGAGATACATGTATTTGAACCGTAGGTTTAGTTAAGAACTCAATGGTAATTAACAATATCAGTGTATGACTGAAGTTAAGCAATGAGAAGTCAACTGTTATTTCGTCGAGCTACTCATGTATATCGAAGAAACAGACCATACTCACATTCGTACCCCAATGATAACTGAATCGCGGTGGTGATGGAGCGACACTGGCCTTAGGTCTTGGATTTCAAGACAAAGATTAGCACATTTCAATCAAAACATTCTTGCAGTGTAATATACAATTAGGTAAAGAAAAAGAAAAAGAAAAACCCGACTAGATTTAAGGCTGAATAACATTACATGAATGATAGAACCCCATAGCAAACTGATGATCTTTCCGTTTCACCCAATTTTTAACTACCACCCAAGTTTGAGCCATGACTGATGATCGTAAACCACATTTGAAACACACATCGTTGAACATCTCGCCATCAAGACACATTATAGATGAAGTGTTGCCCTGCGATCAAATCGAACCAACTCGGGGGAATCGAGTAACCTTAGCGATGACATGTTTGACCACCGCCACAGGAAACCGCACTCGCTCGTTCTCTTCTCGACTGGATTAAAACAACACCGACTGTGATGTTACGGCAAAAAGTAATGATTTATTAGCAATAACGTCGTGTTGGCCAACAGGGGTTTTGTCGGAAAATGTTGACGGTGAAAATGAGATTTTTTATATCGAAACGTTTGAAGCTTAGTGTCATGGCAGTAGACGGGCAATAAATAATTTGCAAATGTGTCTGATGAAGCATGCGTCGATAGAGACATTTTGTATTAGAAGCTAATGCACCAAAAATTAAGTTGCGACAGTCAGAGATTATGGGAAGTGGGACCACCTCAACGCAGATCTATATCATCAACACTTCATGTGAATAAAACACTCAACAAGTTTCCGAACACATGATTTGCGCAGTAACAATATATCATCTTAATTATAATGTACCCGGTATTCAGGTGCTCCTGCTGGTGGCTGGGAAGGACCTGGCCTCGCCAGTGTTTTTTTTACTAGCTGGCAATGGATATTATCAGTCAGTCCACTTACCCTTTCCAAATAATACTTGTGTGTGGTTGAAGTAAGTTTCTCCCGCAGTGAATGCCTTCGTGACAGTGCGGTGGTTCTTACCGGAGCCTGACGTGTAGCGCTCCGTCCAGTGCACGAATGCGCTACCATGGAGCAGGATACGGATACCTGAAAAAGCCAAATTGGTTTTTCTTTCTTTATAGCAGCTATCAATTTGACAACAAGAATTTTCTACAAATACCGAATGCATTGGGCACAGTGATGCCAGTGTGTAGGAGAATCTGTCATTGGATTGAGTGTAAGTGGCCGGCTGGGACGAAAAGCTTGAAAGACATATACTCTGGTAATAACCAATGTCAAAGGTGCTAAAGATGAGCAATGTCGATGAGATCAGGGGTCTATTGGCAGAGTTCTAACAAAATGATGATAGTGAAAAAATTGATTGGAATATTGTCCGACTTGTGTTGACTCAATAAATGAAGTTTATTTATTCAGCAGTTTGAACTAGAGCAACGATTATCAATGCTTGATGCATAAATACAATTTGGTGATGACTGTGATGTTTGATCATTATACTTGCATGCAATTTTCATCATAAGCAACCAATGGCTCTGACGTCTCAAATGAACCAAGTGTTTATAAACGGAAGCCAGATAATGGATCAGCCGACCAGAAATCGAAACAGTGGACTGCAGGATCGTTGGCCCCTGTTATTAGAAATAAATCTCGGGTGGCAACATGATTCATCCAGGTAGCTTACTACATGTAACTATAGTGCGTAAATGCACTATGAGAACATTAAGTGGTGCTCAAAGAGAGAATGACAGGTGATCTGTGTTCAGCCACCTCTTATAGGCGGCTGGATTATTTAAAGATTGACCTACCTCTAATTTTGATCTCGTTCTGTACGTCCACTTCTACGTATCCTTTGACCAGTTCTCCTGCTCTGTAAACATCCTTGGGGTTGCTGAAGTGTATGTCAAACGTTTTCACTTTCTTTCCCATTTTATGCGATTCAAAGAAAGTTGATGACGAAATACACTAATTCAAGGAGTTGGAACTTTTAAGGAAAAGTCATGTCAAGCAATATTGATCGAACGTGTCCTCGGATAGATTAACTGTGTCAATCAATAGTATTGATGATCAAGTTTTCATTCTTTATATTTGACGTATCGTGTCGATGCCTCTTCTCCTTGAAACTCAAAGGATCTCATAATGCTCCAACATGCCGGTACATGATGTTCACTTCGCAGGAATTGAGAGTTTCAGGCGGCGAGGATCACGTTTATTGCGTAGTCCGCACGAAGTCGGCTGAACCCTCCGACTGAATCTAATAAATTATAGTCCACTTCAGAAGAAAAAGCAGCACTGTCTGTATTTTCTCATGTAAGTCTGAAGTATTTCAAAACACTTAAATATATATAGTGCCAAAATTGGACCACGGTTGACCAAAAAAGGTTATTTAAAGTGAAACACTGGCAAAAACTTTCCCTGTCACTGTAGGTTTTATGCGCGCTGTACCGACCATTAATGAAATGAACTGAAGGTCCGTTGGGAATCTCAGGATAACACGTGGTTGAGCATACCGATGACTTCTGACCGCTGATGAAGTTATGCATGCAGGTAGCCCTGTTAATGTTTCTCGTATTTGTTTCGATAATTCTAGAAGTGAAGAATGGAATGCGTTATTCGATTAATTCTTCCGTTTGGTCTTTTCGATCCAAAAACAGACTGCTATCTTCACCGAATAAAGATCAGATGAAAATGGGTGCAATATTAAAAAAAAATTGGTTCAGGATGAATAATGCTCGCAGGTTCCCGGCCATTACATGCCGACATACCGGCGGTGAACATCAATCCTAAAGTCCCCTCGGTCATACAGACTAGTGTTTGTTCCTAACCAGTTATGCCTGATCGTGGAATTCAATGTGTTGACAGTTTACCTGTTGACGGCCTCGTCGTACGATATCACATATTGAGTCAATGTATCCAACACGTCAGCAGGTTCCCATCATTGATGACTATATCACACAAGGTTGTATCTTCAGCAAAATGAGCTGTTGGCAGTCAAATTGAACACCCCGGCCATCTAGTTTAGCACAAATTGAGTCAACACAATAGCTATCAAATGACAGCAGTTTACATTTTATATCTGACAAAGTCATTACTGGTACGCTGCGTCTGATATCACCTTGGCAACAAGTCAGTCAGTCGGCGTTTGTCTGGTGAGTAGGAGTTTTGCTTTTCACCAGCAGTCGAATGAAACAAACATCCCAAACATCCCACCAATGTGGTGAATGCGTTATATGAAATCGACAGAAACCTTAAGCTAGGATGATTAATGACTGGTAATGCGGTTGTTCTTGAGTTTACTTAATCATTTTAATGCTAACCTGTTAACTTGACAATGCTAGCAATTACTTAAAGAGCTATCCGATATGAATAAGTAAAAGGCTGAGGCATTTAATGTTCCGCAATTGCATGATAAATATTTGATCAATGCAATGTACATGTATTGTAATGTACTCAGTGTTAATGCAAAATCAGAAGATTTGATATACGGCCTTGTGGAGTATGGCCATGATTGGCACCTGCAAACATTGGGTGATATGAATAAAGACTAGCAAATGCTTTTATCTAAAACTCCATGTACATTTACACTAGGCCTTTCTGTACAGAATTGAAGTAAAAGCATTTGCTAGTCTTTATTCATATCACCCATTGTTAGTGTAAGAACCGTCCTGTTACCAACAAGAGTACGACTTAGAATAGAGGCTGTCACACTGAACGTGTAGAATGAGAATGTCGTTTTCCCGATTTCTTTTCCTTCCTCGCATCTTGACCACCTTATCAAGATGATTGATATATATACCCCGGCTACGTTTAGAGGTAGTACACGTATAAGACAATGAGGTTTAGGATGCTTTCCTCGTATTCGTAGTGCTATTAGTCACTTGATCGATATACATGGAATGCATATGTTACGCCAATGCGCTTGATATCATCCGTATAGCAGTACGCTGTTCTCTTGTAGAGGAATGGGCAGTCATACCATGGATTGAATATAGACCTACATACTGGTAGAAGATGTATTTTCCAATGAGGTCGTACCTGATGTTGAATATAATGGATTGAATGTAGACCTATATCCAAACTCGCAATGCTGATTAAAGCTAGGTCGTACTTGATGTTGAACACAATGGATTAGGTGCAGACCTATACATGTATATGCAAACTCGCAATGCTGATTAAAGCTAGGTCGTACTTGATGTTGAACACAATGGATTGGGTGTAGACCTATACATGTATATGCAAACTCGCAATGCTGATAAAAGTTAGGTCGTACTTGATGTTGAACTCAATGGATTATGTGTAGACCTATACATTTACATGCAAACTCGCAATGCTGATAGAAGCTGTATTTGGAACGCCTTTTCCTTTCTCTTTCTACCGTGGGAAATCAGCTGAGACTGGGTCAATTGTCCGGATATCCCGAGACGCAAACTTCGAAATCAATATGTAATTCATAATCATTTTTTATCGACGCCATATAGACCTAAGTGGGGTTGTTTATTGTTGTTCATTCGCCAACGCTATTTTATATCCCATGTAGAGCAAAACTTGTTAACCTAATTTGAATTAATTCCATGGTTAATTTGCCCAAAGGTGTCTATGTGTCACAGAAGTTGCAGCATACTGAGTTGTAAGATTGGCCTATATCATTGACTCCATGCAAGAATGGCCGCCTGGGGAGTCGTGTAATTTCGTGCAGGAGGTGCCCCGATCAGGTGTGACACATGTCAGGCTCATAGATATTGTCCACATGTGTGTTCGAATTTATATGTAACATTGAATTTCGCTTTTGCGCATATGTTGCCGCTTTTGATCGAGTTGTTCATTGACAAGCTACACTGTCCACGCCACACCCTTCGGTCGGACTCCACGAGGCAGAATACTAAAATAAATAGGTAGGTTTCAATTTGACGGTCAATTCGCATGATTGCATGATTGCATTTTATTGTTTCGTATCTATCAATTCAAGATAGATAATTCACATGGTCGTTTGATGCCATTAAACATCGATAGACAATGCTGGCGAGAAGCTGTCCGAAGGTCATCACAACATGTTCCGACTTAGTTTTGATTTCGTAGTAATTAATCAACCGGTCTTAAATCGATGAAACTACAGTGCATGTATACTTGTCGTGTTAGAATCAATATGTGACCTCATTTAAGGGCTGACCATGGGTAACACCACTTTCCCTAGAATTTGTAACCTAAAAGCAATTAGAACGCTATCAAAACGAAGTGAATGGCATTTTTAGGGAGTGGGGGTCTGTACTTTGTTTACAACGTTTACAGCCTCATGTTTTAAATATGCATTCACTTCATTTTGAAGGAGACCTAATTGCTTTTGGATTTCAAGTTCTTGACAAAATGGTGGTAAATATCATGCCTATGGTCAACCCTTAAATCGGCTGGGGTTTTGCATGATCATCAAAATATGGTACATGTCGGTACATTGTATGTCTAAATGTATCATTGTACTTTATTCTCGCGACCTCCACAAGCTACATGGTGGTGTAGCACTTGCATATGTTACAAGGGTAGCAGCTGCTGTACACCTGTTTACCTTTTTTTGCCATGCCGTCCACTCCATTTGTGACATCCAATGTTTAATTCAATTTCATATCATATGAAACTGTATTGCACTGATTATATCTTCTGTGGAAGAGATTTCGTTTACAGTCTATGATAGTAGTGTCGAAATTAGTGTTACAGGAAACTTCTTTAACACTGAAATCAAAAAGTGCCAGGTTTCGTTACAAAAACAAATTAGTGCATGAGCATGGCCCTTCCAGAGTGGAACCAAATCTAGTCAAAGACTATGATGGATGATCTACTAAGAACGTTTCTTTCTGCAGCAACCAACTGCTGTAGCCTTTAAAAGAATCCTTTATTATGATCGCCTTTTTAAGCAAATCGTTAAGAAATCTCAATACCATTGCTTTCCGTTTTCTAGATCTCCTTTAGACGACCAAAGGCAGCATGATTGTCATACTACTTGCCATAGGTGGATTCCTCGCTGTCACGATTGGTGCTGCCTTCTTCTTCATACCTTGGCTTAGTACCGACATCTACTTCATCTACACGTGCGCTAGCCTAGTCAAATCATTCCTGACATTGGCCAAGAAAAAAGTCCTTATAGTGGATCTACTGGAAAGAGGAGCCAAGCGACACCCAAATAAGACAATGCTTCTTTTTGAAGGCGATTCTTATTGTTATGAAATGGTGGACAATCAGGCCAATAAGGTGGCGCGCTTCGCGCAGGAGATCGGACTGAAGACAGGAGACACTGTCGCCATGATGGCACTGAACTCCCCAGAATTTGTATGGACATTATTCGGTAAGAAAGTTCAACATGGTACATTATAATCCTGATCACGAGAGCATCTCGTCAACCTGTTGAAGGTGTGTTTACGATGTGGGCGATGATGCTGGGCTTGTGGGCTTTGCAGGTTCCTCAGAGATTCTTAAAAAGGATCAATATGCTGATTGTTCTTATTGTCCCGCCTTACGCATATGAATTAGGAAACCACCAGCCTTTTTACGATCATATTGTTAGTACACATGTATTCAAATCTACCATCTGTTCTAGCAATGATGAGACTGGAACTCTCACAGCTAGATTTTGCTGGAGTCATTTTACTCAATGAATTCATTTTTCGATTATCTTCAGGTTTCTGCAAACTTGGCATAAGGGTTGCGCTACTAAACACCAATTTGCGATCGAGGTCATTGTGGCACTGCATATCAGTCAGCGGTGCGAATACTCTCATTGTTGGAAAAGGTGAGTTACAATGGAACTAAATACATTTAGAACAACTAAAAACTGGTCACCATGCTAATAATCCTTTCGAAAATGAATATAGAAAATGTTATCTACATCTGTCCAATTACTGGCCTTATCCTGATATCCACGATTTGTATCCAAGTCAAGATATTCGGTCCCGATCTGTGGGGAAACATCAACACGGCGAGGGGGAGGGGGGCGGGCAATAGGGTTATTTATTTTCTCATTGGGCATCACAAGTAACGATTATCTTTCAGACTTGACGGAAGCAATAGAAACCATCTCAGAAGAGCTCAAGACAGCAGATTATGGCGTTTGGATACAGGGTGATCACGTTCCCGCCCAGTACAATGCTATGGACGAAGCTTTGACCGGACTGAGCACAGACCCGATAGATCCTTCAATTAGAAGCAAGATTGACATACGAGAACCAGCGTTTTACATCTATACTTCAGGAACAACAGGTATGTTTTTGATATCTGGTTAAATTCTGCTCCAACTTTCACACCGAAAGTGTTTAGTACTATTGAGCACTCATCAAATATGCACATGTGATCCGACAAAAGTGCATACGTTTGATAAACGAACTCCGTGCTTGGTGCTCGGTGCATGGTGTCAATACCATGATGACACGTAAAGTATTCATTTTTATGCTATACTTTTTAGGCTAACTGCATTTTACCAAAAATATGTAAGTGAGGTTGATATATATTTTTGACACTTCAAAATTCTTCAGGTATAGGGAGGGGTGACGAATTTTTTTTGAGGAAGCATAATTTTTCGAATAATCTTTTCACGAATTGCCTCATCACCAGATTGCACTGTCGCATGAAATTATCCCTGAAAAATATCATTCAAAAATAAACCATCATCTTACAAACGTGTTGCGAAGAATCAATTTCTAGAGGTTTCTGACCCTTTTTGTTGTAGGTCTTCCAAAAGCAGCAATTGTGACCCACCGACGATGCTGCGGTGCTGTCAGCCTCATCGGCAAGGTGTGTAACATGGGTGCAAATGATGTCCTTTATGTACCCCTCCCGCTGTACCATGCTGCTGGACTGGTCCACGGGATCGGAGGAATCTTATACCTTGGTAGGTGGAATATGGAACGAAAGAACAGCGACAGAATATCAATACTTGAGTATCGTATATGCACGGACTTCTGTACACTTATATTCTAATGTGCTCAAGTCAGTGTTTCAGATGCTTGTCCCTAAACTGTAATAGTTACGGTAATTCACAAGTGGTAATATTACACAGCCCTGGGCAGCTGGCTTTAGTTGCCACCGTGAAAGAGCTCAACTCTGCGAACAGCATCGGTTAGGCCTACACATGGATAATCTAGACTTGTGCAACGCCACCTGACTATTTTGGTACGGTAGATCTAAATGTACATGTATTCTGGTCACATACTGCTAAGTACATTCGGCCAGGGCGACATGAAAAACACTTTATAGGTCAGTGCAACAATGTACATGTAATACAAACTGAAATAACGCCGGCAAAATAAGTTATAGAAGATGATTTATTTTCACTGCACTACAAGTAACACAGTGACAGGATTTAGACATATCAGACAAATTACAGAACTCGAACATAAAACCATGTACATGTTAATACGAGAAATAACATACTTGGTGGACACTATCGATTGAACGGAGCCTGTACAAAATGCCTATCGTACGTGCAATAGGCGAATGTGAACCAGACCCGCTCAACCCAGCCAACGTCTACACAAGTATAGAAGCTAATCACTGTTCCAGCACTGCACTACACGCAGTCTTGGTATGGTTTACGTCATCTAGTATGTTCAGTCAAGTAGTAATAAGATTACATAATAGTCCCACCGACTTGAAGGCCGGGATTTCATTGTGCTGCCATCTGAATCCGTTTAGTCTAACTATTATTGTGAAAGGACATTAAATGATAGCAGTGCATGCGCTTGATTAGCCCCGTGGTTGTTAGTCAAGGGTAAGAGTAGCTGCTGATTTTTTGTGCTGGATGTGGTAGTTTTGTTGTTCCTCTACACATACCATGGGACGCTGTAAGGCCTTAGTATTGGATTATATGATAAACCAGGATAGACACGTCATTGCACGCAGTAACAATAATAGGATTTTCCTGACAAAAAATTTAACTTTAGGTAATTGAGTAATACATACAGGTTGCTAATGTTGGCTCATAAAGAGAGGATGGAAAAAATAATACAAAATAAAAAAAAACAGGTTCAAAATCAAAATCTAAACTCGGTGTTTTAATGTACTAATTTCGTCCTTTCTAAGCTAGGAAATGAATGGCAGCTACTTGACTAACAACTGTACATCTATCGAATTACAGGTGGGACAGTTGTCGTTAGGAAGAAGTTTTCTGCCTCTCAGTTTTGGGATGATTGCCGGCAATATGATGTCACCGTCATTATGTACATAGGAGAGCTATGCCGGTATCTCACGAATCGGCCAAAGGTACTGTACGTTTTAGCTGGATAAGTACATTTATATGTACATGACTGTATTATTTCGTGACCAGCTCGCTCGAAAACCGTCATCACTGTACGGTGATCGGCGGGTCAACGGTCAACATATGCATTCGATGATACGATCTCATACCTTTGGACGACTGCGTTTTGTGACAACTATAGTTCAACATCGAATATGACGTGTTGTGCAGTCGAAACATTTGGGTTAGAGCCACCACCGAAATGATGAGAAATTTCATGATTTGAAGAATTTAAAGCCAAAACTCGTGGTTTCGAGGTCCAGTTAATCAAAACAAATTAATCTCTAACTTTTCGTGAAGTACAATACATAATTAAATGTAGAAAAATATCGCCAAATTAAATTCATTGCCAAGTTAGTGACTGAAGGTGTTTTGAACCGCGCTGATATTACCTGTGTGTCGACAATTTAGGATCCACGGGACCAAGATCACAAAGTGAGGTGCGCCTATGGTAATGGTCTCAGGCCCGAGGTATGGTCAGACTTCCAGTCGCGGTTCAACATCAGATACATCAGGGAGTTCTACGCAGCCACTGAGGGGACTGGTTTCCTCATCAATGTTAACAACGCTGTCGGAGCAGTTGGGAGACTTTCACCTATTTTCGTAAGTAATTTTCATGATTGTTGTTACCTGGCCTCGCATTACTTTCCTGCTATGATTGAACCGGCGATGCCCGGCTGCGGCATCCAGCCTAGCCGATAAGTGCACATTTGGCTTGTCTTTATAGCAATGTACGTGGCACAGAGCAGTGCTCCATCTATCAATTGCTGTATTTTCTAAAACGATAGGTGATCTGGCCATAAGCGACATAATAAGTGGCACATTTTGATATTGTCGTGATGGATGCATATATAGCTTTTCTGCATGTTACGCATTGCTTTTCTGGCCAAAAGTCATCAGTCGTCCATGCTAATCAAAGAAAACTCGATTACGTGTACACGTACAGTACATGGTCAAGATGCCATTTAAGACTCGATTTATTTCTCCATTTCCAGCGGGCAATATACCCTTATAAGCTGCTGAGATATGACATAGAGGAGGAATCCGCCTATCGTGGCGCTGATGGCAGATGTGTGGAGGCTGAAGTTGGTAAGTCAGCGGGATCTGTAAACATGAAGTTAGAGTCATCATTTTCTGAATAACAATGACATGTAAGTGGTCGAATAACATAGTGAAAGTAGGGCTTGCAAACTGAGAAGATCCGAGTTCACCTTTCTCATAAATACATTTCCAGGCGAACCAGGACTGTTTGTGACAGGCCTTAACGATGGTAGGATGGAGTTTGACGGCTATAAGGGAAAAGAGGATATTAATGAACGACGTATATTGAGGAACTGTTTCAAACAGGGCGACTCATACTTCAATTCTGGTGACCTTTTAGTCATGGACAAGATGTACAACGTATCATTCGTAGACAGAGTTGGGGACACATTCAGGTACCAGACGCAGACTTAAGTAGCTTTGACATCATAAGTTAAAAAAGATGGTGCACCATGGGCGCCCGCCTTCCCCATTTTTTCGTCGGGAGCAACGTATTTCAGGACTGCCCATAATTAATTTTATCCCTCGGATGTTTGCAAAACGCATATTGACACTTAGAATTTGTCTGTGGAACAGCCAGCCCCTTGATCACACATTAACATTTTAGCACTTTCATTTCTCGTTGGGTTGGGCTGCATCAATCCCCTATTTTCCAAATATTATGATGGCGGCTTGTATTAGCACCAGCGCCACACACCAACATCAGGACATGGGTATGCATTTCTACTACATTTCCCCCTGTATTCGCCTACATCGTGGCAGAATGGCGGCCTTGTTGGTTACTAATAAAACATATTTCAAATAAAATTTTAGGTGGAAAGGTGAAAATGTCTCCACTACAGAAGTCGCCACCGTACTAGCAGACGGCCAGGGTCACATTGCATCCGTCAATGTCTACGGTGTAGAGGTACCTGGTAAGTGTTATGCCATATATTTTTACCAACACTTTCTATAAAATATTTCCTGGAAGTTTGGGTATAGAATGAAAAATAACATCCTCACACAATATTTCTGGGTAGGGAATGGAAAACATATTCACATTTTCAGGGAATGTAACAAAAAAATTCATCTTCACATATTTTCTGGAGAACATATAGAGAAATCGTTCACATACATGTAACGCGGTCCGCTCTCTGAACGCAATATGATTTTGCCTTTTTTAAGGTGGGGATGGTCGTGCCGGTATGGCTGCTATAACATTACACCCGGGCAAGTCCATGACCGAAGACCTCCTTGCCAGTCTTCATGCGAAGGTCTCCGAATATCTTCCCATGTACGCCAGACCACTCTTCCTGCGGATACTAATCGAAGTCCAACAAACTTCAACCTTCAAATATGTAAAGGGGAACGTTCAGCGGGAAGGATTCAACCCGAATGTCATCAAGGACCAGTTGTTTATATTGGATTCTAAGAAACATTCCTACGCTCCATTGACAGATGAGGTGTATGAGCAAATTCAGGGTGGTCAACTGAGACTTTAAACCCTGAAGACACTCCTTTCAAACTGTTTCATAGCTCCCAACTGCACAAAATTCTTAACACTTTCACACGGCGGAAATGTGCTAGAAGTCCGTGATAATAGTCATGGCAGTGACATATCGGGATTTAGTAAAATGAAGTTAAAACCAGTGTCGTACCCGAACTGAAGATGCGATAGAATCTTTTCACCGGCGGTCCGGTCCGTCTAGTAAGATCCCTCACTGATAGTTTGTTACGGCCCTGCACAGAGCTCGCCTCACTGTCCAGGAGTGAGTACTTACAAGTAGAGAAAGCACTCGCAAAGATAGAAACTACGTCAGCTAACTTCTAGGCTCTGTCAAGTATTATAGGACTGAAAAGGTTTTTTCTTATTGTAACTCGAGACTGTACATGTATACTCAAATATATTTTTACTTAAAACACTGGTATCCGCGTTTATTAATTAATAGTGAAAATGCACACTCTGGAAATGAAATTCCATGAAGCACCCGCTCAAGAGCCCCCAGTCTTTACCTCCATGTGCCACTCTTCCAAGAACATGACATATTTAGCAGCCTTGGCTGATGTACAGAACACTTTGATTACTCTACTAGCTTTAGATCGATGGAATTTCATCATCACGTACAGTCATTTACTGTGTACCGTTCCCGTCAAGTACAAGCTTAAATGTTTCGGCACGTCAAATATGGACCGATTTCAGAGAAAATATCATCAATTTGATATACCTAGCTTATTTCACTTCAGACAAGTGACAATTTATTTGGCTCTTAAAATCTGGGAAGCCTGAGTGGTAGTAACAGGGAGTTCCTCCCATTGATTTAGCGCTCTACATCAGCTGACGTTATAGCGAATGTACGCGATGAGTGCACTTCCAATGGTGATACTACTGAGAGCAAATTTAAATCACGCGTCATGTACGCTGGGGATATCGAACAACACGGTGGAAGAGATAATCTACATTTAGAATGCATTATCATTGTTTACTCTTTCGAAGTGCTGTACGTGGAATAACATGGCGCACGAATGCAGTCATACTAACATGAGCCGCGTTCACACTGGGGGTTTATACCGAATCGAAACCGGAATAAGGCGCTATTCCACTTCGGTGCGTCACACTTGATTTGTTTCAAGTGCAGTGTGACCCCAACCGATACAGTGAAATCGGTTTCGGTATTTCGGTATGGAACAAGTGTGAACAGATCTATAGTATTAGTTCAAGCTCAACGCTATACGCCCAAGAGTGAATTTTTCAGAAATCCATTGCCGATAGATTTGATCTGTGGGTTGTTATCTCAAAAAGGCCATCTAATTAGGATCACCACAGTTGACAGTCAAATGGATATCATTAAAATCAACGTTGGTGGGTCTATTTTCATGACGCATCGCAGGACAGTTCAGAACATACCATGCTCGACTCTAGCCATTGCCGTCGCAAATGCAGATTACTACGAAAATAGCTTGGACATGTTCTTCTTCGACCGACGTCCGGGGTTGTTCGAGGCGATTTTGGAAGCACACCGAGATGGTGAGATGCATTTCCCCAGCGAGGCCTGTGGGAGTGAACTGGTCGCTGAACTAGAATTCTGGAACCTGCCAGTCTCAATGGTGGCGCCATGCTGTATAAGTAAGGTGAGAGGTCAGATGTAAAAGCCTTTTTACGACGACCGTTTGCGGTTATCGGTCCCATCCCACCAGAATCTCATTCTGATGTCTGAGAGGAAGAGTAGTCGTATCTCTATTTCGCTGTTCCTCTACCGAAAGGGCCTTTACAAAAAGCAGCACACTGATTTGTGCTCCTTATTTGCACAGAAAAATGCGATGTAAACGTGGCCGCCATCCTCCTCATCGTCACTTTCGGTATAAAAGCCTCCATTCGTTTGAATAGAAGCAATTAAAGAATTTACAAGGGGTGCGTACACGTTACAATTGTTTTGATGATAAACGTTTATTAACACCGAACTAAAGTTTAGACTAGTATTTGTAGTTGGCTACCAAATGTTCTCTTTGCTCAATGCCACTTGGCCTTGTTGTGTAGGTACAGCGCGCCATCACCGAAAGAAAGGTCTCGCAGACTGTTACTGAAGAGGTTTGTTCGGACTGTGAGAAGACCCTCGAGGCATTGGCAAAGAGTGCACGGGAAGAGGAAAGGAGACGTATCCGTACTTGGCTGTTCCTAGAGTTCCCCGTCTTCTCGAAACTGGCAAAGTTAAGTCTTCCAAACGGATTTGAGTTCGAACTTCTGCCGATCTTGGCGTTGATTGGAAGTCCTGTAAGGAAGTTCCGGTGACGGGGACTTAGCCCTCATCGATGATATTCAAGTGCCTGTACTCTGCCAAGTTATACTATTCTTAAACCCCGCTGTATTAAGTCGCTGATAGGGTGATTACATGTGCACAGTCATTGACCTCAGCTATAACCTATTAATAGCTATGTTAGCATATGGGCCCCATGCAAAATTCATCCTGATGACATGGTATCACCGAATAGCATTCCGCGAAGATGACGTCACTGCAGCTGCTGCCCTCTATTTCCCCATCGCTGAATTACAGGCAATGTCGGACAAACATGCGGTTTCGTAATGGATTCAGGCTTTCTATAGGGCAGTTAGATTCAATCTGGCACATGTCCGAGTGTTGGAAATACTACATAATTGTTCTGAATATTTCTCTCTCTGACTCTATGGTATCATCCATGCTAAAAACAATGCAGGGTCAAAGATAATTGACTTTGAAATAAGCTCAAATGCGTTGAAATAAGTGTCGATGTCCGACTGTCACGTGACTAAATCGTCATCAATATCTTATGCAAATGACCTTGTGAGCTATAAATAGTAACTTCGCGGAATGCTATGGAGACTGCTCTGCAAGCGTACACACGAGCCGAATTCCCCGCTGCCATCTTGCTGTATTGACATTACATTAACTAAAACGGTGTTGTTTGTATTTAGTTTGGTTACTCTAAGCCATGATGTACAATGTAACGAGTACACCAGGAATTGAACGGATAACAGAGAACACAATTGATTGTGTTCAGTTTTCGTGCTACCAGGGTTTATTCTATGTTTGAAAAAAGTAACCGGCGTCTACCATAAATCGATATATCTATATTTTTAACCTTTTGCTATTGAAATTCGAAGCGTTACATCATCATGACCGTCGGTAGGCATCGTACATGTTGTTCGTATTGAATAATCAGGATTAAAACATGATAAATTCTTTCAAGACATGAATTTAGCCGAGTCCGTTGAATGTTCGCCGAGTCTGTGAGACCGGCGTTGATTTCAAAATGGTCTCAATTCCTTCAATCTGAAGCCGATATGATTGGTCAATGACAGACTTTTTTTAAATACAGTAATCCATGTTCATTTATCAACCGAACACCTTGCTCTATCTTTCAACATATTATTTTCAGGCATGGTCCATCTTCATGGCTGCAGTCCTCATATCTTCTCTGGGCACCTTTGGGATGCAGTTTGACACCAACATGATGACAAACAGGACGCGGCAAACACTGGCGGCTGGCCTCACTGAGATCGTATCCCTTATCGATACAGAAAAATGGCGGTTGTTCTGGATCGCAGAACGATGGTGGGGTTGCTACATCATCGACATGGCAGTCAATTTAATCATCACAGTTGAGTTCGTCGTGAGGTTTTTTGTGTGTCCATACAAGAAGCAGTTCTTGAAATGCGCGGGTACCATCGCGGAGATCATAATTCTGATGACGTATTTTTTAGGAATGATCATGACCTGGGCCTTGTCATCTAACAGGAGTAGTCCTGCGCTGCAATGGATATGGCTTATTATGCTGTCGCTGCAAATCCTCCGGCCGCTGAGGATGATCCGCTTAGCCAAAGTCAATATCGGGGTCCGAGTGCTTCTGTTAGTCCTCAGGAAAAGCAGCTCTGAGTTGTTTACCGTCCTCATATTTCTCGGCATCGGAACGCTGCTTTTCTGTTTCTTGATCTTCGCAGCGGAGATAGGCGTTGAGGAGAACTACCCGTCGATCTGGTCCGGCGCCTGGTGGGCCGTCATGACAATGACCACAGTCGGTTACGGCGACATCTACCCCAAGAGCACTTTCGGATACCTGGTCGGCACAGCTTGCGCGATCAGCGGGATGGTCATTGTTGGCTTCTCTATACCGATTCTCAGCAGCAACTTCAACATGTATTATGGCCATGTTCATATCGCCGAGGAAAAACTGGAAGAAAAGATGAAGAAAGTCAAGCAAGTACTTGGTCCAGATAAATATAATCACAACGGGATTGCAAAAACGGAATGGGCATACACCGGGACGATAGCGACAAAATAAGTTCAATTTTTGTAAAGGCAACAATCCACCGAATCGGATACATACCTGAAGGGCCTTGGATGGGACACTTTTGATTTGGCATGAAAATGTGCAGAACGTATATATATTTTCGATGTTTGTCTTGCAAAACGTAGGCATGGGTGCTGAGTTCGTTAAGATATACTGTCGCTACAGGTAGTTCTGTGAGCAATCCAATGGACGGGTTACAATGGTTTCGCCTAAGTCAGAGCAGGGGAAAACCGATAACCAAAACATCAGCCACTTCCACGTGTTATTAGGAGCATTTTTGTGTTCAAGATCTGTAACCGTTATCCCTGCTCGGAGTAGATTCACGTTATAAGGTTCACGATCAGGAATAATCAATATGAACAAAAGGAGAGGAAAGCAACTACGTTTCAGTTTCACAGATTCCCAGCAGATGTCCCCACTGATTTCTCGCTCTCGGCAACTTTGAGGTCATCGAATATTCATGTATTGGAATAGATCTCTCAATTTGTCTTTCAAATCGAAATTGAGTCGAAATTGGGTTGGACTCCGCCAGCTCTTGAATGGATAATTTCTATCATTATTTCTCGTCACCCGCCCCTTTCTCAATCAGCTCACACGAGTTCAACAGACATATTTCAGTTTCCCTGATACATGGAAGATGTCGCTGACGTTATTCGTTGAGATGACAGACCGAATATAAATTGATGGGATTATAAGTTGCGAACTTTTTTCTTCGTGATCTGCACTTTGGTTAAGAAACGCATGGGCTCATGAGGGACCTGGTCGAGACCTTCTATCCTGTGTCTGATGTCAATTAGTAAATGCGTGGCGCGGGCCTTAGCAGGAAAGTGGCAAGTCATCGCAGCGACCATGTCCGAGCATAAATTAGGAGACTCGTAGGTTTTTCCGTGGCGAATGAGGCGAAATGGTGTCCCATACCACGGCAACGTTTTATATTCCGGGCGGGAGCGATAGCATTAGCGTAGGTAGCGGGGGGGGGGGGGAGCAAATCCCCAGAAGTCACAAAAAACATGTTTTTGACCGTGTGATTTTTGGTCCCCCAAGCCAAAAATCTAGCTACGCCCCTAGATAGATACACAAAAGGCAAGCGTACCTCTTTCAATCCTGAAGTGAGAAGCACTCAAATTATGAAATTGACAAAACTAATCTTATTCAAATGAAGACTTCGTGGTGATGTATATTGGCTACATGGTTGTACATGTACTGCCAACAGTTTTCATTCGATTTGATTCAAAAGTCCTCTAGTCGACACTGCTATCATATTAGGGCCATTACCTCCACACAAACATTGGTCTTTTTCAATTATTGGCCGGAAGTGGCGACCGAAGCTGGAGATTTGGATGCATTAGGAGAATCAACAACCTCGTATATTCGATTGAGCTAGGCATATCTGAGTCCTGCTTAGTGACATTCTTTCATATTCATAGCAGTAGGAGATTAATAATACGTTCTAGAGTCGCCGCAAAACGTCCTGACTGAGATGAAATAAAGCTTATTAACTTGTATTCATTGGGTGATTATGACACCCGGTTCTGGTAGCGAAAATGAAAGAAGCCGAGTTGGGCTCTCTGATTTAATTGAATAGCAGGCATTCAGCATCAGACAGGCTGCATTGTTGTCAGAAATTTATATCATGGATGGAAGAGAAGACGATTAATCGTCCTGGGGTAATATGTTCAATATGAACAGGTATCAGAATAATCGAAGTTAACTAAGAGGAAATTGCCCTGAAAAACAAACTTTCCTATCCAATTGGCTGAGAATACTGGCCGGGGGTCTGCTCTCGAGAGCGGCGGCCCGAATTTAATTACGTCATTGTGTTGGTAAGATGACTATGTCATTGCTATTGAATTCGCCAGGATATTAACTGACTTCGTTTCTGATATTAAACATAGCAACTCGGCCGTGAAACGACGCGCTTTCAAAAATAAACGGTTCGCGATTTCGACGGAAGTTGAGAATCGGCAGCAAAGAGCAACGATGAAGGAACGGAAGGTTTGCATTGTGCAGGCAATTGATGGCAATGGTTCCAAAGCTTTGTTAACTTACGGACCATGCGATGCCATTTATTTGCAGCGTAGGAAAGGTGGTTCTACGGTCCGATGGGCTCGACTGAACAGAGGGCGTGTGTCATGAGTTGCAGACACGGAGCCCTCGGGGCGGATGGCAATAGTGCGTCGGAACCGGGTGATCGAACCGCCAGAGAGAGTGCCGCGGGTCGCGACGGTTGGCTGATGATGGCAAAGCAATATGTTTTGATTTTGTTCGCGTGTCAGGGACCACATGACGACTCATTGCGTTCTGAAGAAGGAACGACACCCAGTGGGGAGACGTGGACATGGTAGCCTCGATCTGTGAATTCTCGATTCATCACTCTTGTCATGTATAGTGGAATGGATAAAAAAGAACTCTGCGCTAACCACATGTAAAGAACATCAGTGTGACGGTGGTTGGTATTGAAGGATCAGGCTGGGGTACATAGAACACAATGTTAACTTCATGACGAACAAGGGGATAGGTGTTCACGTATACGTTGACGTTTCGGGAGCTTTGCGAAAACTCCCTCATATTGTGAATATTTTAATCTAAACCCTCAACACTTCACCCTCATTTTCTGGTCAAGTTGCTTTCAGCAGTCCCAAAAGCCCCATCCCTTTACCCGACGATGACTTCATACCTAATTAATTATGAATCAAAACAGAATGATTAACGGTTTAAATGCCAAAGGTATCATTGGCTTTGTCGAAGGGATCGCATATCAAGGCAGGCACGGTGGGATATAATTAACTTGGCTCATATTCCAGAGATGTCCAACCACGAAATGTATTTAACAATGACCAAATGAAGCCAACGAACGTCATTTCCATTAGGCGGTCACGGCATGGCGCTGGATAAACGGCGGCAGATTTGGTGTTGACGTTTCAACCCGGCCATTCTTCCTGTGGCTTATTTATTGGCGGTCAGTCCTTTCTTATGAAAATATAACATGGGGTATCAGGTTCTGCTTCAGATGGCTCGGACCTCTCGTTAGTAGACGACTGGATACTGACCACAAAAAAAACGTGAGCTGTTCCCGTGTTCCCGTGATAAATAAAACGATGAGCTGCACTCATTTCGCAGTCCAACTCATTCCCGAGGTTGAATTATAGCAGACATCTAGTGATATATTCGATCTGATCAAATTGACGAACGTTTTCATAGATAATTCTCCTCCATCTTTACAATAATATTTTAAATTTCAAGTTAGACCTGAACATAGAAACGTGTTTCGATAGGCGAGCACAGAAAAGGCATCAATCTCTGCCGTAGGTAAAATGAGCATTTTCGCACCGATAAAAAGTACAAAATGCAACCATTTGAATATGGCCTAAAGGCCTGTTTATTATGAGTAGAATAGTCGACTCGTTATTATCATAACGACATTGTATATCAAACAATGGTCATATTTGTAACGGAAGGTCCCGTGATTACCCGTAATGACCGGAAGTTCCGGTCGTGACGTAAGCAGATTGGCCGGTAGTAAAAATTGTAGCTTTTGTTTCTCGGCATAAGCTTATAAAGATGACACGTGTTTTCATTTCCATCGATGTGAAAATAGAATATACTATACATGTATTTAACAGTTTGAGAAAGTGTGACCGAGACAAACGTTCTTTTACTAAGAATTGAGAACTTGGTGTGACAGATGTCTAAATGCAAGTCCCCTGAACGAACTCTTTCTGGAGGAGTCTCTCTATCTGGGATGTGCTTTCCTGGGACAACTGCCGTGTACACTCGTATGCTAAATTGGAATCACATCCTTCGATCATATTCGAACAACCAACATATCAATCCCGCACCTTAAAACCTAGTGCATTCGGTTCTATATGCACCGTGATGTCAGTTCAACATGTACTTCTTTTTATCTTAGTCGACTATTTCTCGATAGGTTTTGGTAAAAACTTACCATCTTTAAAACAGATGCTCTGGGTTTATTACAAAGCAAGAAAATGTGTCCACTGTTTGTGGTCAAACAGGCAAACAAAGTAAATATCACTTGAATAAACTCATAATTGCTGTTAACTGGCCAAACAGGTGGTCGACTAAAAACAATAAAATGTATATTTGTATCATTTGAGTCCATTATACAGTATATAACACTAATGAATAGCCACCGTTTGCTATTACCATTGTTTTCACTATGTTAATGGTGTTAATGGAACATGTTTTATTTTCACAGGTTAGGTAGGGACAATGTGTAGGATGCCAGGGCCTCGGACCTGGCAATCTGATGGGATTAGTATTGAGTAGGCCAACATCCAGTTCCTCTGTGGCACTGGGTCAATTAACAATACCACAAAGAGTTATACAAACTTCCGGTGCAAATGTCTGCCCAATGCAACAGCCAATGTACAATAATAGCCAATGGTTTACTTTAGGAAATCGGACATACATGTATGCTTGTATAAAATTCAGTTCCCGCAATGGTTTTACTGATGTTATCATCATTTGTATTGATATCTGAACACATACAATGTAACAGAAGCGGATTCCTGGGACCACCGGGATCAAATGATGTCGAATACATGTACTACTAAACGCCGTATTAACATTCGATACCTCTCCGATCGTTCCCAGCAATACAAGGGGTACATTCTCTGAGGCTAGATACGCTTGTGTTGGTAAGGTTAGAACCAAACTCGTTCCTCTCCGATCCTTCCAAGCACATTCTCCGCGGCAAGATGCGCCTGCGTTGGAAAGGTTATAACCAAGCTCGTGCCCCTCCGATCATTCCGAGGGGTACATTCTTAGCGGCGAGATGCGCCTGCGCTGGTAATAGAACCAAGCTAGTGCCTCATAGATCGTTCCAAGCGAGGGGTAATTTCTGCTCGACAATATTGACATTGTCAAGCTCTTTTTCCGTATGTGCTGAGTTCCGGACCACCCGGGTTTTGATGGTTTCCGGACCCTCTCGAATGACACACCGAGTATCAAGAATGGCTAGGACTTTCAGTTTTAGCTTTCGAACTTAAAATCTCAAGCTCGTCATAAAATCCAGAGACGACATCAGCAACCACTGACAAAGTCTTTGCTGAAATGCACTTGATCCGACTTCGTCGATTACACCACAAGCAAATTTCCTTCATCTCTGGCCATTCGACATGGGGTGTGGACTTCATCACGTGGGACATTAATTAACAATTAACAGATTATTTGAAACGAAACACAAAGTTTTATTTACCATCTAAACACGTAAGTAATAGATAGTCGACCACGGTAACAAAATCTACCATAAATTTTGTGTCAAAATGCACGATATTAATTAATCCTATCATTTTTACACATACGAGACAACATTCGTTTGTCATCTACACGTACCATTCTTCTATTTACAAGGAAGAGATCCGCTTGTGAAAAACCGTGTTATAGAGTCGGGAGTGAAAGGTAACCCGCTCTCTGACGTGAAGGCCTCTGTAGTGAAATGAACTTAAAGCGCCTCCAAAAAAACGATTGAAATCGCTGCGACCTGCAATGATGATCGTATGCGGCGAAAATCGTTCGTTCACCGTGGTCATCGCAGGTGTGTTGATGCGGTGTCTCTGATATTTGAATCAGTAATGGCTGACTAGTGGCCGTTCATTTAATAGGCATACACTATTTCCCGAATATTCAGTACTCCCTCCCTCCCCTTGCATGCATGTGTATACCTTAGAGAGTATCTTTAAGCTTTTGATGAGAAATTGAAATTAGGCTGCTATTTTATGAATGCTCTTTAAGAGAATCAAAACACATTACACTTTTTTTTCTGAGAAACCGTGTAAAGTTCAATAAAACTGTCCTCACGTTTTACACTTTTCAAATACATTTACATCATAAATAAAATAAACAAATATTTCCTTAAATACCTTTTAAATTAACAATAGACAAATATACATGTATATCGATAATATCTTCTTGATATGTATAATATGTGGTGGCAAGAAATAGCTGATTTCCTGAAATTTGACAATTTGGTTTCGGTCAAACGTTGAAGCATTATGCAGGGCTTGGGGCCCACTGGTTTGACAAATATTTTGACTGTTTGTCCGTCTTATTTTAAACGGGCACTGTCGCGTGATATTTCACAGCCGAATTTGCTGTAGATTGATAAATGACTGTAATAACCGCGTGAACAGTCCTCATGTCATGGGCTTAATAACTGCCATTAGGTACATCATAAAATCTGAAAAGTATGCAAATCTGATCGCTGAGAATGAACAGTCAATATCATAGAATGCATCGAATACTTTCAAAGTCTTTTCCCCAAGAAGCCGCATAATTTTGATCCCTTTCAGTCATTTTTGGCAATTGTCTTTCGATGACAAATAAAAAGCACATACAAATCTAGATTAGTCGCTGCACTGGCTCCGGTTGCTTGAACAATGTCATTGATTTTGGAAGATTGACCAAGAATCAGTAGATAATGTCAGATATCCAAAGGCGCCACTGGCGCCCCTTCCGGTCATATGACCTGCCCTGTGATGTGACATAATCGGTCAGTTGGTGTCACAGTCTAAGCTGTTTCAGCAACCCGGCCCTAATTTGAGATCAAGCCATATTTGATATTGTGAAAAAGGCTGAGATCATTGTTTTATCTAATCTAACGAAAGCCCGTCATACCGGCAGTGTGTTCCAAAGCTTTCCGCCGTAGTTGCGCAATACTCGTTCCCCGCCATGTTTCACCTATTTCTTGCATGCTGC
The DNA here is from genome assembly GCF_910592395.1 of Lineus longissimus. Lineage (NCBI taxonomy): Eukaryota > Metazoa > Nemertea > Pilidiophora > Heteronemertea > Lineidae > Lineus > Lineus longissimus. Next base: position 23,597,945 of record NC_088309.1, on the reverse strand, counting down.
AGGGCATTTGTGATGAACCCACAGAAGTAGGCGACGCCTGATTGGACAGCGGTGAGGGGCACGTGGTCGCCACGCAATATGGTGACGTAGAGTACATGGATGCGTTTGATGTCGAAATGTTGTTGTGCTGTAGATTCATCGATCCATGATTAAGTCCAGTCATTTGTGAGAGAGATTGCATCCCCTGTCTAGGTATAGATGGAGGGAGACTGAGCGGGTTACTGCCCGCCATCTGTGACATTTGCGTCATCCCTGTCCACCGAGTGTCGTTCGGATGGAACGTACAAAGTGTATCGTTCATTGTCCCGAAGGGAGAGAGTCCGTGTGACGGGAGTAGAGCACCGGGTGTTCTGAACACATTCGTGGTTTTCTTCCTCTTTTTCCACTTGGCACGCCTGTTTTGGAACCAAACCTGCAACGATAGATTAAAAAATACATAAGATAGTGTTTTTGTAGAAGTTTATATACGTTATACAGTAGTACATTCCTACTGAAATATCAATGTGAACTCCCGATTGTCCTGTGGAACAGGCTGAAACGAAATGTCAATAGGGAAACAGATATGCTGAGTTTACAACGTATTTTCACTCTTTTCAGTAGTTCATGTAGTAACGTCAGATGTAGGAATCCCTAGTTAAAAATACCATCAGTATTACATTAGGGATCAAACATATGTTTTTGATTGCCTCCTTTCTTTGCTAGCTGCCAATCAGCCTGTGGCTTTGATGAAAACAAGACAAACCAAACACGTCAGGAAAAGATTGGAAATAAGCTAAATGTTCATAAAATACAATACATCCTTATCGAACCAAACGATATCCTTATCGAAGATCCCTCATCAAAGCCATGGCAAATGATGTAGTTTCTGAACACACAACACCACCGAAACATTTGGTATTTCCCTGTCGTCCTTGCACGCACAGCACACATTCAAAGAATGGGATAACGCCAAAGCTACCCAGAGTCCCAGTTGCAGAGGCCGCCAATCCCTCAAAAACCATTCATTTCCATTGTTGTCTGAGGTCAATGCGGGGTTTTAGGAATACGTGAAAGCTATTACTGAGAAAGTCGTTTGGTAAGCCACTGATCTCTGTGTTGCATCCGAGAGATTACGACCAATCGCTCCTAGAGCCGTAGAAAATTAGCAGACGTTGAAAAGAGCTGCACAAAATGGCGTCAATCTGTCATGGTTTTTGAGAAACGTTGGACCAAACACGAGAAAGAGGCAGTTCTTGATTTGTAACGGCGGACTATGTTTCATATTATTACGTCAGATGTTCATACAGTTTAATAAATTGCATTGTGTTGAATAAGAGTGAAATGCTTTCATTGTCAAAAATCGGAGGTATCGTTAAAAATAAACGTATTACGATCTGTCCGGAATATCGTCTTGCCTTAACAACATCTTTCTGCTGTTCGTTTCACGCCTACTAACGCCTAGCACATTGGCGTAATGATATTCCACTACAATATCGAGTGTGTATCGATTGTGCATGCGTAATGTGACTTCGTACGTCCCCGTTTTGTTCGTGTGGATCTCTCGTTTTCCGGCGGATGACAAATGGCGGCCAAGATTAATCGTATTGTCGTCAGCGAGTAATGCCAGTTGACAGGCAGAATATAGCCAATCATTTTATGGTTTAAAGACGGGGTCAAGAATAAAGCCTACTAATTACAAACTATGTGACAGGCGGATGAAAGAACGTTTAATCAAAATCGACTTGCATTTTGACAGCGGTGAAAACGATTTAAATTGGTGGCGTTCAATTACGACAGAGCATCTCTAAATGCGCTACGATCCATCCTGAGAGCTAATCAGACCATTGGATCGTAGCGTAATCTCTTAATTTGTCGCCTATTCCGATTTGACGCTGAATAAATTCCTAAATGATACGTATAATATCAATTATCCTATGATATGAGATATGACTTGGGGTTATTTATGATATCTTGTCCCAGGACAGACGTAATGCGAAAGCAGACGATTTCAATGAAATAGTACTACGGTGTCGTCTGCCAATATTCATTGAAATGAAGACGATGGATCGAAGGCAATTTATTATCTTGAGAGAGTTGGGGATGAGGCTTGTAAATCAAACAAGGGAAAAGAATACTTGTAGTGCATCATCGGGTGATATCATACCAAGACGAGTTGCCGCCGAGTTTATGGTCAGTGTATTTTTGATTTTGTTCTGACAGACTGTAAGCCATTTCCTTATGTCAAAAAACTGGAAGAACACTGAAGAGTAATTCAAACAGTGAAGAAGCACAACTGAACGTTGAAAAACGGATTAAACACTGAAGAAGGAAATAACCAATTTCGAACGCTATGAAGAAACAACCTTGAATGCTGATGAAGAAGAAACTTTGAACGCCGAGGAGCAGATTTAACGCCAATGTGTGAAACCTTGAGAAGCAACGTGTGAAGCAGATTTGAATGTGGAAGAATCAAATCTGATGGCTGACAGAGGAACTTGAACGCTGTAGTAACAAATTTGAACGCTGAAGAAGAAAATCAAACGCACTTTTGCAGCTAAAACTGCCGAAGAATAAGGGCCCCGATAAAACTATCTTGGCAACAAACACACTTTCTTTCATCTCATAAAAACATTCACGACGTTGGAACATTTTCAGATGATTAAAAAACAATATGATATTATTCCGATGACATCATTATCACGTGATGTCGTCCCTGGCGGTAATGGCGAATTGATAGGTTCGCCATCATCCACGGTTGCGCAGTCCCAGTACCTGTGCCTCGTCACGAAGACTTTCATACAATCTGACACCATTGTGATTAATAATAGCGATTTCTCATACCAGAACCCTAAACTTTCGTGGCAACTGCTCCAGAAGTTACTGGTGCGTGTGGCGCGGGGGTTCAGCCATAATTGCCAGGGTCCCGACCTACCCGGGACCGGTAGTGATATAATTACAATTTCGCATGACCCGTTATTCAGAATTTCCTTTCATGTTGGTTTGATCCAAGCAATTTCCATAGAAAAACAAAATAACGCTAAGGCAAACAGCTCTCTCGTCAAAACACCGCCCCGGCCTTCTCATTGCTTCATGTAACCGTGACCCAGGTCTTGATTGAGAAAAATCGCTCCATGCCTTCACGGCGAAGATCAATTTTGATCCTGACATACGCACCATTAGTTTATTCAATTTCCACTAGTGCTTGGGCTGGTGGTTGATATTATCTTAGATGCATCAGAAGAGGATCGCTTTGTTATAATATAATCTAGTCTGAATGTTATCTGTCATCAGAACGTCGCTGGCCTTCGTTTCGTTTTGTTACGGACAGTCAGCAATTTATGCCCTACCGGATGTTGAATGTTTTTCGTTTCCTTTTGTTACCGCCAGTCTGGAATGTATACACAGCTAATTTCATTGACTTCTGATCGGTTCACTGGCCCAATATTATTAGCGCCAAATTACCAATTATTTCGCGATTAATATTTCTCAATGAAACGTTTTGCAAGAGCACGAACGTGGTAGGTTGAAGTCCAACTGACAAAATATTATTTCAACATAATGAAGTTATGACGACTGGCTTTTAGGAAAAGGATCAAAATTTATTGTGCCCAGACCCGGTAAAATTAATCGACCTCTCTATCAGCTCGCCTTGCATCTATTATCATGATACTATGCGTTTCTTAAAATGGCATTTTGTGATATTTGAATATTTATGTCCTTCCATCACCTATACACATATTATGTGAGACCACTGGCATGCAAAACTGTTACAGTGGTCAGAGAGGCATAAATTAGACCAGAGGAGTCAGCAAAAGAAGCAGCTAGCAAGAGTTTGATTCAGGCTGCTATGCTAGGACATTTTCACGCAATATGTAGAGAATATTGCTAGCAATTCAAAGGTGTTGTATTCCTCTCCTTTAGTTGTGATCGTTGTAACTAGTGTGATGATGCTATAAGGAACGTATCATTGACCAAAACTGCTAAAAGAAGAAAGCTGCATCTCGATAAGGCAACACCATTGTCTAAAGTTGTTGAAAAGTGTATGGCAGTGGTGTGCCGTGGCTGGCTCAACATAGACAGCTGTGGTTGTGTCCAGCTCGCGGCAGGCGAGGTGCAAAGACAACTTCAGGAGGTGTCCAGCCGGGCCGCGAAGGGACCACCGAGTTGATTAAAGATAGTCTGTTGTGACACCTGCCGCTTGCTTCGTTCTATCGCCACCACATAGATAATGTTAACACTTTCAGTTTGTTTGAGAAGGAAAGTTGTCTACCCGAGAAAAAGGCACGCTATCGAGCGACTGAAGATGCCAGCAAGTTCATGGATAGTTTGAAAAGTTTGAACATAATTGTCCCCAAGTGACTTTGTCATCGGCTTGTCTGATGATGGGAAAGAAAGTGTTACGCTTGCATGATACATTTTTGGTCATTCATGCTACTAGTACATGTATATGTAATTCACAGCGGCCATTTTATGCCAATAGCCGCCATTTTGTTGCTGGCAGAGCCATCTACTTAAAAGAAGTCAGCAGTTCTTTTGATTAGTTCTAAATTCACACGACCTGCGGATGTTAGCCTGTCATCAAACACCAATGAAGATGATGAAACCTTTCGGATATTCTGGATTTTGGTTCAATCGTTGTTTATCAGTTCGTCGTAATAGTGCGTCCTCCGCTGCGGCACGGGCTGGAAGCTTGGATAGATGTCAGTGATTTATCATTGAACTTGAAGGGTGACCGCAACAACAACAATGTAATACTCTGATAATTACCAATTCGCTTTCATGGGGCTATAATTTCCCCAAGAAAAGTGTAAATGTTCGTATTAATGTTCCTATTGAGGGTACCAGAGAAGACATTACATAATGATCTTTTGATAATAGCGTTTCATTTAGGCCGTTATTAATACATGATTAATTAGTATTGGGGACTAAATCAAATCCAGTGCATCTGTTGAAGAAAATGATGGGCATCTAGAGAGAGTAAGAATGGCAAATTACAAATTAATGACGCCATGATGTATCACTTCTGGAGCCTCATCAACTCCCAACAGTCATGAAATTCGTATGGGCATTTTGTAACAGAATGGGATGAGATATTGAATAATTTATCCTCTAGTTGTCTGTAGACGCTGCCAGCGTCTCTCACATGGTAATTAAGTGAGCACCAATAGAGGTGTTGGATTTTACGGGGGTGATTTCTGCCGAGGGAAAAACACAAGCTGTGATGTGTTGCGGCGGCGCTCATGCATCATCCCGGTGCGGCCTCATGGGACCCATGTGCGCGTTTATACCATCTCAATTTCGCGTGAGGAACCATTTTGCTGACCTTTGATTCCCAAGTTGTCAACATGCGGGAAGATAGGATTTCGCGGGGATCATTCATTTCCATTTATTAATACGCTTTATTACCCTTTATTTCCCCTGGTCCCCTTGCTATTTTTTCAACCACTGAACGTATAAGCTGGCACCTTTTGACATTAGGCTGCAGATTTAGTCAAGATTGTAGCAATTTCGGTAAAATGTATCATCGCGATTGAAATGGGTCACAACCAACGCACTTTAATCATATTGAACGGGTGACAAAACATTTGATAGATGATATTACCAAAATGTCTGAACAGTCTGCCGTGAACAGAAAGCAAGCTTTGACTCCGGACATTGTTGATTTCTTTCACGTTTAACGGTTGTCCCATTAACGCCTTCTAAAGGCGGGCTCTTTCATTACTTGGATTATTGACGAGGCCATACACAGCCTTCTCCTATAGCGTTTACATGGTATATTACATTGCCTTAATGGTCATTAAATGTACAATTAAAAGCAATTTATTATCAGCGGACGGCATATAAAACATGACGACAGGAAAAGATGTCGGCAGCTTTGTTTAAAAACTGAAGAAGCTGGAAAGGGGGACATTTTCTCCATGAAAAACTTTCGATGAAGAAACAAATCAGCGGCATATTTTCTGATTACATAAGGTTTATTGGATGCAAAAATTAATGGGTCGAGGAAATATTTTTTTCAATCAAAGACAAAGCGCTGATTTAAAAAGAAATAAAAGCCACGTATCCCCATTTGGCTTTTTTCAAATAGTGCTTTTGCGTTCGTGCACGACTTTTAATATCAAAACAACAGAAACTGAAATTGACATTGCAGTGAGGCGAAATAACAGGATGCGGTAGATGTCATATTAACCAACTCATGAAGCAGAGATCAGATCGTGGATTGCATATCAGATAGGCACTCGTGTTCAATTAATGAACATGGTCAACATATGAAACAGATAACACAAAACAATCGGTATAATTAAGAGGTTGATAAATCTTTTAACAAAGGACAATAACCTAATTAGCAATATTTAGTCATTTCATTGCAAGTTTTGTTTCGCGTTGCCCTGACGACATCGGTGGCGTCAAAACGTGCATCAGGCTAAATATTTACAGTTTTGCGATTACGGATTCGTATTCTACTGTCGAAGGGTGCTAGGAAAGAAGACATAGACACAACAGAAAATTCGTCATGAGCGTTGTTCTTATTTTTCTTTGTGTTAAGACTGACATGATTCGGGTGTATTGACAAAAAGAAGCCACTCGCGTTTTCCGACAATACCCCTCTAAAAAGAGACGGTTCGGAAAAGTAGAACTAAAGTAAACGAAGACAAAAAGCAATCGCCAAACACTCATAATAATAATAACATGTATACATATTTGTTTTCAATTTGGTAATAAATATGTCGAGGTCATACCGTAATGCTAAACATAAAAAGGTGTGGCCTGACCAATCACCTGTCGAAGAAAGCAGCTGGGATAGTGTTCAAAATTACGTAAACGACGCTACGAATAAAGGCGTTAATTAACGTCAAGTAGTGTGAGGATTCTTCCCTAATGGACTTGTTGTCAATGGTAATTGGACACAACGACGATCAGCCGCGACGTGTATGCCAAAGAAACGATGAGAGCCCATGTGATTTCTGCCGTTTAGAAAAAGTATACTGCCGAGCAGATCATCCGAAAAAGAGCTGGTTGGCACATTTATTAGATAGTCACCAGATTTTCTTCCATTAAATTATTGATAATCTGGCTCTACTGGGCCCGGTAACTACAAATGTAAAGGTCTTATCTGATCATGGTAGTATATAGCGGCAAAGCATTTGACGTAGTCGCAAGTGATAGGCAGAACCAAGGCCAAATGGTCCTCCTGTGATCCATCGCCTCTAAAAATTCTTCGAATCGTTGAAGTAGTTAAATTTGAAGAAAAACCTGACATAATGTCATGATATAGATAGAAGGTTTAAATTGATCTAGGAGAATTAGTGATAAAAAGAATGATTTAACGTAGGATGAGAATGTTGTTGTGTCATTTTAGTCACTTTAGAGATTACTATTATAGCAAAAGGGATTATCTCAAAGATCTTTAAGCTTCCTTACTATCGGAGTTCTTTTGTAAAAAAAGACTGGACGAATGTCTAAAACTCTTTATAAATCGCATTCTTCTTATACCAAATGAAAATGTCTTTTGATTGATAATAAAAATGTTGTTTAAATAAGCAAAATATAGACTTAGTAGCGCATCGCATTAAAATCTGAAAACAGATTACATTCAAGAATATAATCAAACTCGATTCATTTTATATGCTGGATCAGAGAATGAGAGTATGGACTTTTACGACACCATCTTTTTGTCAACACGAATGGGTTTGAGTTGCCCGAGGGCTTGATTCACTCCTTCACCAGATGCCGCACAAAGCGTCTTACGACGACACCAATTCATATCGGACGTCCACAAATGCAAGTGACAAATCAACTAAAGAAAAAGCACTTCTTAGCAAATCGGAAAAATCTGTCTAATCAGATTTCACTCGGTTGCAAATAGCCATGAATGGCTTTCAGCTAAATCAATTGTAGAATTAGAGGCTGAAGTGCGGAATAAATACGCATTTCGACGCTAAATTAATATTGCCGCCGTTGAAACGTATTTCGATATTGGGTGTAATTCGCGTTGAGAAGGCTGAGCGGTGCGGTTTCCCGTCTCGAGTGCTCTTAAGGGTCCATGGTATGATTGGCCTGATAGAGAGGGTCAAGAGACGATACGATTCCAATTAGCGTGAAGTGCCAATAACTTAATTCGATTTTACAGCCATCGCCTCAATCCTGCTTCCCCGTGAGGGTTCTCGGTGACACCAGCGGTGTATGACCGGTGCACTGCTGGTAATACGTACATGTAGCACAGCGTGTGGAATCTTCATCAAAACTTTTCTGTTGTCTAATTTTCGCGAGGAAACCACTTTGCCAAACCTCTCAGGACTGGATCCATGGTTTTACTTGAAAACGAGATTAGGTCGAAGAAAGGAGGCAGCACTGGAGCTAATGAGTGACCTTGACCTTCTCGTACACTAGCTCGGAAAGTATTAAAATGTATACACATACATTGTATGGTGACAAGTTGGTGACAGCAGTTGAATTACATTTAGCTGATGGACCCAAAACCCTTCTTAATCATTGGTACATGAATTATGTAATTGTTGTAAATACCAAATTTCGACAAAGTTTCCAAATCAAACTTAAGAACTTTTGTCGATACCCGGTGCAGCACATAGCGTCGATGCACATTCTTTACAAATTTATAACCCAACCACAGATTGATTCATTAAAACCCAAGATTAAATCAATTAAACAAATCTCGTCCATAAGTGGTCATCCGATGTCAGAAATATTTCCATTAGTGGATATTGCTGTTTTGATGAGCAACCCTGGCAAGGGGCGACGTGCGGACTCCATACCCATCCCAGCACGTCTCCAGGGTTTCGAGAAGGTAAATTATGCATACACTAAGCATAAACCTATTATGGATCTTTAATAAGCGAGTCTCTGAGCGGGCTCCTTTGTCTTGGATAAAATGACTGATATCTCCCACGAGAAATGGTTTGGCACTGAACGACGTACCTGCACTCTGCGACAGTCCCTTTCGCGCTGATCCGAGGTATGCAGAATAAAATGAGGAATAGAGGTGAAACAAAACTTGCGTTGAAGAGAAGTGATTCGCAAGAGACGCTGTAATTTGTGAATAATGAATAAAGATTTTTTCAATCACCAATTTCACATTTTTTTTTCCTTCAAAATATGAAGAAAACAAGCAATTTGAAAACATTTCCCTGCTCTTGCCAGTAAGGATCACAGTAGATTGAGTACGTTTTGTATTTGACTTCTCACTTGATTATTACTGGTTTCATTAGTGTAGATTGAACTTCATAATTATCAAAACTGTCTGTTGACACATAACGTTAGACGCTGGACCGAACTCAAACTGCAAAGGTATTCGTCACCCATTGGACCACTTTAACGCAACGGCTATATAAGGACGGAGACGCGATAATGTTATAATTATTGCTTTGAAATTCTTGATTCACATAACATGTCAAGCCGAAAATGTTTCGCCAGTATTTCTGTTCTTGAAACAAAGTAGATTTTTTTCTCACCGAACTTATGATTGTATGTTTTAATGCACGCGAGACACACACGTGCCGCCATGATTAATAGCCTCGCTTTGATAAAGGAAGATGGCGCATGTTTGCACTCAGAAGCACCATGTCTAAAACGCGTGCTTACAAAGACATCCCACTCTAAATGTACTATGTGTGACTGTTCCATTAAAACTCAAAGGGGACATGTTTTAAACGCACGCGTCAACATTAGTTAGACTCTCACAGATGTCACGGTTATCCCGCCCCAGTTTTAATAAGCACCGGTTAGGGAAGATATTTGTCTTTCAAAGTTTTGTTGATGATTTTACGAAATTTATTTCATATCCGGACTGTAAGCTTCAAGCGTTGGTCACAGGAATATTTGCTGGTGAAACTGGCTTTTCCAGAGACTGTCGATGAAAAGGAAAAAAGTTTATTGCGATGTTTTTATTTTGTAAAAATAATATGATTGTGCCAGTTTTTTCAAATAGTGAATGAGAGTTCGTACCATTAGTTATTTTTCACCTCAAACTAAATCTGTAAACGTAGGAAAACGTATTGTTTATCTCAGTCGCTTTTTAAACTCAAGCGAGGATATCGAAATCTCCAATTCGAACGCTCGTCCTAGACTAATCATTTAAAGTATCACCGTACGCTGGTCGGTACACTTGTTGATTCGTCAGTTTGCGATAATTAGGGACAGAAATTAATTGGATATTAGCTGTTCCACGCCACACCAATTTTACGTTTCAGTGAATTGAATACCTCATTTTTACATTGTTTCAGATGTTACATGAATTCACTGAAATAAAACATAACCCACGTTTACAACCATACTACATCGAAGAAATTAAATGCGGCAAACTCGTTTATAGATTATGAATTTTCAGCCTCTGTCATGCGCGACAGCCATTTCAATTTCCTGAAATAACCTTGCGGAGATGGCCGATAAATAAAGGAGAAAGGCTCAAGCTCAACTTCCTCCATCTTTAAGGCAGTGACACGTCATGCTTTTTGCCGCGAAATCCCATCGGTGGGAAAGAATGATCCGCGGTAAAACAGGCTGATATTGAGCGTGCGAACCCGTCCCTCGGAGAGATGTTCGGCGCAATTAACGTTTATTCATCCAGAGAAGAGACAGGGGACTTGGAGAGACAAAGCCGAGCCACGTGCCAGTTGACACAGCAAGTCATCCTAATACATGTTTGATGTCAGAGCAATGTAGATCTATACACGCTTCGAGTCGCAGTGTTATGATCGGGACCTTAATTTCGTCCCAGAGGAACCGATTGCATGAACAATATATAGACAATGTATGTTGTGCATTGGGAGCACATCATGTTTATTTTCGTACAGAATACAGCGCTGCCTGTACTCTATTTTCAACTTACCAAACACCACAGGAAACATTATTGTTAATCTTCGTACTTATAATGTATGTATCGATAATAATTGTTTTCACCAAGTGTAAAGGAATTTCCTGAGTCGTGATGTCCAAGAGTACTGTGGCAGATTGCGACCACATTGACTATTTCTCAGACCGATATTGCCTATATATGATACAGGCAACACCATACATGTTATTGTATTGCTTGGTAATTGGATGTGTTTCTGCACGTAGTTGTTCGGTTTGGCAAGAAGAAATGCCTAGCGTTTGGAAACCCAGCGGCGACCCGATGCATTGCCATGGCTCAGACTCCGAGGAATCTTTCTTATAATTAAAATTCATGCTGAGAGGCTTCTGGGGTGAGATTCTTAATCCAAGCATTTCACGAGGTGGTCCACCGCATCGAGGTTGGCGACAAGGGATACGGGACAAAAACCGGAATATTGGACAGCATTGCATAATGCTGCTTCGGCGACGGCAAGAATTGGAATGCAATATAAAACGGGCTCTGCTCTGATTTGAGGTATAAAATGCTGGGCAAGTAAAAATCAGTTCTTCTTGTATACGACTGGTAAACATGATAACCGAAAGGTAAGGATCGGTGAGAAGTGTCAGTGTCGCAGGCTTCTTGTTTTGTCGGCGTATATTGAGTGTTGTTAGGGTGGTGCGAAAGTTCATAACACTCCTTGAGAGAAAAAAAACGGGCGTGCAACTGGGGTAGTGCGATTGAAGAAGGCACCCATGACGTCAAATAAGAAAAAACACAGACGGCTAGAAAACTATGCATGTAGAAATGATTGTAAAAACAACCTGGGAAATGCTTTTTAAGAGTATGCTCAACAGAGAAGTGGATGAATCGAGCATATCCTTGAAGTCCTCAAGAACATTTTCATAAGTGTTATTGAACAACTTGTGGTTGCTGATTCAAAGCCGCATGGAAGGTTCTTTAACGATATTAATTGTTTTTCATTAATGGCTTTTGCCGTTGAAGTGGTTATTTTGAATCAATCAGTGTTGAGAAAAAACACACGATTATAATTGAAAAAAAGGCATTTTCAGGGGCCTCTGGGCGCTTAGGGTTCCAAGTAGACGCACCGAGTCAACTAACTGCTTATCTATGATTGTTTTGCATATACATGCACATTTTATTTTATTTTCATAGTCGGTGCCAATAAATACGTATTTTTCTGTGTGTTCGCTCCGATCTAAAACTGAGGTCACTCGGTGTGGAATATGGTCGAGTTGTCGGTATACATCTAGATATTTCTTTCTTTCGTACATGTAAATGTACCAGTATATACAGTATACAGTGAGATGCACAGTACTTATTCGCCTACCGGGTTCCGACATTCTGTGACGAAATATAGCTGGTCAAGTTTTTCCTTTCGAAGTGACGCGGCTTACGAAGATTGGATTCTCAATTTAATTCCAAGATAAAATGATAAATGCCGTGAAATGACACGTTGCTTTTTTAAGCCAGGTGGTACAAGTTCTTCTAAAAGAGTTACCAAAGTAGGGTACCGTAAAACAGATAAAGTCTTTGAAATAAAGGTTGTTGAGCGTTTAAAATAACTCTAAGTGTTTTCGCCTAGCACAGATATGCGCCCCCCCCCCCCCCGCCCTCAGAGATTTTTTAGCATCTCAAAATCCTCTTGGAGTTTTGAATATTTATATATAAACAAGACCAAGTTACCACGGCAACCACAAAATAATATCAGTTTTGTTGCAAAGGTGCGGAATTTTTATGTATGTCACCCCAAAGTTATTTTGATCGAACTTTCCTTTGGCAGAGATATTGAAGTAGGCGGGAAGACATCCTTAAAATTGCACCTTTTGCCCCGATTAAACTTAAAATTCACCTTACCTGAACACGTGACTCGGTCAAACCAATTCGCATGGCGAGTTCCTCGCGCATGAATATATCAGGGTAGTGCGTTTTGGCGAAACTTCTTTCAAGCTCGTTGAGTTGTGCCGGTGTAAATCTTGTCCGATGACGTTTTTGTTTGGTTGGTTTGTCAAGGTCTTGATTCTCATCCGAGTGACTGCCATTATTTAGTATTGTGTTAGGGTTGTCATGATTTGAAGAAATCATGCCGTTCTCTTTTGGTCCAAGACTATTCATTTCTGCCTTCATTTGTCCTGGAAGAAAAAAAATGGAACTTTTTGAACGATGTGATTAGTAATGAGTAATTAGTAATTAATTGGTGGCACTTGGTAATGATAGTCCGTGACCGTTGCACAAACACTCTTTCTTGCACCAGTCATCGACAGTGATACATATATCATACGATTTGATTATCATAAGTTTGATTCTAACGCAAATGAATTCGGGGAAATTTTGAGCGGATGAAGATTTTCTCGTCTATTCCAAGATAAAATTCCAACTGATAAAATTAAAATCTGAATTTTAATTCTAGACACCATGATAATTGTCTTGTTATGCCAAACACCTAAAAAAAACATGTAGCAATACTTGTTTTTATGGAATATTAATCGTACTTTTGTTTCCCTTTGCAGAGGGACGCTTTGCTGGGGATTTTAGGGAAAGCAAAACGAGTTATCTTTATAATTCACGCAAATTAAACGCTAAAGCTCTCCGAGTCGTTCTGTCGTGGGGAGGTTCGGCTTTCAAAAGGCAGTACACTTATGTGGTATTACATGTAAACAGTCCGCGGCCAGCGTGCCTGTTATCCTTCCCAGATATGAGGTTTAAACTGAGTAGATCCCGTCATAACCGGGTTCGATTCCCGGTCAAACTCGATAGACTGACAGCGATTCTGATAGTATGTGTGTCAGCCTTTAGGGCCTCCGGTTTCCTTCTACCTTGATTAAAATCAGTTCAATGTATGAGCTATGTTGTAGAGTGCCAGTTGGCGTGCACTCAGCTCTCAGCAATTATTTCGAATAATATACAGTAATGTCTTTTGACGGGACAAGTATTAAGCCGTGATGAGTGATTTTTACAACATGAATATTTGGTAGCTGTGGTGAGAACGATAAAGAGTGAGAAATGACGAATTGTTCTCACCTTTTGTATCAGTTTCGGGGTCTACTCGTTGTAAAGCCGCGGAGGAGGACAGCAGTACATCGAAGAAGTTCAGATCTTCAAACAAAACAAAACATACGTCAGCAATAGTTTACATCGTCAGAGAATTTTTGGGGGCATTTTCACTAAAATTATGAAATTGAATGATTCAGCTTTTAGAAAATGTAGCAATAGTGATGAAAGCATAATCAGAAAATTTGCTGTTGAGTTTTAGTTGATATCAAACGGTTAATATAAGAAGAGGCATTATGTTAATAATGTAATTCGCGAGTTAATTTCAGTTGGACATTTTCATCTTATAGTAAGAAACCAATAATAAAAAAAAACTTTTTTAAAGGCTACCAATGTAGGCCTACATGTAGTTCTACCCAAAAATGCATTCCTCCATCGGCCCATTAAAAAACCGCCAAAGTACAAAATTCACTTGAAAGGATGCAAATTGCATTTACACCTCGCTCAAGCACGCGACATGACCATGTAGCCGATGGGAGTTACGGTCAATTAAACCTCAAATGGAATAACAAAACACTAATGGTTTTTTGTTCTGGATCGGTCGTTCTGACATGAGTGTGAATCTCTCTCCGCAGGATCGAGGGCAATCGCATGTTGACGTATTGTTGCCGCATTGTTGCGCCGCGTGCGGCAATCAGGGGACAAAAGATACAGCGCATGGTCCTAGCCAAGGGATGCAGAAGTGTGATACATTATACTGTCAAACAATTGAGACCGGTGTTAAACATTTGAACGCGGATGATTAAAATGCTTGGGTGGTGATGAGATCAAATGGCATTATTGACGGTTGCGATTTTATAAGATGGGTTGTTTTTACCTACATGGCGTACTATACTATAAAGTTCATATAGAATACATCATTAGAAACATTAAGATAGAAATTGAAATCGATGTAAAAATTCGGTTTTGTGTATGTCAACTACTGGGTATAAATTTTGAAGAGGGTGCTTTGCAACTGCCTTCCATTCGGTAAACACACGAACCAATATAATAATATTTATCCCCATGATGAACTGCATCGATAAATCGCCGATTAGTCGTACCGTTTATGCATTTAACTGCAAAGACACTTTATGGGAAAAATGATATGGTAATGAAAGGAAAAAGTTTAAGAAGCCTTGATGTTTTGAGGTCAGATGTGATTAGGGGAATTCCCGGCCAAGATACATTTATACTGCAATGTGATCTAACCTTGATTCCGGTAATGTCAAATATTGATGAAATTTTGCCACTAATGAAATGAAGTTTAGATAATAACTGTACGATGAGAGGGGTAAGTTTTATGAAATTGAATACTCCGAGACAATGATAGGATACAACATCGGGACTAACAGCAAGCAACGGTTCCATAAAAATCGGACAGTTTTGTTATAATTCATTTTAAATACAGGTGAGCAATTATTTTACATGTGATACTTATTCGGTTAGAGCTGGAAGAAATACTGAAAAAGTATTCCCACGAAAAAATAACGACAGAGACGGAGTCGGAAATTTTCGAAGTCCGCTCCAGCAGCGTCAATTCAGGTGGGTTGACGCCCACTGCGACTAGACTCCTAACTGACTTACCTGCGGAAAATCACAAACATTATCTCCTTAACACAAATTGGTCGGAGAAAATTGTCTAAATAACGCGATATATCAAAGAAATGAATACGACCCGGTGATTATGACACCATGCATTGAATAAATGAGTTTAGAATTGAAGCGCGGTGATTTAATTCTTGGAGAGAAAATTAAATCACGGCGGAGCCTATCATGTCGCGGGCCCCTAATGGCAATTCTCGTGAAGATGATTCCCATTTGTACAAACTTAGCACATTTTCGCCAAAATAAAAGATATTAGAAATTTAGACTTACCATGGGTGCTTCGGAAATCCAAATGATTCACAACAGGGTCAGAACTTTTTGCTCCAGTTTGAGGAATCATCGAATTTGAAGTCTCCATCTCTGATCAAAATGTAATGAATGATGTTGGTTTAGTGATTCTCGCAGTTTATACCTATAGGCGCTCGACCTGGTTCAATCTCCGCCAAGATAACCGGAAGTGAAAGCGGCGATCGCGCCAGCCAATCAGCGCGCAGAGTTTGACAAGCGAGCAAGTATTGATTGAGCGCTGGAGGAGGTGCCTGTGTATTGGATGTTCACAACTCCTGTCACAGCAATACAGCTCCGAGCAATCATGAATATTAAAGAGGGAGACAAATTACTCATGCCGCACCGCCCGCCGCGCGCGATGACGAGCTTTTGTACATGCCGCCAGCTCCAACGCTGTGCTTTTGAATAAATACTTGCCATATAAGTCAATTTTAGTTAATTTACCTCCAACCAGTCCACACGTCCTGCTTTTATTTGATTTTCAGCTTGTTTTGTTTAGGTGGAAGGTGTGGGGAAATCTTTAAGGGAGAAAATTTTCAGTTGTGTTCTCGGCAATATTCAACACAATACTTATATTATTTACAATTTGTGCATAATACTTTTGCTTTGAGCAGATTTAGTGTTTATATCCACCAAATTTACTCCGTACAGTTGCGGTAAAGGCATTCATAACTACCTAATTACCGAATATCGGTTTTTCTTGGCGCGCGTGCAAGACCAGGGTTATCAATTGTGTTGACAATTACCTTTGTCACAAGTTCGTTTCCCCGTGTCAAAACATTGCAGAACCAGAATATTGACCCAGAATAGTTTTCGAGGGAAGTGGAGTGTCACCTGGGCTTGGGGTTAACATATTTTAAGATCGAAGAAGCTCCCTTTGTCCTTAAATCTACTTCCCATAATTCAGGTATTACGTGGATATACATGTCCATGTATCTTAGACTAACCAGGAATTTTTACTCCAAGGTATATATTTCATTCTGTTTTCTTCTTCAAACAGTGCGATAGTGTCGCAAGAGATGCAGATTTGGGTCAAAGGGTCTTATCGCCCAAAAGGTTTTCGTTGGCTGTTAAAATATACAGAGCTACCTCCTGTTCCTTCAGCATTTGGCCTATCTGAGTGCTTATGTCATTCTTGTAATGGAAAGACATATCCTTACTCTTCTTCAATAAGCTACTACAGCGACAAAATCCGTGCGCTATCGTGTCCCAAGCCACATCATCCTTCAGCTAAACCATTACCTTTGCTAATGGCAGTTCCTCCTCTAATTACCAAATGCATTATCCTGTGATACGAGAGACCAATTATTCAACCATACATTGGCCCATAAACCTTATCCACCTTGTTTTATTCTTCTGTTCTCTTAAGGTGGCAATTATCTAACGCAACTTCGTATTATTTGTTAATTTACGACATCTACAAATCGCCAGAGGGCTAATTATAGGACTATTTTTTCTTACAACCTTTTAGGGAGTTCCTAAAAGGTTGCTCGAAAAATTCACGTATAAAATGTCGAAAACATATATTAGAAATGCATTGTATGTTCGTCAGCTTGATTTGATCAGTCCGAAGCTTCTGCAAGCGAAAATCGAATAAAAAAATGTGTTCAAATTTCTTTCGACCTTACAAGACTTCCTGATAAAGTCTTGTAGCGTACAGTTGATAATCTGAAGAACATTGTTTTTCGACCTTTGCTCGTGATCTTTGGATCAAACTGGGTTTCTTCACCAACACAAAACAAGGCTACGTTACCGCCATGTACGAATCAAAGTACATGCCCCGCACCATTATTTCCCACTTGAAGGTGAAAATAAAATATCAAATATTTACTTCACGTACTAGGAGGAGAACCGTTGGTACTCGACGATTTCATGTCTATCTGGATGTTGGCCGGGTTGAAACCACACCTAGCTACGCCCAAGCGCCCGGAATCCCATACCACCAGGCGATCCATGGTTCTTTCGTTCTTTCACATATCCAAACCAGGAAACTAGAAACTGGCACCATGGTTCCATAGGGATTGGAATCTTTGAACACTCATCCATCATATACTGCCTCTTTTGGGATTCAACATAGGCTAGACCATGCAAGGTGGCAAAAGGTTAGAGTCTTCCTGAACGGTTTTAAATAATGACACGCGAGAAGAAACTGCAACCCAGAGGAATCAACTGTCAGGCTGTGAGCGTAACCTATAAGTTATAGGCCCTTTAGTGTCATACCAATTCAACAGATGCCCACGATCAAATCTATTGCATCTTATTTTTACCCTTTTCCTCTCCCTCCCTCATCCCACAGCTTAGCTGGTCAAACGACAAGATCGCAAACAAACTCATACATTACCAAAATGCATGTCAAGCGGATCGCGTATAAAGATATCGTCAGACTGAAGCAGAAAATATCTGAAATTCATCAGACCTTTCCTGCTCCAAAATCATATCTTTTTATTTGCAATTTTCGGAGGGTTGGCCGTTGTCGAAATAATATTTGAAAGGCTAAAAATATTTGTAAAAATATATCAGATTTTAGATTTATACAAAATTTTTTTTTTTTGACAAATTCAAATTAGTTTAACAAGTAAATTTACTCTTCTCCCTTCCCAAACTTCAGAATCATAGGCTACGTGCTGGAATTTTACGATATTCTTTGTATACACGGTCACTTTGGCAAAACCTGAGACTGAGATATTTTTTGAGAGATTCTCTATCATTAATTGAATCTTCACATTTTCGACGGTAAAGTTTAATCTGCTTGATTTTCAATGGTGCCTGTGTTTGGCTATGTCTTCCAAAATCCTACTAATTTTATTTCTTTTGGTTTTTAAAGAAAGCATACACTGTAATAACATTTGATGAGTACATCCATAACGAACGCCGTATCAGAACTGTTATTCTTTGTGTTCTTCAAAGAAATGATTTACACTGAACCACTACACGTTGTGTAGCAAAACAAACCATTACCAAGTGCATGATTCTTGGCCGAGGACCCGCTGTTCCTGGCTTAGGTGTCTAATAAATTGCATCAAATAAAATTAAATTACCAACGTTCCGCGGAGCCGATGGTGAATTTGAGAAATCAGGAGAAATTGGCTCGTGTAGACATCCTGGCGTTATGGCTGTATAGCAGAAAATTGGTTAATCTAAAGAAAACTGATGCGGACATTTGTAATATTGGACCTGGTTAGGATAACGTACGAATAATGACCAATATGACACGGTAATTCCTCACCGACAATTAAATTTAGGTTCTTTATCCGAGAAGCGATAAACTCATAAACAACATCAGGTTGTGAAGATGAGAGTTGGCTCAGTAGAGATGAAGATGTGAGGATGATGGGTACGGCATGTACGGGTTTCTCTTCAACCAAGGCAGGGATGGGAATATTCCAAGGACTAAACAACAGACCTGTACTCACTATCGACAAGATGGGTTCACAAGATTTGGTCGACGCGTGTTTCTCCATTTTCTTGTGGACAAGACTCAAGTATCTACTTCATGACTGCGGTGGCTAAAAGTGTTGATGCAAAATCAAAGCTAGAATATTCTAACTCGGGAGCAATTCAACTGCCAAGATGGCCTTTGATTTTGAAGATGTGCTTGGATTTCTACAAACCTAAGGCAGGGACAGGTGCAGATAAATTTAGCTTGTGAAATTCTCCAAACTGTGCTTGTCATTGACTTGGGAGGGATAGGGATATTCCAAGGAGATAAAACGCAAAATTCTCCCCGTCAGGAAAGGTACGGATTTTTATTGCGCTACCAAAGCAGAGATGAAAACATACCATGCGCTTCTAGGAACAAACAATAAAACTGTGCTATGTTGCATGAAAAAAACTTCGGCGTCTGTGTGTTTTTCGATCAGCCAGAAAACTGCTAAAGAAATTACAAGAGGGAAACAAAGAAACCAGTATCCAGAAAAATTAAGGACCGGTTAGAAGACTTCCAAAACGAATTCGGCATCAGTAGACTGAAAATGCAGCTGGCAACCTTCTTTTGGATTCCAGCCTTAGCACAATAATTTGATGTACGCGTATGAAAAACTCGGCGAAGGATTCACAGTAAAATTTCGGTCAGTTTTCAAAAAGGGAATTTATTACTTGAGAATAAGACAAATCTAACCTGTTTTGATTCGCAATGCATGGCATTGCGCTTTTATACAGTCTGATCTCGACGACAAAGTGAATGGCAATATTCGTTTCAAGGCAGAATGTGATATCGTCAAAAACCAGAGAATGGTTTTTAGAAAAAAAATGCTTTACATGTAGATATTATAAAAAAATATATAGGGCGAGCGGCTCACTTATATATTTTTGATATTATATTGTCGACCTGTAAGCTGTCAGTGGTAAGAACATTTCTTCCATCAGGAATATTCCCGGCAACTCTTAGTTCTAAATGTAATGGATTTCAGCAGTTACCAACACGAGTAAGTTAAAATACAATTCAGTGGCCTAATCCACGCGAAAAAGTTTGTCGTGGAAGAGTAAGACGTCTTAGACACTTCTTTCACAGCGCAGGTGGGTGGATTCAAAACAGTACCTAATAAGCTAACATTTTCAAGGGGTCGAAATGAGTTAAATGAAGGGCCGTGCTGCGCGTTAGATAGGGACACCTGTCTCACTGCAGGGATGGTCCTTACTATTGTTGACACATGGAGTTTGACCACTTGTTAATTGGAGACCTGTGGACTCCTGACGAAAACCAGTCTGATGCGTACGCAATTGGTTGAGGTTTGGCTGAAGGAGTGAAAACGTGATGAGCGCCATTGTCCGATTAAGAAAATGATAGTATGGTGTGAAAACCAAATTGAATGGACGATTTGTAAAAAGGATGCGCAACTCAGCTGAACAAAGGGATCCACATGCGTCCAACAGGTGAGGAGTCGATTTTTTTATATCTTTTATGTTGCTCGTGTGCCCCTCATAAAAAAGAGATGAATATTTTGTGAGGTACTAGAATAAGCCTATGCTAGGCCTCATTTCCCAAAAAGTTGCTTCAGTACGATTTCACGGTATTTCCTTTTTTAGCAACACAACAGAAATTAATCACGCAAGGTGCCGTGAATACGGGGTGACGAAGTTCATGATACTGTCACATGAAGATGTCCTTTAATTTATGGTTGATTTTTTTGTCATAGCCTTAGCTTTATAAAAATCTAACCGGCCTTTGACGGAAGATGAGCGGTATTTTTGGGCCCATTTTCCATTTTGTCCATTTTGTCCATCTTGTAGGATGAGAATAGCAATGAAAAGCCGCTCATTGTAGCGGTGCTTTTCAACAAGCATAGGAGAGAGACGCAAGAGAACGAAACGCTGAAAATATATATCTTTTTTTATTAAAAAAAGGGTACTTTTGTTTTGCAAACTACATTTTACCAGCAAATTTTTAGTTTAGCCGCCGTAAGGAATTTGAAACTTACATGTATTTCCTTGCGGTTCCTTTAGAATGGTACAAACACACATGTAGAAGGTGATACTGATAAATTTTTCACGTATTTACACGATGTCTTGATAAGCTTGGCGTAGGAGAGGACGGGGTAGGGGTATTAACTTCCGCAATAAGTTGAAAATAACACGCAGCCACCAGCGTAGCGACCCCACGTCATTTCTGGTATAGGTTGGTATTAACATCAGCAACACGAAAACAGGAAGACAATATTCCACGCGAAGTCTTGACACTCTGAAAATACGATGACATCAAGGGAGAACTTAACCGAATTTACCGCATCAGTCGAACATTCGAGAGACCATCGCTTTTGATGTCTTTGCTCCCATCAAAACATGTTCATCCCCTTAGCGGCACTGCAGCGGTCCACCGTCGCTGTTATTTTTAGGTCGGTTACCATTGCAGAGCCAATACGTTAAATCGAATCTTCCGCATTGCGTTATTACCTCTTACCTCAAACGTCGGCATTTTTATCACATTTCAACATCAAAAGTGAGCATTCACATGCATTTATGAGAGTTGCCACCATCATGATGTCACATTCGTGCCAGCTACTCGGAAATCAGTAGGCAAATTCGCTATGCATGAAGAGTTATTTCATGCGATATGGTACCTTTGATGATAAGTTCTGTTTCATGATAGAGTAGTTGAAAACAACTCTCTAGTAACTTTGTTAGTTACAGGCCTACTGCAGGATGGTTTTCCTTAAAGAAATGAATCTCAGCATTTTATTCACGCTTTAAGAGTGATCCGTTCATTCCGTTAGGGGTATCACTTCAGTCTCGAGCGCTTCCAACATCTCCTTAAACGATTTTGGAGTAGGAAAGCCTTGCATTTCCTTCCTTCAAGCAATACCATTTATTTGCAGTTAAAGCATTGGGCGATTGGCTTACGTTTCACCTATGAGCCACGAGGTGTCAAGGAACGTGTAGTAAAATTGACTTGGGTGAACAATTCTCATTCTGGTAGATAGCAGGATTAGCTGGGATAGCAATCAAAATTAAGGTTGACACATCGGCGGTGGTGGGATTTACCCTGTGTACTCTTGTGTACGATTACCGCCTCTCAACATATGCTGGATACGAAAAGACGGCTGATGAATCCGCCATCGGTTATTAATCACATGGTGGTACTGTCACACTGGTTTATAGCGAAGCTTAATAGCCCTCGCGTGTGATCAAACTTGATCCGATGGTTTGATATATAGATCGCCAGAGATTTCCAGCGAAATTGAACACAGTCACTAATGCCAATGAAGATATCTAACGAGAAATGAAATTGTCTTTTAATTTGCTGACATCAAAACGAAGATGGACAGTCTGATGGATCTTTGGGCTGATAATGCCAGGTGTGTATTCCCTGCGGTTATCGGATTTGTCTGCCCTCCGTCAACAGACAAATGAGCTGGGGGACCTTGGTGATTTCGGCGGAGCAGTACACGCGGCACAGTCGTATCAAACACCATGATGGGCATTTTAGCGGCGGACATTGACGGATTGTCTCGTAGGAATGTTTGTCAAATGAAGGCGTAGCTTTCAGTAAAACATATTGAAGCTTCATAAGAATTATGCCAAATATACTATCATTTTTCTGGTGTAATCTATAACCTATTTTTGGTAGTTATCAGAAAATGGAGGCAAAGGAAGAAAATGTCGAAAAGAAGGATTGAATT
Organism: Lineus longissimus; assembly: GCF_910592395.1. Classification (NCBI taxonomy): domain Eukaryota; kingdom Metazoa; phylum Nemertea; class Pilidiophora; order Heteronemertea; family Lineidae; genus Lineus; species Lineus longissimus. The sequence continues at coordinate 23,575,076 of NC_088309.1, read as the reverse complement.
GAACTCGTTCATTTCCTTTCCGAACATTATTTGAGGACGACGAAAGGGCCATCGTATGGGCTTAAATATGTGACAGCCAAATGTTAATGATGTAGGCTGTCTTGACGCTGATAGCAAGAATTATCTGGTATACAATGCGTTACTATGGTAACGCTAAGACAGGTGCCCCCTCCCTGTTTTCATACATGACCACGAGGATACAGCGTGTTTCAGATCAGGTCAAATATACGCTCATATATTTGTTTGATAAACCATGTGAAAGATTCTGTACCCACAGTGCATGTCCTCCGTCGGTTGTTGGACTGAGACTACATGCAACACTTTTATTGATTCTGTTTCGTCGTGACAGAGGCCTTTGTCGGCTGGGACTTTTTACGTAGGATTCCCATATCGTTTTACATCGCAAACTAAAAAGAGCATGAACCTAACACTTAGCCCACAATGCGAAATGTAAGATAATGCCAAGGGTTATACGTTATACCTATTTTCAGCCAAATACACTTAACAGTGTTAAAATTTTTCAAAACTTTGGATAGTTTTCCGTAAGAGACATGGTCTGGTATCGTGAGGTTACACAATACATGTCATATCAATGATCGTTTGATCGTTTCAATCAAAGATTTGAAAGTAAATCAGAATTGTTCCTTGAAAGGGGTTTGTGGACCTTACGGAGGCTAGACAGGGCAGTAACGACAATGTTGAGAGGAAAAAATTCAAATGTTGTTTTTATTAATTATGAATTCACCATCAAAGTACGCTGTGGTGTTCAGGGAGAGCGAATTTTCGACTTTCTTAATCGGTTTGCTCAAGGAATTATAATCACTAGAGCGCACGTGGCCAAGCTTTAAAATCAGTTACAAGTTAATCAATGATTTCAGTGCCATCGTATTTCAAATTTCACAAAAGACATAAATTCACAGGAAAAACGAATCAATGCTAATTAACAAAGTTAGCTGCGCTTCCGTTCACGCGGGCGACATTTTTCTTTGTATTCAAATTATTTTCATAGTGTCTGAAACATAATATTTTTGACTGAAAATGGTCTGTTCGTTCGGTTGAGGAGACACATGGTAGAGTCGGATAATGCTGTGACCGTCGCACAAAGCAATTCTATATCTCAAACATTGCAAAAACGCACTGCCAGACATGTATTCATTCAAATGACAAATAGGGCATCCGTGCCTGCCCAGAGTGAAAAAAGTCTCCATTTATCATACGAAAAAGCCAACGTGGGGCTCATCTGCCTTCCTTTTTGGCGAATCTCGCCTCCAGTTCAATATTCCCACAGGAGAACGAGCCAAGGCGATTTTCCTCGATCGTGTCTTGCTTCTTTTATCTAATTAAGGAAACTTATTAATTAACAGCTTTTAAATGACATGCGATATCGGGACACGCAATTAGGGGGATAACAGAGCATTTAACTAGAAGCCAGCAGAGATAGATTTTATCTGATTTCTGATCTTCCGCAACGCAGGCGGTTTTATTCTTTGCTGGGCCTCAGACAGTGCCACAAAGGTAGAAGCATCAGTCTTGATTACATATTGTCCTCCCATAGCAGGTCTTCGGATCATTTCTGAAATACACTCTCGCACTTGTATTTCAGGGATACAAAGACCTGCTATGAGTGCTGGTGTAGCTAAATATTGATAGAAAGAAATCTGTAAAAGGTGCTCAAAAATGCCAAGTAAAAGTATATACATGTATTACTTTCGTCTTGTAGCTAATTGCAGAGGCATGCAGATCCTTGTTACGTTTATTTTGCAGAAGGGACGACCATCTTCGCAACGACAACAACAGGAGAAGTGACCGTATCACCCACTGAAGCGCTACCAAAGTTGGGTGTAGGCCTTTTTTGCCAGATACTCAAATTCACCTGGTTGCCGACCACTTAATTCTACCAGCTACATGTATATCATAATTTTCTGCTGCTAGTGTATGCAAAGAAATCATTATAGGACGCATCTTTAAGTCAATACGACACTGGCTACCAGGTGGCTACCAGCAGGTCCGCCATACCACCTCAATAACAATCAATTGCAATCGCCAGTTCTTGTCCCTTTTTAAAGGAATGGTTTCCTTCTGTCATGAGTCCGCATCTTCCCGAGAAGAACAGTCATCTATTGACGTAGGAAGAAAATCTCATCCTAAATCAAAGCTTCATCATTTTGGTTTCGATGTCGTTTATAATCGGCAGGAATATATGGCCTCTTTACTCATCAAAGTCCCATGTCCCTCGAATGTCGTAAAAATCGTGGACAATCTCATTTATAGAAAGACGCCTCTCTTGAATGATGCAATAAAATCTTCTCGTGTCTTCTCATTGGAGTCATCGAGATTGCACTCTGTTTACACACGTGGGGTCGCAATAACGGCAGACGATTTGCGTCACTTTTACGACACCAGCCATGTTGCCGAAAAGCAACAAAAGAGGAAAAATACAATATCGCCCGTAGTTGTGAAACTGCTACAGACTGTAGCTGTATTTTACACGAGCTGGCGTATACATTATCAATCTCGGGGACGAGTTTAATGCGTTTCGGCCATGTTGGCTATCAGGCGTACCGCCATTTATTGTCAATTACTGGTCATTTATCATCCCCTGTAGCTTTTATAGCTCATGAATATCCCTATCTGAACCGTAATTAAAGCCCATTAATTTCACAATGCTGGGACCAGCCTTGTTTAGCCCACTCTTGTTCCTGAAATGATGCTGACTTTGTCTGACTTATTGCTGAGATAATACCTGTTAAGAGCCAAATTATTATCAGATCCATCTTAATTTTTCTCACATTAAACTTTGGTAGGGTTTCATTATGGTTGGTAATCTTGGGATACGGTTACAGTGCTCAAGAAGACAGACTGTACGCCCTGTTAAGATCTTAATATCCCTGTTGAACACCATAGATTTAGATTTTGAACAAGATAAGACAATGAGGAAGCTGCGCCAGATTTCTGTTTGACTATACCGTTAGTAGTGTGAGTAGGGAAAGTTTACCAGCTCGGTGAAATGATTTTCACCGTGGTAAAATATGATTTTCACAATCAAATTCACCATGTGAAATACGTTCACCATGCAAGTAATTCCTTTACCATGGTGAATATGTTTCTTTTTCGTGCAGGCCCACACGTTTTAATCGTCTGGTGTCTGTTTACATTTAACTTTAATTATGACTTAATGAAATGTTTTCTTCTTATATTTAAGGTGAGATTGGTTGAATGACTCTGTGGACAGAAATCAAGCTACTCGTTCCATACTTTTCAACTTTTCCGGACTCTCTTCATACGTCAAAACGACATGACAAAACAGGATATTGATCAAACAAATGGATGGGATAATAAGGCTGGATATTACAAAAAACATTTCGATGATTTAGCTGGAAGATAGCCGAAGGAATGTTGGTTGGGCGGATCAAAATTGGCTTTGACCAGTGTTTTCTTTTTCATCATCTTGGGATGTACACTTAAAGCTAAGAAGCGTATGTCAGTCTGCGCAACCTGACCTGCTCGACAGCTTCCAACCCAAATTCTATAACTGTTAACTTACAAGAACATTTGCCTCACGTTGTACATGTATACATGTACATCGAGTACACTGAGGAAAGAACCTCGCTACATTTTATTATTCTAGATGCCAGCCGAGTTAATTTACTCAAGTTGTCTCAAATAAAGTCTTTTTTAATCAAAACGTCTTATAAGCTCCTCCATACTGTGCGCTGATTCAGAGAAATATCAAATCAGCTCGTGGATTAATTGAAATAACAAAGGGTTTGTGTTGCGCCGGTGTCTGCGCCGTACGCGGTCGTGACTTGACAGCGTACGGGACAACGCGTATTGCTGTATAAGCCAAGATATCCTGCACTGACGTCATGCCTAGTGTAGAAAGGAAGACCCCACTGCGACCTAAATGAAAATTTATTCCGTAACATTTCGATCATGGCGTTATTGAGTCAGCCGTTGATTATCAGGGGTGATTGATGAGATTACATCGGATGATAGGTGCGAAATTACTGCCTAATAGACTGCGGTGTTTTTGCTTTGTCACTGGATCAGACGGTCTGAAGGTGCCAATTTCTCCATCACAATGGTCGGCCATTGATGAGCCCTGGTCATTACAACCACTAGAGGTGACGCTTTAGAGATACAGGTAATGATTCTGCTTTGTTTTATGCGCCAAAGCAACACCTTTGAGCGCTTCATTGAGACTGATCATTGCCCTCAATGTTCAAATAATGAAGTTATGACGGTGTGGTAGCTACAACTGTCACATTAACACAGTTGTTTTCCCACTTTAGCAGATTGGTTCAACAAGGTAAAGTAAAATCAGTCATTGTTCAATCGACTTCTGGCGCTCGAGTCCATTTGTCGGCATAAGAAAATTTGTGACGACATGCTAGAGCGAGGGAGATTCCTCGCAAGCAACAAATAAACTCATCCTTTGTTCAGCAATTTAAAATACGGTAAACTCACGCAGCCGCATAATAGAACCAGTGCCCTTTCCTTACTAATTGGGTATCTGGCATTGACGGATTTTATCTCTTCCTTATTAAGGATGTGTAGCAAAATCGAAGAGCGTACGCTGAGCTTGTTAAGGACTGCATCGGAGGGCGCTCTCTCGGCGGGAAGTCAAACAGAACACCGTACTTATTCGCCAGAGTCTTTTGATTCGGGATGCGATCAATTTGCCGTTCCTTATGGTCGATTGGGTGGTTTCAATGGCTTAAAGCATCGATCGTGTGCTCCGTTGCTTTTTGTGGGGACATTATCTACCAAGGGGCGTATAAAGCTTTTATCCTATTAGCGTCTAAAGGAAGACGACGATGCTGAGCTAAAGGAAAGGAGGGAAGACGCTCAGCGAGAGCGGAAAGTCGCCGCGGCGAAATCTCCAAGCCGGGGAGACAATCAGTGGAGATGAAAGCCAGGTTCCACCCAAATGTACCGCGACAATTAAGAGATATACGGAGATGTGGAAATAAAAATGCCACGGTGGATTTGCCCCTAAAGAAATTTGATTCTACGTCGTAATGTTTCAATTCTTCCGCATAAAAACACAATGCACTTTCAATGGCAAATATGTCGTGCATTAAAAGATGCGAATCCTTGTAGAAAATCCCAGCAATGGTTGAAAAACCTTTTGATAATGAAACGTTTGTCATGTTCGCTGCTGTGTTAAGATGCATATTTCATTTTGATAGGGACAGAGTGGGCACACTCCTGGTTACAGAGTCCAGCGCTGGCTGTATTAAACTCACAAATTTTGCTTTTAAACGTTAACCGAAGCTGTTGCCTTTCCAACTCAATCCAATCAAGAACATATAAACGTATAGAATACGTGTATATACACTCGTGACCCAACGTATCAGCCACTGACAGTGGACACATAATAAGAATAGAATCGTAGTATCGCCTACTACACTGAGCGTAAATAGAACTAATTGCAGGAAGGTTATCTTTTCCTTTTCCCTTGCTGTCATTGAGTCATGCACCTGCTACATGTAAATGTTCCCAAGCCTCTTAATTTCACAACACAAATGATACCAACTTCTTACACGCCCTCCATCCCCGTTTATCTGTTATCTTACTCAGAGATGGAACCTCACTCTGCCATGATATCAAGCATGTCATCTAAGCTTGGACTGAAAAAAACTGTAAAACACACTATCATTACACAGTGATCTGCCGCAACGAAAGAGATCAGACTTATCATTGTGAGTTTTGCCGTCTTCAAATCTATTTCTCCTTCTTAGGATCCAGGAAACTTCGCAGCAATCCTTGATCAGTTTCCTCGAATCGTTAGGCACAAAGACAGGCTTGATCGATCACATCTTAATGTCCATCAAACTGTATAGACCATCTATCAATCTCTCTAGACCAGTCATCCTTGCCAAGTTCCCCCGGATATCGGTGCTCCGGCCCCCCGTCCATCATGGCGAACGCGGACGGACACCATCAACAGGGCGGCGGAAATGACTTGAGCACACTTGTCAGAGAGGTGCAACGGGGCCTAAAGTTACTTATAAATGGCGAGATATCAAATCTGAGGTGATTTTGGTGTCGCCTGGTTCCTGTTTTTGCTTAACCTAACCGAACTGTTGGAGAAACAATTGTCTTCATTCCTCTTGAATGTTATAACCACGCCCGGATTGAGAAGAAATCATCTTGAGAAAAAGTTTCATACAAATATCTCTTCCCAAGCGTATAGTTTTCGGGCACTTTCATGTAATTTTCACCAATGGAAATACATGTACGACTATAGTATTCCTTTAGCATTGTCTGACGTCACAATACCATTTGATCAAACCCACCAAATGTCTGTATCGTGTCTATACCGACCCCCTATGATGGACCATCGAATCTATGATCGGGAATCCGATGTAAAACGTGTTGTGATAATCTTAGTAGATTTGACCATGGGATTCCATCATAGATTCAATGGACCATCCGATAGATTCTATGACGGAAATTTTTACCTATTTATTATTGCAAATGTTTTGTTCCTCGTATTATTGAGGCTTCTTTATTTTTTGTCCTTGAAAAATTGAATATATTCAGTTTGAACAGCTGTAAAAGAAGTGGTGCTAACTGATACCGAAAATCGGTAACGCCCAACACCTATTTTTAGAGTGACATTAACACCGAAAATCGGAGTTGAATAACGCCTAACGCATTTTGGATATTACTTTTTTACTGTGATCATACCCGGGCCCCATTAATAGTATTTAGGGAGTGTTTTCTTTCGTCCAAATTGATAAAACAAACTCTACATCAGAATTCAAATCCCTGAAAGGTACAATAATTTTGGTGATCTTCATATCCCAGTAATAGTGTTCAGAGAGTGTTTCCTTTCGTCCAAATTGATCTCACAGTCTCTTTCATCAACATTCAAATGGACGAAATGTAACATTGCAAGCGACTCTTTGCCCTTTCAATCACCACGTATCAAATATCGAAATGAATATCATTAGTTCAAAGTGATACAATGTATCTCTAAATGCCCTCATAACTCATTAAGCGTTCCACGGTTCAATGGTGATTGAATATTGAGTCAACTTGATATTCTGTAATTGTGTTAATTTGATTAATAGCTAGCGATTGGTCCATTGTGAACTTATATCAACAGCGTCTATTGACTTGTGGACAATAACCCTTTTTGAATATTCCCTAGTGTCAACCAACACCAGATAGGTAAATATATTAATATTCCAGCCATTTAGCCACGGAATAGCCTTCCATTCACGACACGAGACTGACATTATTCATACTGAATCGGGCTTTTAATTTTACAATGAGCAAGATTTTGCATCTATCCACACCAACAATAGACTTTCACTCCATAAAGCTCTGCAGTATCCGTATCACGGCGTTATAACTCAATACCAATAACCGGTATGGACATGAATTTTCATCGGGGTTCTCTCGCGATGGATTTTACGCATCTAAATGCACGTTTAGTTGACAATACCGCCATAGAAATCACGCTCTGTTCAGTATTCGTAATATCCGCGGACCAGTTTCACGCACCCAGTTCACCCATGTCAACCGGGGCGGGATATTATCATTCTCGCGGCCAATGTTTACCTTGCCAATGGTAAACGTTTCTTGGTTTTGTAGCCAATTAATGACTCCGTCGAATCAGGATGCCAGTCGACCGTTAGCTTCTATTGCTTAGGGAGCTTTGAATTTCAATTAATTGATTTACGGTACTTTGATACGGATGCTGAACCAATAGGTCATCACGCAAAGAAATCTATAGGTGCGTTAACGTGTATGCCCTGAGGCTCTGTATCGTTATTGACCGCGCATCTTTCCCAACATCGTATTGTCCGACCACCATTGTGAAAAGAAAATTGGTTGATTTTTTTACTGTATTTGGTAAATCCCTGTCAGTGCTAGATTCTGTTGTTTTGTGATTTTCAAGTTTTTTTACAAAATGATACACAGTTTCGAACCTAATTTTGTCAATGTTTGTTCATGAGGCCAGAACTTCAACTTGGCGCAGGAGTCAGCCATTTTGTCAACATGACAAATCAAATCACATGCTTGGCAATACCTGATATTGGCCCGCACTTAACCCTAATAAATTCAATTTGTTGCTAAATAATTTTAGGCTGATATGACTTAATAAGTGAGTATCTACCACTTTGGCTCCTTCGATAGGTTTGCAGGGTGGGGATAAGTTGCATCGGACACCGGTATATCGGATTTGATCAGTAACTGCTTACTACACCATTATATGGTTCGATTATCACTACCGTTTACATTTATATGATAATACAACAAGCTGATTTTTCTTACGGAACTTTATCTGGAAAGTTTTTCAGTCCATGTTACAGTTTCTAAAGGTCTTTGTTGCCTCATCTTTCTTCAAATCCATGCAGATCTTTGAATATCTGCTACGCATATCATTTGAATGAAAACATTGATACATGTTGCAACAATCTTATATTTCAGGCAAGGTTTTCTTTAAAGTTTTTTTTGAGAATTATTGGTTAAGAAAACCTTGTCAGAGTTATGAAATTAAATTTCTCGAGTTTTAGTTTCAATGTAATATGTCCCATTCAAAACTATAGTTTAACCTTAACCGTCACTAAGAGGAAATGCATTCAGATCGATGGCAATTTGTAATGTCACCATTGGATGTGTGACTGTGTCTATTGACGTGTCCGATCGGTACCAGGAGCTTTTAGGACCATTACCACTGGGCAACAATCAGCCGCCAGCTACCAGTCAAATCGAATTACCAGTTAAACCACAGCGCTATGAGGTCGCATTTACCCCTGACAGCGACTTCCCCATCTCACTCTCCCCGCCCATTCCTGATGGCGCACCATGAAAGCTTTCCACGGAAGCTTTCAAGCTCCCGTGGTGTTCCATTTCGCCCCATCAAGCTTAGCTTTAAAATTTCCTGCCTATTTCCTCTGCAGTAAACGTTGCTTTATCGAGACAGAGTCAATAAGATATGGTAGCATTAGCGCGTTGGAAATCGTTAGTTTTTGGTCCAAGGTGGCTTTTGAACGTATACTGTCTTCTTCCGTCTGCAGATCACCTAGGGGAACGCCGGATGAGAAGAAATCGACAAGCTAACCAAGTTGGAGGAAATGTACATCTTAACATGATATATACCTAAGACGAAAGCGGATATAAAGGAAAGCGGATCTCAAAGGAACTTAACGTTGTAAAAGATGCATTACTGAGGTATTATTACACTATTATCGTACAGGCCTAACGTTTTTGGAGAGGGTTTTTCAGCCAACTGTCGAAATTTTCAGAGAAATGAAAAATCCTCAAAGGTTTTTTCATTTTCCCAGAAGACATATATGTGGGGTTCTTATTTGTGTCACATGTCGCTGAAAAATACTGATTATCAGGCTATCTCCTCAACTCCTCGCTTGTTAAGGTCATGGTACATGCTGGATACGTTAGAAGATGCATTAATTTATTAACATGATAACATAGCGGATAAATGAAAATAATTAGCTAAAGCTAGGTAAATAAAAATCAAGCATAAAAGCATCCTGTGCTAATAGCTCACATTAAAGATTTGGGGTAATTTACATTAATTTGTTGGCGGAGAATAGGTCTGATGCGAGGCACGCGATTGGAACATTGGCGGACCCGTGGCGCTAAATTGGCGCGGCACACGAATCGGGCGACTCATCACTTTTGTATCAAATGGCCAAATAGGCTGATCGTCCATCATGGGAAGAGTTATGTTTGCTTGTCAGTTAGTCGCCAGAAAAGGGCAGGTATAATTTGCATGCTATATTTACATGGGCAATAAAAAGTGTCATTAGGGCACGGTAATGGTCCGGATTGATGGTTGCCGTGTCGAGGCAGAATACAGAAAGAGTGCCCCGGTCCGTCAGCGGAACATCAACGGATAATAACAGAACATAAAAATAAGCGGGAAAATCAAGGAATTTAGCCCGGGTATTATCCTTGGAAATCTCGGAAAATGAGACAAGTGGTCGGTCCATTCTGGACGCATTTGTCGTGTGTTAGCCAGCATTTGGTGATGTAAGTAAATTTATTAGTCATGATTCGATATATCGAGGGCTATTTGCGACAATTTGTCCCCTTTACTATGCTTCCCGTAAGGTTAACATGAAATCAAATCAGAGGGAATAATGCCCCATAACATGACTTGATTGCAAGAAATTTATATCTCAATAATAAAGATTAACCGCTATCAGTGTTGTAAAATGGTAGTGCGATGCGCAAATTGGAGTGCAGGGTGATATTTGTTGACCAGTTTTGTGCAGAAATGTGTTGAAATAACAATTATCAATGAGTCACGGGGTTACGAATTTTCGGAGACATACATGCTCAGTATTAGATGTACATGTTGTATATACGTGGCGCCTTTACACGTGACCAACAAGCTATTTTAACTAGTTTAAAAAATATCTATCATCGCTTTTAATCACGCCTCTATCATATAACTGATGTTTATATAATTATACTTGAAAAAGCCTGTCAAAAGTTGGTATCGTCTTCAAAGAAATCTAAGTCGATATCTTCACGGGGATCCCCCTTGTCTTTTTATCACCTCTGTGAAATTCACACTCTTAACAAGTAAGTGCTTTGAGGTTTTGAACGTTTTAAAGGGTTTTTCGGTCAACACAAATATTCACCCCGCAAACGTTTATCAGAGGAACGGAAAACCCTAAAAGGTTTTTGAGCTTGTGAAAACCTCAAACGGGAAACCTCTGGGGGTGTACACTTGTGTTGGCCGAAAGACCCTAAAATGTTTTTCAAAACCTCAAAACCCTTTTTTAAAGAGTGCACACTATCTCTCCGGGCGGCCCTGTACAGCCGACGAGACTTACTCCCCGCGGTCACAATTGCCATCCCCGCCGCCAACAGAACAACGCTCGTGATAAATGGTGCTTTCCTTTGCTTTGTTCGTCCCCAAGCCCGGCACATCCGCTGCCAGCTTCCTTCCTTCGCATAGCCAGCCAACGGACCGTCGTTTCATATTTTATGGCGTTTTCCTTACTTGCCTTTCCTGTCCTATGACGTCTTCCGTAACAGACAAACGAATCGGCGCGAGAGGCAATCATAAATTCACGGAGCATAGCGATGGAAAATAAGTGTTCCTTGTTCTCATGCAAGTGAAAGTGATAGATTTCAAGGGATCTTGTTTGCAAGTCATCTGTGGGATTGTTGGACACAATTTAAAAGTATCAAAAGACGTTATTGAGACAGAACCTGAAACGACGGTTAAGCAAATACTAATAAACGTATTTCGACCAAAAAAAAACCCACAGCTGATTTATGTGTTGTAATCAAACTGCGTTTGTTCTCAGAAACCAGCTTTCATTTGGTAAGGCACTGAAACTGTGCTTTTCTGTTTTTTACGTCCAGTGTTGAGTGTATTGTCAAAATTTATCAAAAAGTCTCAAACTGCAATTTTGAAACCAGCACTGTGATCAGAGAGCCACGAAACACTTATTCCCACCTCAGATTTTTTCCCCAAGCAGTTAAAAATATCCGTCAGCGTTTCTTGATAGATTTCCATTAAGAAAAAATAAATACCACTTTCGTAATTTTTCGTAAAACGATTCCTACATGTACTTGAGTGCCAATAGACGTCTCGTCCTGTATGAAAGGAAAATCTAATCAAAATATCAAAATTCGAAAGATTTGAAAAATTCGAAAAATGAATTGTAATTGTTTCATTATAAGCACGTTGTGTTTGTACAAATGGAATAATTGAAGAATATTATCAGGTAAATTGACAGTGATAGATATTAAAGTGGTTTTCTTGCATAACTAATCGCATTTTGCGATTGGGGATGTCAGCATTTAAACATATCATAAAGAAAATGAATCAAACAAAAATATCTCCATAGTTTTTCCACTTCGCTCGTAGCATCCATCATTTTGAATTATAATCCTTCCCGTTCCATATCTCTCCTAATCAAAATTATATTAAATAATGTAATAATCCTAGAATCTTAAGTCGAACTCATAATGCATGCATTAAGTTGCCCACTGCCCTGGTATTATAATGGACCCAAAATGACTGGGGTTTTTTCTACTAAAAGGCCCCTAATTGGCTCCTCCCGATGGATATATTTCGTGGTAGAGGAGAGAGAGCATAATGGGGTCTATTTAAAAGCATCCAGTTAGACGCTGTCACCAGTTATCAAGCAACACTTCGCTCAGGTAGATTCATCATAATGTCAAGTCTGTGGTATCTATGCCAACTGATTTTTTCACACTTTCGATCACGAATTGAGATGTGGTAATATACACTCTTACAAAAAAAGATTTTCCAGGGTTTTTGTCAGAGGCGTATCATACCTTCTTTTGGTGTTCTATAAACTAAAAATATTTTTATGTTAGAGTAAATTGTTGACAACCTGTTGATTTCTATGATATTTTTACATCAAAGGTTAGCACCCCAGGGTTAAGCACCTTGGGGTTCCATAAACTGTCCGGCATAGCAACCCTCTGGAACCCTTTTTTCTAAGAGTGTACGGCTCGTCAGTAATGAGTCCTGGTATCTACGCCAAAGGACCGGATAACGCCCGATTCCTTTCTCCGGCGATAGGGATGATTTGGATACAAGTTCAGAAATCTTCTATGGGTGGTGTGGTAGGATATTGTAAGAGACCTATGCTTGGAGTTACACGGTAGTCAAGTTAGGTCTATGCCAACTAATACAATGTTTATCCTACTTTGCGCACGTGAGAAAACTTGTCATAACGGTCACCACCATCTGGCGACGCGATCAAGCTTCAGCCATTCCGAGGCAACACAAAAGTCCCGAAGATGTCTGACCATATCTGAATTCATAATTATCTGATCTTCTTGAGAACAAAAAACCATCGAAAATCACTGTACAGATTGAAAAGACGAAAAGACGAAAACTGTAAGATATCGCTTATCTATAATTTCAAATAATTTTGACTGAAAAGATTTGGCCCGAGTAAAATGTATTACAAACCATCTGCTATATTTCATTCGGATAATTTGTTAAGTGAAACATAATTTCACGTAAATGTAAAACAGGGAAACAAATGATTCATAAGTGAAAACGTAAGTTTAATGACATGCCTAATTGAGACAGTAATGGACTGAGAAGATTCCTAATTTAGATTTTTGCTCGATTTCATTGGCGCTAACTTTGTTACTACATTAGTCAACTGAAAATCAAAGTCATGTGAGATTGGTAGAAAACAATGAAGAATGTTCTGAAAACTTTTCTCGACTTATTTTTTGTGTAAATGATAATTGCCATTCTAGTTTAGGATTAGCATTACACGATACAAGAATGATCGATCCGGCAAATGCGATGCCTCTTCTAATGTATGAGACTTCACAAACTGCGCCGACTTTCTCATGACCGCACTTCATGGCGTGATGTCAGAACGTCACGGCTGAGTGGATACGCCATTACGGAGGAAACAGTTCCATCACCGCCCCAAGGCCCGTGATATCTACCCATCTAATTGTCCGAGACTCATAATGGAGTTGTCCAGAACATTAGCTCAGGACAGGCTATTGTCTATCCGATGGTTATCTTGACCGCCAAACTGCCCCTTCCGTTCGGCCATCGATGGCGCGGGTGATGCGTTGGCCCATCCAATTCAAATCCACATGCCGTCCGCCCTGCAGTCGGCTGCAAACGGTCACAGTCCACGGGCAGGGCGGAAGAGGTGCGCGGTGGACAAGTTGAATTTCTGGCCATATGACGTCGTATCGTTCAGAAAATTAGAAGGAGGTGATTTACAAAATTACAAAAGTATCCCCTGCTCATTCATCAGATGGAAAAAAAACAACGCCGATTTCCCTATAAGCCAAGCTCAAGTTATTCAGCCAAAACAAAGCGAAGTTCACCATTCTCTCACAACGGAAGTCATTTCACTTTCAAAAGTGGCGCCTGCTTCGCACAAAGTTGAGTTCTTCCGGTCCGCCATGCTGAGAATGGACCAGTGCGGCGGCGATGTGTGACACTGCTTTAGTCTGGTGAAAGTAACGAAAGTTCATGAATTTCCGTCACGCGAACTTTTTCACCATCAGAAAATTAGTGTAAAGGGGTTACAATACATGACTTTATTTGTAAATTTATACCGCGGCTCTGGCGACATTTTTAAGACGTCACTGATTGAAAAGTGTTATTATTACCAATGGTGATGTTTCTCAGTGGGTATAGTGTGGTTGCCACATACCGAAATGAAAAATGATATACATTTGTTGGCATAGTTATCATGTTGATACAACAAGAGTGATAATGTGTTGCTCTATTGGCTCAAACGGAAAATAGTTACATGAATCGCAATTGTAAACCTTTTGAAAAAAGCCAGTGCCTCTTCAGCAAACAAAACCGCTTTTGCGTCGATCCTTTTTTTTCGCAAAAAGGGTAATGGCATGGCAACTTCCTTCCTACTAAGGATGCCTCTTAGCCAAATAAATATTTGAAGAGAAACTCTAGGGCCTCTCTTGCCATTTTCCTGTCTCCTTTCCTCCCCGTGTCCCAGGCGTGACGCCTCCGACAATGTCAACTGAGGGATTGCAAGAGCACGGCCGATCGCGTGACAGTTCATCCCATCAACCACTTAATGCACATAGGATCATTCGCGTTAATTTTTCAGGGAGAATTTTCTCATGATCGGTGGGTGAAGGGTATTCTTTCCAGCCAATTAAGGGATACGTCGCGACCGGTGTAGCTAATTGACCCCCGACGTGGCAGGCTTCCCCTAGAATCCATGCCCTTTCAATAACCAGGGAAATATTGAATATCCAACAGCGTCCATGAAGCAAACCTCCGCTGTGTTTTGTAATAACAGGTTGGGAATAGTTGTCACCCGATGCTGGCGTTATGTCGTATTGTTTTCATGGCGTATTCACCATGAGAAAAGCTCTCATTATACCAGGTAATTATATAAAGAATCCTATGGCGAAAACAAACGTTTTGTTGTTGAATCCAACGAGTGAATCATAAGCAATGTGTGAAAGTAATAAAACGTTTGATTCCAGCAAATAATCACACCATCGGTCGATTATTTACAAAATGCAATTTTTTGTTATTAGTTTCCAGAAATCAGGGGCATCAATCATATGGTATAGGGGCGAAGATACATGCAGTGAGGAGTTACGGCTTACTGAGACATGAGGTGTTTCATACAGAGTAAATCATGTACATGTACACGGGCATTTCTATTTTCGCGTTTTATTTTACCACACGTCGTCAACACACAATGACACAAGCACCGACGGTGTTAAAGGTGGCGTCTAAAGCAAAAGTGGCTGCCAGAGCATTTTCACATCCAACATTTATAATTCATGTAATATCGTCCTTTGGATGACAATATGAGTACAATACGTCTATTTTCTCTTGCCGGTTAAGGCCTATCAACCCCCAGGAAAGCTGTTTCGAGGGGGTCGAGGTCATCAAGATTTGCCCAGATAACCACTTGACTGATAAGACGGTAAAAAATTGGGAATTTAGGTCCAGGCGTTTAAAGACAGTAGAGGGTGTATTCTGAGGGACAAAAAACGTAATGATAACGTTACTACATGAACATGTACACGTCCATGAGGACACAAAGCATATTTATATCCATGGACTTCTATATTGCCTTCAGATCCCGGAAAACCCATATTTTCACCTTAATTTTCCTTTTTCTTCTTTCTGGCAGACTTCCCTCGTTCCAAGATTGCACCTTCTGCGCTCCCTGGATCTGGGCCAAGATTTCCACCACATAGAAGGATGCGTAGGCCATCACGTACATGCGTAGGTAAAATAATGCAGCGCAGTTGTTGCTGGTAGGCGTTTTAAGATGAAAGTCAAGTCAAGAAGTGTTAACGTATTGGCATGGTAACCACACAGTTGATTCTAACTTGTATCGTAACACATGTATTGTACATGTACGTATAATTAGACTTGACATAATGAACCCGAATTTCCACAGCATTTGCCTTGTTTTCGAAAATCTATCTATCTTCACAAGCCATCGATTCTTCTTCTTCTTCAGATCCCTTGTCGGCTCAATGGCAATTTCACCAACAACAAAATGTTTTCGGCGGGTCTCTTTAAAACTTAAAAAATCATCAGCGGGAGCTTTTCGGACACGAACGCTTGACAGTGAGATGAGACTAGGTGCCAGTTTGGTGATGTATTATATCAGGCTAGATCAATGGTAGTATGCTTGATCATATCGATGTCGCCCTTGGCTACAGTCACCAAGTCGTCACTCCATGCGAAAAGAAGTCAGTTTGTGTAAAATCATCAAAGGCTTATTGCCCGATGAGGAGGATGTCCCCTAACGCCATCTGACCATTTGCGAATGAACTATAGACCATGCTGACACTCGTCGGTGGGAATGGAACTCGGCAGTACGTGTAGGTGTTGCCAATATCCTTTAGAAAACTTCGGTATCCAGTGTCAGTTTTATCCAGTATATCAACGTATTCAACGCGGACTGGGACATTATTTTGTGGACGATTTTAGGCGCACCGGCAAAACTTGCAAGATGTCGCGCAGCCTGGGTAGCACCTTACCATCGGAGTGATTGAGCTGCCATCTTGTGCCTGTGCGCTCATCTAAAACGTCCGCTCGGTATCTTGTCGAAATTGCAATCATATCCAGGACTCAGATTTTGGACTCTGGACGCGGGGTTTTACATCATTTTATTGCACTGCCAGCATTCTATCAACCTCGCCTCCAGTTCAAGATGAGTAGTTTAACCTTATCACGTGACCAAAGAATCAACCAAGGTTTATAGCGTTGACCTCAATAACTTGCACTGTAACATGAGACGACCATCCCTTGATCGAAAAAGATGTCGTTGAAATATAATTGAACCTCCTCAATTATCGTGTGATGAACTGACATTAAAGGGTCACAGGTGGCTGGACGGGGCCTCATCGAATTGACGGAACGGGCTGGACTGAAATGACTGGGACGTCATACTTTCGGGGCAGTTGATGATGTGACGTACTTACCGAACGCGACTTACTGATGAAGATATTCACACGCCTATTTGTGAGAATACCATTCGAAGAATAGCATCCCGCGAAGTTACTATTTATAGCTCACAAGGTCATTTGCATCAGATATTGATGACGTTTTAGTCACGTGACAGTCGGACATCGACACTTATTTCTACGCATTTGAGCTTATTTCAAAGTCAATTATCTTTGACCCTGCATTGTTTTTAGCATGAATGATACCATAGAGTCAGAGAGAGAAATATTCAGAACAATAATTATGTAGTCTTTCCAACACTCGGACATGTGCCAGATTGAATCTTACTGCCCTAGTTAGAAAGCCTGAATCCATTACGAAACCGCATGTTTGTCCGACATTGCCTGTAATTCAGCGATGGGGAAATAGAGGGCAGCAGCTGTATTGACGTCATCTTCGCGGAATGCTATTCGTCTATTTGTTGAAGGACTTGGCTATGTTATACATTCCTGGTGGTGGTGTAGTTTTTTGTCGTGATTATTGGTTCGAATCTGATGGATTTTTAAAGTCCTGTACATCAGGGGAACAAGTTCATCAAGGTGACCAGTTCAGGGCAACTGCGATGGGAAATGGAGATTTATTCGAGGCTGAATTCTTCAGCTCCAAATCCGAGTCCAGCTGAAATGAAATGCAAAGGAAACTGGTTCGAGGCCAAAGCAATAGCATTCCGCGACGTTACTATTTATAGCTCACAAGGTCATTTGAATAAGATATTGATGACGTTTTAGTCACGTGACAGTCGGACATCGACACTTATTTCTACGCATTTGAGCTTATTTCAAAGTCAATTATCTTTGACCCTGCATTGTTTTTAGCATGAATGATACCATAGAGTCAGAGAGAGAAATATTCAGAACAATAATTATGTAGTCTTTCCAACACTCGGACATGTGCCAGATTGAATCTTACTGCCCTAGTTAGAAAGCCTGAATCCATTACGAAACCGCATGTTTGTCCGATATTGCCTGTAATTCAGCGATGGGGAAATAGAGGGCAGCAGCTGTAGTGACGTCATCTTCGCGGAATGCTATTCGTCTATTTGTTGAAGGACTTGGCTATGTTATACATTCCTGGTGGTGGTGTAGTGTTTTGTCGTGATTATTGGTTCGAATCTGTTGGATTTTTAAAATCCTGTACACGAGGGGAACCCGTTCATCAAGGTGACCAGTTCAGGGCAACTGCGATGGGAAATGGAGATTTATTCAAGGCTGAATTCTTCAGCTCCAAATCCGAGTCCAGCTGAAATGAAATGCAAAGGAAACTGGTTCGAGGCCAAAGCAATAGCATTCCGCGACGTTACTATTTATAGCTCACAAGGTCATTTGCATCAGATATTGATGACGTTTTAGTCACGTGACAGTCGGACATCGACACTTATTTCTACGCATTTGAGCTTATTTCAAAGTCAATTATCTTTGACCCTGCATTGTTTTTAGCATGAATGATACCATAGAGTCAGAGAGAGAAATATTCAGAACAATAATTATGTAGTCTTTCCAACACTCGGCCATGTGCCAGATTGAATCTTACTGCCCTCGTTAGAAAGCCTGAATCCATTACGAAACTGCATGTTTGTCCGACATTGCCTGTAATTCAGCGATGGGGAAATAGAGGGCAGCAGCTGTAGTGACGTCATCTTCGCGGAATGCTATTCGTCTATTTGTTGAAGGACTTGGCTATGTTATACATTCCTGGTGGTGGTGTAGTGTTTTGTCGTGATTATTGGTTCGAATCTGTTGGATTTTTAAAATCCTGTACACGAGGGGAACCCGTTCATCAAGGTGACCAGTTCAGGGCAACTGCGATGGGAAATGGAGATTTATTCAAGGCTGAATTCTTCAGCTCCAAATCCGAGTCCAGCTGAAATGAAATGCAAAGGAAACTGGTTCGAGGCCAAAGCAATAGCATTCCGCGACGTTACTATTTATAGCTCACAAGGTCATTTGAATAAGATATTGATGACGTTTTAGTCACGTGACAGTCGGACATCGACACTTATTTCTACACATTTGAGCTTATTTCAAAGTCAATTATCTTTGACCCTGCATTGTTTTTAGCATGAATGATACCATAGAGTCAGAGAGAGAAATATTCAGAACAATTATGTAGTATTTCCAACACTCGGACATGTGCCAGATTGAATCTATCTGCCCTAGTTAGAAAGCCTGAATCCATTACGAAACCGCATGTTTGTCCGACATTGCCTGTAATTCAGCGATGGGGAAATAGAGGGCAGCAGCTGCAGTGACCTCATTATCGCGGAATGCTATTCCGGAAATGTTAACATCTTCTTGAGATTAAATACTCGAGTACGCTCTGTCTTGCCTGTACAACAGGTGTCTGGTCAAGGTAGCAGAGTGTATGTGTTTCTCCTTTAAAAGAGCCCTCATGACACTTTCGCCGAGGACCATATGTCGGATTAAGGTCATCGCTTCTATAGAGTCCTCAAACGTTTAATACTTCAGAGATTTAAACGTACTGACATTAGAATGCTTCGTTCCTGGAACAATATATTCTTTTAGGACATAGTTTCCTATTACACCTCGCTGCTCTGAAATCCACGACACCAAGGACATTGCACTGGAGACTGTAGTTTTATTCTACTCGGCTAGATGTCTCTGCTCAAAATGCCTGCGCCATCAATGGAGGTTGATCGTTTCTTGTTTCTTCTTCTCGGCGATGGACAATAGTTTGAGTTCGTAGACCGCGATCATGTTATATCTCGTAACTGATGGTGGTATTCACTGTTACACCAACACTCCTGCCACGCAATTTGATAAGAAATTCTAACATTTTACAGCATGGCTCCTGCCACGTTCAATCCTCATTTAAAAGGCTTCATCATACTCACCTAAGTTATCTTTAAATACATTTGAAAGTCAGGCACATATCCTAAGTTGTTTACATTCAACAACACTAACACCGACCTCAACAAAACGAAATATTTCTAACCCCATTGGTCCAATCAATACGGGCATGGGTAATAAATTTGCTCGAACCAATATTCTTCTGTTTTACCCAAGATTTGTTTAGTAGATCAGCCAATTGGCTCCGGACCTTTCAGTCAAAAGTTTGAACAACCTGCAGTTGTAAGAATTGAATAAACACACAGCTTAAAACAAATAAATTTCGCGAAGTCTGTCCACCGCTCAGAAATCCCATAGAAAAATGACATATATTGGTGAAATATCCCCTTGTCACAACTTGTTACTACGTCAATATCATTCTTAATTGATTCCCAAACTGTCATGTTGGGCCAGCAACAAATTACTGTTTTATGTTTATTATAACCGCGACAAAATGAATTCGGTGTAATTCGGTGACTGAGTGGCGTTCCTAGACTGGCAAGGCGCCGTAGTCTCGTCCAAATGGTCAAGTTGCGTTCAGGAAAACCAATAGAACCACACTTTAATTGAATAAGACAACACTTGAACAGGTAGCTTGTCAAGTTGATCCGTTTCTGCGCACTTGACATGTCTTCTGCGTATACTCAACTTCAGGAGCTTCTAAATAATAAATTGGAAAGGTGACTTCCATGAGGCGACAGACCAGCTCTATACAAGTACAATCATAATCGAGAATTTTTTTTAATTTGATTAGAAACCATACTGTTCCAGGAAATACTGGTGAACTATTATCAGCTTGTTGAACAGTGACCAACGCAAAGCATACCTCAACCACTTATGGTATATTGTAACCTTATGAACATGTCTCTGACTTGACTCCCACAGACGCCATCTATACAACAGGAATTTTGACGACACCACTGGTCGGATGGCGCTCTTGTGCATTTGGGCTCTTTCCGAATCATTGTGAGTGGCATCAGCTTAGTAGACATATTGAAGGGTCCATCCCACATGTCCCATTTGGGTGTCCTGTCATGCCTGCATTCAAAACGACCGTGAAACCCCGACGGGAGGGTACCAGGCGACAAGCGGTGTCTCATTTCTGGATTTCAGGAAACACGTTGGAAAGTGATAAACAACAAACTTGAAACCCTACATGTTGCATTCCACATCGCAATTATATCGGGATCTGCACTAAGAGAATTGTCTCCAAAATTTTATTCACAAAATGATAATAGATTGTGCAAGCAATTAAAATTTTCGTGTCTAAATTTGGAGCCATGGTTAAGTTTGCACAAAAGATGACGGTTTCCAATCATTGTGCCATTGTGGACGAATTAAACTATTCTAAGAGCACAAACAGTTCGACAATAATGTCAATTTTGAATGTTTCTCCTGACGCCAAAAATAAATTTGGTTGAAAATTCAGCTCCAAAACCTCCGCAGTTCTCACTCTGTATCAACGCACAAATATTTCCCTCAGGATGTTGAATATTTTACTTGGCAGTGATCACGATTGCTAGTGCAAGACTCTCGCTAAAACAAATTTGGGAAGCCTTTTGATGCGCTGAAGGAGTGCCTCGGAGCATCGACCGTCTTGACGTTATTCTTGGTAACGGGTGGGCGGGCTCTTCCTCGTTTAATGTCCTAAGCTAACATTTTCATTTTAGCCCCTATAACGGGATTAGGACAATCTGGCTAAATGTCCACACCAAGGGTCCTAATGTCCACAAAGATGGCGATATTTCAACATGCCACTGAAATACTTTCGCCACTGTTTGTGTTTAACGTTGATTCAGCTTTTGAGTTGAATCAATCTGGCTGCGTCTCCGCATGGTGTAGGTTTCCCACTTTCCGTACTCTACCCCCAGGGCGCGGATGGCACTTCTGGGGTGTGCGAGTTGAACGCGTTCCGCGCTGTGTAGTGGTAATCAAAGGTCTGCGTGGAAGGGGTAAATGTCGGCGTATCATCGAAATTCTCCGAAACAACCCGCAGGAGAAGGAATTTTTGTCAAATTCTAGCACTTGCGTGTGGCATCATCCTAAAAATTGCAGTCATAACCAATCGCCTCAGGACAATTCTACGTACTGCGAGCTGTCGAAACCCAATTTGATAATATATTTTTATGAACAGTTGTTTGACTCCAGTCTGTCACAGCGGGGGACTAGCTCAAATGGTAGAGCGCTCGCTTAGCATGCGAGAGGCACCGGGATCGATACCCGGGTTCTCCAACTTCTGTTCAACTCGGGTGTAAGCATCCCTCATTTTGGATACCAAAGTTGAAATGTTGCTGTTTCGATGATAATGCATAGCCGCAGTTACATTGTGTAGTATGATTATGATGCTGCACACGGGAATGTCATACCATTTGCATCGCTTTTACGCGCCACAAACCTTCACCTCGCACCGCAATACAACACTCTTCAACAATGAGTTCATCCACTGTTACTTATTCAAATGTAATTTTCAAAGTCAATTACAAGTTTGTGCTTATGTTGTATTCATGTTCGCTTGAATGATATTATCTTTATATTTTCACCATGTTTAAACATGTACATGTTCATTAAACACTTTTAACAAATTGAATTTAAAGCGACCGTGCCCTGGATAAAAGCGCATTTTAGCATCAGAATGAAATTAATCAAATATGTGACCTACATTCACTCGAAGTATAGTTGCAGATTCCAGTTCAATGTTTACAAGGCTTATCTGTATTTTTTTAAACCTTTTCTGTTTGCCACGTTTGCATATCGTTTGCATCAATTTACATCGTACGAAACGGGGATAAAACATGGCCGCTTTAGTTCAGATTTCTGCCGCATGGTGTACTCGCCACGTTGTGGGATATAGTTGTGGGACTGCCATGCAAAGCCAAGTCGGGCATTTAAATAATGATATGCAAACTGACAAAGCTAACAATAATAATTATTTGTAATCCATTGACAGGCCCATGTCCTCATCTGAACATAACATCTGCTTACTTCAAGTTACAGTGCGGCTTATGAATACTAATAAGATGATTAATCATCTAGCGTATTGTGTTAACCGTTTTGAATTCATTGCATTATAATGTTTCGATTTCAATGCGCGCGTGATGATTCAAATGGAAATTGTGCTCGTCTGCCAAATTTTTTAACTTTTAAACTGGAGACTAAAATTTGTTACAACGAGCAAAACTTCAATGTACATGTTGCACCAAATGTAGGATTGTTAAAGAGAAGTCTTCTTTTTCTCCCAGTTGAGACATCCCTAGCTTTTTGTGGCGCGTAAAACATGCTGATGGTAGGATTCGTGCCAGAATGGATGCATTCAGGTGTATACATGTAAAATGTATATACATGTAGTAATTTAGTGTAGCTGCGTTATGGTATCCCCGATCTAAAAGCGTTTGGTTACTGAATATTAACAAAACAGAAGATTGCATGGTCGTTAGATACCATTCGTGATCCAAAATGTTCAGTTTGGATAGACAATGGATTGGCGATACTAATTGGCCGAAGGTGTTTAGCCTGCGAGTCGACTTAGTAGTTCATGTTACCAATGAAACGATCGATGAAAGTGGAATGGACGATAGACAGCATGAGCCTTGATTGCCTGTAAGATTGTAGACCTCATACCAGAGATATACATGTATATATACTACACGAAAACGTATTCACACGTACTTGTATTGACAATAGCATAATGGGAACGAGGTAAACAGCTAGCAGGTTGTGAGATTCGTAAATCAAGTGGCATATTGGCCTCACGCGTTGTTCTGTTTAATATTGATATTTGGCCATCAATTTAGTGATCAACAAAACATTACGGCCGCGTCGCCTCCTCGACTCCCGACATTAGTGGCTGCTAATTCGTACAACCAAGCCATTATTGGCCATGTTCAGTAGTACTCTTGTTGTGATTAATATTATACTGAAGAGTGGGCATGGTCGTCTTGGAAAGTTTACACAGCTCTCGAAACGAAACGTGTGGTAAGGTTTAAACAACTACGGAACGAAACCTACCGAATGTAGACACGCAGTTGTCAAGTTAACTCGTATAATGAGTTTGTTGACTTATAGTGTATAAAAGATAACGTAAAATCAATATACTGATAAAATCACTATTTGAGTTTCTTGATTGACAGTGTCGTATCATGGTGTTTGATTGGCATGGGAAAAGCACTCGGCTAACACAGGACGTCTCTAGTTTATCCACGGGACTTCCACAGCCAAAATAGCAAATAACAACATTGTTAATAATACTGTAAATAGCTTCTAATCACCGAAACAAGGCCCTGTTGAGATAACACTGGGAGACATTCGTCTGACTTGAGTAAACTGTCGCCAGATTTGAATAAGGTGTTACGCTGACGATCGTCATTAGTTTGTCCAAAGATTTATCTATTATTATATTCGTTTAAACAAATGTCATCATAAACGCATTAATTTTCAAATAATCAATTTGTGATTATATGATATTGATCAGAAT
Source organism: Lineus longissimus (assembly GCF_910592395.1). Taxonomy (NCBI): domain Eukaryota; kingdom Metazoa; phylum Nemertea; class Pilidiophora; order Heteronemertea; family Lineidae; genus Lineus; species Lineus longissimus. The sequence goes on along the minus strand of NC_088309.1, from coordinate 23,550,784 downwards.
ATGATTGATAGAATAATTCGATAATGGCCGTTGAAGAAGCTATGGCGCCTCTGTATCGAAATATTGCCCGCCAGTGATAGTTGATCATGAGATAACCAACCCGATCAAATACTGTCACTGGCAGGCGACCGAGCCTACGATTGCCGAACTTTTTTGACAACCAATCAATCGAATCCCACGGATTTTTGAAAAATGAAGAAAAAAGGCAATGTTTTACCCATCTTCACGGCACAACTCCCTCCATGAGCAAAATCAGAGTGTCCTAGCTGGTCGTGTCATTCGTTACGGCGGCTTTGTCTCAAGTGCACATTCACTTTCTTCGCGAGTTTTTACAATCTATCCTATTAGCGATTTAAATCTTATTACAGGGTACAGATGACACTTAGGAGAGATTCTCAGTCCTCCTGGCCCCGGCTCATGAGACAAGACCACTAATGAATATTCATAGGTTGGAGGGTCCAGGCCTATCTATTAGACGAGTGCATGTTTTTTACTCTCAAGTACATATTTGGAGAGGTATTGAAAAAATATTTGTTGTGGCAAGTCTACAGATATAAAGAAATTATTTGATGAAAAAATTAATTTCGAATTTTGCTAATTTGGTAATAGGGGGCGTGTTTTGAGTTTTTTCTGCCAGTTGGCTGAAAAGAGTGGAAATATCAAAGTCTGTCTAATTTGTCGATTAAAAAAAAATTTCCGTGGTCAATCACCATTTTATTTTTCACCATTTACTTGCCCGACTGTCCGGAATAACATAATCTAAATTTCAGATTCACAACACCACGCGTTCTTTGATGCGTCGCGGTCAAACATTGACAATTTAACTGCTAAAAGGCTTAAAAAATCAATTGTGGTCTTGTCTCTCATCACCACAGAGCTGTGAACACTGACATATGTATGGGTTAAACGCTATCAAGGAGCGAATAAATCGCTACTGATTAGATGAAGTGGTCAGCGCAGTTCCATTAACGGACACTCCAAGAATTAATTAAATGAGATTTTTCTCCCGTTAAATCGGCGTTTAGATTCTTATCAAGATGTCGCGGTGATTTCTACAATTAATCACGCCAGATATCCTGAGGTAAGACCCGAGTGTATTTGGAAAGCTCTACTTCGGTATTGAGGAAGTGCATTGGACGCTATTTGCCGATCATTGGAGTCATTCTGCCACTGTAGCTATCAGAGGTTTTTGTTTACTAATCATTAAAGATCATTAGACACCCTTCTGTTCGTTGTTAAAGTAGTTATCGCACGCATGTGTCCCCACAAACGCCGCAAATGTAACTCCCTCTGCCGCAGAGCTGGGTTCATTAACTACATGTGCATGTACACCTTCCGGCCCCTTTGCATCATCGCGTGATGGGGCTATACCTCTTGCAATCCCCCGCAGCACAGGTAAGCATCGTACGAAACAATTAATAATTCACCAATGTGTGTTTGCATTAATTGAAATAACGACTGCACTAACGGTTTAACCCAGACAATACAAGCAACCAACAAAATATCCTCGATATTCTTAATTAACGGTCTACATGCATCGGTGACACATATTTACCCAGTTAGAAATCGGTTGATGAACTAATCATAGATTTGTTACAAATACCTCGGAGATCGATTTCTTTCTTTACTAATATTATCTTAATTGAGTCTGTGTTTAGTTATAATAATTAGAGTCAATATCATAACGATTATTTACTGGTGTAAGGGCGGGCAGCCATTGAGTAATGTGCCAGAGTGGAGCAATCGTTGGAATAAGAAAAAACATCATTGGAGTATACTATGTACATTCTATACAAGCTCCTGTACATATGCATTGCCAAATCGGTATGATTTTTTTGAGCGGTGTTACAAGTGATGTATTATTTAGCACGTGACAATAAAATATCATCCTCCAGAAAAAGGAGTGGGAAGAATCATTGTTATATTTTTCGATATGAGGATCAGTAATGCGTGTGACTAGTGTCCAGCAAGAGGAGTTAATATCCGGGACCTTGTGCCAGTCACGTGTCCCATCTGAAATGTCTCATACGGTGTCACCGAGTGGTTTTCAGGTCACTTGAAGAGGCGGCGGTTTCCCACTCTGTCAGAGAGTGTTCGCGCAACGCTCCTACGAACACAGTGGAGAGCTAACTGCAAACTCACTTATGTACATGTACAGTGCTGTATAATCATTTCGATACCCCGTTCTTACATTAAATCATGCCCCCCCCCCCGCATCACACACATGAGACTTTGCCGCAGAATATTTATCTTCCGGTGCTGTGATAACCGGGCTACATGTACAAGTACCCTTGTACCCTACCCCCCCCCCCCCCATATACAGTGGACAAGAGGTTACCGAGCAAATGTTTATCAACCCCCCCCCCCCCCCCCGCTGAAAGAGCAACTTTTTTCCTGCCCAACCCTGGCCTCCATGCCATAATTCAATCGCAAATCCGAAATAAGCCAATTTGCCATTTATTATACATTGATATATCTAATTGATATATCAGTATCACAGGGGTTGGTCTCTAATTGAAAGCTGCGGGGACTTAAGGAGCTGTCTCTTTCATACCGAAAACAGATTAGGCATACTGCGAGCAATATTGGACTTACTGGATCCGCGCGTTAGACGGCTCCCGAGGCAGTCCATGGTCATCGATCTTTAAACGTAGCCTTTGTACGGGAAAGGGAGAGGCCGATCCACTGCGTTCGGAGTGCAATATAACCGTACTCAAAAACAAAATATTCCATGGAGAGGATATCAGGGTGCAAAGCAGACGAGCGAAAAGATATATTTTTGTCGTACACTTCCATGCAGCAGCGATTATAGCCGCGATTTGAATCACTCTGCGCGGCGCTTTGGATTAGTTGTTTTCAGTAGCAATGCACGTTACATTGGGTGATATGAATAAAGATTAGCAAATGCTTTTACTTCTATTTTGTACAGAAAGGCCTAGTGTAAATGTACATGGAGTTTTAGATAAAAGCATTTGCTAGTCTTTATTCATATCACCCATTGTGTCTGTAACCCGTCATCGAACCATGCTGTACGTGTATTATACTCGTATCTTGGTCCGTTAAGGAAAGGACACTTTTTTCCAGGGACACATTGTCCTGTTTGCCATAAACCATGATAGGAATGATAACTTTAGCTCAGCACATTTCAAACAGCCCAACATTATTGTGCTCTCGTTAAATGCACATGGCTGCAGAAGACAGAGTGAACAATTGCCCGCTAGGGGGCCAATCAACCTCCAACGTGGACGCCTGGATTTTTATTGTCACGACATGTCAAGACTCCTATTACCGGATAACTGAATAATAACTAATATACTAGCCCAGGCCGTGTGGTTTTGACAACGTTTTCTGTATTCTTAATGATCCTACTGTGATTTAATAGGAATGACATTACTGAAATAGACAATCTGATAGATGTGCCCATCATGGAAGTGATGACGTAGGTCAACTCTTAATTGATTAATTAACTACGGGGAACTAATGAGATACAAGCGAATATTGTGCTATCAATTTATATGGTAATACAAATGATGGGCAATGCCAGTGGACATCTGTTGTGAAAATAAGGGATAAATAAGTTGATTTAGCATTTGAGAACGGTTGTTGTCTTACACAGTGTTGGTCATAAAATAATATCGCATGTCTCCCCCGACAACTTTCGGTCTCGCCGCGATATCATGACAACATGACAAGGCAAAGACTGCGAAGGCAGCTACTTCAGCCAACCTACATCACGTCTATAACCTCCTTTGCCCAATATCACTGTTTAAACTGTGATTAATAATGTATCAAGTCCATCAGAGCTAACGGCAATAACAAGGTGCATTGTATTAAGTTTTATAGACAAATTGATTGTCTTGTAGCCTGCTCGGAACCCTATCGATAATTCTCATTACGATTAATTGAAAACTGCGCGAAAGACAACATGGTTGATTATATTTGATGGGATACATAGGGCAGATGGTTGATACAGCTGCCGAGGGAGATTATCCTCAATTACACAGCGAATTTGTCGCTAAAATGGAGTCTATATCAAAAGGGAATCAGTGGTGGTCTATTTCCAATACTTCGGTTTCTCAGATCCTGGATCTACCTGAAAAAGAGCATCAGACAACAGGTTCTGTTAATGATAAAAATGTTTTTGATTGCATGTCCTTTTAGTTCCAAACTTACGAGAGGCGGTTGTCGCTGTTCGGAGTTCGTCCGCACGTCATACCCGTGCGATACATGTAGTATGATTTGTCATCGTGACTCAATGCAAAAGTCAGTGCATATCCTTTACGGCTTGTGTTTTAGCCAGATTTCCCAATATGTTTGATAAATTCCCGGCAATAAGTCGTCATCTTGCTAACACTCTGTGTCACTGTACAAATAACGCCACAACGCCACACAACCTCTTCATTAACCATAATAACAAAACAATCACTAAGCGTTTAGTGCACCTCAGACGCCCATCCGGTGGGTCCTACAGCGGGCAGGTGCTAACAGACGCGGGGAGCAACCACAATATGGTCCAGAAAAAAGTCCAATTCGATTTTCAGGCGATATCCAACAAGCCAGAGCTCATTGGTGCCAATGTATGTACCGAATATCACTGATCAATTGAAAATACATGTATGTAAAATGTTATTAACCCCTGAATTTCATACATGTTGGCTATATTTGACTTACACGTATAGTACCCAGTTTAAGCCACAACTTACTTTACTTAATGGGTCAAATGCAAAATAAATTCATAAGACAATAAAGACAATGGGGCTTTACACCCAGTTGTTGGGAAAAAAGTGCACAGGCCCGGGTTCTTAGACAAGTTTAGCCTGACAACGTCAGGTTGTGTGGATTTTAACACTTTGTCCATATTTCGTCAATAAACATTTATTTACTCCTTTGACACTGCAATTAACGTTAATTACTCTCTAGCGTCATTAAGCTGGACTGAGAGGTCTGATAATGCCCGTAATGGGTGGGTCATTAACCGTTAAGGGGTCCGTGTTTAAAAGTCACTTGTTTTGTTTTGATTTGGGAAACACTCCCGGTGACCATCTTTCCAGGTCGGTTTGTTTGGTAATTAAAAGGACGGGGGACCCGTTACCGAGCGGACACTCCTGAAGCGGCCGATGCGGGACGTCTGATTAGGCCGTGCGATCCTATGACTTTGTCAGCACGGTTTGAACTCCGTTTCCTAGGTGTTGACGTGTATCTAAGTAGGGCATAGGGGGCTATTGGTTGCTTAATTCGATAGCCTTTTGGTAGACTTAATCGAAGTTTAATACGTTAATTAAAGGTCATCACCACTACTGGCACTGAGCAAGTTAATTTAACTCGACAGCCGCAGCCCACCCTCTTTCGAGCCTTCAAAAATCGTTATTTGTTATCTATTTAAAACCTTTTTTCGAACATTGTGTTCTCTTGTGTAGCTTTATCATACTGTCAATATTGAAGACAATTTAGGCATCATATGACACATTTACAGTGTTAATATAAAGTCAATATCACGACTGATACGAGGGTGTTTTGTACTGATGTCCGATTAGGAGGAAATTAAACAAATTTGTTAATTAGCGTAGATTAATGACTAGATGTCACTAATTGAAGTGTTTGTCTAGTTTCAACCCAATACTGTTCGTAAAATACGATATTACCGTGGGAGTGTTGGAATTTATCAAACATACATGGACATGATTCGTATATATCGGTAGAAAATGAATAAAAAATATTTTACAAATTGGGCGACTGACATGACTGAGCAAATAACGTACATGTAAAAGGACATTTTCATGTACGTTATTTTTTTCAATCTTTTCGCAACAGCCGAAAAACTAGCGAAAAGTTAGGATTTCAATTCAACTCCCAGCACGGCAAAGCAGAATCTCGATAGCCACACAAGCCCCCAAAATCAGAGGCTATAACTGTCGTTAAAGGCTTTGGTATAAAGTACTATTTGTACAGTCTACGTTTGTAAAGTTCAGGTTAAGGGTTTTCTTCAAGATAATAATGATAACGATAACGATAATGATATTAATAATAATAATATATGTACAAGAATTAATAAAAAAACAACAAAATGAAGAGAAAAGGAAGAGAAAATGTAATGGATCCATGGGGAGTCGAACCCGTGACCTCTAGACCGAAAGTCCAGCATTCTACCCGTTAAACCACCAAGGCTTTAATGGTCAGTGGAGATTTTCTTCACGTCTCATAGCCAGGCTGTGGCGATCTGAACCTTGCGACATTTTTATTTCACACCAGGTTCAGATCACCATGTTGAATACTTCGAGAATTTTTGTTGTGTGGTTGCCACTTGGAGGGCATGCCAGCAATAAATCATAGTTTGTTCGCCGCCAACTGTCTCACTGTCGCTATCAAGCCCCAGGATGCCTGGCATCGCGACTTCTATTAATTCGCGAATCAAAACTATTTTTCCAAATTAACAACATGTGTCGTCAAGAAGTATCATTGGAACCTGATATTGCTATGCTCCCGTATGACGTATCCGTATCGATTTGCGTACGAAGTACATATAGTACATATGTATTCCACGGATGTACCCTGCATCCTTCAATATTCGTATCAGCTGTTAATATCGAGACTTTGTAAATTGTGTCATTTTTTAGGGAATCCTGTTGCGCCCGACACGCCCTGTGCGGCCCAAACTCTGCTCTTGCGAAGAGAATTAGACAATACAAAACGTCACATAATTTATCATGATGAAACAGATTATGTTTTCATTGCGACATTCATGTGAGGTTAATGTGCTATCATGTTGAAATATCAATCTTTGCGATGAACCTTTATCAACAAATAATTGATAAGTTGCGCTTAGCCAATCGGTCAAATTGATGATGATTGTGCAAATGCGTAACAATAGTGATACCGATAAATTGCATTGATACTTTGACATATTGTAACGGAGTTGTCACGGATGATCTGTATCAATGATTGTTTTACCGACATTACATGTATGATTTATGTATGTAGTACTTGATCAACTAACTGAGGAATCGACAGGCTCTGTTGAATCTTAGAAGAAAAATCTCACTTTAAGTCTTCGACTATATTTGTGGACTCCTTCAATTCCTTCCGACCCGCGGCGTAGCAGTTTGAAATGCAAACAAAAAGGGAGCAAATCCACTTTGGACTGCGCAAATTCCCTTTTTGTCTTCTCTACCTTTACGAGGGTTTGTGTAGGCGGCACCACTGGTCCAACTCATGAGGTTGAGGTGTGGTCGGGGTCATCTAATTCCCGGACGACTCAACTCGCCGTGAACCAACGCAGCTTGGTGGTCTTTTCGCCCTGCTGAACATAAAGCGTTAAGTTAGTGACCATAGTTGAAACCACACAAATGCAATCTCACTAATTGGATAAACACTCCAGTAAAAAGACGCTAATAGTTAATTTCAACAAACGACCATAATATTACGTGCTGTTGATTTTTAGTTTTAAATCTTCTTTGCTTAAAGAAAGCCAGAACGTCAACTCTCAACACGACTGAGTGCCACTTCGTCCTACATTAATTGATTTGAAGCCTTGGTTGGTGTTTGTTACTGTTCTGCCACTTTAAAACTATTTAAAGGGGCGTGCGCTTGTTTGAAAAGGACTTCTTGAAGGCAGACATTGCTTCAAGAATGTGACCGTTAAATCTGGACCCGACTTCTCGTAAATGTATATGCAACATCGCACCACCGACTTATATCCATCCTTACCACCGTTTTATTGAACAATTGATAGTAGTTCTTTGTCCTGCCGCTTGGGTAAAGTCGGCTACGTACTCTTCATCACTATAGTAGCTCAGGGGCTAATAGCTGGAGAGCTGGTGAGCTAGCTTGGTTACGATTGCAGAGTAGGATCTTTGTTGATCCGAATTAACACAACTGGGTCTTCCTTCCTGTCACACCCGAACTACCAGAGTCTGAACCGAACGGACTTCGTGGGGTATCGCCCAGCTGAGTTGACTGTTGGGCGATAACCACAACGCCGCTAATTTGGGCCGCAATTAATTAATGCCTAGCCGAATTAAGACAAAGATGCATCTGGTCACGCTAATTAGTTGATAAGTGTATTGATTACCCGGTTAGAGTGGGATGGGTATGACAGGTGAACGCAGTATCCATGCTGAGATTAACAATACATGTACCTTAGATAGTGGAATACTTATTTTTGTGCGCGCAACTTAGTTTACTTCTTTCGGGTGTTGACAGAAACATATAAACAGCGAAATAATAATTGGATGTTTTCCGGCCACGAGTCTGTATCTTTGAATTTCGAACTCATACACAGCCAGAAAGAAAATTAACAACAAAACCACCCATGGACCAAGACTTACTATTTTGTAATTCAATGCTGAGGTTTTGTTGTACCCAGCATACTTACTACATTTGCAGATGAAACAAGATCATACGTTTAATGATAAATTGTCCATCATCCTTGCATTGTCTGCTAAACTGTTTACATTAATTGCTATTTGACAGCCGCGGTTGCGACAAACAATTACAATTATGACAACATCTGCCAATTAAACAACGGAACAATGGTCAGTAATGTTGCTGCATTGTCTTTTAATCACGGATGAGGGTTCTTACAATTCAGGTTGGAAGCCTCTTTTACATATATGTCTGTTTTCGGACAATGCTGATTTAGTTGGTTTTTAATCTGGTGTGACTGTCTGCCTGTACCTCGTGGTAGGGCAACTTGTCAGGTTATAAGGGTGGTAGAATGACAAACAGCAGTGAAAGGAAAAATATGAGGGCAAGGCGGTGTCATTAAGTTGTAAACAAACAAAAGCCGGATTTTTTTCAGATGACGCAGTATTGAAAAGTATTGTTAGGTGCCTGCATAAGACCTTTTGAAAAAATGCCTGCATAAATCCCCCAAGGTACACAGTGAGATATTACACTGATACAGTGGAATGAAATTGATGATGCCCAATGCCAAAAAATGGATAATGTTCTTGTTTCGTTTGGAATACTGAGGAACATAGTGTCTTGTATAGATACAAGATGTCTCAAGAAAGTGTATGGTGCTGTTAGCGATGAAAGGAAATAAAGTATAGTTTTTGCGTAATTACTTTTATTATAATGTTTGTCCGCGTGTGGAACGGACATCGACCCTAAACACCGACAAGTCCGACAAAGGGACATCATACTGGAAGAAACTGTACATGACATGATTCCTGTCCTTTTGTGACTCGTTACATCATCATAATCATCACCATCAGTAATTTTGGCATCGTCGCCCAAACCAAACACGTCCATCGGATATCAAATAGTTATACCGCTCGTTTCGATATGGATAATTAGACAAGTCCCATCGAAATACTCACATACAGGTATAATGAGAAAATGAAATGATATCATTTACTTGACTCACACTTGGTAAATAAGGCATGGGTCGCGTTTGAGTGGCTCGCCCTCAGACAAAATGCTCCTGGGGTCTATTTCAGTTAACTCTCTGGGGTATCACAACAGTCAAAATGACACAGGCTGAATGAGAAAATGAAAATAACTCCAAGTTTTAATAGACTGCCGGATAAGCCGCGGTAAGAAAGACAGGTCATTAAAAATTAGGACGTGTCCCCCTCGGCTTTTCAACAATCATTATCATTATTCAAACACTGGTTTTGAATGACAGGAGACGTCTCTAGCCGTGTAATGGATTAACTCCATTAACCCCGCCCCATGTAGGCCATGGTTTCATCAGAACATAGACCAACTGACAATACGATCTCGCAAGTGGGGCGAAGCGCCGCTCACTCGAGGAGGAAATGAGCGCATGACAATCGCGGCGGGATTGACCAATCAAAAGCGAGCAGGGAAAGCATGGCGGTGCAGCAGCACATGCAAACAAACATTTGATTATTGGTCTTACAAACCGGGTGTAATTATATTAGCAGGCTAGTTAGCGGAGGGTAGGAAAACTCTCTCCACGTTAAGAAGGGTTTCATTACGGACTCGACTGAGAACGGACACACACGTACCCAAGGATAAAATCGAAACTTCGAGCAATCATATTATCTCTAAATTCACTGTTATTTACCATTGGACTTTGGATTTTTGGAACTTTATTTCTGAACTCTAATCTACTTTTCTGCAATGATGGAGAGGACACCCCCAATTCGTGCTGATGAGCGACATACACCCCTGTCTATTCAAGGGAAGTCAAAGTCTTACAGTATTGACAGTATACTTGGGAATATTCGGCCTTCTGATAGAGACCTCTGCCATTCGCCAAGCAAGACAAATTCGGACCTTATTGGTGAGTTTACACTAAGAAATTCAAGGGGTATGGTGATACCAATGTTGTTAAATTTATTACATACTGATTTGAGAATTACATGAATTCCACTTTCAAATTATTTCATCAGTAAATTGCTGTTCCGGTCCTTGCAATTGCTTTCCAAGTCGATATCACCACCATGTTAGCACGAAAAAGCGCAACACCGGTTTTCTCAAATTTGTTCGTAATTAAAGTGATTTTCAAAACTACATGTACAATTTGATATGTGTTATGTTTGATTAAGTTGAGGTATTTGTTGGTTAAGACCCTGTCATCATTCGTGATAACTTTGTGGACATAAATCGAGATAACAACTTGTCAGTGCCCTCTATTTTATTTGCGCACTTTATCAGTGTGAATGGAGCGAAAATCAATTAGAATACGCTAACTTCTAGCATCCTGCAAATTGTAGCCTAAAATAAAAATAGCGATAGTCTGAGGAGACATTCAGCAAACCTTCATTATTCCGTTGAGGCGTTGATGAAGCTGTATCAATTATTTTAGTAAATGCGAGTAACAACACAAAGTTTACTTTTTATTGTCCTAAAATGACTCTCAGATTTTTAGGGAGAACTGGCCCTGTCGAAACATGTTGCTTAGTTCAGCTTTCGGGAGATTCACTTAATTCATGGCTGCTTATTTCTTTGTCTTAGTACACAGTTCTGTACAGCCCTGATGGTGATTTATCATGTCGTAATTGATCAGATTCTTATCCAAATCTTATCATGATAATCGATCAGTATGGTACTTTCATTTCATACAAACCAACTACAAAATATCACCAGCACAATTTGTTGTATGTATACTGTAGTATTTTTTGCAATATCAACAAACCATCGTAAATGACTGGCGTAATAATTTGATATAACGTAACGTTTCATTGCATCATAGGTCGTATCTATGGGGATAGTGAGCATATTGTATTTTTCTCATATTTTCCACCGGATTAACTTGTACGGTGTTTAATTGGCTTACACTGTGAGAATCGCCCTCAATGCACTCTAAATCTCAGATAAGATCACGGTATGGAATTTACTCCTGATTGACATAACCGTAGTTCGAACTCTCCTATTGAATGGCAAAATCATATTGAACGTATTATATGTAATTTTCTCTAAAAATAGGTGACATAATAATACAACATGGCTGAAAGGAACCAAATGCAGTTTTGCTCTTTCGCCACATCCAAAAGAGCACTTTTTACCAACCTACAATTTTCCTCACTTTGTCCAGTTAATTCATGTTATTTTCCATCAATTTATAACTAAAGATCTCCCATTACACAATGCTTTTGGCACCTGGAAAGTGTAAGTGTTCACTTTACCATCCCGCCATACATAACACGAAAACCACCCGAGGGGGTGGTACAAAAAATGCTCCCGAGTCACACCCTCCCTTTTTGCTGCTATTTTTTTTCAACAAAGGGCTACACCCTCGCAAGTCGTTACAAACATTTTTTTATTCCATCCCTGCTTTGTAGGATGTTGTCCAGTCTCTTGTTGCTATTTAAGCTAATAAATGCCCCTCCACCATCCCAATGTATCCCAGTGTATGAATACAATGCGATAGAGTGCGGTTTTTGCCCACTGCTTCCATTTTTTCTGACCCCATCACCCTATTTAGCAAACATAAAAGTAAACGTGCATTCATTTTTGGACAAAGAATTTTTTAAGACCTTGTACCAGCATTTTCACTCGAGGTCTGAAACCTGGGGGTTCTCCATAATCAGAATCATTTAGGCGTAATATTGCTTCCTTAAATATTTATGCCGCAGTTAATTTTGCAGTGAAATTACTGAACATCGCAATCACGACAATGTTGGAAAGTTGAAACTCACAGCCACTGCCGTGATAGCCCAGAAAATCTATCTTGATTGTAACCAAATATGTTGCATTGATTCCACGAGGTCTATGGAATTTTCGAAACAATCTATCATGGCCAAGTTTCATTTAATGGTAGTATCGAAATTATTTTGTAAAATTTTCAAAAACGTGTTAAAACTGGTTTCAAATATTGAAAAAATCGATGTCGTAATTATATTATGCCGCCAAAGTCATGATGGCCACCTATGGCATTTAACCAAATCTACACTAGGAAATCAGTACCCACTTAATTATTTTCATGTTTCCCTGTGGCATGTTTTACCAAACTTCAGTTGAAGTTTCTAAAATGTCGATACTGAATGTGGAATAGAGTTATTTCCTGTACGCATTTCCCTATAACGCTTTCCAATAAGCACAGGAACTTGCCAAAAACCAGCATAAAACACAGTAAGCATACCTTTGGGCATTTCTAGCCTTTTACATCCCGGACCATCTTGGACAAAATAAACACCATTATTGGGTTATGGACGCTAGCAGAAATACTCGTTGATCTCATTTCAAAGCCTCTTTCAACATTTAGTGATGTTTTAATAGCCATTGAGAAGATTTAATACACTAGTTGATTTACAGGAAAAACATATGTTGAAAAAAGCAAAAACTGTTTATTCTTCTTTAGGGTACGTTGTAGCAAGAAGAGTTAAGAACGCAGGAATCTATCTGCTTAATTAGTCCTGCGTTAATTGTTTAATTGCTGGATCAATAAACACCATTATGTTAATCAACGCTCATTGTGTAAAATAAGTTCGAGTGGCCCTCGCGCAGGAAATCCGCAGATGAATTCCTGGAGATTTTTTCTAAAGAGTGCTAAGTAAACTGCTTTCTGCGAGTGTCACGTTAAGTGACTTGTTGAGGCAATGACAGCATCATAAGGCATCCCCGAAGTCGTTTGGGTTAGTCTTCTAATTGTTAATGCTTATCCGTTAATCCTATGACCTCCTCCTGGCCATGTGTCATGAAATGAGAAGAGTTTTGTCCCTTTTTGAGGGACAGAATCACTTTGTCTTTGAGATTATAACTTAATTAAAACTTCTTTGTTTTCTGAATTGCATTGTTCGTATGCCAAGAAGTTAGTTCAACAGTTACTGTATCAGTAAATGTGGACCACTACATACAGAATTACTTATTTTCATCAAGACAATTATATACTAAATATTGGGAACTAAAATAAACAGGTTTAGTCTTAAGTGATTTTTTGACAGTGGCACTGAAAGAGCTTCTAAACATTGAAATATTTTATTGATCCCACCAGAGTCCAACCCTGCAAATCCAATCATATTCTTGGTTTTGTCACCTCAGAATGTAAAGATATTATGAATAAGTTATTCATGGAGATGTACATGTATTGGGTGCTTGGAATTCGCCCGGTATGTGTACTTCTCTTAATTAGGAAGATCGATGCTTTAACCCATTGTGAGCTGCACAGAGTTCGGCTCTGTAAATCATTAGGCAACATTGACAATATTCTCCTGATATACACACAGTAAAACCACTACACGGAGTAACTTCCGCTGGATTCTGTGATTAAACTCCGTTAAATCAAACTCAAGTATCAAGTGCTGATTCAGATATAGTATCAATTTTATGTATCCCTCCCTTGATTTAGACGACATTAGCGCCAGTTTGCAAAAGCGCAAAACGTCATGATATGCTTTTAAAAAGTGTCACGTCCTCACCCGTTGAGCCCCTGGGCAACTTTCTTTGACCTCGTAACGGACGTGGTATTAAGTGGCAAATTCATGATTTCAGTCGATATCATTTTTTGTCAAGATTAACCGTTCTCAATCAGTGTGAATTAAGCGTAAATGGAACATAACGTCTATCGTAATTGTTGCTGCAAGGATATATAGATATATACAGCAGGAAAATTCCCCATACCAGTCCTGTCCCATTTCGGCCAAAATAGGTTGTAACAACACCAAGAAAGTGAAAGAGTTCCAAAGAATAGCCATGGTGTCTCTTTCTAACTTATCCAGGTGGGACGTTTTATTAAAGAAAGTGTAATTTCTGAAGAGCCCATTGAAAATGGTCATGTCTAAGCGGCTGTCCTCTTCTTAATGCAGTTATCTATCAGCGATATTTCTTTTGGAAAACTGCAAAGAGGGCATTGAATTTTCATCTTTGTGATGGCTGACCCAAGTTGTGCACTCACTTGAATGAGAAGAATAGCTCCCAAGTTAATTGGCTGGGATGCATTCAGTATCTCCCTTCAATGTATTATGGAAATACATGGACACTCTATTTACAAGTTTGCTAATTAGGAATAAATTTAGTTTGGCTAAATTCAAAGGAATATACGGTAATGGTGACAGGTTTTCTTTTCAAAATGAATTCAAATAACGACCGCACTTTTCTTTCTGAATATCAAATAGATGGGCACAAATTGGCGTGAGAAGCAATAATATAATTTCGATTCAAATACTTCCAAAGGCTTTATGTTGTACAAATTAAGTAATGGTTTATCACGCTTTAAGCAATAAAAATGGTTTGATAATAATTTTTTTCGGACTTTAATCATTACATGTTAAGAGTATTGACCACATTTCAATAATTTCAAAATCGGTAGTTCGCTGAGCCTCTCCCACATGTCAATTCAGAAGAGGCCTAGCTTTTCATGTTGCTGTTGTCCCACTACAGTTTTTTAAGGCTAAACCGGTAAACTCCGTTACCATAACTAGAACCTCATTATATTTGCAAGTTATCATGCAGTAAAAAAATCGCCTATTTATAGTCCATCGTTTTTATTCCAGAAGATAATGACCACAGAAATAACTCATCAAAAACTCCATCTGAGTCAATCTTCGCTTGGAAAAAACTAACAAATCTTATTATCTCCGATCTATAAAGAAACGTATAATTTCATCATCTATTGTTACATACTGTGGTTTCTTTTGACCAGTAAACAGAACAGAATACGTCTTTCTTAACTTCTATTAAAGTCTTTGTTGATCTCTCGATTAGATCTTGTTCGTAGCCCACATCAAAGTTAGTGGAGAAATGACCCCCAGACGGTCAATTTGTCACACTCATCAGTCCGCGTCAGACTTCAAACAACATTGTCTAATAGGGTCGTGTCAGCCTGCTGCGTTTCAATATGGTGGCGCTCTGTCTAAGCGCTGAACCCCCAGAGTCCATCTGACCCAACTATTGTTACTCTCATCTCCAAACAATACGAGGTCCATCAAAGACCTCAAGACAAAACCTAAAGTAGAAAAAAAAACGTATTCGGTTGATTTGGTTTTGGCCATCGAAGTCCTAATTGATATTCGAAAAAGAGAAGTTTTGTTGATTCAAAGTTATTTAGTTGGAGATGTCACTGGTAAACAAAACTTATTCAATTCCGGAGGGTGAACATTACAAGAAAGTCGGCCAATAGTGTGTTTCATCTGAGTTACAAACTGATTGTTTTTTTCTCATCTTCTCCTTTAGACCGAACCGCTGACTCCCCTTCCCGGTCCTCAACAAGCGACCTCAACGATACCATAGACTCTGACCACAAGCTGAACGACAGCCTCCCTGGCGTCGAGATGGACCGCGATCCAAGCGAGACAGCTGCCGGGAGCGAGTCCGAGAATGCCTGTGACGACTCGGGAGAAAACCCCGAAAGTTATCAAGACAAGCCAAGAAAAATCCGCCGAAGTCGTACGACCTTTACAACGTACCAGTTACATCAGCTAGAAAGAGCTTTTGAGAAGACGCAATATCCCGATGTGTTCACGAGAGAAGAGCTTGCCATGCGGTTAGACCTCAGCGAAGCCAGAGTTCAGGTAATTATCTGTCATCAATTTTCAGACAGTTCATCATTAGATTTTGTAAATCATCTACACCGGAAGCAAAATCATGCCCTATCCCTCCCTGATCGGGCATGGCGGCATCAATCATACGTTGTATTCCAGTATTTATTTACCCTTTATAGCTTATTGATATTTAGAATACAGCGAGGCAAGGTATGATGAACCGCAAATAGTTATTTCTTTATATCCATCCTATGGCTTACGAGACAACTAAGGCCTTGAGTACAGTGCATCCTAACGATGGACTGCTCTAGAAGGTACCAACCTAACTCTGCAATGTTTTACCACAGGTATTTCAAGTAATCCTCGTATTTGCTAAACGAACTCATAATTCTCTTCACCACTCTCCATGTTTCTACTTTCCCTATTAAAATCAGATTAATGGATCATGGGGTTATTTTCATGCATGGCATGGAGAGTTGGGCGCCTTCTTGGGCTAGCCAGGATCCTCTACGGCATCTCCTGTGGAAAGGGTTACGACTTGATAGCTTTTTTTCTTAGAGAAATGCACGCAGAGCGTTTGAAGACGTGGGTGTTGGCATTGATATATCAAAACACACTTACAGAATGAGGGTTTAACTGTTTTGAATCAAGCCCCTGTTTTCGGATGTCCTTTGCTAAGATACGACGTTAAACTAGAAATACTAGCGATAATTCAGCACTTTGTGACAATTGTCTCCACCTTGAAGGGTAAGGTGATATAACAAAGTGACAAGATCTATTCTTAGCGACGCATTCTAGAAGATCTAAATGATGTCCTCACAGAAATGCCAAATTAATTGATGATATCGTTATAAGAACTTACAAATGTAGTAAACTCACTACAGTTATTATGTACACCAAGGAATCCTCTCAAAAGATCATACACGCTATTCTGTCTTTGAAACATAATCGATGCTAGAGATTTCATTGAAATCTCGCCATGGTATTACACAGTGGAATAGACCTAAGTACCTCCCCAATCGAATCGAAACAGCTATCGCCTGTAACCTTCGTGCTCGTTGATAAAGGACCATATCTCATTGCCATTATTGCCGTGTGATAGCGAGAAAATTGAATACAAAACTAATTCATCAATTACAGAGCGTGGTTAAATAGGTCCCCGTCTTGTCAATACAACGGGCTGGCCTACCCGAGATGATTCTTTGACAAGCCAGAACCACTTGGGCTCAGCCCGACAAATATTTTGGGACAGGGGAACAAAGGAAGGGTGACGAGTCTAATAGTATTCGCTGTCTTCTTTTTAGCAGTGTTCATTCAAATCTTTCCAAATGAAAAGTGGCCATATTGAAAAAGCAGATGTCGATATAATGGGTTTGAGATTTGGCTGTCTGATTGAGCGACTCGTTAGCTGGCATAGAATGACTCAAAATAGATTTCAAACTCTGTAAAAGTGATAACTCTGAGGTGAAGGCGGGATATGGTAGGCATGGTAGATTGGTTGAATCCCTCTGTCGAATTCCTATGAAGCCTTCTCTCGTTGACTGGCGAAGCGGCTGCTCCCCGGCAATCATTGAAACTCGTTTTCCTCGTTTACAAGACGCAACAACAAAACATGGTGGATGACAAATATAATGGAGAAGATAAAACTAAACTACAAATGTACATTGATTCAATGAATAAAGGTGAGGGTGTCTAGTCATGTAAATCGTCTATAGATGTTTCAACTTGTGACATAGTGATGTCTCGTTGTTTCCAGTGAGGATTGAAAATTGATATGGTTAAAACCCATTTTACTCATCAGCCTCCACATTATACACTGTTTGATAAACACAGTCACGAAAAAAAGGGTAAAATAATGACATTGTTAAGCCATCCGTAAAACAGCAAGTCAAACCCCTCATCAACCACGGGTCACAGCTGCTGGTGATGAGATGAGCAATTTCAGTTATTGTTTTCACTTCATTTCAGATATAAATATTTATTTTTCTATGAACTATGCAGAGATATGACCGTCACCATGTCCCCTATGTACCCCCGCTCGAAAAGCTTGTTGATTAGCATGGTAGTCACAAATGAATCTGAGCAGAACGGTTACCGGGTATGATTTATTAATTTGTTAGGTTGATACCAATTTATTTAATTTCGCAGAAAAAATATACTGTAAACTTTTGTTCTGGTTTCATAACCTGGAAACATACTCACTGAGCCAATTGTGATGAATATGACTCGAGTTAATTATTAAACAATTTTATACCCAAAGGGTCGGACACATTTGACGCGTTATTGACTTCTGAAGTGATATTGACAAAAAAAAAAATTTTTTCTGAATTGAAGTATTCTATGAATACATATTCATTGGCGATTGTTTATCGTTTGGTAAACCGCAATTTGCGTTTTCATTAATCTGCTTTTCACGCTCATGCATAATAGATAGGGTAAACTATCAATCCTGTTTTCAATGCCCTGAAATAAAAAAAACCACCAAAAAATTCTTTCAATTTTAGAAAGTTCATTTTACGGACGTGCCAAGACACTTCATTCATTGTCAGTCCAAACAAACCAGTCACGTGCAGCAGCCCATTTACAATACCCGGATGTAGCTAACAAAGCCCGGATATTTAGCGAACATTCTATTTTTTTCACCACCTTTCTTACCGAAGTTGCTAATAGAACTCTCACTTTGCTCATCAACGGACAATGTGGATGGTTTATTTGCTATATTATGTATTCTTATGCTGGCGTCCCACCCAACCACGACCTTCTGCAATATCCGTTGACAGCTCCTAATTACTGGGTGCGCTGTTTGACTAATTAATAAGTGTCAACCGCAGACAATGTCAAGTAATTATGTATTTAACATATATGTACATGAACACAAAGATGACATTATTTACAGACAATGGGACAATTTGCCCTCATTTTGTTGATGTAATTCTGCATCAATTTTCTACAGATTAACAGATTGGGCTAGTGATGCTAATAGGACAGGTGTGTCAGAAACATCTTGTGGGACCGAAAGATGGCATAAACATTTAATAGACAACGTTGTGTCGTGAATGGCAAGTAATTAATCAGTGGCCTTATTACCCGTAGAGCATCTGCAGTGTGTGGGTTCACAATGGTTTTATATTTCGAGTCAAAGAAAAAAAAAAAACCGGTGTCATTGAAGCTTTCATTAAAATGTACAGCGTTGTGTATGTATGACTTCATCTCTTTAGTCAGCAAAATATCATCAATATATTCTTTGAATTGGTTATCACAAATACAATTACTACCTTTATCCTACATAAAACCAATCAACAGTACTGTAAATATGATGAATGTGTACATGTATGTGTGTATGTACATTTTGTCAGCGTGGGCATTCGCAAAACCCTCTTCTCGACCAGTTTAACTTTATTTCTCGAGAAGTTTAGGGACAATGAAGAAAATATGCAATAAAAACTTGGGTTCGTCAAATGTATTCCCCCACTTGAGCCAATCCTATCCATATTGTTTGGCGCGTGAGAGAGACCCTTAGTGCTAGACACACAGGTTTAATTAATACTAACAATCAATACATGGGTCCATAATTGAAACATGATTGCCTGGGTAAACAGACAATTCATTACAACACAGACAATCATACCAGCGTCAGTAGCAGGCCGCATTTGAGCGCAAGGACACTGCGCACAATACAAGTTGATGATACGTCACTGTGTGATTCGTCCCAAAGACTGACTGCTACATGCCCATCATAAAACCCCCTTCATCATGGCCACCTCTCAAATTTTAACAACAACATTCGTTTTCACTGGTCGTATTCCCCAGAGTTTCATATCTGATAATGTAAATATCCAATAGGGTTCACGTCCGAGTTGACACAAGTCGGTCGTTAGCAAATCGAATAATATTTTCCCCGCTAAATCAAACAGTTTTCATAATTAATATGTTGGGCAGTCTGGCTCATTTTATGCATCCATAACATAACATCATTCGGTTTATTTTATTAGGCAATAACTTAACTAATCGAAGTTGTCTGATTGTTTCTTATTTTATATTAATTCATTGATTATGCCAATGATTGGGTCCACTCGTACACCCTTCGTCAATCAAATAGGGGCGCAGTAGTCCATTAAGGAGCCAGATTACACCTCTATCCGATAAGACCAAGAAAATATTATTCTTCGTAGCTGGTGTTTGTGCACAATTCATAAATTATTGAAGCTGTTGTTCGACCTTTCAAAATGTGACAGCGCCCGAACCAGCAGTTATGATTTTGTAAACAAAGCATTAGACTGCAGACAAAACAGAGCGTTACGTCACCCGATTTACTCTTCGGGTTTCTATCACAATAGGTGGCGCTTACGTAGAGTACTTTGCGCACCCTATCGAGCAATATGTGACATAGGTTTTCTATTGTTGGTGCAGTTTCTGCACTTGTTCCCATATTTCATACGCTGCCACGATGTAGCACCTCTAATGGGATCACGTACTCCGTTATAGTCTAAATTATCAACCGATCATTGAAGGAAGCAATTTTGGTTCAATGCACGAACATTTTATCCCTTCGAACAAAGTCTCTCAATTCGTTTTGTAATCTTTAGCCCACTAGTCTATAATTTGCCAAAAGATAATTCCATCAGCCGGAACTGCCCGGCCGAAGTAGCCGAACGCTGGTCCGCAGAAATCTATTCCCATGGCCGCCCATTGGTGAAAATTGGAGAATTACAAGCTAGCGATTCTCTATCTCAAACGAGGGATGATTAAGTCTTTATTCATTGGTGATTACACGATTTTAACTCGGGAGTAATTGATTCTATTGTGGTTGACTCCCCGTCATCTCGTGTCGCTATCTCTGATATATCAGACAACTTTACGCCTAACTACATAACGCTGATTTCAATTACGGCCATTAATTTATCGCTCAAGCCTCTAATTAATGAATTATTACAATAAAGCCAAATTAGTGTTATCTAATCAAGACCTAACCGAATCTGCACTAAGTTGATGAGAGCTATTTCATAGTGCTAATCGCGCTAATGCGACAAGACGACAATATCCAATTTTCAGCTATACAAGCCGTAATTGACCAATTTGATCCGAGCTAGCATGATAATGGCGCTGGGAATTCAATAAGGCGATGCCTCTTTGCTCTAGCAAAGCAGGCAACAATGGCTCCCCGTGTCCACTAGCAGACGCCCTCATCATCAGATACTTTCTTTATCAGTGTTTGTGTTATGGCAAATCTTCCACGCCCTACTGAGAAACGCTGAGAACGCAGAATTCGAACGGAAATTTAATTCTGTTGTCGCGAGTGTCTGTGCGCCTGCATATTCTATTTTGGATACCTCTGACGTTCTCCAAAACGATTCATCTCAATAACGCTTTCCATCTAACTTGAACTTGATTTCTCGTATGCACTGCTGCTCATAGGGATGGATGCCTTGGTCTAGTCAGCCTGAACTCAGCGCCACTAAATCAGGAAGGACTGTGGTGAACTGCCATCGACCAGTAACGATGCTCTTTCTCGCGCTGGCTTAGGTCCGTAAACAATGTCAATGAGCTCAATAATTGACAACTGCTGTCAGTCCGCGCTCATCCCCCGAAGAAATCGCTATCGGATGCGAGAGAGGCCGCGGCGGCGTTTGCCAGCGCTTGAAGTACCCGCGCCGATCGACAGCCAATATGATCTAGTGCAAACAACAGAGCAAGCCAAAACGAATGCGAGTGGGTTTGATTCAACAAAATTAAAGAGTAAAACAATCGGGGAGTTTAATTGAAATATAAGCCCACACTTAAACTGACCGTGCAAATTATAAACGAAATGCGCCCTTTTAGATGCAGCCGAGTGGAATGCGGAAAATTCCTCCAGCGTCTTGGAGCATTGATTTCTGGCTTCTTGATTGGTCTACAAATGTGGATCCGGATATTGTGAAAAAGCTCATTGCATTGGGAGGCTGGGTTCCTCTGCTCTGATCAGTCAATACCCGAAGGCAGTCTTCGGCATCTCTATATGATTTAATATTAAAACAGAACATATTACCCTTGCCAGGAGCACTTGGGGTTTATTAACAGTGGCTTCTATTATTGGTGGGATATTATGGCCTACTGGACTGGAAATAACACGCGTTTGCTCGGGGTTGACTTTGAACATACCAAGCAAATTTCATTAAATCTGCGAAGCGGGGTGTTGAGTCGATTAGGGAATAATTGAGATGTTTCAGACGCGCTTTATTAGGAGGAAAATGATTGAGGGTCGTCTGCTTTTTGAAGACAATGTCCCGGATGAGGCGAATGTAAACAAAGTCACTTGCATGATGGCGCGCTACCGGAAGTGACTCAAGGCTGTCACGTGATATAGGAATTGTTTTGTCTAGTCCTTGTTCAAGGAGAATGGCAGCGGTTTGGTGATCTTTGTGTAGCAGCGAAGACGGTGTTTGAGTTTAACTACATGTATGTCCCAATTTTTAACTAGTAACCCCCCCCCCCCCCCCCCAGAAAACGATGCCTTTAAAAATATGGTGAACGAATAAAAGCAGTATCTCCTATCTATTGGTAAAACCAAGAGTAAATAAATATAAGACTATTCGTTGTTGATACATTCCTTCAATGGACAATCATCGCATTTTGTTCCTTGGCACATAATGTTGGTTGCCACTGCTGAATTCAATGGCCAATGAACGCTGTTGTCGTGTTGTGTGATTGTCAAACACCGTGCTCCAAACACTGCCGCTGTCCAATAACATTGACATCTCTCCCTTCCTCAACCTTTATTTACCGCATAATGTCCGATAGTAATTCTTTCAAGCCACAATTGCATGCTCTTGGTATATTCAATGTAAATTGTTAAGCAAATAAACGCGTAAAACACTCGAATATGTCTTGAGAGGGTGCACAATTGAAACAGCCTCGCCTCTTACTAGTTATCAAGTGACATAGTAACTTGACATCGAATATTATGTTTAAACTAAGCCTCTCTTGCTTCACGACTCGGATTGTTCATCAGACGGGAATGCAACACAAACTCCTCCAAGTTAATCAACTTCACATATTTGGCTTGTTCATTAGTTAGAAAACATTCTTTTGATTTTTTCGGAGCGCAAACGTATAATGATATAATTGCACTAAACGTATCGGTTAGATGTATAGAAATTGTGCCTAATTTGCGCGGCGCTGGAGGAAGCAAGTAGCCTCCTCGACCGTCAAGAATTCAGTGTGGGCAATCGACTATTCTGCTATGAAGTGGGTGAATACTGTGCAAATTATTGAAAGCCACTAAGGCGATTTGATAATTGTTACTCTAGATATGTCCTCTGGATGTCTCAGGCTCGCTTTCTTATTGATTTTGGTTTAATCTTTTATAATATTTCTTTTTGAGTTCAAGCCGGGAATTTCAATTCATTAGGAACTCATGTTACGAGTATCTGGAGTACGCATAACAAGTTTGTTATTAATTCGTTATCGGAAAAATATACGCGTTCTTATTCAAATCTTCAGCATTATGCTTCTCATTGACGTTTAGCGCTCTGTATGCCATGTTTTAATTCACATTTCGTTAATTTGTTATGACTTGGAAGATGTATTGTTGTTATTGTACTGTTCAAACGAAACCTTTTTTTGGATATGCATATATCGCCATTTTCTTATCAAATGAGTAAGAAAACACAAATATTTGTAAACAATAAAGTTGACGTATGAATCGAAATCGTATACTAGTTGAGCTATGAATCGGGTACAAAACAATACCGACAAACGTTTTCAAGAAAAAAATCGACGTTCGTTCATGCGTCGTTCTTTCTACGAGAATGGCGTCAACAATTATGTGAAAGACTCGGATGCAAAGCGAGTGCGAGAGCGAGGCTCCAGGCCGGCCATGTTGGATCATGAGAGCTGAGATACCCTCTCTGTGTCCCATTTCATGTCAAATCATGGCATGGGATTAACTGAGTAGACCTAGGATTGTGGTGTACTTATAAACAAATTAGAGGTTGTCACTGCAAACATTTCAAAACGACCTGTAATCTCCATGATAAATTATAAGATCATAACCCAGTTGTAAATGCACTGATAGGTGTTTTATCATATTTGCAAAGGATTTTCCTATTTGCTTCGATTATTTAGGAAAGTGGGGTTATGGCAGGTCGTACAGAATTGGAATACTTAAAATAATATTATATTAGGATGCGACACTTTGACATGTGGTGTCTCCACGCCTGTCAAATATGCTAAGTTCTGTCTGCTGTGGAAATTAAAACATATCAGTTGTGTTCGTCTCGATAGCCTATAGTTAATCAAATATTATCCAATATAAGCCTACCTGGCTCCAGCTCTGGCGCTTAATCTATTATTTAAGATAATATTTGGTATTCATAAATCAAATTATGTATTTTAATGTATTTGAACTTAATTGACACTTCATATATCTGTATCTTGGCCAATCAAATTTGTTACCCCCTGCAATAAAGCATTAGTCGAAGGTAGCACAGTCATACGGGGAAATAAGGATGAATACAGAAGCCCAAGGTTGTGTTTAATGTCAACATAATCAATGATAAGAACAAGGTACAAAAACTTGATACCAGCCATACTTTGTCAAATGTTGGTCAAATTTGGATCTTTTGGTAACGCACTGGGAGTGCATTTAGGCTTATTCTTTGCCCAATTCTGAATAAAAACGAATAAGAGTGTATCGTTTATTCATAGTAACGTTACAGCAAATCTCGTTGGAGGGATTAGGGTGACAAGATAACTTAAGTGTCATCACCTATTATGCCTATTAGACATGTCAATCATAGACATACAAATAGTCACGGATAAGCGTTTTAAGTTAAGAAGGATGCACTCGACCGAATGGCTCTCGAATGAGATTAGCATATGAAAATTGGGCTTCATTAAGGGATTTAATACTCAAATTTAATTGGAATTTGAAGACTTGGCCAATACAAATTGATAATAGGTAAGAAACCATTTGTCTCGGGATAGACTGTCTGAGGACCGATTATGGTATTGAACAATTTCATTAAAACTATTTTATAAGGCTTGGACGGTTTCAAATGTGAATTACAGCATTCAAAAAGCTAATTTGTTTTTTCTAAGATATGCATGCTTGGTTCAGTCAAATGGATCCAACTGATCTTAAAATTTCGAATAACCAGAACTGGAGCAAATCATATTTTCATTGCTGGGGCCGTACATCTGAACAGAGCATGATAACACTTACAAAAGCTCCATGTATATAGTTTATGAAAAAATATTCTTTGCTCATTAATGTTTTGTTATCAAATTGAAAGTACTTGGTATTGGAGTCTTGAGACGTGTATACCTGAATATGTAAGTTTTACCAACATATTGATTAAAAAATGGGTCAATGGATACACGGTCTTATTCAGTTCATGTTTGCCCTCTGCTCTGCCAACCGATGTCAATTCGGAGAGGACAAATACAACTAAAATATTGCCATCACTTCACTTACACTGTCGTTGGCCATATATATTTAATATCTTCAATAATTGCCCCCGTCGAGTGGTCATCTGCTTTTATTGCGACCAAAATATCACCCCGAAGTCTAGTGAGTCAACACTGATTGGTGGGCCATCAATTACTCAGCAAACAGCGCATGATCTAGAAGTCATCTTCCCTCGCCGACTTTATGTGGCCAACCCTTGACACGACCGCGAGAGCTGCGCCTTTTTAAAACTGTCACATTAGGGCAATCACCACAAAATTAATATAGTCTGCCAGCGCATTTTAGCCCCTTAGTATGTTTGCAGATTTATTTCCACCGCATCAGCGAGGTGGCAACTAATATCTCGGCGAAGTGGTAGTTCATCATTTGATTTCCAACTTGTCAAGATAAGTTATTAGTTATGCTTTCGCCAAGGGCCAATATTTGTCCGATCAAGCAAACATATCATTGAGTACCTTCAGCGCGGACCCGCGCGTTTAGAATCAAGCGCCACGATATTGCCTATTGCAAGTTTTTTTCTTGTTGCCGTTCTATGATGCCTTTAATGCCGATATTGGGGATGAGTCCCAAGTATTGTGGATGGCTCTAGCATGGCATAAACTGTCAAAGAAGCCTCACTGGCTATTCAGACAAGTAGCTATCCAAAACTGTCCGGCTTTAACTGGAGCTCGATTGCTTCTCCGAAAGGCCATTGTCGCCACGCGGTGACATTTTCATTCAAGATACATTTATTGATGGGGTCTTTATGAAACGGATACCGATGGACTTTAAAAGAATAATTTGACATGCAGTTTATATATTAATGTTTTATGATGAGGTTTACTGGGTGGTCAATTGATACACATCTCGGAGCATAAAGACATGCTATATTCGTTTAGTACCACACAAAATATTTGTTTGACATTTTTAGATGTTTTCATGATGTAATAGATTTCGCTTTGGGACTGCTGTGTATGCATACTTAATGGCATTTTTTGCATTTCAGATATAGTCAATGACCTGATGCTGGATGCCAAGTGAAATAATATCTGTTTGCTATTAGTTTCCTGACAGCAAACTCGTGTTACAATTTTGACCATTTTGAACAAGTACTTCGGTCCATGTGAGTGTTATCAAATTACTCAACGTTCTCTTACCTCTGTATCTTTCAGGTGTGGTTTCAGAACAGGCGAGCAAAATGGCGTAAGCGAGAGAAAGCCCTTGGCCGAGAGAGCCCCAGCTTCATTCCAGGCGACCACATCCAAGCACTACCGGAGATGCCACCAATGATGCATCCTCTGCACATACCCATGGGCTCGGACCCTCTCTGGGCAGCACGCATGCAAAATCTCACAGGACTTAACCCGATGTTGGCTTTCCACCAAAGCGGACTCGGCGGCCTAGCCGCGCAATACTCACATGGAAAGCTGCCGTTCGGTGGACTAACACTGCCAGGTTATTTACCTACCATGCCACCGCACCTCGGTGCATTTATGCCGAACGTGTCCGCGTCCATGGTCTCAGGGACGAGCACATCGCCGTTAAATCTTGCCCAGCCTAGGTTCCCCGGAGATGGGGGCCCTTTCGACGTCAGGAAAACTAGTATAGATGCACTTAGACTAAAAGCAAAGGAACATTCCGCTACCATGGACCATAGACTCATACCAAATGTGAAATCGGAAGTAAAGTCATGAACGTTAAAGTTTGTCAGATGAAAAAGTGACATTTGAATACTTCGCAATGTCATTGGACTTGAGATGTGTTTTTTCTAAACTAGTCAAATATCGCTATGGTTTAAGTGGAGGCAGTTGTTATGACGTCATTGATATAGAACACACAATTGTGATTGCTTCCTCTCTTCAGTCAGGTAACGTCGAGATTACTGCAGACTTCTTCAGGCAAGTAACAGGCATTATGGTCAGGGGGACCTCATTTGTTCTTAGTCGGCCCAAAAACGCGTTTTTCGGTGACGTTTCGAGGGGGCATTTGCCCAAATCCCCGCCCTCTCTAGCCTCGACTTTGACTTCGTTGGTCGTCAATCTATATCAGATTGCTGTAATTCAAAACACTACACTGCACTTAAAGCGGGCACCAAAATGTGCTGTCGAAGGAAATCACAAATGTCAAAAGGGTGTGCATCAATATCAATGACGTCATAGAAACATCTCTTCAGTTTTGTTACGTTTCACATATCAATGTATTCGATATCTCAAACATGTGCATGCAAATCTTTCATATGGAATGGATGGTGTATTAGGCTATGTTATGTATGGGTTTTCTACATATTCTGGGTATCTTTATTGTGCAATTCCTGACACTGTAGAATGTCGTTGCTTGGCGGGAACTGGTTCTACGAGTTGGTAACCCTTGAACTTTGTCAGTAGGTTGTGTTCAATTGCCAAAAGTGCATTATGCATCCAGTTTAGAACTGCAGGTATAAGTATCTGAGTGAACTTGATTTGTACTGCACTACAAATACCTAAATAGGGCCGCGGTATGAGTGCAGTGCTTCTGATCAATGCACGAGTCTCGTGTTTGGGTGTATACTAAAGCGTACGCATAACGATCTCCTCAAGCTAGCATGACGGCTTTTTTGGAGAAATTAATTAGATTCTTTTGGGATGGAGCACTGTCGTAAACTTGGTTCAGCATACATCGATGTAATGTTCATTTTCAACAAAATGTTCGTGTAAATAAAATAAATTATTTGAAAATAATGATATTTATGGAACTTTGTGTTTTGAGATTAGGGGGGTTGTGATGACGTGCGATTAGTGATGCGAAGTCGTCGTATCACCTATCGTATACGTCTTTGAAACCTCCCTATTATGAGGAGACTCTCGTCACATTCACAATTCAGAAGAAGGACTGCCAAATGGTGTACATATGTCCATGGACATTAATGCATTGGAGGGTGCATGGTTTTCGAGCACGAATGACTGTGAAAATACCCCTAGGAAACCAAAGGCAGCTTGTCTATTCAGACAGGTCTATCTGGACCAAAGTAAGCCTGGCCAATTTGGGCCTAGATGCTCCATGGTGATAGAGATCGATAAGAAATCATCATGAGCATCATTGCTGGTGTTTGGGTCGCTTAATAGTCTGTCTTTGGCGACAATCGCTGCTGGTGTTTGAACGCCGAAGCGGTCTTTGAGGACAAAGTCACAACCAAAATATCGGGATGGGATTTTTGGGACAAAACAGCAATTGCAAGCTGTTCAATACCTGTCAATACGCATACCGGTAACAACCACGAAACTGTTTTGTCTCTGGCTGGTTTCTGAAGAGACCACATCTTATTAACTAGAAATGACTCTGCTCAGAAAAGAAGACCGAATTTGCATCATTTTTCAAGTGGGATTCCCAGGTGTTCTTCAAGTGGCAACACTTGTCATTCTTGATAAGGATGAAGTGATATTGTGTCCGCGGGTCCCTCAAAACCTGGAATTTTTCAATCGGTCTGTTATAACCGGACCTCACCAGTTGTTAACAATATTTTTATACCCAAGCAAAGGCATTGAGATTCTCAATTTCCTGTGTTCTTTCTTCATGGTGTTCTTTAAGAATAATATAATGAGCAGCTGGACTATTCGGGTGACAATCTTGGACATTCTTTGTATGATTGGCGCCCGATTGGTTTAGACAGTTAGAAAGCATATACTGCAATTTCTGTATGACATGACTGCTGCACGGTTTCGCCAGAACATAAGACTTCCTCATACTGATAGTGTCAAGCTATGGGTGCGTCTCTCGATGTCACTTTGGACTATCGGCAAACAGTTAAGTCAGTTTGCAAGAAGAATTACGGAATGGGGGAAATTAAGACATCGTTAAACATTCAAGAGGGTTCGTACAAAGCTCTGTTTATGCACGATGTCTTCGTCAATTTCAAGGTGATTTTGTATATCAACGCGTGTTAAAGATCACCTGATCGTTGTTTCATCAACATTACCTAAATCTCTGTCGTTACCACGAACTTGACAGCCTAAAACTAAGCCCGTGCGCTAGAAAAAGCAATCCCGATCATGTCTACACCGAGGGACCTCTTCGGCTGTCGGTGTTGCACAACTTATTGTCAAAGATGGTTATAACGTTTCTACTCATTCACACTTAATTTGGCAGCTGCTATTGACTGATGAGTTGATCAATGTGCGTAAATTGGTCAAATGCGCCACCGCTGTGAGGTATTGTACCTTAACGTTGGCACGAAAGGGTCCTAATTATCGTGGACTCTTTAACTGCGCGGCGACCACTGCGCGCACTAATTAGGATAGAGGGTGTTACGCGGCCCGCATGCCCCACGTCACCGAGTTTGCGACGGGACAAAGCACGTCACGCTAATTATGATCCCTCACCCACTTAATACCCTTCTATGAATATGGGGCCCTAATCTCAAACGCCTTAACTGGTTATCTAACCTGAATGTCTACTGATGACCACCCATGAGCCTCCTTATTTTGGTACTATAATCATCGTTTTTCAATCACAAAGCTGAAATTGCTAAATACTGTTGACCATGCATCAGTCTTTAATTAGGGTAGGCGCAACAATGACTGACTGTGCTCAAGGGGGTCGCGCACATGACTGATACCCCCTCATCTTTGCCATGAGCCGTACAGAAGCACTACTTGAGGTGACGCAAGCCTTCTTTTACTTGGTTTACCATTGTGCCCCTGTATGTCCTCTCCTCAATCCGCGATGCTTCACCTAGCATACCAAGATGAACAGCCATGTTTTTATTCCACTGTCAAATGTGGCCCTTTGCAGGACGATGAGGTGGGAAAACTTGTAAGGGTCCTTGAGAGACTAATACCTATCAGAATCCCCATCACAAAATCATGAGCAGTGACGTGTGAAAGATTAATTATCTATCCAGTGCCATCCTTTTATTTCCTACGGACACTGTGGGCTCTTGAAATGGACAGATCTCCTCCGAGATATCACCTGCAAGTTGTCTAAAGGATGAAGTGGGATTTTGTAGCACCAAGTCTTTGTCCGACAATGATTTCATCGCCATTCCGTGGAACTCTCTCATTGTTCCCTGAAAGAATGTCCTAGAATAATTTACTTTTCGAAAAGATCTAAATCTTCTTCTGGACTTTCAATTGTTACTGAACATTGCATTAATCTCTTGAAAGAAGAAATAAAAGGTTAATCAGTTGGTCATCCTTTTGTTATCATAATGTCCAGGACGGCCACGCTAAGGGACCCCGGCCTTTCTGACAGAAATGACCGGAACGAAAGATGACTATCGTTAAAAACCATGAAACGACAACAGATCATGCGTACGAATCCTCCTTTATTCTCGCCATACAAATACTCATCTTCTGGCAGGGGAATTAGCTAGATTGTCGTCAGTTTTACACAACCGCGGCATCATCAAACCACTAATAAATTAGAATTAATTCATAAAGTATCTCTAATGGTCATCTCAGGGTCTTTAACTGAAAATAGACCACCCTTCAAGAAGGGTTCAGCCCGTACAAAAAGTCTTATCAGATCGTCGGATAACTTTCTAAACCTCAGATCATACCCAAAATGGAGCCATTTTTGTGTCTTTTTCAATGTTCGGCCAATCTTGCTTCATCATCTTCGACCAAATCTAATATTCAATCATCACGATTTTCAAACGAAAAGAACTGACTGAAGTTCTTTTGAGCCATGTTGTTATTGCTGTGTTGTTGTTGTTGTTGTTGTTGTTGTTGTTGTTGATGATGATGTTGCTGCTGCTACTCGTTGTTGCCGTTTTAATTGAGAGGGGGGTTTATTTCTACCTTAGCATACCTCATATCGTGCACATTCCCCGGTCATTGCCTGTGCCTCAAGATACTACAGAAGATACCCCAGTCAGAAATCCATCGGAAAGAGATCAGTATTGGAAAATGATCTATCCCATCAGTGTTTTAAAAGTAAACGACCTCTGCACTAATTTTCTCCTTATTAGTCACTTAGTTCAGCCAGCTCTTGCGTGAACACGGAGAAAATTGGCACTGACGTGATTAGCCAAATCCAGTGCGGGGACTTTTGTTTCCCAAACTAGATTATGTTTTGTGCAACAAATTTAACAAATTGGATAGTTACGAAAAACGACCAAATTCTGCTTAATGGTGTGTTAAAAGACAGTGTACATCATTAGTGTCCATTATCTCTTTTCTTCGGCTTGGATAGCTAATTAACCACATATCTGGTGCAAGTCCAACCGCCAAATTCGTGCTCAGACTAGGGATGGACCGGTCGTAGTCAGTGCAGTCGTACGTGAATTTAGTGTCCAATTGTGCAATATAATTGATGCTCATCGCGTTGTCCTTTTTCCAATTCTCTTAACTTATGTTTAACATATTTTGCTAATGATGTAATGACGATGTAGTTGTGCGAAATGGTCCTGAATATTTTCCATTTTCGGGGGCCCTGTGTGAGCCTACTGACTGTGTTCTATGTGGGTTATCCAACTCTCATCCCAACATCCCTAAACCTTATAAAGTCAGTTGCTTGGGGATATCAAGATGGTCAAACCTGTAGAGCTGGTTTTGATATTGTCTGAAAGTATTTCGTCATCCAATGACCATATGTTCCAACATTGCGCTATTTAAGTAAAATGGACAGAATGTGCTAATGCTAAACCCCATGATCCTCAAATAATTTTATCTTATTAGCACAGAAGCAATTAAACAGCATTTTAAAGCTTTTGTTTAGGGCTTATTCGCATATTATTATATGCTAAACTAAAAATAAGACGAAAATAATTGGTAAAAAAGGAGATAGATTTTGTCGAAGGGGATTTGGTGTAAATCAATTATTCGGTCATTATGCCATCCAAGTCCCATCTGACAAAACATTGCACTTTTGCTAACCAAACCACAACGAATTTGGTTACTTGAAGTAATTAACTGCTGGATTTAGTTTAATTTGAAAGGAAGTTATTTCTTTTGACTGAGTGATCTGTCTGTTTTTAAGAAGAATCCCCTGGGGTAATTTCGCTTCCAACCTGGCGCTGCCCACCCAGGCTGACCAGCACCTCATATGCAGGATGACCCAACCAATTCACCTCCAACAAAGGGTAAATTACTCTGATTAAAACACGCTGAAAAAAGCAAGTCATCATTAACAATTATCTATAATGTTCAGAGGTTTGCACCGAAAGAATGTGTCAGTTTATCTCCTTGAATTCTACAAGTTTTGACGCTCGTAAAAACATGGGGTTGAATTGTGCCGGAAATCTGTAAAATTGTGTTTTTTTGTAGCAGGCCTTTGAGAAACACTTTACTTGCTTGAAGAAGAAGTCTATCATCTGCATGCCACTCGTCTTACTCTCTCGTCACGCTCGTCATTTCCATGTAGATGTACCCTATCCATCTATACCCTCCTCTCCCCCCGTCCCTCTGCCCCCCCCCTCCGAACTCTTGTCCATTACTTGCCACCCTTCTGATAACGAAGGACCCATTCTCTCATACTCTGCGTTAGTCCGAAATGTAACACATGATAACTGTCACCAAGTATAGATTAATCCATACTTGCTATCACTTATTATATAAGAAGAAGAAATCTTGGATTTATGGCCACGATATCCCAATAAATTGGGATCGTATGCTATTTGCACTAAACGACTTCAATGTGTTTTTTCAGGTTTGTTGGAAATGATCGATTATGCATGTCATGGACGGGTAAAGTGGTCAGAGTAATTTGTAAATTGGGGGCAATCTAAAATAAGGAAGATCCAAACAAATCATTTACATCCGCCTATTAGGGGTGTACTTGAATCCCTGCACGGATGAGGGCCTATTGTCATATTGTGTCGTCAGGCAGTAATAGGCCTTTTAGGATGGCATTCCTAGGCCTAATGAGCGTTCAAAGGCAACCGATTGGTCTTTAGAAAAACGATGATAATGTTAATTTGGTATAATTGAGGTAATGCCCATCAAAAGGGTGGTCAGCTTAAATGCTTATTAAGCAGCTTGTCAACCAATTTAAGTACTTAACCCTTTGTTTCCGGATGTACCTTGTGTCCGTATTGGAAAAACATATTGAACATCATGAAATAAACAAGCTTTTTAACCAAAAAGCAGCAAAACGGAGTTTGTCCCTAGCAGATCATCCCACACGTTTTTCTCTGCTTCTTGATACTACTGAGGTATATACATGCCACAATAAGCTTGGTTAGTGTCACCTTCACCTTTTTGTTTCATCCACGTCTTGATAGTCCGTGACACGAGTAAATGATTGTATTCTGGTATGTTTTTTTCAATCATTAGTTTGACACCTGTTTAGTCCCAATACCATGAATAATGTTAGAAATTAATTTTGTTTTGTCACTTTACTGTCTCTATTTAACCCGCCATAAAATGTTACCTGAATAAAACATATTTGAAAGAAATTAAAAAGGTATTATATATACTAGAAATATATTTGTTCATCTCTTACGTTATGTACGTTATGGCAGTAAGTAAAAATGAGCCGTATACATTTCCGAGGTGTCAATTGAATACCTCTTCAGGCGGTATTCAAGAAAATGTTATTGAATGCTGAGACACTTTAAATTTCCTTCGAGAAAGATGAGATATTGCTCTCACAAATGCCACGTAATTTCTTCCAATCAATGCAGTATTATATGTCATCGACCATTTTGAAGTCCACCGTGTTACATATAGGTGAAAGACGTATTTATTATGGATATTTGGGTTGCTTCCCGTGACCAGAATAGATTCAAATCCTACATGTACAACACACAGGTTGTAATGTAGCATTGCTTACAATTTAAAATACATTAGGCCTCGTTCTAGCCTTAACAGTTTCGCACGCTGATACAAAATTGCCAATTCTCATTTGAAACTGCCGTTTTTAAAGCAAATTGCACACATTTCAGTGTAGTTTGATGTATTTTATAATATTGATTGGTATCTCGCTATCTGTTTTGGTTGTCTCACCAGACATTGCTTGATGCCAAATTCGTATTAGCGGTGCCAATTTTCAATATACATCGTAAATTGTACTCGTGCAGGGGACTCTTTTTTGTGAGACAACGTACGTGTTCATGCATAATACATGAAACTTAAAATTCACGTTGTTGCTCTTTATTTATCATCATTATCTCACAACAATGAAAACAGATGTGTTATGAAATACAATGACTGATTATTATGATTATTTTTTTTATTAAAATGCATATTTATTGAATATTAGGTAGATAGCATAACTTCCAAATATTTTTTTTAGTCGATACAATAATGTTCATCTTGACTTACAATGCTATGGCTAATGCATTTATATCATATCATTAATTTTGAAGTGGTATTGTCTCTAAACCATAGTCACTGCACGGAGAGTCATGTTATGAGTGATGCAGGAAAACCTTCCTTTTCTTATCACCGCCACCAAAGATTCTGCACGCTGACGTACTTTGCTAACACATTGGCAGATAAACAATGTAGAGCGAAACATATAGCAGCTGATCGGATCTCTAATCACAATCATTTCAGAGGCTGTTACACTCATCCCAATGGTAGATTATTTTGATATCACAGCAAGGTTGATTCTTGCTGTTATCACCAACTCGTTATAGTTCTTGGCAGTCTAACCTTGGCGTCGGGGTGATCATCTACCAATACTTACTAAATAAACATGATAACTACCCATCGAACTCTTTATGTAACAGTTCATCCCAATATGAAGTTATAAGCCTTATAGCAGGCCATCGAAGCTAATCATAAGCATGTTTATAGTTACTCCCTTCCTCGTCCATAGATAAGGAGCAGAGATGTGATGACGTAGGACTTTCAGCAAGAATACATGAAATGGGCTTCAGTCGGATATAATTATTTACTAATAAGCGTCAATATTGCACTCCTAAGGAATTATTAAAGGCCACTTTCGTTTTGTTCAAAATTTTAAAGTTGAAGTTAAATTTGAGTTTACTCCAAGCGCTCGCGTGCATAGTTTCTGTTGCCATTACTAACGGGCCACAGCTACATGTAAACAATGTACGCGAAAGTATGATGGCGAATAAAGTACCGGTAAGAGAATCTGACCCTAACAGTTAGCAGTAAAATCGCACCCAGTCAAAAAATCATGAAGTTTCTGTATAAAGAAATCGATTTAAAAATGAATAATGCTAAAATCAGAGACGTCAGTAATGATTTGAAACCAGCACTTAAAGACCTGTAACGAAAACTTTTAAGATAGTGGCAAGGTGCTTGGTGATACTTTCGTTTAAGAGTTCAGCAAAATCATTAGTCTGATTATTTTTGATTTCGCGTTTAACAGATTCATGTTGCATTCTGCCTACACACGTTACAACAGTCTACTACTGTTTCATAAACATTAGTGTGTACATTGATCGGCCCTAATTTCAGAAAATTCCCCCGATGCTTTGCCGGGCCAGTTTATTTAATTTCGTATATCCTTCTTGTCATAATGTTTGCTAACAAGGTAGACAGGTGATGAACCTAATGGTGCAATATACATAGGTAAACCATACGAGATAATGAATCAGATGGGCCCACTAATCACCCACTGATTAAGGAGCTAATGAGGGTTATACGGGGATCAGTTAGCGCCGGCACGGTCTTAGCCAAGAGATTGGGTAGGGCTGCTGGTGCCGGCGAAGATTTCTTTCCATTTCGATAGCAATGTTCTGCGAATACATCTGTCTTAAAGCTTCCATTAGGATGGGTAAGAGACTAGACAATAGACTCCTGATCAGCTTAGAGGTGAAAATCAATATAGGATCTTTAAGTCACGTAATTGTTTAATTGAGGAATGTTCGTTTAGTGTACCGGACGTACACATGCTGACGGGCGTCACATGTCTTAAACTTCATATACTGCGTCGACGTGTATATATAAGCCGGTAAGGAGCAGCGTGACTGAACAGTAGGGCTATGTCATGTATGTGGAACAAACCCACCTGGCTCAACACGTCAGTACAGTATATTACTAGCATCATGTATATATCATTAGGGTACTGGCGAGTATATGTGGTAATGTCTTCAAAGATAACTACTAATATCTTATGGCGCAAATCATGACTTTGCATAGAGCTGAGTTTTAAGGGGAACCAACCACGACAACTGATCAACGACGCACAAGGATACGCATTTTCCATTCACCATCAGAAATTGCAAAGCAGCTGCCAGAATTACAGTAATGAAATAACGAGTCGCCTTTATGCCACCGTGGTATACACCACTACATGTCAAGATGAACGTCCTTCAAGTTTATTTGCCGAGGAGTACTCGCTTGAGCATGTTGAGTTTGCACTGCATCAAGCTAATGTCATAGCATTCCTGCACGCGGTCTTTGTTGGGATCGTTTGAGTCAGCTATGCCAGTTCACCTTGCGCATCAAGCACTTGGCACACATCTGTCCGCGGAAAAGGAAATTAATTTAATGAAGCTGAACTGTCTCCAAGAAGGTCGAAATGGTCGGCTGGAATTGGCATGGAAGTGGAGTTTAAAACAAGACTCGACAAAAAGTCCACCTGAGATCAGTTGGGGAGTTTCTTGACTGTCACTCATTCTTCGTGGCAAAGCAAGAGGCAAACTGACATAGGGGAGAAATACACAAGAGGTAAACGCCCCACTCACACACACATTTACGAATTTTAATTCACGTTGTACGCCTAGTGTTCCGCTGTAACACACCAAATATTTCATAACTCCTAACTCTATGCTCTCCCTGCTGATCTCGAAGATAAGGCCATGATTGGCGTTGTTCATACATGTAGTTGTCAGCATTCGCGAGGATAGGCATTTATCGAGGATTTTTTCAGATATGTTTATACAAACACCTGACACGTAAATTTTATACCCTATTCTAAATTTTTGAATTACAAATCTTCATTAGAGGAATTGATGCGGCCTGGATACCCCATTCCAAATTAAATTGTCCACTGCATAAAAATGTAATGATTAATTTTAATACTGCTGGTAAGCTGACAAAAGGGCTTTGAATAATGGTTTTAACGTGTGTCGGTACATCTTTTGACGAAAGACGACACCTGTATTCGATATTAAGCATAAAAACAACATTGAATTGAACCTTAATAATGGTTAACAGCCGGTGCTATTGAAGGTAAACTGAATGTACCGTTGTCAGTTGCTGTTGAATCATTAGGTACCAGCAGCAGTGTAATACTGCTGGTAGTGTCATAACAGTGGCCTGAGTGCTAGATGTGTGGTCGAGTACTATTGGCTCTCTCGGCTGCAAAACTCCTTTTGCCGTGAAGGGACAGCATGATATCTAACATTTCTGTCTGTTTAGCTGGCTTTTTGCTTTATGGTCGGATGGGGTTGCAAATCAACTTTTCCTGCCATACTGAGACAAGAGTTAGGCTGTTATATGCATGGCTGTTTCAGTGACTCCCAAAGAAACTATACAGCAAGGATAAATTGACTCCCATCTCATTGAGTATGGTGCTAATAACCTCCGAATTAGTCGCTTGACATTCATTTTGGTACTCATCATCATCGCTTCCCTTGACAGAGAACAACCTTCGCCTTTCCCACTGCCATATTACTCCCGTGTACACAGTACCATCTCAGTTAATAACGACGACACGGCCCTTATCTCATCCCTACCACTTCTTAACCAATAAGACGCTAGCCTACGGCTGGGTTCCGTTTAAGTTGCAATAAAACGCTGATTAGTAAGACAAAATATCTTTGTATCGGGTTCAATCAATGAACGCGCCAGCAGAGTGTTTGCCAAGCTTTTTTATCGGATCATGTTCCGCCTCGGTTTCATCTCCGGTGATGCTCCTCCCGGTCATGAGAAGAATCGAAGGCGAATCTCTGCCATGTTAGTCACAGGAAATCGCAGTATTTATACTGGGCACTGGCCTGTATTCCATCGTCGTTTCATATGAATCCCTTTATTGCCAAGTCCCAGCAATATATTAATATGACGCATTAATTGCCTGGCTGACCAAAGACATTGATTGTGTAAACAGGAGTTAAGTTATGAGCTAGCTGCATTTCTTGTTGACAGACTCTTCTGTCAGATAATATCGTAGTAATTGAATATTCTTGACAAAGAAGATGAAGAGGCGATCTCTCCGAGAGACCGGGAGAGGCAAGGCGAATGTGCCCATGGCGGGTTGCTGCCACAGGCACTGTCTTCGAGCCGCTTGGGGGAAATTGCTGCGTCGTTGGCGTCAAAACTCCATATACATGTACTTCAAGAACTGTCAAAACTGGTGGAACCCCCTCACTGTGTCATAATGATTCCGATTCGATGATGTTAAAATATGTTGCCTTTGATGAATGATAGGGAAGCAGTGGTGGGGCTTTCTAGCGTCATGTCGACAACTTCGAATACTATTGTGATGGTTCCAATCGGGGTTTTGGTCAATTCGCTCGCCCGTAGCAAGGCCTGCATTAGGGGCAAAGGCTTCCCAATTGGCCAGTATCCGTTTATTAGGGTCTAGCCTATCATTTATACTCTCTGCGCTGCAAAATGCCATACGGTTGCAAAATCTATATACGCCTTTTAGGCACACGTCAGCCTGCGTGGGCTTGATACGTGATTTACGCAGTGTAAAACGCTTGATATGTGGATATAGCCCTATAATGTTAAAAACCAAAGCGTTAACGCGTTTGATAACACTGTTAATGGGAGTGAGTATATCTGTTGTGCTCCTTCGTCTTACACGGTGTTACCATCATCAGTCCTGTGAAACCCAAGGAGAATCTCCTCAGCCTGGCGGCATTCCCACGACTGAACATTTCAATTACACCGCCGACCCCTCCAGTACAAGCTCCCCGAGATCGGTAATAGGAGAGCCTCCGTTTGTCAACTTATCATATCGCTGGTCGCTTTGATATTATGCGTGAAATTGCCTATTAGGCGTGATCAGCGTCCAATTTAGCCAATATTAGTAATGATCAATAATAGACTGCTTTCATTACCGGCAAAACGAATCAAGAAATCATATCATATTTATCGTGGTTATCTAGCCATCGGCCTGCGGCTATTAGACGCTTGGAAACATCGGGAGGAGATTATTAATATTGTCATTGGCACTGTTCAGTAAGGATTATATCCCCGCTGTGTTCGTGGGGACCGAGCCTCAGGGAGTATCAAACCACTTTCATTGCGGGTTTTATTGTAGCTTCACAGCCAATCTGAATAAAATAATGCCATTTGAGAGTCGCATTATGTTTCGAGGTGTCATGACGTTTGTAAATTTAAGGAACCAATTAAGTACAGGAACTAGATAGTAAATCTGACGAGTTTCTTCCACTTTTATTATTAAACTTGATAATGGTGAAAGTGGAGTTCGAAATTGGCTTCTAATGCTTTAGACTATTAATATAAATTCTGTAAATCCGATTTGGATTCTTCACAGATTTTGATATTTTCCCGTGGAACCTCATCACCAGCATGGCAATATGCCCCAGGGATATCACGATTTGTTTCATTTCACAGAAGCTACTGATGTTTCTGGCGAATTGGCCAAGGAATTCATCTTTGTCGGTTAGGGTATTCTCTCAACAAGAAACTAATGAGAAAGGTGAGAATTTAATTCACTCAAGAAGGAAAGAGATGGGAGGGCAAACTCTTTATTAGATTCACGAAGTGAAAAACCTGGGGATTAACAACAATTGGTTATGTAATAAAAAAGCGGTTGATACTGAGTTCAGATGTCCATCGTTTAAGCCACAAACTTATTTCTCAATCAATGTTTGTTCCAAGTCTTCTTACATTTGCCAGTGAACATGTTAGAAAAGGAATGCAGTCTTTGGCGTGTTTCCTCGTTCGCGGGCGCTTGGGGAATCGGATAGTTAGATTCAAAAGAGCGGCCCCAGCGGCCCTATGCGTAGTGACGTAATTTAAATCACAGTTACTCCTGTTATGCCTGTGATGTATGTAACGGAATCAAAAGTAATGAATAGTGTGAAAAAGGGATTCGACCGAATTTTTTTCCGAAAAGCATAGCACCTTTGATACCATTTTTCAAACCATCATTACAGTGAATTTCACGAAACCCTGGATAGATAGGAACTTCTTTTTAATCATTACAATGCACTTTTGTCCTTTTCCGAATCCTATCATCGTCTTGGTAAAGCGGGCTTGGTGGTCTTAACATGAGATGGTCACGGTTTCTGGACGGCCAGAACTCGAGTGTCCTTTATAAGAAAAGGACTCATCCAGGGTCTCGAAAATTTATTTTCATAATTTAGAAAAATGGCGTCAAAGGTACCAACAACAATGGTCAAAAGGGCCAACATGTTACCAAAACTGCTTGCAATCGCCAAAGTCGCAGGTGGTCCATTTTTTGACCTGGCTAGTTTTGACTTTTCGACCTACTCATCTGAAGGTGAACTACGGGAGGGAAGCAACTCGAGCGTTTGAAAACCACAAAACACCCGGCCATTGCAAACCTGATCAATTTACAAAGCATTTCAACTAATTTTACCAGGGTCCTAATTAAGATGCCATTGTATTTAAACTGAACCACCATCTGTCAGATGTAATCACTGTTTACGTTACCCAAGACAGCCATTTCTGCGGTATCGTGAAACGGGTCGACTCCGCCCATCTAATTCGGGAGCAGGGGCAACCTTTTAGGCCAGAATGGCTTGGGCGGTGAGGCACATGCCTGCATGAACATAGCGATGTCCCGATTGAGAATTTGTAAGGGCAGCCCATTTAACAGACTGGGGCGGACTTTGAAATATAATCAGTTTGTGATATGTGACGCAGACCAATATCACGAAGTCGGTTAAACAATTTTGCCACCATTGTTGTCTGTATCTACAAGCGTTCCGATGTTATGCCGGCCAGATTACCATAAAATTCAAGGAAGTGGAAATTGTCCAAATTACACGGCACGTCTAAGGCTGTGGCCGTCACTTTCATGGTTAACCAACTGTTATGAGGATCACCCTTATTATCATGGTCTCCGTGTCTCCCTAACACAAAAGGACGAGCAAATGACTATTAGGGATGAGTTACAGATTCATTGTCCAGCATCCAAAAATAAGATTGACCTTGCTAGTTATCATCACAGATTTCTGGATGGGTTCCGTCACGGGAATCAATGGTTTGGCTCCGTGGGGGGCTGGTCGTCATGTTGTCTTCCTGAATACGCCGGCTACTGAGTGCCGCAAGTGGCGCAGTGAGTCTCCCCATGCAGAAAATCTGGAAGAATTTGCCTTTTATTATCAATGTCCAGAACAAGACTATATCTTCCCTAGTGTCTCTGTTGACTCAAAGTACCGTCCCAATTACAGGCTGCAACTTTTCTAAAGATGCTTTGTATCTTGTCTTCCTCCTTGAGAAAGCCCTGAACAAAAGGATGGATGGACACCAATTAAGAATTTGGAAAGTGAAGATACCAAGAGATAAGTAAGCACATTTAATAGCCGTCAAATTCCGTTCTTCATGTTCTCCCTCTAATTAGTAGCTTCGGGGCATTGTGTACCATTTTGTTACTTTTGGCAACAAGAATAGGAATCATGGTCTTTTAGATCGTGAAATGAAATTGGAACTAAATAGGATTCACCTCCAATCGAGTTGACCATCTGCAAATTGGAAAAGGAGAGAAGTACAATTGTAGGAAGATCGTTAATAAATAAAGCCTGCCAATTAGAGAAGAAAACAGCCGATTATTTTCTTTGCAGGTCGTAGGGATGAGAAAGAGGCATCTATCTGGTCGTTCCAAAGGAATCACATTTATCAAAGCTACCAATGTTTGATATAATTGACTGCTACAGCTTTGGCTAGCTCGCAATTTTACTTTAATTAGCAACCAAAACTTGAAGTTGGCCCTTGCTTGACCCGATTTATTGACCATCTCGATGTCTCTCCTGTCTTTCACTGTCTACGGTGAACGGACCTCTCGGCCGGGTTAACTCTCATTGCTGCAGTGATTAAATTCGAAACCAATTGTTGGACCCATCTGCCCGGCGTTACAATACATTGAATACCGCATAAGGCCATTTTTTGCAGAGAAGCAAATCCCTGTTGTTACATGTAGCTAGTATGATATTGAGATGGTCCAGATTCCATTACCCGGACCAGCAGCATTCTAATACTAGATAAAACAAATAAGGAACATGTGTTCAAACATCGTGAGTAACATGTATTAAAACATGTATTAAAATGTATTAAAAATGTGCCATCAGTAGTTGTGAATTGAATAGTTTAAAACTTAGAATTAAGCGATTTCATTTTATTCATTTCCACGCTTAGTATTCTACATTGTTCTGCAGTGAAAGGTTTACACCTGTAAATTTTGTATACCTCATGCAGACTGAGCTAGATGGCCTTTTTATCTAAAAATTTACAGTTGAAATGATGATGGGATCATGAATATATATTGAATTCCGCAAATTTATTATTTAACCATAAAATAAATTCCACTTAACTTGACAGTACAATGTACTTATTTGCATACTCTAGCGCTCTGGAATGAACTGATGCGGGGTTTAGTAAAATATTAATCCGAATTTTGTATTGCATCGAAAGCTTATTTAAACTAGTAAAAGTTACCGCGGAAGGTAATTTTGCAATCACCTCTCCTCCTTCCCTTCTGCTGCGCTTTGCTTATAAGTAAGACAACTATTTGTATTCGGGACGAAAATAAATGTAAGTACTTATACTGTACAACCGTACTGTCTCGATTACATTCGTGTCGAAACTATAAAGAGCACGCGTACTACGCAACACGGTCGACCATACATGAACTGGTTTGCATTTAAAGGAGGCTTGCTAATTTAGTAATCGTCTATTTCTCACAAAAAAAAGAAATTAAAAAACGCCCGGGTTTCTTTCTGCCGCGTCAGTTCACGAAAGAAAATGCATCTCGATCTCAAAACGCCACCTCAAATGACGATTTGCAGATCTATGCTGGATCGCGTCCTGCTATTGAAAGGGCGACAATGAAACAAATACGACAAGTGCGTTGTGGTTTCAACCATTGTCCTCCAGTCATTTGATCCTCGTTAAACAGTCACTATCATAAAAATTATGACTTATAAAGAATCGCTTGACATTTTCTTCAAAGGTTTGATTTGATAACCATCGTATCCAGATTACAAGTGACATTTGCTTCCTAAATGCGCCATCCGCACTAACATTAAACGATTCGTTAACTTCAAAGAACTTCATTTCAAATCTCATTTAATTCAAATATGATAAAAAAGTCGCTTTTTGATTCATTTAAGTCATATCGTTTAAGATCTACAACGGCTCTGGCTTGACAACATTTCTGAAGGGACAGCCTTCTTTAGAAAACTTTTATAAAGCGGGTTATTGGGTGACTGAGGTTCCTTAACTCTTCACAGGACACTTTATTTTGATGCAGTGTAATTCAATCCAACCCAAAGCTCTCGCAAGAAAAAATTAAATTGTGTTTTCGTAATTAGATTTAAATTTGCGAGTTGAGGTGTATGTTGTGGTCATTCTTCGTAGCTGCTGGCAGTGGTCGGGCGGGTTGGCAACGGAACTCGGCCGTGGTTAGGGCCATTCGACAAGCACTAGACTCCTGACAGCTAACATACCTCGTCCAATTACATCATGTCTTAGATACAATGTAGCAGCCATAGCAAGGGGCAGCTGCACTATCGAAAATCTCAGTGTCCCATTTATGAATCTAAGTCGCCACCTCCGCCAGGCAGCCTAATCTCTCAATTGTTCTTTCACGTGTCAGTCTAGGGATTAAAATTCCACATCATCAGCGAGAATGTATCCTTTTTGTATCACCATTTGGGTAGCTTAGGGTACTGTAAATGCACTTAGTGGCCATTGTTCACTCGAGGACTGCATAAAAGGAAAAGAAAACCTCGAACAGAAATATTTGCCCAAGTATTTTACTCTGGTGTTTATTTTCAACTCCATCCCTTCGGAGACGCGTGGTCTTTAAAGAAGAAAGTAAACAACATTGGCTGAGTTAGCCTTACTCTAACATAAACTAATTAGAGTAACCTAATTACCCCATTGTTAGCGAACTAGAGATAGTGTCGTGGAGTAAATGGACAACTGAAGTCTGGGTCATTGAGGATGTTCGCATCAGCAGGTTTCGTGAATGCGTACTTGAAAAGGAACCTCTACACTGCCGTGAAAGGTATCTACCCCAGTGAATCCTCTTTCTTCCTCTGGGCCGCTGTTCTTGACAATGTGGGACGAGCGATCCGCGCGCAAACCGCCATTTACTCTCTCGCTTTCTTATGATTTTTTTATCATTTTACGGAGAAACTAATTAGCCACTCTTTGCCACGTTAAGACGGTAATTTAAAAGCC
This sequence comes from Lineus longissimus, assembly GCF_910592395.1. Classification (NCBI taxonomy): domain Eukaryota; kingdom Metazoa; phylum Nemertea; class Pilidiophora; order Heteronemertea; family Lineidae; genus Lineus; species Lineus longissimus. The sequence goes on along the minus strand of NC_088309.1, from coordinate 23,506,229 downwards.
ACGTTGAAATGACACGATTCATGATAGGTTGGCCAATATCGTGGGCTGCTTCGATGGGTGGAAGGTATAATTACCAGTTCGCTTTAGAAATGCTGGACAATTTTGTCAGCGGGGGTTATATGTGACAATGAGTTAATAACAATGTTCTTTCAGAGTTGGTGTCATCCCAGTTTAGAACGGGTCGTCCCATTTCGAGATCTTTCACGGGTATGTACTCAACATGAATTCCTGCAGTGCTGGCAATGTCTGGTGCTGACAGCAACAATACATCCTTTTTCCAATTCAGGACAAATATTTAGATGCTTGTACGCAATAGGCGGTGTTCTCGACCAACGGTTCCAACGGGTGTTGGAACGACTTGAAAGCCTATCAAAGGCCGGCTTCTTTTGAGTGACACAGGGTTTCATCAGATATATACCAGGCCCGGTGTCTATACAAATAACAATTTTATACCGATACTATTCATGAGAAATAGGCTGAAAGGACGCGGCTGGGTCGAAAGGCCGACCGAAACACCCAACTCTTATTTTCTCTATGAATGGAACATCAGGGGTCCACCACATTTTTCATGGAGACTCGCAATCTCAAATAGAATTAAGGTCCTTTCGTGGCATATTCAAATAGAATTACTCTCAATGATGCTTCTCTTTCAAATAGGTTTCGTGTTGAATCAATTATAAATCTTTAGAAAATTGTACTTTTCATTCGGTACCCTGATTGACCAAAATGTACTTTGTTCATCAATAGTGGTCTTGAAAAGTGAACGGTTTACGGTTTGAATGCTTTTCAGCCAAAGATCACACCACTACATATCTAACCTTGGTAGATAAACACATGTAAAAACTTGGTAAAAATAAATGATGGCTGGCAAAATATCAACTTGTCGATGAAGAAGAAATCGACCCAGAAATAAACAATTTATGCATCACAGAATAAATGGTAAAAGTATCAGACCCCATAAGCGAGTTGATCTGGCATGTCTGTAGCTATCGCAAATAACCCTGACACAAACATAAATGAAAAAGGTATACATTGCTTCCCTGGTATGATATTCCTGGTATGGCAATTATCCAGGATATCATTAGGGCAATGTACTCCTCTCACCGGCCAAAACTTTTTTTAAATATCAGGAGACAACCGCTTCAAACACAAACGCTGTGTTTTTTGTGAAGATGTTCAACTGTAAAGCCTGGATTGGAATGCGGTCCAAGGTTACACGGGAGTGTCCCATGTGTCTCTTAACATTTACAAAATACTCCGACTCCCCCTCGCTTTCATCCCCCTAAAGGCAGTAATAACACAGCTTGAAAAACCCACTATCTCTGATCCCAAAGCAAAGAAACCCAATAACACATTCACGTGAAAAATGCAACCGTTTTGGCAACTTGATCTGGCAGTGCTAATTCAAAGCCAATCTTTTATTTGACGATTCGTTTTCCAAGAGAAACAAGACATGTTATTCTGTAGCGGCAACTGGATCCACATTACCTCTAATTGGTTGATTTGGCAAATAATTATACAAGAAAGAATTTACAATCGGTTTAGGGATGATGGAGTTGGCTGGCTTTGTGATGCAGCGCTACAGCATCCCAGGTTCTATCAACTTTTTCATCAGTGAACCGGTTCGTAGTTATACTAAACAGGCTTTTTACAAGGCTGGTAAATCCTCCGATTCGTCATATTCTTAGTCTCCTTCTTCTCCTTCTCGTACTTCTTCAGCTACTGCTTTCTCGCATAAATGAATAAGCGAGACTAATACCTTTTTAGTTCTCCACAGATTGGCAATTCTGTTAGATTTCATTTCGTGAACGTTTCTTTTTTAATAATCTTGTGTCGCTGAGCAAACGTAGATTGACCAAATGATAAAGATAATAAGCCACATATCCTCTAAACACATTATCCTAGCACACACTTCATATCTGATATCAGTTGAAGAAGGGGCCCTTGATCCCCAAACTGGGCGAGTTCGCCAGGGAGGCTTGCTAGGTCCAATGCTAATCATAATTTCTGTACATTTCGTGACAGACGCTGAAGTGTCCGAGTTGACCCTTAGCGGAATGTGTTTGCATAGATGACAAAAGCCTTAGCAAAACAAGCCTACATGGTATGGTATGGAACCCTTATTGGTTAATCCAGGATAGAGATAATCCAAGTAACCTGACCATTGTATGATTAATGAAATCCGTCTTTTTTACACAGATCCAATCTTCTTTAGGTACATTAATGCCAACACGTATAAATAATGGGCAACAAGATATCCTTTTTTTCTCATTGATCTCACTACCTTTTGGGGGGAATAGGCGTAATTAATCTCCAAGGACTCCTTTGCCCGGCGCTAATTGCTTTCAAAGTACGGATGAAAGTTGGCGTTTTTGGTTCGGGTGTATGTTTGTTTAATATGATGAGAATGATCATGCTGAGATACCAACTGGGTCCTTGTCTGCTGGTCAGGGAAAGGGATAAAGGGATCTATGAGTGGAATAATGGTGAAATCCCTTTATTTGTGTCACTAATGAGAGAATTAAGACTTGCTGGAGTCTTTGACACCGTGGTTCCGCTCAGTAACGGTTTAAATTGAGGGAATTTAGAGTTACCACGCGGTCTGCAAAGAATGATAGGAATTCAAGAAAAAAGCACCTCAAGGTCTGAACTTGAGACATGATTAGCTGATGCAAATGAATTCCAACAATCAGTGCTAATCACTCCTGGACCGGTTAATGGCGAAATTCTTCGGAATTTATTTTCGTTATGTAATTAGTTTTTTCACCTCGAAACACAATTTGACATTGAAGATTTGAAAAAATAGACAGTTTGGAAGAAACTTAATATTTCATGAAGTCGAATTGGGCAACATAGCTTTCCGTATCATTCGTGTCTAATATTTCGCTCTTACCTCATAATAGGGAACATCGACACGAACATCAGTTTATGATATCAAAAAGCCTGTCGATATTACATTTTGTGCAGTGGTCAAAAACAAATCGACTGAATTGGACTAATACTCCTTTGAACTTCATTATCTCAGCTGACCCTCATGCGGAGCAAATATTAACAAGATCAGTGAAGATGTATTTCTGCATTACGCCACGCTCTCGGCGCTGACATTAATCACGTCCCCTGTCTGTACCCACTTCAAATCAGTATCAACCGCAAATGAAAAATGGCACGTCAAACAAAGAAAATAATTGCCACCATCATCGAATCAGCACCTTTACTTAGATATCACCAGAGTGTACCCTAAAGCTACTAGCTAGCTAACCCTGAGGGTAGGTCTTGTTTTCAGCCTCACCCCTGCGGCTATGACACTTCAGGGGTATCGTTTTTGATAACCAGGTTCTAGCAAATATGGTGCCATTGATTAGAGCTACCCTTTGCCGTGTGTCAGTTGAGCAACACAAACGGTTAGGAGACATCAAGGCCTCTATGAATTCCTCTTGAGTCTCCCTTTTCGCTGTAAGCACATGTCACTATCCTTCCGTCGAGGCCGCTTCGATCCGCCCGATACGTTACTGATATTTAAACAGGTCTGAGGTACCTCGACATCCTTTACACCTGCTTCAATGCTGTACACATGAGCGTCTCCCTGCACATGAGTGATTTGACCTCTGGAGGCGTTGGTGTGTTTGGGACGTGTGTACTGCTTATATGATGCAACGTTATACTCCTGGCGCAGTTTAACACCTCAAAAGTTGCTTCTCGAGAAATCAGTGCTGGGATATTTGCCATGATATATTGAAGAAAGCGACGACAGACTTATAATCAGGAGAGAAGGTCGTGGATTCCGCCCCGTCTCTGGAAGGGTCGCTGCTGTTTTGTATCAGTGTCCTCGATCAGGACAGCAGAACACTGCATTCTTTGGCGACTTTCAACAGAGGTTCCTCGCGCATGTTGCCGGCCAGTGCCAGGGCAGGCAATGAACTCCTATCGGCCAAGGATCCCGATGGCGCCTCGCTAAACAAACTTACGGCAAGAGAGAAGAATTCGATGCTTGAGTCGCTACGTACTGATGAACGTAACTGGACTACATTGAGAGGAAGGGGTGGCAGTATCGAAAGTGATGTTTCTTACAAATGGTCAGTTATGCAATAACCCGCCTTTGTACCTGCCATTTCTACCGAGCCAGAAAGATCAACAACGTCTTCTCTACGACACCTTCGGTGATCTAGACTGAAAGGCAATCGCCTTGGCAGCGTTATCCGCCCCATCAGCGGACCATTTATCCATCCCATTTTTATCGATACGGAACAAATTGACTAAGAAACCTTACTCGCGGAATTAATTTACTCTAAAATGCAATTAGGACAGGTGGGGCATATAATCTATTTACGGGAGCCCAATCACTATCAAATGGTGGTTTAATCATAGATGATGTTTTGCCATTCACCAATGCTTAGTGTTTCAATACAAGATAATTAGAAAGGTAATTGCAATCGACAAAGTTGGGCCGCGTTAGCGAAAATCTATTTCGTATAAGCGGGTTTTGTTTGATGTTAAGAGAAACCCAGCAAACTAATGACGATCTTCTCCAACATTTATGTCTTGTTTACAGATGTTTTGGTGTGTTGTATCCCATTAGTCTTAAGCTGTCACGCGAGTTAACAAAACGTTTCGTGCCCCAGGCTACAGACTCTATAGGAAACCTATTGAAATCCTGAAATTAATTTCTAAATATTTAATGCGCAATCCCAATGCGAAAATTAACCGGTCAATCTCCCTTACTGTGATATCTTCTCATTAATTGCCTTTACATTGTTGATAGCTGATACACCGATATAGAAAATGACAGAATCATTAACTCGTTTCGTTGTTCATATCAGCAGCATGCAACAATAACGATATTGAACCAATTTCGATATTCAATTAAGGTGATTTCGCAATAGATGGCGTTTTTCCAAGGTGAAGGCTATACCTTGTACCGCGTATGTTGAGATAACTAAAGGTATTCGGCAGAATGTATTTCCTGTACTTTCAATAAGCCTGAGCAGTCGGATTCGGTATCATTTTGGACAGTAAACGGTCTTACACACACCTGCAATAGTTTTTTTTTCTTACAGAATTTACGAACCAAAAAATGGTGTTTACAAAAAATAAAAGGCTTTTGCAGAACAAAGAAGGCTTGGAACGAGCAAATACCGAAAATGGTATCTAACTTAAATAAAGAGAGAAATGTTAAAGTTTGATTATTACCTACTTGAAATGTACTAAGTATCTTTGAATGTATATGAAATTAGACTCAAATCAATGTTCCCCGCACGATAGAAGAGGGTGTAATTGCTTTGAACCATATAAAAATCAAATTAGTCTTATCCAACACGATGGAGCGAAATTAATTAAACAGAGCTGATTTCTTATACATACACTCTTCAGATTTATTGCGTGGAGCTCGGTACGTGTTAAACTGGCTTGCAACCCAGCCAGGCATCGTCTCTCGAGTATATTTGCTCATCGTGTGATGAGGGGTCGGTGATTAAATCGCGGCAAGAAAATGCAAAGCGCCATCGATATTTGCAATCTCGGCGCTTCCGTTCTTAGCGATGCCTTATTAGAGACTAATATGCGGGGAATGTTTCCCTTGGCTCACTTAATACCGGTGTATACACTACCATGAGAAAACCAATTTCGCTTGTTTGATTAACAAAACTTAATAATTAAACGGGAGATGACGTTACTCCTGATGCCATGAGACTGCAAAAAGTAAGTGAATAATTTCTAAGTATATTTAAACATACCTCATATTATCTGGTAAGAGATGAGGCCGGTCGAGGCGCGGAGGGAATATTGAATAATGACTAGGGATCCCTGATAGTGGGACAATATTGACGAACGCTTCGAGTCCGCAATTTTCTTCAAATTACGAATTTCGTCAAAATTGCCTCGGCGCACTTGAAGTTATATCGCAAGAGTAGATAATGAGGGAGAAATTCATATCTGAGGATGGGCAAATATTTATTGTCGTTCGTCGCTCTCCACAATTAGAGGAGACAAAGCGCCAATGGCCGCTCAGTGGAAGAAGGATGCGTCAAAAGCAGCCATCGGTGGTTCAGCCGCGGATTATAGCCGTAGCCATATTGTGAATTTCAACTTCCCCGCCAATCAAAATTAATTTAGTCTGCCTACCGCTATCAAACTTAATTTAGCAATCAAATAAATTCTGTAGAAAGTTATAGGAGCGCCACTCCTGTGGGTAAAGTCGTTTTTTCATATCAAATTATACCGTCATCGAACAGAAAATATACATGTACATGTAATTTATTACACTCGCTTTTGAGAACGTTTGGTGTTACGTTACATATTCTAATGAAATCGCTTCATTTTTAGCTCCGAAAAGGGCTGTAGTTTTATCAGAACTAAATTGAAAATTTATTGACATAGGAATTCAGGATTCTTCAGAAGAGGCAAACAACATACATTGTATATATTATGACATCTCCGCCATATTTCTCTGTAATTTGTCTGAAGTGGTTGGATGGCTTCTTTTTCTATTGCGAAATTCCATACATTCTGGTTTTATGAACAACATGTATTAATTTTTGATTAGACGTTGACAGTTTTATGTTTCTTTCTAATATGTTTTCCCTGGAACCTGAAAGTGTTGTTCATTTGCTCTCGCCAAATATTATATATAAATATCAAAAGTAAACATATGAATTCACTTATGGAGCAATATTTCTTACGTAGAAATTAATAATAAACAAAACATTGTGAACTCAAAAATGACGCATGTACCAACAAAGGAAGTACTTCTAAACAGTTGACTATTGGAGCAGTGTCTCGGGGCTAATAGTGAACACAAACAAGGCAAGGCATCTTTCTATCAAAATTTTAAAACATCTTTAATTAAACTATTGACTTTTATAGACATTTTATCATAGCCATTTAGCATTGTGCTATGATGTGACCAGATGAAAGTGAAACCTTCTTGGCAAGCTCCAAACTGCAGAAAATGAGGTTTCCACTGTTTTTCTAGAAGAAAAGCTGTGGGGAACACAGCCGGACCTTCGGGCGACAAGCCGCTTCATCTCCGCCACAAGACTGAGGTTATAGTACTTAGGCAGGTTGAACGCTGAAGAAGAAGAACTGTTTTTCTAAACATCAGCGATGTTTCGGACAACAAATAGTTTACTGCCAGCAGATGGCCCGGCTACCTCATCTTCAAGACGACGTAGATTGATCTTTTCACAGTTAATTCCTCCCCTAACTGATCCAGTTACTGTCTTAAAGTTCTGTCGTTACTTCAGACGCTAGTCTCAGCATCCATCGCTTTGTCATCCGCATTCGCCCCACTAACTAGATTCTGACGATATTCACATTAACTCTAACAGGATAATTTCAACATCAACCACTTAAACTAGAGGAACAAAATGACAAACAATCTCCATCCCCAATCGAATTGGTTACAAATCACGACAGCACTCTATAGAGATGGCCATTTGGATAAAGCGAATGTCGTTATGTGACCAAATTACGCCTAACTGCGGCTTTCATCATTGCCAATTTTCTCATTGATTCAATTACACAGGCGTTTAAGCCAAATACGATGATTCGATGAACGATTGGAAAATAGCGAAATCAGATTCGCGGCAATTTCTCGGTGATTAAAGCGTGCGAGGATGGTAAACGTTAGCATCTGATCAAGTGGTAATGGACGCGATCCTTTCTTGTAGTGGCTGTTTCAGAATCAGGGGTGAATGCGACTGCTGACGCGTTTTGGCGCAGATGTGTATGGTGGTCGGAGAGGTGTGACGACTGGATTCATATCGCCGTATTGTAACAAAAATCGGTGTGACCCTCGGACTTTCCTACCCTTTCGGGGTGACGGGTTACGGGGCATGGCACTTAGGCAAGAGCAGTGACTTCAGACTGACATCATAGACTCATTTGTTCTGCGAAACCTCTCATGGTTAAGACAATGTTTTGTTTTACATCGGAAACCAGAAAAAGAAAGTTATAAATGTACTACGATGTCAATATTGGCCTACCTTTTGCGTTTGAGAATGGCATCCAAAGCGTCATTATGTAAGACGTCTGTTAAAAGCCTATACGAAGAACATGGAAGTACAGTGTAAAATCAAGTCATAGTACTTTTCAAAAACCTTTTATTTTCAAATTTGATGCTTTTGTTTAGGTACAAATTCATCGTTAACCGAAGTGAATAAGATTCCCACAGCAACCCACAGAAAGATGTTGGATCTATATCCGAAATCATTAGTTTATCAATATTGATAACAAATCACCCCCTAAATATTTCTCTTCAACCAACTATTGGCTCATTTTTTCACTTAAGCCGACTTGAGCCGACAGATCGCCTTTAATTGGGAGTGCAAACCCACAGGTTACCTTTAATTGGCATCACAAGATGCTAATTATCCTCTCGTGCTAAACAATCGGGATGATTAACTACCTTTACCTTAGAACAAGATGTTATGACAGATTATTTACCAATGAATGTCGTGTAGTAGATTTGTGTTGTTTCGGCATGGTATATCAGCAAAAAAAATCCGAAGTGTTGTCATAGGCATATTGAAGGACCAGGCTCGTTCCCTTCTGTAGAATGGCCCTATTAATTAACTGTATTAAGACCATCGTTAATTACCTGCCGAATGCTTGAGGTGCGATACTGATCGCTAATCCGTAACGGCCCTTGTTTCTGAGGAGAGTTGACCAAGGCTAATATCATAATACGTGCATGGTGCCAAATCCTGTTATTGTAGAGAAGCAGATTTTGTCATTGGAAGGACGTTATGTGTAATTATGATATAGATATCTATAGCCTTATTGCCTTGAGGAGGTTTACGGTTCCAATAATGAGCGAAAAAACTGTTGTTATGGCCCTGAAATCGCCACGCCGTCACCGCGAATAACGTGGCTCTCCAAATCGTATTTTAGTGTTCGCATCCCGGCAATCTGGTTGTGACTTGTCCTAAGACTAATTTTGGAACTTCTTAACTAAGACCACGCGTGCAAGGTAATAATCAGTTTTTCGTGTGTTTCCATCACGACATGGAAGTCCAATATGCTAAACAAGTCGAGATGTGAAAGGCAGCACTTTCACAGCCCTCACACGGGACTTTGAGAACAATTGTGCACATCTCGTTAAGTATGTCCCGAGTTACATGAGGCCATCATCCAGCCACCGAAGAAAAAATGCCTTATATTCGCTTTGTTAATTACGCTTTTACTCATGCGAAGCCACAGACCTATTCGCAGCTTCAAATCAAACTCCAAGTTGAGTACATCATTTCTAACAGCCGACCGAAATTTAATTAAGACGCCAGAACATATCGGAATTAGTAATATCAAATTAAAATGTCACCCTTAGCCTATTGGTGTTACAATGAAAGTTAATCATGCAGGCATTTAGGTCATTTCATAAGATATACGGAATCACTCTTGGCGCTCAGAGGAAATTGAAACTCATCAGAAAATTTTCATTTAATTCCAATTTGATATTTTCATCAAAGTTGTGACCCGTTGAAACTAATTATAACGGCTTGTTTGTGTTAATGGCATTTTCAAGAGTGTAGACAAACGCTTTCGCTTATTATGAGTTTTTTTCTTGAAATGTTGAAAGAGATGAGGATGAGACTGATGAAATGTTTGCTATCTTGACAAGTGAATAGTCCATGCTTTTTAGTTACTTTCTTTCTCTGAATTACAATGTATTAGCCAAGATTATTAGTCAAAGTCGGTTGTTTTCTCTATTTAAACGTGTTTCTTTCTTCCTCTCGCTTATTAAGAGTTTTTTGTCTCGAAATATTGTAGAGATGAGGCTTTAACTGACAAAGCGTTGGCTATTTTGAAGTGTATAATCCATGCCTTTTAGTACTTTTTTCATGGTAACTAACTGACCATGGATGGATAAGCTATTTACCTCATCTTAAGCCAATTATTGTCAGAAGTGTTCGAATTATAGATAAATGATATGGTCAGAGCAGATTAGTGGTCATGGATACGTTAAAACATGACTCTGGAAACGAGTATGTCCCCAAAATAGAAACTAGAGCCGATAACATATCAGTGATGCTTGGCCACGGGTAACCTTTTACCAATGATTCATCTACGTTACTGCCTTAACAGGCACTAAGACGGCGTAGTTTTAAAAACTCACACTTTATTGCCTGAACAACATTGTATACATTCGTTATGGGCTTTTCATTCCCCGCAATTCAATCTGAAACAACCTATAAAGTGTTCGCCAACAGCTTCATTCCGCCTAATAGAGATAGTGATCTTGTCAACGCCCCAGATGATGATTCGGGGTTTCCGTCTTATTTGTAATCGGTTGGGTAACAACGATGGTCATTTTGTAATTTGCAGTCAGGTTGGTCATCATACATTGACTCTGCCAGCATACGCGCTTGTACTCGCCCAAGGCATGCACGCAGTTGCCATCTTCTTCATCATGTTCATCCAGCCAAGCTTATAGAGTCGGGAAGCGAGCATGGAGTACCACTTGACGGCTTGGCTCCGACCAAATATTCCTGCGAAACCAATTTGTTAATTTGCTCCCGATATTGGGTTTCTCAGATCGACAAATTTGTCTTGATTACATCAATCTCAGTATGGGCTGTTTGGTGAGAGTGAATCACGTACTGAGACAACGTTGCTGCATGGCAATTCAACCACTTAAGTAAGAAAATAACCAATTTGAATTCCAGGGGCGACACCATCGCTTCTTCCGGGAGAGTAGTGGCCTCTAGTGGAGATATTAGGAACCCAGTATCCGGATTCAGTTGTAAATAGCTATACTTGTTTCTTCTCGGCTTTTTTTGAGAGTTTGATGGGCAATGCTAGTCTTTTACCTGCTTGTTTCACTCGAACGAGACGATGCAGCAAATGTGACGTAATGCACATGTCAGGCTGCAACATAGTTTCAAAACAGCTGACATACTCCATGAAAGGTTTTCAGTGACCGTGAACGTCCAAGGACTCAAGGAAGAAACGTAGTGCCTCTTATGGACGAAAGGTGGCGGCGGAAGCTACTGTGGATATGATAAAAACAACACATTATTGCAATTGATGAAAAAATTGCTAGCTACATTGATTTCAGCAACTATTTCCACCACATTTCGGTAATAAAGTAGATCCCACATTGGGAGCAATTGATGTCACACAACCAAGCAGTCATGCACTAGACGCTCAAGTGATCTTGCCAAGACCACAAAATTAGCCCCATTATCACCAAAGGCTGATATCTGAAAATAATTATTACATGATTATGACACAGTGTCGTCCTTCAGGGATAGGATGTGCACACACTTCTGGTTTACTTGGACGCTTATAGCGTGAATCACAAACCTCATTATGGCCTCACAAAACCACTCATCACAAGAAAGCAATTATTCATCTCATCAAACAACGATTCTTCAACTATTTAACCATGGATAACAATGGGATGAGTAGTTGGGCGTGAATTTAATTGAATTTCCAATTAGTCGTCATTGTTTAAATGAGGTAATCAAGATTTTATGAGACGGGATTGACACATGACCGCGATGACGAGATAGACGTACTTCTTGGTGGTGGTGATTTTTATTGCCTTCTAAAGTACGCTCCATTCAGCAACTGGACCAGTGGATCTGGTACGGCACATTGTAGTTTCATCATCGTTCTTAAATGAATAGTGCATTAGAAAAACATGATCAGATAATGACCCGTATATGTGTAAGTGAATGAAGCATCCCAGAAAAAAGTCCTCCGTGTCGCTCTATGTCGGATTATAGGGTGCATGGCGATATATAGAAGCCGATGACGGTACTAGAAAGCTTTTGCCCCCACTCTCCCATCACCATATTTCTCCCATTACGGCTGTTTAGCGTGTCATTGTCATGGCTATGCGATCGAGGACAATATTCGTATGTGGTGAGATGAAATTGCAATACACATTTATTACGATGACACAACCATATTGGTAACACCGAACACCTTCATTCAGCAAACTAATTTCTTGAATGTCCTCAGTAACTAGGTTAACTGAAGTGTTTGCACACATTTTGTTGACCCCACTGGAAGTCAAGTAAAAGTACTTTATTAGGAGTAAAATACTTTTAATTAGTTTCAGAGGGCGGAGTATTTACAATTCAGTTGTAGATATCATTCTGACAAAGATATTCTGCCAGTATGCGTATATGAATTCTCGAGCTGCTTGGGTTTACTTGAAGAGATAACTGACCGCATCAGAAGGTAGAGCTAGGTCAAGCGAAAAACCAATCCAAGGCTTGACTGTAAATCAAGAACCACCCGATCCGTACCGAGAGGACTGTGGAACCTTATAGGAGAGTTACTTCTGATATTAAGCAACTTCGAGCAGATTTCCAGCGGGTCACGATTTCAACAGTGTTTCATGGTCCTAGTTCTCTTCATCACCGCCCGTTTATATTCGATGACGGAGGGTGCATTGCGTACGGTGACGGAGCATAGTGGTTGTCAAAAAAAACCCAGAGAATTCCTCACGATGCAATGATTTCAGCCTTGTAATGAGGTGTTTTGATCGCAAAGTAACGCTGGTGCCTTAGATGAATCTTCCAGCTACCTGCATTGTGTTCTGACGCTCGGGATCAAGCTGGATGAGTCTTGCAAGCGTTGATCCTCCATCTTAATATGGAGACACGAACCTGGACCCAATTTGGTAGCAACGCTGGATGGATTGGCCCAATATAGCTACTCTCCAGGTAGTGGACATCAGATGGTACAGATAGTATTGTACGGATTTCTAAACTATGCTCCTTTAAGGGTACTTTAATCCTAATGAATGGAGTTTAGAATGTACCCTATGGTTATGACAATTACCTCCATATGGTAACAGGCTGACAGCGGAGAAATATCACTATAATATGGCTAGTTGGACTATTGTTGCTTTGACGTTTCTCATGATAGCAACATTTTGGAGATATTGATATCATATTCTTGATGGTCACTACGGACTCTGGTATTTGTAAGTGGTCCTTCTACCAGCATGACACGGCAGGCGGTCATTTAGCTAACGTTTGGAGAGTGGGCCGTGCTTGATATGCCAATTATTGGAATGAGATGGTTGCAGCATGCGATATATATACAAACATGGAAATACAAGAATACTTTACGTCAAAGAATGCATTATGTCAAAGAATGCAAATCATATGAAGACAATTGCAGAAGGGTAGCAAGCCAGAATAGGCCACGATGTTATCCAAGCAATATCTCTAAATTCAATAGGACTGCAGATGAATCAAGTCAGTTTTTCATAGGAAATTTGCTACAATTTTGATATTTGTCTTTCTTTGGCAAATATACCCTAATAAGTATATCATCAACAGGAATAAATACGTCAATTTACTTAATTACGGGATCAAAATGATGCATTGGACAGAAGATTGCACTATTGCCCTCCCTTGATACAAGTAGACTGCCTTACAATTGTACTCCATAAAATGTTAATCATAAACTGAAAAATTGGCATGAACTCTCATAAACATTATCCTGGCAATTAAACAGGTCAACCAATTTTTTCTGGTAAACTTTCAATAATTTTAAATATATGATAATGCAATTGTCATATATTTGTCACATTTTCATATTTCATATAAGTAACACCAAGTATTCGTCTCTTAATGCGTGCTTGGTAATACTTATTTATGCAATTTGAGCATGCTGTTGTTGAATTCAGTAGGCCGAATTAGCATCAGAATATTGCTTTCTGAATATCATCTTGTTAACACGTGCAGATACAATTGATCAAAGGTATGCCTATTGGGAATTACACGTTTTGGTATGATAAATGTATTGACGTCTGAATAAATTACTTTGTGGAAATTATATATCTTTATGTATGACCGCCATGGGATGATGAATATCAAACAGTTTCGCAGGTCGTGACACCAGGTCGTGTCATTTGTCCGAGGGGAACTACCAGCATGCGTGAGAGTTTAGGTTGCAACCTCTGCCACAAGGAGCGCTACAGTCACCATTTGGTTCGCAGTCTGAGGAAAGAGCTGTCGAAGTCTCCACATCAACGAGAGACGTATACAGTGTAAGAACTCAGTGACGGAGTATTGGGACACAGGAGAACCGATTTCCCGGCAAATCGCATCGTCGCCATGCATGTGGCAAAATACGTGACTTTTCCGAAGTAATCTGCTCGGAGAGAAGATGCTCAGCTCGGAGAAGATTACTTCTTCTTCTTCGGCCAGGCACCACAGGCCCATGTTGTGACGTCACAGGGGTGAACCGACGCAGTCGCTTACACGTGGCTCGCCCTAGTCTGATATTCGGGAACAGAATGAAATGATCAAAGATATTTTACGAGATATCACAGTTTATAGAGCATGCTATCTTTATCGTAGGTAAAGACGGATGAAATGATTTTCGAAATTGCTTCTGCTACTGGGAAGGTTTAATTTGATTCAGTCAAAAGATTTGTGTATTTTTGTCTTTTTTTATGCTTTGGTAAACAATTTCACAATCTAATGTCGATTAATCCCAAATGACGTACAGAGTTGATTAACCGAGGGCATATGAGTAAATTTGCATCCACCATCGCAGGTGATCACTGGGGAATAGAAGTCAAGCAAGACAATTGAACCATCGACACCAATCGCATGAAGAATTTATTGACTAAATAAGAAATTAATGGACAGAACATTGAAGTGACAGTGGCCAATCAATGTAATGTGAGACAGTGCATTCATGAGAGACATGACCGGAGGAAGTGACCATTAAATTAGCGTGACCCGAGTCATTCCAGGGAAGGCGACAGAATTCGATCCATCACGACGAAAGAATAGTACTGTCCGAGCTGCGGATATCATACGGATATCAGTGCAGCGATCTTACGACGATCAGACTTCGGGCAGCTGATTAATCAGTATACATAACTGCCCAAATTAAGCAAGCCCACATTTATTACGAAACTCGATATTTATCCGAGCATTCACTGCTGATCCGAGTTATTATGTGCACACGATCAATTAGAAAACAGATGGCAGAACCTAATGTGACGTTATCTCTGAAAGCAATTTCAAAATTCATAGTCCTCGAATATCTAGTATCTAGTCAAATCATTGAAACCTACCAATTACCATTTGGTGCAGCACCAGCGTCTGGCAATCACAAATTAGTTGATATAAAATTCAACCATGATATGTGTTATTCTACTGAAATGGATTAGTCTCGAGTGAGTGTTCACTACCGAAAAAAACTGCAGTTCGACAATATTTTTGTACTGCACAAAATATGTAGCAAAATGCGTCACAACCTCTTGATATATCGGCCACAAGAGGCAAGATGTTGCGGAAGTTAAGACTGTATTGTTACATTTTGTCAGGCTGTAGCATCCATCCGACCAATTTCACGCCATTCATGATTTAAATAAACGACCGCCTTTTGGCAAATATGGCGCCAAACGTCTGCTGCCTGTACACAGAGGAGAATGGTGGACCCCTCCTTTCCAATTAGCGCCCAGTGGTGGGGCTATGGATTAAAGTTTTTAGATAATTATCTGGACACTAGGTCTATTCATGAATCGTTTGGTACAAATTTAATCTTTCGGTGTGGAAAATGTGATTTTTGTCGTGGAAAATGCGATTTCTCCAGGAGGCTTACAACAATGTGCACGATGTTCCGTACTAAATACATGCTGGCCATAGCTGGCCTGGACAAAATGGTTCCCGTGTTTTTTGAGAAGATGGGCGTAGCCTCTGACCCGTCGTTTTTTGGCGAAGAAAGTAAATTTCATGGACACATGTCCGCAGTAAGGAGCCGTTGGCTAAATCTCCACTGTTAGCATTATTCTGTGTTGAGGACCCTAATTCTCGTGAATGCGGCTGGGCATTCATCACCATCTCTTTATGAGATCTTTTCACGTGATTTTTCAAGACGTGGCGACGCTGTGCAAGAGGTCTATTGAATGATTCGAGAGTTTTTATCTTGTTCATCCGGAAATCTTAGAAATATTTCAAATTTTACTCTGCGGGACCTAATTCGATTTAAACTGCACGACCTAATAGTCATTATGTCTGATACGTATCTTGGCCCTGAAGTATTTTGGTGGACTGCAGCAACAGACTGTAATTCAGTAGAAAAATAACTATATACGGGTTGCCACATACGATTTTTTACAACATGATATCGTTATGAAGGAAAAGAATGGTGTGCCCGCCTAAAATTAAGGGAGCCATCTCATTAGAGAATGCAGAATGCAGTCTGTTAATATTTTTAAGGGCAATGTCTTGGAAACAATAGTGGTTTATCTTCTCTGTAATAGGTGGCTCCCCTAGAAGAGCGGACATTATTTGCATCTTGTCTTGCCACCTGATGAGAGCGACCACGTCATCATAATCAACAAGTCAGACTCCACACAAAATATTCAACACGATGTGTGCTCATATTTCTTTAATTGATTGGTGATGTGATCTAGAAACTGGATGCAATACATGAGAACGCCCTGTCACCATGACTGCAACTCACCTAAATCATACCATCAGATGATCCCAAACTCCATGTTGGCTGCAAGCGCCTTACCAACTTGTAGAGATTACCTGCAGTTCCACCTGGTGTTATTCGTTAAAACTGAGCTTGCCAATGAACTTCGAAATACGACATTTTGCACTAGGGGCTAACATTTCACTATGAGAAGCCAGTGCACCTTGCTTCTGCCAAACCATTCTTGGGATAAACAATGGTGGTTCGCTTATTGTAAATCATAGCAAAACCATGAGAAACCATGCCGCGGGTGACACGATAGCTGTCTCGAGATCGCCGCATGATGATTATCGAAGCCAAGCACCCGAAATGCCCGATGTGCCATGCATATGTACGGTTGAAACGTAGGTAATAGTCCCAGGAAACTAATACTATTAATCTAGCAGGAATATTGGGAGTGAAAGAGGGGCGAGGGGTGGGGCTTTGGGTAACTGTCTTCGACAATCTCATATCTGTTATCATAAAATAAGTAGCATTTCTGTTTATACGCACTCGATTCTTGAGCCATAAACCGGCCTCCTTCTCCATTCTGGTTCCCTTCTTTTTACTCATCTAACATACGAACGGCGTCTAATCATTCTGATAAGCATCTGAAGTGAACCAAATGTCACTTTTAAATTTGTCCCGTTTTTAATAATTATGATAAGTGAACGTTTCTTTGTTACAGTGTCATCTCTCTTGAAGAGGCAATGGGCTGCCAGGACAATGGTGAAACTTCTAGCCACAAGGCGAGAAGGCAGTTTGTACCCTGTATTAAACTACAAGTAGAGCCAGTATCAGAACGAGCTATATGTACCAACGAGTCTCAAAACTCTAACCCCCCCCCCCCCCGGCAACGAGGAAGGTGCCTAAACAGCTAGGACATCGGGATTGGTATACGCAGATAAGAACATGAATCCGAAAGACCGGTAAGATATCAGCTGATGATCCCAAGTGCCAAAACGACTGTGGGCTCATCGATATTTGCCTTTGACATAAGATGGCGACACTGTGAAGGTTGAGTTTTTCGCACCGGTGTGACAGTGAAATTAGCCCCCTGGAGAATCCTTATACTAAGCTAACTTATTGCTGGCAGGTCCTCTCCATCAAACTGGAAACCACACAAAAAATTCTCAGCGGTGATCTGATCTGAAGCTTGTGTGAAATAAAAATGTCGCTCTATTTCACACAAGGTTCATATCGCCATAGCCTGGCTATCAGAAGCGAAGGAAATCTCCAGCCTAACATTGGATGAAGTTTTTCTTCGTGCAACACGTGACAATTTATTTTTGCTAGTTGCCTCCTTAAGCGATAACAGTTAATGATTTGATATCAAAAGTTTAATCGGCGAAGTTGACCTCAGGCCTAAAAGAGCCGAAGAAGTGATTTTCTCAAACCCATGGTGCGAAATTTCTTTGTGTATTATTCCCTGTGAATAAGTATGCTAGTTTATGATTTCTAAACATTTTAACTAATGCTTTTGGGTATAATTATGAAATCTCAAACTACATGTACCTCCTTAATTTAACAAGTTTGTTTTAACGATTAGTGGTGCTTGATCTACCGCAGCGCGGGCAGATGCCACCGACTAGGGGAATTGCCAAGATGGCATGCAAGGCCATGTAAATGGTTATCAGAATACATTGGCATTCAACAAGAATACAAAGCCTAAATTCTGAAGGGAACGTGGATCAAATAGTACATGTATTTCTACACATCACGGATCGTCGCCAGAAATTACAGACAAGTGCACAACCAAGGGTAGATTGAGACATCTCCATCTGTCCCTGGCACAAACAAGGACATTAGCACAACCAACGTAATTAGTTCGCCAGGAGATGGCGCTGCGATCGCTCGACATCTTCCCAAGGAATCTGGTCTGCAGACAACTAGCAATCGGACAGCAATCAGCCTATCAATATCATCTGCATATATATATTCCTTATTTATCCTTTTGACGTTGCCTTAGCCACCTTGTATCTTGTATGTACATGTACCTCTTACTTCTGAGAAAATGAACGACAAACACAAATTGAAAAGTTTTGCTTGGCCTCAAACGATGTAATTAGGGGCATGACAAAAGAAGAAGAACTGTATGTTTCGATGCTTCACTAATGCATAACTCCAAGTCGTTTCTTGTCGACACTCGTCAAATTAAGCCCGCAGGCAACGGAGAGCAACTTCATGGAAAAACACACCTAACCGGAAAATTTAATGATTTTATGAATTGACTAACTATGTGCGAAGAGGGGCATACATCGCGCCAATAAACTGAGCCAAGTTGAATTAACCTTTTACACCAGTTTGTATGTGATGTTCACGGTCTTTAGGCATCAATGCAAAGTATTTCCATGTTGAAAATTGCTAGTTTGTCTTCTTTTGAAATAAGCATGAATAGGTGCCCGGTCCTCACCACCCCTTGGAGAATACTCAGGCTGTCACTGCTCTAAGGCCCTCAGACCTATGAAGCTAGCTAGAATAACCACATTATCCTGTCCTTAATTGTCAGTTACCAGCCCTGGGCTAAACATCCCTGACTATTTGGTCATGATCATTGTACCGGTGATACTTTATCGAAATTAGACGACAAAGACGATGAAAAGGCTGCCTTTAACAAGTTAACGGTGTGCATTATATGCATCGGTCATATTCAGTCAATCTGTAGCCACGCTTGGGTAGATCCGTGCAACACATTTGAAGTGATGTGTGAATGATACGTTTTGCTTTGGCAAAACTTTGATTAAATTCTAAATAAAGAAAATGTTACTGAAATGTGCCACAATCATTTGAAATATCCAAGCACCTCTGTCACGCGGTGCCACTGTCATGACTGTATCTTTGCCAGTGGAGATTGTGTGAAATTTCCCAGAGTTCTAGCCGCGAAATCAACCAATCAAGTCGCTATAAAGTGTGCATTCTTCTTTAGCGTCTAATGACACTTCACGATAAAATTAACAAATAAGAAACACACAGTTTTGAATATTTGCTTGTATTTTTAACATGAAATATTACAATACATCACACATACACTGTACAGGGTCGTGGTATCTCCCAGAACAGCCATGTCAGGAAACATTTCTGTTCTGGAGAGTGTCGCCGAGATATGCTCAGTCAGCATGCTCTCGAACCAAGTTGCATTCAGGCTTTAAACAACGTATTTATTGATGAAGTTAAACATACAATGCACCAAAATATATAAGGCATATTTCTAATGCGCCAAACTGAAGTTAAGATTTTGCAAGATGTTGTCACCTTAACCTTTTTCGTCTACCAATTTTTCAAATCATCAAACTCTACGAAAACACAAAAAAATCCCGTAATTACTATTATGCACATGTACATTGTACATGTACCTTGTACAATGATATAACGTTGTACCAGACAAAAGCACACTTTAAAATGTACCTAACCTAAACCATATTCTTCTTCATCTACTCCATTTACCACCGCACCAACAAAGTAATATAAGGATGGATTGATATGTTTTGTATACTGAAGGCGGTGAGGACGAACTAGTGGACACACACCGTTTCACAGGCAATCGGGCAGCTTTATCCGTTCAAGTACATATAGTGACAATCCCATGTTACAGCCGATGCACCGCACGAATTATTGTGATCTAGCCTGCCATCGTCCATTGCATCATCAATGTTTCAAAAAACTGTGAAATTATGTTATCTTGTGGCATTTCGAATTAGAATATGAGATTCATCGTCAGTTTTAAAACGTGCGGAAGCAGTTTTCCAAACTGAGCTTTGCCGAGTCAAATCTGACTGCGAAACGATCACATTCAGTTCATTCTAAATTGAGTTCGTTTCGGACGTCATCATAACAAATGTACAGAATCGTGTCATATCCCAGTCGTAGTCATGCTAGTGCCAGTGAATCATCAAATTCCTACTAGTAACGAGGATCTTGTCGTCTTGATTATCAACTATTTACAACTTTGAATCATATTTTATGTACATGTATGTACATGTACTGGTACATAAACCTACACGATCATCACCTAAAGTTTATTTCTATTCGTCATCGATTTGCATTCCCTGCTAAAAACTAGCTGTGCGCAGTACCCTTAGTTCCATGATGCTGCGATAGGCGCTGTTTTGAGGATCTGTGTCCGCACTTCGCGTGAATTCATAGTTATAAGGTATTAATGCGTATATTTAAAGTTGGTGAGATTTGATATTTCGCCAAGCCTTTCATTCCATTAGATTACTGGAAAGTATGATAGCCATTTGAACCTGAACTTTAAACAGCGCCTAGCGGAGGACAATGGAACCAGCGTACCCGGGCCAGCGTAATGGCAAGATAGATTTGATTAGCACATTCACATATTATACTGAATTGGTAAAGGATCTATGAATGCTAAGGTACAGCAATGACAGCCACACTCATACAGTCTTTAGTGTATTTGTATGCAGTGGCAGCCTTTATTGGGGGGTTTTATCATTACACTTGCAATACAAACATCCATCTGAATCAAGAAGTTCTAATCGCAGTTAGATATTGAGACATATGTCGGCCCAGCAAAGCTTGTAATAATCGCTTCTTCTTTCCGCAGAAGTGACATTGTCGTTTCTCATTTAGAGGGACAACAGCTGTGTATTCTCTTTGTAGAAAGATTCCAAATGCTCATCTCATCAGTAATCTCTGAAAATCGTCAAAGATAAAATGTTTTGCACGATTTCAAAACCAGATATTTTATCCTGAATGTGGGCTCGAAATAATTGCATTAGTCCCGTGTTCATGCCCTATTATATGAAGATGAATGCCATTTTTTGCTCAGATTGCAAAATTTGTCTTTAGTTTATCGGCAAAAACCATTTGATTGTACTGGCCAGGGAATAGTCTGTGTAATGTTTCCATGTGTTCCCGTGCCTTTATACGCAATGATGCGATACTCGTATTCCTTGGGTCGTTCTCGTCGAATTTTTGACCCACTGTCACTGCGGGACTGCTGACCGGTATCGACATTGACTGCTGCATTGTCGGACTTATGGCACCGGCACTACTCGTTGTGGGAAAGTACGCATTCGGATACCCTGAGGATACTGATGTCAAAAATGACGGAATGTTATTCGAGGAGTTGGCGATAGGTGGCGTCATCCATGGGTCAAGCGGAAGTCCCGAACTCAAACCACTTCCGCTTCTTGGTGAAAGGGAACTCATGGGATAGTTTTCGTTTATCTTTAAGGCGCTGCTCTCTAGCTTTTCCTGACGCCGCCATTTTGCCCGTCTGTTTTGGAACCATACCTGGAATGCACAAAACGAAAATACGTTAAAGAATTATTGGTTGATTTTAAGTAATCTAAGTTCAAGTTACGCATCTGTTTTCTTCGAAATCAGAAGCTGAAAATCAAACTGAAGCGTGGAAGAAGGCATTAGGAATTTTATGATGTTGTCACCTAGATCATAACGTGGCTTGTTGGTACAAACTGCCCTGGTGAGCGAATGAGTAACTGGAAAATGTTGACCAATCAGCGAGTTTTGCATCTACAGCGCTCATTGACCTTCTGGTGATTGTATCCATTGATAAACAATTGGCACAGCCTGCTGTGCAGCTTAGCCTAACATTGATACCAGCCGTTGATATTCAGAGTTCCTCCAGGGTGACGTATTGTGAGGAACGGCGTTGAACTACTTGGATCCACAACAAAATAGTAGTCTACTTCCAAGTACAAGTGACGCATGGTTTGCCCTCTCTGTGTTCCAGACAACGGTGGTGTTATGCTGGTTACATGATACAATGACAGCAGGCAGGGGTTCGCGTGTTTGTCTTACATTAATGGATGACAACAATGGGCAATTTCCAAATAAAAAGTTAAAGTTTGGTTAATTAATTCGCTTTCTTTGTTATCTTTGGTGATGAGTTTTCATCCAGAACATTTTCGATTTTGCAATACATACATGTAATTTGTGATCAGAATTTGATTCGATAATACTGGCATTATTGTCTAAAACATGGGAGCAGGGAGCCATGCATGTAGAACGCCACGTGGGCATCAAAACCGAAAACGAAACCTTACTATCCTCCCAATTAATAAGTAATCAAATTGAATCCTCAAATTGAAACCACACCCTGTAATTTTTCAATCACAACAGGAGAATTTGTCACACCAGGACTTCTCCCCGGCCGCGGGCAAGACGGCCAATTATTCCAGTTGAGTTCCGAATCACAGCCTCTCGCCCTGTTTCAATGAGAAATAGTTCATTGTTTTCCAGAGAAACCATTGAGGAGTATCTCAGACGTGAACTTTCTTTACTTCAGCCATTCGAGTACCCCGCCCTCGTATCATGCCCATGTCGCCTGTCTGCCGTCCCCGCCAATTCAACCATGGTCATTTCCATTAACTTGGCACCTGTTCCAGTGATATCATTACCCAAAGTCCACTTGTCATGCTGGATTTTCACAGCCATTTAGCTTGTGTTTAATGAAATGTTCAAACTGCCCTGCTGCTGCCTTTTACCTATCAGGGCTAGTGACAGTGCAAATTGTATAATCTACATGTACGTCCTTTCTCTTGATGTCTATCGCTCAGAATGCAGGCGATTATTTTTGTTGCAAAAAATGACAAATTAGAATAACAGCGAGTATTTAAAAAGGTTGATCTTCGTAGTCAGTAAGCATATATACTAGACCCCCCCCCCCCCCCCATTTGGAATCCAGCGCGCTTCGTTGCGTAATTCGTGCCTAAACGAATGATTACTGAGATCTTCCTCCAAAGCGAGACCCAAGAGGGACGTGGTTGGTGTAAGGTGATAGGGGGCATCCTGGACTAACATGCCATACCAGTCGCTACAATAAACAACTCGAATTTTTAGTTCCAGCCTCACCCGAAATCCACCCCATTTTCCATCTTTGTTCGTTTTAAAATGACAATGGCTGGAAAAAACGAGATCGAAGGGGGACGTGGTTGGTGTGAGGTAATAGGGAGTTTTTCGTTACGGAGAAAAGTTGGTAGCTTTAAAAAGTAAAAGGATTGTCATTGAATTGTCTTTTACGCCAAGGACACCAAAAGGATGCTACCTCTTGAAAATAAAGCAAGGACCTCACGCAGTTAGTACAAAGCGGCAGATGGAACTTAATAGTTATCCCCGGGCTCAGCCTCTCTCTTGGCGAATTGTCATCACTAGCCCCTGCATTTCTAATCACTACGAGGAGCAGTTGACCCATGACACCGCCCATGTCGATGATATCAACGGGGTGGATAAGTCCCAAGACAAGGAGACAGCACACTGCGGATATCCTCACAGGTGTCAAGGAATTATCCATACAATTGAAGGAATTACGAAGGTATTATCAATACAAGTGGTCATCTTTGTCCGACAATTATCCCCAAATCATCTCAGCGTTGTCATTCGGAGTCCCCTGATTAGAACACGAACTCCTCCAATTAGAAAGCCTTGATGGAAAAATTAGATCATCTTCATGCACAATGGATTTTAATCAGGGATGCTCAAGGGGGATAATAACTGAAGTAGTAAGGGAATTAGAAGACGCAACTGTCTCTAATCTCATTTGAGGAGAATTTGGCTTCTTGAGAAACTGTCAGAATAATTTTTTTAATCTATTCAAATTTATCCGCTTCTAGAAATACCAAGAAAAAATGCAATCAAAAACGAACGTTTTTGTTTTAAAGTATGAAATTATCATCGATGGTGTTACCGGTAGTAGTTTCGCTAGCAATTGTACAACACATTCATGTACTCAGATACAATGTACAAGCTAGTACCGCCAGTACCGCGCGGTACTTCTAACTGGCCTGAGATGCGCTCATTATATAAGTGCGTAATCTCGAGCGCTTAATAACAAAGGACGTGGTTTTGATACAGAACTATGTTCGCTAAAAACAAAAAACGACGGTCAGAAAATCAGTATGCAACTCCGCATCCATGGAAACAAAAGCCAAGTCAGAGAGAAATAGGATTTGCCGATCGTCAAACTAATTCGGAATGACGCTAAGAAATATCGAAATGAAAACGTACTAGGTCTCGAGAAAGATTTGTACTGACAAGGATTTTAAGTCATTTTAGGTAGCCTAAACGAATTACTGCTTGATGGGGCTAAGGAGATTTCGTGTCCGACATAATTGAGTCGAATCAAATGGCTTTCGCTGAGTGACAGGCTGAATGCTATCAGATCAGGTGAGAGGGAAGAGAGTGGAGAAGGAATCAGTGGTACCAGCGACATCGCGGCGTAATCCGAAGCCGCTGGGGCAGGGAAAGCAATGGTAAGGAGATTTTATCACTGTCCGTCAATGGGCCGGCGAGCCAAAGACGAGTTAGTGAAAATTGGCAAAGATCGTAGGCAATTGTGGCTTGCATGTCTAAATGGTGTCGGGAGGCCTAGGCCACGCATTATTCCAACGTGGTTTAGAGATTGACTCAACATTGTGGTCGGGGGTAATTGTGGCCTAAAAGGAGCAACACTGGCACCATGTCTCCTAGCATCGTGTTTAAAATCAGTTAATTGCCGGGGTCATTGTTGGCGATAAATGGACAAATCTTTTTCTAATTTTTGACAAATCAAATTCATCGTCCAGGCGGCCATTAAGATAATGTTTCCCATCGAAAAGAGCACTCAGATTTTGTTAGATTTTCCAGATATGATTGTCGAATGTCGGCCTGTCCTGTTATTAAGTTCGGCGTGTAAAATATGTTAAATGTTTTGTTGAATTCGCTGAGAACTGAACAGTCCCTGATTTTGAAGTTTCAGAGAATGTAACAAAGGAAAGAGCCGGGTGGTTCGACGTATCTGATCAGTGTTTCGTGATGTTAAAAGTTGTAATCAAATAGCACGATTCGCCAACCGAGAGGCCAGTACAGATTATGAAAGTCATTCCATGACAGAAAATTGGTAGTATCCGACCAATAATCTACTTTATCCAATGCCCTCTCCTTGTACAGAAGGAATATCTAAAGAAGAAGAAGAAGAAGAAGAAGAAGTCTGCTAATTGATCAAAAGTTGCTCATAACTCTGGGTTACTGCAAATTAACTTTCAATTGATTGACGTCCTGGAAGCCGCACTGCGGCACCATACTTTGAAGCTTCAGCACCATCATTGAATGTAAACGCAGAAACCAGAGTCACGAGATGAGAAGAGATACACTTGATAGTGCGATTTGAAAATGTCAAACTTCATACTGTGGTCGCTGAAGCGTGTTTGAAGAGTCTACGTTTAATCGTAATTACTACAAATTACAATAATTGCATGGATAATGGGGTGAAATTGTTAAGAAAAGATTCAACTGAAGGTAAGTCGACCGTAGCACGGCTTTTACAGAAGCGTTTGGGTTCCTTTGCCACTTTGGCACACCCGAGGTCGGGACAACATGACTGGCGATGGACAGAGATTACTATGTACACAACGCCAGTGTGTTCAAATCACAATTTTGACGAGTCGACACAACGCATGATAAACGCTGAATAGGAGAATAAAAGGAGTGCTTTCATGCTATCGTGTACAATGATAAATAATTATGAATGGAATTAGACTATTTTTTGTCCTCTTTAACAGTAAGTTGTCAACTGTTACATACAATGGGAGCATCTCTCTAACTTGACAAGTGCCAGGAGAAAATTACGATCTGAATGAACGTTGTATGGAAACTTACCGAAATGGCCCATTTGAAGTGTCATTCTTGCCTTGCTTATCTAGGTTTGATATTGCCGGTACTTAGATAGTTGAGGATGACACGCTGTGCTTTAGAACTGTCATCTTTTACATACATTTCCCTCTTGGGGTTCGACACAACAATGCCATTCCTACAATAACAGTTCTCACTGAGCAACTCGCACAGAGACATGATTGGGGCCAAATATCCTGGCCTATCTTGCCAATAACGGTGGAATATATACCTTTTAACTGGATTTACAGCAATATCAGTCTTTAGAAAACTCAGATCGCTTTAATTGTGAGATGTTAAGCTTCAATATAAAGGTTTTGCACAGATCATTATATGAACTATTGATAAATTAACCAACAATACAACCTGGCAATTTTAGTAAAGCAAAAAATTGGTTTATCTTCAAACTTTTTTTCCCCAATCATGAAACATGTTCAGCCATGTTGTCTTGTAAAAGTCACCGAGTTCGCCGTACCACCTGAGGACTGTCACCGAACGCAGGCGACGCCCGTGTCTCAAGCACCTTCTCCGCAGCTGATTACAGTATTTCACACCGGAGAAGCGCGAAGAAAGCCTGTCAGCGGACATCAGACTCATTCGGGGACCGCGTTAACCAGGGCTGAAGCTGCCTACCGGAGTGATGAACATTACCAAGATTTAATTTGTAGAAAAGAGAAAGGCACATCAGTTCAGCTGCTCCAGTGTTAATTGGCTCGTGTCTATCACCCCAGGCCAAATTGTTTTATTAATTTGTTTCATTCGTAATTATCGGGATGAATGACTAGTTTATTAATTCTTATTCAGGGCTTTCAAAGCGAGTAACAGCTTTAAGCAATGATGGATACACCGGGTTCGTTCTCCAATTAGGGACCTTTCATACTAGTATACCCAAATGGCAATTATTTTCAGTTTCTCAGGAGTTTGTTCGGCGGGGCAGAATAAGACCTTATTAGACATTTGAAACGTGTCTGTTCAGAGTTTAAGGTATCAACTCGTATGGAAAATCGTATTACGAAACGATTTAAAAACTTAATAGCTCGATTCACTTTGAAATTAATTATTGTTTGTGATTTGGGACTAAAAGGTCGTATTGGTCGTATGAAGTCGTATGAAGTCGTATGAAGTCAACCTAATGCGGGCCTAAAGATGAATTCTAAATGAAAGACAGTTAACTATTTCAATTAGTTACGATTACTTTTCTGAATGTCGCCTATCAACTCGTGGGCACTCATTGTAAACCAGAAGTAGATAACGTCGTTTTGACGAGAGACATTTTGTGGCACCGTAACTCTGACATAGGAGGATAATTATCTTAATTAACATTCGTGTTATCCAATAAAACGGATTACTTGAGATGTAACCAGCAGAATACAGAAAATATCAATAGTAAAGACGTATAGTAAGGACACCCTCATCATCTCCCCCAATTACTATACGCTGCAAATATGAATGAATTTCGTTAAAATTGACACGGTAGTCATCGCTTGAGTCAAACGCAATTTTCAAATTATGCAAACTAGAATCTGTGATGACGTGCCGTCAAAGACCATCAGAGATGGTCCGTATCCAGCGCGTAATCACCTAACTAGAACTTGCCAAAGGCCCCGACCATAATTCCATAACAAACAAAATTACTTGCATTGGGCTTGGCTAACCTTGTTAGAGCATTTATGGGATAGAGACCGCGGTTGTCAAACCAACTTGGTCATTTACTATTAACTTATCAATTTACTTATTATCTCTTGTCTGGCGGGCTTTCATCTTTCAATCCCCCACGGGCGTAAGAAGCCAAACCACCTTAACATTTGCCTCTGGAGAGCAAAGACATTTTTCGATTACGCGCTAATGTGCAAAAATCCTGCTCCCATCAGCCAATTAATTGAAACATCATTGGGCATAATTTCCATCCGACATGTTTATATTTGACGTCGAGCTAATACGGGCAAATAAGATTCCAGTAAGGTAATGGTATTTCTATAATGTTGT
Source organism: Lineus longissimus (assembly GCF_910592395.1). Lineage (NCBI taxonomy): Eukaryota > Metazoa > Nemertea > Pilidiophora > Heteronemertea > Lineidae > Lineus > Lineus longissimus. The sequence goes on along the minus strand of NC_088309.1, from coordinate 23,478,176 downwards.
CTCTTTCCATTAGCGACGGTTATGAAGAACGCAGCCCGCGGTATTGATAAGGCACGAGGGCGAAAGACGTTACGGAGGTCCTCAAGCGTTGTGTGGTGAGCTAGCGTCGCCTGGGATTGGTAAGGTGTGGTAGATTCTTTTTGACGAGCCATCAACTATCAACTGAGAACAAGTCGTCTAATTCCTACAGAGCACACTGTTTATGGAACACGCTGACTGGCCAGTTAGATCGTTTCGTGTCCTTTTGTATTCTCAAAATTGCTTGAAGTAATGTTGACATATCCCTCAGGAAGAAGAAAGCAAGGTCATAACCATCAGAAAGTACACTACGCTCTGACCAGGTAAAGGCCATACCGGTGAGGAGATAGACTACACTCTGACCAGGTAAAGGCCATACCGAAGGAGATAGACTAAGCACTGACCAGGTAAAGGCCATACCGAAGGAGATAGACTAAGCTCTGACCAGGTAAAGGCCAAGCCCCTGCGGAGATAGACGCTTATAGACCCGGTCATACCTATGAGGAAAGGGACGACGAGTATGAGGGTACCCATTAGAAGCGCAACTCCTTTTCTGACCAGTTCGCTCTAACGACAAGCTGCACTCTACCTCATATTAGCTTTAATGACATTAACTGATTAATACATTGCGCTGATTACGCGTCCTAATTCATGTAATCTTAACTGATATTGGAAAATTAGCTGCTGATTTTGTCGAGGAATTAGGATCGGTTGGTGCAGGCTAAATAATCGAGTGTTTGTAGTGGTTATTTCATGCTTGAAATAAAGAGGAGCCCAGCAAAGTAAATTAACGAAAGGTCTTAATGTTATATTAGCCACAATCTTTTTATGTAACGGATTTCCATCAAACCTGGCTTGGTGTATGCTTTCACATAATCCAATTTTTATGTCGCTCCATTTACGGAGCAGGGTGACAGAAGTGTTAATGCAGTTATGAAGGCTTATATCTGATAATCCACAGAGACAGATGAGAAAGTAATCTGCTCGGATAATCAAGAATTGGAACAATGAAGAGAAACAGTTTCACTTGCAGGAGGTAGAACTAAACGCATCTGGTTTTTATGGCCTTAAAGTTGTATCAACGTCCTTTCTAAAACGACTATCTGCCGCTTGGAGCTGTTGTTCTTTTTTGGAAAATAGTAGAAAAAGAAGAACACATTTTCCCTGGAACTTCTTAAACCCTAACGAAATAACAAAACAACGTACATTACGTTTTTGGCCCCTTACGTTTGCAGTGAAAAGAATAAAGGCCTGGTCCTACGCGGTCTATTGTCTTCAAACGAAGCCAGCTCGCACCTAAATTCCGATTGTTCTACTGTTTCTATTGTCTTCAAACAAAGCCAGTTCGCAACTAAATTCCGATTGTTCTACTGTTTCTATTGTCTTCAAACAAAGCCAGCTCGCACCTAAATTCCGATTGTTCTACTGTTTCTATTGTCTTCAAACAAAGCCAGCTCGCACCTAAATTCCGATTGTTCTACTGTTTTATCAAAGGGTTACCAGGGCTAAATTTGATAACATCTACCCCCAATAAAACAGCTTTCATGGGGGTCGATAACGTAATGCATCTGGTTTCAATGAACCGAAGTTGTTACGTTTTGCGCATTGGTGCTGACATTACATTTCGATATGGTGTTGTGTTTTTTGACGAAATAGTAACCAACTTTGTAGGTCTCCTCTTCTTAACCTTAACGAACAAAACATTTGCTCGTGACAACCTCGACCACTTACCCTGCTTCGTCCCCAGCAAGACGAATCATCCCCGTCTTCAACCCGAGGTGAATTCTCATTAATCTGCACCTCCAATTAACATGGGATGCGCCGAGTAGGGCCCAGACATAATCTAATTACACACATTTTATGCCTAGTTATCCAGCTCGTTTACCACTTTGAAGTCGAATTTCCTCGATTAGCGCTGTATCAGGCACGCTTCTGTGAGGTGCTCTTTATACGTAATTGCCTAGACCTTATAAACTCAGCGTGGTTTTTCATCTGAGAAGAGGAAAAAGTTTCCACAAATTGCCACCTTGTTACCAACAAAATATAGGTTTGCTATGTCTCCAATTCTTGATAATTTTTGTTCCTATCATTAAGGTGGGGAGGGTAATTCCCTTACTTTCGCTGGAATTACTCAGCCGTTATCGTCTGCGCAGCGGCTCCTATTATCATCTTGATTCTATAATTCTATTTAATAATTTCGTGGCTAGCAGAACTAATGAGTTAGTTAGGGAATTAGGCTATAACGGGCGTTGGACAATAACGCGATCATTCGACTGCGATGAGACATTTCTTGAGATAAAAGGATGATCGGATATATTGAGGTTCACTTTCCGTGCGACAGTCTGGTAGAATATGTGAGTACTGGGATGCAGATGACATGACAAGAATGGTGTAGGTATCCAGTATCGCCTATATGCCATTATAGCGTCTTGAATACGGGATCACTGAAGTATAGATAGTTGCAGTATTATTTTTTGCCATATCAGCGAAAATATGAAAAATTGGTGAGCAGGATTCGTCAGTCATTGCTTTCACGTGTGCATCCGCATGCGCATCCGTACTACAGCGCTAGTACCTGAATGTACAATAGGTTACATTCTGCCATTATGTAAGGAGGTGGGTTGTTCTCAACTTCGTCAGTCCCTGTAGCTTCCATCAGTTTCTCTCTTAATCTATCGTGAGGTCTACTTTACCAAACACACAGGCAATATAAGGGGTTACCAAGTGCACTGCCATCGATGGAACCAAACTACTTGTGTTCTTTTTGAATAATTGAAGAGAATGTACAGTGGATGTTAAAATATGCACTTTTCAATTAGATTATTGTTGGGTATTTGCCAGTCATAGGTTAGCACGCCTTGCCTAATCAGGATCGATACTGATGATTGATAGATTGATTGATAAGTTGCTGTCGATTAAATATATTGCAACATCCCTACTTCGGTACCTGAGAACTATTAAATCCTATATGGTATACGCATGTAAGGGGTTTTATCACTTCTCCACTGTCAAGAAGGTCTGGTAAAAAGGCTCAGTGGTGTTCGCGAGGATGTACCACGTGTATATTAACTCCACTCATGATTCTTGACTGTTTGAACGGTGTGGGCACGGTGACTGGAACGGGACATCCCAAGATTGATCGTTTTTGAACATGAAAAAAATCTTGAAATATCTCGATCGATGGAATTAGTATTAGTGACTTATAATCTCGGGCGATCGAGATATTTGAAGATTTTTTTTTCATATTAGCCATCGTATGTCATGTATGTGGGACACACTGTCGTCGAGACTCCCGTCTACCGGGTTGGCGACAAACTGCCTGCCTCAGTGCCTGCACTGGCGGCAGGTAACTGAGGTCAACAGAGTACCTTCAGTGCAAACGCATTTCAAAAAGTGACGGTCAGACTCAACAGGCCACATCAGAAAACATTCCTATTGTTTGAAAATGTTTCTAATTATTCGCGGCATAACAAATGCAGATTACGTAACAAAAGAATAGGAAAGGAAAATATATATTGAATAACTTAACGGAACAATTCATTGTTTTTCTATACAATAATGATCACATGAACCGATGGATGGCTTCGATAACGAAATGTCCTGGGTACACAATTAAGTTGAAGAGGCTGAGTATGTAAGAGAATGGCTGCCGTTTCCCTGTTTGACACTAATAGTGCATAAACAATGGAGTGCATTGGGATTAGTTACGCTATGCACCAAGGAGCACAAGTGTATGGGACGTGCTGATCCCCTGAAGCAATTAAAGCCTTCGCATTGTCCTGAAAGCAACTTGGGGATTTGAACATACGCCTTTAATTGAAGAGTCTTATAGATAGTTAGTTTGACACTCTTTACTCTACACTTACAATTGCACGTTAATGTTTTTAATATAATAAGGAACGCTTGTGGAATTTGAAGCACTATTGTGGAATCGTTTCGATTAAAGTAGATTAGTCAAGGAGTTGTAGAAACGAAAGACATAGTTCCACATACATTTGTGACCAGTGAAGGTATCAACTTCTGGCAGTGCGACTATCGTCAGCAATGCATGGCTATTGGGCTCGCAAATGTAATTTGATCCTCAGGGCACTTTGTCGACTCGCCTCCCATAGTCGTCTGGAGATACAGGCGGGAATACTTGGCTACAGGGTTTCGACATTTGGCCCTAAAAACAAAAAATAACCTTCACTCTATTCAAGACTTACACCAGATTGTGGGTTCGAATCCTATAAACATTTTTGTGTATATGTAATTAAATACATAAATAAATATGTAATGGGAAATACCAAAATGTGGTTGCTTGTTGTATTAAGCCTTTAGCCACAATGAGCTTGGCTTAATATTGTTTTTAGTAATTGATCAATTGGTCGAAGGAAAATGTAGTTGTACAAAGTGGCGTGTAGAGATATGCTAAACTTTATCAAATTCGATATACTGTGGCAATGCATAGGCCAATGTATAGAGGTGTTGGAGCTAGTTATTTTGAATCAGACTACAACAAAGTTGAAAATATTATTGTCGAAGTTAATAGGTGTATGATCTCAGTAAAACATTTGTAAATAACCGTAGGATATTTTAAAGTTTACTTTGACCAAGCTTGGGACCTGTTTTTGTCCCTTCATCCCACCCTGACCCTCATAATCGCGTTGTAAGCCTTACGCCACCAATAAGTGCACAATGGGGACTAACCTACTTCATCGAGCAAATATTCTTTCCCAATCAGCGAAACATTGCTTTAGCTGACTTCCCGTTTCAATTTAAATGGATAAACCGGTATTTAGCGCAACAGTACTTATGCTTGAAAATTAATGAAAGGGTTCACAGGGTACTAAACATGCTAAATAAGCTAGCGTGAGAAGGCCCGAAGGGTCAAGAACAGGCGTGAGAAGTGTCACTTGTGTGCTGAAGTGCGTAAAGATCCCACTCTATATCCTCACTTTGACAGTTAGGCACAGTGCTTTCGGTATTTGGGTAGTTATGTAATGTGGCCATTCTAAAATAAGAATGTGATTACAGCAAAGTGAACGGGGAATATCTTCTTACGCGAAAAAATGAGTTACCCGAGTCTTGTCCCCGAAAGTTAAATAAGTGTATGTTAGTTGGTGATCTTTTGGCCTGAGGTTAAAAAAGCAGGGTGTGCTGGCTAAAAAGCAGAGTTGTGCCAGCAAGAACTTTCAATTTTATGCACGATGAACTGCGATAGCTTTTTGTAGAATGCTTCTGCTGATGATGATGACGCTGCTCTGCAAACACTTCCAAATTACCAAGTTTGTTTCAGCCAAACAGGCTCGGACGCTTCAGGCTACATGGTTGTTTGGAGACAGACCACGGGAAAACGCTCTGAGCTGTTTCCATCGGATGTCAGTCGTATCAGATCGCGAGGAAGAAGCTGGTGCTGCTGATACTAAAACCTCCCATGGTTTGACCCAACATACACCCAGCAAGCTTCAGGCAACATGGACGCCACGGGAAATGCGCTTTGAGCTGTTTCCAATGGGTCCCAACGGTATCTTAGGACCCGAGGAAGGGCTCTGACCGTTTAGCCCCAAGTTGGACTGAAATCATTCTCAAAGGCCTGAGTTGAATTTTGTGCCAATTGTTTGCGGTTGATGTTCCAAAAAATCTCCCGTTTGGCGACAGCCAACAGCCTGGCATGCCTGGAAAGCTCTAGGCTACACGATTGATGCCGTAGACCACGAGAAAACGCTCTGAGCTGTTTCTATCGGATGCCTGTGGTATTTTAGGATACGAGGAAGGAATCTGTCCAAAGCCCCAAGTGGCGCTGAAATTCCTGAAGGTCCGTGTCCCATCCAAGCCCTATAGGCATTTTACCTAAGGCGAATTTCAAGTCTGTCAACATCCCAATAGTGGCATGTATCACAATGGCGTTTAGAAGATAGGCATATCGCACAAAGCGTCTTGTTAAAGTAGGACGATATGGCTTTTGAGTCCGGGTCATGGTACTCGGATGTGAGAGGTTGCCGTTAACTACACCTCGGGGCATTTTGAGCATTTCAATTACGCACTGATAATTATCACCCGTACCCGTAGGGTACTAAATACCGCAGAGGGCCCAAGGGTCTCCCTTGTTCCTATCCTGGGTAAGGGATCATAGCTGTTTGTTCATCATTGAGTATGAAAAGGCAAATTCCATCGAAGATGAATCGAAATACTGACACCCTAATTAAATTTTAATGCATTCTGGACAGGTTCTTAACTTGACGACAAACCAGAAATCCGTCACATCAGTCTACCCTGAAGCACTGATTAAAAGATTACCCCCTCTTGAATCCATGTTAGAATTTCGTCTTTAAAATGTCAAGCAAACAGTTAAAGTCCTCTGAGATTTCTAACTTTACGTCAGCCTTCCATTAAAAGCCACTGCGTCTCCAGTCACCTCTTTGCCATTAAAGATACATGACGATTATTTCTGTACTCTCATGGGTGTATTGAAGACCACCGTTAGGTCACACGCCATGTGCTGACGAACATTACACGCGATGTTTCTACTAGCGTATGGTGCAGTAATGAAGGATTTTTGGTATGTTGTTTTTAGTGATAATGATAGTCTGTGCGGAATTCTGCCCATTATAGAAACCTGTGAAAATAAGCGTGGGCGATCAACAAGTTCAATGTATTGTTCAATGCATGTTGTGACGCATCTTTATAACGCCCCAAAAGACATTTTCCACTCGATTTTACAGAAATCTTACAGAAGTAACTCGCCCGAGAAACCTGCCTTCTTTTGTGAACGGAAACATTGCTCCGGATCAAAAATTAAGTTTAGATGATTGGTGACTTTCCTTTCGACCAATCTTGTGTCCTTCCAAAGAACTATCGATTTCAAAGAATGCTTACCTGAACTCTGACCTCTGGCAATTGCACCTTATTGGCCAATTCCTCCCGACTGTAAACATCCGGGTAATGTGACTTCTCAAAAGCCCTCTCCAGCTCATGGAGCTGATATGTCGTGAATGTGGTTCGATTTCTTCTGTGTTTCTTTTTAGGTTGTTCGTCTTCTCCGCTCGAATTATTGGCACCATCCAGCGACTCTTGGTTCAAACTCTTGTCTGTAAAAAGAAATTGGAAAACAATTTTAGAGCTATGAACGTATTTTAGAGTTAGCACTTTCTAATCTCAAGTAAATAGTAAGGCATGACAATGCGATGCCATCTTCATAACAAAACTAATGGGTTTGTGGTGCCACATCGCCACAGAAAGGGAAGCCTTCTCTATCATCTCTCTAACAACAAGACTTCTGAAAATAATAAAAGGTAAACACAGGCCGAAACATTTCGAAAATAAAAATGAAAAAAGCACTCGATTTGATCATATTCACACAAGGTTTAATGCCGTATGAAGCGGTCGCGCAGCATCGAAAGTTGTTCATTCTTGTCATATTATGTAACTGCGGGCTAGTGCAGTGAGACTGATAAATGCATTTGATGCAAATCTACTATGCATTATCATGACTTAGAAATCACCGACATATCTTGACAATACGCCGCAGTGGCAGACTGGTTCATAAACTCACTTATCTCCATTACGGTGTCGCTGGTGAACACTGGGAGATGGTAAGCCACAGCCTCTTAAACGATCGTCATTAACTTGTTCTCTCTTTGTGGCTACATTCAGCTCAATATAGCCTCGAATCGTGTACACAATAGCAAGCTAAATGAGTGTCTTATTCGATTAGCTTGCCAGTCTCTAGAGGCCCATGACTTCTGTGCAGATGAAAGGTAGAGCAGATGGCATGACGAAGGGAGGTAACTTTTCTCTCCCGGGCAGGAAGAGTTGGTGTAGAAACTCTGTACACCGAATTCTGCAACCCGGAGGCCGAGACACTTGAAAAACAATGGCGTTGGCAGCGCTGCGTGGTTATTGATAGTTCAAAGTGGAATGGACGAATGTATCGGCATATGTGATGGTTATTTCCTTCGCTCTGTGGATTTAATCTTTGTCGTGTATTTTAGAAACTCTCTGCTGTGACGACTGACGTACTTGGTGCTGTAAAGGTGTTTCTGAGCTGACTCTCTGGCCCTAAGAACTTTTGTAATATATCATCACTTTTTATTAAACTGTTACCAGCAAAGAGGGATATTACATTAACATTATTTGATCAATACATTTTATAATCTGTCCCGAAAGATAGATTATCAGACCCCCTTCGACGACATTAATTTATGCCAATAATCAAAGTAAGTAGACATTGGTAGTCTTAAACGATTAAGCAGAGACACACCTATACATGTAAATCCATTGCATTTCGGCACTAATAAGAGTATTTTCAAAACGAATAAACAAATAATCTTTCGGAATGAGTTCGAACGAATTACTATTACCATTTGAAATGGACAATTTTATATATCAAAATGTGTACATAATGCACTTAATACTGTGTGCATAGTTCATATTTAAGTAGCCAAGGATTGGATCTATGACGGTGAAAGTAGCTTACAAAACGATTATCATTTACTGAAAAACATCCATCATCAACAAAGGCGCTGAGAAAATCCGATAGTGCAATTATTACAAGCACCTTTCAGCGGTCATGGCGCACAATTGAGCATTTTTTTATTTCTCCAGCACGAGGTGAAATGTTTTGTGTCACTGAAATGATAATCCGGACATTTTCTACATATCCCAAAGACATTGGTAATACCTATTATTTACCCGATAGAGAGGACAATACGGCAATTATAACGCACTCTTCAACGCGAGCTAAGCTCAGGAGAAGAAGTAGCGCAGTTCGTCAGCCAAATCTGATATCGTTCACTAAGCATACACTTACCGGCTTAACCCTCCGACAGACTTAAGCGTACTGAAGCACAAAACTTGATAAATAATGCATTTATATTTTCATCTCTTCGAAAATGTAACTGACAATAGTTCTGTCCATCAGTTTCTTTGCAAACGCTCAACATAAGTAGCTTTATTAAGGAATTAGAGCCAGTATTTTGTCCGTTTTAAAGTGGGCGAAATCGTGATTCCCGCGGGTGAATATAGTCCACAGTAAAGAGGACGACAGCAATTTGTGCTTTAATAATATACCGTTGCTGGAGGTGATGTTAGAAAAGGAGAGTGTCCTATATCTTGTAAATGTTAGGCTAAGATAAAGTGGCTGATAGGCCTTTTTAGTGTTGTCCGCTGTCGTCTGCTTCGCCAAAGACAAATCACAGTCAGTTCCTGATAATCTTGTGCGTGATACGAGACAAACTGTAACACAGTACATTCATGCATTGCATAATTAATATCAGAGATGGGTTTCAAAATTGATACTAATTAATGATGACACAAAGTGCGGTACCTCTTAATCACTTGGGATGAAATCGACAACCTTCTAATTACCCAGCAGACGACCATCAAGTCGATCAGATTCAGACCAGTATAGTAATCTTAGCAAGCTCTCACGAAAATGATGTTTCGTGTGAATTTGTGAAAAGTTGGCTGACCCTAAGCGGCTTATCTTTGGTCGCCTGATCACAACGAGAAACCATTAGAAAATTATTAGTTAAGCGGACTTAAGCTTGCTGGGGAAATTGTGTGGTACTCTCTCGGGAGTTGGAACTCACAACGGAATGGAAACACGCTCGCTGGCTATCAATCTGTTATTACTGAACCTCGTAACGTTTTACTCTTCTTTATGTCACCAGTAGTAGTATGGATTGCGGCTCTTGGACCAACATGCGCTGCTGCAGTATGACTAAACGTGGAATGTTTTGGTGTTTTTTGAGATTTAAGCAAAGTTCTCTGCTGCCCTTGTTCTTTGGCATTCCAACCATTTGAACACATTTTATAGATCTTCAGGCATACGAGTCATTTAACAAAGATAAAAGCTGTTACACAACTTGAATTCTTCACTAAAGTTTTCTCGTCTTCAGACATCCGACAGTGCAATATCACCAAAAAGCGTGTTATCTTAGCAAAACTAGATTTTTCTACTTCATATCTTCAGACATATTGATACCTGGTGGATAACGGCGCAGCATGATCAATGAAAACGGCGTTAGTAGTAATTTTTTCGTCGAGAGGATAGCATGTATCTTTATGAGGTTACTTGGCGAAATGGCGATCAAATCCCACGTTTGATATCGCCCGATGCACTCCTTCCTTATACTGTAACCCCACCTCCCAGGTCCTCTGGTGGATGACAATGGAGGAACTTTGGGTTGTTTCGCCTGTTTGTAAACTAAACGCTCCAAGTTGGTATCCTTTCATCGCGACTACTGAAGTGGGTTTGTATACAAACTTTGGAAGGAAGGACTCTGCTGGTTCGATTATGTTTCAATAGACTGTATTAAAAGATGATAGGTCTAATCGTGCTTACAAATACCAGGGAGTGCAAAGCACGGGGTGTGAGATTCCCAGCATGTTATAAAGGAGGTTTCCCTTGATCAACAGGGACAAACCCTTCCCGTCTCCTCCCAACATCTTTGTGAATACATTTTCATAAAAGATCTAATTAAAGTCGAGCACCGCCAGAAATCAATTCTAAGGGCATATTAACAAACAGAATCTCGACGCGAAGAATATTTGAGAAGTCCATTACGGCAATTGTTTGGTGAAAAGGAACTAAACACTCTAATTTCAGCGACAACACACTCTTAGCTCGTCATACTTAAAAGGAAAAACTACGTTGAAAACCATCTAGTCAACGTGATGGTAGAAAAAGCAATTATATTCTGCTTACTTGATAACCCGCCATGCCAGCGGTACAGACGGCTTTATGATGTTTGTAACACGAAGGAGGGGTCGAAGAAGGGCACTACACTAAGAGCACCTTCAGGAAGAATTGCTATTGAGGAACATTTCCTTCTTGATGAGAGACTGTCCTCAAGAGAAAACAAGGAAGGACTCTAAACAATGATTATTTCTTCAGCAACATATCCACAGAGACAAAACCAATTGATGTCCATTACCGGAAAGAACAACTGCAATATCTTTAATTGCTGAAGTACATGATGGGGTTCTTTCATTGTGGAGTGGCTACACTTCTATGATTTCAGAGATGGGACACTAAATTAGTTAAGCAGGCTAAAGCCATGATGTGCAGCATTCATGACGAGAACCAGGTTGCAGCACCATTGAGATAGGTAGACTTTGACATGGTAATTTTGGGAGGGTTGGATTCGGCAGTGATGGTTCGTCTTGCCCGGGGCATCGTTGCAAGCCATTGCTACATGGGAAACCGCCAGAGGCATTTTGGCCCCAAGAAAGGATCATAGCGGTGGACCATCTGGTTAAGTTAATGACTACCACTACATTATGATGGCAAGATTGAGAAAGCTATAATACACACACAAAGAGGCTAATTGGGCCTGGTAATGATGGTGCAGGGTGGAGATTGGAAAACGGCTGCATAGGAGACGCGGATACGTTACGAGAGACTGCGTCGTTTTCGAAGGACCCCTCTGCCTCCTGGACCTTTTCAAGATGGACAATATAGTCTAGGGTGGGGAGGGTGGTCCATTTTTCTCTAAAATGCTTTGGCTGCAGAGAAATAATTGCAATTAGGAAAAAGATTGACGGGGCAGTGCACTCTTGAAAGTGCCTTCAATCAATTCGCTAAAGTACACGCTGCGTTTTTTTAATCAAACACGTGATTTTGAACTAAGCTGATTTTTTAACTTGGCGTGTGGTGTCGGCTACGAGATACCATGTCAAGTTGTCAATGGATCTATGCTGTGGTTAGTGCAGTATAGGTGCCTGCTCTTTATTCAGTGGTCGTGAGATCATCCACTACGCTAAAAGAACTGAAAGGTTTCTGTTCCTCATTTGCTGATTTCTGTAACCCTGTCGTCGTGGATTCGAACGAAACAAGTCGCTGTACTCATACAAGTGCGTGAAGATGTGGAGTGCTTCTCTATCAGTCAGTGGTGTGCATCAACTTCCCAAGGCAGAAAATTCTAAGATGGTCACTTTCTTTCAATGCACACGGACCTCTTCTGTGAACATTATCTGTATTCGATCTACCATGATTTCCGAAAGATCGTTTCAGAGCACAGATATTTTTCCATTTGGCTTGTAGGCTGTACTGGTGACTGGCGTATGAAAATCAGTACCACGAAAGATGGTAGATAAGAACCAACTTACAACCGCCTACAAATTAAATGGCGATCTAAATGGGCGATTTGCGATAATTGAAAATACAAACAGGCGAAATTGGCGTGCATTATATTGGCAGATGGCCGCGTGATGATATCAGTATCTGGCTGTCCAACAAAAGACCAACCCAGTCACGGAATCCCACAGTCTTGACAAAGACTGGCCGGGCTGATATGTGATTATCTTCACAGATTGAATGGCATCATAAGCTTATAATAAGAGGAAGATGGGCATTGAAGCTGCGTGATACTATAGGTGCTCCAATAATGTCTTCGAGTTTGCGCAGGGAGTAATCACGCAGTAGAAGAAGTCGTTACGGATACTGTCCAGCCCACCCCAAGAATGGTGATTCTACTGTGCATCGAACATACTTCGCAGTACAGTTGACCCGTCAAGAGTTTAAATGGAGCATATCTTAAAGTGTATTTCAATACGACTTGACCCAAACAGACACACATCTTTAAAGACAGCAGCACAGAAAGCGCGAATCTGCTTCGAGTGAAATTTGCCACGATCAAGCGACAACTTGGTTAATCAAGTTTCAAGTCATCTTGACCAGAAATCGATATACATTGTCTTCAGTAGTGTTCGTGATTCCATGTTTTAGTTAGGGTGGACATCTTCACCAATCAATTACCACAAAGCAACGATTGAGTGAGGTACTGATCTCAAGAAATCTTAATCTTGCCTTTCGACAGCACCACTTAATGATCAAGAATGACACAGACCTAACCGCCCAACCAGTGCCAATTTACTTTAATTTCGTAATTGTAATAATCCGAAATCGTGATCTCTGATTGACATTAGGAATTGTCGCAGTGATTGGTGATTAAATCTAGTTCTCATGATTTTATTGCTTGATTTCAATATCGAAAGTAATGAGAAGATGACAACGCCAACGTGTGTTTCGACTACATGTAGCAAGAGGTATACGGTATATTCTATAGAGATGTGCAAGTAGACCTCAATCTAAATTGATGATTTCTAAAGAAGCAGCGCGTGGATAATAACATGCGTCACACAACTGGCAACTGTATTTTAAACATAACTCTTGGCAGTGACGGCTTTTTCGATGTTGGGCCGATGATATAAATCATGTCACTGGTTGTATACTTAAGCCTATCTAACCAATGACCTGACTTATAATCCGGCCGAACCAACATTGAAAAAAGCACTGCCAAGAGTTATGTTTAAAAATGCAGTTACCACTCCAGCATTAGTCATGTCAGTACCATAATATTATAGTCAGAAATGACTGGCGGAGTGAAAGTCAACGAGTTACGTCATGGACACCCTCCACGATGGGCTTGCCCAGAGCCAGTAATCATCCAGCAAATCAGCTGAATTAACTTCCTTAAAAAGCCATAACTCAATTGCCCCGCCTTTCACCTGTGGCCATACTTCATGCGCTTCCAAACTGGCCGGGACATCCGCGTACAGAACGCCACAGGGAAAACTCAGCCAACGATTTGGTAGCATCCCGCACTTATCAGCTATTTATAACATAGGACATATGTCTTCACCCCCGGCTGAGACAATTATGGCGGGTGGCCGCATGGTGACGGGATTCCTTAATTGGTCTGAGATTCTGATAACTTGAGATTTTAACTGCACTGTAGTGTGAGTCAAAGCTCTAACTGGACTGGAAGTTACGTGAATCTAAGATATTTCTGCACTATGACTGTGTGAACCGAATGTCTACGCATCGACTATAGTTCGAGATTTATCCAGCTTTCTAGTCTCATCATTCGAAAGAGTTCGTACCAGAAACTTGTACGGATTTTCGTTCTCAATTTGTTCATACATGCACATTATAGACAGCAAGAGCGAACAGAGCAAGATCTCGCGAGATCAAGTTCGTGTGTAATCCTTCCACTGAGCATGCGCTGTGTGCTTACCTTTTATCGCCATCAAACGGATCACTTGGTCAATTTATTTCAATTAATTTCCTTAATTGCCAATTACTGTGAAGATGGTGTGACGTCAAAGATGATGAGACAGACGATGCGTTCAGAACACACCTGGTTGCTTAATCAATTCGGTGACAGAAAATCATGCTAAGTGATGCGAAATATGACAATGTGATGGCGAAGGTGGTGATTTTGTCACTTTGGTTGCAGCCAACTGTCAAAGGTGTCCCATGGGACCTTTCTTCCACACTTTGAGGCCATGTTATATATTATGACTATTGTTTTATTTTCACTTTTTGTCAAGATTATGACTTCTGAAGATGGACCCCTTTTTAAATTTCAATACAAAATGTATGCATCAAAACAAGAAACTAGGAGTAGCGTTGCTTCAAATGTATAGAGATCTTTGACAGTTTGTCAAAGATCGCATTTTGCCATCAAGACAAGGGGATATCATCCCCATTGGATCCTTTTGGACTCCATCTAAATTTGGTCCGTATATCTCAACATCGTGTTAATGGGTCCGGCCGAACTTCCATGAACCAATCAAGGTCGGATTGATTAAATGACAAGATGAGGGCTCCAAGGGACGTTGAAACGATTCGATAATGATGTACCACCAGGTAACACAGGTTAGACCCTTCAGCTTTAATCAGGGGCATTATCTCGCCACCCAAGGAGGATGTCCCAGGCCAGAGATGAACGGACACCGCCATGGGCTATGGGGAATCTCTGTTGAAATGCTGGCCAGGCGCCCTGGGCGATACATAGTGATGGACAGGGGACAATTAACGTGAATAGGCGCAGCATCACAGGCCAACAAGCGGAGTAAGAAGATCTCGACACCACCTTCAGCACAGGAAGCGTATTGTCTCCAAATGAACATCCCATTTAAAGGCTTTATCTTGTGGGTACATCCTATTTACCGCATTATCTCTTTGCTGTCCCATGTAACTCAACCACCGTTAGTCCCGTCCTAAATTCCAGAAATTAGAATTCGGCTTAATCTGAAAGGCGGTTGGGAGTTTTAGGCCTGAGATATTTGAATTGAATGAAAGCAATGCAAGGTCCGAACTTCTCATTACCGTTCTTGCAAACCCATATCTTATCATTAATGTCATTAATTGGTATGACAGAGAGATCGTGAACCTTAGCTGAGCAGGAAATGGTCAGCCTACCATTCAACAAACGTTTAGCAACTTGTTTGATCTCGTCTGAGACCCAATTTATCTCTAAAAATCCCCTATCGGCAGAAGTGCTAGGCTGTTCATGTTTCGGTAACATAGTATTTTTGTTCTTGATGTATATTTTTGGTGATACTATTATGAGCAACAATTATTAGTCTTTGACCTGAGGAGATTTAATATTGATGATTGTAAAGTCTACTCTGATAATTATGTGACAAGTTACCGTACTACCACAAGTGCGTTTGGCAAGATCAGCCTTTTGGCATCATTCATCACTCATTTCCTGATTTTTCACGGTTTTTTTTTTTAGGAAGGGCTGTGATATTTTTGCCATTGACAGTTACACAGCACCAGTCAATGATGGGCCTCCAACATTCTGGGCCAAAACCCTTTCTGTAAAATTTGATGCATCATATTATTGGTTGTAACTCCCCTACCCCATCTATGTGGTACCGGTACTCGTTCATTATATTGCTTCACGTTATTACCAAGTTTACCAATAAACTAATATAAATGTACGCGAAATCGATGAAAGCTGTTACTGTACATCAATGTTGAAGTGGGATAGGATCGAACCGGGGATCGAACAAATCACATCTTACAACAACTGTGAGTTACGTTGTCGATAAATACCAATGATATTCCATGTATAAATGAGGGAATGTGTGCAGTATGGGTATCGTTTCTGTTGCCATATACCATTATCTGTAATGAGCAGTGGACAGTCTGTTTTGAAACTGTGATACGGTTTGGTTTAGAGCTGAAGAAGGCAATCAAGCAATTATCGAACACTTTCACCAATAATTTTGACAATGGCCGTGAAACTGTCGGCATTTTAAAATGTGAAGTCTCTGTCATAAGTCAGTGACAGCACCGTTGACACACTTCAGCTAGCAACGACTCGACAACAGTAAAACCTAAATCATACCCCATAACATGAAAGGGCAATTGATGAGTGCACATATTGGTTTGGTTGACACAAATTGTTTCCATGTTTCGAAGTAACTGTGAAACACAAGGTCTTGACGATGCTTCCAATACCTTATTTATAAGGTTTTACCACCAACAACTACTTAATAGCCGTTTCGAAATCTAAACTTTGCAGTTGTTCACCCTTGTGTCGGAAAATATTAGAAATATGATGGTGAAGCTGTAATAGAATTGTACAAGTGTCCTGCAATATTCTATATTGTATATGATACATGATGTTTGCTAGTATTAGTCAACTAGATACATGTACAAAAAAAGAACTGAATCGGTTTTACAAGGCAAACATCCTGCGAAAAAAGATTTTAGAACCACTATTACCACTGAGTCACACGAAGCGTTGGTCTACCGCTTCGAGATCAACAAATGTGGTGTCTTGACACGTTTATCACAGTTTTAAACAACAACATCAATTTGGTGTCATTGTTAGCAACAACTTACTATGATCCTGCCAGCTGATGGGACGTGACTCACAGCCGGGGAAGCTCTTTAGGTAGACGTCTAATCATAAATATGGTGAAATAATTTGGAAGTCGATGACACTTCTGGACAATTAGTCCACATAGTTACGTAAGAAATTAATATCCTTGCAAATCTTTTGCAAATGGCGTTACAGCAAGTTACACGTTCAAAAGTACTAACGTTTGTATTTTCTTCGATATTAAAGAGCTGCAGCGCCAACGGTCAGAAATATACAAAAAGTAGTCCGCACCACAGGAAGATAACCAGCCATTCGAACAGGTACATTATGTATACTGTACATGTATCATAGAAAACCGCAGATTCAGCATGACATCATCATTCTTGGAGAAATGAAAAAACTGAAATAAGACGAACAGGCCAAGAAGCAAAACAATCGATGTTCGATAGCTGCAATCTGTGCAAGAAGAATATGCAACTCAGAGATTTACGTTCAGCCTCCATCTTGCTAGAAGCAATGCATGAATGTATTCACGGTACAATTAATGATGTTGCTGTATTGTCTTTTATATGATTCTACATATCGTAGAATCTGTATTCTTGTCCTTGGAAATCTTCTCGGCAGCTGACTGATATGTATTCTAACTTACGTACATTAACTCTACAGTTTCCATATGAGGTGTTCAAAGAACCTTACTTCAATTAGGCTCAAACTTTCGTGCAAATTTGATTAAACACTTTTCAGTTGTCGATGCAGAGTTGATGTTGTTGATCAAATTTTTGCGTAAAGTATATTATAATATTTTTCGATCGCAATGTAGGCACCATATTCAATAGTCACTGTGTACTAAATACTATTTCACTGAGAATTTGCAGTCTGAACTACTGTAATAGCACGCAACTTTGGGGATGGATTCGTGAAATACATGTACATGTACATGTATATGACAATCTAAAATTACCAGAAATGTATTGTACATGTCGTTGATACATTGGGTTTGCAACTGTTGGTACAACTTTTGCACATTCTTAATTCATGTCATACACCTTCAGAATGATATGTATGAAATATGTGGCCAGCATACCAACATATAATATTCAAAACTGCTCTATTATACGATGATTCTAATTAAGTCATTAAATTCAATTTCAAGATGAGTGTTGTCATTTTTTATATTAATTTTCTCACCTGGCAAGATTTTCTGTGACATAATGTCTTCTCAGTGCCTGATGAGCACATCAATGACAATTTTTCAAGGTCATTGTCGTATTTAAGTAAAAAAAGCTTTAAAGAATATCCACTTACCCATCATCTTATCGTCATCCATGATGTCATCCTCTTGAAGCCGGCTATCTCTCCTGCCATCTTCATCAGGGTCTGAAGACAGGCAGAGCGCGTTACCATTACTTCCCATGCTCATGGTGGGCCTATTCTCGTGGCTATTCCGTACCTTCAGTCCAAGGATAGCGTCAATGCTGTGCGTAGCTTGGTTGTTCCCTGAAGTTACATACGCCCCACTCGCGTCATTGGTCGTGATATTGCTCTCAGTGCTCAAACTTATATTATATTGTAATTGCATATTGGCCCGAGAACCATTCATTGCCCAGTGTAGCTTCTTAGAGCCCACTATACAACATTAAAGTAGTCCTGTCCAGTGAATCGCAAATATCAACACAGTGTGAGGAAGATTTTGTCTCCTGATGTGACAGTTAAGGCAGGTTGACCATATCTAACCCAAAGTCCCCCGTGGACCCCGTTTTGTTTAAGACTTGCCTTCCAAAGTATAAACAATTATCGTAAGAACGAGCATGGCACTGGAGCTAACGAGGGAGGCGGATCCTTGACAAATCGGACCAATCGTGCGACTCGCATTAGCCTGTCACAGCCATTAATGGCGCATTAATGGTTTACAAGCTTGGCTTCACCGGGATAATAGAATCATAGAAATAGCGTTTCATATTATGGACTGTATCAAAACAGCGATAGAACGTGAGAGGGAATTCTACCTACATTAGTAAAGAGACTAAATGAGATTAATTTGTGCCTTAGGTGGGTTAGAATTGTGGTCTTTGCTAACGAGGTACCACAACAAGGGAAAGGCTGGTTATTCTTACAGGAAAAACAAGAGTTTCAGACCCTTTCTGTGACCTCATGTTACGCCCAAAGTTAGGCTACCCTTAGGTCAATTGGTGCAGAACGCGATATTTCCAAACATCGGATAACTTGTGCTAATGATTATTGATAGCTTTGCGTTAAATAATTAAGGAGCTACAGCGCCTGGTTGTTTTATGTGTTCCGGTGGTCCTGGGGTTTCGTTGTGGTCGTCGCGGCCGAGTGGAGACATTAAACGAAAGTCGATGCTAGCCTATTATTGCAATTAAGCATAGATACACAAAGTTGTGTTGTAATAATTAATGTTTCCATTGTTTGTGATGAATTACAATGTACACGTATGTGATCGTTTTGGTTGTGACTGCAAGCACAGCTTCTGCAGTTTTTATAGGTTACCCTTTAAGCGGCAATGAGGTCTTACAATAAGTCGTTTATCTCTAACATGCCGAAAGAAACCAGTTTGCAAGGAAAATGATATTTCTGGCGCTGCGATACTCAGTCTTCAAACTAACCTCTCAAAACGTAGTTTGAATTTGAGCCAATTAAGGTCAGGAAACTCTCTTCTGGATGTCTGCACGTGAAGATGAGAAGTGAGCGAGGCCGTTCTTATGCTGTAGGCCAGGGATACAGGTTACGGTTGAGTGCGGGATATTGCTTTACAACGTATCACAGAAGGCTGAACTATAGCATTCTTGCGCCAAGAAGACCATCAAATCTGCAAAAAGCCCTAAAGTACTAAAACGTCGAACTATTTTACCTAAACTACATGAGCTGTAGGCTAAGACTCAGTCAAGATTTCGCGGTTGCTTTTCGAGACAGCACGGAAGACCTTTAGTCACGAGATGAATAAAGTCCATGAAAAATCATGCAGCTTTTGTTAACTCGTGATAAAGAAAGGCCAGTCGCTATTCTATCAGCAAGTGCCGCAATTCAAATGGTACACTTTGTTTAGGTAAATAGGTTTGATACTCGGGCAAACCTCTCCCCGTCGTGAGGCAGAATAGCGCCAAGCACTGGAGGTGATTCGAATCCGTTTTCTCACCGTGAAGAGGAAGTTTCGACTTGGTTTGGTCATTGTCATTCCCGGGCGTGTTGCTGCCGATTCATTATCCGGATTCCGATGCCATTAGCAGGATAGTCTCCCGTCTTGCTATTGATCTTTTGACACCTTCTAGTTCCTTTGACAACGGTCACGGGGAAGGTCAATTTCACCCTACGTCTGTGCACACCGTGTGTACACTTTGCATGTATTTATACACACTGATGCACTTGTAATTTTGGCTTACTTTGTTCAGGATGTACTTTTGCGAACAATATCATGGTAAACAGAATGAAATTGTGAGGATGGAAAACTGAGCATGGATAACCCTGCCAGGGCAATTTTCTCATTAGCAGAATAGACCTCTTGAAACCTATCCCGATATTGTTCCCAGTAACAAGGGTCCTGGACTAATTATTGATATTTTCCAATTAGACATTTGATTTTTGGGCTGGACCGCCCCGTGGACCAACCTGTTAATTAGGACTTAAAGAAATTGGCAATTTAGGGTTCGGTGGCTCAAAAGCTTTACTTTTTACTGCCTTTTGGTAAGTTCCCGAAGCATTGATGACCTCTGTTATAATTCTTGCAGCTAAGACAACTCAGTAAATTTTAGTTTCGTCTACACTTGATGTCAGGGCTGGTATCATGACCAGATATCCTCTAGTGTCACCTAAAATCGGTTGACCTATTTGCACAAAATCGGAGCAAAAGCATAGTCGGAACATGACGTCATTACCAACGGATTATTGGACATGTTGAGTGGCATCGAACGGCCATGTGTAGGTATTTTGGCTTGACTTTAATATTTAAAATATTGTCTCATCCAGTGAAACCAGAGTATGGCCTACATTGGTATCACAAGGCAGGATGAGTATGATTGCATTGATCCTTAATTGGGGTCAAAGACGAGGAGACTTCAATCCGAAACGTATTTTATCATCTAACAGGATTCTTTTCACTTGGCTGTCGATGTACGCAGCAATGTAACTCTTTGCACAGCGTACTCAAACAAACTCTGAGGGTATAACAACAATGAAATCATATTACACCGGCGGTGATAATTACAAATAAAACTCAATTACAAAAACATTAGTTGGGAATGTAATCAAGTTTGATCAACTATTTCCCCCTGATGAAAGAATCTTGCCCTCGGCGCTACAGATGTGGGGAACAGTCGTCTGCCCGACAAGGACCTCGTTCCTTTTTCTGCGTCCCATAGATCTACATCAACATTGCACTGGAGGGATTTGTCTGGAACGGAGTCAGTGAATCGTCGTTTCTAGACGCGATCTAGAGACCAGAATTTGATACAGGGTGTCACAGAAAACCAATGTGTTTATATCTGCGTTTTCTGAGGGATGTGTAGTTGAAGAATATCTATAGACAATTTTGGTCCTGGAATTTGGTAGACCCTGTATTTTGACAAAAAGGACTCTCCAAACCATATCATATATTTCTACCACTTTCACCGCGAAACCTCCTCTGGAGAGTATCGTCCTTTCGGATAATCCTAACCCCACAATGAATACATAATGAGGCTAAGCGTTTAGGGTACGAAGATCTTAGTTTTGGAATCTCTTTAGAAGTGTGTAAGAACTCTAGGCGCCGGGAATTCCATCCAGCCAGAGGCTATTTGCTTTACAGTTCTAATAGGTTTTCCGAGATGACTAGATGGGGTGGAGCCATCACTCTACACTGCATTATCCCAATACAACCATTAGACGGATTTGCCCTGAGCACGGTGCATGTCTTTCAATAACAATTAAAATCCATTCATGTGTCACGTTAAGCCCAAAGATTGCTTGTCCCAGTAGCCAGTAATAGCCAGTGAGGTCGAGTGAGGGAGTATACGAGATCGCAGTGATAATGTCTCTGCACCCCTTGTACCACTGAAGAGCTGCCATCAAAGATGAAGCGGAACGGAAAGGATCAAATCCTTCATTGGCCCAAAGACTTCGCTTTCTTCATTCATGACATCCTCAAGCCAAACTGGTGACTATCGTTTGGCAGGTTTGGTATAACTTTGGGACTTTCAAGGATACATTATGTACGGAAATTACAGACCGCAAGGAACCGTATACGAAAAAGTATTAAGATGACTCAACTGGTCAACAGTCAAAGTTAATCATCACACATTTACTTTCAACCCTTCAATCATCATTACGCTTTGAAGGACTTCTTTTCTGCATAATCTAAGACGACTTTTGTTACTCCTTAGACGCAATCCTTATGCAATATCAATCAAGGGATAGTCAATTGCTTGTTAAGTGCATTAAGATTCAATTAAAACAGCATGTAAAAAGTCAAAGAATGTGGTCAGATTTAATTAGACAAGTAGTTGATGTGCGGTTGACGTGAAATATGTCAGTCTTCGACAACTTGAATTTAAAAACAAGACACACCACAACACACTCCAGAATGACATGAATGATAAATGCTGAATGATATATCAGGACGTAGCAAATACGGCCAACCCCTGAAACTTGCACTCCAAAACTGAATCTGGATATAGCAAGCTCTGCGTGACTGTACGCTTAGTTCCCAAGCTTCGGATGCTTAAAATCACTGTGTCGTGAAAACTCTTGAAAGAGGAGTCTTGAAAAATTTTATAAATTTTAAGATAAATTGGTCGCACGCTTCTTTCTGGTCATAAATCTTGAAATAATATTGCGTTTCGTACAAACTGAATTGATTTAGAATTTAAAAAATTACACACTGTCAGATAGTTCATGTAATCTGTCCGAACTCGAACAGGGCCAGTACTTTTTGGCGTGGCATATCCTCCCAAGTTGTGTTCCCACCGAAGATACACCAAATATTACCCGAAACTTTTCATCGTAAAAAATATATTTTGATAAAATAGCGTCCGTAACTTCGAGCAATTAAGTCATTTAACAGTTGATTAGTTACTAGGCTTACATTTACAAGGGTGATAAGTGTTGTTAGGAGATAATTCCACTGATTTAAACTGTTCCCACGTGGTGTTATTCCCGATGATTGGGTGTTTACCTATCTGGTCAAAATGTTGCCACAAGAATTTAAAAGACACAACTGGGTTTATAGTAGATCATGCTTGGACGGGTGATTTCGTCATCAAGTAGGCCTACAAGCATGACCGAGGACCTTCATCAAGCTTTCTCCGCTGTGCCGCGCCTTTCATCATAGTATTCAAGCCTGTATTTTTATCATTACGAGTTACCTTATGGTTGATGAACTAGATTTTCTCGAAAAAGTGAGTTATGTTCGAAATTAAACTGGACTTTTTTTCTCAATATTTTGTTATTGTTGTATTGTCATGTTTGGTGAAAAGCATTGCAGAGACATTTGTTGTGCTAATAGAAGACTTATGCATGATACATTGTATGATAATGAAACGTCACATCCAGCCTTACATTTGAACGATTACATTCAATTACACAACAGAATATGAACGATTAAGTGTATGTATTGGTATTACGATAACTTGAATCAATCAAATAAAAACACGATGTTTTTTCTTCCAATTTGAAATAATCCTGGGGATTAGTTAGCACTTTCATCACCAAATGTCGACATTTCACAAACTTACGAGAAAAAAGTAGTTTTTAAAATCCGGTTTATTCATAAATTTGTGTGAATATCGAAGATTAACACGATTTTCAGCCCGTATTTTCGTCAAATTTACGCAATGTTATAACGGCTTAAAAACTTTTTATGTCAAAATCATTGGCAATCGATATGATGTCATTTTTTAGGAAATTGAAATGTAAATTGAAGATCAGAACAGTTTAATACATATTGCTTTTTAATGATTGCTGATGGTTGGGGCTATTAATTTCAATGTCACTACATTTAGGAAATATTGCTTTTGCCAAAGTCTCCTATTTTTCGGATTTTTTTTCGAAGATGAATTATCAAGAGTTACTCTTGAAATAGTGCAGAGCGATATTCAAACTGGTTCATAACGAAACTAGAACAGCTCTTGAAAAAAGTTGTCCCAATCTATCATGAACATGTAACTTGGCTTTTGCTCTCCTTGAAGCAGAACCAGTTGACCTATTCCTCTCCAGTCGCCACACACGAGTCCTTAATCCACCAATTGTGCTTCAATTGCTTGGCTACTACTGCAGTTAGGTCAGGTAGTAACCGCAGTAATAAAAGTTAAGGCATTAATCTTCGGAAATTCAATGAGCGGGTCACAATCGACAAAAAGAAGATCGCCCTTCTGCCTAAGGTCGCACTCGTCACGTACAAAGTAACTTGGTACAGTTAAGCCCCTTAAACCCATAAACCACGCTTCTCGTTACTCCTATTGCTTCATTTCGTAAGATTACCTCGTCCTGTATGAGCAATTAGGAAGGGCTTCCCAACACAAAAGCCCAATTAAAACAGCTGCTATCCCCTTCAACCAAGTTGCTACTTGAGTTTAGATACTTTGTCATGTAAAGGATTAATTCCCTCTGTCTTAGAAAACATTGTCACGTCATACCTTTTGGGGCGGAGATGGATATTGATTTGGTTTTCATCTCACTAAGTAAAGTATCTTATGTAATTTGTCGAAAGATATCATCCGCCGACGTATGAATCTAACTGATTGTACCTGACCGACGACCTAAGACGTGGGTACACTAACAATTTTAACAACGAATTACAGTTTACAACACCTAAATTTAACAAGCAAATCAGCGGATTAAATCCACAAAGGTGTTAGGATTGTATCAAGGGCAAATTTAAACTTTGACGTCAGATTCACAAACATTTAACAAACTTTAGTTCTATGCACATTCAAGCTTAAAATTCGGAGTTAATATACCATTTTCCTGAGAAAATTCTTCTTTTCAGGTCCTGATTGCTGTTTAAGTTTACATCTGCCTGGCGGCTCTCGTTCCATCAATGCGATTACTTGTAAACAACCTCCGAACACTTTAGCTCGAGTCGACCGCTTGAATTTACGCATCCCGTAGCTCTTTAACACAAAACCGCCGTCTTCGTCTTAATTAATTTGATTCCGACCAAAAAGAACGTTAAAGAATTTCATAGAATACAATTTGAAAACTAATGAGTTCTAATAACTTAGCCTAAGGCGATTTTCAACGGGTGAATACAGGCTGTGTTAGGTCCCGAATTCGGGGTTCGCGGATCGATTGTTCACCGTGAGTCGATGGCCGCTGCTCGGGGACAATATCACCAAATCTTGCCCTGTGATACCGTACCTCTCCGGCGCCAGTGCGATCCCAAGATCTGGCGTAGCACCCCTAATCTCCAGAACCAAGTGGGCGGATGACGGTAAATGCAGGTGCTTGATTCCCAAATCTAAACGCAAAGAAGAACATAGAGATTTTTGAATCCACCAGAATTCATTACAATATAATCACGCGTCACCGATCAGTCAGTGTGCGATAAATTTCAAATAACGACAACATGGTTCTGGTGATTTTTTGGCGAATTATGAGACTATGAGACAATGAGGTAACATGTGGTCCATCTGGTTAGTATATTATACAATCACCGTCAGCTCTTCAATGGATAATCAGAAGTACGAGTTTTTGTACATGACCTGCTCCTACATGTAGTGTCCAAAAATCATGGCTCGATTCCTTACCTAATTACATGTATTGTATATGCCGGTCACGTTGGCAAATTCATGTAGCTCCAAACAAGACTAGTTGATGCTGCTTTTGTGCGGGAGAGGATTGACATAAAAGTTAGAATTCCGAAATATCGATGAATACATATTTTAGTCATATGATGTAAAAATGTCCTAAAATGTCCTTTCCCAATCTCTGTGATGAAGCACTTTGAAGCAGCTGACTCTGTATTGGTGATCTGAGGCATGGTCGGGCCTTTATGGCGATCACGAATGAAGCAACACCCCTGATCAACGGCGGAGAGTATCTTTCGTTCTGGGATTAGAATTGGACATTCGCTCACAGGTTTTCGGTCGGGACAAAATTGACGATCCGAGGTAACGCTTTTAATGACAACAACCACTGCTTTGACCGAACTTGTAAACATTTTTAGACAAAAGGAGAATATAGCTTATGTATTCCTGTTATCTGGGAGTAGAAATCAAGATGCTTCTAGGCTGTAAAAAGAGTAGTTCTTTGAGAAGCGGACTGGACCGCATAGCCTGAAGGTTGAAATGCTGATCATTCCGCGTCCAGGAGCGCCTCAGTGCGGCAACCTTAACGACATCTACTTTGTGAATGTCGAACTGAATTTCTCGGGCTCTCGTAAACGTCACTGGGGAGTTTTCGCAAAGCCCCCAAAACGTCTACGTCAACGCCTATCCCATTGTTCGACGTCGTTATCAGGAGGTCGAAGAATGAGATAGGCGTTTACGCTTGCGTTTCGGATTACTTGCGAAAACTCACTATTGTTCGGACAGGTGTAACGATATTTTGAGTGTTCCCGTTTCCGGGTGCGTCCCCATATTTTGTTTGGGAGTACTGAAAGACAGATTGACACGTTTTTCTCTGTTACCCCTATTAAAAAGTCGCTCATGGTGGCGCAGGTGTCCAGATGAGCACGTCCCCTAACGCCTAACATACACGACCGACTTTGACCTCAACCAACATATTCAACATCATCACTCTTGGAAACAAAGAATTTCGAGCTCTTGAAAAAGCTTTAAAGGTTTTGCGGCCAACACAAATATGCACCCCGTAGAGGTTTTCAGCCAACCATCTGAAAAACCATTTGGGATTTTTGAAGAGGTCAGTGATCAGGCCTATGACCTGCAAATAACCTTCGAGCGCCATTTCTCCTATCTTCGGAGTAGAGTATATACATGTAAACGTATAACGTCACGCCTTCTGGTCAAACGTTATGAAGCAGATCTACATATCGGCCTAGTTCGGCGAAAACATTCCAAACAAACAATTCATGATACCGAACCTATTCTCTTGGGTGTATAAAGTAAGTTGTCCACAGACCGTGAAATTAGGTAGGCCTATACAAAGTGGTTATTGCACATCGTCCCCGTCATGTGCAGTGGCTTTACATACAAGCCAATTCGGTCCAGGTCAGGAGTCTCGTTGGATGTCTTGAAGCTAACGTCTCGTTCTGGTCAAAGAAGTTTCCAGAGACAGTCAATCTTAAGTTACAGCCATGGGAAAGCCGAAATATAGACAATTTTCACAATCTCAAGACGACATTTACGTTATTGGAGAACATAAGCACGTCAGATACAGGCGGATCTTGAACAATCGTCGATGTCGTTTCACCCTCGTTATTGTCCTTGCGCTGGTTTTGCTGTGTACGACCCCTATTTTGATTTGCAAGTTCATCGGATGCGGATCCATCGATCGCCGTGCGGATGGGATTGACGATGTTGAGATCAAGCTGAGCGAAACGTTGTATCTTCCTAAAGTCAGTCCAGGAGGTGAGAAACAAAGTATTCCATCAACTGATGGTGGCGATATGACAGCGACAAACGTGAAGGAAACTGGCGAGAAGACTGTAGCCCGAAAAGAAGGCAAGCATGAAGTTCACTCTGGCAGTGGTGATAGGAGCAGCGATCACGAGGATGTTGAGAAAGAAGATATCGGCTCTGGTGTGTCATCTGGTGATAAAACTGGGGTTTACGAGACAATGGAAAAGCACGCCGACTCTGGTAGCAGTGGTGATAAAGGTGGAGCATACGAAGACATGGAAAAGGAAATTAACTCTGGTAATAGCGCTGTCGAGGACATGAAAAAAGAGGTGGGCTCTGGTGGTGTTGATAAAAGTGGGGCTTACGAGGACATGGAAAAGGAGATGGGCTCTGGTGGTGTTGATAAAAGTGGTGCATACGAGGACATGGAAAAGGAAATGAGCTCTGGTAGTGTACCTACAACTGGGGCTTACGAGGACATGGAAAAGGAGATGGGCTCTGGCACTGATGATAAAAGTGGGGCCTACGAGGACACTGAAAAGGAGATGGGCTCTGGCACTGATGATAAAAGTGGGGCTTACGAGGACATGGAAAAGGAAATGAGCTCTGGTAGCGTACCTGCAACTGGGGCTTACGAGGACATGGAAAAGGAGATGGGCTCTGGCACTGATGATAAAAGTGGGGCCTACGAGGACACTGAAAAGGAGATGGGCTCTGGCACTGATGATAAAAGTGGGGCTTACGAGGACATGGAAAAGGAGATGAGCTCTGGTAGTGTACCTACCACTGGAGCTTACGAGGACACAGAAAAGGAGATGGGCTCTGGCACTGATGATAAAAGCGGGGCTTACGAGGACATGGAAAAGGAAATGAGCTCTGGTAGTGTACCTGCAACTGGAGCGTACGAGGACATGGAAAAAGAAATGGGCTCTGGCACTGATGATAACAGTGGGGCCTACGAGGACACTGAAAAGGAGATGGGCTCTGGCACTGATGATAAAAGTGGGGCTTACGAGGACATGGAAAAGGAAATGAGCTCTGGTAGTATACCTACAAATGGGGCTTACGAGGACATGGAAAAGGAGATGGGCTCTGGCACTGATGATAAAAGTGGGGCCTACGAGGACACTGAAAAGGAGATGGGCTCTGGCACTGATGATAAAAGTGGTGCATACGAGGACATGGAAAAGGAGATGAGCTCTGGTAGTGTACCTGCAACTGGGGCTTACGAGGACATGGAAAAGGAGATGGGCTCTGGCACTGATGATAAAAGTGGGGCCTACGAGGACACTGAAAAGGAGATGGGCTCTGGCACTGATGATAAAAGTGGTGCATACGAGGACATGGAAAAGGAAATGAGCTCTGGTAGTGTACCTGCTACTGGGGCTTACGAGGACATGGAAAAGGAGATGGGCTCTGGCACTGATGATAAAAGTGGGGCCTACGAGGACACTGAAAAGGAGATGGGCTCTGGCACTAATGATAAAAGTGGGGCTTACGATGACATGGAAAAGGAGATGGGCTCTGGCACTGCTGATAAAAGTGGGGCTTACAAGGACATGGAAAAGGATATGGGATCTGGTACTGTTGATAAAAGTGGGGCTTACGAGGATATTGAAAAGGAGATGGGATCTGGTAGTTATGTGAAAACTAGGGCATAATTTGACAGCTGCCTGTAATTGACATTCTGTGAGTGACGTGTCGTGCTGTTATCATATTGCACGGTAAGATGTATATGCGTGGAAACCATTACGTGATTGTAAAGTTATAAATACTTGTACTATAGATCTATAAACACTTAATCAACTCGGGGCAAGCCAAGGGTATGATGTCATGACCATCCGACCACTTAGTGTCGCTCCCTCCAATCTGAATTGAACACGTTGAATGTCATAGAATGAATATGTACATACATGTAGTATCAAGCATAGATTAAACAGAAGCCGTCTTAGAAACTACAGAGTACTTGTTCACGCACCTGTTGGAATTATATGTAAAAATGTACGTGATAGATTCTCAAAAAAAGCCGTTAAGATTAATATTCATGTTAATTATCAATTTTTATACACTTTACTGTTCTGATTTGTTAACTATTGTTCATAATTAAACTACATGTAGACACTTTTTGAAGGTTAAACAGAGTAATTTTTCGTCCATACCTTTACCTGGTACATCCTGAGGAACATGTATGATGACGCGCCTTCCTCCTTCTCCATACATATCCCCTTCCATAAGGAAGGCTTGTGGTGCTGTTCCAAAAGGAAGCGGATATGTATGGAGAAGGAGGAATGCATCCCCTAAATGCTCTCCCCAAATGCATTCCGTAAATGCATTCCCTAAATGCTTTCCTGCATGCATTTATTTAGAGTCACTCACACCAAACTGCTTGAAGAAAGTAACTACAGTAACTGCTATCGTAGCAGGCGAGTAAGGGACGTCCATGTACCACTTTGAAAAGAGATGACTCTGAGAACCTTTTTCGAATAACCATTTATTTAGGGACAGACATAACCAATGAATGTTCACAATATACACAATTACATTCAGAAACATTGGAATGGAGTACGGTTTTCCCGCACACGTCATATGACGAATATCCGTCTAATGATCGCTAGAATTTTAATGGAAATTTTACATATCGGCTACTCTTTACACGAAGTGCCTGAATGTAACTCTTATCTGTAATCTCACTGTCTCCTGTTTGAATCAGAAGTTTCCAAGTGACATTTTAAACATTTCATGTCCCTATAAGGAAAAGTAGGCTACATAACATGCGAGCTATAAAGTTCTGTTGTTCAGATGTTGTAGCAGGGTTTGCCTTATAAATCGCCTGTCCTCCATGGTCAGATCAGAAGTCTACACGATTTTACACTGCATCGTCTGTCCTCCATGGTCAGATAACAAGTTGGCGTATTGCAACGATGCATCCCCTCTCAACTGTCAGATTGAAAGCATACGCCGCGATGTAACGCTGCAACACCTGTCCGCTACCGTCAGATCGGAAGTATAATACGTGATGGTACACTGCATGACCTGTCGTCCGTGGTCAGATTGGAAGTAAACCTACTGTGCATCACCTGTCCTCCATTGTCAGATCGGTTGTATACTTGATGGTCACATTATTACTCTGCATACTGTGTTGGGAGTGTTGTTGAAGAGCTCTGAAAAAGAAACGAATCGGATAAAGAAACACATTGATACCTGTTTCGGGTCCGAGTTACAGTTGATACCCGAAACACGAACGCAGTCGTCTATCTCTCAGTTCGACATCGTGATCAGGATATCGAACTGTGAGATAGGTGTTCGCGTTGGCCCTTCGTGCTTCGCGAAAATGCCCGTTCGAAGAAAGAATGACCGTAGTCGGACCACAGTGTCGTTTTACCTACCATCAACATCTACCCCCTGACATTGGATGATGATTTAAAGTAAGTGTTGTGGTGTTTGCGTAGGTCTTTTGCACAACTGCCCCACTAATTTCACAGGGAAAAATTATATCTATGTTTTCATACCTGCCGCGTTGCACGAGTTCTTTCTACTTTTAACACTGTAACTTGTGTGATTTTCCTTTAATTCACTTTTTTTACTGGACAACCTCAAATTACTACACGAGCGAACTCCGATCCGGTAAATGCGTTCAACAAACAGACCAGCCAGATAACACCCACAAGTAAGTAAAATACAACTGACATTGCAACATAGACCGCAATATTGTTCAATGCGCTGACTGAGGTGACTGTAGCTTGGCAATTACAACATTCAATCAAGCTGCTGCCACAAGATTTTGTCCGTTTAGTTGCGCGTACGCGGCAGCGATGCGGGACAAATGTAGTCATACACGGAGACAGAGACAGAGACAGAGACAGAGACAAGAGACAAACACCCAATATAAAACTGCAGGGGAAATGACCGGAGATCGAAGTTGATATTGACACAATCACGAAAATGTTTGCCTGGTCACACACCATCTTGCTCAGAAGTTCTACATTTCACCGCTAGGTTCAGCCGCCAACCTATCCTCCTATGTAATTTATCCGTTCTCTGGCGCCGACCTCGTCTCAATTATGTCTGGCGCCGACCTCGTCACAATTTATTGTTTGGGCAGAATCTTTCAATGAATAATTGAAAGAGTCTGGTTAGGGTAAACCTTTTCGTTGATTGTGTCAGAATAAACCAGATCTCTAAAACTATCACGCAGGTGTATTATATTCAAGGGAATTGACCACTTGGCGTATCTGTAAGTACGATCTGGGAATCGTTACGTTTTTTTAAACTCTAGCTTCGTATTTGAAATTCTCTGTGTGAGTGAAAATGGTCATTCCCCCTATTTTTATACATAATCAAGCTGTTAGTGATGCGTAGAGTGTAGATTAATCAAAGCGTAACGATGCGTAAAGTGATGTCCATGTATACAAGATATTAACACTGTATACCGTCCCACTTCAGAACTATCCTGGCGTATACTTGTGTTCTGATTCCGGGTCAAACTTCCGAGTAGAAGCGATGAATAGAAAGTCTAGCCAGGATCATAGTACACAACTTACTTTTCTTTTTTGAGACGTTATGTCAGCGTAATATCAGAGACATAAAAAAAAGAGCGACCTGAAATTGGCAAAACTGAAATTTTCGTTTTAAAGTCTTTAACGGCAATAATCTTGGTACAATGTAGTTGCACTCTATGCTGCTGTTGATAGGCGTGTTTTTCGCTCGAAAAGTGATATAAAATGCAGCCTTTATCATTTTGCTGTTTTTCTAGTTGCCGCAACGTTGGTGTTGTATACTTGTAGCCTTCGACAAGACAAATATCTCAATTTTTGCTTGACAACAACGAAAGTGGATAGAGTACAGCGCTGTATAGTGTCTTGAAGAGCAACAATTTGTCAACCACTTCACTTTCATTTGTAGACGCGCTCCATTGACGATGAAACCTGTCATTTGAACACTCGTATATCATGTTAGGATAAGTCCGTAAATTCACGACAGCCATTATGCAAACAGTACTATGAAAGTGCTATGGACATTTTACATGTAACTTCTAATTTTCATATCTACTGCCGATTTATGAAAATGAAATTTTGTATAAAATTAGGTCACCGGCATTTTCTATTATCCAACTATTGATTAACATCCTGTATCTGGAGATCACACTCAGAATTCAACATGTAATCTACCAGTGCAGATAACGACCACAGACCAAAAACGGCCAACGCTTATCTCCACATAAGCGATTAAAAAGGAGTACTGTCGCTTTATGGTACAATGTAGTTGCATTCTACGCTACTGCGATGTGCGCTGCGTTACGAGCCGCGTATGTTCAATTGACAGGTTCCGATGTTTACTTACTAACTACCGATCGACTGCGACATGCTTTTTCATTTTGCCCGTAGATGGCACTGCTGTGCATGCCGCGTAAAAGGTGGTTTCTCTGTCCCAGATTGACGATGATTGACCTTTTGACGATGATGTCCCAAAAGCGAATCTGATGAATGGAATACATGTACATAACGATGACACTTATTTTCAAGGTGTATTTATAGTGAAAATAGAATATATAGGTCATGTGGAATAATTGATGCTTCAGCTATATGTACTGTACTATTTTGGTTGTTATTACCTGAATTCCTGAATTTTATTGATATTGCAGTCTCAGTGCATGTAATCAATCGCTTCTTTTCTCATATTAGAGTGACTAAAAAGAGCACGACGGACGCTAACGAAACAGACATACATTGTGATCATTATATTCTAAAACATACGAAAATGTGTCATTGAATTACATGTAAGCGTGTGGCCATCTCTAGACGTCTCTCGACGAAACTGTGACTTGGGTCGCCAATTGTGCCATTAGGCAGGTTTCGCACCCCTTACGAAGACGTAGTACGAACGTCTGTGTGGCGCGAATTCATTGACGCCACACTCGTACAAAATTGGCTTTCATACTTTGATACATGTAGTAGCTGGAGGAATAAGACAAAACTCGAATAGACGACCAAGATTACATGTACTTCATATTGTCTTCGTTTGCTTTGTCATCATGTTCGTTTGTATTGTATTCGTCTTTGTTGGCATTGTCTTTGTCTTCGTTTGCTCTGTGTTCGTTTGAATTGTCTTCGTTTGCATTGTCTGTAATTTATTTGTGGTAAATACGGAACCAATCATGCTTGATAGGACCAATATATCCCTGGTCGACATATGGTTTGGTGGTGTCACAGTGGTAACGAACCACTAACTATCGCAACCTCCAGTCCCGAGAGGTCACCATCTCGACTGGATTCAAGGCACAAATACATGTAACAGGACACAACCCACATAAATCACCTTTCAGATTCCAGTAACGTCTTGGTGATGAAGCAACTGCGCAGCAGCTTCTTGAGACAGTTGCGGAAGTTTCGCAGCACCCAGGCGTAAAGGAGTGGGTTCCAGGCAGAGTTGGCGTGGGATAGGATGATGGCGACCGTCAGCAACGGACCGGGTATATCACAACCTGGGCAGAAGAACATGACTGTGTTGATGGTGTACAGTGGGATCCAGGAAATAAGGAACAGAACGAGGATGAGTCCGATGCTCTTCGCCGCTTTGGTTTCGGTGTGGTCGAATGATGGCGCCGTGCTTGCTCCGTTGGCGGTACGGTATTTTGTTGCGTTGATGTGCCAAACCTGAAACGAAAGAAATTTGAAGATTTTAGATTAACAGCATTGATTAGTTTTACTTCTGTACAATTTAGTATTATTCTTGGTATTATTTTTTTAGTTCATGTCATATTTGCAATATAAAAAAATATGCTTGTTGAACAAAAACCTACGAAATAATTGAGAACATAGTATAACTGCATGCCAATAGGAACCAGGAGCTTCGAGACGAAACAAAAAACTGTATTACAGTTTCCATGTCTCTCTGTAAAAAACTGTGCTCAGACCTTTTGACCAGAAGCTAACTGTGTTAAGTGTGGTGCTCTTGGTTTCTTTCGACACAAGACGATAGAAATCTATTCTATTGCACAGGTACGATGTACTGTTCGCGTTCGGTATCAAATCCCTAAACCAAAATATGGGTAACTGGTAGAACCTGGAACAACTAAGATATGTTTGGCAACCACGCATGTCAGGTCAGTCCATCTTCGAGGAAAGAGCTTCTTCAAGGAAGTTTCGAATATATAAAACTTCATTGGCCTGTATACAGCGCAAGAGGTTTTCTTTCAAAGAATGACAGGCAGACACAGAAAGTGGTCAGGTTTTTGTAAGGTAGTCCTTGAAATATTCTGGTTTTCCGATATGATGGACTGTTTACGGAAAATTTAGTGTTATTGATATAATTTAATTACTTCCTTAATAAACCTACGTTTTGATTGGTTTCGAGATCAGTTCTTTAGGTATATACAAGGCCCAGGTCACGTCAATGGCCTAAATCCGTATTTTTCGTCACACAAACGAAGCTCGACATGCACTTTATACGCGCCGATACTTCTACATGCATTTGGAATTTAATAGCATTGATTGTTTAGAATGCCAACACAGCACAGTGCTGTGCCCTTACAAAAATAAACCCTGGCGGTTTGGGAAGTTTGTGACGCAATTCTGCGAACCGACAAATACTTAAAAACCATTGTGAACACAAGTGGATAATACTTATAGATTTTTCGTTGCATATGAAACAGTTCTACGCATTGACTTAAACCGGATAGGAGTGGAAGTAGATATTTTAGAAGACGTTGGACAAAACCGTCGAGATGGCGGCCAATTCCGTTTACAAGCCTATAACAATTCCTTTCGAAGATGACGAGGAGCCTCCGGAGTTGTGGGGAAACAGCAAAGCCCAGGTGATCGAGATGAAGCCGACCTTTACCCGAACGGCGCGGTTCTGTACCCAGAGACGAGTCCTTTTCCTTGTCGTGATCGCCCTTGCCCTAACCGCCCTTATTGCAACACCAATCCTGGTGTGCAGCACGACTGGCTGTGGCAAGTCCGACCGCAGGGAACTTATCATCGAAGTCGAAGAAGAAAAGCCTTTCAACGATGTCGTCCAGAAGACAACCGATATACGTGGGGAGCAGCAGCCGCGGTACGAGTCATTGAAGGATAATGAGGGTCAGTCACACAGGAATGACATCTTCCCCGATCCCAATGTCCCCGTCAAGCCATCCGTTGATAGGGACTCTGAGGCCTGGCGCAAGGTTATGGACTTCATCAAAGACAATGAGAAGAACGTTGAGAAAACGATTAAAGCTGATATAAAGGAAACTGAGGCGGTTCTGAGCGAAAGGGAAGGAGAGACTGGGGAAATCGACATCGATGCTACTGATGATAAGCTGAAGTCCTACATCGGGAAGGCTGACATCAATGTCAAGACTACTTTCGTGGACATCGATGATTCTGACCTCGTTGGATCTGGTGACGGAGACGAGTCTGGCGTAATGATCAATCGTGACCCTGCTTTGGAGAACGCTCTAAGCCTTGACCTTAAGAAGGACGAGACGCAGTGGAAGACGCCAGAGCAATACGAGGAGCCGCCCAAACGTTACTGGGACGACGAAACGCAGAGATGGTTGGCCCTCGAGGGAAAGGATTGGAACAAAGATGTCTACACAAAGAACGAGTACAACATGAAGACGAAAACGGAGAAATATCCTGTGGAGTACTCTGATGAATATTCTGACGAGTACTCTGATGAATATTCCTATGAAGTCTCCGAATCTGACGAGTACTCTGATGAATATTCCGATGAATACTCTGACGAATATTCCGATGAATATTCTGACGAATACTCTGATGAGTACTCTGAAGAGTATTCTGATGAATATTCCGACGAGTACTCTGATGAGTACTCTGACGAATACTCCGATGAGTACTCTGACGAATATTCTGATGAATACTCTGACGAATATTCCGATGAATACTCTGACGAATACTCCGATGAGTATTCTGACGAATACTCCGATGAGTACTCTGACGAATACTCCGATGAGTACTCTGATGAATACTCCGATGAGTACTCTGATGAATACTCCGACGAAGATTCCGACGAATACTCTGATGAGTTTTTCGATAAAAAGCAAGCAATGAAGGCGAAGTCGTATCTGACCCGGGTTGAGGATGATGAAATTCTGAGAAAGGAGGAACTTGCTCAGTACAGGAAGGAGCAAGCCTGGAAGGAATACTACCAGAAAAGGAAACAAATGCAGGATTCTAACGAGGACGGTTACAAAGATTCCCGCTCTGAGGAGTACTCTGATGAATCTGATTACTATAAGTCTAAGAAGGAGAACAAGAAGCAGAAATCCGAGAGCGAGCAAGAAATGGACGAAATCGTTGATGACCTCAAAACAGGAGCTAATCTAGAAGGAC
The DNA here is from genome assembly GCF_910592395.1 of Lineus longissimus. Classification (NCBI taxonomy): domain Eukaryota; kingdom Metazoa; phylum Nemertea; class Pilidiophora; order Heteronemertea; family Lineidae; genus Lineus; species Lineus longissimus. The sequence goes on along the minus strand of NC_088309.1, from coordinate 23,441,702 downwards.
TCCAGGTTAAGTTTGTTGACAATAAAAAGTCTAAGCGTAAAATCAAGAAGACGAAGAAACCATTGGATGATTCCTATTACTATGACGATGATTACTAATCACTATGGATTAAGTTTGATTCTAGTCTGAACTTTTGATACATGTAACTTCAGATTCAAGGAACAAGTGTAACTCTGAATGATTCTTTATATCGGATAGAAATCCAATGGGGTACTCCACACAACTCAAAATAATAAATGATCAGAATGGATTACTACTAGTCTTGTTTGAAGTAAACACGGTTCAAGAAAGTTACAAGGAAGTCTTCACAAAAACCCCGAAACGTCAGCGCCAACCCCTATCCCATTATTCAACATCGTGATAAGAATTTAGTGTCAAAAATGGTATAGGCGTTCTCGTTGACATTTCGAGAGCTTAGTGGATACTCCCTAATTTCTACTAATTTATCTCGCAACCAAGGGTTTCTTATCAATGCTAGTTTCAATTGAGTCCTGGGCACGAGCCTGTACATATTGTATATACACACACTTTTACTGTAATCATTCCATTTTATTCGATTTGATAATGTTTCGCATCAATGATTTGAGGAGCTGCTTGAGAATCCATGGTATGAATTCTGGTGAAAATCACTCGATTATTTTTGTAATTCAAATCCCATTGAAAAAGGTTTCGAGTTGAATTTGCGAAATAGTCACGTCCTCTGAAATTGATCAAAGGAAATTTTCCTGATACAACTTCCTTAGTTTATCATGCGCTAAGTCCTTGTGGAATTTCATAGGCAGATTCTTGCGAGAGAATAAGATAAGGATAGTTTTTCGCAAAGCGCAAATACAGGATTGGTAGAAACTGCATGCATGATTTTCGCCCACTTGACACATGAGTCACCCGGTAGTTCCTGATAATTCTTGGTACATACGTCATGATCATCAAGAAGTGGTAGGCTGTGTTTCATTTCCTTTAACATTCGCTCCACTGCATGAGCATCAAACAAAGGCATCTTTCTATACAACTTACTGTGTCAACACCACCGCCGTTAAGTTATCATCATATCAATAGTTCTATTGAATCTTCTTGTCATATGACTTTTATCAATGATTAGTATATTGGACAATAATGTGTTGAGTGGGATCGCGTTCCACCACCAGGTTTAAACGGAAAGACCAAGCCGGAACATGACATCATGTACCATCGAACAACTTGGTGTCACCGACACATTGGTTGTATTATTCGATTTTATACTGGGTTTTCTCTCAAACAACTGATTTATACATGTACTATACATTTGCTTGAGGAATTCAACATTATATCACTTTGTGACTTGCGTGAAAGGTTGTTCAACTTCATATCTCTGTTGAAAGAGGAAAGAGGCTTTCACAAGAATTTGCATTGTACTATTTATAGACAATATTAATAAAAAAAATCGTGGAAAATATGACCTAGACTCTGTTTAATGCCCCCAGCCAGCCTTAAGACATAACGTAAAATGTCTTGCATCTTTTTAAGTGATGTAATAAACGGCCCCAAAAACGAGGAGACCAAAATAAATCTCAAGAGCAACATTCAGTAAAAGAGCGTGTGGACACAGATGCCATTCTCTGGTGTGGTTCTACGATTCTGATGCTACAGTTTTTCCCTTCATGCCAGGAAAATCCAGATTTTGTATACCATTTCTTGGACGAACTGTCTTTGGTTCCTACATGTACAAGATATTATAGAAACGATGGAGGCTTTGGCTATTTCCCTGTTCGGCCTGAGACCGGACACTAAAAGTACATATGGAATCCTTTGTCCCTGGGGTCACTTTTCGCAACTTACAAACATCATGACTTAGTAGATTCGTTCGTAATAACCACATTTCCCACTCACCAATAAATATGCCACAAATGCGAGAACCCATTGTCTTTGCTCATTCGTGATTTGTTTTTAATGTTTTCGCCCGAAGGTTTGCATTCCGGAAACCGCTTTAAGCCGTTACATGAATGAGCATGACATCTAGGCGGACTGTCAGTAGGCAAGTTAAACAAAATCTTAATTCATTTTTCGTCGAACCGAACTTAGCTTATTGGTGCCATTAGATTTTTCATCTAGCACACTTGCGAACTTGGTTTGCATTTAATTTCCTTAGACGTTGTTACAAGAGATCATGTCGCAGGAAGAAAAACCGCTCAGAAAAAAAAAACATTGACTTTGGCCAAGTTATTTAATTAATGCCTACGTATTTCTTAACCGGTGCGAGCTATGTATTTCGTAGTGCAACATGTACTGCGTATTTGTGGGTGACAACCCATGTCGTGTTCTATTTGCTGCCTCTGCACTTTTAAACTCGTTTCTCTGGGAAAACGAGTCTGCCATGTAATCCTCGTATAGTCTCATCACGGCAATGCCGCTTCTAGCTCTGTAATTGTGTCCGCCGAGTCGTCGAGTATTAGGCCTTTTTACATGTATAGTTACTTGAAAATTATATGAGTACTTTTGAGAAAAGGTCGTTAAAGAGTCACCATTTATGTTATTTGAACTTTGAAACTGTACCATATACTATATATGCCAAATACCATAGATCACATGCAAGGAATTTGCTGACTGATTTTAACGCTTTTTTAGTGAACAAAAAGTGTGATCCCCACATCTCAATGGTGTGACATACCAAAAGATCAAAGTACATGATTGTAGCAAAGAAACATCGATTACACGTACATCTGTGCACATGAATTTGTTTTGGATTAACCAACTGGGAATGAGCTACATGCCCTTCCGAGTTACAATGTATCTCAATACATACCTTCATCTGGTAAAAAAATATAGTGCGAGCTATATGTAGGCGAAAATGCTAAGTGCAGCCCAAAGGAGAGTCCACCATCCAAATATCTTAGACGATAGCGGCAAAACGTGTTGTCTTCATATAATGATATCTCGTTCTAGCTATACCCTTGATGACATCCTGTGATCTCATGGCCGTGGACTGCTCTCTGATAAAGGTCATCTTTCGTTGGCATGCAACATCCGCCAGTTCCCTCTGTATCACTTGTAAGCTTATTATGTTGATCAAAGGGGGAACCGAGAGTACCCAAGGTACCAGTATGACATATCTGTCACCGAAATGAGCCTAATATCGCCGATGATTTATGAGATAAAGATAGTGCACAGCGCCAATGTCAGCCTTTTACGAAGCAGCGGGGAAAGCAGACTGGTCATGTAACGGTCTGTTACCGACAACGCCAAAGGAAAATATCTACCATTGTTTTCAACTCTGTGAGGTGCTGATACTGCTTTCTTGAACGGTTTTGCACCATCTGATCACCCCGATGTTCATAGAAATTTCAAAAAGCGAAAAATCGATTCCTTCTTTTTCTTGACTGGTAACCAGGCAAAGGGATCAGTGAAAACACTGACGTCATGTCACTGTCTTTTTTCCTCTTAGTATAATCTACACACGGATCAATAACCTCGTCAGGCTAAAATCCCGGTTGTCGGCTGTCTGCAATGACTTCCTCAAACATGACCAACTACCAAACAAATACTGTCCGAGATGGACGGAAGTCACCACCGAGACCATTTCCTTCAAGTGGCAGTAATCAGCTGAGATGACAAGGACTGAGAAGGGGCGGGGACTGAGAAGGAGTCCTGATTTCCCACAAACATAGAATGATAGAACTCTGTCAAACTCTAAAATTATAAAGGGCCTTGGCCACGTGGTATCATTGGTTTGTAATGAAAAATATGTTAGTCCTTAATCGTCTTGTTTTATGGCGTATAGAATGGACGTGAGACGTATTTCTGACGAAGATACGTTTTATTTCACTAAAGAATTCTGACTGGTTCGGAAGTCGTGGTCGATTTTGTGAGAATTGCTCCAAAAACATACAATTTGCCAGATACTCCCTCATCAAGCTCGTTTTTGATGACGTCTTCGCCGGCATCATTACTGCTAAATTGCATTGGTATATCGCATTTCATTACAAACATGCATGTGTAGTTGTAGTTTTTTTGATGCGGGAGTACATTAGATGTGTTGTTTCGGATGGATATCTCATGGCCTCCGGCTTGAATATTTGTTAGTGGAGCACAACGATAAACCTGCTGCCTTCAATCAGCCTAGAAGTGTTGGTTTATCTACGCCGGTCTGGAGAACAGCGCTTAATCGGAGCACATCGCCGTGACCGCCGCCGGGGGTAGAGGAGGATACATTGTAGACTACCTTTTCCATGGTGATCTTTTTGGCAACCAAGGCAGTCATTGTGTCACCGACAACAAGGCGTCATCTTCGTTTAGCCAACCTCATCTTAGCGACTGAAAACCATTACAAAGAGCGATCATGTTGACTTTAAACCACGACTTGGTAAACGTAACTGAATTTCACAAAATGACGGAAGAAACAATAGGTTCGTCGAGTGTTTTAAAGTTAATGCATGTGTTGTACAACATTGCATATTATTCAATCTACATTCCGGTTGCATTCGGAGTTCCTGGTAATATTTTGATCATTTTAGTGGCCACCATGAGCCATAACAGGAAACGTACTACAAGTGTCTATATGGTAGGATTGGCAATCCCCGATGCAGTGAATGTGCTTTTACAAGGGATTGAAATTGAAATTTGGCGGACTAAGCTCGCGACCTTTTGGCCATCACGGGAGCTCGAGGCAGAGTACGTATATACACCATTGGTAGTAAGATGTCAACTGTTAACAGAATTAGTGCTGCAGAGGAACGTATTAACTCCAAGTAAATTAGAATCATTTTATCAAATCGGTTCTCGAACAACTCTTCAGGGCGTGTATATATGACAATGCGACAGCGCCTTGGCGCCGCATGTATTGGCTGGTAGAAGGATCGCTTAACGAAGTCCAGGCCGAGTAAGCTCCCTTCAAACAACATCAGGTTACAGGTGGGCGAAAATTAGCATTTTGAATATACCCCCGATTGACTTGTCGGAATCTTTAACTGTTATCTGCATGAACATTACTGGCCGGCAGTTGGCGGTTCTGACTGGTCACTCGTCGACGATATAGAGCGATCTGCACTTTTCACAGCTGCGTATGCCGTAAAGAGGCCCGATGTCCTATTTCAGGTTCACGTATTTCCTCGGTTACACCTGCTCTATGGCCTCAGGGCTGGTTCTAGCCGAAATGTCCGTTGACCGCTTCATAGCCATCAGGTTCCCTATGGTGGCGAAGAGGATCTGTACAGCGACCCAAGCTAAAATTAGTGTGGTTATTACAACATTGCTAGTTGTTGCCGCCAATGTCTCAACGTTCTTTTGTCACACTCTTATAACGGATGACACCTCAGGTAGGTAAAGAAACGGCCGTTCAGAAAGCATAATTATTCGTTATACTGTAAACCGCTAAATTTCGCAGGTGTCTTATATTCGCAGATCTCGCGACTGACCAAGTTTCGCGAACTAATAATCTCGACAAAAATGTGCCATACAGGACACCCGCCCTAGTCGCGCCTGTAACGCACGCTAGATATTCGTTTTCGTAACTGATGATTTTATCTCTTTGGCTACATGGTAGGTGAAGGCGTTCTCAGTCTATCCGTTCCCGGACATCCAGAGCTCGAAGTCCTTTTCACTAACTTTCAAATGGTATTCGGTAGCCTTATTCCGTGCGTGGTGATCGCTGGAAGCAATATCGGTATCCTAATCGCCGTGAGGCACGCTTCAAAGAATCGTGCAAAAATGGGTACAGAGAAGGGACAAGATGGGGGAAAGCGCGAAAACCAGTTAACATCCATGTTAGTAATGGTTAGCATTGCCTATTTGGTAACAACCGTACCTTATAGGCTTTTCTATGTGGTTTTAGAGATACCTGAAGTTGGTGGTTTGTATGATCTTACTGACCCCTATTGGAGTATGATGTACGCCATCCTCCTTCATCTTCTTTACGATATCTGGATGTGCAATCACGCAGTCAACTTTTACCTCTACTGCCTCGCTGGAGGAAAGGGTTACAGGGAGGACACTAAGACCATTTTGAGGAAATTGTTTTATTTCAAGATTCGCTCAGGTGATGCAGCCAATCAACCTCGCCCGGAACCTCCCTCGCAAGGACGAAAGAACGTTTCTTAAAAAGACCAACGGAGAAATTAAGGGTCTTATTACCAAGTTGTTAGCTTTTCCTTTATCAAAGTTATCCTGCAGTTAAGTTCCCCTCTAAAGTGAAGGTAAAGCTGAGGCTTGGAATATAGAAGAGTAAGGAGTGCGGGGCTAATAAACCATAGATATCATACTGTCCGTCACTGCATATACTCAAAAAAAGCTTTTAGACAATTTTAGAGACAATGGATACTCGAAATGTATTTTGGGCTTGTCTGTCCATGAAATTATACTCCGCAATGATCAATAAAACATAATGATAGTATTTTTTGTGATTGCTGAACCGATCGATAATATTGAATATATATTACCTCACCATAGTTTTCAAAAGAAAGACATGCAATGGGTGTCTACTCCATTCAATATAGAGACTTACCAACGAACATGACAGTGTCGACCTTCTAAAATTCAATTTGATACTTGCTTAGTTATGGACTAGATCGTTTACCAGCGTACTTTTCAGCTCCACAGAAATTAAGCACCGTCCTCTGTCTGGGAAATTGCAAACAACTGCGTAGGAGTCTAGGGTCTAAACAGTGACGCATAATGCTGCATTAGGACCTTACGCTTCATGAATTCAGTTATTTTGCAAACTGTAATTTTAGATTTCAAGATGAGGCTCATGGTCTCTATAAAAATGAATAAAACTGTAGAGATTGGAGACACTTGGGACGAGCCTTATCGCATAATGGTGAAAATTCGGGTAGGATGCAAGTTAGTTATCTTTGGAGTCGTGCTACCAGCGATAATGTGTGAGTATTATTCTATCCGTTAGACGATCCTCACAATATGCTTTTATACCAGGATTTTCGGCTATACTCCACATCTGCCTCGATAATACAAACATGACGTACATAGGAGTTCAAAAATTATCCTGAAACGGTGAATTTTGTCGTACCCGTCCTATTGCATCACGAAACTTCAGACATTCGTTTTACCGGATAAGACAGGACGCTGACCATCGGGATTCGGAATGAAGGAATGTTTGCAAAATATATGACAAACGAGAATCCAGATCTCAAAGAGGTCATCCTCGAATCTTGCTATAAAAATGGTTTTAATTTGCCTGGTATAAAGATAAAGGCCGGGTCTATTTGGCAAGCCGCTCGCCGAACAGGCATCTTTTTTTGTCCTGTTTGGAGAGCCACTTGCCAAACAGCACTAAAAAGCCACCCTGTTCGGCCAGCCGGGCTTGCCAAACAGGTAAAAAATCTACCTTGTTTGGCGAGCTGGAGACTTTACTTTAATATTAATGAGTTCGGCTCTCCATTCAGGACAAGAAAAAGTCGCTGTTTGGTAAGCCGGGCTTGCCAAGTAGTCACTTCGAAAGATAAAGCGAAATTAATCTTCATTGATAAATCCAGAGTCTTTCTTAGCTTTTACGCAGTCTCCTCAGCAGGCCTTTTCATTGTTTCTTGAACACACCCATGATTGGATTATTTTGAACGATACGAAGGCCGGATGGGTTAATGACATACTTGTCTTTCATTCGTCTCCGTATGCGTGTCATTTACTTTAGTCAAATATTTTTATAGGACAATATTACTTCTTCACATACCAGTATATTTCACATTCTTTTTCAAGTTCAGTTCAAAATACATGTAGTTTAAGACTGTGGGTTAATTCCCGATCAAAGACGAAAACGCTATTGCAGCACTGTGTAAATGATAGCCTACGGTGATTATTTCAAAGACTGGAACACTAGGCCCTTGTGGCCGGTTTTGTTGGTACCACCCCCCCCCCCCCACCCCGGTTTACTGAGCTCGACCATATATATGTTTTTAGTGTTTTGTAGGAAAAGGGAAAAACATGAAGCAAATCCTGAAGGTTTTTGAAAAGCCCAGAACTCTTATTGTTAGAGTATGATATGCCTACTCCGGGCCGGTGTCCTAAACAAAATTAACGATGTTTTTCTTACTTCACAGGTGCCATACCAGGTTACACCACTCGAACTGGTGATTGTCTATCTGGAGATCTCGTGTTAATATTTAAGAGGCCGCTTGAAGAATGCGTCAGATTGTGCAGCAAGACGTCCAAATGCCAGGCAATCGCGTATCACTCCATTTGGATTCGCTGTATTCTTAAGAAAGTGAATTGTCGATCGCCGCGGTTCTCGAACCAACCAGAGTTTATCATTTACGGAAAAACAGGCTAGTCATCATTGCAATTTTTTCTTGGCAATACCATGAAATTCATGTACACGTATCCCGGGCTATAGGTTTCTCAACTGAAGCACTCCATGGTCTGTACATTGAAATAGGTTACTGCCATCAATTGCCCACCCTGGCTCACATGGTCTTCATGTATACTCCCTTTAAACGTAGTCAGGGTATATCTCGAAATCTCGATAAAATGCAAAAACCTTGGTGGTCAAGATGTCAAATGCCAAGTCACTCGATATTAATTCGTAATACGGAAGAACTACCGTATAATATCAGTCACTTTGTCATTAACTCGCCATTTCGCAGAATTATCCGTCCGCCATTTTTATTTTCGTCATACTTACATGTACATTTAGAAGATGGGAAACATCTAAGTTATTTACAGTCTGTGCCAACAAAATATATTTCAGAAAAGGAATGAAAAACATGACATGGTCTTGTTTTATTTGCGTATTTACAGCTACGAACAAAGTAACGACCACAGCTTTCTTTAAGAAGAGGACCCGGCCAATAAATCTTGCCTTGCAAATTAAAAAAACTATCACCAACGCAATTTTTATGTCTTGTGCCGCAATCTGTTCGGAATATTTTGAATGCGAGCTTTTTGGATACGAAGCAGCAGCAAAGAAGTGCCACCTATTATCAATCATGGAAGCTCGAACACCGGATACAAGTCTGAAGACCTTATTCATTGACCGTGTTTATTATCGATTTGTCAGAATACGGCCTTCAGCGATGTAGCTGAAGTCAATGTCCTATATACGATATGTTGCTCGGCTCTTCATGATCCAACTTCGAAGTTGGTGGCCTGTCAGTTTTATAGATCCCCAGTATATCCGTACACCAATACGAATTGTTTACAAGAGCAACTGCAGAGATACCCAGAATTGGCATGTCCAAATTCCGACTAATGTGACGGTAAGTAGCTTTTGGCAAGTTTTATTGACGAGATTGAACGGAGCTGGTGGTATTGCTTCGCAGTAAGATGTTGTTCACACAACTTGGTACTAAGGAAGTTGCCTGGAGTTAGGAGATTGGTCGATCGGGTTGCAAGGTAATGTGTTGTTGTCTGGTGTTGAATTTGCGTAATCATGAATGGCAGGGGAGGATATAGCAGCTTTTACCACTGTTATTATACATATGTTGACTCACCATGGGTTGGCATTTTCCTTAATCATCAATATCTCGAGGATAGACCCCGCGGACCAGTGACAGTGACCTCAACCGCGTGTTCTAGCCAGATTTGACAGGAAACCAATAAATTAAGCCATAGTACTCTCTGGCAACATCAAAAGGACGCAACCTAGCCAGAAAATATATTTCCGCCTTGTGGCTAATCTGACCTTCAGGTTCCCATACTCAAGACCAACTCTTACGATATCGCCCTCAAAACAACCCTGGAGTCATGAATTCACAGGTGGTCCTGTGAAATCTCAGTTCTAGTTATTCTTATATCTGATCGGAATATACACGAAGTTGATTAGTGTCTGAGACAAAATTAGTCAGTCAATTGGCGAGGAACCTGACCGGTACCATCCAAACAATGGTACATGTAAATACTCGAAACATCGGTACCGAACTTCGAACCAATCGAGAAAGGTTTGCATCACGCTGTCATGGAAGTCATTAAGTCTGAAATTCTTGGAACCTTCATATTGTTGGGACTTTTCAAGTATCATCCAATACATTTGATCAGGACTACGATCATTCTCAGCTGATCAATGTTTAGATCAGCTTCAGACACAAACACTGCATGTATCCAAAGTTGTGTCACACTATACAGTAAAAACAATCGCCAGGCCTCGCCATTGGTACGGGTTGCTAAGTGATACTTGCACCGTTTACTTTTGCTCAGCAGCAACAGCTTTAAAGGAATTAATTGAAGCGCATTGATTGATCTATATGAATAGAAGTACATGTACATGTAAGTTCATGCTTTGACCTATTCTAATCGACGCGGAGGTATAAACACTCCAGGTGATGACGTAGCCTACTAGTAACGTAATACACGTATTAAATGTCATTAATTGCCTGGAGGACAAGGTGAACACATGTATTGCGTGGCCGCTCCTATGTAAGTGGGAGGCCTACCAGCGGTGTACAGGAATTTTGTGTGATCTTTTGTGTAGATATTCTGGTGCATGTTTGGTATTGCGTGACCTATGATGACTGTGATATATTTGTAAAACATGTTCAATTGCGTCGTTGAATCTTAGTGATATATTGAACATTTCGGATTGTTCCAGTGCATCTTGATGCACATGCGCAGGGGTAGGTATACTTTTGCAAGTCTAAGGTATACTTTTTCAAAATCCACATCATGATATGTGGTGTACGATTGGTAGGTATAACCAGTCAACTTATGGGTGTATAACCTCTACATCTTCACCCACTGATGATTTAGACCACATGCGAAGCATCAGATAACCAATTTGTTAATGACGATATGTTTTGTAAGTACATGTACGTACATCTGAAAAAAATGCAAAAAGGAAATCGAGGACAACATTATTGCTTTGCAGCTTTTATTCATCGCTCTCTTTTAGGACAACATTAATGTACAGCCAAATGAGATGATGCGTGTCTACTTCTGCCGAGAAACCAAGGACGACTCGCCTATGTTACTAGTATTTTAGAGTGTGCATATACCCTTAATCCCTTCCATTGCACAGACGCCGCCGCAGCCGCAGTCGGTGGGTTTACTGCATATATTCCCTCTTGAAGGCGTACATGCCGAATCAACTGTGAATGGAGAAAATGGAGACTTTTTTCTTCATTAAAACAAAAACAGGACACGTGTACATCCTATAATCAAAGAAGTTTCAAAAACAAAGCGGGATCACTCGATCGCCGCACGGGTGTGATGCATTTTTAGCATCAGAAGAGCTTCGGTTCCAAGTAAAGTCTTCGTCGTAATGACAACTCCTGGTCCGTAATAATGGTATTTGACATACTCAGATTTTATCACATTGACGAAGCTCACTTTTTGGATGTGACAAACCAGGAATCATCACAAGGACAGGTACAGTATGTTTGTCAATGAAATTGTCGAAAAGACATTGTGACAAACCAAAATTTTTCACGGAGATGAGTGTCTGTTCATGTGACAAGTGAGGCCATACATGTAACTCCTGTTTTGATAGAAAGAAAAATAATGGCATGACGAAGCCATATCGTCGTAGATTTTTAGTAAGTCTCCACAACTTACCTTCGATGACAAATGTAGCCAATACGCCTACTAGCACAAGGGCCAGGATCATAACGACAGCGGTCTTCATGGCTTGACTAGTTTAACAAAGGGCCCAAGGGCCTGGCACTCAACTGAAAGTGAAATCACAAATCCGGGAAGACCTACTTTGACCTCAGCAAAGACAAAATGCAAGAAGACAGCATGGGGAGAGAAAGCTTATCACAAACCCGGGATGATATTTTTTTACCTTGGCAAGAAGTCATCGTGGTGGAAAAAAAGAAAGCTCTAATCACAAAACCGGGAAGACGTACTTTTACCTTGGCAAGAGGATATTTAGAGGAGGGAAAGCTCTCATCACAAAACCGAGAAAACGTACTTTTTACTTTGCAAGAAGACATTTAGGGGAGGGAAAGCTCTAATCACAAACCCGAGAAAACGTACTTTTTACTTTGCAAGAAGACATTTAGAGAAGGAAAAGTTCTAATCACAAACCCGAGAAGACGTACTTTTTACATTGCAGGATAACTCGAATATCAATGTGAAAAAAAGTTATGTTACTGAGTTAAAATAGATCCGAAACAAGAAATGAGTTCAGTTGCCTTACCTTAGGTTTTGCGATGTAGTTTTCTGAATCAAACGTTACTTCGAGGTGCTTTGTGGTGATATGAGGAGTACGCACTCCAAGCTGGCTTTATATTAACACAGCCATTCTGATAAGTGGCTCAAGGGCTTTTAAAATTGGAGTCAACATCCCTTATAAATTCCGGGCCGCCCAGGTCCGGCGGTACAGTTCACGTTCCGAAGCGAAGCAGCTTAACAAAGTACATGTGCACGTTTGTCCCGTGCCAACTAGCTCCGAAAGTATGTCATCTTTGAAATAAAAAATACAACTTTGGTATGCCAACTTTGAGGTTGTCTTTGTGAATATAGACACTTCTAAAAGATTTTAACTGCAAATTAGCTTTCCTAGGCCGACTTTAACCCAATCAAAGATAGTCCACCTTGCTGTTGGGTCTTTTTACTATGAGGGAGGATGCTTCCAGAACTCCAAACTTGGTCTACAAAATTTGATGAGATTTCAAGCGTACATGCCTCTAACCCCTTTAACACTACCTGCAAAAAGTCTATGAGGAGTCTTTGTACCTTCAATAGGTTGCATATAACACTCCAAAATGAGAATCAGTATGCCGAGCTAATGAATATTCTCAAGAGATATGTACTACATGCACGCACAGCAAGATATGAACATGTTAGTACATCGTTGTGGTACATCGTGTGGTTCCAGATGCAGGGAAAACCGTTGGAAGTTAATTCTCAACTCGGTTGAAATTGATTTCTCGGCTAAAATCAAAGTCTGGCTCTATACGCTAAACTATATATAACTTCTGTACATCTGATACAATGACAATTGTATACGAATCCATCCCAACGCTAAAAACCATATATTCCTATTCTATCTTGTCATGATCTCATTGCACTGGCGAACACGACTGCGATAGATTAAAAATGCCCTGTGAGTTGGTGGATTAAACACAGAGATTTCAAGCCGAATTTGACAACATTTTGTCCGGATTGAGAAATTGAAATGTCTCCTAGACAAGATAAAAAAGCAACATCATCCTATCAGTTGAGCAAAAGCGATCACACATGTACATGTATGTTATTTTAAGAATGACATAGAGGAATCTTAAAGGCACTCTTACGTCAGGGCAGTTACTTTGATGGCTTTCATAAAACCGACAGGTGGCGCTTGAATGTAGGCCTATACGGTGTGAATGTGCAGTGTAGTCTGCACTATAATGTGTACGATTTTGCTGGTGGTAAGGCGAAATAGTTCACTTTTTGTGGAGTAAAAGTCCCTTTGATGAAGACAAATTCAGATTTACCTGATCTGGCAAAGGAAATGTACAAGGTAGCTGCTGCTATATTAACTTGGATTTATTTTTGGTTTGACCATGATGATACGTCAAAGATTAACAATAGATCTTCCAGAATAGACCTTATAGAATGAAGTTCATACCCACAGTCTTTGTTTTTGATATCATATAAATCGTTGGTCCAGTGTCATTTGCGTAATATATACGGCGTCAAGTTGGTGATATCCTGGCGTTATTAAACGGAATGTGTGGATGAAGAAAACATGTATCTTGGAGGAATGCAATGATGACAATTTCAACGAGTGCACAGAACTCATCCGGCGATTCTGCCTTGGACATTTTAGCCAGTTTTCAGAGTTTTCTTACATTTGTTGAATGTTACATCATCCCGATCATCCTTGCACTTGGAATTTTTGGTAACACCTTATCTTTTATCGTCTTCATCAGGACGAGGCGCCGCGCGGACGCCCCTGTACAGTATCTCAGCGTACTAGCCGTGTCCGACTCTTGGGTCATTTTAATCCTTGGCCTTGGTCACTGGTTAGCGTACGGTCTGCCAAAACTCACGAACAAGGCAATTTCTATCAACTTTTTCACTGTCTCCAGCTTTTCGTGCAAGTTTCTCGGATTTGCTCTGCATGTCACAGAATGCACATCAGCCTGGGTCATCGCGACATTTTCCGCAGAGAGAGCATATGTGGTCTGGTATCCACTAAAACGGGCGAATATAACTTCAAAGAAGAGAGCGATCGTCATCATCATTGAATGCATTTTGTTGATTCTTTTCAGCGTTCATAGATTGTGGCTCAATGAAACTTACAGTCTTGCAGAAGGGTTAGACGCCTGTTTTTATCTTACCAATATCTTTTGGCTATGGCAATACGACACACTGATACACAACTACATCCCATGCCTTGCAATAATTCTAGCAAACACCCTTATCCTCATCGGAATCCAACGTGCGAAGATGTCAGTCGCAGCGAAAGTGCCCTCAAAGAACCCGATTCAAGACAACAAGGTCCTTATTTCGCTTTTCGTTGTTTCTACACTATACGTTATTTTCATGATCCCAGCATCAACTTCCTTTACCTATTTGAATTACATCATAGAATGGAACGATTACACTGCAGACGACATGAATCTTATGCATGTCCTTGTCACATTTTTCGATCAGTTCAGCATGTTTAATTTCTGCTTTAACTTCGTTATCTATGGCTGTACCTTGCCGTTTTATAGGCAAGAGGTTAAAACGATATTTACGTCTTGTTGTTAGACCTAACGTGGGACTGAGAACAAGCAGAGAAGCATTACTGAAAGTGCATTTGGGGGCGAATGGTGGAAGAACCAATAGCGGTTCGTGCTGTTGGATGGGTGTCATGTGTATGGTTACCTCAGCCTCAAATAACTCTTGTCCAATTCCCAACCACTTTCATCCTACCACGAGTGCCTCTGAGTCACCTCTCATCAAACCTCATTAAGCATGTTATAGGCAAGCTCTTCAAGAGAAAGACTGGGTAATTATCTATAGGGTGGCATCGGGATTCCCCTTAGTTAGCCACAGTCGGGATAGATCAGTGACTAATTTCTTGTACCAGTAGGGTACAATTTGCGAATCCTAAAAGCATTGATTATGCCTGGAACGGACAAGTCTTAAGACGAGCCGTCAGGTTCTATATGAATATGTCAGTGCCAGACTAGACACCCATAAATAAGCGCGACAATCTATCACGTCGGCTCGTGGAGGAAGTTGAAGCAGATGATCACCTCAACCGCGTGTCCTAGCCAGATTTGACAGGAAACCAATAAATTTAACAATAGCACTCTCTGGCAACATCAAAAGGACGCAACCTAGCCAGAAAATATATTTCCGCCTTGTGGCTAATCTCATGACGGACACATGTCAAGGAATAAACGACTGAGGCGACGTTCAATATACTATTGAGACAAACCATTGACGGGTGTTGAGCTCAGCGTATATTGATCAAACTAGTGTCCAATTAGTCCGGATCATCATTTATGAGATTTGTTGCCGAAGAAGCTGGGGGCCCATCGTATCCCAGTTGGATTTCGAAAACTAGTTACATGTAATCCTTATTTCCGTCAATAGACTAGTATCAAGGCGACATCACAATTGACGGCTGATAAACTCACCCAAACATATATATCAAATCGGCAACCAACAAGTGATCTTGGTAGCCATTTTCGGGATAGGCCATCGAATGTGAGGAGTATACTGATCATATATCTAATATCAGCGGTCTACAGGTAGGATTTGAAGTTTTGTTGAACCTGCCATCATATTAGTGTCGGGCTTCCGTCGAGAGACAATTATTGGTAATTTGGTCAATTAGCCTACTCGCAATTGCCGTTGCGGCACATGAACGGATGATCATACCCTGAAACACCCCGGAATAACATCTAAAGAATAAAGTCCTGTGATGAAATACACCTTAAATGAAATGGCATAACTAAATCATCTGCCTTACCAGAATCATGCGTTGATCGTTTGAAATAACCATAGCTATATTTTTCTTGCTCGACCGATAACGATTTTTAAATCGTTCGAACCACCATGTTCAAACTGAACTGGAAATTCAAAATGCATTCAAGCGAGTGCATCTAATGTAATTAAGTGAGTGCATTCAATGCATTCAAGTGAGTGCATTCAATGTATTCAAATGAGTGCATTCAACGCATTCAAGTGAGTGTATCAATGCATTCCAGTGAGAGCATTCAATGCATTCAAGTGAGTGCATTCAATGCATTCAAGTGAGTGCATTCAATGCATTCAAGTGAGTGCATTCAATGAATGTATTATTGAATTCAAGTGTGTGCATTCAATGCATTCAAGAGAGTGCATTCCAACTTTCCTATTTGAATACATGATCTGTAATCACTTGTACAAGGTCAGAATAACAACGCCTTGCACAGGTAAGCACTGCATTGCCATGCATAGCCATGCGATTGGCTCATCCACCACTTGACCAGCGCCTGGTCTGGTACTCCTTTTACCAACGAAAGACAATGACAGAAGCAAGAAATGGACATATGCTATTGAAGTTATCAAAATGAAAATAGAATATCTTGGTAAAATAAATCACAGTCGGTGAGAATTCCGTTCAGTTTTTATTAGGTTAGCCCGACTGCGACTTCAAGATGGTATCTCGTTTCCTGGCTAACCAACATGATTATGTGGTCAGTGTTGGTCATTATTCTTATATCTGATCGGAATATACACGAATCAGTCATTTGGCGAGGAACCTGACCGGTACCATCCAAACAATGATACATGTAAATACTCGAAACCTCGGTACCGAACTTGGAACCAATCGATAAAGTTTTACACCACGCTGTCATGGAAGTCATTATGACGGACGTCTCTGGAAATTTCAAGTAAACACTCCAGAGAGAGGGATTCTCCTGTACTCTTGATTATTCATCGAGAAGTACACCTGGTCGGATTAGGTCAGAATTATATCGACAATCGTTTGGGAAGAGGACCAGTCTGTTGACCTTTCTGCCGAACAGTTCCAATATTGCCAAAGGCTAACCCAGAGATTATGAAAGATGCAAGTTATCAAAGTCCTCTGATCGATCAATTACCCCACGGTGGACCCCGTGTACCTTCTTCAAAGAAAGGAGAATACACCTGGCGGAGTATACTTGGAATTGGGATAGAGGCAGAGACTGGAGGAACAGAATCAATATTTCAGACCTTGCCTCGTGTACAAAACAATTTTTTTAATTTCGTAACATCTTAATTTAGATGAGGGCTAACTGTCCTAAGTCTGAAATTCTTGGAACTTTCATATTGTTGGGACTTTTCAAGTATCATCCAATACATTTGATCAGGACTACGATCATTCTCAGCTGATCAATGTTTAGATCAGCTTCAGACACAAACACTGCATGTATCCAAAGTTGTGTCACACTATACAGTAAAAACAATCGCCAGGCCTCGTCATTGGTACGGGTTGCTAAGTGATACTTGCACCGTTTACTTTTGCTCAGCAGCAAATGCTAGGTTGCCTCTCATTGAGTTGTTGCAGCATGAAAAAATGACTCCCAAAAATCATGCGCATGCGTTACCGGATTAAAAATCTAGAACTTTTGTTCCAACTTCTGCAAGTTGTGGAGCTGGTTTATTGATATTTCAGTGTACCGCCAATGCCCCTAAGAAGTCCTAAATCTTGGAGTCATTTTGTTCAGCAAGGAAGACGATTAAATTTGACACTAAAACTAATTAACTGACTCAGTTGGAGACAACCTCTCTCTTGACAAAGAGGTTAGAAGTACAGCTTTAAAGGAATTAATTGAAGCACATTGATTGATCTATATGAATAGAAGTACATGTACATGTAAGTTCATGCTTTGACCTATTCTAATCCACGCCGAAGTGTAAACACTCCAGGTGATGACGCAGCCTACTAGTAACGTAATACACGTATTAAATGTCATTAATTGCCCAGAGGACAAGGTGAACACATGTATTGCGTGGCCGCTCCTATGTGAGTGGGAGGCCTACCAGCGGTGTACAGGAATTTTGTATGATCTTTTGTTCAGATATTCTGGTGCATGTTTGGTTTTGCGTCACCTATGATGACTGTGATATATTTGTAAAGCATGTTCAATTGCGTCGTTGAATCTTAGTGATATATTGAACATTTCGGATTGTTCCAGTGCATCTTGATGCACATGCGCAGGGGTAGGTATACCTTTGCAAGTCTAAGGTATACTTTTTCAAAATCCACATCACGATATGTGGTGTACGATTGGTAGGTATAACCAGTCAACTTATGGGTGTATATCCTCTACATCTTCACTTACTGCTGATTTAGATCACATGCGAAGCATCAGATAACCAATTTGTTAATGACGATATGTTTTGTAAATATATGTACATCTGAAAAAAAATTTTGAATAATTAAGGGGCAGATTGGTAATTCAATTGATAACAATCGCAATAACAGAACGAAAGGTATGGCTATTATCGCTTCAAGTTACAGGTCTAAGAAATATATTGACGATAAAAAATGTTTCATTCAAGAACCTTTCATCCTCTATGATGGTAACTCTACATGTATCACCAGTTTTGTTCACTAAGCAATATCACTGGAAACTACCTTGTTGCTACAAGCAGGACGTAAAAAATGACTTGGTATTTATTCTAATTCTTCTGATACATGTATGCTAGATTCACATGTTCGTCAACGTACGTTGTAACATGACGTCAAGGCCAATACACATTGAGCTAATTTTAACCCTTTGGACTGATCCCAATGACATTGTAACTTAGCACTACGGAGGGTCCTCTGGGTAATCCACGAATGTTGTACATGCCAAAATCTGAGGTAGTGGACAGTTCCATTTTGAGATATCATGGGGTTAAAGCAGTCTCTCCAAACGGGTTCTCTTGCGTGCGTTGATGACTAAATAACTATCATCGAATCCAAGAAAACCTTGTTCAGAATTGTTGTAGTCAATATTATCATGTGAATGCAGTACAATCAAGCAAATACTACCTTTCAGAAGCAACACGTTTCCCTCTTACGAATGAGTTAACGGAGACTAATCCTCCGGAGAGGGAGGTTCTTACCTTTCGGAGAGAAAACAATTTTCGGTAATTCGGCTAATGATGACACCCTCTCTCGAGACGCGTTCAATTACTAATATTAGATAAAGCGGCTCGAATTAGGCTCGAATTCCCCTGATGTGCGAAAGTGATTAATTCATTGGTACTAATGACTGTGGCAAAAAAGTAAGATATTTCATTATTGCCTCGGGGTACTGCATGGTGTTGGTACTTCTTGAAAATGATGAAAGATTTGGAGTGTGATCCATTAGGGGTCCGTTTTAGCCGTATTTGCCTTTTTTATCATCAAATAGAGAGAAAACCGAAATTGTATTTAGAAATCACCTTCTTCTACCAAAATGCTCCTTGACCAAGCGCTATGTCCTTAAAAGTGGTAAAAGACCTGTATTTTTTTCATTTACAATGTAATGAAAGTTACCAGTACTGGTATGCCTCTGACTACATGTATGTTGAAACCGGAACCGCGTATTGAACGCTCCCTTGCAAAGCCCTTGGAGCTAAAGACAGTTGAGCAATATCGGTCATTCGCCCCAGGCATGTGAGGTCGTACACAAGTTGTAGTTGGTACAAATAATTGGTATACTTGATATACCAAAAAACGGATGCTAGGTTACCACAATCGTGAGAATAGAGTTCCGCCTCCACGAAGGAGTCGTAACACTATTAGTTACTAGTTTGTTGATATTGTTGCCGTTGAATGGGTTCTCTCTTAACGTGAGTGGAACACTATATTGCAACACGAATCATTCGCACGTTTCCTTGTTAAAAGGGTATTCGGAAATTGGCCTGATCAGTTAAGCTTCAAGTTCGCTATGAAGCGGACTGATCGTTGATATCAAATCCATTCAAGATAAGACAGGTGTCATTAGGAATCCTGTACATTCGATGAAATTCGAGTCGACCTTACGGATATCTTTTTCAGGAATCATATACCTGCAAGGGAAAAGTAAGATTAGACAGCAGTCTCATCAACAGCGTCTGGCATGCACTTAAGATCATCCACTGCAGTCAGCTCGGTCTCGGGGAAAAGACATTTTCTCAGTATGCGTTTAGATTTGAATCAGACAGACAGAATTGGCTGCCCTCGGCAAACATATGGTAATTTGTTATTCACTTTCCCGATCTTTGACTCTCAGTTTTAATCATGCGTGATATACTAAATTGAAAACCAAACGCACGCGACGGACCACAGTCACTGTATCTAGATGAGTGCAGATTTTCTACAATTTTATATTGCTGACGTATATATGCGTCTCAAAACACTACGGTACGTATCATAGTCGTCCAGACATTTCCACTTGCTAGTAGTTAACAACATCATCCTATTAACTGGCTGATGACCATAGGGCAATGTGATTATCATTGCCATTAGCATTGCCTTGGGGAGCCGTACACCTTTGTAATCACCGGTGAGGCCACAGGCCGACTAGCCCGGACGTGGTAGGCCGTAAAGTACATAAAGGAACGGAGGCTAACGGCTGTGTTACCCCAAATCCTTCCACAGTTTCAAACACCACAAAAAATCGCTCATCATCCATTACTGCTGTCGCTAATGCCTTGAAAGGAGCAGACAGGAAAAGCCAAAGAAGGTCCAATTTCCCCTCGCGAGAATTCTTTGAAGAGATGAGGTGTCAAGGTGGCACTTACAGAGCATCTTTCATTTTTTGTACGTCATTGCTACTGTTTTAAGTGGATGTTCTGAGAGATGTATGCCTATATTTAGCAGAGTGTTGCTGTATCACAGAGAATGTGTTAATTTGCATGTAGGAAAGCGATTTAAAATATCTAGTGACTCATCATTGTTCGGATCTTAAAGGCAATGTTCATCAGTATCTGCTGACTATAATATAGTCACCAGTTGATGAACATTGCAACCAGTGCATGAACGTATTTTAGTACGGTATTTTAGTTTCATTTTTGGAACGCATGAAAATAGATCTACACGCTTCCTTCTATGTCTTCCTATCAAACTAGCACCGAGTCTTAGTGGGTGAAAACACTTAGCCATGGGGAACAACAAACACGTTAAACCGGCACGAATGCCTCATTCCATGAACAAGTATTCCTTTGAAATAGATCGTTTGCTTGCTTTTGCTGATGCAGCAATAATTGCTTGCCTGTCACCCATGGAAGTAAGAACTTTTTTGAGGCTGTGATGATAAAACTGTTCCCCCGCATACGAACTCAGCTTCCACCTTTGACATTTGACAGAGTCTACAGAAGCGGAAGCCCCCCACGGGGTAGGAAGATGACACAATCAACACACGGTACGCTTACACAGATCAAATTATCCTTCCGTTTGTTATTCTCTCTTCTCCAAGACACAATTCACACTTCAGCATAGATGATGAGAGCCGTAGGCATACGTGCGGTAAAGTCAGACATGTCTGCGTCGATACCTGCATATATCACAATCACTTTTTCATAAATCGTCAGCCAGCGACAGTTTCGGCTTAGACACTTTTCCTTTTAACTTTTATCTTGGAATCACACTGAAGTCTATTGGCTCACCATTACTTAGAAGATGAAGACAAAGATAACAATACCAAGTGATTGCTGTTGTACAATTACGGACCACTGACCAACAAGATGAATGGTTTTATTCATCCGAGAGGTATGTTCATTGAGATTATTGACAACGTATCAACAAAATCAGTACAGAAATAAAGTGCACTTATGTTTATTGCACTTTCTGAAAGAATTTTTAGTCTCAGGCCATTCAAATGATGCAAATCATCACAATAGCCTCTGTAAAAATCTTCCCATCATAAAAAGTCGACCCCGGATAATTGTAATCAACGCAAACCCACGCCACTCCAGCAATACTAACGCGTGTCTTCTGCACTTTCTGAAGCCAGTGTTCGGATAAAGGTTGATTGAGATTTACCCCCAGTGATTGGTATCAAAGTGAATCAGTGGGATTTTCGTACAAGTGCCGTGTGACAGGAATGATTTGTTGTGATAGCGGTGTAGCTTTTTACCCGAGCCAATCAGGTCAAAATTAATTTTCCAAAATTCCCTTCCATCAGGTACCTGGTTGTAATTATAGTATGTCGTGTTTATGTTCATCAGGAGTATCTACATGTGTTTAGCAAGAGCCGGAAGGCATTTCAGTCAAAGACATAGGTATTTTTAAAGATCCATGACAAATCATTTCACGAGCAGCGATCAAAGAGAAGGGGGACTGGACAAGGAGGCGGTTTTATAGATGGCAAGTAGTCCAATCTGCGAGTGGGTATCAGCAATTTCGCCCCACAATGGTAAAAGACAGTTCCTTGGCGCAGTCAAATAAAACTATCGGCGTTGCATGTCACCCTAGCCTATGCTGCTGACCGTTGAGAGGATGGTATTTAGTTCGTCCCAGCTTGATTGCCAATCTTTGCCATGATACCACAAAAGCCTGGGCTGTTGACTGAGATTAATGGCTACAGACGCTTGGAAGCTGGGGACCATTGGTGTCAAAACCTGATCCCAACATGAGAGTCACAGAATGGCATTAAAGGCTTAATCCTATCAGTAATATGACGAGAGCTGGACAGAGGTGTTGATTGCAAAGTAATGACGCATCAGTGTTGAAACCCTAAGGGAAAGTGACAATAGTCTGTCAACTTTGATATTATCGTGACCCGTGAGGATTGATATACTGTATTCTGTATTATGAATACTATATCCTCGATCTTGTTATCCAGTAACGAACGAACACGGCATTAGGACATTTCCTAAAGTGATAACATACACTGGTTGGAGGTCTCGATCGTTCTTAAAGAAGGGTTTTTTAGACAAAGTCACTTGAATGTTTTCTCAAGTCTGTAATAGAAGCATACAAGTAATGCTTGTAAAAAAACGCGTGAGAAAAGGTAATGACCAGTAAGGAGTTGCCTTTGTTTACTGTGTCTCATAGTGTTAACAGTCTCTTAGACTGGAACGGCAGCCAATTGGATATGGATGTCCCCCGGAGGAAATAGCTGGAGCAATTCATTATAGGACATGGTTCCGCTGCTAGCTTGACACACACACACACACAAAGCTGTTGTGTACACAGTGTCATGCCATACAACATTGCCTAACGTGACAATGTAACCAGCAGGGTTAGCAAAAATAACAGCCCAGCTGAAACCAATGCAATCAATAATGCACTTATATAATGACTGTTAGGAAACCATTAAGCTAAGTGGTAAATGTTTGCTGGTCTGTCTACTGTCCTCTTCGTCTCCATTGACCCAATGACACAGGGTGTTCAGAGTTTTATCAAAATAATCCCCGAAGTGACACAAATATGCATATTTATGTACTGTGAATGGAATGTCCGTGTTGAACATGCTGCATGCAGCCAACGTTTGTTATTCAAGACATGTCTGCTCATACAACGTGTTCCAATAAAATAATATTACATTTTAAGAGCTCAGTGAATCTGTGCTAGCACAGCACTGACCCGCACTACTTAAAGCATGGATTTTAGAATCTGGTATAGTTTTATTAAAACACCTTGTATCAGGTAGCACGAACCTTTACTCCAAGATGATACTTGCAACGAACGAATTAGATGAATTATGATACGGCTGTATGCATTTCACCAGACCATGAAATATTGGAAATATCTGTCGGGTAAGAACATCATTTCACGAGGCTCAGCGAAGGTTGGACCTCCAACAAACAAGTTGAAACTTCTTTATCATATTATTGTATTTTTGCCGATTTCGTGTTTAACCTTGATTCACGAACTTAGAAATCGCAAAAAATAATGGTTTTGAGTTTTTTTCTAATGATTGATAGCAAGAAGTTTCGTTTTTTAAGCGATGTGTTCACTCTCAAGAAAAATGTAATGACTCTTCACCTAATTGATACAAGTAACGCGATTCCACTTATCCACTTGCGTTTTCTACACTACAAAGCTCCACCTGCAACAGCGACAAGAATCAAACTTTTTTTGAATCAATAAAGTAGACTCAATTAAGGCGATTGTGACGATATCAAACGAAGATAATAGTCGATACGGGTGCATCTGCCTACTAGAGTGAAGTGTCTTCCTAAAAAATCGACTTTTTTCAACATTTCAACTGAATGCAGCTTAATCGACGTTCACTTTCGTCATTGATGTCAGCCGATTGAGATATATCCTTTAAAGGTTTTTAACTTTAAAAAACTCGTTACATCTTCCTAATCCTATAAAAGGTAAAATAAAGAAAAGACGACTCGATCTGTACAAGACATCTATTATAATGAAATGCGGTGCATGTACAAAATATTGTTCATTCGAGTGGAAGTGAGGAGCTCGTCTCCTTCGGGATTAGCTCCATCCAAAGCTAACACCCACCTTAAAATCTAAATAATCTGACATTTACATATCTAAAGGAATTCATCCAAAGGTCACATAGTATTGGCTTCTTGTCGTCTCTGAACAACAACCCGGTCAGATACGCAACAAATGGACAATCTCTTTCTGTGCTCTGTTTTTTATAAGGACCAAACATTGCTTCGAGGAAACATTGCAAGATATGTCACTCTGATTTTTTGGCTGCTGCGAATGGCTTGCCGAAATAGCGAAGATGATAAATAATGTTCCAACGCCAACGGCCATAGAAAAAACAGTCTATCTACGGTCATACATTGCACAGATCATCATCCAACGCCATCTGAGACTCCAACGATTTCAGATGAAGGAAACATGGGATTCTTCCGAGTTAAAGTTTTCAACTGGAGCTTTCAAAAAAATGAATCCACACTGTTGTGTGTGGCAGAATTTCAGGTTTTATGCGTGTTTTCTGTAGGTTTCGTGGTGACTATCGATCGTGAAATTATCTGTTGATTCTGATTCTAACCATGCGCCTTTGACACATCCGGGACATCTTGTAGATGTCATGGAATTCGGTATTGGCAGAGAGAATATCGTTCGGTCTGCTCGGAGAATGCTGATAGATACTTCTCAATCTTACACTCAAGCTAACTTTGTATCACTTATGCATAACTGTCACGCTCCAAGAAAAAGATCGGATAGGAACTTCAAGTTTCCTTCGGAAAAGCATTCATCCAATGATGCATGTATTCCTTCGAACAGCCTCAAGAAAAATGGCTGCTGTTTGAAAACTGATGCAATATTCGTCATTTTCTTCCCAATTGGATAATGAATGAAACGGTTTGTTATTTTACGTCGGGGCTTGGTACGAGAATCGTGTTTCGAAGAGTATGTGAGATAGTGTTTCTCCTTTATTGCGAGAGGCAATTTGAGAGATAAACTGGAAAAAGAATTCGGTTTCATTAACAAGAGTTATTGCGGTGGGCGGTCTAAATGGATCGAGATGTTCTGTATTTTAACATCATTCATGTGGCAATCGGATGCAGTTTTGAGGAAGATAACCCTGCATTTAGCACGGGGTCTAGTTGAGGAAATCATCTCCTTCAGAATGCGGCAGGGGAGGAAGCATGAGAGTCTTAACAGAAGGACAGGGCACATTTCTGCCCTTTCTACACTGATTTAACGGCGGTGTGTGCGTATTCAAATATTATAGTTATTGGCTTCATTGTTCCTCTTGGCGTGGTTACCGTATATCAAATACCTTCGTACATATCGTGTAGCCCTATGTAAACCCTGCCTGATGGACAAGGTAATCGGAATGTCCAACTATACTTTACCGTACTGTCATGAACAACCAACAGCTCTATTAAATACACCACGAGAAGATTTCCTTTGAAGTGTCCTGGATTTCTAGTCAGAACGTCGTTTTGTCTACAAGAATATTTAAATTTATCACTTAATCTTAAATTGCATCCGGCTCCCTTGAAGTCTCATGTCTGAGACCTGCGGTATCAGACACTTGGTATTTGCCAGCACGATGAAAGAGGAGGTGATATTGTGTAGTTATAAAGGCTAGGTGCGTTCGTGCACAGTTGTTTAGATATCGCCCGCTGATGATTAGAAACAACGGTGGCCGAAGTGCAGCATCTTGACCACCATGTTTATGACGATGACGATGACGATCAGGACGACGACGACGATGATGACGATGAGACAATTTGCACCAAGAATCCCATATTCGACCCATCGGACATCCATCGAATTGTTTCGAAAACAGATAATCGCCTCCCTTTCAAGTTGACAGTCATTAGACATCCCCTTGGGCAAGTGTTTTAAAAGTGTCCTTTACAATGGTGAGTTTGGAGGAATTGTGCGGAAGTCAATATAAGGGGCTGCAGGGTAAACAATATATATAGGGTGAATTTATAGGAAAGTTGCTGGATGGGTGGTTTTGTTAATGGTAAGTACATGTGTGTGGTTTTAAACTGCATATGTACGACTTTCAACAGATGTACATGTACAGGGTGGTCCAGAAAAGTGTGACACTTTTTTCATGTCATAATTTTTATAATATCATAGTGTGGCCACCATGTTTATACAAGGAGAAGCAATACTATAAATTTCGATAATAAAAAGCATTTTCATATATATTGTTTTCCTTGCCTTTTCTAAAAACTAGTGATATGTTTTATACTGAAGACACTATTTTCTGGCTCGAAGCCTGTCAACATTGTAAATATGCCTTTTGTACAGGAGCCTCTCAACCGGGCTTATTGCGTCGACAGAATATACGAGTTTTGAAAAAAAGAACGTCAAGCATTATTATCATCACTATCATCAAACATTGCAACAGATAGACAATAAGAAGTCCCTTGGAAAGTCGGTACCAGAGACTAACTATAGCAATTCTATCGCGAGCAAAAATGAGGCGCGTTCTCAAGGGAATTTTCTGAACTGAAATGGATATATTTTGAGAATCGATATTTCTATGGTGACTTAGCGTTCCTTGGGGGAACCATAATTCACTGCATCATGACAGGGGTTGATATAAGGGGTTCCCAAACAAATGCTCTTGGATGAACTTATTTCCTCTGCAACTTCCTTCGACCCATGTTCTGCTCCCTGGTCATTTCTGCAGTATCAACGTGGATTTTTGTCAGAAGTTTTTTAGAAGCGTGTATAAGGAACAAACAACGTGGTGGTTTCTGTTATCGTGATATTGGGACCAGTACAGAATTGAGTTAAAAACTGAAGGACGATCATTGCCTCGTGATATCTATACCCTTAAAGGAATTTCAATCTCCCCTTTCTCGAAATATCGCGTTCTCTCTTCCTTTTGATTATAAACCCGAAAGGTATTTTCAGGGTTACAGCATTGCCCTCGGGGAGAATGCATTGCGCTGATTCAACGTAACACCAAAGCCAAAACGATATCGTATTGCATTGATCTAGAAGAGACATTGCCTCTGCTTGAAGCTTAGCTTTCAATCAGATGTTTGGTCCGAGTAACACGATGTTTCGCTGAAGTGTCCTTTTTTCATTTTCCGCCTCAATTAGTGACAGCGACAGCTCTTCGAGAGAGAACGGATGGAAAAACAAGAAAATAGAACGCAAAAAATGTCGATTTCTGCTCTTAGTGTCACAGGAGAAGTTCACAGAAGAGGACCAATTGCAAAGAAACACTTTGACTGCCCCAGATCAAGATGGCTCACCATCGATAATCGTCGAATACTCCTGTGACTAGGTCATATTATGACATTTTTGTATCTTAAAATTTCTTCTTGTTTTATCACCGAAGATACAGGGCGGGAGATAAGGCAAATAATTTCCTTGCTCTTCCGTCAAAAAGTTCGCGAGGCCATCGCCTTTGACCTTTCCCTTGATGATATGACTTTCTCCTCGTCCTCAAAGACTGTCACTACTCTTACCCTCTCACAAAAAGATTGAAGTTACAATATCAACAGAAACAAAAAGGCACCTGTGAGTTTCGCTTTACTTTGTAACAAGAGAAGGTCCTTCCGATTCAGTAATGTAACTAAGTGTTTTTTTTCTTTGCAGAACTAATTGCGTCTGTCTTACTCGGCCTATACGTGAGCGATCAATGTCGTGTCTTGTTCTCTTAATAAGACTGACTTCCAATCTTTCCAAACCTTTTCGAGAGGGCTCCTGGTAAAAGCTCAAAAGCTACCGGTAGACATTGGAAAGGAAAAGAGAAATGGCCCTTTTTACTTCTTCCGCTCTCAGAAGTATTTTCAACAAAACCTTGACAGATGAAGAAGAGAGTTGATATAGACCCTTCAAATAAACCCTGGAATATGAAATATCCTTTCATTGAAAAAAAATTGTTTCTTTTATACTTTTGTCATGTTATAAAAGATCAAATCTTTGTTCTAACCACTGGTGTATTATACCAGGGCACGAAGAGCAAGAACACCACCAGTCTCCCTGGCCTTGACCATGCAGACAAGCAAAGATCCTCGATGGACGGATCGTAGCCCGATCAACCTATCGCCCGCCAATCAGCCAGCGACAGTCTCTACTCGGTCGTATATGGTGCTTGATCTGATAATCAAGGCGTAACTCCACGATCGACATGTGCCTCATACGTAAATATTTTTGTGCAAAAAGCGATGCCATTATAAGCGAAAGTCTGAAGAAGAATGAAGCCTACTTTCAGCTGGTAGGCTGTATTTCTAAATGGATGGATTATTTATTGGTACGTTTGTTCAGCAGCCTCCAGAACATGCTAAAGAAGACTGTTAAATGCGATATCTTTACAAATAGTAGTTAAGTTATATAAGAACAGGGTTGGCGTTTGCTGATGTTTTCCCCAAACATATCCAGGGGCTGATCGAGTCTGCAGATAGAGTTGCAGGCTGGTACCCCGGGCGACGCTGACATAGAAAAGTTGCAAAATATCAGGTTGAGATCCTCCCGAAAGAGTATAACCAAAGTTTGAAATCCTCCCACGACTTAACTTCCATCTCTTATAACTGCAAATAGAAGTCCAGAGTGCAAATTGTCCCTGAAGCTAAACTTTTAACTATGAATATTATGTCGGAAGGCTAAGGTGTAAGGCACCCGTTGCGATGAACTTTTAGCTAGCACACTAAGATTATTCCGGCATATTCATGCATTTCTTCCCATCGAAGCTTCTCGAACCAAATCTGCATTAGCCACGGCTTCACAATCTGCTTCCCCAAGAGGTGATTGTAAACCAGAGTATTCAACACCGGAAACCAAGTCATCCGACGGTTTCAAAGAGTATGAAAAAAACTCTCCAGCAACAACCTTTTTCAGATGTAGCTACTTGCTATTTTATAGAGCTAAGATTATCGCCAAACCGACTGATTAATAATGACAGCATCATCAGCGGAAGAGCACCTGCTGAGAAAAGAATTGCATGTGGAATGTAATGATTCTAGCGAAATCGACGGAAACCACAGCCTGAATTAATCGCAAAAACGGCATTTACGTCAGCGGGCGGTGATGATCTGGTGTGAACTCACCATAAGAAATGATGGTATCATTTGTGAGCATCTACTAGTTGTCGACAAGCCTAAAAATACCTCAACCTCATTGACAACTGCCGAGATAGATTTAACCTAACGGTCGTTTCTGATGAGTGTTGTTTCCACGAAGTGGCAAGCGATCACAACTTCATCAAATCAAGAGCATTGCTTGTTTTCCCGAAAGAAGCTCTTTTTATAGAGATAGAATCTACCTCTCAGAACCATTTTTATAATTTCTGACAGGGTGGTTCTCAGAGGTAGATCTTGGCAGTCAGAGAGGTGGATTTCAACTCTACTCTTTTCAAACCAATGTCGATTGCTCAAGATAAGAGACATATTCCAAAGACATTAATTAAAATATCGATCTTATATTCAGAGAACAAGGCATGGTTGATGAATATACACATCACAACCTTGTGCCGTTCTCAAAGGCTTTTTCCAGTGTGCCTCAGCATGAGTGCCAATAAATCTTTGATTGTTTGACGGATTTTCAAACTCATCAAAAAACACTTTATTCGGCCCATATCATTCAAGGTTTCTTTCCATCTGTGGGTTCAGGCCATAAAAAGCAGGTTGTACATATCCTAAGATCGCTTTAATGCTCACACATTGCTCTTGGACGGGCTACTAAGGACCTATAGAAATGGGACAGGCTCTATGAGTCCACCATTTCCAACAACCGTCTGTGTATCATGAAATACATATTGATGCTCAGGCAACGATTTCTCCTCAGCCAAACTGTGAAACTGATATGGCTATTTACCCATTGTAATGAATGGTATAAGGCGACACGATCTTTGAGCACTGGCCGTCGTCATGGAAAAAATGTTCTTCGCCATCTCTCGTTTTCATAACAACTTCGGCAAGTGTACTTCAGATAGAGAGTTCTGAGATAGTCCAAACGGATATTATGTCTCTCAGTGCTATGCTAAGCAACGACGACGTGGCAAAGCTTTATCTACCGATAGACCATTCCCGAGTAATCTGTCGCATTTTTATGGTGGAACCAAACTGATATGTAAGCGTCGTACATGGTGATGTCAAATTACCGGTTTTTTAAATACCTGCAGCAGTCTCGCCTGTAGTGAGTCGGGTATTGCAAACAAAGTGGTCATCTTCAATTTCCATGATGTCGTCATTCAAGGTGAATGGGTTAATCATTGATAAAAGTTGGTACATTGTAAGAGATGATTCCATTGCGTTAGCACATTAATAATGCGCATGTAAGTATTCTCAACCTTTAAAACATGAAAATTTTGTATTGAAATAATGTGCTCTGAGCAAATATGCTGCACTATTATACCAGTGGTTATGTTATCGTATCGATCTTCTTGCAACAGCTGTTGATTTCATCAAGTTTGAAAAAAGGACCCCTTGAGTGCTTTCATGACAATCTAATTGTTTTCTACCTGATCACCAAAGTATTAAGTATCGACCAGCATCAACATGCTCAGTTGGGTGGTATAATGTCAGCAAGAAGTTTTCACAAAAGCTACACTTTTGTGTACTAACTGTATATTTCAATACAATGTATTGACATTAATTTCATTTTTAAGATAAAGGTGGTCCGTAGATCATAGTAGACCGGGATGACCAGATTATCACGAACATCATGGAAAGCAATTGACTTGTCCAATAGACCACAGTGCATTGTAAGCTCATGACATGCATCCTGCTTGTCATAGGTTTGGTTGTTTGCTTTGAAGTGGAAGGCCTACTCCTTACTCTTTTCAAACATCTCAATCATGATCAAAAGATGACATATCGCCCGTCAAGAAAATACAACAAGCAATCTGAACCGAGGTGTCATCGTCCAAAGAGTTTGAACATCTTCTGGTAACTTTTCCGATACGACGCGCGTCCGGTGCGTAGGACGGAATTCAGTGACGGTCGGCTGTTTGCCTGGCCGGTGAACAGCTAATTGACTATTGGTATGTGATCATCATGACAATAACATTACAAGAGCAGACGACTAAGGCAGTTGCCGAAGATGAAGCGTGTGACGTATTGTGAGCAAAACTAAGCGGCCCTCTCGTGCTTGCTGGGATCAGGGACAGGAGTTACTGGTATCACCAGCTTGCACCACAGATGTCTCTTCATCCATGCTTGCACCGACACAGTTTCACCTTCATGACCTTTTTTACTGATGACGCTTTTCCTTCGTTTTTGAAGGAATTCGTGTGTTTGTCAACTTTTGTCAAGCGGAAGATGACATGTATGTACAGAAGTCAACGGTCCGTTATTTCCCAACTTTTCGAAAGAAAGACACCAACAACGTTTTTTGCATCTCAGTTGGCCGAAATAACTTTCTAATAGCGTATACGCAGGCAAAAATGCTGAGACAGCATGTACGTTTTTAACCAGTGTCATTGCTTTAACAAAGTATTAAAAAACTGTTTACATGTACTCATTTTGGTCTACTGAGTTCGATCTCGCTTGATGGCATCCGTTGAAAAAGATAAGCCGTCCTCCTCCTGCACATATGACATTTTGGCATCCATTTTTTATACTCTCGTTTGTAGCTCGGTTTCCATTATTTGTCTTGTCATTTTGACATATCGGGCTCTACTTTACAGACCTAGAAAGATCTATAGACAAAGCGGTAATGTTGGATCGCGATGGCATAACTTTTACTATTTGTAGCCTGGTCTCATGTTGAGAACCACAACAGAATTGAGGAGATGATCTAGTCATAGGTCAGGCAGACACCGGCAGGTTTGAATTCAGGTCCCGTTCACTTTAGATTCGTTTCTCAACGGTTACACGTTAATATCTTATTTCCTCCAGCCGATACCCATTTACGCTGCCTACTCACGCCGACTGTGGGGTTCTTCCTATAAAAACTGTAAGCTTTTCATTTCCTGCTTGAGCAGGTGTATCCAACAACGTTGAACTATAGAAATGTACTTTCTTTAATTTTGTTATAATGCTTACATCACTTGGGTTTTAAGAGGAATACAAACAATAATGGATACTAAGGAATGGTATGACAAAAAACAATAAAAACGGATGCACATAATATCAAGTAAAGATTCTTTAATCCGTACTTGATAATATGAAAGTATTCTGAACCCATTATGCAAGATTTTTTAACAAGATGCATCTTTTTGTCATAGAAAGTATCGTATTTAATGGAATGATGAAAGGTCCATGCACCTTGTAAAGAAACCAAAGAAAGCGTCTTTCGTAACTTTGATGTTCACATATTTCCCTTTCTTTATGTCAGTGGGGAAATGATAAGTAACAAAATAGCGACGTAGATGGCTTTATTGTCTTGTAAATGGCAGACGGAAAGGGTCATCAATCTCTTCCTCGGGCGGACAGAGACAACAATGAAGATGGCCAACGATAGCTGTTAATCGATTTATCGGCTATTGATAAATTTTAGTTCCGGAGGTACTGAAGGTCACGTATACGAGTACCTGTCAATGAAGAAAGGTTGACCAGCTAAATGTACGTCGTAACTAAATCCATACCATCGGTGCCTACGCAGTGAACAACGCAGACCAACGATATCGTTGGCCGAGAATGTCGCGACTATGTCAAATCCTCATGCTTGGGACGTAATTGGTATTCTTGAGCATGTTTGTAGCAACTTGACATCCCCCTCTCCCTTTGTCTTCGACACTGCAGGAAGTCTACGGAGTGTTGGTGATACAAACCACAGTCGTGGTTGTGGTGTATTGAAGCACTGAAATATGGGGAACAGCCAAACGAATTACCGGGATGCTTGGTTCCCTTCATGTGTGCTAATAATGACTACCATTATAGAGTCAGTGCAGAGAATTGATGAGTGAATTAGGGATGCCTTGAGAAAGAACCTTTGATAACAATAACAATTGATCATTGTTATCATACATAATGGCTTACTGACTTCCTATAACAATGGACGGACTCTTTCATGATTTTTAATGCGATTGTGAATACATTTCATGATCAAATGTGACCATACGTGCCATAGCTACCAACACCAATGACTCTTTCATCGTTTTTATTATCGGGAACCGAATTAATGGTTACAATATCTTTATCTAATCTGATTGTGGTTGATGTTTTAAATTCATGTCCAATTATCAAAGATTCATGCAGCGAGCACGCTAAACACATCATTTAACTTCATCATAATTTATTTGCTGTCATAGTGTAGCATACAGTCATCAAAACGAGCGATGCCTTTTCGAAAACATTGCCCTCTCTACCACGAAGGGTAAAGGTAATTGGTTCACCTTTGCAACACATTAGAAACAAGGCCCTTCCTTTAGTGTTGGAGAGGTACAATCGGATAAAAACAAGGAACAATGTACTTTATGAAAGGGTGTGTTTGTTAGTGGTATTGCGATTGGCTTTCTTATTGCGCGTAACAAGTAATGTAGATACAATGTACTTCTACCAATGCAGCTCGTGTCGGGCAAAGGATGCGCGCTATTCTTTGGAACATTAAATCACCGAGAGATTTATAGCGTAGAGATGTGCAGGTACGTGACTGAGCAGACACTGGCACCCAAACGAATATCTCATATACATGTATAATCAAACCTGCTAATAGACGAAACCTGCTAAACTGGCTGTAACTGTGTATGGACGTAAATTGTAGTGTAAACATTTACAGGTAAACATTGTGTCGTATACTTTATAACGCCATTCACCGCGAAGAATAATTGTTCTGTTGGCATTATCTCTTACCAACAATTATAGATAATAGATAAGAATTGTTATAACATATTTTCTATTTTCTAAGCATTTCTTACTGACGTAACTTAATACACAATGTACATGTACTTAGCACTGGCGAAGAATATTTGTTCTATTGGCATTATCTCTTACCAGCAACTATAGATAAGAATTGTTATACAAATGTAATATATTTTCTATTTTCTAAGCATTTCTTACTGACGTAACTTAATACACACTGTACATGTATTTAGCACTGGCGAAGAATAATTGTTCTATTGGCATTATCTCTTACAAGCAACTATAGATAAGAATTGTTATAATATATTTTCTATTTTCTAAGCATTTCTTACTGACAAAACTTAATACACAATGTACATGTACTTAGCACTGATGAGATTGGTGTCTCTTCCACCTGAGACCCTTGGGGTTAGCTCGAAGAAAGGCAATTACGTGTACTTCAAATCAGACGCAGAAGTACATTTGCCCGCCGCTTTCGGATTGGTCTGAGCCGATATGATCTATCTTGATCCCAATGTTTGAGTCCGCTAAGTTACTCGGTGGATTACGATAGTGGAGGCGCAAACGCATGGGAGTGGACTGTACAACTGCCAAGGCGATGTCCATTGCAAAATTGACAAAGTCATTTCCAAAATAACTCCTGGTGAGTGGTTCAACTACATGTATACATCACCGTACCGATGATGCCGATTTCACTTATCGCGATTAGCCAAATGACCAATATGCTGCTGCTTTCAGAAATCCCAGAATGAACCTGTGCACTTTCATGACCAAGCTCGAAGGTCGATGGACATTGGATTAGTCGACTTTCGATTCCGATATATGCCCCGGGATTCTATCCGATGAAAGGTGATAGCGCCAGTTTCGCAATGACATGCGGTGTTCGATGATCAACAGTGAGAGAGCCCGCTGGACATCGATCTTGATATTATTCAGTCATCCTGTGTTCCTCTCCAAAATTCTTCAAAAAAAACAGCAGCAACTCTTTGTTTTCACATCGCTTGACCTGATATCCTCATTCCAGCAACACATGGCAAGTTTGATTGATTTGTCATTAAGCTATAATAATGGGTGTTGATCAAACACATTGACAGACATTAGATGCATTTATGATTTGTATCGATCAGTGACGTACTGATCGCCGGATCGAACCAGGATAAAATTGTGGGGCACTGACAGCTGGTCCTTTGATAGGCATTCGTGTGAAGACTTCTGGTAGCAAGGAAATCGGCTTACTGACAGGCGTAACGTGATAATGTTAGTAATATAGATGACCTTTATTATGGGCCAATACGTATACAGTGAAAAAACGAATAATGCACAATTTATCAAATCACATAAAGTTTTATCTTGCAGTATACCGTCGTTGAATTTAGAGGAAGCGTTGGTAGGCGAAGCCAGGAAAGGCACGACAACCGAGACCATAGTCGTGGCTAGCTGCAAATGTACATGTACATGTCATCATCTGTTGGCAACCTGAGATTTATCTTAGACTGCTGGTTATGATTCATAGATTCAAGTCCTAGCCCACTTTTTCCAAAACCCAGTCAACTACTAAGTAATTGGCCTGCGTATTACACTACGGTGGAGTGGATTCTTTTGTATTTTCTATCATCCTTGTACATATAAGTTATTGAATTAAAATGACCTTTATAGGCAAACAATGCATATCTGCTGACCTTTTGCAGTCCTTAGAGAAAATACGTTTCAAGAGCTGATTTTAAATCTGTCTTCAAGTATGAATAATTCATACTTGACTGTGTGGTGGCAATCATTCTTTTCACAATTTGCAAAACTTAAATCTTATATTCTCTTCAAATGTAGGTCGGATCGTAAATTGGATTTAATGTAGACAGAAATCTGATAAAACTAAGCTTCCTTCAAAGTGTCATTACACATATTATGGTAAATATCGAATCAATAAATTGACATAATCCTGGTGAAAACTTCCAAATTGGATGTCTTCCAGTACAACATATTATACTCCCAAGATAATTGGTTTTTCTTTACTTTTGGCACCGTATAATTGAGCTTTGTTATTTGAATTACCTCATTTCATCGAAAGACGCATGTCCCTTAGAGCATCAAGCTGTCAGAATTTAAATTACATATATTCAAATATCATCGTCTTTTAAAGGTTTTTAACGGCTTGTGTTTTTGCAACGAAAAGTGTGGCTACAGCGGGTGGCCCAGAAAAAAAACAATGCATGATTTGTTTCGGCATATGTATAAAAAAAAGTGTCCAGAGTATGACGAAGAAGATTTTACGAAAATTTTACATTATTTTGCTGGAGAGTCCAAGATTGATCTACTCTGCCCTTTTAAGCCGAGACCTCGCAATGTGAATAATTGGCGCCGTTACCTTTCTGCACACGTAAACCCATGTACCCTGGGGAAGACAAATCACTAAGTAACGAACCGATACTCTGGATACACGTCCAATGAAGGAGTCGAAAGCCCTTTTCCACAATACTGATATTATGTGATAAAGACGGAGACAAAACCCTAGGGAGATAATTGGCACTTGCTAGTAATCACAGTGATATGCAGTGTTTTGGATAGAATGAACAATTGATAACAAGGAGAAGAACTTCTTTCGAACATTCAAGATGACGGCAATTTGGAACTAAAGAAGAATATGAATAAACATAACTTCGTTACCTGGGTTTTCAATAACAACAGCAATTTATTCACATAGATAGCTCATAACAGCAACATTTTTCAGTTTCCGATTGCCATGGAAATACAATAAATGATTTTCCATTCTCGTTTGCTCATTTTGCTCAACGGTTGTGTGTACTTTCGTGGCAGGTGCAGTGTTCATGTAGTTGATATGCTGATGGTATAGGTGAAAATCGAAATGCAAAGGCAGACAGTGGGTTAGTGAGTGAGTGTTTGAGAGGCGTTCCGGTGTAGGGATAGAAAGTGTCCCCCTGAAAAAAGCTTTCGGCCCTATTTCAGTTTGTTCTGGCGGATTTTGGTATAGCTCTATAGAGGCCATGACTGTCAATACTGCAGAGACCAAAAGCACATCACATGATCCTTTGCTTCCGGAGATTCTATCGCAGGACATATTAAACGTCCTCACCGGTACGTGGAAGACGTGGTGAGGAAATAGTTTGCTTAGGATAATAACTCACATGTTATCGTATACATGTATAATGATGGACACCGTGATATGATTTCACAAACATCCCCAAGAACAGTTTTTATCGCAGGCCGAGCGGTATACTCGCTGGCTCGGGAAATCTATATATCTGTGTCGTTGGGCCGCAGGCGATGGTTTGATATCCCCACTTGGATTTCTTTGGATTTCCACTTGGATATCGTTTCAACTCTTGTCTTGTTCGTCTATTAAATGCCGCGTGTACCTATTGTACCTGCTTAAACTGTGTACAGCATCGTTCACCTCATATAATATGTACATGTACTTAACTTGGTTTCTTCAGCAAATAGACTGTCTTTTAGTACACTACATGTATCCTTCGTTCTATTTCTATAATAAATTATTCAATCTCTCTGATTCAGGTATCTATATTCGATATATCGCTATCTTATGTGATGGAACAAGAGTTGATTTTTTTAAATTACAATTGCTATAGATCTCCAAGAATTATTTAACGTCACTTCAAGCATTCATTTCGAAAAGGAACTGGTTGTGTCATCATCGATATGCAAAGAGTGTCAAGTTCAGGTCAAGTGAGTATGTGCAACTTCTGCTAATCGGCTCAAGTTCGGATCAGCCTTGTCATCTGCAGGCCATGTCCCTTAACTGATCACCGTATGTCTTTTTCAAGACTTCCATTAGCTAAGGATCGTTTATTAGGGTTTTTGTTTCTTATTTCTTATTACCTGACATGTCTCAAAGGATAAATGTTACAACGTTTTTTAGATGATCCAGTATCTCTTTTAGCTTAGCTTAGGGTTTTTTTAAAACGAACATTGTTTTGACGTCGCATTTTCTTGCTGTCAATCATCCCGAGGGCGATTAGAGCAGAAAACCATTAGGAAGGCAAGTGCGTATAGTCATTTTCTAATAGCCTTTGGTGCAGGGGCCATTTTTGCATCCAAGTAAACATCACCAAGTTCTGCTTCTGTAAAGAAATAAAACTCCACATCTAGCTAACTTTTTAACTTAACGCTTTGTAGTCTCCAGAATCGCTATCACTCTTTTTCTGAACTGGCAATGCGTTGGGCTTTATACCAATTCATTTTGTATGGCGCAAAATCTAGTGTTCACCCAAACTAGATTTATTTTCGAACGGTATAGCGAGCACCCGTTTCAAACAAAGCTGACTTTTGTACCAACCATTGTCGTATCTCGAGGAACATGCGAAAATGTGGGCCTGGGGGTTTTTGAATAAGGCTTTGGTGGCAGCAAAATGTTCCTTGGCTTCATGCCACGAAATATTTCGCAAACACAAGAAGATTTACATCTGGAAAGAATATGGTACAAAATTACATGTACTTTAGAGCGTTCACCTGCAAATATAAGGCAATAACTGGTTTGGACGCTTTTTGCTGATAATGAACAGTTTAATACCTTGCACGATTTTTGGTATATTGGCTATCTCGATGGTAAATTATCGGGTTGGAAAACCAGTGAAAAATGCTGACCACTCCTGAAAGGAGGATATTCGTTCCAAAAACAAACGAACGTTGGTTGTCTTGCCGCAATGAGCAATCAAGACAACACAGGAGCCATCAAATTGGTGCTAACCAGCACCTATTATTAGCAAGATGAAGACAATTGTCGTTTCGATCTTGGGTTCCTGAGGATAATATGACTTGCTTGTTGTCACAACCGTCCCATAAGAGAGGCGTTCTTTGTTATTGGTATACCCTGTTCGGAGTTTTCCTCAGAAGGTCAAAAGGCATCAGAGAAACTTACGAGTTTCCTTGCTTAGTGACGCTATATAAGCATAGCTGATGCCCTTTGAAATGCACTTTTCAATTGGTTGATTTTCAATATAAAGATAATGACCCGGCAAATGAAGTAATGGTACACCTGAAATACTAATCAGTTCCCTCTTCATCCATCATACCAGACTCCTTTGTAAGAAGATGTCATGTATAGGGTTCACTGACATGATGACAATTTGACCCTGGAGTCTGCCAAATTAAAAATCCTGCTTTATTATTTCTCTTGTTACACGGTTTGCCCGAAAAAAGAACATTCTTCCATTTAAACCACATGTACACGTATGTGTATATGTAAGTATGTAAGGTTTGTTGTAATACGCCGTAAAGCAGCGAATGTTCAATCCGCGCCCTTGCTGAAAGGAACACGGAATCGATCGTGGATACCATAAGGAATCGGTCTCGATCAAGACATTGATTTTTCCGCTATCGGATTTCGTCGAATGGATCGTCAATAGAAAAGAGATGTCTATTGTGTTATGCTACGTTAAGAAAACATGCAACAAATTGCCGTGCAGCCTTGTCGATAACGGTAATAATTAATAACTGCATGAATAAAAGCATGCAACACGAAGAACAGATGGAGAGAGGGTGAGAGGGCGAGAAAGGAATGGCGTATTGCCGAGTGGGACTAGATCGCAGCTGGATGGACTGATATCTCTCAATCGCGACGAGGACTAGGCAAGGCCCGGTATACTGTATACCTCGTCGGTATCGTGGGCCAGTCTTAGTGGCCATCCAACTGACTGTTTACGTTTATAATCTCTCCCTCTCTCTGATGTATCCTGATGTCTGTAGGACAGAAATAGAGCGAGAACCGATACGATACAATGATACTCATGATCGAAACTCCGGAATTAACAGTCTCAATCCTATAGCTGGCTTAATAGAATCAATTGGTATTCAGTCCCAATTTTAGAGGCCCGAGGTGCTGAAAGTAGAACGGCAGTGCTATGGAAACAGTGACGTATCACAAGCATATAATGATGAGCTGCCAAAGGCCAACAATGTGCCGTGGCGACCCAACTTGGCGGTATGAATACGATTGCACTTTCCGTTTCAGTCTAGCTAACCATCGGATTTTAATACGTCTAAAGTCTTAAAGAAGAAAGACGCAGTACCCTAGGTTGGCCTGGACGTTCTGCCTGGAATGCAGATCCAAATTCATCTCACTTCATTTGTGACAGATGTGGAATTGCGACTGACATGCATGTTGCTGCCCTGACCAGAACCCGGCCTTCAGTGGAAGCAAATATATTACCAGATTTACTACCATATTTTCACAATAATATTGGCGGTGAACAGTTCAGCAACAGAATGAAGCATCTCCCAGTATTCCGCTTTAAGTTCTCAGTTGACCCTCATTATTTAAATGGTGAGAAACTGAGCGACACCTTTCTCTCTCAAGGATGTTCCTTATTTCCGCCAGTATTGTTGTGGGCATCCTGAGATCCATATTTGTTTTGCCCGTACCTTGCAACGAAACATGCAAGAGGAGGAGGGTGCTTGTTGGGGAACAGAGATTACCGCGGCAAAGTTACTTAAGTAATGCACATGTTACTTTCTTAGTAACAGTCGTACTGAAACAAAAGGTGGACCTACCTGTCGCCTGACTTCTTGATATATCCGAATGTAAACTCCAGATATGAATATCACAGGTGCAATGATTGTCACAAAGTATATAAACACCAAATACTTAGTATCTATCACTTCAAGGAAGAAACACCTAGGTACAGGAGGCCGACCCCTGTTCCAACCAAGAACTGGTAATATCCCTATAAGAGCTGCTAAAATCCAACAAGATATAATGATTAAAAGTGCAGTTAAAGGACTCATTATCCTTGGGTAGGAGAGAGGGTGGATAATAGCTATGTACCGGTCTATGGACACTGCGACTAAAGAAAAAATGGACCCTGTACACAGTAGCATCAGGAGTGACCCCATAAAAAGGCACGCCTCAAAGTTTTTCGGTAATCCAACAAAGACTACGATTGCGAACGGTATTCCTATCAACCCAACCAGAAAGTCCGCTACAGCCAGTGAGATCACGTAGTAATTTGTAACCGTCCGTAACTCTCGGAACTTACAGAAAACCACCAGGACGAACATGTTCCCGACAGCCGAAAATATGGCCAGAGTTACCTCCGAGATGATGTAGACATAATCAGGAGTTATGGGAAGACTCACGTTAAATGGAATCTCAAGGCCGGGCTTCACCATCCTTCAGCCAAGTTTTTTCACTAGTTCCACACACGATTCCTATAGAAAATCTAATTCTACTCCATTCTGGAGCACATTATCATTAAAAGCAATTGAGCTTATCATAACATGATCACCGTAGCCAACTGCGTAGACCATTTGTCCTGATCCGTATCCTGATGTGTGTCCTTCGCAACCTTATATCCTCTCCGTGACCCCACCGTTCGGCAAAGCTGCGCAAGCACGCAATTGGACAAATATGTATACAGGTGTACTCCGGTGAAGCCTTTCTATGGCAGAGATTGCCAAAC
This sequence comes from Lineus longissimus, assembly GCF_910592395.1. Classification (NCBI taxonomy): domain Eukaryota; kingdom Metazoa; phylum Nemertea; class Pilidiophora; order Heteronemertea; family Lineidae; genus Lineus; species Lineus longissimus. The sequence continues at coordinate 23,400,357 of NC_088309.1, read as the reverse complement.
ACAATGTGGAACGGTAACGCATTCAGAAATCACCTCAAATAATCAGAACGCCTTCATCATTTTGTCCTGATGATCACAAATTCATAGATATCTCCGTGTTTCCCAATCCCAATTCAAACCATTTCTATTAGAAGATACAATCCCTTATCTGCACTGAAGAAACATTTACAAGTGCCAAGTCCGAGCGAATAAAATGGACGTGTTAATCGAATATCCTTCCCAGTTGTATCTACTCCCAAACCTCCTCAGCAAGCATCAGGCAACGTAATCCATCTGAAAAACAATAACTTTTTGGATGTCGTCGCACGCCGTTACTCGATACTCCAACGAGAGTTCCTTTCATACGCAATGAGTTACACGATACTCAAAAGAGGATTCCTTTGACTGAGATCAGTTCACTAGCTTCTTGCGAAAAGTATGCTAAGCCTTGTCCAGTTTTTCCTTCACGATGATCATTCGTCCTTCTAGCGAAAAGCATCCAAAGCCTCGTCTTTCACAATGATCCTTCGTCAACGACGAATCAAGCTCTTCTCTCGCCCCGCTGAGGACAAATCCGCAGTTCTGCTGGTCAACATCATTACATAGGTTTATTTGATTGTCCCATATTACACCGGTTTACACGATATCACCTAATGCGTGAAATAGTCTGAAGCCAATATTTTCGTTGACCGAGTTATCGTAATCTGGTTCAATATTGACCCTCCTAACGCTGTAGTGCCACTTGTAGTACCCTCATTTAATGATAGCAGGTTTGTTGATGCCAAATGAGCATCCAAAAGCGATTTGTTGTCGAAAAAGATTTCTTTCTGACAATTTGATGAAGTCTTATTCCACACTTCTGTATTTCTAAGTAATCCCATCCAAATCGATAAAAGGTCCCATCACCAGTCAAAGGTAACTTTGACCAAACAATGGGAAGTTCCTTTGACCAGTTAATGGCCAGTTCCCTTGACCAGTCGATGGCAAGTTCCTTTCACCAGTCAATATGCAAGTTCTCCTGATCAGTCAATGGCGAGTTTCTTTCACCAGTCAATGGTAAGTTTCTTTCACCAGGCAATGCTGGCAAGTTCCTTTGAGTCATTGGCAGGTTTCTGAGACAAGTCAATGGCCTTGAGAAGTAATGCGCGCTGCTTAGCGAAATTGATATGATACTGCAGGTAGCTTCGGTTGACGGTATCCCGGCAACTCGCAGCCTATACTACTCTTAAAACGAATTGCAGTAGACAAAGTATAAGGCCGACTAATCAAGTACAGAGAGAAAATCCTTCACTTGTGCAACAGCTCGAAAGAGTAAAATCATTTATCATTTTGATATACATGCACAGGCCAATAATTAGATATCCGTTTATCAAGACTAATACATTGAGTGTAAATCGATGCAAATACTAACAGTATAGAACCTCTCTATTAAGGACACCCTCGGGACTTCAAAGTACTGTCCTTATTAGAGAGGTGTCCTGATTGGAGAGGTCAAATTGAATGGAACGACCAATTTGGGACCAAAACTAGTGTGCTTAATAGAGAGAGTGTCCCTTATGGAGAGGTGTCCGGAAAGGGAGGTTCTACTGTAATTACAAATAATCGGTTAATCAGTTACTGGTATCATATCAGAAGTTAACCTAGATTATCAATTATTATGACCTACTGCATCGATGGCGTTCTAATTAATTTCGCTGTTATTTGAATCTAATCATTATTCTGATGAAGTAAACATGTACTTCATAGGCATAGGTATTTTTGAGACTAAGTCTGCATTATAGAGCACTATTTATTTACTCTTTCCCGAGATTGACACTCGTGAATATTAGCAGCTGGGTGTCCGCATATCAATGCAGGTTTGGAACATATCAATAAATCATTCAAAATGTTTGCAGAAGGTTAAGAAAAGTTATTCAATATTGCAGCAAACTTTAGATTGACTCAAGTGGTAGATGGGATACGTCACAAATCGTTATCAGCCCAGATAACCAGCATCCTGAACTTCTGTCCAACACTTTGCACCAATGACCGGGCTATATATATGCAGGAAGTCTCCAGTGTCCTGCCTAATAGGGATAGAGGTAAATTCTGTCATATTACACAGTGAGCTGATTGTGACTCTGGTAAATACCCATCGCCCCCGATGCCATCGACTAATATCATATTACCCGCCTAACGGTCCCCTGTGACATTAATTGTGATGCTTTACTTTCCCTGATATTGCCATCGGAGCTCTGTTACTCAGTCCCTCGGGTTAATAAATGACTGTCGCAGATTTACCATTATACGCTTGTTTACCTGGTGCGTGATCATCGTTGTAACACGACGAGATTTTTCCACCATGGGATATAAATCATGTATCAGCTACAGCAGCCATCTGGCGTCGTCCCAAACCGACTGGAGAGTGTGTACACAACTCCCCCTGTCCGAAGACAATACGGTCCGAAGACAGCGAAGAACTACGCCATCGCTATCTTCAGGGAAAGGTAGGAACTGAAAAGACCTTTTCGATCATCTGTGCATCATCCTTGAGATGTTTTGCATCAATATCGGGTATGGTGAGACCGTCTGCCTCCGTGTAGATCTTTAGAGACTCGGTGTATGTATCCTGCGCCGTCTTGAGAGCCTCCATCGCAAGGTCTCGTGTATTGTTGTATCGGCTCTCAGCTCCAGTTGCACTGAAAACAATCATTGTTGCAGCTATTATTTTGCTCTCAAGCAGATGTTGTTGTTGTGGTAGAGATCACTCACAATCAGCCCTTTATTGGAGTACTCAATGTAACTGAAAGCGAAATCCCCCAAAAGATCTTGTGACTGTCCTTGCTTGGATATCTTGTGCATGGGGATGCCAGTTGTGGAATCTTCCAGCAAACTGTGCATGCAAGTTGTCGCAAAATGATAATCGTGGATCTAAAATGATAACCCAGAAGATGAAAAATCTATGTGACTCACTTTTGCTTGAGCTGTTCAACCTGATTGGAGACTTCTCGTGGTTTCTGCACGGACTGCTTCGCCAGCTCGAGGGCCTCTATTGATGTCTTGAGAGCTTCGTCTGCAACCACCAAGATGGCGTTCGAGGACTTCTCTTGCCTAAAAGAATAACACACAGCTAAGTTTTGGTCCGACTATCGCATGTTCTGTGCAGCAACAGCTTGACCTTCACGCTTCAAATTACCATTGGTAACAGAAGCCGTCAATAGTCAAGTTCGATGCGGCAAATAGGAGAGTGTCACTGAGTCAACATATTGTCGTCTTTTGTAAGTGTTCTAGCCATCATAAAACTGGTCCTGGATCTAAGTGCTCCAGATGGCTAGAACTCCTCCCTCATGGCTGCTAGTTCAGGGCATTTTGGACACTCTGTCGTATGTCACATCCTTCGAAGTACAAGGGACACACGATCTGCACCCTCGCAAGACGAGTTGCGCATACCAGGTAATGCCAAATCAGTTACCCCCAAGACTAACACTGGAGGAACAGGGTTGTCCGCTTCACTGCCCATACTTCTGTAGGGACGCTCCCAGCAGTTTGAAAGTCCTGTGAATGTATTAGTGTCTTTTTCTCTCAAGGAGCGGCATTGGACACTGTGAGGTGTCACATCCTTCGAACTAAAGGGACACGGCTCATGTGCCCTTATCAAATAGCACTTCAGGTTAGTTATAGCTCAGTTAGTTGTCTCGTATCAGGTACCACCCAAGAAGTACTCGAGTAGCGTTTGAGGAGATGATATGAATAAACACCAGCAAATACTTTGTCTTCAAGTGACGATTGCGGTTTACCAGTTACTCCAAGCACGGGTTACTCTGGGTAGAGAAGGGGTGTCAGTGTCTCTCTCAAGAGCGTACAGCGGATTGTCTGCAGGATGCCTCATCCAATACTAAAGAGACAGGGCTTTTAGCACCTCTGTAGGGATAACCATACATCGTAAGGATAGGATACAACACAAGTATGAATGTCCTAGAATAATTCGCGTCTCTTTACGAGACTAAATCGGACGCTCTGTAATTTGCACATCCTTCGAACTCCAGGGACACATAGATACACACATTGAGCGCCAGTTATTTTCCGTGAGTAGTGGAGAAATGGGACTTTGTCAGTAAAAAATTTTTATCTTGGCAGATTTCGCAAGCCCTCACGAGCGAAGATGTATGAAAGATGGTCTGTGGTGTCATGAAATCCTGCTTAAGTTCAGTTACGCGATATTCGTAAAGCGGCTCAATCATGGATACCATGATGACTATACAGATATAGGAAACCAGACAGAGCTCTTCAAAACTGTCGTCATACATAGACGTTGGTCTCCGCAAGGTTTGGAAAAACTATCTCTTCTTCTCGATCGTCAACTGGTTACATACAAGTTGGCTATCTCATTCGGGGTTGAAACGGGATGCAAATTAAGTTACGGTACAGACTCTGGGCTAGTTCGTCCCTGACCGCAGGCGTGAGGTATTTTTGGTGAAGAAGGTGCATTTGGTAAGTGCATAAATCTCACTTTTCGAGAGTGTCCCCCACGCTGAGAGACCAAAGGACAAGAGAAAAAGGCTGATGATATGTCATTCTGGATTGAAACGGAATGCAAATTAAGTTGCGGTACAGACTCTGGGCTATTTCGTCCCTGTCCGCAGGCGTGAGGTATTTTGGTGAGGAAGGTGCATTTGGTGTCGTTTGGTAAGTGCATAAATCTAACTTTTCGAGAGTGTCCCCCACGCTGAGAGACCGAAGGACAAGAGACAAAGCATGATGATATGGCAACTTTTATTGGGCAAGTATATGGTATATACTACAAAACTTAGAATTAGTGGCCGGCATGCGGAATCAGAAAAGGCTGACCGTAAATTGTTGCACGAGAAGATAGTGTAGTGTGTTAATCGAACTTGTTGGGAGTGATCCGCACTCTTATTGACCGAAGGACAAGAGACGAAGGTTATGATATGACAACATTTATTTGGCAAGTACATACGTATGAATAATGCAAAACTTGGAATACAATAACACAACGTTGATACTGCTGACGCCGCTTGAGCAAGCGTGTCAAGGGTTCAGATGTTGGGTCAGTGCGCATGCGGGGCATGGTATGGAGGGTGGTGCACTGCGAGTGTCGATAAGGATGGGGGGGGGCAAAGGCAAATGAAAATGACACAATAGCATAATAACAATTGAACAATGTACAAGTCGTAAGTAACCGTGACCGCTTTCAAGGTGGCAAGAACTGATTGCTGACCAAAACAATGACATATTCTGTTAACACCAATGGAGCATTCTCTTGTACTGTATTTTAGTCCAAAACCGCCCAATCAAAATGGTGCGCATGCAGAGACTCGATTGACGTTTATTGTCTTCAAGAGGAAATTGATCTCAAAACTGATATGGGCCTATAATATAAATAATATCCTACCTAAAATATAGGCCTTCTGTTAAATTAGGCCTGCCTTAAGAAAAAAGAAAGAAAACCTACAACCAATTCCTCTTGAAAACAAATATGTCAATAAAGCTCATCCATGCATCATTTGAGTAAAACAATGTAGAAACACATTTTTGCTGTGATCAAGAAATAGCTCCATTGTTGTATAATGTTGCACTTCTTGTGCTGTGAAATAGCTCAGATACGGTAAATGGATTGCCACATTGAAAACGGAACAAGAAATAGCAATATTCTGGATCAGCGAGTACATACATGAAGTGCTATTGATTTCAGGAATAAGCACATATTTTGCAAGGTTCACTTTTAACAAAGAGTAACAATGTTCGATGTTTAACTTTCAGGGTCGAAAACAGGTGAGGGTCAACCCATTCTGAGCCAACAGCATGAATTACAACAAGAAAAGGGTAAATTTCGTTGGGAACTGCTGTTCCTTGATCATGGCTCTTGACTACTGGCCTGGAATAGAAAGGGAAGATTTAGATACCAAGAAACATTGAAATATACAATTTAACAAATTGAAGTATTCGATCTTTTTTCATGACGTTTTTTTTTTAAATCTTCTATTATAGCATATCAGTAATGTGTCTATACACATGTTTATGTCTGTGACAGCCTCATTGGCACTAATAAGATGAAATAATTAAATTGAATTGTCAGGCAATGGTGGTCAACCTGCCTCGGGTTTGTCCCAATATCAGTCACATGATGACGGACCTAAACCCTCATTTCATCAACTGTAGCCAGCTAATCGAATTTTATCTCATTTACCTCAATTGTGTTCCACTAATCTGGCATCCTGAATATTTATCTCTCAGAAGTGGCCTCGGTCGCGTCGGCTCGATTCTTGGGACGGGACAGCGAAACCACACGAGATGGAGCAACCCACCTGAAAAAAATTGGAGACAATTCGAATGCTGCTTCAGTGAACAATGGGCGATCTGTTCAGGAGACGTCTTTCAAATCGCCCATTGTTTCATAAACGAGAGCTGGGCAGACAGTTCCAGCTACTCTTCGCAGATTTCCTTCTTCCAATGCATACATCGCGTTTTGTCTCGACCACACTTGCATAGCTATTTACTTTAAGGTCACGTACAGGTCTTATCGGTAATTGCTGGGGTGAAACTTGGTGCTGCGGGACAGACTTACATGTCCACAAAACGCAATGTCACTGCTGGACTGATTTACAAGTCCACAAAACGCAGAATCAGACATGGACATCATTACCCCAGCAAGAACCCAATGTAACCCCAAGAATAGGGCCGTTTATAATGTTTAAGACATGTTTATACAATAACAATGCTGAAGCTATTGCCTGCAGTGACCTTGCTAATGATTTTTTATGTGGGAGGGGCCAGGGACCGTGACTATTGATAAAGTCCTCACGATATTATATTCATCAACAATGGGGCACAGACTTTCAGCCTATATTTTCGTGACTGACCTCTATTACCAGTACAGTCCAATATCATTCTATTCTTCGTGACCGACCTATATTACCAGTACAGTCCAATATATATTTCATTTTTCGTGACTGACCTATATTACCAGTACAGTCCAATACATATTCTATTCTTCGTGACTGACCTATATTACCAGTACAGTCCAATATATATTTTATTTTTCGTGACTGACCTATATTACCAGTACAGTCCAAAGATACTATTTAGTCTGTATATTATTCTAGGGCTGGGGTGGGGGATGGGGAAATTCTCCAGTGACAAACTTTTTGATTGTCATTCTGGTAAAACAAAACACGTCCAAAGAAGAAATTTATTCTCATAACTTTTAACAATGCTCGAAAAAAACTTTTAAAATGTACCGACTATACCTGTGGATCTAAATATATATATCATCATTGAAATCCTCAGATAAATTAAACCAAGACAAAAAAGGGTTCCATGCCCTTGGTTTCCATGTACCGCGAACGATGCTAACGATAGGATTTAGCTGACAGGATTTGGCCACATGAACCCCTCCCTGTCCAGAAGACGCGGGGGTCGTCAGATCAATTTGAAACCGCCATGGACATCACTTCTTCCCCCTCACAAGTCGGTCGCGATGACCTCCATGTGCAAACCATTTTGGCTGTGGATGCCCTGGTAACCCATGTCGCCTAACCAGACATAGCGCGCTGCCTGACTAGAAGTTACCGCCTCTGAGACCCAGGGTTGAGACACTGGGGTCTGCCCCTAGCTGACAGGTGGCTGGAGATCCATATCATAGAGCATACCAACCGTACATAACCGGCTGGACTGGTACACCCTATCAGGCTCAGACTCCCCAACGGAGTCTATTGAGCGCAGCCGCAGCGCCAGTTGATATGGATGGATTTACGTCGTCAAATAACTGTCGACCTGATGAGCATTCGTTCACGGTACACAGAGTTTATCGGGGTTGGGGGCGAAGAGACAAGACCAGGAACTCCTATGGGGTCGCGGGCGCAATGCAACCCGAGGAACGAGATGCACCCAAAGTACAAACTCGAAAATAACTGGCTCATCCTTCGCCATAGGTGTCAAGTATGTACCACTTAATATACAGACAGGCGTCATTAACGTTGGGTAACACCTCACAAGGAGAAATACCAAGCATTTTCAAGACCTCATATTTAGCGAAAAGGTGTGACAACAATGATAATATATCAGATCCAATACCAGTCCCTTGACCAAACCCAACCATTTCTTGAAAGTTCAATGGACGTCGGGGCTTCTGAAAGAAAAAGTATTGGCCATGACAGCTACGGTAGATAGATCGAAGTGATAGATGGGCTAACTGTCTTCTGAAAAGGGCGGGTAGCGATTTTTTTTCCTGAACCTTTTGGGCACTATAGTGTACATTTGCACAGGGACTTTCAGCCAATCAGATTTCGACAAATACATGACGTCAGAAGTCTTGGAAACTTTAGAGCAGTTGGTAGAGCGCTCGTCAGAAATGGTAGAATACGATGTTCGATCCAAAGGTCATGAGTTCGAATCCGGTTGTGGACAACATTTTCTTTTTCTTTTTTACTCTTTATATTTTATTTTTATAACGCGTTTCTTTTCCATTGTTATTTAGATTTTAGATATTTTAGTTATTTCTGCTGCCTGCAACATACCTACAGAAAGGACAATATCAATAGCCCATCTCCAAGATCCAAGGGATAGTCCTTCAGATATCATATTGAGCATGAATATACAATGAGACTTGTCTCATGTGAATGGTCTTCCGAAATTTATCTTCGCACACCATCTTTATACTTGTATAGGAGCTATAGGTAAAACTCAATGGTGACGAGATCATTACTGCTCCCGAAAGAGATTTTAAGTAGCCTAAGTCTTTTGTTTGCTGCTGGTTTGCTGCGGCTTTCAGCAGCTTCCTACCAACGGCACAAGGATATCTTTGAAAGCCACCACGTGACCGCAGGGCCAATACATTGGTGTCATTATTTACATTTATCATCTTCGTGACGCGCGAAAACATACTTAAAGCTGACATGCATGCATAAAAACCCAAACGACGAAGATAGAAAACACAAACGCCCGACCACCAAAAGACAAACTGCACTTGAAACATGATAGACACCCAACGACAGGTCTCACTTGACTGCACAAACACAAGTTCATTGACGAGACAGGTCACAGAGAAAGAAAAAAATTTTGAAAAATTCCTCGAGCGGGTTCGAACTCGGAACCCTCGCCACTTCATCCTTTCCGTCTTTTCTAATTTGGCCATTAGGGTTTTTTTGCATGCATGTCAGCTTTAAAGGGACAACCTAGGCGTGGGATTTCCCTGGCCAGGAGGATAATACCTCTGCTTGTCACTATGCGCCGCCACTTATCTCAAATAACGATTTTCGCCAGTGTGCGAAGCAGTTTTGGACATGACCTGTGAAATTCAGGCAGGCCTAAGGTTACACCCAGTTTTTGTGCACTGTTTATTGCAGTTTCAATGATGTACATGTATTTCAATTTTCCTGTTTGGACTGAGAAGTCACGGTTCTACTGGAAGCAATTTTTTTAGGAAAAACCACCATATCTCATGCCACAGTTGTCCATTTAATACCACTGAATACCGGAGGGGGTAGGCGCCTATCACTAAACCATGGTAATTTCATAACACAAGCCTGGGAACAACGGACAGGGTTTATCAAAGCTCTGGGATGCTGATCTCCGATTGATCCTCGATACAGTTGGCAGCACAGAGGTGAAATGAGACGATTGGTGATCACTAAATCCTAAAGGCTAGAGGGAGGTAAATCTAATATGATCTCCACCGCCCGACCCGATGACGTCATTACCGGAATTCAGGGTGGGAAATACCCCAAGTATTTACATCACAATGGCGGCAACTTCAGTTCTGAAGGGCCTAACTGCAGAATAGCCGGGACGCGTCGCAGCCGAGACAGTAGTAGCTCTGTACATTATGTACACTTTGTCCCTCTGTACATTATGTACACTCCTATCATTTAGCACAGAGTGTCCCGCGATCCCGGGTATTCTGCAGTTGCTCCCGTGGCGTGTAACGTCATTAAACATGGCAAACATGACCGATCGTCTCATTTTCTTGCTGCCAGAACGATATAGTACCATAGGTAGGGTATGGGCCAACAGTGTCCTCCTTTCAAAGGTCAGCTGAGCCGAGTGTGGAAATATTCAGAACAGCAGTGGCGGATTTAGGGTCCCGCATGAGTCATCCCTCCTTGATATTTTAGGGCACCTCTCCTCAAGAACCCTCCCCCTCATTTTCAGGACTGCACCTTCTGCTCTATCACGAGTTCTCATTGGTGGGGCAGCGCCCCCCCCCCCCGCTTCTTTCCCAAATTTCTGGATCCGCCACTGCTGCAGAGATGAGAAGTTTCAAAAGAATACATGTATGTGCGATCAAGGAATTTCGATAGAGAAAAATAACTCACCATGGTGGTGTTCACGTCGTATCTTGTGATAAACCGATTGGGCAGCATTTGGTGTGCTAGACAGGACAACGTGTCTGGCGTCTGCAAGAAATGAAAATGAAAAGATAAGATTGTACATTGTATCAGACAAAAGTCGCAAAATTTGGGGAGAAAAAGTTGTGGAGAAATCAGGCTGAACTCACCAATGTTGAACCAGTGCTTCGACTTGGCGTCGATACAACTGAACGCTTGTGTTCCCAAAACCGGTCTGTCATACCATGAGCACAGCCAAATTCAACGCCCCGTATTGAGTACGTTACGTCAGCGAGGTTACCAAACCACTCATCTATTCAAATTGTGATTTTCAATCAAATTCATTGACCCATACACGAAAATGCTCACGATATAAAGCTGATTGGTCAAATACTGAGATCACGGTCGGATGAACAGGAGTCGGACAACAAGTGACATAACTTCGCGGAAACTTGGCTATTGTGGTATTTTTAAACGAGTCTACGTGACGTAACATGATTGTTGAAATTTAAAGCCAGTAGTATTCACACATGGCAAATTTTTTTAAATTCAAGTTTATAAATTCAAGTTTAAGTTTGCGCACCGAGCGATTGAAAGTGGTCCGTTTACGCGTACGTTGGGTGCGCTCAGATGAATTGATAGCTTATGTTGCTCCGCCTGTCTAGCTGAGAGTTATGGCTGGTCAAATCGTGTTTTTTTCCCACCACGATCAGCAGCCATCATGAGCCATTGACCATTCACACAAGTAGATTTATTCACCCCGGCGCCACTGAAGTGCGGGTGTTGGACATCATGTATTTAAAAATCGTCTGCTAGGACATACAGTTGTTTGAGTTCACTGGAGCTTGCTCTTTACATGTTAGGGAAAGAGGTCAATTCTGTCATATTACACAGTGAGCTGATTGTGCCTCTGGTAAATACCCATCTCCCCCGATGCCATCGACTAATATCATATTACCCGCCTAGTGTGTACACAACTCCCCCTGTCCGAAGACAATACGGTCCGAAGACAGCGCGATTTACAAGACTGACGGCTGAAAAATAAAACTTCGCCCTTTTGTTTACTTTTCGAAACGGCAACGACGTGGTACGTTAGCCATTAGCTCATCACGACTTTTCGAAAAAAAATGGGATTTTTTTTCCAGAAAAGTGCTTTAAAACAAAGATTCCCGTAGAAATTCCTTAATTCAACATAATGAGTGGATATACGAACTATTCTTCTGTCAGAGTAAGTGCAACTATTTCATTCCCCGATGTTTTCCGATGGTTTTCAGTTGTTTATATTGTACGCTAGGTGCAGTAGTACATTTTGTACATAAATTGCCCACAGAGGACCATCAGGAAAGTCCATCCATTTCAGATCAGGTGACTTAAGAGGGTCACAGTGGCTTATGGCATTGTCTGACTCTGAAGTTGGCCTTCTGAGTGTGTGCATTTGTTTTTGCTTGGGTTCTGATTCGTCTTTGTTGAAGGGACGAAGTAAGGAAACGCCTACGACACGTTTAATAACTTCGGTTCTGGATATACTATAAGGGCGAGGATACCATTTGTGCATTACTGACAAATTAGCTAACAGAGCAAGCAAATGACGTTGCGCACCTGATTATGCATTATTTACATTATTGGTCAGTTATCTGCAAACCATACCAATACCATCGGCATTTCCAGGACTGCATTATCGTGAAATGATAAACTCAACCAATACCAAGTACCATAGAGAGTAGCATGATTTGTGGTACATTATTACAGCAGTAGGCAGAGTGTGGCCCAGTTAATATGTAAAAATGCAAATTCTCGTGAAATCACGCAATGGAACTGTTAGTGTTACCATCAAGGAGTATATTGAACTCGAGGAACATATGTAAGTGATCAGAATTGATTCATTCCTATGTAAATAAACCAGAAATTCTGTAAGGCCCGTGGTCCCAGTCCCATAGCATGTCTATTCCTCTCTGGATGATATGGGTATACCAATGCACCTCACTCTTGTATAGTACGGTACAAGTATGAGACTGCACAGTTCAGGAGCAAACTCATGGTGCCTCAATTATTTTATAACAGCTCTTTCATTTGTCATTGTCATGCTAATAGGAATTGAGATGTGCTATGTATCGTCTGTACCTTTAACTGCATGATGATTGTAATTGTGGTAATTGTCGAAGGAGTGCAGTTCCCTATTACATAGCAATTTTCGGACTGTTTTCCTGAAATACCAGCACTCGCTGACTGAGAAATTTGCACATTCATTTGAGATCTCATCAGACTCGCTTGTGAAAGGACTGGTTGTTTCTGTATTGGTGAGTACCTCTTTCTCATGTACATATCATCCTGTCTTCATGATCTGACATGTCTCAATCCAGTTTTGGAATGGCAGGATTATTTGTACCGTTCACAAATAAATTTATCATTGTAGGCCATCAGTTAACTTTTCTGGTTTAAGTCAACTTATAATCAATGGCCAACCACAGGGCCTCTGGAACATTACCAGCTACTAGGATATTGTCCGATATAAATGAAGGCCAAATGAAGGCATGATCATCATGTTCCAATTCGATGATCTAATCCACATATTTTATTGACTCTTGGACATTATGTGTTGTACTTATCATTAAAATATTAATTTTTGGGTTCAAAAGTTTAGTGAGTCTACACATGGCTGGTCAATTATGTTACATAATGTATGAATACCATTTCTATTCCTCTTCATATTTAAATTGTTGTTCTTTTCATTGACAAATAAGCACTATATATTGCTGCATCTGATCTCATCTGTCTCTTTTTTATTAACACATTTTTTTTAATGTGTTGGCCCTAACATTTAGGCAGCACAGTACGTGTTGGCCAAACAGGTTCAAAACAATCAGGAAAGATGCTTCTTATTTTGATACATTTGCAACCAAATGTATGACAGCTCATGTGGGTGTGGTGAGAATCAATGGTAGACCTTATATCAGCACAGGGAGAGCGATATTGATCACTGCAATCGTACAGATACGTTTACTCCCTGCACACTTGATCAACTAAATGTACAACATATGGTTCTAAACAATGCTTATTAGGCAAAGTTCATTATTTCTACTACACTTTTCGTGCTCAAAATTACTTTGTTAATGAGACTGTGAGTAACTCGAATGTCCCATATTTAAATTAATTGTTGGCAAATATCCAATTAGACATGGCGCTGTTTCGTATGTCAATAATGTCCTATCATTTCAATTAAAATCATTGACCTTGTGCGTTGTGGGCAAAGATCTATAGCATTGCGTGTGAGGAGGAAGTACACTATTTTCGTAGGAGTGGCATACTGGCAACTGGTTTTTGAGTAAGTTTATTTGTGTTCATATTTTAGAAAAATTAAATTAAAAACCTGTGAAAAAAATTGAAAATGTCTCTTTATATTGAATAAAAACCTTTTCAAGTTGTTGTGATTACATAATCGGCTGGAGCAATTTGGGAAGGTCAGATTTGTAGACCTTTCTCCTAAAAATTTTGTCGTGGTCACCTAATGGTTACCAATCTTCCAGAGTGGGCGACATTTTCTTGAAAAAACAAGAGCAATTCATCATCATCATCATCATCATCATCATCAATAGCGGCTTCGTGGCCCTCCTTGGTCTTTGCCTCCTGTTAGTCGTCTCAAGTAAAACATATCTTTTAATTCATGATCAGTTTTGAAAGTGTGTTTCAGTTTCAAGGAGCTTTTGCCGGTGGATTTCAAAGGTTTTCCCCCACCACCAGGATTAGTCTACATGTATGAAAGGTAGCTTGCCATGGGTGAATCGACATCAAGCATGTTTCCATTCTAATAACTTTATCCACGCATTAGAGCACTGGTACATGTAGTTTTCCCAACAGATGACTTGGGATAGGATCAATGTATAGATCCAGCATCCTCTATTGTCAGGACCAATTGCAATTCTGCAGCTAGTTGACTACAGCTCTTACATGATGAGTGTGTCAACAACTCAGACTCCAAGTTGCTTACATCAGTCTGTATTTTGTTTGTTGCATGGTGGACTGTTTTTTCCCGTTGCTGGCGACAAACTGACCTTGAAAAGGTATAAATATTGCTCTCCGATTTTCACCCCACGATTTTCAGATCCTTGTGATACTTTTATATTTCCAGGTCTAGCAGGAAATGAGCCATGTCACTGTCTCTGAGAACTTCTCTTCTGTACCTTGTCCTGATTGGTGCTACGCTAGGATATGTCGATTTCCGTTACCATGACTATGAACAGATGACGAATATTCTACGTTACATCAATGGCCAGTATCCTAATCTTACTCACATCTACAGTATTGGAAAGTCTGTGATGGGTGAGGACAAGTTTATCTTATTTCATCATCATAATCATCGTCATCATCATCATCATCATCATCGTCATCACTACAACATCATAAGAGTATACTGGAGATTTGTGACTCCACTACAGGTTACACTTATCCCCTGTGTGGGGTATGTTCTTGCCTTCGCCAAGAAACTCCAGTACAAGGGTTAACCGCCTTTAGTCTCATCTGACAGACTCACTCAGAATATTCAGGTTTCTACCAAGCAAACCAAATATATCGTTCGCTATAAGTTTGTTTGTCCTTGTATTCCAGGCCGTGAACTTTGGGCTGTAGCCATTGGTTACCCCGGCACTGCCAGCCACCATAGACTTCTCGTCCCAGAAGTCAAATTTGTTGCAAATATCCATGGAAATGAGGTAAGGACACCAAAATGAAATTTTCAGACACCTCCGAGTCCTAAAGACTACCTGATAATATGGTGAAAGTTCTTCCTCATCTCATTTCAGCCGGTTGGAAGAGAGATGTTGATACATCTCCTGGACTACCTGACCACCCAATACAGCATCAATCCATCGATCCAGAGACTACTACGGAACACTCGAATACATCTCATGCCAAGTATGAATCCCGATGGTTTTGAGAGGGCTACTGTTGGTGATTGTTCAGGTATGCGGGGAAGGTAAGGGTAAGACATCATGACCCTCAATGTATTGACATTGCTCAGCTTCCAGGCAATGCACGCCAATACCTTGAATACAGGCTGTCAGCATGCATTTGTATGCAATCTGTTTCAAACTGAAGTCTAAAAAAATAACCCTTCATGGCTTTACCCCATGCGGATTTGAATTTTATATCTGTACAATGGGCACAAAAACATCTTAACTGGCTAACATGACTGACTATGCAAAACGTATTTTTACATACTACTTGATGTTGTTTACTTGCAGGGCAAATGCTAATGGATACGATCTGAACCGAAACTTCCCTGACCATTTCGATGATAACTCAAACATCCGTCGCCAACCAGAGACAACTGCGATTATGAACTGGCTCAAAAATGTTCCATTCCTTCTCTCGGCTAATATGCATGGTGGCGCTCTAGTTGCCAATTACCCGTATGATAATTACTATGGTGGATGTAAGTGTGCTGTTCGTTCTTATATCGTAACCCTATAGGCCCGGATAAAAATCTTTAGGCCATGATTGGCATGAGCTAAAGTCTGCAGTGATGTGCACTAAGGCTGATGAAAAGAGGAGGAGAATCCATTGTGCCCTAAATGACCCCTTAGACTTAGACCTTTTCCAAGACTTCGACCGCACCGCACAACAAGTTGGGGGAACTCGTAAGCAAGATCTAATAGAGAACTTTGATAAATACAGAAAACCACTGCAACTTCATAAAATGTCAATCAAATGAATTCTGATTAATATTCTTATCTGTATTTCAGCTCCTGACTATAAAGATTCAAAGGAATCTCGTAGTCCAGACAATGATGTTTTTAAATATCTTGCCCTAAAATATTCCCGCAAAAATGAAAAGATGTATGCAGGCCGGCCGTGTCCTGGTGACTATGCAGAAGCATTCCAAAATGGGGTATCAAATGGTGCGGCCTGGTATCCACTAACAGGTAAGAAGTGACCACAGTCATTTGACGTCATCTTTCCCATAATCTCGGATTTGGAACCATTCAATTATATCTGGATTGTGATCGGAAGTATTGGAGGATTTTCACCATTTGCCACATCACTCGTGTTACTTTGTCAGTCGATTGGACTGATCTAACCTAGTAGTGCATTGTGGGGAAAGTTTGCACAAAATATGATAAAGTGGATGTTTAAGGAATATGTCTCTACTTTTAGGGTTGATATGAAGTAAACAGACATGCCGAAGATACAAAGCCTCGTGTATGATCGAATTAATGTGAGGGTCGGAGATCTAGCCCCTGGATCTAGCCAACTTTGGTCAAATTTTATGGGTCCCACATTGTACTACTTAAGGGTAATTTCAGACCTCTTAAAACTAACATTCATTTATCACGTGTTGTTTCAGGTGGTATGCAGGACTATAACTATATCAAACATGGGTGCTTTGAGATCACGCTCGAGATGTCCTGCTGTAAATATCCCCTGCCACGGAGCTTAACAACATTTTGGGCACTGAACAGAGATGCCATGATAGAATATTTAAGAGCTGCCAGTGCTGGTAAGTCCTGAAAGGGAACATTGTTTATGTCCTAAGATGAACTGCATACCAGTAATTTCTTCGGCTACCATACCAGTCCAGGTCCAATTCTGCCTGGAAAAAGAAGCTGCTACGTACCTAACTTATGCATTTGACCAGCCTTGTAGTGGGTTTGATATCGCATGGATAATGATAGATGCGCTGTATCCGATGGGCCTCCGTATATTTTATCAGCAGCATGATAGTTGGGTATTCCGTGTAGTATTCACAGACATATAAACATTTGTTCCATCTTTTCATTTGCAAATGTTTTTGATGTCTCTGTCTTCTAGGTATACGTGGGTTTGTACGTGATAGGGACAACAATCCAATCAAAGGTGCTAGTGTCAAAGTGGATGGACGAATACACGATTATAAGACAACTAAAGACGGGGAGTACTGGCGTCTCCTCCTACCAGGAACATATCTTATCGAGGTTTGTTTTTTCTTTCCATTCTGATCATGTTAGATTGCTTTTACTGTACTTTAAGGATCAGCGATTTAGCCTTTAGAGATCACACTGTTAAAACTTTTCTTGATATTTCTTAGCTAATTATAGTTGGTGGTGGACTTATAACAATCTTAATGTTGTTTTTGCTTTTGGTGGTAAGCGACACCTTGCTTTTCTTTATATCGGGTTGACTCAAACTAACCCACATTTATTTTAACACCTAATACCTCTAACTCTTTGCCTTTCTTATCAGGTTGAGGCAGATGGTTACCATAGTGCCGATAGATTTATCACTATACATCTCTTGGCTTTTAGACGTTTGAATTTCAAGCTATTACCCCTTGGTCAACTCTGATTGTCTGTTTAGTCATTGGTGTTAGTATATTATGTATATTTGATTTGTGGTGCTCTGATAGCTAGAATCCCTTAGATTAGAGTGCATAGTGGTACTAATCAGCTTTTTCAAATGACTTGTGTGTCGCCTTCCCTAAATTTCCCAAATACTCCCTTCTGATCCTTGAAGTTTTCGGTGCTGTAAATAGGCTATGAAATTGCTTGATTATGAATAGCAAAGACCCGCCCCCATTTCTACCAAAATGACATGATGGCTGAATGCATTGAATGTGAAATGCATGGCCTGTCCTGTATATCTTGTTTATCCTGTTGATCCTGTTTATCTGTCCGTAGTGATGTTCCTTTTTAATACCGTCACTGTAAATTCAGTATTAAGGTGAGAGTTATCCTTCCAAAACAGACTATCAGTTCCCAAATTCGATACCCTCATCCTGAAAGCTGTTTGTCTCCTGCAAGTACCTGATGTGTTGTGCATGAGGAACTAACATTGTCCGAAAGATTTTTAGATGACTTTATAAAAGTTTATACCAAATTCCTCTTGTTAAGTCACTCATTACTCATTCATAAGTTATTTCTACTGGTTCATGTGCTAAACTGCTGGGGCCACCAGACCCAGATCCAGGGGGTGCGTACCCACTTTATTTGAAAAAAATTCTTTTAAATTGACCTTGAAAGGATGCCTGTGTGGCCCTTCTCTTTCTCCGAGTGGCCTCATGATTCTCTGACCCTGATTTCTGGCTCCAACCCTAGTGGCTGCTACCATTGTGTCCATTTGTTTTCTTGAGGTCCATGCTCATGTAGAGGTTAAATACTTAAATTTCTTTCTCCTCCAATTTCAGGTATCAAAAAAAGACTACACTCTGTCAAGAGGAATAGTTACAGTATCGAGTATATCTGAATTTATTGTTATGAACTTTAAATTAAAGCACGTCCTGGACTCAGATGCTGTGATTCTGGCTGCTGGGACTAATCTATGCAACTCATTTTTGATTGGTCTTTGTATTTTGTTAGTAAATATGTGCATGAACAAAACTCATTAGTGAACACATCACTGTATAACTTACTGTCAGAGTGGCACAATGAGAAGATTGCTGCATATTCACCAGCAAGATCTGTTCAATTGTAGTAAGTAAAACTTAGCTGCGCAATATCAACTAAAAATGATCATTAATCCAAATTAGTATTATTGATTATTGAAAATGAATTATGTAAATTATTGGACAATCAACTGATCAGGAAAGACTTTCGTATAAATATATGTGTTGTAGTGCTTTTATCATTTTGAAGTAATTTTATATCACTCTTAAGTAAAATGTAAATAGGCTTGACTTTTATACAAGGGAAGCTTTTGTACCAAGTATCCTTATTGACTTGAAGAATAGTTTGTATCTTCAGAGCAATATAATCTGTTATCTTGTGATGGCCTCTGAAACCCAGTATCATAATAACCATTTGAAATTCAGCATCTGTTATTACTTTTACGTTGATTTGAATTTCATTTCATACTTAATGAATGAGAATCATAATAGTGATTTGTTTGAAATAAATGATGGAAATTAAAAAAGACAGCTTTTGCTCAGATCATTGTAGAACCTGCTGACAATGGTTACAGTCCCATCCCAAAGGACTGCTCCTACACGTACAACTTCTTTGACAGACAGGGAGGTCTTGCCGACAGTTGTTGGAATATCTTAGCTCTTCCACATTCGGAACACCTGTTTAAACTGATCTCCCAGGAAGACATCATTTCATCCAATGTATACTATCATATTGAATACAAGCGCATCTCACAATTGCACAACCATCCCTTGAAAGTATTGCCCGCTGTGAAAAATACCCCATAGATCAAGGCCTGGCCATCTCAATTAGTATCCCCTTCCTTACTGGGACCTCTGGACTCCAGGTGTCCTGTGTGTTCAAGCATACATGTAGTAGCATGAAAGTCTGAAATTTCGTTATATTATCGTAGCATCAAGGTTGGTGTATCAGCATTAGCATTGTGTAGCTACTCCCTAAGGCATTGTCGTATCCTGATACTCGGACAGCTCTTGGGAAGGGCTTGAGCAAAATGATAGGGGTAAAAAGGTCAATCAAGGGCATGTTCTGGGTTGACAAGGGTGTCCCATTCTGAATTTGGAGAGCTCTTCAGGCAAAAACAGCTTATCAACTGATCTAGACAATCTGATACTGTAAAATCATGCAGGAGCAGTCGGGACATTCTCAATGGCAACACCAACTCTGTAGTGTAATGATGATGCAATGCATTAAAATGCAGGTCCTGCCATCTTGGAAGACAAGACTCCCAACTTTGATCATAGCACTGAGGTTTCACTAAAACTGATAACATGTATTAGAAACAAAAGGTATTTATTTTCTCTTTCACCATTTGATCTGAATTGATTTCAGATATTACTTTATGGAAAATGCATTAGGCCTTGTAGAAGTAAGTCAATAACAGGGTCAATTCTGAGAGCTATCCACATGTAATGTTTCTTTCCTGCCTGATGAAAGATACTGTCTCTGCATTTCAAACAAGATGATGCTAGATGCAACTGCGCTATTCAAACTATCTGTCCCATTACACATAGGAACATGAAGTTTATGTCCAAATTTTTTGTAGGCAAGTTCGTAAGCACCAGCACTTAGACCTTCAGTCTCTCCTCCAATGACCAAGACCACCTCCTGTTTCGACACATTCAAATCAGAATAAGGCTTACTATTCATTGGGACATGTTTGTATGCTTCCAGTCTCACATCATATACTGCCTTTTGTTTCTTGTCATCGTCACTATCATCATTATCACTATCATTATCAGTATTTTCATCATTGTCCTCTGCTTCTGCTTCCAACAGAGACTCCTCTTGCTCTTTCTCCAACTCTGATATCATCTTCAATGCCGCAGATACTTTCCCTTGGTCACTTTCATCAGCTTCTTGAGCAGTATCAGCCAGATACACTGCAGAGTCATCATTGAGGTAGTTTGGCATCATTCCCCAATCCACGTTTGTTATGATAGGTATCCTGAAGTGAGCACCAGCGCCGGATCGTAAAACTTTTGGCTCCCAAACATCAACGCAACCTGAAAGGAAACCTATACATTGAGAATCAAACTCGTTATGTAGTAGAGTTAGAATCACCAATAATTAGGAATAATTTACCAAATGAAATACGGTCTTTTCAAGTACAAGAAGACCTCTACCAGAACCTCAATTAGATGAACCTGAAATACTTGTATATTAAGAAATACAATACACTCTATCATGAACAGCCTACCAGTGTTTTGTAAAAAAGAAACAAATGAGTGTAATTGACTTACCCTTACTGACAAGGACCCGCTTACACCCCGCACAAGCAGCTGACCTTAGCAACGTTCCCATATTGCCAGGCTCACGGATATTATCACAAATCAATGTGATGGGAACCACAGCAGATCTTGTGTAGTTCATCTCTCCTTGCTTGGGCATTCGGAAGATCCCTGCAACGATAGAAAGGTGTTAGAATGGCGTACATGATATGACTCGTAGCAGTTTGCAAAAAGGGACAAGACAGATTTCTTCTTGTATCTGTAAAGCAGCGACATCTCAATTAATTAGTAAAGTTTGAGATAACAAACATGATGCGCTACACTCCGGAAGACTGGGATTACACTATAATTCAAAATGGCATAAGAACATAAAGTTTAGCACATACTGTACACTACCTACCCATGAGACCAGCTGGTGACTTAGTATCCGACCAGTTCTTCAAGCTGGTGTACTTCAACTTATAAACCTTGGCATCACTAGAAGTCACGGGTATATCATCCAAGGATGTGAGCCTGCTGAAGTAAAGTGCTTCCATTTCTGCTCCAGCTGAAATAGCATCCGAAATCAGCCGCTTTCCCTCAAGGAGTATTTTACCCTCTTTTTGTCTGTATTTCCTTGATTTGGTCAGCATCAAGACTGGCCTGAAATTGAAGGCAGATACTGTAAATGTGCCCAGACATGGCATTATTTATATTTCTCACCCGACATTACGATGATACGACTGATTTTTCCCTATTTTGTAATGTTGGAATTTTACAGATGATCGCATCTCAACAACTACAACACAGTAACACTCCACTCCAGAGGGGCAGAGACTGTCACTGTGGCCTTCGAGTGTGTGCGGTACTCACCCAAATCGCTTGTCGGATTCCTCCAATTCTATATAAGGAACATTGTGATACTGCTTGGCTTCTCGCCCTTTAAATTCAACAGTTTTTGCAACACCCGCCTCGGGAATGGGTCGAATCAACTTGGGCATTTTTTCACTGGGGTTTACACCAACAGGAAATTTTAACTTCCTGGATGCTTTTCTTTTAGAATCTTTTTCTTCATTTGCAGGCTGTACTCTTATTGCTCTTCCTCCTCTCAAATACCTGAACGGTGAATGGGTTATATGAGTCTGGGGGCAATAATTTGAAATATTTTTAAGGAAATTTGCAAAAACATGCTTTCGCATGGGCGCAGCCATCATGTTTAGGGTTTCTACTTGAGCCAATCAACGCTCGTGTAAAGTGCCTTTGGCAACGACACAGAAATGTTAGTGTACTAATTGCTCGCTAGGTGATTGCGCCCCAAACAACTGAAAACCTCTGCTTCCCCGTAAACTTTAAGTTAACGTGAGTTAATTGTAATCTTACTGTGATTCATCTGGGAAAACAGTTGAACTTCACTAAAAACTAATGCTATGTTGATTTTCTCGGCGAACTGACGTCCGACAATGTACCGTTGGAGTGCCAGTGCATAGCCATTGTGTGTATAACGGGGACATTTATCTATTTTCGGACGAAACTCAGTCCCTCACAAACTTTGGTCGATTTCGGAGAGAACATCTCATCTCATTCAGCCAATTGTTCAAGTGGGAGCAACTGCAGAATAGCCGGGACACTCTGTGCTAAATGATAGGAATGTGTACATAATGTACAGAGGGACAGAGTGTACATAATGTACAGAGCTACTACTGTCCCGGCTATTCTGCAGTTAGGCCTTCAAGTGTTTCTTTCATCATGCCTACGACTCAGTTGGGGGAGGGGGGAGGCGAATACCACACTACTTATGTTCCTCTTCTTGTTGATGATGGCTAAGTAAGTAAGTTAAGGTGTGACATTACAGTATGATTACTGACAATGTCAATGTCATATGTGATATTTCTTCCATTCCTTACTTCAGTAAATCAGTGGGCCGATTTCTACTCACAAACCATGACCAGCCAGGGGCAAAGAAAGCTACGGTTCATCACCTACTTGTCACCATGCGAACGTGTAGAATTCTTCCAGACCATCATGGAATATCTGGAAAAGAAGCTTTCAGTCGAGTCATACCTTATTTATGAATCAAGATGGGAAGGACCACCAGAAGGAAGGCCGGATCCCTTTACCTCGGATGAAGCTGATGTTGGTAAGCAGTATGCACATATTTGTATTTCACATGTATTTCTGAGTGGTGGCAGAGCTAAATCTTCAGGAGCAATATTACGGATTACAGTTGATAACAATGACTGTACCAGGAAACTTAAGTGCTGAAAAACAGACAAATATCTGGAGATCACGGCCCAATGGACCCAGAGAGAGATATGTTGTTAATAAAACCCCTCACCCCCACTTGGCTTGGGGGCATATTGGTGGGGATGTAGTATGATCATCATGATTCTTGGGGATCTTTGCCACATGATTTTGCATACATGACGATGTGCTGTGGACCTTTGAATGATTAATGTGATGATTGAAAAAACACTCAAATTTTTCAGGGTTCATCAACAGCTCATCTTTTCTACGGCTTTCTCATGAGAAGAATCCCCATGTGGTGCATTTGCCTGTTGGTGCTGTTCATGTTCATGACAAGAATATTTCAAATCAAGCTGTGTACTATTCTGATGTGATAATTCATTCGGATCAAGAGTAAGTTAGTATGAAATTCTTCATCACATATTTCTCACCAATCAGTCTCAGTTCCCCATTAGGCTTTGCAATGCGACTTTATTTGTTCTAAATGCTGTGATGTATTAGATTCCATTGACTATGATAAAGCAGTGTCATCAGCTCATTCTCTTTTGGCCCTTTCTTCCAGGGATAAATATGACACTTTCCATGATTTGAAGGGTTGTCGCTGGGCATACACTGATGACAATTCTGTCAGTGGCAACCTCAGTACCCTGAGCTACTTGCGGTCAATTGGAACCAATGCTAACTTCTTTGGAAATACTATACGAGCTGGTAAGTGCAATGAACTGGATTGTGTAGATTCATTTCAGAAAAAATTAAGTGCCTTTGGTTGCACAAGTCCAATCTTGACCAGGGTTGGTGGACATTATCAGTAGTTATTGAAGAGTCGTGTTTGTTATCTAGTGAGGCACTTGAGTAGGACAGTATTATCTGTTACTGTTGACTACTTGTATAAGTATAAGCATACAGTGCCATAATTGTCAATCTGGTACTGACAATAACCAAGTTCATTATGGCTGTGAAGTGTTTACTGGTGATCAACTCATGTGAGGAGAGTGAATCACTGTCTGGCCACAACCTCTCAGCAAAAGAATAATCTGATATTGCCCAGTCAAGACCAATTTTTAAATCAGACCTAAGGTACCATAATTAACTTTTCCCTTTCAGGAGGCCACCTGAAGGCGATCAAGATGGTTTATGATCATCGAGTAGATGCCGCTGCTGTTTCATCTGTGGCTTTGAACACATTCCGTGCTGTGCACCCTGAGTATTCCAAGAAGATCCACACCCTTACTAGCTGGGGCCCTCTTCCAATTCACCCAATCGTGATTAACAGCAGGATACCTGGTAAGTGGTGATGCAAGATCACAGCATATCAACAAGGTTTTTCTTGACTTCAAGTTGAAAGCCTCATCAGAAAGACCTGTGGTCAAGCCGCATTCTGATGACTTAACATAACAGAACAAGAGTTGGAGTAGCATAAATAGATGGGAAAATAGTTTGTATTTTTTATGGGAAATATACGTATTTCCACAGAACAAAAACTTTTAATAATGTTGCTGGTGGCATTTTCTCTTTATTAGATCTTTCTGCGCCGTGATATAAAATGTTTCTGGTATTTTCAGACGAAATGAAAAAGTCAATAGAACAACACCTTCTCAACATGAACAAGGACAATCATTGGAAAAAGAAGTTAGACAACTTTGGGGTGGTTGGCTTCATACCTGTTAGTAGTTCCCTCTATGACCATGAGGTTGCTCTCAAGGACAACACAAAGAATTTAAGTCTTGGTGCGGTCTACTACTGAAGCATGAGATTCTGCATGTACATGCATGTAATTTATAGCATTCCACATGTTTTGCCTTAGATGTGTATTCAAATTGTGAATATTTTTAGCTCACATATGGGTGACCTTATGTCATCTCGTTATGTCCTGCATACAGGGTGGCGGCGCTTGTGTTTGCTTTCGTCCATCAATGGTGGCACGTTGGCTCACCATCGAGTCGAGAAAATTGAAACCCAGTGTTGAAACTTGGAGTGTAGATGTCTAATGGCAACGTGGCTTGACACACAAAAAATTGCTACAGTTTGACCTACTTTTTTGACTCCAGGCCAGCTTCGAAAAGTCTTATCTTGTCAGTATCATGAATGCTTAGTCGATGATTGCAATGACCTGCCATGAATATCATACCCAGTGATGACCAATTTTACCTGCAGACGAGAAATCCTTTTGTTGCACATAGCAGCAATATAAATCGCTTGCATGTTGGGTGCTTTGAAGGATCATTCGGATATCAGTGAATACAGTGTCTTTACCGTATATTTTTTTCCCTCATATGTATAGGTTTATGGAATGTACAATCATGGTAGACTCAACAATTGTTTTGGTTGCCAGAAATGTGCAATACAGTTAATGTTACCCAGAGTGTACATTTTAGAAGTATGTATTTAGCTTCTGAATGAGTTTATTTAATTATCATAAATCTAATGTCATATTACATTTTTGGTCAGTTATGCTACAAAGGGGTGTTCAGTGTATTTACTAAATATTGTTCTTATTCTGTCACTTGAGCCTATGGACATGCTAGTTTACAAGCAGTTTGAGGTTGCAATGAGTAGAGCACAGCTTTTGTTAAATAGTGACTGACCTACTACCTATTTCTTTCATCTTACATATACCATTCCATTTTGTGGTTTAGAGAAACATTTTATATTCGTGCATAATGCTTGTCATAATAATACATGGTTCTTACAACAGAACTTCTACAGAAAATTATCAAAATTTACATGTTGATGTCGTACATGTACCACTATAATTGCCCCAGAGATTATAGTGCTTATAAGCTAACATCAAGAATTAATATAGACTCCATGTATAGTGTTTATGCATTGTGAAATAAATGACCAGTTAAACTTTTCAGGTTCAAACGTTGCAATATCCATGACTTAGCAATAATACATAATTTCAGATGATTCACTGCATGCAGGTGTGATCAGACTTCCCTGTATAAGATTTGCTGTTGACGAATGTACATTCTCACATAAAGTGTAGAAAAAACATGGCTATGCTTGTGAATTTTGATTGTCCATATTGTTACACGAATTGTTGCTGACAACATGTATAATATCTGAGGTCTTGAATCAACCATGTATAAGTAACATGTAAAAGCTGTACTGTTTGTAATGATATCCAGTACTACAGAAGTAATTGTCTTGTGTGTTTGTTTTGTGGTGGATCATGTGATGAAATTGTATATCTAAAAGAAACCAATTTATATAGTTAATCTTGCATCAGAATCAACTGGACCAGGCATCTTTTGCCCGTAATACACCTATCCGTTATACACATCATCAAAGACTGGGAACTTAGCCCAGGGACTTGGGAGGCCTGTCTGATATGTGCAAGGGTGCGATGTAAGATTTACTTAACTTTTTGTGAGGGGTGCTTCTTTATTAACACCAGGTTCCAGATTTTAGACTGTGATCATTGTAGATTATTAATATGTCACTGCTTAGCATTTAATGTGCAATTTATCTGCAAGCTCTATGAAATATATGTGATAAATCACCATGCATTTGTAATTTATAGAGTTCTGTGTTTATTTCTTAGAAGTCAGAGGTGACATGTGTTCTCCTCAAGGAAAATAGAATTCCATCAATTCTGAAAGAATATACACGGGCAAGACCCCTCCCTTGATCACCGGCCTCAAGATCTGTCACTGTGGCCTTCAGGATGAGGATAGATTCTGTATGGCTCTTCTGGCAAGAATGAATCACTTCAAGGCCGATTGGGATCAATGTCCCTTCTATTCTCCAACAGCCAAAATGACTCTCTCGTCCCGTTTCCACAGCTGCGGCATGGTCAGGACAGTTACTTTCTGTGTCTGTTGCAAAAAGCCAGAGAGATAATGATTTTTCTTACACGACTTCAAAGAGGCTGACAGATTCTATTTGTGACCTCTACCAAACTCCTACAAGTGGAGGTCAGGTTCTGTCAACTCGTGCTAAGGTCCTACAAGAGCAAGGCAGCTTCTGATGATCTGACTTGTGCCAAGGTCCTACTGAGCATAAGGACGTGCCAAAGTCCTAGAAGATCCCAGCTGGGACAGATTCTGTGTGTGGCTCCTGCCAAGGTCCTCAAAGTGGCCGACCGATTCTGTTGGCAAACCCTAGTGAAGTCCTACAAGTGGAGGACAGGTTCTGTCGAACTCCTGCAAAGGTCCTGAAAGAACAGGGCAGCTTCTGACTTGTGACTTGTGCCAAGGGCCTATCTGAGCATAAGGAGGTATTCTGTTGGTGCCCCTAGCCAAGATCCTAGATGGGACAGATTATGTGTGTGGCTTCCGCCAAGGTCCTCAAAGAGGCCGACCGCTTCTGTTGGTGAGCCCTGGTGAAGTCCTACAAGTGGATGACAGGTTCTGTCCGACTCCTGTCAAGGTCCTACAAGAGCAGGGCAGCTTCTGATGATCTGACTTGCGACAAGGTCCTATCTGAGCATAAGGAGGTACTCTGTTGGTGCCCCTAGCCAAAGTCCTAGAAGATCCCAGCTGGGAAAAATTCTGTGTGTGGCTCCTGCCAAGGTCCTCAAACAGGCCGACCGATTCTGTTGGCGAGCCCTGGTGAAGTCCTACAAGTGGAGGACAGGTTCTGTCGAACTCCTGCAAAGGTCCTGAAAGAGCAGGACAGCTTCTGACTTGTGACTTGTGCCAAGGGCCTATCTGAGCATAAGGACGTATTCTGTGGGTGCACCTAGCCAAGATCCTAGATCCAACATGGGACAGATTCTGTGTGTGGCTCCTGCCAAGGTCCTCAAAGAGGCCGACCGATTCTGTTAGCGAGCCCTGGTGAAGTCCTACAAGTGGATGACAGGTTCTGTCCGACGCCTGTCAAGGTCCTACAAGAGCAGGGCAGCTTTTGATGATCTGACTTGTGTCAAGGGTCTATCTGAGCATAAGGACGTATTCTGTCGGTGCCCCTAGCCAAGATCCTAGAAGATCCTAGATGGGACAGATCCTGTCTGTGGCTCCTGGCAAGGTCCTCAAAGAGGCCGACCGATTCTGTTGGCGAGCCCTGGTGAAGTCCTACAAGTGGGTGACAGGTTCTGTCCGACGCCTGTCAAGGTCCTACAAGAGCAGGGCAGCTTCTGATGATCTGACTTGTGTCAAGGGTCTATCTGAGCATAAGGACGTATTCTGTCGGTGCCCCTAGCCAAGATCCTAGAAGATCCTACAGGGACAGAGTCTGTCTGTGGCTCCTGGCAAGGTCCTCAGAGGCCAACCGATTCTGTTAGCGAGCCCTGGTGAAGTCCTACAAGTGGAGGTCAAGTTCTGTCAACTCCTGCAAAGATCCTACAGGAGCAGGGAAGCTTCTGATGATCTGACTTGTGCCAAGGGTCTATCTGAGCATAAGGACGTATTCTGTTGTTGCCCCCAGCCAAAGTCCTAGAAGACCCTAGATGGGACAGATTCTGTCTGTGGCTCCTGGCAAGGTGCTCAAAGAGGCTGACCGATTCTGTTAGCGAGCCCTGGTGAAGTCCTACAAGTAAAGGACTGCAGGTTCTGTCCAACTACTGCCAATGTCCTACAAGAGGAGGGCAGCTTCTGATGATCTGACTTGCGCCAAGGTCCTATCTGAGCATAAGGACGTATTCTGTTGGTGCCCCAGGCCAAAGTACTAGAAGATCCTAGATGGGACTGATTCTATCTGTGGCTCCTGCCAAGGTGCTCAAAGAGGCTGACCGATTCTGTCAGCGAGCCCTGGCTGGTGAAGTCCTACTTGTGGATGACAGGTTCTGTCCAACTCCTGCCAAGGTCTAAGAGGAGGGCAGCTTCTGATAATCCGACTTGCGCCAAGGTCCTATCTGAGCATAAGGACATATTCTGTGGGTGCCCCTAGCCAATATCCTAGATGGGACAGATTCTGTCTGTGGCTCCTGCCATGGACCTCAAAGAGGCCGGCCGATTCTGTTAGCGAGCCCTGGTGAAGAACAGGTTCTGGTGAAGGACAGGTTCTGTCAAACTCCTGCAAAGGTCCTACAAGAGGAGGGCAGCTTCTGATGATCTATATTGTGCCAAGGTCCTACCTGCTGAGAATGAGAGATGTGGTTTGTGCTGCATGCCCAGATTCTGGCATGAAGGATTATTCCCGTCTCAAGCCAAGGTCACACGAAAAGCAGAAGAGATTCTATAATGTGTCTTGTGCTTTGATACTATCACACTGACACAGGTTTGTTTCTACAAAAGCAGGACATGTTCTATTGAGTGTGTTTCTCATTCCAAGATCCTACAGGAGCAGGACAGATACTTCTCATGCAAAGGTCTGACAAGGCAAATTCTGGTTTTGGTTAATGCCTAAGTTATTCGGTTTATGTCCCAAGATTTGAACCTATAAACAGCAGGACAGAGTTTCACACCAAGACAGATACATTCCTGAATTGTTTGATGTCCGACCATTCTGAACCATCAGAGGTACGCCATCCATGACTTCCCCTCTGTTGGTGTATCCAAGTCTTGGTCGGCAGAGTGGATCCAAAACTTGAGTGCCAAGATGATGTCTGACTTGCAGACAACATCATCTCCTTGCTTTCAAGTCACCAAAGAAAAACAAAACAATGAGATTGCCTTTTAACTAACCAATTTATTACTTTTAAAGTACATGTAAATTATAACAAAATAAATTCCTCTTAAGTTATATTATGAAATAAATCAACTGAAGCAATAGCCTGGGGAACATGTATATTTATATCAAAATATGCTGCTTTATACACATTTGGATGAATGGTATCAACAAGATACGCAACTCATATCATTCTCTTAAAAGTGTCAGAAACAAAGCGAAAAAATGATTCAGAACAGACCTTTGTGCAGACCAAAATCTGCAGATGAACAACCTAAATGTGTACAATGTGTCTCAAAATCCAGGACAACAGGTCCAAGTAACCAGATCATCTACAGATATCTAGCGATTCTACTTATCAAATGTTCAATAGCACTATGCTGCTGTGTTCTTAGTTGAGTCCACTTATGAGGTGCCCAGGCACAAAGCCGTGTGCATTAAGTTTCAGTCTTTCAAGGGCAAACCAGTCCAATTTCATTGGTGTGTCCATTCACCAATCCTGTCCTCCGTGGCAGAAATCCTTATCTTTGGTTCATGGTGATACGACTCCGGCTGCTCAACTCTCGACCATTCGTAAGTGACAGGCCTGTTGTTCAGTTCCGCCTCGATACTTTTGATAGCTGCTTTGGCCTCGGGACTTATGAGATGAATTTCATAAGACAGTGTCTCTTGGAGTCCGAGTAACATCTGACGCACTTGTTCCATGGTTTGAACACTCTGAAATCAGAAGAGAATTCATGAATCCAACAGCATTAATCTATGAGTTTGAAGCTTCTCCGGAAGATTCAGGGATGATGAAGTGCTTTGAGCAAGGACCTGTACATGGAAAAGGGTTGTTCTGGAATCAAACTTTAACTTTTCAATTTTCTCAAAAAGTGACAGAGATAAAAGCATTCATTCTCACCTTCACATTTATCTTGACAAATAATTCATCGGTGACGCCATCCCTTTCACAGCATAGTTTGAACTTTGCATCCACCATCTCTGGCAACAGCTTTGGCGCCATAGTAGCCTGAGTCTTGAGAACTTTGTCGACCTTTGACCTATAAGCCTCCATCATGAGTCCAAACGTCTTTGTATTGAGCGCTCCAAGTAGAACCCTCCTTTCATGTGGGATGTTTAATTTGATGGGGCTGGCATCGAGTTTCTCCTTCTCCTCCATGCAGTACAGGATGAGTTCTTGGATGGAGATGTTCAGTGTTTGGAGGTATTCCATCTGGGCGGCTACGCTGTGGAGCATTCGCCACGTCTCTGCAATATGGGTTGTACCCTGAGGAAAGAAAATGTCAAGTTATAACTTTGTGTAACAGAAATTCAGTTCAGTTTGTCCAGAGCTAATTGAAAACGGACTGGTACATATTCAGAAATAGTATTTTAAGCCCTGATAGTCTCACTGCATGTCTTATCAACAAACTTTTATAGAATACCGGTAGTCGACTGCAAGAAAATGCCGACAAACCTGATTCATGAGAGTTTTTGTCAGCAGTAACCGATGGACTTTTATCCAGTTGAAGTCCTTCACTTCTTTCATTATCCTCTGGTCGAGAAGGTTGAAGGCTATTCTAAGGTTTGGTCCGGAGAAGGGCGTCTGGTTATCAGGGGTGGCACCTTGTTGGAAGTGGAATGCAGCCTAAGAAGAGAGAATTAAAATTTTACTTAGATGAGGTATTTTGTATGGCAATTAAAGGCAGGAGACTTGCCCAAGTTTACAAGTGACGCGTCAGTGTCCAGTATTGAACCCATGATGTTTCGATTATTTATGAGTTGAACACTTTTAAGATTTATCTGAGACTACGCTAGATTCTACCAAATGATGACTCATCCATTGATTTCAGCCTTACAAATTCCTTTCTTACCTTCTCAGTCTCAAAGAAAAGATTCTGATACAGATGTACAGGGTTCCAGTTGAAGAACCTCTCCCACCTGAAATGCAAAACAGAACATTTTAAGCTCACATAACAGGCAAATAATGTACAAACATGACAAATGATGACTTTAAGAAAGAAAGCAGAGGCATTGCACATATGATGAGTAGATGTACAGTTTTAAATCTACTGGCAATAACTACAACACTTACTCTGTCTCATTACTGTCAACGTAATGAAAGAGGTGTTTATGATGAGTAGATGTACAGTTTTAAATCTACTGGCAACAACGACAACACTTACTCTGTCTCATTACTGTCAACGTAATGAAAGAGGTGTTTCTTGACAACTGGCACATACTGCCATTCTTGAGGCAAATAGAACTTCAACACAAGTGCTTCCTTCTGTGCGACCACCCTCTCAAACTCTGCTGTAAACGCCCTCTTTCTGGTAATAATGTCATCAGCTGTCCACCGCTGTTCTTCATCGCCGAGATAAAAGCCATGGAAAACGTACTCTGATGTTCTGAGGATTTCATACAGATGATTCACAACTGGATGAAAAATAAAGGAGTTTGTCAAAATTCATTTCTTGTGCCTAAACTGGAGAGGATCAAGTGGTGATCTAAAGCGCCCCCAAAACGAGGAATTCCACTTGCATTTACTGGCAATCATGATTCCTGATTGCATGCAAGAAAAATCACTTGTTTGTAAAGGTCATCACAGGTACCTGCAAGTGATTACAGCAACTTGCAATTAACATCCAACCCAGTAATTACTGGTTTTACCCACAGAGGAGATATCTTAATGCACATAGCAGCGCTCATAGTCACAAATAGCTGATGAACTATTTCTTCTTCTTGTTGTGGCTTACCAATCTTTGCATAGATCTGACTGGCCTCTCCATAGCAGCCTTTTGGTCCCTTGATGTAGCAATGCTCATGAAGCTCAAGCATTCTCAGGTATGGATCCATCCTGCCATACAGGGGGCTTTGTCCACTGATGGCCATCGTCATAGCAATCTTAAATAGTGGACAAGTCGAAGTAAAGATTACGTGAAGAATTCATTTCACATTTTTGCACCCCTAACAGTCAGGATTTTACCCTGTTTCACGATAGAACTAGGCACACAAAAATAAAGGGGTTTACAGTACGGGTAGTTGTTATTTGAGCAGACGTATTCAAATATTGGTATAGTACCGTACCTTGAAATTTCCCTTCTTCTGGGTGAAGTTTGTATTTGTTAGTTTCTTCGTCAGCTGTGACATGATGAAGAAAGCGGCGGTGTCCAGAATACACATCGCACTGATATGACCTGCAGGACAAGAGGGTCAGGTAAAGTCAGACAGAAAAGTCCACCATAAATACAGGATGTCTCTATGAGGTAGCAGACGACCAGGTATAAGCCACTGTTTCACCATTGAATAAGATCTATGAACTCCGGTAGTGAACTGATTAAGATACATGTAGCACACATTTTGCCAAAGTTTCTTTCCGACATTATCTCATCAACATGAGTTCATTGCTTACCATGTCCATCACAACCAGGTATTTCATAGATAAAGTTCTGAGGGTCGGCCAACTTAGGCGTCCCATGTTGCAATCGCTTGATGCACTGTTTGTTGCTCTCAAAGAGGAGGTGCATCTTCAAGGCGGCTTGGCGGAGGTGGGTTACAAATCTTGGGTACGGATTTGGAGGAAGGATAATTCCAGCGAGTAGATCGGCTAAGAACTCTGACCACACTTCATCCATGTGTATATCAAGCATGTACTGTAAGAGAAACACAATAGTTTTACATAAAATCCAAACACAAAACAGGAACTTATCAAGATTCCAATGCCACTGTTGAATGCTAAAAGAAGAAGAATTCGGGGTACATGTACATGTACATATGTCAAGAAATTCCTATTTAACCTTTTCAGCAGTTACATATATTATGTTTGAAGAGCTTCTTGGTCGTCTACTTCCGCCACACACATTACCTTGATGAGAACAGATTCGATGACAATGTTTTTTGGCGCTAGATCTCTCTCGATACACATCTCAACATTGATCACTGAAACAATAGAACAAAGGTGCTTTAATTTGATGAAGACTCTGTCATTGGCATATTGCAGTGTTATTAGATAAGTTGTGCTTTGGAATGACCAATACTCTTCCTCTCAAGGGATCTTTCTGTGAACACAATCTGATAATCTAAAGAAAATGAGGTGAAATTACAACCCAATCTGCCTAGACATACACTAGGGACTGAATTTGCTTTTGGTTCAGAGGGCATATAACCATGGTGACAAACCTTGTCGATCCTGTAACAAGATTGGCTGATACTCCAGTCCATATTTCACCTCGGCTTTGTGTAATCCAACTGTCGACCCGCCCATCCGATCAGGCTCGTGTGTCTTCTCCTGTGTCTCTGGTTTCTGAGCATACTCAGGGAATGTGGATTTCATGAGCGTGACAAATTGCTGAAATAACAACGTACAAAAAGTGAATGACAAAAACTCTTATATCGAAACTCTCATATTCATTCATGATAGGCCCTATTCAAAATGAGCATACTTGCAGATATTTGGTTTCACAAATATTACCCGCTAACTTACATTTATCAGAGGACAATCTGCCAGGGCGTCTTCAATGAACTGGTTAAAGAGCATGGAGCAGTAGAGGTTGACGAAACGGAGCTCAATCACAGTCTGAAATATAACAGAAATTGCATGAAGTGGCATTAAAACCTCTGAAAGGAGCATCACATTTACTGTTAAGTTTCATGATTCTATCTTGAACTCACATCAGTATCAAGGGGTACAGACTCCCTGACTGTTCCGTCCTCTTTGGTCAATATCTTCTCCAGCCTTCCATCGACCCTCTGTGCCATGGTCGTAGTATCAATGCTCCGCTCGTGCCTGCAAATAGAGGGGAAATAATCCAAATTAAAACATACCACAACTGGAAATGACAAGGACAATCAAAAAGTTGCATTTTAAGAGCGTGATATACCATTTCTGTGCCCAAGTGACATAACAACATTGAGTGAGCTCAAAACATTCTATGTTTACAGATACTTGCAGACATTCTGGTTATATTTTTAACATCTTCAGCAAAGCAATTATTTTTCAAAAAATAAACTCACATGTGAGAATTGAGGAGTTCCTTCAATTCACGCCTGTATTCATGGAATGTCTTGTTAACCAGACTTGACTCTTCCTCCTGAAAAAAATAATATTTCACTCAGAATTGACAAGAAAGTACATAAAGAACCAAGTGTACCTCCAGACAAAAAACAATGCAAGCACTAATTTCCAACAAACAGGGCAGCCCGGTTTATGTCTAACAGTAATTCTCATCAACTAGAAACAGCATAGATACACACATACTACTTACATCCTGGTAGTTAATGATCAGCTCCCTGATAACCTTGTTGCGGTCAAGCAGACGCACCATCCTAGCTGCAGTCGAATGGAAAAGATGATGAAGTTCAAGGAATATCTCATCATCGGCAGATTCTCTATCCATTAGAGAGAGCAAGAGTATGAGATGAGCGGCTTCAAATATCTCAAGTTGGGGATGGAGTGACGCTATCTTCCTCTGCCACAGGGACCTGAAAAACAAATGAGACTTGAATAATTCTACAAATAACATAATTCCTCTGATGTTTTAAGGCATTCCCTCTCAGTTGATCACTAAGTGACTGAATACTACAGCAGATTTTGATACCTCAGCATGCCGTGAGTGCATCTCCAGCTTGGATGCTCGGCTGTAGCATGCAAAATGACGATTGTTTTACATCGTATTCAAAAGACTATGAAAACCCAGGCATTTAAATTTAGTGAAAACAAGTTGGTGCATCGTATTAGATAGAACCTTTGCATTAATGTCAAGCCTAATGGTGTGGAATGCAAGTGGCAAACAGGTTGAGCTACAAAACATGGCTTTCAAGAGAGCTACCAAAATTGACCATTCAGGGGTAAGCTCAGATGTAATATTTTACCTGATAGGTGATGTAATATTCCATGAATATGGACTACTGGGATTCTCTTCATCGTGGTAACGGAATCCATCAATTTTAACTCTGTCTTTCTTGTCAGCTTTCTTGAACCCAAGTTTCTCACGGTATTTAGCACCAAAATCCTTGTTTCTTGTGGGGTATTTCTTATCAGGTTCTGCATTATCAAATGCACCTGGAAGATGAAAATGAGGTACTTCATCTAGTTTACTATCACGGAGTGTGAAAGATGATGATCGAATGACCCATCATGCACTTTTTACATGAATATTTGAGAGAGAAAATACTTGGTTGAGTTTTTTTCATGAAAAAAAGCAGAAGGAGTCTCTTACCATCAGTAGGTCCAGTTAGACCCTGCATCTCCTTCCTTGGCAGGTACATCCCCATGTAGGACTCAGCATTGACTCTCTTGAAGAAATACCCCTCAAATAATGTCATCATTGGCAATTCGGTGAATGAACACAAGCTAAAGGAAGAGCATATCACTATCATGGTTGAGAATCTTTTTCATCATAATCAGTTTCAATTTTAGTCGACTCATAAAAGTCAGCAGTCGAAGCTGACGTGACTTCACTATCTTTAGAGCAAGAACTTTAACAGAATACAGTTAGCAATCGAATTTTGTCAAATGTTGATGGTGTGCCACTGGAGCATGAAGCCACAAAAGAGTATGCTTACACTTCCTTGTGATTGTCAAGGTCATTTGTC
This sequence comes from Lineus longissimus, assembly GCF_910592395.1. Taxonomy (NCBI): domain Eukaryota; kingdom Metazoa; phylum Nemertea; class Pilidiophora; order Heteronemertea; family Lineidae; genus Lineus; species Lineus longissimus. The sequence goes on along the minus strand of NC_088309.1, from coordinate 23,364,081 downwards.
TGTATATAACTGAGACCATACTGCTTCTGTCCCCGCCGGTAAACATCAGTGTACTGGTCAGTTCTCATGATGATCTCGATGTTGATCAGTTTGTTCTCATACACGACTTCACGCAGCTTGTTCCACAGAATACCCTAGATAAGAAGAAATTTGTGGAAACTCAATAGATGCATATGGTTATCTTGATTTAATCTTAAAGGTCACTTAAGCTGTCTGGGCAGAATCACCGTCTATCTTGGGCTGGTAGGGAAGCTACGAGACTGTGTTTAGTCAGTACTACTTACTTCGTCTGCCTGCACCATATCAATGGACCAGAAGTCATAGTACCAGATGTCCTCCTTCCCTCGTCGCCTCACTGGTACATTCATACCTATAACAGAACATCAGTTCATTAGAATCATAAGAGTACCAGTGTCTTTCAACACTTGGTCTCAAGAATACTTTCTGGGAACATTATATCCTATTCATGCAAGCTCAGTTCAAAGCATCGAAACCAAATGTATTAAATCACATTAGTCTTAAGAACTGCAACAGCTGATAAACAGTATCAAGAGAAACTCTCCAGTACAGTTAAATTCTATCATAACTTCTCAATCCTAAGAATCAACGAAGATAATTGGTCTAAGACAATCATGTTCAAGTTGAACTTACCCAAGACCGTATGACTAGTGAACTGGATCGTATAATTCAGGTCTGCTAAGATACTACTAATGAAAAGATCAATAGCCTTTTCCTTGTTTGAACCAGTTATCAAGTAGTCGATACGAACTTGGACTGTAATAGGGACATCATAGAAGGAGCCATGAAACACAGCTGGACCAACGAGAGTAGCCGTGACTTGATTCTGAAAGAAGAGCAATTATAAGGTTTTCAGTAAAAGCAATGCTTGCGTAGGCAAGGTTAGGCCTGGAGTTGGGGCGCATAATAGTTACTCTTATAGTACTGCTGAAGTGAGCTGGTCATTTACTTTCATATTTTATCCAGATACTCACTGAAAATCCATCCTGTGTTTGTAAAGTTGACATTCTGGGGGTTAGATCATCTACGAGGTGAATGTACTCCTTGGCTATGAACGGATCCACACAGCATACTATATTGGGCAAAGCCCAGATGTGTTTGTGACCCTCGGCATATGTCATGTAGGATATCTCAGAATTCTTATAAGGAAAATCTGAAAAGGAAAACAGATGATTATTGCAAATATGATAGAAATATTAAGATAAACAGCTCAAGGGCAGCAAACTGCGGTATAGTGTGATAGTGATGCCACTAAACTGAACAGTATTTCAGGTCAATTTTTCACAAAGTCACAAAGAGATTTTTTAGTACTCACCAAACAATTTTCTAATCTCCAAGTCCGATTTATTGTTGGTCCGCATGTGAAAACTTTCTGCTAACTGTCTTATCCTCCTCACAAAGCCAGGATAGGGATTGCATGGAATGTCCCCCCTCGATAAGAGCACATTGCATAGGGTCCGGAATGATGATTCAATGGCAGTTTCTCGCAAATACTTCCTGATTACAGAAATGTCTTGGCCAAACTTTGGATCAAATTCTTCAAACTGCTTATCTCGTTCTGTGTCAAAGGTACTCACATCTAAAGACTGTATAACAAAAACTACTTTAATGAAGTGACCAGTGCTTTACCTCTTAGTATTGCCATATGGTGTGTATCGACATTTATTTATGTCATAATGTTTAAATTCCCAATGATATTATGGGGCTACGACATCCCGATGACCCACCAGTAAATATGTCGCCTGACAACTAAATGTGCATCAACATCTGAGGTGTTTTATAGCCAATTTCAGTTGAGGGTCTCACTTTTATATCAAGAAAACAACCTCTTGGTTTCATGCCCTATAGGCCTATAATTTCATATCAGGTTTGCAAACAGATCAACCCTTGAACATAAACCTACCTACCTGGGCCCTGGTTGTCCTGGGTGATAATGGCCTCTGTCCTGGAGTGGTTGGGAGAGAGCTGAATGGAGTGCCTGCTTCTGAAGGAGCTGCAGACTGAGGGGCTGAGTACTGAGCCTTCTGAGACTGAGCACTCCCAGGCTTGACTGCTGTCAGACTCCCATTTCGGGAAGCCATCTGGCTGATTTATATCGGGGCGTAAACCTAGAAAAAGAGATAGAAGATTCTGCTATGATATTGGATGTTTACGGTTTGTTACTTGATCATTCATCATCATTATTTCCTAATTTAGCATGTTTTGCATGCATTGCATTATATGAATTGCATTTGTGACAACCCCAGGCCCAGGCAAAGCCAATGCAGGAGAATGTATGCAAAAATGTTAACAACAATCAAAAGTTTTAGTTGACACGACACGTGACAGGCATGGGATGACAACAAAACTCACCACGATCGTTTTTCTTAATCAGAGTGGTCTTATGAACAAATTCTTAAAGAAACCATATTGTATATACCCCTGCAAAAAAATATAGAAAGTTGTAACAAATCGGTCTGCTAGGCATGCTAGGTGGTCGCCATTTGTAAACAACCTCCCACGTGCTTGGCAACTCTCACGAGAACAGTGGAGAGTGAGACAAGTGTTCGGGCGCGAAATAAAAGCCCGGGAAATTTAAATACGTGCTCTGTGCGCCACGCCCGTCGGACGGGACGCCAGCGCTGGATAGCAAGGAGATGATAGCAAGAGCAAGCACCAACACGATTAACAGCATATTAATATTTATTTAAAACTAAAGACACAGAACTCAGTCGCGGTGTAGAAGTAAGAAATGTCAGCCTGGAAAAAGTGTCCAGTCAAAGTGTATATATTCTGACGAATTATGAATGTTCTGTAGAGGCCAATCTTGACCACCAAGGTTTTAGCATCTTATCAAGATTCAAATATATCCCGGATATGTCTAGAGGGAGCATAGACCATGAGGTTCAGGATGGTAGAGGCCATGACCATCAATAGATCAGAAATTAAAGCGCATTATAGAATCCTTTCTTCCCCAGACATTCTATCCTGTTGGGACATTTCAAACTTCTGCACCGGCATTATTGCAGTCCAGTGTAAGGGTGTGAGGTTAGTGGTGTGATGTTATAGGCTATAGTGCCCGGGGGAGGGGGTGCACAAGGTTTAATTGCCAAAAGTCTGTAGTGACCGCGGTCTGAGTAGGCCTATCTACTTCTGATAGGCTTGCTACCACTTTTTTGCGAAAAAACGAATACTCACGCCGCGGGCGAAAGCATAGGCCGACAAACGACCGTTGCTCTGTCTTACCAACCAGATGGTGCGTCAACATCGTTTATCCGCTTCTATGTATCAGAACGGTGACACTAGATGGCATCCGAATCCAAACACGAGAACCCGCTTATTCTGCGCGCAAACTTCCCGCAGCCGGGTGGCAATATTATCGGGGTTGTCAAAATAAGATTGTGTTTTCGTCACGTAGCTTTTAATACGCATGTGTACAACACAAAACAATTGGCGTTATTCAAAGTGATGCAGAATTACACTGGTCTGGTATATAGGCCTACTCATTCTTTCCACGGCAGAACTGTATATACATGAATTAACATAATAGTCTATTGTCGTTTTAAGGGCCTAAACACGTCATTCTCACTCGTATGTGGCCATAGCAGGCTTTTGGATTAGATTTGTTTAGGCGTCGCTAGTCTAGTGTGCCTCACATTTCGGAGTGCCCCGTTTTTGGATATCACGGAAGAAAATCTGGAGCACATTGTTTCAGCGGGTCCATCATGACGACAGAGGACCAGTATCGGGACATCGCCAGTAAAGTGACTAACACAGTCCGACAGTACAGGGAAGAACCCCTATCAAATTGGAAACAGGTTAAGAAGTCGGTAAGTTCAGTACCTGTTCAGTCCACGACCAGTGACAACAGTATTGTACAAACCTTGTTCCGAGTTAGATGAGATTAATTGCACAACATTGGAGCGTACAATCAAACCCAAGCGTCTCGATAGAAATCCAGCATCGTTTCGCGCAAAAGGGTTCACACTTTTTGCCTGTTCTGATAAAATTGATGTTTTTTGTAATTTACTTATGCGGGTACGACCTCGAAAGTGTCAATTGACCAGCAGGTTCTGTCGACACTTCTGTGTTTAGTCGGGTTATAAGCCAACGACACTTGAATATTTTATTCTAGTTTCACTGTCTAAACCATCCAGAAAGAGTCGTCGCAGTACTACCATTGATAGGAGTCATTTAATGTGACCATAATGTCATTTTTTGGAAGATGCAAGAAAGACTGACATTTAATGAGAAAAAAGAAATGTTTTCATGCTGATGTTTGCGTCTTCTATATCATCTTGACCACCTTGGTTTTTGCATCTTATCAAGAGTATACCAAGGTAGGAGACCACGAGGTTCAGGATGCTCCTTTATCAGTCAATATCAACAGTAACAATTTGAGGTGTTCGAAACTGCGAAGGAGTTCTTTAATAAGATACATGTATAATCATCCGTGTTCTCGTCGATTTCAGAATGATGTGGTCGTGTGGACCAGACCAACAACTCATTCATCTGGTCATTTGTAAGTATCAAACCTGTGCACTGTTATTGCCAAGAATTGCACTTCGCCGACAAGTCAGACTCGGCAAGGCAGCCCCTTTGTCATCCTATTCACTACCGTTGGCCTGCATGACAAGCTGTCACTCTGAGCGTCATTTGTGACGTCAAACGAATCGTCGTCTATGGCGTCATGACGGGCACCTGCTCTACTGACAAAACACGTAATAGTCGCTGAATCGCCGATAACCTCGCAGCATCCTTTACAGACTTTCCCCTTCTTTTCAGATATAAAGGTGAAAGCATAATCAATGCAAGTTTAGAAGAGATCTTCAAGTTCGTCGGTCCTTGGGAAGAATCCCGCCGTGCTCAATGGGACAAGACAATTAAGCTAGTCGAGGTGGTCGAGCGGCCGGCAGAGGTGAGCATGACACAGATATAACCCCTGGGGAGACCCTTCTTACAAGGCCGTGGGATTACTAAGAACTCTATGTTGAGTTTATTGCCAATTTTGTCATAGGAGCACTGGAAGAGCCACTTCGCACAGTCCCTGTGATTGGTCTCTTTTGCCATGTATATATGTATCGTCTCACTAAGGGGAGGGCGGGGGACGACGCGTGGCATGGAGAGACCAATCACACGTGTCTGTGTTGAAAAAATCTGACCCTAACTCAGAAAACCAAGACTCCCGAGGCAGTCAATCGTTTTAGAAACATATTTAGTCAAGTGAGGGGGGAAGAGGCCGATCTACATCGTTCGGAGTGCAGAAAACATGTGCGTGTCAAGACAAATACGTAATGATAACCTGTATATTCCAAAGAGACGCTTCAGTAATGGAGTTTAAAATTCCTGTTAGTCTTCCTTGTTCCTTTCTCTTGTTTGTGTTCGGCCGCCAATTGATACTTGGTGATAGCTCGTATCAGTTTAATTGCGATTTTAGAGTTACGCTTTAAACATGTTAACATCTAGATACATGTATGACCACCTGCCCATTTAATTAAAATTGAGCCATGTGCGCAATTTGCGCTGAACGATAGTACGGCATTCCACCCCCGCGAATTCTTTCTTCGATCATGCTAAAAGGGGACTTTAGGCTGGAACTTTCGGTGGGGTCAAAATGGGTTCTCTCGGTGGCCGATATCACATACAATATTAAGGTTTCGCTCACTCTTCAAGATGTATTGGGTACACACTCTCCCCGTAGAAACCTTATAAAATTGCTTTTAAAGTTTACTAATGAGCAGGAAGGTTTATGTAATTTTCTACATTACCCTCCGCCATTAGGGGCAAAATAAATAACATCAAGATTGTATTCAGCTGGTTTCTAGGAGACAGATAACTTCAAATATTGGCATTGGGATGTAGCAAATAGACTTCAATTAAAAATTGACCATGCGATAGTGTGAAAATCTGACATCTGTGAATTGTGACCGCGAGAGAGAGTCAACACTGTGGCTGAGGGTGACTACAGGGACGTCAATGAGCCTGAACCAACCCTGTATTGCCCCCCCCCCCCCCCCCAGTTTATTTATGACAACCAGTGATTGGGAGAGCTATCAGAAGCGGACAAGAAAGGGGAACTATCCATGTGGATTAGTCTCGATATAAAATCATTGTTTGATCTTGTGGCAAATACCTGAGGTAGGTAGGCCTTTATAAGTACATTTTCCAGCATTCCAGTTTAAACACATAAATAATACCCATTCACATTCCCAAATAGGGTTTCCAAGGGCCAGGGCTTAAATTGAAAGTCTAGTTCAGGTGCACTGGAGGAGTTGGCGAGAGGAGTCATGCAGTGACAGTATACCTGCTGACAGCCATCACAATATGTTGCTTTATTAGTTTCTGTATGAAGGGAGAAATAATGTCATCCACAAGACTGGTCACTGCATCACTCTATCCAAGAATTGTGTAACTTTATGCTTTTATGGCCATCATCATTAAACAGTTTCTCATTATTTTGTTTGAGAAGTGAAAAAAATATATTTATTCTAAATAGTTGTCAAGTTAGATATATTTGTGACCAAAATTGAATAGTCAGCCGGTTGCACTACTATGTGTGAATGGGTAATGTAGTTGCAGCAACTTATAAAATTTGTGATTTCAGCATCTTGAATTTGTTGGGTTTTGGTGGTCTTGGCTTTAACTCATACAGAGCTCTGGTGGAATCAGACTCCTGTTGAATCCTTAAAAGAAACAACGATACCTAACAATCCCTCTTTAGCAATTTGTCATCCCCAGGGATTGAGTTTGAAGTAAAGCCAGTGACTAAAAAATGTTATATCTTAATCACAGCTATATTCCATGACCCCCCCCCCCCCCCCCGGCCAAGAAAGTTCACACCCCTGAGCTAGCTTGTACATTTGTCTCATCCGTGTGTCCATCCATGTGTATCTCTACTCTGTAATCAGGAATTCATCATTCAAGGTGTAATGTGTCTGATACTTGGTCTGTTTCCACTCGATAATTGAAGGCATTGTCTGTTTTCAGGATATGGTCGTCATGCGCTCAGTCACCCACAGTTATGCCATGGGCACAATCTCGCCGAGAGATTTTATTGATCTCATATCAATCACACAGACAGAAGATGAAATATGCACAAGTGGTAAGCAAACAAGTCATTTAAATCACTGCAACCTGCAATTATAATTGTGACTATGTGAGAAAAAAATTTTGAACAAATGAAGTTGGTCTTCCATAGTTTGCTTTTGGTCCTCTATTGTGTGGCTTGCAACACAATGTCTTCTCGCATGTAAGTCCCTTCATTATGCCACAGTAACAGTATTTGCACTATATGGTAACCAGCGCCAAGTATCATGAACCGTAATGACACCCCCTTAGTTATAACTTCTGGTTATACTCATTCTGGTATTGTGTCCTTTTCCAGTTTATTAATATAGACTCGAGTGTAACTTGGAGTTACAAGTAACTGGGTGGTTTAAATGTTTATGATACCGAGCTACCTGAAAAAAGGGGTTGTCAATGCCAAGTAATCGATATTACAATTACTTTTCAGCCATAAGTATAGAACACCCTGACTTTCCAGTCATTTCTGATATCGTCAGAGGCTCAAATGGTCCACTTGGTCTCTGTATTACTCGGATCCCAGGGTAAGCCATGCTTCTCTTACAGGATACACTGCTGCAGGCGGAAAGAGGATGGCATTCTGTAGACTGCCAAATATCTGAGAGCATTAAATGTCCCACAACTCTTGAAATAAATACTTTATTGATTGGATTTTTGTAAATTTCCTAACAGATCCTAACTTTTGGTACATGTATATACGTGTACTAGAATCTTTTCTCAATGATCAGATTTGGACCAATTCTGCTGGATTTCATATTGGTTGCATCAATACTAGAGTAAACACGGACAAGACCTTCACTGGGCATGGTCTATTGAGATAAGTGACCATCACAAGGCCACAAGTATACTTTTAAAGGAAAAGGCATGCTGTAAATCACATTTTTCTTTTGCAGGGAGCCAAATAAATGCAAAGTTGTCAACTTTATTCACACTGATCTCAGCGGCAAGCTGCCAAAAACCGTCACGCAGAAAGTATTTCCTTCTAACATTGTGGACTTCTATGTGCAACTTCGGCATGCTCTCAAAAAAGGAATTCAGCACTATCACGACAAAAGCGCAAAATCAGAGGAAAAGTCAAAATCCTGAAAATGTTCATTCCTGCATCAGAAGACCTCAATCGTGAAATCAGTTAATAAGCGTCGATAGTATATTTGGATTTCAGTATCTGTGTTACAGTGCCTGCAGTTAAAATTGAATGTTACTTTCGGACAAGCTCTCTTCACAATTCTGCCAAAGGTTCAAGTTTATAATTCAACAAAATAAGCATTAATTTTCCCTACCCTTTAACCAGTGCAGGGAACCAATCTGTGATTTTGATAGTGTAAATTTTGTTTGTTGTGATTGATTGATTTGTGTTATGTACGAAATTGAATCAAGTAGGATTTTATGCTACAACATATTTAATTGCATCTCATCTCATAGTTTGGACTAGATGTTAGTTCTGTTCTTTTGATGGTATTTTTTGACCGGACAATATTACAAGAATATGTCATGTGTGCCTCGTCATAAAGGTGTTTTTTTAATGACCCGTCTATTAGTAGTCGGAATTCAATAAGATCTGAAACTTACTTCTTGACAGGTCCTAGCTGTAAAATAACAGCAGTCACGGTACACATCTTTAAAATGATCTCAACCAATGAGCAGTCATATTGGCTTCTGCTGGTGCCACTGGTATTGGACAAGTTATCATACAACACTCTTTCATATAGCATTTCAGCTTAACAGTTTTAGCAGGGTTATTGAAAACATTGACATTACTGCTGGATGTATAATACTGTATACTGAAGCACGCATACAGTATTATACACAACGAAAGCTAAATGCCTTAAGTAAAGTTAATTAATGCCACCTGGTACTCAAACCATCAATGAACTGGTTTATGTTTATGCCTGCGTAGGATGTACAGGCTGTACATCATCTAGCGACCAAATTGTTGGAAATGGCTCTTGCTTATAGTTTCCCTATCCCTGATCAGTGATTGCGCAGCCAACTCCATCATTACAATGTATACTCAGGCAGAAGTATAAAATAATTGATGCAATGCAAGTTATTACTCTTTTTAGCTTAATTTTCTACAAAATATTTTTTATACTAAATGTATGTATTTTATGAAAAAGAATATTATCAAAAAATATGTGAACATGGTGAATAAATGGTACTTTTGAAAATAATGTGATCGATTTGTGTCTTTTGATTGGTTTTAATCCATTACATACTATGAGGACACTCCCTTCTGGATGTAATGAAAATCATGGCTTCTTGTTATCATTCCTTGGCAATTTCAGCTGTCAATTCCAGAAGATTACCAACATGTGTTACAAGTCCACTGCTTGTTCCACACGTGTCACATTTATGCATATGTGTACATGTGGGACCAAAATGACAAAAGGAATTATGTCAGTTTATCTATTCAACAGGAATATTCAAGGGCCATGTAGGTCAGAAGCAGGCAAAGTATACTGTTGTTAACCCTTTAAACATAGAGAGCACTGAACATTTCCCCCACGCGAAACGATGCCGGTAATACCACCGGCATCCCACGCAAATTAATCGGCTAATAATCATTGGATATTCCACACATTAATGCTCTTTTTAATAGGTTATAACACCATCAGGTAAATGGCCTCCATGTATTGCCAATGTATTCAATGGCCTCATCAGCTTGAATACAGCAGTTATGGACAAGAACAATGAATATTGATATGGATTAGTACAATTGTCCTCCATTATATTTAATACTCGAGATGGAATGGCACTGACCACGTCAAGACACGACAAATGCGCTTGTTTTTTGCCGGCAAATTTCTGTATTGGTCAAAAAAGCTGTCGCAACATTAAAAGGGCAAATGTTGGGACCCTTATTACAAGTTGACATCCTTCCAGCAGCTAACAATATTAGACAACACTCAGGGGGATGGGTACCTCCGTCCAAATTATTCTATTCCCTTTGTCATAAGAATGAAGAAAGTATTTCTGTTCAGTAGAAGACATACCATATCTCAACACCACAAGTGGAATAGACAGTAATCCTCCGTAAGAGTGCAGCATGTGATGGCAGTGATCAACTTGACTGAAGAATCTGCTCCGTGTCATCCTCAAAATGAGCAAAGAGCAAAAATATATCCATTCTCTAACAATTTATTGGTTTTCTAAATTTTACATTTCGATAAAAATATTGATAATAAAAACATGATTTTGCATCGAGCAATAGTTTGCAGAAGGGTACCAGCCCTCCTGTCTAGCATTTCAGTCCGAGTCCGAGTTGTAAGTAACATTCTTCTCTACCTCTCTACTACAAAGTGGGGGATATACCAATTGAAAACTAAAACTATACACAGCTATTAATTTATGTACATAAATGCATAATTGGAAACCAAATTTACAGAGAAGTGATATGATTATGAGTCATGGAATGTATCAGAAAGTCAACAACCGCATGAGACCTGGAATAAGGATATTAGGCTTTATAGCTTAGCCAAATTACAGGCAAAACTCACAAAAAATCACACAGTTATTCACAAGATGTCCTCATTTAGTTTAAATGCTTGTTACCGGTCAGTATCTACTTAATAATATAAAACTGCATCACATTTCAAGCTGTGTGGTGCTCATATTCTCAAGTTTATGGAAAGCAGTCACTTCCAACATTGTGCTTATATTGCCCAACTCAAGACAGAAACGTTCCATCAGCAAAACAACTGAAACTATTTATCCTCCCTTGACAACACATGATTAGTTAAGGAAATTCAAGGTTTGACAGAAGTGCTTTTAAATGCTCCATAGATGTCAAAGAAACCTACTTGGAGCGATATCATCTCAGTTAATTGTCTTGCTCGTAGCAATAGCCTCCCGAATTTGTCGGTCCAGTTCTGCAATGATGCGGTCCTCGCTGCTGTATACGCCGGTACGAAGTAGCGTGTCTCGTTCCTCGATAAGCCGGGCGATATGATCATCATAACTGACATCTAGGTCCGTTTGACCCTTTGTTGGCGAATCTGCATCTTTACGTTGGGCTTCCTGTTCTTTTAATCTGCAGGCAACAAAACAATGATAACATACCAATGAAGCCAATCGAATGAATGACTAGGGTACCAGTGAAATGATAGGGTACCAGTGAAATAGCCCTGCTTCATGGTGCTGACTGTCAACTAGTATCACCTTTAAGAAAGACAACCCTGAAAATATCTTTTCCCTAACTAAACCCACCCCCAAAAAGATGACACTGACACACAGACAAACTATTCCAACAACATGCACTTGTATCATGCATGCAGAATACATGTATGTTAGGACTACCTTGTAACATTTTGTAAACACTGAAGACATCTGAAGAAAGACAAAGAGAATCAGAGACTAAGGCTCTTTCTTACATTTGTAGTTATACTATTACCACTTATCATTGACATTCATCTATAGAAGGGTCTCAATCTTTGATCTTTCCAGAATCAGTTCTCCCCTCACTAAAATACAACCAGCCAGTTTTGTTATCAGCCCTCGAAGCAACATTTTCAATGTGTTTTATTTAACTTGAACACATTTGCAAGGTTAAAAGCAATGCAGACGAATTCCACCCTTAGCTCTAACATATTCAAATATTGTCTTTTTCTTTAAAGAATGAGAGCAAAGAAGACATACTTGTTGAGTTCATTTTTTATATCCTCGAGCTCCTTCATGTCTGTCTTGACGACCTCCTTCTCCTCGGCAGCAAGATATCGCAGCCTCATATGCTCCAGTTCGTGCTGTTGCTTGAGGAGCTCAGCCTTGGCATGGTCTTGTTCCTTCTGCTTGAGTCTGGCCAGCTCCTTCAGGGCGCGGCCCCATTGCTGTTTGTAGTGGATCTTGGACTTTGTCACAGAGTCTATTTTTCTCTCCAATTCGACCTAAGAAGGAAATGGGCAGAAGGGTTGACCGTTTATGAGTTTCCAAAAAGAAAATGTGTCATTCCCATCAAATGGCTATAGACTCATGGACTTGGCATTTTAATGTTACATGACTATCCACATCTTTTGACTTGGTCCAAAACTGGCTTTTGAGACTTTTGAGAAGTTAGGGCACAGTAACTAAAATTGGATGATAATAAACTGCTGGTGGAATTTCTTACCTTCTCTAATGTGAGCAAGTTTATCTCCGACTGTAGCCTGACCTCTGGCTTGCTGCTCTGCTGCTCTCGATAGACCATGAACTCTCTGTCCAACCCTTGGTACTTCTTGTCAGCCTCATCAAGCTGTGATCTAAGCCTTGATATCTGCTCCTGGAGATCATTCACTTTCAACCTAATAAACAAAAAGTACAAGAAGATTTGATTCACTTGAATAAAGTATCTGGTCAAGACCCCACTAATCATCACCCCGCTTTACCTTTCTAACTGGACTAGGTGTTCACAATCATCCTTCATTCGTCTGGATGCTTCTCTCATCTCCAGAATCTTCCTCTCATGTTCTCGTTCAAGATCGCCCCGTAGTCTAGACACCTACAATCAAAAATATTACATTCTTTACAAGCCCAATCCCTCAACTACATACCGTTTTAAAACTCAATCAACATGGTGTAAAGGAGCATGATATCTATTTCAAATTATTACTTCCTGGAAACTTACCAACAAGTACCTACAGAACCTCTTTTGAATTTGTCAAAGATTTGAACATATGTCAACGGGATCACTTTAAAAGCCAGGAGTGACCGACACATAAATCTCTAGTGAGCTGTTTATACAGATCTGCTATTACCGTGTTTGTTGACGAAGCAAATAAGTAAACTAGGCATACCTCCTGCTCATTGGAGCCAAGCAGACGTTCCCTTTTCTCAAATTCGCTTATCGTCTTCTTCAGCTGTTGTTCAAGTTGAGTATACTCGGCAATCTTCTTCTTGACAAGAAGTTCTCTTTCTCTGTCCCGTCTTTTCCATTCGTCAGCTAAGGCACGCATGTGCTGGAACTCCTTCTCTTTCAGCTGCGGAAACACACAAAGGACATAGATTCAATGCAAATTGTCTGATAAGCCGACAGGTCGGATCCACAAACTTAGTATGACTATCCAGAGGAAGGTACTCTGTCCTACCAGGAGGAGTAAGAAACATCCACTACAATTATTAGCAGAGGAAAGAACACCAGGAGACCTCCACACAAACACCTCAATGATCAACTTTATACACTCTTTGCTAAGAGGTTCTATTGTGAGCCTCTTTTCATCAGTAAGGCAACCTGGCATTTGGGATTTTCCTTGGTGTTGGCCTGAGCCTCTTAAGTCATTTTACACAAGTAAACAACTTGCCCTATTCGAAAACAGATTTTCCTGAGCCTCTTTCCACATTTCCAGCTCAAGGGCAGCCTGATATTCCTGGGTTTCACGAGGTTCCTTTGAAGGTGCTGGCTGTGGCTGCTGCTGTGTTGCGGCAGACAGGGAGTAAGCATTTGAAGACTCTGATGTAGGGAATGTAACGTGGCGAGAACTGATGGCTCCAAGGTCCTCCAGAGTCATACTACAGCTCAAATCGCCAACTTTTCGACTTTGTCTGAAATAGAATTGAACACATTTGGATTCAAAGGAAATGAAACTAGGTCAGATTTTTCAATGTGACAAGTTTGAAGTGTTGTACATCTTTCTGGGCCGATTTGCTAGGATATCAGCCCCGACCATAACACCCAGGACAAGATATTGCAGATATCAATGACGTTGGAAATTAACTTTGAAGCAAATTTCGTACCCATCTGCTGCCATTATGGAGACAACATCCCCAAACACCTGCCTCCAGCCTAGAGCACCATTTGGACACTGAAATAGAAATAACGATAAAGGATGTCAAGTCTACCATAAAACAATTAGCAGAGAAACAAGTGTTCCCAGTCACTTGATTCTAGATGGCTGACAATGCCCCAGCTTTGATAAGTGCCTGATAGTACCAGTCTGCCAAATGTCAACTGCTTACCAGTGTTTTTTAGTAAGTTTATGTTTTTACTACCGGTATTAAGTTACAATCTTGTCAATTGACTTGCCTTCTGCTAGGATACTTAGGTGATACTTACAGCAACTCGAGCCTTTTCAGCTTCAATGATGTTTGGTAGTGGAAGCTGGGCAACTCCCAACAGAGTGTCAAGTCCTTTCGCCCTGTCCCTATCGTAGACCTCCACAATCAGGGGCACCCTATGGAACGTGTCCTCAAGCTGCTGCATTGACGTTGCAAAGTCAAAGGCGCAGAACGACTGGGGTAGAGACACCTCCATTCCTCTCTGAACCTCGATGGTAGGATGTGTGATAACAGGGGCAGAACTTCCGAAGAAGGGATAGACATAGCGCATGAATACATTGAGTGGGACGGTCGTGTCGAGGTTTTTGATAGTCTTCAGGTCGATGGAGAAGTTGAAGTGATGAGTCTGGGGAGGGACCTGATACTGCGGGTTGGAGCTGCTGTGGCTATTTCCACCCTGTTCCGTAACTGCAATAAAGAGAAATGCTAGACAAAGTGGTGACCAACTTCAAAATCCTATGTCAAGTAAAATGACAGATTTCATTTCCCTAACGACTGTAAGCAAAGCACGGCCCTGTTAGCTCGCCTGATGTTCTTTTCATCAAATATGGAAATCTTAAAATCATCATAATTGAAAATGATATCCTATGAGACAGTCTCTGATCTTGTGACAGCAAACTGTATTAACGATTGTGCTCTTACTTGGAACTGGTTTTAGGTTTCCCAATCCTGGACTAGACTGTCGAGGAGCTTCTTGTTTTTTCTTGCTTTCCTTCTTTGCTTTAGCATTTTTTCCTGATTTGAAAAAAAATTGATGTAATTTTGCACAATGCAATATTTGAAGTAACAGATAGTCTTTTTCATTAGTGTTTTATAGATTTATATCAATCTGACCACAAATTAGAAATACAGGACCCATCTAACCATGTTTTGAACTTGGGCAATGCCAGATGACCCATAATGTCCTGCACAGACACGACAAAACCGAGAACTTCTTTCATAACTTGAATAACTCGATGATGATCCAGAAGTGAAGATAAATACTAACTTTCTTGAGATTCCTCTGGAATATTGCTAACTGCATTTTCTGTTCCTTCCGTATTTGTATCAAATTCATCTGTATAGGAATCTGGGGGAGGTGTCTTGCTCTTTTTCTTCTCGGCTGGTTTCTCCAGTCTCTGCGGAGGGCTATGTGGCTCCTTTGTAGGTGTAGTTTTGGTGGGAGTAATAGCTTCAGGAACTTGACCCATATACTGTGAAAAATAAAGGGATAATCTCAACATTTCTGATTTCACTGATGATGCAAGTATTCCGAGGGAAGAGGATATGGATTACAGCAGATCTAATTCAGATAAACAAGCAAACACTGGATTCAGTGTGCTGGAATGAGGTAAAAGGGTATTTATCCCCCCAAAAACATATTTCACAAAAGGGCTTTTGTGTGAAAATTAGCCTTAATATTGCTTGTAACCACAGACGTCATGTCACTCTAGTGAGGAATTTAGTAAGCCTTACCTGCTCTTCCATTCTTAGCATGACTGACAGACCAACAGTAGGCATCATCTCCTCTGGATAGGCAGGCAGTAGGGACTTTACTCTTGCTGGTGGTGCCATCTGAAAAGAGAATAACTTTTACTGTTAAAGGCAAATAAGACTTCAGTGTAATATGTTTCTTTTATTTTATAGGAATTTTCATTAACAGTATTTTCAGACAGTAGACTGATAAGACTTTAAATTTAAACATCAAATTATTAAACATTCTGAAGATGTGCACCTACCTCAAAGGCTCCTTCCAACAAAACAGGTTTCATGAAGATTTCAGTGCTGCCTTTTTTGAGTAATGTGTTTAGAGGGACTTCACAGCTACCAAGTGACTGATCTCCACAGCAGAGATGGACCTGAAAGGAGGCAAATGAAATTCCATATAGACAGGGAGAGACATATCCAGCACGGGGTTCAGAAACATATTGACTGATCTTTCAATTAAGTTTTATATACGTACATCCCTTCAAATGTACAGAGATATTGTAACAAAGGTAAGATTTGACTTCATTAGTTGTATCAATGGATTTTATTATTTTTATATCAATACCACTCACCTGAATTCCAGGCTGTTGTTCAAAAAATGCTCGCAGAAAGTCTGAGTTACTCTTGACCTTGACAGAAGCTCGTTCTGGTGGGAAATTTGGATTGAGAAGATCAAAGAATGTCTCATTTGTGATGTCATTACCAAGGAGAGAGTAGTAGAAAAAGTAGCCGTTCCCAGATAATGGCAGAGGTTGGGATGCTGGGATCAGCTGGAAAAAATGAAATTTATTAGTATAGCTGTAATTCCCCAGAGGTAGAGTCCAACACAAGCTACTCAAGTTTTTTACATGGTAGGGTCTTTTGCTTGCCGTCCAGCAAAACCTCAGATACAAGAAAACTCCGTTTTAAGTCTAATTTGGATGACATAAAGTCCTGAGATGAAGCAACGAGAACGGCCAGAAAAAGATGGTGTTGTCAGGACAAATAGGAAATTCATCAGTTTTAAAGCATCATAATATTCTTCCCATATTATCATTCATGGCTCTGAAATATATCAAATAAAAGCCTAAAAGGGCTCAAACTACCGTATTTTGCTGCGTATAAAACGCACCGGGGTATAAAGCGCACCCATTGAGTCCGTAGACAAAATCCAGACATAAGGCGCACCTACGTATAACACGCAGTACATTTTACATACTACAGGTATACACAATGTACCGGGTATACTGGGCCATAAACAATTTTTGCCGGTTTTTAAATTGAACTTCCTATTTCTTTTTCAGTTGAAAAGGACTGTTGTAACAATGAAGAGGGAAAGTGGTCATACACACCTCCGACCCTGCATCACATACTTGTATACTAGTTGCTAATAAAGCCGATACATTTGTACTGCGTTCCTCTTTCTTATCTCACTACAGCGGTAGTCTTGCTCGTACTGGATATAACCGATAAAGCTTTTCTCATTGAGAGAAAAACTGTGTTGTGCTCAACTACAATTTCGTGTGTTGACACGGTATGGGGGCTGTATCATAGGTCGACAGAATAGAGAAGTCAAATTTTCCAAACAAAAACGTTTTTTATTTCCCGGTAAATACACAATAAAGTTATGGATGTTTAATCAGCACATAATAGCACACAAACAGTATCCCATTATTCACAATAGCCAATTAGCACCTTAACAATGCCTTGTTTATGGTAGGTAATTAAACGGTACTTTGCATCAATCAAGGACAATAGACCAAACAATGAGTCGTTTAAATTGTCATTGTGTAGAATTGTCAATAGAATACACTGTAGATTACGGTACACAATAGATTAGGGTTGAAAATCTTATGCACAGTCAGAAATAGTTCATAATTGTTCATGAAGTAATTACTTAGTAATCTTAGTTCTGAAAAGTCCAAAGGGAGAAATGTTCATTCAAATAGTTTATAAATCCTCGATATCGCTGGCCGTAAATCCGTCAAAATCCTCGTCATCAGTATCATCGTTGAAGAGGTTTGCGAATAGCTGGGCCATCTCGGGTGATACATTCGGAAGAGTATTCGCGGTTTCATCATCGTCAGAATCGTCGTCGTTCTCTGGTTGATCGGGCAAAGCATCGGGAAGCATCGCAGATTTTCGAAATCCATTCGTAATGGAAGACGTTTTCACTTTGGTCCACGACTCCAATACCCATTTGGCAACTTCAGCGTAGCTGGCACGGCGTTGGCGGCCCGTCTTAGTGAACGTATGTTCGCCCTCAACCATCCAAGTCTCCCAAATCGTACGCAGATTGTCCTTAAACGCTTTGTTTACGGCGATATCCAAAGGTTGAAGCAGCTTCGTAAGGCCTCCTGGAATTACCGAAATCAAGGAGTTCTGGCGTTGGAGATGATCTTTAACCGACTGCGTCTTGTGGGCAGTCATTGAATCAAGGACGAGAACAGACTTGGACGTGTGGAAAAATCCGCCCGGTCGCTTCACATGCACGGAGTCCAACCAGTCGTTCATGACGGCTTCGTTCATCCATCCCTTCGCGTTCGCTCTGATAGAGACACCGGCCGGAAACTTCTCTTTCGGGATGGTCTTACGTTTGAAGATAAGCATGGGTGGCAACTTCTTTCCGGAGGCAGTGCAGGCAAGGACGACAGTGAAGCTTGTTTTCTCGTGGCCTGTCGTCTTGATTGGAACCATGTTGACACCGGTCTTCTCAACGGTGCGATGCATGGGGATGTCGAATGTCAGTGGGACCTCATCCATGTTTGTCACCCGGTCCAGATCGATCTTGTGCTCAGTGATGATGTCTTTCGTGTATGACTGGAAGCTGTCGACCTTTTCCTGCCAGTCAGCTGGTAACTTCTGACAAACTGTGGTGCGGGTTCGGATCGAGAGTTCTTTGCGTCGCATAAACCTGAAGCACCAGGAGGGACCACCTTGGAATTCCTCTATCAGCATGTCGTCTGCGATCGTTCTTGCTTTCAATCGGATGCTAACGGTCGAGACGCCTCTGCCAGCTGCCCTCTGCTCTGTAACCCATGCCATTACTGTATCTTCAAGTGCTGGCCAGCGTGCCTTGTCACCCCGGAACGTCTTCCTTGATTTCTTGGTCTTCTTCAGGGCATCCTTCATCTTTCGCCAACCTCGCACCATAGACTCATTGATACCAAACTCCCGACCGGCGGCTCTGTTCCCGTGCTGTTCTGCATATTCGATAACTTTAAGCTTGAATCTGGCTTCATATACGACGTTCTTCTCTTGACTGGAGGCATCTTGACTGTTCGTGGATTCTGGATTATTATGACGTGGCCTGTTCGCTTGTACTTGTGATATGTCTCAACAGTAATTTTGACCCCTATTTATACCCCTTAATTGGCTCCTGATGTAGATTTTTGTGATGCCACAGATTTGCATATGATTAATTAGGGCAATTAACTGACCCTTCAATAAAATGAGTTGTACTAATCAATCTCCCCTAGTTGTGATATGTGTGAATCATTTTGATTGGTTTAATTCATCTGCCAAAATTTACGATTTTCTCACCTTTTTAGTGTGAATTGAACCATCGGTTGGGAAGGATATCGGACCTGCGATACTTACCATTCAAGCCCATGCTCAATGATATCATCGGCTAATCGGGCCCTCTGCCTTGACTATTCCAATACACAGAACAACAAATAACTACGCTTGTAGGCTTATGTTATTTTATATTCAGATGATAATAATTTTATTATAGAAATACGGGTGCCAATTCCTAAAGCAAAACAAATACCGGTACGTATTTGCCGACCTAAAAAATAAAATAAAATGCATCAGATCTTCAGAATGATGATAATAACTTCTGAGATGCCCCCTGCCTATCTTTCCTTCGTAAAAGCCTCGCTTTGATGTTAAATCATGGCGGCACACGATCAGCTGATTTATCGATTTGGATTTATCTCGCATCTACGCTCAGAATATTGCCACTAAGGACCCTCAAAAACATTTATAGAAGTAACTGAAATGATAATGAGGATACTAATATGTATTGCGTACAGAACAGGCGAGTTAGCATCGGTGAACTATGCAAAGTGCATCGATATTCCCGATTTTTCTTTCGTGCAAAAATATAAAATGCGCCGACTTGGTTGCGAGCCAAAAAAGCCGTCAAAAGAAATGAGTTGATGGAAAAAAATCTTGTGATCATTCGGTGGCTTCCTAGGGCTAGGCCATAGATAACACGCACCTTTGTATAACGCGCACCCCCCGATTTTAGGGCTTTCTTGGGTCAAAAAGCTGCGCCTTATACGCAGCAAAATACGGTACCTGCATCACATGATTTTTTGCTACATTCTCACCTGTGGTAAATTGGAAGCAAATGAAATAGTAACAGACAATATGAAGTTCTCTGTGCTCTTTTCCACAGGTCCAAGCTGGTAGAATCCTTCAGATTCGTTCAAAACAGGCTTGAGCAGTTTAGGGTCAACACCATGGATACTCTCAGATGTACTAGGCGATTCATGAAGTGCTAAAGGAGAGAGGGAAATGTATCGGAAAGTAGACAGGAATAGGAAGCCTATCAAACAAAGTGAAGAATCACACAGTACCAAGACAAAAAGATTAATTTTCTCATTTGTTTTACTTGGCCTACAATACTGTCAAATGCAGAGCTGCAATGAAAAACCAATGTGTGAAATCAAAGCACAAACAACTAATTTTAGAGAGATTATACATACTACCAGGCCTTGCTGGAGCAGCTCTAGCCTTGAATCCAGCTGGCTGGATATTTTTATCCTCATCAAGGTAGATCCCAAGTCTGACCTCAGGTTTGGAGCGGGAATATTTTCCATGAAGTAGAGGATACCATTTTGCAGTCTGAAAAACATTGTGTTAAATAGTACATAGCATGGTTGTACATGCAGAATTTTTACAATAAATAACGATCAACATATAATACTTTCATTCAATTGACCATGATAATGATTTTGAAATTAAGCTGATTCTACATGAAGTAAACTACGTTATCTGATTATTAACATCTCCACCATTTACCTGTGTGTTTGTGGCTGACCGAAGATCAAGCATCACATAACCAATGGCCTCTCTCATTGTGCTCTGCACGTCGACAGCATAATACTGGACTTTGATGGAACTCCTCTGCAGCCTGTGCTGAGAGAGACCTTTTTTGTCAAGTTCCCATGCTATCTCTTGGGTAAAGTCTGGTTCTTCATTGTGATCAACTGGATCTGTTGCAAGCAGTTCCCCATCAAACTTTGCCTCGGCGATCAGCTTGTGTTTCGGCCTCTTCGGGAATTTGCGACCTGTTGATTAAAAGAAAGAAAGTGACAACAGAAATGAAATTTCTGGACTAGCAACAACTGTTACCCTGTAACACTGAACAGCCTGATCATAGGGTGGTCTATTTTTTATAACAAAATTTTAGGGTCAACCTACTAATGACAATGTCAATAAATTAATGATTTCAGACTAGTTGAAATTATGAAGGGTGTTTCACCATTGCATTGTTTTAAGCTAACAGTGTCGAATCACTCATCAAGTCTAGAAACACAGCTTAAAGGGATAGTCACCCTTTTGTTCTGTCCGAAAATAGGACATAGTATTTTCATCCGACAATGACTACTACATGCATTTTGCACTACTAGAGAAGCCAAAAAAATTACGAACGTTGAAGAAGTTTTTTTATCCATTCACTCTTTAATTGACTTTAAAATGATATCAACGTACCCTCTAACACAGAAACAACGACGAGAAATCGATCCTTGCCCACCATTTTTGGATTAAAGTCTCTAATACAACGAAATTTATGAACGTGGGCGAAAGGTTTTGAATTTATGCCGCCATTACTAATTGCGGAAACCGGAAGTGATGTAAAGTGAGGTGACCTGTGACGTCACTTTTGCGTTCAGCACAACCACAGTATTTTCTCGATATTTATGGGATCTGTGGTTTATGCGATCGTTCCATTATGTGATACTCATGTAGAGCTTCTTGAGAAATATTCTTTTCAAGCTTGGATTACCCTAAAACACAGGTTGCTGAGTCCACATTATGCCGGTAGACGCCCATGGATACAGAGTTTCCTGTCTTGCGCAGTTGAAAATAATTGTTTTCCTGTCGTGAGCAAATTTTATCAAATATAGTTCGTCGGAAATATAACGTTTACTTCATTAAGGTGTTCCTGATCGTTGAAGAATTCCGTTCACTTATACAGTTGTAATTTATGCTTGTAATGAATTCTTAGACATTCAAGAATTCGTTTTCTTCGATGACTAGCGGATTGACTTATGGACACCGCTGCAAAGTGATGAGACCATCATTTCTCTGCACTGGATGAGTACGACTTTCTACACAAAACAACAAAATTATTTGCATTAATTTGCAATTATGGCATCGAGATCGAGCCCTTTCGGCTTATATTTTTTGGACAGCTAAACTTCATTTCCGTACATTTGTAGTGATCGCTTGGATTAACTATTTTAGTGTTCGAGAATCGACAATAAACAGGTTCATGTTCGTCAGGTCATCTTCACTGGGCCGGACTTCAGATCTTTCCTTGCCCTTGTCGTCCAACATGCTAACTCGAGTCGATAACACTGTCGAGGGCTTCTTTTTATAAAGATAGGGAAATCCTTGTTTCTAAGATAAAAGATCTGTCTGTGCAGTTGTCTTTAGTGTGGAGGTGTCCCGGTAGTGGTGTAGTTATTCATGAGTGGAGTAAAGCGCGAAAGAGGGGGAAGCGCCGAGGACCAAAAACGTCAAACCAGGACAGCCAGTGCAAGCAGGATGCATGGTGCAGCTAGACAGAGTGGTTCAGCTGCGAACTCTGGGGTCCTCATGGTAGGCCCCAATTTCAGAGTCGGTAAAAAAATAGGTTGTGGAAATTTCGGAGAATTACGATTAGGTAAGACTAAGAATGATGAACACTTTGAACCGAACCACTCTCGTCATTGCTGGTTTTGAGAGCATTGGTGGATGTATTGCGTTTTGTTTGATATCATGATAAGTCGCCATATCATATCATATTGATGTCAAATCATCGTGTTTCATTGTGTATCGCCAGTTCAAAAGGTTGCCTGTCATTGTCAATTTTCCCATGCACTTGCCAAAACAGGGACAGGGTCGGGGACTTCTGAAAGTACTTGTACATTATATTCCCACGACTCTCCGTTCCGATTTAACTCATCTTGAATCTATACGACACAACAGCCTAAAATTGAGCTATTGCAAGTCTAATTTTTCAGTCACTAGGCCTTTTCTCTGCTACCGTACACTTGCGTTCAGGATGACGCCATTATTAGTGTTAATAGTTTCATCATGTCTGCACTGGGTCACGCATTTCAGTGCTTTTGTCTGGTGAGCATGTTCCATGACCAGTCATCTATAACCTCAAACTAAATACATTAAGTCCGAGAATTACTGTGTACAGTGTACAATATCATGTGTAGTCCATTGTATGGGGCTTAATGTTGACCTTATTCCTAATAAAAATGGGTGTTGCCTTCCACTTCATTTCATTGCCCATTGATTTTGATATTCATTGTGTTTCAAATTATTATAAATGTACATGTATGAAGAGAGTACATATGTATGCAGGCCTGTGATGGATTGAACTTGTTTGTTTATGCATGTGATATCACTCTTGGTATCAAGCAAACCATCACTCTTGGTATCAAGCAAACCACGGGTACAAGTAAATAGTGCATGCCACCTTTTTGTATAAATTCACTACCGCTATTTGTTCGAGTCCTCCTGCTACATTTATGTCACACATAGGTTTCTAAAATAGTAAAAAAACAAGGGCTTTCACCCAAAACATATTTTTCTTCTATTTTCAGGGAAAAACTTGTACAATAATGAACACGTTGCCATAAAATTGGTAGGTATTGTTGCGTTTTTCGATTGGTTAAAGTGTCCTGTCATCAAAAAGGTGAATCACTGTGCATTGAAACACTGCATTGATGTGGAGGCCTGCAACCTACATAATGCTGTAACGGATTGCTTCAGACCTATTGTAATGAGGCCTCTGCCCTCAGTCTTGAAACCTACTGAAAAAATGAGAACTTCTGAAGTTATTATACTTGAACTCTGCTCAATCTACATAGTTCAATGCAAAATGTGACATCTCATTATAGATTTTCCGTTGCCAAGCGTACATTTGGCTATCAACAGGCACTGCTGCATGGCTATTTTAGAACATTATTGACAAGGAGCAGAGCGCTGTGTTTGCATCCCTGGATCTTGGATCCATCTGATCTTAACTGCTCATTTTTTGTGCTACATTCAGTAACATCATAGCATAACAACATTGTCATTTTGCACAAGAGATCACAGCTGTCCTTGACCTTTTCCATGTTTACCATTGTTTGCCATACGCTGCAATTGCAGTGTTTTGTTTGGTCTATTCTATATTCAACGCACAGCTTGCACTTGCAGTGGCACTGTCCTGCTAGCTGCAATCACAAACAACTTTATCTTCTTTATGCATACATGTAACATGCTTGGTGCATGTTAGTATCATCACCTTGTTATCATCGGCTGAACTTCTCATTACAAAATTACTCTACCGCCTCCATGGATGTAAAAGAAATGTTACTGAAGTCTTCCATATCCGTCCATTGTCAAAATGATGTGTCCTTCCATTCCATATACTGTGGTTATCGGGTCGTGATCTATGAATGACTTGTCATCTAGCATTGAGAGATCCTATTGACCATCAAGTTCTAAAGATTTCTTCTTCGGAACTTAACTGGTTTCCTTCTGGCATACATTTCTTCAGTTTGTACACAACCTGCCATCAGAGCTTTCTTGTGTGCTACATTGTAGTGTGGATTGTGCCTTTGTGTGGTATCCAAGGGAGATTTTTCTGATGTCAGAGATCGGATGGATGTCTTTGGGTCAGTACCTATCCTAGTTGCTGTGATGCTCGGTTTTGTTCTCTTTTTAAAAAAGAATTTTAATTTTTTGCAAACATTAATCACATACAAATAATCCAATCATTATCACTCATGAAGATGTGAAATTAGATGATGAAATGTTTTAAAATTTTCATGAAAATTCCTCACATGTATCATAGTGAAACCCCATTTTCAACTATCACTAAACAAAGGAATTGTCTCCGAGACTGTGCTTGCATGTTTTGAATTATATGTGCAGGTATTTCAGTGTTCGAGTGGGAACAAAAAACCTGCTATAAGTGTAATCTGTCCCATACATAGAGCTCTTGCTAGCAATTACCTGGAGACACTGTTAATGTTATCTCCATGACAACATAAGGGCAAACGAAAGGATGGATCAGGATTGGACTGGTGGCTCACATATCTGTGTCACTCTGATTTTGTCCTCAAATGAACTACTCTGGTGTGCTGGTGTGCTGTTGTGCTTGGTACATGGTACCTTGTCCTTGGTCATTCGCTCATCATTGACTTTTACTTCATCAGAATAGGCAAACAGCTTGCCCAGCGCATTGGGGCATTGGCCCAAAATTGATTTTAATCACGTCAAATTTTCTGTGTTGCCTACCAGTCCCGATGTCTATGCAACGAAAGCAGTATTGATCATTTGCATGAATATTTTTGTGTATACAGTAGCCTGCTCGTACTGTGTACTGTATGGGTGGGGGAAAGCATAGTTCATACAGTACATTGTATGCAGGGGAAAACAGGCCCCTCCCGTTATGAGTTAGTACATTAAGACAATGACATCACAGATGTTTCATTGCCTAATGATACATAAGTAATACAGACTGAGATACCCTCCCCCCTGGCTTTCAGGCTGTATTGTGTTTTTTTTTAAAGTTACTACAATGTTTCTTGCCAATTCCTTTCCCAGACATCATCTTTACAATTAAAGTGTACTTTTGTTCTATCTTCAGGAACCCATGAAATCACGAGCTCCACAGCTCCATCTGGAGTACAGATTTTATCGACAGTTAGGCCAAGCAGGTAGGTATACATGTACTACCTACTAGGTGTACAATGATATTGACCTCACCTTTAGATGATAACAGTAGAATGAATAAAAGAAGAATCACTATTACAATGGCAGAATCTCATTCCAAAATTACCCAAGACAATCAATGAACTGTGAACTTGGTTGTGACTGTGAGTGCCAAAGCCGATGTAAAAAATTACATGTATTTATCATGTGGTGGTGATGATCACTTTGGAATACTTGATTTGAAATATAAAATCAATGTCATTGTCAGCTATTACACAATGTTGTAGACAGTGCATAACTAGCCATTAACTAGTCAAGGTCAACCCACTCATAATGTGCTTGACACTGCAGATAAGAAATAAAAATATCTCGCAATTGGCCTTTAATTGGATCTTGAGTGATTCTGATACAAACTTCTATCTGAAGTAAACAAATAAAGTTCTGTTTACAGCAGCTATTACTAATTTCGTATTTTGACATATGTAATCCCTTTCTTTTTTTCAGAGGGAGTTCCTCAGGTTTACTATTTCGGGCCATGTGGAAAATACAATGCATTAGTACTAGAATTACTAGGGCCAAGTTTAGAAGACTTATTCGACCTGTGTGACAGGAAATTTTCATTAAAAACTGTACTCATGATAGCCATACAGCTCGTAAGTATACTTTTGAAGGTCTTCTTTCATTTGAGATAAAGCATACCTCCTTGTGAGGTCGTGGTGGGCAGAACTATACCAGTGCCTAGGGAAAGACTAGAAAACATTCTCAACAGGTGGCTATACACCTGGCCTTGCCTATTCTAAGTGAAGATTGCCAGCTTTCATATTTCAAAGTTTTTATCACAATGCACATGTACAATAAACAGTACATGTGGACATACCAAATCCTTAAATTGTCCGTGTCATGAGGTCCGAGAAACTAATAAAAGTCCTACATGTAAGACCCACCATTGGGTATACGACTTTGGTATGAAGCATGGCATGCATTTTCCTCGCACTGGGACTACCTATGTACATAAGCACATGAATACATACAACTTTTTTTTAATTTTGCTACCGGTATTTACATGTACACATGTTAAAACTTGCCTGAGATTGACGCAATGTCATTAGTCAGGATTTCTTTTTTTAAATTAAAGAGGTTGAATAGCGCCTCCAGAAGCAAGCAACAGCGCCACCCGAGCAGAAATAAGCACTGCTTAGTGACGTCATGGTTTCCATATACGGCATCTCATTTGCCTATTTTTACAACCTTATTTACTACGAGTTATAAATATGCCAGTAGCACGTGTATCATGCCGGGCGGCGCTGTCAGGTGTTTCCACTATGGGTTACATAATCGGCTACAAAGAGGCCAGTGTTCTAGTAAATGAAGTTAGCAATGATAGCGAAAGAATGTTAGTGTATGTTACGCAGTCAATAGCGATAGTAGTGAGTTGGAGAGAGGAGAAAATGGAAAATGGAGAGAATAGTAGTATGGATTTCGAGTCGCCGGTGGATTCTGGGCCGGTGGAGAGCTAGGCCCCTGATCCGAACAGTACAGAAGAAATGGAGCAGCATATTATCCAAGACTTGTTTGACAACCATGACGACTCAAGATATTTGCCAAAATTGCCGGCAATGAACATAAATAAAGAGGAGATGGGGACATTCCAGCCAAGTGACCTAGCTGTCACTGCTCATGGCGAATGTCGGAGCCTCTAGAGACGCTGGTCTCGTCAGTACGCCAACGGCATTGAGGTGTTCCCCAAGGGTGGTGCAGACGCCAAGACGTGAGACTAACACCGGCGCGGTGACAGCTGTAGCAGATGGAGCCACGCCACTAACATTTTTCAAGCATCCGAATGGTACCTTACAGATCCGCAAGGGGCGCGTTACCGAAAATGTTGCAAAAATCAATAACTTGATCGTAAATATTGTCATATTTTTCAAGATGAGAGTATGTAAATGATACGCAAACGATAAACCAATGAAAGGCCAGTATCTATTGAACCTTACAAGTAATTTGGGGGCCTTGAAACTCCTTATATTTATCAATGAAACCTTATTCCCGCCTAAGGTTTTGACCGGGCCGTCCAAAACTCCCCATTTTTTGGCGGGCCCTTTCCTTTAATGCAATGCAGAAAGATTCTATTTGTTTTTTTTTAAATTTTGTTCATGTTCTGATTTTAACTCTTTGTCTGAAGTTTGTATGATTTGTTTTGCTGTTTGAATGTGGATTGTGATTTAAATCGATATTCCAGGTTAAAAAATGTGGCAAAAATTGAAATGTCTTTTAGTATTTTGCCTTGAAAATTAACATTTGCAGGATTTTCATTTTCCCAAAATCATTGAGGTTGTTCGCAAAGTAAACAAAAATAAATTGTCTGGTGCAGTTTACGATAGCCCTTCTTCACTATAGTGCGTTCAAGCTCCTTCATCCAATCTGTTCCTCATGTTCGGAAGATGTTCAATTCGCCCGCAACATTACACTGTCACACACAGGGCATGATCAATCAGATTCAGTGGCTTATCCTTTCAAGATTTTAATTGATAATCATTGTATATCTGAGGGCATACTGTGGGAGCGGCCTTGTCTTGTGTTTGTCGTGAAAGAACCTCATTATTGATGGCCATGCTAAAGCTTCTGTCATCTTTGTGGAATTTCAAGATGAATAGATGGTTTTGGTGTCTCAAGCCTTGTGGTGTACTGTGAGGGTACCTCACAGAGATGTGTGATCAAGGTTTGAATCAGCCTCTGAATCATAACTGCAGTCACAGGGGATTCATTATCAAGTAGTAACGACTGACCGGTATCACTGACTGATCAATTTGTACCGATCCTATGTAGACATCAAGCTTTCTCACATTGCCTTGCAATAAATCAGAGCGATTGCTCAGTTTGGTTCATATTTGTCATTGCCGATAACATCAAAGATTTTGTCAGGAAATTTTGGAGCAGTGAGTGCAGTTTGGTCTGCTACTGCATCCATGTGGATTTACAGGTCGTTATTCATTTTGGCTCCTCTTTTCTTGTGGTTGTGTTGTGACATTCGCCATGTCTGCATTTCATTTTGAAGTCACGTCTTCCTGTCAAAGATAATAAAATCCTCACACCAAAGACTTGATACTTCCAGAAAGTACGACTTAGTTTGTGAAATTGTCATTGCTATACAGTTACATGGTGTTAAACTTAGCTATACGTTTACACTATTTACATAGAGAATCAATAAGGCACACCTGAAAGTAGAGAATTGAACTTTTATTGCCCATATGGTGCTGAAAAAAAGGTGTGCACTCCCTCCCACTCATGCAAAATGTGAATTTCATGTATTGATTGTTTCTGAAGTGATTTCACATCAGGGATTAAAATTTTTTCTTTCCAATTAGACTTCTTGGACAATTTAAGTTAGAAATAATCAGCAGTATGGGTATGTCAAAGAGGGAAGATGTCTCTTGGCTCCTGAAGAGAAATTGACAAATTTTTAATTTTGGAAAGGCAGGTAATGAATTTAAGTGGACTGTTATCCCCCTCGTGTTGCTCAATTAGAATGATGAATGATGTGCTACTGAAGTGATTCACGATGTTCACTTTATAAAACACAATATTGGCAGTTTATGATATACAACCATTTGGCTTCAGGGGCAACATTATGATTATGAAATGTTAGTGTACTGATGATACCAAATTGTTCTGTCCCAAACTATTAAAGAGAGATGACCCACTGAGAACTAAGAAATGACCTAAAGACGAGAGAGACGATAATATACCCTGGTGTCCAAGTAGTGTTCCTGTTGACAACTAAAAATAGCTAAAACGCTGTGTCACTGCCATATGGCTGGAAGTTTTTGAGGTCCGATGACAATTTTCATCATTATTCATAGAAAAGAAAAGATAAAATTGAAAAGTAGGTCACATCCTTGTTCGGAAAGTTGTTGTGATACAAGGGAAACGATCTGACATTGTGGAAGTTCATGCTTGAATAACATGTTGAATTCACTGAGTATCTGTCCACTGTCTGGCTGTGGCTGTGGTTTGACATCTCAGGAAGCAGCCAGATGTTTGCTTTTCCTTTGACTAAAATCAAACCTATTTCAGGGCAACTGTTCAATGCCAATGGTAGTTGATATAACCATACTTCTTGGAGCACTTGCCCTCTAGCAACTGCCAACTGTGGCCATCCATGCTGTTGACATGTTCTTGAACTTCAAGAAACAGCCATTGGCTGCCTTTGATTCAGATAAGAAAGCCTTCTTGTTTTGTTCGTCACTATACAAAAATGCCCACCACAAGTACAGCGAACGAACGTCATCTGATCTTTTTGTTTGCTCGGTGTGTACATTAATACTGCGGATGGTTGAATAATCATGACATTTGCCCTTTCCAGCTCTCAATATCCAGCTGGATATATTCTAGGAGAATTGCACTGAATGGGAATATTGGTTACCATTTTCCATGAAAACGAAACTGTTAATCACGAACTTGAGAACATTTTGATTGTTTCTTATTGATTGGAGCGTTACTATGTCACCCTGAAGCCCTGATGGTGCAAACATACATTGTAGGCAGGAACGAAGTTTTACCCTTGAACACATTTCTTACCGTAGTACAAGAGTTTCTTCTGCTACATAGTGGGGCACTGTTTCCAAAACTTGATCAGGGCATGTCTGAGATATTTTAACTTTTTCAATGCCAATGGAACTAAAATGATGTGTGGTACTGGTATGAATATCACTACCCCCCCCCCCCCCCCCTAGAAAATAAAAATAAAAATCTCCCAACTTTAACCAGCTCCTCATCCTCTAACAACCAGGAAATTTGAGAAACTTTTGACTTGACATTTTGCTTAATCATGGCACCCTAAAACGGTGATGTTTCCACTCTGTGTTGGGTTTATGGCTTGGTCAAAGCCATGCTGAAGAAATATCAATAATCAATAAGGGTAATAATCAGGTGAATGTTTTTGACTGAGTAATTAAACGTGCAATGTGAGGCATATATTGGGACGTTACCACCACCAATTTGTTTGTTGGAAACGAACAACAAACGTCATGACTGAGTACATAAACAGCAGTACATGTATACAGACCACATGGTCTGCTGTAATATCAAAATTTAGTTTAGCCAAATAGGACCTTACACCTGTGATATTAATCCCCGGTATCGATGAAAATGGTGTCTTATATAAGTTGGTTTTATACCACTAATAAAAAAAACTATCCCTCAGTGCCTGGGTTCACGACCTCACTATCAAATTTGAGTATGGTGATTTTATAGCCCTTAGCCACTCTGCTCAAGTATTGTAATGCATTTTGATATATCATGCCCAGCAGTAGCGATATCCCGAAGAGTCCTGTGTGATTTATATCAACTTGATGAGGGAGTAAGAAAGATTCAATCAATGTGTTGATACATGCATATCTCTCCAAGGATACTAAATGTCATAGTTGACGGTGGTGGTGCAATTATATTGAATGTCCAGTTTATGTAGACCAAGCATTATAGTGGGAAAAGCTGTGATGGTGGACCTCTCTATCAACATAAGAAAGGTTCAGATTTTGTACCAGAAAGAGGTACCATTTTGACAACGGATGTCATGTTACGTGTTGTCAGAAAAGCAACAGGTTGCAGGGCAGCTGCAGTTGTATAGTAACGGACAACCAGGCGTCTTGAAGCATTGCCCTTCTGGCATCTGTATACATTTTAGAAAACCTCATTATCGACCACTGTTTTGGTAACCTGTTCTTTCCTTCGAATGTGCACATCCCTGACACGATCTCCTCGAGTTCTGCTTTCACACGAACAGGAGCCTTATCACATTCAGCGCTGATACTATCGTCCTTGGAGCATTGTAAAATCAATACGAGACTGGCATGAAACGCATCTCAAGACTATTACACGGATGCAGTCTGTTCGTCAGATCAGGTCATCGAAGTCATGAGTTTCTTCTTTCCCTCCAATCACGTCATGGAAATCAGGAGGAGTTACCTGTTTTCTCTCCGATGAGTTCATAGTAATCACTAATCAGGTGTTTCCAGTTTTTCCTCATTTGGTCATGGAAATCAGGCATTTCAAAATCAAATATAGGCCTACTGTCAGTGTGTGACCCATTTAAAAAGAAATTACCCTGTTTGAGTTTATAAACAAAATGATAGACTTGGTGGAGCTTCAGCTTTGATGGAAGCTCTCGATAAAAGACTCTTGTCTAGGCTACACATGTATTTGCCAAAATGACAAGTACATTACGTACAACAATGTGTTCATGGAAATAAGCCATTTTTGCTGCCTAGCAATTTAAAAGAGACAACAGTGCACCCAACACGAAGAACATCTCACCATTATAGATTTATCCTGGCATGAACTTGCTTGTGTATCTCAAGACATAGTTTGCGAGGGATGTTGCTCGAACGCCCACAACATACTGCTTATGGTGGGGTTACCAGGAAACGAAAGAATGTGAAGGTTCTTGCCGCGATGTAGAGTCTTCAGCTAGTGCAAATTTGAGGTGACCACTATTTTGGTCTACTCTAGATGTGCTGGAGCCGCAGGTGCTTTCTGCTTGACTTCTTCTTAAGCCCAGGGTTTTTGGCGGTGAGAGTAGCCATTTAGAAAAGAGTGATGTTTGGAAATGTAAACTATCTGCTTTATTTCATTCCTCAAATTTTATGCATCTTACTCTCTTCTTGAGGAAATGGATGAATGCCGGTGAAGTATCTCATAGTTATTGATTGGTATCATGTTCCAATTGGTCCCTCACGGCCCTGTTCAGGTGCCAGTGGGTTAATGGTAGCGATAGAAACCAATTACGGAGTGCAATGGCTCTTCCTTCGTTACTGATCCACCATGACTGATCGCGTGGCCTGACCAGTTGATTACTATTCAACCACAGCTCAAGGCTAATATGTCTCCCTAAGATACAACAGTGGTCAATAGAAGTATTATTAATACGAGATTGATTTGTGAGTCTTTAACCCTTGGTATTTTTACCAACAAGAAGCGCCACCTACCAAATAAAAATGAACACAGCAATTGAAACAGAACATGTTTGAGGATTGGCTCCTGAAATCTACTTAAACTCTCTTGATGGGCTTTGGGCGGGGGAGGGGCCGTAATTGTAATTTGTCCTTTGAAAGGTATTCAGGAGAGGATATCAATATCAGCATCATCAGCCTAAATCAACTGTGACAAAAGTTCAAAATAAAGAAAGATATGATCCATGACCATGTACATATGGATGGATGATGATGATATCAATATGTTTAGTTGCAGAGGTGCATCATTTGATTAATCTTCAGTTTTGTTCCCCTTCAATTCGGCTGGATCAATTATTGACCGGTGGGCCATCATTAGGTTTATTGATCTTAACATACACGTTGTCGAGGGCTTTGTGCCACCTCCCGAAGGATGGACTTTACTCTATGAAGCTGAGCTTCATCCGTGACATCACACTGGCTTCGACCGTGAGGCTGTCTCGTCAGCCTAACGATCAATGGATGAGCTTTAAGCAAATGTATGTTGGAAGCATCCAATTGATGTTGAATGGTTGACCTTCGCAAGGCTAATGGATGTTGAAATCGATCAGAAATTTGTACTGTTGCGTACAATACAACAAACATTTATCATTGAACATTAGGAGATGTTGTTGGTGACTGAGCAGAAAATCGAATTTTGCAGCCTTTATCACCAAAAGAACAGCAATTCTATATTAGCCTGTCTTCTTTGCTTCCCGCAGCACCTGTCCACTTGTGTAATTCAGATGGCTGATCAAGCTTTCTTTCTCTGTCTTTGCAAGTTAATCACACCAGCAACAGAACCTGAACCTTGAAGAAATAATCCTCTGATGTTCTCAGTATTCTCATCTTCCTAGCCTGCCTCTGAAGTAGAAGGCAAATAAATGAACCATGAGATGAGTGGGTTGGGTGTTTTCTCTTTCTGTTTGAAGGCCAGATTCTAAATCAACTCTTGCAGCTTCACATCAAAGATATTTATTGGCATTATTTGAGTTGTTGTGATTGGTTTCTTGCTCGCATCAGCCTCGGACAGAGGGACAAAATGGTGATCATCCCTGTTAAACTTGATTATATCGCCATTGGATTGCCCTAAGAATTGTGCAACTCCCATTTCATGATTGCTGCCCAACACTTCAGTGATAATGTCAATCTGCCTTGCCCTATTGCTATCCATCCTTTGTGTGCATGTCAGAATTCAATATCCTGAGTATCAGTTCATCTTGGCTTCATGTTGATACTGGATACATCATCCTCATGATGACATTTACTTATCTTCTGCCAGATCGGATCATTTTTTCTTGAAATAACGTCATACGAGTAGCAATCGCATAGTGTTACAAATGTTTCATATCTGTCTTATCATCAAGTCGTGAATGGAATTTTTAAAAGGCGCTTCAGTAGCTGACTTTGCTTCTCAGCAGATTTCAATTCAATATCCCGTCACAAATTGTACATCCTGTATACAGGAAGCAAAATGTTTCTAATTCGTAGACTGTGTACTGATGTTGTCGCCCACACCTTAAATTCTGAATTGCTTGCTCGATTCACATCCAGTAGGCTGCAACTAACCTACGCTTGGTCATCTTTCTTTTGGGTGACTCATTTCATGGAATATCTGTTTTCGTCTGCAGTCTGATTGCAACAGCTGATTCAGTTGACGTGGGGTTTTGGCAAGTAAACATAGGTTCTAGGCTTGGAGTTTACTACCATAGATAATTCCATTGTCATATTTGGCTTGAGCATGCTTCTTTGACTCGAGTGTTCATGTATCAATTATCATATCATGTGGTTTCTGGTTTTTAGGCTTGAAATCCCAAACTTAGTGTCAGTTGTTATGTTATATATTTTAGGCCACAGCAATGTCATACCAGAAGAGTAGGACTAGGAGTGTCTCCAGACCCTCAATTGTCAACATCTCAGGCAGGAAAAGATGCTGCTTCCGATAATCTATCATGTCACCTTCAGTCATGTCAGGCTTGACAATAGTGCATTCATAATTGACCTATCTGCAGAAGTCTGTGTGTTTTCTTGCAGGAAGACTGCTATTTGATGTATCGCTATGTTATTTGAGGAATCTTACACGTTGCCATAGCAATGATACAATACTGCCCTGTTAGGTTACTCGCAGATAAACTCACAATTAACCCTATAAGGTGACACTGACATTGTCATCTATGTGGTTTTCACTGACTAATTGTCTGTATCATTTCCTCAGCAATTTCCCTCTGCTGTAGCCTGCCTGACAGCTCAGTGTGCCATCTTCTCTCAAGAATGTTACAGTCTTTGAAGCATCCAATTCTGTGATTGCCAATCATCTGGAAAGTGCACCCGTCAACATTAAGAGAGTCCATCATTTTGCAGTCAGTGTATTCCAGTCCCTTATGATTCAATCAAGTGCAATTAGAAACAAATTATAGGTCTCAAAGGCAGTCCTGGATATGGTTGATATCAGTTGAAGCAAAAATGAGGTGAGAGCGAGAATCAATCCCAATACGTGGGATGTTGCTGTGATTACAAGGACAAAGATCTAAAGAATACTGGATCTGCTGATTTATGATTGATTTGAACAACAGTTTTGAGCTATGATATGCACAGAATACTGCAACTCTAAAGTTCCACTGTTTCCATTCGGCCTGTAAACCTAATAAGCACCCAATTGTAGTGGCACACAAAACCGTCTGATGGAGCGTTGTGACGAGTGATCCTTGAAGGCAAGAGTGAAAACTGAAGAGAAATATGAAGCTACATACAGCAGTGGGAAAGCAGCAACATATTGACATTATGGCTCCAGTCCTTGTTTAATTTCTTGCAATCAGTTCTTTATGGGTCACCTTTGATGCAATTCTTCTTTATTCATGTGAATAATGACTTTCCAAATAAAACTTCTGTACATTCAGATGTGTCTGCATCTATTTTGAAACATCCAATTTGCTGCAATCCCATTCTACCCGATCATGTCTTCGAGGCAATTTGACACCCCCTGTTGCCCATTTTGATGCTAAAAGAGGGATGACATTGTGCACCTCTATTCTTGTTTCCAATATTGTCATAGTCGGTCCGAGGTTGGTAAAAATAGTTTCTCCTTCTTTCAAAGCTAAATATCATGACGTTTAAAAATTTGCTGTAGAACACAGAGTGAGTACAGCATTGCTTTATAAAGTAAATTGCTGATGTTTTTCAAACAACTATTAATAAGGTAACCCTATAGTGTTTTGTGATGGTCTTTATAAGTAATCGTGTGACAGAGTGCACTGCTGCAGCATGTTCTTTGAAAAAGGCAAGGCAGCACGCACTAAAAAACGTGACAGCATGATTCAGTATGTGTCTGCCTTTTTCCGCAGAAAATATTAGCTGTCCAACTGAGCACAAAGATTGCCAGTGTGTCATGAGAAAAAATCATAGAAAAAAAATGCCGACAATTTTTTTGCGGGAGTAGCCCAAGCTCTTTGATGTGGCTTGTTTCATATCATTATCATTCAGAGTTCTCTGTTATGCTGTTGAATGTAGCTGTAAGCCTGTAGTAAAGGAATGTATGTAACACATGGTGTCTTTGATGATAAGCTCTGTGACAGCTGCTGACGACATGCCACCTCCTTGGTCGATTTTTAATCAAACTTTGAAATCTCTATTCCACTGTAGATCTGATACGTGTCTGTTTCTTGGGTGGAGCTGAATAATACCTTTATAATGTTCTTCCATCATTCAATGATATTGTTTGCAGGTGACCTCTTTGTCTTGACCCAGGACAATTGTCATCATCATGTGCCCTTGATTGCATACACGAAATCACCCAAGTCGTCTCATATCTAATGATTGTCTACCCTGGTGTCTTTTCAGATCACACGGATGGAGTACGTCCATTCCAAACACCTTATCTACAGAGATGTGAAACCTGAAAACTTCTTAATAGGAAGGCAGTCCAACAAAAAGCAACATCAGATAAACATAATAGATTTTGGTTTAGCGAAAGAATACATAGATCCTGAAACACATAAACATATACCGTATCGAGAACACAAGTCTTTAACAGGGACGGCTCGGTATATGAGCATAAACACGCATCTGGGGAAAGGTAGGTTGAGATTTAACTTTCTAAAACCCATTTGCATGCAACTTCACTACAACAGATCAGTTTTGCGCGTCATTGCGCCATACATGTGGCTCAGGTCCGTATGATCATATTATGATGCATTGATGTGTCAATCATAATCTATAAAATCAAGGCTAAAATGTTTGTGGTGCAGTGGTTTTGAATAGTACAATGACCATGCAGGTACTTGAGAAGATGAATGTTTATAGTTTATATATAGACGTCTCAATCACGCCACAAGAGTTCCTCGACACACTTTATAAAAGAATCAATTCACCAGTTCCTGGTTAGTTTGGATCACATGAAGATAAGATGTGTTTATCCTTTGTATATCATAAATTGTTTTCAATAGTCCACCACAATCAATTTGGAGATCTGATGTACAGTTTGAGATTGGTTCTGATCTACCTGTATGCCTATAGTGGTGTGATATTTAGGTTTTGAACTCGGCAAAGCCCGGGTCAAACCCGAGACGGGCACACAATTGTCTTCTATTAAAGCAAATATTGTGTCACTCTTTGAGTTATATTTTATGGTCTGGGGTGCGGTCCATATCAAACAAGGATGTGAATGATACACAGCGGGTTTGCTATAAATTGGTCATTTTCTCCACTTGTGTCAGACGCTATGTAGTAGTAATGTGAGAAAGAAGGCTTTGTAATAGTGATGTAGTATTACTATTAAGTTAAAATGCAAGAGCACACTGATGTCAAGTTACAAAGGGTGTGAAGACAAGACGGATGGCTTTATAAGTTCATTTGGGCTG
This sequence comes from Lineus longissimus, assembly GCF_910592395.1. NCBI lineage: Eukaryota > Metazoa > Nemertea > Pilidiophora > Heteronemertea > Lineidae > Lineus > Lineus longissimus. The sequence continues at coordinate 23,326,754 of NC_088309.1, read as the reverse complement.
ATATCAGGACACGACAAACAAGAATGCACTCAACAAACTATTTGAATCCACTCCTGTCTCAGTCTCACGTATGTTTTAAGTACGACATTGCCATTTGTTGATGATCCCAAATTGGCCGTGAATAAACGATTAATTGACGCATTATTATCTGTTTCCCCAGTGACAGATATTAACATATGAGTATATTGATGATAAACAGAAATAGCGGGGGAGTTGTATGGCATTGGAGGGCTTATGTTCATTGCCCCCCCCCCCCAGGCATTGAGATATGGCATGCTAATAAGCTGTCTTGATTTATACAATGATTCCCACGGCTTTGCATCCCACCTTGGTAGTTTCTTCTGCTAAAGTTTGAATCTCACTTACATCGCATTCTTTATTTCAGAACAAAGTCGACGGGACGATTTAGAAGCATTAGGACACATGTTTATGTATTTTCTTCGAGGTAGTTTACCATGGCAGGGGCTAAAAGCTGACAACCTGAAGGAGCGGTACCAAAAAATCGGTGATACGAAACGGGCGACGCCTATAGAGGTCTTATGTGAAAACTTCCCAGGTGAGGAATAAGATCAATGTGTTGGTTGATGATGGGTTCTATTGTGTGTGTGGTTCAGTCGATTGAATCCCATAAAAAAATCCTATAGTCATCGCTAAGTCAAGTTAACTTTGCGGTCAGGACCACATCTGGGTGATATATGTTGTATTATGTCATGTTGATATGTTTTATGTGTCATCATTGGGCGAATATGAGATTTTGCATGAAATAAGATTGTCTGTTGCATGGTATTGGATCAATCAGTGACTGTATTGGTTTATCATTAGATCATTTATGGTTCAGTTGGTACAATTCCCTATAGTCACAGATTGGATGAGTCTACTGGGTGTAGGGTGGCTCACCCTAGTCGGTACAAGCCATGACAGCCACGGCTGAGTCTTTCCATCTTTGGTGACTATATTTAGTCATATTGGTGTGGCTCGTTTGTCTTTGTACTGTTTGTGAAGAATCTGCACAGGCAAAGTGCTTTCCATATGCCCTTGGATTTTGTCAGAACTCGTCTTATCCCTGGGGTGAATGAATAATTCTTACTTCTCAAGTGCCATTAATTCATTAGGCTATCTCTGAAAAGATGTTGAATTAATCTGCAATGATCATCAAAATGATTCCCCCGGGCTGAGAGCATTTTAATTGGATCAATCCTATCTTTATGCCCAACATCTGAAGCTTCATGTTTTGGCAAAGGATATTGGATTGTGAGAAAACTAAAAAAACGGTTTTGAGAATTTCCTTGGGACTTAGGGTTGCTTTCCTTAAGTCTGACAAGTTCCCTGGTTACGAAGGTAAAATTTAATGAAAAACAATCAATTTTGACGGCACTTTCTATAACTCTTCTGAGAGTATTGTCAATAACACTTGATTTGACAAGAACATTTCTCACATTCAAAATAAAGAACGCTATTAACTGTCATAACGATGAGCTCCTCAACACACAAGAGACTCGGGTATTGTTCACTGAATAAATTCCTTGGTCCAGTTCTTGTAAATATTGCGCAGAAGGATCAATGCCCAACCTTTCATACCTGATAGAATTCCTATCCATGGACCCAATTCATCTTTTAGATCATTATATGCTCTAATTTTCCCATCTTCTATGGGGATGAACCAAGAGGGAACATGCTATGCATAAATTCACCCTGGCATTATTTGGCAATAAAAGAGATATTGATTTTGATAATGCTCAAAGGAGGTAAAGTATTGACATTTAAGTCAATGCTGTACTACTTATTTGGCTCAGTTATTTGGGTGTACATGTATGTACTGATAGGATTTTATAGAGTATAGTGAGTAGAGGCGTTGAGTGGGTAAATGAAAATAGGATTGATAGAGTTGTCAGTTTTGCCAATGGATGAAATTGATACTGGAAGAAACTGACATCAAGCACTCCCAGCCCTCAAATGAGCAATCTGCCTTTATCATCACTACAGTGTGTGACAAAAAGATCTCTTCTTGCTGGAGGTAATTTTTTTTTTCATTTCTGTTCTTTCAGACGAACTAGCCACATATTTAAGATACGTTAGGAGGTTAGATTTCTTCGAGACTCCTGACTATGACTATTTACGCAAACTATTCCAAGATCTTATGGAGAAAAAAGGGTGGGACTGCGATTGTGAGTTCGATTGGACGGGACGACAACTTGTAAGTATGGATGGCATTTTGAAATTGGTGGTTATATCATAAGTACATGTACCACAGGTATCTGATTGATTTGTGTCAGGATTTCGAAATTTTTCAGTGGACTATAAACTGCACCTAAACCTTTAAGACAAGCAAGTGAGAGAAACTTGGGATATTATTTAGGCGTTTCTTCACTGACTTAAATAGCTCTTTCTGACTGGCAGACCATTATTTTTTTCCGGGGCCACCATAAGAAAATAGATGAATTGCCTGGCGCCATTTACACCTGTAAACCATTGTACCTTAAGGGAAGCAATGATTATTGAGTTATAACTAATGGAAGATGAAAATAGAAACCTTTTGCGAGAATAATCAAAAATGCAAATGTTGAGCGGTGAATTCTGTATGGATTAATATCTGAGCTGTATGCGAGTACTGGTTTAGCAATGCTAACACAGGAGAGCTATTATTAGAATTGAATATTAAAAGGATTTATACATGATTTTTTTTGTATATGAGCTCTTCCATGACATTTCTGTCTTCAATGGGTGTTTTTTCCTCTTGTGAGCCATATGATGTTTTATTTTAAGTTCTGCATAAGCAGATTTAACTATTTTCTTTATTAGGCAGTGTCTTTGAGAGGTGGTTTATTAAAGATGTCAGAATTTTGGGGGATCTCGCCACATTCATCAACCTGAACCAGTGTCACTGTTTCATCCTCCGATATCAAACATCCTTTGGAGCCAAGGCACCAAGTGATAATTTCTTGAATGTCTGCCGAGCTTATTGATGGTCTAAGGGATTAACGCTTTGCTAATTAGTTCCTGTACATATCAATGCTTCGAGACATGCTGGCATAACGAGATGGTTATGCCACTCTAGACAGAATGGATAAGCCTCTTGATTGATTATCGACTTGGGGTCTGGCCATAGTGGCAATATAATTTGATTTTCAAAGTATTGGACAGTAGGCTACTGATATTGTATCAACTCGGTAGTCTCTAGTGGGAAAAGCATTCCTTGCCCACGCAATTTCACTGAACTCCTTGGCCTTCCTTTCCCCACTGAATGGGGCATATATTGCACTCTTATCCAAGTGACATCCCTGAGCCCGAGGTGGGAGCTTAACAATTCCTTCCGTCACAAAACGGAACAGACAGCTTTCCTATATTCCTACTAAAAAGCTAAAAATCCGGCTCTCACATGTCAGAATCGTTTGTCTCAGTAAGATAAGGATTTTTTATGTTGTTTCCTTGGAAACAATATTGGCCGTATATTTTTTCAAAGGTGTGGAATATCAGTGAATGAGAGATTTACATTCAGGGGAAGCAAGTTTTCGACCTCTCCTGAAATTTCCATCTGATATTCCGTAAATAGAACCCACCCATGAGACTGACATATTTTAGAAGTTCGTGCACATTCTCATCTGTCTACCTTTGGTTCAACAAGCTTAAAATGGCTGGTTGGTCTTGTAAGTTACAGTATCTGTTAATTGAACCCAAGGGGTTATTTCAAAGGAAAGTCTGTTAATAGGTTCATGGATCCCATGCAACGGTGTTACAGTATTAGGAGTTTCATAAAGATGGTTAAAACTGGAAGCTTCGGTATCTTAGGGCTTGTAATTATTGGATTTTCTCAATGAATGACCTTGGATAACCCTACCTTTTTCAATTTGATACAATTTTCCTTTCACCGTTTATTTCTGATTCCAGTCCACGCCAGTAGGTTCCATAGTAGCTACAGAAGGTGCTTTATCGCCAAACAGGGATGCGGCACCGAACTCGGGCCGTCAACGACATGCAGCACAGGGAGCCAAGGTAGCTTTCTCATGGTTTCATGTAGATGTATGCTGGTCCATTGTGATAGTATATAAAGGCACAGCGCATCCAGATCTATCTTCGCTTCACTTTTCAAATGTTACATTGATGTGTTTGATTAGTGATCAGTTTACATCAAGTCAATCTAAAGTGAGATTAAGATTGGGCTGCTTCCTAGTCTTGCGCTAGCACTAGTTCGTAGTCACAATGACTAGGGTCTCCAAAACAAACAAGTCCTGGAATTGAGGCAAGTTTGCCTGACTTCTGATCTGTATGTAACACCTTTATTAGCTGTCAACAAGGTCCTATTATACAGTGTTTGTGGTCTAGTCTAGTCCTTGGTCATACCATCACAGGTTCTTCCTAACCAACATGGGTGCTGTGGCTGCATTGTATACAAGCAATAGACTACTAACTGTGCACCTTCTTGTCTTGAAATGAAATGGGGATTTGTTGCATCCTTTCTCTAGTCTAAATGAGATAAACTGGGTCATCTCTTCCTATTCTGTATGCAGTGTGTGTATTTTCACAGACAATGGAGAACCATCCAGTCATTTTCATGTGCATTTCATTTTGGTGTGATGGACTGTGAAAATGCACACAATATGCAGTAGTTAGTCTTGCGCATGATCATCGGGATTATACATTATAGTACAATGTAAACAGGTTCAGGGTACCGATCTGCAAAAAAATCTTATGACTTCTGTCAGATGGCCTTAAGAATTGATTTATCGCAACCTGGTATGTTAAATATCCAGGGACTTTTTCTTATGTTCTTTAATTGCTGTAAAAGGATGCCAGCAGCGACCAAAAAATACCTCAGTGTACATTGTACCTTTCCAACTGAATAAGGCATCATTTTACTGTGCTAAGTTTTCCTCCGCCTTAGCGCTGGCCCTTAAATTGATTTGCATGCTTCCTCGAGGGTGCCGGGTCCTGCTGTAGGTGTCTATCTTACTGATGATCTCTGCTTGTTTCAGCCAAATCAACGAGGTACTGCCTGGGGTGAGCAACCCCGGCAACAACTCTTGGGTACAAATCTCACATCTGCTGATAGACATGGGGGTTCTGTACAGGTAAACACTTCTGTATGTCATTTCGGTTCTTTTCCCGTTAATTTCCTTTAGTTTTCTTCACTTGCTTCTTATGCTTATCTGCTTCATACATTGTTTTCGACTTGTCTTTCATTTGCCCTGTTTCTCTTTAGAAAGACTTGTCTTCCCTTCTGTTTATCTTTTGTGACATGCAAAGTTGTTTGTTCACGATGAAAAAAAGAAACAGATTGAAAATGACCACAAAGCATATCCTTAACTTTGCTGTTCACTCCAGCGTCCTTTTCCTCATCTCTCCTGATGGCATTTCTTTTTCTAGCAAATAAACGTAGGGTGTGATTGAGGCATTAGATGACCATTAATGTAACTCATCACAAATTTAATCGGCCGTAACCGTATCATTCTTGTCCATCCTTTGTACTTCTGACACACAAAATCTTAAATCTTTGAGATTAAGTATCAACAATAATCATAAAACCTGAAGAAGGCTTAACGTACTCTCAGGTGATGTAAAGCATCTTACGAGATGTTGGGTGACTGAGTGCATCCAAGATGACGGCACCCGATGATTTATTATATAAACATACAGTTCAGGTAACTGATTTTTGGCATACTCGCATAGACGTCACTGTCTCTGTTCTGTCACATTTTAAATGGATGGCCATTTACAAATTTTACCTCCTACGTGATTTAACGTGCTTCAGTTTGAGTTTGTATATGTAAGTCTATCAATTTTGTTTAATTTGATTATTTTGATCCTTTGCTTAGGGTAAAAGTTAAGCAGAGTGTTGTGTTCTGTTCGTACTTTTTAGTTCAGTTCAGATTTGTATGTTTACATCATGTGACTTTCCTTGAGAGGAATATGACAGACAAGCCTGAATTTGGAGTAGATTTTGTTGAACTGCATGGAGCCGGCTGCCCCTGGTCATGCACTGTCAACCTTGATCCCCCCCCCCCCCCAACGTTCTTCAGCCTCTGTTATGTCTGGTCAAATTCTTTTACATTTGGCATGGTATCTTAAATGCAATTGTTTCTTGATTTTTGCACCAATGTCTTTCTCTAAAAGGTTATAAGATTATTATGCTATCGAGCATTGGAAGTGAAAAGTGTCTTGATAAAAAAACAATGAAAAAATCTATACTGTATTCTTTTGGCTTGACAAAAAATGCAGCTGTGATGCCCCTTCCTCAATAACCTGTGCCACGAGCTTGAACTTGATAATTATAATCACCAATTCTGAAAGTAGAAAGTTTGTTCATGTATATGATGACGTCCCTTCACAGAAAGTCACATACTGGTATTCTTTAGATTTCATAAAGGGGCAACGTCGTATCCAGACAAGTGTATGTTAGCTTGGTTAGAATCTATCATATCAGGTTCCCGTTATTTCTCGATTTTTGTAGGTCGTAAGTTCGGGGGATGTAGGAGTCGGAATGGAGGATCCAACAACCATCCGTTCCAATGCACCAATCACGAAACAATCAGAAGTAGAAGTCGTGGATGATGTGAAGTATGTATATGTTTCTTCTTTTACTTTCCTTTGGCTTAAGCGTAATCTGCGTTACATTTTCTAGGTTGTAAGTTCAACGAATGGCGAGCTTGGTGCAGACGACCCGACCGCGGGCTATTCAAATGCACCAATCACAGCCCAGACAGAGGTGGAAGTAGTCGAGGAAACTAAGTATGTTTTCAGACTTTTTGCCTGGTGGGGCGAAACGTTGAAAGTGATTTCGTCCTGATATTTAGTGCCTTGGATATCCTCCAAGTATGAGCTGTTTTCGTACATGTTTCTTAAGATGGCTTGCTAAGTACAAAGGGTATCAAGAGTTTTGCATGAATACACAGTAAGTGAATAGAGAAGCCTAGACAGACACACGAATGCGACTCACTTTGAAGTATTACTTGATTAAGAATAAGTTTCACACTTGTATTGAAGTATGACTATCCTTGAAAAAAAAGGATGGAGAGGTGCACTGTATCATAAACTACAGCAATATCATAAAGCTGAGAAGCAGTACGATGTTAATAATTGCACTCAACATGAAGTGTGATGTTGATAAATTGCACTTAACAACTTGTTAAAAAGCTGTCAAGGGTGGGTTATCTCAGTTCTTTGTGGCAATAACCAAAGTTGCTTACAAAATGGTGCTGGATTATGACTGCACTGTGGCAGGTACTACACTGACTCGAAAGTAAAATGATATAGCTGTACTACACGAATGACTAATAAAACACGCTGACAGAATGTGCTGCTCGATTGATATAACTGCATGCACTGCATCAGTAAATATAACTGCATTCACTGCATCAGTAAATATAACTGCATTCACTGCAACGACACTGGTATTCAAACTTCTGGGAACTGCATTCATAACCAAGAGGGTAACACCGATGCAACTGTAGCAATGAACAGAAGTTGACTGCTGCACTTTGGCGATAGCAAAATTTGTTTCTACCTCAAGAGAACAATTTTCCATTTTGACTGCAGCAGGAAACAAACTAATTCTGACATATCCAACACATATTCTTATCACTCTCCGACGTTTCACCCCATTCAGCTGAAAATCTGGTTGTTGTCTGGTTTTCCTTTGCTCTGTTCATAATGCTATAGTGGCGCATTTGCGATTGTAGATTTTTTGTCGTCTGTTGCACACTTCCGCTGCCATTTCTTCCTTCTAGGCCAGCTTTACATCCAAGCGCCGTTTTTGCAAAAATGATTGCCATTCAAGAATGTTCACTCTTTCAATCTTTCACCCAAACTTCTTGTGGGTTGGGTTAAGAAGGGTCAAAATTCAAGATTCAAGTTTACAGTAGGTTGAAAATGCTTGAACATTCCTGTATTGGACTCCTTCCTCAGGGATTGCTTGTCTCCAATTCCTGGAAAGGGAGATTGGTTTAAAAGTGTTCTGCAGAGGAGTGATTTTTATTGCTGCAACCTATGACTATTTCCACTACAACGGACAGCTGATTGGCTTCAATCACAATCAGTCATCATCTTGTCATGGCTGCAGCACTTGTTGCAGCACAAAAATTGCTTGTGTGCGGGATGCTTTAGGTTAGGGCCATGGCTCTTTCTTTAGAGGATTCGTTCTCTTCGTGATTTCTCAGAATTAAAGCTCAATTTTAGTGTGTGGCCTAGAATTGGAAATGGATTAGGGGTGCCAACCTGGTTGAGATGGGTAGAGGTACAATAGGTGGTTGATGTACATGTAGTTCAATTTGATATATTAAGTAAGCTAGAATTTGGCATTTGGATATATTTTGGATAAAAGGGGAAACTTTGAAGGGGTTGCAGATTTAAAAGACAAAGTGTTTAGATCACTTCCTTTATTACTTCATTAATCTAGGTTAAAAAAAGGTAGTGCAAAATCAAACATTGAAAATTGATCTTAGCCCCATACAAATTACCATTGTGGAGGGGACAAGTCTATAACCATCTTCACAATGAAGTTTTTAAAGTTGCTTTTAGTTAAAATTTCAATCGCTTTCTTTCTTAGTTTTAGGTGATGTTCACTTTTGTTGAATTTTGCGTGTCGTTTATTCACCTATTCTTCTGTTCACAAACATTTTCACATCAAGTTAAGTAAAAAGTGTATTGTTAAGAGAGCTGATGTTATGTACCATTAGCACAACATCACCTTTGTTATGTTTGACAACAAAAAAGGTCCTCATACTTGATGTGAATTATTACCATGTGTTTGGCAACTTTCGTTGTCTTGTCAACCACCTATTTTACTCGATTCCAAAATGCCCAACCCTCTTGCAAAAAGTGGGACCATTGACATGCAACAAGCTAGTGCATTTTGTGAGACACCCTCCCTGTGCTCCTTGCAACACACAGACCTTGCAGTTACATGCATCATCCGGCAACACTGACCCTGTTTTCAGTCAAATTTTATTCCGTGGGAGTGAAACAATTCCACTTTACCACAAGCTTGCCAACCAGTCAAGTGAAGGGCTGATTATTTCATACTAAACTAAACACACTAGCATCAGGCAGTACCGTTTCTTGATCAAATTCCTTTGAATCATCTTTGTGTCTGTTGATATGCAGCCTAATGAAGCCTGATGCTATTGTCTTGGTTTGGTATACCTCTGCCCCCCCCCCCCCCCCAAGGTATTGCTTGCCACTGTTTTCAGGTACTAATATCCCAATTTCTTCCAGCATTTACACATTCCTGTATTTCATGTTCCCAGCACGATTACTTCTGTTTTTTATCGTGGAATAGTGTTATGACTATCACACGGCCATCCATTCAGTTATGAGCAAATCAGATCAAGACCGATGAAAATTGAAATCTAATGACAGTATTGGATGACCTGCTGATAGCCACATATCTTAATTTCACTGAATCAAAGAATCATACTGTACGCAGTTTCATAATGGTGAATGTGTGTAGACTTTGAAGTGCTGAACACATTCAATACTTTGAGGGAAAGTGAACTCAGAATCTGGGCTTCATCTAGGAGTCTTGATGTACATGTATTAACAACTCTGAAGATACCTCTATTGATTAAAATGATGGCGTACAGTATGGTTGTTTGTTAATCATTTACATTGTACATGGAGTCTTGATGTCTGTGGCCAGAAATGAAAAGTGGTTCTCCCATGGTTCACAGGTTGATTCCTTATGGTTGTCATGCTCGGCTGGTACTATTATAAAGTCCTTACGAATTTGCAATGACTATAATGATAATGGCTTTGTCCTTTCCTAACTTTTGTCCTTTTCACTGCGGCTGTGGGAATATGATTATTTCCTGGCACAGAGTCAATACCCTGAGAGCAAGGATGCTAAGCCCTAACTGCTTTCTGCTTATGGCATAATCTTTTCTAATCATCTAACAAAAGGTGGAGCCAGGAGTTTCAACTGAAAAATATTTCAGTGTTCTCGCAAGTTGCTGATGGAATACTTGCCTACAGAGTCTGTTAAGTGTTGAAAGCAGGGTGCTGCACCCTGCCTTTTTAAGGCCATGCCCTTTTCCACCCTGCCTTGTAGTAGCAATTGTAACTTTGCAACTTTCTTTTACTATATGACGTTATATAAAATATATTTTTCATTTATAACTCATGGCACCACCCTCGCTTGTGTTCTAATGCTTCTCAGTTGCTTCTAAACTTTTCCTTTCATGGCAATGTCATAGGCATGTTGGCATTTTTTGCCATCAGGTGTCTAAAGATTGATGTCCGACTGGTTGATAGTCCTCTGGCCCCAGCCCTGTAGTTCGTGACAAAGACTATCCTCCACTTTCAGTGTAGCCAAGCCTACAGTATTTAACTTAGTGTGATTTCCAGGCCCTAAAGCTTTTTAATTTTGGAGATTGTGCATTGCATGCAAAATTACTAATACGTTTCCATTAAAAAAAACTGCCATAGTCAAAACTCCTTACAAAAAGTTATTTCAAGCCATTCAATATATGACCATCCAACCCATCCCGATGACCCTTTTAAAGGAAGGTTTGATCTCTCATGTGGATGTGTCAGTAGCACTCACCCTGTGTGGCATTTAACTTGGGAGACCTCAGTGAAAACACCATCCCTACTTGGTACCATGTGTGGGGACGTTGTGAGGTAGATATGGGAATGGCTGACTCCAGGAGTGGAGCTACCCCTCTTAATACCTTACTGCTACATCTTAACATGCATTTGAAACTTTTCTTACCCCCCCCCCCCCAGCCCCCCCCCCCCCCATCATGAAATAAGTTACCCATCTGTCCCTATCATTGTTCTAAAAAACTAAACTAATTTATAGCTAGTTGCTGATATGCTCTTGCATGTGTGTGTTCTATTTGTGTTGACCAGCTGGATGTATACAAAGTGAAAAACACTCCTATTTCAATGGGTTTTAAAACAGTTTCCAATGCTTGTGCCTTGAGGAAACCAAGCTTTTACACCCCTCTTATATAGAAATTTCACAGAGAACACTACATGAGATATGACTGAAACATTGAAATACATGTAGCTGGTGACCCACTCCCTGCCCCCTTGGTCTGACAAATGGCACTTGTGTAATAAGTTTGTATGCATCGTGTGACTTGTTAATGCCTTCTCTATTGTCTCTGGTGAGACTCCCAGATTATATAGTAGGGGGGCCTCCTCCAACTTTCGAATGATCATGGCCATGGTTACCTCCTCAAAGTGGGAGGTCCGTTTTCATAGTGGGGTTGGGGGCTATTACCTGTGAGGATTAAAGGTTTGGTTATTGCATGTTCATGGTGTGAATGTCCCCCCCTCCCCCCAACCAAGTTTAAAATTTAGCTCAATACCCAGCCAGACCCACAGAAAAAATGGAAATATTGATGACTATTCATCCTTGTTTTGTTTGATTGGCCACTACGATGTCAAGCCTCCACTACACTTCGGTACTCCTTGAATTTGCCCAATTTATTTCGCGATATATTTTTGTTCATCATCTGATGCACGTTGCTAAGCCATTATGCATTATATGTTGCGTGTAGTCAATTTTTGCATCATTCCATTGCATTGATTGAATTTTTGAGTCCATAAATGCATGTGTCATGTGCTTCTTATAACCAATTGACTAATATTTCATACTGTGGATGGGGGAGCCCAAGTTTGAACCAGAATACAAGTGTAATCTGATTTTGATTTTGATCTAAAAGATGGTGGCAGGCCAAATTGTTAATAGTCAATTGCTTCTGGTAAAACATTTCACCATTCTTTTCAAGTAGGAAAACAATATCAATTGTGCTCATGGTTGTCTTTGTTCCTTTGTGACCGAAATAAAAAGAATAATGCATCGCTTCTTAGTAAACGCTTTAACATCTATGAGCAGAAATCTAAAATCTAAAATCTGCAAATCTAACTGTAGTTGATATGATCTCAGGCAGCCCTTGGTGTAGAATGGGTTATCTCCGAGAATGGCTGTTTGTATGCTGGATCAGACTCCCCCTCTCCCTTCCACAGCGTCCCATTGTCCAAGCTGTCGCAACAACCTAGCATCCTTTCTCTTACCAGGTGCTGTTTCTTCCGTCGCCGCAAGAAAAAGAAGAGCAGACAGACTTAATCACGGCAATATACCCCGAAATATGTGACCTTGAACATCAATCAGGAATTGTCACTGTTTCGAACTAGGAGTACTCTAACACTGACGTGGGATATTCTGTTCCGTAGCAATAAGAAATGCGCTTTATATCGTTTAGTGGCATGTGGTCATTTCTGTATGAGATATGTTTTAACATGTCGAGGTAAAACACATGTAATTCTGTAGTTAATGATAATGAAGCGAATATAATCAAATTAAATCTACGTTTGTATCATTATGATAAATGTTTGCTTGTGTAGTGTGATACAATGCTTCCAAATGGTCACCCGCACATCATCCTGCACCGATTGTAAACAAAATCACTGTCAGGGTATAAAAACGGACAAAATCGCCACATCAGTTTTAGAATACGCCCAAAAACTTTTGTGATCAGAAAAAGAACACAGTGATTGTGTGATGATAATATAATGTGTATGTAAATACTGAGTCATTTTTTATATAATCTTATTTTTGGTTGCCTGCACTTCATGTACAGTGTATATGTTTCGTCACTGCCATGATGGATGAACCACGTTCCTGTCGTCGAAGTGCACCGGCACTTCGTCATCTCTTCCATGCTTCTGAGACCAAGAGTGTGTATGATTTTGGTCGAGTTCGTCATCATTTGCTAAATATTTTTTGGTTGACCGCAAGAGTCTGATGATTTAGATAGATTCAAGCAAAACAGATTTAAAAATAAGTCTGCTGGGCCTTTGCCCAAGTTTAAGGAATGGACACTGAACTGGATGTATTAGTTGTCTCACCAAACATTGCGAGAGTGGAGCTGAAAAGTCGGCCCAAATGAAGCACCGTTTCAAGGATATGAGCAAGATTATGGTAGGGGATATGTCATCGAACTCTAACAAAAACCATACACATTCTTCATGTCTTAGACCTTATTATAAATGTATGAATAATAGACGAACAAACTTAAGTCTGATTGGCGAATCCATCGTGCTCTTTGCCTAGGTGTTGCTGCTTCACCTATAAGAAGAAAAAGCCAAAAAAATCAAAACGACAGAAATGATATGAGGCATCTGACCAAGCTCAAGATTCTATCCCATTGAAGTCCCGGCGTGGATCAAAACGACACATGCTCCTCTCGAACGAGAGCAGCCAAGGTACTTTGGACTGACATATCTTGATCGTGAAACGCATTCCTTGGCTTCCTTGAAGGCAGATCTGTACACCAGACGTTGTTGACCGATAGTCGACAGGTTTCTCTGAAGAAATGCATGTTTTTGCATGAGTTTTATTTTCAAAGTCTTCTTCATGTTCTTTTAGCAGAGTTTTGATTTGATTGGTTTTCTAAACAATCTTTTCATTTTCTTTGCTGGTCAAATTCTGAGGGAAAATATCAAAATTTGTTTTTATAATTTGCTATTTGATGTGTAATTTTCATCATTTGAGTGTCTTAATCGGTGATTGTTGCATCTTATTTTACAACCCAATGATTGCATATTCATCTAGCAGTGCATGAAATAGAAAGTTGTCTAGAGAGTTTGTTGAGCCATGGAAAGAAAAGAAAAAAGCAATCTTAAATACCACTCAAAACAAAGATGAATTTGAAATTGGCGCTGATGTGCGGTTTGAAAAACTTCCGAAGTCCACACCCAAGGTATGGTGTGTACAGTAGCGACATTTTAATGTATATTTTCCTATCTTTTGAATTTGTTTCTTTCCTCTGAACATCATCCTTAGATATTAGAATTTGTCCTTCAAATCCGTTAATGAGAAATGAAGAATTGACTTTGAATTTGAATAGCTTTATGCTTAATACTAGGTAATCACAACCCGGTACAATGGTTTTAGTGTATCAGTGTTTCTTTTTGAAGTTAATGCCAGTACTTTTTCCAAAGATTTCTTCAGGTAACCAAAACGTGTCGAAGATGGGCAGTTTTTCTTGCCCTTCTCCTGTAAACTGCATACAAGAGCTCCTTTTGCTTGAAGCCTTTAACCTGGATCGCTTGATGGGATTGTGATGTTGTACAAGGGACAAGAGTGCTGATTCCAGGTCAAGAGGTATGGGACTAAATCCCTCTCATCTTCCTGTGTTGAGTTTATAGATGCTCTCAGCAGCTGCTGCATTTTGAGCAAGGATTCCCTTGAAAATGGCTGTGTAAAACATTGAATAAGTCCCGTGATGACAGAAATACATCTTTGGAGAAGATACATTGTCATCAGTGGTGATGTTTCCCGTAATACCAGACTCGTCAAGTCAGGCACCGAATTTAACATGACACTTGGTTGCCATTAGTCTAGGACTCACACAGGTTGAAGGTTTTGAGGGAGGAGAATGTTCTTATTGTGTTTATCTCTCTACCTATGCAAGACTTGCAGCTCTAGGTGGCCAGTAGTCAGGGAATATAAGACTATCATGTAACGAATGATGTCATTTGTGATATTGCTGTATTCTATGGAACATACTTCTGTGATAGGGCTTGAGTCTTGACCTAGAAATAGCTTGAGCTGCGAAGTGTACTTGGTACTCCTTGAAAAAGGCATGTCCAAAGCCGCCTCGCAACACTTATATAGAGATATGCAGTCCTTTGACACTACATGTGGCGGTGCATAGGGGTGAGCAGGGGTATTATCCTCCTGGCCACATATACCCATGTTGTCCTTTAAGTCTGCCATTAAGTCTGTCAATGTTCCCGATACAATCAGATATCAACTCGGCTGTGCGTGATCCCAAAACTAGATCAGAAGTTTGTTCCATAGAATATGTGTTCTCCTTGATGGTGCTGCAATAAATGGGACGGTCTTGAACTTGGTCAGATCATGACCAAAAAACTAACTCAAAGAGTACTCAGAATAGAGTCTTATGGCTTTCATGTAACTAAACAACTGGAACCCTCGCTGTGAGTGGCATGGCTAGTGCCTTTGCAGCGCGTGTTGTCAGTTTGATCTCTTTTGTATCGTTCGATATGATGCTAAGTCTTTATGATGTAGTGATTAATGTATATAGCGTAAATGTCAGTGATTGATTTCCATTGTGACTAGGAACTGTTGACAGTTCTACTTTTGTCGGTTACTTAACAGAATCATCTTAAATCAGTGGCTAAGTTTGTCCGACTGAACCAATTATATGTGCTTTGCTAGCACTTTCTGTCTGTTTTCAATTTTTCTGCTGTACAGTTGAAAATGAGCATTAACTTTCATCACAATTTTACAGATGGGCACAAATTGTCTTTATGGACGATCCACAAAAAAAATTTACTTAAAGTGGGCTCTCCGGAATTGGGTCAGTATATTATGTGAAATTCATCCATGTCATGATTCATTTAGCGTTCATCTACGTCATGACGCCACAATACATTGATGTTCAACTACATCATGTTCATCCCTTGTAATTTCAAAATCTGAATGATATAATTCATTGGTTTCATAAGGCTTAAATTTCATTCACTGGCAAAGCACTGTTTTTGACTTAATTTGAAGTCAAATTTTATTGGTTAGAATGTGTTTTGTTTGTGAGGTGGCAATATGCTTCCGTTTCAGTGTAGACAAAGTGTCAGATGTTTAACTTTGAAAATAAACGTAAACTTTGATTTTATCCAGTGGGAGGAATAGTTCAAATTTACGTAGCTCTGGCCATCTATTTTGGTATGGAAGTGCACCGAGATGTTTTCGAGTGTCCTCATAAATTTTGAATCAAGAGTCGTTCATCTAGTCACAAGAACAACGATTCTGGTAGATCTATGAGTGTTCACATGACTTGTCGTCTGCCTGATGATCACATGACTGTCATGTGACCGCATTCTTCGTCAACAGCAACATTCCTAATATCAAATTGAGTGCGTTGTTTATGAGTATCTATCTCTATGTGCCTGTACCTTATTTATGTTATTGTTCTTAATATTTTGTCATCCATACAACTGTACATGTTTAACAAACATGTGGGTGAATTCTTGCTATCGGTTGAAAGTCGACATATTTCAAATACAATGGAATAGATGTTTGTATCATGTTGATTTCCAAGTAAAAATTACACTATTTCACGGAAATAGAAAGACCAAAAAGATCGGACATTTGTTTTTTAAAGGTGTGTTTAATTGCTTCTTGTAAGGTATTTCAACAACTAGATTTTTTTCAAAGAGTTCTGAGATCTGTTGAATAAAACTACCGTGTGATTATTCTGTGCAAAAAATGGGACAAAGGTTTGTTGTCTGTCTGTGTTATGGACCAAAAACTGTAATTCGTGGCCTTTTTGATGTCCCAGGTTCAATCTAATCTTACAGTTATGATTATCCTCTTTCTAATTTTGTTTTAAAATGCTTGAAATTACCAAAGTTTTATCAATGATTCATTTTAATCAAGAGAATTTCCCATACTCTTGCCTCATTATAGTTGTTTGCTGCTAGTTCTATCCTCTTGGGTACAATCCAACTCTTATCCTAGAAACATAGTTCTCTTAGTATCTTTTCAGTTCGTATTGTAAATATTTACCAAGATGATCTGCGGCAAAATGGGAATATAGTGATTTAATCTAGATTTTGCGCCTTCATAAAAATCAGCCATTTATATATGTCATTGTGTAAATACGCTTCATTCATAAGCTTACATTTTGTTTTGATGACCAGTGGCCCGTAGTCATGTGTCATAAAGGCCAGTTGGCATTTGTAATTTAAGGCGCAGAGTATCTAGTACATAGTTAATCTTAGTCTGCACACTGTTCTTCAAAATGTGGAAACAGAGCAGCTTCACTTACGTTGTGATGTCGATCAAATCTTAAGAATGGAAAGATATATTTTAAGTGACGTCTGTCCGTACTTGTGTCAAAATTATTGGCCTCTTGGAGGAATCTTGGATATACGATATAAACTGACTACGAAGGGCGGACAGACATTGGAGTGATAATGGATGATTGAATCGACCATACATAAAGTGTTTGGTACACACTTGTAGCCACCGAAGTCGGGTGTCTATTGCGAAAATATTCACATTTGCCGCAATTCAGTATTTATGCAGCAGTTCCCTTTAGAAAATCACAGGCATTTGAAGCAGAATGGCCTTGTCGACATATGTTTGGCTCTTCATTGTCTGAGTGTGTGAATGACTCTCAACAATTTTGTGAAGGTTAACAGAATTTACAATGTAACTGCAATTGACACTGCCAGCCAAATCAGGGACCCAATGAAAAGGCAACAGATCACTATCCCCATTCAATAATGTCCGACTGTCTGACTCAAATCGAACCGATCCAAATAGAGTGGATGGATTGCCATCACCTTCCAGACTGATGACTGCAGCAGTGGATCCCTGACAAGATACATCAATTTTAATCCCTGCTTTTCCGTCTTCTCACTGGATCCCTGGTTTTGACTCTGATGCTTGTATCTTTGACTTCATGTGTAATTGTCTATTGAGACTGCAAAGAATGTAGAATTCGTGGCATTGCTTCCTGGGGCCTATATCCTTATCAGATACAATGTGGTACTGCATGTGTGTATGCGTAAAGATTCAAAATTGTGAACAAGATGTTGTCAGTAATCCATAAAGCTCACCAAGTCTTGGTGAATTCGTTTTAACATTCACTACCTTTGACATGAATCAAATACAGTTCTCTGAATCAAGGACAGCTGTCAATGGAGCAAAGCAGTCCAAAATTCATTTGATATGAAGATGAGATGGCATTGATTGCTAAATGCAGTTGACTTGTTTTGTGAAGTGGGCACTTGTATGCGTTTACTCTATGTATATGTTAATGATCTATGGAAAATTAGCAAAGAGCCATTTCCTTGCATGAAATGGTATGTAATTTTAATCTTGATTCTGTTACTCTGAGAAGTGTCCATTTCCCAAGACTGTTGAATTATCTCATTTGGATATTTGAGTGTTTGGAAGACGGTCACAATCTTCCTGCCAAGGCTGTAGCGACTTAAAGGGAAATTTGAGTGAATTTGTTAACTTTTCGAGCGACTTGACAGTTCACTGCCATTTCACCAAAAAAAGGTTCCTCAGCCTTGTGTTGATTGGCAAAATGAGACATTCATCAATAAACAAAGGAAGTGGCAGTGAATTCTTTAGTCGAGCCAAAATGATGAGGAAACCTTCAAATCAGATTGAGAATTAATGTCAAGGTATTCAAGCTGTTAATAAATTCAAGGGCCAAAGTAACTTGACTGAAGTAATGCCACAGTTGTCGTATATACTAAATCCACCTATAACATTTGTGTCAGTTGGGGTGATAGGCTTAATATTCCTTGAGACCTTGATTGATTCCTTGTTGTCTCGCTAGAGGACCTGTGGAACGATCTGTACTGCCTGGTGACTTTGGCATAACTTTCAGCCAAGAGAAGTATATCACTCTGGAGGGAGTATAAGAAGATTGATCAGTCTGATTAGCCTTCTAGCGTGACTATAGGGAACCAATCTACAAGATGCCCTGCTTGAATTGTGGGGACTAAATATACAGGTTCAACCTGAGTTTCCTTCAATATGTCGCACACCAGGTGACAATGCAAATATCAGTTCATAGCTTGTCCCCCCCCCCCCCCCCCCTGAGGGGTTGTTTGAGTGTCAAACGTATCCTTGGGATGTGGTATTAATGACTTGTGTATGCTTTCTTCAAAAGTGGTGAGCAGATGTCTTTGCTTGACCCTTAAGAATTTATATCAAGGTGATAAGGTGTCAAACTTTGAGGAGAGGGTACCAGCTAAGAATTGATAGTTTCATAAATTTCACTCATTTGGATGCCCGTGTATGGCGAACTCAACTCGTGCGTATTTGGGAATCATGTATTTATTAAAATGTGAATGTCCCCCAATCATCGGAGGGGGGTACATGAAGTTTAAATCCACTGTACGACATGAAGACTGGATTATTTGTTCAAGTTAGCACTGCTGTGGTCTTTATAAATAAAAATTGATTTATTGCAAATGATTTGTGCATTTGTTATATATTTTCTACGTTCAGCTAAGAAGAAACAGCCAGTCGTAAAGATTGTGGAAGACTGTAAAGTGGACCAATACAATGCATACATGTATGTGGTCAGCTTGAAAGATGTGGCAACTCCTGACCAAGTGAACATCATCTGCCTCATGTTTCTCGTTGACCACACTTCAGGATCTACCTACTGAATTTATTACCAATTACCAATCCCCCTTCCCCCTTCCCCCCCAACATTTGTCATTCCCTGGACTACTACTACTACCACTGGCACTGGAACGATCGTCGAGCCGAGTTCACCATGACCTGCCACAGTGTATTCGTTATATCCAATATCCTAAACCACTATAATGTTGAGACCATTGGCACAGGCACCTGTCCTCAGTAGATGCAACAATGGCCTTCTGATGCATATTCACAAGTTCTGGTCTCTTGATCTGTTTCAATGTTCAGACAAACTGGCTCAAGTTGACTGCCTAAGCTACAAATTGACACTGCCACATCGTTACGAGTCCGTCACAATCAAGTAGAATACCAGTACTATCTCATCCAGGAAGACAAGAGACCTGATTTGCCTTGAGTGAGGACAGAATTCAGAGTACATCTGTCTCATTAGTCCTTTAAAATGGGCATCGATCCAATACGTTAGAGGAGCCAGACCAGTACTGTCTCATTGGCAAAAGTCATTTGATACAACATGGGGCCACGGTATATAAATCCGTATGACACTGCTGTCCTCAAGCTGATGCGACCATGACTTTCTGCTGCAGTGAATTCACAATGTCTGGTCTCTTGATCCGTTTTAATGTATAGACCAACTGGCCCAGGGTGGCTGTGTGACTTAGACGATGCCACTTCTGCAGGGACTTGATAACACTCTCCTTGATGTCACAATCTAGACGTTGGTTGTTCAAGTCGATGACTAAAATGAGAAATGGATTTATGTATTACTACCATCAATGAGCTGAGATCGTGTGTGTCCTGAGAAGGCTAGGATGGTGGTAGTGGTCACAATCCCATCTGTGGCATCCAAGCATCCCAGATCGTGCAAGGACAACAAGCATTATTGCTCAGTTGGGATATCCAATCAGCCCAGATCCTGCAAGGACACCCAATATCATAGCATGGTCGGGATATCCAACCATCTCAGAGTCCAGTAAGGACACCCAGGATCAGAGACCCTTCGGGACATCCAACCACCCCAGAGTCCACAAGGACGCACAGCACCACGGTTTTGTAAGACACCCAGCCACCCCACACCCTGCAAGGACAACCTGCATCACAACCCTGTCGAGACACTCAACCACCCAGATCCTGCAAGGACACCCAGCACTTCGGCTATATGCTGCGGCATCCAACCAACCCAGGTCCTGCAAGAACACCCAGGATCATGGCTCTGTTGGGACATCTAACCACCCCAGATCCGGCAAGGACACATCCAGTACTACGGCTCTGTTGGAACATCCAACCACCTAAGACATTTCAAGGAAACCTGTGACAGCCCTCAGGACGTGCAACTATCCCAGGCCCCGTCAGTGCTAAGAAGCAAAGGGTCAATGAGAGTGCTGAGAGAGAAAATGCAAGCTGAGCTTTGAAACATGCCTCTGAGATCCTCGTTCCTGGTGCAATAGTCTCTATCAGGGTCAAAGGGAAGCTTCATGTAGAGATCAGACCAGTTCTTGCCAATGTTGCGAGCAACAAGTCTGAACGCGGTATCAATCGGCTCTGAAAAACAATCATTCAGTTCATTAAAAGTGATGGGTAAGCTATATATTCGAAAAAAATGAAAGCATGAATGACCAAAATTGCTCATGTCTCTGTTATTGTAAAGCGCATACCTTCAAGTTCGTATGTTACCGACTTCCACAGAAGACCCCTTTTCAAGGCTGATGTATCAAGAAAATGTATCAATTCACCCACCTTCAATGTGATCCATGCCCCCAGCATGGTACCCATGTAACCTGATCTTCCTGACTGTGTCTGGGTGGAGCTTAATGTCCCTTATCCTCTTCAGGGCCGCAATCTTCTCATCCAGTCCCCTGACCTTGTCCCTTGTCTCCTTGATCACCCGTTTCTCCTTGTTTCGGCGCAACATCAGCTTCTCCTCAACTTGTAACATCTTTTCAAACTTGAGTTGGTTCTGGTGAAGGTCTTTTGTAAGCTTGGAGAGATAGAGACAACATGACGTTTAGGAGAACGAGACAGATGTTTTCGTCCTCAGTCTGTGACAAACCGACAAACAAGACTTTGGGCGGATGTGACACGTTTTCGTCCTCCATTTCTGACAACTGACCCAATTGCCCAAACCTGGTTGTCAATCGGTCTCTAAGACAGAAGACAACGGGACAAGACGTCAGTTTTGCAAAATGATATGTTTCTAAACCCTTACCTTTTCCATTTCCTCATACAGGTCCTGTCTCTGTTTCTTTATCGAGACAACCTTCTCTTCCAGCACGCGAACGTCTGCTTCTAGTGTCCGATGTTTTGCCGCCAGCTTGTCGTACGCGCGTGGAGAATGTCGCCTGGTCTCCAGACGGGCCGTAAGCTCCGCCAACTGCTTCTTCCTGGCCTGGTAAATCTGCTCCGTCTTAACCTGGTTGTTCGCTGTGGCAACCCCCCGATGTTTCGTGCTTCGAAATCGAAACCTCTGTTCTTGAATAAACTCCTCAAAATTTCTCCGTTGCCAAACTCTTCGATTGATTTTCCTCTCAGTGAATTCTAAATCGTTTTGTATCTTCTTCGCCTCATCTCCGATGTTTTCCCGTGCGTTTGTCAACTCCCCAATTTCAATCATAAGCTTTCGTGGATAATCCCGATCTAGGAACACCCATTCCTTCATCGGCTCCCCTATTTCTATTACCAGTCGAGAAAATTCTTCCATCAATGACAAGATGTCCTCATAATGTTTTAGGAAGTCACCGAATGTCTTTTTGTATGCTGCATACTGTCCAACGACCTTCTCCATGGATTTCAATATGTCTTCAATCTCCTTCTGTTTGTCCGTCAGCAGACGTTCGTAGCATTGAACAGACGACAGGTCATGATTACCAGCATCAGAGAAAAAGCTTTGGCAATACTTGTTCAGTCTTTCATTGTATTCGACGAACAGAGTCTTCTGACACTTTTCTGTGAAGACATCAAATACATCCACAGACTCGCACATCCTGAGCAGCAACGCGAATTCCTTCTGGTCTCGGAGTCGCCTGCTAGATTTGTTGTGCTCCAGAGCATTTCGACACTCAGCGATTGTCCCGAAGCCTTTTGCGCCAACTCTGTTGAGAAGGGTGGTGATGAATTCGGCCAGTTCGTCTTTGAGAAGAGAATGTACCTCAGCCGCGACGCGGTTTTTCAACCATTTGTCCGTCATTTGCATGACGTATTTGTCCAGAACATGTAGACGGAGGAGGACTTTTCGGCGGATGCGCTCCAATGAGAAGGGATGGGCACGGTGGGCTCTGAGAAGGGGACCTACTGACTCCGGAGATCCCTCGGACGGCGGCATGGTTGTGAAAATCGGACCAAAGGAATAGAATAGTCTGCAACCTACTGTAAATTTGCACAACTCAGGATGAGCGTCCAGGGGTCGAGCCAGCCTAAGACGTCGCCGGATATAATATTGGTCGCCGTTTTATCAAACGTGAGTGATCAATCCCCAAGTCTTTTTCTGTCGACGAATCTGAATATAAAGTATGATGATGATGAGATCTTTTGACAACCCCGGACGGAGTGAGCTGTCTTTCAGTTTCGGCTCACTCAGTCTGTCTTCGTAATCAGTCAACGCAATAGTTGTGACTTACTGTATAGTAGAGTGTCATATATATCCGAGCGGACAAATCTTCAAGGAGGACACATTGTAGGGTGAAATATCAACTCCAATGCCTGAAAATATCCACTTCGAAGTGCACACCGCGGTTTGACAAACCGCATACTGGCCACGTCGCTAGGCCTACTGTGCCTTCCCTAGCAACTAATCTAAGCCAATACATAGAATATATTCTTCGTACCTAAACTTCATAAAATAGATAGCCAAACATAAGACTTTTAGACTAGAGCATGGTACACAACAGAAAAGCAAATAGATTTGGCTGAAATCATCATGAATAATATTTGTAGGTAAACAAGTGCCATATTACCAATGTAATTCATCAATTACTAATCCGATCGGGAGTGTATTCACGATATCTCAAGGACGCTTTATGAGTTGTTTGTCTTCGCTTGTTGTCTCAAACCCATATATTGTGCCAAAGGTGAGGAGTAGATCACACCGTTAAATATCTGTCTCCGTCGCGTCGGTCGTTGGTCACAACCTTGTCTGGTCTCTCCCATTGACGGTAAGGCATACCTCCAGAGACAAGTTATGGATCCATCCGTTTTATCATTTCAGAACAGTATAACAATCTATGGTCTATAGCTGTTTAAATTATTGTATAAGCAGATTGTCTTGAGTTTCGAGAAGCAATTGCTTGGAGTAATGGTGACGTGCTGGACAAAGTCACAACCTTGTCTTCCCAGCATTTTTTGCTGGACAAATTTGCTTCCCTCCTTGGCCAGCTAGCGGAAAAGGGAGCCAGATTCCGTTGTGGCTTGTCTTCTTTATCACTAATCCAAACAGTAGCATGAACGTCGGCGGCCCGTGGTAAATCGGATCAAATCTTGGTTTATATTTGGTCAGGATTTGTGGCATTAGCATACGGCAATCCAAAGTAAACGATATAGAGCTACTCGGAAGTCCATGAATGACAATATCGTTCGTCATATTGAACGCACCATCCTACAGTGACTGGAGTTGATAGAGAGGACAGAAACAACGAGGAGAGACATGCGTTTGCTCCCCGTCATTGTTTAGGAGTGTAATTGAACAGTTGCCTCTGACCCACTCTGCATTGTCTCAGAGGGTGCTAGACTTAACTGTTACCTGCTCGCAAGCCTACAAACCTTTGGACCCCATGACTACTGTTACCGAAACTTTTGTTTACAATACATCATCCCGTCCAAGGTCACAACTGATGTCACAACTAGCTCTTGTCTAACCAAAACAGACAGGTCCCATCCAAGATAAAAACTGTTTTTATAACTAGCTCCTTTCCCATCGAAGATAGTGCAAGTATCACAACTAGAATCACCATTCTCTGATCTGATCCTATATAAAAACTATTGTCACAACCAGCTCGTGTCTCCCATCACGAACGTCCAATGTCAATGTTGTGATAGATCGTTGGTCACACCCTGGTTAGTCTCAATCACATACATGTACATCTGGCCCAAGGCCAAAGCTTCGATCACCATCTTGGATTCCAGCCTGAGACATCCATCCACTACTGGGTCATCAATTTAGTCACAACTGTCGTCTCCATCATCAACATCTTGTCACAAGTCACATTCAATCAAAGCACACCACACAGGCAAAAACTGTGCATGCCATTCAGAGACGGACATCGGGTTACGGTGTGGAAAGGATATTAGACCCCAGGGAGAGAAAGTCCAGTGAAGAAAAGATTCATTATATAAACATAAAGCTTGATCCCAACTGAATAAGACCATGACAGGAGACATTAACTTATAACACCTTGGCAGAGCTTTTAACTGTCACAATCATTGTCTTCGTCAAAGCACACCATAGGCCAAAACTGTGCATGTCACAACCTTACCTCTTACAGAGACATAATATCTCGGTGTAAAAGGGATATTAGACCCCAGGGAGAGAAAGTCCAGGGAAGAAAGATTATATTATTTCGATTGTGGAGAGGTCATTTCTGACAAGTGCAATCAAAACGCATTCTTCTTCATGGATGTGACTCTTCTGCATGGTTGAGACGAATTTGTAATGATTGGCAATGATTATCCTCACATCTGATCAGGGTCATTTTTGGGCACCATGGCCTACAACTGGTAGTAGGGGGCATATCATTCTCAAAATCCACTAAGACTTTGAGGAAACTATCACTTGGCAGGAAAGGTCATTAACAGGAGAATTGGTGAAACTCAACCATTTTGTGAAACTGAGGTAGGTGTTAAGTTATAGTGGCAGCCACATTGGTAATTTCCATCTCAATGGAGGATAAAATGTGCGTCTGCAAAGAGGTTAGCAACATCCTTGCAAGCCTAGTAAAGACAGGTGAAGAAGATAAATCATGTCATTAATTTATTTTCCAAAACACAAAACCAAATTTCCTAATTTACATACATGTATCAGTGTTAATTGATGGAGCATGGAGGATACAATTTTGAGGATAAACTGCATTTCACTTAAAATACCATCATTGCTTTAAACGGTTTAACGCTCGAAATCGTTATTTTCTGGATGTGTAGCAGTTTCACTTCAAAAATCTTCGCTGCAAGTTTCTGGTAAATCAAGTCTTGGGTAGTTTTCTCTTAAATCTAAAATGGATGAACTGAGTGAAAGTTCCTTCTAAAACACACATATGTCAACAAATATTCACAATTTAATTAAACTAGAATGTATAGTCCTCTAGTCATCTTCATAGCCTTCTGGAAGAGCGTTGACTTCCTTGTTGTGAAATAGGCTGTGGTTTCCATCTCCCCATGGGAAAGGCTGAAATAGAATGTAAAAATAAACAGCTTGATAAGTCGAAGACGTACATGTAGATGGAAAAAGATGACCTGTCATTACTGGGACCGGACTAGAGTAAGATTACATGACAACCAAGCTAGGACAAGGTAAGATTTTGGCATGAAGGATTGTTTAAAAATTCTAGATAAGAACTTTATACCAGGTAGGCCTTGTATTCTATTCTTTTCTACCAGGCCATCTGAAATTGATTAATTTACATCAGCTGAGAAAAAAATAGCTGGCTGCAGATACTGCAAAATGGGACCTCGCATTACCTTTGTTCGCCTCCTTAGATGTTCGTATGGTACAAATTCTGGCCGTTCATGATGTGCCAAGTGTTCTTTTTCTTTCACATACATATTAAGGTAGCAGACGGCAACTCCAGGGAGCGCAATGACGAAACTCATTATCTTCCACATCTTACCAGCACCTAGAATGGAATGATGCTTGATGGTTTAGCATGTTAGTAATAGTAGCCTATATATCAGATACTGAGATAGTTCAGATGGGACCTGTGCACCAGACCAAGCCCAGGGCTAGACATAAACTACAGATGTACGTGTACGCATGCACAAAAATCGTCATCAATCATCAGTTGCTTCGGCACCTATCTATCACACACACTCTCAGTGCTGCATTCATGGCATTGGCGACACACGACGCATAGTACATGTACATGTACTGTAGTACACAGGATTCTGACCTTGACCAGTCCAAATTTTGGGTTCATATTTTCATGTAATGTTCACTTCTTGTGACATCAAAACACCCATATCGCTGTTTTTCATAACTTAATACGTACCACCGTGGTCTCCATGTATCGAAGCTGATTCTGAGGTGGCATATTTGCGTGTATTTGCCAGAATTTGGCGACGGACCGTGTTCATCAACAACGAAGCCATTTTGGTCTGCAGACTTGTTTCATACTGAAAATAGTTCAGCGCAATAATACAACAGCAACTTTAATTGAGAATTCTATCAAAACTGGGCCTATTGTGGCTTTCAGTTCTTGCCTACAAAAACAATGTATATTATAATACAGCTTACAAAGTTTTGAGAGGTGTTCAGCAACAAATGGACATTATTTATACTTTTAACGGATTGATACAATTTGGGTGTTGTTCGGTCACTTCCGCATTAACAAAAACAGTTGAAAACGTGGTTTCTATTTCTCTACCCCAAACTATTAAGCAATCACAATGATCTCAAACAAGTCAAAATGTGAAGTCTGCCTGGAGACTTTACACAAATACAAATGCCCAGTATGTTTACTGAAGTAGTAAGTTACATTTTATTAGGTTTTTACATTCGTACGTCATTAGTACTATCAGAGCTATCCATCCGTCCATGATTCAATGATGATGCTTGCAAGGCAGGCAGCTGGAGCCTTGACATGCACTGACTGGATGCACTTGAGTGATCTTCATTATATTCTGAGGACAGAAAGAGATCATTACAGGTTGTATGAAATATGTACTGTTATAAACATCACTCACAGCATCCTCTTAAAAATGTTGATGGTGACTATAGGCTGATTCATCTTCTCTCTATTTTTAGCTGTTCAGTGGGATGTTATAAAGAACATAAAGGTAAGCAACAGGCACATGCAAACAAATTGACATTGTTTCAATTAGTGCACCTTTTAAAACCAACCACTCAAGTAAAGACTAAGTATTAGAATACATGTAGAGCTCAAATTGTTGATAAACATCAGACAAAATTTTATGTTCAGGAGATTCTGATTTCAGTTGACAGTTTTTCACTTCATACTTTGGTAACTGATTGTACTTTGACTCTTTAGATATGGTCTAATTCCTCTTGCTTATCTTGCAGAAAAAGAATCATGCATCCCAAAAATTACAGCGGTCAGTGCATTGGAAACAGACAAGCCCACACCACAAACTAATGTCTCAGGTATGACATAATGTTTGTGAATATATTTTCTCAGTGTTTCAACACTTTGAAGGTTGTGATTTAAGTTATTTTACTGGGGTTGTACATTTGTTCAGGCTCAGCAACTTGAGTCAGGTACAAGTACAATACTGCTCAAGTTGCCCTTCTGAGAGTCCACCTTCCTTCCACCCCAGTCATAGTCTCAGATACAATAGTCTTTTGTCAGGATACAATATTGTAAAAATGTTGTCTTGTCATTTCAGATTTTCTCCTTGGTGAAAATGCAACAGCGGATCAGGTATCATTAGAAAAGCTGAAAATGTTGGGACAATCTGACGAAGTTCTTCATCTCCTCCAGAATCCCCATCTGCGGACTTTGATGCAGAATTTGGACAAGTCGGAAAATCCTACCACGAGTACTGACAAAGCAATGCATGAACCTATATTCCTTGAATTTGTGGATGCTTGTTTGAATGTTGTGGAACCTGATAGGCCAATGGATGTAAATAAATGATTTGAATCCATATACTTGTGTTCGCTTTATATTATTTGGGTTACATTTGACTTAATTGCTACAGAATTGAGTGTATGATGGTCAACATCTAATGCACGGCTCAGTTGTTCTCCATATCCTCCGTCTCCTTTTCTAATCGAGGTTGAATAAACATGATCCATCCATGTTGGAACATGAGCAAAACCAATAACCCTCTTGTAAGACAAATTACATTTTTATTTACAAGGTAATCATTATTTACAATTGGTTAGTTGATGGTTTGCTTGACATTGACAAGTAACAAAATATGCCACCAATACTTGTTCATGACCATAATGGCCATGTCGCAAAATCTGGTACAGCATATAGAAAATAAATATCATTTCCCCATATATTTTCAACAATACATAAATTACAAAGGCATGCAGCTGATCTATTTACTATAAAGAACAACACTGTCCTGCCAAGTTTACATCACCTCGTTAACAATAAACTGCATGTAGCTTGTCTGCGATGACAACCCCCCTCCCCCCACCATCACCTTTCTGTAGCTAACTGATTCCACTCAAAACAACTTCTCAATCCCAACTTCAAGGCTATCTTGGGAAGGACTTCCAATTTCACTAATCAATTCACCCCATTGAATATAAAATGTTTACATTCAGTCGAGCAAGAAAACCTATTTCCGGTACTCAACATCCTAGATGTAGGACCCAAGATGCAGTGACCATGTCATAAAGACAATACGACTTCATGCATTAGCAGAAGAACCAAACCACTGCAAGTCAAGATGATTACTCAAGTAAATTGACAAACTGCTGAATGCCATCCTTCCACATTGGGCAGGTGCTCTTCTTTTGCGATTGATAATTGGAATCTCTCTTCAGATAGCTCACAGCTCTAGATTCAGAAGTCAATTCTACAACCTGAAATAAAATCGACTCAAAAGTAAGGGCAGGATCTCATCTGAGAGAAAATTGAATGGAATGTATGAACAAATCTTAAATTTATCTCATACTCTTACAAAATTTCCCTCCACCAGCAAACCCCAAAAGTATGAACACAAATTATCAACTGATTGATGACATATCTACTAACTTGAACAGAATCTTCTTCAAGCACATTTATAGGCCGGGTGATACAAATGTTCACATGGTGTAGAGCTATGCACATGAGTTATATATCAACAATGTACATTTTTTGACAAAACATAACATCAAAGGTGTTTCGTCAGTTACTGATGGCAATTAAGACTGTTTGGAGGGGATAGTGGCATCAAGCTCAACAGTAGCAGGATTTCTAATATGAAATAGTATTCCCCTCATCTACACGGGAGGTACATATTTGTAACTTTGTATTTTACTCTGGCATCCCAAATCCATGGACATTAACTGGGGACTATAGGAAGGAGCCAATTGGATCCCTCAGCTCCTGCCACTAATCCCCTTTTACCAAGAACATAATATACATATACAATAGTCTCCTACAGAGGCTTATCAAATAACTACCATCATAATCACACAGTTGAAAGTGGCTAGGCAAGATGGATATGAAGTGCAGGTACCTGAGCACAAGGGATTAATACAAATGTACAAAAGTGCAGTGAAAAATACTACTCTAAGCCTAAAGGGTAAGCTTGAGTTTAGGCTAATTATCCCTTTCGCTACCATTGACCCACAGAGCGGTACATAGATAACACCCCTTCAGCACAACTGACCCACAGAACAGTACACACCCTTTTACTTTTCACCCACTCTACACAAGTCACAGTGCTGCCATCTATGAAAGATGCACAAAACTAAGGGTGAGATCCTTACTGTGGCTTCTGAGGTGTGTGGATGGGAAGCTAAAATATGACAGGTCGGTTTAGGTCCTTCCGATATATCAGTGACCAAAATGGACAGCAACGAAAGGGATAAACAGACAGTTTGTAAAACTGTAGTGTTCTCGGGAAAAACAGCTGAAAACTCCAGTGAGATTTTAGAAAACGAGATGCAATGCCATTTGACATGAAAAACTTCTAGTTAATACAGAGAGGCAATTTAATTAATCACACACACAATATGCCTTTTACTGTCTGTCATCTGCTTGTGGCCAACAAATATAATCATTCAGCCTAATCTGAATTGATAAATAAGTAATGCAGAGCTGGACAAGGATCCTTATGCTCTCAAACATGTGAACGGACATTTTAGTACTGGAGCACTTTAATAGCCATAAAATACTGCTTTTTGGCAATTGATAGCAACAATGAAATTAGTATCGCCAGTTTTCTTTTATCAAGAAAGGGAGTATAAAAGCTAATTACAAATAAATACATTGTGTACACACATACAAGAATCTACTTCCTTTAATAACAAAGCTTTAGATTATCACAATGTTCATGCGAATATGATTAAAAAGCTGGTGCTACACAAAAGTACCCAGTTTAGAAAGATAAAGCCCCATATACCGTACCTTGATCTCATTCAATCAAAAAATGTATCTCCTCTTCTTATATCTAATTGAAGACCCACACTCTATCAGTTTACTTAACATCACTTGCCCTTGCGAAAGACAAAGACT
Organism: Lineus longissimus; assembly: GCF_910592395.1. Lineage (NCBI taxonomy): Eukaryota > Metazoa > Nemertea > Pilidiophora > Heteronemertea > Lineidae > Lineus > Lineus longissimus. The sequence continues at coordinate 23,296,256 of NC_088309.1, read as the reverse complement.
GGCCTTTATTAATCTTGCTTTGACCAAATTTTTTTAAAAATGAGGATTCGCAGACAATTCCATTTGCAGTTGAAACCTAAACTTGAACCACCCGGTAAAAAAATATGATTGAAGAACACTTGGACTGGTACAAATGACAGAAAGGGCATTAGCACTAAAACAAAACCCACTAATGGCAGCATTCAGCATCCTGTACAAATGGCAGGCTACACAGTATAATCAAACCTGGTTAAAGATGTATCACATATGGTCCTACCATTGTTGCCATCAAACAACATAAACACAGTGGCCAATTTTATACATAAAAACTGGTTCTGGGCCATAATAAGACTACTGCCTGTAGTTTAAAGAGGTGCATCATCTCCCCCCCCCCCCCCCCAATTTTACTAGCCATGAAAGTTTCTAGCGGATTTGTTGTCTCCCTAACCAGTATATTCGTCGTGATTGGCCACTGTGATCAACCATCATACAGATATACAAATCTTTTCGTTTTGTATGGCAAAATTTACCTCTTCCTCCCAGATCTATCTCAACACGTCAACTATCAGCCCATCAAGGTTTGCAACCTCATTGTAGGAGCTCATAACCCAAAACATTTGGTATGTCCACAATATACCACCATAGCAATCAAGGAGTAATAAATGGGTGATCCTCAATTCCTTTTAAATGTACACAACATAATTGGATTTCAATCATTATTTTACAAACAGATAAAATTACTTCTGGCACAATGTCTATCAACAACAAATACTTTTTAACTACTTTGGCCTGAGAATTGCGAGTTCAAATCACTTTCATCTTAGACATCGACTCAGTGCTGGCAAACACATAGCAATTTATTTTTCTGAAAAGGTAGGCCTGTCGCAATCATGCTATAAAGAAATCCTTTACATCATTGTCAATAAATTGCTGATGAAGGCACCACTAAATAAACAAACAAAATTTCATAATATGCTATGTGTCCAAGTAGGAGATTTAGAATTCATCAAATTGTCCTAAATACTTCCAAGTCTACTGGTAAAAACAAGCTTCTTTAACTTGTACATAAATATTGCATTTCCAGGAAATGATGCAGACAATTTTTTTGCCAAAGTTGAGCAATAAATTGCTGATGAAGGCACCACTAAATAAACAAACAAAATTTCATAATATGCTATGTGTCCAAGTAGGAGATTTAGAATTCATCAAATTGTCCTAAATACTTCCAAGTCTACTGGTAAAAACAAGCTTCTTTAACTTGTACATAAATATTGCATTTCCAGGAAATGATGCAGACAATTTTTTTGCCAAAGTTGAGCACAAGACAAAATTTGGCAGGAATTTAATACAAGCATTCAAATCTACAATTCAAACAAATACCTGTACACTGGTGTATCATTTGGTCATCAAACCAAAAAATAGCTAAACTACACCATAAATAGTAATAGTATGCGAAAAAGTATTTGATGAAGAATGAGCTACAATAAGTGCTGATATGCGCAAAGCCGAGTAACAGAAAAAGGCCACTCAGACCTGGTGCCCAATCGAATGAATACATCGATTACGGGCCACAATAGACTCACCCAAATCCAAATTTTAGAGGGGTGAAATTGCACTCTTTACAGCCCTCAATTCACCAGTCACAACGATTGGGCGGGTCTATTATAACTGGAGATCTATTCCCCACGCAATACAGCCCTATCAATTGGGCACCATAATTTATCACTATCTTGATAATCCGTTTTCTACTGCAGGAACTTGGCATTTAATCTTAAACAGGCTATCCATGCATATAAATAAAAGCAAATTGTATTGAAATTGAAAATCATCAAGCCCACCCCAACTTTTGCAAGAAAAAAACTTCATGAATGGCCCTCAACTGCATACATCAATTCAAAGACCATTTATAAGTATCTAATGAAGAATAGGTCATTTTCGATATGAAACACTTTTATTAATTTCCGATCACTCAATCTCCTGTATGCTGCTATGTACAGGCAAATTAAAACCCTACTGTATGCCCCTGTACAAAGGGTGATGAAAAAGTAATCAGGTACGTCTGTTTGGCACTGCTCTCTCTGGAAAAAGGCATACAGTAGAAGTAACATTGTCAGAAACTACATGTACTTAAAATGTAACCTTAAGTAAAAATGATTCGTAACGTTAAAAGTGGTGCCGATTTCTACTCAACCGGACACCTTGGGTTTTGAACACCGAGTGCCTCAGATAATCATTTAAGTTACCACATTACCAGGGTGCCAGTGGCCTACCTAAACATATATTCAGGCAGCTTTAAGCTCCTGGGAATGAGGTGAACTATATAACTACTTTGGACAACCAAAACAAATTTAACAGTCCCAAGGTTTGTTCACACAGATATTTCGTAACTTGATCCATAGATATTGATCGTGCTGCCTTCGCCCCTTGGCTGTGTTTGGGGTTGCCGCACCGGAGGTGCAGGTGCTTTCCTTGGCTGCCGCACAGGTTCCTGCAACTCGACTGTCTCAGACATTTCTAATGCTTTGACAAAAGACATCGGGCGTCGAGGGAATGTACCCTCTTGGGGGGCCTGCTGAATTGTTCTCCCTGCCAAATGGCCTTCACTAACACTAGGCTTTGGTCTATAACTAGGATCTGAAGTTCGGTTTGGAAGCGTCCGACTGGAGACTGCACCAAACTCAGCAGCCGGCCTAGGTGGCTGGCGATCACGATCTAGGGACCGCAACTTATTGTCTCTGCTATTAGACTGTCTCACTGCACCACCTGGTGACTGGAAGGAAATTTGAGCAGTAGATCTGGACGCTGGAGCTCGATCAGTATAACTGATTGGAGGCCGGCCACTCACTACTGGTGGGGTGCCATGGGCAACAAATTTCTCTGCCGGAACTTGGGCGAGAAGATCAGCTGATTTTGACCGAGGTGGGCTCCTGCCGCTGCGTGATTTATGCACTTGAGGCGAATCATTGCGTCTGCCATGGTGATAGGTACCGGCAATGATATCTCGTGACGAGTCATACAGGTTAACGTAAGAGTCTGTTTTGGGTGCACCTGTTGGTGACGATGGGTCACAGTCTCTTGAAACGCTCTGAAGTCCATCCTCATCTTCTAAAGATAGGCTCCGCTGCATCTGAAATTAGATTGAGAAATATTTCAGGCAAGCTTTTTGAGAAATGTGTTACATTGGATGATTTAAGAAGAACAGAAAAGTTATAAAGCGGGCTATTGCTCTCCTAGACATATGTTCATACCATAAATCTATTAGCAGCCCAAGACACTGACAAAAGATGCACTATTGTTAGAAGATTCATTCGAGAGCCACTTTACTCTCACACTATGGTACATTTACCGATTTAAAAACACTTCAACTAACACAAACTCTGCATGGAAAATCTTGGTACTGTATCAGGAGACGAAGACATAATGAGCAATGTGAATTCTACTCAGTGCACCCAGAGCCCCAGAAGGTGCTTGGTGTACAGATAAGAAGCATTCATCTAAAAATTCTATCTTCTACAGCAAAAGCATAACTTATGCTTCCACTTACAAACAAAAGTGTCTTCAATTTGCCAAGTCAAGCTGGAGAAGAAAATGTTCATATCAAAGACTCTAACGACAAGCACTTTTCTAAAGAGTTTTAAAGGTTATAGTGATCTTTTAGCTCTTTACTAAAGCTGAAGCACATTTTGTTCAATCAATGCCGAAAACTAAAAGAGTACAAATATTATTTGTTGTGTATGTTTTAAAATAGTATGAAATGATGGTGACTGAATTTCTAAATTTCAAATTCATATTGCTCATTAGTTCAAGGTTTTAGGAAATAACTGGGTGCAAATGATATCTGTTAGGCTAGGGTAGGGTGCGTGTGTGGCTTTATAATGAGTTCAGGCAAACAATTGTAGAGCACAGTAAAATCCCTGGCCATTTTCCTCAATAGTATGTGAAGGACCTAAGGAATATCATCTTCATCTGCCTCTGTACAAATATTTCGGTTAGAATTTCAACTTTAAAACACACAATACTACAACAACAAACAACCATGCCGATATTTCAGCATTGTGTGCCAGACATAGTTTCCTCCGCCTCCAGATCATGTCGCTGGTGAAGGAGTAGACAACAAGACTGATATATCAGCAAGCAAACAACAAGTTCTGAGAATACAAGTTCACTTCTTCCTTAGTAACAGATGCAAACTCTACATTTCAATTGGCCCCCTGATCCCCCCACCCTCATTGTACAAAATGAAAAATATCAGAACTACTTTAGAGAACTAAGCACGCAGATTCTAAATTTATCAGATAAAAACCTGAAGGTTCATAAATGCCACTGAACTATAAGCTTAGGATGAGGACAGTAATGACGGGAGATCATGTTTTTTGGTGCAACATAAGGAATGCTTCAGGGATTCATTTGCAACCAAAAGGCAGTTAAATCGGCACTATCAATCCCAACATCATTCCCAATAAATTACAAGCATAATAGAGGGGGGATTTTTTATACAAACTTGACCTTGAAACATTTGTGGGATTTCGATCGACTTATTTAACGCTAACTCCACAGCATGCATCAAGAGCAGTGCAGGTTATGTAACATAATATATCATAATCATAGCTTAAACATGTAAAAGCTTGCCAAAAAATTTCCACCATCACTATCAGCACACACAGGACTATCGAAAGCAACAGATACACAAATCAGCAAGCGATTGTTCTGTCATTCTGACTACACATGTGGGCTTGTTTATAATAACAACTTGCCCAGCTTGAAAAGTGATGACGCGATTTATAAGAAACTCCTGACATCACAAACAACTGTTGTGCTCTTTGTGTTCAACCACAAAAAATACATTTCAGTCACAGTGTGATCATTTTTCATTTTGTGGAAAACTGTTTGTCCTGTATCGCCAGGTGAAACTGAGTGAGAAACAACATGCACACCTTAATACACCATACCTCTCGGGAAGCAAATGCGCCCAAAGCCAGGAGAGCATTCTCAATTGTCACAGCAAGAGCTGCAGAGGAAGAATACAATGTTGAGAAAAGACCCAGCAACCAGAGAAAGACTAGAAGGTCCCTGACAGATGTCTTGTAGCACATCGAGTCACAACTGTGTGTTATATCACCCCATGAAACCTTGCGGATACAATGCAATGAGGTAGTGACTCATAGGGGCGGAGTCCCTTGTGTATTATTTCTGGGCTGCAGAAGTTAGGACCCACAGACCCCTGTTGAGTAGATGGCAGCTTTTATTGATAACCAAAAGTGAAAGTAGCCAGTGTCAAGAGCATTCTTATGTCGCACCAAAAAAGATCCGAGGGATGCGTCTGTGTGAGAAGGCAAGACTTCATGCATGTTCCATGATCCACGGGTGCCTGAACTCTACCAACCAGAATTGGAATGTTTCTTATCCATGATTTTGCATGTTGCAATTGGACAAGCTGCCAACATGGTGACATAAACATTCTGATTGAGGAAGAAGCCAAGGGACCCGTACTGAAGGACAGCACCTCAATCTTATCTTCACACACAACTTTTTCTCACGGTTGAAATCCCATTTCCCATTCTGAAGGTAGAAGTGAAAGTGATAAATATGCACCATGACAATGATGATAATGAAGGAAAAAATATCAAGGGGTGGCATATGTACATTGCCTGTAACTTACTATGAATCCCTGTTGTGATGTGCTAAATTCTTCATTTGCACAGAAGGCCTAGTTTGAAAATGAACAAGTTTGTGTTTAATAAAAAATGATTGGAAAAGTCAGGGTATTGGTTTCGTGAAAGAGACATGACTCATGACTCAGCACGGTTGCTCGGACCACTTTCTGACCAAAAGGTTATGTTGGCGACCAGCATGATAATTGAGACATTCAAGCCAGGAGACAATGCTGCTACAAAGTGGAGATCAGGGAAAAAATAGTTAACAATTATGATAATAAACCCTGTGCAAAACCAGTCTTTTTTAAAACTGTTCACTGGAAACACCATGTCCAGCCACTTTGAAGTGATGGGTCCTTCTTCAAGAAGTCAAAACTCATCACATACTGGCCCGGGTTACAAACAAGGACTACTTTTTGCCCATATGGCCAAACCACATTTTATTTAGCTCCAAATTACTGTGCAGGTAATCTCTGCCTCTGTGATGGCCATCTTGGTTTGCACAGGGACTATTATGATAGTGAAACGTAACGTAAGAACAAAAATCTAAACAGTGCAGCAGAACAGGTGAAATGGCGAAGGACCCCTCAAACTCTACCACACTCTGCCACATGCGAAAAGAACCCTTCAACCTCATTCAAAGACCCTAATGCCTTTTTGATTGCAGAAAGGAGCAGAGCACCTTACCTGGGCCTAGGTAAAAGGGCTCTTTTCACACATACAAAGGCTAGCTTGTAGGTGCATTGATATTGGAGGCAGGCGGAAGGCTATGTTCCACAATTGTCAGCTGAAGATTGAAAGAAAATTATTGTGAACTACTGATAAGTGAGGGGAAAAGGGACATGAAAACTTTTAAAATGTTTTGTTGTAGCCAGTGAAGGAAAATGAAGAAGGCTTCATGAAAATGATAATAATCAGCTTGATTCAGACCCCCTCTCAAATAGTCAAGTGGTATTAAAAAGAACCAGGTAAACCAAGTGTACAGTGATACCCAAATTTCAGACACTCCCTCGGATGCATACATACATATACATGTTAATGAGAGGCCCCTCAGCAGGCATAAAAATGTCCCATCTCTGTCTACAGCATGCTCTCTAGCCATGCATTAGCAGTATGGTGCTTCAAGACCTCTACATTCTGAGGACGACAAATTTGGCTGCACACACGAAAGTCAAAAGAAGTCTGCTTGTGCTTCTACTAGTTCTAGTTGCATCGACACAATGACAGGGCTTATAGATAGCGAAGAGGCCTTCATCATTGCAATAGAATATTAATAGAAGGGAGTGTGGGGATCGGGTTTACATGAACAGTCTTTACCGGGCTATACGGTAGTGCCTGCGTAGTTACGGAGGACGTGACCGGTTGAGACCTTGACTGTCACCTAGAACGTACAACAGAAAGACTATAAAGCACTTGTGAGAAGGGCGACTGTGAGTGAGAAGATAGCAGAGGATGAACTACCTGGCAACAACAAACTCTAACCAATATTTGCCTAATTTCTAGTATTTCTAGTGATACGTATATTTAAAAAAATTTTTGCGAATCAAAAAATAAATAGTAAGTGTTAGTATTACAATAACTCTGTCAGGAGTACTTGTTTTATGCTCATTTTATAGCAAATGAGAACACAGCCCAGCAGCATTTTGAACATTGATATTAGCCACAGAAGAAGATGCATATATATGGTAGTCAAGAATATTCCTCATTTATTGTAAGGTCACGCAAGTGAACTGGTGGAACCCATAAGTGACAGTGGGCTATAGGACTGCAACTTTGCAACTTTTTAACATCTCAGTAGCCAAGTCAAATGAGCTATCATACATTTTAGGCTAAATTTTGATTTTTGAAAGTGTCAATTTCATCATACCCAAATTTCCTCTTTCCCGATTCCACTGTCAATGTGGGAGCCACTGACACCGTGACAGGGTTCAAAAAGGACCAAACTGGTCAATAAGCACTAATAAAGACACAAAATCGTCTGCCGTGCGTGGGTGAAATGCGAGACCATATCTGACAAGGGACAAGTCTACCAGCAGTGATCGGTAGCCCACTACCACATGAAGAACAAAAGATATTTTACTGACTACCTTGTTGTAAGAATGTGACGACTTTTGTATTCCGTTGCTGTTATCCATGTAGATTTTGACATCGTTGTCACCGACGACATGCGACACTTTAGTAGTTAATTCTAAGTTTATGTTATTCATGTCTACAGTGTGACGCCGGAACTTTCTGCCATACAACCTGGAAATGAAGAGCGTTCAAAATATTTATTGCCAAAAGGTGGCAGTATAATAGCAATCCAATACCATACAGAAATTATTGTGGATGAAATGGGAAAGCTTTTGCGTATTAGACTGTAACTACTGCTGCATACGGAAAATGAAGTTCCTCAATGAGATGATGTGGACGACTATATTCTTCTCACACAGCTTCGTCAAGTTGTTCTTATCTTTCACATAACTTAGTCGAATCACAGCCTTGTTTAAAAACTCCGACTGAATTATAATGAATAAGCTAAAATGACACAGGTCTCCTAAAACAACTGGAGAAACTGACCAACAGTGTCACTTACCTTGGCCACTGTGGACCACACAGTGTATATTGGCAATTTAATTTACAGCCTCTTGTAAAGGGATTGTGTCCTCCACGGAATTTTCCGGTAACCTGAAATTGTAATTGCAAAGCATTGTTGAGTGCTTATAAATATAATGGGTTTACATGCTGCTTCTGATGTTGATTGAAGAGTTGAAAAACTTACTTCAACTCAGGCCACAGTGAAGATTGTCATTGCTGCGCCATTCTCAAACTAATTACGAGCACTGCGTCACAATTTGCCCCGAAGGAAGTCGCTGACCTATATAGTAACTCGGTCTTCGTCCAGAGAACCACAAACAACAGTTCTCATTAGCTTCAAGAACTTTTTACTTGCTTTATATTTTACTCAAATAATCAGACTGCAAAAATGTAAAATCCCTCACCCAAGGTCACAAGCGCTGTGTTTACAAATCCACAATGTCCGGAAATCAAATCTAAAACCAATAGCTAATCTGAAATCCTTAGGAGATCTGACGACATTTGATAAAACATCCTTACCTGCTCATTTGTTGTCCTCCCTCTCGACACAAGTATAAAATGGAATCCCGTCAAACCACAGATTGGAACTATCAGAATACCAATCAGACACATAACACACATACTGCAGCCGAGTTAAGGAAACATTTTGAGAACAACAGCTATCGATTGATAGTCGAATTGATTTTAAAAGTCGAGCAATTTTGAAAATGCAGATAAGGACGATGATAATTGCATTGCATTGGCGACTTTCGAGCAATCTATTACATCTGGGATTTTAGACTCATTGGGGTCAGGTGGATACCACGTCACTTCTTAGGCTTGGCAATCTTGACAAGATAAAACGTATATCTACAGTAACTTGAAGGTCTGTGCCCTTCAATTTCATTTATCGTTTTTTCTTTGTAAAACTAAAAGGATACCACACAATATTATGAAGAGTAACTAACGTATTTTTGTGATCTAGGACATATACAAGAGACAAGGCAAATATGCTGACCATGTGAACGGCTAATGACACAAGAAAGAGGAAGAAGTAGCGGTAGTTTCTCCGTCCCACACAGTTGTTCACCCACGGACAATGGTGGTCGAACGTCTGAAATGAAAGAGAGCACATTGTTACTCGAATACTTTTAGAAAGAAATTGAATATTTGTAACCATGAAGTTCGAAGGAACACAACTGAATACCTAACAGAACTGAAGACACTATCGTGAATTTGCTTAGTCACAGGAGCATTTACAATACAGTTGAACCATTTTTTCGTTGAATACAACCAGTTCTCTGCGACTTTGGGCTGTGAGAGGGTCGCAGTGGTTGGACCATTTTCGAAATTAGCATCTAACACTACAAATCAGCCAACAGTGTTTATTGAGCTGATAATGTCTTACTTGATGCAAACACAAATCTCATTAGTCCCTCCATAGACGAAAGTATCTTTATCATACTCACCTCTATACAATTATTGCAAACACTGCAATGAGAACATCTTGGAGGTCGATAAAACTGGCATGTTGTACACCATTTCATCCGCACAGTAATACCATTAATATCAATATTTTTATACAAAGGGGCTCGGAAGTCATCATCTCGGATTTCGTCTTCATGAGCTGAAAAAAATCACCAATATGTAGAAATAGATAAACACAGTTATCATGGTCATGGATGTGCGATAATCATTGCAAAGTGACAAACATCACCAGTATGCGCAATGACCTTTCAACCATCAAGCAAGCCGAAATTATTTCTTCAAGTACAATGTACCTGTAATGTGACAACTCTGACATTTGTCATAGCCATTTACCACTGCCTGTGATGGGCACACTATCTGAACATAAATTTTTCAAAAGCTTTTGAGTCGCATTTCTTTCAGACCAAAAAGGCTTGTTTTACATTTGTATGTGAGAATCTCGAATATGCGTGGGCTGATTTGGATTGGAAAAACTATATACCACAAAGGATTGGAACTTAGATCAGGAAAGTAGGATTTCATTTTTCAATTTTAAGAATGGGTATTTTGAACCAGAAGTGCAAACAGAGAGGAATTAGGAACAAAGAAAATAAAAGTTTATGTATACATACAACATGTACCATGAAAATGTACTCACCCCTCGGATAAACCCCCGGATCCATAAACGTGGCCATGGCAAAGTTGGCGACCACGAATAACGTCAGGAGGCCTTGGTATATTGGGATGGCTATCGTATATGTCATCATCAAGTATGGGCACCTGAAAAATTGATAGTCTAGCTTTAATCTAAAGTACACAGCCAACTTCTGGATGTAATCGTAATGTTAGGGTGTGGTGCACAGTACTGTTAATGACCTTTACATAATATGAGTGTTTCACTCAGATACTGAAAGGTTCAGTGCACATGTTCCTGCAATAGTGACCACTGCCATGCAATACGACACTCAATCACATCCTGACACGATGTCCAGCCCCGAGGGATGCAAGATTCAACTACGACATGTACGACAAACGAGGCCATCATCAGATTCACTTCAGACTCCGAGACTCAGAAGTCAAAGAAGAGCAGATGCACTGAAATTTGAGGTCTGTTTGAGAATGGTACATGCATGGGGGAGGGGATCAGTTTATTTAGCTTCAAAGTACCACTGACCTTGACAACTAATCTGTGTGATAAAAAAGAAGCCAAGTGAGTCAGTGAGCAACCATCAATTGGCCACCCACATTGCTCTTGACTTATGTTTCTATCTCCATGATTATACTTCATACGGTATTTCCATTCGATACAAAATGTACTCCATGTGCAAGATGATGTACGAAAGCAGGATATCATATGATTCAGACACGAGATCAATTGAATTCCACTCAGACACCAAGTACATTTCAGATCAATAAAAGACTAACACCCAATGCTATTGTTTTCAGAATGACCATCAGTTGTTTGAATTTTGAAACATTTTGATGAGTTCATTTATCGAAATATTCGGAATGCATCCTATTCCTACACTTAAAAAATAACACGGCAAAACTTTTCGTCCTAGATATTACGATGGAATCCCGAAGAGAATTTATGATGGGCCATATTTTAGTTAAGTACACAACTGTATCATTGTATGCAAGTCAATGAATCAAACAAATGAGACAAAAACGTCTTCAAAGCTATCTTTGTTGATTTTCAGTGAGTACATGTATACAAAAGATAAGTGGAGAGAAATGACTGAATCAATGAAGGATCTGCATGCATAACCATGGCCCTGACCACCGATGATGAGCGAGTCATGGTTGTAAGTCAACTTGGATGAGTAATCAGCACCCCTGAGTACAGTATCACTTTGCTATAATGATATAGATAGCCAATAATAATGAAATGATGAAAGAGAACTCCAAGGTTATCTCATCCCTTTTAACACCAAGGCTGATACCATATGTAGCAAGGGTATACGCTGTCTGAGAGAGAGGATGAAAGGATAGGTTATATGTAGTGTAAGGGTAGAAAAAGCGTGATTTAATCCATGACATACACGAAGAATGTAGGGTGACTTTCAGACCAATAGTCAAAATGAACATGATGATGATCAGAAAGACCATGAGCAATTTATATTTTTGTGCATGCATTGAAGGAATTTTAGGGTGGAGGGAGGTGGGGTGAACAATTGAACTGCAGCCTGGCTGCTTTCCAAATTCGCCATTCATCAATCCCAGGAGGGAAAAAAAAGATATAGAATGACTAGTCTGATACTAGTGACAGATGCTGCGGATGACTTGTAAGTTTCAGAGTGATGCCACTATTACATGTTACCATGCACCTGCACAGCCATTGCTTCCATGATGTGAAGTATCCTCCTCATAGCAAATGTTCATGTATGTAGTCATAGTACAGTAACTTTAGTTCCAAGCCTGAGCATCGCGAGCCTAAGTCCCAAGGCTATATAGTAGGATCAAGCAGAGAGGATGATAGCCATCGCTAATTGACAGTACAGGTGTTTAGGATTGGTGATGAACAGCAGTTTTAGATCACAAGAGAGAGCATGACTCCACTAAGAGTTGAAGACTGAATCGTTTTTGCACAAAGGCTCGGGGAGAGTTTATCTCGGAGGCTGGAGATTTTATCATTTATAGAAAACATGTAATCCCTAACCAACCTGAGGAGCATTGGATGGGAATGTACATAAAGCTAACTAGAGTGAAGAAAAATAGGACCTACATGTAGATGTAATACTTCACGACTTAGAAAACCACCACCCAGCATCACTCGACAAGCTCGAACATGGAAGAAGGGGAAGGGGAAAAGTAAAGACCTAGGAACAGCTGACGACGGGATCTCAAGAGAGCGACATGAAGACCATTGGCCATGCTTGACAGGAAATGGAGACGCTGCCAAGGACAGAAGCAATGGGGAAAGTTGTTTGTAGACTTAGAGAAGCAAAGAGGTAAAAATAGAGCGGGGAGGCCACTGGCACTAGGCTACAAGAACATTCATTCGTTGTCACTGAGACTGTTTGAAGGAAAAGCTGTCATGACGTTAATTACCCCTTTCAAAAAGTGGCGATGTTAAGCACAATCGAGGCGAGGCGATACAATATTCATATTGCGCAACATTAGTCTCCTATGTCTGACTAAGTTAGTGTCGTCTTTTTTTGTTTGGTATTATATAGTAGTAGGCCTATGGCTGCTGTTGCTTGCTGTGCCACAACAATTCTTGACACATCCCGTCATTGAATGGGGATTCAGGACCGAACAAGAGTTTTTGTTTACTGCATTGACAGTTACACTTCATGCAGAATACAACAGGCGAGTGAACGTGGGGGGTCAACATGTAGGCCTACATCATACATGTAATACATGTAATGTACATGTCAGTGTACATGGCCCATGTATTTTGCACTTGGCATTTTTGAAGAAATGGCTTCTTGTAAGGCCTGGGAAACACTCACCCAAATACGAAAAACAGGGTCGTAGCACCCAAAAGTAAGGACCAGGCAACGGTGGCGGGTATTATCTGTGTCGAACACTTGCATCGTGGCATCATGAAGGCCAAAATTCTTCATAAAAAGTTAATGTTTTATCCCTTCCGCTATTTTCTGTCCAGCACCGTCTCACGGCGAGATCGAACAACACAGACACTTGTTGTGAACATCCGCCAATAAATTCATCGAAGTATTACCCAAATGTAAGCTCACTTCACAAAACATTACACAAGTGTGCAAAAAACTGATTGAAATTGTCTAAAATTTACTGTTTCTGGTAATAGCGACATTGATACATAAATAATACGAGAAATTCATCTTTGCGCAATAGTACAAATGTCAATTACAAGTGATGAGGCGCAATGAAGGATTTTAATTATACCGATCGCCGATTGGTGGCAGCAGCTGCTGGTCCTCCCACTGTGCATTTACACTGTCAGCCTATGCCAATACATTGTATTTTGCTACAAGATCTGCTTCTCAGCTGTTGATTTCCGATTTCTCATTGTTGATGATGAAACTGTGAAGAAGATACTGAAGATTGCCCCTGTATGTTTTCTTTCATGTGCCCTTTCTGTTCATACTTGTTGCAGGCTGACATTCTTGGTAAAACTGTCACAGAGTCTGTCAGCATATATTAATGGTCAGCTGACTAATTTCAAGACAAGTACTAGTCTACATACATACATGTACATATGTTATTTCATAGGCCTATATCATCACTTCATTACTTTATCCCTGTTATGTCATTGTTAGAATGAAAAAAGCTTTATAAACAATAGGACCGGGCCAGTAATAGTATAAGAAGGCCTACCATAGGCCTACCTATAGTCACGAGTAGGCCTCCTGGGTAGGCCTGCTGTTACTGTACCCTTACTTCCTTATCATATCCTTGTATTAATACTTGTAATTGGGGAGAATTCAAGCAACTAAACACCTGACGGTGACTTCATAGACGGTCTCGACAAAGACAAACCAGAGGCAGAGCCTAAACGCAACAAAAGGAACAAGTTAGAAGGGCTTTTAATAGAGTAACCAGACTAGTCAGCATGGTTACTCTAAGCAGTATATAAGCAAAGTCAATACTTGTCCTCCAGACAATGCCAAAAGCCACTGTGACCCTTTGTACAAGGTATGATCAGCGCATTAACCAAACCCATGCCAACTTGGTCGAAATTGTCTATTGAACTCGTTCGGCATTAGTTTGAAAAGAAGATTTCCCCTTAGTTCCCCTTTCTATTGTTTTCATACTCTTCCTTTCTTTTAGATCTTGGAAAGCCTTCGAGCTGCTGAAGCATGGGTTGTATGAACTATATGCGGTCAGGCATAGCCTTCTTCTTCGAATATGATACCCCACGTATGGTCCATATCAACAGTAAGAAAATTGGCGTAGTTAACCGCATCATTCAGCTGGCTATTATAGGATATATCATTGGGTTAGTATCATATACATGTAACATCATGGACATAATGCTGGGAGATTGAAATTGAAACTTCCGGAATTGCAATTTGACACTTTTGCTTTGCATATTAACTCAACTCCTGCAAACGCCTTAAAATCAAATTTTCATCCCATTGAAGTGGATTAAAGCTGCTTTGAAAAATCTTCATGTACACCTGATAATGACCCCCAAGAAGTTTGGTTATGGGTACTGAGTTAGTCAAACAACAAATAGGATCTCTTAGTGGTGGTGACATAATTTATAACTTTCTTTCAGATGGGCAATAATTTACAAGAAAGGTTACCAAGAGTTTGACCCTGTGATCAGCTCAGCAACTGCTAAACTCAAAGGAGTGGTCTACACCAATGTTACAGATAGGCCGGCCATTGGTGCTAGAATATGGGACATGGCTGATTATGTTGTACCCCCACAGGTATGTCAATGAAATTTTTGGAAAAACTCTTAAAAGGTCTCTTGATATGGTTATTTTTGCAATGGGCAGAAAGGTCATGGCAAACAGGATACCAATGCAGATAGTTTCATTAGTCTAAAATGTCTTCTTTTCATCATAGTATGGAAAATATGAAAACATTGACTGACATGCACATACAGAGTAATGAGCAATATGTCATATTTTGCAGGAAAATAATGCCTTTTTTGTCACCACAAATGTTATCATCACCAAGAATCAGAGCCAAGGAGAATGTCCCGAGGTAGGTACAAACAACAGGAAGAGAAGACATTCATATGACTATTTCACAAATGTGGTACTACATACATCCCATCTTTAATTCATAACAGGGTTAACCTGACCTGTGTAGTCATGTATGTACAAACACTTGAGTATCAAAGTCCTGTAGTTGTCTTTGAGGTTATCTGTCTATCATTGGCCTTGTACCGGTATTTGGTATTTGGGTCGTGAGTATGCAAATATCAGTCATCAGACCTTTAATCTTTGAAGGAAAAGGTGATAAGAGACTTTTTTTATTACAATGGAAGTTGAAGTAGTAAATCTTTTATTCTAATGTATAACCAAAGTGATGCCCTCCAGCCATTTACCTGTATTAACTCCGAAAGAAAAGACCTTTCTCAGAAAAATTTTGTCTCCCCTTTGCCTCTGCCAGGATCCTAATATTCAGGACTCATGGTGCGAGTCAGATGCTGACTGCCCTCTATTGACCGCCGTGGACAATGGCAATGGTAAGCATTTGAAAAGAGACTTGTTTTTGCTGCATTGATCAAACCATTCGAGAAAAAGTGTGATTTTTAGATATAGGACAAGACTAATTATAATTTACAATGATATGAAGCACCTTCTGTTGTAAAGCACCTTCCGGGGGTGCTTGGAAATTGACTGTTTATATTGTGTGTCTTCTCAAAGAAGGGTGGACGGTGTCACAACCTGACAAATCCTCAAATTGTTGGAAATTGATTCATGACGAAATCTTGTCTAAGAGAAGTGAACTGGGTGCATTTTACTGTAGGCTCTGTTGTCCAAGATCCTTTGTAAGTCCTACTTCACGGCCCATTGATACCATGTGTTTGCAGGTGTTCGTACTGGAGAGTGTGTGAATTCTACCTTGAAACCAATACGGAAAGTCTGCAAGATATATGCGTGGTGTCCTGTTGAGAATGATACTCTTCCTTCGTAAGTTGTACTGGATAATTGAGTTGAGAATAAGCCTGCCGTACTCACCCTTGACGGTATAAATTGTCATGTTAGTGCATGCACAGTGTGCCTATGTGTTTAGTAGTCACACAAGTCGCATAATACAGTAGAATCTCTATTAAGGACACCCTTAAGGATTGACAAATGCTGACCTTAATAGAGAGATGTCCCTTGCCTCTTTCAGACCAAAATCTCCGCTTATCAACCCTGAAAATTTTACTGTGTTGATTAAGAACAGCATCCAGTTTCCTTTGTTTAAAGTTAAAAGGTGAGTTGTCTTGTCCTGTTTTATTCAATTCTCCAATTCCCTGAAAACTAAAAAGCATGAAATGCTGCACCAAAGGATGTACTTGTTGGTTTTGATTTGTTATCACTTGGCCTGATGGAAGGGTCATAAACCATGTGATATGGTGAGCCAAAGAAGACTTTGTGCAGACAGCCAGCTTCATGACCACAACAGGGTATCAATAGATCAAACTAATAATTTGGTTTTGTGTCAATGCATTGTTGTACAAGACATCATGTGATGATAACTTCTACAGACATTACAATGGGAGATCCATTACTTTCTTTAGGTCATGAGGAACTTCTATTCAGGTGTGTTAATGTTCCTCATCTTGCTTGCAGGCGTAACATACTCACAACAAACCAGACTTATCTCCAGAAATGCCATTTTGACCCACACACTGACAAATATTGCCCTATATTTGTTCTTGGGGACATGATCAGAATAGCAGATCAAGACGTTGTAAAGATGGCTGTCAAGGTAATTACATGTATAAGCTACCAGTACCAGTTTTCCTTGTAATTAATTAAGCTTGTAATTTGACTTTTGTTGGTGTTGTAGATTATGACGCAACATTCACTGTACATAAGGTACAAAGTGACTCATAAATTGTTTCGATTATTAGGGTGGAGTGATGGGCATTTTGATCTTCTGGAACTGTAATCTTGACCATGGAGTAGAAGAGTGCAAACCTGAGTACGAGTTCCGACGTCTTGACGATGAAAATGCAGCCATTGCCAAAGGATGGAATTTCCGGTAAGTTTTCAAGTGGCCTTGGCTGAAACCGCACTACATTGACATCAGTATTTCATATATTGACCAATTTTTCTAAAACTATATTGCCTCGGACATGTCAAAATGCATAAGTGTGTGCAATGAACCCTATAAGTGTGCAACCACATGAGTGAAAAACAATTCATTAACTGTACCATGTATGAATAGCAGATGAGTAATAGCATAGTTTATTGCTATCACATTTTCTTTAGCTATGCCAACTTCTATGAAGAAAACGGTGTGGACAAACGGACATTGGTGAAAGCTTACGGGATTCGGTTCATCATCATGGTGAAAGGAACCGCTGGAAGATTCAACTTTGTGCCGCTGGCATTGAATATTGGTAGTGGTCTTGGACTGCTGGCTGTTGTAAGTTCTCGTATATTCCTGGGGTTTTTCAGTTATAAGGGAGAGGTTTGTCGGTCAGTATACAGGCCCTCTTGACTTGGTCATTCATTAGATCTAGTCACGGTTTATAGTGAAGATCTCTGTTTAAGGACGTGTGTCTGATTGTGGTCCTTAACTGGTAATGATCTTGCAATTGACTTCTTTTTGACTGTGGCCCTTAACTGGTCACGTCCTTGCAGTTTGACCTCTTAAAAGAGATCAGCTCCAGAGTCCAGGACAGCACTCGACTGCCCTTAGGCAGCTGGAGGCGGTGGTAGTCAACATGATCATGATGAAAGGCCGTCATGGAAGCTTGTCTGGGGTTGCAGCACAAAAACAAATGACTATGCAGATATTTGCTGATGAGATTTTTATTCTGTTGTAGGCGACAGTTCTCTGTGATATGTTTGTGCTCTACTGCTTGAAGAAGAGGAATTACTACCGGGAGAAGAAGTACCTGAATGTTGCTGGAGATGATGCTTATAAGGTCAGTATTAATCATTTAAAGATGGGGAATTCGAGAAAATTTCAGAAAATGCTTGCCCCCCACACAAAATCAAGCAACTGACAACTGATGGTATAAGGAAGTGTCATAACTTCCAGATAACATGTATTTTCAGATTGGGGATTACAGATTAGGGCAACTGCCCAGTATAGTTTTTGTGTGACCATGATAAAGGTACCAAACCTTCCTTGCTAATTTCCCTGCTTGCGATAAAAGAATAATAGATATTAAATTACCTACATAAACCACTTGCCTATATCCAGGCTATAATATTTAGGCTACCTTTCGGATTAATGATTCAGTTTACTGATGAGCTATCACATTTTTTCCTTAGCTTGTAGAGAGCGACAAGTCGAATTATGGGTCGGTGAATAATTCAAATTCAGGTTTGTCTGGGATTTTAATCCTCTATGGTCAGAAAACCTAGCTCCCGTTTTCCTTACTTTTACTTTGTGTGGTTATTGACAAATAATGGTCCATGCAGGTATATTTTTGGTCTCGTAAGGCTTTTTGACTCGGTCTGAGTCAGCTGCTTCTAAACACAGCTTGCATTCTCCAAATCCCCAAAATGTTTGTATCATGCTTTGGTGCCATTTGTTCAGTTGAATATTAGGATGTTAGATGTGGACAGTTAACATATCTCCCTTGTCCTTGTACCTCCTTTGAAAGTCTTTGTTGGTAACTTGTGTAAATACCTCATAGCTGCTGGCTACCATGCAATAGGGCCCAAGTTCGATCCTGGGTAGAATCCACGATTGTTTTTCTTGATGAGCCAGCGTGACTTTCTCAGAACTAAAGTTCCTGGCTCTTCACAACGAGTTTGATGCTTAATATGAGATAAATAAGTGAGGGTCTGTCAGATGAGTCTATAAGCAATGGTCTCTTGTAAATTTATAGATATCATCATTTTGTGTTTCCAGGTTCTCACGAATGATCTGGGTGAGGATGGAGACGACATCAGACGGCGAAATCCATCGCAATCAAGTGAATAAAACGAATAATGGACGATAAAAATAACCCTTTATATTGAAGTTCAACCTGAATAACACATTTAGGCAAATTGTGTAAACTCTATTCTGTTTGAAGGATTTACATGCCCTTCCCATGATGAAGACCTTTTTGGAGTTACCACTCCTTCTTGTCTTAAGACATATGTGCACTGTCAAGATGAATGTCGAGATGAATGCCTCGATCGGCCTAACGACTTTTGTATTTTGATATTTCATCCCATCTATGATAAAAAAGTGACTTCCTGTCTTTCTACCAATATTATATTTTCATTTGTAAATACTAATCGTTGTAGGGTAGTATTTTTGATACAAGATTATAACAGTAGTTTTTATAAGGTCTTAATTTTTATCCAAGAAACATTCCAAAATCAAAGGAGACATTCAATTTTTAGATGTACATGTACTATCTTTGGATCACCAACTTTATGGATCCTAAATTCTTTTGCATTGAATTTCTGACAACTTGTTATGAAACTTGAATTTTCATTTGTGATAGCACAGGGATTTGAGATATTTACGCGTGAATTCCATTGCAAGATTGTATGTAATTTATACCCCTCTCAAGCGAATAGAAATTTTTTATCCTTAGCCATGCTTTTGCACCAGTTCTGTAATACTGTTTTTCACATCACATCTGATAATTTTTTTGTTGAATTTTGTCGTTGCCATTGCTTTATAACGGCTGAAAACTGGCCATATACCTGTAGGTTCAAATGATTTATGTTAATACATGTACCTTCTCATCGATGTCATTTGAATATCATTTTAACAAGACCCAGCAGAGATTAAGGAGACACAGTCATGACCCAGCAGAGATAAGGAGACACAGTCATGACAATATTTATCTAAGAATGGTTTCTGTGAAAACTCTGATGCCAGGGTACATGAAATGTAAAATAGCAGTCGAGTCTCATATTAGTATCATTGTTAGTTGATTCCATCTGCTGTGCCATGCATAGGACTCTTTTCTTGGACAGACACAGTATTTTGTTCATATTCATACTTTGTATTTTGTCAATTGTATAAATTAATACAATGAAATGATTTAGTTGATTCATTCATGATTCAATAAAGCTTGGTGCTGATTAACATGATCTGTTGTGGTTTCTCGCTTTGTCAATCTTGGCTATTCATGAAGTTCATGGTTCATCAAGGATTGTAACTTGCAGCACAAGTTCCCCAAAAAGAAGTTGAGATCCGACCTGAATTCTCAAAGTGGTCCATTTGATGTGACATATTGGCATAAAGGATATTATGCGGTGTACTCAGATTACATTGTACATGTTGGAGACGAAAGCAATACAAAACTGGGCACATCAGCAGAATATGTATTTGTCCACCAACCTGGTCAGTTGACCACAAGGCCGAGTCTAACTCCAGCCAGGAAGCCTTGGGATGGAATCCTGGATGCCAACCTGTTTTTCTGTGGATCCTTTAGCATGTTGCCCAAGCTTCCCTTTGTTGCAAGACTTCAACAATTCATCAACAGGAGAGTATGCCCTTAGGTCCACAGAGCACTCTAGTGCTCAACCCTCAAACTGAGGTACATGTATAAACAAATTGTGCAGAGGAAGGGACACCCCTACAATCCATAGAGGGTTCCAGTGTACTTACTGGCCACTGAATCCAACCATTGATGCTTTGATCCACCGAATGCCAAGTACATGTTCATGTACCTTCTGTGTCCTAAACATTGCATGAAGTTGTCCAGGGCATCACAGCCTTCTACTAATTAACACCACAAAGCCAAAACAAGATGCCATATATCTTTAAAAATCCTCTTTATTTCTTTAATCTAGTTCTACAAAATGTGGTTCCAAAAGAACACCCTCCTGTATAAATAGGAGGTAAAAATAACCTCTTATCACTGTCAACCTACAAAGTCGTACAATTTCTAAATGATTTTCCCAATGACAGGAGGGAGGCAGGAATCCTGATAGAGTTATAACATCATACAAAAAAACTGGTATTGGTCCATAGTACATGTATATATTTACATCCAGTTTGTATT
This sequence comes from Lineus longissimus, assembly GCF_910592395.1. Taxonomy (NCBI): domain Eukaryota; kingdom Metazoa; phylum Nemertea; class Pilidiophora; order Heteronemertea; family Lineidae; genus Lineus; species Lineus longissimus. Next base: position 23,275,028 of record NC_088309.1, on the reverse strand, counting down.
GAGTGCGTGATTTTTAAGTTGGTGTTGAACACCGATATTCAGTATACATTGGTGTATACGAACAAATAAGTGTTCACTCCAACTTCAAAAGTTATTGATGTACGTTTTTTACAAACAGGTTTTGGAAAATAAAGAGAATAACAACCCACACATACAATGAATCCAGCCTTCCAGTGTCATGAGGTATAACTGTGGCATTAATGGCAATCATGGTTTTACTGTAATATATCTGATCCCATTTGGTTCCCACATTCAGACAGCATTTGTCACTAGAACAGGACTGTCCATCTAACGTTGAGAATGCATGAGAAGAAGAGGTCCCCAAAAGAACTAGCAGCTAAGATGAGGTGATTGGTGATCCCAAACAATGGAATCTATATGTTTGTCTGCTGGACTAATTGATGATGTGAGACTATAGGAAGCCATAAATAAACAGATTGGCCAAGGTTTGAATTTCACTAAGGGATAATAGAAATTATCATATTGAACTTTAGATTTCATTGAAGTCACCTTAGAAGACAGATATATCAAACCTGGGACAATCAATTCAAGTAACTTCCTTTGAAATATGAAGCGAAATTGGAAGACTGGAAAAGTGGGTGAAAGAAAAGGTACTGGAGATGGAGACATAATTGGAACAAAACCAAGACAAGGAACTATGTTCTAAAAATAACTAAAATTTGCTAAACCTATTGATAAATTTAACATGAGAATATATCTACATGTACACTAAAACTGATAATGTGAAAATGAATCGATTATCAACAATATCAATTTCTGTTTAACAAATCATGTAAACCCAGTTAAGACCATATCAATCAAGGTCATACAATCCGAGACACAGACATTCATTTTACTCAAGGAGGAAAACTGACTTGTATTGTAGTCACAGTACACATGACATTAGTTGCTCTTCTTCAAGGAAAACCACGGGAAGCCAATACATAGGGCAATATGTAGTCCTCACAGTAAAGATTTACAATGCAGATACACCTGACTATTTCAGTATTAAACATGACATAATAGATATATGAAAATAGTTCATGATATATAAAAATTCTATGTACACAATATAAAACAACAGTATGCTATAACAGAGACTTAGTGAATTATACTATTCAATGAGTGAATCATACTGTTTTAAGTGAAATATATATACGTTGTAAATAAATATGTTATTTTATCATATCTAACAAGAAACATACTGGTTGAGTGGTTCTAATTGTAAATCATTCAACAATCTCAATGTACATTAAGCCAACTTAAATAGCTATATGGATTGGTTTAACAAGTTTTCTGGACGGCACTGATCAAAGTTGTCATTCTTGTGCTCTTGTATAGGTGTATCAAGGTCAAGAATTGGTCAAAGAATCACAGGTGATGGCAAGATGACCTCATGCTGCTATTTGTTCTTCAAAAGAGAAACACGGTGACCAATCACTGTGAATATACAGATTCAGGGCCACAACAGACCACCCCCATCTTTTCTCAAATGAACTGTGGTGAAATGCTCTGTGTTCACCTCTCAGTAGAAGATCCTTTGCATCTGGTGTAGCCTGTAACTGGATATATTCACTGTGATTGGCAACTGTTTTATGAAAGAACATATAATAAATTCCGATGATTCATAAAATGATGCAGCAGCTGTACATGCAGAAATTTTGGTCATAAGAAATATCTAACTTTTTTTCTCGAAAAACCCCAAGTCAATTACATTTAACACAACAGCGGTGTGTCTAAACAGTGAGAGATCACGAAAAAATGGCTCATTTCAGCCCTGGCACTGGTTGGCTGAATCTACAGGTTAGTTTTGGACGGAACATGGTTAATAAAGTTACAACAAGACTGACATTCACAAAGAAGTAGCACATACACATTGTGGTACAAGTATCCTGTACCGAACAGTCACGGTGCATGTCGAAAATCATGAGACGGTGTGTGTGTCTGTGGGCCTCCACACAAATTCATGGACGGACAGGACCAAACATTTATCCAAAATATTTTGGCATTCAGGTCAAATTTCATGACAAATGTCGGAGCAGAATCAGTTAGAAAATACTGATACAATGTATCTAAAGGCAAGATCATATAATGCTCAAACATCATGGACTATAACAGGGAGCCAGCCCTGAAAAATGTGTTTTAAAATTTTCTCTCAGACATGTCAGACATACATGTATCTAAATTCACATCCTGCCCAGTCAAATTAATCGCAACACCCCAATACAATGTAGTAATTAATAGCATAGACAACCTGCAGTTATTAAAAACTAAGTTTTGTGAAAATAGAATTTGCTTTGGCCAAACCCAACATTGGTTTTGTCTTCCAAATGGAATGGTAGGGAGCTTAAAGGAATGCTTGTGCCAAAAATACATAAATTTTCATTAACATTTTTGCTAAAATTTGCAGTCACAATATGAACTGGATGGACTGGGAATGGTAAAATCAACCATAAATCAGTAATCAGTTTGAACAAATACATTCAAACTAGGTTGAAAATAAAGTCATCAACCCTGCCACATACGAGAGCAACTTAATACAGGACAACTCACAGGCAACTTCTAAAATGAATGAAGACAAGTTGGAGTCACCAGGCCTTATGGTGCCATGGTAGTAACTGCAGAGTGATACACATGACTGCCTATTAAGAGCCAACACCAAAAAAAGAAGATCAATCAGCAATGCTGGTTTTCATTCCCTTAAGCAGTTGCAACAGAGCTGCCCTTGAATTTGTTGCTTGGATGTAAGGGAGCCCCTAGTTCACTTCAAAAGGCAGACAGTAAAAGTATGCATAATATAAAGCATTCTTAGTCCTAGTATCCACCCGATCTCCTTCCGGGAGACTGATGGGGTGGTGGTGCCAGGTGCGGAGGTGAAATGTGGGAGAGGTGAGCAGGCGGCATGTTCTGATGGCGAGTGTAGTTCATCTTGTGGCCTTCGACTTGCACGTTGGATGGCTCCTCCTCGAGCTCATACTTGGCAGTCTTGGCCCTCTGTCCTCTCGACCGATCCTGAAAAAGGGACCAAAGAGGTTTTAGGGAGGGTGAAGGTACAGGATTTTGTATTGTTTTTCAATGAAATTTACGTTTGGGTACTGAGTCAAATAGGTTCACATGCCATGCTGAAAGGAATGAAATCATAGGGCCTATTTGCCTTGCTTGCAGTTCATCTATATTGAAAACAGCTTGGTAATAGAGACCAGGTAAGCACAAAGATTTCTGAAGAAGGATAGTTTAAAACTACTTCTTTTTGGTAGCTGAGTTCTGCTTAATCTGAAGATAATGCAGTAGGAAACCAAGGAATAGATAGAAACAGTTTACTAGGTTTATGGTGATGAAACCCCGAGTCACATTTGGCAGGTGTACAGAAACAAGAGATTTAACTGCATTGGTGTATGACCACAACATCAATTACACAGACAGTAACTACAAAAAGACCCCAATGTACAGACTACATAGTGCCAACACTCACTCCCTTTGCACAGGGGTGTACAATTTGAGAACGGGGTGAAGTTGATTTCGCTGTACTAGTTTGGAGAAACATCTGTACATTTAATCATGTACAAACCAACTTCAACAATAAAACAGAATTTGTGATTTAGGGTGACGGTGTACAGAACACGCTTGGTGTATACTATCATGTATACATATCATGCATTCTACTTGCCTAAGATTTTAGTTTTTTAGCGCCAATAATCTGTAATGAAGTGCCAGAAAATATTGTGTAATCAAAGGACAAGCAAAGAGAGTTTTTATCGTTCTTTCCCCACCTAAATTAAGCTATTATTATTATATACCCAGCTTTTTATGCACCTATATTACAAAAGGAGAAGAGTTAATCTGACAAAACCATAAATGTTATGACTAGGGTTCATAACAGCAACTGGGAAGGAGCATTTCTATGAAAATTTGGAAGGAGAAAACTGCCTACTTGGACCAATTCAAAATGAACTTACAGGTGATAAAAATCCTGAACCTCTTTCTTTCGGGCCCATTGGGTCAGCACCAGCATATCTTGAGGAGTTCATGCCCCCTCTGAAGCCAGGCATGCCAGGAGTGTTAAACTGGTTATCTTGTGTGTTACTATCTGTGCCAATAGTGTCCAGACTTTCTTCACTCTCCATAGGGAACAGCCCAGACCTGCCAAGATTTCTCGGCTGTTTCATCGGGTCGCCCTGTCTTGAGTATGGTGGAAGCGGCCCGGCTGGCCGGTTGGCATTCGTGTAGTGGTCATCGTATTGTAGCTGTTCCTCCTGGGAGTATCTGAAGAAGAACATCATAAGAACATCATTCAAAGTTCCCCCAACAATCTAACTTCAGGGCTTCATGACATCTTCTTTTGATCAAAAGTAAAATGTGACGCTCACCTTCCTAGTTGGTCCTGTGATCGTCTGTGCAGGCTAGCACTGCGCACCTGTGGTTGCAGGTTGCCATAAGGCGGGGGCTGTAGGGGAGCAGTATAACCCTTGGTTGCCGGTGGCAAATCATTGGAAGCATCGGACTGTCGCTCCTTCTTCTTTTTCTTCTTCCGCTTGTTGCTTTTATTGGCTGGAGGTAACTGGATGTGACTGCCCGGCATGCGAGGCTGACTCAGAGGCATCAGTTGAGGAGGTAGTGGGGGTTTACGTTTCACCTCTGGGGGAGTGAGTGGAGCTGGAATACAAGACAGGGTTGATGAAATGTAACTGGATGAGATTGCTTGGCATCAAGTAAACCTTGCAGGGTTGGTTATGTTTCAAGAATAGGGAAGAACTGGAAAAGGAGGCCCATCAAATTCGATTTACTAAGACCGAATGATGTACAAATCGCTCAAGAGCTTTACCTTGAGCAGGATGTTTCAGCAGATCCGTGACCTCATCATGAAGCTCATGTGAATTCACATCAAGGCTTGAAGCCTGACTCGATGACCGCTGACTTAGTTCATGTGACCCATGAGGCGATCGTCTATCCATCATGCCATGTGACCTCTGATTTGGCACCGGTCCTCGGAGTTTATTCGAAGGCGGTGATTTCTGCCGTATATCTTGCTTTGGTACTGGCCTCATCTGGTTTTGAGCCTGGTTAGCAAGTGATGACGTATGGCGTGGTGGGGGTATTCGTCCCTGCAGTGGCATGCCACGTGGAGCAGGTACTGGTTGCGGCGTTTTCTTCGGTGGGGGTGACACGTTTTGATACTCTTCTTCAGGCCGTTCAACATATTTTGGTGGAGGGTGAGCTCTTGGCGTTGGAGGTTCCTACAAATGAACAATGATGATGATTACCTGTTTTTCACAACAATTCCTAAAGTAAATCATCTTCGATTAAGTTAGACGGTTACTTTGAAAGTCTAAAATCAGTTTCTGTGTTTTACAGTAATACATGTAGTTACCTGTGGTTTGGCAAAGGTTGGTGGGGCTTGGTGTGGCGCATTAGGTGATTGTGGGGGTGGATGAGGCTGAAACTTCATGGTCGTCGGTGGACCTGGCTTGGGGCGGGCATGGGGCCGGTGAATCACTGTGGCTTGGTCGGAGTCTTCGCCTTCCAAGTCTGATACATCCATCTCACCTATACTCACACCTTCATCAACATCACCATTTTGACCATTAAGGTGGTTACCTGCAAATTTTAAGTTGTATTCATTTCTGTATTTACCGGTAAAAGTTTTGAACAATATCTAAGTATTGATACCCAGTGAGAATGACGGCCAAGTCCCCTTTAACACTTGAGCTGGTGACCTACTTTTTAATCTATCAGGAATTCAAACAACAAAACACCAGTGTCCTATATACACTGTGTGTGCTTGGCCTTGTTTATCCTCACTCAAGCTTACCTGCTGGCTTGTCTTCAACAAGAGTATGATCATCTTGCTCATCTTCCATCTGAATATCGCCATTTGGCAACCGGTCCTCCTTTGCCCAACGTGCCGTATCGAGCGATTCGTAATCAGGTTCCTGACGATCCTCCTCGCTTTCCATCTCAGCATCCCTGGCTGTCTTTGGTTCTTCGTAGTCTGTTCCCAAGTAACCCCTGGCAGCTTTGAGCTCCTCATAATCCTGAATAAGGCAGTTTAGAATACATTACATACCATAGGCACATAAAACATATCTGATATGAACTCTTTAGAAGACCCAGTCTTATATTTAGGCATACCCTCCGCTCAGAAATGTGTCTTTGCGCTTTCAGGTTTTGGCTTAATCCAATGCATCCAGGCAAAAGTTACATACCCTCACATCCAAACTTTTCGCCCGTCGATCGACCAATCCCTGGCGTAGATCACTCCTCTCAAATGTATCGCTCTTCGACAGGCTGCTTGATCGCACCAGGGGGCGCTTGAAATTTCTTGGTGTGGTTGGAGGCGGTGCTTTGGGCGGATGTGGTGGCGTGATTGGTTTGTAGGAACCGTCGCTCATCATGGTGGGGTCCTGAAGTGAAACAAGACAAACTTGACAAGATGATATCAATGCTTTATCATAATCTGGTCTTTTGTGAGGAAGTCATAAAAAATAGCATATCAAGTAAATTTTATGTTGCAAAAATACTTGAATGACTGGAAAACACATCACCTATACGCAGAGCCAGTCTGCATTTAACGCTCCTCAACATTATTCAGTTCTACGGCGTCATTAGCGGCAATGAATGTAATGTAATGCATTGTAGTACATTGCGTCATGATATCATCAGGCAGGTATTTTTGTCAACCATAGCATGCATCATTGCATGTTGGATAAGAATACCGGTCTACCACAGTGAAATGGTTTGGATTTATGAAAATTCATTTGACCCAAGACATAAATTCTAATGCAGGACCTGAAAGGTGCTATACATGTCCTGTGAAAATGAACTTATCATGCAACATTTACAAACAAACAATGGTACATTCAGCATGCACTGAGCAGGGAAAAAGGAAAAGTGAGGGGTGTTGGACAAATACATGCACTGATCAACAGAAATAGATCAACTTTTAAAGATATAATTAAGCCATGGGAGTCTCAGTTATGGCCTTTTTTAAAAATCAAGCAAAAAATAAATGAGAATGAGAATGAAAAGTCGCTTTTTTAAGACATACATGCATGACAAAAATATAATTCTAAGTGCCAGATCAGTTTAAAATAGGGAAATCTGCAAAATAAATTTGGCAAAGAAGACAGAAAATGAAAGAAATCGCATGCAACAAGCAAAGCATGAACGTAAAGTTACCGTTGCTACTTCTAAACGTACATCGTTAACCTCCACCTCAACCAGGTCCCCTTCAGACTCGCTACTATTTTGGACAGTGGAAACATGAACATCATCAAAAACTTCATCACAAATAATTTCGTCATTATTTTCATTCGGACTGAAATTTGTGTCACTGCTATCATTTTGATGAATGTTTTCTTGAATTACTTCATGTTCTTGTCCATCAATATAGCATTGCTGAATATCTGGTTCATTCGTAAAATTATTATGTAATGGTAAGCTGTCAGATGGGCCCTGAAATTGAATCATGTTAATGGTTAGTTGCAAACAATGTTAGCAGTGTTAATGTTAGCCAAACATGAAATGATGACATTGAGTCGGTCTTTCAATGACAACAATAGAATTCAGAAATTTTGATTTTTAAAAAAATTTGTGCTCCTCAACCAGAAAATAAAGAGCACCATCCACAAGATACCATTTGCAAAACTGGCATCAAAGCCACCCTTTTAAAAACAAAATAGATCCCTGCAACGATATTCTGGTTCTGAAAAAATATCTCATCTGAAGAAGACGACATCCCTTTATCATTCAACAGACACAGATTAATGCTGTGTACTTGTTTATGTTCTATTTTTTAATTGTATGATTGGTGGCCCTGATCCCAAATTGGCAAAACAGTATCAGCAGATGACCTTAAATCATCAGATCGTCTGCTTCATTCAAATGGTTAGTCAATTTGTAAACAACTCACTATTGGGGGCAACGGTATTGTTTGCTTGGCACTTTCCCAACAAATTTGCCGCTTTGGCCGCTTATAAATCTTAGGTGCGGAATGCACACGCCTCAAACGCTACAGGGTGAAGAAGAAAACTGTCACCACACGGGAAACTGTTATGACAAAAGAGGATCAGGAACTAGGAAGCAATGTTGTTACAGGCACGATTCCTGGGCCATAATTGAAATTTGCCTGAACTACATGTACCGGTACTTTTAAAGTGAACTAGCAATAACAGGATAAATCTTGAAATAGGAACGAGACAACTAGATATCTAGGGATATGAATTCAAGCAGCACACTATGTTAAAACTTCTAAAACTTCAGCAAGGGGAATGAAAAGACTTCAAACTGTTACTGTTAGCAAAATCTGGGATGGAAAATTTTCTGTGTCATTCACTCCAGTAAGGTGTTGTTTCCACACTTTAAAAGATTTATGCACTACTTCTTCTCCTTACCCTCGTTAGTATTCCATTCATGAAACTGCCTCTCTCGGAGTCGGGCGTCCTTCCAGGACCTTCTCGGGCACGTTGACGCATGTGCGACGCCAGTATGAGTAAACAGTAATGCAACTGGCGCCCCCTAGCATAGTCCAATGGAGACGCATTAAACTTGTCCTTAGTGTCAAGGTCAGCTGGAAGCGAAGTAGAATTTCAAAATTACAAGTACACTGAAGCGTACCCCAGCTGATGTGATATTCCTAAACAGGCCAGCTTTCTCAATCACAAGCCTGAAGGATTAAGCAAAAACCTAACCAAAAATACAATAAAAAGATTCCCACTGTCAGTCACTGTTTCAGAAACTAGTGGTTATGCATGACAACGTGAACACTGATCTATAAATATCAAGTAGATGATGTTTCTATCAAAAGATGATTGGTATATGCTGCATGTAGGAGTGCTACTTTTGAAATATCAACAAATTAATGATTGAAAAGGTTGCATTGTGCGGCTGATGATAAATACCGGTAGGTCTAAATAAAACTTCTCTCCCTAAATTCTTTGCTTTTCTCACCTCCTTTGTCCAGCAGATAATTGGCGACCTCACCATGTCCTCCAATCACACATAAATGCAAGGGCGATCGATCCTGATCATCCCGATCATTGATACACTCTTTCCCGGCAATCTCCAGGATCAGTTTACATGCAGCAAGAGACCCTGAAAGAACATTTTGATGTTCATTTTGATGAACATTTTCCCTGACAGAAATCTTGCAAATGATACGATACACTTTACCTCTGCACTTATCGAAAGCACACGCGCACAAATTTCAATTGCAGACTGATATTCAGTAAATATATCATTTCACTCAAAGCCTTCAACTGCAGTCTACCATCGCCTTTGGTGAGGCATTTGGAGTCTACATCAAGAGGTGTAGTAAATGCATGTAACTGCAAACAAATCTATGCCCAATTTGGGGAGTTTTTAATCACTAAACACGACCAGCCTTTGTTCAAATTCAAAATTCATGCCAGTTGCCTACACAACAACCCTTACCAAGCTCAGCTGCTAATAACATGACTGTCTTCCCATCGTCATCTTTAATTGGCGCTGTTTGTTCCGTCAGTAACGTTTTTAGACACTCGAGTGGTTCGACCCTCCGTACTGCCCAATGCATCCACGTTCGACCACTATTGTCTCTTTCTATCCCATCTGCCTCGTCAATCACCTGATTTTCAACACGACTTAGATATTCGAAATGTTTTATGTGATCCATACGACAAGCCCACATACATGGTGAGGCACCGTCCATGTCACGAATGTTTACATTGGCGTAGTTTTGTATCAGCAACTGAAAGAGGAAAATATGAAACATTTATCAATTACCGGGTACATATTTTTAAATAAAAAACAGCTATTGTAGAAAAATCTTTGCATTTGTTCAATGTCCTTTTTCATTCGGTCAAGGGATTTGCAATTCTAAACTATTCATTTATCATTTACCTGCATTGAAAGTATCAGGTTTCAAATACTGAATCACTGAGATCTGTACACAAGATATTTTCACACAAAACACCACCAATATTTTTTTCAAACACTATCTATGTTTGCTAAAATCTGTTTTAGAATATATAATCCATCAGTCCTATGCCAATGATGGCCTAGTTTAGAGTAATGGGGGCATTGTTGATAAGTGTTTACACGATCATATGTCCATAAGAAAATCATTATTAAATTATAATGTCAATGCACACAAAATCCTTTTTTTACAAAAGTATTGTGTGGACATGAACATGTGAGAGGGCCAAATAGGTAATTTTGCAAAATGCATCAAAGGTGGCCTTTTGCACAGCAATATGTTGACAAACCTCCCACATTCTTGATAAGATAAAAAAGTAATTTTTTCTAATTCCATTTCTAAATAAGTTTTTATCAATAATCGATATGGACGAGTCATTATTCAATTTTGTTGTTATGCAAGTAAATGTCAACATGATAAGTAAAAAGATCATCCCATTTCTTCTATTCAAGACATGCTAAATGATTTTATTCATGCCTCTATAATGTGAGAGATTCCCACAGGCACAATGTAACCTTCTTATTCAACAGCACATTACCTTTTCATAATGACGTACAGACTTCGGCAAGATTAGAGACGATTCAGCCGCTAGTTGTCATGGTTACAGTAATCTTGACAGAGCCAGATCAATCTGGCCGAGGCAGAATGTTTTTCATTTCTAACATGTCTAATGTAGTGTATCAAATCAAATGAATGCAATCTCTTTTTACGCACGAATGTTAGATTCAAATTAAATGGCATGATGTGACTGCAACAGACTGCATCAAACATTCAAAAGTAGAATTAACCCCATGGTTCTGTTATGGCAGGAGGCACCGTATCGACTGATATTCAGTTCAATATTTGGATACATGTATGATAATTTTGATCTAGTGGTGGTATGTACCAGAGGCCTATCATGGGCAGAAAATACAAATATTCTTACCATCAAACAATCAGGGGCTGGTGAAACAACTGCCCAGTGAATGGGCGCCCGTCCCAACTGATCCTGTATCTGAACGTCGCAGTTGGCTTCAATCAAAAGGTCAGCTGCTTTAGATAGACCATCATGACAGGCTCGGTGAATGGAGGTAGACCCATCTGGAAGAGAAGACACCACTAACTAACTTGACCATTTGACACATGGAAAAATTACTGCAACTTTACCCGATCTTACTTGGAGGACTTTTAGATTTAGGGACGCCAATATAAAAATGTTATAATAGCTGACTTCATCCCTCCGTCAAAAATCCAAAAGGGTTACGATGCTAGTTATGATGATGATGATGTGAACCTTTGACTTTTTTCATCTTCTTCATACCATTCAACAATCTACTCTATAAGTATGCTAGCTGTACTGCAAAACTGGCCAGGGGCTGGTCAACTTACCGTGAGCACAAGCATTGACATCAGCACCAAGATTGATTAGACATTTGACTGATTCATATTGTTCAAAATGGACGGCATACATCAGCGGCGTACGACCAATCGCATCCACATCATTTATCACATTGATATCTGAAATAAAAAGAAGTCTTATAGACACACTTTGAGCAGGTACCAGGTACATCATTGCACACTAATGATCGTTTTTTCTATTTTGAGACAACTATGTATTCGATGATAAGATGAAATGCAACTGCATTTATAATACATGTATCATTCTAGGGAACATTGATAGGGGGAATCTTACTTATAACTGTAACACAGTTATTCTATACTTGCACATGACCATGTAAGCGTCGCATGTTTGTTGACATTGTCTACTAGTAAACTATAACAGAAGCACATATTTTTCTAGGCAAAAATATCACTCCTAGTATGAGAACTTCACATGCACAACAAAAACACAATTAATACAATGTGCAGTTTGACTGTGCATGCCACAGAGTTTATTATCTCGATAAAGTCCTTTTTAACTTGATTCAATACTACTACCAATTGTTTAGCAATGGGATTACCCCTGGTTACTGTTAGCAACATGTAAACAGCCTTTCAAAGACTAAGGCCATTGATTGATAATCGATATTGGTCAAAAGATTTTTTTACTAATACTACAATACTTATGAACTGAATTAAAATTGTATGATATGGGTATGGGTAGAAGTAGTAGAAAATGGGTAAATACTAAAATAGTAGTATGTTATAGTACCAGTTCTATTCCCTTTTTTTACAACCTGTAGAGTGTAGTTCTGAAATTCACAGACTACAGAGGGGGAATTCATGGTCATTTTCCAAAGGAAATTTTGGGATCCAGGACCAATTGAGCAGCTGTTCTGAGTTCTACTGAGAAGAATAGGCTGTATAGTGCATGTAGTACAGCACTTTGAGAATGTTGTACACCATAAAAGCACTATAAATCAGAACTTACATTCATTTCTATATTCAACTGTTGTAAATTATGGATCAAATCATAGACTATGCAAAATCCCAATCTACAATGTATAAATCTGGCAAACATCCAGATGACCTCAGCAATGAAAGACAAACAGGCCGCTAAATGTTGTGAGAATACAGAGCCTGAATGTTAACCACACTGAACCAACAACCTTAAATAGTGCCAATTTGAAATGGAATCTCAGGCTATACAAATGTCTAGCTGAACTAAACAATTTTGATGGACTATCGCACATAAACACAACACCTTTGGCACTGGCCTGGTCACACTCCATTTCATTGTTCATATCATTTCAACTAGCAGTATATATGGAATCAGCAATTATAGTGTGAATTGAAAAATATATAAGCTGAAGGCATGTCTACTTTTGCATTGAAACAAACTTACTTTTCACAGCCAAATCCTGAATAAGTTCATTATCACCTGACTTTGCAGCATGAAATATCATAGGGAGATTACCCAAGCTTGAACTAGCATCAAAAGTCATGCTCATGGAAACTCTTGGGTTCTCCAAATCTATCCATTTCCATTGGAATTTGTCAGGGGCATCCCGGAATGGTGTCATGGGACTCAGCCCACGTACTGATGAACGTAGCGTGTTATTTCCATTTTTGCTCAAATTGTCCTGGAGACGATTCTGTAATGCCCTGTAGTATTTCTGCATGTGTAGCAAAGCCAGGTTGAGGGCATCACGAAGTTCAGCACACTCCGCATCCTCATTGAGTTTTAACAAGAACTCCTGGAGGTAGGCAGCTGTTTTCTGGAAATCTGCAAAGAGAAGATTCTGAAAGTTACAGACTTTACAGTTCACAGTCAGACTTCATTTACCCTTCACACTCGCATGTTAGAGCTCTTGAAAAAGGGTGATAGACCAATGACCATAGAGCATAGACCTAGATGTCAATGATGATATTTAACTAACTCTGTTACGTGACGACTGGGACCTTGGAGTCCGACAGCATATCATTCTATATTTTATATAATTTAGCATCAGCATAGACTCCATTATCATAGAGCAAAATCAAATCAAATCAATGTGGCGATGTCATCTCTAATTTGTGCTCGATTACTTATAAGTTATACTCGTCATGAGTTGTCTCATGTAGCCTACAATTGACTGTGAATATCATTATCATCCAGATCAACACAATCAACATAGGCCGGCATAGGCTAGTACAGCATACATGATGATCAAAATATCACAGTGACACAATCACAACACACACACAGGCTGAAGTCACTCGTCAACAATTCCACACAAAGACTTCTTACCCTTCCTCTTGACTGTCATCTTTACTATTCGTTACATCGATATTTTGAATATACTTCCCCAGAGACTATACACTGATTTGAGGGACACAATAATGCCAAATCACCCGTTTGATGAAGAACTCTGGCATGTTTTCACTTGCAAATTTGCTGCTCAGAAATAATTGGCAGCCATTTTGACGCTTTCACTCCGCGAAGCGGGTTATGCGATCTTTCCGACCTCACAATTATTGAAATAGCTTTTGTGGGCCTTTCCCTAATAATGCATGCCAATTGGCATCTTAAAAAACCCTTCTACGCTTAGTTCTAATTGCAGTATGAATTTGACGCATTATCTTTCGTTTGAATTGACATAATTAGCAGTTTTCTAAAAATGTAGTCCCTAGCAGGTGCGTGACCGCAGCACTCCTCGGCAACGTCCGTAAATAGGCTAATGACGTATATTAATCCGAACTTCGATTTGGGAGGAATTGCCGCCATCTTTTCCGCTGGGGCACTGGCTTTATTTATCTGTCAACATCGGAACGAATTCGAACCATCCTGTATTAAAACTTGTCTTCTGATAAAGAAAAGTTCTTCATATAATGGCATCTGATGATAAACTGAACATCGATAGCGTAATAGCTAGGCTTTTGGAAGGTAAATGCCGTGGGTCATCTCTGTGTTTATAGTCTACCCACCATTGTTACTAATGACGATCAGGAAATTATTTTATAAAAAGTCTAAATTGCAGGTAACGGGTTTGCTGTAGCGATATGCCTGCTACTCTTTGGCTTGTTATGTCCGGAACTGTTGAATTTGAGTGATGTTTGTAACCATGATGTCTTGATTAGGCTGTTTTTCCGAAGCCTACAAATATACTTCAGACATTTTCTTCGCCCTACCACTGTACACTACTGACTACATGTACATGCAGTACCACACTGAATGAACAGTGCATGTCGTGTGCATCGATCATACTGCACTCCTGTAATCCTAGGCCTAAGGTATTGCACCAACCTAGCGAGTGGGCTGTCGTCTTCGTTTATTGTTCCTTCATTGAGCGACGGTTGGTAATGGGCGGTTTCATAGTTTACGTCATTACAGTACACCAGTTTACAGTTATGAGTCTGCATCTGCTGCTGTTCAGCTCCCAAATCGTCCTTCATCCTCTTGTCCTTGTTTCTATGACAACATGATCATGACATCTGTACGAGTACGTACCCCCAAACCCCGCACCCTAGGCTATAGCCAACCATGGCCCATAGGCATAGGAGTAAAAAAACATAACCCCTACAACACGCTTTTTTCCCGAATTAAAGTCATGAATTTGTGTAGGTGTCGAATACACAGATAGTGACCGAGGGTGCTCTGCTGTAGTCGAAGTCATGACCAGTGGATGGTTGGTTTTAAGTTTATGACTCGTATTCTTTGATATTTTATTCTGTCGCAACTAGATTGTGTTAATAAAATATTCATTTGTGTGTCTGTCTAATTTACTGTACAATACAACTACAATGTACTCTCCTTTCAAACATGTAGAAATAGAGCATGTTACCACGTCATGGATAAAGCTTCAGCGTTTTACAAAAATCACAACACCAAGACACTTTCTTGATTTTAATTAAGTCGATTTAATTCAGTGGTTTATTTTAGCTGCATGGCAGTTGTATCTTTTTCAATGCGAACATGCAATTTCCTGTTTTGACGATGTGGGTTGAAGAGGGATTGTATGAAGAAACCCATTGCTGGATTATCAAGGCAAGTGTTTGTGTTGTCACTCAGTGTGTGATAATGCTGCTTGAAACATCTGCTTCCAGCTTTGTGCTTTATTCATGGACTGATGATTAAAATTATTGTAAATTCCTTGAGCAAGACGAATGATTGATGACCTGATGAACAATTCCTGAATCAGCCTGCCAGGTGCAAAGCTGAGTTGTATACAACAAGTCATATGTCAGCGTTCTTTCTAAGTTGGTGACACAGCCAGTGGCCTTAAAATGCACATGTTTGCAAACTTCTGGCTGTATCATTTGAGGTGAATTTTACTTGGTACATGTAATTGCAGCATATCCAGGTTACCATGATGCACATGGACAAAATAAATGTCATAGAGACTTCATCTAAAAGAAATGTTTGTAACGTAGGTTGTCATTATCACTATCTGTATGCAGTGTAGGATGTGTTGCCATGGCAATCTCATTCTGCTGATCTGTTGGCTGTGGTAAAACATGTTATTCATGTGCATTGAGGGTTCGGGTTCACTCGTCTCGCAACTGATATCTGGACAGACCTGAGGCAGGTTGGTCACCATTGCTCATTTTTCGATGATGTGCTAATCTCCCTGCACAGTCAAGGCCTCAAAATTCATTTCAAGAAGTCATAGCAGCTTTGCCAAAAAGGCACTTTTGCCAGTTATGAGAAAAAGAGTAATGAACCCAAAAGCTACCTTCGTGAAGGAAGAACTAAGACAAGGGCACCAAGGCAATCGGGGAGGGCACAGAAGCATTTGCCTCCATTGCCAATTCACATGTAGATACAGAGGCTTTGGTCCTTGGGTGTTATACATTTACAGCGGCACTGGGTTTTCCTTTTCCTTGTCTGGGGTACATGCATGTTTGCATGGTGATTGATAACTTGGTTTATTCTGTGATCTCAAATTCGAGTTACTGTGCATGTGAGATAATGGATATTGGAAGATTATTATTTACTTGACATCAGGAAGTCCGGGCACTTGGTATGGTTCACACATGACACGTGTATGTGGACAGTGTTTTTGTGGTCATCAAAATATTGGTTGAGCTTCCTTTACATCCTTGTCGAGAAACATATCATTATTTCTCCGAAAAGTGTATATAAATATGTCTTTCTTTTTAGTGCGTGGATCAAGACCAGGAAAGAATGTGCAACTAACTGAGGCAGAAATCCGAGGATTGTGTCTGAAGTCCCGAGAAATCTTCCTCAGTCAGCCAATACTCTTAGAACTGGAAGCTCCTCTAAAAATATGTGGTGAGTAGTTGGTGAACTTCGACAGTTGGAGGAAATCTAAGTGTAAACAAAGTACAAACTATTTTCCAGAAAAGAAGGATGTAAACAAAACCACCTGATAAAAAATGGTTTCCAGGTACCCACTGAGACGTGGTAAATCCAGTTTCTAATGATTGAGAATGGCGTTGTTTATAGAATTACAAAATCTGACCCATGCTGCTCAAGTGTATCTTGTGTCGGTCCTAATAACTCACCTGAGCAGTTGAGAAGTCGTCTTAATTAACTTTCCTTAGCTGTTGAAATGTTTGTGGAGGTAAATGTGGTACTGGTACTTGTTAATTTGGAATAAAACTCGAGCTTAACAGCTCTCAAGTGTGTAATTTGCTGGAGGTTATGAATACATAGATTGGCTGTTGTATTCCAAATCATAATGAATTCTCTCTTGGTATGTTCATGCAGTAAATAATACAAATGTTGGCGAAACTTGCTGTGGTGCCAGAATGGATGATTTTCATTTTCTCACTGGAGGAGATGAGAGGCTCAAAGTTTTATCCAGCCACACTCGGAAGCCCTCAATTAAGTGAAAAACATCTTTTTTGGTTGATGACAAAAATGTTGTCTCTTTCCAGGTGATATCCACGGACAATATTACGACCTCCTCAGGTTATTTGAATACGGCGGTTTCCCACCAGAGAGCAATTACCTCTTCCTTGGGGATTATGTGGATCGAGGCAAACAATCTCTGGAAACGATATGCCTTTTACTTTCCTATAAAATAAAATATCCTGAAAACTTCTTCTTGCTAAGAGGAAACCATGAATGTGCCAGTATCAACAGAATATATGGATTTTATGATGAATGTAAGTTGATCCTGCTTTAATTGGCTTATTTTACTGTAATTTCATTGTGTTTGCACCAGCCATTCGCCTTGCACTCAGAATAGTGGAGCAAAAAATTCAGGACTGAAGTTGGTAATTTTAGAGGAGAGGCCTGTGTTTTGTATTGTAAGTTTGAATCTTATACTTCTTGTCCTCCACTGATGGCACTATTGTATGTTGCAGGTAAAAGACGATACAACGTTAAGCTGTGGAAAACTTTTACTGACTGTTTTAACTGCCTGCCTATTGCTGCAATTGTTGACGAGAAGATCTTCTGTTGTCATGGTGGTAAGTAATCAATCCAACATGAAATCTGACATTTATGACATCCTGATGTATTCTGACATCCTGTTGTATGTGGAACAACACCAAGGAATCTGTCTGCGATGATTTTTAAGCACCACTAATCTTTCAATTGAAGATTCATGGGGAAATGTGAATGTAGTGACAGCAGATAATACTATGTAGGATGTACCCACCTTGGTTAATAGAAACTTGCTAAGCTATGTTGACCCAAGTTACCTGTTTTTACTCTGCACAAATCTGGTGATGAAATATCAATAGACCAATAATTCCTGCTGTGATGTTTTCAATTTCAGGTTTAAGTCCTGATCTTCAGTCTATGGAACAGATCCGCCGCATCATGCGTCCCACAGACGTCCCAGATCAGGGCCTGTTGTGTGATTTACTCTGGTCGGATCCTGACAAGGATACCAATGGTTGGGGAGAGAATGATCGTGGTGTCTCATTTACCTTTGGGCCTGATATTGTGAGCAAGTTCCTGGCCAAACACGATATGGATCTCATCTGCCGGGCTCATCAGGTAAAATACATCTTTGAAGATCAAGCAATGAAAATGTCACTGCAGTCATCTCAGCTGCAAAGGCCACTCATTAGGCTGGCACTGAATGTCAGAAAGTACAGATTTCTCAGCTGCATACTCCTGTTTCGGTGCTTATGTTGCATGTTTTCTGTTACAGGTGGTTGAAGATGGATATGAATTCTTTGCAAAAAGGCAGCTAGTCACCCTTTTCTCAGCGCCAAACTACTGTGGGGAATTCGACAATGCTGGGGCCATGATGAGCGTGGATGATACATTGATGTGTTCCTTCCAGGTAATTTTCTCCTTTAGTCTTTATTGCCTATCTCTGAAATTTAAAATGTCAACACTTCATAGAAACGCAAAACTTCCTTCACTGAGAGTTTATTTGACATCTTGAAGTTAGTGTGTTCATTTCTAAAGAACAATCATTAGAGCAGTAGTTTCTCATAAAGATATCACTCCTCGATTTGATTTGAGAATGTCAATGAATGCAGAGAGTTTCAGAGTGATTTCCTAGATGAGATGTCATGCAAATTTCTAAAACTGTTCTGTATTTTTTCAATAACAAGTTTTTGCACCAAGTATCGTTGTGCATGTCTCACTTGTTTTATCCTTCCGTCTTTTTTTATTCTTCAGATAATTTTCCTGCCGTCACATGGAATGTTCACTTCATAATTGTGTCATGGGTCATCTCATACTCACTCCACTCAATTCGTTCCTCTCAATATTAATGAAAATTTCAATTGTAAGGAGCTACTAAAAATGACCTTGTGCTTTAAATCCCCAAGCCGCAAATATTGTCATGTTGGCATCAATTGAAAACCAGTATTGACTGTGGCTATGGTTTTGGCGTCAAGTCAGTTATCTTTCGAAAAACTCTTATCATAATAATCTTGTCCGATAAAGAGAGCCATTTTCACTTCAACTGGGTTGATTTGATTTTCTTATTACTAATTTTATTGGAACTGCTTATTGTGAGATGACCCTGTTATCATTCTTGACGGGCAGCTTTCTTTTTTCCAGATATTGAAGCCAGCAGACAAGAAGAAATCTCTGTATGGCGGATTGTTGGAGCGGCCCACCACACCGCAAAAAGGAGGTGCCAAAGGCAAAATGTGAAACGTTTACCATTCTCTATTTACAGATTTTGAAACCTGCAGACAAGAAGAGATTTCCATATGGAGGTCTCGGTACAGGGAGACCAGTCACACCACCTAGAGGACAACCTAAGAAAAAATAATGTTCCTCTACACTTATGTTCAAATCGAGACATGCTTTTGATGTCAACTTTTCCATGTGCCTGTGAATTGTCCTTGTCTCTGTCTCTGTATATAGTGCTGTATGTCAAGTCCACTAGGCTGCCAATTGAAAAAGACTATCTGTAACTTAGGTCATGAAATAATTGTACCGCACATGGAATTGGAAGTTGAATGGACACTGGGTAGAAAACTAAAGTCTAAACTTTAATTGTGTCGCACATGGATTCAATGCACTGGTGTAACCATGGTCCATGTAGTGTATCTACACAAATATGTACTTCGCAAATAACCATGATCAAATGAACTCTGCCTTTAGTTCAGTGGTGTGGTTTTCAGTTTGACTGGGGTGATGAAGTCTTTGACTGCTGGGTTGTCAATGTATGTAACATAATCCATGTAATCTTGTCATGTTGCAATTATTTCTTAGGAGTAAATTTGTATAAAGATTGTAAATAGGCCGTAGACTAGAAAATGCTGATCATGTATTTGTCAAACATGTTTCTGGAAGTGTTGTGTATTTCTATAAACTGGAAGTTCATTTCATTTTGCCATGGGAACAGTGATCTTTTGCTACTTAAAACATAACATGAGATGGAGGCATCTTTACTTGATCAATGGTTAGGTGATATAAATAAAGACAAGTAAATGCTTTTACTTTAAAACTTCATGAACATCACACTTGGCTTTCTTGTAGGGAACTGAAGTAAATATCTACAAGTCTTTATTCATATCGTCCATTGTCCTACCCTTGATGACAACGTGTAAAATGCTTTTTCTGCAAAGAAATTAGACTGGAATGAATTTTTTCTCATACATTGTATAATCACTTCTGAAGTAAGAATAAGTTCGAATTGAGACTTCCCCTCGATTGGATTTCACAAATTGATTTTGTCTTTGAATAATAAAATACATTTACTTTCTGCAGTTGGGCTGCGAGTGTTCATGAATATTGTGGATCACAAGGTTGTATGCATTTCAGTTTTCTTAGACTAGTTTAGAATTTTAAGCTTTTGGTTACATTTTAAAACCCATTCCCTTTTTAGGCAGTTGATGAAAGCCTAAAGGTAAAAAAGCTTTTTATCCATTTTCCGAATAGCCCAGCAAGTCAATAATTCCTATGTTTGTAGCTATTTATCATAAATGTCGAATGTAGATGTTACTTTTCGTAATAATAAATATGTATACATTTCACACACATTCTTATTTTGTCATTCGTATAATTGGTTAAGGGAAATCTATCTTCAACTTTTCTTCTTAATTACATGACCTTGGTTTATTTTTTACCACAACTGCGTCTACTTGCTCTTGAAAATTAGCAATAACAGTAAATATATTGTTTTGCAAGTTTTCTTTTCAGCAATTTCTCAAATTTTCATTGTTGAAAGAGTTTTGCAATGTTGTCTTGACATTCAGAGTCTCTCTATTTAGTTGTGGGGGTTTACAGTTGATGGTCATGAATACGGTCAATGTTTGGATTCTGACTGAACTTTTTCAATGAGAAATTGTTTCTTGTCAGTTGCCGTTCAATTGTATCTAATCACCAACTTGGCTATGGTGTGTCCTTCATTGTTCTGTTTTAATTATCTCCTTCCTAACATCTCTTTTCTCACCTAACCACTATCTTTTTCAGTTCGTGGATCAAGACCGGGCAAGAATGTTCAGCTGACAGAAGCCGAAATCCGAGCATTGTGTCTCAAGTCTAGGGAAATCTTCCTTAGTCAACCAATTCTTTTAGAGTTGGAAGCCCCACTAAAAATATGTGGTAAGTGTCTCTTGGAAATGCTGTGATACAACCTTGAGTGAGGTTGGATGAAGTGAACCCTTTTTCACGGTGGTGATTTAAATAAGTACACAGGGTTGTGGCTGGTGAAGTTGCAGGGCTGAAAGGAGTGCTTTCGACCCCCTAAAAAAATCTTTTGGCAATAATTCCGGTGAATCAGTCCTGGCCTGTTTAAAACTGCAGCTGACCATGGCAAGCGCAACTGTGGCTTCGGAATCTTCACACGGACAGTATTCAGATTATATTGATGCATGTGCAGTGGTGAAGATCTGTCCTCTTAATAGGAGGACACTGTCACAACCTGTTGAGATTTTCATCATAACTATGCTGCATGTTTATGATTCAATTCATTTTCCAGGTGATATACACGGACAATATTACGACCTCCTCAGGTTATTCGAATACGGTGGTTTCCCACCAGAGAGCAATTACCTCTTCCTTGGGGATTATGTGGACCGAGGCAAACAATCTCTGGAAACGATATGTCTCTTACTTGCCTATAAAATAAAATATCCAGAAAACTTCTTCTTGCTCAGAGGAAATCACGAATGTGCAAGTATTAACAGAATATACGGATTCTATGATGAATGTAAGTTGATATTTGAAAAGGTGTCCTTGCCAAAAACGGCTGTATTTTCCTAAATAATTGAAACCTACTGGGATATAACTCTCTTACTGATGAATGAATCTACACTGGTATCATTATGTAGCAGAGGAATGACTTCAACATTCTTCATAGTTTGTGGGATAGAAAGGTATACAACAGTCTGTTATTTGCAGAAAGTTTTAAAGAATGAGATTTTTATACCATTTAAAGTCGGCTACATGATTACACAAACGTTTTGTTCTTTTTCGTCTAGGTAAAAGACGGTACAACATAAAATTATGGAAGACATTCACAGACTGTTTTAACTGCCTGCCCATAGCTGCAATCATAGATGAAAAGATCTTCTGTTGTCATGGTGGTAGGTATCATGTTTTCAAAAATACGGACCTCCCTGAGAATCCTGGGTCATCGTGTAGGCCATTTAAGTTGGCAAACCTGTACTTGGTAAGAGTGTACCAGGGCTTTATGATTTGTTGAAATGACATACTTGAACTCCAGTCTGAACATATTATTAAATTGGGTCAGTCAAATTGATGTGTTCAGAAAGAAATGGGTCATCACCTGCCGAGATGATTATTGTATTTTTGGTTGGATTGGCAGGACAAATCCTAATGTAACTATTAATCGAATGTCACAACTTGGATATTTGCCTTTAGTGTGCCAAATCAATCATTGAATGTATATCAAAGAATTGATGGAATTTGACTATTATACCTGGGGCAAGGAAGATTATTTCTGTTGGGCCATAAATTCCAACCAACTGTGGTTGTATTAAATGTTTATCTCACGCGGACTGGGGATTGAACCAGGGACCTCTTTACTGCTAGTCCAGAGGTCGACCCGGTAAACGACAGTTGCTCCTATTGGGGTTGTTCAGATGACCTTGATCTGCAGACCAAGCCCCTCGACTTGTGAGGCTGCTGTGATGCAGTATTTTCACAGAGCGTTTCCAAGTTTCATTCTCACTTTCAGGTTTAAGTCCTGATCTTCAGTCTATGGAACAGATTCGCCGAATCATGCGTCCCACAGACGTCCCAGATCAGGGCCTATTGTGTGATTTACTCTGGTCAGATCCAGACAAAGACACAACAGGGTGGGGAGAAAATGACCGTGGTGTCTCATTTACATTCGGGGCAGAAGTTGTAGCCAAATTTCTCAGCAAACACGACCTCGACCTCATCTGCAGGGCACATCAGGTACATTTCGTTGTTTTCCACAGGTTTTGGTAGTACTGATGATGATTTGACCTTAGCATTGCTGTTAATTGAATTAAGATTCCGCTATCTTCTTGCCGTTTAAAGTTCAGTTGAACCTCCTCTCTCAGACTTAGTCTTGAGATGTTGTGTAAAAGAAATCAATTACTTGACTGTTCTTCCACCTGTCCTTTTCCGTTGATGTACCATTTTGTATTTGTCTTACAGGTGGTGGAAGATGGTTATGAATTCTTTGCGAAAAGGCAGCTTGTTACCCTTTTCTCAGCGCCAAATTACTGTGGGGAATTCGACAATGCTGGGGCCATGATGAGTGTGGATGATACATTGATGTGTTCCTTCCAGGTAAGAGAAATATTTGACTGAACTCCACTTGCACCTTGGCTTGATGTGAGGTTCCATTTGGAAAACAGGCGTGTTCAGTCCATGTGACTGAATCTAGGCAGCATCATGTGTGCGATAATCGTTTTAGGTCGCAGTTGGTACAATTCTTGGGATGGTATTGTGTTGTCGTATGACATGCTTCTTCTCTTGTCTTGCTGATTTTGAAGAAGAAGAAGTTCCCTTATGGTGGATTGACAGGCAGACTGTCACACCGCTGTGGGCAGCTAAAGGCAAAATGTGAAATGTACCATTCTTTATTTGCAGATTTTGAAACCTGCAGACAAGAAGAAATTCCCTTATGGTGGTCTCAACGCTGGAAGACCTGTCACACCCCCACGAGGACAGGCTAAGAAGAAATAGTATTCATAACTCTTTGAATTGAAATAATCATAAAATTCTGATAGTAACCCCGACCCTGTCATTGGCCACCAAGCTCGTATGCACACTGTCTCATGGCCTGTGCTTGATGATGAGGCTGAGACCATCATTGGGCTTGGTTGCTGTGTGAACAAAGCTGCCAGTGGAATATACCGGTGGTGATGTTCATCCTTGTAAAATTGGATGGCACTTCATGCTCCCATCCATGAAAATATCTTTCTGAGATAACAAAAAAATTAATGGGGAACTGTGTATGTTTTAAGTGTAGGCAAGACTTCTGAGTTCAGTGAATGAGTGGAAAATGGTTTAACATTATAACACTGATGTAAATAAATGTGTATAAAATAACTATTATGTTGTCATGTCTACTGCTAGAAGGATTCTCACGACTGGAAATGATTGTTGGTGCGACCCGGGTGTCCTCATGTTCTACAGCTCTCATTTAGTCATCAGATGTGTGGTTTGTGCTTTCATATGTTTCAGCTTATGACAATGTATGATGTGGTTCTTGAGAGAAACCTTTTACCTACTTGCTTTAAATTTTACATCATTTTCGTCCTTCATTTTATTTGTTATGTATCTCCCATCTCCGCTAGTCTTAATCAGTGTGTCCCAGTCAGTTTTATCATGGAAGCTCAGGTCTCCTCTCTTCCTTCAATTTCAAGGTCACAATGACTACCATCAAAACATGCCTCTGCCCACCTGCTCTCAATTTCATCACATGTTCAGGTAGAGCATAATTTTAACCACTGACCAAATGGCTGGTCGTAGCCATGATCTGCATTGTAAATAGCCTCCAGGTGTAAATTGTAAATGATCAAAGAAAGTTGCGTAAATATAACTCCATTGAGTGTAATACCAATGTAAACAAGTAAATTTGGTGTAAATTCTGTGGCTTATATTATGGATCCAGATAGACTATCAAGAGTAAGACAATGCATTTATTTTATGTGCCTCAAACTTAATTGTGGCAATGTATATAAAAAGACCAAGTGAATGATGCCTTCGAGGCAGTGAAAGTGCTCTTCCTACCCTGGTTAGAATCTGAAATGTAGAGGAATTCATTCTTCATCGCATTGAAGGGGTTTGTTAATCATTTTAAAATCTGGTTTGACTTAATTTCAATGAAGCATTTTTTTCACAGTTGCATCGGTTTACATGGCAGTGTGTTGTTGCATCGAGTGTGATGTGACCTTGGATGTTCTTCAACAATACCTTGATTGATTTTTCGCAGGTACCGGCAATCAGTAGATCTTGCGAATCTGGCTAAGCAGTGTGTTTCTCTGTGGCAGGTCACAAATGTTAGTGATGCAATATAATAAGGTATTCTTATAGTTGGTTGGGTATATTGTGTGGCTTTTACTGCAGCATGATGCGGGCGGGTGGGTGGGTGGGGGGGGGGGGGTTATCTCCATTTCTGAATTCCGGCAGGCCAGCTTTTGACCAGGTGAAGAAGATGGTGCTGTTTTGATAATCAATCGGTCAAATTTAAAAAGTTTACTTAATAAGTGTTATGATTGTGGCATTATTATGAAATATTCAATGAGGGTTGCATTGAGATAATCTCCAGCAAGTGTGTACAATGTATTAATCAGGGGTAGAGACTAAACAAGATTTGCATAGAAAAATAACTGTGTATATGTACCTCAAGAATTTTAATTTAATATTTGAATACTGTGTCAGATGTGTCGTATGCCGTTCTATATGTACGTCATGTAACATAAGGATTTATGTAACATGAGGGTTAATAATAAACGTATAGATAGTTTTCACACAAAGCTTTCAACTTTGAGTCAATTATGTTTATAGCAGTGTCTATTTTGTTCTTCTCTGTTCACTCTTGCATGGATGAATCGTTCTCAACGTTACAAGGCGTAGTCGCCCGTTTTGGATAGGGTATTTGCCCTGGTATGTACACCACACCGCGCACATGGCGTCTTGGTTGTTTGTCTTGCTTGAGGACACTGAGTATGAAACGGCGTCAATCCTTTCAATAGTTGAACCTCACAACCACCCAAGTATGGATCTGATGCTTCACCACTGTTACTAACTCGCCCAGTGAAACTTGGGAGCGTATAGACCTTCTTGGGATTATCCGGCAGCTCGGGTTGTCAAGCAACATCCCCCTACACAGTTCTGGCAACTGCAATTAAAGGTCTCTCCAAAATCTGAACCATATGGTAACATGCACAGCCTCCCCACCAATCTGGAGGACATGGTGGTCAATGGACCATGCAGGCAATGACATGTTTTGGGGACCAGAGCTGTCTGAATAAGGAAGACATATCTTGTGCCTTGCATAAAGTAGTCTTGGTGCTCTCCCCATGAGCATTTTTCAGTAGATCTCTGATTGTGCTTAGCATGACCTGGCCCATCATAAGTTGTGTCTTCCTCTGGCCCGGAGTTGATATCTGCCTCATTCGCTCCTCACAATGTCTATGCCTAAGAGCCTTATAGAGGAGACAGCTGGTCTCCGGGACAAGGTGATCGGTATGAGTATGGTGGAGACAGCTAGCATGTCCTAGGTTGACTCATATGCTGTCCATTTCGTCATCCTGATCATCCTTCCTCTATGGGCGACAGGACGAGGCTGGTCAACTGTATTCGAAGTGTCTCATTCATACTTTCACAGATCACCTTGTCCCAAGTCAAGTTGTCTCCTCTAAAACCATATATATATATATCCATGTCCCTGGGGCACGATGACCCCTCCCCAAACTCTTACAAAACAGTATGTCCCTGAGTATGTCTCCTCCGTACTCACACCAATCTCCATACATACTTACACAGATCACCTTGTTGTGGGGACCATGGAGGTATTATTAAGAAGGAGAGAGAACGGAGCTAGCTTAATAATACCTCCATGTGGGGACGAGCTGACTCCTCCATACTTTTACAGATATCACAATGTCCCTCGGACATGCTGTCTCCCCGTACAGTTCACCACAGAACACAATTATAACATCCAAGACGAATGAAAAATAGAAATATTTTATTTTGACATGACTTCAAATAAATTAACCTTAAATATGGACGTTATGACGGAGCTGACACTTCTGAGGACGCGCTGCAATACATAATATGTTTGTTAATATCTAAGAGGTAGACTGGATGATCTCTGATAAAGCTGTCTGGTAAATTTCCCACCAGGCGGCACAACTAATGGTGGCACAACTAATGAAGATAGGCTGACCTGCGAACAACGACATACAGGACGATTGACTGACGGTCTAGCAGTAAAGTACTAGTATGCAGTATTACCACCGTCTGACTGATACCGACTAGACAACTTCATCAACTAGCAATGAAAGATACCAAAATATCCATGGACCTTGAATTCCAAGGCAAATGGTCACATGATCGGATTTTCATCGAAGACACAGCAAAGGTTGTGACATTGTCCTGGCTAGTAGAAGACACTGCTGTGATGTAATGTCTGTTGTGAAGTGTCTTAGTCAGTTGATTTTTAGATTCCGTGATCCTCGACGCGATCCTGCCGGTGGTGACATCCGTTTACTTGATGGCGGATTCACTTGTCGAGTTTTCGGCGCCGGCTTTGTAAGATTCTTCGACTTGTCTTCTCTGGTTTTGGGCCGTTCAACTACAATATTGTTCAATTTATCTGAAAAAGAGATTGTTACATGCTCACAAGACATAGTCGCAATTAAGATGACCATCCATCCGCAGAAGCTGCTTTGTTCCGATTAAGAAAAGAATCGGTGAAGACATTGAGTTTGATACACGTTCATAGGACATAGTCACAACCCGGCACGGCGAACAACCAAAGATACCGGTGTGAAATATGTGGTTTTTCCCCATCATTAAGTGTTGAAGGCACAGGCAATATGTCTATTATATTTTCATGGTGAATGAAGACAATCTTACCGTGTAATTCAGGATTCACCGCCTCCAAATTATTCAATAACGGCACAAATTTCGTCTGTTCTTTTTCTCTCTTTCCGTTGTACTTTTCTGCAAAAAGATGTGTTATGGTTCGAGACACCCAGAACTAGCAGCCCGAAGGGAGGAGTTCAGGCCATCTGGAACCTGCATCAAGGACAAGCTTTTCGGGAACCAGGACGGATTTCGGTAGACGACAATATTCGTCACCAGAACTGGACTGTCCACCTAAGATTGAGAACGCGGAAGAAGAAAAAGAAAGGATCGAGACAAATTCGCAGAATGTGGCCAATGTTTGTTCTTTTTCAAATGGTGCAGATTAAACAAAAGTCGGAGAGATAACATATTCATGGGATTAAAATACTTGAGATATCAGCGTTAAAATAGAATCTTGTCTTTGTGCTGCTGTTTTCTTCCTGGGGATAGAATTCCCTATTACACCGGGGTAGCCGATGTTTAGTTTTCATCACTTACTTTCGCTCTCTACCCTGACCAAGACATAACTCTCCCTGCTCCCGACAGACTGGTGTTCATGAGCGTAATCAAATAGTTTGGCAGACGAAAGATTCTTCACTACTCCCTCAAAGTCGATTAGGTCAATAGCTGCTGAAAATAATGGGTGTTGATAATTCAAAATGAGACTATTGGCAGAACCTAGATGGTCCGAATCGGGGTCTCCAAGTGGCAGTGGCTAAGGACAGAGTATTAGAACGATTTCTCTCACACGTGTCAACAATAATGACGTGTCTGACGTATTGTGAGAGAGAAGGGGCACCTCTTCGTCACTTTAAGCCCCAGCCTATAGTCACTAAAGTCTGTCCACTTTCACGTTAAAACACAGCGCAAGGTTGTGCCTTGCGGAGACGAAGACACATTTGCGGAGACGAATCGCTGCCGGGGGCAAATCAGTGGATAAGGACAACCTGAAGACCTAGCAATCTAGAACGTCTTGAACACCATGGCAATATGTTCATGATCACAGCTGACTATTTTCTCGATTAATCCGGTGTAGAAGGAGAAAATGTCCCCCTGGAAAAATTGTCCTGCCCTGCTATATTCTGACGGATTGTGGTATATGGACACACGACCGTCAATAGCTCAGAATAGAATCCTTTATCCGTACACTCTATCTTTTTCAGACATTTCAAACTTGTATACCGGTCATTGAAGTGGTTTAAGCCAAAATGGAGCAACCGGCTTCGCACCTACCTTCGTTCTCACAATTACATTTGCGTCTGATGAACTCTAATAAGATTTGGCTCCGACATCTCGGGTTGAATATGGCTTTTTGATTATCTGAAAGGGAAGAATTCGAATGTTGAGGTTTTGTCTGTCTGTCCTAGCAACACTATTTACGTCGGCTGTGGACGTGTATCACCCACTCGGTGGGAAAGATATAATCTTGTTCCAGACGTGAAGACATACCAAATAGTACTGCTGAAGTAAACAACACTCACCTCCAAATAAAACAGTAATGAACGTCGGCGGTTCCTCCTCCTTTTCTTCTTCATCAATCTTGTTCATCGTGCCAGATGTAGGAGCAGACGACGAGGACGCCAGGGTAGCAGACGACATCTAGGTAAATCAATCAGAAACGGAAGGAATAATCCAGTGAGATTATTTGATGAATTCTCAGTATTTGGTTTCTATTCTAAACAAATATACACATACTCTCACGACTGACTTCTCAAGTTGACATTTCAGCAATAAATATTGACATTGCGGACGACAACCTCATACAATAGATTATACCCTTCTACGGAATACGTGAGCTTTCATTATAAAGTGATATTGACGTGAGGGTAGAATATCAATGTCCTATATTTCATTGCTATGTCTTGGTGGTAAGAGAGAACAAAGTTCAGACAATTTGGGCCGCCAGGACTTTGATATAATTTATGGCATTTCGGCATATATCACACTTGAATGTGTCTTGAGTTTTCACCTGATTTCGAAGAAACTTCCAATGAATGAATCTTTAGATTTGCTGATATGAATGATATCGCGACAATTATCACGTTTCTCTTAACTTCATGAATGTGTCTTGGTCGTATGTCACAATCAGTACAATCCATAAACGACAGGTCAGGACAGTCAGGACAATCTAGATATATATGTCTGGTCTTTCCCCCACCAATCTACTGTAAGGGGTCAGACCTGTTGTCTAGCCTCCCTAGGCGGCCAATTTGTCATTATGAACGTACTATAAGTCTTCCAGTCACCAGGCCGACCCACTGCGTCCGGAGTGTATTGTGATCTTGCTGTTTTCCCACTTCATGTCATGTTCCTGTTTTATCATGTTCGTCATATCTCATTTATTTCTTAACTAATTTCAAGGTTCTGATTTTTCTGTATGATTGTATTCATTTAACCGCAGAATAGGCTAGGCTATTGGAACCTTCCTTCTCCTTAACACACTAAAGGTGTTAACAAAGGGGTTAATCCAGAATATAAACACATCCTGACCGAGATGAAATGCTTACAATCCTGTGAACGACAAATTATTAGCGGTTGATGGCTCAGGTTTGAATGAAATCATTGTCAGCAAGAAGACTAATGACTTTTTAAAAGACGCGATCACTGATATATTTTTTGTACAATGTATATTGGTATCTGAATTAATCGACTACGTTATAATATTTGAAATAAGGCCCATGGATTGAGGCGCAAAGGAACGACACCATGGTAGAACCTGATATAAACTATCTGTGTATTATTATGTGTCTTGTTCAAGAACACGGAGACAAAACATCGTAGATCCTTCTGAGAGTTGAACCCACAACCACCTGACCCCCGGCCCAACCACTCTAATAATCAGCTTTGCAATAGCACAACATACAACTGAGATGTCTCGACGTTGGGCTGGTGTGAAAATAGATTTAATCCCACCGATTGACAGTCCTGCTCTTTTCACTCATTGTTTATTGATCTATTGCGAGATAGGCTTAAGCCTTAGACTATGGTACATAAGAGTTCGGATTACTAGTTTTTTTGTTTCCCCGTCACACCGGTTGCATTGGACGACACGCTCTATTGACCGAAAATCAGGATTTCGAAGGTTAAGTGTCGTGATAACAAATATCGAAGTGCAACTAATTTTCGCCAGCCTTTACATTGAACATCTTTCCTGACGACCAACAATACAATTCAAGCTCTATTAATCTCCGTTATGGCCCTGTAATTTCAATAAAGTTATAATCACCTTTGAGGCGGAGTCATATTAAAATGCAGCACTATAGAACTTGTCAAAGGACCATTCAAAGACGCAAATAATGGCATCAATTTATGTCAAATAACCTATAGTAAAATATCAATTCCTGATATATGGTGTTAATAAACATTGCGTCGTCTGCTAGTGCCGCTACCAAACAAGAATGAGATGTGTGAGAATCACACTATAATAAGATATCACTCATTGAATGCTATCTTTTTATGTATAAGGCAGGGCAAATCTGATGCATCGCGTGTTTGAAGCATCAATATCACAAGGACAGACCGACAACAGGCTGCAATGATGACACAGACTGTCAGTTTAATCACGGGGACAAACCGACAGTAGACTGCATTGATGGCACAACTTGTCTCTGCTGCGAGTGCTCCGTAGCATCAATATCAAAAGGGAAAAATTCATAGCAGTCAAAAGGCAAAACCTGACAAACCGACATCAGGCTGTATTGATGGCACAACCTGTCTTTGGTCTGCCGCAAGTGGTCCGTAGCAGCAAGATCACAGAGACAGAACGAAATCAGGTTGTATTGATGGCACAACCTGTCTTTGGTCTGCCGCAAGTGGTCCGTAGCAGCAAGATCACAGAGACAGAACGAAATCAGGTTGTATTGATGGCACAACCTGTCTTTGGTCTGCCGCAAGTGGTCTGTAGCAGCACGATCACAGAGACAGAACGAAATCAGGTTGTATTGATGGCACAACCTGTCTTTGGTCTGCCGCAAGTGGTCCGTAGCAACAAGATCACAGGGACAGACCGACATCAGGGTGTATTGACGGCACAACCTGTCTTTGCACTGCTACGAGTGGTACTTTGCAATATGACAGGGACAGAACGGGAGAAGGTTGCATAAACGGCACAACCTGTCCCTGCTACCAGTGCCGCATTACCGTGATAATCTGTCCATGCCCTGCATAGATTGCTCCGTAGCATCAACATAACAGGGTCAAACCGAACAACAGGCCATATTGACGGCACAACCTGTCCATGCCATCCCTAATAGCACAGGGACAAGCCGACAGTAGGCTGCATTATCGCCAAAACCTGTCCATGTAACGACTGCCCTTTAACCGACTGCAAGCTGCATTGACGGCACAACCTGTCCTTGCTAGGAGCGCTCCGTTGCATCAATAGTGCACACAGGCCGCATTACTGGCACAACCTGTCCATGTCCTGCTACGATTGTACCGTTGCATCAACGTAACATGGTCATATCATCAACATGCCGCATTGACGGCTCAACCTGTCTCTGCCCTGACACAAGAGCTCCGTAGCATCAAGAGCACAGCAACAAACTGACATAGGTTGTATTGACGGCACAACCTGTCTTTGCCCTGCTACGATTGCTCCGTAGCATCAAAATCACAGGGACAGACCGACTTGAAGCTGTATTGACGGCACAACCACAACGATTGTACCGTTGCATCAACGTAACATGGTCATATCGACAACAGGCCGCATTGACGGCTCAACCTGTCTCTGCCCTGACACAAGAGCTCCGTAGCATCAAGAGCACAGCAACAAACTGACATCAGACTGTATTGATGGCACAACCTGTCTTTGGTCTGCCGCAAGTGGTCGGCAGCATCAATATCACAGGGAGAGACCGACATCAAGTTGTATTGACGGCACTACCTGTCTTTGGTCTGCCGCAAGTGGTCCGTAGCAGCAAGATCACAGAGACAGAACGAAATCAGGTTGTATTGATGGCACAACCTGTCTTTGGTCTGCCGCAAGTGGTCCCTAGCACCAAGATCACAGGGACAGAACGAAATCAGGCTGTATTGATGGCACAACCTGTCTTTGGTCTGCCGCAAGTGGTCCGTAGCAGCAAGATCACAGAGACAGAACGAAATCAGGTGGTATTGATGGCACAACCTGTCTTTGGTCTGCCGCAAGTGGTCCGTAGCACCAAGATCACAGGGACAGACCGATATCAGGCCGTATTGACGGCACAACCTGTCTTTGCCCTGACGCAAGTGCTCCGTAGCATCAAGATCACAGAAACAGACCTACTTCAGGCTGTATTGATGGCACAACCTGTCTTTGCCATGCTACGAGTGCTCCGTAGCGTCAAGACCGCAGGGACAGACCGACAACAGGCTGTATTGATGGCACAACCTGTCCCTGCCCTGCTACAAATGCTCCGTAGCATCGATATCACAGGGACCGACCGACTACGGCTGCTCTGAAGCACCAATATCACAAGGACGAACCGACAACAAGCTGCAATGACGGCACAAGCTCTCTCGAGTGCTTCGTAGCGTCACTATCACAGGCCAACACCAACATCATGATGTATTGACGGCACAGCCCAACTCTGCCCTTCCACATGTGCTCCATATTATCAATATTACTGACCGACAACAGGCTACATGCATTGACGAG
The DNA here is from genome assembly GCF_910592395.1 of Lineus longissimus. Taxonomy (NCBI): domain Eukaryota; kingdom Metazoa; phylum Nemertea; class Pilidiophora; order Heteronemertea; family Lineidae; genus Lineus; species Lineus longissimus. The sequence continues at coordinate 23,241,629 of NC_088309.1, read as the reverse complement.
ACGACTTGTCTCATGCCTTGCTGCGAGTGCTCCGTTGTATCAATATCACATGGACAAACCGGCAGCACGCTGTATTGATGGCACCACCTGTCTTTTCCCTGCTACGAGTGGTCCTTGGCATCAATATGACAGGGACAAACCGGGAGAAGGTTGATTAACGGCACAAACTGTCCCTGCTACCAGTGCCGGATTACCGTCATAATCTGTCCATGCCCTACATCGATTGCTCCATAGCATCAACACAACAGGGTAAAACCGAACAACAGGCCATATTGACGACACAACATGTCCATGCTACCCCTAATAGCACAGGGAGAAACCGACAGCTGGCTGCATTACCGCCAAGACCAGTCCATGTAACGACTGCCCTTAACCGACTGCAGGCTGTATTGACGGCACAGCCTGTCCTTGCTAGGAGCGCTCCGTAGTATCAATAGCACAGGCCGCATTACCGGCACAACCTGTCCGTGCCCTGCTACGGCTGCTCCGTTTGGACAAACCGACAACAGGCCGTATTACCGGCACAACCTGTCCGTGCCCTGCTACGACTGTTCTGTTTGGACAAACAGACAACAGGCCGTATTACCAACATAATTTGTCCATGGCCTGCATCGATTGCGCCGTAGTATCAGCATAACAGGGTCAAACCGAAAAACCGGCTGCATTGACGGCACGACATGTCCATGCTACCCCTAATATCACATGGACAAACCGACAGCAGGCTGCATTACAGCCCAAACTTCTCCATGTAACGACTGCCTCGTCACCGACTGCTAGCTGCATTGACGGCACAACCTGTCATTTCTAGGAGCGCTCCGTAGTATCAATAGCACAGGCCGCATTACCGGCACAACCTGTCCGTGCCCTGCTACGACTGCTCCGTTTGGACAAACCGACAACAGGCCGCATTACCGGCACAACCTGTCCGTGCCCTGCTGAGATTGCTCCGTTTGGACAAACCGAAAACAGGCCTTATTACCGGCACAACCTGTCCGTGCCCTGCTACGACTGCTCCGTTTGGACAAACCGACAACAGGCCGTATTACCGTCACAATCTGTCCGTGACCGGCAAAGATTACTCCGTAGTATCAACAAAGCATGGTCATCCGACAACAGGCCGCGTTGACGGCACAACCTGTCCATGCTATGAGTGATCCACTGCATCAATGGCAAAGGGACAAACCGACATCAGGCTACTTTGATGGAACCACCTGTCTTTGCTATGCAACGATTGCTCCATAGCTTCAAGATCACAGGGAGAGACCGACATCAGGCTGTATTGATGGCACAACCTGTCTTTGCCCTGCTGCGAGTGCTCCGTACATGAAGATCACAGAGACGGACTGACATCAGGCTGCATTGATGGCACAACCTGTCCCCACCACGAGTGCACCGTTCCATCAATACCATTAACAGCACGGGGAAAAACGAGAGCAGGCTGCATTGACGGCATAGCCTGTCTGTGCTCCATGGTATCAATTGCACAGGCTGCAATGACGAGTAGGGACTGGTCGCATTTGGTCTAGCTGTGATTGTTTTATCGCTCTCGCAGTGTTATCAAGACGTTGGAGGTACCATGTTCAATGAGGTCTAGTTGTGATTGTTGCATCTCTATTGCAGTGCTGGCAAGACGGCAGACGGTCGAGGTACGAGGCCCTACTTCGGTCCAGATGTGACTGTCTCATCTCTCTCACAGTGTTGGCAAGAAGTTCGAGGTACCACGCCGAATCTGGTCTGGTTGTTACTGTCCTAACTCTGTCACAGTGTTGGCAAGACGGATGTGGTCTGGTTGTAACTATCTCGTCTCTCTCACAGTGCAGGCAAGACGGTGGAGGTACCAGGCCAAATTCGGCCTGGTTGTGACTGTCTCATGTATCTCACAGTGTTATCAAGGCCCCTCCACTGTCTTGCCAGTACCGTGATAGTGATGACAGTCACGACTTGGCCAAATTGGGCTTTGCTAGGAGTGCTCGGCCGTAGCATCAATAGCATAGGGACAATCCGACAGCAGGCTGCATTACCTGGGAAAATCTGTCCATGTATCGACTGCTCCGTAACCGACTGCAGGCTGCATTGGCGGCACAACCTGTCCTTGCTGGGAGCGCTCCGTTGCATCAATAGCACAGGCCGCACGACTCGCACAACCTGTCCAGGCCCTGCTACTATTGCTCCGTTGCATCGAAATACCAGGGACAAACAGACAACAGGCTGTATTACCATCACAATCTGTCCATGGCCTGCAACGATTTTTCCATAGCATCAACATAACATGGCCATACTGACAACAGGCCGCATTGACGGCACAATCTGTCCTTGCTACGAGTGCTCCGTTGAATCCATGGCAATTAATTAAAGGGACATACCGACATCAGGCTGCATTTACGGCACAACCTGTCTTCGCTCTGCCGCAAGTGCTCCGTAGCATCCAGATCACAGGGACAGACCGACATCAGGCTGTATTGATGGCACAACCTGTCTTTGCCCTGCTCATGTCTCATGTATCTCACTGTGTTATCAAGGCCCCTCCACTGACTTGCCAGTACCGTGATAGAGATGACAGTCACGACTTGGCAAAATTGGGCCTTGCTAGGAGTGCTCGACCGTAGCATCGATAGCACAGGAACAATCCGAAAGCAGGGTGCATTACCGGCAAAACCTGTCCAGTTAACGACTGCACCGTAACCGTTACCAGTACAATCTGTCCATGGCCTGCAATCGTTGCAGGACGACATGGAAATATTTTGACGTTATAATTATATAGATGCCACGTAGCAGGACATTGATGTTACGGAGCTCTCCTAGCAGGGACAGGCTGTGCCGTCAATGCAGCCTGCAGTCGGTTACGGGGCAGTCGTTACATGGACAGGTTTTGGTGGTAATGCAGCCTGCTCTCGGTTTTTCCCCGTCTCTCTCTGTTTTATCTCTCTCGCAGTATTATCAAGACGGTGGAGGTACCATGTTCAATGTGGCCTGGTTGTGCTTGTTGCATCTCTATCGCAGTGTTGGCAAGACGGTCGAGGTACCAGGCCCTTATTCGGTCCAGGTGTGACTGTCTCATCTCTCTCACAGTGTAGGCAAGAAGTTCGAGGTACCCACGGCAAATCTGCTCTGGTTCTGACTGTCCTATCTCTCTCTGTTGGCAAGACGGTGGATTTGGTCTTGTAACTGTCTCGTCTCTCTCACAGTGCAGGCAAGACGGTGGAGGTACCAGGCCAAATTCGGCCTGGTTGTGACTGTCTCATGTATCTCACAGTGTTATCAAGGTCCCTCCACTGTCTTGCCAGTACCGTGATAGAGATGACAGTCACAACTTGGCCAAATTGGGCCTTGTGCCCTCACGTGCAATCTTGCCAACACTGTGATAGAGACGAGACAGTAACTACCATACCAAATTGGGGCTAACCATTCCCGAGTCGGTCTAGGTGTGACTGTCTTATCTCTCATACAATGTCGGCAAGACGTTGGTTGTTCCAGGCCTAATTCTGTCTCGCTGTGACTGTCTCATCTCCCCCACAGTGGTGGCAAGACGTTGGTTGTTCCAGGCCTAATTCTGTCTAGCTGTGACTGTCTCGTCTCTCTCACAGTGTTGTCAAGTCGGTGGAGGTACCATCCCAATCTCGCTGTGTTTGCAAGACGGTGACGGTATCAGACCCAAGTCAGTCTGGTTGTGACGGTCTCATCTCTCATACAGTGTTTGCAAGGCAGTGTAGATTCCAGGCTTGATTTGGTCAGGTTGTGACTGTCCCATCTCTCTCGCCATATTGGTGTGTTGCAAAGGTATCAGACCCAAATCGGTATTGCTGCGACTGGCTGTGAAGTTGTACCTGCCACCCCGCTACTTCAACGATAGGCATAGATTGGTCCAATGTGTCCCCTACTGGTTGGACCGAGATTCTGTGGTGTGATAGACCCAATGTGTCCCCTGCTAGTTGCACTAAGATTTTGTGGTGTTAAGTTATAATTTCCAGTCGCCTCCCCATTGATCATATGAGGACAAAGTCACAACCAGAACACAGACACGTTTCGATGGCCAATATCAAAACTCAAGTAATACATCTTCTCAGTGCCCAACAAATGAGCTTTATTTTGACCATGTGATATACTTTTCGATTTAATGCACAACAATGTCCTGCTCAATACACTGATTCAGATTCTGACCACTTTGAAAGAGACCGCATTTCAACAACAGAAGACACTATTATATACATGTACATTGAATTTTTAGTTTGTGGATTCAGCGGCCAAGAGTTATTTAATGTTTAATGCATGGGAGTTGAAATTTTCAAACACAGAATTTAGTCTTTTGTCAAATGAAAATGAGCCAATATTTAGTTCATCAAACATTCCATGGTTTATGTTTTTGTTTGCCACGAGAGAGACATTCTGGCTAGGTTTGATAAGGTTAACATTACAGTGTTCCAGTACCTCATCAGATGACAGGCCCACAAAGTTATTCCACAACATATATTAAACAGAATAGGGAATATCTGACAACACAGTTGCCAGGTTTAATGCAAAATGATTACATCATAAAAAGGAGAGGACAATAATTACAGCACTTCATTATTTTATACAGCCATCTTTTGACAGTGACCATTCCCTGTCAACTACAGCTATTCATAATTCATGATCTAACCACACTAAAGCTTAAAACCAGCATTATTTGTTCTATCACCAGGTACAAGTATGTACAGTAGAACCTCTCTATTTTAAGGATACCCTTTTGGGACTGACAAGTGATATCCTTAATAGAGGTGTCCTGATTAGAGAGGTCAAATTGAATGGAAACAACCAGTTTGGGACCAAAACTGGTGTCCTTAATAGAGAGGTTGTCCTTAATAGAGAAGTGTCCGCTAAGAGAGGTTCTACTGTATTCCAAGGAACTTGAAAGCCCGTAGACATGACATAGGTTACAATTAACCTTATTTTCATGGCCCATACGCAGGCAAGTTCTAAAATATCCATCAAAGATATTTTGAACAGTATTACTAAATTCATGTTATTAACTGCATTCACACTTTTGTCAATTCTATGGAACAACAGAGCTTGATTGTATTCTTACAGATGAAGCATATGCCCATACAGAAGTTTCAGGGATAAGGACAAGTTTTATCAATTCTCGTTATTGGAATCTGTGACAAATTATCTGGCATCGTTACTAAACTACATCATTGATAAGTATTTATTATACACATCTTGCCCTAATAAATTAACACTATTTACAAAATGAAATATCTTTCAGCGCACAGCAATTTTACAATGAATTTTAAAATGGCATGAAAATGCTGGCAATTGCGTGATGCTGGTCCTTGGAGTCGGAGCAGAGAAATAAAATATCTAATTCCTGTGCAAACTACTGCACACAGCCAATCTAAACAATTAACAAGTCTAGTTTGAAGAAAATTTTCAAATCACAACAAAATACTGGTTGACACCTTCAAATAACAAAGGACCAGAACACACATTTACACTTTTAGTGGGTCGGGCAGGAGCTAGGGGGTCCAATAAGTGATGTCGAGGCCACTTATGCACAGTTAAGGACTTGAACTGTCCCTGCCTTTCTCTTCAACTGAGCATAGTACAATACAGAAATGCCTCGAGTAAATGTACATGTAGTTTTAAGTAAAAGCATTTGCTAGTCTTTATTCATATCCCTCAAAGTGAAATAAGCAACTTGAAACGGAATGTTAAGAGAATGTACGTATTGTAAGGTCTGCAGGAATGATAGGCCTTGGCACAATGGGGAAGCTTTGTTACATGTACCACAAAAATGACTAGTGATTTCCAGAGATTGACAGGTGCTTGTACAGTTAAAGAACTGGACAGATGATACTTTTTCACTCAACAGAGGAATATCTCAAGAAGACAGCGCTTGAAACAGGGCATACTGGCCCAAGCAGACGACCACAAACGGTCATAAAGAGATCAGCCAAACAAAAGACACATGTGTCCAACGCTGGAACAACATTTAACAAATGCAGTTTGGCTGGTCAAGCAATCATCACAAGACCATTCGTGTTGTTCTTAAAATCACTGAGATGATGGACTAAAAAAATAATTCCAAAAACATGATGTCTTTCATGAGACATTCCTCTGCAGCGAATTCCATTTTTTAGACAATTAATACTAAAATAGAAAGTTTTAGCACAAGAAATGAGGAGGAGGTATAACACAGGAAATTCCCAGCACATGAAGTACATTGTATCACACTACCTCTGTCAGACAAGAGCAGCCGAAATACTAACACATTTTTTCTTGAATAATTATAATCTCCATCCATTTTGCTTATTCTTTTCTAGTGGCCCATCAGAAGGACTTGGATTTGTGAAATTTACGAAACCTCGTCAATTTCAAAGAATTTTCACACCCATCAAAAGGTTATAGAAATGTTTAACAGGATGATGGCAAGGGATCGTAATTAGTCTGGAGTAGGTGGCAACTCCTTGCTGAAGTATGGTGTGGCATCTTTTACTAGCATCGTATGACAGACATCACACACTTTCGAATTTCGCATATTCGGTCCACTCGGAACAGTCTTTTGAGTGCAGTCTGAACAGAATATTCTTCCACAGTGTCTGCAGTGGTGCTGGAAAGAGATAAACATACAATTAACAATTATTTTATAATTTCCTTGACCTTTGCACCAAATAGGCAGAACTTGGCTCGGATGCTTCATTTTAACAACATAAGTTTTTATCTTGTTTATCAACCTTCAGCTGCATCGGGAAAGCTTTTATCCTGGTTAGTTCTAGTGTATTTTTGATTTAAAAATAAACAAGCAACATAAAGGTGTACCCAATGACCGAGTAGGTAAGAAGTACAAGAGCTACACTCCATTCAGACACCCATCAAATAACCAAAGAAAACAAAACTAACATACTTTTGTTGACATTCTACCAACCTTTCTTCTCGTAACGGTAAATGCTTGGCGACAGTTTTGACAGTCATCTATATCCTCCTCGTGTTGCCAACGGACCTCGGTCTCGGCCTGGCGAATTTTTTCGAGTTGAATCTGGAAGAATGGGGAACAATGCATTCAACTTCCCTTCTAAGGAATAATGCATTCAAATTTCCCTCTTAAGAATAACGCAGTTTACTTCCCCTCCAAGGAAAAATGCTTTCAACTTCCCCTCTCAGGATTAATGCATTCAACTTTCCTTCTGGAGAACAATGCATTCAACTTCCCTTCTGGGGAATAATGCATTCAACTTCCCCTCCAAGGAATAAGGCATTCAACTAACCTGTAAAGATTGTGATAGCTTCACAAAGTCTCTCTGAACAGTTTCACTATTGTCAAGATCAACTTGTAATGATTGCACTTTAATTTTCAGCGTGACAACATCATTTTCCAACTTGGTCTGAAAAAACAATATGCAAACATTTAGAAACAGCGGGGTTAAAGTGCTTAGGATTCGATGGTACTCAATCTGAGGAAAGATTCAGGATCTATAGGCAAGAGCTACATGTAGTGGTGTTCTCTAGGTGACTGGTATGCACAGGTGGGGGACTAGCGGTTTTCGATTCTGTGATGGTTACATTCCTTATACATGCACAAGCGAAATGGAGGGTAGAGATATTTACCCTAGCACTAGATTGTTCTTCCACTTGGTGTTGTAATGCATTAATGAGTTGTTTCGATTTAGCTTGAATGCTCTTCAGAGAGGCATCCGTTTCTCGCAACTTGGCTTCCGTTTCGGCTCTCACTTTGGCCTCCCGCTCCAACTCAGACTTGACGCTCTGAAGGATAGCTGCAAAACAAGGAAAGTGGAGTTATACTTAATGCTAAAGCACCGGGCAAATGAGCGGTTATAAAACCTTGTTACTTTATACACCCAGTATGATGACATTTTGGACAGTCTTATGAGAAAAACTTGTCTGGCACGAATAACTTTGAAGCGACATCAACAAAGTTTTAAAGACTTAAAATATGTCAGGACAGAAAAAAATTGATATCCAAAAGTTTTTTTTACCATGCACCCTCCATTTTGTTATTAAGCCACTTATCTTACCTAATTCCTCTTGTAAGTTGGTGATATCATTCGTTAAAGTCTCTTCTATTGTTTTCCTCTCTTGTTGCTCGCCGACCACTTGGTCTTTAAGGAACATAATCTCAGACCTCAGAGTGTCCTCAATATGTTCTTTGGCACATTTAGCAGCGATGATGTCTTCTCGATACCGTAGCAAGACAAGTTGCATTTCCTGGATATAAGAATATTGGTATATTACATATACTCAACAGGCATAATTACCAAACTAGGTTTCTCAAGATTATAATTGCACAGACCTACTGGTAGTTAGAATCACCTTCATCAACAACTTTCTAAAGTGCTTACTTCTGTGAGTCTTTTTAGCATGCCAATACAGTTTGGTGACAAAAGGAGCTATTTGCTGAGCGACCCTATCTACTAGTCATCCTAAGAGTCATCAAATTAAAATTTATTTTGTGCTTCTATACACCCACCTCTAGGTTATTTGGTAGATCTATGTTCTCCGCCTGCATAGCTTGTGAATGTTTGGAGTGCAACCCGATCAGTGAGTCATTCTCCTCCTGCAGCCGCGTCAAATCTTTGTATACCTCCTCCCGTTTCTCGGTCAGAGCTTTCTGCAAATAAAGAAAAAGACATTTAAGCACCCTGCAAACGAGCCATTTTCATTATCCGACCTGTGTTCATCTGCAACATAAGTCTCTTGTTTATACCTAGGACAGGAATCTGTGATGACTGCCACCAGTGCGAAACATCGACCCCAGCGATTACTGTTTTTACCTGCAGACAAGCAATCTTCACGCTCACTGCATTTATAACTGCTGCATGTCACAGCAACAAAAATCACTTATTTGTGGTGCACTTAGGAAGAATGTATTCTACTACCATCACCAGTGCTGAAATATATATGAGAGAAGAAGAAAATTTTTTTAACACTTACAAGTTTCTCATGCAGATCTCTCTGAGAGAGTTGATACTGTTGGCTCACTTCAACCAGAAATTTTTCCGACTCATATAGTTTGTTTGTCAGATTTGAGATCTGAAAATGGATTCAATAAGACATCACATTCAGGAAAATGCTGCTAAATGATGTAACCTATCTCAACACAACATGCAGAATAGAAAGAGAAGTAAGGTCCAAGTGGATGAAACCAATGGTCGACTGCAGAGTAATAATCTTCAGTGAAGGTGCCCTCATTTGCTAAGCAAATGGACACATGGTCTAAGTAAAACACCATATTTACAAAGTGAAGAGCAAAAACCATGAAACTTTTAGTACCTGTTTCTGAGCATCCTCCGCAGCATTCTTCAGACTCTCTTCCAACTCATCACGATATTTCCGCTGTGTTTCTAGTGTCCTCTTCTCAGCAGCCAGCTGACGTTCGAGGGTCTGCGCTTTATCGTGACATTCTTGATACTTCCGCTGCACATTTTGCAGTTGATCTTCATAGTTATTGCACATGGAGCACGGCCGGCCAAGTTTATCACGGGCTGCTTTGATCTTTAAAGATGAAGAGATACAATTGAAACAACATTACTTATTTCAATTGTCTTCTTTGCATTTGATAGATCAAATTCATTAGTAGAACATGTCCTTTTAAGACTGGTACGCCATAGCAACCCATAATGCAAAAGTTGCCCAGCGTTCAGTGGAACCAGTGGACACATCATTCAGTCAGGACAATACACCTTGAAAACGTTGACCAACAAAACTCAACTTAAAAGGCTAGATAGAGCCAACTCACTAGCACTGGAAAGCAAGAATTACCTCATACTGCAACATTTGCCATTCCTTCTCGCTGACTAGCCGCTTGCCCATCAGAGTGGGCACTGTGTCCGATGGCTTGGCTTTTAGACTAGCTAACATAGAATCCCTCTCCAATGATTCAGCAGTCGGATCTGTAATTAGGAGATTGAAGTTCGGTTTGTGGCACTGTATAGTGTTTACTGAAGTGTATAGTGAAGACTTCATTGTGTCACTTCATGATGCACTGGGCCACGTTGCATGAGAGAATGAATGACGTTACGTCATTACCGTGTTGACATGAGTGATGTGTAGCAGTAGCCGACTTAATAATGTTGACGAATGTCTCGTAGAGAAGAACTCACCTGTGATAGACCTATGCTGAGCCTCTGTCAAACTTGGAATGACCATCGATCTTTCTGGACTAGTCCTCACAGCGCCCTCTATCTCAGATAATGACCTCGTGTCCATTCCTTCCAACTGCTCCTCGGTCAAGTCAGAGCTCGACCATGATTTTTTCATCTGTTCCTCCTCTTGTAGGCCGTCAGTAAATGCGTAAAGGTCGTCAGATTGATTCATTGAAGTGAGCGAGCTCTTGGAATCTGCCTTTTTCAGGACGCCATCAGTTTGTAGAAGCTGAAATGATAAAAAAGATATGAAGTCAGCATAGTCCAACACAACAGACTGAAATCCCACATGAAAGAGGACTGGTGGTACAGGCAGTTTACTGCGTGAATGCCACACTGCGGGCCTAACCGCACCCCATATCTTGCAGGAGTGCAAACTGCTCCAGTCTGAGTGAGAGGCTGCCTGGGTAGGCACAGGGCCAAACTTTTCAAATTAAGGAGCCTGAAGTTTGATTCAGACATACCTCTGCACTTATCCTCTTGTCCTTTGAAGGGCTCACACGTGGGGATCTCTTCATGACTAAATAGAAGAAATATTCAATCAACATGGAATTAACTGGATGTTACGAAAATAATCCTCGGCTCCAAATGTTTGTGTACACCTCTGCTGAATACTGTACAGAAATCTGACTTCAGGTTCAAATATTGGCTTCAACGGAATTGGAAGCTATGAAAGAATCAGGAATATTGGCACTGTCTCTGTATTCCTGGCCATCATGTAAAAATCAGACATTTATACATGAATTTAGATTTAAATTGCATTATAGAGCCTCATCTTACTCGATCAGAAGTTCAAACCATCATGAGACATGCAAATTATAGAGGTTAAGTAAATAATCATATAAAACATGCTGAATTCAGGGCTTTCAATACACAACAGTGACTGCACTTGTATACTGGTTCTGGGCCACAATAGACTAAGCTGTATCCCTTAAGGCTGATGAAATTGAGGAGTGAAAGAAAGTGATAGGAGTGCCTATGACCCTTTAGTATCTTTTATCAAAGATTCTGGAGAATCCTCTGTGGCCTGTAACCGGTAAATTGGAATCACCGCTGTGTACGTGTGATAAGGGGATGCAAAATGAAAGCAATCCTTACCTCGCAGAAACACTGAAATTAAATTTTGTTATAATTCTACTGAGCTCACTTTAATTAATTTGCTTGGGGAATGGACTAATCTAAAAGGCTTTCTATCAAATTAATTCACAAGGGTATGGTTAGGCACAAGAATCAATGTTAGGTTACATGTAGTTCAGATAGTTAATGGGCATGCAGAGAGAGAGGCGTCTTTAGTTCTACCTTTGGGGGAAACAGCAATTTCGTTGTCACTTTTTTCCTCCTGTTGTAGTTGCTGTTGGGCCGATTCTTGTTCTTTCCTCTGAAGCTCTGAAACACACATCAGGGTGGGCGTGGGATAAAAAAAATGTTCCAAGAAATATAGGATAAAAATTCCATGTTTGATGAAAAATTCCTCTAACCAGGTACTACACGTAAACACTGAGTCTGTCTTCACAGGAAGGGTGCAGAGGAAATGATTTGGCCCGCCTCATTTTTCAAAAGAATGAAGGTCTGAAATTTCTACTTGAATAGGTGAGGGAGTGAAAGTACATGTAGTAACTGACAACTGGGCGTTCTCCACATGGAAAAATATTGGTGATTGGTTATGATCAGTGCTTTGGAAACAGATGTCATCCACCATTTTGAACCCATGTCATATGTCAATGCTATATTTCAAACATTTCATTTGCAGGGTGAGGAGTGCGAAGATATTTCCACTTGCCAGCTTTACAGTTAACCAACAACCAGTTCAATGCTCTGTTTGAACATTGCAAAATGAACAAACAAACATTAAAATTGTGACAAACCTGAAATTTGTCTCTGCTGTTCTGCAGTGAGGACACTCTCCATTCTCATCATGTCCTTCATGAGCAGACGCTGCGCCTCCAGGAACTGGTCATTGGCCATTTGCCAAGTACGCTTCAGGTCGTTGTGTTCCTTCTTCTCTTTCTCGAGCAGACGGCAAACTAAAAACAAAACATCAATTTCTAATGGTGACTTCTGGTGAATATGATGTTGCAGGCCTATGAAATGGCACAAACCAGAAAACTACAATGCACTATTTGTTATCCTAAATATTCAATTCAATGAAATTATAAAATCTACATTCAAAGCATACGCAGCTGTGACAACAATTGGTCAATGAGGCAATAATAAAACCAACTGGACAGCTGGAAATCATTGACGGCAACAAGTTTTAGCTTCTGGAAAAACTTTCGGGTGGAGAAAAACACGACACACCTACCTTCATGCAGTTCCTTCCTAAATTTCTCTGTCTCATCTTGCAGCACATTTCTCTGTGTGTTGAGCACTGCTACATACATCTCCAAGTCTGACCTTGAAGACTTCTCTGCCTGCAGATATGTATGCATTTCTTTCAGCTGAATGGAAAATAAGAAAGGTCAGAATTGGAACTTGATAACAACAAAACAAACATATTCTTATATGAGTGTTCTGCTTCAAGTTTTGATCTTGGAGAAATTGGTACTATGTGACCTTACCTTTTCGTCAGAGGATTTCAAGAGACTCTCAGCTGGCAGCACTGGTAGTTTGTCCAGGACTGGTTTAGCCTGGGTTTGGAAGTGGTTCTTTTTCTGAAATTAAAGCACTGTTATGAATATACAGTCCTTTTACTTTGCTCAAGCCATTTTATTCTTACTGATAAAACAAAATATGGCAATAATGATGACCAATTACTTTTCTTTGATTAAAGGGCAGACAACCAAGGTCAATGGATAACGGGCCTGGTAAGTACTAAACTGTATATGAAGTTAAAAAACATCCCAATTTGCAGAAGAGATTGGGTTACAAACAGGTGTTTGGCTCGAAGGGAATGACAGATGATACTTTTCTTACCTCCTCTTCGATCTCATCCAACCGATTGACAGCATCTCGCAGTTTATCCTTCAAACATTTGATTTCTTCTTCGAGGGGTTCCACGACTGATTTCAATATTTCCGCATCTTCCTGGGCTTTTCGAAAGCTCTCCTCAAGGTTTTCAGCCTCGGCTTTCTCGGCTGCAGTATGGCCAACCGTGTGGCTAACCTTCTTCAAAGACTTGGTCACTGTGGCAAGAAATCCTTCCCTGAAATGAATACCATAACTTTCAACCAAAGATCATGACCAAGACATGCCAAATTTGAACAATTATTAATATGAAATGGTCCTGGGGAGTGGGGCAATATTCTAGTCCTAAACTGGCGTCAAGTCCACTGGGCTTACTTGAAGGAGATAAATGCCAATTAAAGTTAACACCAAGTAAGTGACCAAAACTGTTTTTTTTACAACAGAGCCAAGTTGCTCAATTACTAAGAGACAAACACCAGCATCAGCTCAACTCAGGGTTCCTTCAGCAGTGTTCAGTAGATTTTAGGCCTTGTGATTGTGCCCTGTTCTTACATGTCTTAACACCTTACCTTTCCTGTGACAGTTTACTCTTGAGTTCCTCAACCTCGCCTTCTAAGGCTTCATTGGCTTTCAACAAGTGAACACGGTCCTCTTCATATTTTTCCGCCGTGGTTCTGGAGGCTTCATCAATTGATGCTAGAAAGCAAGAATGCACTGTTATGAGTCTTAAATTTCATATAAATCATCCTGTACAGCAATGGCAAGGTTCCTATGACTGACACACGAACAATATAACTCGCTAAAATATTTTACTCATATGTACTGACCATTTCATTTTTGGCAGAAAACATGAATTTTTTCACCCTGAAATGGAAATGTGCAAAGTTGCGAACCTTTTGCCTTGCGAATATCACCAGGTTTAATCCATCTGCACAACATTGCTACATTGTATGACTTACCATCCATAATATGTTGTAAGGATGAAATCTCCTCCTGGTACTTCCTCTGCATCTCAGACACATCATCTTGCCGTCCACACTCTGTCAGCGCAACAGCCGCCTTGATGTCTCCGACCTCGATGCGTAATTTCTCCAATTCCTCTTTCAGCTTGGCATTTTCTTCTTGCGTTTCATTAAGTACTTTGGTTTTCTGTTCTAGATCATCTGAAAATATAAAGAGAGGGTAACTGTTAAAGGGGGAATATAGGTAGGAGCGAAGGGGGCAAATTGGTAGTCTTTAGGTGGCTAGTATGCACAGGAAGGGCCTGGGTTGTGTTTGATTCAGCAATATTTCATTAATTGTAATCTCCATACAACTTACAACCATGAATAGCTCCGATGAACTGTGAGAAAGGAGAGACATAATAAAGGAAATTGGAAATAAGTCAACTCAAAGGAACCTATATAATGCAGTGTGAAGACAAAATATGCATAAACCAGATAACTGAAGAATGAAAAAAAGCAAAACAAATGTTGGTCAATGAACAGTTTTGAGATATGCTTGCCCGTTTTAAAAATTTTTTCACCTTGGATACATTTTTGGTCAGAAGAAGAAGCTGTACATATTGTGGCAATGAGAGGATTTTAATTTAAGAGGAGTTGCCCATGCTCATAAGAGCTGGTTTGCTGACCCATACTTCATGAAGCCCACAAAAACAATACATGTAGCCTACTTACTTTCCTTCTGCAAAAATAATTCTTTGAATTTAGCTCGCTTGATTCCAAAGTCTTTTTCTGCCTCCTCTCTTTCGTTTATCAATTCTTTCTCTCTTTGTTCTAAATAATTTAGTCTTTCATGAATTGAGGTGCCACTGACTGAAAAGTCAGAAAAGTAAGAAATGTAAGAGAACTTGCAAAGCTGCTGTGAAGAAAAAAGGGATTCTGAAGGTAGAAACTAGAAAGTGTGCAAATAATTCATAGCACATGTAATAGGAAGCAAGTCATTTTCCAATTTTTGGTAAAGGATCCTCCAATTCGAGACAGTCTGGCATGACAATGCCCACATTTCAGACAGATTCTGAGACTGATAGAGACAGGTTTTTGTAGCAATGGCTGCATCACTACAATTTTAATTTAGACAATTGACAATTAAAGAAAAAAAAACACTATTCAAAATCTGTTGCCAATTATTTTTTGAGTTGTTGGGATAGTCACTTGTGGCCAGCTCTTTTGACAAAGTATACGTAATCGACTCAAGCCTGGACCCTGGTCTGTCACTTCCACCAAGTGATGCCGAACAACTAGGCAGTGTGCAAATGTGTGTACAAATGTGTGTCATGAGTTGGTGTTCGGCTCATCATCCTTCAGAAAAGTGGTGATCCCAACAAAACACTTGCTTTTTGTGGTTATTTGAACTATTTTCTTACCATCATCTGGATCCCCAGCTGAAGTAAGGGGTCCAAACTCATCAATTTCCGTCATGGTAAATTATTTGCTTATGTATTTATTACGATTCATTGATTTTCACATAGATGACGACCGCAAATCGGAAAATGATCGGCCATTTTGTGGTAGTCGTAGTTGTTGTTTGCGGTAGTGGTAGTCTGTAGACCATTCTCCAAGCATCGCCAATGGTGATCTGTCTGTTTAGCCTCACTCGACCTACTGTCTCTGCCACTATGTGACAATTTCAGCGGGTGCATGTAAATTGGACATGTGGCCCGGTGTAACAGTAACAAATGCCCCCTGGAAAAAGTGTCCGGCCCTATTGTATTCTGAAATATGGTTCTATAGAGACCATGACCGTCAATAGCTCAGAGATTGAAGCGCATAATAGAATCCTTTGTTTCCCGGGCATTCCGTCCTAGGAAATTTTAAACTTCTACACCGGCGCCCGGGAGATTGTCTATAGACATGTGCAGTGTGCTGTTCGTCACAACCAATGTCTTCACTGCCTCTTGCATTCCTCTGGGACGATGTGATAGCTGTATCTGTAGCAGGTTGGAATCAGTTGTGACTTGCAACTTGAATGTTCCTCTAACAACAAATGAATTGCGTCATAGCAGTGTCTTAACATTTTTGTCCCGCTTGTCTACAAAACTTTGCAGCGGGGGATTTCAAGTCACAGTCGCTTTAGTTAGTCGTATAGCCACCAACTTTCTACTGTCTTTGGTATACCTGGGTATCCCTGAAGGCATCATGGATGTGGACGTATCTGCAAGTCGCAATCGACCAACTCGTATACGGGAGAAAGACCAGTGGAGCTAGTTTTTCGATCTTCCGATGTCCCTCGGCCAAAATCGCGATCTTTGGGGGCAACCTCTGGGAGGGAGTTGAGGAGGGCATCTGCACCGATGGCCCCCGCTAGTTACGCCCCTGAAGACAGTGACTTCCATGTGCCATGCTACACATTAGTGCATACATGATAGTTGAAATCTTTTTAGGGTTTTCTTGGCCGAGCAGCTCATGAGGGATAGCATCCATCTGGCGGCATGTGAGCAATGGGGTCATCACCCGCCACAGCTGGTGCAGCATATTTCTAAACAGAGAGCGATTTTTAAAGGAAAGCTCAGAAAAGAACTATTTGTTGGAGACATGCAGATGAATGTACAGTTTTCAAACCTTCATGGTGGATATACATGTAAAATGGTAGTTATGATTAAAAGGGGTTTTCTTTCTTTATGAAACCAACAAACAAAAAAACCACATAAATATTACGGCAACGTCTGCTTCTGTCTCCATCGCCTGAAACCTTTGCCGCCATTGAACCAATACCCAACAGACGAAATCCAATCAAACAAAATCATGGAAAGATTTTAATTACTCGTCTACAAAGATTCCAACATGTATGTGACCATTTTTGTTCGAATTTGAACATTTAATAACCCAAAGGAAATTAATATAATCCGGCATCTATAACTCTACGTGCCCCAAGACCCAATTGAGCAGACGACATTGGCAGGGGAATGACGTCTGCTCCCTTTTGGGAATATTTCGCTTGCAAATTGAAATTCGAAATATTTAATTAGTAAATTGCATACAATGCTCCCGCCCCGGAGGCTTAGGCTGTGATTCCATTTTTGACAGGATTCCCGGATTTGAACACTTGGATATCGTCTGCTTGATCCAGGATTGAACTGACGTCTGCTTCGTGTCCTAAAGAGCGAAGATCGCCAATGGGACGTGTATCAAAGTAATTATAACATTACCATCACGTTTTCTTGATAGTCATTAATTTCTGCATTTGCTCATCAAAATTGAATTGTCTCAGAAATGTAAGTCTGCAGAAAATGACTTCATACAACCTAGCGTCATTCGTCATGACGACATGGTTGCCTCGCTGGTGATGACATCATACCAAACAGCTATGGTTGACGCAGTTGTGACGTCATGGTTGGCCAGGCACTGAGCTATGGCAACAAGAGCGACGTCATTGCGATTGGCAACAAGGGTAGGGATCGGAGGAGGAGTGCTGATCGTGGCTGCGTGACTGGTGACATGATGGTAATCGCTTCGTAGAACTAAGGGTAGGATGCGCTCGTGTATGCTCTTCGATGGTGGTAAGTATTGTCGCAGAAACTTGGGAACTGCATTCCAAAACAATACTTTTATCAATGACAAATTGTTTTCCCCAAATTGCTAAGAGTTTGCCTGGAAGAGTTCATGTATGCGGTGAGTTACAATGTTCAAGTTGCAAGGATGGTTGCAAGTGATTGGACTGGCTTTAACTCGTGGCCGGCGTAGCAGTTTTAGTCCGGACCCCGGGAAAAGCGGTCCACGTCTTTTGTAAGGAGATAGATTTGAATCTGTGGTTCTCAATAGAGATCCAAGATTTTCTACTTCAGAGCGCATACTATAGGAGGAGCGCATCATAGGAATGATTTTCCCGTGACACTCTATACAGTGACAGTTATTCCTACCACACCTACCCTCAGCAAATGACTTTCAGCTTCAGCAGAGTTAGGACAGAGTTCGCCACCGTAGGAACAGAGAAATCGTCCGTAGTAACTATTGAAAATGCCAAGAAGGGCCCCGACAGGTACTCTGAGGCTGATTCATCCCGCAACATCTGTGCCACCTCAATTAATCTTCTAGAACAATTGATTAATTAGAGGCATAAGGATTTCCCTGTTCGGTGCGGGGCTTCCTGGTGTAATTTTTTGCCATTTTCTTAATGGAGTCTGCGGAGTACCGCTGATGGATGTGGGTAACCACTGGCGGATGAAAAGGGCGGGTACTAGCCCCTGGGTGCATGTTGGCTGCGGGCGTCATTTTTTCTTTCGCGCGTCAAGTGGCCTGGCATCTTTTGTTGTTTTTGAGTGTCGTGAATTTACCACCACTTAAAAGTTCAAGAATAGCCATGTTTTTTTTTCAATGAAAAAAAAGACACGTTTCATTGTATAAGTAGTAGAAAAACGAGGGTGACTGTGACTTTGATTTTGGTTCTTTTGGGAAGACGGTCGTTGTGTCTTTCATTGCGTTTTCTTGTTCCCTTCTCTTTCCCAAACCTCCATCTACCGCAGACCTGCGACCATACACTCTGGACGCAGTGAATCGGCTCGTTCATCTCCCTATCCAGAAGGGAGACTTTCTCCATCGGAAGTAGTGTTCTATAATGTTGTGTAAAAAGGACGATTCTCAGACGACAAGATCAGCATAAGAAGAACTGCTAAAGTGGCTTCTAACTGATCAATTTCGTGACGTGACTTTGGAGAACCACAAATAAGAAAAAGCACGATCTAATACATTTCTTTGATAAACAGAACATTGATCGAGAGTGAACAGCAAAACACAACAGCGGTTGTCGAACAGAAAGTACAAAATCCTTGTCATGCAACATTTCATTTCGTGACTCATCTTTTGCGGCCCAGACAGCGCAAATCCATAAACGGCCCTCTCTCCCCCAATGTTCTCAAGTTCACGCCAAATCATGTCAATTGTTCCTGTGAGTGGAGATTGTGTTTGCCAATGTAACTCAAGTCGTAAGGTGAAGCAGTAAAGTGGAGGAGTAGTAGGTACCAGTTGTCATCCAGATGAACATATGAATGAACATCCATCTTATTTGTGATTGTCCTGGAGGCGTTCAGTTACGAGCGTCGGTCCGCGCGTTGCCGGTGCCGCACGCCGTGTCGGCTGAACGAGCGACCAAAGTGGCTACCGGTCGTACGATTGCTCTGTAACGGAAGCCCGACTGAATGAACGCCGGTACCTGGCATCTTTTGACCTTGTTTTTTTGTATTCCTTCGTTTCATTAAATGAGAGAGGGTTTTATCAGCCTGATATTGCCCTTATGGTCTCAGACTCTCTGAGTGCGACTGGGTTCAAATGAAAAAAGTGGAGAGTGAAAAACTGCAAATTATCACCCGATTGAGTCATTGCACCTTTTTGCATATCTGTCATTGTCTGTTATGAATATAACATATTCATCACTTTATCCGGGGTATTAAAAGTGATTGATTTTTCAGCGGGATCTTTTAATCTGCAACAGATTTTGTTGAGTTTGTCCTATTGAAGCGGGCGGGTGAGGAGAGGCCGACTTGGATGTCCCTATAGTAACTCAAACCATCCAATCTACACCTTGCCACTGCGAATTTACCCAAGTTTCAAACACTCATTCACTTTTTAAAGAGCTTCACAAAGATATCATTTCAATGGTTTCCATGGCAGAGCAAGCGAAAGTCCACCAAACCCCTTCTCTCGGCGTGACGCCAAAATAGCCCATCGCATTTTGACCGCTAACTCTTCGGTCAATTCATTCAATTCGGTCTTTCCAAGTCAAGTGTTTCAAAAGCGTCCGCGTTGCTGTCACTTTTTGGTCACTTCAAAATTAGCTATTCAACATTCAAGTCGCGGTTTCCATCCTCTTTCAAATCTACTTGAGTTCTCTTCACCTCTTTCGAATATTTAGTTTTGTTTCCTTTGAATTATGAACGGTGCAGTACTGGGAGCGACTCTTGCTTGTCGCAGGTGTCAGGGACACAATGACCAAAAACTGCTCCTTTCCTGGTTTTCGAAATGCGAAAGTGATCTTGATGAGAATCGTTGCAAAATGAACACTCTGGAGGATGTCAATCGTCGCGTGGACTCACTCTGACACCAAGAGCTTTTCAGGAGCGCGTGTCAACATTGTTTTCGAACTTTAAAGGAAACCTTTTTGATCTCGGATGGGAAGATGGAAAATCAAGTTTAATGACCATGGCGACATTCTGTATCCTTTAAAGATCTTGAGGGAATAGAACGCACGTTTTAATTGTTTTACTGTGCGGCACAGCCAGTACAATAGAATATACATCTAAACTGAAAATAGATAAGGCGTATGCTTGCCTATTTACAATGTAGCTGGCGTTAAAGATTTCTTAAAATTTGGCATCTAAACTGAAAATAAAAAAGCGAATGCTTGCCTATTTACAATGAAGCTGACGTTCACCCAACTCCTACGTGTACAACGCTTTGGGGGAGAAAGCCTATACTTTGTCATCGCTGGCCTATTGTCCTTCTTTGCAATCAAGTAAGTGCGAACAGCGAGTATCTTTTGTCATCTGAGCAAACTGCATGAAGTCACAGCATGGTCAATTGCATCGTCTTTGGTCAATAGTTAGCTGATCTTTTCGTACAGAAACTTAGCCCAAGTAACATCATCCGTGCAAAAGAAGCCCAAGAATGGATAAACGTGTCCGATGAAGTATCATTTTTTCTTCCCTCTCTTGTCATCACGGTTACTGTGGCAGACCACAAAGAGACAAACCGAGGTACCACCACGGGGTGTGCACCGCACAAAGAAACAGATAACACCTCTAATTGTAGCCCGGAGGTACGAATCCATTGCGGGCTTTCTCATGGAATCACATTTTCTTTGCTGGTGATAAGAGGTTGTCATTATTTTCATCATGTTCATGAGGGCGGTGACATGATCAACCTCGGTGCCAGGATGAGTCATCGGCGCGTGCCCCCGAGGTCACCAAGGGCGGAGTTCAACCAAGAATATGTAATGGACAAAGCAGGAGACTGAACGAAAACAGGGAAGAACTTTGAGTAAAAGCATCAACTTTCCATATGAGTTCTTAAAATGTTCTGAAATTTGGTATATTCATACATCTTCGAAGCCTTGTGACTGACCCATCGCACTTCCTCTCCCTTGCTTGTAAGTCCATCCTACAAGCACTTTGACCACACTTTCAATGACGACTCCAGTCAGTTTTAGAAAATACACCGGCCAACATTATTATACAATCAGCAAAAATAAAAGCTACTACACAGGGTGGTACAGAAAAAGGCAAATTCCGCTTTCCAGTCCCCGGCCGTCTTCTAATAACTCGATCTTTGCCAAAAACCTGGGGATGATGATCAGACAAAATTCGACAGCTAAAAATTGAACCCTTCAAATTTTCTGCGCCTGAAACCACTTTCCCTAATAATGCTCGCCACAACATTAATTTTATGAGCCATATATCTGAGCTGCGCTTACGGAATTGGTTCTCGAATCGTCACTTTATATCACAAGGAATGATAGCCTGATCGTCTGTTCAGTCTAAGCTTCATTTTGCACGAAACACAAGTGCTCCTGTCACTTCGACACTTATTTATGCCAATTTACCCATAATTTCCAATTTCACGATCAACGTTTGTTCATTTTGCGGTTTGATTTAAATGACGCAATTCAAGATGGCAGTCTGATAAGGAGATTAATAAGATGATTTAAAGGACTGTTCATGGCGATTTATGAAATAAATCGTGACACTTGTCACACTTTAGCCACACTTTAATTCAATTCTTACAAAATTGAGATATTTTCCTTGTGTTAATTTGAGCGACGCATGTATCAGTCATAATAAAAGATAAAACTCTGATATCATTTTAAGAATGCATTAATTTATAAGTTGTCACGTCTGCTGCTGTTGCTGCCGATGGTGATGCTGGGATGGAGTTGAATAACACTGCTCAGTACATTGGCGACAGGATATTGCCTGCCCGTCTCGATTCGGAAAAAATATATCCAAAACCCAGTACACCAATAAACCCGAACGTATATACACATGTATCACCTTCGCCAGAAAAAGTGCCGATCCTTGTCCTTGGTCACTTTCCTTGGCGAGGTTCCACCACGCATGGGAGTTTGGTCGCTTATACCCAAGGACCCGGCAGCTACAGACGCGAATATATTAGCAGTAACGTTTCCTGCTGACCTTAAACAAAGCCCAAGGGATACTCAGCAGCCCTTATCCCCAGATGGCTGCTGCTCCCCGGCCTCTTGGCCACGGGCAAAACTTATCAACCAGTCAGTGGCACCCATCTCAGAGTAATGAAATGTATTTTGTATTTACATAAATTGACCACGGTTATTTTAGGGAGATAATTTGTGGTGGTTCATCACATCCCGGAGGAGTGAACGGACGCCTTTTGACGTCCGCGGAAGAATAAAACAATAATATCGTAGACCGAATCGGCTACAACATTCATCAAAACCGCAAAGCATTGAGAAGAAAGACTAAGATAAAGTATCCGATGCATTGATAAATGTTATTTATTGTCAATATCTCGAAACGTGAGGTTGGCGAACTTTACTTAACGGGTTCGCGGTTAGGGACCATTCGGCGAGCGGTATTGTAGTCGTCCAAAAGGATGAGATCTCACCACGGATGATCGTTAACTTCATTCTTTATCTGCGCATATAACATTTGTTATTAATGCTAAGAGACTGGCAGGGCTATTTGCAGCTGAGACCATTGTCTAACCGTGGTCCTTTTACATTTTGCTTTGCGGCTAACCCATTGCGGCCAGATCTTATCGGCTAAGAGGTGGAAAGAAAAACAAATTAAGATTATCAATGGTTTATGATTAAGACGTAAGTCACATCTGAACGAAAAAGGAAGAATTTGTTATTGCTGAACGGGGCGATTTCATTCTTTTTCCCTCTCTTCATTTTCGCCCCTGCCCATGAAACATTATTTAGGGACGGATCTACCGCCGTGATAGCAATCTGTTCAAAAAAGCAAATTTATAGGTTTCTTTGAGTTTGTTTTGTAGAGAGTGATCTCTGAACTACTCTCTCTCTCATTACTAGTATTCTAATTCAAAGACAAAGAACATTATCAGTCAATTCATCCAGAAAGGTTTTCGCCGTTGTTCCCCGAAAGTCAAACCGAAAGTGAGTGACTGAAAGAGTTGAAATAACACAAAGAAATCCGCGGTTTGATTGGGACGTTACAAAGACACGGTCCCTCTCGTGATGTTTCTACTTCCAAAGTCCAAACTGTCGTCTCAGCAGGCTGCGACCCCTTCTCGTGACCCATCACCTGATTCCAAGTCTTACCCGTGCCTCCTTTAGAAATTGCAAGTCATTAAAATAGCTCCGAAACATCTGAATTTCATTTGGAAATAAAATACTTTCTTGGCGATGATTTGAGTTGAAAACGTATCAAAGAAGAGACAGGGGATTTATTAGAGGAACAATACGGTGTCTGTATCTCAAAGGCCGTCATCTAGGAAGGCACTCTCGCTTCGGGTAAGAATAACAATAGCAATAGGAAGATAGCTTTTCTTTGTGATTTCAAATGTTGTATTCAAAGTCATGTTACAGTTTAAGGATGGTAAATGAAGTGGAAGCAAGCCTGATTCTATTGGCATCCGATTGAAGAATCTTAGATAACGAGGAGGGAATATTTTAGGTTGCAGTGTCCCTTTTAATCCTTTAACCGGGGATAACGCCGGTCTGCATACTGTTTCAAAGACTTTCATGACTTTGGCATCATGATTCATTTTGTTCAGCCAAAAGAACGGCCATTCTTGCCTTCATTTACGGGTCTTCATTCCACCATTCAAGTATTTCACAGAGTGCATTTTCGTGGCCAGTGAAAATGTGCCAGACTAGAAATCACACTGAATCCGAACCAAATGGTTTTCAAAA
This sequence comes from Lineus longissimus, assembly GCF_910592395.1. Classification (NCBI taxonomy): domain Eukaryota; kingdom Metazoa; phylum Nemertea; class Pilidiophora; order Heteronemertea; family Lineidae; genus Lineus; species Lineus longissimus. The sequence continues at coordinate 23,217,747 of NC_088309.1, read as the reverse complement.
AACAGCACGCACATGTCTTCCTAAAACGGTCGTCCGACCCGGGAGCGTTAATTTCGATCATTAGGAAAAACATTCATTATCTTGGACAAGCGTTGATTTTTCGTTTTAATGATTAGTGGCCACTATTCTCAGGACGTTGGCCATACCATGAGAAATGAGGTATGGATGACAGAACATTGGAAGTTAGAATGACACCCGGCGTCGGCGCGTATTGTCATCCTGTCAACACCTGACGCGACGAACACGGCCAACCACGAGATAAAATTTGACCGCCTGACCCTAAAACAATACCTAGGGATCGTTTTTCTCGGCGAACACGGGGACCTTAGACCCTGCCTCGAGGCTTGTCTTCCGTTGAAGATTTGTCCCGATGAAGTGCGATCATTGCTAGGAAAAACAATGGATGTTGCGGGGTGATTTTCTCCTTCAATGCCCGCTGCCGGAGATCACAAAGAAATGGTCTCCTATGTCCGATAATCGGTTCTGACTGATACATTCAGATCCGACTTTCTTCGGATGGGTATTGAGTGGCCTGGTGCCGAGGACGGGCACAACCGCGGGCGATGTCGCCAGGCAAGGTGGGGGCATTTGCCTGTCACTTACCTCAAGCGGTGAGAATAATAAAACTCGACTGCTGTGGGGACATTTTTAAATTAGGGTGTAAGGGCATGATCGAAATGATGACTTACTAAAACTTGAGAGAGAAAAGATATATCAATTCAGATTGATTAGTTTATTTTCTTTCTAGTTAAATCTCAGCTACAGCGGGGATGATGGTATACGTATATACATAAAATACATTATAGAGCTGTTATAGTTATTTTAGGGTAAGATCGCATGTTCTCTCACCCTGCAAATTAATATCATTATGCCTAGATGAATACAGCATGATGCTGAAAAGAAAATCAGTCTCTCAGCCAACCCAACCCTGATTTACATTCTACCAAACTTTGATGATCTTAACAAAACTTACTCAACGTGACATCAAAATGGCACTGTTTTGTGAAACTGTCATGGGTCTTTGACAACGGTGACTAAAGTTTGCCACGCGCCGGTTGAAGTAAACATGACATCATCGAGGTCAGGGGTCATTCTCATCCAATCACTTCAATGAATCACAAATTTAATTTTCAGCTCAGAATATGCATCTGCGCTGCTTTTTAGCCTTCTGAAGTACTTCAAGCCTTCTCCAGTAACACATTCAGATAATTGAACATCCTATGGAGGGAAACGTTGATTTATCCTTTGTGCATATGTCAGCCAAACCGATTACAGCTTGTTTACTGTTGCGGACAACCGTCTGCCAAAATGGCCGTCGCTGTCGAGGAGAATGAATATTGAAGCACAAGTGGTGTATACAATTTTCTAAACTAGCACTTGGAGATGCTGTGCACCCCGAGAAAGACATGCGAGAACATATCAACAAAAATGGTACAGTGTCATTGAAATAATTGAGATTGGAAGCATTCAAAATGGTACATCACGACTTGTATATGTGACGATGAGAAGTGGCGTAGTGATGCTTGAGATGACAGATCGAGGTAGAAGACCACTTAAGGAGTTGCTGGACCTTCTGAGGCACAATGGCCTAAAAATAGGCAGATAGCTCATAGCTGAAGCCAATTATATTATTCGGTGCCTCCACATTTCAATCTATTTTCTGCAACCTGTTAATGGTTTTCAACCAAGATCTTCAACCATGAAACGAATGAACGCCTTACCAATGTTTGAAACAGTTAAACGGTATGACATTACGTTATTTTGCCTATTAGATGGCATTTAAAAGAATTCAGGCTTTGTCTAATACACTGTCTATTGTCTTTAAACAACGCCCACTAGCATCTTAGCCTAAATTCCCTTTGTTCTACTGTCCTGGGCCAATTTTGATAACATTGACCCCCACGAAAGCGTTCGATAGGTCCAAACTGGCAAGTGCAAACTGGTATGGAGAGGATTCAAACAAGTTGAACAAAGCTTTGAATGTCAACATGATTGAAAAGCTTTTCACTTTAGAATTGGAAAAAAAATTGGAAAAAAAATTAATCAAATATAACCATTGGCCGAAAGACAATTAAAAGCTACCTTGCCAACAGCTGTGGACTATAAATGGTTATGTAAATATCTCTTAATCACACTCAACTAAAATCTCTCGGGGTTATTCAGGAAAAAATGGGGGGTAATTGAGGTCATGTGTTACAAAAAGCGGGGGTCTACCGCCAACTAGAGATAAACCATCCCTAACTTAGGTCGTGACTTCATGGGTATCAGTAAAGAACAGGTTATTCCAATAATTAAGCACAGATTAAAAGATGCTTGCAATAATTAAAGTGAACTTGATACAAAAATCTAAACTTAAATTTTATCTAAATAAAACCACACACGCTGTTTTACCAGGTCTGTGAAGGCTAACATGGGTTTGTGGTATTTTTAATTTCCTCTTAGCAACGACAATTGTTTGGAAAAAACCCACCCGGAATATTTTTTTAGGGGTTAAAAATAATCCTATTGTGCGCTGTGAATAGTTTAAAGATTTAATATTGATATGCAGCGATTTGAATCATAACACAGCACTGTGTATTGTTGATTTCATTGTCAGACACTGTAACATTTCCCTCGTTTTTCTTCAAACCACTTCATCATTCTTCGAAATTCATTTTCTCGGTTTGTGTTTGCTTAAAAGTGACAAACAGGCATACGTCTCTAACCAAAAGGTTTTTAAATTTTGAAATCAAAACCGCTGGAAAATATTATATGGACAAGGCTGGCATTTTTTCTCTCCAGAAAAGAAAGATATCGACGAGAGACAGCAGAGAAAGGAAAGACGTATGAATGCTCTTTATTGGCTTTGGTTTCCGATTTCATCTGGTAACACTAGAAATAAAGGTTTTTGACCTTTTGAAATTTACGCCGAACACAAATGCACCACCTCGGGCCAGTTTTTCAGAAAAATGGAAAAAAAACTCTTACAGGTTTTTCGGATTCTCAGGGCTTTATATCTATAACATTTTAGCTTCCAATATTTCTGCAAGACCATTGGTGTTTTATATACACGTAGCGCACTATTTCAATAATATTACCCATGTTGTCTACATCGCAAGCGAGTACAAGTAAAATCCAACACATCTTAGGGAAAGGTGGTTGCACGATGGTGGGATGCGTTTGTAGATCGATCGCTCTCACTGAGCAATGGCGGAGAAGGAAAGAGCAGACATGGGGAGGTCTGTCACTGCCGGATTCGGTGGGGATTACTGATTGCTGAGAACGGGTCAGGTCCAAGGTAGGTGACAGTTATTTTTCTCCAGCGCTGATTGGTTGGTGGTTTGGATTTTCGATCAGTTTTGAAAAGGTGGTTTTGGCGGATCTGGAAAGGTGTCGTGGGTTGTTTTGTGACGTCACAACATAAAACAATGAGCGGCAAACGTAGTTGGACCATTCATTGCTTTGGAGAAGACTGAGGATCATTGAATATTTTGATGACAGTCATATTACAGAGAAACACACACGTTAAGCCCATCAGGACCAGGCAGATCTTGGTCAATAGGTCAGTAATGCTAAAATGCATTGCAAGAGTTCTGGGAGGTGGAAAATTCTAATCGAACACCTACATGTACTCATGGTATCAACGAACTCTCTTCTTTTGTCCTCATCACTACCAACACGTAAATATTTTAGAAAAAAAATCTTAGGTTGCTGACAAAACTTCAAACAGGCTATTGTTTCTGACATGAGTTGAATGCAAACGATAGCCCCACATGACACGTAGCAAGGGACGATTTTGAAACAATAAGTAGGTCAACAGAAAAGGAGGTGCTTGTGGTATCAACTGTCAGTGTATCTTTATTCATTTTGTTTCAAGCCAATTCAGAAATGCACTTGAAACAGTAAAATGTTGCCACTCAATGTTGCAGATGACGCCAATACGATACTCTTTGTCACCAAATATCAATCGGCGGTCTCACCTCTGTCGCACTTTTAAAATGTTGTCAAATTTCGTATCGTTCTGATTATTTAGAGATGCTTATCCCATAACTTTCATCAATTATAAACAATTTGAGCGCAAAATCAATTACTCCACAACAAAAGTACGTTTAGGTGAAAATACTTAATAAATTTTGTATGCGTTCGTCTGGCACCTATCGTAGCTTATGAGCTGCTATGTGTCTCTCTCCTGTGTACCGCAACTGGCGGCCTAATAGAAGAAATCTCGAGAAGGGCAAAGCCAAGGACCTCTCACTCGGGCCAACCATCACTCAAGTCACTGTATTTGCCTGGGGCAACGGGTGTCCTTGTGAGATTTTTCCAAGTGTAACTAAACTCTTTTAAAACAAACTGCCGCTTAAACGAAATGAGGAGATTATGGTTCAGAAATTTAATGAAGACTAATAAGGCGTGTTGGAATTATTTTACTCGCTACCGGTCTTTTATAGTGATTTTGTTTTATCTCATTCGAGGCACATGCCAGAGCGGGGTTGTTATCTTAGAGCTGTGGTACCAATTGGCTTCCTTACTTCCAGCCCAACACCTTTGAAAAGTATCCAACGGCATTAGAGGCTGGATGATCAGGCGCAGATTGTGATTCTTGAAATGCGTGAGGTGTGAATGAAGCGCGCTTTGTTCTGGAGAATATTAATATATTGTGCTAATTTATCGTGTATGTGACTAATTAATGATGATGTGAATGAGCATCACGGTCGCAGGGATACAGAATCGAAGGTCTTTACCCCTTTAACGTTTTCCCTCGATTTATTCGTGGGTTTATTAGGAATGAGAAGGACGCCATGCAGCCCCCAAAACATGAAGATTACATCCGTCGCCAGGCATTCACAATTCCCGTCGCCACGGCCCAGCGTCCTCAGTCCGGCACAGATTGACCGGGAAGTGGTCGGGGAAAGAATGCAAGATACGTCTCAGAATCCGAAAATAAGACTCAACAACTAACGGAAGCAAAAGGTAAAGGGAAGCCTTCTGCTGTGAAAGAGTACTCATACTAAAACTTGTAATAACGCAATTGGAAAAAAAACCCTTGCACACTTATACAGCTTTGCGACGTCGACACAACCACACCTTTTTCCCTGTCTATCGCAAAGAAACGCGTCCGCAGATCAATCTTCAAACCTTTGAAGCATGCGTCTTGACGAAAGGGTCTTGGCGATAGGACGCATCACTTCCTTCGACCCCAAACTCTTTCATAGATACACCTATGACACGCTTCTGTTTTTCAATGACAAGATTGGTTGACAAAGGATTACATGTATTTCAATTTGAGACTCGGCAACAATAACACTTGGGCGAATCTTCACCGAAACAGATACAACAAAGAGGCCAGAGAAAATTTTCAAAGCACTCTCCAATTTTTTCTGTATTTGTTATGAAGGGATTTTCAATTTAATTAGGAAAATTATGCATACACGTAAATTGACAATATCAGGAAAGATAGGGGGTCAAATGGTTATGGCATGAAAACAGTTTTTTGTTCGGGGGCTATGAACACCGACCCGGGAGTGGCAGACCGGTCAAAGGTGAGAGAACTTCAATGGCGGCTTGGCTTGAACGACAAATCAGAACGCACGGTGCAAAAACATGAATGGTGGCATCACTCGCGAACGCTGGCTCATCAACAAAACAAACACAAAACTATTTTGACTTGAAGAGCAATTCTCCAGTGTCACTTTCCGAAATTATTATGAGGGTGTTTGTTTTGGGAAATCTCGCACTAGATCATTGATTGTTCTATTGGCATTTCAGGGCTATAAGAGGCCAGGACCGGCCGGGGTGCGCGCTACGTCTTGCGGCCTGTGAGAATGATCTCGCACTTGAGCCGCATTTAGCGACATCGTCTGCCATTTTGCATCCGTTCTTTCGCGAATTTATGAAATGTCTCCCTTGACGAGTGGCCAATACAATGGGTAAACTTTCGCAGCTCTAGTGCCACTGTGAGCAATGATGAATTTAATAACCGTAGTATGAAACACAATTAACCACTCGAATCTACATGTTTGTTGGATGGTTATCGGTTCGAGTATACTGCTCTCTTGACGAGTAAATTCTCAAACTGCCAACCAGATGAAAGAGTGTCGTATTTTTCGATCTCATTCATGTTTTTTTTTCTGGCTGGATCTGGGCTTTGACTGTCACTGCGTCAGATTTAGCTTTCTGTACGGACTTCTTTCAAGGAATTCTTGTGACAGCATTTGGTGAGCCTATCTTAGGGCGCCAAATGAGAGATTTCCAATCCTGTTAGATCGAGGTAGGGAACTAAACCAATAACGATATGATGTATACTAGTATATTCGAAATTCGCAAAGACCGCTATCTTAAATTGTATCTCGACAAATACTTGAGTGGTTTCTCGCAGAATAACAAACACAAACTTGATACTTTTCTCAAATAGTTTTTTTTTAAATTTGCCACTCTCCGTTGTTACAACGAAAGTTGCTTAAATGCAAACCTTCATTGCACAACCATACATCACGCCAGTTTTAAAACAAGAGGCCCAAGGGCCTGGCGCTCAGCTGAAATATATGAACATGGAAAGTACCCGATAGATCTCTTTCAACCTCAGTTTTGTCAATATATCAGGCAAACATACCAAAGTAAAAAGACTTTTAAATGGTGACAAATATGCCACTTATTAGTCAAATCTAAGTGCCTGAGCCAGGCTGACCTTGAAAAGTAGGTCAAATAGAAAGCCCATGTGATATCATGTAAAGGAGACTTATTGTACACCAACCATAAAATTCATGTCACTCTGGATACAGCAAAGGCTTTAAAATAGAAAAAAAAAACCAAGATGGCCACCCACCAAATTATTCAAAAAAGTAAAGAAAATGTATTTACAAGTGAAAAAAGTAAAAATTAAAAAAAAAAAAAATTGACCCGAAGTGGGATTGGAACCCACAACCTTCAGAGTCATACAAGAGCGGGAAATTCAAATCAAGCTTAAACTAGGTCAACACAGATTTTGGCTCAGTAACGCCAACTGGTAGTATCAATCAAAACTACTCTTAGTAGTTTCAAGACCTACATGCATGCGGTCCTTTTTAACTTTATTTCAAGCTTCTATCTGCTTGAATAAAGCGCCAAAAAATTGTTTTGTGATTTAGGCTTTTTGCCCTCTGGTGGCCAAACTGTTAATCCTGCCGGACCCACACTTGGTCTATTCAGGAGTCCTGAAGGGTCTAAATGGCTTATAGGGAAAATCTATCGCCTATCCGCCATAGTTTTGAAACGTGCCTGTTTAACGGACAGACAGACAGACAGACAGACAGACAGACAGACAGACAGACAGACAGACGGACATTCATTCTTCCATTTACTCATATGAATAGCTCAGCTTGTCAGCTGAGCTAAAAATGTCTGTCACATCTGGCATTCACATAAATAGTTTGCAACTGGTATCTCCACTTGACAGCTTCTTCATTTTCTATTCATTAGCACTTACAACGCATCCCAAGAAAAAAAACACAGCCAATAAACTCGAAATCAATCCCGAACGCTGTGGGATGAAATCGAGTCCAAATTTCGCCAAACTTAATGCTTTGTTTTAAATTCAATTCCCCATACATCAACTGCGATGACATTTCCACGGCAAAGCGAACAAGTGCAAAAATGCAATTTGAACCAGCCTATTTGTGTATTATTAGCAAAGTCCCAAGACGGCTATAGCTTTCGGGGAAAAAACGCAACTTATTGTTCCCTGCGAATATGGAAATTCTTAAAGGAGCACTGTCGTTGTTGTTATGTTCGTGGCTGTGCTGTTGTGATAGTTGTGACATCACTGAAAGGTGGCGCTAGCATATACATGTAACCAAGCATAGATGTTACCTAACGGGCAAATTTGAATTAGTAACCTCACGATATGCATTCATAGTATACACTCGGGAATAATATGGCACCCCTGGTGGTGGAGTGGCGAACTAGTTGAGACCACTTTCGTGGAGACACAAATGTTCCTTAATACAACATCCCAACCTGTCTTTCCTCGCGTTTTCCTCTCAACGATTGAGTTACTGTCTCTAATGATGCTTCTCGTAGTAAACGTAGTAGGTAGACTATTTCCTTTAATATTGCCTCCTATTAGCCAGCAGCCGCCAAGGAATTAGACTATGTGAATGAGAGAAAATGACTGAGCTTATTTGATAATAAAAATAAGACTTGCTTGTCTTACTCCAGAGATGGAATTATTAGTTCTGATGGCGGTTAGATATTGGCAGGGCTTTTTGCTCGGTGTCTTGCCATAGTGGCGGTTGGGGCGTAATAGTCAATTTCATGGGTAATTGTATCCTAGCGAAGTTAGTCTAATTTCTTTATTCAAATCTTCACTTCTTCAGTTATTCAACGCCAGAGTAATGAGCAATATTTCTCAACTCGTCAGAAGCGGTTCTTGTTAGAGGGTTTTGTATTTCATTGCTTGCCTCAAGACACGTTCGAAAATCCTGACTGACTTTTTTATTAACTGACACATCAAAAGTCATATAGCTTGGTTCTAACCCGAGGGCAAGTCGCGAAAGACAAGTGTATATTGTATTAACTTTATCATTGGGTCTTCAACTTGAACGATGAAGATGGTTCATTTACTTGTCTAGAGTATGTACGTACAATTTGCCAATGACATTTGCCGTGATGCGAACATCGGCCACTGGTGCTAAAATGTTGAATAAAGCAATTCTCAAAGGTTGTTTTTGATCGGATACCATCTCTTTTCATATGTTTGTATATACGGCCTATACTTGTAGAGCAGTAAATCATGATCGATTGAAAAATCACTATTTTGATTGAAAATATTTTTTAAAAGGCTTCTTTTGTGGTGGCGTCTAACCTTGTGAGCTGGTTGTGACAGCACCGACAGGTGACGCTTGAATATAACCTGGTGTATTTTTTACTAGTATCATAATCTCTAAGCTGTAAATACATCCATAGTCTGCATCTAAAACGGCATCGTACTTATACACTGGGAAAGAATTTGGCATCACTGGTGGTGGAGAGGCGAACTAGTTGGCGTCACTTTCCTAATTTATCTAATTTTTTCAACTTTTTATTTCTTCATGATTTGTTGATTGGCAAACACATGAAAATAACATGAATAGTCCTGTACAGTAGTACATTTAATACTTGAAAGTAGACCACATCGCAAAGTTTGCAGTTTGAAAAGTCATCATAACAGATTGAAGTCGCAACATGACAAGTGGAGTGCCGACTTGTCGCCTTATGAAATGTTATTAAAAACAAATGCTCCTCTACAAAGCAGTCAAATACAAATAGAGCAAGTGAAATCGTCAAGAGCCCAATGAGAGAGAAGATGGAAAACTGAAATAAACCGTGAAGAGGTTGAAGAGTCGGAGCAAGAAATTATCCAACGCCCTTGACAAGAATACGGAGCTACTTCTCCCATCGACCATTTTGTGCGCACCATCAGCGGAGAGGTTTTCACAAGCGCCGCCGATACATTACCAAGTTCTGGAATTAATTTTCTTCATGGTTGTGATTGCTTCAATCTATTTCATTAATTCTAACAAGTCCGCGTATAGTTTCGCTGATGAATTTGTTCGAAGTCGGGATGGCTGTTTTTTACGCGTTCTCCAAGAACGCGGCTAGAAGTGGCGACTGGGTTCTTTTGCTCAGTCGCCAAATGACAGCTGTGTAGTACATGATTGATTTACATTGGAAAACATATCATATATGAAAAATACTTTCTCCGCTACAGACGGGCGTAGATCGATGAACGCCGTGGTCCCCGTGATATGATAACTGAAGCCCCGTGCCTTCTTCTAACCTCTGACATCTATAGCTTGCGAGCATCGGCCCATCACATACTTTTGACCGAGATATTTACTGCCGTCATGACATTGAACGAAAATATGACAAGGTTTTAGGTTAATGATAGCTATGACACGCCTTAAGTGCTTGATGATGATCTTTCATCTGATTCATTGGACATGGATGGGAAACATATTGGAAATGGTAAAACTCGAGGAGAGCGCGCGGAAAGTTCGGTTATGTAAACAGAGAGCTGCGAGTGGTATTGAGGATGGAATCTTAAGTCGCAGTCATGGGCTGGGAGCGTCGCGTTATTGGAATGATGTCGCCATAAGAATAATCATGCAATATTAATTCGTCTTCGAAGCTTTTATTCAAATGCTTATATGAATAAACGTCACTTGATATTGGAAATCGTTGCGGCTATATCATGAAAGAATTCTTTGCAAAACGCAGTCGCTTTCTGTTCTAAAACTGATTACTATATTACATGTAGCTTAGAATTAGTGTCATAAGTGAAAGATGCTTTTTAGTTGCGAGTTGAAAACCCACTAAGCTGCAGTTCTAAGTATCTTCATACTTGATGTGCATACTCTATGAGGGAAAATACATCTTGACTCCAGTAGTCGTGGAGCTGGGCAACATTACTACTTAAAAGGGCGATAAAGGCGCGCATAATATTTCTATTTTTAAAGTTCTCCTCTCAGAGGTAACAGAAACGCCAGACGACCCCCCTCACACACGCCCATTTAAACATCGTTCGCAGTCCACTTTCTTCCCCGTTTTGACAACTCAACGGAAGTTTGAAAGAGCCCCTGCCTTTAGTTGTGATTCATTGTATTCTCGCGAAAAGTGACAGATTTATTTTTTTTGAAGTATGAGATCCCCCATTAGATAAGAAGAAACGGTAATCCTGTGCTCATACGGTCATTTGCAACCATCTCATTAAATTCCAAAATCACCCAATTTGATGAAATAAATTGACGAAAAATGAAGACAGCTGTAAAAGGATAAAAGCTACTGAATCTATTGTTTAGAAATCAAATCTCGGATAATGGTCACGTTATATCGCGGAATCTCGTTTATCACGATATCGTGTTGTCTCGCGTTGTATCGCGCGTATGGAATCGTAGAGTTACATTACGCATCCGTTAATTTGCGGTTTGAGATAGCAACGTCAATTTTGATGTTAGATAGTATTTCTTATGCTGGTGAAATTACAATATTGTCACAGATCTTATTACCTACGTCACATGTTGGTAAATAATGATGCTTTCGCCGATACACAAGTCAAAGTTTCTCATGCTTTAAAATAATCTTATAAAGGTTTTTTTGAGCGCCATCAGCTAGCGTCCTACTTTAATCACAACCTGCTATTTCTGAATCTTGCTGACGTCAGCAACCTGGAACAATCACTATTTTTTGTCTACAAGACGCCACAAGAAGATTGATTAAAACTGTTTTTGCCAATCGGAATGTCGATCTTGTTATTTACGCACCCGTTAATTCTCGACTCGAGCACCCTTGAGATCATCTATAGTAAACCACTGATTAGATAAATCCCTCCTTTTTTCACGTAGGTAGCCACAACATGGCACCACATAGGTACTTCATCATGTCTCTCGGCGAACATAAACAAGGAGTACATTGAAAAAACCGTTAATTTGTCTCCTTCAAAACCGCACTTGTTAATTACTTACTCCCAAAACAAAGAATACCACTAATATCAAAGATACCCCTCTCCCCCCAGCACGGATAACTATATAGCTATACATTCGTGCTACAAGCAAAGAACGACAGGAAGTCATACCAATATTTTCTGATTGGTCAAACAAATTAACCCGGTGAAGAAGACAGATTATATTTTCTCATTGGACCATACGACAGAAGATATACGCTGATAACTGCTTGTTTATTCATGGACGTTTTTCTTTAGCGGAAGGTTCTTGAGCTATCGCAGGAGAAAAGAGGTTTGAGAAGAAAAGTTTCGGCACAGCCCCCACCAACGCTGGTAAGACAACAGTCTTCCCTTGCAAGGTTCAAAATGGCTTCTGATTTCTCGCGTCAAATCTGGCATCTGCTGCTGCTGCGGTCGTTCACTACATTTTACTATGGGATCGTAGTAGTAGACAGATAACACTTGGCCTCTCTGCCCTGTAAACAAGGTTCCGTGGTTCACTTTTGCTGATGAAACATGTATCTTCCATAGTTAGCTAGAAAAGAAAGAAAAAAAAGATGTAGATTTTCTGCAGCGAAAATTACGGATGAATCTCGTCATCCTTGGGTGGAACGAACCACAACTTGTACGACATGCTAAGGAAAGAGGTAGCATTCTTCTATCGTCTGCTCCCCATCGGTTCCAGATGGTTGTTTACCTACCAACTCCGGGCGCCTTGATGAGGCAGAGGAATCTGGATCATCAAAAATATTCACCCGAACTCATTATGAAACGATACGGATGGCCCTCACCCTGAGAGCATTCACCGCGGAGAAGATGGATTCCTTCCAGCAGTTAAAACATACCAATCCACTCAACATTTGAATAGAAGAAGTTGATTTCTTATACGATTTGTTACAGAAATCAGATACAAAGCATCTTTCTATAAATGACACCTCTTCCACAATACTAACTAGTTTCTTATAATTGTGCAGGGTGCAGGGATCTGCAGTATATATACAATATGCCGTCTCTCCCTAAAATACTTCCAGAGGTTTTCCTGATTGCAGTTTAAATTAGCCAGTTGCCATAACTTCGAGGCCATTCACTGTCTGCGATATCTTAACTCTTTCAAAACATTGCATCTTTTTTCTGCACTGTTATGCTTAATGGAAACCACAAAATTGATGTTTTGTGTGCTGCTTTCTGATATGTCGTTAAAGATTGTCGACTGAGGCCAGAAAAGTATATCACAGGGCACTCTCCATTGCATTGACTCATTCTTACTTTACCTTCATTCTACCATGTTCATTCAGGCCAAATTTCATGTAGCTTTCATATTTCATTTAAAGTCAGATAGGTCTGGTATCTTATCGAACAGTCTCCTTTCGGTGAACTGTTCATAAATCATAAACCAGGTAAAGTTACAGCATGTTCATGCAAGAAAATACCAAACGAAGTCTAAAGAACATTGCGCATGATCACAATTTGATTTATGGTTGCTGCAAAAATTGGTAAAGTGGTATTTACAAGTGAGATTGCAGTAAACAGACCTTGCTGCTTACTCATAAAGATGTGTGCCAAATAATCGTTAGCAAGCATGGTGGAGGCACCTGATAATGCCATGAACCACGATATGAATGTTTCGTACGCGCCGATTTCTGATCTACCGGTAGAGCCTGAGGTTTGTTGACGGAGTTGAAAGTGCAAGGTTTTAGTTGACCAGTTTATCTAAAGCTTTGATATTGATGACCTATTAATCAATCAATCATGAAGTGTAAATTCTCCGATGATATTTAATAGCCTCGTCTAGAATCATGTAAAAAGGCTCGACTACACATTGTTAAACTATCAATTTGTACCTATCGTTCCAGGTCTTCGAATTGTACATTCACACACTTCATTATATCAGTGCCCAAAACCCAACTCAAAAGAGTCATTCTTTTCATAATTACTTAAAATGAAATTCTTAAAGCTTTACTCTGTCATGCCCAAGATAACCTCTTGAAAGGCAAAGGCTTGAAGGAGTATATTTCTAGCAGACGTTGCGCTATGAAGGAGGCGCGTGCACCCCGGCAAAGTTCCGTAGCCTCCGTGCCGTTGCCATAGCTAGTCTCCCTAATGAGACTGTGGTAAACCGCGACTAGCATTTATCCACACAATCAATTAGAGTAGCTTGAATATCATCTAAACAGTCTCCGCAAGCAACATGGCTACATGGTAACCTTAATGATTATTTAACTCAGAGCCCGCAAAGAGATGCAACTCCGCAATTTTGCGTTTTTTTAAATCGCGAGGAGATGAATAAGGCAATCGGGGCGGGTAGTTAACGCACCGACTTGTCTCGCTGTGCGTATCTATTGTCATCCTCTCCCCGGATTAAAATGACTTAAATGGGAAGCTCTTTTGTAAATCGCGTAGAAAATTACGCATCATCCACACTATGAATTGGCAGTTGATTCGCTCACCAAACCGCAGGAAAAATTGGCGTTTTTGAAATAACCGAACCCGAAGTAATCAGCAATAGTCTCAATCAGAACTGCGATTGGTACTCGCCAAAACGCGCGGACTGATTAAGCGTAGGGTCTTCAAGATCACCCAGGCAAGTAAGAAGGGCGGGATTTCTGAAAATTGTTTTATGACTTGTTAATTTGTCGCCCAGAGTGTGATGAATTAGCGTCTTTGCTGCAGCAAACGTAATTTGGTTAATAGTAAAGCCCGGACTGAGCCTGGGTTCCGGAACGACGTGACACTTGCCTCGGCTCTGACGTTTGAGGTATGTGCTCTTGTCAGGGCCCGCTGACCCGAAGGCATATTTTTTGCCTTGATGTATTAGGCAATTTAGACTTGGAATGACAACTTTCTGGTGTTTGAATATTTATGACCAATCAGTAGCCAATTGTTAATTAGAACTGCTTGTTTAACTAATTGATAGTTTGATGGATATCTTGAAGCTACAAATTAAGTCTTTTTGACGAAAACTGGAGCAGGTCGTACTTAATTACATCCCGATTTCTGCAGGAGACATGGGTATCGTTAAGGTCTTTGAGATGGACACGTAGTACACAAGTATAAAAAAATCGCATTCAAAGCCCACACGGCCTTTTCATAATTCTTTTACACTTGCCAATTAAATTACTCTCTATCAAAAAGCCTTTGGCAAAACTTCACAAAAATTGTAGAAGGAGGTTCATTAGTGTTAACTAAGTTACATTTTGATGGCAGTCTTTTATAAGGAGACTGACCCAAGTGGGTTGATGTGGGTGACTGGAAATTAGAAATAATGTGATAGTTTGATGTCGTCTGCTTCGTGTAATACGTTTGCACCATCTCGAAGTAGGTCGTAATGATTTAGATTTTTGTCCAAGTGTTTTTACCAACGGGGGCTCGGCCATTCAAATGGGGGCGAAGGCCGGTTCGGCCAGTGGCCAAACACACTGGGCGACATGAATAAAGGCCAGCAAATGCTTTGACTTCAGTTTTGAACGGAAAGGCGTAGTGTAAATGCACATGGAGATTTAGATAAAAGCATTTGCTAGTCTTTATTCGTATCACCCAATGAAACACAAACTGAAATAACGCAAAATAAACTATAAAAGCTGATGTTTTTATTTTCACTGCACTACAAGTACATGTAATGCAGTGACAGGATTTAGACATAGTAGACACAAGGTACAGAAATCGAGCATAAAACCATGTACATGTAAATAAGAGAAATAACATACTTGGTAGACGCTATGTAGCCGATTGAACGGAGCCTGTACAAAATGCCTATCGTACGTGTGCAATAGGCGTATGTGAACCAGACCCGCTCAACCTAAAGCCAACGTCTACACAAGTATAGAAGCTTGTGTATACTACTAGTACTGCACTACACGCAGTCCAGTGATATAATGGCTGTGAGTCATACCAAGCATTCACTCAAGTAGTAATTAGTATACTTAATTGAGGGCCATTGAATTGAAGGGATTTGTTTGTGCTGCCATCTGAATCCGTTTTTTTACAACTATAATTGTGAAAGGACATTTAAAGGATAGCAGCGCCTTCGATTAGCCCCTTGGTTGTTAGTCTTGGGTAAGGAAGGGTACCTGTTTTTTTTATTGTGCTAGATATGGTATGTTTAGAGGAACAACATACCACAAGACGCTGTAGGGCCTTACTTGTAGCATTGGATAACATGATAAACCGGACAGAAAATTAAACTTGAGGTAATTGATAAATACATACAGGTCGCTAATGCTGGCTAATAAAGAGAGGATGAAAATAATACAAAATAAAAAAAATCAAGTTCAAAATCAAAATCAAATCTAGGTGTTTCAATGCACTAATTTTGTCCTTTCTAAACTACATCAGTACAGGTAATACTGATTTCGTCCTTTCTAAACTAGGAAATGACCATTACCTGACTTAGAGCAGCTACTTGACTAATAGCTGCAACATCTATCGAATAACAGGTAGGACAGTTGTCGTTAGGAAGAAGTTTTCTGCCTGTCAGTTTTGGGATGATTGCCAGCAATATTATGTCCCCGTCATAATGTACATAGGAGAGCTATGCCGGTATCTCACGGCAAACTGTACTGTACGTTTTAGTTGGACGTACATGACTATAATTATTTCGTGACCAGCTCGCTTGAGAGCCGTCATCACTGTACGGTGATCAGCACTTATATACGTGTACATCAACACACACGATCTCTACATATTTCTGATAACACCAACAAAATAAATGTAAACAATCTACCTTTGAAAATACACTTGAATATATTTACCATAGAATCGAGCTGGTGTTTTATGATACGGAAATACAGCGTCAACGAGATCAGAGATTGAAATCCATCCTTCAAGTATCAAATTCATTTCAAACGAACTTGGCAAAAATTCCTTGTACATTTTCTTTGTAATATTCCAAGATGTATAAACACCCTTGTGAAAAAGTCTTTAACATGTAAAGTTTGTTTCCTTTGACTCTATCTTGGAATAACGCGATCCTGAAGGTACATACTAGATGTTTTCATTGAAAGGGAAGATGTTTGGTCTGGAAGCGATACGGGAGCGCTATGCACGGCTCGCGCCACGGCGCATAAAAAAATGCCCTGCGAATTTTACAACATACGATAGATACTAAAATGAAAAGTTGATGCGCTTTGTATTTTGCTAATGTTCTTTTAGGGATCATTTTACTACAGGTTGTGATTTCGGTTGTTAAAGTACACCCAATGTATACATAGAGCAACAAGAGATCTGTTAAAAAACGAAACATGTGATCCATTTCTTGGCTAGTATCAGGGCTAAAGCAACACACCGTTAGAGTGGCGCTATGTTTCAGATTTTTTGCACTACTCTTGTTTCCTTCTCGTATACAACTTTCTGTTTGTTGGCATCCGTTCTGTCATGTCCATGGCAAGGGTTTGATATCATTTGCTCTACATCTGTGATTATATCTAGCGCTTTGTGCCAAAAGTTTACACCCGCCTCCTTCTATACGAAATGTGCGGAATCCCGGCGTCTAGCCCATTCGGGGCCAAAGGCCACGATATGCATCAAATGTACCAAGGCCAAAACTCTATCCTTGCTGAAAATGTATACATTTGATATAAATCTGATATATAAATTCAGGGTGTGTGTTAGGGCACGGGTGTAAACATGCATCATGGCAAGATCGATGCCGCCATGTCCAATCAGCAGTGCATGGATGTACAATTTGCTGTTAACTCTATGAAATAAATTGTTCTTGTGAAGACATGAAGTCTTCGGTACCACATTTGCCGTCTTTCCTGCGCCAATCTGACCTGACCGAAGGTGCCATTATATCAACGAAAGCCAACAGGATAAATATTTTTGTGTAACCCTGGGTTACATCACATCACCGATTGTAGAATGTTCAACAAACATACGACCAGTGAATTTCCGCAGCAATGTCAGTTCTATATCTGATGCAATGTACATGTGGCTGCTGGTTGGTACACTGGACAAGGTTTCTTAACCAGCCTACACAGGAGACTGACGCCGGGCTTTCTGATGAATACATGTGTCAACCGAACACATTTTCATAGTGTCAGTTTGATTAAATGATATATTTTCGAAATGTGCGCAGAGCCTAAATATCGAATCGCATTTCAAAGCGAATGGCTAAAGTTCCTGAGCGTTGACAGAATCAGTCAGAACGACCGAACGCCTCGGAATTGGTTTTCAACCTATACATTGTAGTTCTCTACTAATGCTGTTGTTCATGACATTACAGTGCCAATAGTGTTCCTTTAATAAAATGGAGCCGTTTTATCACGAGAGTGATACTGACATTTTTTCCACTACGAGGCATTCATCAGCGTCTTTCATTCATAACTTGTCGCGCGCTGCCATTTTGCAATTGATGAATACGTTATTAATACACGTTAGAGGACCAGACGATATTTCTGAATAATCAGACGACATCATAGGCAATGACAACATTGAATTGTGATCCCCAAAACTAATCTCATGACACTTTCTCAGTCGGAGTTTGTCTCAAAAACTACTCCATTGTGCTCTTTTGTGGCGCAGACAATACTCCCGTCTGTGGTGTCGCGGTTTGCAAACACCCCGCCCTGTGCCAACCTCCTCTCATGTTATTAAACTACTAACCCTTCTAATGAAACTATGAACTGTAATTCAAACCTCTATCGTATCTATTCGTGTCGCCGAACTTTCAAGTTTTGATTGAGAAACTGAACAAAGAAATGTCTTGTTCATATCAATCCGCGGTCAGATTTCACCGTTATATCCCTCTACAGTTTTCAAGGGTACTACGCATTGTCCTTGCACAAAGTCATAACTGCCTTAATGACGTATACTGTGGCACTGACGGCCACACATTCACTAATCTGAAGCACCTTTATGCAACTTTCCTGAATTGAATTTCACTTCCGACAGTTTTTTTAGGAACGACTGTATTGGGCGGATTTATTTCCAACATGTCCTTTTATTACGTTGTAGCCTGCATGCACATCTATATGTTAGTGAGTTAACGACCGCCAGTAGGTTGTGGTCAAATGCTGATTCACCAAATTTTGGCTTTGCGTTGGAGAGTGGCTGCCTTTTCCATTCATGTACAATGCATCCCTCCAACCAACACAACGCTAGCGCTTATGTCGACTTAAGACGAAAAAGTGGCGTAAAAAACAACCAGATGGCTACCTAGCCTAAGTGGAGGAGATAACATCAACTTTTCGGCATGATACAAAATGAACCCAAGCTGGTCAAAATTCTTGTGGTGAGATGTGGCCGATTAACTCACCACGGATAAAAAAGCAATTAAGTTTTAAAATTCATCGGTTAAAAAATCTTTTCAATTCTTCTCCGTCACAGGAAAGTGGATGATATTCCGAAATGATGACAGGATTAGATACTTAATAAGCCGTATATCTGATTGTGTTTTGGAGTTTTATGATAGATTATCCTATAATCCGCATATCACTGAAGCATCTTTTGAGATAGATCTCAACTCATGATCAGTTGCCTCATTGTGTGACGTTTCAGTTTGTTGCGTCAGCAGCCAAGGGAGATAACAATCGACAAGACTTAACTCATTCATATTGACGATGGGGCACCAAGCCGAAAATCATGACAAAGTTTAATGTCGAATCTTTTGGCTGTGATTTGGTACATAATAGTTATCCAGTATTATTTACTTTACCAAAATCGAATTCCTACTATGAGAAGGTAATGCGATTCTGTATTGTTCTTTTTAACCTTTCGGCCAAACGGTAGTGAGGTTTCTGTCAAACGTCCTTATAAGATTCATCGTCACTATCCTCATCTTACACGATGAAATTCACCAATGCCAACTCGGCGAATTCAATTCGAGAATCCGAGAGCACCAAATAGGTGATTAGAGGGTCCTATTAAGATAATTTGGTGAATCATAACGCCTAATAAGCATGATTTGAACATTCTTAAGTACGTGGCACGAGGCGACAACATTCGAAAAGATAATGATGTGAATTGTGTTTAAATTCGAACGTATAACAGATCTGAATTCTTCAAGAAAATTGATCTCCCTCCCCTATTTGGGTTTCTGGACGAGTAGTCCATAATTATGCATGATAATGAGAGCCTAAGGCGCCGAATTAGTAAAAATGGTGGTTGTGCGGTTTTTGAATGGCCACGAGCGAAGACTTCGCTCTAATCATCCAGTGATGATCATTAAAAATGATAACTACTCAAAGCGTACAGAACCGTCCTTGGGCGCCTGCCATGATGAATTCAATCACAGCCGTATGAAGGGCCGCCCATTAGAGCTAAGGGTATCACCGGGGTCGGCGAGAGCGTACTTGGGTAGACCCTGGGTGAGTCAGGGCAGAAATAGGGTTAGCGGGTCCGGGGATAGGTTTTCCAGCGAAATCTAATAACGAAAGGGCATGTTTGTATTAACCCCTTCAAAGGAAAACATTATCATATATGTATATAATTGTTCCTCGACGTATATAACTGCAGATGATACGTTGGGGCTATGTGGCGTTCCTATTTTTCAATGATTTTTTGTAAGTTGCCAAGAAAAACAGCGAAGTCTAAAAAGATCAAAATTTAGGTTGTTGTTTTACACTTTATCTCGACGCCTACTAACTGAGAAAAGCTTTCATGAAGAAGTGTAACGCTTTGTGAAAGAATGATGTGCCATGCCAATATTCGGTTCGATGGATTAAAATCAAGATTGTACTTTTTTCGATTCGTCCCCCGTCATGATAAGATAACAAAACTGAGGGAGAAAAACAATTTGGCTGATTTTTTTGTTGGAAAAAATATGATTGGTGTTAGATATGTTACGAAAGAGCTATCTGAAAAGTCAACACTGAGTTTGAACTAAATGACTGTCGAAGTAACCTTCAATCATCATTGACCAACAAACAAGGCTGTAATTTGGTAAGGTTGCGACAAATCGACACCAGTAACCACCCTTTGACCGATAACAATGCTAATGACTCACCAGTAAAGACCAAACGTCCCAGACTCTCTCCTAATTAAAAGATAAAACAACCCATAGCAAAAGCTATAATTTTGACCACAAAACAATGACCACGGGTGCGAAAAAACACCCAGTGTGGCAAGCCTTATTAATGCGAGCTAATAAGATAATGCACCTCCGATATAACGCCAATCTTGATGCGATCGCCTATTAAGACAATGCATGAAAATACAAGACATTCTCCCGTGCCGAGATATTTTCTAGCTCCGTAACAATAGCAAGAAAAGAAAACCTTTCTGAGTGAAACTTCCCGTGGTGGTGTGATTCTTTCGTATTACCGCTATTCGCCTAAATGACTATTAAAGTGATTACAGGAAACCCAATTAGCGGTTCGTACCTTTCACAACCTTTGTCTTTGCTGGGCGAGAGGTGTGCCCAAGTGTGATCGGCGTTGAGGCATTAAAAGCATATAACAAGCGATTAGTCCGCAAAGCTTCCAGTGGCTACGTGACTCTGAAAGAATCGATTGAGCGATGGTTGACCGCAGCGTGCAGCGGTTGACCCCCGTGTATTTTCCGAGAATTTAGGCGTTTCTAATATGGATCTTATCATATTCTTTCATATCATTTGTTGCAAATATTCTTTTTTTTCAGAGGTGAACCAAAATATCATTCACGTTGGGATAATGTGGCAGTACCTTTGGAACAAAACAGGAATAAGCTATTACAATGTTGGAGGGGTATACAGTGGAGTAAAAAGAAAAAAAATCGGGCCTGAACTAGTCTTTGGTCTGTCATTGCTTTTCCAGACAAGCGAATATATCTTTTAAAGGCAAACCGATACTTTCACCGATAAAATTTAATACGAGTTCGTTAAGTTATGTTGTTGTTAGAAAAAAATTTAATGATGAAGAATGAAATCATGAATAGCATCAATAGAGCCACAGCCTATGTCAACAGAGGGAACCCCAGATGAAGTCAAGATGAAATGTGATAAAAAAAGTCCCTTAGTTCACATCGTCATCACCATGTTGGCAGCGATGATTTAGTCACAGCAACCTAAGAAGAAAAACCGTTTCTCTTTCTTTTATCGAGGAAGAAATGCCAAAACATTGCCAAAACAAAGGAAAGATAACATTCTGTATTTTTCCTTTAAAAAACAAAAAAATATAAGCCGATTTACCTTTACCGAAACAATACCCGGAGACAAGACACCAGAAGAAAAAAGGCGAAAGTCTTCGACATGACAACGGTCTTTTTTTCACCGATGGTAAAAAGTCAACCTTTGTGCGCATTATCTCCGAGGCGATACCACCCAATCAAATGCCAATATCACTTATTCCGCCGAGGCAACCAAAGAGATGGAGGTCATCGTGGTCGATCTCCTGCGAGGCAACAAGGCCCATCCAAGCTCTATCTCCCGGCATCTGTACGCCTGTAATTGCTTCTGCCAATCGAGGTAGATTCCGAAGATGCCCTCATAGCATTTTTTCGGCATTGTCTAAACCTTAATTAGAATTCTGCGAAAGAATCACACAATGTTTGCCCAAATATCATGAACCGACTTTTGTTCCGACTTAACACTTGACACTGCATCTGAACAGTAACTGGCTTAAGCCACATTCAACTATCGCCTGACTCAGTAAATACCACTGGTGAAAAGAGTGGTAATGAAAACTTGCAATGAAAATACCACACAACAATAGGAAACTATCGACTTCGAGATAAAGCCCAAAGGCGCAAGGAGGGTAAGTTTTGTTACTTTTGTTCTTTCCACAAACATGAGTAACAAAACTAGTCCATCTAGGTTTTTCACACCTTTGACGAAGATATTCCGGTGTAGCAGGAGAAATAGTCCCCCAAGAAGAACAAAGCGTTACCAATTATTGATCATTACTGTACTCATCTAACTGTCAAAGATGAGCAATTTTGCGGTGGCAGAATCGCCATGTTACTCAGAATTCGCCTTTATTTCAAACCGCAGAAAATTAAGCGATCATCTTAAGAGCAGTGAAATTGATGTCATTTTGGCCTAACGACGTGTGAGGGTAGGAGGCAGAGGAGTCTCGGGCTGTTCGTCGAGGCGTCCTTTGTACGCACTTTGTAGTCCGGATGCCCCTTATAAATATTGATACGGTGAAACTACCGCTGTATTGAAAGCGAAGTGGAATCGAATGGGCATCATCGGAAGTCATCGCAAAGAGGAGAACCGAACCTGAACTGATCAGAAGACCAAGTGGAGTAGAAACACAGTGACATTGCGTAGTCCTGGGTCAGTTAGTTCGAATTGGGTTCCCATTCGGATGGCGTTTCGTTGTAAACATTAGTGAAGCATCGGCAGTTCAAGTTGGAACGGTTGTCGATAAAACTAAAATGAGAATTAACACTTTTCTGCTGAATTGCTGTTTCAATGCACGGACTCGAGGTAATTTCCATAAGATTGACTAAGAGTTGTTTTCCGTTGTTAAATACCCAGGGCAAGTGTTAACAACGGTCTTAGTCCATAAAACTTGATATGTATACTGACGAAAATTTCGCAGCTTCTGAATATCTGTGTTATCAAAGAACAAAGTTGGGACTCCTCCATCTTAACACCGAAGCCATTTTGTGATCAACATGGACCCAGTTACCTTAGACATCAAACTATCAAGTTTCAGTATTTTCACCAAATGCCACAACAGACGACGTCCACAGCACGATAGCAAGAATATCGCGAACGGGGTCTATAAGTTATGACCAATCAGGGGGATAACTGGTGAATAGAGAAGAAAAATATCAAACTAAATCATCAAGAACGTGGCTAATGGTTTTTGACTGTCATCCACCACATTCTTTGTTCCGGCTTTTTCTTTGAGGATGCTTTGGTGGAAAATAACCCCAAGGGTCAACAGATGAGGATTTTTCACTTGCACAAAAAGATTCTGGTGGCCCGAACCGGAGTATTATGACAGCACTTTTATTATCACAGCTTCTCCTCTTGTCGTATATCCCCTTTGGCTATCCCCACATGTTCATTTTTGACAACGCTTTGCGGTGTGGCGTGTGCGCGGTCGCCCGCCTTATGCCACCTCTTGCCCCCTAAATACTCCGCACACAAACATAATTTTATATTTTGCTACTATATTCTTCGGAACAAATCAAGTTACAATCCTACCTGAACCTTCACATTGAGGGCTCTAACCAGAGGGGACACCATTTTCTGAACCATGAGATAAAGGATGGATAGGCATCTGCATTGTGTTATAACCAAAAAGAAGCGAATGGAATAACAACATTTCAAGAATAGAGAGGAATACTGGCCGCCATGAAAGCTCTGGGGCTTTGTGGTGGAACTCTCTAAGACAGCCGACTCCGTTACCGTCGAGCTTGCATCTCCAAAATTCTGAACGCAAAAGAAGTAAAGCGACATGTCAATATGGATGAACTAAAACATGACACCTTTGGCCCATTGAGCATTCTTGAAAATGCTAAAAACTCAAATGAAACTTCCTCATCCTAAAAAAGTTTGTATTCTCCAAATACAACACACTCGATATTCTTTACAATGAAAACCTAACTAATCAACCCAAAATGCATCAAATTGATGTTTTGTTGAGAATGGTAAGATACCCCGCTTGCTTTTGGTAGGTTAACTGCGAATTCAGTAGAAAATACCATACACCTGTCCCGAACTCATCTGATTGAAAGGAAAGGCCACCAACACTGAGGATTGATGGACCGATAGCCGCTTCGCACGCCGCGCAATCACCGCTGGGAGAATCAATCGCTTCCAGTGGTTTAGGGGCGATTCCTCGGGGACTTGTCGGTTTACCACAGTTATTGTCATCGCCGATATTCTCGCAATAATTTTTCCTCTGGGGTAGGGGATCTGAGCAATGACACACCACGACTCTACCGGCACTGAACACTGGCCCAAGGGTAACACCCGGTCAGCTCCTTCAGGGTAAAACGAACGAAAAATCGCTTCTTAGAAGATTACAGCAAGCGTTATGAAAGAAAAGTCAGATGGGTTAACGGGATCCAGATTACCTTGGTAATTACTCGATTAACATTCGTCATTTGGTTAAAAATATGTGACTACGACGGGTCGAAACGACACCTAGAAACTTTAAAACACCCAGGAATGTTTCCCACACATCAAAACGATGGTATACGCCAAAATATATCAGGACTAAGACAAAATTACCACCAAACATTTTTAAAAAAGCGGACGGGATTTCTGGTGCTCAAGGCACGTGGCCAGAAGCCATTACCCAGAGGGAGCTCTATTACAACATTGTGTCCGAACAAATGAAACAGGTAATACAAGTTTTGGGCGTGGAATTCCTCTTCCGACATGTCCGCGGAACATGTGTGCAGGGAAACGAACATAAAAAATATTTTAATTGGCTTCCATCTTGTCCTTGGGAAGATATGAAGCGGTTACGTCCGGCAACTGTACGCGCGTGCGGCGTCTGACCGCACACTGACTTGTTCTGTAGAGTGACACAGGTATCTCCGTGTGCGACTAAGGTGCGTTTGGGATGGAGGTTTTTTGGCACTTGATAGCGAGCACTCAGAGAAAGACCTGGGCGTTTTTCACACTCTGTAGGTGTCCAGAGGCACGTTCTAGGTTTATTTCCTTGGTCAAGTTGACCATCTTCAATTAAATGGTTGCCATGTCGAAACACGACGTTCGTGATAGATGTCTGTAGAGATTGTGACACACGTGTGTCATGATACGAATGGCTTCAGCGGCCTTGGCTTTTATCACAAGGACTTCAACAAATATTACCAGAATCGTTCTAATGGAGGGTCATTCTTGTTTTGCTCCATGGTACTACTAAGTGTTGCCTAACACATACATGTACATGACCGAATATTTGCAAAAGAACCATGACGACCGCTTGAAAAGTAGATGTAGTGGATCTATTATTTTTGGGTTGATTGTCATGCACACCAGAAGACTAATAAATGACAACGCTCTTGGACAGCAACTGCACTTGGTCAAATGTACCAAGGCATTTTAGCTAATATTCTATCCAACGACAACTTGATTGCTGCTGTTACTTACGAAAAACCGTAAATTGCCTTTCCAATACTCTTGTCAGAAGACATAACCATCTATTTTCTTTATAGGTAATTTTTCATATCCTACTCGAATAAATCTATATTTGCCTTCCGCTCGCCTATTCCACATGATAATACATCGTGGATATGACACGGCCCGACAATGCGAGCATGTCAGTTGGGCCGCGCCCACCGATGACATGGTCAGGGTAGAGCATCGCTAATGGCAGGGTTTCAATAATGTCACCGTATTACTTCTAATTGGATGGCGTCACGCGAACTGCGGGTTACCAATGGTCGGCCAGGACATGATTCAGTAGGTCGGGTCACATCAATACAGGTGGAGTCGTGTCTATAGATTAACATCAATCATGGATGCTTTTATCAAATCGTGAAATCTGGATATATTACCTGCGTTAAAGTGGCGAAGAAAATTAGTGAAACGAGAAGAGGAAGCCATACTCTACATTCACCTGCTTGAAATTCAACTTGGGGTTTTAATTAGTGCCATTTATATTTTTGTCATGAGTACAAACAGAGAAAATAAGCAATATAGGAAACCATAATCTTTCTCCAGCTGCTTGAGTATTTGGCACAGATTTGATTAATAGGGTTGTATTTTATTCTCCCATTGTCTTACTGGTTCCTTTTCTGCAGGTGGAAAGATGGGGGATTATTTGAGTAAACAAGGCAAGGTGGATCGTGAAGAATAGTGTTGGTGATGGTGGCACGGTATACTTCCGTTTCTAATTACGTATAGTCCATTTCGCGAAGAAATGACACTCGGATTTTCAGGGGATATCATACAGAAATTTATTTGATAAAAGCATCCATGATTGATAAAAAAATTGTCACAAACATGATTGTTTGCGGGTAATGATCATCAAAAAGATCGTTCCAAGACACAAATTTCCTTAATTTCTGCAGGGAATTTTTCCAGTAACAGCCTGAATTTCGAAATTGGTAGCTTCAAGTTTCCTGAAAAGGTAATTATGGTCAAATATAGTTATTATGAAATGAGATAGCGCTGTGTTAAAAAATCAGATTCAATTTAACCGACCTTTTCTTGGACCGATTTTTATTACTGGCTGCAAAAGACGCTCGGTGCACAGATGGCGTTACGAGGCTTCATGAGAATTCAAAATGTGTCGAATTTCGCCTAGAGGGGTATGTTCAATCAGAAATTACGCCGAGTTATGCGATCGATTACACAAATGGATAACACTGACCTACGACCCCTTTAAAGCGAATACCGCAATGCCCAGGGTGGGGAACAGTTCAGTAAAAAATAACATCAGTAGTAGAGAATTGCAATTTGCATTGATAATTAGAATAAATCAGCCATGCATATTGCCTATTTGCAGCCAATATGGCGTGTTAAAATTCCTTTTTGTTGTAGCTCATGAAATAAGACATATCTTTTTTCATAGGTATAGGCAAGAATTAACAAAGAGCACTATCTTTTCGTAGCAGCAGTACAGTGTCTGCTGTAGTAATTCTTCTACTTTTTTTTCAACTGATATCATGGTGACAGTTTCAAAAGCCGAGGATATGCGTGCCGCTTCTCAACCTGTCACGTCAAGAGCCCGCGTAACCAGTTCTTCCCTCGCGATTGTGATATCATAATGGTGTAATAGTATTGAACGGATAAGGCCAAATAGGTTTAAGACAAGGCAAACAATGCTGTGGTACCGATATTTGCTCGTCCTTATTAGATCCAGTGATTTGTAAAGTCCGGTGTAATAAATGGCGTGATGAAATAATTGGCTTCACCTCCCTTCTGTTAGCTCTGAAATCAAAACCGCTGATCGGTACTCCGTGGCATTACAGAGGCATAGGGTCAACCTCTAGGGCGAGCGGTGGCCCAGCCGCGAAAAACACACATCTCGATCAAACTCCCGTCCTAGTCAACATCAGAATAGTCTTTTGTAAAGACAAAGATAGGAATTAAAAAATATTGATTTATCATTTTGTGTGATGTAATCAATTGCATTGTTGGTTTTTAAACATTGACGATTGCGCGGTGTGGTCTCCAATTGCGACACTTCTTGAATTGGAGTTTTTTCTGACGTTTTCATTAAATCTTTCCTGGCACAAGGTCGGTTGAACTTGGGGACGATATTTCATCGCAAACTCACGATCAATTTAACACGTGTTGGTTGGCTTGAGATTAAAGTGCTCCTCGGTTATTGTATGGATGAAAACAGGGGTGTGATATGAACAGGACCTGTCAGACCCCGGGCCACGAGATGGCATAAATATTCCAGACGGGCACGAAATTTTCCCGAACTTTCAATAATTGCCAGGAGCAACTGATATCGGCAAACCAGAAGAATAGGTTCGGACAAAAAAAGTCCAGACAATGCCTCTCTATAGTGCCGTTTGGGAGAAACATTATCTTGAGGGTGCTTTTGTTATGGTAAATGAAACCTCTTAGCCAAAAAATCATGAATCATGTCAAACAATTTTTTTCTGAAAATCCAACAAAACCAGCTTAAAATCTGTTGTTCCTGTGATTTTAATATTGAAATATACGCGCGGTGAAAGCAGCGTTTCAAAACCGCGAACGCCTATAGCTCATCAATTATACCTGTCAGCGTAAAAGCATTGCGGTTACACGCAAATCTGAAATATTTAAAAATAAAGAAGTCTTCCGCAGGAAAATCTTACGTGATTAACTTAGCATTCTCAAATGATTAAATAGACGTTTCGTGGTTTTGCGGCAGGCGTAACGGTCCTCCCACGAGAGCGGGCGAGAGAACGTGAGTTAGGAGAACGCGCCATGCGTGATTTAATCCAGTCACGAGGTTTTCTTCATCATGAGTGCGGAAAAAAGGTAACCTTATATACATGGATTATATTTCGAGACAAGAAGCTGAGGATTCGCCTGATGCCCCTTGCCACTTTAGTCCCCTCCGCGCGGTTTACCCGTCGGTTCGGGCACGCAGCAGCAGGCGTCCGCTTCGTGGGATATCCACCCGAATAGCCCCAGCGTGATAGCCTCACCGCGAAAACCAACTCCAAACCGCAGCCGCGTGATCTAATGAGGGCTGATCGGCCGAGAACACAAAAGAGCATAGGACAAAAAGATACGGTCGGCCCGGGTGAAGATGTTTCGATGTCATTGGATATAAGGTTGTCGGCGTCCAGACAAAGGCAGGAGACAATGCCCGTCAAAATGTCAGCATCCGTACAAGAAAAGGCTTCATTTAGTCAAAACCACACTAACCACTTAACTCTGTGACGTTACAGAGGTAGTGTTTTAACATCGCGGACGCCAGCTCGACCCAGGTGCTTGGCGATCAGGATTATCTCCTACAATAACTTGCTGTATTATTGTCGTGTGGTGCGTTGGAGTGAGGTTGCATGTATGCAGACGACAGTGCGCTCTCCGGACGTCGTCTTGCACGCTGCGTTTACAGCCGAGCGACATAAAATACCTGAAGAATATCAAATTCGTGTCCGTATCTTTGAGGCTATCTCGAAATCTATACAGTCCTGTCAAAAAAATAATTACAGTTTCCCCTGGATGAAAAAGAAGCCAGAAGGTAATAATATCATTGGTATATTTTACCTTTGTTTTGACAACTAAACACATGTTTGCGGATGGTGACCAATGGACTAATTTCTGATAATTAATTAATTGAGAAGGTATCATATTTCTTGTATCAAACTTGACTTCTTGCACCACCGACATCAAGGGGCCATCATAACTCTGACACTGGACGCGGTAGAAAAATCGGAGGTTGTCCAGGCGTCATGTTTCATACCGAAATTATGGTGTGTGGGTTCCGCGTACTTCCAGATACTTCCGTATACTTTACATCTGTCACCAGACCGGCGTTCATAGAGACAGACGCCACCGTGAGCTCAACTCCTTCAGTCAATTATATGCACAACAGTTAAAGCTTTAGGAATTAACGCCAACGTCACTACTAACGTCGTTTGAGCAAGTACGCAAGTTTGGGCATTTTTGTTGCCATTAATTTTTTTCACTTGGAGGTCTCTGAACTGGTTTGACAAAAACTGAAGTATCCTGAATGCAAGTCCTAATAAGGGCCAACTCAATCAGGATATTCACTGGTTTCAAATACCTTCTTTCATTTTGATAATTAGAACAAAGTAAAGTGTGACGGATTGCGTTAGGCGAAGCACAAAAGTATAAAAATCTGCCTTTATCGTAACATGAACCTTTCTAACGATGATAGATGAAGCAGCGACTTGTGATGCCCCGTGTCGGAAGATCCGACAGGTTTAGTATAACTAATTGGAGGAACCTTCGTTTCAACACCGTGAAAAATTGCATCTTCGTTTCGGATTTGCATTTCCGTGTAATTGAGCCGGATTTTAATCCCTCCCAATTAGTGAATGAGCATCATTGAAGAGTCTGCGTGATTGGTTCTGTGCTGCAATGTTCGCAACTATGCCTACTCGAGCGTGGATTTGGTTACTAAAGGCTACGGTTTATGGGAAGGTTTAAGCATTCATCGAAGAATCCAATTAAGAAATTACCTATTTGAGCAAATCAAAGTGATAATGTTTGTAATTAGTGCGGAGCGATTCTCGTTCTTGCGGAGGTAGAATGAGTGCTGAGACAGGCACTGTAGTTCTGATGACATCAAAATGCTATTGCCAAGAAGACTGTATATAGGAGCAGGCTATTATTCATTTTTCATCTTTCATTTTTATATATTCCTTAAACGACCACGTATTGTCTGTTTAAAGTGGTCATCTAAAAACGACTCAAGAAATAAAGTTATTGTTGAAACATGAAAAAAGCAGCGGATAGAGCAGCACGTGTCGCATTTGTTGAAGTACGACTCGGAGGTTGGGTCCCCCGCCTTAGTCGCGCAACCCCGCAAATTGTTAGGCGACAGGGTACCAACACAGCGAATCCCTAATCACTCAACAAAGTCCTTCAGCAGAGGCTGGGAAAGAAGATAAGAGATAGGACGGGCTAACCTTAGAAATATCTATTGTTTGCCCTTTGCAGCCACTCGGACTCCGTAGACTAGATTTGAATCAAAATTAAATGAGCAATGTCAACGCTGTTGAATGCGAATTGAAACATTAGAAAACAATACAAGAACGAATATCACATTTATAATAAAATTATCTAGTGGGATATTTTTCCTTAAATGCCTGCTCATTTTTGATAATTGGTCTGCATCGTTTCTGGTCGACCACGACTGAGGTTCAGATCTGCTGATTTAGGTGCCTTTTGTAAATGGTACAATGCAAAGCAAATATTTCATTTTTCATTAATCGTTCGTAACCTTGAAAAATTAATCGACAGTCTTCGGAAATAAAACTTTTGATAAACCTACACAAATATGCACGCCGTATCAGCAAAATGGAAAACCTTTAAAGCTTTTTTATTTGAAGAAAAAACCCAACAATTTTATTTCTAATAGTGAGATTTCTGGCATCAGCAGATGCTCTATGTACATTGATAACTTGCAAAGGAACAGAACCATATCTTTCAATGTTGCATTTGCAAGCATTCATACAAACTGATATTTTCTTCTTTTTTTAAACGAGAAAAAGAGATGGCCCCAACCATCAGAGGACAAACGCTCCAAGAGAAAGCTGAAAATTGGATGATCCCAAATTTCAGGGGAATTCGAGGGAACGACGTGCCCTGGACGAGGTCCAGTTAGACCCCTTGGAGTGCCTAATGACAATTTGATGCCTCGAACACGAGTTAGCAAATTACATTCTAACAACTGACCACTCCAGGCAATCTGAGGAGAAGACAAGGTCAAATTTGGCGTTGGCCAAAAATTAGCTGTGACAAAAGATGGTGAAAAAGGGATTGACTATATCCATGTTCTCATTGGAACCTTATAACCTGTTGGAAAAATTACCCCATATGAGACAAAGTTGTAACCTTGGATTAGCATATTGAAACTGGACAACTGTTAATTTTCTAAAAATGATAGCCTTGGATTTGGAATAATGACATATTAATGTAGTTCGAAGCAAAGCATACACCTGTCCTCTTTGGACTGCACATTTGACAATGCTTTGTCGAATCACGAAAGAACGAAAATGGAGCGATTCCAATATCGAAATTTCCATAATGTCGATTTAATTGACTGCTTTCTATCATAAAATACATCTGACAAAAGCTGGTGAACAAAAGAAACCAAATCAACATGGTCACTTCTCGGGGTTTTGTCCCTCATCCAACCAAGAATGCTGGGCAACTTATGTCAACGAAAGGTATGACCCTGAAACTGGCATGATGAGATTTTGATGGACAACCTTCAAATCAGCAACAATGTTACAGGAGGTGGTCAAAGCTAGACACAGTCTGCCTTTTATTTTATATGATTCCATTTCTTCCAGGACACACCAATGTCGAGAATGCAAGGAAGGCTAGAGGATAGTGTTTTCATTGCTCATGTTGGAAGGCAGGACAATGCTTTATCGTGCCTGACTAAACTGAATCAAATGCTGTCATGGTCATTTGGACTTGCTTTCTTTTGTCTGTCCCTCCAACATGGTATGTGATGACGTCACATAAAACCACTCTATTGTAGTAGTGCGATTTTCAATGCTCATGTATGTATAGAAGCCATTCTACCGAGACATCGATGTGGTCAAAATGGACAAACAATGAACCACGGCCTTGCATTCAACAAGACTAATTTCTATTCAGAGACTAACGTGTTGACAATGCTCCATTCATTTGACTTGCCTGGAGAAATAATAAATACAATGTATTATTGTTTTGGGTATTGACTTTATCACACTCAATGATGCTATCGACAAAACATGACGACCTTCAAACTTCAACGTCGATGAAAAGCCCATACGCTGCCATTAAAAACACTACATTATTTCACCCATTTGACTGTTTAACGAAACCATGCCACGAAACCACAACCCAGAAAGATGGCACCTATATCTACAACGAACAGGGACCTTGAAATTTCCATAATGTAAATTCCATTGATAGCTTCCGAATCATCCTGTCATTGTCCACTACCGGACTTGTCATTGTAACGAACGATGCTTCCCCCACAGATGATTAATGACCGGGGAAAGGGCCGTGGAGCGCTGAAAGTATTGGCCTGACCCGCTGAAGCACTCCTCGGGAGAACGTTGTTCGACCCTCCCGCTACATCATGTCGAATTGGACATGGGTCACAACTGACTGACACGAATCCCATAGGGTTGGGAGTGGTGCTGCGTCTGACAGACGTCCTCAAATCGCCAACACCAGTATGAAGTAAGAATAGAGGATATCACATCAATGCTAGTGATACTGGTCTTGGTAGCTTTTTAAATTGTCAACAATATTGCATCCTCATTTCACCCCCTTGGTGTTTGGGCTGTGTTGAAATGAATATATGTTGGATGTTTATATATGTTCAATTTTTATAGATAAAAGCGAGAAGGAGAAGAAAATGATTGGGAAGGGAATCCACATCAGGATGACACATGATTAATGAGACTGTCCCTCTTTTATATTTTACGAGAATACGGCTCATAACACGATGCTAATTCCTATTATGACGTCAACAAAGCAGAACAGCCGATGATTGGTATCTTTGAGGCTGATAATGATGGTGAGGGGTTCAACCGTATAATGAGGACAACCCTTTTTGATATGATGTGAAATATACAAATCACTTACCCGCTGTCGTAGTTTAGTAGAGAAGGGATGAAGAAAGATGACCCTTTGCATGGATCAAGAGTGTAAAAAATAGCTGCAGCAAAGTTATTCCAGGATTGATATCTCAAAGAGGGCAAAAGAGACTAGCCAAGGCAACGACACAGTGACGTTGAAAAGAAAAACCCCAACACTGGTAACAAGGATGCTATGATTTTAGTAAATTTTAAGTGACCTGTTTCAATACATGTATACCAGCCAGCTTTTATGTGTCAAAAAATGTGTACGACTGCCTTCTTTTTGTTCTCCGAGAGTTAACAGAGAAAGTTTGGTTGCAGCTGTGAATTCACTTTTTTTCTGCTCCTCTACCAAAAATACTTTCAAATTATGATTATCAAGACGAAACATGTTGACTATGAATTGACAAAGCTAGAAGATTTGAATTGACAAAGCTAGTCAAAAGTGGCTTACTCTAAGCTATAGTCTTGTGGATACTTGTACATGTATATCAAAGTAGCATTTGCTTGAACCCTAAGTAATGTTTCAAAGAACAAAAGTAGCACACGCCTTCATGGTTTCATTGACAAAAGGGCGGGCGAGGCGGCCATGCGGTAACACACAGAATAAGAACAATGTCGAGTTAGCCGAATGCTAACCAGGTCTAATGGGAACAGGAGGCACGTAATCGGCTTCTTTTACTTTTGTTCACCGCATAACAAGGTGAAAGTGCGGAGGGTCCGATATCAAAGCCTTAGCTGTGACCTTTTTCAACCCTCGCACCTAGACAGCTAATTATTCCGGAACGCTTATGGGGCGTTGAGTAAGGGTTTTTCAGGAGACATCTGGCGTAGGCGGGACCTACCTACGGACTCGGGATCCGAACTCGAACCAGGGTGGGTCGCGATCCACCGCTTTGTTTCTTAAGTGTGAAAGTTGTCGTAGGGACAATGAGGCCCCACTGTGGCCACTTTTTGGACCCTTAGGCCAGCTCAGAAGATGTCAGATGTCCTATATTTTAGAAATGAGAGCTTTTGGTCACATTTACCATTGTTTTAGCAAGATAACCATCGAATACCTCGTGCCTGATAACAAATGAATCCCCAACGGTTTATTGTCAAGGTCGAAAGTGATCCTATGGTTTTGCTGTCCTTATCTAACAATAAAGGTAACATTATGTGATTATCGACACTTTATTAATGAGATCAGCTGGTGATATATGGCACGTATTGTCAAGTCACCAAAAGAACACGACGATGTCTTTGAAAGATGTTTCGTAATCAAATGACGAAAGCCAAGTGACAAACGATACAAGAAGAGGTCTTTGACAGGGACTGAGAAGCCAACGCCAATTCACTAACAGAGCAGAATGATATCTTTTAAAGAGACTTTGAAGCCAAGTCGCTAATGCCAAATCACCAACGGCCAAGGAGAAGTGTAGGAGAAGGAAACCTCTGATTTCAAACCTGTGCAGTTCGCACTCGTTAGCCTTGGACGGCTGGTAATCTAGGACGAGTTGGGTCCTCCCAAGAAGAAATCTGACCGAGGACAGATGGAGCAGTCTATATACTGGTGTATGTAACGTCTAATCAGCCTAAAAACCAACAGATTTCGTCGATGTTTTTGGAACAGACTTAGAAACCAAGTCACTAAAACTGATTGTTTGGACCACACAGGATTAAAACCAACAGAGAAAGCAACACTAAAGTTACTTTCACACCTCTTATGCACCATTACCATAAAGATCCCATTCTGTTAATAACATAATACTATTAATCAACGCTAATTACATGAATCTGTCCTCACCTCCTAAATTATACACCGAACAGTTCCTTTGTTGTTATATCAGATGTGATCGTTTGAAGCCCCTGGGCTTAGAGGCACGGGCAAGACCTTGAGATGGCATGCCAACCTGCCGACCCCTTATGTGATCCTGATGTAAAACAGCATCAGCTGGTAACATATTTAGAGGACTAATCCCAAAGTTGATGAAGGCAGTTGCAACCCGAATATTCTCATGGTCAATTTGGTCATGTTATAGTATTGATAATTTAAACTGATACGTTTTCTAAAATATGTTTTTCTCTGCATTCATAAAATAAAACAATTCTGACATTTTTCAAATGAACAATGAGAAGCCTAACGTAACGTTACTGGGTTCTGGTACTTTGACGAAGTAAAAGTCATTATTGTTCCAATAAAGTTTCATATTTCAAGATTTAAATCTTCAAATTAACTCAAACATGAATTTTCGTTTATTTCATTGCAGTCATTCATATCTTTGGTAACAGGGCCGATCGAATTTCCCCGCTAGGGGCATTTCGGTTTCGATGCGATCATTCCGAAATATTGCATTGATCCAATAGCTCTATTGCCAAAGATAAGAATCGATGTTTTCCTAGCAATACCCCCAAACAAATCATTAAGATCCCAGATAAAATGTACCCTACTCTTGTAACGTAATTACGTGCAGAATCATGCAAATCTCATTGGTTAAATGAGTGGTTCTAGTTACCCCTGTCCTTGGAAACAATGACGGATTTTTCAGAAATAGTGACTGATGGTGCTCTGTCCGATCCTTCCTCATGTTTACTTATTCAAATCGCCAGCAGTGATGAAATTTAACTCATTAGTTGGTTCAATGTTAAAATTTCAAAGGAAATCTTATAATTCCCTCCGGAGGTCACCACCTGTCATGAGATTTTTAATTTCTTTTTGTGGGTGACCGCAACAATTAAGAACATTTGGCTGGTTTTGGGGGCTGGAAAAAGTCAAAGAAATCGCCTGCATGATCACCCTGGGATGATAGCAGCACGACTTCGAAAAAAATGGGAGTATTGTGAATGGCGACCTGATTTTGATGATTCTTCTGCCTGTAAAAATGCATAATGTCAAACTAACGCCTTCCAAACTTTTGTCGTCAGCTGACTGACTTCGCGTTATTTTTGCGACGAGAGGGAAAACATGACATTGTAACTATCAGCGGGATGCCGATCATATTTAGGGCTGTTTGGGGGGGGGGGGGATTCCCTATAAACGGAGCAATATTCCATCAAACGCAACTTGATGTCTGCTTTGGATTATTACGAATGTATCTCATATATGAATCGTCTTATAGACAGCTAAATCTCATTCCAATTGTCCAATTTCCGTTTTTTTGTAAATTCATTCACCGTTGTTAAAATTCCAGTGGCAACTCGGGCACTTCGCCTGACTTTTAATGCTTCAATTATTTGTTTTTCTTCGGCATTTACCGACCCCAGGTGTAAGAAGGAAACAGTTAAGAGAAGAAGATAACTTAAATATCGGGTATGGATGTACTTTTTTCAAGTTGATCATCAATATCATCAGTCATGTACAGGCGCGGCGTCGTGGCCCTGATTTGGCTTTTGTCTTATATTCAGAAATATCGGAGCTAAAATGTGATTCAAGTATCACGGCTAACAGTGACGATAGTGCAAATCATTTTTTCATATTCCCAGTACATACTTCGCGACCACGGAACAATCTTAATTGCTTTAAAGCATGCGGGTTGTAGACAGAACAATCGTAAAAAGACACATACATCATGGCTACCTGCGAAGCCAACACTCGAGTGAAAAAGCGCCAGGTTGGCAAGGCTTGAATGGTGACCCCTGCGGGTTCCTTAGGGCCACATCAGTCTGTTTTGAGGTTTACCAACACTCCTAGCCAGCCTTACTGGAGAAGAGTACAAACACGCTGTCTCTAGTCCCATTCAAATCGAGACGCCATTGTTCATTTCGAGAGCCTGGCTGGAGTTGGGTGTCAATAATTCTTTAACGCGAATGTTCGCGACTAGATAAGCTAGACTGGCAGTGGCTGACGTCAGGGGTCGACCTTGCTTTCTGCTGCGGTAGATTTTTAATAAACTATGCAAAATATTGGTGAGATTACAAAATGTAAAAGAAAGAGAATTAAAGTTGAATTCATACGCGAAATGACACCTGAACTCTATCCTTTTTACTTCTTTCATCCGCTGTCTCCCACTGGAAAATTAATAGTTTATTTGCATTATGCTCAAATCTGAATTGAAAAGATATCAGATGGGATGAGGTTTCCATCAAAGCATTGAAAGGAAGATTAAACAGAGTATCTCGATTCCGGATTATTGATGAGGATTTCCTCAACTCAATATTTTACATATCTGATGTCTTGTAATTTGTCTATTGACTAGTTGACTAGATTAAAAGAGAGGAAGCAACCACAACCTCTTCTGGTTGGAATACAATGACTCAAAACAAAATGGTGAATCACCTATACGATGTTTACCTTTTTGTCTTGATCTTTCGTTTCTGGTGCAACTCTGCATTTTTTGTCGTAGTAGTCCAGAATCATTTGATATCATTAACTAGCTAAGTTTTATATTTGGAGTCGGTCCTCCCTAATTGTGGTCATATCTGAACATGAATGTCGACATTACACTTTCAAATGGAGCAATACTCAATCTTGAATAACAAGGAAAGAGGAAAGAGGCATGCATCATACGCCTTGTTTGTTTTCTCTGAATCACCGCAAGGAGAGACGATTGTTTAGAGTTGCAGACGATACGAAATCACTGAAGCCCAAGGGATCGCACTAGAAATCAGGATTTAAATTTATTCTACTGTGTTCCCACCCTGATGACCTCGTGCTGCGGTGCTCCGTCAACTAGACCCCGGGCTACATCTCCAACAGATCACACAACCCCCGGCCGCTGGTCCAGAGTAAACATACCCATTAAATGAAAGACGGACAAATGAGATGATTACACCTCAACATTGTATGGTAATTTATTTCTCTTCCACGCGGCTGCCTATTGTGTTTCATTATTGGTTAACAAGAGGAATGGGTGGACAAGATGACCAGTTCCTGTGGTCAGCTTGTCTCATTTCATTGAGCATATTCGACCATCGTATCAAATTGAGATTAGACGCCAGTTAACTGATTCAAATTACGGGCAATCTGGTAGAAAATTGAGTTGCTGGTCAGTTAAACGGTCATGTAGAGTAGTGGTCAGGGATCATCAATCTCCAGGCCGGGAACTGGACAGTGGTCAGTTGGAGGTCGATGAAGAATGTTCAGAAAAAGGACGGGGAAGCATCATGAAGAATCAGTTTGAGGACGACAAAACCTAGTTTTGAAACCGTTCGGATCGGAGATGCTTCTGATGGCCCAGTTTCTTTCAGACC
The DNA here is from genome assembly GCF_910592395.1 of Lineus longissimus. Taxonomy (NCBI): domain Eukaryota; kingdom Metazoa; phylum Nemertea; class Pilidiophora; order Heteronemertea; family Lineidae; genus Lineus; species Lineus longissimus. The sequence goes on along the minus strand of NC_088309.1, from coordinate 23,179,538 downwards.
TGCATGTACACAGCAAGCCCTGTTTTTTGCCCACTGTTTTTGCCTTTTAGAACTAATTTTAGAGTTTGGGACGGAGCAAGACGTAATCTTGTACCTCCAGTGCCCGGACGGGACAAATACACTCTCAGAGTACGGTCGTTAATCAGATTGATATCAATTAGAGAATTGGAATATATTACATTATGTCGTACTTTTGTGTCTGAAAACAATTTACACGCGATTGTGACATTGTGACCAGTCCAATTATTATATCTACCAACAGCAGCACAATAATACATTGAATCTATCAACTTGCAACCGCAATGTAACCTAAGACGCCATGACAGTCAAGATAGTGCGGTCGTGTTACAATCGTAGGTATCAAATTCGAATCATTCATTTAAAACCATATCCCTACAGATGTGCAAATTGAAGAAATATATCTATTCAATGCGATATTCTTTATTATTAGCTTGAGTGTCTTTTACACAGTGGGGTTTCCGTCAAATGATGCGGGCTGACAACTCGCATCCCCGGTGAATTGTCTAGTCGATTCTTACAACTGGATGATATTATTGTCCGTGCCTTTGTTGGTATCTTTGATGAGATGTCTCCCTGTCAGAGGGAATTCCTCCTATTATTGACTGCAAGTGAGACAGTTTGTTAATGGTAATTATCTCATGTTTCTTGCGGTTCTTCACACCTCTCTGTTTAAAGGTAATACGAGTATCCATCTGTATTTTTGTGTTTTGCATATAACTCGACATTTTAGCCAGAGTCGGTTCACAATTGCACGTTTTTCGCTCTAAGCACTTTAGTCCACAATGCTAAGCCTTCTCCTCTAGCACCAAGAAGAAGCCTCGCCTCACCAGACATGGCTTAACGCTGCCGGTGGTTTTCAATTATTCTATCTGGTTGACCACAATTTATCTCTCCTATTAGCTCATGCACAATAAATAATAAGAAATCATCCGAAAGATGACGAAGCCAGCCGAGCGAAGCCCTTTGGAAATTAATAGTCAGTGTAGTAGACTCATTATCTTCCTTCAACAAAGCTCTTAGCCATTATGTATCTCTTTTTGTAAGAGGATTGAAGCGTATCGCTCCGGGGTTCCCCACTCATCCTGCTCTTAGACCGATGGCGTGGCTTCTTGGCCGATTGGGCGCAAGTTTAGATCAAAGGACACGATTGAGGGCAGAAGTGGCTCCGAGGGCCCTTAACCACCGCGACTTCCTGGTCCTTTCCTCTGCTTCATCATAATGTTATTATGTCAATGGATTAGAACGTCTTGGTGAGCGGAGGCAGAAAGCTTGATGACTGGAATAAACCTTGATGGTTCTTACATGAAAAAGCTTCTCATTAGGTGGAGATTATTACCCGAGATTAGGAGCCATCACCGTCGTGTATGATCTTTTGTCAAGATGAGGATACGGCTCTACAGCATCCTGTTGCAGGTTGAGGACCTCAGTTCATTTCACCAGAACATTGGCGAATCATTTGCAAATTTTATGATTGTGACAGCACTCCAATGTACGGGTTGACAAGCCAAACGTAGGGTGACATGCACTTTAGACTAGCTCATAGCATTTTCATTCAACGTTAGTTTAAAGATACAGGTCTTCAAGTACACCAGTGTATTAGGTTACTCATGTATCATAAAGAGGAATGATAATGCCTCTTGGCCCTTCACAAGCCTCCTTACACTAGGTTAAGATATGGGCGGGGGCATTTGGAAACGCACGTTCGTTTCCGGGTAGTTTTTGACCACGTTAAGTTCTTCATGAAGACAAAATCGCAACGCCGTGAATTTTGTCACGATTGTTCTTGCAAGGAGCTCTTGAGTATGCCTACATCGGCTCTTGTGCGCATCTTTCGTAAAAATAACACTTTTATTGTTCCGAATAGTCACCTGATGTCTCCAGGGTTGTCGAGAGGACCAAACCTAATGTCGAGAGTGTAATTCATCGTTTTCTAAGTGGACATATTGTTTTGCCTGAATCAGGTTTTTTTCTCATTGCGGATGCTATGTATAAATTATGTCTGCTTCTATTTTGCTCATCTTCGGGTAGAGATGTTGCACTTTTGAGATGCTGCTACCTCAGTTTCAACGGTGCACTGCTATCTTCCAATGCAGCGTTCGCCAACAAAATCGAATCCACGAAACCGATTACAAAACGAATTCGTGCTTTGTCATGTCCCTTTCAGCAATCAATGTTAACTCACCCGCCCTAGTTCAGGTGGACATGGCCTTCATGACGCATGTCCACACGCGGTTGTCAGTGTCTCAAAACAATATGAATCCATAGGTCTGAAGACAAAAATGGACGCACATCATCGTAGAACGTGCTTTTTCAAGTATTTTTTTCTCTCGACCTGACAGTTTAGTTTTTTACGCTTGAATAACTAGCACTTCTGAGAGCAGACGGCCTTTGTGCGCATGTCTCCGTGCATGGAACCAGGAAACGGCAACAAAAAATAGCCATCACAAGTTACCAAGTGCATGGACTCCGCAGCATGTGGTCAGAGGGCATTTCCATAGTTCTCTCAGAAGTGAATAAAAATCATTGAGGCTCAAAGCGTGCCTCGCGCCTTTCAATAACTTACTGTCTTTACTAAAAAAATCATTGAGGAGGGTGTGCGTAAATCAAGGTCAAACGGTGTCAAGTGTCACTATTGCTTTATGCAGGACTTTTTAAAGGAGTTTTTCAAGCGTGGTTCTTAAATTGTGATAAGGCACGTTCTGTAATTGAATATGGGATTCTGCTTTTGAAGCCCAAATCGCCCAGTTTGTGATGCACTCTTTAAAAAATTAAGAGACAAAAAGATTTGGTCGGTTCCGTAGATTAATAGTGTCTTAAATTATCATTCACTGATTTTCTGGGGTCGTCAATTTCTCAAAGTAACTTCAATTTCCATGACTTTTAGGCAAGCGACCACGTTATCCTAAATTGTGTTGCTATAAATCAAGTACGTTGTACATGTAATATAATATTACTCTATGTATTTATTTGCTCATTTATTATTTTCAAATGTCCACATATGTATTCAAGACTGATGTATTCATTTCGTCTATCTATCAATATGTTCATTTCCCAAATATACTACTGTTGAAATGCCAGTTTATACGTGTTCAATACTGGTGTCTATCTCTACTTTTTTTGCTCCTTTGCCAAATGCATGACTATTCATATGCCCCTATACATTTATTTATGTATTTAATACAGGTTACCAGGCAACCAAATACGTCTCAGTGTTCTTTATAAAATTGTTTTATAGAATGGCTTGGCAGCTAACAATTTTGGGCAAGACATCATCATATTCGACTTGGTTTAATCAAAATGAGTCTTTATAGAATAAAATATCGTCAATGCGTGTACATTGTATACAAGGAGCTTAGCCATGTACAGTATCTCACTACTAAGTAATTTCGCACTTTTACATTGCCTAAATCCAGAATGTTCCTTCGTTGTACGCCGTATTAGCTCTCACATTCATCGCCATCAAATGCTCAACAAACAAACACACATTCACGAACTATCTTTAAAGCAATTGGCAACAGCACGCTCAAATATAAAGCAGAAACACAAGAGGAGGCAGAGCAGTTATAGTTAAAACTCACCAGCTCTTCGATCAAACAAAAACTTAGTCGTTGATTGGCTCTATAAAAGTTAGATCACGTGTTTCAATGACGTCGCTAAAACGGTGGCTGACACACCCTTTCGAACTTAGAGTCAAAGTTTGCACTAGGACACAAAGTTCAGAGCAACTAAACGTTGACTTGTTGAACAGTGCGTGCGCCGATAATCTCGTCTGCTCATCTGAAAATCTCAACCAATGGCGGCGCATTGCCCGTCAATAACAGACACGCACTGAATAATAAAGCGCCAACGATTGATACAGTGAATGCTTCCGCAATGATAATGCTACGGAGACTAATTAACGTGAAAAATTTAATCAGGCTTAGCTTCTTCAGATGAGTGATCGGTTATGGGTGACATGGGTTGACCTCCCATAGAGGAACCCTGGCAGTGCCGTGGTATGCGTCATTCATGTCGCATCACTCTGACCCGCGCCTAGTTGAGCCCGACTGACATCGTGGATTCGGGCCCTTTGAAACACAATAATTGGAATGCCCATCAAAAATTCAGAAAAAATCAAAAAGTCATCAAACAGACGCTCAAGTGAAGCGAAAAAATGTAGAACAACGGGAATTCATATTCAAGTTCTCGACACGAGTTTAATGACTCAGTTTCTAATTTTTTTCAGGCTTGTATTTCCCCCTATAATAAGATACAATTTTGTTGTGGATAATTTGTGTTACAGAATTTCTGATATCGTTTCCAAAAACGTTTTACCGTTTTAAGAACTTGAGTTTTTTTTGTGTAGGCTAGTTAAATTGTAAACAATTTACAATTTGTAAACAATTTAGTGAAGTACAATGTACAATCGGCTGCGACAAAAACATGAAAATTAATCACGAGTTGACAATGCCACCAATATTATGCTGCTTGTTGATTACACAAAACCCGTCCCATTTATTCAAAAAGGAGGCAGATGAAGTCCTTAAACCTTCAATGATGAGAAAGTTGAAAAAACACTATCAGACCGCGAGCCCGTATGAGCATGATAGCGCCTCCAGACCTCTGAGAATTGTCAAATTGTCACGGTTTTTAGTGACAACTAAAATTGTTCGCTCGGCTTTGGTCGACCGCGGCACGGTTCCGAGCCTCGGGAATCATTTTCAATATAACTAATTTCACCGGAATGTTCAGTATCTCGCGGCTTTCATTATCCCTCGTCCTTCCGGTGGTTTGGATCACTCTGACAGTGACTGTTGTCGACATTTTCTAATGAGGGACCGCGAGCGGGGAAGCCGTGGATAGGACACTTGATGAACAAGCGCATGCTCAAATTGTCGTCTGCGCAAAGCGCGCCATGACTACTCCGTAGAAAAACCCAACGCTTTTGTTATTGGCGATGGAATTGGTTCGGTTTGATTGATGGTAAAAGGTTGAAGTAAAAACCTACGTCACAACCCCCCAGATCACGAACTACCCCACTCCAGCGACAGGGAAATTATCCATGGACTTAGTTGACGAGGTACCTTTTAACCTTTGTCGAAACCGGAAGCGTAGCGAGTGCTGTTGTTATTGATGTTCGCGGTTCGATCAGGAAGCTTGTCATTCTGATTTGCGTGAATCCTGAAAATTTAATGAAATCTCGCCACAGATGATGAAGAAAAACCTCATCATAAATAAAAGGATGTTGACAGGAGCGTGATGGGTTTAGTTTAATCGTTGCTGACAGGTGTGTCGCGGGGAAAGGGTGGGTCATCCGGGCACTAGCCTTGAGCAGACGATCAAGCCGAAATGTCGTCTGCTGAACCAAGATTGCATCTGGCTGTCATCTCATCTCGTTTTCGTTGTCAAGTATGAACCATCATTGACTATTTACATCGCTGCCGTGGTACTATAAGTAATAACCGGTTGTCAAATGAGATGAGGTGAATACAAATACCCAATAATGATTCGATATTCTCTTGGAGAGCAGACGATATGAAGAGACACTTCACCTAGCAGACGAGACTTGTTGGCAACAAATTCGCTTTCTACGTAATCTACCTAAACTTTCTCACATACAACTTTTCTTACTTTGCTTTTACAAGATGTAGTTTTATTTTCCCCATTATTTGCTGTCGTATTTTCCAAGTTATAATGTTAGTTTTCACGATGGGCTTGTTGTATCCTAATTTTTCACGTTTGCTTGTTTACTTCTGAGAGAGACGTAAAATAACATCATTGTAAAATGATTTTTATCCTAATATTCCCTCACTAGTCACTTCAAGGTGAGCATGGAGTAACTCAAAAGAATGTATTGTACATAGACATGACACACGCTTGTGGGTGTGTGAGAGAATGAGTGAGAATACGAAAGGAAACGCCCACAAATGAAATCGACAAAAAGTATGTCGTCTTTCTGCTATAATTTTTAAGCCTCACCTACGACGTCTATTCACGACTACAAGACACGACTGAATCTAGCCTTGGTGTTTTTATTCTGCTGTTTGTCTAGTATGAATCAATCGGTACTTTCTCCTTTCTGTGCCTTATCGACATGTGCATCGCACATAAAAACTAATAGCTGTGGGTGAAACTTGATGATAAACTATAAACCACCCCCCAACCAATGTACGGTTATAAAACCCCTCAACCATTAAGCATAAAAGTCAAATTAAAATTAAATTTCTTCCCATTTATGAACAACAACAAAACCGCTGAACACTTGCGGTCATCCGAGTGAAAAATCTTCAACTCACAGACGTAAGATCGACGAGCCGCCCGACAGTGTGCCACTTTTTATACGAACCCATTGCATTTAATGACAGGAAAATTACAATTCATTTCAACTAGATTGCCCCATGAATCTTTAAATTTGCCTTCAGCTCGTTTTAGATCGCGGTACATTAAGCTCTAGTCGCTCATCAATGGAGGAGAAGCCAACATGGATACTGATGGGGTCTTGATGTATCCGGCTGGGTCGCACAGTCCTGGGCCTTTGTCCCGCGGTCAGCTCTAAGGTGATTGGTTGCTGCGTGAAACCAAGGGCATGCCCGAGCAGGATTTTGCGGAAACATTTTACTGAAAATTACGTGCTTCGGTGGTTGTACTACTTTTTCAACCTCAGACAGCAATTTCTCACCCAAACCGGAAGTTTCTGGATGACTGGTAACTCGACTTGTGTACCATTGAATTTGTTTGAAACGCAGAAGAATTCATCTTGTTCTAGAATTATTGCTCAAGAGACAATAAAGTTTTCTTTTATTTTTTCGCTCTAAATAGCCCTTTTGGTGAAGTCAATCAGGTAGCCAACTTAGCTAAGTTGACTGTTAGAGATTAATAGTATCGGAATAATAGCTGTTTCGAGTGCGCTTTTATCCAATGTTGTTTCTTCACCCATTTCCTTGTTGGCTTGATTGTTTCTCTGAAAGTGCTGATATTTGACTCAACACGACGATTTTCTGCCTTACTGGTCCTGACCAATATTATTCCAAGCCCATTGTCTAGGGCGGAGGAAGGCTCGAAAGAGAGAGGTTTATCAGCTTCAGAAGCACATATGATAGTACATTTGTATATATAAAGTTCGAGCCGATTCTCTTGGAGTCAAGCCTGCATACTTTGTTTATCGTATTTATATATTTTACTTTGAATACAAGGGACAACTTAGGTGTGGGATTTAGGTGACCAGGGCCCAATTGTTCAAAAGATAAATCGATGTTTTCTCTAGCTGTTTAAGCTAAAGAAAAATTAGGTGGGGTCGTTTGTGGCTCCAGGCAAGCCAGAAGGGCATCCCAGGACCTTTGACTGAAAAAAATTGGTTTTCTCCTTAAATATCCAAACCACCAACGACAGATTTTAGTGTACGCGATACACCAGCAGTTGGAAACCTGAAACAATTCATCTCTGAAACTATTTCTCCATAAGATCATTATATCCTGTTATTAGCCGGTAAATTGCACTAGTAACATTGTAACTATGGTCTCGGATTTCTTGCAATAGCCTCGAACACCTCACCACTTTCATTCAACACCCTGTCATTTAGAAGAAAAAGTCATCATCTCAAAGATAAGAAAATAAAATCAGTGAATATAGCCCGTTGGCAAGACTGGCAGAGTTATACTCCATGTTTTAATTTGACACTGAGGGTGTTTATCGGCCAGAAGCGATTCCGCAACATTCTTCTTCGCGTACAGGCTTTTCATTATTTTACCACTTCAGTGGGTTTTTCCAGCCAATCAACATCAAGCGTGATCGTTTGTGCGGAGAGTGTAAACAGGATCAGCATCCGTTTTGGCGCGGAGCAATTCTGTCGTCTTCTTAGGACTTCCCTTTTCTGCCTCGATTCCTTCAACAATTGTTAGTCGGTGTCGACGGATTGTGTGTTGAATATTCAAGTTAATTTTCAGATTATTCCATACTGGTAGTGACAAAAAAATACATAGTAGCCATGTAACTGTGACAGGACAGCACGTTTTTCGTGATAATCAGTAAAAATACGACTGAGAGTACTAGTTGTATTCATACATACAATACAGCATTGGCCACCAGCTAAGTAGCATCATCATGAAGAATAATAACATTGAAATTTGAAATAAAGTCATTTTATCTTGCAAATCTATCACAAGCACAAACCTGATCCACTTTCAATATTTAAATGGGAATCACGCATCTTTTTACAAATATTCAATCATGATACATGACCTGAGAGATATTGTGGATTACATCACATCGCATAATCAATCAAAATGATTAATTAAAACACGTGATTTTCCTTAAAATGTCGCAGACGATTGAAAGTCAAATCCGAGGTCGTCTTGCGACAGTTCCACGCATCGGCTTGCGACAACCACGACCTAATAATGGCCCGCATGTCGCAATCGATCTCGGCTCTTGTCGGAGTTCGCCGCCATTACCGGAAAGCTTTTTTACGGATTTATTGATGAGTCCATTAGTCCATTATCTTGGTGTCGTGTGCTTTTAAAACAGATCTCCGCTTTGTCGGAACACAGCCGCAGCAGTAATTACATGTACTTATTTATAACGTACTCGCCTTCTCAAGATTACATCACGCTCGTAAAGGGAATTTATCAAAGTTTTTAAAATAAAAAGTTAAATTCGATTTGTGGTTCTGAGTGAATGAGAAATGCTGCTTGAATTGAAATGGACATGTTTAATCAACAGGCTTGAAAGCCCCAAAAAGAACAAAAATGTGATTTTTCTTCAGTTTTAGATCATTCTCACACTATTTTAAATTGCTGTGAAAACTTGTTGAAAAATATTTGAAACATGATCTATTGAAGTGAAATAGGGTGCTCTACTGGACACTTCACCAAAAAATAATTTCGGGAAGAATTTTAAACAAGTGAGGGACAAACGTACTGTATCACGTCCAAATTTTGGCTATATTTATAGAGACGACCATTAGAATGCCTGAACCAGATCCAGAAGACAAGCATACGCGTTACATGCACATGAAGTATTGTAATGTTTAGAATTGAGGACGTGCTACTGCGTGATACGGATTCTCACTAAAATTGTAACTAAAAATAACCGTCTTGGTTTCTCAAAAATGCAGATCAGGTTGGTATAAGACCCTTCAAGTTGATGATAGATGACATACTTAAAACGGAACATTCATCATAAAGTTGTAAATTCCTTTCGTCGACATTCCCCCACAGAACAGCTCAGCCCCGGTAAGCCTATCTCGATTCAGGCTCTCAGCCAGCGAGTCTAAGCCACCGTCACCCTTTGATAGATTTTAAAAGGCTAAAAATTAATTTGATTTCTTCACTTAATCATGGATTTCAACGCATGGAACCTTCACGCGTAATTCTTTCCGACGGCAACGGGAAGTTAAAATGAGAAGGATCTTGGTATAATAATGTGTGGGTTTAAAAGTTGACTTGTAAGTATTATTACAAAGGAGAGGGATACTAATGCGAGCTTTTAATAGTTGCTTACTGAGTATTATATCTCAAGGAGATATTACACCCGACTTTTAAACACGCCTTTCGCCCGGATTTGTCAAAGGTAGTTTTGTCTTGATATTGAGCCATATAAGGTGATTCGGGGCTTAATGGAAGGCTTAAAGAACGGTAGCATCAAATTCCCATTCAAATCGGATGTTGGATTCTTTTGATTTCAGGAGAATTTAATGTCAGAGATTTTTTTTTCTCGCCATCTTAAGCAACAGCAAGTTGCTTAATTCGGTCTCACAAGCAGAGCTTTGCCATCCAATAAAGTTTTGTACCTCATTGACGCAAGTGAGTGATCCTTACATTGGAGAATACGACCCCGGGCCTTCCGCCCACGATGGCCTGGTATGTCTGGAGAACTAGGACGATATTTTCGGAAAAAATACAAATCAGAAAACATTCAGACCTGTGGGGTTCTGTGCGAAGTTAAACCCATGAACACTAAAATACTGCCGTCAGCAACTCTGAAATCAAGTCATCTTCGGTCTACGCGAGGGTAATCCTTTCTAAACCCCTCTATCAGATTTGATTCATGAGATGTCTCATCTGTACAAGAAGAGTAGCGGATCTAAAATAAATATTCTACCAATTAGCACCAGACCACAATGGCGCCAAGATAAATGACATTTTCTGGCAAAATGTAACAATTAGCGCTTGGTAATTAGCAAAAGGCAAACAAGAAGACCCGTTTGGTTCAATGCGGCTCCCTCGTGGCCGTGATAATGAGAAGCCCTCATGGTGAAAGGACCCCTGTGGATCAAGGAAATATACTGAATTTGGTGGCAAATGTTTATCAAGGTAATTGGTACTGTCAGTTGATGTTCGACTGATCATGGCCCCTGGGGATGATGCGATGGAATACATTTGCGGTCACACAGAACCGCAAACAAACTGATCAAGATGAGAAATGGAACAAGTACAAAGACAAGACCTTCCTGAGACATCGTGACAGTGTATTTTAGTGTCCTTGGTCTTCTGCATGGGTCGGAAATCTACCGGTGTTTGTTTTATCAGCAATCTATTACACAATTACGTGATCTAAGCGACCCACGTCAGTCATTAGTATTTGCGCAACCCAGTTGAGCAATGTCCACAACAGATCTACTAACTACCCACCTATCAGCTGATACATTATCAAACAAGTTGAAGAATATGATATTCATAATCCTTCCCTAAATTTGCTGAGATCTCGTCTGTTCGTGATCTGAGGGACCCGAGACGACTATTGTAATTTGCAGATATCCACAGCTGGATTTTGAACCGTACTCCTCGTCTTATTTAATGGGGAAAACATGACCAATACCTACGAACATTTATCAAGCTGTATCGATCATAGTTTTTTGACAAGGTTCTTATTAATCGCTCTTGAATGAAAAGGTTTGACTTGAGTGATGAGGATTTGGCTCTTTGCATTGTGGTTTTCCAGTAACAGTAAATAAAATTTCGATCGGATTGTTGGTTTTGGTCCAAATTATTTCGATGATGAAATTGACATGTCGATAGTGCCATCCCAGATACCTATGATGGTCGCTGCCATCGTTTTATCCTGTTTAAATGAAAAGCCCTGGCAGACGAGAGAACATTTCAAACATCTTTCGAACGCAGGAATAACAATTTAAGGAAATTAAATCTCTACCGCAGTATTGTATATTGTATCACAACTACCACCATGTCAATTTCAATTCATATTCCTGTATCTTACAAATCAAATCATTTCAATTTATGGTGAGAAATCGTGATGAAATTGTAATGATTATACGAATTAATATAAGTTTACGTCAATGTTAATCCAAATTTTGAAAAATGACATGACGACACTTGCTATGCAGGAATCTTCGCACTACATTGACCATAATGAGGAGATACAATGTGTAAAATGTTCATTTATGTCAGAACAAATTCTTTATCATTGCTGAGAATCAAAATGGCGCCGACACTAATAGGCTCTAAGCCTTTGTCCTGTTTCAACTTAATATAATTTGTGGTAAACCGAGACAAGATACCCCATGATTGACAACAAAAAGACTATATTAGCTTGAATCAAAGATGACAGCCATTCTTTAAGAATTATGATACCTACTGAGCGCAGTCAACGTCTTGTAAGACAAAACCGCGAAAGACAGGAGGCGTGCGGATTTGGGGGAAGAATTCGATCTATGCCAATTTGGAAATCAGCAACTTTGTATAATGTCTCAGAGCGTAGAATTTAAAGGTGTAAAACAATGTTTCTAAAGCAGGAACCATTATCAGTTTAATTACGCGTCATTTAGTGGGAGGAATTCGCGGAGAAATAACAGAAAATATCCTTTTACCTAGTTCCTGTGTCAACACTGGGCCCACATCAAAGTCCTTAATTGATTCTTGGAGTTTCCCGATAGTGTTTGTTCAGTTACTAATCGCCTGGATACGGTCTCGGGCTCATCACTGAGAGATAAAGGGGAAGAAAAACTGACTGATTAGGGAGGATTTCTGCGGATAATCACACCTTTGAGAGCGACAGAGATTACGTAAAACACAAAAAGCAACACTAGTATTGTTTCGTCCACAGAAAGTGTTGCTTTAAGATTTGCAGCCGACGCCCCGAAACAGATACTACAACAAAAGGTTACTGATTGAAGGAACCAGTTTCTTTCTTTCATTATGGAAATTGTAAAGAAAACGGTTCCAATATTGTTACAAACGGTTTGCGTAGTTTTCTTTGATGAACGATATGCTGCTAAGCAAAGTAATGCTACGATTATTGTGGCAGAACCACGATCTTGCAATTGGAAAACATATCGATATCGCTTTAATGAAAACTAGTAAGATGTTTTTGTAGCATTTAAGAAGTGGTGAGAATGTGTCATGGAAAATATCGCTGTATTGTCTTTATTCTATAATTTGAATTGAAATAAATTGTAGGCAAAGGCACACTGACTATGAGTTGAATTAGATACACCTAAGCAGAAATAGCTATAGATGACCTCGAGGAAATATTCAGGGCAACCAATTATGGATTTGATTGCGTAACGAAGAAACCATGTCATCGCTCACGAAAATAGGGCCTCACTGGCCGGCAACTAAGCGTCTCCTGTCACAAGATCCCTCAGCTCTAAAAATCTTAATTAAAGCTATTACTATACGAAATCATCATCATTCTGATATGCCATCGCCACAAACACTGGAAACGTGTTATTCATTCTTTTGATATCATTTACCCAGACCAAAGGATTAAGGAACATGCCAAAATTAATCACCATCGGACGAATGTGATAATTACATTTACGACATACCGCAAACCGGCTCCGTTTGCAACATACCGCGAACCGCCTCTGACCTGCGGCGTAGTGATGCTCCAGCTAACTCTTCGAGACAAACATGACTATTTGATTGACTGGAGGGTTGTAAAGTTTACAGGTTTGGTGGGCCACGAAAAATGATAACATCACCAAAATATGGAATTGCACAAATACTTTGAGGGCTGTACCTTTTGACACATTATTATACGGATCTGTGCCACATTCAGTGACAATTTAAGGTTTGTGAAAACAACACCCACTTCAAAATGTCATGTCAAATAAATGTAATGCCAAGCAGGAGGTCAACTTGGAACATTGCATGAAACTATGGACTATTACTAAAATATTTCGTTTTTTAGCAGGATTGAGATGCCTTTCTTCCGAGTAACGTAACCCAAGTTTAAATTCAGGAGGCAACGCCATATTTCCTCAGGTACGTAGGGTAATCGTGACACTCCCTCCGTCAAACCTTGACACATTCTCCCTGGAATGAAGTGATATATCGGATGGATCATTCTGATTGCTAATTTCACTTGGACCCCGAGTATCACTTCTGCTTGGTTAGTCTATTTGTTGTCTGTCAGAGTCCCGTGCTACTCGGATCCTCTTAGTGCGCCGGATCTGGCCCGGTATGCCAAGTGACTCCTTACTAGTCACTCCAAATAAATCTCCCCGCGTGTTAGCACGGATTGATAGCCGCGGTTTTGTTAACGCATCAGTTCTAAATACTATAAGAAGCATTAGCAAAATAATCATTATCATTTGAAAAGATTGGCGTGAGATGCGCGTGTCTTGAATAGTTGCTGACAGATTCGACGGTATGCGAATCTGGTTGAAGAAAAGTAATTAATCCCCTGTTAATGAAGGCATAGTATTGTGGTCAGAGGTTGCACATGGGAAGATGGGGAACTGTTTTAACGAAGTCTTTTCACGAAATCCGTGGACGTATTTGGGCCTTGGGTAATGACAGCAGCAGCTGATTAATGAAACCCTCCCTCCTCTAGGCAATGGTAAATGTAATATGCTGGAAAATATTGAGTGTTTTAAGGCACGCTGAAAATAGCTAAGGATTTGGTGTTAAGATGTACCTGGGAGCCTGGAGCAAGACTCGAAAACTTCATTAAAGTTCCACGCTGACCTACCTAGACCTTACGCGGCTGAGGTAGGATATTCCCCCGTCTAAATGAACGCACCGTGTCGGTTCAACATCATTAGATTAAACCAGCTCTGGTGCCCCCGGCGCTTCTTTTCCAGCGCGACGTGCCGTGGATGTGACAACGTAATAAGATGACATCCTAGTCATCCAGAACCTTCATTTAATTCAAACCCATACCTGGCGGTTTCCTGAAGATTCCTAAATACGGCCAATTAATTTGTTTAAGACTTTGCTACGGGGCTAATTACAATGCTTTGCGCTTTGGATCTTGGAGACGTGATCTGTTGGGAAGGAGAAGGGGATCACGAAGAGTTTATTTGTGAAGACTAGAGTTAAAGTTTGAGTACTTGTACTTGTTCATCTACTTCTCACTCGAACACTGCTGTTGATCATTAGAATCTAACTTCCCTCGCATACTTCGTATTTTGAGCCGGCGCCACTATCGGCCAAACAGGAAACAGTTCCATCGAATCTTCTTTCCATGTTCGACAAAGTCTGTTTGTCAAGCTTTATTATTTGGTTTCTGTTGGACAGGTGCAATTACTTTAACTTTAGGACTGTTCTCTGTATATGTACGTAATATAATCGTTTAAAAGAACAAACACGATAATTTACCAGAAAGACGTATTATCGATCAGAATGTTCGCAAGTATGTCAAGAGAAGCAATGCAACCCGTGTTGAACTGCCGCTGCAAGCAGCCTATAGTCCAATCATTCAAGCCCAACCGCACCATCATTTTCCGGAGTCCAACCGCCAAGCGTGAGGTTAATAGGGGCCGCGTCGCTTTAGCTGGTTTGCTCCGATCCCTCGGCGGCCGTGCCGAATTAGCACCGTCAGCGCTCTAGCCGCTTTTTATTTAATCATCTGCTGTAGAATATCATCATTTGGACCTGTGATCAGAGCCCAGTGCTCCGTGTGGGTCAGCTTGGGTCAAGCATTGGCTAAGCTCCCAGTCTCGGGCATGACCAACAGCTAAACTTTGGCCGCGCGGTCCCCGGCACGATCGTTAGGAAAATTACCCCAGACCTTGTCGGAAATCGGAACTCGCTTTGTTTCAATCTAAAAGGATATCTACCAGCGTTGTCATAGTAACAAAAGTTGCTTGTCAATTATACAACTAATTGCTATTCCTAAGATGTGTTTTATAGCGAGAAAATAATTTGATAAGAATAAACTGCCAGTATTTGTATTAGCATTCGAGTAGCGTCTTGGCTTCTTAGACACGGCCAACAACTCCGTAACACACTAATTAAACATATGAGAAATAAGCGTGATATACGGGGGTTTTACATGTAAGTTTATGAAGAGAAAAACTTCATCTAACTTCACGTTCCTTACAACAATTAAGATTGAATCAAAAGGTGCCGTTCGGATAGCAGACTCACTTCTTGAAAAAGGGCCATATTCGAACAGCCATGCGCCTCTAATTTGTGCACAACCAAGGTCAAAATCACACAATTTCGCCGGTAGCCTGAATCTTAGAAGCCACATATGAGTGTTATGTAAATCGGCCAAAACTAATATAACATCCTAAAATACAAAAAACCTGTATGTCACAACCAAGGACGTCAACCCTTCAAAATCTTCAATCTACAAATCTTCTCCATTCTTGTCAATTCATTTTTTATCTTAGTTTACTTTCCCCATGATTGACACTGATCAATCTCAAGGGAGTTCGACTGGTAGCAATCGCCCTGTCATCAGTTGGCCGGATGACCGAAACAATGACCTTGTCAGCACCAAGGACATCGGACCAACTCGAGGTCAGGATCTCATTTTTTTCGACTGAGACTAATTTCTCTAGGGATGCAACCATTTATCATTGATTTCACGTCCCTAAGAAATCAGACAAAAATATAATGATGTGATACCAAGTTCGATTTGGTGATTCTTTTATTTGGTGTGAAGGGGTAGAGGAAACTGAGATAACTCTTATTCATGAAATGTGCTTGACAACAATTGATATTTAGGCGGGCTACACCCCTGCCTTAGTCTTAGGACAATGCATTTTCTATCCTTTAATCATTTATTTAGCATGACTTGCTTCTTTCTCTATCGCAAAGATGTTAGACTTCTTGAGCTTTTCATAGACGCCCCATTGCTAAAGATGCTTCGTCAAGCCAGTCTTCGGTAGGACCTTTTGGGAGCAGCATCATTTCACCCTCTTAGATCCTTCATAGCAGTGCGCAGCAGAAGGAAATTGAACACACAACGTCTCGACCAGGAGTCCACCACTATCACCAATACACTACACAACACATCTTTAAACGACCCTTTTAAAAATCTGATTTGCGTCATCAGTCGAGCACCAGCCCAAATTGAGGTACTAAAAGTATTTCTCCGGATCTACCGGAACTGTGTCTAATTTATTTGTTCTTTCTCCCATATCTCCTGGTAATTTATTGAGATGTAGCTCATCACCATCTCTACCCTCTCCCGCGGCTATATTTCCGGAATTAATTTTCTTGTAACTGTTCGCCAAGCTGTCTAAAGGACATGGCGAGCCACGACATAAACGCTGACATTATCGCGTCGCCTCGAGCACCGTGGTCGATTGGAGACCGCAGGTGACGCGAAAAAGATATTTACCCATCTTTGCAGAAAAAAAGAGGGGGGTCTTTTTTATGTGACAGTGAAAAAAGATAATCTGGTGTTGCTTTCATCATTACTTAGATGCGGACGTATTGCATATGCATCTTTTCGATATATGAAAGCTATCAGGATGACTTCTTTATCGTCGAAGATCTTGTGGCCGGTGTTCAAGTGAACGTGTTCCTTGAAGGACATTGAAAGCCATCGCCATTATTAAGTAGAGGGATCATGATTGACCAAAAGTCCAAAAAGGCTACTTGGGGAAAGCAACGAATGGGAATATTTACAGCTGATGAGAAAATTTGAACTGGGCTATCCAGAACACAAGCCTTCACACACAACTGTACTTCAAACGACATGTACATATGTGGCTCATTTGTATTCCCAAAAAGAGATCACTTGTCGCAGTTATCATTCAGAGAGCACAATCTTCTTGGAGATATTTCTGTTAATACGTATTTCAGGGGCGTTATACCTGATTACCTCTCGATCACATTGCATTCTATCTGACGAAATTTGATTCAGCCAAACCTCTGGAGAAAGTGGCATGGCAAATTGTAAGACAGTGCCGGAGGCGAAAACCTTTTGAAATCAACATGGTTGCGGTTAGTAAAATTATTTCCATTAAAACCGAAATTGAAGATGGGAGTTTGCGACTCCCAATCGGCCTTTTCGAGAAAATTGAATGAAATTCACTAACAGCTGTATTGGCATCAATTGTACATGTGTCAAAACTCGACTGAAGATGAGCGTTATCAAGCCACGGCAGAGAAATTGTCTCGCCTCGGGCGCTTTGCTCTGCGCCTGATCAATCCCTCGGTGAACTCATTCAGGCATGCGCAAAGGATCAACCAATCAGCTGTCAAAGGTCTCGCATGACGAATCTGGCGCGCAAATTATTGTGACATTTTATTTATGACCGCCGACCTGTTGGAACCTTTAATCCTCTAGCTGTATTGCCTTGGCATGATTTAGCCTCCGGAGCCGAGAGGGGATGTTGGGAGAATGATTATGATGGCACGCTTGGCACCGGGGTCTTCGAATGAAGCGCTTGGTGGCTTTGGATTTATTGCCGGGGCGATAACCTGACTCTGGCTTGGCTCGTTCATCAGGGCAATGTCTCCAGCGCGTTAATAGAAATCAACGATTGGCCGAGTTTGCTGAGGCAATCTCTTAGCAGCTTTCATGCAAACAAATTACAACTACTATTAGTTTGATGTGAGTCAAGGGATGGCCAAGAGAGTTATAGGTTACTGCATCCTTGAAGGAGGCAGAATGGATTTTTCTACTGCGAATGACGTCAGAGCTATATGTATCAGCAGTTAGCAGTATATCAGATGTTGAAGAGAAAACATTGTTCAAATAAAACTACATGTAACAAGTCAACAATATTATGCTGTATCTGATCCGTTCATTTAAATGATGGGTATCGTGCACGTGTTTACTCCTTTACGCTTGTCTGACTTACGTCACAAAGGGTCTCCTTGGTAGCCAAGTAAACCAAACAAACCCACTACAATATGAAACAATGTCGAGCACCAGATAAACCTAAAAGAGTTGATAAACCTCGAAGTGGACCAGGGTAAAATATCATCGTCTACTAGAAATTCTATGATGTATATTCTTGATGGCTCCTTCTTTTTATCTTTAGTGTCGATTTAGCGGCTTTGAGATCAACCACATTTCAAAATGCGAATACCTTTCGCAATTTAATTTGTCTTCGAGCAAAAATATGCCGGCGGCGATCATTACCAAGGGTCGACCCTTTCACTGGGAACGCCCCATAGTTTAGCCGATCGCTGTTTCGATCGAAATGCGATACTGGAAAGGGAAAATTACTTGTCGTCAATTACACGGAAAATCCAATCACTGCCGAACATTTTGTGTCAACAACTTGATGGGGTTACAAGGGAGCGAGAGTTCTGAATCGGTAGTACCGAACTCGAGCGACGTGGGCCATAGGTCGCTTGCTGTTGTCACGTGACATTATAGATCCAAACATGTTACTGCCTGTTCTGAAACTCGCAAGCTTTGTCATATTTTGTCTTTTCTCGTTTTTACGAACTGTTGTCGAAGATAACGAAAGAGGAAATGTTCTTCATAACTTAAAGAATGTTGGCGAGGGAAATTTTTGATGGCAAACCTTTATATTACCATGACAGAGAGCGAGATGTTATGGAAAAAGTTGTTCAGTGACAAGTATCCCACACACAGTGTTGTATGAAAAAGTTTGAATGGGAAAATTATCCACTTCATATTTTGTAGAATGAAAATAATGGGTGAGAACATCAAAAATTATATAAAAACGTCAAATATGCATAGAACCAGCAATTTGTCGATGATAATGAGTAATTTAAAATATTTCCAATGAGAACCTCAATCGAGCGGGGCAAATCATGTAATGGCAAGGGACAACCACTAGATTTCAGAACAACCACTAGATTTTGTTCTTTTGAAAGCGAGAAAGATGGATGGTGACAGAGAGCCAAACTGGTTCGTGGGACGTCACGGTGATCGATCGGTACCCAGTCAAAGGTCGTAGATACGGGACATTTGTAGCGTTTGGCAGATGGAGACAAGAGTTGACATGATTGGGTGAAGCGTTGAAATATGGTCGTGTTGAGATTGAAATTCGATCGAGCGATTGAAATTTTGCGCTGCTGAGTCAGATTGGTATCTTTCTGAAGTAACGAGTTTCGCGCTAATGGTCAGGAAAATCAATTTTGTTATAAATGTTACATGTAACTGATGTTGTTGCCAACCAAAAATCGAAAACGAACTACAATATGAAACAGTAGTCGAGCATTGACAATACGGCACGAGATACATTTCATATGAATATGCACGATTGGCGTTTTCTCAGTCAAACCGTGAAAGTAATTTATTTGTAAACTACCTCAAAAGTACTCTTTTAAATTAATTCAATATTGTATCGCATCTAAGGGTAGACCGAGTAGACAAAAAAAAATTTAAATGAATTCTTATTCACAGCACATTTCAAGATACTCAAGCAAACACTGTAAACAAAATATTACGCATTCTTCCGCTCCATGGAGCGTATTGATACAATCTGATGCGGAGTAATCCAAGGAGTAATCAGTAGGTCCCTGGTTTGCTGCTAATTACTGTTCAAGAGAAACAAATTCAGCGGAAAACTAATGAAATTGAGTCAGTTTATGGCGATACCGCAATTTTTGTTACCGCAAACCCAGCGTTTATTCACATCTAGTACATTGTTGACATCTAAAATAAAGACTATAAAAGAACTAGTTGTGTGGTCAGAGAATACCCCTTTTTGCTGCATATTCCCAATCCTTCGCAAAATCTCTTTTACTTTTAGTAACATAAAAAATACATTCCACGTTACAGCAGCAAAGAATGAGTAAAACTAACAATTTGTGCTTTTAACTCAATTTGAACACGATTTTAATTTTAATTTAGTTTGACGCATGTTCACCAGGTCGCTAGTGTCAGTCTAACTTTCTGCATCCCTTACCGTCGTCATCTTTCGTGCTCCGGTAAATCTCGAATTAATACTCTGAGCGTTTTTCGCGGATTTAGCATCGTCTTTCCCATCCATTTCTGTGCTTTATTGAGGTTATTTGTTTTTATCATCACGCCATTAGCCAGCCAATTTATCGATGAATCACCGAACCGTGCCAAGTCAGATCTCCTTTGGCAACCAAAGCTAGTCCTAATGCTAGATTTATGTAGAAATCGGCTCAGGAAACCAATTAGGAGTCAGGACCTCACCCTGGTGGTGGAGCCTGATAGGTTTATCACGGTTCAGGCAGGCCACCATTTTGCTTGGCCTCTGAACCCACCCGTGCCAACGCAACCTAACCATGGAGGAATATTCGCCAATAATCCATAGAGAATGTGTAATATATTGTCCTACGTATGTATGGGCACACTTAATGACTGCATCTTCGATTCGGAGCGCCAGATTAAATTTATGTTGGCGCTTATTGGTTATTAATTTCGATTTCTCTTACAGCCTGGGTTCTTGTGGTCGCCCCGGGCAGTCGGGGAGAGGTTCCATCAGATCCCGGGCCGTGACCCAACATAGCGAAGTGTCAGGGACCGCGGATATATCGGGTGAAATAAGCATCCAATCAGGTGTAAGGGAAATTGCTGAGGCAGACGAATGAGTAATACGAATATGTTTGAATGTGAAAGATCATTTTTAAAGGCACATTGCCCCAGACCTTTTCGATTTTAACCATTTCATAATTATGTTCGTCTATTTTTATATAACTAAAAGGAGAAAACGTTGAGTGATGTCACCATATGTCACAACTGAACTAAGTACAAAACTGAATATCGAAACAAATTTGGGGACAATTTTGGAAACTTTGGAAATAAGTATACCCTTGAAGGACGAACCTTTTGTCTCTTTCTAGACAAGTGACTGGTACGAAGAATACACAACGTTTCCACCAGCGTTCTCTTTTTATGATAAGAGTTCCCAAAAGTTATTTGTTCTAAGACCTTCGTGAAATGCTATTCAAAGTGTGATAAATTGAGAAAAAAGAACTGTGACGAATAAGCCAAATCGTATCTTCCGATGTATGCGTATTATCATTCATGACAATGATCCTCCGCTATATCAACTTTGAAAACTGCGCTAACCCTTGGCCTTTCTCGAACATGACATGGCATACAGTTCCCTCAAAGGCAAGCCTCTTGAAAGAAACCCAGCTTAATTAAATTCATGTATTCCGAGGTGATTGCGAAGTTGGCTGGCGGTTCGGTCATGACAAGGGTTGCGAGAAATGGGACTGCTGAGATTTTGCAATGTCACGCCAGATTATGCAGTGTTATGGAATATGAAATTAAACTTCATTCTCCGACACTGAGAGGACACGACGGGGGAAATGGGGGTACACATGTTAATCTTGGGCTGCCTGAGGATCTCACGAAATATGTCTTATCGATGTCTCACAGCGACAGGGTCTAAGCCTAGTTATTTTATTAGATGTGGTATATAAAGAGTGATGCCTGAAAGGAATATGAAATGAATGTCTGTTGGTTATTATCTTGAAAAATCCTATCGCCAACATAACAGAGATGTTAGAGGTAAAATGCTTTAAAAAAATTATAGTGAAATCACCAAAGGGCCAACGCCAACTGTTCACCAATAACACCACAGTTTTTTTAACCAGGGACAACTAGTTGCCATGGTAACTTTAATGTAGGTGCCGTTGCATTTAAGTACATATACTCTAGTTTCATCGATCTAGGACCAATTATAACTAATGCGAGTACTATGAAATTGGAACACAGGGCAAGCCAGAACATGACGTCATGGTCATCGGACAACCTGGTGTAGCCAACCCATTATCTATACTGAACATATTGAATGGCACCGAACCACCATGCACATGATATCTAGCTCAAATAGCAGAGTATTCAGAACCAGTCTTAGCTCCGTGAAACTGGAGGTTATATATTTCTTTCCGGCAACCACCATATTTTAGCACCAAGAAACGGGAAGGCCACCTGGGTTTCAACTTTTTCCCGAACTGAAGTTTTGCAAGATTTGTTTCTTCACGTTAAGTCAGAACGGCTAGAGGACATCTTAACAAAAGAGTTATTGTACAAATGAATAAAAGCAGCAGTAATGAAAGGATAGGCCTTTGTTTACGTAAAAAATAATTTGAGGCCATGTTATATCTATTTTTGCCAAAAAAGTGGACGACAAATATATGCGCTGGTGAACTTTCCCAACCACACAATAATATTCAAGCAACATTGTATCTAGCCATCGCAGGGACCTAACAGTATCAACATTTACAGCAACCTGAAGAAGTCAAATAAAGGAACGACAACTTAGTCAATAAATGACTGGTACTGAGTCAATAATATCTGAAACTTCGTGCAAACTGATTGTTTTGTTCTTCATTGTACTAGTAGTATGGGGTAACGGTATCACTGAGCTGTAATTGTTGTTGCTTCTTATATCTATAACGGTGCGCGAACGTCTTCTTATGACCAGTGCAAGAATTAGGGATGGCGTGAAGTAGTCTTAGGGGCAAAGCCGAAAGTAAATACAATAGAAAGACGTTGCCATGACGTGATTAATGACAGCAAATAGCATCTTTCTACATGAGATGGGGTCGAAGCACTCATGAGTGAACCAAAAAAACCAAAAAGACAAAAACAACCTAGTGTCGGTGGTCAAAAATCAAGTCTTCTCAAGGATGGAATGATCGAGAAGTCAAAAAGGTAGAGGAGGTGAAGGAACTGCGCTGCAATTAGATTCTGCTCGACTGAGTCTGTAGTTCGCTTCCGTGTTGTGAAGAAGGCAAACATTGTGCCTGGGTGGACCGATTACTGCGGAGAAAACACAAGGCAAAGACACAAAGACAACATTAGCACAGAACCTCTCGCTTCGTTGCTTGGGAAAGTTTGCTTCTGAGGCATTGGTGGCGGTGTGTGCGAGTTATGTTTACTCGGGATTGCATTTGCAGAGCGTCGTGAGTAAGGAATGACGTATCAGGCATACGATCGGACGCAGACCGAGAAAACAATAAGGCCCGAACTGTGGCGTTTCCTTTTCCTTTGACTATCAAGTAGAGGACAGGCTGGTTCAGAGACTACCAGTGGAAAGCAGCCTCACCCACAACAATGAAATGTTAAGCGTGAAGAAGAAAATGATGATGATGAAGACAATGACGATAATGATGAAACCGATGTCACTTTGGACGATGACGATGACGACAATAACGCTGAAAACAACCTAGCCAATGGAGCACAAGATGCTTATATCCATTCGATCACCCGTTTCTGAGTCCGCAGAGAATTCCCCTTGAGATTATGAAGTCTCTGCTCTCGGACAGAACAAAAAATTAATGACACCAATTCCGTGCAGCGGAAAAAGGACCGTACTGACCTAGGTCATGGGCCCTCATCAAACAAATCCAACGATATGCAATCTGCGATAACTGATGTGTTTTATGAGTTTCGATGCCCATGTTCTGTCAGGGCCCCCGATTGCTATCGGAACGGGTAGCTCCCAGGGTCAGAGGGGTGACTTAGTCTGGTGGTGCTTCTCCTTTGTCCAACAAAAGCCAATTACTGGACCAAAGATGGTGATCTTGGAGGGAACGTTCATTTCTGAGGCTGACGAGGTTCATCGACCTTTTGGTGGGTTGTCACATCTTTGGAGCCATTCTGTTTTCTTTGGCCTCATTGGCTGCTGAAACGAATAACAAATGAATCTATGAGAACAGCCCAGCCACAATCAGGAAAAATGAAAAATCATATCAAAATAAATTTAACCCTCGTATGTGAAGACAATCTAAACCATTATGCACGCATGACGCGATGCATGCACGAGGACTGCTTAAGGAATACAGCAGGAGATAAATGTTAATGTGGTAAGATATAAAGGATGAGCAATCGAAAGGATGCCTCCACATTAATTTTACTTTGAATGTGGTTAATTCAATGCCTACCTTAGTGGGAATAGATAATCAAAAGAAGTTAAAATGCTGACATATTTCTTGTCTTGATGGTGACTCGTAGTAGTTTAACTTTTTTGGTTTTAGGCTCTATCACTGATAACCACACTATGATCATAAAACACCCAGCAAACACACTCTTTGCCTCTCTTATTGACATTAAAATTATTGATTGCGAATAGAAGCAAATGTTAAACACAGGTAGAATATATTTACGAGAGAATTTAATCAATTATCCTAAGATTTCCCGGGTGACGGCCGCCATTATGATAAGTCGTCTTGGTATATAACCTGTGGCCTGATTGGTTGCTTCGAACACGTGACTTCTGCTACGGGGATTAGCATTTGTGAACCACGGGTCGGGGTGAGGCGTTAATGGAAATCTGCGTTACGCTGCAGAAAGCTTTGGAGTAACCTGTGATCTTTGGATCACTATTTCATCAATATCGCGAAACACATGGCTGGTTTCACTAGATTAAGGCTCAGGTTTAATCTAAATCCAATAACTCATAACGATTTTTTCTCACTTGTGGCAAATGGATTGCGTTCAATTCTAATGTATTTACAATGGTTTGGCCTCTCAGCGAGCCGGGATAGCATCATGGCTGACTCAAACATTGGCCGTATGATTTCCTGTTCTAAGAATAAGCTAACCAACTGGAACCACAACACTCGTTTGTCAAACAAGCCAAACACTTTGTACAGACACGGTGCGGCTTTCGTCTCCGTTGAGATTGACAGCCCGCGGATGTTAACACAAAAGATATTAGTATTTATGCAACCAAATCATTTTTCATAACATTTTCTCAAAATATGTTAATTGTCAGACCTTATCCAGTTACTTACTTTCTAAAAAGGTCTCTTGAGGCAAAATGGAAAGTTGATACTCCAATTTTTGTCATGGTCTGGTTGTTGTGGTTTTGCATCATAGTTTGGATCAAGGTTTTGACAAAAAAGAGTAACATTTAAATGTTTAAACTGGTTGAAAGCCACTCCAGTTGATATTCAGGTTATGCCAAAAGCGATATTATCTTAAAAATGTCTGCTTCGCGACATCTTTGATAAATATCCGCCCTTTCCACAGCGCTATACCCGTTTTGTCGAACAGCCTATCAGATTTCAACATCTTAAGTCGAAAAATTATGTTTTAGGCCGAATAGACTCACTTGCTCACTTGATATATCGTAGATTTATATCTTAAGTAGATATTTCGGAAAATTGAAGTGTGTAAAAAAATTAATCATCGTAAAACGAGGATTTGCCTCAAACTGCGCGATTAGACTCCGAGTTGCTACTTATGCTCGACACATTTTCAATTTAATTTCTGAAAGTGACAGCGCACCATCGTAACTCGAGCTTCGCATCTTGAAAAGGCCAAGCGGCAGTGCCGGGGGCACTCGATAAATCCTTTCTGATCAGAATCACGAAGTCTTGGAAAATTAAACTTGAATGTTGGGGATAAAGGTCCTGCGCGCGGCACGGAGATCCACGACCGAAGGTCAGATTGAAAGCTGCAGCTCCGAGGCGCTGACAGTTAGGTTATGCTTAATTTTGCGCCAGTCAGAATGTGGCGTGGATCGATAAAAATTTGATAAATTTGGGAGAGGTTCTTCCTATATCTGATGGCAGTTTCAATAATTCATCTCCATATATGACGGGCGATCTAAGCGATATCTTTCGCTTGCCAAACGCAGACTATCAAAGTTTGGATGAAATTAAATTTCCTCGTTAAGTAGCAGTGAATTATGGTAAACTGCTTTAACATGCTCTGCTTGGTTTTACATTATTTGTCTTGGGTGAATAAGAGCAGACGACATTTTATTCAAAATCAATGTATACTCTAAGGAGGCCAAGTGTCTGGTTTTTAGGTTGTCCTGAACAGACGAACCACCTACGTCACGAAGACAAGTTCGAGTAACTCTGAAGATGCTTGCCCGTCGAGAACTTCTCTAAACAGAGGTCAGGCAAATTTTAACTTGAAACGAAAAAAAAAATGGGAATGATGAAGCCCGTAGTGGAAAGGGGTAGGCTCATTGTGGTACGCAGATTCCGGGACGCAGGTGGATTTCAAGCGCCGGTTACAGTGGCATATCTTTCATGGCCACATCGTACGATTTAACCTTGTTTGCTGCATTCTACTTAAGACGGTGACACGACCAAGGATTTGAAATATGGGTCCAGACCCTCTGGGGGCAGCCTGTAAACATAAATCATCACTTGATCACAGATAGTCATGATCTATGACAAACAGACGATAACATCTCATAAAAGTAATATAGGGGTATTGCAAAAAGTCGACAAGCTCGACCACACTTCTTTGAGTAAACAGGACCAGGAAGTCATCTGGCAAGGATCCCTGAACGACGCAGGCTAGAGCCGTCGCTAAAATGTGCTATTTCGTCGGTGGAAACCCACCGACATTCGACTACTACCTTGTTTATTTCAACGAGGAACTCCCAATGTTCTTGGCCAGTGTTGACAGTCACGAAAAACGACGTATACATTTTTTGACGCGAGTGCGAAAGAGTCTACCCTCGTCTCTTCACCCTGCTGCTGAGAACGAGAAAAAAGCACTTCTTCATTTTGAAGCCGAGTACTAGATCATGTACGTCATGTACTTCGGTTTATCTTACGCGCCCTGGTTACAAAAACCAAGCCGTATCCCAGAATATCCTAACATTAAAACAACAGGGAAGAGGTCAATCGCGTTCACGCCAAAATACTCATCCCGGTCGATTCTGTGATTATATACGACGTAAATCATGACTTTAAAAGCAAAAGGGCAATATTGTTTTTGTAAGAAGATAAATATTTATGCCTCGATTTTTTTATCAAGGGAATGTTATGTGCGTATCTTGATATTTTACAGCATATTCTGACCCGCTATAACGTGTGTATAATAATTCATTCGGATACTGAGTTACTACGATGTAAAACAGATAAAATTAAAAAGTCTTAAAGTGTAAAGGGTATTTATATCCACATCCAAATATTTTACTCACGCACAAAGGTGCAATGTCGTCGGCTATGAAAATGTTCCCAACAACTTCCTGTTCCTTCAACAATAGGCCTAGCTGAGCACAATGATTACGTGTACATTGTCAGTGCAACTGAAATACATTAAAAATCATAATGATTTCATTTCGTTTGTCCCAAGTTGGTCTTTTGAGGACGAAGTCACAACCAGGAGACAGGGATAAGTTCAAACAGGATTGTCACTGGTTCCATCCCTCCATCAACATGCCACAAATTTGATCGCTCGATAGTCTCAAAACTTGAATCCAAAGCCTGGTTGACTTGAGAATTTCTTGTTCAATTGTCTGATTACTCGATATTTGAACCGGCACAACACCACTGTCTTCATAAGACATCCGTCAATTAACAAACTGTCTGACAAGGATATATTTATATTTCTCATATCATCTGAAGGACATATTTCTAGAATAGTATCCAAATTCACTCTAGAAAACCTTTCATAAAACACTTGATTGTCGATCCTTACCAGAGTCGAATTTATTTTGTAAAATATTTTATATATATTAAACTAAGTCTTGCTCCACTGCCCTTCTTCTCTTTATATGGTCTGAATAAACGTTCAGCATGCTTCAATACCTTCTAACCTGTCATATTTGCACCTTAAACCAGTTTATTGTAACTTCTGCTGATATGAAATGTAACTTTTATAAGGCAACAAACAATAAACTCATTTGAATTTGAATTTGACTTAAGGCCGGTTTCCTTTTCTTAGTTTTACGGTTTGTGTGCAGGTGGCAATAGCAGTATCATGATGATTCTGCTCTGCTCTCGTGAAGATAGCTATAACTAGAGATAGTAGGCGATATAAGGGAAAAAAAATCAAGCCTCCAATCTCTGTACGGTATTCACATAAAAAAGGTTTATTTGACTTGGTATAGAGGTCACGTACATGTCTTGTCATTTTTCTGCAGTAGTCAATATCAGTAGGACCACTTTCGTTTTTGAAAAACATGCATCTAACGTTTTTTTTTAAATATCAAAACCAACTGAGGCTAAAAGGGTCAGACCTGGAGCTCACCTCGTAAACAGGTCAGCTCTATCGCAAGTATATCAGTATCAAAACTTGACCTTAAAGCTCTTAGTTTTTTCACCTTATGACTTTTGCGCGGCAGCTGCCGTTATCCACAATAATACTCACCATGCGTCAATAGTCTGTGATTTTTTTCGCCAGGCCACTTGTCATGAGTGTCTTTTGTACGCTCCGGAGTGAATGGGACCAAATGAGGTCAACCTATGTCATAATGTAAAACACCGGTTGGGTGACATCTTGTCTTGAGGCCTCACACGCAAAACATTGGTTTGCCGTGAGAGGCTCCACATCAACAGATCAAATTAGGCCAGTTCAATCATCTAAAATGAAACAACAGCATCAAATGAGCCCCAAATACGTCCAAAATGTAATATCTGAGAAAAAGTATCCCTCCAAAATTGCAAAATCCTGGCTGCTTTGTCGTGAAGCGATCATTACATGCACACATGCCATGTGAGAAAAACTAACTCAAAAATTGCAAAATCCCGGCTGCTTTGCCGTGAAGCGATTTTAACATGCACACATGCTATCTTTACATACACACAAAGGCAAATGAGGACGAAAAAGGAGCATTTATAGGCCTTGTTCATTTTCAAATTTTTTTATCAAACCCGAAAAAAATTATTCGCGTGGCCTGGTATATGCCTGAATAACAACATGTTTAAGTGCTAAATCACTCACCTTGTATACTTCGAAATATCATCAATCAGTCAAACATTAAAAATAATGTCATTAGAGTCATGAGGCCATTCTGCAATAAAACCTTAATATAGCATTTATTTTTAAATTTCTTTTCAGATTGCGACATATGTCGCCGACCTTTAGCGGCTTTTCAGTCTGTCGCTTTCGACAGTCGCGCCAGTTGCTTTAACTGCATTTTACATTGTATTTGAACATGGGCTTTGGGACTGACCTAGATTTTTTGAAATAAATCAAAAGGTATGTTTTAATATTCATTCGTCTGATATATTACAATATAGGTTATAAATTATTTACAGATTGGAACTCACAGGATTAAAACCTTTGACAAGAGTCATGTCCCACTGCAACCTGTATGCACATGAATTTCAAGATGCATTATAATGTTTATGAATAGTAGTAAATGCTGGCAAAACCTTTTCATGTTCTAACCTTCGGTTGCAGACTTTAAGCAAAGATATCAATTGAAACCAATGTCGCCAACATAACAAGGGAGCATTCTCCACTGTTTTATTCTCTTGAATAGGTAATGCTTAATCATCAGCACAACAATCGTTTACAAAACATATGCCCATCTTTTGAAATGAATTCAACAAAGTTTAGGTAACCCCAAATATAATCGCATGTTGCTACGAAAAGTTTTCATTGAATCTAAGAAACAAAACGGAGTAAATCGAGCATTTAAGAAGGGTTCACAGCAGGATTGTGCCCTTTTTAAAAATCACGTAATCATCCAGAACCTGCTGCTATTAAGAAACTGGGCTTGCGAGGGGGGCAACTGTGTGAAAGTTCTGGGGGCTACAGCGGCCTCCTCGGTTAACCCTGGAAACAGACGGAAAGCATCCGGTTACATCTGTATCCTATGCTGGTACAGGTGTACCCCGCCATTTAAATATCAAATTTAAAACATGTATTTAAAGTTGAAATCGTCAAACTTTATCAAACAAGGCATTTTCAAGTGTTCGACAATACGCTCTCAAGATAATATTGAAAAGTAATTTTAGCCTTTGGCAGCATGATTAGGGGTCTGCAACTATTAAGCGTTATTGTGCAACGTTATGCATTCATGCTTTTCTGTTCCCTATGGATTGTCAATAATCATGTTACGCCCATAAGGGTAAATGAAGCTAGAAAGAGGTCACCGGTATTCAAAGTTCGCGTGAGATTTTCTACCTAAAATCCTTCTAAAATTTTAAATACATTGCCCTATTTCTAATATTTTGCAACCAATATTTAAAATCTTAATTGGACGATAAACTGGGCGGATGGGTTCAGGAGAGCGCTACAGAAAGACAGTTTAGTTCTTTATTTCCTGTTTAAATGATCTTAGAAAAGGACTGGTGAAGTTGCACGCTACGTTGTAAGTGCTCTTCAGGAAATACGACACCACATTATTGTAAAGGCCCAGGTAGCCATAGTGACAAGTTGACTGTTCTGATGTTATTAGAATTTTCGTTTACAGAGATTGCTTTTCTTTGTTCCTCCAAAACTAAACCAATCGTGAAATCATTTTTGCTCCTTGCCCTTGTCATCCTCCTTCTACTGATGACACATCACCCTCAAACGGATCGATCAAGAAGGCGGAACCCGCTGCATCTTCCCACTAAAACATCTCTCTGTCATCGCAATCAGGCCCCAGGTCCAACCCAATAAGCCAGGAATCATCCTCTTATTCGACCACATCAAAGAAGCCATTACAGACAACAAGGAATTAACTTGACGGTGCTCCAAGAAAACAAATTGGAATCGTGAGATGTGGTTTTTCGGCCGAAAGGACTGGTGTAATGAAATGTCTTGGGATGTCACTAAGACCGCCCTTTTTCACCCTTGGGATTGTACGTGACGTTATGGATCGGAGGATGACTGTCGATGCGGTGGTATACAGGCAGGACCTGTTCGCATAACTTTTCGAATGGCCCTCAGATTCAGCATGTTTGATTGCTGAAGTTATGGTCATGGTTTTGAACTGAATAAACAAACGGAGACGTAAATAATTTCTACACTGTAGTGCTGGTCGTCATTGATTTATTTGAAAAACACGGTTAACTTGTTCTTTATGCTGTAAACGCCCCTATCTCGTGTTATTTTGATATTTTCTACAAAAAAAGTTCCTAAAGGTTAAAAAGTACATTGTAGTTCAAAAAGTTTTGACGTTCTTAATTGTTCAGTTTTGAAATTACCTGAAATTGAAGACTCCATTTAGGATCATCAGACGCACCTGACTTCCAAAACGCCGATTAAAGTCAATTTCGAAATCGATTAAATTTGATAATCGCCGGTGTACAATGTACTTTGCAAAAAACAAAACGATATCGGATTTTGCTGTGAATTAATGGCGATCCGCAGGTAAAAGGCGTAAAATGATGACCTAAGTGTATAACTCTGCCACAAGCATTTATCGAGGAAATTTTAAAAGCCCGACATTTCTTCATAACAGAAAAAAGTTTTCTCTCACATAGCACGGATTCGATTCCAGAATCGATTTACTTTCAACAACCACAAAATCTATCAGTCAAGATAATCTGCACTCATAGTCAAAGGATATATAACAGGTATCATTCAAGCTCAAAATCAAAGGCCATGTCCGCCCGAGAGACATATTGAGGTATAAACATCCTCGAATGTATCTAGTGATGTTACATGTCATATTGTTTTCGACTCTTTCATTCAAATTTTAACACCAACTGTTGAATTAATCTGGCAATATTATAATTACAGGAGTTCAGGCATTATCAACGCAATGCTGCTTCCAACGTGGTATCGATACGGTAATTGGATATATTGAACTTCATCGGTATTTTCATCTATCAGAAAACTCCCGAGATCAGATGTCATGCCCAAGGGTGCCTGAGAAGCACGCGTTTCCACCTCGAGTGATCCATCAGTTTCACCTTTCATAGGCTCAAGCCAACCTATCGATCATTGCCTATCGATACCACGGGACTAACTACGAAAACTGCTTTTTCAGGCCAAATTTCCCCAGTATTTTTCAAACCCCATGGGCAAGCTAGGCGCTCGGGTCACACTTGCAAGTCCTGAGATCTAATAGAAAGCAATGTAGTGTGAACTTTCACGATTATCTGCGGATTTACCTCGAGGCGAGTCTGCTTGATATCTGCAATATCCGAGTCGTTTCTACAACTCGCTAATCCTGAGTGAACATGCTGTCATTACTATTACAGAATAGTGTTAGTCGGATATCTCTTCACTTGTAAATAATCCTATTCATGAAGCAATGCCTCAATTGACGATTCCTGTCTCGATGCAGAAACCAGCAGACGACATGCAAAGATGGCCGCTTGGCATGGGATGAGCACTTCCTGTGAAGTGGCATGGTCAGCGTGTAGGTTGCATTTTAAGGCAATCACTTGTTACTAGCCAAAGGACAGTGAATAGTGATACAGCGTAAAGGGATAATTTAAGGTCGTGTTTTGCTAATTTAAAAAAAGTGTTTTTTAAGTCTTGGAAACAGTGTTTACTTCTGTCATAGGAATTCTCGAAGAATAATTAGCTACATTTGTAACACATGAATAACAGAATTCAGCTCCTCTCATAGGTTGACATCTACCAAGGGGTAAATCGATCTATTCGAAGCGATGCGGGCCTCTGACTCTGTCGTTACTGCAATTCCATTCGCTAGTTATTTAATACAACTAACTAGGAGGAAATCGGCTAATTAAACACGTAGATGTTGAGATAGGAAGATGACCAAGCGGCTATAATCTTCTAGATCATTTTTGCCATTTCACGCTTGGGCAATGTAGTTTTAGGTGTATCGTTATTGTATATCTAACCTCGAGTTCTGTACCTTGGAAAATATCAGACCAAGAAATATAGATAGAGATCTACAGCAGATAACATGTAGAATCCCTGGCATCCGATTTGGAAGGCAATTGAATTAAGATAAACTAGAAGGCCACAACTAAAGATAGATGATAGATACTACAACAGCCTGTGCCACAAAAATAGTCCGGTATTGAATACGATCGGATGTGCATAACATACAGTATTTGTATTACGTACACGCACGGAACAACAGATCCACAGCATTTTCAACGTCTGATATCACGGTCATGATTCCATAGGAATTCTTTTTTTCTCAATCAGTTAAGGATGAAGTTTTATCAAAAAGTAAGTTACTATTGAAATAGACTTGGAGAAAAAGGTTTGTAAACATACCTGGGAGCACACTGCTTATTCTAAAGGTTCTATCTTGTTGGTCTTGGTTATCGTTTGATATATCATTGATAACGATCAGGCCTGTACGCATATCAGACCAACGTTTAGATGGCATCATTTTTAGAGTCAGGACCCAAATGTTGGTAATGCATTATGATAGTTAGATTAGATAAACTGTCGCTTTGCTTGTTCTGGAGTATCAGAAAATAAGGCAGAAAATCATTTTGGAAACACCCAAACCTCCTGCCCAGGGCATATCTGTAGTTTTAATAACTGGGATGGAGCGTTTCTGTCAACAACAACAACTACAACAACTACAACAACAACAACAACAACAGCAACAGCATTGGCGAGTGCCGCGCCCCGTGTGGAGATTGGAAACATTCGTCCGACCAGATGTAATTTATTTACTTCTAACTCGCCCGCAGAACTAATATCCGAACTTTACGTCAACTGGTGCTAACAAGTTCCTTTACCCAGAGAGAACATTACAAATCTTCATATCACTGATATTGTGATATTTTTTAGTTTTGTCTTGTTGATCAGCATTTGAAACATACCTTCGTACCCTTAAACACACTCTTTATGTCCCTAAGCATAACTCTTTATGTTGAAATAAAACACCTCTTTGCCTTTCTGTGTCGGCACAACTATCCTCACAATCTCGCAATAGTTATTCCACTCTTCACATATTGACTTAAGCCCCGATCTTCACTGACGATTGCCAGTAATTTTCCCGCTGTAAATTTATCCATTTATCTTTGTTTTGATATTCTATCGTGTGTATGATTATCTATGCCAAAACATGTTATCAAGGTATTCCTAAATATCGTTTGCTTTTTATCCGGATGGATCGAATCTCAAGTATTGCGTTATCGCTCAACCTTTCTACCAATGCCTTAGAGGGGAGGGTTTTTTTCTATACCATGATTCCAAACTTACTCAAGAGCAAGATTGTGTTCTTCGTCGATATTTGCAGCAAGAACTCAGTAAATATCTGAACAGTTTCAATGGTCCTACGTGATATAGGGTAAGATTAATTCATGAAACTAGACGTATTCGTTCTTCATCTTACGGTAAGGATTGCTTTAATCACTAAAATTTGCTTCTTTGGCGAGTACAAGGACTCCGCAAGCAGAAAGCCTTTTTGCGGTTGTTATTTAGTGACTGGTAAAGAAACTCGACAATTTCTGACATAATGATTTTAAACAAAATGACCCAAACCAGTTTCCACCACTACATACATAAAACCCCAAAGATGACCATCAAATCAGCCCTTGACTTCATTCCTTCCTTCGGCCATTTCTATTACGACAATCACGAAAACCACCATCGCCGAAGGTTTCAGATAACCAGGTTGTCCACGGTCTGATTGCGGACCAAATGTCATCCACCCTGCTAACCTCCAAACAGGATTTTAACTTGCGGCCAGTGTATCAAGAAGGTGAGAAGGAACAGGAAAATAAGGTGATTTGAGAAACCGTAAGATCACTTTGCCTGTCTCCTCTGATGTAATTTGTGCCTTTGTCACCGGATCTCGCGACAGGGTTAGGGTAAGGTGGGCCAACATCAAGGAAGGAGATCGGAGTAACAACTGATTGAATCTTGTGATGAGGTTACGGTCGGCAAAAGGCTAGATTAGGTCACGTTCGTGTCTGTTTTCAGGTCGTTAAAGGAAATTATGGGACCAGGGCTCTGGATGACCGGATGTAGTGAGAGATGGTGGTGCGGAAGTTGCCCAGGGAGAATGTCAGAGGCCGAATGTCTCTGATGTTATTACATCAATGCGAGTTCAACAAGGGCTTATGGAATCAAATGTGAAGAAATATCATTTTGTCGTGAAGAAATGTAAGGTGCGTCTATTCCAGTCAACACAGATTGGAGTTTATCGTACAACACTGACTGCAGTGATACATCAATTTTCATATCATTGGAGAGAATGGTTGAATTCTTTGTCCATGTTGGCCAAGGCAGCCGAAGTATTCTCTTTGGTCCAGATTTTCATTGGATGATTACTGGCTTGAGTAAGGAAGTGAAGTTCTCGTTCCGGGTTCGATTTTATCCTATTACAGAGAAGTCCTGTGTCAGATACGAAACAAAATGCGACAAGAAAACAAAGACAAGATAAACAGAGAGATCTTCGCCACAGTTTCTACAGTGTCGCAATTACTATGGTTACCCAGCGACGATGACAAAATCCTGGCCTAAAGACAACTTCGGATCAAGAGTGAAAAAAAAAACACACAACGAGAAGATTTGCTTTCATGGTAACCGCACGCTGCTTTTGTCAATCTCGACACCGTGTTATTGTTTCTGGTGACAAAGGAAGTTAGCATTTTTCCCACACAGGGCCTAAACAAATTATTTTTCAGAATACCCCTTGTTATTGCAACAGTTTTGATGTTTTCGTAGGAAATATGAACATGAGTTGACTCTTCGCAGTACATGTAAGTCTTCTTGTGCGACTGGTTCTTCATATTTTCATGGTTGCTGCAAAAATGTACTGTAGAGCCCCTTGGCCTTTTTGCCACTAAAGATCAACATGATGGTTGTAACAACATGATGAATATCGAAGAAAACATTTTGTTAAGTTCAATAAATCGTATCAAAGAAACAAAGGAAGCAAACCGCACACGAACTCGATGTCACCCAGTCTATCGAGATACTGGCCACTACGACAACAAACCAAAACTCATCCTCAAGGAGTTCCCACAGAAAGAGTTTATGCAAGAAGGTAAAGGTGTTGATACAGAGCGCCAATTCTTGAGAAGCTACAAGTGGAATTGCTGGTTGCTATGCAAGCGTTAGACGTGTCCTCCAACTAGTCTAGCAGGCCCATTTGATAACTAGCCAAAGCTAGATGTTTGGTAAAACCACATTGTATGTATTAAATCGGATCATGATTCTCTTCTTTGCCCAATAACATATTATCCATCAAGGAGCGAACCTCAATGATAGAACCCAATGCAGGCGAACAAGCTGGTAGATCTGTTGGATACGGGCAAACCTGTATGGATAGCTCGAGCTACGGGTGGAGCATAATTTTGAGAGAAAGACTAAGCTACGACACATTTATAAATACGAGGTCAGGATAATCAAAGGTCCCTGGTCGCTCTGCACAAATTTTCCCTATTCTCATTCGTCACCGATATCTGGTTCCACATTATGATTACTTGTCAGTCACAAGAAGATTTCGGTTTTGGGCGTAAAACCACCCCACTCTATAGGTTAATAAAATAATTGATCTTTCTGATCGAAAATGATCATAATCATGTATCGTTCGCTGCTGGCCAGTATGACCTGTAGTCGCCAAAGCTTCAACCAAGGTGACCTTGTTTGTATCATAAATCATATCGGCACGAAGAGAGTATTATAATTTTCTGCAATTTGGTATAACTATGCCTTGTTAATTACTAGTATTTAGAATGAGAGCAATCCCAGGTTCCGCTTCAAATTGCTCCGAGGGGCAATTAAACTGAAAAGTAGACGAGTTTGTTTAGTCCGACTACATAGCTGGTCATGTAATGGAAAACGTGCCTCCTGCTCCAACACAATTTAGGATGGTTTGCAATGGGAAAACAAATCCATATAAAAAAGAGGTGGAAAACGATAGGGGACCTCGGACAACGAAGTACGAAGTTTGCAGATGTTTTTGTCGAAGATTTTTGCGGTTTAAATATTTTTTTCTATTCCTCGTAGAGAAGATGATTCGCGAGTATCGCGAAAATGAATCAACACAGGTCGTGATGAATACGACAGAGCTTCGCAGTGCGTACTTCGTCCTTCGTTGGGTTGCGGAACCTGCCTATTGCCAAATCCCAGGACGATTGATTTGGCTCCGTTCCTAAACCACAGAAAACATATTAATTCGACCTTCTTTATAAGAAAGAAGTCCATTCATCTTCCTTTATTATAACTGCTAAGAACTTAGCTTAGCCGCCGAGACACGCTATTCCCTCGGAACCAAAGCTTTTCTTCCATTTCGATTAACCGCGTTTATCTCACCCCACAGGCCCAGGATCCCCTGACCCGCAGGGATCCTGGGTCACCGTCCATGCGTCACCCTGGGCTAATACTAGATAATTCGCAGTTCAGGCATCATGCACGCATTCATATATAGGTATCTTGGTATAATAAGGAGTTCATGCACGGCTAATCAGATTGACTGTCTCATCCATCTAATAGGCAGTTTCGAACTGGCCGATATCAAAGAATTTGCCTCAAGGAAGAAAATGCTTTGAAAGAGTCTTGCCCGGGGCGGATGCGACAT
Source organism: Lineus longissimus (assembly GCF_910592395.1). Lineage (NCBI taxonomy): Eukaryota > Metazoa > Nemertea > Pilidiophora > Heteronemertea > Lineidae > Lineus > Lineus longissimus. Next base: position 23,142,319 of record NC_088309.1, on the reverse strand, counting down.
ATTGGTTCCGCTGAGGAGAAAATCAGATTTTCGGACTGCCCTCCTGGATGTCGTGTGATCACAGTGGACTAACAATACTTTGGGTATCATTTTTCCGTCAATGGATATTTTGAAAAAAATGTGTTTGATGAGAGATTTTTCCCATTGAAGGAGGGTCACTTGCAATCGCTATCGCTTTCAAACCGCAGTTTGAAGTGATCGATGATACTTGAAGGGAGTGAAGTAGGGCGACTCTTTGAGACCAATCAAAAGTTCAATATTTGGTTCTACGATGCCACATCACTTAAAATGGTACCAATACCTGACTGTACATAAAAGACATTCGTGTTCACATTTTTCTGGTGACATTTCAAAAAGGTGCCGTCCGAAGTGAGGACACAGCAGTGTCTTTCCCTACAGGCAAATAAGAAGATCCGCCTCTGGCACCGTTCGTAGTCCGATCGATCCCTAACCGAATCGCCTATAGAGGTAATGATCCGACTTAACCGTGACTGAGCCATGAAGTTCAGGAAACTGTGATTGGATAAATCGCCTTAGATTCTGCCCCATTAGTTTATTAATGAGACCGCGTTGTAGCTAAATTCAATATCTTATAGTTCTTCTTTTGGTGCGGTCGCATTGGGAAGAGGCTGACAATAATCCCGGGTAATAGGCTCAGAGAAAATTGAATGTTCGGGGCTCAGGTTGGCGATCTCCAAGTCTCATCTGATTTCAGTGTCAGATCGTATTATAGTGCCGGATAGGCGCTGGTTTCCTTGAGTCCTAGGATTAGAAGCTGAGGAAGATGTCCTCATTCATGAAATGTTTCTCAAAAGTCTTGGCATTTTAATGCTGCGCTTAGCATAAGGGTTGAGGGAATTTAATTTGAAACAAGGCCATTTAATGATAGCTATTAATTTAAATTTTATAACGTTTTTGTGTTACAGCCCTGAAAGGAAAGTTCGTCTGCAGACTAGTCTTACAGGAAGACTGCAGGCAGAAACAAGTTAGGCCTGATTAAACTTTACAAATGGACGATAGGTGATCACCAATTGAAAAGTCATACAGCAAGTATAAATGAGCTTATCAAAATTGGTAACCTACGGAAAACAGTTTTTTTTAAACATTTTGCTTTTATTTTACCAAGCTTAATAATGATATGGTCATTTTTTTAAATATCACTACAATTATTTGGAGTTGAACAGAAAAAAACCAGATGGTGCAATCAGATGCATGACCTTGAAATGATCTGTTCTCATTCTTTAACCTTTACGAAGTAAATATCATCATTATCAAGTATTTATCAAGTATGATTAACCGCAAAAAACGACGAGAATAGAAATTTAAAAATAATTGGGGTCGATGTCAAATCACCCTGGCCTATATGGCGGTTTAAAAAGTGACAATTATTATTTTAAAATTAAAGGTCATAGATTGTTATACAATTGATCGAGGTAATGACAACGACTTTACTGTAGCAACTTCTATGAGCCGTCAAATCTATCATGTATGTAACTACTTCAGCTATGCAACTTGGCTTCTTGGAAGTACATTGTAATTCACACACACTGTATAAGGTGTTACATGTATCTGATCGATGTACATGATTAGGTACACATCAACACCATGTAGCTTACATTACATACCAAGTTCAAGAAATCTTGCGTCAGAAAAATAGACAAGTATAATGATAACATAATAGACAACATTTGGAAGTTAGAAGGCCTATTCATTCCCTTGATGGGATATCACCAAACACCAGTATCGCCCGACATATCGAATTACATATACATATATTGAAATCAGCCCAAATGCGTTTTAAATGGTTAAGTCTCATTGTCGGAACTATGTTTTGCTCTGTTGTTTTGCACGTATTCTAAAAATCATTATACATTTTAAGTTACACTTACATCAAGACCTCAACAATCGTATATTCTTTCAAAAACGTTTGGCCAACCATCAAGCAAACAATAGAATAACCAAGATTAACCAATACAATGATACAAAATGAAGTCTGGTAACTTGACTGCAGCAACAACGAACAAGATACATGTATTTGACCTAGGTCTATACTGTACCAATAATGCGACACCTGATACGTGCTTCATAATTGCATCAGGTCGCCCTAATTTCACTCTAGACAAAATATTACATTTAATGTTACTGCCAATTAATAAGTTGATTACTCAACTATAATTTTCAATCTACAATAGGGTCACATTCCAGGCAAGTTAAATTCGAGATGTGACAGTGTGGGAACAAACAAGCTATCTCTTTTTTAGTAGGAGTTGGTACGTGACTTGCTTACATTTTCCTAAAAAGGAAAATATTCTTGCAAAATGCAGCCGAGTAACTAGAAATTTCGCTTGGCCTGCAAAATTAAAAGTCAACGCGTCGTCTTCTGCAAGAATAACTTCCTTCGCAATATCTTCAACATCATATGTTTCTTTCAGCCCCACCAATTCTCGAACCCTGGGTTCAAGCGATGACTTGCCCAGGTAGCTTCTAGTGCATGGTACCATAATGCATGTCATCTCATATACTATCAAACATCTCAAACGACTGAATTTTCCTCAGTAACAGATTCTAGTCAAAGTAACAGCATTAACAGCTTTGCAGTTAATGCCAATAGTTCTTTTCCACGTCGACCATTTTCAGACAGCGCAACATCTTGATTAAACGATATTTGATTTCTTTTCATCGAAAAAAACGTGATGGGCCGGAGGTAAGAGGTAGGTAGTGTAAGCACCATCCCTTGATAAACCCAACAAAGCCACGCAGTCGTTTCTAAGAGATCTTGCAATGGGCGGTCACGTAATTGACAATAGTGTTCTCCCGTCCGTGTGTCACCTTTTGATGAATCGCATTGCCATGAAATCATTGAGTAGACGTTTTTTACCAAGATCATGGTAACTGGAAAGCCTTCGGGTCACTGTTCGAGTGTGAAAAACATCTGCAGAAGGGAAGTGTCAGAGAGACTGGTGCCGAGTCTGACCCTGTTAAGCTCCCGAGGCAGTTCATTCGTCAATCCTGGATACAGCCCTGGACATCGTTCTTCATGGGAGGGACGAGGCCGGTACACTGCATCCAGAGTGAACATCCCGTAGGAAATCTTGTGTCTTGGGCGATGTGGCCGTGCCGTGCGGATTCTTGGGGTTCAATCATAATGAAATCGTTTCATGACCATCAATGGTATCAACTTTTTGTCCGGAGAAGCGCAGTATCGCCATGCCGATTTATCAGCGGTGTGCGACAATCCTAAAGTCGGAGGAGGGATACCGACGAACAGCGCTGATTGATCGGCATGATTTTCGCGGATGATGCAGAGATTGAGAATGTATCACGAGCATCACGTTACTAGTGTATTGCAAGTTTAATTCCGTTATGCAACCAAACGCCCGTATGGCTGGCTACACGCCTATCTCGTGCATTGCACCATACATATGTATCATGTTTCACTGATACAAATCAGTGTGATTGAGTCGGTTTCAAATTGCATATGCTAAAGTACATGACTTGCATTAACTATAAGCAATCACCTTAAATCGATGCACCAGCAGAGCTATGAAAAAGAGAGGACACAAGCGAGCTACTTTGTGGTTGTTATAGAGCGACAAATATACACGTTTTTGCTGTTTTGCCTGGCTAGGTGTAGCGTTCCTAAAGGCGAAATAATGAGGGAATCATAACAGATCATGTAGCAATAAATTGCTTTAGGAACGGGTAAGTTGACAATACATGTACTTTACGGTGATGATGAAAACCAGTAAAGTAAGAAACTTTCTGCTGCTGGTGGAGGCCTGCGAGGTTTGTGAAAAAATGAGAAATGGGAATGTAGAATGTGGGGTCGATAGGACAACCGTTTGCCTCCTCCTTCAATAAGAAACCTGTGTAACTGCTCAGTAATGCTATATACGCCCCGCCTCATTCACACACTTTTGGAACTTCGAATTAGCGCTACTCTTTCATTACAATCCATCCTTCAGTTGATGAAACTTAAGACTAAAATATTCCCGGGCAGGCTTTTGGCCAACGGAGCAGTTGCAAATCAAATGATTGCCAAATGGGCTATTCACGTCAATGAGAAAATTTGCCATAATTGATAGCTGAGCAGACCTATGTCTCACCTGCCTTCAGGAGCCCGAACAACAGGTCTTTACAACCAAACCTTAACTTTTGTTTGCATAACTACGGGTCCCAGTTTAGGCATATCGGGTGGAGCTAAGATTTTTTTACTCTGACCCAGTGATAAAGGTCGCAAAAAACACGATCGCTTTAGTATCTAAGGAGTTCCGACACAATATCGCAGTTAAACCTCCCGAAACACGAACCGATGCCACTAAAGGGGTGTGGGTGATCAGTTGACAAAAAAGTGTGAAAAAAACTTTTCTGCGGGAGTGAACGGTCTTTGAAAGGTTGTAATCTGAGTGGAGAATAGATGTCAGAGTTCAACACTATTTATTACCTCGGTCACGTTTAACATATCCAGGGTCGTGGGTTGAGAGTCTCTTGATAGATAAACCGTTCAAACAGGAGGTTGGCGGAAACATAGATTTGAGAAACTTATGATTCGGCAGTGAATGCAACACTTAGTCAACACAGATCACTCGGCAATGCAAAATCTATAGACCTTGGTGACGTTTTTTTCATCGTTGAGCCTACGGAAAATGCTGACAATGCAGAAATAGGACATGTGCCACACATTTATTTCGATTTTTTACACGCGGTGTAAAATACCTGCAGACAAAACATCCAGTACGGGGCCGATTAATCAAAGGCAGGGTGTGGTGGAGGGAACTTTTGCTGCTGCAGATAGTGATGATATCATGATATCTTAAAACGCCAATGTTGATTGACTGCGTCAACCAACCAACGTACATTGTACGGTCACGATGGAGAGCAATCTGGCTGCAGATAGCGTGGCACGGATTTCTCCTCCAAACGTCTATATTGATTTCAATTATGCTGGCAGTTTATAATCAATCATGCTGTGGTCGTGCAAAGGAAGACGGATATGACATAGAATGCCACATTTACGACAAGAGTGACATGATCCAATTTGTAATGCAAAGTGACAAATGGACCGCGTCACGAACCCCGTGCGATGAGGTCCCCGTAGATGTAGACCCCATTCATCATCCCGGGGCGCATGGCATACGTGCAAGAATCTGAGGAACTGAAAAATGCAGAAATATGCACGCCCAGAGTCTTTTTTAATGGCAATTTGCAATGTTTACTTTTTACTTGATCTATTGCGTTATGTTTTGTGGTTTTCTGAAGTGTAATGAACGGATTTCTGAATCACTGCACCTCAGTTTAAATTAATTTCATTACGGTATATAGCTAATTTTGGAAAATTCGTTTAGAAAATATAATGTCAACGTAACAACTGAAACGGCAATGGACTTATAATTTGATTGGAGGTATTTTCATTTCTGACCTAAGAACGTCTAGTTCGGAGTAGAAATGCTTGTTGTTGGCAAGTTTTTATCTTTCAAGTCATTTCACGTCAGTCTTTCCTCGCAAAGTTTGCAATCCTTTCTTTCAACATATCGTCACCCTCTTGCCATAATTGCCTAACTCACTTTTCGGCCATTTTGAGTTGTTTGGCCCAAGTCACCCCTCCAAAAGCAAGTCGCCTACAATAAAAAAGCCTACGTCATTGACCAATCATGTGTACCTTTTATGTAACCGCACTGACTCTCCATGTTCATTGTATCTTACATGTAATTGTCACGTTATCATGTATCATTTCCAAACAAAGAGTAAATAAATAAGTTCCCAGTGAGATGTGAATCAGTTTTTTCTTGTTTTCTCAAAAGTAGCTAAAATGAGTTTAGCAATTATCGTAGGAGGAAGACGATATCAATTTTCCTCCATGCATTAAACTCCGATTTTGTGAAAAAGCACCCAAGAATTGAATTCGTTGAAGACTGTAGTCTGCTTGCTGTAAAGACTCAAAGTCAATTATACAGTTCACAGGGCTTGCCCTAGTTCAGATCGAGTCTTACATTATAAGAGACAGGTCAACCTGCACGCTTAAAAAAGTAGGAAGAAAAACCTAACGAAACCAGACACATTGATAAAGTGTGATGGCCTAGTTTACGGGTCTGCTGGGTCAGGGTAGTTTTTTGCGGCGTTTTGTATCGGAATAAAAATGCATCTTTAGTTTTGATAATGGCAAGGCTATTGATATGATGAAGAATAGGAATGCCACCATGAAGAAGAGAGAAAAAACTCGAAGTGGCACTGATTGTTATTCAGTGTATTTGCTCCAGTTTGAACAGCAAGGTATTTTTTATTTGCCCTGCGGGCAAACCTGGGTTCAAGAGTTCCTAGACTTTTCGTGGTATGTAAAAATCTCTGAAATTGCCAGAGTGCCATTTTGGTAGGATCGGGAGATTTGCATCTTTTGCACTACCCATTTCGATCATACATATTCTAATCCTACTTTTATTATGTTTGCAGTATCCTGTACATATGAACTACATGTAACCCAGTGCTTTTGCTTTGACAATGAAATAATGCATTGTACATGAACTGTGTATATTCATCCAGGATACTTTGGACAGATTTCGATGTCCTTACGAAGTCAGCTACACAGGGAAGTTCTGCAAGCGCGACCAAAACGCAGGACCATAGGTAGGCCTCTGCAAGGAGCTATGTTGATATTTCGTTCTTTATCTTTTTCAGAGCTTCATCAGCTATGACAGACCAGCGTTATAGGAGACGTAGGGCCTGCAGTTCGCAGACATGATTTCGGTACGTTATTTGTTAAGGAGAAGAATGTAGTGATCAACAAAATAGGGCCCCTTCTCTCTTACTAACCGACGTTTTTGTTCGGTGACAGATTGCCATTCGTTGAGTGAATTGTAAAACAGTGACGGGGCTCAAACTGCTCTAAAGCGCCAATGGCACCTTACATTCTCGTCGCCCAATTAGTCGAATCACTTCCTCCATAAATCTCTTGACATTCTCGAACAAATAGTAGCAGCGTATTTGTTTGAGTATGTCAAGAGATTTATGGAGGAAGTGGATTTCTCAACCCCGGGTTAACAGGGCTATTAAGCTGGGATCAAGCCTATCGAACTCAGAAAAACCATGTTTAATAAAAAATGTGGGTTGTTTTTCTTTCTTTATACAGTAGAGAAGGCAAGATATCTTTTAATAAGCAACAATCAACTCAAAGAAGAATCATCTATTGCCGCACATGTTTGCAAATTTCTTTGCAGAAAAAGTACACAAATGTATGTCACTGTATTATTAACTTAATAAATAGTCTTTGTAAGTCTTTTGAAAAAGATGTCGGCGCTTTTTCTGCCGAGATCCCCATTGGAAATTATATAGAGAATTGTATAGAAATACCGCTGCAAAAGACATTCTGTACAAGCCAAGACCAGTATTTCTTGTGCCAATATCATCCGATATTCTTGAAAAGAGTGCGTAGGCCGACCGAAAAAAAATGTTCCTTTGTACTCTTGGTGACAGGAGAATTAACCAACAAGACCTCTCTAAAAAACTTGATTACTAACATCAGCGTCTTCAGCGGCTACCCGCTTTTAGATAAACATGCGATATTTGGATACTAAGGCTTCGTTTCGTTCAACGTTGACACAAACTCCAGTGCATGGTGTATGTAAAAAGTCTTCAAAATCCTCTAAATGTTTTCCACTTTAGTCTGGATTGAACTTGGAAGATATGGGGCACCAGAAGTACTGTTTTTCAGCCAGTGACAAATGCCCTTTGACAAGTTCAAGCTGTGGAAATATGACCCATGACCGAGATGAGCCTAATGAACAGGCGGAGCACGTCTGTGGTGTCTGGCGCATTGACAGTGAGGCGTAACCGGACGACCGAGGATTGTGTTGGGGAAAACATACCGCGACCCAGGATGACCTAGAGGCCATGAAGTGTGTTATAATTAAAGGTTTATCGAAAATGTTGGGCAAAAAGGCTTGGTATGGTAGGAAGAAGGTCTACATTTTCGTGCAAGAGCATTCAATTGGCTTCACTATGAAAACTGGTCCCATAACCACATTTTAAATTATCAGAGGACGCAACTGGGCTTACTTTTACATGGAATTATCATGAGAAGTGAATATATATCTGATTAACCTTTTTTATCGGGCTGCATGGTAGTCAAGTTTCGATTCACAGCCGCAGATTAAAGAGCAAATAACTCGGTCAATTTCCACGCTGAAATATACAAGTACGTATTAACTTTAGACTGCGAGATATCCGCCCTCTTTTAGAGATCAAAGTACGTACTTGCTGAAGCCCAACAAACATTCTGATTAAATACTGATCCGCATAATATCACTCTTCGTGTATATCGTGTATATCTCTTAGAAAAATCACCGCCCGGCTTTAAAAAATCTTCGCCTACTCCTCCCTGATCAAATATTGAGGAGTACTTGGACCGGCGATTCACTTTGTTTGCTTCAGAACATCTGGTGACTCAACCAACATACCAGGCACCCTGCTCAAAGAAGATTTGAAGCGAATACCATAAAGCACCACTTTATTCGCACTAACGGAATCATCTAGTCAATATTATTTGTTTGTACATATCGTCATAAGCGACTTTTTGGCCGGAAAAAAGACAAGGTTGCTCAAAGCGTTATCGGTAACAATTAGGTTAAAACATAACGCTACTGAAGGAAATAACGTTGGCTTGCTCAAACGATGGCTAAAGCTAGTGTACTCATGCATACGGCTGCTTTTAGGAGGCACTATAGTCCATTCTTTCATCTCTTTGGAATGGGGTTACGGTTTCAAGCTTCGGAAGGATGAGCTGATCGGAAGCCAACAGCAGTTGACATTATCCGAGCCGAATAATACACAACAGATCTCGGTTAAATTTCTTTGATTGTATAACAATCCGAATCCAATGGCATTTTTATTGTAGGTACGTTTCCAAGACGTCCGATTTGAGAATAAAGCTGCCGGTCCATGTGGTTCTCATGCCGTGTCTGATAGAAAGAATGAGAACTTAATTGGATTCTGAGAGACCCGTCAAACAAAGTGACATCTCATGCAAGCATAGACAAGCCAAACACACCGAGACATCTGACATATGACAAATCTTGCAGGAAAAAAGCTTAATCTTTTGCGGTTTATTGAAAAATGCGCTTCTACCATATGTTCAAGTTGCAGCCCTTGTTGTAGAATGACAAAGTATGTCACCAATATTTTGACCCCGTCGCTCAAATTGCAACCAATTGTCCCAGGTTTGCGTCCGATTTATTGTCTGATTCTAATGTTATGAAATCCACTTCTAAAATACCCTGTAATTATCACAGTTAATTGATCTGGTTCCGCCCAATTACTCAATTCAACCGCCCTCTTCCTACTGTCTACTTGATCCCGCAGGATTTTTTTCTTTTGCCTTTTTTCTCTTCAAAAGAAAATGACGCCAAGACAATAAACGGCACGTGTCGTGAAGTTTTGTTGTATTTTGAATTTTTAGATCTCCCTCTTTCTGGTGTCTACTTAATTTGATTGAATTGGGCTGTCTTTCTTCCAAAACAGATAATGACACCAAGACAATAAGGCCACGTGCTGAGAGGTTTTCTTAGAATTTTGAGTCCACGTCCGTGTTTTTTTTTACTTGGCAAGTTTCAAACCACAGGGGTTCTCCAGTCCCGTTTGTTCGAACACCTTTTCAGTGCACAATAACGAGTAGCGCTCAAACTGTCACCTCTTCCAGCTTTTCTGTAGCTTTACCAGGCATGCCATATAAATCTGTGTTGGGGGTTGCATTTACCATGATCGGAAGAGGTCCCAGCATTACTGCATTGGTTAAGTGCTTCTTGGTTGTGCAGAACCCAGTACAGATATACACCTTTTCATAGTTTTAAAACGCATGGAAAAGCTTCTACATCGTTTACCTCTAACAAAGTGTTTTGACCTTAAACGAAAATGACGGCATTCTTGAAATAATCTTTAAAATCATCAACAGTTTTCTACCATTTCTACGGCCTCATGTGTTGCATCGTGTTATTTGTTGATAAGTGCCGCCTCTCTCGCGTCTCCAACGAGTGGCGACTGCGATACAGGACCCGCCCGGAGAAATGTAACATCAGGGAATCACTCTGCAAAGGATGAATCGCATCACCTACAAACCTTGGGGCTGTAACACTGAAGCATTCTCCACATGTAGCAAATTTCCCGGTACGTAACCCATAAAATCCAAAATCTTGTGTCAACTGATAAAACAGCATTCTCTTAACAACCGATTAAACCCGAAATATGTTTTTAACGACAATGGTACATCTTCAGGCAATCCTGAATCAACAACAGGGGACACTAACGGAAACAAACACGGTGCGCACCTATCTGGATTTAAGCTCCCCAAGCTAATATTTCCAATTATATTTTCTTTTTATAATTCTTTTATCATTTCATTACTAGTTCTGAGGCGGTACTGGCTGCCGTGGCGCAAGACCATTTTGTTGCGTGCGGGAGGCAAACAAAAAAATGGAATGAAATATAACTGATTCTGCCATGACCTGATACTCGTACACACCTCAAGATGATAAAAATACCTTTGAATGAGTAGAGTCTCCACAAAAAAATCACGAAAGATAACTGGTACAGCTAAGACAGCGAAAGACAAAAAAAAGATGGAAACATTGCATTCTGGCTCTATGTCCTGACTAGGGATGAAGAGCCGTAAGTAAGTAAAAGTAGGTCTGAATGGATACAGAAACAAAATACTCTTCGTTGAAAACGTATTGTTGTGTTCATGTCTGTACGAATATAATGACGTGGCATATATGAACAAAGTTGATAACCAGTTCATCAGCTCGTTCACTTTTTTATATTCTATATCTTGTTAGTCATTATTTACTTTCTTTGAAGTATAAACACTTGATGATGTCAAGATGGCACTGTTTAATTAGCCAAAGTTCGATGTTGTCGTGGCCTGATGCTCTAGGGGTCACTGTCACAGTACAGGGATCATTATATAAGATCAGTGGGGGGCGGGGGGGGATATAGACCCACTTCGAAACATATTTTCGACGATGATGGTTGACGCCACTTCCGATGTGCATAACTACAGTTGCCTAGTAGTTTCACCCCATCAAGGCTGGGTCGGTGGGTACTGGCCCTACAGACGCTTTGCCAAAATTAGGATCTACCAGTCATCTCTCATTTTTGTTTGTTACATGGTATTTCAATGATGATAAATTATGACAGTGATGGTCAAAAAGCTATTTAGACCATTTGACTTAATTTGATTAACAACACGTAAATTGTAATCGTCTGGACATTCTTGATCTAAAGCATCCAAATAATATGACACAGTGTGACTTTTGGACGATTTAGGGAGGTATTTGTCTATTTGGGAGATTGATGATTAGACTAATTTGGATGCATCCTCGGAAACGATGCGGCCTTTTGTATCTTGTCTGGAATAGCAATTGTTTTTATCTATCTAATCAACAAATTATTTCGCAATTCCATTGTCTTTCTTCTGTTTTAAATTGTGTTAAATTGGTGGCGCGTGGATCCCCAATTAACGACATCCTGTGCCCGAAACAAAGGTTTCGGATTTAAATGAGTTTCACTGAACTGTAATACTGAAGGTTTCAAATCTCGAATCTTTTATGGCAAAATTGGAAAGCGAATTGGCCACAAATGACCATTTTGGACAGGATGTATAAAAAATTGAATGAAATTGGTGATGATTAGGCTTAATACTAATTACCATTGTTAAATTGGATAAGTCATGCACTTAATTTCCGAAGTAATGTATGTAATGAAATTGGAATTTCGGTATGTTGACCACGACCATACTAGTCAAATTTTCGTTCGTAAAATCTTGCCATTTGGTTTGGAATCAACAAAATCAAAATTATCCAGTGACGAATGACAATACACGTGCATATTTACTAAAGCAACATGAATTCTTAACCCATAGATTAACTTTTGATTTAACGACATTTCAGAAATATCATTTCTGAATGTGGTCAATCGCTCAAACTTGTTTTCTTCATTTTTTATATTCTTTCAATAATTTGAGGTTTAAATCAGCACGGCCCTCAAGCCGACCGCGACCACGCCTGACTGCCTCTGCGTGATAGCTGCGGTTTGCGAGACCGCAGCTACAAATACACGACTTCCACTTCGCCGGAAGCTGATGCGATTATAGTTACAGCAAGAGAATTAATTAGGTTACTCATAAAACCGCACCAATGAAATAATAAAAATGAAACTTCGCGTGCTGAGAGACAGCTTTGGTTTCGTAGACCTGGTGACTGCGTTGCGTATTGATAGAACAAGATATATGATATCAAGTGTTGATTCGCATGTCCTGTCAATTGTTCTTATGTAATGGACCGTCCTTAAGGTAGCACGGAAAATTAATTATCACGAGTGGAACGGAATTAGGCTGCTGCAGTTAGGCCACACCTTTATTTTCTGACCGGGCCAGCGTGCCCCCCAGTCCATAAAACATATTTTTAAATGGATCGATAAATCGTTTTATTGTTTTTATATCACTCGATATCTCGTCGCCTTAGAAGAATATCATAAAATAATTTGTTCCTTTTGTTGTGCCAGCCAAAGCTCATATGATGATGACAGTAGAGCCTTCATCACACACAGAAAATAAGGGGAGGGGGTGCGTTTAAGTGTTGGCCGATTTCAAAAGCTCAATACTGAACTTGTACGTTCACGTTACCTACTTGTCATGCCCGAAATCAGCAAAGAAAAAAATACTAGTGGCCAAACGGATCATCCCTGATAATCTCAGGACGAAATCTGCACGGCGGGTCTAACGAATCGTGTCGGATTCGATCACCTGAGCAGGAGATTGCGTGCGACAGTGGTACGCTCGGTGCTATGGGTGGGTCGGGGTAGGTCTAGGGTCCTGGGATCAGGGGTTCGACACACATTTGCGCCCCAAAGTCTCGCCCCTGGTCTATTTATTCAATGCATAATGAAGGATATAAGTTTATATGTACATATGTACATATATTTGACCAAAAATGTAGTGTTTCCGTTACTATCGGAAGTGACCTCATAATGATAAGAAATCAATAACAATAAATCATCAGCTAGTTTTTTATTTTATCGAAATATACACGCGGACGTTTAAAGTTTACGGGTAGTTGGTTCAGACAAGTTTATCAAAGTCTCAGGAAAGTCTATAGAAAGAAAATCTCGTCATGAGTCTTGTCATGAAATTTTTGATTTTTAATTCTAAATTTTTTTTTTGTCTTTGAATGCGGTCAAAGTAGAAACAAAGGTCATCACCCTTGTTGACATCGGCCAGTGTTTGTAAGCTTGACCTACTTTCGGTACAATCCTACCAAGAATAAAAACTTGTAATGGCACAACAGACACTCGACCTTTGACACATCCAACGCAGGTAGGTCACTTTAATCAGCAATGCACAAAGATACATTGTAATATCCTCATAAACCATAGTACAGCATGTGTTATATATCAGATCAAAATTCAATTAACCCTTGACAATTAAGTGATATTGAATCTTGAATGGTAGGCCTTGTTGTCAGGTTATCACATAGGTCATCATAGTCATTAATGGCCTACTGTCTGCTCAGCAGGCAACAGATTGACTTGTTTGTACACTTAAAAATAATTCCGTTTAGTAATTACAGACACTCTGTATTTTCAAATTTGCTCTGTTCAATTATTCTGTTCAGTTTTAGATTGTTATAAGATATAAAGCGACCTCTTGAAGTTTTCATCAGTTATTGGGATTTTTAGTTGGTATCACTTCTTCGCAGATGGCGTCTGTTTCATGGTGAGAACAAGTAAAACGATGCGCTCATGGCTGATCGGTGCCCTGTTGATACAAACACTACGTAGTAATTTATCATTTGATTGGTCCTCTTATGGAGTCGAAATAGACTCGGAACTAGGGTTGATTCAGTAATTCGGAATTGCCGCAAAACCTCTTTTTGATGACAAGACATTGACAGTGTCATTGCAGACCTTTCATTACTTAATCAAAACTGTATATTTTATTTTCCGCCGGTACATGTAAGCATCATAGAGATTTTGAAATACAGTCCCACCACCATGTGGCCTCTATGTTTGCCCAAGACGGCCGAGAACACAACGAAAGTGTGCATTCCTTCTGTTGACATGTTCACATTGCCGCCTTTCGGCGACCCACGCAAAAATACACCACCTCTAGACAATGGCCAACACTCCTCTCGAGAATGAATTCCTGGGCCACGACCATGGTGTGGGTGACCTATACCTTGTTCCAGATACTGAAAACCTGTTTGAAAAACGTCCTCTAACTCGTAAAACACTCGGGGTAGCGTTTCAATCCAGATATTTTTTTCACATGCCCATTGTCCTTTGACCTGGTAGTGATGTGAGGACACTGAAGTGCGCCCGTACATGCTAAGGAATTTTGCACCAATATGTCTGATGTACGCGGAATGACTAATAGGCCACTCTTTGTGACCCGATGGGACAACCAGGTCAACTAGAAAAAAAACTTCCTCTTAAGATATGAACACATACACACTTGAATATTGACATGAATAACTGCATTCCTTGAGAACTAGGAGCAGGTAGTGTTCAACCATGTCTTTTTTGCACTGATGATGTAAGCTCATAATGTTCAGTTATACCGAAATTGGCTAAAATGTCAAGAGACCAACTTTTCACAATCGACAGACTATTCAGTATAGAAGATAATTGTTTCATCAACAGAAACCGCTTCCAAGTTTCTACTATCACACCCATGGAAGACAATACAGTAGAACCTCTCTATTAAGGACACCCTCGGGACTGACAAGTGCTGTCCTTAATAGAGAGGTGTCCTAATTAGAGAGGTCAAATTGAAAGGAAACTACCAAAACTAGTGTCCTTTATAGAGAGGTTGTCCTAATTAGAGAGGTGTCCGCTAAGGGAGGTTCCACTATATTTCGAAAACTCTGCTGAAGTGAAGAAAGGTAACGCTGTGCCTCCCGTTACCCTTCAGCTGGGAGGTTATCTCTAACCATCGCCTTTCTGGTAATGTGTGTCATTTGGGCAAAATGTCAACATGTCGACACATTTGCTTTTGATTCCTGTAACTGTTCCTAGTATTGCTATCTTTCGTGTTGAAAAAGGTAAGCTCCCAGCCTTTTTCCAGGTTTGCTTATTAAGAGCGAGAGAGTACTAACATATTTTTTTCATTGCTCATAGATTTTTGTCATCGCTCATAAAAAATGTCATTCGTCAGAAACAGTTGCTAAAGGACATACTTATACCACAGCTCTCAGAGGTCGGTTATAAAAATGGCAAGACCGTGCATCTATCCAAACAAGGCTCCGTTATCACAAAGCTGGTCAATGATACCGTAAGGTTATCTGTCAAGATGCAGTCTCACTGCTGCAGTAAGAGGTGTATGGCAGAAATCACGGGATTTTAAAATTTTGTGATATAAGATATCAAAATTGTAGATTGGCAATTTATGCTTTTGTTTTATGGTTTTGTGTAACTTATAGCAATTAGAAACCTTTGCGTCCTTTGACACCTCTTGGTCAAATCAATATACCCTTACGACAGTGTTTGCAATGTATATGCGACAGTAACTAGTATTGCATTCATTTAAACAACCCGTTTGTGATTTAGTACTTAACACTTGCTTATGTAACCGATATAAGGCCTTACGGTCATGCAAATCATCCCCACTTGCATTGGAAGTGATACTACAATTATCTGAATCATATATCGTCTTTCAAACAAATCAATTTTATATTAAAGAAATGCCTCCCGCCCATAAATATATCGATGAATGTGTATCTGGTATCAGCCTGCCTTCACATAACGAGGGGAAACTGAAAAATAAATTCGCATCATAGTAAAAGATTGGCTTCGTGTTTTAACACACTGTAGTAATAATGTAGTGGCTCCTTTTTTCTTTATCAACAAAAAAAAAATTCGGGAGTTTTTTAATCATCAGGGGTTAACATGGCGTCTCAAATATATTTCCTGCTAACCACCTAGTGACACGGCAGCCATTCTTTGCTTGGCCAGCGTCTTTGTCTCCTTGTCGTCCTCCCACTATGGTACGATTTATGAAGTCTGTAAATGACCCAAACAGCATCTTGACAAATTTAAAAATAACTTCTGGATATTGTGCTGTCAAAAAGTAGATCTGGCAATATTTCTTTGTGGTTCTACAGATTCTTTGTATGGGGATGAATGCTAACGCATCACTATTCACTTGGACAGAAAAATATGAATGATAGAGGAAATGTCCAACACCGGTGACCTCTTACAAAGACAACTCCACATAGAAAATTGTGGCCATCCATTCCGTTTTTTTAAGATACCGAGTTAACTGGTATAAGACCCTCCGTACTTGTGGTGTACTGGTAAAACGTTTGCTGTATACATCACGTATCAAATATCACTCCTGTGGAGAGGCGACCTTTGCTGCTTACAACGACCAGACAGAAAAAGAGCGAAACGCAGAGATCACATGCCAAATCAAAATCAGGACAAATCAAAATCAGCGTGTGTAAGGGGAGAAGGAAAACGCACGCAGGACGACTGTTACTGGCTCTCCTTCGCACTGCTATCAACCTTTCCAATATACTATCAACGGTTGCTCTGGACATTCTGGCCACGGCAAGCCGAAGGCATCTTGTCCCATCAATTAAATCCCCATCCTGACGAAGACCGGCATTTCGTGCCCACCTTTCCCCTTGACGGCACGTCCTTCGTAGCCACACTGTAATCAAGGCGTCAACCGTATTACGCAGCCTTAATTAATGCATCGTATGCTGATGAGAGGGCAGAGAGATCACTCGGTCATGTCAAAGTTTGATCATTCTGGTAAAAAAAGCATCGTAAACCTTAACGTAACTGCATAGCTACGGACCAAATCTCACCCAGAGGTCACCATATCTGGTCCTCAGGTCATACGGCCCTTGGCAGGCCCATGGACCCGTAGCTACAGCCCACACAGCCGGTTTTCTCGAGATGTTGGTCTCCTAATGTATGAAGAAGATGTCAACCTTTATGCTCAGAGGTTAATCAATACACGCCATCGAGTTGATTCAGCAGCCGCTGCGCTGCGTCGCGTATCGTTGAAACATTTCACTGTCGTATCACATTTTGAAGACAGCGTCCGATTGCCCGCGTCTGCAGGTGTACTTGCACTTCTCAGCACAAGATGAATTTAGGCAAATTGTTAACAGAAACCAATTAGCTTCTTCTTAACTTATTCCCTTCATCATTATCTGCCTGGCTATGCTAATCAATTAGAGGAATCATACCATACTGGACAGGAGCTTTTTTGGTCGTTGATGCCAACGGAATTTTTTTCAAAAAATAAACATTGACATCTGATGCATAAATTGTGAGTTGTTCAGCAATTCTATTCCGATTAGCAATGGAAATGGCGTATAATACCAGGGCAATTTTCGTAATTAGGCCCCGACAACCTCCACAAAACTATCTCTTTTAACAACCCGTGATATTAGTTGGCAATTTAAACTTGATATATGCATTATCCAGGGTCTTGTAAAAGGAACACTTTGACATGCTTGGCATCGTTACTTATTGAGAGAAAAAATCAAGTCCAGCAGTGACATGTTGCAATTATATGTGAACGAGGCCTGGTCTAGTTGCAGATGTAATTTGCTAACATTCTCCAATAATTAATTAAACACCAGAGATGAATGATAATCAAAAGAGATATGGCCCGAATGTCAATGGGCTACACCGTAGCAGAAGGAGTGCCTATGAGGGCACAATGCAGGTTTTCTGCAAGTTCAGTTGAGACCACGATGGGTATATACTTATTAAAGGAAAACGCCCCTACAATGTAAATCGGCTCAGCTTATGAAGTTACCCCAAAACCGGTAGAGTAGGACCTTGGGTCTGTCTGCAAAAGGCATGTGCAGGACCAACAGCTCAAAGACCTAAAGCCAACTACATTTACGGGTCAAATTTCTTCTGGTATCTGCCAGAGTATCAAATAGAAGACTGAAACAAATGATTGGTGACTGCGGAAATCGAATAGCTGGTTCCATCTCTTCCACTCGATTGACCTCAATCAGTTTCTATCAACTGGCTAGGAGTTGACAGCCCACTTTCGATATTGTTTATAAGTGGGAAAGGTCACATCAAAGACATCAATGAACACAAAGATGCACAATAAACATGACTTGTCAGGAAGAATACCCTCGATGACGGTTTTTTCTACGTGGTAGATTTTCCCTTAATCGTTGCTTATCTGCATTTACTTATTTTTCTATAAACCCCTATCTCCTACTGGTATCTGAGGCAATACGATGTAAAGACGGAGGCATCTTTACGATGCAAAGAGCTACATGGCATGTATGGTGATGAGAAGTGAACAAAACTAGTCAAGAAAACAGAAAAAGGCAAGAAATTATTGTTTCGATTTTTTTTATTTTAGAGATCATTGTATGAAGCATTAATAGCTGTGTCTTGGACACATTAATGCGGCATAATAACAAATCTACTATGGCAGTTATACCATCAAAACGGACAACAACACAAAATTTAGTATTTTGCACATGGAGTAATGACTAAGACTTCATCAAATGATGACACGAATGCATCATCAGATGACGTAAACTGCATCGAACGATGTCGTAAATAGCATCAATTGATGATGCTCGGGGTTCTATATAGGCCTATATAGACAAAAATGATGCAAGTTAGACTGTTTAAAAATTGTGACCGGGAGCACGAAAGGTATTTGACGTCATTGAGAAGTTTGGGTCCTCAGGTCTGCCACTTACCACATTAAACCTATACGTTATGTACCTATACATCTCTTTTTACATACAATAATAAAATATAACTATAATGCAAAGTTATATCAAAATAATATTAAATGATAAAGACAACATGGTTTAGAACCACTAATATTTATAAAATATTGACGAACACACAGACATTGAAGAAGCACTTATATAAAGCTACTGCATTCGTACAATAGATTTACATCACAAAGTCAGTTTACTAGAATATGTATATTATACTCTGTTAAGAATTAAATTCCATCACGAGTCAAATAGAGCTGATCCACCGTCCTTGTGCAAATGCCATTACCAGGTTTCGAACCTTCGCTGCTGTACATTTCCCTGTACATTTACCCATGCCAAAACGGAAGACCACATCTAGACTGATATAGAGAAAACATTTAGGTCGATTCAAAACACTGAGATCTAAATCACACCATATCTATTTCAGTTGTTTATTAAGCAAATCAATTTGAAAATTCGACGTCGATCTATAACGTAGATGTACATGGGGGTACCATGCAAACGTGGGTATTGCTGACACCTAACTGGTACGCAAGTGAGTTTTCTTCAGTCGTTCAGCGCTGCCATAAATCACAAATGTTTCGTAGGTGTAACTTAAGGTCTCAGTGTTTGAAATCATGTACAATTAGTAGTGTGTTTGGAAAAAGATGAAGGATCTAGAGCCAACAAAGACAAAGCTATTTGAAGTTTTTGTAATGCATTTGTGTCACAATCTTAAGACCTGGATTGACACTGTCATCCCTTGGTGAAAAAAAAACAACGGAGCAAAATAATTTTTTACATCGACATGACCCACGGAAGACACAAACACAAACCCAATTACGAAATGATTGTAGAATGAACATACCACACCCATACTGAAGTACTGGTCTTCTATGACGTACAGTACTCACCTAACTCATTAGTAATTGTTTTGTACAATGCTTTTCTGCTATTTAATGGCTGCCAATGATATCATAAGAAAACACACAAGGGCCCTGTGTTTAGTTAGACCCATATAGAGGTCCATATCCCAGGTGAGAGCCAAAGACCAATGTATTAAGAAATCAATGCAATTCACTCTGTTTCAGCCTAGATGTCCAAGTCCTTGCGTATGTGACAAAGATAGTGTTAAAATGAGTTCTTGGCCAGTGCCCACTGCTGTACGTCCCTTGAGACCGACGCCGTCTGTCATTGGAGGGGTACGTAAGGCCAGTTGAATGAACCTCCGCTGAGCAACATGTCCCTGATCAGCGTCTCGATAGGGGTTTTCCCTACAAGCCGTACGAAGAAGAGCTGCTCGATCACTTGGGCGCTGACCATCCGTAACGATGGAAGCCGGAGTAGTAGTTTCCCGAAGCGAGTGGGTTGGTTGGGGTACTGACTTCTCACGTACTCTTCCAGAGCGCACTGTGATTTCTCCTGGAGGCCCTCTATATGGTTCAGGTCCGATAGGCCACAGGCATCTGCAAGAAACAAAGGGAAAACATCATAAGTAATGGCAAAAAATAAGTAATGGAATGCTTTGTGCAATCACTGTGTGTTTATCGCGAAATTATGTTTTGGAAGATAAGGCTGACATTAAATAATATTAGCAATTGGTCTGTTGCGGGAACAGAATTTTTACCTCTTTTTTTTCGTTTCGAGAATTAACCTTACTTTTGGTAAATATTTGCAAAGTGCATCTATTCAAAGATTAACGCATCATTGTTGACAATAACATGCGAGCAGTTATTTATAAACTACAGTTTAGTTTCTTTTTGTAATGTAAAGATATCTTTGACATATGAATTCTAAGAACTTCCAAAAGCATACAGAAGTTATGGACAAATATCTTTCTACAACAAAGTGAAAGTAATGATACAATGGAAGAATGTCAACGAAGCCAAAATTGAGTAAAGCAGGTGCAGGAATTTACCCAATCAAGACTAGTGCTAAAAAGTTGGTGGCTTAGCGAGATAACCGAGCTCGTCAAGTCTAAAGCAATGCCTTGACGTTAGTTGTTCTTGTGTGGATTCGTAGCTCAGCCGATTGCTATGCCTATTTGCAGCAATAACGAAGGAAGGAAGCCAAGGCTTTCAAGAGTATGCTTAAATACGACGGATCTTGGCGATCGATTACAAATATCGATGATTAGAGAAATTAGCTTCTGATGCTGGCCATATGATTCTCCGACTTAGCTAACAAACCGTAACCGAGAGATTCTTAAGGCACCTGGTAGTCTCCGGTTCATGATGAATGAACGCGGTTTGTTCGCTAGGAAGTAAAAACTAGAGAAATGCTAATGAAATTGAGTTTAAACAGAGCTTTGCAGCCCGCCTTGGGCATCCCACAGGGTGGCTGAAAACGACTTGGAGAATTCACCGACACAAAGAAAACATTACTTCATCTCGAAAGTGTGCAATTTAGTATAATTTTCATCAATTCTCGAGATAGTTTTATGTATGCCCGCAGTGGTAATATCAATGGGGAAGGTATGCCGATCTTTCAGCGGATTTTGCTTGAGGTAGCGAACAGGAAAATATGGAAGTGGTGAGCACGTCCCTTAGTGACCGCAGGCTGCTGAACAGGTATACAATTGGAGTTATTATACGTCAAATTGAAGGCACTGACAGTCAACGATGGCAAGAGGTACCCGATGATAATTCATCAGAACAAAACAGATAAGACATATTCAGGAACAAAGCTGTCGATGTCAATTATTCCAGAAGGGAGAGCTATTACAAAGATTGAGATGCTTTGAGAAGCGGATGGCGAAGTTTTAAGTTCATGATTTTTATCAGCAGAAGTTTTGCACTTCAACCCAGGATCCATCAGCGTTGGAATAATTTGTCTGAGGAAAGAACACTAAAAGCCCCCATGAGGCGACTATTAGTCTTTTAAGCGAATTCCGGTCTTTTGGGTAGATTCTTCCACTGCAGATCTGTTTAGTTTTCAGTTAGTTAGTGTAAAGGCATTGAGTAAGCAACTGTCAGTCGTACTGAATAGTTTCCGTGGGGATGGGAATAAAGTGTTGTTAAAATATTGACAGCACATCATATTTCGTCAAAATGTAAGACGTAGGCCCTATGTCCATCAGGTACATTCAGACCTACTCAGGTCATATCGCAATGAAAACTGCATTTTTCAAACACATTACATGCAATGTTTCAAATGGAAAAGAGGAATAAGTCATCTCATAACAATTTTCCAGGGGCTAAACCCCAACTTCTTTCGTAACCTTCACTTTGTTTTTTAAACCTCGACATGAGATGACACGGCCCACATAATCTGGAACACGTTATAAAAGATATATTTTTATATGAAGTCGTTTTTTCCATGATACATGTATGTGCATGTGCACGTCATAGATATCAATGATTCGGTTTAATGAGCAATGCCAAATGTCAAGAGGGAAAGATATAAATCAACATAGTATCTTGAAGTATTTTTTTACATGACCTACCATTGACACCAATTGACACATAAAGAATAACGATCCTTCCCGATTTGAACATTACCAAAGTTAGCACTGATGTGCACCAGGCTGAAGACATTGAAATGTAAGGCCTCGATGCTGGCAAGGGACAAGAATACCAAACGGGACAGTTATAAAACAAATGAGTTTTAAAACAGCCTTCTAATAACGCCAGATCATGAAGATTCTAACAATCGCTATACCCAGTATGCCTGTCTCCAAAAAGACAAACACCAAGGAAGATCAGCCAAGACAAATGAATTCTTCCATACAATTTCTAAATCAAATGAATACATTTGATGACGATCCGTTAAAATACCCAACACCTCTCGGTCACTGTTGATCCAGAGACCGTTCACGGACAGATACCGCCATCATGGCCACCAAGACAACAACATGGCGTCCCTTTCACCAAAGATGCGCTGCTAACTACCATCCATTTCATTATCACAGCTTTAATTGCCTTGGAATTCCATTATGAAGTAATAGCTTTACGTTGGGATCAATGTCCTTGTGTGACTGTGGTACTACGTAGACATACTTTATATTAACTCTTC
This sequence comes from Lineus longissimus, assembly GCF_910592395.1. Classification (NCBI taxonomy): domain Eukaryota; kingdom Metazoa; phylum Nemertea; class Pilidiophora; order Heteronemertea; family Lineidae; genus Lineus; species Lineus longissimus. The sequence continues at coordinate 23,119,562 of NC_088309.1, read as the reverse complement.
AGATTTAGCTTACTGTATCGGGGTCGCTGGCAGAAGGTATTAAGACAACTACAAAAAGATTTCAAAAGATTTCGTTTCAAAATATTCCTGCAAAATACATCTTAAAGTACAGAGATGCAAGGATCTAAATCAATGATTAAAAGTCATTCAGTTCAATATAAACATTTTCATTTGTAACACATGAGAATCTCACCAACCATCGCAATTTAACAAAATCGGTGTAAGAATCCCATAATGAATTGTGATACATCACAGATATTATTTTTCACTTGTTTCGGTATGTTGGTAGATCAGCCACTTGTAAGGTATATGTTTTGCCTCAATAATTAGCCCAAAGGAAAAGGACGCATACAGAAACAGCATGTGGTAATGAGAGCGACTACAAGAGAAATTCAATCGGCTGGTCCAATTCTACCATATCACTGCAGTAATTGGTAAAGCCCTAACGTCTACTACGAGGAGGCTATCAAAGTAATAAGGTGTAGGATCAGGTAGCAAGAGTCAAACAAAGGTAATAAGTGTTGGTTATCTTAAAATTTGTTTTGTATGTTCCAAGTTTGAGAGCATAAATAGGGGTGGTCTGCGAATGCAAGGACAGGAACGGGACTCGAGTCGTTTTCACACTCTTTGAACCCTCCCCAATGCTGACACGACAGACATAGAGGCAGAAGTATGAACGAATACGTAACATGATGAAGGAGGCCAGGCTTCTATCAGTTATTTTGTTCATCAATGATTCTGCTGTTTCGGTGGAGCGTAGGTTGCTTAACATATAATATGCCTCCAATAGATTCCATCACAATTTTTTATAACCTGACGCTCACAACCATATGCCTCCACTTTATTACCCTACATATTTGTTTGTTAAGGTATTTGACTTTTTCCCTCTTTCTTAGGTGAAGGTGAAGCGAAAAGAGAGTCAAAGTTAGATTCGCTGATGTCACGAATATCAATTTCTTTACTGCATGCCCACGACGATCAGATGCAGGCATACAGTATATGAGGAGCTGGAGACGACAGACGGCGAACGTACATTCCGTATGCGTGCAAGTACTTGGCATTTCATCCGAGTATGGTGCTCCAATTTCAATAAAACAATGAGTACCAATGTTATTATGTTTCCAACGCAAGTGGGGTCAAGATAATATGAATTGACTAGTGCTAATTGGCATATGACTGCAATGGAATGTACGTGGATGCCATTGAGTTAGCAGGAAGAGATCTACGCAAAATATATGTGCAATAGGCAAGTCTGGCAATGCCTTTTGGTGCAGAAATGCCTTTATGACCTTTGGTTATTTCGTTCGTTGTAGGCAATCACCCAAAGAAAATGTCGCCTGCATATGTATATTTGTCACTGTTAAAGCCTTTAATCAGTATCTCTAAACACTGCTATGTTGACTTACTATATTGAATACATCACTTGTGATGGAATGGGTACCAATACATTTGTTCTCGAAAGCAATCCACATGCAATGTAAAAGCACTAAGGTTTGTTGACATAGCCTATGCGATAGGTTCATGGGGATAGTCCACGGTTCCTTGCGGTGGTATAAGCAGAACAAGGTTTTTAGGAATATGTCGGCGAGGCTGGTGAAACATAACCATGGTAACCAACTTACAGTATGATCAAGAAGATGCTATAGGAATGCTTACACACAAGATATTTAGATTACCTTTATTCTAAGCTTGTTTCACAACAGGAGGAACTAAATACTTCAGATCTAAGTTGTATAAAGTAATCGATTACATCAATGTCCGCAAACGAACACAACAAGCCTTAACAAGGCTAGTTAGGGCTAGTTATCATATTTTTTAAAAATCATCTAAACGAAACATCATTGCAGAGCCAGTTGATTAATTTTCGTTTAGAGCATCACAATGGACAAGCCTACTCGGTCTTAACACCATAACAGTAACATAATTTTTTTCGCAAGTCATGTCAAGTCATGAACAACGGTAAGTGAATCACACCGCCGATATCTAGGTTTAGACCTTTGTCAAAGGGATGAAAGCATGTCACGGGTGGTTTCAGTCCCATGATCACTTATTGGCAGCCGGTCAAAAGGCTTTTTAAGAATGTGATAGTTCAGGCCACAGACTATTTTGATACCTCATGGTGAGATCAGACGAATTTGTCAAAACAATTCCTTTGCAATAAGTCACTGACCTGGAACTTTGATGTCCTTTGTCAGGTCTTCCCGTCTGCGATAATCATTAGTTGAATAGAACTCGTAACCAAAGGACAGCGATATGAGTGATGGACTGTTTTCCAAGTGTCCGGCTATCGCCAAAATATTCATAATCTATAGCTAGATCTTGCAAAGCAGTGCAATGGCCGATTTAGTTGAATGACACAATTGAACTGGAATGGCGTGAATGAATGTGTGAAATATCATGAATTCAACATGAAAAAATAAATCTACAATGCGCTTGAAAGACGTCGCATATGTATTAGACTGGGCAATTATTGTGTGATGATATATATTTATTACCGCCCCACAAGTATATTGTGAGCTGTATTGAGGTTATTTTGCCATTACTCTAAACGGCATGTGGTGACCTGACAAATATTTTCAACAAATAAATGATCTGATCGCAATTTTGTGTGTTGCTCTCATTTGCACATGGTGCACTGTCGTTCGTAATTGTCGAGACATTTGTAATTAAAAGGCTAGACATGATCTAACTCGTCAACACCACAGCACCTGATGGAAGTGATGGAAAGTGATTCTACCCCTGTTCCTAAGACAACACCACAAAGGACATATTTTATTTCTACAGAGAAAATGTTGAATGACTGCAATGCCGTATCTTTTGCTTTTCAGCAAAACAATCACAGATCAATAGACCAGGCAAAACAGCTTGAACCCATCACCTCTTGACTCAAGCATACAGCGCATATTAACTTACACAAAAAAAGGTTTCGAGGTTAATGAAGGAAAGGTGTAGCCATAGCTCTCACAAAGAAACCATAAAGCACATTACACATGCTTCTGCAGGAGGCTGTGACCTTTGATGTGAACCACGCCACTACATTGCTCCTGGAAACTTTTTTCGACCAAGGGCAATTCACGTAGCATAAGTTTAAGCCATGTCGACTTGACGAGCAACAACAGTCGTCCCGGGTTAGCTGATTTTTTCAGCCGGGTTCTTTAAATCGTGAGTCAGTTCAGCTGCAAGAACAGCAGGCGTAGAGTTGTAACGGGGCTCAGTTTGAAGCCACTACTATAAGTCCCAGGCACGTTTCTACCTGGTATCACCGTAGATAAAACCAGACAACAAGCCAAGTTTAGGAGCCAGCGATTCAGCTTCAGCAATAGTTAAAGCCCTAGTGTTCTCATGAGCTTACGATATGTCGCCCATTCACCGCAAAGGTTTACAGCACAAAAGGTATATCTGGCAAGACACCATCATGACTTAGCCTTCCCAGAAATTTTAAAAGTATTAAAATCTAAAATCCAGGCCATTTGTTAAGAAATTAGAAGTGGAAAGGGTCACGTTTTTTGAGGTTTTTCAATGATATGAAAAATCCTTTGAGGGATCAGAGAACCAAGCCCAGGGAAGCAACTCCTCGACCATGTCGACGATATACCGTAAACTATACCAATGTTATTGTTTATGTTTACGGAATCGCCTTTTGCTAAAAGTTCACAAGGAATAAAATAAGTAATTGACACAAATGCTTCGGTAGGTACCGCAACACGAGCAGACGGTACCAGGAAAGAGGCCAAGATCAGTTTTTTCGTCTATATTATCATGATGGAGTTGCAAGTATCACCCGGATGGTAATTATGATTTATACATGTTACTGGCCAAAGAAATGGAATACAAGGTTAAGAAAACCTCCTGATACTTGGGGTATGATATGATATGTGCTGCTATTGTTTTGAATTCAGTGACTATGGTTGAATTGTTTTTTTCACAGTTACAGAGAGATCTCCAGGTATACATGATTGGTTTCTTTCTCTTTGCGAGTACGTTACAAGCGTATCCGTTTCCGAGATAGAAGTACTATTGATTCAAGGTATGCAGCTTAACTTCGCCAACCGACACAAGAGAATTATCACAAATTATCTTGGTTATTTGTTAGGTATATGAGAAGATGATACTTTTGGACCACACCAGAGAAATTGGCTGTCAATCAGTAGTTTTTACAACAAGCTATTACGCTTATTGCTCATTCTAACCGTCGTGAAAAAAAGAGCAATGGGTCTATTGTTTTTGATACTCCAGAAAAATGATTTAATTGTGAGTATTTCAACGGTGTCTGTTGGTGTGTATAGGCCAATGTCCTCACTGAGTGCAGGCTACATGTACTCTCGTAGAAAATATCTAAAGATTCATTCTTGCGTGAATACTCTTCCTATCTATTGAGATAATCAAGTTGCAGTACAGGCTACCCAATCACGGATCAGTGCTAGACACTGCTAATCAAATCTGTTCTACGGTTGTCGAACCATGCTCTCTCCCCTCCCCTCATTGTACACCAAGATTTAACCCAATAAGAGGCCGAGGTACGGTCGTCCTCTTGTTTGCAAAAGGACAAGGATGGCAAGTAAATTGTGTTTTCTACCAGCCCCTCGCCTTTAGATCTATTTGGAATTAATATTTGAACTTCCTTCTTGATTCGTCGCAAGAGCAAACAAACCAAATGATATCCGTCGAAACAAATGTCAGAAAAATCCCGTCAGTGCAGTCACTGGAATAGGCAAACGAAAAAGGTCTTTAATCTTAAGGTCCTCTCCGATTATTGGGTTCCCGAACCAAGGAGTACACAGGGCGATAGCTTTTCCTCAAATCGCGTTAGGAACCCGAGTGTTTAGGCTGGGTAACCTCGGTAAACTTTGGTAGATATCCTCGGGAGAAGGAGGCTGAGTTAATCAATGATAATCAAATAGTTCACGGTGGCTTCGGTTTGAGATTGTTTGTTCAACAATCTTCCATCAGGAAAGTACCCAGGTTCTGAAAACGATATCGGAAAGAGACGTCGAAACTGCTCGTTGAAAACACTGTGATTATTTTGGGGCTCCGTTTAAGTGTATTGACTAAACCACAGACCCCAAGCAAAGTAGATTGACTTACGGTGAGCGATTAAATTAAAGGGGATCGTTGAGGTCCATCTTTATTTGCAGGTAAACGGGTATGCCAGCCTTTCCTGCGCAGCGAAGTCAAACAGCCTTCTAAATAACTGATGGAATTAGACTTCTCAGTTTCAAAGGCAAGAGGGTGGAATCTATACAGCAGTCTCTTAAGTTGGCTCACCAAGAAACAAAATGTAGACAAAGTAGCCTTAATTTCAAAGTTTCAGTATCTCCGTCAATATCAAGACGCAGCAAAAAACAAAACTTTTGAACTTCCTTCAAAATACAACATTCAACAAAACATTAAAGAACCTATTGACTTCATAAATTCATGTGGTTTGAAATATCCCCGCCATTATGGTCAATAACCCAACACAAGAGCAATTAAAATCATTGTTTTAGATATTATAACGTTGATTGTCTGAATGAAGTTTCACTCTGGCAATTTTGAAAGCGTACTTATTTTTGTCTTTTCAGACGCGAATCAGGCATCGGATGGAACAACACAAGTCACGTGCAGGGTGTGGCACTGCGCATGCCCCATTCACGCGTTTTAAAATCTGAACTAAAAGTCATGTGGTCGGTATTGACATTGAACTCATTTGTTTTTTTCAAGGGAAGATTTAAGATAGTAATTGATGCATTTCAGTAATGAGGGTTTTAGATGCGTGCGGTCTGCCCAAGGACCGAAAACCCATTTAGCGACCATGTTACCAAACTAACATGGTCATTACCCAGAAAACAAGAAGCCGTCACCCGGTCGTATTTTTCAACTCATTCAAGCAAAAAATTGCGCTATTTCTGGGACGTGGTCAACCTAAGGGTTGACTGTCTAAATAGCGAACGGGCCGCTTTGGTTAATTATGGTTTGCCAGACTACAGAAAATTGCCCGATTTTTTCCAATTTTGATCATTTTTCATCCGCAGTTTGACAGCGTGGATTGTCCCTAGCAGGCCGCCTGTGCCAATAGGGACAACACCAAATGAACACATTTGACCAGAACGGTTCAAGTGTGTCAGGCAAATATGATAAAGTAGGACTCGAGACAATCGCCAGTGACCCAAATGGCGCCCCTGCTGCCATTTTCGGATCATTTTGTAATTCAGAATTTTGCACCTTCGTCTTGTCATATAGTCTGCCATACGACCCGCATCATCCAGTCACACATTTCACCGACGTTTCATTGAACTCAACTGCTTATTGCGAGAGCAAATAAAGGAACTCTCGAGTAGCGAAAGGTCGAATTAAGTACTGGCGGAGTGCTTGCAAATGCAAACGAATTAATAGAATATAGCCGCCTAAGACTGTGACATTGTTCGTTATGTAAACTCAAACTCCGCATGTATGCCGACAATCCGAAAAGAAACTAGAAGTTATCGACGATCATGAACTATATGTCTTCTCAACGAGACTTAAAACAACAATGCACACGAGACAGAGATATTTAGACATCTGGGCTCAAGTAAGTATGGAATCATCAAGTGAAATTTATATCCAAAGTCAGCAGCCAGTATTGTAAATCTCACAATGTTTGCAAGGAATAAATTGGTAATGATCTAGAGTACTTTGTTATGGGTTAAGTCTGAGCACTGACGACGCGAAAATGTCAAGTAGGGCATGGATGACTCTAATCTTGGTTAAGATTCACCCATCTTCACCAAACACGATATTGGTTTGAATATCTGCACGGATACCAGGGTCAATACTAGATCTCCTTGTTGATAGAGATTATGCATAGCGTCTAGCTCTCTTAGCATCGCCTTAATAGATTTCCATTCTGTTCCACAAATGTCCTTAGCAAGTACTGTAATTATACAACCCGGTTTGTGTCATCGCGACTAAGGAGTTACAGCGTCGACACAAGTCATCTTAAACTAATGGAAAATGCCTGGGTAAAACTACACCAAACATAAAAGGCTCAAATCATAATTTTGTTGCAATTTTCTTTATATTAGAAAAGAACTAGCTCCCCAGGCGGTTAGAATGGTTAGGAGTTCTTAATGATCTCTGTTTCTTTCACTGCGGTGCAATCTTTTGACAGCCAACGAAGGAGAACAAAAACAAGGAGGATTCTCAACCAGCATAATGACCTGAGTCATTAGTCGAAACTATATGTTGCTTCTGGCAGCGGTAGCTCTAAATCTGCACAATCAAAAAGAAACGTATCCCACTAATTTCAACCCCCTGACCTGTGAGAATGAGGCTGAGGGTGACAACCGCCAAAGGCTTCACGGCGCGCGACCCAAACCCTCCAATTTGACTGCATCGCTCCGAAGAAATTACTTTCGCACCTTCTTCACTTTGCCAAAACGTCGGTCAACGCGGTTAGGAGATTTTATTATGCGGGCAATTACTACAGGTGGCTGATGAGGGTTTGGAAATTATGATTACAAACGTGTACGCCTTTGGGAGTTTGTGAGAGAAGAATGGGCGAAATCGTAGAAATAGTAATTGGCTCAAACTACATGAAGTACACATTGCGGAGATTCTGATATCGTGATATGAGATATACTGGTAACTCCAAATCCACCACCACTTATTCCGCATCCACAGCACCAGTAACAGGACTGAAAGCTATGGAGCGCTATTTGCGAAGGCTCTCCATATTGAGCAAAGCTATCGTATATGTCACTATGTTGCTTTCGAAGTTAGCGCCGCTTCGTAACGGGCATAACACGAGACGCAAATCCAACACTTTGTAGGATTTGGGATGGGTGTCAATCAGATTTTACGCTAACCTATGTCAGGTTAGGTGATCGGAAGTGGTGGTGTGGAGACAGGAAGTCAACTGAGAGACACCAAGAGACCAATTGCTAAGCATGCTTTGGCGGCACAATCCTTCCCTTGTGTTGCAGACAATGATTGTTTGCCGACAACATCCACGTTCGATCAGCAGATGATTCCAGAACGCAAGTGATTCATGGCGAACCCTCTGTTTACATTGGTTCCTCGGGCACTATTTCGTTTTAGGCTCAACACAATATTACGTAAATACCTGGTAACCGAGTGATAACCAATAATGTTTTGAAATAGATCATCACAATGTCAAGAGTTTGCCATGGGTCATGAGATGGCTCAAGTTTAAACGATTTGAGTGACACATCAGTGTGGCGATGAAATTTACATGGAAATGTAGCATAACGGTATACTGCTTGTTCACTGTAGAGGAAGCTGGCACATGGTTTTCTCGCGTAGTCAAAATCCCTTCATCTTCACCCCAAGACTTTGAGGTCACTCCAAATGCTGGTGAAAGTCGATAAATGAGGTAGTTTCAAACCCTGGGTGTCGAGATGAAATACCATGGGCATCCTCCAACGATGCCGATTACAACTGACCTGTGCAAAAGCCAGCCCCCAGATCCTGGACTTTTGATATTTGGGAAAGTAAGATCGAATACAATTAGTACTTATTTTGGAGCATCAATATTGTAACAGTCAAAGCCCATTATCTTATTTTCTAACCACTTTTTTGGAGTCTAGCCATTGCTTGTTGCAGTCAAGAACCTCGGCGAGGTCAACACACATAGTTTACAAGGTTGATAGAGTTAAAGACTATGCCATTAGGAAACTCATTACAAAAGCATTTCTCATTTCCAATTAACCATGCAAATTGGGCTATCCTACTTAATATATTTATTATCTGTGTGTATAATTATGCAAGTAATAGTCAAAAGTGACAGTTAGACAATTTGCTAGGCAGAGACATTTTAACATCAGGTTAATAGAAGCCTATCAACAGAGGATACATTTGACCCTGAACTTAACCCCCGCCATCGTGTCATCTTGGTGGTGAAACTGATTTGCCTTCAGAGCAACTGTTATTTGGTAATTAACTACCAGTACTGATCAGTACTCCCCGAGAGCGACAATATTAGTTTGAACTTAGACAGCAGAATCAAGCAGTTAATATTATGTACTTTGATTAAATTGTACTTTGTACACTTCATGCATGTACGTCAATTTAAACATTTACCAGACTCATATTTCAATAATTACACCCTGTATCGAATTTCATGAGACAATTTGCTGTTTTTACTCGTCAATCGTCAATAGTCACTTTATAAACCTGTAATAGGCGCGTGTTAAATTAAAAGTCAGAGGCACGAACAAATTGCGCTGCACTCCGATAAGTTGTGTAAAAAGGGGAATATCAAACTTCAAATCAGCATGATCACATTTGTTGCGAGATATATTTGATTCTCAAAGCAAATTGGGCAACTATTTTAAACACATTTTTAATATAATTATGATGGTTATTTGCACTTAATGTTATCGTCATCTGGGCTGAACCTGGTGTAACAAAGGTCTGACTAGTGTCACACCCCATGAAAACATGCTGCAGGCAAATTCTCTGTAAAGTCTTTAATAACATTGCAAACTATGTTGTCACAGCAATTTAAATGATGACTGGTATCTCGTATTATTAATGTTCAACCGATGTTTAACTGTATTTTTGGCAGGGTTTCGGGAAACCATTTGCGAGATAAGTGTAGACAACAAACTGAGGTAAAATGTATTAAACATTTGGGCAAGTGCACAATAATTGATAATTAGGACTAGAAACCCAGGTTATGAGAGCTCAAACACAGATTAGGCACAAGGGTGAGGTTCATATCGATGATATATTGATTTCGCTTTAAATATTTCTTAAGGTAATGGTTTTAGCACTAAAGTAAATAATACCTTCCAAAACATTATGTCAGAAGGTTCCCTCTGTGATTAACGAAAAACGCGATCTCTGGCTATCACTAAAAAAAATTCGACCTTGCTCAGTGCGAAAGCTTTTTACTTCTTTAGCCCTTTGATGACAGTAGCGCTTCATTTGTTTTCTCCAAAAGTTAGATTTTTAACCCAGAGACATAACGTAGGAAAATCTACTAGTGTTAGAATGCCAGTTGTTATTGTTTTTGGCAACATCATTGAGACAAAAGAAACCATGAAGCCTTGTTTTGGAGTATATGATTTGAACTATGTCAAGCAGTTGTAACATAGCACACTGAGTTGCGAGGAAAGCCACAACGATATACTCGAGAAAAGAAATGACAATAGATACTGAAAGTACAACAGCAAAGGCAAACAAGGACGAAAGAAGACTTATGAAAGAACCGAAGCCGTATTATCTAATGTTACTCTGATTGCGAAACTTCTTATGTAACTTTTAAACAAAGCTTCTCAACAGTATGTAACGTTTTAAAACGTTGTGCCTCTCATCGTTCTAACTCAGCTACATCAATTGGAAACATGACAATTCATGGCTTCATCAAGAGAAATTACCCAAAACGCCCGCGTCATTCCAAGATGGCGTCAATTTCAAAATTTCACGAGGCAGATTTTTGTGGTGTAGAATAATTGGCGTTCATTGAGTTTTCATACGTTTTGCTGCGTGGATTAGCAATATCGTAGAAAATAAGATAACGAATTGGCAATCTCGCGACTTGGGGCATTATTCTTTCGCTCAATTACCTTGGGTGAGTACGGCGACGATCAGTAACGTCGGATCTCCTTTAAACTGAGGGAGGCCTTGAGGGAATTAGAACAATGGTTTTCTTCTTATTGATTTTAAAGAAGGTGAACAATTGTGTTTAAAAAAGAAACATTTATTAAACGATACGATGCGGTGTTACGGAGTGAATGGGGCGATTTAAACCGGACGTGCTCTTGTTGAAATTGTGGCGAAGATGGGTATTAGGGGGCATCCACAGGAACAAATGTTAATTTTTTTCTTTAAAAAATCACGTGGATTATAGATGGTTGATAATCTGGATGGATATTCTCCACAACTGTTCGTCCACACCACAGCCTTCTGTCGACCAGTATGTCATGAAAAAAAATCCTATTAATATTCTGAAATAATCTTTGGGTCGTTTTTGTGTCTAAGTTTTCGGCACCGATGATGAAGTGGTCATCAATTCGCCTATTAAGTCAGCGAGGTCGTTTGTTTTGGTGAGAGTTTTTCCTTGAATTGAAGGTTTAAGGTGACTTGCATGCAATTAGCTAACAGCTGGACGCAGGCTATTTCAATCGAGGACTAAAACATCAAAACATCAATTTTCCGAGTCAGTTTAAAGTTAGAGCAGAAGTTGCATCAAATATAACGATATTCCTATGGAGCTGATGGAAGACAACCATTCTTACAATCAAATTTGTAAAATTCAATAGCACCAACAATGGACTTTATGAGGATCTCATCTGCTGTAATCTCAAAGCAGACGACACATCACCTGACAACCGCTCTGTCACTCAATGAATCAAAACGACATAATGTTATTGCAATAGGAATGACAATCTTCTTGTAAGCGCTAACCACCATCTTTGTCGACCTGGTGGACGCTTTCAACAATTAATTTGTCTTTTCTATGATGCGGTCCAACGATAGCAACCGATAGCCACACTGTTTGTCAGAGATCAATAGAGAGAGGATAAAGACCTATAACATATCATGTGAAGTCATTTCACCTCAAGTTTACACCGCCACCTTGAGTCTGATGCAAACGTGATGTACACGTGATATTAGAAACCAAACCTTGCTACGAATCTGAGCAGGCGAACCTTGTAGGATTCTCACTCAAGACCTGATTTCGCTTGAAGTTTGCCAGTACCATTTCGGTGCACTTTTACACTTAGAAATGCACACGTGTATCAGTAGACTTGAATTGAATCAGACCAAACGATGAGATACCGTGACAAGAAAATCCTTGTATGATGACAAATAAAGAGACCCATCGGGCCAGGGGATTGATCAGAACCTACGAAGGGATGAGACGAGATGAAACAACTCATAAAGAACGGTTCGCGGTGGCTTTGTTGGAGAGGAACCTCGACCGCGATTGGATGTCAGGAGTTGCAACCTAGGGATCAAAGAACAAATAGAGGAGGGCTATTGAATTATGAGATGCGTCTGCTTGGCATTTCAGAGCAATTCCCGATGTTCTACAAACTCTACATGTGCTACTATCTTGGCGTTGTTGGTGGTGAATAGGGAAGATCGGCTTTGCTTAATCCATATACTCAATCTCACCAGAGACCTTTTTCAATAACCACGACATTTCGTCTTTGGTATGATGGCATTTGGTAATAAGTTCATAAGTATGTCGCCTTTCGGATCAGGGGTAGGGTCTGGTACATAACGTCAAATAAACGTTAGGTTTCTTGGAGGAGTTTTGTTACAAGGGCTGTCAATTTCATCCATAAGTTATGTTAAAGTTAAAGGAGCGCGTAGATGGGTTTGATAAGTCATTTGATTGCAGGAGAGAACGCGTATAATGGGGGTTCGTTGTTCCAGAATAAGAAACAGTAGATCATTCAAGATATACAGCATGAGCAGATTCGACTTGTGATATCATATCAGTTAGACAGTTAGTGGGGACGTTTCGTATTAATAAACAGCTTCAGGTCCACAATATCAATGAAAGCCTGACTTGGCCCAATTAGTGAAACTATCCAAAGAAATATAGTAAAACCGAGTTGCAAATGCATGGATAGGGGCATGCAAGCAACCCAACACCACGAAGAGAAAAAGAAGGCGTCACCATGACAAAAGCAAATGAAACTCTACACACACAAGATGCTAAGAAAATGAAAAGTATAAGAAAAGACAGAACCATGTAAAGCAATAAGAAGAATTGAAAGTTCGATTAAGAGAACAAAACGCATACAAAACAGAAAAATAAAACTCGACGATGAAAACATTAAGAGAAGTCATAATTTTCTTTTCCCCACAAAAGCTATTGTATGAGTACTTACTGTAAAGCCGCTGAGAATTGAATGAGGTTTTATCTGGAACGAAATCACGAAAGTCATTGGTTGCCGTGAGTTCAGAATTTCGACATTATGATAGCTTGGATAAAAATGATAGGTACGAAACGTAGTGTCCGATTGATTTCAAATATACTGGTACGTCGTGTACATTGATTGATGTGTTGAAAATTCACTGCGATTTTGTATTTATTGAGTACATTTTCGGATTTCGTTGTATATAGGACTTGTTCTTAAAGTATGCATGGTTTTTTTGAAGTTATTAATCAAGAGAGTAGCAATAACGCTGCATTTGAAATGACTCTCGTCACTACGAGAGTCAGCGAGATGACTGTATCACGTGGTCAGATTGGGCAACAAAGGAAGGGAACAGATGTAACATTGGGCAATCGGATTACACTGGAAGTCAGTGTATACATACATGTAGCTAGGTTTTCATTGAATTCGTTGTTAAACGAACAGTAATTATGAATGCAAAGCCATTTTCAGAGGTTGAGAAATGTTAGAGGTTAAGAAAGAACCATTTCTAAAAATGTTTCACCAACGTATTTTTTTACATCATGATCAGTTCAAATATGCGTATGGGTATATTTTAAATCATCATTGGCACCGATGACAAAAGATGACAGCGATAAATGCTTTTTCTTGATAACAAAATGAACTTTCAATTGTTTTCAATGCTTCATATAGTGAATAATAATCTTTTTAATCGTCAACATAATCATTGGTACATGTACCAATGATATGATTTGATATGAAAATACGGACTTAGGAATCCCTCAAAATGAAATTAATATTGAAAATGAAACGGCTGTAATACTATACATCGAACAACTAAAACGACACCGAGACGCGGACGTCATGACGCTCGAGAGTTACGTAACAGGGAGAACAAAATACATTTTAGGGGCCCACGAAAGGGATTAGACTCTATGCGATGTACAACGAATAGGACTGAAACTCAAGGTGCAGAATGTACGCCCTACGAAAAGCTGCATGCGAAAGGTTTCAAGTTTCAAGCGCGTCCCCAGCTAAGATGTTTTATGCTGCTGATGTATCTTTATACTACACACACCCCAACGTTAATCATTATCTACTGTAAGAAATACATTTTAGTCAAATGCTGATGTGGTCATTGCTTATGATGAGCGCATCAAAAAATACGTCGAAGCATTGATTGCAGTCGACCAACATAAAAAAATTTAAAAAAAATACGCCTGTCCAGCCCCAAGTTCATTTATCTTGATATTGCATGGAGATCGTAACAGACAGCTCACCCCTATCCTCGTTTACACGTTTGAATAACTAAATTAAGACCAATTTATGGACAACCCTGGATTAAGCAAACAATCGCTATGATCTGGAGAATACTGTTCATAAAGTCAAGAAGGCGAGAAGCCAGCAACCCCGGCCAACCAACGCTGATCCAATGTAGATGAACCTCTATTATCCACCCATCTGTCTAACCAGCTCACTCCGCATCATTACAATCTTCTCATCTTTAAAATGGCAATTAGACCACCGACATCCGGCAAAACGCCAGTGCATCTTCACACATTGTTTTCAGCGAACGACCATTGTGCGCGCGCCTCTTTTTATCCTCTGAGATGATCGATCATGGCGCCCGAGACAGAAAGGCCGCAAGGGGTCCACGAGAAGGCGGTGCAACCCAACCACTGAAACCACCAACCTGACTGATGATGACCACGCGTATCAATATGAGAACTCCCATCGAGATTTTACCGGCAAGAAACAAGAAACACCTAGGAGATGACTACTATAGATATATATGTTCTAGTTTTAATATGCTACATTTGATCAATACCATTATGGAGTCAAATATGCCCCCAACGGAATTATTGCAAGCAGCTTCACATTTTTACCGGCAGGAGTCACGGCACGAATGTGCCCCTGATTCGTGACTAAAGATGAAATCGATGCACTGCCCAGCTCATCTCACCCCACATGTGTTTTCACTGTTAAAAGTCAACGGCTTTTAAATGTATTGGAATGACCCTTATAAACAGATGGCAGAAGGGCACTTCTGTTTTCTCCACTCCACGTGTCCAAAAACCGTCAATATCGTTTCACTTTTCACTAAACGCACCATATATCGATGATACAGGTCGCTCCCATACTATTGATGGCCATTCGCACCAACAATACAGGTGCCTGCTCAACCACCATTAAGTGTGGCCCACTAAAGAGCGGCCTTTAGTCGTTATTTGCGATAAAAGGAATTAAACCAGCCTGAAAAACTCTTACTTTTACTATGATTATTACAGATCATCACAAAGATCCTGACCCATTCTGTAAAATTAATGAGAGTTGCAAAAAGGTATCGCACTAATGAGCGAATAGCTAGAGATGTTAGAAAGACATCCGCTAATTGAGTCAGGAATATAAAAGAGATGAAAATCCAGCTAAACATGACCATGCTATACCTTCACGCATTTGGACAATGTGTATCCCCGATCTAAAAAACCTAACAGGAATTCGATTTACCAAAATCCACAGTAAACTGGATATGACGCATGTCGAACTGACCAACCCCCTTGTCACCTAATCTTTTGACAAAGATACTGGCGGTTTGTCCGCACCTTCCCGAGTTGATCACTTCCAAAGCATTTGATCACCTTTCAATACAACTCGACTGAGAGCTTCTTAAGTAAATGAAGAGGCTGCTAGCTATGAGAAGTGTGCCCATTGCCAAGGAGGCACCTATTGTGATCATCTCAAGCCGCTTAATCGAATATGATAGCGATTTTCGCAGGTCTTTGTCTTGGACAAGCCACTCTAGACCGCGCACCACAGGGCGGAGCTTTGCAACGGGCTATTGAGAAACTACCATCCAATTCTTTAGGTGAGATGGTGAGAGTCTAGCCTGTTATTATAACTGACGTTGCAAGTTATCCCTGCCCCAAGTGGCTAATAACGAGCCAGAAACCGCCGTGGGTTTCCCGCAACACAGATCTAGCATCACAATCCATAAAGTAAAACATCAATGTGTCAGAATAAAATAGGGAAGATTAAAAACGATTCTGAAATTTGAAAATTAGCAGCAGAGACCGGCGCCTAAACAGATTGCGTGGAAGGAGGCTATAAGGTGTTGGGATTGTACATTTTGTTCTCAAAGCCAGAGCCTGGGTACAACAAAAGCTGAAGCAATCTTACGGTGGTTAGATGTCGATCTGATCTCTTCTTTGTCTAACTAAAACGATCCGTTGCAACAAAAGTGGATGGGGGACTGATTATCA
This sequence comes from Lineus longissimus, assembly GCF_910592395.1. Classification (NCBI taxonomy): domain Eukaryota; kingdom Metazoa; phylum Nemertea; class Pilidiophora; order Heteronemertea; family Lineidae; genus Lineus; species Lineus longissimus. Next base: position 23,103,466 of record NC_088309.1, on the reverse strand, counting down.
TGACTGGGGAAGAATTAATGAGAGAGGGAAGCCACAAAGTAGACTGGGAGTCATAACGGAGACACTGGATAGCCGATAACATCGGAGACTTTTGTCAATGTTCGCCACTTTCTCCGGTGCGGACGCAGAGGGATAAAAACTCCCGCAATTCAAAGATGCAATATCAATGCAAATACCGTAAGCGAGTCATGTTATCACTTTCTGTGTGCTTGATCTGGTCTGGGAGTTGTGGTGTAAAGTCAAACACAAACGAGAGACTACAGCGTACGTCTTCAGACGCAATGGTATTAAAATTTGAATTACACTTAGGCCACGACAATTCATAAAATGACATATTTGCGGTATCTTTACAAATTTCATGAAACCGGAATTGCCATGAGCCCCCAGAGGACTTAAGGTACTTTTAGGGTGATGGAAGATAAAAACAGCACGATTCTAGGACTGTTTTTGTGACTGGGGAACAATTCCATTTTACGTAGATAACAATGACCAAACCATTATTTTTCTACTATATGAATCAAAAAAGATGTAGAATGGATTCCGAGGGTATGAATCGCATCAAATTTAAGTAGTAGATCGTTTTCAAGTGGGAATATCATTTGTGCTTCAACCTCTCCACTCTTCAACTGCTTGTTTTGTGTGTTACCATTGAATAATTCATTAATGGAGTTGAAAAAAAAGATATCGTAACACTCTAGTTGTTGGCCGCTTGCGATGGGCATCTGTACACAGAACACGAAGTCACGGGTGCGTGGTGGTGCGGGTGCGGGCACAAAGAGACACCTCTCGCAGCGTCTGCGGCGACTGCGAAAGGTGAAGGGACAGTTGGAGAAAATTCAAAGATTGTAAAATGGTCTTACCTGTACTGAACAGAACGATGGCTTTAAGGCAACTGTATTCCGCTGAATCTACGTGAAGAGTCTTTAATTTTTCTACTTGCTCTTGGAATATGCGTATATGGTCCATGAATGCCACGACTCTGTCTGCTGCCATTGGTGAAGCGTGTAGTCCAGCCGCGGCCAGTAAAGGAGCAACATGTAAAGGCATGGAGCACTGGGCCGCGTTCAAGACAAATAGTTCGCTCCAACTCAACCTCAACAACGCCACTTGGTCAGTTACTTGTAAGTCCGGGAAGAAGGGAATATTTCTTGACCATTCGACGGCGCTGAAGAGGAGTCTTGCAGCCAGTTCGCAAATATTCTCAATGCCCATGATGTTGTTTGGCTGCATGCACTGTCCATATCGGTACACCGGGTAGGGTTCGGCTCTGAGTAGCATGGAGATGAAGCTGGACAAGTAGGTATGGCCGGTTAACGGGTCTCCATTCGTCAGCGCCAGTTGACCTGGATAACCAGGATGCTGGGTCGGGGGAATCCGGCCTCGCTGTACTGCTGCAACCAGAACGCAATAGTAAGTCCTAAAAAATGGTTCAGAATCAGCATCCACGTTTAAGTTGACGCAGGTGTATCTCTATGTCATTTCTTAACTTCAACCTACAAACCAAATCTAGAGACAAAACTCAGTGACAAAACTTGTTTTGAATAAACTATGTTCCATCCGGAGTGGAAAAGATTGTTGATAGCTAACCTTATCGACTGCTCAATTTATCTTACTTCAATTTCAGCAACTATTGCAGGAAGTGCCATTACGGAGCAGCAACCTGATCTTTGCTTAGTCATTCAATTCATTAGATTTCAACAGTATATGCATATCCTAGTCAAATACATTGGATCTGACTCAAGAAATCATTCATTTGGAAACCCAGTTGCTTTCGCTTAAAAAGTGACTTTGTCAAAGCATTATACCGTACTTTGCGACTTATTTTGCACATTGTAATTTGTTGTTAAAACATGATATCTTATAAATGACTATGAATATTGTTATTTGTCGTAAAACATGATATCTTTAAATGAACGCTTGTAATTTATGGTTTAATTTATTTTAATGAAAGTCAAACGTCATTTTTGTACTTTACACTACATCGCAAATAGAATGCAAAACAGAACAATGTAACAAGGATCAATATTGTGAAGCATGAATTTGATAGTATTGCACAAATCCATGATATTAATAGGTTCTTAACCATTAACAGCTGCAGGGTTCAGACTACATCAATATGAGTTTTAAATCAGTGTTGTGGTTGAAACAATTTTCAGGATCCGAACCTATTGTTCTTAACAGAAGCTAAACAAACGATCAGCTGATCAATGTGTCAAACAAGGGAAGCGAGAAGTTTTGCCTAATAGAAAAATTGTCGATAATTTTGCCAAGGCGAGTTAAGTGATGCTCGTGATAGCGGCGAAACAATGGTAATAGAGAAATGACGGGAATGTGTCAACATGCTGAAATGCCTCAATTGATATTGATGGGTATTAGGATAGCAACTCATTAGGTGTAGAGAGGTTGGAGACAGTTATAACATCAGTCAAGAGTCAAGAACATCAAGAGGCACTGTACTTCATTCATGGATTCTGTGAAGAAATCTTGACTAATAATCATCATTTTGTTGTTGTCTAATCGATTGTCGTGCTTAGAAAGACGAGGAACTTCATATTCTGTTATAAAAGATGTGCTTGTTGTTAAATCACGATGTCTTACAATGTTCTTTCTTATTGCTATATGATATCTTAATGATTGTCTTACATTGTTTGTAAATTGCTGTTAAATGATATCTAGTTATGATCAAAATTGCCAGAACGCTTTGAGACTAATATTAATGTTGTCATAACTTCTCCAGTTGGTCGTTAAATTTGGCTATTGTCAAGTGAAACTGCACGTGAGTTTAGTTAAACAAATGCAAAGATCAAGGCAGGAAAAAAGATTAGGCATTCGAAACGATTAAAAGACATTCAGATGCCACGTGCGGTCATGAAAGCAAACCCAAGAAAACACAACCCCGGGATGTAACTGAGGAAAGGGGTAGACACGTGTGGGGGTCGGTTATTTGTCGTGGCCTGACCTGCCCTGGGACCCGGTACTGGAAGACCTATGTAGGAGACACTTACCTTCGCGACGCATCCCCATCTTAAGACATTTCTTCAGCCTGCAATACTGACATTGGTTCCTATGGTGTTGGTCGATTGGGCAATTCCTGTTCCCCCTGCACGTGTACGTAAGGTTCCTGCGCACTGATCTCTTGAAGAAACTTTTGCAGCCCTCACAGGTGAATTGTCCATAATGTTTTCCCGAGCTTTTATCTCCACAGACGACGCACTCGATATGCGCTGCCTTGCCACTTTCTCCAGAAGAACACACCGAATTCGAATTGGTCGTATTATTGTTGTTATTATTGTTTGTTTGGTTGTTATTATTATTGTTTGATGTAGAATTTGGAGTTGTTGGAGATGTAGCTGTCGTCTGCGGCGTTGGAGTCACTGTTGTACCATTAGGTAAATCATCGCTAACAGCTGTCACTGGGTCCCTCCAAGGGGTCACAACCGGAATACTGGTCTGGGTGAGGCCAGCGCTGTCATTGCTGGAGTCCCTAGCAAGGTCCCTGGTCGTCCACGGTGACGGGGCCGGGGTGGTCTGACTAACAGCAGTCATCGCCATGTCTGACTGCACCTTGATCCACAGAGTAAGAAAGTTCAAGTAAAACAAACACAATCCACTAGAGTTGTCCTCGTGTCATCGAGTAGCTCCGACAGACAGTAGCACACGACTCCCGAAGAAACTTTGGTGCTGCTCCTATATACTGCCGAGATAAGGCGAAGATCCGAGCGTGCCACAGTAACTATCTCTCTCACATGTAGACCTCAAATGCGACCGGAGTACAATTCCTGTGTAGGTTATTCACTCGAAGTTCACAACTTGGAAGCGGGAACGACGAAGAGTGAGGACCGGCTGCCGACTGCTCTCTGGATGTTTTGAACTCTGACACGACTGTTTGAAACTGCGGTGCAGCTATAGTAACTCGTGCCATATAAGGCTCCGCATGTCAGTTAGGTTCAAGAAACCCATTAGAAAGTGACAATTACAAGCCAGTGGTCATGGCCTCAAGGCGAGAGGCGAGATCATCTGAACACTACCACCTCTTCCTATTGGCTACCCGAGTCATTTATTATCCGACACTGGCTGTCAATACTGCTTATGAAATATTCCGACGCGGTGTGTTTGCCTTCACGTCACCGCGGGTCATGTGGAGTGCGGGGCCAATCAAAGCGGGTTATTCATGGTAGGTAGGCAAGGCTTCGCGCAGGTTGGCAGGTCGGAAAAGGGGGAGGCTGCAGAGCGAGTCTGCCATGCGGCTCACCAGCATCTCTTCATTCTGTAGTATATCATGGATATGAAGAGTTGTTTTGGATATGCTTTCCGTGTGTCGCAGTAAGTCAAGTGCCTTGTGTACAATGTATGGCGAAACAATAACTCTATTGGTTCCATGCTCCACTCACACTTTTTTAAAGAAGGTCGCTGTATCTAGTGCTTTCTTTCTTCATCCTCGACCTAACCGTTGCTTTGGAACTCATGGCCTATGTTCGTTCTAGTTTGTTTTCCTCTCTGTTCCCTCCAACCTGCGAGAATTGTGACATGCAATGCCATCATCGTTTGTGAACATCGTGTTCTTGTGAGGTGAACATCAAAATATGTATTGTAAGAAAAGGAAGATAAGACTAGAGTGCCTGTTTGTACTTTTTATTTGGACCGTTCAAAGGTTCATCTTTGTTTTTGTACATTTGCCTTATCAGTTCGTACAACAATGTTAGTGAAGACATGGATTACAGCAAACATAATGATAACAATGCTGTATGATGACGACTATGAAAGAACGCAGCACATGAACCAGACAGAATTCCTATTTCCTTGCCATTCAGCAAAATAAACATTACACAAAACACGCCCCAAACAGCATAAAGCTTCCCCTGCCCTTGCCAACCCAAACACAGATCTATCAATCGCAACTCCACACAGAGACACGACAACACATTATCACCAAACCAGCCAGCAACAATAGCCTGTCCCAGTTCCCTCCAATTCTTCCAAAATTTTCAAATTTAACATCCCCGTGCATTCTCCGGTCCTCGACTCGCGACTGCGCCCTGATTGACCCAAGCCCCGCGGGTCACAGTGTTACCGATTCGCAGGTATTGCTGCTATTCACAGTGGCTATTTCTGTCAAGGTCCGGTCTGGTGCTTTATCGGATATGCGCTATCGAGTAACATTATGTCATGTGGTTACGTCCCAGGCTAGACTGGTTACGCAAACCGCTGCAAGTAGCTGTAAGCCGAGTCGATTACCTTACGGTGTGGCACAGGGGAAGAGTTGAGCTAAGGTCAAACCTTCAATGATAGAGAACAGAGAGAAGATACTGGGGGAAGAAGGCTTATTCCTTCGATAATTTGCGGATTATGCTATTCAAATGGCCAACATTGCTTCATGGGTAGGAGTCTGAAGCTACTTCTAAGCAATTGTTTGTTTCATGCTTCTGTCGAAACCATATCAGTTCTGATCACGACAGGACAGGTTTGACACAACGATACATCTGGTAATGTCCTTCGACGAGCTCTGTATGATATCCAGATAAACAAAAGAAAGGCTGTATTCTGGGTCTATCTGACCAATTTAAATGACCATTCATCGCAGCATCTGAGACATCACAGTCCATGATAAGATGTTCCTATCAATTATTGTAACTTTTATGCAAAAGGTGCAACAGTTTCAGCCACTGCAATACTACTCCTTCGCCCAACAGCTGATCAAGGACAAAATGCACTTACAACTGCTTTACTTGAAATCTATACACGGTGTCATTTTATACACTACCGAGAATTCGCTGCATGATGTATAGTGATAGAAGGTTTGTTGACACGATAATGATTTTCGCCATTCGATATTGGTAGATGGCGCTCAGCAACACTGGAAGCGTTCCCCACATAATCACGACCCGGCAGACGCTGTTTATAACCAAAACACGACCCCAAAAGACCTTTTCATCTCCGCATCTTGCCATATTGTATCAAAAATCATTTGGAACGTGTGCAGTGTTGCAAAGGCCAACTACTTCCGAGACAGACACAAGATTGAGAGCGAAAGAGAATAGGCCCAGGTCAAGCCCTTTGCCCTATGGGAGGAGCCTCGCTTGCGCGACACATTTGTAACGACGATTTCGATTGGCTGTGCTGTGTAATACATTGGTGACTCTTTTACAGGGTTTTTTTTCTGTATCGCTTGAATGGTACACAATCTGATATCAATTAATTCACTAGTCCTTCATCTAATATAATGGGAGTATGTTGGAAATTACAATGTATGCCCTAGATACTTTTGTTAAGGCGCTCCAGTGTGCAACATATTTGTTTAGCTGCGCTGTATACAAGTCTATCTCATATCATTCATGATTGTAATGTGCGTATGTGTCAGACACGATAAGTATATGTTAGTGGGCTAACTATTCACTTACACTATACATCATGAATGTCGGTATGATTCTGAGATATTGATATGTTCAAGTGTCTAGACATCTACATGTTCACTTGTTGTGAAAAGTGCCCATTGTGGAATGGGGTCATCTGTTTATCTGTGATCTGTTCGTCACGCAAAGGGCATATTTTATATACATAATACTAGTTTATGTTTTACAGACTTCAAAGCGATATAAATCTAACAGGTCACTTCATTGTGTACATTTTAGGCGATAAAAATATGATAGTAAATTATAAGTTGTATGGAGGTCGCTTTCAAGATTTCTGTACAGCCGACAATTATCACTGCGTCACGGTACATTTTGAAAAGGCTGGGTTACAAACGAAGAATCGGGGCCTATTTATTACACTTTATAGTGTGTAACCGTATTCGGGGGGAGGGCTAAAACGCATAACGCAGCCGACTGTCTTTAATAGGGATATTAATTACGTTTCATCACAGATGATTATTGTATTCAGTAGGTTTAATGATTATGCATACGTAGATGATTATTGTATTGGTAATGGTACATGAGGTCTACATGTACATTCATCCCTTACGCTTAATACAAAGATGACTATGCGGACCTATGTTGTATGCTTAGGCAGATAAGCCCTATTTAATTACGTTTTACCCATGGCCAAATGTTTATTGTATTTAGTCGGCCTATCAATAACGCTTACACAGATTATTGAACACAATAGGCCTATAAATTACTCTTACGCGGTTGGTGTACTCAGTAGGCCTATTAATGACGCTTACGTAGATGACTATTGTATTCCGTCGGCCTGCAATTACGCTGTACGCAGATGATTATTGTATTCAGTGGGCCCATCAATTACGCTTTACGCATGATTATTGTATTCAGTACTAGGCTTCTGACAAAGCTTTACGCATAGACGTATGTTCAAAACATTACGTTGATATCTTCGTACCAGGTTACCTAAAGAAATGGTCGTGGGCAAATCGACATTGGGCCTACGTAAATACTGGATTGTTTGTCTAGTCGCCTTCCCGTACGAGGAAAATCATTCTGTTACTATTACTTTTACGCTGCTGTGTTTTACCTGGTTTCTTTATTATCTTGCTTGCTTAGATACAGTTGGTATGCGTACGTCCAACGTACGATATACATGTATCGCCAGTTCTAATCAGTCTGCAGAAAAATATGCTTGAAATTCATTGTTGGCTCCACACGGGGTGCTCCTCGTTACGTTATTTTGGTTATTTTGTCTCCTTGGGGTAAAAAAAGCTCTCACAAAAAAGTAAGAATGCTGGTTAACTTCATTGTTTAACACACTGCATATGCCACCGGCCGTTGAATGCAGAATCCTTAGCAGTGCAGGCTAAGGTCACGCATTTAGTAGGCCTACGCCCGGACATTGCTCCTGTGAAAATAAGTTTCGAGAATGAGGGGTCCAATAGTTAACAATAAAAGTTTGAAACCCTCAAATCACTTTTACCTAATGATGACACCAATGTCAACAACGTTCAGATATTTTCCAGTTGCTTGGTCCCCGACAACCCGTCATTAATCCATTCCGTGACGGCAGAGCGAATCAGCAATCCCACGACACACACCCTCCATGCATAAACCGATGGCAGAAAAGGCTTAGCCCTCATGGCCCCGGGGCCCAGTCCTTCTAAACATCACACTCCGGGCTATCCTAGTATAAAACCTGTTGAGATACAAATTAGACACACTAATCAATGCTTTTCATCACCTTTGGTATAATTCGCACGTACAATTGATGCTGCTAGTTGATGCTGTGCGTGCGGGGTAGAGATCAAGAGGTCAAAGGTGGGTTGAATCCCAAGCAACGACTTTTATCATATCTTGATTTACATATTTTTGTCTAACAATCATTTGATATGACGTTTTGTTTTATCTGGATTGAGGAATTTTCCCTGATTTTATCACAAAAATCGGTTAATTCGAGAATAACCTAAAAATGGTAACATTTTACCCGACATAATCTCAAAGCGTCGCAAGGTGACCCTCCCCAACGGACGCAGAGAAGGCAGATCTGATGACAGTTGGATGTAATCACTCGACACTGCAGAGGAATGGGAAGGAGGACTCCTTTTCTCACCGAAAATTATCGACCCCAAGCGCAATTATCTTCGATTCGATCATCCGCACGAGGCGAAGTAAACTGCAACAGCCTTTTTGCCAAGCAATGCGAAAAGTAAAAATGCTATGATCGACAAAAGAAGAAAAAACTCACCTCCCTGAACCTCCGAGCAAAATGCCCCCAACCCTTGGTACCCCAGCTTAGCCTTTCATGTTCTCGATGCATCCCTAATACAGTATGATCAGGCTGAATGAACTGGTGACTGAGGAATAACTCAATTTGATGGCTAACCACATCAGTGTCACCGCCGATACACCGGCACTGATCAGGCGCTTTTCTACCTCCTGTGCAGCGTGCCAATGACTTCCGAACCACGGAAGATCCAGTTATGAATATTGCCTTTCCATTTATCTATGAATTTGTCTTTGTCAGAATTATCACTAAAATTATTTTGGCGAAGATTGACCCGCCTATGGAGCAATTAGCTACACCTGACTGCCTAATTTCGCCGGGATCTTCTTGTCACCAAGTCGTCATTACTACTAGACATTAGCTGGGATGTGGACCGCGGACAATGAAATAACAGAACCTTTTTCGTACCGAAAGTGTCGTGGAAAGATTGATGAAGTTCCCATTCCTGGTGTTCATATCGCTTTATAATAAGTTGATAGGAGCTTGCTCTGTCGAGATACTATCTTCAGAATTATCATGAACCCCACAGAATGCATGTATCAACGGGGGGGGGGGGGTATTTGCATGTCATATTTCAAAGGCGTATACACCTGGTCACCTGGCTTGCCTCTAATGATCAGACGAGTCCATCAGCCCCACATGTTTTTTTTTCAGAACAGTCATTTTCGAATTTTTATAGCTTTTTTTCTGTGGGTTTATATCTTCGGAGAAAAAGATTTTCAGAAGCAATGTATAACGAGGAACGGATAAGTAGAGATGGAAAGACCGGTACCCATCATTATGACAGCTGTCATACTGTTGAACAGATCATAAAGTGCAGGAACTAAATTTTGAGGGACGCACAGAGGCATAGATCATCATCAAGGTAACCATCATATCCGTTATGCCCAGTCTCATTGTCTCTCGCTAGATTAATGATACACGAGGCGTCATGATATATTGTAGTTAATTTGTGCCCAATGTCATACGTGCCACTCGGTCTCCGGTGGTGACAAAATCTCCGTAAGACCAAATTTACTGTCGTTGTAAGACATGACAGACTTGTTCTTGTGAATTGGACTGACCTCATGGTGTATGGTACTTTAGGACCCCGCTTGCAAAACGTTCTTGTAAACGAGCTCAGCGTTTAATTCTGTGGCAAAGAGGACTCTCCAAACTTCCCTGGGAGTGAGTCATCACTGCAATGTCTGATACATTGACGTTCAGAAATATTCATCGAGAACCCTCGGTCAGATGAGCGTACATGTAATTACTCGACCCGTTTCATTCAATCACTTCAAAACGAAATCATTGCACATTCCAAAAGTAAGTCATCCCTATAATCTAGAGCGTCTGCGCTTAACGATTTCCACTGCAGCATCTTCATTCAATCTTTTTGTAGAAAGGAATGCCCACTTCCGACAGGTGTTTTAATTTCTCCATCACCTTGGTAAATAAGGCCCAGTCCTTTCACCTTTGAACAAGTCGATCTTGCCAATATACCATTCAAGTCTCAAATGCTCGCATGGCCTCGCAATTTTTTCCATAGCGTATTTAGTACCAATATTTTATCTGCAACTACACGTTATCTTTTCATGTAACTGGAGTGCATGGATCCCCACAGAGTGTAATTTTCTTTCAAGCCGCCGGCTCATGGCCAAAATCTTCCGCGTCACATCCGTCGACAGCTGAGTTCGTTCCGAAACACCTTCCTCTCCTCCACATCTCAATGAAAATACCGAACACATCAGACATTTGACTTTTACCGTTTTTACCCCACAGCCTTTACCTTTGTTTTCTCGGCGCTGCTTCAAAGATCGGTACCTGTTAACCTAGTAGATTGGCTCAGGTCTCTCTCATCTGACCTAATGGACGCGCATTGCCAAGTAATTTCATGACATTTTGCTAAGCGACTGCAAAGAGGCTAGTTTGTCTTCAGTTATTAAGACTATCATTCATTGGAAGAGTCGTGTTCAATTATTCTGGCGAACGATGGCAAGAAGACATAAGTGTTCCGTGATTGGTTGTTCTTCGTGTGACGTCATAACGTCTTTTTCAAAAGTAGATTCAAAGCCACAAAGTCTATCCTACCAACCTTTTTGCATATTTATCGAGTTCTCCGGTCACTTCGCGATCAATTTGATTCTAAACAGACTTTTATTTTAATCTGTCAGAATGACAGCAAGGTTAGAAGGAAGCCACCACCCCTCACCCCCATGCCATTTAGATGAAGCTCATCGCCAATATATACCAATCGGATCAAACCATCGCATGCAAGTAAGCCAGTGTTGGGTCTATCGATTGGGCCTACTCGTATCCTGCATGGCCCGAGTATATAAGCATCGCAATACACCCTCGTTAAAAAAGTACATTATACGCTCAACATCCAGTCAAACCTAATGTATCGATCATGTTATGATACTGGAAAACTCGAGGAGAAACTGGACATAAATGTTATTCTGGATGTGAGCATCTGTTGTTTCCAACAATCCTTTGCTTTGAGCATATTGACATGGTAAACACCGCAGGTCAAACAAGAATGACTTCTACACATAAAACTAAACACCAGGGCGAGATCGAGCAATAGACGAGTGGAAATATTATTAACAAGCTCATATTCAAACATAAATTTTGTTGGTGGGTCACTGGAGGGCGGGTAAGCACCTGATATATGCCAACAGTGATGGTTTATGTGCGTTTGTGTACCTTTTGTGAACGGAATACAGATTCGCACGCTGTAACCACTGATTCCTGACCAAGCTTTTAAATACTGAATGGCGATTTAGTTTCTTCAATCAAAACATTACCTCAATATACATGTATATTATAGATGTTGACGAATACTGTGAAAGAAATCATCCGCCGCTACAGAATAGACGACTGAGAGATGCCTCTACAGTAGCTGGCATTCGGTCGAATCAAAAGAGAACGCTCTGAGAACGACTTCTTACAAGAACTCAAAATGTAACCACCACAAAGGACAGTCGTTCTTTGCCTTTGGTAGAAAGGTGAGAAGTTGTGTCTTTGTGGAGGCGGAAAGGAAAAGAAGTCACGACGGGTTGAAACCTTTCTTGATCTTTTCTCTGTAACTCCGAAACATTCCGCCACAGTGCACAACAGAAACCTATGATATATTGATAAAGGTAGTACATGTAATACGTTTGAAAGCTCTGAGATCGCACCCCCTTTGGCTCGCTTTTTTAAATGCAGCCAACTTGAGACCACTGGACGTCCTGAAGCAGAAGGAAATCAGTATCAACGATACCTTAAGATTCAGTTTAATCACAGCTCTACTTTAGACATTTAAAGCCAGATGGTAACATGACAAAGTGAAAATTGGGTACAAAAGTAAAACGCGCAGAGAAAGAAGAATTGGGAATTCACATTGGCACCACGATACTCTATATGAGAATAGTATCAAACGTAGATTACACCACACCCGTCTATTGGTACAGAGTCTTTGTTTTTTCCGGTGTCGATAGAACACCCAAACCATGTCTGCTGCCATCACAAACCAGCAGACGATAGAGCACCATGAGCAGACGACATCGACCGATTAGCCAGATCACAACACCAACAAAGCCATCACGCGTTAAAATATTGATCCCTTGCAGCTGAGTAGAAATCAAGGATCCTTCTATCGTAAAATTTTCTATAATTAGAGACCATTGATTGTGAAATTGTAGCTTTTAATTCTCTTGATAACGTGGAGTAACTTGGGGCTCAGGTGCTGTGGCGACGACCATTCAGAAAAACGTCCTCCGAGAATTTGCAGTGTTTTGATTGGCGTTTACAATTGGTACAGCTTGTACGTTCTAAGACAAACGCTGTGTTCATTAACGTAGTGTATTGTTACACGCCCGCTTTACTATTGTAACAACACTAGAAGAGTATATCAATATGCATTTCATAACGCATCATCAGATCTGTCGCGAAGGATGAGATATTATCTAAAGGACATTGAAGAGCCCTCCGAGGAGATTTAAAGAGGAAAGCATTTTCTGGAGATGTGATGATTGCGATGGCATCAGATCGGTGTTTCAGTAGATCATTAAAAAAACTATAGGGGATGAATAGAGCAACAGAATGCCGCAATTGTCTCCGCGGAGGGTAATTAGAACCCTATCTGTGGTGTCGTGATGCCTCCGCCCAGATGGCACGTGCGTAGAACAAAAGGATCAACCGCAGCTAGGGGACCACATATGTCGCTGGGTAACGCGGGATTAGCTTCATAATACTGGTGGTTTGGGTGGGTATGGCACCGAGGTGATGCCGACAGCAACGGGAGTTGTGCTTGCTACACGTGAGTGCGCTTCGATGACACCCCACTGCCACGACCCAGCGGATCCGCCGCATGACAAACACCAAAAGGTTATGTGTATAATTTTGTGATATGGTTTCTCGATGGTGCAATGTCGGGCTAATGAAATTTACGTTATCCGATCTACATGAAAGATCAATCGCCAAAACTACTGATGTGAGAAACTGGTTTTGCGTTATTCTAGCGGTGGTTCATAAGTCATTAGGGGGAGACAGATTAATTTTCCTGACCAGGTAGCATGAACAATGATGCTGAGGATGCCTTTTAGCTTAGCGGGTGAAGGTGGTTCGGCGACGTGACGGGTCTTGCCGCCCGACCTATCCTTTTGTCGCGACAGGAAATATTTTCACCCCTCACCTCACCCAATCCATGAAATAAGAGCAAAGACTCAACCAATATGGAAATGTTGGTACATTATATAAGAAACTAAGTGAGCAATACCCGGGAGAAGTAGCGTGGTACAAAGAAGCAAAGATCACGAAACCCAAAGCTTCCGTATTCTGTTTGCAAAACCAATCACAGCAGCGCGGATTTGACCGCGCTATGTTTTCGGGGTATATCCGCCAGTCATCCACGTCTGATCTTTTGTAGAAGAATAAGCTACTCAGCGGTCAAGGGATCTCAAATCCTCGGAGGAGTTGAAGTTTTTCACAAACGAAGATGAGATTCCCGCCTACGGTTTTAGGTAAACCTCCCATCTCAATGCGTGGCACGCTCCCCGATCTCGCCGTAAAAGCCCCCGGATAATGAAATGTGGCCCGGGTCACGATCGCCGGCCGCTACTACTCTCCCAGGTCAGCATGGAGAGCGATCCAATCGTCACTGGACCTACCGAGGGAATTCGACCAAATATCGCACAAGCAAAAGAACGCAATCTCGCCCTCGCAGTGGTGAAAGATGCTTGGCAGTGCTTGTCAGTTTTAATGAAATGGGGTCAGAGTTTAGGAATCGCTTCTCTGGGGGGTTCGTTTTTGCGTTTTGCTTCGCTTGAAAACAGAAGTCAAAATCGCAGGAGCTTCTTGATAAAAACAGACGCGGACGACTAGTGGTCCGGCAAGGCGAGTGTTGTGGTTAGTGCAGCCAGTTCATCTGACGAGGGAATGGCTGGTTTATTTTTGGTTACGAAGAGATCGCCATTGAAAACCTTGTTGTGTTTAGCTCAAGCCCTGTCGATCCTCGTAGCGTACAAAAAATACTCTTTGGGGAAAACGGGAGTTGAGCACATGGTCCATCTTCCTTATCACAAGAAATCAAGATCTAGTGACCATGTAGCGTTTTCGATGTCCAAATTTATTTGATAGATGCAGTTTTAAATCAACTAGTACTGAAAGCCTACAGCAAAACAGATGAAAATATTCAAGCCATCCATACTTGACTTTGAAAAAGTTGAAAAAAATCGGAGTAAAACCAGAAAATAAACATCGGTTATCAAATTTTATCTTCAGAAAATACAACTTTTGAAGAAACTACTTTGCACCATCTGTTTTGGTTCAGCGTGCCGTATGTCAATAGGGAAAACATTGAGAGGTGAAAATTCGCATCGCCTTTCAGGTAAGAACAGATGCTTTTTTGCAAGCATGTATGTTCGAATCAAACGTTTTCGGGGAGAGTAAAACAATGTAATTTGATATCTTTGTAGTTCTGACCCAGAAAAAAAATACCCAAGATCGAACTAACATGTTTCTTTTTTGTAAATGTCGGGCATTTGCCCAACCTGGACCAAAGCCATCCTTGATAACCGGGTCCCTCCTCCCCTTGCCACCACGTTGTGTCATTTCAGGAACTCGTACACTGAGATCCTATAGTAATTTAGGATAGCGCAAATATGGTATTTTTACTAGAAAACGCAGAGATGTGTGCTCGGAGTGGAAGGGAAATGGCGAACCAGTATTCATAGCCAAAACCTGAGCAAAACCTACTCGCTTGACTTAGTCGTAATTTGTTCCATAACCTAAAGAATCAAGCACTCACAGTCAGTATGATCATCTTATATCATCACCCTGTGACAAACCCAAGATCAAAGTGTAATATTGTGATTACTTTAGGTCATGATTAGGGTCATCATCCCGCTAGTTGGCCAAACCTCTGGGGCCAAATACCGCGCTCCCTAACGCACGGTGCTAATAAATTTACCATCCATGCGGGAATAAACGTAGTGCAGCGAGCAACGAGATGGAATTCTTTGATCAGATAAGCTAATTCATTGCAATGATTTTTTCAATCCGAACTGTCATTTTTCACGGAGTCGTAAAATTTGTTAGCGCTAACTCAAAAAGATGTGGCGAAGAGTTGAAAATGTCGTAATTGGTGAAATAATGGGATTTTCGCGCGAGATGACGAGGTTATTGCCGCCTTGAGATTTCAAGACAGAGAACCAGTATCGGCAAATCCTGGTTCCTGTCGCATCAAGACTACCAGATAGGGATTTCGAAATCTTTCTGAGTTCGTCGTGATCTATAATTCATGCCAATGTTGGGCTCTGGCAATATGGCAATACCAAAGTCATTAGGTTAGCCACAAATTTATTTCACGCTCGTAAAATTCCTACATGGACTATTTGATGAGTAATATTAGAGTGATACGTATCATCATGATCCCATGGAAAAAATTAAGACCGCAGTGAATATGACATGCGCACATCTGTCCTTTGATTCATGTCGTCTGTTAATTTGACAACAAGGCGCAGGTGAGATGTTTTTTACATGTCCTTGTGCCATATGGGTGAGGTGTGTTATGACAATGTGCATTTCTATCATATTGTCTCTTTGAGATATTATCTTGATCAAAAGCATATTACTCCGTCACATCTCAATTTGTTTTCATGGATACGGCATGATTTATTTTCATGACAGGGTGATTCCACAACAACTGACTTTCTGATCCAAATGGTCTTAGTGCGTAGGATGGGATTACCGGATCATTGCTTTTTTCAATATGAGAATATAACGGACAGGTGCCGGCAAGTACAACATTCAACTAACATTGAAATGGTATCCCAGTCGAACTGGTCAATCAATCGACGCTTTTTCAGACTTGGCTATCTCAATGTCAACAATCCGCGAAGGTTCGGAATGTTCAAATTCCGCTCGAAAGACAAGATATTTCTTACTCGACTGGGTGCTTCAAACGAGTTATTTGAAAAGCAGCCGCCGCTGCGCCAATTAAAAGGTCTCCTGCTCGGGTTAATAGCCAAGATTCAATCTCACACAAGAGTTCAACTTAGTTTTTGGGATGAATGTAAATTCACCAGTCTAGTCTAAACTTTAGGTAAACATGGTAAAAAGAAGAGAGCAAATCTTTCCGCGATATCTTTCTGTGGTCCGGAGTACCCCTGGGTGGGTTTGAGCGAAGATCAAACAAGTTACCTGAGATGAGGATTTTGCAAGTGATCCATTCATTGGTGCACCTTCCATAAATATTTTGACCAATTAACCTTCAATGTGTTTACATGTCTTCTTTGCTGATCCTTTCCAATGTGGGACAGTTCATGGCAATCGCTATCTTTCGCAAAGCCTGAACATTGTATTTGCACTCGAACTGAAATTGAAATGGGTTTGTGGAAGTTATCTTTGGCAATATGATAAGGACCACTCTTATGTTAAGGCATGTTTTCTATGCTGTCCGTCATCTGATTATCAAAGTCAAGGAGTGGCACGGTATGGCATTCCATCACGAATGACCACACAGACTTTGGGAGAGAAAACGATGTCACTGTATGCACTAGCACTGTACTGCATCTACTGGAATCTGTCTTGTTGTGACTCCAAAACTGAGTCTGTCGAACATTGGTATGCCGCAAGGATGGGTACCATAGCACGGTGTCAACAAACCATGTATAATCTCATTAACCTACCAGTTAGGTGGCTGCGATCTTCAACCGAAGTCAATGTTGTATGCACACATTGGGGACACCCGCAATCAACCCCTAGCAAATAGGAAGACAGGTCGGCTTGAGATGTAGCTAGGGGTTTGCCAATTGGGAATGGCTAGTGGTGATTTTGGGAGTCCAGAAAACACTGGGCTGCGCTATAGGAGCAGAAACAGAGGGGCATCTGTTCATAAACAATCAGCGGTTTTGCGCCTTTTGGCAAATCAGGTTGATTTTAATTTAAGCGACTTCGGAAAACGAGGGTGCCGTGCTATTGCTCACCAGCGCACAATATTTGCGGGAAAAGATCTAAAATGCAATCCCCTAACTACAGAGATCGACAGTGACCGTCTAGCAAAAGCTATGAATAAGGGACCCTCACACACCCATCAAAAATGTTATGTTTAAATAAGGAACCTTCAGCGACTGGTTAGTGTTGGTGTAACATTGAGAGTGGGTATTTGGCCCACGACCCCACAAAACGTTGAACTTTTGATAAATGAACCAGTTACTGGTCAAAACCATTTTCTTTCTTCGATGACATTCCTTACCAACGATGGGATTTCACTCACGTCTCCACTCCCTTCTCCCCGGAGAGGAAAAAACCCGGTGTTACCATACCGATACTACATTGGAAAAGACACTCGCAAAGTCAATACGTGAGAAAAGTTGTGAACACACATGTGACATTGTGGCACAAAGTCGTTCGGTAGATAAGAGAAGAGTTTACAAATTCGCTGCGAACAGTTCCTGACAGCAACGCTAGCTTCAAAGAGAGGAAAAACATGTGCCACGCAATAGGAATATGGGAAATCAAAGCAGACGAGAGATGTTCTATCATTTGTTATTGATAAGAAATAAAAAGCCAAACATCTAACTGAATGAGTACTGACACCGTAAAAGAGCAAATGGAGGTGGTTTCAGATCGAAGTGTGAATTGTCGGGGTAAAGGGAGTGCCATCGACTTCGTTTCTGGTCGATGGACTCCGCACGCTTGGCGGAATCCAACAGCCGTTCAGTCTGATATAGCTCACGGGCAAGGTGCGCGCAAAATCGACTTCTTCACCAAGTGCGCATCACCGCATGACCTTAAAGTCCCCTGTCACAAACAGACACCCTATGCACCATATTACATATGCTTTGTTGGCCTCTTTATCACCTCCAACCAGAGTCACAGATGCATGCTGGGAGATGACTTTGAGATCATCTGCTTCTTCCAACACAAGCACGTGACCATGCTGATGGAAGTTTTGGGGTTTTTACCGGAAGCACCAACGCCTCCAAATACTCCACAGTATATAGGAGGCGTGGAGGCGTAAACATGCCCGGGGCGAGCCTTTTTGCAAGTGACAAGGCGCCTTGAGAATATACTGCGTCGTTTAGCACGAAACAGACGATAATGCACCGAAGATCTGACTTGTCAGAAGTAGCAACGATCGCAGAAAAATATTGGTTGGTTTTTGTCATTTCTATTGCCTGGAGGTCCCTTTTGACAATCTTGTCATTTTTTAACCACACACGATGTTCTGAATCTCTCTGCTTCGATGTTCTCCTATTATTATCAGATGGTGAAATTGACAAACGAGTTTGACAACTTTCTCAACAATGCCCCTTCAAGCGGCTCATCTTTTTTGTTCATCTGTAATGGTCGATTGGCCGGCTCACGCTATCGTATCAGCCAGTGCTTGGAGATGAACAAAGCTTCTTGGGACGACAGGGACCTTTTTGTGGCGGTGGGGCAGATTTCGTAGCCTGCCGGTAATGTGCGGGCCCGGAACAAGGTTTTTGTGCGTGTTCCTGGGGTTGGATTCCTGCTATCGGCAATGACTCAAAGAGAGTACAATTAAACAAACCCTGGATCCCCAATAAGCGGGGTACCGTCGACATGTCGTACGGGGATCATCAACTAAACTGACTCTTCTGTTTAGTACTTCGATTCACGTATAACACACTGACCACACCGCCGCCCCATTGTGCCCTAACAGATCAAACAGGGGACCTCTATCCCAGTAAGTGCCACCTTCCTGTTTGCCCAGCCTAGACTGCGATACCTTGTCAATTGCCGGGATAAATATCAATGATACAAGACACTATGATAATCGAAGTCGATTAACTGGAAAACTCCCGCAAATATTTGCTCAACAGTGGTTGCTTGGATCGATGGGAAGGTGAAGAGGATGGTTTATAGTAGTTTCGAGAGCTGATGATGGGTTCTTGGTTGGTACTGATCATTGTTTTACAACCAAGGGTCATCTCAAAAACATCTTCATTAAAGCCACGTACAAGACTAATAAAAATAGCAGTCCTAACTTTCCCCAAATATTATTTGCACAACAGTGAGTGCTTGGTTAGATGTAAAGGCGTATTGAAGAAATAAAGTGGTTTCTAGAGTAGATGGCGAGGTATGAGGCGTTTATTGTTGAATGATTTTTCATGGTTATGAACGGGATCATCTCAAAATTGCTTGTTGCAACGAAAGAATACACTAATTGCTGCTTGGGTTGGAGATCATGATGGCGAGCTCATGGTGACAATGGTAATTTGCAAACCCGTTTAACATGTTCAACCTTGGGGATGGGTATCAGCTTTTTCGAAGTTGAGATTTTGCATTCTGCCTTACTATCAATTTGTGGTGCTTACTGAGGGGATACCAATGCTACATGCACTTTGCAATCAGCAAAATCGGCAAAATCATTTGAGACGTTAAGTGACCTAAGTGGTGCCCAGCTTAGTTTATCTTGGCGTTCTTGTCCTCTCTTGAATACCATATGTTACATGTTAGTTTCCTGCTCTAATATTCGTACTGGTGGTACAGTGTAGCTTCGCACACATATCAAAGCTGGATTCGATGCTGGTGATCTCCACCACTAACAATGGTCGACAGTAAACCACACAATCTGACAATGGTGGTTCCAACATAATGGCAGGCGTCAATCGTGCGGTTTGTGGCTTCAAATCATGGTTGCCTTAAGGTGGCAGAGAGATTCTACAGAATCCGCGTCACGATCGTCACAATGTAACAACAATGTTCACTCTTAAGTGACAACGCCAGTTATTTGACACTTCTATAAGGTTTAATGAAATCAACTATTGGGTTTGATAGGTTGCTAGGTTAGCGGTGAGCGTTAAGTGATCTTGCTCGCGGCGAGCTACCCGATACGATCACGAGGGTGGATCTATCAGTAAGCTCTTGGTACGCAAGCTAACCGTGATGAGCATAAGTATGATTTAAAATAACTGATGAGAAATAGGACTTCCTTTGAGCTTAATTTCAAAGTCATTTCCCAACACATGAATGGTATAGAAGTTCATGAGACTGTTTAAAAAACGAGGCAGCAAATGGAGCACATGCAGTTCGTCTTCCCAAGAGTTCTCATGCGGCTTATGTCGTTTCTGCGACCATCGGCAGTGTTTAAATTCATTTATGTATATACATTGTGATGTACATGTACATGTAGCTTTCGCGATCAGCAGTTGCGTTGTCCCACACGCTGGGGGGATTGTAAGCCTTTACGAACTGCAGTTGGTGTCGATGTAGCTTTTACCAGCTTCAAATTTGATCAATATACACACATTTGTTTTTTAACTGTATAGTCATATACCTTGTGCTTGTAAAGATGGTGACATTACCGGAGGACCAATTATCTAATGATCTCTACCATCATATAGCCGGCCCTGTATTGTCCTTCAGCCATCCGGTATAGTACCCGACCACGGAAACGAACGCCGTCTTTGCCCCAGGGCGCAGACCCCTGCACCTCCTCGACCAGCGGCAAGTGACACATGACAGGTTTTTACTGTCGGTATCGGCACGTGTCCATCAGATTGTCAGGTGCCACGAATGATGGATGACACTTCCTACCACAGACAATCATGACATTCATGCGCCGCCAAAGCCTCGACCCTAAAAGGGTATGATATTCAAATATCCCCTTTCATCGGGATTAGAGATTCACACGATGCCAGAACATGTTTACAAAAGATTATCATCGCTGAAGGCACAGTAAAGTACTCATTTCCATGTTTTAGGAGTAACACGTGACGGGACCAACTCGACCTTGAAAAGGGCACTTCTCTCGTCACGCTCATCGCGATCTGAATGCTCCTCCACGAACTATTTGGAATTGTTCACACCCCGTGGATTCAGTTTTTCTGAGAGTAGCATGGGGTCACGGTACGCAGTTTTCCTTTCGTATTGTAATGAATCCGATATTCAATGTTGATGGTTTCAAGGTTTCAAATTGAAAAGAGTTTTGCGATATGATGACACCTTGATAACAAACTGTTATGTCATGTGCATATGGCGTTTGCTTGGAGAATGCCTCTAATATTCAATCGACTTTGTGCTGACATTATGTTGGACGTAGTTTCAATTTCTAACTGATTGGTGTTTTGAGCATAGGTTTTGAACTATGAATTGTCCAAGGCCCCGCTCCCACTCTTTCCCGATCCCGCTTTAAAATCAGAACGCCTTCTAAAGCACCCAATATAACTGAAAAATTTGGAAGACCAGAAACTCCACAAATTACAGTTATGCTGAAGACCTGAACATGGCCGTCAACGCGGGCTCTAACCGATCTAGAACCTACCAATCATTGGTGTTGATCGAATGACTGTAAAAATCGAATTCGACATACGGCCACCTTGGGTTTATTAGCGACCCTTGCTGAAAGACAGTGGCCCGGTTAGCCCAATGCTCTGACCAGGATTGACCCCTTCTCCCACGCACGCCTGTCCCAGTATATCACAAACAAGACGTAATCACATTGTACCGTCAATCTGATCCAATAAATTCGTATTTACGCCACGTCAGATTGCGGTTGGTTACGTAAGGGACTGTCACGTCCCTTCCGGGCCACTTCATTGATGAGCTCAGTGACGCCTACCGAGCGGGCAAGAGTAACACGATTACCCCTAACTATCCGATTCATCGCGCGTGTGCATGCCTTCGCAACAATCGAATTAAAGAAATGAAATATTGCGATGTTTTTCATAACAGATACCACGTTGTTCTAAATGACATTACTTCGCCAGAATCTGGTAAGAAATGCACAAGCGACTTGCAGATGCGTTTCGAACGTCTTCCACGAGTCCCTCGGCCGCTGGTTGGCCTTTGTTCGGGCGATTCTAATAAAATGATACCAGTTGCCCGAGGGGCGTCTCGCCGGGCTCCACAATTAAAAGACCATTCTGGTCGGGTGACGGATGTAGTTTTGGTCTCAACCGGTTTCGATTCCCGGAACACCGTCTCATACGTCACATTAAATGATGATATAGGCGTCATCCGATGGATCAGATTGTATTTCTCGGTGACATTTCTTTTATTGGAGAATCTTTGACATCATCTGGTCACAAAATTCCCCGCAGGTTGTGATATCAACAATGCTCAAGAAAACCTCTGTGCATCACCTAACCATATAAGTATTGGCCTGCTTACATGTAAGACACATACAAAATGTGTCACATAAGTGTCAGGAGCATATTCTACGCCTTGAACATTGTGAGAGGCAACACTGAACAGGCGCTGGCATGGTTTGTTAAATATCCTTTTTGATATGATTAAAGTTTTGAATGAAACTTGGAGATGACAAGTACCATGATACCTGATTAAAAAAGTAATCTTTAATAGTGGGCGGATTGAATTTTTTATCCGTACCACACGCCTCTTGTAATGAAATTATCCAAGGATATTGACAACATTTACTTAACCAGTTGTAAGGAAGTTGAAATAAAAAAATTAAAAGCATAACTTTTCACATTTCTCAATTCAAAACTAAAATCCCTCTGATCAAAGATATCACTGTGCTAATCCAATTTCTCTTTCTTGCAATTATCAGTGCAAAAATCCGCGAAATTGTGTAACAGCTAAGAAATAACGACGGATTCAAGTCAGATCCAATAGCCAAGTCGGCATACTTAAAACAACATTCAGTGTAAAAAATATAATTCTTCGCACATGGAAATTGCATTTGGGATTAGATGTAAGGGGATTGGGGCTCTTACTCTATGACACCAATTGGATGAGAAATAAAGCTGTGAAGTAGTGAAAGCATCAAAAACAACGCGCTTTGACTTCAAAGGAGAGTAAATTGGGTGAATTCGAAATAAATGAGTTTTGTCAGTTGTGTTTGGGATGAGAAATCGTAACTTTTTCGTCAATTTCTATATGAGTACGGATGTAAGTGCCTACACTCAAGTGATATTCCACTGTACAAGTAATTGGGATCATTCCTGATATCTTGTGGCAACAAAAGTGAGGTATGAAAAATAGCTACAACACTCATACCTCAGTTTTTCATGTTTTTTCTTCTCAATAGTACGAACATTAACCACGAATAGAAGGGGAAAGGCACTATAATTATCTGAGAGTATATCCGACAACTGTCGTGATTTAGTGAAGTGGTATAGAGTACCGCTGTCTAAAAGACACCGCAGAGAATGCACCATTTGTCGAGATCAGCTGAGCCAGAAGAGATAGCACATTTTCTAAGAGTATCCCGGGAATAATAAACTTATAATTATTCCTAGCGAAAAAATAGATTGTCTTCTTCACCTTTGTTTTAAACTCGTAGTTATGATTTATGAAATCGTATATGAATTTTTAGTGTCCCCAAATCGGTTTGTTATCACCTTAGCGGTTGATTTCAGCTCACGCTCCGTTAGGCCCCTAAGATGTGGTTTACCTCCTCGTAAAACCCGACCGGCCCGAACATTTTTCCATCCCAGCGCGGTCTCCCCCGGTCACGCGGGGGCCGTAAAAGACAAAAGCATGACAAGTCATTATTCAGTCATGATTACACTTGTCATTATTTCGTCCTGAAACTGGCTAGGAATGACGGTGACACAAAAGCGCAGTCCGCGGGCGGTTGAAGCGGGACGCAAGGGACGGGTGCATATAGTGCTGCCAGATATTGCGGCGTTCCAGACCAAACTCTTTTTCTTCATCAGAAACGAAATAAAGGTATTGACAGACGGACGACGGACAAGACGTGACGGTGAGCTAAACAACCTGAACAGTTGATAGACATGGAAAAGGGCGTTAGCAGGGGAAAGGACCAGGCTACACACCGCAACATCATTGTCTTTTTATCAAATGTTATTGTCCCTGGTTTTACATGTAAGATCTTTCTTTCTGTCTGTTTACCTGCGTAGTAGAAATTTAGCGATGGAACCTCAAAGTCAAATGTTTTAGTGTTGATGTTTCAAGTGATACACATTAGGTCTATTGTGATGAGTATTTGCAAAATGATCGACATACCGGTGTATCTACTGCCGACTCACTTTTTTTGTAAATAATCTTTTTTTTAAATTAAGTTCCTATTCATATTGTAGTTGAGTAGCCGAGTTGAATAATTTCCCTTCAAAGTTACCAAAGCTAATGGCACATTTTACATAAACATTTCGTCAAATGTTCATTTTTTTCATTAAGGCTTTATTTACCATCAAAATGAACCCATAATCAAATTGAAGCGCTGACCTCAGATTTCAAAAACAAACAATGACGGCCGTGCGTGCACAGTTTGTACCCGCGTCAGAAAATTGTGAACTAATCATGAAAAGAAAGGGTTGCCTCAATTATCTCATGTCAAAATGAATTACCCCGGGACCAGGGCTCCTTTTGACGACCCAAAGAAAGGGTGCCACGCGCCAGAGTCCCATCTGTTGTGTTTTAAGTTTGCATGTGAGATGTTAGCTGGAAACAATTGAAATGTCCCTATTGTAATTTTAAACTGCCACCTAATTGAATAATTTCATGACCACATACCGTGTGGTGAGGTTGTTGACTCAATGGGCGGCCACACGGCTATTCTAGAATGATGAGGAGCATTTAGGTTATTTTTGTCAAGGGACGGATTTTTCTCGAAAAGTGGTTAGGAAAAATCATCATCAATATATATATCGTGATAATCGAATTACACAATTTATGTTATCAAGGCTTCATCTGTATTCTGTTATTTCACGAATTATGACACGTGTATACTCTCAGTGTGATTTTGATCAATTTCATGGAAAGATTCGGAACAGTAAATCACCTTAGCTTGGAAACAGCGGCGAAACCCTAGCCCAGGTGGTCAGTTCATGGACAATAGGTCACAAGAACCCAAGGAGTATCGCAACCCTTGGTCCCAACAATTGTAGCATTGTTATGTAAATCTCTGCGATGTTTAAATTTCACAGTGGTTAGGTGTTGTCTTTGTAAAATTCGACATCCCGCGACCTTTGCCACATGTTCCAACGAATCGCGACAGTTTCCTAGCGGACTGGACAAGTTTGTATACAGATTATGTCCTGGACATGGACCACAGACTCGGCATAGAAAGACAATTTGTATGATTATTCCTGGGAAGTTGCTCCGCGATCATCTGATGATGGTTCATTACTGTCATGTCGCCAAGATGATCAGTAATTAGCCGATGGCGCACCTGTTATTAACGACAAGCGGTGTGTTTACCACCGAACTTGACACCCGGATCAGACCCGCACTTAGGCGTGGTCGGACTTACTAATCCGAAAATAACCAGCTATTATATCGAAAATGTACAACATAGCGGATTCGCTTTGATACGTAATCAGGGCTCATCAGGGGAGATCCATAGGCTTGTTTTTAAAGAAATCAAATATGTTCTAAATGTGTATGTTTTTCTTTCTTTTAGAATTCCCGTAGCATGGATCTTAATTGACCCGTCGGCGCTCCAATTGGAGCACCTTAAATACTTTGACTGCATGTGTTTTATTGTATAATGATTGTTATTGTTGTTCTTGAAAAGCATAAGTCAAATCAAAAATCCCATGTGACATATAATTTACGCCAATTTACACCTGGCCCAGGGGGTTTGCCAGTGTACCAAGTTTCAAGTTCATAGCCCTAGCGGTTAAGGAACGCGCTACTATTTTTTGAAACGGGACGACGACCACGGACACCGTGACGACAGCCACGGACGACGACGAACAGTGCGGTATTGTGAAGACTCCCCTTTACGGCGAGTCAAAAGACTACAGTAATGCGATGCAAAACACACCAGATAACGTCAAATAAAACATTGCTGCTATGCAAGGCAGCAGACGAAATATTAAACACGGCAGTATACTATGTAATTTGACTTGTTCATACTAGCGGTTAAGAAACATGCAGGATGCAGACAACGACGACCACGGACGACGACGAACAGTGCTGTATTGTAAAGACTTCCCTTTACGTCGAGTCAAAAGGCTACAGTAATGGGATGCAAGACACAAGATAACGTCAAATAAAACATTGCTGCTATGCAAGGCAGCAGACGAAATATTAAACACCGCAGTATACTATGTAATTTGACTTGTTCATACTAGCGGTAAAGAAACATGCAGGATGCAGACAACGACGACCATGGACGACGACGAACAGTGCGATATTGTGAAGACTCTCCTTTATGGCGAGTCAAAATGCTACAGTAATGGGATGCAAGACACAAGATAACGTCAAATAAAACATTGCTGCTATGCAAGGCAGCAGACGAAATATTAAACACGGCAGTATACTACGTAATTTGACTTCTTCATACAAGCGGTTAAGAAACATGCTAGTTTTTTTTAAACAGGATGCAGACGATGACGACCACGGACGCCGTGACGACAGCCACGGACGACGACGAACAGTGCGGTATTGTGAAGACTGCCCTTTACGGCGAGTCAAAAGGCTACAGTAATGCAGTGTTCTCCACAAGGCCGTTTGTCAGGGCGGCCCAACCTACCTTGTCAGCTTACCAACCTACCTTGGAAGAGCGACCCTATCTTGCTCTGAAACTGTGTAGAGGGTTCCTATAGGGCCACCCTACCTCAAATTGCTGGGGACCTTACCTTGTGTGGCACACTGGCAAAAATTCTTGAAAATCAAGGGCATCACCCTACCTTGAGAAAACCCTGTGGAGAACACTGGTAATGCGATGCATAAAACACCAGATAACGTCAAATAAAACATTGCTGCTATGCAAGGCAGCAGACGAAATATTAAACACGGCAGTATACTATGTAATTTGACTTGTTCATACTAGCGGTTAAGAAACATGCAGTATTCAGACAACGACGACCACGGACGACGACGAACAGTGCGGTATTGTGAAGACTCTCCTTTACGGCGAGTCAAAAGGCTACAGTAATGCGATGCAAGACACAAGATAACGTCAAATAAAACATACAGTTATGGAAGGCAGCAGACAAAATATTAAACACAGCAGTATACTACGTAATTTGACTTGTTCATACTAGCGGTTAAGAAACACGCTAGCTTTTTTCAACAGGATGCAGACGACGACCACCACGGACGCCGTGACGAAAGCCACGGACGACGACGAACAGTGCGGTATTGTGAAGACTCCCCTTTATTGCGAGTCAAAAGGCTACAGTAATGGGATGCATAACAGACCAGATAACGTCAAATAAAACATACAGTTGTGCAAGGCAGCAGACGAAATATTAAACACAGCAGTGTACTACGTAATTTGACTTGTTCATACCAGCGGTTAAGAAACATGCTAGTTTTTTTTAACAGGATGCAGACGACGACGACCACGGACGCCGTGACGACAGCCACGGACGACGACGAACAGTGCGGTATTGTGAAGACTGCCCTTTACGGCGAGTCAAAAGGCTACAGTAATGCAGTGTTCTCCACAAGGCCGTTTGTCAGGGCGGCCCAACCTACCTTGTCAGCTTACCAACCTACCTTGGAAGAGCGACCCTATCTTGCTCTGAAACTGTGTAGAGGGTCCTATAGGGCCACCCTACCTCAAATTGCTGGCGACCTTACCTTGTGTGGCACACTGGCAAAAATTCTTGAAAATCAAGGGCATCACCCTACCTTGAGAAAACCCTGTGGAGAACACTGGTAATGCGATGCATAAAACACCAGATAACGTCAAATAAAACATACAGTTGTGCAAGGCAGCAGACAAAATATTAAACACAGCAGTATACTACGTAATTTGACTTCTTCATACTAGCGGTCAAGAAACATGCTCGTTTTTTTTTAAACAGGATGCAGACGACGACCACGGACGCCGTGACGACAGCCACAGACGACGACGAACAGTGCGATATTGTGAAGACTCCCCTTTATGGCGAGTCAAAAGGCTACAGTAATGCGATGCATAACACACCAGATAACGTCAAATAAAACATACAGTTGTGCAAGGCAGCAGACAAAATATTAAACACGGCAGTATACTATGTAATTTGACTTGTTCATACTAGCGGTTAAGAAACATGCAGGATGCAGACAACGACCATGCTCGACGACGATCAATGCTGTGTTGTAAAGACTTCCCTTTACGGCGAGTCAAAAGGCTACAGTAATGCAGTGTTCTCCACAAAGCCGTTTGTCAGGGTGGCCCAACATACCTTGTCAGCTTACCAACCTACCTTGGAAGAGCGACCCTATCTTGCTCTGAAACTGTGTAGAGGGTTCCTATAGGGCCACCCTACCTCAAATTGCTGGCGACCTTACCTTGTGTGACACACTGGCAAAACTTCTTGAAAATCAAGGGCATCACCCTACCTTGAGAAAACCCTGTGGAGAACACTGGTAATGAGATGCATAAAACACCAGATAACGTCAAATAAAACATTGCTGTTATTCAAGGCAGCAGACGAAATATTTAACACGGCAGTATACTATGTAATTTGACTTGTTCATACTAGCGGTTGAGAAACATGCAGTATGCAGACAACGACGACCACGGACGACAACGAACAGTGCGGTATTGTGAAGACTCCCCTTTACGGCGAGTCAAAAGGCTACAGTAATGGGATGCAAGACACCAGATAACGTCAAATAATACATTGATGCTATGCAAGGCAGTAGACGAAATATTGAACACGGCAGTATACTATGTAATTTGACTTGTTCATACTAGCGGTAAAGAAACATGCAGTATGCAGACAACGACGACCACGGACGAGGACGAACAGTGCGGTATTGTGAAGACTTCCCTTTATGGCGAGTCAAAAGGCTACAGTAATGGGATGCAAGACACAAGATAACGTCAAATAAAACATACAGTTATGCAAGGCAGCAGACAAAATATTAAACACAGCAGTATACTACGTAATTTGACTTGTTCATACTAGCGGTTAAGAAACACGCTAGCTTTTTTCAACAGGATGCAGACGACGACGACCACGGACGCCGTGACGACAGCCACGGACGACGACGAACAGTGCGGTATGGTGAAGACTCCCCTTTATGGCGAGTCAAAAGGCTACAGTAATGGGATGCATAACAGACCAGCTAACGTCAAATAAAACATACATTTGTGCAAGGCAGCAGACGAAATATTAAACACAGCAGTGTACTACGTAATTCGACTTGTTCATACCAGCGGTTAAGAAACACGCTAGTTTTTTTTAACAGGATGCAGACGACGACGACCACGGACGCCGTGACGACAGTCACGGACGACGACGAACAGTGCGGTATTGTGAAGACTGCCCTTTACGGCGAGTCAAAAGGCTACAGTAATGCAGTGTTCTCCACAAGGCCGTTTGTCAGGGCGGCCCAACCTACCTTGTCAGCTTACCAACCTACCTTGGAAGAGCGACCCTATCTTGCTCTGAGACTGTGTAGAGGGTTCCTATAGGGCCACCCTACCTCAAATTGCTGGCGACCTTACCTTGTGTGGCACACTGGCAAAACTTCTTGAAAATCAAGGGCATCACCCTACCTTGAGAAAACCCTGTGGAGAACACTGGTAATGCGATGCATAAAACACCAGATAACGTCAAAAAAAACATTGCTGTTATTCAAGGCAGCAGACGAAATATTTAACACGGCAGTATACTATGTACATGTAATTTGACTTGTTCATACTAGCGGTTAAGAAACATGCAGTATGCAGACAACGACGACCACGGACGACGACGAACAGTGCGGTATTGTGAAGACTCCCCTTTACGGCGAGTCAAAAGGCTACAGTAATGCGATGCAAGACACCAGATAACGTCAAATAAAACATACAGTTATGCAAGGCAGCAGACGAAATATTTAACACGGCAGTATACTACGTAATTTGACTTGTTTATACTAGCGGTTAAGAAACATGCTAGTTTTTTTTAACAGGATGCAGACGACGACGACCACGGACGCCGTGACGACAGCCACGAACGACGACAGCCACGGACGATGACAGCCACGGACGATGACAGCCACGGACGACGACAGCCACGGACGACGACGAACAGTGCGGTATTGTGAAGGCTCCCCTTTAGTTTTCGGCGAGTCAAAAGGCTACAGTAATGCGATGCATAACACACCAGATAACGCCAAATAAAACATACAGTTATGGAAGGCAACAGGCACAAGATAAAACACTGCAGTATACCAGAATTTTGTAACTTGACTTTATGAACTTCTACATTCGTCTGTGCTGGCTTTAATAATTGGTCCATCATCACTGTCACTTCGATTTCGTAGCATGCAACTCTTAATTGAAGCTATATGTCGAAGCCTTGGGACCCAGACTAATATCTGACATTTTGACTATGACCAAGTCAAATTATTTTTAAATGAAAACTATTTCAATTTCACCGGCCTGTCCTTTATACTTCAAGATTCTAAAGACTGAAGCGGTCATCTTTAAACTAAGCTGGAGAAAGGTCAATTTTCAAGGTTGTCTGCTAATGTCACCAACAATTTGACACATTGGAGGCAACAAAGAATCCAATTGACATATTGGACCCCAAATATCTTGGCTTCTTAAAGCATCTTGTCTAATCTTTAACATTTCTGACGGATTACACGGACTGTTCTAAGGACATCATTGTATCCAAAATTACAGATATCAAATGCTGAAGAAAGATTGAGTGGCCGATACCAAACGGTATTGCAACATGAGACAGGGTCAAAAATAGTTATCAGCTGGATATTTCTAAGGGACAACACGCCCTTATTGTGGTTCTTACTCTCTGGTTTGACAACTAACCCCAAATAATGGTCATTATACGAAATACGGCACTTGACTTTGTAATATTAATGGCCATCTCTGTCATCATACTACCACCCCCACCAACCCCCCAAAAAACTTACCTGCTCAATACTACTTACAGTTTTACGATTCTTGCCGGCTTCTACGTGAATTCGAAAGGAAATCGTCTATTGAAAAATAGGAAGTAGAATATTCATGTTATCGCTTTGAAAACACTCGAGGCGTCATTGAAGACTGGCCTACACAGCGGTTGACTAGATGTGGCGAGGCTTAAAACGACAAGGCGTTGCCCATATTGATCAATTACATACCGTATCAAATTTTTCTAAAGAATGAAAACCGACAGCCTTGCGCATTCTTATCATTTGTGCGCTCCCTGCAAAGCTCTAATTCCATACATGTGAAGTTCGCTCACATCTTGACCACACTCTGAATGAAACTACGATCACATGTTAAGTTCGCTCACATCTTGACCACAGTCAGAATGAAACGGCGATTACAAGTGCGAATTCTTCAAAATCGAACAGATTACAAAGTACATGTATTCGCCTTTCGTAATTTGTCCGGTCAGTTTCGTGAACGCCTAATACGAACGACGTAAATAGGTGCGGAACCTCACCAAAAAGTCTCGAAATTACGGTGTCATTACCTGTTTTCTTCTTCTGCACTTGTACTTCGGTAATTTTTTGTCAAGAACATATCTTCCCGGGATCAACGAAAATCCCCAGGGCATCGCCTCGTGTCAAGGAAAACCCCCGTCGATAGCACTGCCAAGGCGCGAATCAACTGGTCGTAGCGCATGCAGGGCGTTTACACAGCTTTGACCTAAATAACGCTGCGCTGTAACATGAGACGACCATCCTCAATTATCGTCTGCTGTACATCAAAGGGTCACAGGTGGCCCGACGGGCGCCATCGAATTGACGGAACGAACTGCACTGGAACATCTCGGCTCGTCATACTTTTTGGGCGGTTGGTGATGACCGGAATTTTTCCGAACGCGACTTCCTGACAAAAGATCTGCACATGACTATTTGATGAAATTGGAAAGTTATATCAGAGTTGTAATTGAAAGGCTCTGGTTGTACATTGATTCTGTTGGATATTTTCGTAGTTCGTATTGTAGTCTTTTAAATTTTGGGGCCGTATAATGAATTGTATACAACGAGTCATTGAGAATGCATCCTGAACCTCATGGTTTTATACAACCTTTAAACGTAGCCAGCCAGGGTATTGATAAGATCCTTGGTGGTCAAAATGCTGAAAATGGAGATGATGTTTGCAAGGAGAGATCAATTTTCTCATCTCCAGAAAGCGTTTTGCTGCTGCCCTCTTGGGCATTCCATGAGCTATCATATTCTTTACATGACTGAAACACTATCTGGCTTATTCTTGTTTGCTATGGTAATATTGAAGACGCTAATGGACACGTTAATTGTGTTACTTTTCAATTATTTCATTTCCGTGCCCCTTCCCAATAGTGTCTGCCTAGCCAGACACGGTGTTTGGCACGCACGAAAAATTAGCTCCAATAACGAACGGGTCGGATGATACGATAGGTGAACAAGTGAAAAGGTTATTATTCCAAAATGTATGACTCTGTTTCGTCATGGGGTTTTCGGTCGTACCATACTGACTTGTATGTTTATGAAAAAAAGTTGTACTCCAAAGAGTCAAGAATATTACTAGTAACAGATCTCTGGTTGCGGTACCAATTCAAAGGGAACATAAGGACGGGTGTTACGCCTTTATGTGCAAGTGCATATTGCCACCATTTGTTTGTTTTTGAGGAAAAGGGGACACTATGAATGCCGCATGTGCAAGTACCTTGCTTTCTTCAATTCATCCATACCTAGCTCATACACCATCGAACAAGATCCATCGATAACAACCTGAGTGTATTAATAGTATGCCTCCTTTTATTGTCCAGGTCCAACTGACTGGGGGCTTGTTTCACGGGTCAATCCATGAATGGCCATCCCTTTGATGCAGAGTCACCCCACGACAGGGGAACAGGTAGATACTATTGTTCAGACATCGGAGACTATTTCCCGGTATCGCACGGCGTGTGCCGCGGCCAGCCGCCATAGCGACAAGTGCAGGTCCGCGGTCAACAGGACGGGAGACAACGGCATACCAACACCAGGTTGCATTTTCTTCGATCACCGGCCTTGGAAACAAGTGCAGCAGATAAAAGATAGCTGTGGCGCTCTTCCTTGGTGATAGCTGAGGTTGTGACACGGCCGATTAGGGACTATAGTGGTCAATTTGTAAATAACGAAAATGCCTGTAGTAATAACGAGTTTAAATGTTAGAAGAATAGGACGGAATTGCGCCCTTGGTGAATCAAACAAAAAGGAGTTTGCGCCCCTTTTAGATAAAGTTTCAAGGTCTCGTGAAGGGTAAAAGGGTCGTGTGAAACCCGCGTCATCTTGACACCCGTCCTAATCAGATTTGACCCCTAATTAAAGATGAACCGTATCCAGCACCTGTGCACACCTGACTACAAAAATCGTCTGACGTGACTAGCGGAGATTCGTCTTTGGAAACCACCTTAGTCATTAGGGGTTCACTCTGTCCGTTGGGCCATTGTCTTCCACAAAGACCGTGTGGCCTTCGACCAATTAGTCCCTAATGAATTTATATGACATTTAATTTTCGCTCGAGGACGCGATGCTTTTGAAATCATTCCGAGGAGAGTAGTAATTTTTTATTGTAAAAATCTAATTGTTCTAATGACAGATTGGAAACAGTGCGTCTTTTTAGTACACTTTAATGTCTTCCTGGATCTAAAGATAGTGTCATTAATTTAAGTCCTATACGATAGTCACATTAACCCTAATCTCAATCTAAGAAAGGGTGTAGCCTGCTGCTTCGACATTTCCGATGCAGTTGGTGGTGGTTCTTCAAGAATGTTTTATGATTTACTAAATACGACAATTATCTTAGATCATTCGAAAGTCCACATAGAACATCGCCCTCCTGATTAAGAAATTCCCGTGGCCTAGTGGATGTGGAGTCCCCGGTTCGAAACGCGCTGCGGTCACTTTTATCTAATTTCCCTTTTCAGTGATTTATCTTATCATTTTAGTGTGAATGTATATTTTTTGGTTAATCTTTCATAAAAAGCCGACCTTCACTTCAAAATGACTGACTATATCATACATCTCCCGTTCTTCCGTATCCAGAAGTGATTGTTGTAACATTTGTCACGGTCACGTAACACGGGCGGTATATGCTCTTTTACAAATATAGATTTTGGAGCTTCTGAAAAACCGAAGTTAGTTACGAATACGTTTCTGGTTGGTGAACATTGAGAGATAACATGTTCATCCGTTTATTACATTTCAGTTGCCACGATTTATATACACGTGTGAACAAAGAAAAGTTGTGTATTTCGAAATCACGAACCAATTTCATTGACAATATCAAGCTTGATAACGAGCAAAGTAAATAGCAAGACTGCATGACGAACGCCGAACAATGCCAACCATTCGCCGATTCAACGGTCCAGCTTCCAAGCCACAAAACCTCTTTTGTAACTAATAACCGTATGATATCAAAGCCACAACCAATCACTAATGCGATTGAATCTGCCTTCAAGCATCTCCGACCGAAAGAATAGCCCCACTAATCCTCATAAGAAATGATACCTTAGAAATCCTGTTTCTGCTTTCAACGCCGTATTTTCTCGTGCCATGTGGCGTAAAATGGAGCCTCTACCCGTCGCTTTTCTCTGCGTAGACACGGCAACAGCACCGGACAATGGGAGGGTCATTCTAGAGAAGGGTCAAAATGTTTACGCGCCCTTTTATCGCCCTGGTAGCAGGTGCCACGACACCGAGCTAAAAATGTCAGGTGCATGATTGTCCTGACGTCATTGTATCAGAGTTTATCCACATCCGCAAACACAAGTTTTGTACGTCCCACATGTACATGTAGCTGCGACTCATTTAGTGACTTGATAACGAGTTCAAATTCAAGTTATGATGTACCATGTTACATCCTTGGTTTTCAAGGCTTTTTTATGGCTGATAAGTTACATCTGTAACATTTTCATCCACAACTTTCAACCAATAGCATGTCCGTCATATCAGACTCCCAAAAGAACATGGGATCAATTGCAAGAACACCAAACCTCCTTACACCAAACGAACCCGCGACCTCACCCACCTATCACTAATGGAACACCATCCGACATCCAGTCCGCCCGAGCGACCTGTGACACGGCCAAGAACATGACACCAACCCCGCCACGAGAATCAATGAGGTTGTGTCAGAAATGATCAATACGCGAGCGACGACCGCCGTCATCTCCATTGATATAGATATTACTCATTAGTGAGGATCAAACCTCTCTTGGCTATTAATTGATCCTGACCACATACAGTGTATCGGGGACATTGCCATAACAAAATCAACTTAACCCGCTCTTGATGCCGAGCGCTGAATTAAGGAAAGAATGAGGAGAGATTCGCCACGTCAACTGAACAGCCGTGGTCGTCCAAGACAACGTCCACAGTCATGACTGTAGAAAAGACTTATTTCGGACAAGTGAAGGTGAATGTCGTTGTGTGACCCCTTTTTCTTCATACCCGTGATCGAGTTTACTGGGGTTTAGCTGCACAAGCATATACAAACATGTAGCCTCAAAAATAACAAGGACACAAGACACGTCGTCGTCCTTTTAACTGGATAAAATTCTTACGAATACACTTGGGGACAGTCAGAATCCAAAGGAGTACTCCCGGGGCGTACTTCTGTTCCTAGTTCGGTATGATCGTAATCTTGGGATGGATTCCACCTAAGGGTTAAAAAATTACACTTCATTTTCACCATAACTAACCTTCGTCCTTCCCCTTAAAATTGATATCAGTATTTATCCGCTAATTGCAAGTGCCATGGTGACAAACATAGAGAGCATGTCAGCTGTAAATTGGTAAGCTAATAGGTTCCCTCTCTTGCTAATTGAGGTAGAAACGCTCATAGATTTCCTTTAAGAGCTACAGCTAACGTACGCAAACTGATCTTTTAGCTTATATCCATTGCAACGTAGGATGAGTGCACCCTGCAAGCATTTGTGTACATAGAATGCACTGGTGGTCCTGGTTAACTGAAGTTTAATGAACTTAGTATTGATAGAACATGTTTTTGTAACAAGAATTGCACAAGATCCGATAGAAATTGGGATTATAATGGTAGGGTTGTTGTCAACCTTAACAAAGTGGAGTACATTTCAAATTTAGTTGGTCAGACTCCGGAACAGTTGATGCTTCACAAATTGTGATATTTGTATGTAAAGATACGGTATTGTTGAGTTGGTACAAGTTCTGTCAATGTCACCTATTGACCGCGGATGAGACAACGGTCGCACGTACGCTGACTGCAACCTTTGTCTTATGTATTGTTGTAAGAGAATGGGTCAGTGGCGGCGACAAATCATCTATAAACATCTCTGTGTGATATTGAAAGGCGAATCAATGAGGTGTAAGAAACCGAAATGCACCTTGCAACAGAGTTCAAGATCGATAGCGCATTTGTACGACTTATTACACCTAACGCAGGTATGTATGAGGCAAAATAGATGTTTGTTTCTTTGTTATCGAATTGAAAGTCTGGACGAATTTTTTTTTATCAAGTCGTGCAACTTGACTCATCAATGGTGATCTGTGCTTCCGTTTGGGTCCGCTTCTTGCAGAGATCACAACAGGCAAACTTGAAATTACAAGCTGTGAGTATGGCATCCCCTACAGGTGGAACCAGATGGAAATAAGCGTTTTATTTCCCTTCGCCAGAACGGATGTTTTTTCTGTGACCGGAGTATAAAATCTGATGCACTCAGTCCTTTATCTTGAAAAAAAAACCCTGCAGAGACACGCACCCGTTAATGTGAAGAGCAAAAACTGCTGCCCGCGTTGTCAAGGAACATCGTTCTGCTTTGCCTTCGAACTTTGATATCGACCATGAAAAATCCTGAATGATTCCTTTTGTGACATTATTTGCGCTCTATCGCACCATATACGCACGTTATTACAAACTCCTTTGGTCCATTTATCGCTGTGCCACAAGCCAGTTAGCCGTGCTCTGGGTCCACAACCCGCCCAGCGAACCGTGAGGGCGGTTTGTCTACGTAAATGACACACAGAACACGAAATTAATGTTCTTCTGCCCGATTTGCCGCATCCGTAACAGAGTTATCGGGGGCGATGTACTGACCAAGAAGCTAATCAAGCCAAGGAAATGTATTGTCCTAACGTTAGCCTAGCATTACCGGTTGATCGTTGTAACTAAAATCATTGTGGGTGATGTAAGCTAGAGGAAATGGGAAAATGTACAATTGTCATTTCGACATAGTAGTTTTTAGAAATGCATTGAAAGGAATGAACAGTATAACTGTGTTTGAGCACAATCATTTAATGTCGAAGCTTGGAGAATGCAGCAATTTTCCTGTTGCATTAGCCAATCGCAAGGGTTTTTTCGGACATGTACGACTTCCGGTCATTTTATTAAGAGGTAAGGCAGGAATGCTTTAACTTGAGACTTTGATACAGATCAGGTTACTCGCAACTATTGAACAACCATATCAACATTGGTAAGCACGAAACAACGCTCCTGCTAACAGGAAGGGTTGATCATATCACAAAATTTTCATTAGTGGTAAATGTCAACCCCTCCCTGAGCTCTCGACCCCTACCCCCAGCAGATGGACGCTTGTACCCACCTCACCACTTAGGGGACAATGATTGCCCCCGAACAATTACTGAAATGTTCATTTTAAACGCAAGTCACGTGCGTTCAAAAAATAAAACCGCGGTCGCGTGCCAGGAACCCAGATTGTTAGTTTTCCTTTTTCATGAATTTTTGATGTTATGATTTGATGTTGTTCTGGTGGGTCATTGGGGTCAGGTATGGCATTCACTGTTAATATTTGATGACCATCGCCATATTATAGTTAGTGCACTCGGAAGAGAATGCCACAATAATCCCCAAGGATCGTCTTCTCAGTTTTCCTAATATCAATGAAGGAACAAATGGTTTTCTCTATGGGTGAATAGATGAATCTGCCAGATTACAAGACTGCCTTCCCAGATTTGGACTACCAAATGGGATACATCTTTGGAAAAGAATATTATAGAAATACCGGACCGAGCCTCATTCGAATTGATTATTTAAGTTTTCATGGGAGTAATAGATACTGAAATGGCAGGTTATCATCAGTATTATTGTTACTGTGTTAGCGCATTATGATGTTTTCTAAATAATTTACATGAAACTCTTCATCCAGGGCGTGGTCAACTTAGTATGTACCCGATTAGCATTACATAAGGGCAAACCTGATACTCATCTTCGCGTAACAGTCATAATCCTCACCTTTAATGATACAACACTTTGAAACAGAAAACTATCAAGCGCATCGCCCCTAATTAACACAAGCAAAGACAAAAGCTAATTTCATTCGCTATTGTTTTATTCGCAAGCTGGTGTAAAAACGTATTTGGAAGATGAAAGCCCTGATCACGACACCAGTGATCAAAATGTCAAATTACACCTCTAGATGTTATAAGAATAACCCAGGTCAGTCTGATATCGATATTCTAACGCAACATGAACTAAAGAGGCCCTGAAGACCAACCTCAACCAAGGTCATTTCAACATAAACCAAACGGTGGTTGGTAATACACTTAGTCGTACTGCAACATATCCATAGGGCGAGGCTGAGATTGTTCCAAACCAAAAAATGGCAACCTCATACCAAGCTCCTTCAACTTGACTGTGACTACATTTATGTTTGACTTAACACAGAAAATGTCACTTTTAGGAACGAGCTTGTGATATTTTTCTCCAATAAAAAAACGGCGTTTGTAGATCGATTAGAGATATTGACCTATCCCAGCCCCGGGGTGAACAGGATGTCCTTTGGTCTCAATGGCTGCAGGGTTGGACGCCACAGACCCGGGTTCGCAACTTTTTTCTTTCAAGATAGGTAGTATTTAAATCTCAATTGTTTTAGAAGATAATTACTTACTGTTTATTGCTTTGAGATTCATTGAAAACATCGTAAATTATAGCATTTCATGATTTTACTTTTTTAATTTTCTCGCGATACTGCTGAAATGTTTGAAAAAGCAAATAATTGTATACTATGCCAATATCGAACTCGCTTGAAGCACGTCAAATTACAACAATATCATGATGTCAAAGTCTAACATTTTCTACTAGCGAGGTATCAATCTCTATTCTAAACATTAAATCCGATTTTACTGCTTTTTTTACTAAATTTAGTATTTTGACCAACCCAATCGATTTTGGTTGCCTACCTACGGGGCCATTGGTGCCAAATCACTTTTGAAAGACAGAGAAAAACCACATTGGGCCTAAAAAGGGACAAGAGAAGCTAAGAATTCTAACAACACTCATACCGTTTCTCACAACAAACGCGGTTTTATACCTGTCAACTGCAGAGGATGGCACTGCTGCTTCGACAAAGAGAATGTATGCAATCCTTGTGTTTTTCTTTAGAAATGCCTAAGATCTCATTTCATTCGACTGCGTTCACCAAGACAACAAGATGACGGGGAAGCCTCACCAGTGTTGTGGCTCAAAGCCTTCTTACGCTGACCACTGCTCTCGGCTCGGTCTAGCATTCTGATCCCTGGACACATCATAAGTCAGAAGCCGTATGACCTTATCAGACATGCCTAGAGGATGTCCACAAATGTTTCTGAGCCACGGATTTCTAGCCTTGATGAATCATACCGAACACGACATGTTCGGAAGGATCCAGGTCAGTCAAAAAAAGCGGCTTCTTCAAGCTATATATGCAACTTCAAAAATTGATGTACTCTGATGATGTGAAATAATTTTTTATGTCGCCTGAAGAAGACATCGCAAGCTCCGAGGCTTTCGAAGGTCACAACACGTTGATCGAGGTGCGTTTGAGGTCATACATGTAGTTGTCATGACCAGCACAGTCTTTCGTGGAAGAGTCCATTAGCTTGTTAACCTGAATCGGATGTACAGCAACCGATTGAAAGCCATCAAGGGTAAACAATCGAAAGGTACATTCTCCTTTACCGAGAATAGCAGACTAGCTGGCACGGCTGGGACTATCGTTGATCATGGGCCTTTCATGGACAATACCAAGATAACTAGTTCGACCGTTCAGCGCTTCACGGCGCACTTCCAGTCTAGCAGGCCAATCAGAAGCCAACAATTCCTGCTTCTCCG
The DNA here is from genome assembly GCF_910592395.1 of Lineus longissimus. Lineage (NCBI taxonomy): Eukaryota > Metazoa > Nemertea > Pilidiophora > Heteronemertea > Lineidae > Lineus > Lineus longissimus. Next base: position 23,063,445 of record NC_088309.1, on the reverse strand, counting down.
GTGCGGTCTTCAGGTAAGAACCAATCACAAACTGAAGAAAGTATTGGCCAAAAAACTGCTCGCTCATTTTTCTTGAGGAAAGTGGTGAATAGCAAGAAATTCCCGAGCAGTCACTTATCACACATCCCATCACACTGAAGCAAAGCAAATCACTTCGCGGAAGGCCAACCGTACTCACCTGTTATTAAGTTGGCGTGACTATATGCTTATACCAAGGGCATCAAAGCGCCCTAATCAAATTTGGGGTGTGTCAAGTCACACTGTCTGTGTGGCAAGGTATCAAGTAGTCTGACTTAAGGGGCTTCAGCCACAAACATTCATCACTTGCTTTATAAGGAAGCTAGTCAGGCAAGTATAAGCTGACGTCAGGGGATTTGCACCTTAATACAAATGTAGTTTCGGAAAGGTTGTGACAACAGGATGATACTCAAGGGGACCTCTCATGAAGAGCTTTAGGTATATAGAGGGCCGTTAATACCAGGCATACAGAACATAAAAGAGAACCTCTAATGAAGATAAGGAGCAAGCAATGTTGTCCCAAAGATTTGCAAATTGTGCGTTTTTAAACAAATCGTTTGCACTGTGACTACAAGTCACTTACGCAGTCCTTGTTTCATCTTGAAACAGCAAGTCGCATCATCGAAACAAAGAGCCGATTCAAATTCAGTGCTTTATGAAGCCAAAGCCTCAAAGGCACAGTATGTCTCGACTGTTTAAACCTTTTATATGTTTCATGCCGTGAAGTTAATTGTGTCATAGTTTAAAATGAAATACACATCTGCCTCCGGTCTCGAATGGAGCTTTGGACTAGGCAGAATATGAGCCATCACCGTACACGATTATTTTACTGTAAACCTTCGTCCTTATTATGTACGTCCCTTCTAATTGCACGTATCACTCGAGGGGTTACCGTCGTAATAATGAAAGGCTGACTTCTTAAAAACGTCATCCTATTGTACCACTTTCCCTGCCAAGTTTCCGCAGCGGAAGTCTCCGAGAAAAATCACCAACATCGGCGTCTCACCTTTAATTGCTCGGAGCGAGGAAGATCGGTCCTCACGAAGGTCTGGCGCACCGAGAACAATATCTCCGCACAAATGAGCCGCCAGGGTACATGAATGTGCTAATCCTTGCCGGCATCCCTGGGAGAGAGTCTCCGTAGACCGCAACCTCCGCTGCCCGACAGCATCCGATCGGAAGCCCTTTGCTCGGGAGTCACCCGCAGTCAGGGTTCAACATGACAGAGGCCTCCGAGCAATGCGTCAAGTTTCCGTGTCAATATGCGAATCGTATGACGGCTCGATAATGATTTAATTGGTGCAGAACTTCGTCATTCAGCGATGATATTTTTAAAGGCGAGAGAAAAAAAGGCTGGTATATACCAGTAAATGTAACGGTCTCCATCTCCTTTCGACCAAGAAGGCCGGTGTAACATTTCTGGGGTTCCCCATATTTCAGTCATTTCATAGAAGGTGGAGTGACCATGGGTTTTTGAATAGTGGGAAATAGAGAAAAATGTGTCAATCTCTCAAAGCGTTCCCAAACAATGAGGGGAGATCCTGCAAAACGGAAACAATTACAAACAATACCTCCGTAGTATACAAGCATTTGTTGAGAACGAAACGTCGCAGATAGAGGAGAACGACCAACATGGCTGATATTGTCACCCAATTGCTAATTATCAACATTTAAAAGATGTCCCCCATAAAGTAATTTATTTTTCCGCTTTCACTTGGTTATGTTAGCTTGGTCTTGTTCGCTGCCCGAACTCACCATTATGCGCAGAGGTAACCCTGAACCAGGGTTCACATCACCAGCCTTGCCTCTTGACACAACTCTGCTCTTTCAACACAAGCAGTGTATTGCCTTTTAATTACCCCCACTGTGCCTGCAGGATGGCAGCAAACTAATGATCACGATTTCTAACGGTTACTTTGTATTCTAATCCTCAAAGATCAAAGGCCACAAGAGCATTGTCTGAGCAGAATTATGAGGAGGAGGAAAAACTAATAACTTTGTGAACTGCTCGAGCTCAAGAGGTGTTTGTTTAGCAGTGTCGAGAATCATGTCGGTGTGGGGTTCTAACCCTGAGAACATGTTTGGTGGTTCAAAAATAAACACTCCAGATAAATCAACATGCACTATTAAAATATTAGCACTTAAACGAAGTTTAACACTTTCAAAGAAAATTACGTTCTTGCCGCAGCACTGGTGATCAACCAACTGTCCTCAATACGAGATCATCTATACGCTACTGTCCAACTGTAATACAGATCGGCTTTAATAAGAGAGCCAGGGAAAAGTTCGGTTTTAACACTAGATATCAGCTTTAACAAACAAGCCAAGAAAAGAGACCAGCTTCATAAGAGAGACAAGAGAACAAACAGCACAGTTATAATGCAAAAAAATGATGAGCTTATCATCAGGAGAACAATACAGCTTTAACACATGAGAGAAGCGTAAGAACCAAGCCAAAAGAACAGAACAGCTTTAACACAAGAGATAAGCTTAAGAACCAAGCCAAAAGAACAGAACAGCTTTAACACCAGAGATAATAAGAACCAAGCCAAGAGAACATAATAGCTTTAAAACCAGAGATAAGCTTAAGAACCAAGCCAAGAGAAGAGAACAGCTTTAACACAAGAGATAAGCTTAAGAACCAAGCCAAGAAAACAGAACAGCTTTAACACAAAAGATAAGCTTAAGAACCAAGCCAAGAAAACAGAACAGCTTTAACACAAGAGATAAGCTTAAGAACCAAGCCAAAAGAACAGAACAGCTTTAACACAAGAGATAAGCTTAAGAACCAAGCCAAGAGAACAGAACACCTTTAACACAAGAGATAAGCTTAAGAACCAAGCCAAGAGAACAGAAAAGCTTTAACACAAGAGATAAGCTTAAGAACCAAGCCAAGAGAACAGAACAGCTTTAACACAAGAGATAAGCTGAAGAACCAAGCCAAGAAAATAGAAAAGCTTTAACACAAGAGATAAGCTTAAGAACCAAGCCAAGAGAACAGAACAGCTTTAACACAAGAGATAAGCTTTAGAACTAAGCCAAACGAACAGAACAGATCAGCTTCAACAAGCAAGCCAAGATAACACTACAGCTTTAAAACAAAGATACATGTAAACTTAAAAACTAAGCCCATAGAATAGAACGGCTTCAACACTTACGATCAGTTCGAACCAGTCATAAGCAAGACATTTAAGAGCTTTAACACACCAGTTTTACTTCAACAAACAAAATATAACACTGTTGGAGATCATATCAGAATTTTATTTCAAACATTAAAGGTCCATAACCAGAAACATGTATAACCATTGATCAGAAATATGAATAATGAAGTCTAAAAATGCCTAGGGTTATCAATACATAGCATTACTCGCATATTAGAGACCGAAAATTAGCCAGAGGGGAAATCAGAATGGTGCAGATCATCGGGAAATCATTTTAAAGGCTGCAATTACAAATATATATGTGTAACATCATGTCAGAATGATGCATCTGACTTTTCACTTTGAGTTGTTGAACCTATTATTAGCTGTTTGGTAATTTCCAATCCGCACCTAAAAACAATTAAATTACTCTTTTACCTTGGCGCAATTACACACCAGAGTTATCATTATGTAAGGAATTCATTTTGACATTTGTAATTGTAGATGAGCAGTAAGCGCCTGGAGCTGTTTTATACTACGTAAAGGTGATATTTACGGCATTTTTAAAATGATTCTCGAGGCCATTCCATACATGTATTCATGAAATTATCCATCTTGGTCATAACGACAGGAATTTAAAGTTGAAAATGTTGAGCCAACAGTTATTAATTTTAACACTTTGAACTCTAAAGAAGGCCTGTCTGATAAATTGCCAAGACAGTGAACCGACATTCCGGTACTTCAGTCATCATATGAGCAGATCCAGTCATCATATGAGCAGATTTTAAAATTGAATCAAGAGCAGTCGAAAAACCACATCATTCTATACTTTTGTTTTGCCTAAACAGCTTACATGGACTTTAAAGCCAAATGATCATCATCAAAATCACCTACATAATTATTAATAAAAGCAACAACCTTCAGATAACAAAGTCATCTCGATATAAATACACTTAAGATTTTTCCTAAAAAATTCTATCAAATTTCGCATAAATGTCTCTTAATCTTTCTGACCTGGAATTATCACAACTTGCCTTGAGCATTAAAGACTAATAAGAAGTTCAATGTTCTGAGTAAATTGATACTTAGAATAATTAAAGATATCAGTTTCATAATGAACCCTGGACTTCGAGGTAAGCATATTCAGTATTCAGTGGTAGAATACTTGTATACATGTAAAATAGAATTCTTATACATTTCAACACAACTTGGAGACAATCCTTGGTGTACAATTGTATTTATGGTTATCATAAAAGGAGACTGTAAACAGTGTTGCCAAGTGGGCGAGAAAGTCATGGATATGTTGTGGCTATTTCTCACAATACATATAGGCACAATTCTCGCTTGCTGAGAATATTCTTGAGTATTAAGTCAAATCAGTTACTTAACTATGAGTATTGATCACCTGGTGACGACCAAAGAGGCCCCTGGCTCCTGCCTTTAGTCCCCCTTTAAAGATCTGCTTGACCGCTGAGGGATTCTGTTCATCAACAGCATTTAGCCACTGAGTAAATAATTGTTTGGGTTAACAGCAAAATCCACTTACAGGCCGAAATCTAATTTGAGACACATTACACATATCCAAGAAATGCCCAACTTAGTAACCCACGGAAACCCCTCCAAATTGAACACAATGCAAGAGACAAGAATAGCCAACTATCACCCAATAAAGATCATTAGAGTCTCAATACACCTGACCCATGCAAATTCCAAACTCTTTGAAAACCCCTTAACTGGAAAACAAAGTGCATTCTAAATTTAATCCTGGGTGACAAAGCGGATTTTGTGTCTCTTCTTGTATTCATTTTGCAATAAATTGGGATAATTGGTGTAGCCTGTACAGGTGTGGCGTGAACCTCACGGCAATAGGCAAGTGCCAAAATGTACCCCATCCTGTAACTAACAGCAAATCACTTTAAATCTGTAGCCAGGCCAAGCACATGTTTTTCTCCGATTTATGAGGGATTATAGAGATGTGACTATGTGCTGAAAATAGAAGGAAACATCCCTGTGGAATAGGATATTTTTATATTTTCAAATCAATAAACATTTGTTCTGGATTTTTATTGATGTTAGAGTGTTCAATATCAACTTTGTCTAGCCTTGGCAGTCAAAAAGCAACTTGAGGACTCACTGAAGATGCTTCATTTTTCAGGATTCAATTCAATTGAACTTCACATTTTATACATACATGACGTCACCGATAAAGTTGACCTATGTCATGTCAGTCTAATAACCCTTCATCACATAAAAAGAGTATTTTAGGGTGGGAAATATTTATTGGCATAAAGGGTTATTTCTCAAATAGCTGTAATTTTTGGCTCACCTTCAAAGCCAGAAAATTCGAGAATATGCGTTTTTTTGCGAGTCTAATTGATTAATTTGTATCATTACCAAGTTAACTTCAGCAACAAAAAACAGTTTTCGTCATCCTGTGGCAATTTGGATAATATTTGAAACTGGTATCAGATAGACAATATGAGAGATATCACTTTCAAGCATATATGTAGACCATTCCGTGCCTTTCATGTGATTGCATGCCAAAGGTATTCTCATTATAATCAATAAGAGATATGGTTTACGATTATTACAAAAAAAAGTGTTCGCTGCATTGGAGAAAAAGTTGCAGAAATAGGACACAACTTCACTGATGACTTATTTATTGAATTGATGAAAAATCATGTTGTCGATGATGAATACGATCAGAAAATCATTACACCCATGACATTTAAGTGTTCCAATTGCTACCTCTGTGACACTGTTCAGCTCTTGGGCGATCCCCTGCTTCTTGATGAGTCAAGTCTAAAATAGCGCAAGGAAGGTTTGCAATGAAATGTGATGATGTTTTACTGACCCCAGAATGGCTTGCCTGCCCTCAATGTTATAGGTTCTTTTCTCACCAGACAACATGAAGAGGTGCAATATCAAATGCATGAAAGTCATTACGCTTACAGCAGAGCACCTTGCGGTAGGCATTATTTGTCAATTAGGAGAAGAATTCAGACAAAATATGAAATATAGAAGCCCGCCTTCAATTCACCGCCAAAAATAGCAAAACAAATGCAAGTAGCTTTTGATAGAAAACATTGATATTTGGCCGTTATACAGATTGGTGCTGCTTCAAGGCAAAATTTTTGCGTTTGTCATTCTTTGGTGTCTGATCCCATTATACCAGGGTCAGGGCTGGATGTCACAGGTGCGTTGGCCACTGGCTATTGTGTTTATCAAAATATGCAAGTTTGAGGTTTCTTGTAAAAGCACCATTAGCTTGGTGAAGACAAGTTGGGGAAATTTGTAGAAAAACAACGATGGGGTACCGCAGTGACATTTGGCAGGGAATGCCATAAATTGGTAATGTATAAGCTATATATGCCTGTGTTTGGCACTTAACTGGTTATGCACTGACACCATCAGACTAAAAGATAATTCAGGACATGAATTTATCCGTTTTTAATATGCCCGGTTACTTTATTTATGACTTGAACTCTTTATTGTACAAAAAATCCATATTTACACTAATCACTGTTTGACAGCTGGTGCTACTGAGCAAAACAAATAACATACTTTTTCTGTACAAACCAAACTTTAACACACACAACTATGTATAATACTGTAGGCAATGAGCATTTTTAACACAAGCAAATATTTTACAAAAGTTTAAAGCCAGCTGTAAAAAGCACCCTAAAACAGGTTTCTTACAAGTTTTAACAATAATTATCACAGTCAATGAGTCATTATATCTCAGTAGTCAGTTGATCCACTAGTTACAGTGAACGTGAGTATCCATATCAAAATGTCCACAGCAAAGGGATCAAATAGTTGGCTGCTGATAAAGATATAGTCCATTTTTCATCATGCATGAATAATAACAGAGTTGAGACAAGATCATGACTACAGTCCACAGTTCTGGTCTAAGTACAAACATTGATGTGAAATATACATTGTAATGGTACTTTTAACAACTCTGTCTAAAAACATATGTCAGACTCAGCATTGGATAATTCCAGGTCTTTCTCTCATTGTATAAATGGCCATAATATTCCAGAATGAACTGTTAAGGTACTTCTTATAAGGTAACATATCCTGTAATGTTCATTTATTTATTTACCATATTATTTAGTGTACCATATCGTAGTACTAGGAACCGAATTAATCATTTCATGAGATTCGTTTCTGTCAGGTCTCTTGGCTGGTGCGCTTAAAACTGGAGACGGCCGAACCTGAGGCTTAGGCAGTTCGTTTGATTTATAATTCCTATTATGGTCCACCAGCAGTAACGTTTTGTTCCTTTTTGTCATCAACAAAGATGGCGAAGTCGCCGGTGGACGCAATTTACGTGATTCCTTCACGATCGGTCTTAATGGTGTCACGTTAGAAATGTTCATGCCTTCTGCGAAGAGTCGCAAATCGACCATTGAGGTATGCTGCCTAGGTAACATCTTGAGTCCATTTGGTGGGGAAGCAAAGGGGGCTGGCTTATCGGCGCTGCCGATGAATGTCTTGCTTCGTACATGGGTGAAGACTGTGGAGGGTGGAAATTGTGGTTTGGGAAATATCCGTGATGTGCCATTAGATCTCAGGGTCTCTGCAGCTGGCTGTGAAATAGAAAGAAATGATGATATTAGTCACGATCGCAAATACTATTTAGCTCATCTAGGTTAAAGGAGTCTTGAGAGAGTTCACCCTGAAAAAGACAGAATTTTTAGTTGTTTTAGAGCTGCAAAAAAACTCTATAGTTTCCTTTTTGACTGCTCTTCCACAGTGGCTGGTAAAGGACATCACAAGAAATATTTACAAGAAATATGTCGGGCCCCTGACCTGACCCGACTTGGGCAAGATATTCCTAGAAAACAATTTTCGTGATGTCCTTTACCAGCCATCATACACTCAAGTCAAGAAATCTATGACTTAAGGGCATGCATAGAAAAACCATTCTTATTGATTTCCTCTTAATTTTCACATTTCTCCGAATAATTTTTCTTAAAGATATCAATATTGATTATTCAATATCGACTTTGAGCATTTTGGCATCAAACTACATATTTTTTTTGCGCTTTCAGGCCTGTAATTACTATTCATCCCCTTTCATCATGTTGTGCGATCCACATATCACAGCAAAGGTCACAAAGATTACAAGTACATAAAGAAAACAACCAAATGAGAAACGAACTGATCCAAAATGCAGTAATATTGATCAAATCCAATCTTTTTCATGACGCTATTATCACACTCGGATAAGTCATTTTTATTTGTTGACATGTTTCATAATTACAAACCACCGGTTCAACCTATTTTTGCATTTGATGTCTGAAACAGGAAATTGGAGACACTGTTTTTTATTTGATATAATGCGACATTAATCCAACAAAAACGAATACTTCCACCTGAGAATTAACCAACACATTTTTTTGTCATCTTCAGCGCCGTCAACACATAAATAACGCCCACTAAACCTTTTTCTGGAGACAATCAATGTGTTTGTGTACAAGGTGTTATTAGATACAACTTTTTTCCTCAGATTTTTCTCTCAATAAGTCAACAAATAGGATGTTTTTCGATCATACAAGACGCCCAGTTGACATGAAGTCAGGTTGGGTTACTACACAGAGCAAGGGTCACATTCCTTTGAACTTGCCTGATCAATAATTGTGGAAAATATAAATATGATTTGCAAGGCCAACAACAATAATATCAACTTTGACAGATCTATATCTAAATCTTGTTAGAAATAACAGATCGCTGGAATATGTTGCACTGCAGGCCACTCTCAAAAGGAGGTCCTGATGTGCAAAATTGTCAAAAATGTCTCAATAATATTTTAGCTCAGTTCAGAAAACATCATTCAGATATCAAAAGTCCATTATATCAATACATCACTATCCACCCATTACTCCAAAGTTGTCTTTCATCCCAGCTCCCAGATGGCTAGAATACAATACCAATGAACCGACATTGTCAGCAATGACAGGGACTACTGCGCATCACGCACTCCCCTTTCTTCAATGAATTCAACCTGCATGGAGTGACAAAACGTTACACTGTGACCTAATGGGCTAGGAGAAACAATCCACAGATGCAACGGAGATATCCAGATGGACCTAGTAGAATAATTTTTTTAAGATCACCCTACCGTCCCACGTCCCACGTACAGTGGTAAAAACAATATGATGGTGTCTTCGTCAGGGAGCCAGTGAGATAACCCCATTTTAGTTGATGCCATTTCCATCTGGCTATGGTGTCAACAACAAAAGATGGGCTAAATATGTGTCAAATTACAGTTACCAATACCATGTTAAAGTACAGTTACTATAATACATATGTCAAGGTACAGTTATGGTCAAAAGTAAAATGCCCTGTCATACCCAAGAATGTGGGAATATGATAAAAATGCATCTCGTCAGTGCAAAAGTAAAAAAACAGTAAAAACTATCTATAAAGCCACATCCATGGGACTGACAAGTCTGCCTTTTTAAAAAGGTGTCCTCATAACAGAGGTCAAATTGAATGAAAATGAACAAATTGTGACCGAACCTCTGACCTTTTGGGGATGTTCTACTATCAGAGGTTTGGTAGTCAGGGAAGATCCACTGTACAACAGCAGAAGTTATTTCGAATTGCTTGAAGAATCCCCACATTGAAACGAATAATAAATATGCTCAAACACAAATTGGCAAAGTTAACATACCCCAGGTAACCATGAAAAAAGAATTGGCACAGTATTCACGCAAAACAAGCATATCAAGTAATTTAAGTTAAGCATAAAACTTAGATCCCAAATAATGTAACCATAACTACAGTAACGAAAGCATGAAACATCCACATGAAAATGATAACTCTAATAATGAATCTGCGGCTCTTGAAGTCAAAAGATACAGCAGGCATTCAGCATCCTGAATGCACAAACTATCATCGGAAAGTGATCACATTTCTATTTCTAAGATCATATAATAGTGTTGGCATAACATTTGAAAAGATATCCAATGCACCTTGCAAACTTTGACAAAGATAGCACAACTGGATTGGAGAACAAAATGCCCCCTTTATATTTGCACAAAGAATTAGGCGATTTACAACAACACTATCAGTTATAGACCCGATCTCTGATGCCTCCTCTTTTGAACCGATCATCTCGATTTTCTTACCGCTTCCAACAAAGAAGTGATTCTCCGCCAGGTGCCATGTGACACCCTTAAGATAAGATCATCCTGGCTACTCCACCCTATGACAATCGTTTGTCCCTTTGCCACACCTTGATGGCTGATACTATCGCTGGTTCGTTCTTGTGAGCTATCGCTTTCTCCCGCAAATGTGACCTGCTTTGGCGCAAAAAGGGTAACGATAACGTCCAATACACTGGACATGAAACTAGTCAAGTGGACCACTATTTCTCCTCTGGCTAGAAACAAGAGAACCTGAAGTCTGTTCCACACAAGTACACTGGAATCTTAGTGCATTCTTGCACATTTCTGTACAAAATGTACTGTAGTGACGATCAATTCAAGATGGGAGAGAATAAAAGATATTTGCAGTTGTTGTTGAAGGCTTGACAATTGCACCTTTGAAGACCTCACCAGTGAATTAGCAACAGCAAGTGTAAGGTATTGTGAAGGGGCAGAAGCTATTCAGAGGACAGTGGAACCATTGTGCGAATCTCCGTTGAGATTTTTGTCAACCTGCGCGCATCTTCATGTTACTATCAACCGCAGGGTGTGGATTTTCCCCGGGTCAAATGAAAAGGACCTGACGCGCCAGAAACAAGACACCGGGTCAGATTGAGTGGCCCTGGAGCAGCGGAGTATAACCTCACGCAGCATGCACCAGTGAATAATCTGACATTAGCGTACGAACTGATACTCTTGATCTGTGAAGAGGGGGGAAATTAGTGTTACCATGCATCCCCTAGTGAAAAGGGTTTCCAACTGATGCCCTTCCTTCAAAGATATCCAGGTTGGACAATATTAATCCCACCTGGCTGACCCTCAATCACAAGCGGAAACAAAACTAGATCAGATGACTTTACGACTTTTGGAAAAAGAAGACGAGGCACTTTGTCACCATCTGGCAGTCACTTTTAGTTATCTTCCAGAGAGAAGGATTTCAAAAGGACCAGATATTGGAAAGTTATGAGAAAGGTTGGGGTGCTGCAGCCCTTTTAACCCTTTTGCTAACGATCGCTGCTGTGGCGATGATCCATATCTAACGTTAATTTCCAGTACGTACATTTACACATCAACTTAGAAAGGGGGATTTCCAATCTGTAAAGGATTATATTTTTAAAATCGGTAAAGTGAAATAAACTTATTACATGAATGTTTGAAACATAATATCTGACAACCAGCATTCAGTAAAATTATCTTATTTGAGTTTTACGCACAGTGTGAAGTATCTATTTTGGTGATTTATAATTTTCCCTGAGGATGCACGCTTCAAGATCAATCGGGTGCAGGGATCGTGACAAATAGATAATCCCTATAAATATCCAGGGCCAAGTTGACTCCAAAGGGTAAGGTTCTGTCAATCACGATGACACAAAGGTTAAAAAAGGCTACCAATATGATCTATGTCATAACAGATGATGATCCTGACTACGGTAACCTGAGAAGTGGCGCGGTGCAAGCTAAAGGCACTAGACACAGAGATGTCACATTACACAATGATATTAAACAGGGGAGACAGCCTAAAACCAGTACAATAGCTAATCACCTCAGCAGGGGGAACTATTGTCTCCACGGTATTCCAATAGAGCACCAACCCTGAGGCACTATCTCTCATCCTTACCACAGGCAGCCCCCATTCACAACCTAAATTTGACATCTGATCGATATAAACTTGTGGCTATGGTGGACCGCAGGATAATCGAGACTAATAAGCAGGGATGCAACTAACCACACCCCGGAGTTACAGGTACTATTATCACAATGCACCTTATTACGTAGCAGACAAAAGCACTCATCCTTAGGGTTATCATTTCATCTCGCAACCAGAGGACTTGATACGGGTAAAACACCGTTCTTTGGAACAAAATGGAGAGGATTGACAAACACAAAACAGGATAATATCAAACTGTTGGATTCAACACATCAAAAATATTGTTATTGTATTCTCACCCCACAAAGCAATACTCTGTTCCAAGTGAAGCTTTCTGAGGTTCCCATGTGCATTATTTGTGCAAAAGTGTACTCAGATTTAAAAGTAATACATGCATACTTGCAGTGAAACAAGTGCAGCATATCATAATTACCACCCCACATGTTCTTTTAAAGGATTGTCAGAGACACAAATGTGGGTGCCCACAAATTGTGTTCTTTTGTAGTAAATTTCAAGGCAGACTTAAAACCAGTGCTTATTTTGAAATTAATTGACGTCAACAAAAGAATACTTTGAATAACGAATTTCCAATCTTTGAAATTGTAGGTTATATGAATTATATCAAAAGGAGAAACATCAGTTCATGAGATGGCAAAAAACACAGATTTTTTTTATTCTTCAGTAAATTTTTGAAAATATTTTGAACGTTTTGCTGTTATTTCATCACTATGCAGTCGCAGTCATCGTGATGGTCCTGGGTCCAATGAAGTCGGACAAATTAGCCTGCCAGCAAAATTTGCATGGTCCAAATTTTTCACCACTTTTAAGTGAGCAGAGATTTAGAACGATGTAATGTGGTAGACCATGCAGTTCCCACTCATTGAGGCCTATCGCACTCAAAAGCAGCTAACCCAGTTCTTTTACTTACCACTGAATGTAGACTATTATGCTTTGGCAATGTTGATGACATATCACCATCTGAAATGTTCCTGCCAAGAACGTCAGCCTTTTTCTCTGCAGTCGTTTTATTCTTCCGTACTCTATTGGGCCTCATCCTGTACACCATATGGTTTGCTCCATCCTCAAATGGCTGCCACAGATCATTACACTGCAAAGATCTTGGCAGAGGGCGCAAGTCTTCCGGTGTCACAAACCCAATGTTCTTATTTGTAACGGTTGTACGTTCTCGTTCTAATTGAAGATTATCAAGAGATTTTCTGGTAACTACAGGGTTTAAATTTAAAGTCTTTGACCTATAAAGGCCATAAGGAGAAGCCTTCAGAGCCTGTCTCCCCGGCAGAGAATTGTCCTTCAATAACTTATCACTATTCGTCTGTTCTAAGCGAGTTTCTAATCTCGGCAGGACTTCACCATTAGACAGTCTGACCTCTTGTTTCTCCCTGCCAAAGCTCGATTCATCGTCCGAGAATTTGAAACTTCGAGCACTAGCAGTATTTCTTCGACAGTTTTGAAGGTTATTCAGGGTCCAGTTGTTATCAGTCGTACTAGTGTGGGCACCATTTTCGTGGACTTCATTGATGTAGACGGCGATTGAGCCATAATCTGGATCCGTTGAATCAGGGCGCGCGGTTTGGTACTGACTGCTGACATTGCTGGCTGTCCTCGGATCGTACGCCCCCCTTTCTGTCTGCAAATCAAGACCTCTTGGAGTCTGCAGATCAGGACTTGGTATAATACCTACAATGATATGTAATGAAGTAAAATTTAAAAAGCATACATTAGCTAACATTTAAGCGCTGAAAAAATTAATGGATTCATAGCAGATATCAAGTTGCACCAGCAACCAGCCCGTGTGTTTGAGTGGAAAACTTTCGAGCAGTTGTTCCATAATAAAAGACAAATTCTGACCCAAATCCATGCACCGCTGATGGCACAACATACATGAAGAAAAAGGACTTCAACAGCATAACACCGAGATTTTTCTTCGAAGGAAAAAGTATCCCAATATGGTATACTTCATGTACACACACTTTTTTTTTTCACACACTTAGAAACAAAACACATGGCACTTTTCGGTCAAGTTGAGGAGAAATTGGCATCAAGGAATGCTTTCTGTTACCATGATAGGGAAATGTTACATCTGATTAGTCTCCTCAGAGTACTATGCACCCACATCTGTGAACTATGGCAATCCAGGTCTGTTTTCATAAGCCACAGATCATCAAGCGATACACGACAAACATGCGAAAACATATCACTAAAGGGCTCCATTTCTCATCACTTTTCGTCCAAGATATGATGTTTATAACAATAATATTTGCACTGGTTTTAAGTCAAATATTTTCATTTATTTCTTGTTTCTCGACTAGAGTTGGGATGTTATTTAGTATCTATCACACTGAAATGTTAAGTGATTGTTTCCTGTCTTTATGGTTTTTGGAAGATTCCTGTAATTTTCCCTAGAAGCATGATATGGGAATAAGCTTAGTAATTGACTGAGGAATACGACCATTTATCCTTACACTACCAGCTTGGTCTGCACTTTATTGCAAAACATCAATTATGATGTGGCTTTGAAACCACAACTCCAAATGCCCACTGTCTTTACCTGATCAAAGTGTGCTAACATGAAACAGGATATTAGTATCAAGTTCTTAGGGCAGTGACATTCGGAATGCATTCACACTTAATTGGACCTAAAACTGACGAAAATGGGTGTGAATATCATAAACCATCTGTCTCTTCTGGATCAAGAGTCATCAGAAGGCAATTTTTCTACACAATACATTTCAAGTTTGGTTCGCTTCAATCGGCTGGATTCAAGTGGATATATTTCAAGTATTAAAGTCAGACCTTTTCAATGGTGCTCCCACATACAATTCAGTTCAAATGTATAGTTACCGTATTTTCCGGCGTATGACCCGCGGCTTTTTGCCCTCCAACAGGCCCAAAAAGTGGGGGTGCGGGTAATACAAAGGTGCGGGTCTTGCGTGGATTCTGAGAGGGATAAGCCCCAACCCCAAAGAAAAAAAAGGGGACCAAACTGGTTACTTGATAAGGATTTATGTCCATCGTTTTCGCATTGTTTTCAACCAATATTTCCGCCATGATCGCATAGTTTGTGATGTCTCCGCTAGGGAAAATAGTTACGGCCATGCTGGAATTGATCCACTTTGGTTAACAATTAAAAAAAACATGGCGGTTCTAGGATGTCAACATCAATGAATGGCTTACTATTTTTGGAGAATGCGGGTCTTGGAGCAGTGCGGGTCATAATCAGGTGCGGGTCTTGCGTGGCTTTAGGTAATGGTCAAAGGGGGTGCGGGTCATAGGGCAGTGCGGGGGATAATCCGGAAAATACGGTAATCATGTACTGAAGCCGTGTCACAAGGTTTGTCAGGTGGTGAAAATAAAAAATCTTTCCTCAGATTCCATCACATGTGTTCTAATTGATCAGGCCTGGCAAGAGGGATTTGTGTCTAGTCATTACACCTTTGCAGTTTCAGAAATGAGTAACCGAGTTACTTGTACCAGCAGCAAATGACCGGTTCAGGAATCCCACCTCATACAACCTTATTGCGGCCTATTTGAAGCTCAATCTACATGTAGCATCAATTGTTTTAGAGCACCCTTCAGAACAAAGCTAGACCACTAATTGTAACCTTGGCCACTCTGAAGTAGGCGATGCCTGATCAATCCTGCAGTGAGGAAATGGTGGGTTGTAGGGTATTGAATTTCAACTCAATTTAACATTGATTTAGCTTTCCAAAGTAATAAACATTTTGAAACAGAAAGAGTCTACTTGAGGTTTGCCTTGGCTAGATGGATGCATTTCCAAAGCACAAATGAGCAGTAGCACTCTTTCCACCTCCACAAGGTCATCTCAAAGCGAATACCTCCTTGTATCAAAGCATTATTTTCACTGGGTTGTAGACACCATAAATTTTGATTTCCATATCAGTTCTACCTGTTAATCCCTTTTCAATTTCCCTTTATTTCACTGATAGGACAATTGACATTTGGCACTGACCTTCAAGAAGGGCCAGACCCTCATTAACAGGGACTTAACTTCATTTTATACCGAGGGTCCCGAGATGATCCTCCCGTATCTTTGTTGGTATTTCTTTCATTTGGCACAGAACACCAGCATTAAATTGTCACAATTGTTTCTTTGGTTTTAGCATTTGGACACGAAGAAATTGACTCCACACAATGGGAAGAGATCTTAATCTTGCCAACATGATTTTGCCATCTCGCTGGGGGTGGAGGGTAATCCAAGATGGGGTCATGATAAAGCCAGACAGGGGTCGAAACAGATCTAGAAGGGGTCCAAATAGAGATATTACTATTCAGAATCACATCCCACTTGAGGAATGACTGTGGAATTGAAGAATTCTTTGTTTGGCTTGGTTGGACAGACTGCCATGGATTAGATTACTTTGATCTCTATTGGGAAAGAAGAAGAAGAGACAAATTTTGATAAATGATTTGATAATATGATCTTCCTGAAGATTAATACTATTTGTTTATCATGCCAAGAGATCGGATGCTAATACTTCATGTATAACAATAGTTTTGGTTATGTCTGCTCAGGCATCTGGTTCAATGAAAGTCTGGACTCTCTCCTGTATAAAAGCTAGGATGCCTAAGAAACTGCCTGCTATCTGTTATTTTACAATTCAATCATGGGCCTTTTATCAACCATCAGGCAGAAACTACCACTACCTTTAAAGTGTGCATAATATCCTGTGAAACTAGATCTTCCTGATCAGAAACAAATTTAAAGCAAATTTGAATATAAAAGTTAATGTATAAAGCCATGTTTCAGTATAGAAAGAATTGAAAACACTTGAAACAATCTGGACAGCTATTAAAACATAAGAGTGGCCAAGTCAAGCAGTCAAATGTCAAGAGGAGTCAAGTGAGTGGCCAAAGGAGGAATTTACCCCTCAGCTGTCAACTAGTTCTACAAACTTATTATGGGACAATAACCCGAACTCAAACCCAGACACACAGCACCTCATTTGGTGGTACTTTTTGACAGATGGTTAAATAACAATTGTTGCAAGTCATGCACTAAAGTACACTTCAAAATTGAATATAATGGCAGTATTTGAATATAGAAATTGATATTTTTGTTACAAGGGAGAGTATCACAACTATTTGGAAGGCATGTAGACTTTGTCACAGGGTTTATGGTTTGAGGAACTAACTAACATCCAGCTGGCGGTCTTTGGTTGTCTTATTAAAACTGTACAGGAAGACCGGAAATGCAGGCTTAAACATGAGGTGCAAGCCAAGGGTTGTGGATGTAATTTGATGTCTACCCGATCACTCTTGATTAGACAACCAAGGACCTATATCGAGGTATCATTTTCTGTTCTAAAAGGGCTCAAAGTAAACACTTTCCATCAACTTTAACCAAAATTGAACGAATAAGTTCAATGTCATATTTCAATGAGATCATTGTCAAAGTTGACTCTCCACTTTATAGTCTTTTGAGATGGGGATGAGGGTCAAACCCAATACAATGTGACTTTATCTCTCTGGCATCAAAATCCCAAATGCTTTTGACTTGCTCCCGATGTACGAGAAAATTGGTTTAAATGTTCTTTGTGGTTTCAATTAGGCAGGAAGTTGGTGGGAGTGTCGAGTTGCAAATTAAATGAAAATGCACCAGAAGTACATGTATATACAGTTCTTTTGTAATTCAAGCACCATGTACTTTGATATGTATTGAATGGGGAATTGTTACTAGAAACGGTAAATATCGATGATAAAAATGATATTGAAAGTTTGGGTAAACAATACTTCGAAGTCATCAAAATATACTTGAAGGTTTAAAAGTATAGATTTTAGAGGCATGATGGAACAGGACTGTCAAAGAGCTGGATTTGACTGAAAATCAAGGATATTGTAGAGAGTACATAGATATACAATCACATGAAATTCGGTTGCAATCCGACTTTGTTTAATTTTGAAGATGACCACCTGGCGGCAATATTTGAAGTCTGAGCGGGACAAATTTTTGCGGTAGAATAGAGGGTTCCTAGATATATATGTCCTCACAAAATTAGAACCTTCTAGCTCAAATATAAACTAAACGCGCCACCTATCGGTGATTTAGTGAACTTTGACCTCTGTGACCTTGAAAAGAAGGTCAATTCCAAACAGGCGCCATGGTACCGATCATATAAGCTCCCAAGAGGTGAGCTAACGATCTGATTGATGCTAAAGCGATGTATCGATATCAATGCTAATGAACCATTTATTCTTCCAAATATCACGAAATGACAACTTGGACATGGTCTCAAAATATCAACATTTTTTGAAAATTTTCCTGATGAAATGGAAGACAATGTCAGTCTGAGTACTGAACCAAGATTTGGGGTGAAAACATCAAGGTATAGTTGATTGAGAGGGAATATCATTTCGTTTCATTTTGAAGAATTACTGCAAAACCAGCATTGATATAAAAATTTCGCTTTAACATCTATCAGTATATCATCAATATCCCGCATTTTCAGCATTATATCACGCACAGTTTGCAAATGCAGACCACTTTAAAAATACCTTGTACCCAGGTCTTATAGGCTTTTCAGTCCTATACATTCATGCTCATGGATGGTCATATGGGCCCTGGATCCAAGGCCCCTTTTTGAGTTTGATGACAGAAATTTTCAAAAAATTGCAAAATCTTTGAAAAACCATGAAGCGGTTGGAATTTTGAGCTGATTTTTGCATGCAGCATCTGTATGACATCAACAACCACATTGGTAGTGTTTTATTGGTTCTGATATGTCTAGATATCAATTATAACAATATATCATATTGGGTCATTTTTGGATGGATTTTCATGCAGCATCTGTACGACATCAACGAAATTGTGAGCTAAAAATGTGTTCAATTTTGAAATTAGTAGGGTTCAGTGTCTTGCCTAAGGTCATATGACACAAATTTCACATTTCACAAAAGAAATAACGCAAACAATATAGACATGATGTGCTACGGCAAGATAGGTCAAAAACTTCTTGGTTTCAAAAGTTTGCCCAACAAAGTGATCACATAAGGTGGACAACTACTTCTTTATGTTGAAAGGAAGAGAAAAACTATTAGATCTAATCTCAATGCGATAGAGCAGGCCACAAGGGATGGCGATCGATCGTGATTCTGAGGTCAGGCACCACGTGCCGGGATGAGCCAGCCAAGATAGGGGGAGATAAGGTGCCAATAAATGCCAAAGACTGTGCCAGGTTAACTTCCCCGCAATTTGTTGTACATCAGTGTACAGGCGTGCGTGAGTAATGCACACAGAAGGACAGGGTGGTGTTAACTTACAGGGAAAGTGATGCGCTCAGGATGCCTTTGTACTAGATACAAAAGATGCAGACAAACTCTATCCCAAGACCAATGACCATCTGGTGTCAATAGATAAAGCATTGGTTTACCCCCTGACTTTATCTATTAGTTACTTTGGGAACAAAAGCCGCGCTGACAGAACAATAGACCACCATGACAAATTACTTCATCTTATTGCATGAAAATGAAGTTGGCAAAATTGATAAAGAACTATCTTGCCATTTGGTATAATGTGATCCAGTAATATTCTGCTTCATAAAGGGTCATCCCTAATCACCAACATCTCTCTGGCGTACAATGACTTTTGGCAACGATTCCCTCTCTCAAACAGCACTTCGGCATCCAGATATGATACACAAACCAGAGTTTGGCACGGTCTTTTTAATTTTTCACCAAAAGCTGCCTTCTGTTCAACAAATAAATGATATTCATGTTGCGGGCTTTTAAAGTAGATTTCTAACAAGTCTTTCGTAGCAACATATCCTCTGATTATATGCACCTTTTTTATTTTATGATGGACTATCTTTTTTTGGTCCAGTCCATTATACTGTCATCCTGACACCAGCTCAGAACAGTGGGCATGCCAAACAGCCGCAGACGTCATGGTTGACCTGAGTGACCTCTCTGAATGATACAATGTGGGTCATACATAATTCCACGTCATTAAGCAATAATCCTATCATCAGAACAGACGTTGCTGTGATCATCCTTTTTTATAAAGTCGATTTATGCAAATCCAACAATCGTTGGTTCATATCCAAGCCAACAAACTAGCTTTACCTACCATTTCTTTTTGGTTCCGGTGTTGGGGCATAAAATTCCCCTATTGGTATTGTCGGTTGTCGGTCACCAAGTCCAGGGCGCGTTGGTTCTTTGTCACTGTCGCTGTCATCTGAGCTCTCCTAGAGAATAAAATCAAATATAAAAACATCACAAGCAACATCTTCATTTACATCATAACTTCTTTTATGCAGGTCACATGCAGTCCACAGGGACTAAGAAGTCCACAAGGAATAAGAAAGTGATTGTTGGTTTCGTTGGCTAGGCAAAAGAAGCATGTCAGGATATAGAGAATACTGAAAAACATGTCTACCTTACATTGACCCCTCCCCATTCCTAATCTGATTCAAAATGATCATAGACCTGAGCTCCAATGTCCTGACCCTCCATCTTCACTTTGCAACTCTTGTTTTGACCCCTTAGCCCTCTCCCCACCCTCTTAGTGCAAACTCCAGACAAAAGTCGATCATCTTGATAAAGAAAGATAGCTGGATCGTCCATTCATCAAAGTATCATCCCTCCCAAGGCATCATTAACTTGAGCATAGGTTCTGGATTCAAACTGAGTGAATACAATACAGATATCACGATTTCATTTCACCAAAGACTGACGAAAGTACCATGAGATAAATGTACATGGTATTATGAAGAATGTACGCAATCGTTCCAGTGTTCAAGGGTGACATGAAGAATACGTTTTGGGCCATAACCTTTGGTCATACTTTATAACCTATTGTTTCTTCTATCCATTTAAAATTGGCATTTGGAATCTGTGTCCAATATGGTTTGGGGCACTCTCTCGTATAATCCTACAGATCAACTCAAAATGAACTTGATGCACGTGGCTTTAGAGCCAACTAAACCTTTCACTACATTGGAAAAACCAGGAGTAATCCCCTCCAGTCATCAATCGATTGAGTATTATATGTTGAGTCCAGCTGACATTTATGACTTATCTTGCTCCTGGTAAACAAATTCTGAACGTGTGTGCCACCCATTCAATTTAGTCACAGAATGAGACCACAGTTAAGTTCATGGCTACCGCCCTTAAATTGAGCATCACTCTTAAAGACATGATATTTGGTGGCTGATATCCCTGTCAACATGGTCATCATACAGAATGACAATATGACAGCAATTGTTGCATCCATTTGATTTCTGCGTTTAGAAAACACCATCATGACAATTTCGGTGGGTTCTACGAGTTTTGGGTTCTATGTGTCCATGGTTCATGCCTCCAAACCAAAGTTTGTTCTATATTTCCTAGGTTCTATGCATCCTGGGTTCTATTAGTCCCAGTGATATGGGCAGATTGGGGTATTCTTGACATAATTGGCAATTGGACAGTCTAGCCCTAATCCTATCTTTAACCCCAACCTTCCCTACATCTGAAGACATACAGAATTAGGATGCAGCCCAAACACATACAATCCCTCGCATTTCTCCATTTGATTTCCGTCTATGTTTCTCGCAAACCTCAGTCACTTACAAAATTCACAAAAATGGAACCCCCACGAAAATTTGTTGGTTTTTACAGTAGTTAGATTGTGTCCTCAAAAATAGTACGGCTATGAATCAATTCCTTGAAATAAGTTAATTCCGAGATTTCCACTTCATAATTTGCATAAATTAATGCGGATTACACAAGATTCATTTGTCATTTAGTGTCCTGTAATAACATTAGTTCAATTAAAGTCAAATTATGTTTTGAAATTTTTCAATCCTTGATAAAATCACAGTCGAGTTGGTAAATCCTGGCAAATACTCATGTAATATTTATCAAGTTTGGTCGGTGTCTGTAGCATTACTCAGCCGAGGCCCCAATGTTTCATTTTTATCTCACAAATGCGGTTATGATATGAAAATAATTCACAATTTGATCTCTGCAGATTGGGGCTTGTCGTGAAAAGTCCCACAAGCTCCTAGTAATTTGCTGCGACTTTTTGTGACAAAAGTCGACATTTGGAATCCCAGCGCAAAGATTACTTGCAGAGCCTCGCAATAAACGCATGATCCCTCGACCCAAGATTTCAACCACTTCACACACAGAACAAGGTCTTGGGAATTTTCATATTTTCATAGCATCAGTGTGCTAATATACACCATAATTGCAGTGGATCATATTTGATACCGAATTTTCTCTGTAGCAGAATTTCTGAGTCTGAATGAAAATCTTTTATGCAGCGATCTATATTTTCACCCAATATAACATTGCGTGATTTCTGATAGTCCTGATTTTGTGCAGTCATCCATATTGACAACTTCTCGCTTAGTAAATTGACATCGGAGTTCGCGGGTTTTGCTCGTCATGATCAGATATCGAGATTGAAAGAGCAACGTTATTAGACTTATCACGTTCATTTATCAGGATTTGGCACCACGAGTTATTGATAGGCCGCGATCGGAGCGAGGGGGCAGATGGGATCATGTCAGAGTTGGGTCGTTAGAGTCGCCCCGCAAGTCCATCAATGGGGGAGACAAATATAAATTGGGCTAGCTGTTGTTTCAACTCAGATTGAGAAAAAATCTTGTATACACTCAAACACACCAACTGTACTTCAATGTACTGAATTGTCTTTCAAGTTGACACAAAACCGATCTAGATTGTGTTCAGATTTCTATCAGAGTTAACTCGTTATGCTAAGATTTTGGTTAATCCGTGTCTTCATCTTTATTATTTTATCGTCTGCCGATGGGACTGGAGTCGTGGCCTAATTATACCAGGGCGTCTCGGTTCATCATTCCGACAAGGCAGACATGAGATCTGACGTGAATTCAAAAGAGCACTAAACTTTCTTCAGTTAGTTTTGTGAAACAAATCAGACAGTTTGTGCTCTTTAGAAAAGCACTTATACTGTTCAAGTGCACTGTCTGGTTTACATTTCTATCAGACAATGAAGCAGTAATGCAAATATGCACGTGAGAAAATCTATATTTTAATCTTACATTCAATGTTTCTCAGCCACATTGGATCAAACCTGAATATATTTCCATCAAACTGCGACAGTGTAGGAATGGAATTTGGTGGATTAACTGTTTCTGTCCAATTATAATGACCTCTGCAGATAGCAGTAAACCAGTCTTGATATGTCATTTAGATTTCTACCATGGATTTAGACAATGTACATGGCAATTAAAAACGGGGGACAGACGAGCATGGTATCCAGTAATCTTGGTCTTTGGCTCGTGGACTCATGACCTGTGTCCTTTTTCGCACCAATGCTGTGGGGAACATGTGATAAGGCTCTCAGAGTTACTAGGCTTTAGGGATTGAAGACCATTTGACCTATGCATACTTATTTTCTTGACATGTAAAATCAATGTATTCCCCAGGCAAATATTCAAACGCAGGCAGTTGGAAAAAAATGTTTATGATATATGAGAGAGAATATAAGTCTTAGGTTTTAGTCATCAGACATAGAAATATAGAGTAAAAAATCTAAAATTCAGAAAGACCAACAGGATGAAAGTCTATAACCTTTAATAACTTGAGTAACACGCGGGGTGAGTTACTCAGACAATGTATTTGATAAGCTCAGCAATCAGAAAAAATTACTGAAGTAAGTGAAGTTAAATTTCTTATGGAATATTAAAGGTCATGCCAAGGGAAATGAAAGTAAATCACATCGTTCTGAACTTAACACAAAAACATTTTCTTTTTACATTCTATCTATTTCATAAAGCGTCAACATGTGGCTTTCACAAAGTCGTGATGAAACGTGAAGGACAAATTCAACATTAAAAGGTCAATGTCACCCATCTAACTCTTGGTTTTAACGATATCAGAAAACAACTTGACAAATCAATAACTGAATCACTGATGTTTGATTGATCGATTCAATTGAAGGGTCAATTTCGAATGTTAGATCTCATAACTTTTATCATCACTAGCAAACTACCAGGTTATAATGATTTTTCCAAACTCAAAAGTTCGAGCAGGTCAACAGAAAGAACAACAGCATTTTGACAGAGAAGAAACTGCAAGCAAACTCCCAGCTTTGTTTGAATACTTACAGAATCCTTCCATTCTGTTCATAGAGTCTCAACAAAAGTTGCTTAATGGCCGCCGCCAGTTGGTTTTTAGGTTATTTAGCTGAAACCACTCAGTGCATATACCTTGTTTAAATGTCAAGTCTAGGAAGGGATGCACTTAAGATAAAGGTAACTACACAAAGGCCTTTGTGCAAAGTTAGCATCCCCGAAGCAATGGTCAAGACTTTTGCCGTCTTCATCAGACGATTAACGCGACAGGAAGGAAGGGGAAAGACAGTGACAAAGGTTACAGAAACTGGCCTGCGGCGATGGTCAAATGTTCTGCCAAGCCTAAAGGTCAGGATGAAGCACATAAAGACCACTTATAAACCATAAAACATCAAATATCACAAAACGAGACTGCGCACTGTTATGTACTGTCATGTGCTGTATTAAAGTAATTGGACAGCTGCTTCTATGCAAATGTGGTGAAATCATTTTTTCATTTTAATTCATGTCAAAATATTAAGGGTCACGTTATCTTGTTAGAAACGTTAACATGTAAGTCAATTTTAGAAAGCTTGGGATGCCAATAACACAACTAACTTACAGAGTATCATTGAATTTTGAAATCATCTTTATAAGAAGTCCATTTACTTTAGAACATGAGAGTACATCTTAACCTGAACAAATGAGACAAAAGGTGATATGAATTCATAATCCAGTGCCCATGTCTAGCTTCAATGAACTATAGATACTTTACCAGGTATCTATTCCTTTGTATTACTGCACAAATTCAAAGGATACCGCCCTGAGCGATTCAACCATCACTTGGCTTTCTAGGCCCTGGGGCAATCGACAAAGGTTGAAGACAAAGGGCAGGCTGGCTGTTTTGTTCTCTGATATTGTTGGGAGGATGAAGTTGCAAGGTTGGAACAAAGATCAAATATGACTTAGAAAACAACAGCCGAGATCAAGGCATTATGCTATATGGGCGGATAAGACTAAGCGTTGGACTTTTTATCTGTCTACCCTTTTGGAAAGTGAGAAGTTTCCAGCATTGGTCCTGCTTGTGGACAGCTTGCCATACAAAAGGGAAATGAATTCCATTCATGGTGCACCAAACGTTTCACTCTGAATGGAGATAAGTGATTTTGATAAGTTAATTTCCTGCAAACACCATGTAAACATGCGGTATTACTCTGCGGTGTAACTCAACTATTGTCCAAGCTTGAGTGATTTATCATGTACTCCAACTGATGGGTCCATTATGTAATATTAGACAGTTCAGTCAATCGGGTGTGGCCCAAGGCATCGTTGATGACATCTCGCACGAGGAATCACCCATTCATTGGCAACTTTGATTCCACCTGCAGCAAATGGTTCTCACTTACACTCAATGTACACAGAAAATGTACAGCAGGATAAGGTCGACCTCATATGACGCGGACGGAGAAGCTTTTGATTTTCAAAACATGGTCGTAATCCTGCAACATCCTGCAATAGTTTGTACAATACGACATTGCCAGGGGCTTGGCCCACCCCTTAGGCTGATCGGTGTTTAGGTCCTCCCTACTTCCGGTATGAAGGCAGTGACACCAGCAGGGCCGGCTTTATTGCATCCCTTTTCATAACTCTCATCATTTTCGAGATTCTTTAACTGAAGTCGACTTAAAACTAGCGCAAGGTGAATCTTATCCAGGAACAGGTGAAGTACAAGGTATTGATAAAACTTTGAATGAAGACAGACACTATAATCATTGCAATGAAACAGCCACAATTCGAAGAATGAAACCAGTTTTTTATCGATGGGCTCGTGAATGTTTTCAATCTTACAAACTGAAGCTATTCTTAGCATGGACAGCTCATTCTTTTCAACCTGCCGACCAGACTTAACCACCAACAATACACCCTGGCGCTTCAATTTTCAAACTAGCTGATAAATTAATCAATGAAGTATTGCACTGTGACATAACATCAGTCAAAGGATAGCAATGCAACCTTTTACATCTAGATGCCGTGGTCGCACCAACATGGAGGCAAATTCACTATCCGATCCATCAAATCCTTGGCGATGAATGGAGGGGGGAATTTAATAGAACAATCCGCAGGGAAATCACCGTTAGAAAATAACGAACAGGTAAAATGATGAATCGTACCCGAGATGCGACAAAATGAACATTATAGTACTATTTCTGAAAGACGGAGCATGTTGTGTCACTTCTAGTCATTCATAGATTGCTCAAATTGACCACATTATAACTTTCTTTACTCTAAAGTTCAAAATTAGCTGAAAACCAAGCCCTGTTTTTATTGGATTATGGACTTTGTAATACGTAACTTTAACCCCAGGGGGTTCTAGGAATAGCACCTGATGAGCCTATCATGCTAATGAACCTCTCGAACCTCATTTGTAAAATTTTGCCATTTTTTTTTCAAATAGTTTATCTCTGGCGCTTTTCTCGAGAAATACTTTTGAGGCAAGGGTATGGCACTTCTGAGTCTTCTCAGTCTGAGTGGAGATGACCGTGGCCGAGTCTGAGCGAGGATGAGCATGGCTGAGTTTAAAGGGGATGACCATGGCCAGGCCTAATTGGGTCAATCTTTCAACTCACCTCATCTGAACTATCCTCCTCCACATAAATGCCAACAGCCTCTGATGTACCATTCGTTGTCCCCTCAACCAGATCTGCAAAGACACAAATCCAGACTAAGATTCCTTTTAAAGGTTATCATGAAAATAACTTTCCAAACCTGAATATATCGGAAGGTTTACTCAGCAACGCTCCAGTTTGAAGAAAGATTTTGTCCAAAACACCTCTCCATCATCACTATAACCATTCCAAGGAGCATGATATAGTAAGTCGAAGGCCCCTTATGATTTGCCTCATAATTGCAACCTCACTATAAAAGTGCTAGGGGACCATCGACATTCTTAAGAAATTACCATTAGCTTTTAGGGTACAAGTCAGCTCATCATTAAAGGTAAGCTGACCTCTACCATAACTAGTTAAAACTAGGAGATATGTGTGCGTAGTGCAAGAGCTAAATCACTGTGGTTCCTACTTGTTACCAAAAAGAATCAACTCTGTTCAAATTGTTCAACTTGGATGAAACACAATTTAGCCTTAACGAGTTAAAATACCTATCCCTAATATCTATTTTTTCCACTAGTATGATTCTGCTTCGACAACATTTAAGATTAAAGAATAATTTTGTTTTATTTCTAGTTTTTCCTCTGGGGATGACTCTGACTAAATGTCAAATCAACTGCTTTACTGTTTTTTACCGAACCTATTACTTCGATTTGAAAGTTTATTCCAAATTTTTTTATGACGAAACTTTTGAGAGAATACCAGTACCATTTATTCTGTTGTTACCCTAGGGACAATATGTTTTTAAAAGCCATTCAGAAATATGTAAGGTTATGGTCTATATGAGAGATGTTACCTCTCTAGGGCGCAACTAAGGAGATACAGCAAAAACGATTTTTTTTCATGTACAGTGAATTCAACTCTGTAGGGTGAAAAATTTCTAAGTCCAAATATTTTTTTCACTTGTTATGAATAAGTTCAACAATTTTGGCAGGAAAACCTTATCATGTATTTTGTCCCCGGATTTTCAACTTCACTAACGCGACCACCCCGGTAACGCAACCATTCAACCTCGGTCCCATGGGTGGTCATGTTACCGGAGTTCCACTGTTTGTTGTATTAGCCCTGCCAAATGTGAAAATAATTGTGTAGGTGGGGCTGAACTGAAATCTGAAATCTGAACTGAAATCAGAAATACTTTAAAAGTTGTTTTTATGGGTAACCGTACACCATGCCAAGTATTACAGCAGCCAGCACCTCAGTGGTCTCAATGAACTGACAGGCCCCAAGTCCACAAGTTCCCCCAACCACAACCCCCTATAATCCCATTACACCAGCAACTCTGACAAGGGATGGCAAATGAGTAGTGGCAGGGAGCAGCAGGTCAGGTCACAAGGAAGCTGGACAATATGCGACTATTGAATTTTGGCCAATCTCATGGAAAAATGTTGGTGACCCAGGTAGGGGTGGCCTGACCCAATAAGGTGTCTCAGCTTAATGAAGATGGATTTTCATTTTGAGACGCTCTCAATAACTGACTGGATGTTTAGTCGGCAGAGAATGCACGATTTTTACAAGTGTTATTCAAAGATTCAATATCTGGACACCACCTCAAGCCACCAGGAGTATCACTCTTTCTGAACCCGTTGAAATATTACAATATTTGTCAAAATGGTTCACAGAATTAGGTGACATGAGGTGGGTCAACAGTCAACCTAACCGAGCCCCTGGCCACAGTATGGCCAAGGAGGGACCAACCTTTGGACCACAATTGGAAAGTCAGTTAATATGCAATCAAGATATCATTCAGTTAGAGTTTACCCAGGAGTCTGAAGTTCTCAGAAGTTGTGTGCACTCATTGACCATGACTGCGAAAACCTATACACTGTTAAAGGGACCATAAGCTCTATCAACTAGCCATTCATTTGGGGTGAAATTTGCTAGAAAAACATCAACAACAGATGTGAGAATCATTAGGCTGCAAACGGCATAAGTTCAAAGACCCCCACCCCCCACCCCATGGCCCCAATGCACTTCGGACCTGACCAACATAAAAGGTTTTTACTTGAAAACAATACACCACCGCATTTCTGACATAAAATGGGATCTCATCCAATTCTAATGAATGCATTTAAAATCCTATTTATAAACTATTAGAATCAAATATTTTATTCATAAGTCGCTGGCAGGGCGTGAAACCAAAATGAGAAAGTGGTAGCAATAAGCATTAATGCTATATCAGTAACAACAATTTAAATAGGTTGATATTGTTAGGGCAACAGTCTGTTATCTATTTGATGGGTAAATAATTGGTGCCTCTCTGTGGCTAGGCGACCATAAAAATGCCATTTCCAATGAAAAAAGTCAAACCACTGGAACAAATTGGGGCCTTAATTTTTCATTGACAATCCCCCTGGTGTTCTAATGAAATTAAACTAATTCAATACAGCTCTAATCTAAATATTCATCAAATATTCATACCATATCCAACCGGGAAGCATGAGTTCTACGATTTTATCTTTTATCATCTTGTTTAGCGGGTTTTGCAATACGGGTCCTATTTTATGTATCATTAATTTCTCTGTTAGAGTTGCGGAACTGTTATGTGTTACGATGCACATGGCCTATTCCGACAGACAACCCGAGACTTCTTCGACATAACAAGCCCTCCAATTGTCACCACGGGAAATTACGACAGGCAAGATTAATATCAGAATTTTTTCGATTAAAACCAATATGGGCCCAGCTTGGGCAATAGGAGAAATTAAGAGTAAATAATTTAAAGAATCAATAAATACTAAATTATACAATGTTATAATTATATTTCGGGTAATGATAGAAGGTTCCGCAAATGTAATTTGCCCGCTGAATGACTACATGATAGGACTACACAGCCAATCAAATATTATATGTTCGTACTTCACTGAGTCAAGCTTGGCATTCTCGCTGGTGTCACATTAGACCTATTAGTATCGTAACTTTTGAAGCCTGATGTAAACCGAGTGCATTGGGTTTGCCATCTGATATGAACTGGAACCACTTGCGGAATAGCAAATAAATCATTTTTCTAAATTCAACGAAACATCTGAAAATTTTATTACAAGTGCTGCAATTAGAATGAATGGCTTTATCGCATATACAGGTGTGGGGGGGAGGGGTGGTGGCATAGGGGTTAGGGCACTGGGCTGCGACCGGACAGCGATGCAACCAACAGAATGATGATTACTTTCTTGAGGTAACTCATCACCACAGGAGGTGCCTGATCCAAGCAAACTTATCAGCAATATTAGAAATGCAAAAGAAGTTTTTATCGAGAACCTGAAATCAGAAGCCCAGTTAGTTAGGACGGATACCACTATTCATCAGTGTTCATAGGGCCAATCTCCACGCTCTTGCCTCTGCAGCTTATGAAGAATATGACAATTCCATAATCCCGACCTATTATTAAATTCTGCACAAAAGGCTCCAGAAGACGCTATATAAAATGCATGTAATCAAAGAGGTAATTCACTCAACATGGCCGACCTTTATGTGCGGGGAAACCATCGCCATCATCTAAGTGGTCTGAGGAAAATAATTATCACAAATTTGATTAGCTGATCACTGACCCAATCGCAAAGCAGTATGTTAGGATTGTAATTTACTTGAATTTGTATTAAAGTAATTTTCTGCCCGTGATAAAAAATTACGGCGTCCCCGCATCTTGTAATTTCGTTAGCCTAATTATGCAGGTGAATTCTTTTAGATTAACCAGAATTAATACCACAAAGCGACAAGATCAAGAAGACACTTTAACCTTGTTAACCAAGAGATTCCCACGCGAAAGTTAATAAATAATGAAGAAGTAAATAGATCGTGGCTTATTACGAACTGTGATGAACTTATTATTTCTCAACATGAACTATGATTAATTAAGACCCCGACTGGATGAGTAACCAGTTTTTAATCACTAGATCTGTCTTAGTCATTTAATTGATGAAAGTTCTTCATATGTAAACATGTAACTTTGCTGATGCAGTGGTTTTGGCGGTGGTGTCACCTTCCAAGTGTTGGTGGTATTTCATCATGCCTCCATGACAGTTGAACAACCCACTCATATGAGAGGACCGGGCATGCTTCATATCACATATGATGGAACAGAAAAGGCCATTTCCCCTTAAAAAATGATCAACCCAGAAGTGATTAACACCCATAACCAGCCCATCTCCTTCTATCTGCAAATGACCACTCCAACCCTTCCTAATACAGCCATATTCAGATGAATTCACCATTGCCTTTCTCAACTTGATCCATGATTCCGTTTCTGTAACAGGGCTATAGGCGAGACCTCAACACACCCTTAATGGCACCTGAATATCATTTCCATCCAAAAGAGCAAAGGCCACCACCTCAGGTCTGGCTCTCTAAGTGCCAGTTCAATCACAATATTGCTTGTATGTTACTCATAAATCATACAACAAGCGATTCCCAAAAGTCATCAAAACGCAAAAATGATATGTGGTTTTTATGTCCTGGGTTCTCTATGGTCATTTGACAAGGTACGATCCCCTTGGCGCCCATCATGATAACGCACACACTCCAACACATAAATATAATCACACACTGGGATTAAACCAAGTTGAGATGCACTTGTAGGGGTGGCCCATTATATTCACGCT
The DNA here is from genome assembly GCF_910592395.1 of Lineus longissimus. Lineage (NCBI taxonomy): Eukaryota > Metazoa > Nemertea > Pilidiophora > Heteronemertea > Lineidae > Lineus > Lineus longissimus. The sequence goes on along the minus strand of NC_088309.1, from coordinate 23,032,156 downwards.
GTGTACAAACCTCAACATTTTTGAAAGATTTTAGTTCTTAGACATTCAATTTCAATGGCAGATTTGATTTGAATTTGACATTTCCCAATCCAAAAAAGGTTAGCAGTTCAGAGAAGCAACTAGTCCTAAGGCTGTCCCAATCTGCAGACACGGCCCATCCCATCATGTCGCAGCTGGATGTGGTAATCGAAAACACATCATATTCATTGGAAGATAGTTCTTATGGCAGGATGACACCAAATTGAGTGGCTAACAATTGCCAATAAGCGTCCACGACATAGTCCTCATGGTCTCATTTAGTTTTTCTCAAAAGTGTTTGTCAATTTCTGATCTGCAGTAATGAGACATTGCTGGTGTCACTTGTGTTTGTACCATGAAAGCGACATTTATGGACTAAAATGACAGTCATTAACATTGCATATGCCGTGTAGGGGTTGGCGACTATCATTTCATATGATGTATGATTTCTCTGGCGGTGATTTTAACACCACCCTAGGATGGACAACGTGTCGCAGCTTGAGACAGACATGAACGATATAGGACTATAGTCTGTCGAGACTATAAGACCACAGCAAACATAGCATAAGATTTACGTTTTATGATCCATATTTGCATTTTATTTTCCTACACTGAATGGAGGTTTTCACCAATATCACAGGTCTAGATCAATCTAAGGGCAATCATAACAGCTTTGGACCAGATTCTAGTCTCTGATGCAACTTAAGATAATGAAGAGGAAAATATCGTGGTGATAATGTTTTATGATCATGCAGGGCATTGTGTGCTCATCACTAAGCCAGTGAAGATCTATCTCTTTGTACTCTTTGGAGGCTTTGTTGCTATTCAACTACAAAATATGATCTTGGATATTGCATAATTGAGTGATTATTATCTTAAAGTTGTGAACAAGATTTGGGACAAAGATGGAAATGCAACATGGCTGACTTATTGCAATTCTAGGAACACATCATATCCTCTCAAATTGCAAATTTTACACGGCTACAACACAAAGCACTCTTGACATGATTCCAGCATATCCTGCATGCCGCAAGCAAGGTTACTTATGAACCACACTGTAACACTAACCTGGTTTGCCTGTGACTGCCACAACATGCCAACTTCCACAGGCCATCTTCTTAACTGGGTAACCCCCAACATTGACTGCTAGCGGCTGCCAGACTTTTTCAGCTGGTTGCCTGCCATCATCGATCACATAGCTGCTCTTGCCCCACATGTACAGACTGCCATCTGCTGGAAGAGAGGATATAAAGTCATTATAAAAGCTACTGACTGCCTCCTCCAACAAACAGCTGGTAGGTGACTGCCAGATCAGGCCTTCACATAACTGCTCTTACTTCTTGCCTTGCCAGAAACCGAAACATTGAGAACTGTAATGACTACCAGACTGACTGATTTTTATATTTCATTGATCTCAATCACAATGTCATTGCTACTCCCACAAGGCATACATGTAACACAGCAGAATGCTTAACAGTGGTATGATGCGTGCAGGCTCCTCAGGGCACTAAATCAGTCCCAGACTCACCAGCAAGTGTTGCCAAATTCAACCACATGACAATCTGCACCAACATTAACCAAGCCAACCACATAATCGATGTGTTAGGTCAACACCTATCATGAACAAATATTCCGATATCAAATTGTCATCTTGTATCCAAACAAATCTAATATACGATGAGAAATCACCCATTGTCCCGCATCAGTCCCGGTTCGAGCCAGTGCCGGTTCTATAATGTCATGATGGATGGGTGATGGCCATATCAACCACATTGTGAAGTAACCACATTTGACAAATTTGTCCTGGTCATATCATGCTACTTCCTAATATTGACTTGGCAATTGTCTGGCCAAATAGACAAAATTCCTGGGCTCCCATCTGTGCCAAGTGTTTGAATACCATTAGCAACTAACGTTTCATTTTTTAATCAAGCATATTCAAAAAAGAAGGAATTAACAAGATCACTTCGAGACATGCTCCAATTCATTGCCCTTGAGCAAGTAGTTGTAATGAAAATGTCACAGACAGAAAACAAACAAAGCTGCACACGTCAGGTTAAGTTACTGTTGACCAGGACTGGAAGCAGCCAAAGATAAAGTGATATCTTGGCAAGGTGTGTCACTCTTCCAGTCCAGATGCCAGGGGTAAAGGCCTGGGCCAAGTTGCTCGATCAGCGCGAGAAACAAATGCCAGCATCAGCTCAACCAAGCTCAACTTCATGATTTCCATTTACAATTGAAAGCTTTACGGACTTAACCATGTTGCTGCTGATGTCAATTGAGCAAGCTGGTGCTGCGTGTAAAACTGACTCACTAAAACATTTCAATTGAGAAGCGAAGAATATGTTTTGTCTGGCTTCAGGGCAGAAAGTTGGTGACAGTGCCGTGGGAGTCAGGGACCTTCAGGGACCGCAGCGGTCCGATCGCAGCTCTTGTATGTTCAGCTAACCACTCAATGACAAACAAACTAATGAAATTATCGTAACTTTTCTAACTAATCCAACTCCCCAGTTGGACATTAACTGAAATGTGTGCTTGGTGATGCTGGTTGACTGGCTCGGGTTGATAACCGACATTGCCTTGGGAGTCACAGGTTTACTCGGGTGTCATGGCATTTATCCAAATTAAACTTTGCATTGCTTTTTCCACTACACATGTAATCAAATTATTTTATGCAACTTTAGCCATAGTGTGTTTTCATGACCAGAGCCATTAGCAAAGTTTTTCACAAAAAAATCATATCAATTTTGAAGTTTTTTTCCATGATATTTAAAGGCAACAACACACATCTGGCAGTGGGATAACACAACAAATACATCCGCAATAAAACCAAACACCTTTTTTATATCTAACCACAGTCTGTTTATAACTGACACATTGAAACAATGTATTTTGTGTAATTCATCACAATTCGAAAAATCCCTTCGACAAACGTATTTTTTAGTTGAACATCTCCACACAGCACATGGCACAGGAATAGACAAGGCAAACCACTCATTGATCATAAGAGCATTTGTCTTAATTTTCCTGTCAATTTAAGTCATTTCCATTCACAAAATAATGTGATTCCTTTCTTTGCAATAGATGTGGCTGTTTAATCTATTGAATTTATTATTGCATTATCTAATTAGTATAGTGTTGGGACAATAATATGTGGTTTTTAATAATAGTTGATAATAAATGGACTGACTCATTGTTATAGAGACCACAATAACATCAATTTTTTCAAAAGGTTGTATCGCCATTTTTGACAGGTTATTCCCAGGTGTCATAAATTATGGTATTATTTCAATTTGAGATTGAATAATGAATATTACAATACTAATAGCAATATATTCTGCCTGGTCACAAAATCATTCTTGTGCCTATAGCACCCTTGCAAACGAGCAATTTAGATTGCTGCAACTTTTGATTTATGCAACAATAATCACTGTTTTCGGTGGTCACCACAGGTTGCAGCACTACTGGTCTTACCCACAGACGACATATCCTTTTGTTGCACATTTCAGACATTATCTCTCAGTTGTGCCGCACTTACGGTCTAATAACTGACTTCAAAACTGCTGTATGACACATTTACTGACATCGCAACAACATTGATAAGCTCTAAACAACTAGATTGACTAGAAGAGGGTTCTGGTCATCTCAGCATTTTTCCAACTGGTAGTACCTCCACTGCAGTTTCATAGCTGGAAACCTACCAAGTGGATCAATCATATATTCAATACAGGCAATAAAGTCAATACCAATCGACCTCGGGTCTACCTTCAACATATTTTGAAGCACCTAATTGGTTAAGGTTAGGTCGAGCCTTTCCATGTTTGTACACAATCTCTATTCCAAATATCACCTCCATTCACATGATTTGTAGGTTCATAAGAGTGTTTTGAACATGTACTGAGTCAATAATCACAAAAATGATTGGCAATTTATCATTAAGTAGAATAAATCAAGCCTTCAGGTTAAATCTAGTGATAATCTTTCATATAGTTGTGCACAGCGGTGAATCAAGGAATTTGACAAAAAGGGGAGCCCCACCTGAGAGTAGCAGGCCATTTCCCCTGCAATAAATATCATTGGTCGAAAGCAGCACTTTAAAGTCACAACCGAAAGCGAAAAAATTGAATAAAACATCACCCGTGCCTCCGACAAAATGGCACAGCAAAATCGATAGCATGTTTTATCGGTCAAATTCATGAGTTCAGGAAATGTGAAAATGTCATGTCATGCCTTTTCGTCTGTCGGAGCGATTTCTAAACAGACCTTTGTTTACCATTTGTGCCACATTATGGCCCGCATGGCAAAGTGCATGGCCTCCTAGTTTCTAACAGGAAATCAGTAAATGGAATGGGCAACCATTGGAAACACTGTCACTTTCATTTACGGATCTAACGTTGTTTATACGATAGTATTTGGATTAGCCAGGCTCTTTGAGCATCAGATTTGGTTGATTTGAAAGCACATCCATGATGTTTGTCTAAGGTCAGATCGATATGTAATAAAACTTAAAACCGCGCCACTCAGTGTTCCAATCAGACATGGGTTCACTGTCTGATTGATTCGATATAGGCTGTACTCAAGCTGTAGCTTTCAGCACTGTACATGTATATCTTCCCCAAAGCTTGTTTTGGTTGGCCATTACCTTTGCCCGTGACAGAAAATGCTGCGAAAGGAGCATTCAAAGTCTTTGGCGGACTTTTTGGCAGAATTCTGGTCACACCATTTTCGGTTGCTGAGACGAGAACATGATATCACCACAGTTATCTAACACCAAAAGTGTGTTCTCTCATTTTTGTCACAGACACCCTCTTTGGTAGGCCATAATGGTTGCTTTCATCAGTAAGTAGCGTGAACACCTCCTTCTGTAACCCCTTCACCCCAAGGACAAGCCTCCTTTTGGCCACTATGGCAATCGGACCCTCCTTTCATGAATGCTGTGTACCGTATCAGTCCCCCAGTAAGGACAATCATCCTGGGATACCATTACAAACACCGATTGCTTTGATGAGTGGCGTGTGTCCTGTAGGTGCTTAAGCCAAGGCCGTGGCTCCCTAGGTTCTTCCGAGAAGACACAACAGCGAGGTCACTGCCAAAGAAAGCCCGGCCACAGCTGGACAGGTTTCGGATCTTGACCCCCTAATTTCCGAATAATTCCTTACATGCCACCACTTGGCCATGACAATTGCCACCAATATGTTTAAGAAATTTTTAATGCCACTTCATTGCTGTGACCTTGAAGTGAAATTCTTATTCTTTTATATTTGGGTATCAACTGCTTAAATTCACACCTTGCCACATGCTGAGGTGACAGTACATACCCCCAGGGGGTCTCAAAATTCCTTTTTCAAGGTCGCACGATTTCGTGAAGGACACGAAACACGATACCTTGGAAATGATTCGATTAGTTGCCATTCAATGATATTTCAAATCGGAAGTCATCACAAAGGATTGAAAATAGCAATGTCCTGATATCCACCACATTTTAATCTTACCCAAGGCCTGACATGCAATATCATCATAAATCACTGTCATTATGAACTTCTGTTCAATATTTGTGACAATAGTCAGAATGACAATTGCTGAAATTCTCCCAGGTGGAAAAATCTGTTTCGCACTTCTCAAGTCCCACGTATGAGTGGACATCTTTTATGGATATTTCAAATCAAACAAAATCTGGTGCATTTTCAGTCAAGTCTTTTCTCGAGCACCTCTGTAATCTCTTCTCATATTTTAGTCCCTTAGGGAACTAAAATGTGTTTTGCTTATTGGATAACTAAAACCCTTACTTCTGGCCTGCAACTTTATTGGATCAGCTACACCTCATGTGAAAGGTGATTTTTGTACCCTCATGGTTATGGTGAATCTAACTGAGGCAAATCCTGAATTGTGATGGATTTTGTCCGCAGCATATTATTCATAACCAATGACATTGAAGAGAGAGGCTGTAATCAGTAGAATAACCTGTCAATAGTGATATCACCACAAGACCTGGTCCACTTCTAGCTGTGTCTGATATCGCTGAGAGCAATACAGAGAAAGTGCCCATCATAGTTCCACAAAATATTGCAAATATGCTAAAATCTACCAGTCTGAGAATGAATAACTGACCAAAAACAGGCTGAAAGCTAAATGCTGAGCGAACAGCAAAATATGCTGAATCCATCAAAATGGACTGCCACCGCATCTTCCTTAATTTTTTTTTACCGAGTGCATAATCCAAATGGTTAAGAGATTAGCCTTTTCGAAGTCATATAGCTGCAGCCCCAGCCTCCAGAGTATAGACGGTTCCTTTGACAAGGCAACTACAATGTAACCTATCAACGTATTTAGAAGCCTCACAATGACTTTCATTGTGCCAATTGCCTGAATCTGACTCTGCTACAAAGAGGTAAGCGTTTTGTTTCTTCCTCCGACACGCACACCCTTGGTAGACCTCAAAGACATTGACAGACACTTCGTCTCATTAATTCATTCAATTTACCAATTAATCAACAAATTATAAGCAATGCATCCTTTTGTGTCGGCGGTATTGGCAAGGTGTCTCGTGGTGTCTCGCTAATGGCACGAGACCCGTGCACCCTAATCACAACACGAGACTGAAAGGCCAAAGATGTTTAATTAGCTAATAACCGCAGCGCATCATGCACAGGGACAAGGTAGTCCGCCCTAATGTGATAAATTAATTATATTAATCTGGTTTGACTTGCACAGACGAGACTCTTCAACCATTCATTTATGCCAATTATATATTCTTTACATTCATCGAGGCTAGTCTGTTGTATCAAAGACATGGTTTAACCCTTGAAGAAGGATCGAGAGACAACTTGCATTTGGTCACTTGTTTGAATCTTGAAACTTTGGAAAGTAAAGTGGTTTATTCATAGGCCTGCTGCAATTCTAAAAAGGCCGACTAGCAACGAAGCTTGGGTGAGTCAAAGGCACACTGTCATGGCATTCAGTGACAAACAAAGAAAGAGTCAACACGGTCAAGTTCATGTAGCTTTTAGCCTCGATTCAATAACGACTATGTTGCTTCAGAATATTAACGAGTTAATATGCATTTGACACCATGATTACATCCTACCACAACACTTGTCAAAGGTTGATTTATCATTGACCCATGTATTGGCATTTTAGCCCAGCAATATAAATATCATATTGATAACCCATTGAATGGTGACGGACATGTCAAAGGTCTTTTCACCACTCATGTATCAAACACCACTTGGACAAAACCCCATTGACATGAATGTTTAGTTGGTGTCAAACCTGTGAGATTCAATTGACCCGCTCCAGGTCCTAAATCACACTTGATATCAATATCGTTATTGACTGCAATGGCACTGCAAAGTCATAACCTTTTTGATTATTGCGCAGACACACACAATCAGGTTTATTGACTCGGAAAGTAAATGATATGGGTATTCACTGAAAAGCTTTACACACAATTGGACTCAACAAATACAGATTTTAACCAGTTGAGGATCCTGCATCTACACGACTCCACTTTCCTGTTACACCCTATCTGCCCAAACTGCAACACCAACAAGATGATGCTGATGAGGGCAACCTTGACGGACAGACAAATGCTTACCTGTAATTGCAGAAGTGTAGAGATCGCCACAAGCAATAAATGCCACATTGCCCATCAGCTGCTCATTTTGCACCTTGCAAGGAGTCGACACAAACCGGACCTTCTCACCATGGCCGAGCTGCCCATCGGAATTTGAACCCCAGCTGAACACATTTTTGGAAACTGAAATGATAGAACAAGAAAGAAATAGACTAGTGACAAAGGAGAGAAGAGGGTGGTCAAGGATTGTAACTTTATCCATTGAAGGAGGATATGTAATGTGATAAATTTTGATGGCTGTGAAAAGTTCACCACACAGTAAAGACAAAGAGGCAAAGGTTTTTGTGTGACGCCATACCATGGGTTCTCTCAGAAAGAAAGTCTGCCCATGTAACAATGTACCTGGGGATGTCCAGAAGGTTCCCTTATGGCTGCTAACATAAACCAAACAACACTGTACAATAGTCTCATGGCATAATTTTACCAGCCAGTATAAGGTCTAAGAGCAAGGGAAGGGGTAGAGTACATAATTTCATCATCATCATCACTTTAACAATACTGGCCACACATTTAAAACTTCAATGCACATGGCAAACAGACAAACACATGCTTACGCACTACAACCATGATCAGGCCTTTGGGTTTGATTGTAATACAGGTGCTGCCATCTGATTGTTAGTAACAGAAGCAACAACTTTACTTGGCTTGATTCTGGGCTTCTCTGACCAGGTTCAACAAGTAATCAACAAACATGAATGGTCTGCATGGCAACGGATACAGGAGGTCATCAGCTATCACACACAGAAACAAGCCATAAACAATAATTGAAACCACTCTGTATCTAAGTGACCCAGAGCTTAGGGTCATACAGAACCAACTGATAGTGACCAATGTTCTTAGGGAACATAGTGATCTGTCCAGGCTTTCTGGTGACAGATCCTTGTTTTCAAGCTTGACCTATGTTTTGGCTTCAGTTGACATTGCTGATAAGGTGCTGACTGGCTGGTGATTCTTATTAACATCAATTTGAATTTCAGACAGGAACCAAAGTCTTTCAAAATGCCATCAAACTCACTTTTAAACACAGAAGCTACACCAGTAAGGTCATCAACCCGCTCATTAAAAGGTCACAAACTTTCACTCCTGCTCTGACCCTCAGGGAGCGAGGTCTCCACATCAAGTCAATATTGCTTGTTTTTCTATCAGGAACCTTTGTGGAAAGTCACATCTAGGTCCATGACCTGTGCTCCACCAGTGATCAGGGTCAGTGGAATGTCTTGGCCTGTTGCCACCACACACCAAGACAAAGGCATACCAATCATACCAGGGCACTTTCTAAAGAATTCTATTGTTCCACTCCTAGTCTAATTGGGTAATCTTAATGAAGTTATAATCGAGATTGGTCTCCGATACTGGGCGGAGAAATATTTTGAAAGATGTAAAAACAGGATACCGAACTGATAGGCTATACAAAGAATGACTGGTTTATTTCCATTAACCCACGCTATTTTGGATGAGATTTACTTTGATTGAAATTACTTGTATTGCTCAACAAGTTGGAAGGCCAGCCTTATTCTGGACAGCCAGGCAATTCTCCAGAGTGCTTCTTCGTCTCTACATCATCAACAGGATAACCTAAACAGCAACTTACTTCTGGCCAAGAGAGTAGAAGCAGTTAGAGCCGCACTGATAGTGTTGAAATGCCGTGTGCTGATATCGAATCTCTGCCGTTGTATAAGTTATTCATCGCTACAACATTGGCGGGATGAATAAAACATGAATCCATACATCAATCTCGTAAATGGCGGGACCTCTGCCCCGAGTTCGGAGCAAAGGCCACAAACATACTATCATTTGCTTACCTATGAATAACAGGTTCAGGTGGTGATGGAACCTTTCACCCTGGGATCACAAATGTACTCTTGATTTCACCCTAATTTGCAAGAAAGCTACGTGGAATATCTACCATATTTTATGCATGTTTTTGGTTAAAATAAAGTGGTATGAAGTGAATTGCCCATTCCATTTCCTTGTATAAGAAACTGTTAAACATTTCTTAATGATTCAGTGCATGAATCTGAACATTCTCAGGGCAACCTTGGGGTGGAATGCAATCTTAATGGTACCCTGTTGAGCTGACAAAGAAAATATTGATGCTGATCTCAAGTCCACAAAGAAAAAACATAACAGTCAAGGAATGTGCGGCCAAAAGAGGATCGCAGGCAGATGGTCAAAACACTGTGTTTTTCTCTCAATTGGAGGTTTATCAAGTTGGTTAACAATCACAAGCTTTGATGGACTAGATCGTTAATGGCAACTTGATCACAGACATCGATACAAGGGGATTCTGCATGGAGTCTAATGTTTTATAAATCACTTCCCCAAATTATTGTCTAGTTCAAAGAAGGTGGCATGCACCCAATGGTCACCCTTTGGATCCTGGCCACACCCAGCCTGAACTTAACAACAGTTTTATGTTTAACTGATCTTCTAATAAAAATCTTTAGTCAGAAGATCGATATCCTCCCCAGAAGTGATCATATCAAGTTTGCTCATCATGCACACCATCAGTTGCTTTGCGTATCAGATTTGCACCTCTGGTCTGGGGTTGGGTCAAACTGACAACAAACTGATGGAAACCTTTAAGTAGATGTCAGAGGTTAGAGCAAGAGGTGATGAAGTATCCTTCACATCCGGTAAATGATCAGCGCCTTCACAGTGATAAGATGGGAAGATTTAACAGTTAAAGCTGAAATGCCTTGCTTTCAAACTAAATGTAGAATGCACGAGGTGAATTACAGCAATGTCAAAAAGAATTAGGGCAAAATATGCTATGCTAAAAGATTCAGGGCAAACTATGGCAATCCCCAAATAATAATGCATAATTAAACATAATGGCAATTGAGGAGATCAGTGCAGGAACCCTCTCATCTCACTGCGATTAGATCATGACTGTGCACTTGGCGTCGCTTAATTCAAATTTGATTCAAAGCCAGATGTGTTTCATTTTATTCACTCCCAAAACCAATCAGTGCCGATCCAAATCTCGGCAGCGTTGCATTCTGTCAAGAGACAGATCACGTAAGAAAATGAACTTTTCACTATTCACAAAACATCAAATCAAATCATGCTATCCATCACTTGATATGAAAACCGTGACAGCAAAATCTCTCGGGGCAACAATATGAGATTGGAGCTAATACACAAAATATGATGTGTCATTTAACGGCAGAAAAATGGCACCAAATGGGCAAATTTCTCACTATTCTTGCGAAGATGATTATAGATCTAATGTAAACCTTGTTAGGGTCGGGGCCAAGCCATTGCCCAAGAGTACGAAGGTTACACACGAGGACCGAGAAAACATAAAGTGAATGATCTAAGACTGATCCGGCTCCAGATATTAGCCGATTCGGTTCAGAGCCTAATCAGACTCTTTATCTATTGGAGTAGCAGTGTCAGAACTAATCTCGGTTATTTGTTATGAAAATTGAATCATCACCTTAATGCAATCAGGCAAAGTAATGCAGCATTAAGTCATGCTAGGGCAATCACATTTTGACGCCTTTTTCCTGAATGGGCAAGGTTCAAGGAAGCGACGGGAATTGGTTAGGAATATATTTATGATATATTGGCGATGGGTCAAGCTTGTATAATATTATATCAAGGTTTTTGTACACATTGCTTGAGATAACCTTTCAAGCAAAATACGGCAGTGGAGGTCAGTAATAGTGGTCCTGATATGGGCTCATAATTACCCATCTTATCCCAATCACGTCCAATCAACAACTTAACGATTTTAAAAGGCAAAGATGATCTTGGAGCCTTGAATATTCTCAAATGATCTCTCCAGAGACAGCAGTGCCAGCAGAGTTTGTACAATCCGATCCAGCCCGTTCTGACTGCTGATGCCTGATGTTTACCATGACACCAAGGATTGGATGGCGAAGACCCGAGTGTAAGTCACACATCGTATCATTTGTCAAAGCCCAATGCCAAAACTTGGTGTGATTCTTTAAAAATGTTGATACCTGCACAAATTCCTAATTGCCATTGTTCATGGCATTTGTAGATTTCTGTTGCAACCATCAAACATTTGTATCCAACAATAATGATGAATAAGTCAGGGCTCATCATACTAGGGAGGAAAGGCAGTCACATTAGTCAGAAATTTCTCAAGCCTCAACGAACAAGTAGCACCCTGGTCCTGAATGAGCAGACGACATCAATCATATCACTTGCCATTCTTTGACTTTTCAAGAAAACAATTTGCACTCTGTGGCAATACTCCGAGTCCATTAACACTGGCGAAATCTTGAACTATTCTTTGCCCATTAAACCACTCCGGCCACCATTATTAAGGCGAATATATTCACAAGTCAGTATTTTTTACAAATTTCTTTCTTGGTTTGGAGTGAAAATGACCAAATCGCATGTTGATGGCCAGGCTTTTGTAAGAATTCAACTTCAGACTTACTGGACCAGAGTGCTGAAGAGGGCATCAGATCAGAGGGTAAATCCACAAAAGTTAGTTTCAAGTTGTGTTGGAGATCAGTTGCTCAATGAGCCATCAGAGCTCGTCCCATGAGACCCAGGCAAAAAAGTAGACTTCAGGGATTATGTGGCAAGAACTCGGAAGTCTAATGGCAACGTATTATGCATGGAGGTGCACTGTAAATGTACACAACAAAATCTATACATCTTTTCTGACCCCTGTCCATCTCTGAACCTATTAGTGGCAGCTCAACACAGAATCCGCAAGATCAACTTGGGACATTTCAATGACAGCTCCAAATCACCGCTCAATATGATTGATGCCTGGTGAACTATGAAGGAATGACAGGGCTATCATAACATGGGCGATAATGACCATCGCAGAACACACCATTCCTTTTCACTTCACAGTGGAAGTGGTGATCTAATTGATCTCCAGAGACAAGAGCATGGCAAAGTGGCAAAAAAGGAAATTGGCTGTGCCTGACAGAAGAACAATCAGTGTTTAACTCCAGAAAGAAGTTATTCACTAACTTGAAGAATCGGGTCTTTACATGGTAAGCCTGACTGGATGCAGCAGTTTAGGAAATGAATATAGAAACAGACACAAACTGAAAATACAGTCACAGTCCCATTTGCTTATTGCAGATCCAAGCCACCAAAGATTCATACCACATCGACTTCGAAAAGCTGACACAAGCCCCAAGTGCTTACAAAAGGTTCGAAAATATATCATTAGGTTAATATCTATCTGCCCTTGTCGCCACCAAAATCCCCCACAGCCACCCTAAGTCATGCATAACGAAATCTGTTGAAGAATCTACTCCCTGAAATTGACTTTCCATTGGAGCAAATCTGCCCTGAACCTCACAGACGCAGACATGGAATGATCCAACAAGACAATCACCATGCCTGCAAATTGGTTGGGATCCCTAAAGCCAAGTTTGGCCCATTAAATGGGCATAAGTCATGACTGTTTTCACCTTTCTGAGGCTGGCTGACACAAGGATTTGCCTCATAATGGCTGTTGGCCATCTCTAGGAGTTATTTTACGGTGATAAATTCTGCCTGGTTGACAGTAAGCTATTTCCTCACCACACATCGTGTTGTCATCTTCTATAATCGTCATAAATTTGATCATAATTTTGACTTCATGTTATGGCCTGGCTTAGATGTGCTTGATCTTCTGCACAAAGGGTCTCTGCGCTGAACAAAGATACAAATTTTGCGGCTGTGTTGTAAATCAAGTGAAACTTGATTCTGGGATTCTCTTTCTTTTTTCTAACTTTATGGTCATCTGTCACAAATTCTGCTTTCTGAGAGAGTCTACAGGAAGTGTCTGCTGAAAATTAGATCTGAGGCACAAAGTCATCATCACTTTTAATTTGACCTTATAGGATCAGTATCAATCATGTGAGCATTTTGAGTGTTGTTGCCTGCACACTCTCCCGGTTGATTGGTCCAGTGCACTCCATCTATCGGCAGGTTTTATGTCATAGTTCCCGTCTCCTAGTCTGCCGGCCATTGCTTGACTGGTGAGCCAAGACTACCCCTTTGATTACAGGGTTTTCTCTCCTAGACTTGTTGCCTACCAGGACTAAGGAGGCCAGTCTTTCCCTGGGATTAGTATTGTCCAGAATCAATTAAGACTAACATTGTTGGCATGGTAAAAATAGATGGCCAACATCATGAAATGGTTTTCGCTTTCTAGAAATTGGACATTTCAAAGACTTTGAGTCCATATGGTAAAACATATAACTGTAATGAGAATACCTTGAATGAACAGACAGAGTTCCAAAGATGATTACTTCCTGATGATGGCAGACAGCTTTTACAACAAATTCAATACATCACCTGTTCTGAATGAACCAAAAAATGGAAATGTGTAACATTGGTATGCTTGTGTTTCCAGCTCTTCATCGAAGGTGACCTCCACGCAGGTAAACCGTATGGAGGTAAAAGTATTATACTATTCAAATAAAACTAGGAATAAGGTATAAGGCATAAATAATGAAAGGGAAACTGTACCAAACATATTATTCTTCCAAATAGCCATTCATACCTTTCAAAACAAAAATCTGATTTTCATGACTCAAAACTCATATTTTTGAATTGATGGGAACAAAAAAATTATTGTACATGAATGCTATCAGTAGAAAAAAAACTCACACAAGGTAAGCAACTCACTACCAGCATGGTTGATATTACTATGGTTTAATAACACATCACAGAAGTCAGAATTTCTTGGCAATTAAAATACTGATATAATCGAATGCAGCATTGGAATTTACTAACAAAGTTGTTTGAGTGCCTTGAAACTGCAATCAGACAGGAGTCAAGAAGAGAAATATCTGTGAACAGATGTGGTATTTTGGTTAGGGTGATCAGGCATTCAGTCCAAAGAAGCTGGCAGGAAGAAAAACAGTAGTAAAAGCGGAGTAAATATCACCTTGGTTGAAAGAGAAGTGTACCTCAGCCCCCACCATTGGCATTTCTCTGACTCCTTTTTTTTGCAAACTGCCAAAGAATGCAATAAATCCTGAAGAAGCATGTTGCACACTGACCTTAATTGGTCCTCCCTTCCCGAGGCTGTATGGTGAGTTTACAAAAAGATGAATTAAGTCAGTAATGTTGACTTTACAAGTACTACAGGAGAACTACTTCATTTTATGAAGCTGGAGAATTCCGAATGACACTCATTACTCACAGGCAGTTCAACCATTTTTGCCTGCTGCCAGGGTCTGACCAGAAAAGAAAGTCAGCTAGGGATGCTCCCCAACTTGGCAAAAGTGCATTAGACATACCCTTGTGGTTGTTCAACCGCACGATTAGCCTCATTAACATAGCTCATGAACCAGGAGCTTGACCTAAGCTGTTGTAAGGTCAAGCAATCAAGGTGAATACAAGCATCACCTGGCCCTACACAGCTGAATCATCAAAAAGTCAGATATCATTGCCACTTGGGCTAGAAGATTTTACTAAACATATCAGCAATGATGTTACCACTTAATGCTGGTTATTGATATCTAGTTGGATGATTAGCATCCATCCACTCTGCTTGGGTCCCGCGAAGAGCCCCAACCCATCAAAAGAAAAGTAAAAAAAGATTTTCACCTTCTTTTGGCTTCAAGGTACATTTACTTTTCGACATATCTCACTACAAGATCACTTCCTAGTATCATTTGCCATCTTGATTGACAAGATGACCATTATTTCCACCACCACTAAAGGATGGACGCTGGTAGAGGTAGACACATGAAAAGCGGGTCCCCAACAATGGAAACAGGAAACAAAATCGTTTCCAATGCTTAGCCATGTTCTCTCTCTCTTGACTGGAACAAAAAAGTTGACAAAACATGGAAAAACACAACTCTGATGCACTTGCCATGGTGAACTACACAATCCTTTCATTTGGCCCATGAGGCAGGCGTGTAATTTTTTTACATAATAGCTCGTTTTTTACATAACACTGCACGTGTAGTCAGTAAATTATGATTGCAAAACTATTTCAGAATTTAAAAAAAGGTATTTACCAACTTCTCTATATTTTCGTTTCGTCCACCGGATAAACAAGCATGTAACGTTTTTCACAATTTAAGTGGGTTTTTTCTCGTTACTTTCATGTGTATGGCGCTATAGAACTGTTGATAAGATTAGATAAAAACTTTCAAGAAAACACGACTCTTTCATTTGGATCATGAGCTAAGCGTAATTTTAACACTTGGGCACTCACTGGTGATATACAATGTACTCTTTTTGGAAAAGTTCAGCGAAACAATTTTAGAAGCTACTTCACATAACATTTGTCAAAAAAACTTACTAATTTCACGATAATATCAAAACCAATGGGGAAGGATTTTTTCTTATTCATTGTATGTTAGAAATCCTTAGACCAGACAGAATCAATCACATTTTATCACTGCCATGGTATAATGAGGCATGGCCTGTCTGGCATCTGGACCATATCATGTAACCTATCAACATTGATTTGTGTGTTCGACTGATATTCAAGTTACCTTCAGGTTGAATTCAAAAAACTTTCACTAACATGAAGAGAGACAAGAAACCTGGTTCTGGCCTCTGAAGGGAGGGGCAACATCCAGGAGATATCCGAGAGAACTAGAACATTTGAAACACAAAGCCACTCACAGATTCTTCATGGTCTTTATTTAAATGTGCATAGCAGTTCTTGCAATACCGTGGCCCGTGCTCTCAGTATATCGTATGTTTCATCAAATAGTTACAAAACCTGGACATTTTGTTCCAACTTTGCCAATTGTGGCTTGGATCCACAGACCTCAAAAATGTATTCCTTACCTTTTTCTTTTAACCGCAGTAGGCCTAAGCGTGGGGATAAACTATTGATACAAACAGCAAATGCCTTGAAAGGTCACCAGTTCAGCTTGTTAGTTAGTGAACCCTACCCCAGCAAGGGCCATAGGTCTGCCTCGGCAATTACACAGGTCAAAAGCAAGATAAGCTGTTGATTGATAATGCCAGTAGGAAATCAACACAAGCTATCAGAGTTGTTGACTGACAGCCTCGAGAGATCATCCAGGCTGTTGATAGTTCAGGTTAGCCCAAGCTGAGTCAAGGAAAAGGGTTTGGTTTAGTCAAAAAAGCCTTGAAACCATGGGTCTGTCACCATGACAGCAGTCAAAGCAGAGTACAAACCATGGATGGGTATGTCACCATGACAGCAATCAAAGTAGAGTGGAAACCATGGGTTGTTGCCATGGCAGCAATCAAAGGAGAGTGGAAAGCATCGGTGTGTCACCATGACAGCAATGAAAGGAGAGTGGCAACCATGGGTCAGTCAACATGACATCGAAGTGGATGTTGTGGTTTCCACTTTGTTTTGACTTTGCTTGCAAGTCATTATGCTGTCAGGCAGGACGGAGTAGGGCTTTTTCTGTACATATCCAATCCTCAGTGGCAAGAGCAGCCACAGTACCCATTATTCAACAACAAACTGACAAGCTACTAATAAATCCTTATTTGCAATGGCAGTGATATTGACCATCTGGCAAGTGCCTCTCCTTGGTTGTTCCTTGATCACAGCAGTCTATTCAACAAAGAAATATCTTAACATACATACATGCTTTGAGCAAAATGATAATTTAGTGTGACCTTAGAAAACAACTGTCAGAAAAAGGACGAAAGTTCCAAATAAATCAAGTGGAGTTTGTATAAAGTGATAAGCAACGTCTACTCCCTGCAGCAACAAATATGTATCAGCTCAGTTAATTAACCTTTCACAACTGATTCCAAGTTGTTGCCAATATATTTTCCAAGTTTTTTTTTCCAGTGCCCTGTGCGTAAGAATAAATCACTTAGGTCTGCTGAGTTCAAGCAATAGTATGCCGTTCTTTCACCTTCTTGATATAAGACCACTCTCTACTGGATGGAACTGCAGTATATTTTCGATAAGAAACTGTGGTTGATAACCAGTATGCTTCAGGTGGGCTGATCTTGACTCTGTTGATATTCTCCACAAAGGCACTATTGGAGCTGATGTATGGCTGGAAGTTCACAGACTAAACGAAATGTCAAGACCTGAGTGCTCCTTGCCATTTGATTTATAAATTCTAGCGATTATACCTCTCGTATGATAAATAATTGGTTATCCTTCAAGGTTTCATTCAATTTAAGATATCTTCCTGGTGCCAGTGGCACTCAGCTTTCTTTAACCGCAAAAAAAGTGGATAAAATACTCTGATAAAGGTTAAATATACACTCCAGAGCATCTTTTTTCTTAAATGCATAATGATTTTGATAAAACAAGATTTCGGCTTGGGGTGAAGTCCCTCAGCCTGAAACTCACCAGAAAATTTGAAATTTCATCTGAAATTTCAATAATGGGAAAGCAGTTCTGCTATCAGCAAACAGATACCCTGCTATGGGAAAGCAAAACTGAAAGAATTAGCAAACTAAGAACTTGCTAGATTCTCTGTCAACAATGTAAAGGCAAAACTGAAATCAGTGAGGCAAACCTGGTGACTTGCCAACACCAAAGATTTGGACCTGACCTTGGCTAGTGATATGGCCTGACTCATTGACATCTTGGTCTGATCCATCACTACTCACAGCAGCTGTCAGCAGTTCACACAGTCAACAGACTCATTATCAGTTGATACAACACTCAGCTAGACATCCCAGGGACCACAACCAACATTGTTAGGTCAACTCGGGTTAACTCACCAGCTAGATTCCCTCAACTGATGGTCACAGTAACTGGCGACCAGCATTTTAATTAAGAACCAAATGTTCATGTAAGCACCCACATTGGTACTATCCAAACTTTCGAGGCTGCTGATGACACCAACATTTACCAGAAAGAACTACCAAGATTTTTTATGCAAGGAAATGGCCAAGCCTGTGTCCTTTCATGATGTGCAGATCCACCTGGGGTGAACCTATCATACTACAACAAGTAATACAAGGAACATTGTGCAAAATAAGCCATCATTTGAAGAAGTTGACCATTGACAATGAGCAGTCAGGATGTCACTATTTTCCAGGAGAATGGTCAGACTAAAAGCCAAAACACTGAAGATAGACCCATCTAACCTCTGACCACATACCCCTAGTGACAGATATTTCATTTTTTGCCAAGAGCTCATGGCACAGCAGGAACAGACACACATGGTTTGACATTACACCATCAGAACCATCTGACCTCTGAGCAACCTGACCGTTGACCTTGGAGGGATCGATTTTCACTGAAGTTTTTTGCTAAAGGTTTCTTCCTAATCAGCGATAATTCTAACAGATGCGAAAGGTCTGACATTACACCAGCAAAAGTCAGAGTGTAAACACCAAGAACAGAACCACCTGACCTTTGGGCAACCTGAGGTCATGACCCGATGTTAAACTGACCTAGGGTCACTTCCTCCCTTGGTGTAGCCAATAAAATCAGCAGGTATATTCACTGCAACTCCTGGTGCAGCATCTTGGTTGTCAAGAATCACAAGACTTTGGAATAAGGAAATGACCATTGACCTTGTCTTGTCACTCAATATCCTTGGGGATTCTCTTTCATTCAAGGTTGAATGGAAGTTCACCGTTTTCCTGAAACTGTCAATTTGTTTAATAAGTGTAAAATAACAGATCTGTAACTGGAAACAAATAAGGTGGAACTCGAATGAGGAGAGGGGGCGTGTACCTGGTGCGCCTCCCCCCTTGGATCCGCACCCGTGAGCAACCAATTTTGTGTTTCCTTGTTCCTGAAACATGAGGCAGAACTTCCGTATTGGAGGAGGAGAGAGCATTAGCAAGACGGATGAGGAAAAAAAACAATGGTTCTCACCTGTCATTGTAAAAAATACCTTAAATCTGTGCAGCATCTGTTAAAACGTGAGCTGCCAATAATGACTGCTGAAAAACTTATTTGTTTTCATCACTTAAATGAACGCCAAGATGAGAATTTGCATAACAAATCAGGAGAGAATGCAACCAACAGATGAAGACCAGAACTACACCTTCAACTCAAATTCGCTGAGCTGAAGCCATTCTTCATGAATAGACCCCCGGAAGTGGTGATATTTGGACCCATTAATGAATTACTATATTTGTAGATGAAGGTGAAAAGGCAAAAATATCATAACTGAAAATATCAATGAGAAAAAAAATTAACTTCGGCAAACAGCAGATCTGCTGTCAGGGACTAACGTTCGATGAACTCGAACCCCAGGTTACTAACAGAACTCAAACTACTATGTAATTCTTCCACTTTTCAAGAATGCTGGTGTGTGTTTTTATTGCCGTAGGTCAGTAATCTTATCCCAGTACTGGCACGGGCTCCCGGCATGCCACTACAATTTCTTGTCTAATGAAATTCTACCTACGGAATTTATGAATCTAAAAAAACATTGTCGGAACGAATGAGGGAAAACAAATAAGAGTGTAAACAACATTTGTTTTGAAAATAGTAACATTACTCCAAGAATAGTCAGATTACCTAACTGTTAAATACAAGTTTTGCTCCAAAATCTCAAGATATAAACTTTTCAGTGACTGCGAAACATTTTGTACGTGTTTCTTAACGCAAGTTGGCGTGGAAAATAAATCCAAGTCGTTCTGTTACCTTTCCGCGCCATTTATAGTCAGCGCTAACCTCTACTACTCAAGGTATGTCAATATGCGCAAAGGTCATACTCCAATAGTAATAAAAAAGAGCTCTCATAACGAGAATGCCAGGAGGCGGGTGATGTTTGAGCCTTGTAAAAACCTTAGCATAGGTTGTAGGATAGATCACAAAGTTAATGAGCAGTGCTAAGGATAAGTAGCATGAACACATGTCAGTGTAAGGAGCTTGGCTGCTTGCCTGCCATGTGCTCAGCCCACCTGGCTGCGAGTATAACCTACTACTACAAAGTTTCAGTAGTAAACTACAGGCACCAGACACCAATACCAAGTTTTTGATTACTTACTCAGTTCCCTGCCACAAACTTCCCATCTCATTTTCCTTCCACGCATATTTCAGAGCACTTTGTCAATAAAAACATGCTTAGATAATGCTGTATCACACTGTTAACATGAACAGAGTGAAGCCACAATCTCCTCAAAATAGATCTAAACAAACGTTGATGGGTTCCTTAAAATGAATGAAACCATCCACCAGGAATGCCAAGAAGAGAGAACATTGCTCTTACAAGAATCTTAGTAAGGGGGCAGGCTTGGTAAACCCCAGGCAAAGGTGGGCAAATTGTAAGAATTATCGTCTGGGTTATGTCCAATTCAGAGAAATGAGCTAGCGATGGTGGGCATGTAGATGGGGGGGGGGGGGGGTTAATGGAGGATTTTTACCGGAGGGAGATTTTACCTATTTCATTTTCTGGGGCAGTTTCAGAATTTCCAGATTGGTGATGCCAAAAAACCTTGTAGTATATAAGGATACTGGGGAAGATTTGTTCAAGCAATGTGTTGTTCTGAGAAACATTTATTTTGTATCAAAATGCAAAATAGTAGCACAGGAATGCCAAAGATTTGGCCAAGTTTTTGTGACACAAGAAACTGAGATAGCTATCGGTATGCAGAAAACGAGTTTAGTGGGAGCCCCACATCCTGTAGAAAGCAATCAAAACAGTTTGTATTAGCTAAAGTCATCACTGCCAGTGAAAGGTGATCTTCAATATCAACCTGCTGCTAGAAGGGATCGAGGTCAATGCTCAAGGTCGTTTAGTTTTTACTCTGGTTTCAGGGGTAGTAGGCCATATTGGTATCCCAGTTGAATACAGAATTCTAAACATACTTCTGAAACTGCAAACTGCCAAAACAATTAAGGTTAGCCAAGTCATCAATGCCAGTGAAGGGTGGCATTTAAACTCACCCTGATGCTAAGAAAGGCCAAGGTCAAAAGTTCCCAAAAATCTCTTTGATGCACTTTTTCATCAAATTTACATCAAGTAAATCCATTCGTTCCCATTTATCTTTTACGATTTTCGTATCAAGTTTGATCTTTTAATGCATGACTTAGACACAAACCATACCTCACCGTCAGATCATGCTTATCTCTCGTAAATTCCTCACCAAGGTAAGCGAGGGTAATTTTTTCCACTTAAGATCACTACTGATAATGGCAGAGGTTACACCACGGGGGAACAAACTTTCATTGCTTTAGTCAATGGAAAATTTCTACCAGACTTTGTGGTTTCTCGGCTTGCCATCAATACAGGTATAAGCTAAGTCTTGATACAACAAAAAACTGAAAATGTTTGAGGGAAAGGAACATTTCTCTACTGTATTTGCTTATATGTGATTGTGTGTATCACTGACATCAACATGGTGCCCTAGTCCTAAAGCAATGAAGGTGTGTTCCCCCATGGTGTAACTTCTGCCGATATTTACAGTTGAGATCCTGCTCTGCCAGTGGTAGACGGCATTTCTAATCCCTCCGTCAAAGAAGTAATTGGTCTGAAGACCACGCGAAGTTAAGAAATATCTGAATTCAACTTTGTTTACCATGTTAACAGCAAACCTGGTACATTGGTAAGGGAGGTAGGAAGAACGATTTAGGCACCCTTAGAGAGAGATAGCACCTTTAATCCAATGATACCAAACATTTGCTGGTTATCTCCAATCACCGATAAAATCATTTGTGGCTTTAATAAATTGTATCTTGTTTCAAAAATGAAGTGCAAGGAACCTTTACTAACCCTGAAGGTCATCAAAATTGATGCCAGCTTAACCCTTTCTGCTGCAAATGGATGTCGATCGGCAACTGAAATAAAAAGCGGCCGCCAATCAGCGACTCGGCCCTACAATATTTCCTACTTGTTAAAGACTAAAGTGGGGATGTACACCAGTTGGCTGCAAAGTGTTAATGGTTGAACTTGTCATTCAACAATTACAATTTAACCCAATTCATCCAATTGAATCACAATCTCAAAAATATCATCAAATCAATCCACCTTATCTCAATATATACTCAACAGAATAAACAAATAAATTGCAACCAGGGATTTACAGTCAGTATAAAATGACCCGGTTGGATACACCTACCCTATTCCCACAGAGGTTATCAATTCATTTAGGACTCAATGCGGGGGGGGGGGTCCATTTTCTACCACTCTACTACACCACATCCTCCATTAAAAATGGGGGGGGGGTTAAAGCTGGCAAACAGGTCGGACATGAAACACTATTCTGTTCACCCCTTTAGACAGTGCTTCCATATGATGCTGTTTTTTCCCATACAAAGCCAGAGAGTGGTTCCAACCTCCTGAAGACCTGTGGTAATGCGAGTACACCAAGAGTTTTTCAAATTTTGTAAAAAGACTCAGGTGGTAGTATCTGGTGCCTACTTGAAACAGCAGCATTACTCTCTTATACATTGAAAAAGAAGAACGCCACATAAAAATCAAGCCTCTTTACTCTTCCCCCTCAGCAGCCCCACATATCAACACCAGTGTGTTCTCAGTATCAAATGAAAACAGCCATCAGCTCTTGATTAATAAATGGTCCAGGATCTGTCTGGGTCAGGCCTATCAATTGGCTGGGAACAAAGGCCAACTGTTAGAAGTCAAAGGCCTCAACATAATGGCCTTAATGTCATTTGGATAGCCTAGACTGTAGTGTCCGGGTGATGTTGAAGGTGTTACATTATGCAAAAGGTCAACAGTAGGATGGAATTTGGGGGTAACAGATCAATTATAGTGGTGAAGGGGGGGGGGTTAAGGGGAACCACAAACACCAGCTAGTTACTTGTGAAAGCAAGGAGAAGTTAGAGTCATGCTCAACGACCCAGAGATCAAACTGTTCCTTCTGCCGAGAGTTGAACCCATAACATCCTGGTTGCAAAAGTGATGCTCTAGACACTTCCCTTTAAACCAATTCTCACTTCTTGCTATATATTTTTAATAATCATTTTTATGGCACTTGATACTCTTACATGTAACAGTCATCTAACAGTCATTAATCCAATCTGGAAATTGCCTATTGACATTTTTTGTATTCAGCATGTTCAGTAGATATCAACATCAGTGATACTGTAGTAATCAATACAAACACAGTTGCTAGCACTTCAGTCTGGATACAACATCTGCAAATCAACAGAAGCAAAAAGGGGGCACCACAGCATAGGAAGGCTTGTTTTGTTATTAACAAAGCTCAACAGGATACAGCCTGTAATTCGAGAGTTCTACAGAGCTGTTCGAGTCTGTTGATAGAAGTGAAGAGAGAGACACTGATTGTAAATGATCAATATTACTTTTAGCAACCTTTTCCCGCCAATTTATTTTGATTCCATGTTGCAGTAAGTCTTTCCATCACAGGTCAAGACTCTCTGTAGCCACAGAGTTTACCAACAACTCCTTCAAAACCAATTTGAGCCTGGACAAACATGCTCGGACATAAATGAAGTGGGCACAAGGGGGTAACCCACCCCTTGATATTTGTAATAAGGGTCCTCCTCAATGTCAGCAAAAGAAGACCCTGTTGTGACCTGTCACTTGAAATCTTATTAAAGCAACACAACACTGAAAACTATTTTGACAAGGTTTTTTGAAAGAGGTCATTAAAGAAGCACTTCTGGCATTCAAGAAAGTAAAGAACATTTATTGTTGCAGTGACGTAGAATTAAACAAATGACTTAAATTTGCATCTTTTGCAAAAATCGCCAGTTGGCCCTTCTCCATAATTGAATGAAATATCGTTATTTTCTGCCTGATTTATCATGACCGATAGCTCTTGACTTGAATGTTCACAAGAGTATTGTCCGGGAGAAAAAATTAAAGCAATTTGCACAAGCCAGAAGGCACCTCAGAAAATCCTGAGTTATTTTTACATCTAAGTTATCACTTTATGTTGGCATATCATGAAAGCACCCTCAAGAGATTTATTTACTTTTCAGGGTGATATTGAGACAAACTGACCTCGCCATCTGAGGACACAAAAGGTGTGAATCGCATGGATCCAGGGTCAAGGAATCTAAAGAGTAGACGGCATTCAATCAGTTTTTTCACAGCGTCTGCTGTTGATGGGATATTGTCTGCGAAGGCATTCAAGGACAGAAGAGCAAAGAGGGTCATCCCGCACCCTCCCCAAGGCTACGTCAGAAAGTTTTTCTACAACATCTTAATTTTTTACAAAAGAAAGATTCCAGGGACAAGATATCGTTTTTTGGGCAAAAAAGAAAAAAAAAATACGCTGGCCTTAATTTCTAAAGAATCTGAACTTCATCTGTTCTGTCTCATAAGAGCATTTTCGGACCCCACAGCAAGGTCTGGCTCCGTGTCCACCCTGGAGCTTTATCTTTTTCAACTTGAACGATAGATTAAAGAAGACATTGCCATCAAAAAAATCTCTTTTTTTCAATGGGCTGCATTTGGCCTAAGTGAATAAAAGCCGCTGAGGTTTTGGCTAACCAGTTGACCTCATTTTAAAGTGCTGTTCAATGTAAAGCCTTATTACTACAGATGGTCCTCAATACAAGTTAGTGGCAATTCCATTATTAACTGTATAACACAGTATCGCCACTGCACAAAGAACAAATGAATATATATGGCACAAGATTTCTCAGATACATACATTCTTTGGGATATGACAGGTCATTTTTGATATAGATATGTATAAAAGTCAACTCAATATCAAAAAGAGTTGACACAGAGAGCAAAGAGTCAATAATGTCAACGTACAGGTTGACTGTCACCTTTGCCAATTTAATGAACCCACTCAAAGCACTGCTATCTGCTCTCTTGGCATTTTAGCCTCGCATTAATGGCAGGGCGGACATTTAGGTTGACAGAGCACAACTGTTAACTTGTTCAATTTGACAATTTTGAAAATAGGAAAATTCTGAAGCATCCTTGAACAAGGTAGCATGACATTATTTTAAAAGAGACATTAGCAGGAGCATTCGCTTCTGTTTGCACACATTCTATTCAGGGGTAAATAGGCCATTATTTTGTGACATTTTGGGTGTTTGATTTCTATATATACATTAGTTGAAAGCAATTACATGTAGGAGGCAATACACTTAACAAACACACAATGCACTCAATAATTTAAACATTTGAACTTTGCAATGATACGTTGTATAACGTACATTTTTATAACATGCTGTATGTACTACACAGGTAAGGATGGAAAACTGGCTGCTCTTATAAAGATATTTCATTAAAATTGGTATGTTGTTTTTTTTGCTGCATTTCTGTAACATATTCATGTCTAATCTGCTGCCATATTAAAGATCTTCCATTTTTGACATGCAGAGTTCAAATTGGTGGAAGATGGAAATTGATATTTGGGTTCTCAAAAGGGAATCCCATGATCGAAAACTTTGGCTGACAACATTCTGATATGATACTTATACCACCCTAAAGCTTACAGACAGCGGGACAGTCATGTACTTGAATGACAGATCTGTCAATTAAGCGTGAAATAAGAGCACAAGGCCAGGCTAACTATTGTTTAGATGATCACTTCGCCTGCCATGGCATTTGATTTGAGGTTAAAAGAGACAACCCCACCATTAGCAAATGAACAAGGCCATCACTTTCATGACCGTATAAATGCCAAATTGCAATTAAAATCAGGCAATTTGTAATTTATGCCCGTAATTAATACCGAACTGTCAATTTGGTGTTGTGACATCGATAGTTTAGTGTGTAATCTTTGGTTATAAGGACACATGTGGAACAACAGGGTTCAAGATAAGGCATGGTTTCAGTCGATAAATTTTACAAAGATTGAGCTCTCGGTGAATTTAAGATTTAACCACAACTATCGAATCAGATTCGTGATTTAGTTAATCTGTCAATTAATCAAAACAACGATTTATTACTGAAGCCATGGCGTACGTGTTCCTTACAATGCCGTGAGTATGAACAATTTTTCATCTCAAAAAGAGCAAAACCAACTAAACACAATCTACAGCAATAGTACAGTGGGCTTGGCTCTTTTCAGATTGGAACATATCAAGCTGTGGATTATCTTTAATGACTCGAGGTGGACTCCATATGAATTTATGATAGTACATTTGATTAATTGAGATATGCGTTATGACGTTTTAAATCAATGGCTAGGGAATTGCCCATTGTCTCAGGAATCATCTTTATGATCAGAGCTAGTGTCAACAATTTCTCTTTGCTCATACACGTAAGAACATCATTCACCAGCAGCTATTACCAGAAAAACACCCGACAAAGAAAAAAAAGCATAACAAATCTCAAAATGTCAGCAAAATTTTTTACATTTTACATTTATCAACAACATACTGACTCGTAAAAAAACACAAATGGGATCAAAAGGAACCTGATATGTACACCCATAATCAACCAACATGTGACATCGCCCAAAGGTAGCTAATTGACTAAACAACCTGTCATCAGAACAAAGTTTCAATTTCAGGTCGAATCAATCATGTATCAGCTGATCAGTTGATCTGATTTTGATCATCACAATCGTAGCACATTTCATCCGTCATGGCATCATTGCCCAAAGTCACATTCGAAGGAAGTGGGATGTGTGAAAAAAATCACTAGTCTATGAGCAAAATCGCTTGTTGCAACGACAGGTGATAAAATCAAACTTGTAAGAGACTTCACACCAGTCACCTGCAAGAACCGCAGACTTGTAATGACAATTAATGTCATAATAACTATTGCAAGTTTATGCAACATAAATCACTCGATCGCCTGCAGCCCATTTGAGCCCAATGCACAATCAAATGTTGAGAGCTGACTCAAATTGACTTGAGGCATACCAAAGCTGCAATTTGAGCACAGCCATCGATACAGCAGTTACAGGTATGCATGTCGCAACCAGTCAATTTGAGCTATTGAAATGGCAGCATCATAATCTCTGCTCAAACAAGCGCTTAGAGCAGCTTCGAACTGAAAATGTGCTAGATCAGGGTATCATTTTTACCATTCATTGGCTTATTGACACATGACTTCCTTTGAAATAGGTTGTATTCAATAATTATACAAGATAATGGTACCACTGATGGTATAAACTTTGGTCGTTATGGTTCACATGATATATTTGATACAGTACTCCATGAATTGACAAGCCTGTTTTTCTAGTCTGATCTATATATCATACCTGAGAGTTTTGAGTCTGGGATTAGAAATTTTTTAATATGAATCAGACAAGTTTCTAAAATGCATTATTTTGGGAATGTTGTGGGTGTCCAGATATGTTGCTTCTAATATAGGGCACCCCAAACCAACAATTGGTACTCAAAGCTATGGATCTGGACACCTGTCATCATAATTCCAATGAGCTACAACTATGCCAACTTTCTTTAAACATCATTTCACACAATAAGCCAACCACCATCGCAACAAATTGGAGACAAATCTAGATGCTAAATCCACACACGTTTATGACGTCAATAAACCTGCAACTTTTTATGATGTCAGCTAAACATTCATGCTATGCTAATAGCTCAAGATTAGCAGCATAGCTAGTTCTCATAAAGACCAACAATCATTAACTGGGCACTCCAGTTCTGGTTAGTCCATCGTTATGACCATCAATTATTTGACGTGATTAAGGGGGACTTGGCGTTGCAGTTCATCACTGGAATAATAGCGGTCATCATCAGTGATGGTTTTATGGTGTGAAGTCAAATAGACTTATCAGGAGAGTTGAAGAGGCAGGCATGGCTATTCTTTGTGACTTTGCATTCATAACTGGAGGAACAAGAATAATGTTTGGCTACACACAGCCATTGGGAAACCCTTGCTTCAGCAATGTTTTTTTTGTACTGAGTACATTGTGGATGGGAAAAAGGACAGGAGAGCTATCTGCCTCGCAGAGGATAGACGACTATAGTGCCCCGCAGTCAACTGTTCAGCTACATGAAGGGTCGCCCCAATGGCCGTATGGCTCGGGGACAGATAGATAGATAGTTCAGTTTCTAGTTGACACATATCATGGCCAGATATCATCTGACTCCTCAATAACTTTAAAATGAAACCCTTCTTAAAATTGAGAAATATTCACTTCTTGATGAAACACTACCAATCCTCAACTGACAGTGCTTCAATTGTGTTGCCACGCAGGTGTTGCCTTTACACCTGATTGACTTAATGTCATGGTCGCGTCATGACAATATGACCCATGCCCCCTCCCCAACCGCCAAACCAGTCAAGGGCCATGGTCATTAACCTCTGACCACCAGAGTCACACAATGGTCAAGAGTGATAGCCATCTGCTCAAGGTTGTAATCTATGGCAGTTCTGATAAATTGACTGTAAAGTTACAAAATCTCATGGAGAAAATGATGCTTGCAGCTCGTCCAATCTTTACACTGATTGTTGCTTTCACAAACTTATGAAATTGTCTGCTTTTAGATAGAAAATTCCCCTCCCAAAGAGACCACAAATGCAATGGTAAAATTGATTGGCGCCAAAATCGTCAAACAATCATGGAAAAGAAAGCAATCACAAGCAAATAGACAGAACACCCATGTCAAATGCACCAAATTGAAATGAAAATTTGTATTTAATGAAATAATATTTAGACTGCTCTTTTAATGGCCTCAGCCTATTAGACAAATGAACTCTAATTAAAAGCTCAGTTGGGTGTTACAAGGTTTCGTAAAAAGCAGCCCCACTGTTTGTTTTGCAGCAAAATGAGCAACTTGTCGGTACACAGAGTATGAAAAGCTACATTAACCGACCAATGCAATGTAACCAAATGGAAAAATGATGGCATTGATTCAAGAAATCGTAATGCACCTTGGACGTGACATTTTGCCAAAGTCAACAGCACGAGCATCCACCTCTGACCATCAATAGAAGACCCCTCGGAAGATAATGATATAGCTGTTACATTGGTCAGAAGCAATGATGGAAAGCGAAAAGATTTTTTATGTAGATTGACCAGCAAGATGATCACGCTTCTCAGGTCCAAGGCCATAACAAATGGCGTCAAATAAATCTGAAAGTCCCATCATCTACTGAAGCCGATATTACACAACAAACCACTGCAGGGATTACCCTGACCCAGACTGTCTTGCCCACTGCAGGAATCTCCATGTTTCATCTCATTTAAAGGTGAAGCATGCACGGCCATCTGTAATAGGAATCTGTAAAAGGACACCTCTCAACTGGCCAAAACCCGTTGACACAGTATCTCAATTCCTAGAAAGGCACCACCACCCAACACCGCAAATCTGCTCTCACAACTGACCATCTCCCAAGACGTCATATGACCGCAGACCAGATTGACCTATCTGCCGTGACTGGACAGAGGTCAGGGTGCCTTTAATTGAAGCGTGTCCCAGTGATTAAAAGCAAAGTTTACACAAAGCCAGACATGTCAAGGAACTGTCTCATCTAATGCTAAGGACTCACAACAGCACTTAACTGTAATTGCCTGGTTTTGATACCACCACGTTTTGATATTCCAGCAAAATAAGGAAGTTTGGTTTTTTTGTCACACAGGATGGCCAAACTTAATTACCTCTAACAAGCATTTGACAGATGATGAATTTTGGAATTACATGTCCCAAACCCTCACCAGGCTACCACATTTGAAATAAGAATTACCAGTTTAGATCTTTGAGAAGATTCAGTTATGTCATGGGCTGGGGCGGGCAACTGTGGTTGAGGAGGATAAACTGCCAGCATGTCCAACTGCACAGCAGCAAAGCAAGGCAAGTTGTGACCTTGACAGAAGAAGATAACACTCACTAGGTCAAAGTCAGTGGAAAAATCACCGTTTTGGACGAAAGGTCGTATATGAGTAAACCACTCATGAAGGTCAAACTGACATGACCTCTGACCTCCCATACGGGATTGGGTTCATTTTCATTGGTCACTGACATCAGAAGACAGTTCAGATTGATTGGCGTTCTTGTTGAACCCACCGCACGTCAGAATGGCCGCCATAAACTCCGACCTCGATCTCATTAGCGCCTGACCGACCATTCAAACGCACCAAGTCATAGATCACGGTGGCGATCGGAGCAATACCGTTGCAATTGAAGGAATACCTATATATGTAGTTCAGCCCCAGATTTAGGCGCATCCTTTTCAAATGTCAAACACCATATCTTGGCATCCAAACCGAACCTCACAAGCATATTTTGCACCAGACTCCTCAGTGGCTAAAGGTAAATAATAACCTGATCCCTCGACAGGGCCCTGACCCTAACTGAAAGAAAATCTTAACATTTGCCCTAGCCATCTAGCTTATCAACCTCATCAAGTGACCAAGGTATATTCCTGCTATATAATTACACCTATTCCTGGTTCCTCCGGCTAGGGTTTCCGAAGTTCATACCAAGGCTCTCATGATCGAACTTCAGCAACAAAAGCGGCTCATTAAAACTCATTGATCAGTGTGATCATCGTTCGATCCATGACATGTACGCCAATTTTAATGACCTAGCGTGTCTAATCAATACGACACCTGGCCTAAATTACTCATCTAAGCATCGAGATCATCATCTTTGATCCTCAAGACTGATTTGTTTCTATTCAGATTCCTGTGTTGCAAATTACGGGGCGCCAATTTATCCTGGCGAGATAGAATACACCTGATAAAGACCTCCTTTGTCGGGATCTAGCCCTGAAATCAGGTGAGAATTCCCCGGATGGCGCGGCTTCAGCGAGGAAAGTCACGATTCATTTGCGAGGTCGATGGTGCATGGCACAACAGTTGGCTGTACAGGAACCATTAGAGAAAAGATTAACGATCCTGGGTTATTACGAGAAAATACTTTTGCTAATTACAGTCACCTTAACGAACACAAAATGCTCCAAGGTGCGTGCATTGAAGGAGTCAGATCTTGAGCTAAGTGATCTCCACTTTCACCTAACACGTTGACATGATCAAAACCTTTGCCTTGATCATTAGCCCCTTTTTATGAACCAACTTTGACTTTCCAAGCAGAGAGATTTTAATGAGTAAATTAATACCGGCAGTTCAATATGAGCGGGCAAAGCAACTTTGTAATCTGGCAGCGATATTGACACTGGTGATCAAAGGTTGAGTCAGGGTGATCTCATCAGAGCGCCAGAGGGTTCGGTCTGACGAGGATCATCATCAACACCATCCATGAGCCATTTTGTTACTTGCAAGGTGTATTTCACTGATATGATGAATAGGAAAACCTTGCATAGTTACTTTCGGAGCAAACTAGCACCATTCCCTTAGCACCCCAATCCTGCTTGCTTACAAAACTTACCAGTCGATTTTTTTTAAATGACTCTTAAAAAGGTTGCCATTGTTATGATCTGGGGTATCACCTTACCTAACGAGCTTCCGGTAATCAGCCTCATCAACTTTAGCCCTGGGTGCTGTACCAAAACTAACCCCACGGAACAAAACACAACGCGATTGATCTGTTTCCACCATTCGCCAGGAGGGGGCATAATTACACAGTGTCAGTTGTCATGTCGGAGCGGACGTGAAGCATTCTTATAATCAAAGACCAGAAATGAGAGAAATAATTTTTTCTCAATCTCGTAAATTCAACTACTAAAATCGGACGGCTATCCACGGTTAATTTCCTTTTTAATCTTTGCTGAGGAAATAGGTTGCCAACCAGAGCGCTGCGTGTTTGCTCGAAGTCGTTCAGTATCCCGCTCTGTCACCATTTCTTACGATCGCGATGGTAAAGTTTGCATGGTTTGTTGGCCGCGATCGACAGGAACAAATTGCCATGATATCCTGCACAAACAGTGGGCTTCCTTGTTTGATGTAATGGTGCAGGGGGTATGGCGATTGTTGACATTTTCCTATAGTTGAGAGTTGATATAATGACTTTGTCACGCTAGATTAGAAATATGGATAACAGAAGCACAAAACAGCAACTCCATTTTAACCTTTTATAATCTGTTGACAGTTTTGAAGAATCATAGGATGGACACAAATCAATAAACATGTACATACTCAGTGTTCATCATACCTGACAACGTTTGTCCCAAAGACTCGAAATTGGAATGCATCATGCTACATGTACTACTGAAGTATCTAACACTTTCCATAAGCAACAAATTCTTCAAGACTTTTGCCAAAGATCAAAAATTCGTACAAACGCTCAAATTAAAATAACATCATTCTTCAAGATCTCATTCTCATAATCCTGCACAGAGTTCCAAAGATATCTATCGCCTTTATTGAACACGATTTGACTGCGCATCGAGCTGTTATTGCCTCAGTCACAAAGCGTGCAATATCAACCGTAATAACAAGGAGACAATTGCCACCTTCCAAGTGAAAGGCATCAGAGTTTGACTTGAATGCACTGGTGTTGTAACCTTAGAATTGCTGTTTTCTCATAAAGTACATCAACAATGGCAAGGAACTCTTTCTCATCGTTTTGTTCGATGGAACATGTTATTTAATTCCCTTTTGCTTTGAGGAAAGTGATAAATGAGATTTCGAGTGGTCGCATATGGTATCTTTGACTTCAGTTTTTTAAGAAATTTGTTCCTTGACAAAATTTCTGATGATACTTTTATGAATCACACGGGCAATTTTTTAAGCTTCAGTCAGAATGAGGATTGAGGAAGACATGCCATGAATTCTAAAGTTAGATACCACGTAGGATCTTTGGTGAAAAACTCGAAGAGCATGCCACGCTGAGTTCACACTGTCCAATATTCGTAAATCCTAGCTATTTCAGAACAACTTAATGCACTGGATACACTAGGTGTTAAATAAGTTCGAAAAAGTTTTGACATTAATGCTCCCAGATCAAAATAGATGATGCAAGTATTAGAAGCTACATTCTTGACCGCATAAAAAATGGGCACGGGCATTAAGATATCACTTTTATTTTCATATTAATCAGTTTCAAATACCATGAATAACTTCGAACTCAAGTTGGAAGTTCTGGAATTATTCTCATGACGTACCTAGGTACAAAGATAAACAAAACTGTCCGTTTACCAATGCTTATGAATAGTGTGCAATGATTTTTACTACTTCATCGGCATATTGGCATTTTGTGATGGTTAATTAGTCCAAGCATTAACTACCTATCTCTTCTGACCAGTACCTTCGATTAAAATGGTAATGACCACATTTGGTCGCGTAAGCTTTTTATCCCTTGGCTGCAGCGGACATGTTTTTCTGTGAGACTTAAGGTATGAACGAAATAATGTCCCATGATCAATCTTGGACCACTTTACGAGCGTTTTTACTTTAGTTTGTCACAATTTTATAAGAACCAAAACTAGACTAAAGCACTTTTGTAATTTGAAAATAAGCTTGCTCTTAAAAAGTGATCATGTCCAGAGACATTCCATCCTCGGGTGAAAAATCCAATGACATGCCATCAGTTGAATTCAGATGCCAGCTGCAGACCATCGACACCAAAATTTGGACCACTCGTAACAATAAAAGGGTTAATTTCAGCTCGACCAGAATGTCCAACCGCAGCTAATATAACCATACATGTGGTAGCCGGATAGTAGCAATTCATTGAGTGAAGTTTTACTGCCCTGCAATTCATTTCTTCTAATCTCATTATTTTGATGAGTAATGATGATTGCCTCTTTTGTGCCATCCATTATAAAAGTGAGCAATCTCAGGGGTAAACCAAAGTTCCTGATATTTAACCCCTGGTGCATTCGAGTGACCATATTTGGTTCTCCTTGTGCCAGGGAACCATTTTCAAATGTTAATATTTGACCAATTGTCATTTTGGGCAAAATGGTCAATTGACATTGGTCATGAATAAAGCAAATTATCATGGGAGGTTCCAGATAGTAGGCTGTCATTCAATGATTGATGGGTTCAAATGGAGCTGAACCAAGTTGGCAGGCTCTACATTTTCAGTGAAATTACAAATCTATATGAAGAAATCCACAACCAAAGATCTTCTTGAAAGAGTCATTGATCCAGCTTAAACAATTTGCCTATTGTCTTTGAAGAAGTCAAGCCAGAGAAAGTAATCACACATTGCTAAGCAAACTAATACAAGAGCATGATGGCTAATCACTCAGCTGATGAAATTGGTGGCTGATTGGGAAGAAAATCTTTTTGTTGTAAATGATAAGTCAGATTCAACTGAAATTTTACAGCAGTTGCAAACAATGTTATACCACAGCTGAGGCATCTGAGGCAATAGACTGACTATATGGCCATTACAGAGTTCTGCAACACTGCAAAGTACGCATAGTCCCGGCCAATAATCACCAACAGCTCAGGGCTTCCCTGGATGGTTTTCACGATGACACAGGAACACTATTTCATAAATTTTAGATTTAACTCATCTGTCTGAAAACAATGCATATGAAGCGGGGTACAACTACTTGATAAAGCCCTACCCATTCCAGTAACCTAACATGATGTAAACCCTAAAAGTATTAGTGTATTATTTACGGACATCGGACAATTTGGCATGGAAACATGACAGTAAAACCACTCGAGTACCCCTCAAGTAACATGGCCCGTATCGTATGAAAGTAACAAGGCATAACACCCATTCAAAGAGCCTACTCTAAACCATAACCCCAGTTATGACATACTTGAACTGGAAAAAAACAATAATTGACAAATCGCTAAATATTCACATATTCACAAGAACCAAAGATCGTGCATTGCTTCAGTCTGTAGTAGGAACCTTAGTATTGTCTAATTTAAACCTAGCGACCGATTTAGATTGTAGGTTTGGGTAAACGACTCTCCAGGGCACTCAAAATGCGCAAAATATGTCCTAGAAATACCAAATCACCCAAAAACAATGGCAGCACAATCAATTATTCAAAAGAATTCGATTTTGAAATGTTAGTTACGAGTCTCGTGGAACAACTTCACTGACATGTCAAACTGGGAATAATATATTGAAAGTAAAGAGGACGGGTAGGGTCACGTTGGCACAGTGGACAAGCTAACCTGGCCAACATTGGAGTGATGATGAGTGTAATTGCTTCAACAAATAACCAAATCAATGAGCTATTATGGAGGATAAACCTGCAGATACACAAACATATTGCATCACCTTTCCAACTAAGGGCACACACCTTTCATCATCTGTTTCTTGGCCTAGTTATTGTACCAAGGTAGGATTTTTTTAACTAAGTGGACTGGCCCGAATTATTGATCTCTTATCCTTGGTGATATTGATGATGATGATGAGATCTGCCAAGAGTCTCACGCCAACTGTGTGGATCTAACCAAGGAGGTCTTGAGTGCTAGCCAACAGTTTGAACCACACTGGCTCCTGGAGAGTGACTTCCGTTCTTTAGAGACCAAAGGGGGCTATCCTTGTAAGTCAAGAAACATGCTCAGTTTTGCCTCGGCTCATCAACAGAACACGAAAGATCAAACATAAATATGATGCAACCTGTGGTTTGAATGTGATCAGATCACGACAAAACTACCACCCCGAGGTCACAGTAACGATTTAATAATTGGAACCAAACCACCCAAATAACACATATTAAAAACTAACAATAGCGATTCTCTAAAATACAAAGGTCACAATAGAAAATTGGTGTATTATTACTTTTGGAAAAATTAGACGTATTAAACAGAGGTGGGGTTATAAAACCAGAAATTTAACCTGGATCAAAGGTCTTTATCGGTTTTACCTTCGGTGAAATGGTTCGTGGGGTGTGGCCCTTAGCATTGCCTGATTTTCCAATTGAAAAATTTAAATGATGAAAGTTCAAGTTTAACCCATGGATCTGTAATTCGATCCGTCTGGCATGGATTACAGGCACAATGTCAATTTGATCAATGGTTGTATCATGTAACTGTACTGGAAGATGAGCTATCTGCACCAGAAATGATAACGCTTTAGGTGTTTGTATAGATAGAAAACAGGAGTCGAATTTCTGTAGAATTATTTTTCACCAGTATGTCGAATTCCTGGGGACTTCAGTTCCTGGTAAAGTGATATTCCATTTTCGGTGAAAAAGTTTTGAAGTTTGGCTCTCAGATTTTATCCCAGGCATCAAATAGGTGTCGATGGATCGACAGACCAGGGGGTACAGAGTTCACGCTGACCACTGCATTACATGTCTTCTCTGTTGATATCATTATTGACAAGGTGAGGGATCAATAAGTACATGTATCGATGTCAGAAGAGGACATAATTTAAAATTAAACCCAAAACTGCACAAGAAATGTCAAATAAACTTGTCCTCTTGTGTACAGATTCAATATCAAAGGTGAACTGTCCAATCTATATCGCTAGATTGGAATGGAAGATCGTTACTTCAATCAATGAGTTGACATCACAGGTAACCCGATCAGGATGAGAATTTCTATGGTGCTGAATTGGGATAAGCTG
Source organism: Lineus longissimus (assembly GCF_910592395.1). Lineage (NCBI taxonomy): Eukaryota > Metazoa > Nemertea > Pilidiophora > Heteronemertea > Lineidae > Lineus > Lineus longissimus. Next base: position 22,995,365 of record NC_088309.1, on the reverse strand, counting down.
CCTTAAACAACCCCTAATAGCTGAATGTCATTGAATATCGATCAGATGCCTTACCTTTCAAAGTCAACTGATAGATTTAAAAAAGTGGTCATCATTCAAGTTATAACAATCAAAATATTCAATTTCATATCAGTTTGCGTGAGACATGAGGGTAAGGGAGACCTGGGTACTAAGGCCTTCCTACGATAGTTAGGATTCACCACAGGCATTCACTCTGAGTGATAGCCCGAAGAAACAGTTATCCACACACCAATTTTCAACTTTCTAGACTCAATAGTGAGCAAACGTGCCACAATTGTTGACGGTTGACGGACGACGGACGGATGGCTGGATGGACAGACCGATGGATGGATGGACAGACCGATGGATGGATGGACAGACCGATGGATGGATGGATGGATGGACGGACCGATAGATGGTTGGACGAATGGATGGATGGATGGATGGATGGACGGACGGCAAGATGGATGGATGGATGGATGGATGGACGGACGGATGGATGGATGGACAGACCGATGGATGGATGGACGGATGGACGGACCGATAGATGGTTGGACGAATTGATGGATGGATGGATGGATGGATGGACAGACGGCAAGATGGATGGATGGATGGACGGACGGCCCGACAGACAGACAGACAAGACGTGATGACATAAGCTACATGTAAACTAGGTGAGCTAAAAAACCTGTAAAAATCGCATTCGTTGACAAACAATTTCAATGTTTTGAAAAAGAAACTAGACAATAAACATTTTACAATTATCATGGAGCGTATGAGAATCAAGAGCAAAGTCAGAACAAAGGTTCGTCAAGTTTGAAAAAATAAAGTACCCATTGACAGTCAGCACATTCTGGTTTTGCCATTCATGTTTTAAGCGAGTTTTGCTTATATCACCTGACAAACACAAGAGATCTGCATACATTTTTGTACTTGCACAACATAATAATCAAAATGTGCCAAAACAATACAAATAGTCAAAGCAAAGTCTGATATACTGTCAGAGTGAATTATATTCCTTTTAAGTGATTCTGGGCAATTTGCTTCTAATTAGCCTAATTGATCTGTCACAATTCAATTTAAAATTAAACACTATTATCTGTCGCATGCAAAATTAAGAACGCCACCACAAATACTATAATACACACTTTAAAATTTTCGACAAATTCGCCTAATTAGTCGCTGGGTTCTGGTTGGCGTCGTTTGAATTCGTGATTTGTGAGTGTATGAATGGCAGCGAAAAAAAACAAGAGGCTTAACCACCATTCAAAACAACTGAGATGAAAACGAAGTACCAGTGACTGATTGACACAGACTTAGCCTAACAATTTCAAATGCAGAGGGGACATGGCCTAGCTCAATTCTCTAAGCAGACAAAACAGAAAACTCTACACACTTTAATCTTCCTCTCCATGATCTCTTCAGTCATCTGAGTAACCCCATCTTATCCCAATAACTCCAATCCCTGGCCAGCTTAGAAAGAATTAATTGAAGAGACAGGTCTTGTGTGTTAAGATGAGGGGATCCCTGATGTACCTACCCGATAGAGCGACACTGTGAAAGCTGCCACCGGACACAGCAGTGAACCGACAACTCCCAACATATTTTCTCTCGGGGAAGAGATAGTTGTCATCCTTTGACCCGCATGCTTTACCAAATCCCCAGCAGTGGAGGCCACCGTCATCTGTAAACAAAAAACAAGTCGAGGAATTTAAGATTATTGCAAAGGTTATTTTATTGATACTTACATGTAGTCAAAGGGTCCATGTTTACATGGACAATGGAATTTTCAGCTTCCCTGAAATCAACGTTACATTTTTTACATCAGAAGTGTTCAATGGAGCTGATGAAATACGGAATCAAATTATTCGACAATATCGTGACTTTTGTCTCTTCATTTCCAATAGACAACACAACCACAAAGGATCAACCCAGCATGAAGTAGAAGTTCGAGGATAAGCCGGATTAGATGATCACCTCAAGAGGATTGACAACAATCAAACAAAACCTAAACAAAATGGATGAGAAAGACCATAATTTCATCTAATTAACTTAAGAGGACCTGTAACACCACACCGCTTGGAAGCCACAAAATACCCACATTAACCAACAGATCCGTATTACCCACCCTTGGGACTGATGCGGCCAAAAATTGTGGTGACATACGGCAGATAAACGGGTAAAGGGATTATGCGGTGAATAATCTGATGGGTTTGTCCTGTGGCCATGGGAGACCTCACGACAGATAGCCAATTTTCTTGTCCCAGCTTTTAAAGACAAAGACTTACCTGTCCATGCAATATCTCTTCCATTTCGACAAAACTATACTAAAATGTACCACACATTGATGTGTATTTACAAAGCAAATACAGTAGCGGTTGTGGTCAACCTGACCTGAAACTTGCCTACACATACTTTGTGACATTTCAACATAACAATACCCAAAATGTGCAGCACTAAGATGTGCATTTATGTTGGAAAACACACAGGCGATTCTGCCAACCTAAGATGATTAGCTAAATCAGGAGGCGATGGTTATGAGCAGGAGATGAAATAATGGTGGCCACTTGCCATGCTTGTGCCAAGTCGTTGCATATAAGCTGAATATTCATCACCATTTGTACTAGACGATGTACTTAAATGCCTGCAAGACTGACACCACTTTAGCATGGAATGAACCCAGACTGCTTCATGCAAAGAGTATCTAATGAACAAATTTCAGTTATTTCACCACAGAATGCATTTGGCACTGTTAACTATTACAAATGAATCCTGACACGTTGTACGATTTACAAGCGACTCCCTGCTGAATTTAAGTGAGAGTTTTCTGTCTTGCATACCGTGCGACCATGCCACCTCCTTGGCATCATGGGGCATGAAAACATTGCTATTATGGTCGGTGAAAGGTAATAAGTCACCGCGGTTGTCACAAGTTGCACTTGTAAGACCTGTGATCGCCTATGTCGGGGTACGGAGGTGCGATACTGGGCATCTGTCGCCTGAGAACGTCTAAAAGCTTCTTCTTAATTGTATTACTGGAGCATCCTCTGCTCCGAAGGGCAATCATGATTCCATTTAGGCAAGGGTAAACAGAATTTCACAGGTTGAGGTGAAAGGGGACCTGACTAATTGACATATAGTATCGAGGTTAGATATTCCCCCAGGCAGGGTTACTGGAGCTGTAATATTTTTCAATTTATCGTCAGTGGATTAATTTCATTCTGTCCTTTGGCAAGGCACTTGGATCGAAAACATGGATCATCACTGAGTCCAGTCGGCACTCAATGAACATGGCACCTGTTTTGGAAAAAGTTTTTGGAGAACATTAATGTCCACTGTGTTGACCAGCCATATGTTCAACCTCCGCCGAGGTCTTTCCCTACACAGAGTAGAATGCACAGATATAATTCATAAACTTACCAAAGCACTCACTAAATCTACTAATAAAACACTTTTGAATTTAATGCTGACATTCATTGAGTGAATGCAACACAATTTTGCATCAGAAGTTTTGACAAATTTGATTGAAAACCATTCACACATTTACAAATGTGTAAAACCCGTGGGGTGATGAATGAACCGATTAGGAGTCAATTAACTTACCACTCTTCCACAATGAAGATTTTAATGGTGGATGCTGGTTGAAGTTTAAGTAACTTTAACACTCTCGGTTGTAAAAATAGTGAACTTGAGTTAGATTAATTTAGATTATGATGCATTTTGCCAACTCGGACAAATCTCAAGAGATAAAAGTTCCATTTGAAATTGATATTTTGGCATATTTGTAACAGGTTGTTGTGTCGCTCCACTTGCAGTTAATGCCTTCAAGCATGATGACACCATCATAACGTCTCCACCAACTTGTTTATATGCTGCAACTTATACCCTGTTGTCGGCACAAAAAAATTGGTGTCAATATTCATAACAGACAAATATTTTTAAAAGACAACGGAGCAACAGGACATCTGAGAAATGCCAGAATTAATCCAATTGCTGATGATCTGTTGATGATGGCCAAGTCTTAATAGAATAATTAAAGGTTTCAAATAGCTAAGATGGTTCGCTAAATCTTCAAACAGGACATAAAGCTAGCAGAAAACTTTTAACAGGATAATGATAGGTTTCAAGTTCAAATGAGAAGTTCACAGCACAAAAAGCTGACATTCTGAGGTCATGCTGATATTTCCCAGCCAAATGAGCAGACATCAAATAGCAGACGTCAAGGAGCAGCGGGAAATATAGGAAGAGTTGAAGACAAGACAATAGGTCCCCCATCTCAGCCTTGACCTGGACCCCAACCCATTGGGGAGCGACAAATAACTTATTGAGGGCTTCGTTGGGGTTAATTCGACCTTGAAATGAGCAATGACTTTCTGAGTTGTCAAAAACAAAACCCTGTCTTTTAAGTAATATTCTGAAGTGATGACACGCCATTGTGATCATTTTATTCCAACCCCTGGCTGTGTGGTTTAGGGTGACGCTCAAAGGGAAACTGGAATGGATGCCGCCACACACTGGACGAGGATGTCACCAAATCAGGTGGAACTAAAAGGCATTATGTGAATTCTTAAAAAGAATTAAGTTTGTTCTAAACTAAGAATGAATGTAATGTTCTAATTTTACACAGGATGACCTGAAAGGCTGGTGTAACAGAAATCACCATCCCGGGATCTAATGTCCTACTCACCTGCCTGACCAATTGAAAAGGGGATTACTATAGATATTTCTTTCACAGTAACCCATGTTGTGAGTGTGGTTTAATATGGATTCCATTTGACTTCTTTCGAGTTATACTTACTGCCCACAGCTAAACTATGGTTAGCACCACATGCGATGGCCTTGACCTCAGAGAGGCTTTCAATCTTCTGCATGATAGTCGCCTCTGCACAGTCACCAATTCCAAGCTGGCCATAACAGTTATTTCTGGAGAGGAAGAAAATCAGTCAAATCATATGACACCTCATTAAAGATCATGAAAAAATATTTCTCAGTGACCTTTTTGAAAGAAAATTCAATAAATTCATAGAAAACAACAATTGTAGTCCATAGAACAGATCACGCGATCAATGAATCTCAAAACTTGAAGAACTTTTTGAGAAAATTCCACCAACTGAGAGAAAACAAGAGTTGCACACAATAATGAGACCACATAACAATTCTTGATGAGAACAATCGTGTCCTTCAGAATGTGGCCAGATGTCCCCTTGAAGGTTGTAAGAGAATAGAAGTCCTTGTCACACCAGGGTACCTGGGGTTCTCAAAGGATGGGCATCAGATTCAAGGCTGAACCCTTGTCTTCTGGCCCTTAGGCCTCTCAGGTTTTGGTTGACCGTGAGCGCAGGGATGGATCAGACACCTGGTTATTGCTTGCAAATGCTAGAGTAAGCCAAAGTCAAACGAATAACATCGAGGAACTTCCAGCAGTGACATGGTTAAGTTTTTGGGTGACCAAAACAAGATTGACATTTATCCCTTCAACCAAAGCTTTTTCGATCTTTATGGCAGCAAGACTCATGGGAATTATTTAATTGTTTCTCATTTTAAAGATAATCATGCATGTATGAACTTGGCCTCTCACCCAGTCTTGATGATTTTATATCTCTGTTAGATTTGCTCAGTCACTAAAGGGATAAGATAATATTTCAACATCTGTCAGTAAATAACCCCAAACCTCCATCTAAAATTTCATAAATAACACAATAACCACCTTTTGTGAATCATGCCCAACACCCCCACCAGGGAGTTGGAAACAGATCCACTACGAGAGTGTCAACTAATACTTCCTGCCTCCCTGTATCTACTTTCCCTGCATCCCACCTGCTAATTGTGAGCATGTACCCGCCACACTGTAAGTCCTTTGACTTTCGGGTTAAGTCACGGCACCGCCGCGCGACATTCATGTCATCAGGCAATCATATCAATACCGTAACACTATGGAAAACAACACCAAAGTCATGGCACTGAGCAATGCACTTACACATTAAATTGGCCCGTGATATCAGCGTGGGGCCTCGGGGAATATATTAATTGGTTCACGGATTTTACGTCAAATTTTTTGATAAAACAAGTATGAATGTTGATGATTTAGTGACAAAAAATCACAAAGTAAAAATCGTGAAAAGGCATTTATTTCTCAATAAAGTTGCTTCTTTTGCTGGATGGGAATAAGTCAGGTAAAGACCTTATGACAAATCAGTCAAACTGAGAAGATGAAATGACAAGTTTTTAATCATTATCGAATTGGTATTTCAGCATTCGTGAAGTCATTATTAGATACCAGGATGTCATGAACAGGATGCTAGTGTATTCCAGCTTTGATTCCCAGTTAGATATGTCACCTCTCATATTCTTGAGAAAAGCTAGTTAGCGTTTTGTGCCTTGGTCAAAGACACTGAAAGGCTATGAAGCTGACATACAAACTATCACAACAACTTCCCATCTCAGACCCATGAAACAAGTAATAAAATATTGAGGGCCTAGGTGAGCAGGGATGACAGTGCCTTGCATTACCGTTTCCCTTTGTTGCCAATTAGTCTATTGTATCGAAGGGACCCAGCTGAGGACCAATTATTCACGGCACTGGAGTAATAGTCCAGGAAATGCTGGCCAAGACGTTCCGACCCTGGTGACTTGCATGCGATCGTTTCACACTCGCTTCGTCTCTCCCCTAATTGCTTCTACATGCACGCATCGCAGCAGGAACAGCATCGACAAAAGCATCGGGATTTTTCTCGTAGCCTAATCATACTGGAACCTTCCTCATAACGGTAGGAATCGTAAGAGTCATTTAGTCACAGCACGTCCATCTTCAACTTTCAATTGCATTTCTCGATCAGGGTGAAGCATTACAACCCCATACCAAGCAACACAATCAAATATTTTCTTCTGATATTTCTCATAATGCGCACCTTTGCTAAATATTGTGCAAAAGAAGGTATACCTGGTGCATGCAAGGTGACTGCAGTGCACGAAGGACGATGCTGGTTCTGTATTGTAACAGACTTATGACTAGGTTCAAATTTCATAAGCAGTCACCAGTCTCACTGATTGACAACTCTCATGGAGCCCAATACAGGGACTGGTGACGGTGGTAGGAGGAGGAAGACGACCTATGCTCCTGATGTATCACTAACAAGTCTAAGTCACTGCCATCAAGCACAAAACGGCAGGCATATCACAGCTGCTGGTGGCCTCATTTTCTTCTACACCCTGTACATTTTACCACGGATAATTTGCCACCATATCCTATGACATCGCAGCCCACACAACCCAAGTTCATTTCCTCCGACAGGATGAAGGCCATGATAAGTCGCAAAAGCTAAGCCCCGACAAAATCACGAGGGAACGACACCACCACAAAGAAGCGACCAAACAGATCCCATATTATTGTAACAATAGAAGGTTTAAGGTACACCAAAACATGGTACATTCCGTAGGGGCAACTAATCTTCCATTTCTGAATCATCCGAGCTGATTAGGCCAAAAACGCTCCCTAAGACGACTCCTACATAATCAGATTTCATTACGTTTTCTAACCGCATCAATTTTTTATATCGTACCACAACCCAGATGGAATAACAACTTACAAAACATAATCTTGTGGAATAAAAAATTGCAATCTGAAATGTCGGAGTTGAGCGCCGAGTGCAACAATTATAGTGCACTTCGACGGCTCACTTGCAATATGCCGTAACCTGGTATCACAGGAAGATAATTATCAAACAAAGTGCAGCCATAATTATGATCATCACGGAAAAATGCCAACATTCTCATCGCACTAAAAAACACACGAAAATACAGGTTTTTCTTCCATAATTTCCATAATAATGCTCTCAAATTATCACTGCAGGTTGGCTTCCTCTTACACTTTGCTACTACCCAAAAACTTTTGAAAGGGAAAACGGATTTCTATACCTTTTTCAACTACATGACTTCTTCCGTTCAGATTTTCATAACTGTCATATCACAAATGAAGAGTAAATGGCAATCACTAACAAAAGCTACATGTATCTTACTACAAATACGCTGACACGATTGCCTTTTGAACTGAGGCCCCCCTACACCGCCACTGGGCATGAAGGAATCGAATTTCTTTCAGTTTCCCTCTTCGTTTGATTAGTATTCTTCTTAAGTTTCCCCATCCATCGATTCTCAGTCCTTTTTGCATCTTATGGAGACACCGCTTTATCCTGAAGTGTGCACCTTTGTTTGAGAGCAAAAGGCGACATGGTATCTGTTACGACGCACAAAGGCATCAAGCAAGGATGCTGGATGAACTGATTGGGTAATGCACAGACAGTGCAAAAACATGGTGGTTTACAGTACATGTACACGTATGGGTTTGATACACCAAGAGTGAACAAACTGCTCACAAAAAATCAACAAATGAGAAGACAGTTTCATATCTAAGCAAGCTATATTTCACAAATAATGATAACAGGAACAAATCAAATCAATCTCATGAAAAGCAAAACTACTTAAACAAGATATACTTACTACCGTCAAGTTTGCTGGCTGAAGAATATATGTATAGTTAGAACCAAGAATTATTTTAACTATGCAGGTTATTCTTCTGGCCTATAACAACCAAACTAAAACATCAATCTCCATTTCATTGAGATCCATAAAAATACCCTCTGCACGTACAGAAAGGTGAAAAAATCTACATCAAATTTGTTAGTTCAGGATATGAAACATGAATATCAAATGATCACAAAACATGTAGCCAAAACTTTATCAGAGCGTGTCATTCGCATACAACAAAATGATGATAAAATGAAAAATGACGACTTGTAATTTGATTTAAATCGCTACGGAGCCAGCTTGATGAAACAGAATCCTATAGCAACTTGTGAAAATGCACCGGAGCCTGTAAAAGCTCATTTAGAAGTCGTTAACTTTGCATTGAACTAATGATCACACGGTTGATGCATGGATGACAGAGATCCACCACAAAGTGCTCATGCGGGAACCCTACCGACCCTACAGAGCATCATTATGAATTTTTTACATTCTAGGCCGAGATTTTTTCGTTGGTAAATTTTCCATATTTTTTACTCGATGAGGCATAATTTGTAAACTTGTCATTCGTATGAAATATTTTCTAAAATACTTTACCCCCACGGGCTCAATTTAGACATAAAATACTTATAGCATCATAAACTGATGAGGATTTTATAATCTCTGAAAAATACTCAATTTTTTATCTTCTAACATGTCTAATCCAATTTATTTCCCTCCCTGGTGACATAATAATATATGTCATTTTCGTGATAAGGAAAGAACATGGCTATAGGAGGTAAAATATTGGAGGTACCCACATAGTTAAAGTATAGTGCAACAGTATACAATTACCACTCTGGGTTTTAACAAGAATTTATCCATGTAAAGACTTGTAGTCTTTAGTAATTCCTGATATTAGTCATTGTTTGCTTTCATTTGAGAACAACTCTATTTACAGAAAACACGACGGACAGACACGATAAAGTATCAAAATATCATGAAAATCCATTTTAAAAATTCTTACTACTTTCAAGAGTGTCCCTGATTTGGCTGTAAATTGCCAGGTACATTGTTTCAGTGATCAGAAAAGAACAGCCTACAGCAAAATGCCCAAGAGAAATTAAATAAATTTATTTCAGGTTGGGAAAATTTTCCATCGAATATAATGTGTAGCTGTATAATAATGCACTATGCATAGGATCTAGCTTGGTTGAATTTTGATGGAGAAATGACTCCAGGGCATACATGTATCACTGGCTCCTCTACAGCGATTGCTCGAATTCTCCCTTAGCCTCAGGCGATGGAGTGCAGTAGTCAAGACAAAATGATATAGAGTGCCTGCCTATCATTAGAAGACAAGGCGATATTTTAAAGCATTACACAGGTATAAACTATGTATTATGAAAAGAAAACGGGTTGTTTTTGAGAGGTATCACTGATTTCGAGAGTAATTCTGCTCCTCCTTCTTTAGGGACACTTACCCAACAGCACCAACAGTTCCATCTTGGATGAGGAACAGAGAATGTTTCTCCCCACATGCGACTTGGTCAACAACAAGATGAGTAAACGTCCGCAGTAGGTGGGGACGTGGCTGCAAAGAGGATAGAAAGACTTTTGTTAGGAGATGGTACAGTAAACGCAGACACCTCTGATAGCAGGACACCTTATCTCTTGAAGGACAAAAGCAATGGCCATGATAACTGTTTCTGTAACTTTTTGGGCTGGTTTTTCAGTTTGAACCAGGGGGCAGCAGTCGAAGAGCGTTGGAATAAATCCCTAGTCCTAATGCCCCTGTACCAGACGTCAGCCTCGGTACGTGTACTAGACGACCACTCTCTCCACCTAGCAACACAACCCTGAACTAAAATATCAATAGGGCAATTTGTCACTGTCTTCTCCAATGACATAATGTTAGCCAACAATGAGTAACACCCTGGTTAAGGCTGTAATAGTGAATTAGACTATCACATCATTATAATGGGATAAATGGCCATGATCGCATTCTGGACAATGAAGGGATGACCACAAATCTTGGAGCAGCGTAGTGACAGATGAAGTCAGCGGACACTGAGATGCAGAAACTGTGACAGAACTGGATAATTCTCGAAGCAAAGTGCTGTTCAGAACCCCACTGAAGAAAAGAAATGTTGTTTTACTCAGACTGCTCACTTCAAGTACAAACAGGCATTTATAAATTTTAAAACTGTAAGCTCATCAGTTCAGGTTTTCTTTTAAGAAAACAATATTCACCCGTGACATTTCAGTCCTGTTAATTGTATCAGGATGGGAGGAATGAGGTAGGCAAAGCCATTTGTCGAAAGCAGAGTTTTGTGACAATACCCATCAATATCTTTAGTCCCAGCAAAGAGAAATTCTAGTAACTTTGAAGGCACATTTAACAAATCATGAAAATCATTCATGCAATACCCTGATGCCCGAAGCTAATAAATTCAATTCTTGTGCATTTTCACCTTTATTAAATCAAAGCCTGAACTTCATTAAACTCCATGACATAAGGTGAGCAGAACGGCCAAGTGACCGCTCCAAATCTTACATGAAATTGAATACCGTGGCCTTTTAATTCGTGACAAACAATGGCCGCAATCAGCGGTCAGGAAGGTCCTCGGGCACTCAGCGACACCTGACCACGCGGTGAATTCTCCGTAATTTCTCACTATGATATCCAGCCGCACAAAAGACTTGAAAACCAAAACCTCTTTCATGTCTCTAATTATTTGTTTTACCTCTGAGGTATACTGCTGACCACTCCGATCATTTTGCTCGATGAAAAATTAATAAGGCAGAATCAGTGCCCTTTGACCAATGCAGGAACTGACCATCGATATAACGCCGTGGGAACAAGGGGCAGATGGCCCACTCTCAAAACCTCAGCTCCGAGTGTGGCATTATGGTCATGTGACGAAAACATCCCGTCGAGTGGAATATTTCACTTCGGACACGAGCAGGATCTAAATGAGGGCCCCAGGATAATGCTCAGGTGAGACCATTAGAGGGGCCCTCTTGGTCGACAGGTCGAACCCTTCTCTGACCCTTTTATTGATCCCGTATGAAATGGACACGAGGTGCCGGAGTTAATTGGACAAACCATTGTCAGAATAAAGCAGGCTGGACCACTCCAGTTGCCAGGACATGGCCCAACAATTTGGCTTTCAACATCGTGGACCTTATGGCCTCTTGTCCATTGTGTACTCCAGCTCCGGCGTAACTGCTGAAACAACGGGTGAGTGACCGCTGGAGTGATGGACAGGTGAGAGTAGCGCACTATGGTGGTGTTACCAATAGTTTGTGGCACAAAAGGAATTATCATTAAAAGTCTCTCTGAAATAACGAGAAAGAGCACAGCCATATTCACTCCTCATGCCATTGGCCTAGATTTAGCAAAGGCTACATGTAGGCATTACATGATAAAAGTGATACTGGAGTAGGCCCTATTTCTTCAGCATTTCATAGTGACAGGTGAACTTCCTAACAAATATGGCTCATTTGCTTTGTTGACCCAACCAGCAACCAAATGAAAATACGAATAACGCACTTTACTTGCCAGACATTCAAACAAATATCAAAATATTCACTGTTGGACCAAATTAATTTTACCTGCACTTCAACAAAACATGACACTTTTGTAACAATGGTGAAATGCAAACGGCTCTACCAAAGACAGAGAATGACCACAACTGTGATTGATAACTGCAACGACACCATGACAAGACCATAAGCAAACACCGCCCTTTTAGCGAGTGAATTATCACGGTTCCTAAACCAAAACCACTTCAGTAGCAACATTAGCGGCAGCCAATTCAACATCAGTTGGCCACTCATTCAACAACGGCGTGATGCTTTGAAGGAGCTGGTACACATTCTGATGCCGGCCGGACCACAACAATGGTCAAAATATTTAAATATGAGCATAACAATTGTGGATGATAACTTTAGAACAATTATTTCCACCTGTCCCAACTAATAGATTGACAATAGCAACAGAGTTGTGCTTTAGTCAATAATGCCACGCGATCAGAATCTCCAAAATGGTCTGGGGATAGTCAATATATGGAAGAGTTGATATGATTCTTTTCGTATTGTTCGATTAAAATGCCTAGAGGGTGATTAGAAGAAACAATCATCCTGAAGAAACAGAGTAAGAACCAGTACGTCCACCTGGTGATTTTGGACAGAACCCGTGGGAGAGACAAGAACTGTAAATGTGAGCAACATCCTCAAGGCAATGGACACACCTCATTGCCATAGCACACCACCTCGGTGAGAAAAAACGTGTTCCGCCAAGATCAGTAACGACCAAAACAACCTGGATTGGCAACTTTTCATAAATGTTCATAACTGACGAACAGATTTAGCACAAGTCAAACAAAGTGAATGCTCAGAGCAAGTTACTGAATGTCAAACATGCACGCAAATGAGTCTAAACTTAACAAAAGAGGTTGCACTACCACAACTTGCCTAAGGTGGGTGGAGATTTTATAGGACACCTCGATCAAGTTTATTCTGTGGTTGCTTTGTTTTGTGATGACTTTCAACAGCATATACCTCTCCCTAACAGTTAAAATTTGTCATACAGAAAGCCTGGGGTGAGATGAGAAACTATCATCATAATCTGAAGAATGGAATTAAGTGCCATCTTTATATCATATTCAGCAGCAGTTTTTCATTTTTTTACTGTTCAGTAAAGTCCTGATATTCACGAAGTAACAATCTTTCAAAAGATATTCCCAGCCTCCCTTGACCTGCCTCACGACGCCAATATTTCTTCTTCCAGAAATCAGGCAACCCAAAGTTTGTTCAAAGCTCATCCATTCATGTTTGCCCTTGGTATTTTCTACAGGTGATTCATTTTATAACATTTCCTCTTTACCTAATGCCCATTATTGTTGAGAAGTAACAACTACAACCTCAGGCAGAAAAAGAAGGGTTCATCCCTGTCTCCTCAAAAGAAAGGACTTCTGATTATCCTAGAAGGCGTTTGCCAAACCCACGGCAGAACGTGATTTGCAATAATTACAGACCTAATTCGCAACTGGCATGCAATGCTGTTGGAAAGGATCGGAAGGGAAGGAATCAAAATTGTTATTTTCACACTAACAGATCACTTCCGAAAGCCAGAAAAAGGTTGTCAACTTTTGAACCCTTCCTGAAACAATGTCATTGGGAAACAAGGCCGATCCTGCAGTCCAGCAAGGATGGTTTGTTTCCGAGTGCAGAAACATACGACAAAGTGATTTGTCTGAGGAATATGGAAAGAACCCAAGATTTATCTTGGATCTGGAGTGAAACAAAATAAACAGTAATCAACCTAAGTTGGACACAGTCTTGGCATCATACAAGATCCCAACTGGCTTCTTACCAATAAACAAGTTTCAAATGAGTCACAACAAATGACAGAAACTCCTGTTTTTAACTTAAATGGATGACATTACCAACTACATGTTGGCTCAAAGCAATACTTTCTTAGTTTAGATTATTTCATATTAAAAGAAGAGCATGCCCTATTGCAACTGCGCACAGCGAGAAGTTATCGCTTGACAAACAATAGTTATCATAGGCAAAAAGTGTGGTGGCTTCTGTAAACTTCATTCTTTCCCTATCGCAACTCAGCACAGTATGAAGACTTGACAAACATTATAGTCAAAGACGAAAGTGTGATATGTTTCAGTTAACTTCCTATACCATATCTGAGGGCGTTTTCTTTCACTGTTTTACATGTTCTAAGTGCTATTTTTGCAAGAAGTCCCATTTGAGTACGCTCTTTATGAATAGGGCAGACTCTAAGGATGCTCTGTATGAACAGGGTATAAGCTTTAAAACTCCAGGATATAAACTTCTTCAGCTTCAGAACAGTACCTAACATTTTAAATTAAAACAATTAAAACTTCATCAAACATTTTTCTTCCAATATCGTCCTTTCAAACTTTGTGCCTCTCATTCTTGATAAACCGAAAGATGGCAACGAAAGGTCAAAAGTGCTTCCAAAGCCAATAACCCATCACTTAAAAATGGATTAACTTTTAATATTGTGAAAACAGTTTCACCTTGGTGGCATCCCCATCTCTGCATCATTATTGAAACTTAGTCGCTGGCACTAATCTTTATGTTTTGATTTCATGTCCATTTAGATGATCGAAACCTAAATGAAAACCTCAACCCTGATATTTTGTCTCCTCATTGATTTGAAGATTAGTTTCTTATGATGCTCATCACTTTCAGCATTTTTAATTTGCATTCTAATCGTAAAGAGACAATAAAAGAAAGTCTGTGAAGTCATCTTGTTGATGAGTGGTGGAAGACAAGATAACACGTATGATGAGGTGAGAATATGCAATATCTGTTGCTGGGGTAGATGGTGATGGTGGCAACAAGACTCAAATTTTGGCTCCACAGTGGCAGGGTTCTTATTTAAGAAAAAAAAATCAAAATTCTGAAAAATGTACAAAGTCAAAAAAGTTTTAGGACTGATGATGTTGCTTCATTTTGAGCAGAAAAAAAAACAATGAAAAAAATATTTGGACTTAGAAATTTTTTAGCGGGGTGGTCGCCGACCGGGGTTCGACTGTATTAAAGTACATCCAAACTACTTATCACTCATCAAACATAACATAAAACTATTTAAAGCAGACTTAGAAAAGCAACAGACTGACGAGAGCTTTCGAAACTTTCTCCTTTGGCTGACGCAATGTCAAAAATGTATCCATTATTTCACTTTCAAACATAAGAGAAATTTTGAAAAATCTGACAAGAGGAGAACCACAAAAATGTCACTTTAAGATATTCTAAAATATTAACTCGAGGATTCGCCATCAAAAAATGACATAACACAAAACACTAATGGATTTAAAACTCATCATCAGGAATAATTTGTCGACGTGCAATGGCAAACTATCCTTTGCACCTTGACCCCTGACCCAACTGTCATGCTGGGAAATCTCCGCTAAGTATGGCGTTAGATTTTCTTTTGCAATCAAAGGACTATTTTCATCCCGGAGGACGAAGTCGGAGAAGCCATGTCACTCACGGATGGAGGATTATCAAGTTCATTGTAACATGGATGTAGTTCTTTTCATGAAGCTATACCTAAATATTCCCTAAATCATGTACCATATTTCCACATGAAAACTTGGATCTATTTAGGTTGACATGAAAGTTTTAGAGGTTATTAACGCAACCAGCAATATGCAAGAAAAAGAAGATTTTGGTATTATGTGTATAATGTGGTAGGATGCCCGCGGTTGTAATTGTTTTCTCTTCATCTAGTGAGGTTATCCTAGTATTCATATGATAATTTTGTAATAACACCATGTTAGGAACAATACACCACCGTCTTTATTTCGGTTCAAGAACAAGTCAAATTGAATCTGTGATTATCATTTGGTGCATGAATACATAAATGTATGTTCATGAAATAAGCCATCTTCGATGATTTGAATTTTACCAGAAGAATGGTTCCCCTTTGTCTCAATACGGAAGACCAGAGGCTGATTAATGGATGGCATGTGAAAAGACCCCTATTGGGAAGGTGCAGAATCAATACAATTTTCCACCTGCACCCATCCGCCCAGCTAAAATACGGCCCTGTCTACCAACTGTTTGTGCAAACAATTGGATGTATACCCTTCAAAGATAAACTGGGAACTATATATATGGCACCCATCTCCCAGTTTTACCTGATTCTCTCTGAACTCTTTTATCCGTGGATCATAACCAAGTTGAGCATACTGATTGTTCCCATAGCTAAACATGTTGCCGTTCTCCAGGAGTATGAATGTGTGGCGCCATCCACAGGCGATGCCCTTTATTTCCGGCGGTCGCTGCTGGTTGGCGTAAAGCTTGATGCATATTGGCTCATCGTGTGAATCCATGTCTCCACAACCAACCCTGGAAAGAGAGGAGATGGCAACTACGTTTTGCATAGGGGCAGAATAGCTTAATGGCATGGGACATTGACTGACATCTAGATAATAAAGCTTAAAAAAAGCTCTTGACATTAAATATAATGAGAACCACCACTAATAATCGAATTATTTAGAAAATCTTTTTTAAGGGGTCCTTAATCACCAACAAAGTCCCCACTACCACTTCAAACACTTCCCAAACATTAAACTTTTTATGACACAAAGTTTTATTTAACATCAAAATGAAACAGACGTACATTAATGTTCACAAATATGCACTTTTAAACACTTATTTGTCCTCTGTGATTTGAGCAACCAGGTAATTAAAGTCCACTTAATAATATAAACTGTTGTTTTCATCTACGGTGGTACTCTCTTTGAGGACTCTCTACTTCATAGTTAAAAGTTGCTAGTTGTCCTTTTTTTAATGGTGTCTCATCCAGGGTTATTACGACGATTCATACATAATTGTCCTTTTGAAAGCAATTAGTGCCAGCGACACAATACCAATACACATTTACTTTTTACACCGATGTCAAATTCAATGAGACACCATCGAAAAATTGGCAAAACTGCAATAACATTGCTAATATTTTTAAAAATAAGATCAATGAAGTTCTGAAGTCATTGAAAATAGACACAACTCTACCATCAACTTTTGGTTTTTGAAAGAAGTGCAACGTGCTACCTGGGATACGCACCCGTGACCGCAATGTTATGAGCCAGCACAACATCCCACACGAGATGGCTACCCTCAGGTCTCGACTCTCCAAGTGTCAATCACCCGCCAATGATGCTGGATGATGTCGCATTACCGAGGCAATTGTGGTCTAACCATAAAGGACTTTCAATTGGAGGCTCCTTTAATTTGCGGCATTGTGTGGGCTGGTGCAATTACCGTATTACGGGATGGGGAATCAGTGCAGGGGGAGAATCGCTCTGACGCAGATCTCCATCAATCACTTTAAAATTAAAAGAGCAATGGGGGGGGGGGGGGGTGAAAACGTTGATTGCCTTTCAAAAATTCTTCTTTCTTACTCTTATTTTTAAGCAAATCAGCAAATCAATTAAATCATGTACACTTGCGTCTTTCTATCATTTTGCTGTTTAACATGTTCAACACTCCAATCTATACTTGTCTGTAATGAATTTTAATGTTTTTTCAAAAACATATGACGAAACTGGTCAATTGTAGAATTACTAAAAGGCATGTTTCAGGGTCACATAATAGTCACTCTCCTCGTGATGATAACAAGGGGTAATTTGCACGTTAATTATCAAAAAAAATCTTGGACCAAATGCCATCATTTTTGGACAATAAGCCGCCTGTGAACATTTGACCATGACAGCAGGACATCACTAAGCCCTTTCACTTTTTCACACTATGAACAGTTGCTCCTTTCACCAGAGCATTTTTTGCCTTTCAGTTTCTCCTCTCATTTTCTGCACCACCACGTCCCGAAACACTAGCGGGCATAACTTCTCATTTGGGCAGAAAAATCGCTTGCCCAGCGTTGTAACTTTTTCTCAAAGTCATGCCATGCGACAAAAGATAATTCTGCCATGCTTTATGAGGCCATGATGACAAACTATGCTAATGTCTCTTTGGGTGGCAATTTGCATCCAAAACGATAGCTAGATCATCATTTGGTCGTTTAGCATCCCGGGAGAGAGGGGGACAGCGTGTGCGGCTTTGTCCCGACCGCAGATCGGGGAGGAAGATCGCATGCACTTCCATCAATTGGGAATCAGTACCTTGCTGACAGTTGTTGAGGTTTTGACCCCGTGAATTTATGCATCATATTGCCACCGTATCTTCTAAGTTTTCGATGATAAATTGGCACCATTTCATTGACGAGAGATACAGGTTAACCCCTTGTCCTCAATTACCTTTATCATGGCAAATGCCCTAGGGTTATCCAACCATTATTTAGCTCCTGTCTTTAAATGGTAAAATCAGTCCATGCATTTTAAAGTTTCAACCCGAAGTCCATGAGCGGACTTATCTTGGACGAACTAAGGCATACCTTGGTGATGACAATTCAGCTGAATGAAGTGATCCTGCAAGTAACTGCGATAAATAAAGATGTTCATATCGGCAGCCCCAGGCCCAGGGCTCCACCTGATCAGATCACGGTAGAGTAGATTGATACATAGTGTCCTGCTCTCCACATAATCGGTCGTGTGGATGATGAAAGGCGCAAGTGATTTGATCACGGGGTTAAAGGAACCATGATCCTGTGTTCACTGGTGAAAGGCCAGGGGATCTGTCTCCTACTCTCTAGTAATATTTGGCAGAACTGTGACTGCCACCGTTTCAAGAAACTCTTGTTCTGTAGTCAGGCAAAGAGTAAATTTCAGACAAAATTCAAATGTTCTGAGCATTGCCTAACTGACATAAAGACAGTTAGGCCTACCTCTGAAGCCATGTTTGAGAAGATGCACTATGTCATAGCATCTACATATTTCATAATCTGATCTCCATGCTGCAGTTTCCAAAATGCCTTTTACTTACTGTCCGCAGTGTCCATTTCCCCACGCGTAGATGGTATTGTTATCTGAAAAGAGAATCAGAGGATGTGAAAGGAATGGCTCCTGAATTTCTAGTGGTAATGTGCACAACCAAATCATATGAATTTCAACCCTTGAAACATTAACTGCTATATGTAATAACTCTTAAGATTCCAAAAGATCATCTAATTTTATAATTATTTATAAGAGCAGCTATGATCTGTCTAGCATCAAGGCGAGATTATGACGTTCACACCAGACCATGATTCATATCCCGATAAAACATCCTCATTACATCTGACCAATATCTCCAGAGAAGAAATCAAAGTCGACGGAGGCATTAATTGATTTTTCTTCGTGAATAGACCCGCTAGAACCCCACCAAGCCCATTTGCACATAAAACAGCGTTCACTTTGATAGCAGTGCTATCTATTGGCAATCTATAATGAAATCGGGCAACGACGGTGATCCCCGTTGACCCCCTTGGTCCGCCGCTCCGAGATCCGGTTACCCGACTAACATTTTGCTCCGGGCGCCCGATCATGTATGGTGGATGTTTGCCCCAAAGTTCTGCCGTTCAATAGAATAAATTCCCAGTGACCCTAACCATGTTTGGTGGTCACCGCAATCTAATAGTTGACCAGGAACTCAATAATCCTGGGGAACGGCAGGCCTGGCCAGTCCGCCATGTTAATGAGTTGGACAATGGATGACGGTAAAGGCTGTGGCATCATGATGATACTCTAATCACTACAGAATAGTTTATTTAGAAGAATAGGATATAATTTCAGAGACTCCAGGAGTTCAAGAAAAGGCAAAAATTACATTGGCAAGTTCGTTTCCTCTATGATTGAGCTATGGTGATTGCAAATTCATATCTTACATCATCTCGAGTTGATGATTGACTTCTCAATTGTATCATATTATATCGGTATAAGTTTGATGGTTCAAGAGGAGGGGTCTAAATATGACCAGATCATGGTGTGTAATCATGGAATAAATAGGGAGTGATCACTTTTACCCCATGTAGCCGCTGGTAGTGGTGATTTGTACACCATACCAACTGCAAAACACTGGCTAAACCCAACTTTGATAACTCATTGAAAATACTGTCTCAAACAAATCTTTCAAACTTTCAAACATCCCGCCTGCACACCATTCAAGCTAGCGTTGAGAACTTTCCAAAAGAACTGAAGTGAGATCAGCAACTTTGTGTCTTCTTCCTAACCTGGTTCTCTCAAGCAATCCGATAAAAATCTGTCCACTCTGATCATGGTAATGAAAGAGGGAAGCTGACAGGAATATGATTAAAAGAATCACGCAAGACAGAGGGGAATGACAACAATTTCACCTGAAGCATCCACAGATGATCCGTCTTGTTTGCTGAAGCAACTAGAGGAGATTCGAGGCAACGAAAAGTGGAATGACTGTGGTACGCCCGATGGCACGACATGTCCTCATGGAAAAGATAAAATGACAACACATGAAACCGAAGACTCAAGAAGCCAGAAAAAGTAACCGCACTTACGAATGAGTAACAACTGCGGAGGAACTGGCTTTAATCCTAGACGAACTCTTGGGCGTTTTTCTGTCACCGCAGACCATGCGTTCTCTCGTACCGTAACCTTTTTACCAAGTTAAAAGTCATTGCCGCGTGCATGCCCACAGAGATAGCGCCCGCAGTTGATGGGCTTCGTGCAAACAATCCACCTTACATCAAAGACTTGTCATATTCTTACATTAAGAGACCAGCGTGGATAAAAATTCAATTTCCTTGGTTGACACTGTCAAGACTTCATTACCTCTGAGTGAGAGGTAAATTGCACCTTCATATCCTCATGTTTTGTGGTATCATTCGATGAGATGTCACTTTGCCAGAAAAACACAACAACAGAGAAAGCGAACACGATAGAAGGTGTCATTTTTATAGGACAAGACATTGACGTGTGGTGAAACCAAATGCGATTTTTTTTTCAGGAAGGATGAAAGGGTGCTCCTCATAAATAGATTTGAAGAGAATAAGTCCTTTTTTCCAGAGAAAGTGGGAACTTTCGGTATGTCATTGATGGTACATTGGGTTTCTTTTGATACTTATACATCAAGCCCTAAAACGCTCTGCTACTACTCTACGGGAAATGTACAGATGTTGGGGTCTAGTAACATTGAAACGACCGCACACACAAAGCTTTGTGAGAGAAGGATTTGCTTCAGCTTTGTAAAAACTTGGAAACTCATGATGTATGACGCCTAAGGTGTCATGGCTTCAATTGTGCCAACTCGATAAGATATCAGAGCAGCTCTGAATCTTTCATGAAAAGTCAGATTCTGTAGAAAGGAGACTTTATGCGGGAAAGATTGCTGCTGTTACAGCACTCACTGTAGAACCTAAAAGGAAAGTGTGTCAGAAAAATTAGATGAGGTGCCTCTTTCTATCTTACAATTGATGAATGCGGATAATTTAGTAGGATTTGGATGATTTGGAAGCTAACCCGCGAGCCAAATAGTCTCAGAAAGATATTGTCAGTGTTTGACAAGTTGTAATCAGAAGGGCAGGGCCTGTTAAAAATGAAGTTAGAATATAAATATTGCACTGCCTTTTACTGGCTTGTAGTTTCCATTACAAACGCACACACTGTACTTCAAAACTATTTTAGTATTGCACAGTACAAAAGAAGTCCAATCATTTCTCTTCAAATGATATGTGTAGCGAGAGAACTGAAATGACTGCACAATACCTCACTTTACGAGTGAAGAAACCATTCTGTACTCTCATTAGAAACCATTTCATTTCAATCTGAGCGGTCTGATGCAGTGGATAATACGACTTCAACCAGCTAGTTATTCCATGCAAAAAAGAACTCACAATGAACCGATACTGCAGCAAATGAGCCAGGACATCTTTAGAGAGCTTCAGATGCTAAAAAATAGATCAAACTGCATCATTTGCAAGATATTGATTACATATTACTTCATCTCGCCTCAATTTCTGACAAACATGCAGTTAAGTTTCACGGACACACTTGGATGGAAAAGTTAATGTATAGCATAAAATCGACCATGGTGACACTACAGGCAACAAAATGACATGAACATTTTTTAAAAGATGCACGATGGTCGATGAATTTCTAGTTCTTTGTGAAGGGGACATCAACATTAACAGTAGCGATTACTTGGCCACTATCATTTGCATTGAATGGTGCAAAAAGATGCAACATTCTTTATTGCTAAAATCAGAACTGTTTGAACTCTTATTCCAATGGTGAGGTATCGGGAAAAAGCTACTTGCAAACAATATCAAACTACGACAGCTTCAGATACTGCCAATAGAGAGTTAATCACACCAAATGGCCCATTGTAAACCTCTCCAAGTAGAATGGACCCATTACACACCCCTCTAACTATTTTTGTTCTTCTTCTCAATAGTTGGATGGGCCACTGTGATGAAAAGTGCTGGAAGACCGTCTACTCAAAAAGATCCGGTTTTCAATCCATCATCATCATTTTTGCCTCATTAGGGATGAATTGGAGACTGAAAATGCCAATTCAGATATTCCATTTAGAGGACTTTACGTTGGTTTTGCAGCTTCAAAAACAATCTTGGGTGGATTAAAGCTATATAGTTTAGGCTGGATTGAAACTATCTTCACTTTATTTGACATGTCATTACCGTTGAATGATACTCTGGTGAAATTTTTTGAGGTGAAGTTGATTTTAACTTTGCTACTTGCCCACAGACTGAAATCAATTATAAGTTAAGTTGAGTAACACGTTTTAAGTGTCCTTCTCCAACCATATGAATATTCCTCGTAGGCAAAGATTGTAGGCTGTGAAAATGCACCAACTA
Source organism: Lineus longissimus (assembly GCF_910592395.1). Classification (NCBI taxonomy): domain Eukaryota; kingdom Metazoa; phylum Nemertea; class Pilidiophora; order Heteronemertea; family Lineidae; genus Lineus; species Lineus longissimus. Next base: position 22,972,588 of record NC_088309.1, on the reverse strand, counting down.
CTTCCTGTTTCTTTACATATACATGTACATGAAGACATATAGATGAGCCTATAGTTACTCATCCAATTTGAGAGGAAAGACATCATCCTCACCATTGCACAGTCGCACGTGTCTGATTTTAATGGTCCCAAAATTCTCTTATGAAGACAACGTCACAACCAGAATGCCGTGATAAGACCACTTTAGCTGTGATCAGGTTTACCATTTGTATCACATTTTCAAATCAAACTGCCAGTGTCAATTAATTTTTGTATTTTGGCATCAATCCGCTTGTCTCTTTATTCACTATTTGCACTATTCTCGATGAGAATGCGACACACACAGCATCGAAATAAGCCAGTATCTTTTCCCACAAAATACTCCACGATACTTCAGTTTCTAAAGAACGCGCTATTAGGATGAGAGCAAGAAGTGCAGTGCATTATCCACCCGCGATGTACAGACAAATCTGGACAGAATGAAATGAAAGAAACAACACACATGGCAAAAATTCTCTGGATATCATCTTCAGCATTAACTGCAGATAGCACAATAAGCATCTCTTAATACGCCTCATATTACAGCACAACAAAACGCTTACCGAGCACTCGCTGACTAAGAGAACATAAGAACCGTGATCACATCGTCAAATCTTAAATGGCCGATTGATTGCATAGGCTAGTAATGAAGGAATTCATCGAAGATTTGCAGATATCTTGAAATTAATCAGTTGGCATTAATCTGTGCCCATGATTGCATTTTGATCATGGTGTTATAGTGAGGATGTGAACAAAGTACCCCCCTGACAACTGGATACATCCTAGATCAGCAAAATGGCCTGAATATGCCACGCTCCTTTTTCATATCAGCCTCCAAATACAATTTGTCAACTGTTTTTTATCTTTTACATTCTCATGAGATATTATAAAGCCTTTCGTATAAGTCGTTTCATCCTCATTGTTTCACTGCCGTAAAAGTCTCTAACTCTGGTAACCCTGATTTGACTGGCCACTACATGGATGCCATTGTTAAAGCACTTTACAATTCTGAACTTTTTATCAGTAGCACTGCAGTTTCTGATGACTTCGCAAACAAACTTTTTCAAACTCCGACTTGATAGCATATGCCCCGACTAGGGCAGCCAAGAGGCTATTCCCATTCATCATCAATACACCATGCATCCGTCATGAAAACAGACAAACTATGATTTCTCGATACCCAACTCCTGTCACATGATGAGAAAAAAAGACGGTCACAATCAGTTGCGGGTATAAAAGATTCAACGCAATAGTTAGATCAATCATGCGAAGATAGAGGCGGGTACCCGCATGATAGAGGCGGTATCTGCGTGATTTGTGCTTACAGGTGGTGGGACAGCAGCAGAGGTCAACGTCACTGTTTAGAGGTCAAAGGCTGATACGGTAAGTGGCTCTGATTTCCAAGATGCTCGCTGATGGATGAGTTTTGAATGAGGTCAGAGGTGGATAGCTAGAAGGGACTAGAATGGAAAAAGATCGCCGAATCATGTGCAAGATGGGTTGGCGGTTATCTCTGTGATGAAGTTCTCCTTTGGAAGGCAGGGTCCTGCTAGATAATCTCTCCACCGGATTAGTTTCGGGCATGTCACGAGATTGCCCGATCCATTTGCCAAATACTCCACTCCGACTTCCAGAACTGCAAAATCACCAACTGCTGACACAAACACCTGATATAATTCAAGTCAAACCTTTCATGATAAGTAAATTTGGTGATAGTGTGTTGATAAATACTTCAAACCCCTTTGTGGCCTTCCATTTAAGCCAATAGATTTTGTTGCCATGAACATCAGCACTCACATTTTGCCCCTCCCTCCCTATATGTACATGTAAACAATTGTGAAATATTTTAGTCAAAAAAAAGTATGATTCCCGAAACTTTCAGTCCTGCTGATTGGACTTGATGATATCGTAAAAATCTTTTATGGAAGTTTCTCTCTGTGTCAGGGGTCCATGAATAAAAGATGAAGCGATGAAAAAAAGTTGGTTGCGGTTTCAGTTAAACTGGAGACTGTCAATGATATAATTGTATTCATAACTCATAAGCACCCTCAAATCCAACAATGACGTTTCTCTGCATAATTAATGAGACAGGTTTTCATAGCGCCATTGGTGCCTTTTGTCAGCTTCTTTTTTACTCATCAGAAATTGATTTCGTTCCTTTTTTATCTAATATTCTTGAGTCTCTCACTGTAGTAGAATGAGGGGGAAATTTGTGGCATTTTGTTCTAACTGTCTCAAGGATTTCGCATGCAGAAAGACACCGCCCTGCTCAATTTCGTGTTTTTAAAAGGTATCTCAGGCTGGATAGCCATCTCATCACCTACCAAATGAAAATTTGGTTCAGACCTCTCCCAATGAAAACTATCTCATCATTTTTAACTTATTAGCATTTGCGGACAAGATGAGGTTTCTCCTTTGTTTCTTACTGTGTCAACGAGAATCTCGGTCCTTGTATTGTGGCTAACCAATGACAGCCAAATGAAAGGCCAGGAAGTCCCGCAATATCAAAACAGAGACGATCTAATCTTATGCCCCTTATCAATTTTTCACGACTTATCGACACCGCATGTGCAATATTGTCCCGCCATCTTTTATTCATGAACACTAACTTGGCGCGTGGCGAATCATCCATCAATGCCATAACATCATTTTATTGTATCAAAACTTTTCGTTCTCATAAATTTTGAATTTATTATCATGATCTGCGGTCAAAGTGTTTATTGGCACTTTTGTCCCCATTTGATTTTTATGAATACGTTAGTTTGAAATGGAAATCTATTTTATTCAAATTTCAATAAAAATGTTCAAATATATATTTCTTTATTTCCTCCTTGTTAGAAGATTACAGAACAACAGTAATGTATAGTTATTTACAACAAGCAACAAATCAAAATTGCACGAGACAAATCAAGAAATTAAAGTAAAGGTGTCTCTGAACTATTTCGCCTTAAACATTTTCTCACGGCCGCCAGGTGGCAGCAGTAACACCCAGAACTTGTGACATTTCGTCAAAATCGAGGCTATCTGTTTGCCTCCCCAGCAATGTTTCGACCAAATCACTGTCCATCATATTCCACAGTTCGCTACTAAAAGGTGATAGGTTTATCGAATATTTATGTTTGTCCCATGGATGTCAATATGTGATAACATACTTTTATTACCAACATGTACACTACTGATGATCGACAACTACATCATGAAAATAAAACAGTTCATAAATTCATAAACTGAACTGCAGTTATCACCGAATCGAATACTCTTTATAATTCTATATGATGATTCCGTGTTGCGACAATTGTAAAGGTAGACAATAAGCGGGAGCGAGATGGGCCAGATTGAGACACGAAGCTGCCAATAGATGTCTCTACTCTCTCACAGTATATCCACGCTTTCACGACACTGACAGGAATATTTTCATGAGCCAAACTAGGCCAAGTTCTTTAACTCCTTATATTCACAATAATATCTTTCAATTCTTTATACCAGTCAAATGGAGGCCATGACTGACCCCCTCTAAGTCGACTTTCGTCCTCATACAATATCAGACAAAATCAGCATGAAGGTCCCCATCAATCTTTATGCCATATCCTGCACCTCAAAAATCCTATCACTAGAAACCAGCCAACAAATCAAGTTAAAACATCATTTGTCATTGAAAGCAGCCACAAGGAAACTGCCTCATTGATTGCCGATTACCACCGCACCGGTCTACCACACTCCAGTGCCTCACTACGCATCTCCAGCTAACCACAGTCCCAAGGGGCAAAACAGAGCGATGTTAGTGACCCTCAGAAGAGTAATGAACTTGGAAAGGATCCGCTGGGACCCGACTCCATATTTTGGTGGTTTTTGAAAGAAATGATAATGCATTAGGCATCCAAGGTCAAGTTTATCTTTAAAACACATTGCGATCTGGCCCATTGGGTTCTGACATGTCTGCTGATTCTTTGACCATTTAGAATTGCTTGGTTTTGACAAACGACCCTGAAGAAATCTGATGTCATCTTTGTTGACATTTTTTATACTCATTCTGATGGCTTCAACATCTTAAGACAATCCATTTTACCATTTGTTTTAAAACATGTCACACGAATAGACACCCGGGTGTTACGATACCACATGCTGTCAGAAAATCACATCGAGCTGATAACAAATTACCATCTCTACTTTATACCGTGATTTGAAACCACAAGTGCCGGGAGAATACTAAGCAATAGTAACAATATTCCACGAGCACAACACGTGACATTCATCAGACAGTGCACATCACGTTTGGGACTCATCGTCTAAATGGATTGCAAAATACCAATTCTTCTGCGAAGATCTTTGAATTGGCTTAATCCAAACTGATTAAGGAGAAACCGTGTGCTTGCAGAGCAACAAAAAAATCACCTGCTGAGTCAGATTATTATGTCTAAGAACAAATAAAGCAGGTAATGATTATAAAGTTTCCCCACCTGCCACCCTCGATGTATCGACTGGTTATTTTTTCTCTCCGACCCTTTATTTACGATAATGACATCTCATTTACCCCTCCCTTGCTAATTGCCTTTTATACTTGTCTTGTGAGGGACCATCTCAGAATAAAATGATGCAAATAACTACTAAACCAGTTTAGAATGGGTAGGCTAAAATCGATATCTTTGTTTTCCAGTTCATGACTATAGGTATCAACAAAAAAAGAAGTTATGCCTAATTACCTTCTTTTTTTGTTTATCAGAGGGGGATGGTTCTTACTTTGTCATCTATGCATCTTGAGATGGTCCCCAAGACCAAATCTGAGTTATGATACTGTGACCAAATGTCATGGCGACGGAATACGAGACAGAACGAGTCAAATGCTTTCCCATTTTCTTAATGTGCGGCGCATGAAGTCTCGGGACTCCTGACCCTGGGTCAGCACCATGCATTTTTAATTCTGAACAAATCTATGACTTCTCTCTACAGATAATGACATCGGAGCAAGAAGACAGGACATCACGATCACGGAATGGGTCGGGGTATCGTTACAGACCCAAGATCCATTAATTATTAAAGGCACATTAATTAATCGGGGATGTTGTTCTATTCAGTAAAACATAACAATTCATTTGGGAGATGTCAAAATATAATGAGAAATCGGGATTTATCTGGCGACAAATAAAGCATACATGTAGGAAGAGAGTGGCAAGGAGGAAAACATTCAGTGCTGTTTTCATAGGGATGGATGGTGTTGTAATTTGGTTTTTGCAAGTTATTTGAAGGTTTACATGTAATTCCAATGCTCATCCACTTGCCTGTGGTCTTGGACAAGTCACTTCTATTTGATGATAACATCCCGTTGTGTCAGCAAATAGCAGTGCCATAAAAAGACGATTCCGAATCCTAGATCCGATTTAAACCAAGATGTCAAAACAATCATCGAACACTTGGACAAACAAGCAGGCAGAAACTTGAATTGAACTTTCTAAATTGATTTAGAAATCGTACGGCCTCATGACTTTCTGCTTTGACAAACCAACACCTCGCAAAATATAATTTAAACAATAGGCCAGATTTTTGTCAATTGTTCCTTTTGAAGTAAATTTGATATTGTTTCAATTACTGAAACTTAACACGTTCGTAAAGAACAAGAAGCCTTATATATTTTGGTGTTTTGTGCCAGAGAACTTTTTCATCTTTGATCTCATTTCATTGATAACTTATGATAAAATTGCACAATTCAACAAAGATGGCATTTCACTTGATTATTCTTAACCTTGTTGAAGGGTTTCTTAGCTTGCCTTCTGAATTGTTAAAAGAAACCCTCTAGTGTCATCCTTCAAGATTTTCAATATTTACGAAGGTTTGTGCAGTTAAAAATGAATTCCAATGAAGGCAAAGTTTGGTGTGCTCGGTGAGGTTGGATACTAAAGCCAAGTCAGAAAGTTGAGGTCACCAGTTCATTCGTCAAAGCAAACTGCCCAGTTCCCATCTTGCATTTACTGGTCTGTATCTTGGTACCTGTCTTCCTGGGTCAAGCGAAACAAGTGGGGGAGACTCCTGTCCCCAAAAGCACAGCAATAGTATTGAGATTGACACCACCCCACACTCACGCCACATGTAACTGCAGGGAACTTACTACACACACCACAGAAAGGATGCCAGTTGAGTTACCTACACAGCATCTTAATGCGAAATAAATGGCCATCTGGACCATAATTCAGTTAGAAATGACAAGAGAGGGCCAATAAAGAACACAATAATACCAAGGTACTCTATTATTGTGTAACCACATGATAGGACTCGAGAAAGAGATGCGATAAATTTGAATTATGTCCGCAGTCAGGTGGTCCATTAGGAGAGGCGCGCACAAAACATAACGAGATTTCAAAGCAACTCCATCAGAAGGAAGGAGTGGAACACTCTAATATATTGTCCAAGGAGGAACATTCAGTTTCTCTTCAGTGTGAACCTGGAGGGGTCATTTTCTAGGAGGCATACTTTATCCAAGGTTGTATGAGTGTATTTACATGCGACTACAGTTAGGCACCGATTCAAGGATACAATATTTTTTGTGTTACCGTCCTAGTACCTAGGTTATAAGACCAACGTTAGTGGTTTCAGCAACTTAAGTTGACCAGTCACTTCATTACGCTGCCGGCAACATTTTTCAAACAGAAAGCATTCCAAGCAAATGCAAATGATGTTTCCATAAATGGTCATCAGCATCTCCGTATGGTGACTGCCCATCTAATTAGATTGCCCCGCTTGCCGTGATGTCATCTCTTGTGATGGTTCTGAGGTGACAGGTCAGGAGTATGACATCACTGCCCTGGTGATGCTGCAGTCATGTGTGGAACATCTTGTAAGTCACAATCAATGGTCCCGTCAATAAATGAAACCTTCAATAATGTGAATCAAAATGGAAAAATTTCTCAAATTTCCACAAAATTGTCCTGTAGAAACATATATAACCATCTTACTCACCATTTCCGGAAGCATTTCAAGTAACACACTGTCATGGGTAAGGCCAGGCAACTCTTCCGCAGGGGCATGGCACATTAATCAGAATAGCAATCTGACGGGTTCTGCCGTTGATTGGAAGAGCCTTTAATTAAGATGTTGAAACTAGATCACTCTGGTTGCCATCAATGTGGTGACACTTGCTGAACCCGGCCCCAAATGTTTCAACATCTTTCAAATGCAAGATGACAATAACACTTCTGGGAGGATGGGAGTATTAACCCATGCCATGCCTACAGAACCTTGAGAAACCTGGCAGAACCTTAACAAAAACCGAGCATAATGTTAAACCGAACCAAAGAATAAAACTTTGGAGAATGAAATGAAATAGTTCAATCTTTTTTTTACAATTAACAAATGGTTTTCTACAGAAAATCTCCATGACATGCATGCCTAACTCCCTGGTCGTATCTCGCCAATCTTGGCGCAAAAAACTCAACCTTCATTATAACGTTAATTAATGCAATTACGAGCGGCACAAATAGGCTCTGCTAAGAGATTAGAGGGGACGGCATGATGACATCAGAGGGGTCAGCCCTTACTGTCACACAATTTATAGGGGATTTTAGCAGAAAATTAAATTACCTGAAAAAACTGACAATTTTGTTCCTGGCTTAAAAAATCATTTCATTGATGACTTCAGTGTTTTTTATCCAGTGCAAGAAATGACAAGTCGTAATTGTATTAGTTTCAATTAATAAAGGAAGTGTCATGACGATTTACTTATGATTGACATCAGGGACCCGACTCAGAAGTAATTTTCAAAAGTGATTTTTTTTTTAAGCCGAAAAAAAATGAGTTGGAAGATGGGAGAACTTGGTTGGAATTTTTTAAGGTTGCTGGTGTGGAACAGTAGTGGCACAGCGGGGGCACCTGTCACCTTCAAACAGGTCTCCAGTCTAAATCAAGGTCTCCAGCATCGGGCAGAACAGCCTTCAAACCAACTCCAAGCTAATGCAATCAAAAGTAACATTTTTTCAACGGCAAGAAAAGTAGGGAGGTGTGAGCTTGGCTGGAATGTTGTAATAGGCTGTACGTGTACAGCAGCAGTGGCACCAGTCACCTCTCAGCAAGACTCAGGTCTTTGGTTAGAAAAGTACACACCTACTCCATAACACAATGAAAAATTAGACTTTTGACGACAGAAAAAAATATAGATAGGGAGAACTTGGGTAGAATACTGTTAGGTTATACATTTGGTGCAGTGATGATCGAGGAGCGAGGAATGGTGTCTCTCTACTTGGTGGTTAATATTTCCAGACGTGCCACGATTCAACTTCACTTAATGAAAAATCACTTCAGGTAACTGACACCAAAATCCTGGGGAACTCATCTGTTTTCCTCTACCCCTAACAACCTTAAGTCAGCGGGTGAAATAATCCCACCCAACCCCTGAACACTAATCATGCATATCTTCCTATTTCCGCACAACATTCACAAGCCAGCGAGTGAGAGTATTCAGGCAAGATTGGAAAGATTACGCTATGCCCTGAAAGAGCATCCCGTAACGACCCGCGCTAGACTTATTCACCCAGAGTCGCAGTCTATCAACTCTGCGCCTGGCCTTTGCACCCCAACGTAAACTGAATCACCCCTCGACTCCAGATTGTGACTTGACTCATTTTCATTATCGTTCTCCACACGACTCGGGGCACCAGGGTCAGCGAACGCATCATCACGCTCCATTCTCCATAAACAACGTCGTCAATAGCGATCCAAAGAAATAATCCCCACGTTCATCAGGCAGTACACATTCGAGAGATATGTAAGAACTGGAGAGATATCGTGTAATTTCGCCATAGAGATCAGAAAAGCGTTCAAGATTGACATCGACTAACACAAGAGAGACAATTTTCCTATTTCCCGCCGAGTAACGAGATTCTCCGTGGTAATGAAATGTTCTGAAGTGATTATTTACCATCAAATGGCCCTCTTTGTGTCTCTTCCAGCCTATTTACTGATACGGAATATTTGGAAGATAAACGAGTTAGATGCATTGAAAAAAAGAGGGTCGCATTACAGCACTCAGGAACGCTGAGATTGCCCCCTGATGTCATTTCGATGGCGTCACAAAGAAATGAGGCTGATATGTAAAGGAGTAGTACATATGACAAAATCTATCATTCGGAACTATCAATTTGAAGTAACTTTAGACCAAATTGTTTAAAACAATTGTTCACATTTTTTTTTAAGGGGGAACATTTTCAGGGTTTACACTTTTCTCATTCATTTCATCATCTCCACAAAAGGATAGATCAGGCCACAGGGGTATACGATTTGTGGCAATCAAAACTACAAAAGATGCATCCCGAAACCATAGATTGAAGACGTTAGGTCCTTTGATTTTGGTGGCATCATATCAGTTGATAACGATCTCATAATCCAATCCTAGGATATTTTGGTGAAAAGATGAAAATAAACTTCAATGGATAAGCACTGTAGCATGGAGATGGGAGGAGATGCGCAAGATTCTCTGGTGACGATTCAGCCAGGGGTGCCATACCAGCCCCCCCCCCCCAAACACATATCTATTCACTATTTGGCAAACTTATTTGAAGTGGACATTGAATTTTGGAAAATTTACATTAAAAACACCTGGGCGCCCCTGTTTCTCTGACTAATCAATCGTACCATATATCTAGGACGACCCCCACCCCACCCATCACCATCAACTTGACCACAGAAACACAATTTTTCAGGTGAGTCATATACTAATGTCTAATGAAGACACTCATGACAAGACAAAGAACCTTTATAATGTATTTTGGACATCAATAACATGCTATCCAGCAGAGAAGAGACAATGCAAACAAGAAGTCCCTAATAAGTCTCATCATTGTACTGTACATCTTGAACTCAAAATATGGAATATTTGACATGGGCTTTATTGAGTGGACTCGTTATGTCTCATAATTGTGTGGAAGACCTACAAGCATTCTCAGAATTACTTTGGAAATGAAGTGGGAAATTATAAATTCTATCAGAACGTCATGCTCCGATTTGAAAATGTCTGAAATCATACAAATTCAACTGATTGTCTTTGCAATAGAACTGATTTAGTCAAGTTGAATAACATTGTTATCTCAGTATCATCTTCATGCTTCAGTTAAGAAGTTTTTTGGACTCTTAATACATCATGCTTTGAAAGGTTAGAACTCTTACAAATGATCATCATCAATACCATTTCTTATTGATACTGGTCAAATTGCAGTATCTTTGTCATCTTTATCACATTGAGAAGATCTTTTCGATCACTTAAAATAACCAGGAAAGCAAGGGAATATCATACTAGTCATGGGATGAAACCCGAATGTTAAAGGGAACATGGCACATTGTCTTCCAAGAGATGCCATATCTAAAATGATAGCTTCAGTAGTTCACACTGGCAATGAAGTGATTTCCAACAACTGCAAGTTGGCAAGAAGAAGCTACACCACACTACTCCAGCAGATTTTTGCCTCGGTAGCCAGGGGCTTCTTGAACTCTCTCATCCCGTAGAGTCACACCCTCTTGCCCGAGACCACTACTAATGAGATTAACAGCGTAGTCATTAGTAAGATATTTCTTTGACCGGTACCAGTATCAGATGTGGTCAGCGGGTCACCTTCGGTTACTCTCGCAGTTTAACATTCCTGCTCATGGTGGTTGGGCTAATTTTGATGGGTTTAACCCACTCTCTACTTGGAAGACTTCCCTTTTTATAAGGTTGATTAAGAACTCTGCCTTGTGACAGGTTATTTATGGAGCCTGCTTCCAAAAGTGTGTGATGGTACAGTGTATAATGCCAGGGTATGGTAGGCTTTGGCACAGGACGTCACATTAGCTAGTCCAGCTACCCTGACACAAGCTGCAACTGTTCCAACACAAGTGCATCATCCTGAGAGTTTAGAGGTCACAAGGCCTGTGGCAGCTCTGACCACATCATAACCAAGTCAAATAACTGGCGCATTGTCCAGGGTTACAGTTCCAGTATCTCCTTGTCAGTCTCATTTAGATAGCGTTTACACCAAATGAATAGGTCAGTCATCCGGCGTAGGTCAGTCCCACCGCTGACCATAGATAATGACTGGAGTGATCACAGGACGATTGCGCCCGGTCTCATTATTATACATGTAAAATAGATCAGAATAATCAAATGATGTGTTAATATTGTTTAGCAGGATTACACATCTTTATCGCCCGAGTGACCAGGATGTAACGTGGCGTTGGAAGTGGCGATGATTGGGCATTATGGGTATAAACTGGCGATACCATTGGCACTGATTGTGTCTGATTGGTCTGGAGTCATAATTTGAGGCAAGTCTTGATAAGGCTGGAGAAGAGTCTCTCTGACAGATCTCTGTCAATACCAAGCCAATATTGGACAAAGGGCTTCGGAGGATATCATTAACCCCTTCAAGCCACAGACACGTCATAGACTGCTGCCATATCCTCGGATAAGATGTAAAACAGAGATTCCCTATACCACCTACATGACACCATCAAAATCAAGCAAAACATGATTTGCAGAGCAGTTATTCTTACATAAATTTGAAAAGGTAAGCTTACAATCTGTACTTGACTTGAAGCAAGAATCTCCCAAACTGATGTATCAAATATTGTCGACATTTGCGTGAATCACGCATCATTTAACGAGACGATAAGCCGCAATACCGCAGGCACATCTTCCCCTCTAATGCATCTCATTAGAGCCGAGCACTTCGTCAATTACATATGAAATGCTGGAGATGTGAGGATGGCTCTGATTGGTTGATGCTGGTGTATGAACTGATTAGTTATGAGTGAAAACGAGACTAGGGGTCAGAGAGCATTTGGCGGCAGCTGCCGGCTGACCCTAGCCCTTGTTCCTGATCCGGTGATGTCAGAGGGTTCCGAGCTTCCTCAAGACAATTAACGAATGTGATGTCCTTTGTTTCCTCTGTGTCATGCCACGATTTCACCAAATTAACCCTTTGTTTACGAAAGACACTAATGATGACATATTCGCATGAAAAATTGGGCAATAATATATAGTTTATGAATATGAATGAAACCTCTTAAGTGACAGCCATTTTTTTGCATCAGATCTGCCAACAAATCAATCCTGCACCACCACTGTATTCCTGACAATGAAATTTCATATCATACCTGAAGTTAATAACAGAAGTCATACTCCTAACTTGGGCAAGAAAAGAACACCATGGGTGCGAAAAATTCATAATTCTTTTTTCGCACATCGCAAAAGACCGGGCTTTCGTCATCTCGGCTCATAATGATATCTGTTTTCTCACCTATTATTCTGTTCCCTTATCTATTCCTAATTATCACTTACAGCTTAGGAAAATCCCTCAAAACAAATTTCCTGTCATCATTGTAATAAATGAAACCACAGCCTGTCAAAATACTAAGCCACCACAAAGATGTGAAAATCTTTCTCGGCTGTCTTTTGTGAGCGGAGACAGGGTACAATGATTTATCGTGGAGTGCAGGACCTTTGATATTCATTGTGGTAATAAACTTTTCACGAAAAATGGACATTCGGGCAGAGGAAGTCCTTTTTGGCTCAGATGATCTTATTAGGATATAACAGAAGCTTTCTGGCTCCTAATATCTTATTACGATCTTACCGGACTGCAATCACCAAATCTCGAGGATTTCCCTGGATTTCTTTCATAATCTACAGAAGCAAAAAACTGAATTTTGATTGTGGTTTTCCACTCATGTCCATGACAGGTCTGAGAAAGACAAAATATTGCTTCCGTGGAGAAGTGATGGGAAAAGTCGACTCTGTTATCTGATGCAGTAAGAGAACCTCTCAACCTGTGATCATGGTGGTGATCAAGAAGTGAATGTCAGGCTAACTATACTCAGGCTTCTTTAGGTGACTGGTGTCTATAGTTCCAGTTACAAGCACTTCTTTAGTTGTTCATGTGCAGCAGTAAAATTGTCTTTATCACATAATATTGCAAGAAATATTTTAAGGAGCGTAAATCAACCTCCTGCTTGGTCTATCATATCATTATGGAATGCAGCCAGTGAACGGAACTAGCCTTCAAATGACCGGTGTTATCTCTAACAATGGTTAGGACCATAAAGATTTGAATATCATCACATTTTCAAAAAATTCCACACCTCAATTCCTCAACCCAGATACATTACTTTTGACCAGTACAGAAGATTGCTATTCAAACAATAATCAGTATCGTGATATAATCAAACAATTTCTTTATGATGACATGCATTACTTTGTATTGAATTTTCACGATAAAATCTTAACGGCCATTGAGAGACACATAAGAAATAACCATAACTTTCCTGAATTACCTAAAACGATAAAAGACATGCCATAATGGACATCGATAGCCAATTTTCTCCATTTTCATGGATTTGTAGTAAGACTTCCACTATTGTTTGAACTAATCAAGGTTTTGGTGTAGCTTTGCACCAATAAGAAATATCAGATTTTATCAAACATTGTCAGTAATTGCATTAATGATGTGACGCAAGATTACATCAGTCGAATTACGCTTTTTCAAAAGAGGAATTTCTGAAAATGTGTCGATTCCCCGATTGCTAGTTTAAAACATAATCAGATTTGATACCATTATCCTGAAAATGACCATACGGGAATATGGGGATACGAAACTATCATTTTCTGAATCAAATATGATAAATTCATGAGATTAGTTGGATTAAATGACCAAACAAAGGCTGAATAGCTGATTAAGATATGCATACGCTGCGCTAAATATGATATTTAAGTGATACCTTTTGAGAAAATTCAACACAAATTTAGGAAACTGCAAGTAAGATGGAAGCAAGATAAAAAGTCCACCACATTTTGAAAAATATAAATTCTATCAAAGACATTTTTCAGGGCATCAGCAATATGGCCAGCTGGCCCCAAGTGGTATAGTTTCAACTTCCTATAATGATTATCATTTTGATGTAATTTGTACCCTGCAAAGCACCCGCCAGCTGTGGGTATCTCCTCATAACCGTGTTCAAATTTTGAACAAGTACATCACATTTGAAAATCTATACACCTCGTTTGGTGATTAAAAGTCACTTGGTGAGATCGAAATTACAATTCTTTACCGCAAATCTCCAAGGAATTATAAGATGCCTGATTCCTCGCGGCAAGTGCAAGTTCCATTGTTTGCTTGGCTGTGATTGGACCACAAAAATTTGCCTCATCTTCTGGGCGGTAATTAAGAATGTTCTTTAGGGGATGAAAAGAGTGACGCACAACCACAATGTTCATACAAGGATGCACTAATACAATCATTCAAAATTTAGAACTTCGTCAAATTTCAAACGATTTGAAGTTTGAAATAACTTTAGCAAGAACAGCCCAAATTTCATCGTTTTGTCCAGAGGTTTTTGTTTTCCTTCAACATCTGTGGCATGAATAGAAATGTGAACCCAGCATGATTCTCCACCACATCTTATCTCGACAATTCAAATCTCATGATTGTTCTTTTCCTAATCTTCAACGAGCTATTCGAATGAAATGAAGGATAAAATTTCAAGATTCTTTGGCAGAATACTTGAATATCACAGTAAAATCTCTCCTTTGTTGCCTTTCGGCTATTGTGCGTTACTCTCGAGTTGATTTTACAATAAAGGGCTACAAATGATTGAAGAAAAGCTGGCGCGTGTGTCCTTGTGCAAGGTTCAGAGGGCAGTTGTGATACTGAAGAAAATTGATATTTTGCAAGGGGAGTTCTCATTGAATTGCAATTAAATTGAGAAGGGACCATGTTTTCTCCTTGATTGGGACTGTTTCATTCTCTTTTCATTCTCTTTATATGAAGAGCATCTCCAAATCTATACAAGGTAATCCTTCTACCAAAGCTTGTATTGAATACTTCGTGAACTGTGAGGAGATCACTCATCTAACACAACAGTGAGAGCACACCTATTTCAAGTCACGATTTTCAGGTAAATTTTGAATGACTGATTATGAATTATAACTGTGGCTTCTAACTTGATTGAAACGAGCAAAAGAGTCACAACCATGCACTTGATATTTCTGGTGAAATAATTCAGTGTCATCTATTAGTTTATTAAGAAGAAAGGTTCATTTTTTGGCAAATGCAAAGCAGTCCATCTTGACCTGGGGGTTTCTTTTTGAAGGTCACTGCATGAAACCCACTGGGTGTTGTCCTTGAACACAATGCCATCTGGCCAAAAATCAACTTTGTTTAAAATAAAACACCAACTTCTGTTAATCATTGTTGCCACAAGAACTGTTTTGTCCAAACATTGAAGTATGGATTTCTTATGGAAGCCGACCCAGCTCCAAGACATTGAGATTATAAACATGTACAACTCAATATCATTTCACAGCTAGATTGTAACTGAATCAAGATATAAACTCAATGATTTTTTTTATTGTTCTAAATAATTTAGAGAAAAGGTCTCATGTAACACACCTCACATTACAAAGACACACTGGCCATTTTAGTTCAATAATTGTGCAGAAGATCTTTCAAAATCAGTTTATTGATCCACTGCATGTCTTCTTGATCTTTTAAAGGAAACCTCCCTACGTTGTCATAGTACCACACCCAACCTAAAGCCAAGAGTTTACGCATCTTTGTCGGTTAAAATTCGACCACACCCATCACTATAGTTCATCGATTTCTCGGCTTCTTTTTAACCACAATTTTTCTTTTCAAGTTTATTGTTTCATCAGTTTTATGTTTCTGATATGACCAAATCACAGAAAATTGGTGATGGTAAAAGTGAGGTGGGGGGGACTGGCATTATAGATTTCTGAGTGATGAATTCTGTCAGAGGCTGAAGTTTAAAACAAGTACATGTAAATTAGATAAAGGCATGAAACAAACTCTCATCACAAAAAAAAGTATCTTCCAAAAGATAATCTATGCAGCAAAACACAGAGAGAATATCTGCTAATAAAATTTCACGCAATTTTCTCGTCTGAATTCTGATTTGCTCATGTTGATTGAGCAGATGGGTGCTGCTTTTAACATCGGGACCTCGACGCTCTCACCTTGATACTCTCATAATTAGATTGTCTCTACCTTTTCACCTCCTTTGTGGCGGGGCATAATGAGCAATGGCGCTGAGTCAGGGCTGTATTAACAGGCTAATTCTCAATTCTGGCCAACACACTTCAATGCTGGTCTTAATGATGCAATTTTGAATACATAGGATGGCTCAAGCTGATTTTCAAGGACTTCTAACTAGCTAAAAAGACAAACTTGAATGTGGGGGGGGGGTACCTCCAGGGTTATCCACTTAGCCGCAAAGACCAATCAACCCTGTCCTAGTCAGCTCCAAAATGTCCTCAGTGCAGGGGAGTCAGATATCATGTTGCTTAATCTAAGTCTCAGTAAAATTGTAAGGTGTTAAAAGTGTGAAATGAGAAACTGCTGCCACCTACACCTACACTATTTAAGTAGAACCAAGGACATCATCACTGTTTTGCAGGTGAAATGTTGTAGAATGTCAAAACATGAATCATCAAGTTTATTTCTAAAACAAAAGATGCCGGTCATTCCATGACGTCACATTCACTGCAAGCCGGGCTGGCATTTGACCAAACTTATGTCTCATCTAAGATGAGTCAATGAGAATAGATACTGACAAATAAAGATGAACTGATAGCTCTTGTTACGACAGCCTAAAAACAGAATATAACACTCAATTGGAAACTTTTCGCCAAAAAAACTTCCCACCTATTTTTAAAATAAATCAATCAATCAATAACCCCAATATTCTGTTTTCTTAGCAGTGCTAACCCACATCACTTTATTGGATTTCTCCAATCATGAAACCATTGACTTTCTAAACTTGGCGCGTGCCATTTTTGAACAGCACGTGCCGCTGCGGAGTCCTTGAACATGCTGATAACACGCTCTCTGTCCCAATATGACAGCTTGCACCACAGCACGAGGACAGGCCCCCTCATTATGCAAGTAACCAATCGCCCAAGGCAAATAGACAAAATTCTTTTTAACCTCAGCTTTGACCCTAAAATATGAGAACTGAGAGGACCATAGAGGACAAATGGTCTCCTTATCCTATTGAAAGAAATCATGCTGGAGTTTGAAGTACCCCCTCCAGTCAACTGAGCTGTTTATCAACTGATTATTTCTGCTCATGCCTGAACGGTCAGACAGTCTCAGGGTATCAAAACGAGGGTCTTCTTCTCAAGTCTCATAAATATGGCATTCTTTCCTTTGCCTGATATTGATAAGAAAGAAGACATCCAGTCATTCTCAATCATTTGCAATCAACAGACGCCGACTTCAGGTCTGATGCCCTTAAGGGCCTCCTGTGGGAAGTTCATATGTATGGTAGTGCTGCCATCTCGGAACTACAGCCAGAACCTTGGTTGGCGATGCGTGGTAGCAAAAATTGGACGACATGCCGATAGGGAGCACAAAGAATTCCTGATAAAACTTTCGTAAAACTTTAAATGTGGTTGAATCTTTCAGTTATCATATGTTTATGGTAGCATTTTAACCACACTTTTTCTGACATTCTCTTCTCCATTTAAAAACCTACTTCACACACAAAAATGCCATATTCAAATTCAATGATACGTTTACAAAAATGACAAGATAGCCATCGGAAAAGCACCACAGGATATTTCCTGAAAACCATGATGCATAGATGCAGCCATAATCACACAATCTATCTCTATAGTTTGGTGACAATGACAAATAAATTTTAAAAATCATCATCCCACACCACCTGGTCCAAGTCAGGACCAAATATTCACTGCAATTAAAACAAAAATTCTAATTCCATTGAGTCAATAGCAATGAGTTATAACTCTCAAGTGCAAATCCTGAAATCCAGAGAGGCTATAATAACTAGGACCTTCACCAAAATCAAAAAGGTTCTCGCTGCAAAATATTTCTCGTCTTGCTGCTGGACACCATGAAATTAATCCACGTAATCTCTGGCAATAAAATCTGAAAACCCAGTTCGAAAATCAGACAATGCATTCTACACTTTTACCTTATGAATATTCAACAAAAGGGCTCAACTTGGATAAATGCAGCTTCAGAGATTTATAAAGTAAACATTAAAGTAAATACCTATTTAATGAGGGATTTACACATTTGATACAGAAAACACTTAAATTTTTTCAGAAAATTAAAAGTTTGATCCCCTAACAAAAAGCCATTTTCAAAGTTAACTAATGGACCTTTACTTTCCTAACATAGATTAGTATGGTCATAAATTTTAGCGAGAAAACGTTTTAAGCAGTCAAGCAATGGTCCATCCTGACCTGACTGAGACTCGAAGGAGAAGTGTCTTGAGATAATACCCATTCATCTCCAATGAACTGTACTGAGTTCCTGTACAAAGCCATGGTTCTGGAATTGATCAGAAAATGCACACAAATATTCCATAAACTGTCTATGGACAATTTTGTATGTTTATCTGTGGCGCCCTCTGCACAGAACTCTGTGAGTATCAAGACACCACTCCTTTTAGATGAATGGTAATTTTTTTTCACCTTTCAGTCAGTTCAAAAAAAAAATTCACCAAAATTTTCAAAGTCAAAAACTTTTGGGACCGATGATGTTGCTTCACTTTTAGCAGAAAAAAACAAGTGAAAAAAAAACTTTGGACTCAGAAATTTTTTCACCTTTCAGACAGTTCAAAAACTGGGGTAGTCATGTTACCGGGGGTCTTGTTATGTTAATTAGAGAGGAAACCATTCGGGACCGGCGATTCTTGGTCGTCATAGCAGGGTGGTCGCCAACTGGGGTTCCACTGTATAATCAAAGCACTCACTTGTCACGACAACAGTATGGCTGGACCCACAGGAGAAGTACTTTGCCCGTTTGTCCCAGGGCCCGCTGAACGTTTTTAACCAACTATCTTGTCCAGGAATATTTTCTCTCTTGCTGTGTCCATGCTGGCCAAACTCAGAGCAGCCCCAGCAAAGCACATGCTCTCCCTCTCCATGTTGGACAGTCATTCCGTCAACTGTTTCTTCATCCATTATTCTTTTCTGTATTGTTTCCCGCTATCCATAAACTGAAATAAAGATACTGAAAATTTGTGTTTTTTTATTAGTGATGGCCGGGTATCACTGCAGTCTCTATAACATGACACCACTGATTACAGCAAACTTCAGAACGAAACCAATTTTTTTATTTGAGCTTCATGAAGCAGCTAGGTTTCACCCAACCTTGTTTCAACAGTCTTCCGAAAGTAAACACCCACTCCCCTCTTTATGACAAAACTAGAAATACATCCTCCGAGAATCGAATTTCATTAAGAAATCATTGTTTTTTGGTACCACTTTCTAATTCAATTCAATTAAAAAATCAATACAGTATTTGTCAGATCATCATGGTAAGTTTGCCTTGTGAACAAACATGACAATGGAAGTTTACATTTGGAAATGTTTTCCTCTAATTTTATGTGCTGTTATGAAAATATGGTGGGTTGGATTGGACCCTCAGGGGTTCTACCATACCCTGAGTAAACTTGGATTTATGTTAAGGACCTTTGTAAGTAAACATGCTGGGGTATTAAACCTGTGCTCAGGGATTTTCCACACAACATATCTATATAAGCCTTTGAGACCTAACTTAGCAAGACAGCATGAGATTTTTTAGACCAAATGTCTAATTGCCACACTGAGACTGCACGGTAAAACACACTGTGACTGCAAGATAAAACTATTGGCCCTGATTGTGATATTGTCCCCTGATTGTGACATTGTCTCCTTTAGGCACAGTTCTGGTGGGCAGAGGCTGAATATAGTTGATCCGAGGGGTATGCATTGGTTGCTCACCTGAATTATAAACTGGAATGGACAACTCAATGAACTGGGGAAGGGAGAGAATTGCAGAAAGGGCAGTTGAAAAAAACACACCACATCATTCTCAGAATGACAGCTCTCATGAACTAGGTCAAAATTACATGGGCTGAGCTATCGCTTACTGGCAATATCAAAGACAAAATAAGGCTTGGCCTGTGTAACTCGTCTCATCATCATAAAACAACTTACATTTGACGACACCAGGCTGGGTAAAACACTATCGACACAAGTATCCATAAAATTTGACACTAAAGTAAGACACAGCTATCAAATCAGACAACAATCATGCATAGGCCTTGGCACTAACTTAATGGTATGCCCGATTGTAACAGATTGGTAATAAAGGCCTATCGAATAAAAACCTATCAAATCCCCACAAAAGTGTGCCGGCTTGAGAGATTCCTTTTCAAAAAGCCAATCACCGAACTTCAAATTACAGTTAAAAGATATTGTACAAGTCTAACCAACTGTATTGATGTCATTGTCAAACTGTCATTTTGGTGGGCCTATCTCTTTGTGTCATGAACACAGATGGATATGATGGACATGGTTTGTGAGTGAATTTCTGACAAGTACAACCAAAATGTAGACTACATACATGTAATAAATCCTGATTTGAAAAAATAACAAAAAACCTTAACCACTGAATACTATTCGACAAAAATGCAATAATGGGGACCACCGCTGACTAGATCTACATAGTCTCAACTAGCCCTGCTGGAGTGACACTAATTATAATTAGGCCTACCTTGGAAACTCCTAAAACTGCCCGAGTTTTATCATAGGCATGCAACATGCCTTAAACACGCTTCATGGGCCCCCTCCAACCAAAGATTTGCCCTTAAACCGTCTTAACAGTCTTATTTTACCCCCAGGAGGGGGTATGTGGACCTATAGGACTAACATGCTATGCCATTTTGGGTCCCAGTAGCGAACTGCCTTAATTAGACTTTAAATCATAATAAGAGAAAGTGGGCTGGGGGAGTACAATCCAAAAGTTGCAACTGATCACACGTTTAATCAGACTTTTTTCAAATATTGACATATACCTTTTACGTATTTGGTATATTTTCTTAAGGAGTTTGCTATGATACTTTGCTTTCTAAAGTCCTTACTATAAGCTTAAATTTTACTTCTTCCAAGGCTGCAGCCATTGAGTATATTTTCATTATCCCATTTAAAACATGTCACCAATTCTGGTCTTTATTTACTATGGTTTAAGATGGTGCACAAAAGCACAACCAAAAATTCTTGTTTTACATGTCACCTAAAGACTATTACTGAATCAGTAAATTTGAGGTGACATTAAAGAAACAACCTCCCATGTTTGCCGTCCTTTTAAGCCAAGCCACTTAGGAGACATGGTAAATTTTCGTACAACTCTTTTTGAAATATGAATGTTTTATTGCCTGAATAGCACATATCAGAATAAGCAGACAGTTCTCATGTATTTAGTAGCAGTAACTCGCCAATAAAATCACCAACAATGGATGTAACGATGATCATCCAGGCTTACACATCTATCACAAAACTGTTCATTTCTATCTCATTACAAATCTCTTATCTGATTTAGGCACAATGCTTGGTGAGTGCAACCAACCACAACCTCAAAATATCTCTAGTCACTGATATAAACATCATATATGAATATGTCATTGGTCAATATTTCATGCAGGACACAGTTTATTAAGGGTCAAGAGGATTGCCTTGGAAGCACCCATTGCAAGAATGCAAAGCAACCCCTGATTTCCTCATGAGGTTGATGTTAGATCGGATAGTTAGCAGACCTCACTGAGAGCAATTCATACCCAAATAGAAAGAGGTTCTACAGCAAGAATGTTTGTATAGACTTGAATGATGACATGATAATATTGGAATGAAATTGCAAAAAAAATTGGTGGTATTCATATCATAGACTTTATACCTTGGAATACATTTGGCATAGTAAACAAATTATACTGACTGAGTACTTCAAGAAGTCTGGCTGGGAGTCATCTTTTGCTTTCATGTTTGCTTTTATAATTCGTATAAAACCTTTGCATATATATCAAGTCCCATACTAACAGAAGAAGTCCATCGAACTCTGTGTCTCTGTACCTACTAGTTGTAGGCCTACTTACTTCACTTATACTTACCAGTACTAGTTGCAGTTCACTAGTAAACTTGTCTTTGATTCTTACATGTATTTACTAGTTGTACTAGTAAAACATATACAAAGTAGTATTTACTAACTGAGCTTAGTTGTTGTCGGATATTTTCTAGTGTTTCTAATTTCTGGTGATAGTGTGATGTGTCCTGCTAGACATGTGAACTAACCGGAACTACACTTATACAGTAGAACCTCTCTATTAACAAGTGCTGTCCTTAATAGAGAGGTGTCCTGATTAGAGAGGTCAAATTGAATGGAGTCAAGCACTTTGGGACCAAAACTAGTGTCCTTAATAGAGAGGTTATCCTTAATAGAGAGGTGTCCGCTAAGGGAGGTTCCACAATACTTACTAGTAAAAGTTCAAGTTCACTTGTACAACATTTTTACCAGAATGAGATTTGATATTGATTGACAGCTAGGGATCATCAATTAATGTTATTACTTTTCAGTGATAAGTCAAAAATCCTAACCACCTACTTGAGATAAATTCAAACTTAAGTAGAATAAGGCCAACATGTGGATAATCAAAATAGAACTGATAATACTACATGGAGTGATTTATATTACAGGGGAACCTCCCCTAGCAGACACCTCTCTATTAAGGACAACCCCTCCCAAAGTGGTTGTTTCCATTCAATTTGACCTCTCTAATCAGGACACCTCTCTATTAAGGACAGCACTTGTCAGTCCCAAGGGTGTCCTTAATAGAGAGGTTCTACTGTATATCACAACAAATACAGTAGAACCTCCCTTAGCGGACACCACTCTATTAAGGACACCCTCTCTATTAAGGACACTAGTTTTGGTCCCAAAATGGGTGTTTCCATTTAATTTGACCTCTCTAATCAGGACACCTCTCTATTAAGAACAGCACTTGTCGGTCACGAGGGTGTCCTTACTAGAGAGGTTCTACTGTAATCATGATAGCGAGTACAACTGCACCTCAAACTGAGATATTTATCGCAGTGACATGCGTTAATTTGTCCCTCAGTCTGCTGAAAATGGGCGACAGTCCTCTGCAAACGCGCAATTATTTATCACATAATATCAGCAAGGCGCAGGTGTGAATAGCTCCAATATTGAATTGGCAATCAATTCATTATTTGACAAAAGCCGCTTAAAAAGTTTGGTATGGGCTGCTTGCATGCTGCAATAGTCGATTTTCATCAAAAGCAAGATCTTTTGTCACATGCAGACCTGCAAAAGCAATCAGCAAATCCTCACGGGTGTGGCTATGTCCCCGAACACCCTGCCCCATTCCCCCAGGCCCTCACCAAGCAAAACCATAATAACATTGCCATGTGCTTGTTCTAAAAATAGAAACAGCATGTTAGCTGCCAAGGAACAACCAAAAGAGCTACTCAATAAACCTGCATTTACAGACAAAGCGTGCAACAATACACCCAGATTGACAGACAAAGCCTGCAACAATATACCCAGATAGACATTGTCACTAAAAACCTCTAGTACATACCTATCACTTATCAATCATATTGGATTTAATTGGCAATTAACGACTGAGTGACAGGCTGCCGATTTCGCACCAATTACTCGTCACGTGATTCATAGACAAAATGGCGACCACCTTTTAATATTTTCTGGCCAGATCCGGGACCATTTTTCAACTTTTTTATTGTGTTCTTTTGGTTTGATTGTGATGATTTTTCGTTTCTAGAATCTTAAGATTGTGTAGAATATCTTGGTGCAAGGCGAAGATGATCACTGTTTATGTTCCGTCCTTTCACAAGATTGAAGATGCGTCCAGCAGTTACACAGTAAGTTGCTGTACATTTTGTACACATTACACACACCCATATGATTGTAGGTACATGCATCCACAAACATGATCGTTGATACATTGTGCCAATACTGCACAGGGTGGGTGGGGATGGTTGCAGACGAGGCACTCCTACGTGAATTTTCGTCTTTGAATCCATTGAATAATCATTGTTATCTTTTTTTCTCAGGTGTTCCGAATTGAAGTTGTTATCGGGAGACGGTGCCATATATTGGAGAAACGTTACAGTGAATTTGAAGATTTACATAAGCAGGTAGGACCTCGGTCATTGATCAGTCTACTGAGGTAAACCATTTGGTCGATACATGTTGGTCTCTGGCTCAAGTCTGACACACTCCTGTCTTTTTCTTTTGTCAAATCTTGATCCAGGAAAAAACTTTATACTGAAGTCCCTGGCACCACCATCCTTACCTGTCAATTATCTGGTAAATACAAGCAGGCATTAACATTATTTATAGACAACTTTGTTCATGTAATGTTTCCGTCACAGGAAACGCATGTAACATCATGACTCATGTCATATTCATTCATCTTTTGCATTTGCAGCTAAAAAAAGTTATAAAGACTCCAGACTTTCCGCCCAAGAAGGTTTTAAATCGACATCCTAAAGTTCTAGAGCAGAGAAGGCAGATGTTTCAAACTTATTTGCAGGTATGTCTATGTGTCTCACCTCACAATCACATAAACTCACCGTTATCAATTTATATAATTTTCCCTAACTTGGGCTTTGGTGTAATGGATGGATTGAGGTGAGTTTCCATTATCAACAGTCTTTCTGCCATTTTATTGTGTGTGATTGTAATTCCTTGTTTCCTATTATTTCCAGGACATCCTAGATTCCGGAAAGATTCCTAAAAGTTTGATATCCTTTCTAGGAATATCTCTGTCATCCAATGACAAACTTTCATTGGCAACTAGCATAGAGTAAGTTGAGAAGTACTGTTATTCACCAGGCACGGTCCCTGGACAAATGTTTTTGCATATTACCACCCAGACAATAAATTACACCCCAGGCAGATTCA
Organism: Lineus longissimus; assembly: GCF_910592395.1. Classification (NCBI taxonomy): domain Eukaryota; kingdom Metazoa; phylum Nemertea; class Pilidiophora; order Heteronemertea; family Lineidae; genus Lineus; species Lineus longissimus. The sequence goes on along the minus strand of NC_088309.1, from coordinate 22,947,813 downwards.
TGGAGTTGTTGATGACTTTTCTGTCGGAGCACCGTCCTTGACAGATTTTGCTGCCAACCTGGTCAATCACTCTGCACCTCTGGCTAGATACCATCAGTCAGTCAGTGAAACTCAGTTTCTTCAGTTTTCTGTTTGTATTTCAGCTCCCTTGATCAGTTGAGTGGCCATCATGGCATATGCCACCAACCCGTCATTGCATTTAAGGACACAATGTTCAAATACCATCAGCAAAGAGGTTCGTATCTAATTGAGATGGAATTTACAAAGTGTGCTTGTAACTTCCAACTTGCCCGTTTCATAGCCTGAACATCATTATAGATAAAATTCGACACCACCCATGTGATAGTTAAGCTGAGATAAAGGTAAAAACCTTCCTAAATTTCATCCTGTGTGTCTAGTGTTTATTTTACTCTGAATGTGTTGACATCCCTAAAAACATAGGCATCTTGGGAAACAGTTTGTTGTAAGCACCAAGTCTCTTCGTGAAAAGTGCAGTACGTATTGACCAGTTAGTAAAAGCTGAAACATTATTCTGGTTGTGTTATTGAGTAATATAACCCTGCCTTCATTATAATCTCCTTACATTTCAGGTGGCTTGCCAGATATCGTTACGCAAGGCGTTGTAGATGCAATATACCGTACCAAGTAACTTGGATTGTTGGAGTTTGGTGTTAAATGTACAACATTCACGAACTGAGAACAAGAGAATACATTTTCCTTACGTTTATTGAGATACAGGTGGATGACATGGTTTTGTATTTTAAATCAAAGGCTGCTATACTGTAGTTGGCTGCATTGTTAAAATGAAGTCTTCCTGCAATACCGTCCATGTTTTCCTATGCTCAGAGTAAGCATGTCTCTTGGTGACAAAATTGGTCAGAGAGAGATTGTCCTAAAAAGTTAGGAATCAGGTCTTAAGTAATATCAAGTATAGATTTCAACTGCATATCACTAGCTTATCTCTTAAAAGTGATTAGCTTGTGATATGCAGTTGAAAACAGTGCGTCTTCATGGTTTTCTGAAGATATTCATTCTCGTCCTCATCTATGCTTGATAACATGTAATATGGGTTTAACTGTAATCTATCTTGTCTCCATGATCTATTGTCTTCCAAAATTGGAAGCTCATTATAATCTGCTAGGTCTGGGACATGTCCTTGCCCATCCATACCTGTGGGTTTTTTATTGCCTCCATGAATTTAGCTGAGCTTTGTGCAGAATCAAGCCCCGAATAAGGCCTTTTTTCTTCAGTGCAGTGATTAGAAATACCTCAAATTATCTATCCAAGTCTTCTTTCTAGTTATTAGCTTTTTTCAAGCCAAAACATATGGTGTTTTTCTTCACAAGTACGGTGCGATATGCATCAGCTATTTATCAAGGAAAGTAGCACTTTATGCATTCATACACACATTTTGATTTATCATTCTATCTATTCTTTCTTGCATGTTGAATTTCTTGTTGCCATTTCTGTTTTTGATTATGCATGAGGTTAGAATTGTGTATTCTTGCATTTACATGTATCATTTCTATTTGGTACTTTTGCAACAGTTTAATTCTTCTAAACGATTATTCAAGCTCATCTGTAAACAAATACTAATACAGTCTATTGGCAGGCTAAACTATGAATGTGGGTTGTTCTTGACAGATTGGATGTATACTGTAAAACTGTTTAGGAGCCATCACTTTTTAATGGCAACCTGGTATCTGGGCAAATTACATTTAAACTGTATTTATGAGTTTATAACTATTATATCTGCAAAATCTATGATAAAGATGTGTCTCCAAGTGTTCTTTTTGTCAGTCAAATCTAATACAGTGGAACCTCCCTTAGCGAACACCTCTGTTCAGGGCACTGCATTTGATCCCAAACTGGTCTTTTCCACTGCATTTGACCTCTGTAATCAGGACCCCTCCCAATAAAGGACAGCATTTGTCAGTCCCGAGAATGTCCTTAAAAGAGAGGTTCTAGTGTATAGTGTAGTTTTTATGAACTTTTGTATGGAGACGGAACTATTATGTGGTGCCAAACAAGGCCACATTAAGTATTACATAATGTAGCCATGTAAACTAGGATACTATTATATTTACCATTAGATGAAAAGGAACTGTAGTCTTAGAATATTTTCTTCGCATGCTTACTGTTGTATTTTTACAAAGTTTTTAATAAACTTTTCATGTACCATTATATATGTTATCTTGTTGGTTTGTTTGCTATTGTACAGGAGTTATTATGTAACACCCAAGTTTGAGACTCGACCTACAAGATGTTCACAATATCAACTAGTCATATAACATCCGACTCTATCAGTTTTTATGATCTGATATTGGGTCGGCTCCAACCGGGGCAAAGAGAAAAACTCATGTCGCCATCTCATACCGTCCTCAGGCGGAGACAACACTGGTACACTTCTGCCTCTTGTTGCCCTCGAATACAAGCACAACCTGGGCATAGAGACATCTCCTGCAGCCAACTCATACCTGTCCTAGGCCAGAGACATCGTCAAGACCCTTCTGCCTCGAGTCGCTCTTGAAGACAAGCCAAACCTGGGCTTAGAGACAACTCCTGTAGCCTACTCATACCAACACCCTCCTGCCTCTGGTCACTCTTGAAGACAAGCCAAATCTGGGCTTAGAGACAACACCTGGAGCCTACTCATAACAAGACCCTCCTGCCTCTGGTCACTCTTGAAGACAAGCCAAACCTGGGCTTAGAGACAACTCCTGTAGCCTACTCATACCAACACCCTCCTGCCTCTGGTCACTCTTGAAGACAAGCCAAATCTGGGCTTAGAGACAACTCCTGTAGCCTACTCCTACCAAGACCCTCCTGCCTCTGGTCACTCTTGAAGACAAGCCAAACCTGGGCTTAGAGACAACACCTGGAGCCTACTCCTACCAAGAACCTCCTGCCTCTGGTCACTCTTGAAGACAAGCCAAACCTGGGCTTAGAGACAACTCCTGTAGCCTACTCATACCAACACCCTCCTGCCTCGAGTCGCTCTTGAAGACAAGCCAAACCTGGGCTTAGAGACAACACCTGGAGCCTACTCATACCAACACCCTCCTGCCTCTGGTCACTCCTGAAGACAAGTCAAACCTGGGCTTAGAGAAAACTCCTGTAGCCTGTTGCCTATTCATACTCGTGTCCTCGGACAGGGACAACACCGGGACCCTTATGTCTCTGGTCACTGGAAGACAGGGAATGCTCTGTAGGCATTTTCAAAGATCAGGGAATTTGTCACCTCCAGTGAAGACACAATCTAACACTGAAGTGTATTGTCTCATCCCTTTTTGCGGGGACAACTCAAGTAGCTGACTGGAAGTAGCTCATCTCAAGTACCGTAAATATACATGACATATATATGATAGCACTTTCGACTTGACGTCTTCACAATCAAGATATGAAAAAAAACTAATAGAAGCCAATGTAATGTATTATCCTGACATGTGTTATGTCCTCATACATTTTTAACCCTTTTGTTATATACAAAGACATGCATGTGACAACATATGAATACAGATGACTACATTACAGGACAGAACATCCACTGTTGAGTGGGGGGAAGTGATCTGCTTTATTCAGTCACACAGTTTCAGTGCAGAGAAATCCCAAAACCACTTCTCACAGAGCTTCTTTCTGAACAAGTCAATTTCAACATAGTAGTCAACATCAATGGAGGTCATCCAAATGATTATTAGGAGAAACTAGAATTTATGCAGTAGTGCCCGGACATCAACACTCCAAAAAACAACAGGTAAATCATGGCCGGAGTTTGATTATGCTGGTGAAAGTTCCTTCCTGTCATACCGACTTTTAGACTGAAGTGTCCCAATGTGTTTGGAATGTGAAAGTGCAATAAATATGCAATAAATGTGAACATTATGACTATTACAGGTATACTCAAAAGTAGCTCGATATATATAGTGCATTGACTGTGCTAACATATAAAAAGAACAGTTACGAGCAGCAGATTTTCAACTGACCATCAACCAGCCCTGCTGCCCAAATATATCTACATTGAAAGCAACTGTATTGCCACAGACTTACAGATTATATGGACGGCTAAATCACAGAAAAGAGTCTGGTTATCAAAACATGTTGCATTACAAATTGGACCTTACATTCGGATAATTAATTTATTTACAATTTATTAAGTAAATGCCAATAGATGGATTAATTATAATCACAAATTTTCTTGGGCTTGTCAGACGAGGGTTACCAGGCCTACATGTATTGTACCAAGTATATATTAGAAACTTGATCATATTGATATGAAATAAGACACATACATGTAGACAACAGCAAGTTAGAATCTACAATATCGAGAAAAAAACATTGTCATTTCAACACACTTTTATGTATCATGATAAGTAATGTCCTTCGAGTCTCATGATCTCCCAGTGTGTTATCCTAATTTCACACCAATGTTTTCCATTTTGACATATGAACCCCCAAATGTAGTTAATGAATGGTTGGCTAAAGATTGAAGTATGTTCACCCCTTCTAGTGCCAAAACGAAAACTGGAACTATTTACCAAAAGGAAAATAAGATGAAAAATAAAATGGAACTGAAAGCTTTTGACTACAAATGCGTGTCTGCTATCGATATTCTTCTCATTTCTCCCATGAAGGGATCATGAGGTGGCCCAGTGATCGTCGTAGACTGGTCGAAATCTTTTTCGAAATTATTGCTGCTTTCGCTTGGCGTCAAAGCACCAGTTTTTAAAGCAAAGATGAGATCATCGAGGTCTTGGTCCTCTCGGTCGTCCTCTGCTGGTATTGGCATCTTGTTGTCGTAGATTGAGAAGATATTCCCATTGACTGGTGGTGTCCTTTTGACCCTCATTCCACCAACATGAGTCAGGGAATCCTGATCCCAGTCCTGGAATATATATGAGCTTGAATTTTAATCTTATGATTACTATATGTCTCAAATTACATGTAGGAATCTAGAAAAATCTTCAAATTTTTGATTTCATTCCACCACTGTCAAATTGAAGTCCATTAATAAATCAAAAATCTTCTGAATGAAAGCCTAAGTTACTTCTTTGTGGAAGTGCATTGCTTCAGATATTGTTATTAGGACCATCACGTGGCACATGCCAATCATATGATCCAACCAGGCAACAGAATAACTCATTCTGGGACTAGGCAACCGGCAGTTCGATACACATGGTGTTATGGTTTAGTCGTCGTACCCAGGTTGGAGAAATAAGACTTTAAAAACTGAAATCTAGTGTCATACTCACATCAATCATCATGTCATTATGAACAAGTGATATTTTTGATCCTTTAATACTGTCAATCAAAGACGGCCCATCATGGTGAGGATAATGGCCACCGGTATCACCGTTCATGTTGACTGAGACGGCGTAGCTCTGTTTTTGTGGCCGCAGGCATGGCAAGCATGGATTACGCAGAATGGTGTAGACCACTAAGGCGTACAGACCCTGGAAGCAAATGTATAACATGAAGTTTGGTTATATCAACCAGTAATTGGAAACCAAAACATTTGTGGCCAATGGCTTTGGCCAGTGGCCTGGTGATTCTCCAATGTGTGGATGAGGCTAGTCTTTGCTAATGTAAGTTCTTTGAACAACTGAAACCTGATATGACACAAATTCTTTGTGTTCAACGACAGCATCAAATTCTCATAGGTTGGTGGATGTCACGAATCTTGCTGTGGCCTTCTGGTCATCCTCCGTCCCCCAAAGTTTCTCCTTGACATTATGCTTCACCGACCTTGTCGTTCTCATAAGAACACAAATCATGTAGTTGAATGTTATACTGTCTTACCTGTATGATATTGAATATGCAGAAGAGTACGAGCCACCAGACATGGCTGAAGGCCAGATGGAGTCCACCCCATAGCCACGTCAGGATGACGATGGTGAAGAAAAGAAGGAGAATGCGAACCTCTGAAAAATGAAACATCAGATTAATCATTTAGTACAGCAACAAAGGGTTGATATCTGATGGATGCCACGTGGGTGACTTCAGCTAGAGAGGCCCAAAATAAGAAGTTTAATGCCCCGGAATGAGGATGCAGGTCCAACAATATTACAATTTCCAAGGTAGATTGGGACCACTTTCATTCATTTTCTCTCCAGATGAAACACTGAATGATGAAAACGATTTTCTCCTTCCTGGGACCCGATGCATATTGAGGGTACATACTGGTCTTGTCAAATACCCCCTGCCATGGGGTCGCAATATTACTATTGGTGGTCAAAGATGTGATGTTTTTATACGATTAAGTTGGTAAACTAGCAATGAACACTTGCTATTCTTTTTGGAGCAAAACTGTTTTGCAATACTTCTAACATGTGATCTTTAGCATCTTTATGAGAAAGAGGACACATAACACTCACCATTCACATTATATCTCCCTCTGTATATATCATCATAAGCCTGCCACTGTGGAGTGACTTGGAAAGACTGTATGAAGACTACAGCTAACACCATGATGAATATGAGAGCAGGGGCTATCACTCCCCCGAGGGCAGCATAGGGGTTGGTGATGAAACAGCTGGAAACAAATAACAAAGTTGACTCTCATTTTGAAGTCACAATCAGGATGAAACACTTGCCCGCTGGACGAAATCAGTGAAAATGATAGGTAAAGTACATTTTTGTATTTTGCTTGCAAAAGGATAGGCACAAGGATAGTTGGTTCAACATCTCAATGAAAGAACATGGCAATCCTGATGAAGTGACTTGCCCAAGTTTACAAGCAATGTGTCAAGTATTGAACTCTCGATGCTCGGATGGTGAGTCCATCCCTTACCCACACTGACCTTGATGTCACAGCAACTCGTCATACTTACATGTCTCCATTGTTGTTGACATCACCATATATGAATTTAGCGTCTTCTTTATAGACGTAGTGATACAGGCAGAATGTAATGACATAGAAGGTTGCAACAATTACTACTGGCAGACCTGAAATAGAACAAAATACTGAACTGTTCAGGTCATGACAGGGTTGAAGCTAGGTTGTTGTTGGAAACATACATATAAGCTTTGCTACTGTTTAAATTGTGTATATCAGCATATTTCAAGTACCTGTAGATGGAATTAGGTTTAATCCAAAAGGACAGCAAAGGAACTCGAGACATATTTGTTCTTAAAGTCACTCGGGGTGCAATGGAACACTATGATGTCCATTGCACTGTCATGTGCCAAGGAGTTTGAAATTCTGCTCATACCTCAATACTTACCCCAACCAATTAACAAATAAACAGCATATTTTCGATCTGTATGCTCATCGTTTAAAACGAGGATCTTCCAGAAGTTCAAAGCCTGTGCGAGGAGCCAAGTAAACTGGGCCAGGGCAAAATAGTGTGTGAAGACACCCATGACGATACATCTGTAGTTATCTTGGTCGACTGATGATGCGAGGAGATAGTCGGGACTGAGGAACGCATCAATCACATAACACAGCTAAAGAGAGGAAAGAAAATTTATACCTTTTTGACAATATTTGTACTTATTTGACATTAATAGACTTGTTTTTTCCCATCTGGGATTTGCAAGTGCCACCTTTGGCTCTCAAGAGAACCTTCAGAAGTGTTGATTTTGAAATCATCATATTCCAGAATGCAAAAGGTCCAAAACATTTAGTTGGGGTGAATGGTTTTTGGTATTCATATCTTTATGTATGAATAAACATACATATGTGATCCTCTGTTTATCAAACAGCACAAGGTTCTCCCAGGCCTCTTAATATAATTCAGCCCTCAAAGAAGAGGAATGGTGTTTTGTAAAGATCAGGGGCATGAGTCAAGAGCGGTTTGCCTCAACTTACCTGTGTTGCAAATGCAGCAAAGCAAAAATGCATGAGGAGGTTGGCTGCAAACATTGAATAGACGGAACAGAGATGATGTGAAAGTACTGCCAGCAGTAGTCCAAACTGAAATGAAAAGCATGTCAACTTTGATCAAAATGTCCATGAGGTTGTCAAGATCAGAATATAAATATCCACAAAACACTTTATGATTTCAGCATAAACAAGGTAATAGCCATTTAATACAAAGTTTTGAGTTTTGAACCGTGTCTGTCCTGGTGAGAGGTAAAGGGACCGAGGTCGTTTCTTGTGGACAGAAATGTTCACGTTTTTAACACTAGCCGGAGAAATATAGCCAGAACTTACCATACAAATAAAGCAGGAGATAGAGAACCATATAGGATAGCCAATCAGATCAGGGTTGTTGGTATTGGCCTTGACAGCGTAACTTGTCATGTGTTTACATGAGCATTCGACATAGTCATCCACAGCCAGGTTCAAATTGTTCACCACGTAGCAGATATCCTGTCGAACCTCCCAGCCCACACTCGTATCTAAGTTATAAACACACCTGAAAAAAGAGCAGACATTTTGTTAGAATGTGGCAGAAAAACACTTAATTTACAATAAATGTATCAACCCCTTGAATTCCATCTCCCCTGACCTTGCTCAGTGGAAAACACCCAGCTTTTACAGTCGCAACTTAACTTTTTATAAGAAATTTAGAGGTAACTTACTGTGCTCTGTTAGGAGCAATTTTCCTGTCTTGGGTATAGATTCTGAAGACAATAGGCGACTCCAACATCTTGGACGACTGGCCTTGAATTTTAAAGGTGATGACCTGAAACATTGAACTACACATCAGACACAAGTTCTCTTGAAGCAATTTACAAGGTCATGCAAGACCGCTGAATTACGTTGAAGCATTTTTACAATCCTTGTGTCATCTTGAATAGGAAGATGAGAACCAGTATGGAGAAGGCTGCTCTCTACCTATCTTGATCAAGTAACTGAATGGAAATTAGAGTGCAAAAGACTCCTCTTTTAATTTACTCCAAATGTGACAGAGGAGCCTAGCTATATGGAGAAGGCTGGCCTCCCTATCGATGAACAACTACACATGAGTCAATTGAATAAGAAGAAGGGCACATGTATGGAAAAGGCTGTCCTCCCCATCGATGAACTACACATGAGTCTATTGACTAAGAAGAAGGGCACATGTATGGAAAAGGCTGTTCTATACCCCTAACTATCTACCTATACTTATCACCTTAATAATTCTGATATTCTTACCTTATTGTTCATAAGAACCTTATCTTTTTGTTCCATGAACCATTGTTCACTGCTATACTCAAGAAATTGTATTGCTTCACACTGTTTGTTGGGAGCACTGATCGTGGGGAGAAGTGTACTCGGAAGTTTAAAGTAATCTCTGGCATTCCGGTCCGCTTGGTACTTGTATCCATTGATGTTTTCAGGGTACCATTTGGCCATAGCTAATCTTATAGATGCACAGTGATCAAACCTGATTCTGCAATGGACAATGATAAATATGTAAGATTCTGATCAGCCCATTTAAAGTGTATTTAAATTCCTACCAAAACATAGGATAATATAAACCTGCAGGAAATTTCTGCACATGTGTTACTCTTAACGCCACATGCTTCCTACATTTGTTCCAGTAAGAGTAAGAAGAAACTCACAAGTTTTCTGTCTGACACTTCTGGTCCAGGAGGAACGTAAAGGCAAATCTTTCTACGAGTCTAGAAAGTTGTGAATGTCCCATCGTAGTGTCGTCACGGGTTGGGTTGACGAGATTGCAGAAAACATCCATGACGCCCTGCTGCACACTCAAAGGGACACTGAAATGAAGAGAACAGAGACATGATTTCTTGCGCAAATCTCTTTACTTTCAATTGCTGCAACATATGTATGAAACATACCAAGATTCCTGATTCCTGGCAACAATTGCAGAGGAGACAAAAGTTCCCATCTGAGAGAGAAAGATGAGTAGTCTGTCATGTGGACTCCTCCGTCGCCTAAGATGCACTAACTAGGCAAAACAACCAAACTGGCAACCAACAGCAGTGGTACACAACTAATGCTTACAAGAGCCAACACTGAACACTGATAAGAATTTAAAATTCAATCCTAGAGAGCACTAACACTTACGTTCGATTTTCTGCCTGTTTTATGATTAGATCCAATGTATTGTCAACGACATCCAATTCACTCGCAACCAACTTTTTTGTGGGATTAGTGGCGTCTTTCAATCTTGTCAACACACTGCAAAAGGAAAAAAAACATCATCATCAGTGTCATCAATCTATGTCTTACCTTATGACTATGATATAATATCATCAGTTTTTATACGGACAGCCCCTGCCCGGAAAAATGCAGCACTAAAATCTTTAAACTTGAGAAGTCAATATTCCACCCACCTGTTTATCCTTGCATCATCAAGTGTGCCAGCATTAGCCTCAGCTAATATCCCCCATAGTTTGTCCTCGCCCGGCTTGGAGATGAGAATCTGAGCTTGACTATGACCAATGCTTGCTCCATTCGTCGGCTTCTCTAGACTAACGTAGAAAACTTTGGGGTAGACGTTCGAGGACTGCCCATTGAACGGGGTCAATGTAACGTTGATACTTTTTGGACCAGTCTGAAAGCAAATATAAACTTTTTTTAAGACACACTCTCCTTACTAGTTATCCACTGAATCAGAAGAATATTCAGGTATAAAAGCCCCACCATCTCGTATGACATACAAATGGTCTGATGGAAAAAATCTCCGCTTCCAGGTTTTTTAAGTAGAGAGCAATAAGGCCTTCTTGGATATTTCCAAACACTAACCCCTTAAAAATTATTCAAGCCACATTTCTCAGAGCCCATAGTCTATGAAGAGTGTTAAGTTCAACTTACGTCCTTGGCCCCGAAGGTGACTGTGCCTCTCTTAGCTGTGAAGTCCTGTCCAGAAACACCTTGCTGCACAGTTATACCCGATATTGCAACGGTGGATGTGACAGGCTGCCAGGAGTAGAACTCCACTGCTACTTCACCGTCCACACCATTCGTCCTCAAAACCTCAAGATGTACGATTGTCTGGGAGTTATTTGCTGTGATGAACCTGGATGGAAAGAAAATACAACAGATTTCACAAGGAATGAGAAGGTGTTTTCTAATCTAGCAAGTTTCGACTTCCATAACATCTTGGTGTAGGCACAAAACTAGGTCGCAGCAGATATGATGGCACCATGCAGATCAGCTAAATCTAATCTTCACAATATTCCCTGCCTTGGTTTAGACCAAAGTTGGCTTCAGAGTTGTGCAGAATAGTTACTGCTCCAAATATAATTTAATGGGCTTGATTCTGGAATGGTAAAGGCATTGTATGTACATTGTAAACAAGGTAGATATACTTATGCGACATACCGAGACTTCTCCGTAAACTGTATCAAGCCATCAGGGTAGTCACTCGCATTCACCACTACTTTACAGGACTTCAGGTTCTGGTTGATAGATGCGCCACCTCCATCTGTATTTGTCAGGATAATATAGAAGCTGCTCTTCCTCTCTGGTGTCTAAAAGAGGTAAAGACATATAAGAAATACAAATTTGAAACAACTAGTTACTCATGGTATATTGTAAACCAGGTAATGTCTGCGAAGCCAAAAGTTCGCAAGTTTCTCATTTTTCATTCCATGTAAAGTAAATACGAAAATAAAACATTTGCTGCCAAACTTAGTTAGACTAAGCAAACACAAGGCACTGGTAACATTAGTCAACAAATACTTTCGAATGAATATTCAATATCTTTACCTCATCTTTCTTAATCTTTACATTAATCTTGCACTGCGACTCGCCCTTCCTACAAACTGTTGACCCCTTCTTTGTGACTGGGTCCAGCATATCAGCATCCTGTTGCTCATTACTGTCCAAGGCCAGCTTAGCGATCCACTCAACCGTCAAATCATAAAAAGATGCTGTCCGCGACAACACGAGATTGGCTTCTGCGCTACCATCTTCATCGATGTAGGCAGTTTTGGTCACAAATGAGACGACACCATTGTACTGGCCACTCCTTTTGATGGTGACTAATGAGTAATTCTGGAAGATGACAAAAGAATATGATTACCATTGATGAGCTTGGGTAAGTAACATTACTTCACTTAAGCCATCGTCTGGGTCTAGGTCAGTTTAAAGGTGCATATCTGCTGAAAAATGCAATGATTCAAAATGCAGAAGTAGAATAGCTCAATGCTGATTTATATATACCCATACCTTCTGTCCATTGATAGTATTTCCTTGGAGAATTGCAGCCCCACCAAATGAATTTGTCAAGTAGACAACTAAGGTCTCGTCCTGTTCAACATCCGTATCTGATCTTATCTGGAGGCTGACACTACGAGGTCCAGCGGTACCATTCTGTAATCAAAGAAGACACATGTTGGAGAGAGATTATCCTTCAAGCTCACTCACCCACTGACTCACACCAGAAACTTGGCACTTCTATGTCAGCTATTAGGCCAAGATGGCCCACCTGGCAGTGTGATATTGAGATATCTGGGCCAGCATCCCTCTCCCCAACACTCCTGAAAGTTGACACTTCTATGCTTTGCAGTTCTCTTAATTTTCTGTGACTTACCTCAAAGAGAACAACCGTACTGAAGGGGACGAAATCAGAGTGGTCAGCAGTTGGCCTGATCTCTCCATCAGAATGGTTGAAGATTTCCCCCGCTCCCATAGTCCTGACTGTCACCCTGATGTCCCCGTATAGGCCACCTGTCCGCATGATGCTGAGGAGTGTGTTGGCACCTTCGTTCACTGACAGGGCTGGTGGGGTCAGGTAGAGGAGACCATTGGGGTAATTGTTCTTTGAGATGACTACCTTGGCTCGGTAAAAGAGCCGGCTGACTCTTGGTGACTCTCCTGAAATTGAAGAGGTATGAGGAGCATGATAAACCTTTAAATGAAATTCTAAAATATTTCAAAACTCATGGACAACACTAGATACAAGAGAAATCCACCTAGTAGCCCTGTAGAGTTATCTTTTCAACTTACCGTTTCCGCTGCCAGTCGGCAGGGGCACAACAGCGATGACATCTACAAAGAAATGCTCCGCAACTTCAGGGATATTATCGAGAAGAATCTGAAAGGTAAACAACAGAGAGTCACATGAGATGCTACAAATGTACGAAGGAACTCGAATTAGTTCTCACATAACCTGAATTGAGTATGAGGTACTTATGTCTCATGGCAAAACACTGGAGTTGGTGAGTCACAGGCCCTAAATGCTAAATGGCCCTGAAAGGAGTATACGCAACACCTCCTAGATCAAAGGAGGAGATTACCACAAACGAAGCAAAACACACACAAAACTTGCACTCAATTTGACTCACCCTGATCATAATGATAGCCCGTGTTTGCTTCTCGTCAAAGTTCTGTTTTCCTTCCGATACGTGTGTGAAGTCTTGTCCTCCCGTCGCCCCCTGAGCGACAGACGAGGTACGATACTGGACTTGGATACTCCCCTCTGAACCGTAAACACGCTCAAGGGTCAACTCCATCTAAAATAGTGAGAAAAAACCCAATTAGTATGTACATTTATAAAATACATCAAATATTTCCATCTAAAATATCTAGTGAGGTGAAAAGCGACAACATTGCTCACTTACCGTTCCAATATTTTCATCGACAGTCACCTCCCTGCTGTTTGACGCAAACTGCACTAAGCCCTGATTGTCAAACTTGAGTAAGGTATGACCACTCCAGAGCTGTGCACCACCATCAGTGCCTGAAGTGGGTGCTTTTGGCAGGTGGATTGCAAAAAGTTCCGGGGTACCTTGGTTGTTTGGGAGGACCTGCAAAGGAAGTGGAGACTCGGTAAGAACCAACTCTGGGCCAACAACGAAATTCAACAACGCAACTGCTGATCAGGTCATGCAAAGTTCATATAAGATCTACTTGAGATGCTGGGGGGAAAAGGACTCAGGCACCTGCCAGAATCTTACTCTCCTTACCTGGTTTCAGAGGCAAGACAATACAAATGTTTCTTCAATGGCTCTTTTCAGCATAACACCTGTAGTTAACAGCCCTGGCTTTCAATGCATGCACGTAAATCTTTAAAATACAAAAAACAACAACTGCAACAACACTGTCTTACACTTATTTTAAACGACTGTGTCTTCTCTCCATTGGTGAAGCTGATCTTCGATGGTGCGGTTAGGACATTTCCCTGGGTGAACCCAGTCGGGATCTCATTCGTTGGGAATCCTGTGAGCCACTCCACATCGAGGGATCCATACGTGCCAATACGAGTCAGAGTCACTTCGGCTTCATTATTAGCTGAAAGAATAATTCACATTTAGAATAAACCCTTCAATCCATTGCATTCTTGACATATGGGGTCCAATTTAGGCCAGGTAATGATAATTTTCGCTCTTTACACAAAAATTCTTTTTTTAGAATGCAAGCTGACATGTCGACATGAAGACCTACCTTCATCTATCTGAATGACTGGCTGAGCAAAGCCAACCTGACTGTTTGCAGCAGACTCTGGTACAGAGGCCTTACATGTTTTGTCAGTAGCTGACAGCATTGGAGGGATAGTCACTGAAAAATAAGTACAACAAAGCTTAGAATAAGCTATCACGAATTACAACTACTTCTCTACAAATAAGTGTACCGAGCCATGAGCTCTGATCAGCAAAGTTTCAATTCTTTTGCAAATCTTCTGACGGGGCCTTGCACATCCATTAGATGAATAATATCAAAGGAGAAATGACAGTGACACCATGATATGCTGCGGTAAAAGCTATGAGCACTTCAATTATTTTCTCCGAAGGCCAGGAAACGTAAATGATCCCATTTAAACATAACATCACCTACCTCCGATTCCATTGAATTCCACATTCGTAAGCGTGATAGTGAAGGTAGAGTTGACTGCCATGAAGATGTTCTTCCCAACAGGTACAAGCTTAGAAGCAGACGCTTCACCATTCTCAAACTCGATGGTCCCAGAACTTGTGGCAGGACCAGTGAATGACTGAAAGGAACAGAGAATATAGCGAGTGACCCTCACAATCACGCTAGATGATTGCCCCCACAATAGAGGGTAACTTGGACAATCTCAACCTGGACATGCAAGAATTTGAGGGGGACAACAAGTGACTTCTGTCCATTCTGAAGAATGCCTCCCTGTTGAGAACATAATACAGTCAGTCCATGATAAAATTGGTATAACATATACCCATTGCATACTACACGATGGCCCTACTAGCTGCCAACTTCAAATCACTAAGTTTTTCGAGGGTAGAGGAATGGAGCTTACCTGATCAAAAGCCACAGTGAAGGTGACCCTGACCTTGCCAACAGAACCTGCAAGGCGTGTGACATTAACTTTGACTGATCGTGACATGTCTGCGTTGACAACAACAGACTGGTATTGAGTGAAAACAGCAAACACTCCATGGGGGTCATCGTTGTAGCTGTAACACACAAATGAAAAGTTATCAAAATAGTTGTCACCCAGAGTGGAGTATTTGAAGACAGTCAACATAATCAGAATCAGGCATCCTGCCCAAGCTCTGGAACTTGGCTGCAATATCACTACATAGAGATTAGTGTCTTAGAAAGAAACAATTACCAAGTACCCAGAATCATCAGATAGATGCCTCTTCAATAGCATACTATTGCTGCTACACAGTTTAACTTACGTTATAGCTATTTTAGATGTATTGAAAACTGTGTCTATCTCAGCACCACCCTCGATCTTCACAAGTTCCATGGTGAGTTCCTCGGTTAGTTCCGGTTCATCATCCGGCTGGATGTATGTGTAGATGGTGCCAATTCTCTTCTTGTCCTGAATGACTGCCACACCGGACATGGGGAGGGTGTCGTTGTTTGAACCAGATGGTACGGTTACACGCCAGTGGACCTTGATTGAGGAGAGAGAGGGAACTAAGTCGGGAGAAAAACACTTTCTGGACTCGGTCAAAGTTTCAGGTACGAGGCTAGGTTGGCAAAATGGCTCTTAATTTGACAGTAGACATGCAAAAACAAGATATCCGATGATAAGAAGTTGTAAGCAAACTGCAAAAAGATTTTCAAATTATTTCGACAATATCATACCTTGATGTCTCCAATGGTTCCCTCTCTCCTGTATAATGGGAAGGCGACTTCTGTAGGACTTGTCAGGGGCTCAGAGAAGCTCCTTTGCTCAGTGGCAGCATCGGCAAAGCGCACAATACCATTTGGATCGCCATGTTTCAAAATCTGGAAAGATGCAGATTGTCTCAGGTCATAGTCAGGTTGTGAAACTGTCCCAACAAGGTAGTCAGATAGTTAAAAGGTCTTGACAACCACATCAGGTTGTGACAATGTGAGGTTGTGATACTATCTCAACAACCTTGGTAGTGACACAGTCATGAAAAGGGAGTCAGGTTGTGAAACTGTCTTGACAACACCTACTGTGAGTTCAGCACTTCCAGCAAGAGGGCCAACTTCCCCATGGCCTGACGTGGCTGGACTGCCAACAATATCGTAGATTGTGATCAAGAAGATCTTCTGTATCTCTGGTCCAGTGTGAGGTTTGATGGTGAGAGCGATGTTCTTCTGTCCAAGCTCTCCATCCGCCCAGACCAAGCTTCCTGATGTCACCTCTGTTCCACTGATGTTGTAGCTGACGTCGTTTGTGTCGAATACCTGTTTGTTCTTGTCATTGAAACCCATGATGCGCCAGTGGACCTAAGATGTAATTGACAGAGAGTAAGAATAGTAACTTCGGAATTGTTAAGATTTTCAAAATAATTGTCCTTGCCAAAGGCTCAACATGGTCTAATTGCACTGCAGGTTAGATATAGTGTATGGGAATTCAGCACTTCCAGCAAAAGGGCCAACCAATCTGGCCTGACATGGATGGACTGCCAACAATATCTTAGAAGTTTCTTTAGTTACTCAACTTCTCCCAGCCACAGACAAGCCACTATGTTAATAAACCTGATTGGCGCCAAACCCTAGATACACACAGAACAACCTAAAAGATAACTTACTGTCTGTTTCCCTAAGGTGCCGCCACTTCTTTCCAGGAAGAATGTCCTGACCTGATCTGTTGACGGATTGGGAATAATAAGGTTGGTTGTACCAACGAAGGTAAACTTTCCATTTGGGTAGTCAGATTTGTCAATGGTGACCACAGCATTTGTACGACTTCCCAGACTAGCTCCCCCTGAAAATAATGTATCAGTTAGTAAATAAATGAATGAAAATGTTTTCTCTTCTTTTTCTGTATATTCGCCACTGTGGGGGACAATTGGGGTGGCAATCATTACCAGCTACACGTTTCTTACTTGGATGGGGTCTTCCCTGCACTCGCACAGACGTCATGCACTCGCACAGACGTCAGGTAATATACCTAAATTTGAATTTACCTGTAGCTGCTGTGAGCTTGACTTCAAACGATTCTCCAAATTCCCGCAAATTATCATTCAAGATGACGACTTGTATGAAAGCAGACGTCACCCCATCGCCAAACTCGACCTCGCCCTTTTGCAAGATGTAGTCTTCGCCATGCTTGGCTGTTTGATTTGCAGCTTCATACTTTACGGACACCTTGCCATAGCTTCCACCAGTCCGTATGACAGGGATGCGGGCCACTCCGGCATCTTCTTTGACTGGAACAGAATAGCAAAAAGTCAGACATGACAGGATTTATATCTACCATACTAAGGTGGAATCTCTTCTTTAAAGTTTTTCGACGGCAATATGGAATTCCAATCCGTCGTGTGATTGGAAATTTAACCTTAACCCTTAGGCCAGTGTCTATCCCCTATCCCCTATCCCACTGGATAAGTCTTGGTATCCAGATCCTTCATCAAATTTCCTCACTTAAGGTAGTGTCATTCAGGTGGTTGAACCAAAGACCTTCAGGTTATTAGTGTGGAACTTTGCCACAAACTTGTATCAGGCCAGAATGCATGTAATACTCCAGTAACTTTAAGAACGGATTATTCCACTTACCAAGCATATTAACTGCAGACGAATTGAATTCCAGTGTTCCCTCAGCATTATCGTTCTTAGTGATAATAACCTTTTTGACAACTAGAGGGCCAATCTCTGGTGCCATGTCCATCGCCAAGCCTCCAATACTGGTATAGTTGTTGGTACTGGAAGAAGTATTTTACAAGTCATACCAACGGATGAGAATCAAATGCTGAGTTGTAATCCCTTGCTGTTGATCCTCACTTGTCAGAGTATGACAAAGAAATTTCACATAGGATTCAACAATAGATGCCCAGAGATCATACCCTCAATGCAAATTTTTGTTCAAGAGATTAAACAAATTCACACAAGCATTATGTGAGCATCGCAATTGTCACAGAGAAATTAAGTTAAAACTGATTTAAGGCTTGAACCTGAGACCTCGTGGACCTGCGTCTAACACTACACCACTGAAAACAAAGCTGCCCCTTACCTTGACAGTAACTCCACCTTGGTGATATTGACACAAAATTCCTCTGGTCCCTCTGGCCGGATATCCTGCAGGATCGACACCTGGAGCTTCTGCTCTCTCTCGCCGTTGGCGAAGGTCATCTCCCCAGACTCGGCTGTGAAGTCTTCCCCTTCTTTGGCAGTACTCTGCCAGGTCGTGTACGAGACCTTCACCTGGCCTACTGTTCCAAAGTCCCTCTTAATGGTCAAGGAAACCTATCAAAGAAACAAAAAATACCAATAACCCAAACCTTCAAACTGATTGTGAATTGCCTTAATCACCAGAAAGCAGAGGAAGAAGATAATGACCTATTACTCTGACCTGACCAAGACTCTCAGGAGAAAAGAGAATCATAGAACTCGGCAATTGTAACTCAGGGTTTATTGGATGAAAATGACTGAAGTCAGTTCTACTCACAAAGCCGTCATCCTCAGACACCATCTTCTCCTGTGGAGCTGCAAACTGGAACAATCCGTGTGGGTAGTCACTGGCCACCATGGTGATTATAGACTTCCTGGCACCCGGTTCTGTGGATACTATGGCGCCACCAGTGGCAGACGTGATCTCTAACGCATACAGATGCTTCAGTTCAGGTACGGTATCATCCTTGGTCTGAAGGAAGAGTGGATAGGTACGAAGATCAAGATCATGAGTAATTTAAGGTTCTGAGAAGTGACACAAGGTGAGAACTGGGTGTGATAGTGTAATAATCGGTGTAAAGAAGGAAATGAGAGAAAATATGGTATGATTTACCTGAATCTCAATGGTCTGATTCTCTTGGCCATCTTTAAATGTCACCATACCCTGTAGCGCCAGGAAAGTCTCCGTGTCCCTCTCGGTAATCTGCCAAGTGATAATGACCTCACCAAATTTCCCAATTCCTCGTGTTACGCCGATAGTCGCCTTCCCATCGTAGGAAGCCGAGGGCTCACCGATGAGAATGGAGCGATCGCTTGGGACAATCTGTATGATGCCGTTGGCTCCCTTGTCAGCCAAAATGATGATAGCTGCCTCACTCGCTTTCGGGTTGATGTCAGCGTTATTGTCTGCGGACACCAATGATATGGTGAATTTCTCATCACCCTCGAGGATGCTGTCACCTTTAGTGCGGAGTGTAACAGCATGTTTGACTTCTCCCTGAAGAGAAAATACAATAATGGTTGAGAAGCCTTACAGTCTCGTGGTTAACATTTCTGGTTACCACACATTTGTGAGAACCCAGGTGGCTTTCAAGGAACCAAAATTCCTGGCTCTTTGAGGCTCAATATGAGATAAATTACTGTGGGTCTAGTGTATTTTATTGTACACTATACTTTATCACATAGGCAGAGCTGTGCAAACTAGAAATAGTTTGGATCAGACTTACATTTTTAAATGTTAAACTTCCAGTCAGCGGCACCTGGAAGTCATCCTTGGCATTCTCGCTTAGTCTCCAAGTGACGACAACCGTTCCCTCAGTTCCTTGTAGACGCTGGACGTTGAATGTCACGTTTCCTCCAGGGTCATCTGCATTTGCTGGCTCCCGCACAGACTGCTGGGCCTCGACGAACCCAAACATGCCATTGGGCGAGTCATTCTTTCTAATGGCTACTGTTACTTTTCTCTTGTCACCCAAGAAGGCCGTGGGCGGGCCAGAAACTTTCTCAAACAGATGAACCTCAAATTTCTGGAATGTTAATGCACAGAAGTGAGGTTAGAAAATTTGAAGCCCCAGCATATTCAATGTCAATCCAATAATGCAACCAGAGTATGCTACAAACATGCGGCTGATCAATACAGATATGATCACTATTACTTTCTGACAATCGACATTCTTTGGCAAGTCACTTTGACAGATAAGTTAGTAGAAGGAATGCAGGAATGTATGTTAAGAGGGTAAAAGAAGCATAAAATGCTCACCTCAACTCCCTCAGTAATAGTGTCGTCCACAATTGTGATATTGATTGTCGCCATAGTTTGTCCCTCGGTAAATGTGATATAGCCTCCATTTGGTTTGTAGTCGCTACTGCTAGCCTCATTCTGGATCGTCCTCCATGATATTGTCACATCACCGAAGGTGCCCTTCGTACGATTCACTGGCAAGCGTAGCACCTCCCCCTCGTAGGTATCAATCTGGTCATTGGCATTCTAGAAGAATAAGATGAGAATTCTTCAAACCTGCAAGAATCTGTGATCCAACACCATACAAGTGAGAGGTATGAGTAGATTGGACAGACTTCCAATGCCATTTATACATGTACCTTAAATTGGCAGCCAATCATAGTGGCACAAGATTAAACTCTCACAAAGGCAAACAAGAAGATGACATGAAACCATACCTTGGCAACATCAAACTGTATAACACCACCAGCAACGTCATTCTCTCCAATAGAAACGGTAGCAACATCTCCTGGCTTCTTGATACTTGGCCCGACACCTGCTGTAGCGGGGGCGCCCATCAGGTGAACAGAGGTGATGTTCACCAGGAACGACTCTTCCTGCTCTGGTAGATCATCCTGAAATACAAAGAAGTTAAATCATTTTGGGGAATAATGATAACTGACACGACACCTCAGTGGCTTACACACCCTAGCCTAGTAAGGTTGTCTCACCGGGACTCAAACTCGGATCCACTGACGTAAGCCATCAGTGTTATAACCAGTCATTGATGGGAATGTGTATGCGACAAGAACTTGTGGCAAGTCAGTAGATCAATACATAACCCTTAAGCACTCAGTTTGAAGGAATAGTGAAACACGCTATGCATGGCAACAGAAATGGAGGACATATTCATTTGAAGCAGCTCAACAGTGGTAATAGCCCATAAAGAAAACGTCTCCAAGGGAATCCTACACTTACGTGCTTGATGACCACAGTCACAGCTGTCCGGTTGACACCAGGTGCCATGCTCACGGTCTCCTGCTTAGCAACGTAGTCATCGCCTGCTGTAGCTTGTTTTGACGTCTGCTTGGACATGTCCCGTGACGTGCTGAAGAAATTGAGAGGATCACATCAAGAGAGGCACATTGCGGTCTTTTGAGTTAAAGGGAAACTGTGGCAAAACACTTTCTAAATCAGACAATTACACTACACTTACATGTAAGAGACTTGTATGGTTCCCTTTGAGCCTTGTTCCCTGATAACATGAAGAGTTACGGTGGCATCCGAGCCTTCTGGTTCAGTTGTTGCCAAGGCCGTCTTCTCCCATGACACCACTCCATTTGGAGAATCACTGGCCATGATCACCATCGTGCTCGTATTATAGACACCTGGAAAATGATATCACAAGAAACCTTAGCTTTATGACAAATGTCATTTTCAAACCAAGTAACCAGAAGTGCACACTCAAACAGTCGAGGCAAGGCAAACGAAGAAGATGATCCAGCTTTATCATGTTTATTGATGAAACTGATGTATAAAATTTGTTACAGTGCCAACATTTACCACTTTTGAAGCTTGTGTAGTTTACATCGTTTCAAAGAGACAATTGCTACAGTCAATGGGAACCCCCACCCAATGAGGTAGATCTACATCATTGGGTACAGAATGGATGGGTGTAAATGACGTAGATCTACGTCATTGGGTACAGAATGGATGGGTGTAAATGACGTAGATCTACGTCATTCAGTACCCGAGGCATTAAACAGGTTGAAAATGATACATGCATTTTACATGACAAAGTTACTAAAATGTAAAAAAACAAAATTACCCGTTGTCACCACCGAAGATGGAGGAGTAGTATTCATTTCTGTACTTGTCGAATTGATATCACATTGAATCCCACCAAACAGCCCAAACAGCCCAAGGAGGATAATATATTCATAATATTTGTCAGTTATAACACATATTTTATCCTGAGAGTGCCTTGTCCATCTAGGAACAGTGGATCCTTTCATTCTCCAGTGAAACATGATGCTGTAGAAAGAGTCTGAGTTAGCACACACAGCGAGAGAATTGTACCAAGTTGCAAACTCAAAGGGAGGGCATAACAAAGCTATCCATGCTGGCTAATATTTCCTTTAACCAGAGAAAGCGATATCATACATTCCTTTGAGCGCAAGTTCAAATAAAATGTTATCTCGCTAAGGCATAGGCGTTCTTCGATCTTTGGTCATAAAGTAAATTCCATTCAGAATGCTTGAGTGGTTTCAGTCCTTGTCTCAAAATTGTTTTGTCTGGACCTACTGATTGGGAAGAAAGTATTGAGATGGTCAGTTTGTCAAGTCAATAATGGCAACAAAGGGCATGGGGAAGCAGGTGATTCTTCTGCTATCTTTAGTGCCAGATAACAAGCAATTTAAATTCCCGTAACCAGCAATTATAATCGCTGCCACCATCTGCGAGTAAAACCAGTATACAGGCTGGGTTTGATAATATCTGCAGGTCAGTACAATCTCGATTGTTGTTGAAGGCACTTGCAATGACCACTGCAAACAAGCATTTTTTTGTTGCATGCGATCATGATTGTTGGTGACAGCAATTCAAATTCCTCGTTGCAGGGTGCTTCACTCCTAAAACTTTGCGATTCAAATACCATCGTCTAAATCCAAATTCCAAAGGACACGATCCATAATGCAGACCTATCCACAATTGTTAAGTCGGAGGGATTAAAAGGGCCTAAAACCTTCTTTTTTCGATCCATTCCCCTGTATGTGTGTATATCTAGGCCTACATGTAACCAAGACAGAAAAGGTGACCGCCAGAAGATGCAACTTCTACGAAGAACAACAAGACAATCTTAATGAATATAGGCGTGGCTCTGATTTTCCCCGATCAAATCGATGCAGCAGAACAAAAGAAAAGAATCTTCCGATGCCTTCTCATACACGGATCCCTAAGTGACATTAGAGAGCATTAAGCGATGGCAATACAGTCCCACATTTCGAGAAAAACAATCAATTTTTCCTGATGACAATGTACGGATTATTATGAGAAAATAAAGATTCGCGTCGCTGCAACACAACCCCAGGCCCTGCAGGTCTGTCAAAACAAAACTAACCGTTTTTCAAATGGAGGGTTGAACTTCAGAGGAAGAGAGAATTTTAAGCATTGATTTTTCAAGTTATCATTTTCACACAGAAGTTTGACTTCTTATATCAAATTGGGTAAATATATTTATAGTGCTTATCTCATAACAGGCAATTAGTTTCGAGTTCAATGTTGAAAGTACAAATAGAAATTTCCCAGGGTTGGTTGTTTGAAATTATCCAATAAAACCATATAGCCTATTAGGTTGTCGAATCAAGAGGCACAGTGGAAACATCAGTGTCTGTCACCTCTGGGGTCCTGGATGGGTTCGATTCCCGACTGATCATGATAGAGAGGATGACTCTCTTCGACAATTGAGGCCAGCTAAAGAGAATACATTAACTCAACAAAACAGACACTGAATGAAGACACAGCAATCATTTGAAAACTAATCCTACAAGAATAACAAACATTATCCTTCTCCAAGAATCTTGATCAAACTCATGCAGCAATCTAATGACAGTGAACCTTGATGGAACAACTTCCATATCAAACATGCTAAGAGGGACAATCCAGACCTCAAACTGACCTCAAACTGGTACTACAACCGTTCCTTGAAAGAGCAATTATATCCGAGCATGCGAAATATCAAGAATCGTCCTCTGTATCGACCACTTGGAGCCTGAGGCGGCAATCTATTATAGATCAGCACACTGAGATGCAACATTACTCCCATTAGATTGGCCAATTCATGTCCAAAAACAGACTAAATGAAAACTGGTACCAGTGTAATTCAAACAGTGAACTTATCCGAAAATCACGAGTCATAGCGTACTCCTTCAAGAATCAGCAATCACTCTCCTAACGTGTGAGCTAAACCATCTATTGATCAGCACACCTCATCGTTGTATCGATTCTCATCACAGTTCTCCACAGAACGCGCATCCTGCATAATAAATCGCACACAACACGGAGCAGGGATTTTATAAAGCCACAGTTCCTTTCCTAAGCATCCAATTACTATTTGTAATAACAAAACCCTAGGAACAAGAATTAGCACTTTTTGACTCTTTCGTTTTTATTGATATTTCTAATAAGCTTTGGGTATCGTGAAAATTACATTATTTTTTAACCAGACAATTAGAGCTACATTTGTAATGGAACTGTGTTTTGTTATTCATTGGAAAAGCACACAGAGCCTCCCAATGTAGGGGAGTTCTATCACCTTGAGGTTACTGCTCAATCAATCTTTCCTCCATTTCTGCAGGTGACAGAGACAGGCTAATCTGGCATTAGTGTTGTCAGTTTATCATTTAGCTCACTGGCTGATTCCTAGTTTGCACTTCATCATGTGAATCATGTCAATGTCCTCCCTCCCTCCCTTCCCCCCCCCCCCCTCCTCACTTATTGAACACATGATATAATTGACAGTTTTGCTATGACTGACGAGTTAATTGGACTAATCAAGCTTATTGATCCAGCTAATCGATGGGAATCTGTCCAAACACACAAATGATTGCAGGTTTATTTTAATCTTTATTTAGCCTGGATTCGATTGGTCTTTTTCTTGTCTTTGAAGTTGTTTTTCAGAAAGTGAGAAAATCAATCCAACAGCAAATAATTAGGCCAACTAGCAGAGGGCAATGTTGTGGACATAGCTGGGTGCCAATTGATCTGACTTGGAAATCGCTCCTCCCCCCCCCACACACACACACCTTTGGTGAACCGTTTGTCAATCAAGCCCTCTGGTAAGGCTCGATCATCAGGAGTTTGTTAGTGAGATAAATGTAGGTGCAAACTTATTCATTTCAAGACAAAATATAGTTCCTTTAAATTGATACTTCTCAAAAAAC
Organism: Lineus longissimus; assembly: GCF_910592395.1. Classification (NCBI taxonomy): domain Eukaryota; kingdom Metazoa; phylum Nemertea; class Pilidiophora; order Heteronemertea; family Lineidae; genus Lineus; species Lineus longissimus. Next base: position 22,922,738 of record NC_088309.1, on the reverse strand, counting down.
TCACTGACAATTAGCAATACGCAAACCAGAGATGCCGGTCTGATCTCCGAAATGAATATCCAGAATGATGCTCACAAATGCTCACAGAGTAACTCAAACAATGAATTTGACGAAAATTAATGAACAAAATCCACGAATGTTCCACCTCGGTTTATTTCCTAGCAGGCCTATATGTAAAGGCCCTGTACATAGGCCTTTCCCTGTCAAGTCACACACATACACTGACCACAGACCATACAAACACAGGGGAAGACTTTTCCTGCCCGACTTTCTAAACCGGCTAAATAGGGATTAGGTCGGCAAAGAAAAGTCACCGCAGGGCGTTTTTTATTCAATAGGCTATTTGCATTTGTCATTACTGGGGAAATGGGATATTGAAAAGATTTTGCCAAGCAGGGAGAAATTTACTCGTTGAGCCAAAAGTAATCACCAAAGATAGATAAATCCATCATTTCTAATAACGTTCAGTCCAATGATTAAATAATGGCTGGGAATCACAATTTCTAACTGTAAACTTTGGCTTTGAAAGTTGTTCACACTTACGAAAAAATTCTACTCTCACAGAAGGATGAAAAAACTTTTAAGTCGAAATTTTTTGGTTCACTTGTTTTTTTGTTTTCTTCTCAAAATGAAGCAACATCATCAGTCCCAAAACTTTTTTGACTTTGAAAATTTTTGTGAAATTTTTTTTTTAACTGACTGACAGATGAACCGTATGACCAGAACCGACTGCATAATCTGAGTCAGGCGGCATTGTACATGAACGAGCAGCATACACACACGGTCGGCAATTTTGGCAGGAAAACCTAATCATGCATTTTGTCCCTGGATTTTCAACTTCACTAATGCGACCACCCCGGTAACACGATCATTCAACCTCAGTCCCATGAGTGGTCGTGTTACCAGGGTTCCACTGCATCAGCATCAGTCTTTTTTTAAATCTAAAATTAGAATAAGGTTTACTCACCAAGTGTTGCACCCTTGCCTGGTATGCCTGTACCGGAGACTGTGACATTCTTGAGCCTGATGGTGAACTCCTTGTCCATCTCTGGTAAGGCATCATCTCTAATCAGGAGGGAAATAGTGGACACCTCAGCTCCAGACACAAACACAACCTAGAAAAGGTGCAATGGTTTGGGGTGTAACTTGTAGTCTACCCACATGGTCTTGATTAGACAACCAAGGACCATCAGCTTGGTAACAATTCCTTAATTCAAGAACAGCTATCAAAAAACTTTGTCGGTTAATCAAAGACAACAATGATCGCAGCCTAAAATGCTGAAGAGTACTGCCATCTAAGATCCAAATACAGAAAAGGAGTAGATTACTGATCCATGTATTCTGCTGACGAGATCAACGAATAAGTCCACTTGAATGTCCTAAAATAACTTACGCTTCCCACAGTGGGTGTGACATCATTGGTCATGACTGGTGTCCCCGTCTTTGTGATCAAGTCCCATGCAACTTCCACCCTGCCGTGATTCCCTCGCAATCTTTCAATGTTCAATCGCACAGAGTTATCCTCACCAGATCTTTCAATCTGTCGGACAAATCTTGAATCCTACAATTGGAATGGTATATAAAATTAAAGCTCAAATGAATAGCTTTCAATTGAGCAAGTGACTGGCGATAGTGTTAGCAGATCGTGAATATGTAACTTTTATGTCTATGTGATGAATAATAACAGATATAGAAGCGAAAAACTAAGAAAGAACATGACAACATCACACACAAATCAAAAAAGATCTGTGGTGTCACCTCCAGGATTATAATTGATGATTGTGAGTGTCTCCAGATTGTCCCGACTGTCTCAAAATGATAGGGTATACCAACCGCAGCAAACTGTATAATTCCAAAAGCATCATCATTGGGCAGGATGTTGACTTGCACACTATCGTTTGCACCAACCTCGGCACCATTAGTGGGATTGACTAAGCGAACCATGAAAACTTCCGCATCCTCTGGGCGTGTGTCCTCTAAGACAGCGACATTTGTCGTTAAGAGACGCTGGTCAGGTTCAAAGGTCATTGTGATCTTTCTGAAAGGTCAATTACATGATATAGATATTTCCATCAGCTATTCCTCCTTTTGAGTTTTTTACTTAAAATTCTTTCAAAACTGTTCATTTGGGCTTCCATCCTTGAAGGCTTACTTTGCCAAAAGGGGTTAATTTTCCTTATGTTATATACAATTATCCATCAAAGCATACTAACCTTGGTACAAAGTCACTGTCTGAGGACACCAAAGACAACATATCCAATCTGGACTCCAGGGAAGTTGTATTCGATATTGAAATGAATGCTACATCCCCGATTGACTGCTGGATGATGACGGGGTTTAGATCCACTGCTGCTGCTCGCTGAGATACCATCAGGAATTTAGAAGTTGATACAAGCCATTTGTAGATGGTCGAGTTGCCTCTCAGGCTGCTTATGGTCAGGAAAGCTGCAACCGACAAAATAATTCTGATTCAGACATGCTGTTGTGTTTTTCAATGCCTAAGTTCTGTAGTAGAATTCGGTCAACTAATACTTATCAATCACTTGAACATTAATTCAAATTTTGATGTCAACCAATAATCATGAAGGAAAATTTGACAAATTTTTATATCATATCATTTCAGGATTTTCCCCTTCCTTACAAGAGAAAGCACAAACACTCACTTTCACCATTGAACTGGAAGATATTGATCCTGTTCGCATAAAGTTGTGTCATCTCCTGATGTGATGTGAATGACTTGGTTGTCCTATCCCACTTATATGTTATGATATTCTTCTCGAGTTTGGCGCTAGCATTCCCTCGGCTGTTAGCGATGACTAGGTAGACCTCTGTGCCGATAATGAAGTGAGATATTCCTACGGCACCTTTTGTGTTGATCCTTTGGTGAATGGCAAACCTGTCTGTGTTGGGTTCAAGGCGATAAACGATAGAGCTGGAAAGTTAAAAGAAACAAGTATGCTTCTAATATTCAACTCCAACACAGTTATAACAAACCAATCCTTATCAGACCAAGTCATCACAGGGAAGAGACCCGTCAAGCAGCTATGAAGATGAACTCAGCCCTTCCTAATCCCTGTGCTAAATCTGACGAAGTAGAACTTCTCTATCATGAACATCCCTGGGACTGACAATGCTGTCTTCAAAAAGGAAATTGTCCCACTAAATAGGCATCAGCAAAGAGTGATTCCATTCTACGCATTATAATTTGTCAACTGATCATTGTTAGAAAGTAATTCGAATAGTTCAATCGAAATAAACTTACTCTATCTCATACGACTTGGTAGACGAATCGTACTCATTGGCCACAACCAAATACTGAAGCCCATCGATATTGAACGTGGTCAAATCTCTTGCCCCTCTAGTGGGAATAAAATCTTTGGGCACACTACTGAAGCGTTTTGCCGTGTCCTCCCATACGTATCTCCCCGAGTGAACAGTGGTCTGTCCTTGGTTGTTCTGGTAGTTCAGCACCACTGCATAGAGTGAGCTCCCTTGGACGAACGTCACAGCTTTCTGTCCTCGTTTGGTTGGAATATCTTGGAGCTAAAAAGACAGAAGGAATTTCTATCACAGCTAAAATAGAATGTTAAATCGAGATCACATTCAATATCGTATCAGGTTTTTTAGTGAAGTAACCTCCAGCTGCACATGGTCACAGGTGAGGTGTTTGTTGGAATCAACGTGTGATGTTTCATGACCAATATTAAAACATGCCTTGGCCCTCTTGAGCAACAGTAGAATGGACAGACTGCTGTCGGACAGCAATGCCAAAATGCTAAAATTGAATTCGATCATCACATACCACTGTTGCATTCCCCTGCTTGCCGATTTCATACAGCCTCGAGTTTGTCTCATATCGTCCAAGGCTTCCTTCGTTGATGATAAGCAGATACGATTTATTATCTCTTGTAAAAGAAACTGCAGACGTAGCGCCATCTGTCTCCAATGTCTGGAAATAGAGACCAACATCAAATTGATTTGACTGATGCTGCATCAGATTGAAAAGAGGAGACAAAATTTCAAGATGAGAAGTTGTCGCTATTTTCCTTTATAATGAAGCGGCACTGCTCAATTTCTGTTTAAAGTAAAAATCAGCACTTTTTTTACCTGAACTGGCATATAAACACCTTGCCACCTATAGATCATCGTATAGTTATTACTGGTTCCATTCGTCGAGACGGATCCATTGCTACCAACAGCAGACGACAGGCTTCCAGTCATGTAACCATTCAACAACACGCCGTACACCACACCGCTCACGTTCATCGTATGCCAGCTGGCGGCCTTCTTCGACGGGAACGTCTGGTACTTTGAGAGAACAATATTTGATCCAGGTGTTCCAATCGCACCTTTGGGGCTAGAATACTCGGTGATTAAGTCAACCTGAACTCTGTCCCTTGCACCCCGGGTCCTCACAAGGTCAAATTCAACCTGCGTGACATTCTCCTCAATGTTCAGTGAAGTCAACCTGGCAATGATAAAGTACAAAAATCATTAACGAGCACTCATACCTGATCATCAGAAACCTAAAATCTTATCCACACTCTTTCATTAAGCACTAAAGAGAAACTAACACTAACGGGACAAATACTATTTCCTCCTCTGATTGTTAGCCCATCTGCTTTGGCCACCGACAAAATCCCCTCTTAACTAATCTGTCTTCAGCAAACTTCTCTATTTGGTACTTTTCTGTCTTAGACGATATTTTCAACCTACAGGGGAACCACTAACTGCATATTGCAAGTGACCAGTTTCAAAATTCTCTTACTTGGTTCCTGCTGGATAAATCTGCAGCAAACCAAATGGCGAGTCATTCTTCTTGATTATAACCGTCTTCCTTGTGATGTTTCCCAAGATGGCGCCACCTGTAGGTGCCTTCAGGTCGAAGTAGAATGTCTCATCAAGTTCTGATAGGACATCCATGATTGCACTCACAACTAATGTAGCGCGGGACTGGAAAATAAGTATGAAACAATGATAAGTTGATGATCATGACTGACTAATGAAAATCTGTTTAATTTCTAAAGGGGCAGAGTAATCGAGACCAATGCCATTATTGCAACCATCTGAAAACTGGGGTCACCAACACTCCCACCATGAAAATCATGCCGGCATTAGTTAAACAGCAACGTGCTGCATAATATGCAAGATTCTGGATGAAACAAAGAAACACATACATATATACATGGCAATTTTTCTCTAAATTTAACCTAGCTCAGTTTACCTGTCTGTTATCAATGGAGATGAATCCCTGTGTTGGTGTGATGTCGGTAATATTTTTGATCCCGTTAGCGGCCGTGACTGTAAATGGGACATTGACCAATCCAAACACACCCGGGCCACGAACGACTTGAAGCTCTGCCTTGCTATTTGCTGTGGAATAGTTACTTGGTTCATCGAGATAGACGACTGCATCCGACTCAAACCTGACATGTCCACCAGCATCGTCACTGGGACGAATAGTGATGATAGCTGAAACAAATAAGTTCTCAATACTTCAACTCAAGAGCACTATGATTATATTACATGTGTTTGAGGCCCGATATTTTCTAGGCATGGGGCAATTTTACCAAATTCACAGACTTCTTTTTTTACAGACTGATCTGTCATGTATGTTGCTCAAAATGAAAGTAACATTAGTTTGTTGTGCCTGGCTCGTAGAAACATCACATAGTATTCAGGCGAGGCCTCTGATAGGCTAGGAGGCTTCGTACAGTATTGCAATAGACAGTGGAACCGCCCTTAACAGACACCTCTGTAAGCAGGACACCCTAAGGATTACATCATTATTGTGATTACATCATTATTGTGATGCCAAGCTGTGTACCTTTTATTGGTTGGCCAAGCTCCAAGCCACCCTTAGGACTGGCTAGTATGACCTCAAACTGTTCCGCAGGTTCTGGGTCACTATCATCAATGATAGCTATTTCAATTGTCTTACTGCGTTCACCATCAGCAAATTTGATGTCTTGGTCAGAGACAACGTAATCTTTGTCAGGGGTCGCCCCGAGATCTTTGGTGTAGAAGAAGACGCTCACATCTCCAAAGGCACCTTGGTCTCTTATGACCTTGAGGGTGATGTTTTGGGTGAATTCCGTTACAGTCATCCTGAAGAAAAGGATGGTGTTATTTATTAATCATGACATAATCAACGAAATACATAGGCAATACAATGCAATGCAATTTGTATCCAGTTTGAAATTGCTCTGCTCCACAGAGGACATGAATGTGACAATTGCATTTTATGTGCAGTTTCTTCAAAGATCTCCATCCAACTTGTCTGCATGGACGAATAGCTTAACAGAGACCTGTTGGCAAACACTAACACCATTTTGTGTCATCTGCAACTTTTACTTACTTGGCTGTGTCATTGCTGAAATGGACCACACCCATCGTCCCATCATTGGCCTCGATCTTCACTTGTGCTATGATATCGGTAGTAGCTAAAAACACGAATAGTACCGAGAGGTTAAACATGGTCTTCGGAATCAGTGACAGGAAGTCTAAGCTGACAAATAGTCTCCATCTACGAAAATCCTGAGATCAAGGGATCCCATAATAAAAAGTGATATCCCAGATAATCTTACAAGCAAACTTAGTCATTTTCAACTAAGTCAATACACAGATACATACATGTATTAAAGGCACTGTAACATACTTTCATATCATTTTGATAAATAAGGTGACCCATCCACATTTACGTTCCCATTTGCATGACATAATCCAGTATAACATTTCAAAGCTGTCGAAATTATCCCCTCCTTGATATATATTTGAATACTGAACATTTAAACAAAAATGACAATGGTCAAATTCTCAAGAGAAGCAGGCCTACTTGGCCTTTAATACACACATAAATGTCACATCTGTTTTAACTACATGATCATGGACAATAACCATATTGATGTTTTGTAACATCTGTTAATAGAAATCTTTGATATCTTGAACAAAATCAAAATATGACTGGTGTCCCCATCACCTTAGATTGCTCAAGGACTTCTTGAAGATTGTTGCTATCTCCATATCTAAGAGTCAAGTTGAATTCATCATTCCCTGCATGCTTACAAACTTGATGTTCAAATAACACAGGTGGTCTAACAATAACCTCTATTGTGGATAGATACAAAATACCTTTAATCACTTCCAGGCAGTTATATCAGGAGTGGAGCCAAGGGAAAGGGCTAGGGATGCCACTCAGGCCTGCCCCCCCCCCCCCCATTTCAGAAACATCTTTGCAACTGATCACATATCTTTGAATATGATGAAATCTTAAAGAGGGGCAGGTGACCCCCGACCCCCTTTGACTTGGATCCACCCCTGAACACTGAATATTGGCAATAAAACTACGAAATATCATGATAATCACCCAAATTCTTCACTGTTGACAAGTAGACAAATAAACAAATTGTTAGCAATTGTTAAAATGTCACAATACCAGAACACTGTGAAAGTATGGCAGGTCTAATAGATTTTCCTCAAAAGAAATTAAAGCTGGAGACCTTTGGGCCTGGAACTCGGCTGTCATATATTTGAGGAAGTAGATTGCAACCCAGCAAAGGGCAATAGATCATGAACTCGGATAAAAAGGGCTGCAAATACTTACCCAATCTAGGCTGAAAGCCTGAAGGCGAGTCCAAGAGCTCTGTCCCGGTTAGCTTGACAATGAAGACTTCATCAACTTCTGGAGTAGCATCATCTAGGATACTGACAGGTATACTGCCAGAGCTGACACCATTCTTCAAAGATATGCTCCCACTTTTGCCGACGAAATCAACATCGGGTGTTGCCAATTGGATGTTCTTGTTGAGATTGCTGATGTTACCTTTCATGATGTCATATGTGACACGTATATTACCTAAAAGATATGATTTTAAAGATCAGCCTTTTGCCAGTGATATAGTCCTTGGAATCGACAGTGGTAGTGTCAATAGCTAATCTAAAGAAACCTTCCTCTTGTGGAGCCAAACCAGTCAACAACAAAATATGTTGATTGATAAAAATATGATTTATATACCCATTTGTTCGTTAGGGAAATACCTGAACTCACCGATAGCTCCAAACTTTCTGTTCACCACCAGGTTAATGGTAGCAGCTTCCTCTTTCGCACTCATCATCAGCGAACTAGCAGCAAAGCTTATTATACCATGTGGATCGTTGCTGCCCTCTATTGTGATGCTAGCGGCATAGCTCTGAGGATCAAGTGATGCGGCCCCGGTACTTGATACGCCATCTGTGGTGATATTGTGAAGTACAATCCGATATTCTTCATTCACCTCTGGGTCAGTGTCTTTGTTGACTTGTAATGATACCATCTGTGTTGTCACACTCTATAATGGAAGAAGACATTGTTATCATTTTGTATGCACACCACACAAGCTTCCAGTCCAGGTAAGCAAACATGGGCTTGTAACAGGAAAACATCCCTTATAGAACTTTCATTTCACTTTACTTCATCTCGTTTTTCATTTTGTACCCATTGGAAGAGGATGATATTCAAAGAATGGAATTAGACGATGCCCTTTAAAGGAATACAAATCTAGTCCATCCAATATTTCTTGTTCAAACAAATTTAGTTTAGTTCACATGTCCACTGTCCACAGTTGCAAGATTCTTCTACATCGATAAACATCTTTACCTGTGGAAAGGATAATGTCCCTTCATGCTGTTGAAATCCTTTTTGAGGGTTGTTTTCTTTAACACCCTGTATAGCCCACTCAACTGTGACATTTCCGATGGCCGGCGAAGTCCTCTTGACGGCCATACTGAAAGAGTCACCCTCTTTAGCCAAGACAGAGCTTTTCTCAAATCCCACTATGCCACCGACATTGTCATTTGCCATGATGATGATGTACATAGTCTTCTGTTTGCTTAGGGTGGCACCACCTGTAGGATTGGCTAGGGACAGGATGATGGTCTCATCATTCTCTGGGAGTTTGTCGTCCAAGATTGCAATAGTGATTGCTGAAATAGAACAAATATATCTGAATGTCTGTATAAGACCTTTTAACAAAACAAGTTTCTAGTTAGATACAAAGGAAAACTTAGATGGTATTTCCTTTTTTTGAAGAGAACCCTTCTTAAGATATACATGTATAGGAAGTAAATGTCCCTTTAACATACATGAATGCCTCTTGCCTTAGGCATGCAATAATTGTATTGGTATCTGATGAAGAAAGAATCTTACACTTCCTGGTCTCCCCTTCCTTAAAGTTCAAAGTAGCCCCACTGGCACTGAAGTCTTGACCATCGACTGCTGTACTGGTTGAGGTGTTCACGGACCAGGTTACACTGGTGTCTCCAAGAGAACCTCCTGAAATAAGATAGTTTACAAGATTAGGACACAGCGGCAGGTGATTCACCGGCTTCCAGTACCCTCTTATGATGATTGAAGGACAGACTGACAGCAATTCCCCAAAACTATCTATGTTCTAAAGGCCTAATCTATAAACACCTGGCCACAGAATTTCTTATGATTACCTACCTTGTCGCTCCACCAGAATTTCCACGGCTAACTTTGACCGTTCCTCAACAGTCAGGACACTGCCTTCCTTGCTTGCTCTCGGGTTGTTACTATAAATCCGGTACGACCCATGTGCATCATCATTGGTAGCAATTGTCACCGTAGCAGTCCTCAAATTTCCCAAGTAGGGGATATTCTTCGAGTTGCCACTTGCATTTTTTAATTTGATCTTGTCTAAGGTGATTTTGAATTTCTCATCAAGTTCTGGAATGGTGTCTGCTTTGATGGTGATTGGGAGTAGTGCGGTTTTATTGCCATCTGCCATGATGACCTCACCCCCTGTCACCTCACCATAATCTATCCCAGCCTGGGCTTGCTTTAGGTACAACTGACCCGACTAAAAAAAGAAACAATAGAGAAAGTTATAGGAAAAAAATGAATATTTCAAAACCTGTTCTTATCATGTAAAGCAAATGGTATAGAAAGTAGTGAGAAAATTTTGTACTCAAACGAGTAAAGTAAATTCTACATTGTAAATTCTACTCACACTAGCATGCTTCTTGTAATACTTTGATCCTTTCCCGTTGGGGATTGCATCCAGGTTCAAGTGAGTGTACCAGTAGCAGGCCGCTGTTGAAACAACTATCTCAAAACCTTCACAGGCTCGACTGACAATACACGCCTCAGAACATTTCTGAAAAGGAAATGTGACTTGCTTTCACAAATAAGCATGTATTGATGTAAGGCTTTACGAAAATGTAATTCACTGACATATCCAACTGAGTTTGTGGATGTGGTACAAGGGCTAATATAGTCCTGCATATCAACCATGGGAATCACTTTCTAGATTCAAATCATGGTAAATGTTCTAATTCTGTGTTGATAAATCCTTATTCTCACCTGAAAAGTTAGTTCCGCAGTCGCAGCAGTCACCTTAGTTCCGTTCCCCCTGACTGACTTCTCATACGGCAGATAGAAGAAATCGATGGGTGTCTTGCCCGTTTCCCCCACCAAGGTCATTATGTCAATCTCCAAGGTCGTGAATGTTATGACAAGGTCACCCACGGTCCCTCCACTGAAACGAATAAGATGCTTAAAGGTTTTAAACTTATTCTTTACTTCCAAGGGGACTATAGAAAGGGTCAAGAGGGTCCAATTACACAGTTGAGAATTGGGCCCAATTATTAAAATGATTAAATCCATATGACAGTAAATCAATCACCTCAGAGTGGGAATATGTTGTTGGATCCGGGATGGTGGACAACTGTCTTTCTCACTCACCTTCTTGTCAAATTAACATACTGGCTGGCATCCGTTTCATTTTCAATCACGACGAAGCTATTCTTTGAGAACTCGACTGTACCATGCGGATTGTCATTGGCAAGAATTGTCAGCGTGAACTTATTTTTATTGCTAATTCGCCCACCATTTGTGGCAGACAACAGCTGGATGATGATTTTCTGGAGAGAAAAGTTGAGTAGCATACAACTAAAGCACAAATTCTATATTTTCAAGTAAGCAGTATATAGGATTGATGGGTAGACAGCCTTGCTACTTGATTTCTTTTCATCCAAAACACGTCGATTTTAAAGTAATCAACACACTGTCTGGTCATATTCGAAAAGTAATTTCCTAATAACCTGGTGAGACTATAATCAAACAATTTAACTGGTGCATCCTGAAGAAGAACACGAAGAAGAAGAAGACCAGCCAACAGACCAGTTTCAAAGCCTGATGACAGATGTCTCTACCCACCTCATCTCCCTCCGGCACATCGTCAGGCGTGATATCAAAGAGAATCTTCTGACTCACTTGATTGGTGACGAAGTATATCGTCCCTTTAACCTGGCTGATGTCATCCTTGGGAGCCACGCCTAGAAGGAAAGTTTAGATATCGGTACCGCCTAACATAGGCCAAAGAGAGGTCATGGGCGATTATCAGATGTTCCAGTTCTCTAACTGCACAACCACAAGAGCGGGGAAAAGCCAACTTATCCCTCTTGATAACATGCAAAATGCAAAGTACTAAATTGATCACAGTGAAGTTGCTGCAATAAAACTGACAGCCTAACAAGATACCACTAATTAAGCTGCATCTCATTAATACATAATTTCATTAGGAGCTTGAACTGCTAACACTTTGTCCATTTGAAGGCTCACAGGTTATGACTTTTCAAATGAGGGTCGACACTAAATGCATAACACCAGAAATAAGGTGAGCGTGCTACATACTTTTGATTATACAAGTATCAGCTGTTGAGTAGGTACAGGCCAATACCAGTGCCACTGCACATGATTCTTTCAAATTAAGGAAGGCATAACACTGAAAAGTTTACCCACTCCATGCAAATGACATCAATTTTAGGCCATATCCTGCTGAGAGATGGCTACCAGCAGTGATAGAGCGTGTTTGCTATTAAAACATGTGAAATAATCTTCATATAACTTTCACACAGTGTCAGCTCTGGAGATTACCCTCTGACCAGAAATGAACATGATACATTTTTTTGCCTCACAAATGATTCTCCTCACCATTGAGAGTGGCATTCCAAGCAACAGCGACCACATTCAGGGTACCCCCGATTCTGTTCACGATGATCTCTACACTCTTCTTGGTTCCAGCACCCGGCTCCTCCACACTTACGCCCTCTGCGGAGAACTCTGAAAAGACATCAAAAGATTTCAATTCCGGTCCTGAAGACAATAAAATTAACATTAGGAACTTCCAAGAAGTTTTTGAATTCTTTTTCAATGAAAAGAATAAGCAAATTACTCAAGGTCTGTATCATTTTCTTTACAAATTCCAAAGCATCTCCTCTAGTGTATGATCCTGTGTGTTGCAACTTAATAGCCTTCCATATCAAATTGGTCCTGAATTTATTTTTCGTGCAGACTTTTTATTTCCTATAGCAATAAGACAACAGGCCAAGCCATGATTTCAAGCACCTTGATCTGCTGACATCTAATCCAGTTAAAGCGTTAGAAATATTTCAAGGATTCTTACCAAAAGCACCATTTGGATCATCCGATGCCTCAATCGTTATGACAGCAGATGACGGATCGCCCAAAACAGCACCACCTGTTACCTGATCCTTCAACTTCACCGTAAATGTCTCGGCAACTTCTGGGATATTGTCATCCTGAATGCTGATTGGCAGAGCTTTCCTTGTCTCTCCGGACTTTAACGTGATATCGGCTGCAGAGACAGAATAGTCGAGGCCATATTTGGCTGTACCAGGGGTCACCTCAAATTGAACCGACACCTGAAATCAGGGAAAATATTTTCAAAAACAGTTGGATGACATACTTGCTTCATGACTTCTTAATTTGACCAAGAATCAAAAAGTTAAAACAGTTTGAAGTAAGTCTGCCTAATGGCCGACTGAATGAACGTATGTCCCATCCATCACGCAAAGACGATGTCCACCAATTATGAAGACCAAAAGGAAGTATAGATAATAACTAGATACATGTAAGCCCATCTTAAACATGCAAATGATGGGACACAGCACTATATTATAGAACACTTCAGCATGAAACTATAAGACCCAGTCAGTTAGACAGTCATAAATGCTGTTAATAGGTTGAGACATTCAGCGCAGGGTTGTATCCATTTCTTAAGCTACTGACCTCTCCAAATGCTCCTGCCTTTCTCACAATCTCCAAAACAGTTCCGGAGAAGCCCTCAGGAACACTCCTGGCAGCCGTGGAGAGCTCAAGAATGCCACTTGAGTTATCATTCTGCCTTATGATGATGTGAGCAAAGGTTTCACTCTCTGTCCCCAGCCTTGGAGAGTTCGAAGCTGGAAGACAAAATAACAATGATGTGTCTGAGAAGCCCTCCTTGGATCCCAAGTTCATCAATCTGTCCTTCTTCCTTGCTTTTTACTTCAGGTAAGGCGACAGTCACAGAGTTCAAAAGACCTGACGCTACCATAGCCAAGAGCAGGAACTTTTGCCTTGACAGAGCTTAATTGTTACAAACTGTGATTCATTTTCCAAATGATTTAGGCATGACAACTTACCCAGTTCTTGTTTGGTGTCAATCAAGGTAGCGCTAGTCAGCTTTACAAAGATAGATTCATCCGCTTCTGGGATGTCATCTTCTTTAATTTTGACCTGAAATGTTGCATTAACTGTCCCTGCGGGAAACTCCACAGAACCGGTTGATTTGAGGAAATCTTGCCCCTCTTCTGCCCTTCTTACCCCAGAGGGTAAGTAACTTTCTGTGCTGTTTTCAGGCAGTGTGGTGTAGTGGACAGCAACCTTGCCGATTGAACCAGCCAATCTGGTGACTGTCAAGGCAACATCTGAAACAATTAAGAAATTTTGAGAAATCTGGGTCCTCTTAGGTTACCCAACCTTAGAACTCTCTGTGCTGTTTTCTGCTGTTCAGCACTATGAGGATTCCATCTTCAACAAAAATCATAAAAAACTGAAACTGATGAGATCAGACAGTCTTGATTATTTGTTCCACAATAGTCATCAGGGTACATGTAGTAAAGAAAGGCAAGTTAATCAACTAACGGGTTTTGCCAATGTCTAAGAGATGGCACTATCCTTTCCATTTAGAGTGGTGATAAAAGTACCAGTAACCAAATGTGTGATTAATAGTATATTTAACTTCAAATTCTATTTCCAACCTAAAAATTCTGAAAAACAGTTTACATTATTTTCCAAATTTTTTTGTGAATTACATCATGTTCCGATTACATTAAAATGCACTTAAGATTATTTTAAGATTACCATTTCGAAATGTCTTTATGACAATTACTGCTAAGGTCAAGAATATATCGTAAATGATACTCAGAAATAACTAACACAGAACAGAATCCTCAAAGAAATAGCCAGGAGAGTGTGGGAGTCGTCAAAGAAAGGCCACAAGAGATAGAGGGTCCATTCAAGGACTGAACCAGTCAGACATCATTTTCTTGTGAAGTGAGATTAAAAGTTCATCTTGCTTACCCAGGTCACCCTCTTCTGTGTAGACTGGTCTCATAGTAGCAGGCAGGACAAACACACCATATGGGTCATCATTTGCCTTAACTTGGATGTTACACTGGATGAGATTGTCGGCAGCTAGTCGACCCTGAAAAAAGATGATTTGTTGATCTTTCTGAAGTTCTGTTGAAGATTATTAGAGCTGAGTTGAAAGAAATCATAAAAGAACCTAACGCTGAATGTTGACTATGACATCATACCTGCAAGCACCATTTCAGCAAGAAAGCCTTAAGTTTTTTACATACCGCATAAGGAACAGGACCATAGACATTGCCTCAAAGACAGATCAGTTGCACCAGGGATCAGATTTTGAACCAAGAAAAAGAACGAGGTGGTTTTCTTTTCTGGGTGACATCAAATCCTGTTTCAGGGCTTCATGCCACGCAGAGAATGATGGCTTTGAGACGACATGGGGCAATTCTATTCCTCTCTCCACAGAATAACATCCTTGGAAAGAAATAATTCAGTAATAATGAACTAACTCATACCACCTAGAGAGACCTAAAGCAATGTCAAATACAGATAGACTTTGAAGGAGGATTGGAAGAACCGTTTGTAAACAAGAGGATGTTTCGTAACAAAGGTCATTGAGATCAAAGAAGGCTGATTCTGTAACTCCTAATGCGATTTTGAAAAATTGGATTACATTAAAAATATCTGCATGGATTATAAAAGGCTTATAAACGGGAGATTTTCATCAATCTCTGATGCAGATTGAGCCATTTTCTATGTACTTGAACCTTGAAAATATTCAGAGAGAGAGAATAGTCTAGAGGACATAACATAAATGATGATATTATTGTTCCGGCAAGTGATCAGTGATTTCGAAATTATACATATAAGCAAGCAAGCCATAAATTTATCTTTGGTTATTTTTCAGACCAGTTTGTTGAAATATCAGGAACAGCAAGGAGAATTCATCGATCATCTTTCCTGAGGAAAGAGTTCAGGTCTCATATCAAGTGTGACATCATGTCACTTGAAACATACATGTATGTCATGAGTAACAATTTCCCCCATTTGCCATTTGTGGGATGTCCCTTAAATAGGCCATGAATGTTTGTAAATAAACTATTTATGTGGAATCCCTTTAAGTGGGCTTTCCCCACTTGTAAACAAAGTTGGAATTGCGATGTAATTTGCTGGAGGTAGGCTCTAGTGTTAATCTGTACGCTTCATTCAGCAGTTCCATTTTATACCCCTCTTATTCCCTCTCCAAATAGCACTAGTCAAATTCTATTGATACATAACAAGAGAAAATTCATTATTATTTTCGATAATGAAATAGAGTGGCCCAAAGGGAATATGCAATGACTCTTGTGATTAACAATGAATACCATAATCAAAAGTTAATGAGCCAGAGAATTACAAGATGAGCTTGAAATAACAACATTTCAGGATAAGGTTTAACCCTCTCCGCCCAGTTGCTTATTGTTGTCAGAGGAAAAACACTATAGTGTTACAATGTAGCTCAAATGAGCATTGTCTCCTTCAGTAAATTAGTAAACAAAAAAATTACATTGCCATTTTGTGAACAGATATACAAAAATTACAAATACCAAGTGTGAAGGCTATTTTCATTGGTCTCAAGATTCAAATTTTCCCTCCAAAAAAGTTTGCATACTTTCCAGTGACCTTGGGGTTTGGGGTTTCCCTTTTGTATTGCAAGGGTCTCAAGATCAATGGTGGCCGATGGAGGGAAAATGTGTCTGTCCATTCGGTTTCATAATCCTTATAATATCTTCGTCATCCTCAACTAAAATTGCTTCTAGTTTTGGATACCTCAAGCAAGGTTAGCCAAAGATTCCTTACAGGGACACATTTAACTTGTAAGTTAACCAATTTTGTACTTTGAGACCCTTTTTCCCTTGGGCTTGTCAGAAGTAAAGTTCATCTTGCCTTGAGCCTTCTTAGATGTTCTGAGTGTGCACATTCATGACAGGTTATCAGGTTGTTCTCTGGAAAACAAAGAACTGACTCCTGCCCTTGAAATTGGCATTCACTTCGTTTTGACAGAGTTATAATTGCTTTACGATTTCAAGTTTGAGCCAAGATGGCAATGCCTATGGTCAACCCTTAATTTCATCCATGATCTCCTGGTGTCACCTGGGCTCATCTTCTGTGTGACTTTCGCCTTGCCAGATCGCACGAGTTGATTTTCTCCAGCCTCAGAAGCTCCAGACTGCCAAAATCTCTAATCAAACTTGAATGTGTCATGATGTATGTTTTGATGTATCATGTCATGACTTCACACCAATGTCGAAAGCCAACATTGGGAGAATTTAAGCCAACGTAATGACGTTACAAAAGACAGCAATGAATATGACTTGAAGTTGTGAAGGAGCTTTCCCCGGATTGTACTCCGTGCAATCCGGTTAGGATTATTGCATCGCAGATGCGGCATCCTAGTTCATGCGGTAATTCTTTATGTCATTTAAGTAATGTAAGGTCGGGATGCTTAAAAAACAGTTTAATTACCTTGGTTACATTCGTCAACCTGATGATAAACCTCTCGAGTAGTTCAGGAACTGTATCCTCAGTCACATGGATGGAGATGACAGCGGAGGGTTGTCCGTCTGAGAAGGTTATGACCCCTGTTTGATTGACAAGGTCATTGTCATCATCATTGGTCACCTCCCAAGTGACATCTGATGGGCCGATCTTCCCTCCTTCCCTCAAGACCTTTAAAATACATTTTTTATCACTATAAAATAATAACATTCTTATTCAAGCAACGTGCTTATTAAACTGACATTCACATCAAAAAATCAGGAAAAGGCTCATCATTCAAATTCATTTGGAGATGAGTCTCTCATTTGTCATTGGTGGCAAAATTCACACAAATTTCAATTGAATTTGACAGCATCTTGACAAAGCATCAACTTTTTCAAATTAACTCAACTTCACTGGCTTCCAGTCCGTGCCAGAATAGAGTTCAACCTTTTAACTTGTGCTTTCAGGGCTGTGAACGGTGGTGGCCCAGAGTGCCCATCTTCGGCAGCCGCTTCTTTCGACCCATAAATAACCAGGGCAGGTGCAAGACCAAGAAGAAAACTGCAGGAGATAGGGCTTATAGTGTCTGCGCCCCACAGCTCTGGGAACAATCTGCCAGCAGATATAAGATCGTGCAAACTATGACAGCTTTTAAAAAATGTATTAAAACTTATATTTTTAAGCAATATTTTCAATAGAATTTTCTACCACCTTTTAACTACTAATATTTTGAGATTGTCAATGTTGTATTACAATGTAGGTAAATTGGTTTTATATGTATGTAAAGCACCGCTGACAATTTAATTTAAAGCGGCGCTATATAAATCATTTTATTATCATTATTATCATTACAAGTTAGAATGAAGTTCCAATTAGTAACGTGACTTCAGAACTGCTTTAGATGTCATGAAGTAAAGAACGTCACTTTCTGAACAGTGGGTGATAACCAATAAAGACCAGCAAATGCTTTTATCTAAAACTCCATGTACATTTACACTAGGCCTTTCTGTACAAAATTGTAGTAAAAGCATTTACTTGTCTTTATTCATATCGCCCAGTGTTACATGTAGCAATGACTCCACGGCTTAAGTGAGGATGCAGAAGTGACACACTGATACAATTAAATTCAGACTTACCATAAGTGTGACCTTAGTTGGGGCAGTGCCCTCAGGTTCTGTCGTCAGCTTGATGAAAGACTCGTTAGCAAATCTGAATACGCCATACGCATCGTCGGAGTGCGAGATGATCACCCGCACAACTGATCCCAAACCCAGGCTAGCGCCACCTGACGGATTTAGAAGTTTGACCTCAAAATATTTGTCATCTTCAGCTGTTGGGTCATCAAAAATGGTGATGTTGATGCTGGCATGGTTGATACCTGGGCCGAAAGTTAGACTGTTGCCACCACTCTGAAAAGAGAGAAAGCAATACTCTACATAATGATGGTGGTTTAAATATTTATCAAGAATTGGCTTCCTAATTTTACCTGCTTAGGACTGAAATGAAAGACCTTCTTGCACCCTTGTACCCTTGATAAAGTTTACCCAAAGACAGGATAAGTCCAAAATAATAAGCATTATTCTATTCACTCCTTTTTTTGAGTATGTATGTAGAATGGCTTTGAGATAACAATAAACAAACCTCACCAATCTGGTGCTTTCGCGACACTCCAGGGCATTTTAGGAAAGGAGTGTTTTCTTCATATAGGCCTATATAGAACTATTACTGACAGAGTGTCTTCTGTCCAGCAACAGTAGTAAGCTGTTATCAGATGTTGGGCACCTTTCTGAAAGAGTTAAGAAACCTTCCCATTCATGCTACAATCCTTTCATCATCTATATTGTCCATTTTGACATTTGACGATCCCCTGGAGTATGCTTAGCACTAAGCGTTTCCGACAAGCTTTGATTGTTCTAATAAAGGAACGCTGATTGAGCGCTCACCCCAGATCTGCCAGGCAACGTTTATATCATGATATCCATCCCAAGAGCTCACTGCATCACATTGATATGAGTCTCATATCCATTAGGAAATCTTAATAACAGATGTAAAGTTAGAACTTAAAGATGCCAAGAATCTGAGGCAAATGAAAATCTTGCTGAATCAGGTCAACTTATATGTCTGCACATAAAATTTAAATCTGTGACAAATAGTAGTGAAATGAACCAACCTCAGTGAAATTTTAGAGTTTGACCTTTTTGACCTTGGAAACTATAGGTCATCAACATCAATTGTGATAGAAATATACTCCGGAAACAAGTACCATGAACAGTACACAGCAGGATAGAGAGAAAACTTCCCTCTTAGAACCCTTTTTGATGATTTGACTTTTTTGCTGTTTCTGAGAGGGAGAACAGCTTGCTAAAAATGTCCATGCAATATGGCCACTGGAGTTCTTATTCCAGACTTATCTGTTTCTAGTTTCTAGTTGGGAGACCATTTTGGAAGCTGTGAATTTTCCATCTGTTTGGCTCTTCATGAGTCATGACCTATAGCTAGGTCTCATCTATTTACAGAATTACAAAGGAATGAAGTTGACCTTTGCAAAAGGAATCAAAAGCCATGACTACAAATGAAAAATATAGTTCAACCATCATTTTTAGGGAATAATTTCATAATAGTAGAATTGTTGTATTTATGCCTTTGTGCCATAATTTATCATTACAGGTGCCACAAACCTTGTCCGCAATTGCAACCGAAGATTCTCGTATGATTTTCAAGACGGTTGGTACGTATCAGGTATTCAACTCGCCCAATTCATCAATAAAGGTGCCACTGTCAAATGCCTAGCTATGTCGAAATTGCGAAAGTATATGTCAGCCTCCTGTTCTCAGCTGTGGCTCCCAAGCCTTTGGTCAGAAAATATTTCACAAGGTTCAACAAGTCTAAAGGCCCCCCCCCCCCAGGAAAGCAGAGTCATTCACATTCATCACCACTGAATTGTGTTTTGCAAACTTCCAATAGTAGCTGTTCACATGGCAAAAGAGACTCTCAGAACTTTCTTTTATCTGGCTTCCGCTGGTTCTGAGAGGATTCACTTGATAATTACAACCTTTGCAAAATGGCCACCACAGGTCTTTCTAACGCGGCGGCCATTGACCAGACCGGATTCTCCAGGAGGCCATGTTGGAAGCTGTGATGCTATCATCATGTTGGCATGGTAATGAATCCTGACCCGGCTCACAACTACAACAAATACAAAGAAATGACCCGCCTATGCCAAGGGCAACATTAATATGACTAAAAATGAAAAATATATTTTAACAATTATTTTTCCTTATTTGCTCACCAGCAGGAATGCTGTAATTTTGCATTCGTGCCAATTTATCATTACAGATGCAACAGACCATGACTTGAACAGTCTGTGATGGCAACCGAGGATTCTGCGATGATTTCCAAGATGAAGGGTATGTATAGTATCAGGTTATGACTTGCTCGATTTGTCGATAGAGGTGCCACTGTCAAATCGATGTTGTTCAGAGAAACTTGTAAAATGACTCCAGCAGGGCCAAAAGGCAAGTGAAAAATAACTGACAAACTGATAAAAAGTCGACATTTGTCAACTTATCTGTGCCTTAGATAAAAAATATATTGAAAAGGACTTGATTATGTGCACTCTTCAAAGAGATCAAGGCTTTTGGAGAGACTAATTATCCATATTTTGCATTCTCAAAACATGTTGTTACATAGTCATTTCTATATCATGTTTTCGGAAAAGTTATATTTTTCAAAATAAGATAAGATTGACAGTGATGCCTTTAGCCGCTAATTTGGTAAATAGATGTTTAAAAGTCGTTATCATAGTATGATATTGTGTGAATGTGTGTGTGTTTGTGTGCAAGTGGAAGGTGTGATGGGAAAAGGGTGTGGGGGGGGACTCTGGTGGCTGTAGTGAGTGCTGGAAGTGTGATTGATCAATGTTGTGCTACTTTGTAGCCATTGTTGTTATTCTAGTTGTTAGAGTATAGTTATCGTAGTTATCTAGCTAGTATAGTTGTTAAGAGTAGTTATCGTAGTTATCTTAGTTATCTAGCTAGTATAGTTGTTTTCGTGTTTCCTGCTTATCATCTTGTTTTACCTATTCAGCTTTCAGTTGTCCAGGCCAGGCCAGGAGACCGATGACAATGATAGATCGGGTTCGATTCAAGCTATACGCTTGGTGTATTTGGTTATCGTGACTTACGACTGAGTCTAACTCACGTCAATAGCGCGGTGGCTGGGTCCCAGGCATGCTTGCCACTTTGTTCTGCGGTCCTCATCTAAGTTTCGACGGTGATGACATGGACTTAGGTTCAGAGTACGTGTTCCCCTTGAGTCATCGTGGTTGATTGATGTGGGTAATTAGAGTTGCGTGTTGCTAGACATTCAATTGGTCCCCTTGTTTTAGAGTGTTGGCGGGATAAGTCTTACGACTGTTAACAATAGTAAGCAATAGCTGGCCAGCGATCCCCTACCTGATCTCGAGGGGGATGGAATGACTGGGTTAAAGTCCTGTTGTTAACCTGCGGAATTTCGTCGGACGAAATGTCAGGCGTGTCCGTGTGGGATTAGTGCTAAACCTGTTTAGTGCTTATGACGAAGACATTGGGTTCTTTGGATAACAACAGTGTGCTTTACCTCCTTGTGCACCACAAAACTCATAAATACACCCGCTGAAAATTGACACGACGGAGAAGAAGAAAGAGAGCCGGCCTCAGCTTGTCAGCCGAGAAGAGCACACAGTGGACCCCAAGAACAAAGAGTTGCAGCCAATGATTGAGCAAAATGAGGTTAGTATTGCAATAGTCCTACCTGTGCTTTGATGGAATCTTCAGTTAAAAAATTTTGAATTTGACTTCTAAATTGGCTTTGAACCCAAAAGAGCCATTGTTGCCATAAACTGCCTACGAGCCACCACGACCACCCTGAACTGCCATATCGATGATGTTCTTTTAAAACAGCTGGAATATCCTACTTGGTCATCCCCGGCTACATCATCATATGTGTTGTTGAGTAAATGCACTAAGTCATCCAAATATGGAATAAAATATGAGGGTTTCTTTTCCTGGTGTCAGGTAAATCACAATGGGGAATCCCTGGATTGCGAGTCTCACATTTTTGTGCAGCAAGATCGCCACTTGCATCTTTCTATAGCGATCAAGTGTGTTCGGCTCTGCGATGGCGAGGAATTCACAACAATTGGATCAAATTATTCACAAATTCGATGACTTTGACGATGATTTAGGATCTCTAGATGATAGGGAATCTGATATTGATGTCCAGGTGACAGGTCAAAGGTCAAAGGTCACCAAAAGTTGACCCCACCAAAAAATATTGCATATCTGAATTCTTTAGATTATATAAGTACCTCAAAAAAACTATTTTGTTATTTTTTCAACTCAATTATATTTCAGGCAAGAATGCAAGGGACACAGGATGCAAGGGACCAGGATGCAAGGGACACAGGATGCAAGGGACACAGGATACAAGGGACACAGGATACAAGGGACACACGGCAAGAAAAGGTGGGCATAAATTCTGGATATGTCTTGAGTGATGCTGATGTTAAGAAGAAGATTTTTATCTCCTTTGATAATATGGTACATGTAGAAATATGCAGAATGAATAGCCAAGGCTGACTGTGCTTACCAGATTGAAAATGGGCTGAAAGATGTGTTAACATCAAACGACCAACTTGGAAAATAGGTCAAAGATATTTTCTTGGTGACATGTTACATGTGGTTATAAGATATTTCCCCCTCCCCTGATACCAACTTCATGACTATCCAGCAAGCTGATAAAGAATAACAGCACTTAACACGTTTCCATAATCAGCTGCCTGGTGCACTCGTAAAATAAGAATCATTCCTATCTTGCCATCAGAAAGGGATAAAACACTTCTTTAATGTGGCCCAGGGGAAAATTACATTTGGCCTACTTTTGATCCCTACCATCATCTGACTTAGGGGTACTTACTTATTTTGATTCCTTATCCCAAGTGGGATTTAAGGCCACAACATCTTCCCACAAATGCTTTCTGCAACTGCGCCTCATCCCACATCGGCCACATCACATTTAGCGCGTCAGACATTGCACTCCTTGGTGGCCATTGGGAAGCCATGTTTTCTGTTTCTTTGGGGAGTCCGATGCAGGACAGTCTATATCTTCATCCCGAGAACATATCAAAGCCATCTAAACATCATCCTGAGGAAATCAGGGGTTAATGTTCGCTTCTCCGGCCCTGATCTGACCTGGGGGGGGGGGGTGGTCATGTGATCAAGTGGGTTTTTTTTAAACAGGCCACATACAGTTACGTGAATTTTAGACAGACGAAGAAGACAGACAATGACAATGAAAGGTGACACAAACGGTCGTATTGCAAAGACTTGTAGTACCTATGAGCCAAAAGTGCAAGGCTATCCAGCAAGATGTCAAGGAATATTGCCTCTACTTAGTTATTTGGATATAAAGTGATTCAGATTCGACCCCAAAAATTGTCAGAGATCAACTGACCCCAGCATACATGCACACTGAATTAGAGACCAACAGACATCATCATGGCTTAGCAATTTGAGTAACTGACTTACACCTTGAGAAGTATGTCTAACATATGTCTAGTCAAATGTGATTAAAATTTACAGATGATATGGTCATAAGTTCAGGACCTTTCATGCTTCTTGAGTTTTCAGTTTTGGTCCTTGGCAAGTCAATTCAAGGACCAAATTGGACCTGTATTGGTTGTCATAGTAGACCTAGGGTTTATTATGTGTGAGGTTTCAAGATCATAGCTTTTGTGGTGAAGAAACAGGCCACTGTTTCGTAAACTGCTTATTGACGAATGACAACAGACATCGACTGAGGGCAGACATTGTGCTCGACTCCGTGACTGGTATAAAATGAAATGGCCAGGGCCATTGTGCTCACCTCATGTGGAGGAAAGATGGATAAAGAGCATGGTATTGTGTCATGTAGTGTTAGGTTTGATGTAGGTCCAAGCAATTACAATTTCCCCAAAATGGCCAATTTACAGTACATTCAACCTCTGTGACCTTGAAAAGTAGGTCAAATCAAAGAAGACCCGGGTGACACATTGAATGTTTGTTGGAATTAGATGTACCTATGATATAAAATTGGTGCCAATCGGGCAAGTCATTACTAGGAATAATGGCATTTTGAAGAATTTAGGATTTGGCCCCCTCCCTGGAGGCCAAACGGCAAATCAGATCGCACCAAACTTCGGTACCTGAGATCACCTGACCAAGGGGTACATAATTTGTGATCAATAGTCATTGCAGTTAAGAAACGTGCCATAGTTACGGCCTGACGGCAAATTTATGCCATTTGACCTCTGTGACCTTGACAAGAAGGTCAAATTAAAAACCTGTGTGACATGTACTGTATGGTGGTTAGATGTACCCATGATATCAAATTGGTGGCAATCGGGCAAGAAGTTAAGGAATAACCACATTTTTAAGGTTTTTGGATTTTGCCCCCTGGTGGTCAAGTGGTGAATCATATTGGACCAAACTTTGGTCCCTGAGATCACCTGACTAAGGGGTAAATGTGTACCAAATTTGGTATCAATAGTCATTGAGTTTAGAAACGTGCCATCGTTACATCCTAACGGCCAATTTACACCATTTGACCTCTGTGACCTTGAAAAGGAGGTCAAATCAAAAACCCGGAGGATATATGATGCACCTTTGCTAGAAGTACCTACCATATTTTTTTCAAAATTTCCCGACTACTATTAAGGGAGATATTTTCACTTTTAACGTTTGGCCCCCTGGTGGCCAAACCATGAAACGAATCAGACCGAAACTTGGTCTCCAAGGTGTCATTACATAAGGGTACATGTGTACCAAGTTTCAACTCAATAGCTCTAACAGTTACGAAACGTGCCCTGCTAACGGACGACGGACGACGACGACAACGACAACGACGACGGACGACGGACGCCACGGTATGGGATAAGCTCACCTCTGCTAAGAGGTGAGCTAAAAATAGTATAAACACCGCAACAGCAAATTAATGATATTTGATTTTTATGTTGCAGTAGAGACTCCCCGATGTCCAGAGACGATGCCTTTGCCAGACCAATTAAGGCATGCAGAACCTTCTCAGAAAAGGAACGTGTTTGCTGCACATGTGAAGTGGACACCTAAAGGATCGTCAGTCACTCTGAAAGACTCTAATGACCTAAAGGATCGTCAGTCGCTCTGAAAGACTTTAATGACAATCTTTTGAGGACTCGGGGAAAGCTCCACTTATGACAAGGCAAAAGGATGCCACTGCATGGTAATACAACCGAATTAGTTTTTGTTTTTGGCTCACCGTAGAGGAGTCTATACAACACCTCTGTGTCCGTTGTCCGTCATCGTCGTGATCGTCTGTATCCTGTTTTAAAAACAGTGCCACGTTACTTAACCGCTAGAGCTGTGAACTTTGTACACAGGACCCCTCAGGCCAGGTGACCTCTGATAATAAATTTTGATGATATTTTTATGGTAGGTACTCCTAGCAAGGATACATCACATATCCCACAGGTTTTTGATTTGACCTGATTTTCAAGGTCACTGAGGTCAAATGGCATAAATTGGCCGTTTGATTGTAACTATGGCGCGTTTCTTAACCGCTGAAGCTATTAGCTTGAGATTTGGTACACATGACTGACTCCCTATATGTCATGTTACCTCTGATACCGAATTTCGGTCTGATCCGAATCTTGAGTTGGCCACCAGGGGCCAGAAGTGGAAACCTAAAAAGTGTGATATCTCTCTTATGAGTGACACGTTTCGATAACATTTTTATGGTAGGTTCTCCTAGCAATGATACATCACATATCATACAGGTTTTTGATTTGACCATGTTTTCAAGGTCACGGAGGTGAAATGGCGTAAAGTGGCCATTTGAGTGTAATTATTGTGGCACGTTCCTTACCGCTAAAGCTATGAACTTTAAATTTGGTACACATGACTCCCTACGTCATATAACCTCTGACATTGAATCTGATTCACGACTTGCCCACCAGGAGGTACAAAAGTGCGATATCTCTCTCATTGGGGACTTGTTTTCAATGATATTTTTATGGAAGGTACTCCAATCAAGGATACATCACATGTCGTCATACCGACTTTGGTTTGACCTATATACTATACATGTAGCATGTTTCTTAACCAGGATGAATTCCTATCCACCAAATATTTATACGGTGACCACAAAGGCCCCTTGCCACTTCATTTTTAAATGTCCTTACTCTGGTGAAGACATTGGCCTGATTTAGAGATCATGAACATAAACACTGTACAAGGGGCTCTTCGATTATAAAACAATTTCCCAATGTTATATTTGAGATATAATTACAGTTAGATAACAAGACTTCTCCTGAGAGTCGAAATTGATAAAGTATATCTTGTTGGGCTTTAGTTTTGGAATTCTGGAGCGATTTTGGGAGGGAAATTAATGAAATTGCATGACCTGGTCTTTCTCAAAGTGTTCTATCATACTGCTGTCAATATTTGAGGTATTTGCAGAGGCAACCAAGGCATGGGCTATCAAGAACTCCTCATGTTGCTCAGGACATCAGCTTCCTGGTAGTTTAAATGAAGCCCTTTACCCAAGATCTTTACCAAAGATTAGTCTTAATAGAGTATTGTCAGTTGGGTTTGCATTTTAATCGGGATCTTCATGCGCCCAATATCGGCATTGGGTATCGGAAGTGGGTAGCTCACTCCGTCCCCGAACTGAGAGCAGTTTGCCCAAACTCTACAGTGTCTTTTCATGATCTCTAAAAACATGGTCAACAACTTCACCTTCGCTGCATCATTTTTAGCTCACTGTTCAGGGAAGCTTTTACGATACCGTGGCGTCCGTCGTCCGTCGTCGTCGTCGTCCGCCATTGTCGTCATCCGTCGATGTCGTCGTTTGTCGTTAACTATTGACAAAAGAGTGCCATGTTTCATAAACACTTGACCTAGAAGGTTCATACTTGTTGTGTTGGCCAACCCCTAGGCAAGACCTTTTTTCAAAATGAAAAAAATAAGTGCAATTTGACTGCTTGTCTGCCAGATAGGTGGCGCTCTTTGAAAACATACTTTTGGCTATATCGTATGAACGCTGCTAGCTAGAATCATGAAAATTTTACCGTAGATGCATCTTATAAGGGTGTTTGAAATATAACCCAGGTTTTTGATTTGACCAACTCTTCAAGGTCACAGAGGTCAAAGTTAAGTATCGGCATCGCGGTTAGGTACTAGCAGCATGTTTTTTCACCCCTGGTGTTACTGACTTGAAATCGTGCAGCTATGTACCCCTAGGTCAAATGACCTCGGAGACTAAATTTCAGTCCGATCTGATTCTTGACCACCAGGGGGCCAGAAGTGGAAACCACTTGACCTAGAAGGTTCATACTTGCTGTGACGGCCAACCCCTAGGCAAGACCTTTTTTCATAATGAAAATAAGCGCAATTTGACTGCTTGTCTGCCATATAGGTGGCGCTCTTTGAAAACATATTTTTGGCTATATCGTATGAATGCTGCTAGCTAGAATCATGAACATTTTACCGTAGATGCATCTTATAAGGGTGTTTGAAATATAACCCAGGTTTTTGATTTGACCAACTCTTCAAGGTCACAGAGGTCAAGTTCGGTATCAGCGTCACCGTTAGGTAATAGCAGCATTTTTACTCACCCCTGGTGTTACTGACTTGAAATCGTGTACCTATGTACCCCTAGGTCAAATGACCTCGGAGACTAAATTTCGGTCCGATCTGATTCTGACCACCAAAGCCCCAGAAGTGAAAATCTAAGAAGTGTGATATCTCTCTTATGAGTGACTCGTTTTTGATTAAATTTTTATGGTAGCTTCTCCTAGCAGAGATACATCACATATATACGGGTTTTTGATTTGACTTAATTTTCAAGGTCACAGAGGTCAAATTGTATAAATTAGCCATTGGAAGCAATGAACTAGAAATTTGGTGGGCATGACTCCCTACGCCATATAACCACTGACACCGAGTTTCGGTCTGATCTGAATCTCGACTTGGCCACCAGGGGGCCAAAACTATAAGAAGAAAGTGCAATATGGCGCTTGTTAGTGACTTGGTTTCAATGATATTTCATGGTAGGTTCTCCTTGCAAGGATACATCATATTTTCCTGCTGGTTTTTGATTTTACCTAATTTTCAAGGTGACATAGGTCAAATGGCGTAAATTGGCCGTTTGAGTGTAACTATGGCACGTTTCTTAAATGCTAAAGCTGTGAACTTGAAATGTGTTACACATGACTCCCTATAGCTGCGTTCACACTTGTTTCGCATTCATGCCGACTTCCCTATTCCGAAATACCGAAACCAATTTCACTGTATTGGTTCGGGTCACACTGCACTTGAAACCGACATCGATGCGAAACAAACCGCGTCACACTCAATCCGCAATAGACATACGCCACCTATACGTTAGATAAGAAAACTGCCCTGCAGGGTGAAGGTCATTCATTCACCTGATCGTAAACTGGTGTGTTGTGGTGCACACCAGTCAGTTGGCCCTCAACATCCTCATCACGCCAGATCTGCAGGAGCAGCAGCCTCTCTGGAATACCCCAAGTTTCACCTCTCGCCGCCATTACACCAAATTAGGGCCTAAATACTTCAAAGTAAGTGGTAGAAATGACAAAATTTTCAACACGTTTTCTCCATACGCTAAAACGGAAATAGAGGTGACATTAGCTACTGCGCCTGCGCGGCTTGATGAGTCATCCACCTTGTTGCGGAATAAACTAATAAAGAGGTCACACTGTAATTATATTGCGGCTTAGCTGTATCGCTTTGGTTGTAGCGCATCGATGTCGATACAAATCCTGGTTTCGCTAGAGCGGTATAAAGGTAATTTATACCGAATCAAGTGTGACGCACCGAAGTTGAATAGCGCCTTATTCCGGTTTCGATTCAGTATAAACCCCCAGTGTGAACGCGGCTTATGTCATGTAACCTCAGACACCGAATTTCGATATCCGATCATATCCTCCACCTGGCCACCAGAAGGCCCAAACTAAAAAAGGTGAAAAGTGCTAAATGTTGCTTATTAGTTACTTGTTTTCGATGATATTTTGATGTTAGGTGCTCCAAGCGACGATGCATCAAATGTTATACATGTACTAACTTTGGTTTGACCTATATACTATACATGTAGCATGTTTCTTAACCAGGATGAATTCCTAACAATCAAATATCTACACGGTGAGCACGTTGGCCCTGGCCGTTTCATTACTGTTAGCAAAGAGGCAGCAAGTCTAAGTTGATTTCAGTCATCTTTGGGCATGGTTTTTGTGATCTTTCACGAGCTTGTGCGACTTAAAAACACCATGGAACACTAATCTGACCATGGTTGTCATAAGAGAATTAGATATCGCTTTGTCACCTACAGATATCTCACTCTTGCACAGTACTTGGTCGTGTTGATCTGTCTGTCACAAGCATACATGTGGCATTTTAATCAACTGGAGCATGACTGCACTTACAACCTGAATTTCATGTTATTCCCTTTCTTTTCAGCATGGTGAAGCATCCAAGAGGGAGGAGGATGTTGGCGATCCAGCACATCCCAGCCGTGCTCCCGGTGCCGTCATGTCCGTCGTCAAGTGACATGACGGCGGTTTTTATGTATTGTCATCGTAGGCCTTATTTTTTGATAATTTGTATTGTAAACTTACATATCTGATTGAAAGGTGATTTAATGAAATTCTGATTGAAAGGGGATTTAACGAAATTCTGATTGAAAGGGAATTGATGAAATCCTGATATTTTCTGATTGTGCATGAGAAGGTAAATATTTACCTTCATGGCAATGACTCTTACGTTTGCCATGGTTCAAGAATTTGAGTTGAGAGTGTTTTAGGTTTCAATTGAGTGGAGGAGGCTGTTTCTTCCTAACAGGGGAGCCTGCAAAAACCCAAGCAAATAACTTTCAAGCAAAGTTGATTTGTTTGCTTAATGAGTAAGAACACTGAGGGGAAGGAGTTGTTTGTGGTTACAAGGGAAGCCAATGGCATTGGGCTCATGTGAACCCTACTGCCTGAAATTGTTCACTTAAACTGAAATTTCTGATAAACATCACCTAATTCATCAGATATGGCATTTTAATTTCTCCATCACTTGAGACATGGGGTCCATGTGTTGTTGTTTCTAAGACCCCAGGAAACAACAGCACATGCTGTCTGATGGAACCGTAGGCCTGTTATTTTTGTTTCTTGATCTCTGCAGTACCACAGAATCCACTGACAATTTGAACTCGAACTGTGCTTCGATGCCCTGAACCCTTTATCACACTGGCTGGCTCAATTGCTCAGTCTCTTCATGTTCATGGTATTTCCCGTAATACCTGGGTACCAAATAGTCATGGTATCTTTACAATTAAACTAAAACAGTAAGATTAAAACTCTCACTGTTTTATCGAAACTTACCAGTATATCAAAACTTTCTGACTTTGGCAGACTAGACTGGTTGCTGATCCAACCCTAGTGGTGTCACAGAAACAAAAGGGCCTTATGATGCTCTGCAAGTTACGAAAAACTTCTTTTTACCCCGTAAAGATGGTTTTAGATTGACCTTGGTACTGATTGATCAAGAAAAATGTAATTAAAAAAACATCCAACTTTTGATGTTTTTTAAAGGGTTATGCTGTATAATATTTTATTGACTTTTTATGTATTGTTGTATGTATAATAAACATTTTTGTAAAATGTCTAAATGAGATCAAAGACTCTAACTTGCCAAAAAATCTGGCAAAACAGACTTTCTAGTCTTCGCCATGTCAAGGACACATCTTTTGTTATGCAAATAGCATGTCAGACCTGCTCCTTTTGTCATGCAAACCTCTGTGCCCAGTGGCCATGAGAAATATTGGTCTTTTGTTATTCAAATTGGGACTTAAACCATTTGACAAGAGTGACCAAACCTATTGTAAGCTCCCATGGCTAAACTGAGGGCACAAACAATAGGCTTCAATACAATAGCTTAATCATGTTTTCAATGCAAATAAACATGATGAATGCATGCTGAGGTTAAGTGCTTGCTCATTCCTTTGTGAATGCATGCAGGGGCTTAAACCTTTGTGTTGGAGCAATAGAGTCTAGTGTATGATCTCAATTTAGCATTGTAAAGGAGTTGAACCTGTTCTAAAGGGATAGTGCTACTATCTCCTGGTTCTTCTTCAGTGGGCTTTCGGAGTGGCGCGGCAAATGTAATGTACATGCATGAAGTCATCACAATCAATGCGCCTGTCACCTGTAAGACGGAGTTGCGACTCCCTCCGATTGCGTAGGTTTCCCCCCGGTACTCGGGTTTCCTCCTACGGAACATTCCAAGTTGGCATCTGTCATCTTTGAGTGTATATACAATAAAGAATTTGAAAAAAGAAAAGTCCCTTTCTCTTACTTAAACCACCACTTGGGATACCGACACAATTGAAACTGTTAACTGGGCCTGTGCTTACGGAATCAAACTTTGTTCGAGAAATGTGTCACTTGTGTCACAAATGTTAAATTTATGTCATCGACCTTCATACCTTGAAAAATAGGTTGATCCCCAAAATGCATCCCAATGGAAGACAACGGAGATTTGTAGATACTTACCGTATTTATGCGTATTTAGGTAGACTGCACTTATTCAGGCTGTGCTTATCTCACGAATATTAACGCAAGTGTATACAACAACAAGCAAAGTGAAACCAAGATGACATACTGTTGTTGTGTCTCCTACCAAATACAGAAGTGCAGTTATACTCTTCAAAGAATCTACTTTTTAAAGTTTGCAGTACACCCGAGTTCTGAGTGACATTTTACAGGCCGGCACTGTACAAGGCAGTCAGATTATCTAATCTTTTACCACTATATCATGATATGTTGAGTCGCCAGCATGGTAACTTGGGCCTATTGGCGACCTATCATACTGATCCTAAACGGCTAATTCATCAACATGAATGCGCTCATGCGCTTATGAAGGGTGAATACAACAAACAGTTTTTGTTAATATTGCGCATGCTTCTAAATGTGTATAAATACGGTACGGCATCTTTGTGTTGTCAGTTTCAATCACCAGGTCAGGGGTCAGGGCTCATCTTACCTAGATCCTACCTGGATTCTGTATACAAGCTGCAAGCCCATACAACCACTGTCTAGAAGCAACCTTGCTATAAACCCAAGAAGAAGAGGTGCATTGATCATATTCTTGTCATGCAGGGTATTTCAAAACCTGTCCGGCATGTTTTCATCTGAATACACACTGGCAGTATCAAAACCTTCATTTGTTATCCCTAAATAACTGTAACCATTGGCCTCTTCTTCCTGTCTGAACAGCAGGGTATGCTTGTGACATGCTTGGCCACAGCTAGTGAGAACCAAAGACAGACGATGGACATGGTGCTATATTACCCCAACTCCCACTGAGTCGATGAGTTCAAGCCAGTTGAGAGGGAAAGGTCTCACTCGGGCTTCAGTGTTGTTAACCTCGATTCTACAACTTATGAGTGCCGATTCCATTCATACAAATCATAGAAGTATTGCACTGCAACTGAGGTTGACACTTGAATCTTGGAAGCCGACTAAGAGGGGATGCACGTCTGTACTTAAGCCAATGCAGGGAAATATCTCTTGGGTTTGTGTGCAGGGCAAGAGAAGCAAAGAGTAATCCCTGGCTGCATCAGGATGAGTACAACAGTGTCAACAACATAATTTAACTTGAAAGGGTTGAGATCTATATTCCTTTTATACATCCCATCTATTGATCAAACTTATTTTCTCCACGTCCAGCTTTAAAAGTGTTCTTTTCTCCTTGATCATAAAAGCCGTGGATTATGAGGTCTCAAAGGAGAATATACATTACAAAGCAATCTAACTTCTTGATAAATAGAGCAGCCATAATCCGCAACAGGATTATCTTTCTCCATTAGTCTTTGCTCTTCTTTATGGCCGCCGTCAAATCGACTATTTACATTGCTTTATATTAAGTGTAGGACATATTTAACTGAAATTAAAACATGGTTTATTGATTTTGACTGAATGCTACCAGTTTATTGACCTAAGAATATACCCTCAACCTGAGATATTATACTAGATCTTGACCTGAGAATATACCCATTTCAACATGAGATATCATAGGTCTTGACCTGAGAATAAACCCATCTCAACCTGAGATATCACAGATCTCGACCTGGGACCCATCTCAACTGGAGATATAACAGATATACCCATCTCAACCTGAGATATTATAGATCTTAACCTGAGAATGACATACCCACCTCAACCTGAGATATTACCAATCTCAACCCGAGATCTTGACATGATAATATACCGATCTCACCCCGAGATGACTTATATACACATCTCAAATAACCTAAAGACATTTGTTATATAACACATTGATTAGCCTACGGTGGATGACATACCTTTGACCAAAATCCAAGAGGGTTATGATGGTACTTGTATCTGAGTGTCTATGCCAGGGCAAGTAAAAGATCCCACATAGGTCAACAGTAGCCTACAGTGGACTCCATACCTTTGACGAAAATCCAATAGGCTTACGATGGTACTTGTGTCTGAGTGTCTATGCCAGGGCAAGTAAAAGATCCCACATAGGTCAAGTGGACTCCATACCTTTGACGAAATCCAATAGGCTTACGATGGTACTTGTGTCTGAGTGTCTATGCCAGGGCAAGTAAAAGATCCCACATAGGTCAACAGTAGCCTACAGTGGACTCCATACCTTCGACCAAAATCCAACAGGGTTATGATGGTACTTGTATCTGAGTGTCTATGCCAGGGCAAGTAAAAGATCCCACATAGGTCAACAGTAGCCTACAGTGGACTCCATACCTTCGACCAAAATCCAATAGGCTTACGATGGTACTTGTATCTGAGTGTCTATGCCAGGGCAAGTAAAAGATCCCACATAGGTCAACAGTAGCCTACAGTGGACTCCATACCTTTGACGAAATCCAATAGGCTTACGATGGTACTTGTATCTGAGTGTCTATGCCAGGGCAAGTAAAAGATCCCACATAGGTCAACAGTAGCCTACAGTGGACTCCATACCTTTGACGAAATCCAATAGGCTTACGATAGTACTTGTATCTGAGTGTCTATGCCAGGGCAAGTAAAAGATCCCACATAGGTCAACAGTAGCCTACAGTAAACTCCATACCTTTGACCAAAATCCAATAGGCTTATGATGGTACTTGTATCTGAGTGTCTATGCCAGGGCAAGTAAAAGATCCCACATAGGTCAGCAGTAGCCTACAGTGGACTCCATACCTTTGACGAAGTCCAATAGGCTTATGATGATGGTACTGAAGATGATAGTGATGATCAAACCGGGGATTAAACCAACCAGTGGTAATAATCGATGACCATCATGCATTTTCATGTTATCAAGTGCCATTGCTACCTTTATGTGCTGAACAATAAAAGGTCAAGATATAAAACTCCCACCAAAGACAACACTACGAAGTTTGTTGTTCAAGTGGCGTGAGAATTAAATGAAACGAGGCGAATAAGGCAATTTGTTCGATCTTGTGCCTGGTCGCTTCCTGCCTGATGTCAGCCCTCATACTACGACCTGAGTCTTGACATTATGACAGCACTTGGCATTTAATAAGGTGGTAGAAGCAAACCAAGAAGAAAGCTAGATTGGTTCATGACCTTAAAGATTTCTGTTTTCTGCTGAGAGGTTTTTTGTCACGTCAAATGACTTGTCAAAACCAATACCACCCCAAGTGTAGTGAGTTTCTTTAACTCTGTCTTCGGGTTATATACCATGCTTCTGATCGATAATTTCATTGATCATTGATCAGCAAACCAAAAAAGATATAATGATTAAAGAGTCCATCAAAACAACTCTTTGACAATAGGATGCCTCATTGAAACATTTCGGTGGACAATATTGAGACAAAATAACTGAGAAAACTAATTGATCAATTGGGCCACTTGATAGACATGCCTGAAACCTTAAATGAGGACATAGAGAAATTGACCAACTTCTTCGCAGCTACTAACAACAACACCTCAATTTTCATATCTAAATTGAATTTAAGAGTGTGCTAAACCTGTTTTAGTGTTTACCCAATAGTTTTTGCATTGTGGGAGTGAATTGATGCAGCCAAGCATACCAGTTAGCGATGACACTTAAAGTATTCCACAATCAATACGCAGGGATACGTGGTTAAGTTAGATAAACCTTAATGATTTTAATGTAGGATTGATGGCTCATGACTAACCTACACACCGCTGGGTACTAAATGGTCCGTGAGCAGATTTCAGCAGCAGAATATCAATAAGTAAAGATTTTAAAATGCGACGTTAATCTGTTGCGTGGGGGTGAACACATAATCCTGGTTGGTGCAAATCAGCACGCTAAATGCAAATGAGTGCTATCTCATTCATTTCAAATCTTTCAGTAGCAAATAAACGAGACTTCCAGGTGGCAGCATGTAAAACTTGCTTGTGCAAAACGTGCATGCGACAAGAGAGACTTTGACCAAAACTGTATCTGTTGCATGCCAATTGTACATTACTTTGACCAGAACTGTACAAAGGGGAACTTTTCTAGACATTTGGACTTCTTACATTACTTCTGACCGGAGCGTTATATGTTGCATACGACAAGGCACAATCCCTTTGACCAGAACTGCATTTAGGAAATTGGGAGCATCCTTCTTTTATCAGTTCTAGGCAAAAAAAGAGTTCCGACAATGTAATGGAAAGAACAAAGAAAGATATTAGCAAAGAAGGAAAACGATAAAAGTTACCCTGGATGAAATTATCATAAAACAATAATGGCAATGGAAACAAAACTAAGCTTACGAGAACAAAGAGATGATCTCTTTATACATTGTTTTCATGAAGAAATCAGTCATTTACTGATGAACAATAGCATCAACTCAGAAAACCGCATCCCCAGAAAATCTTAATGAGGGAGGTAAGTCTACCATAGGCAATGAACAGAAATGCGGCCAGAGTTTTCACAAGACTTATTTGCCTCATCGGTGATAAAAAGATAGACTTTGACCTTGATCAGGTCAAGTTGGGGGTATAATCGAAACTGAATCATTAGAAGCTGGACTCCAATTTCACATCAGCTACAGACAACCTTCTTTTGATATATACAACAGCAAGAATGAAGTCTCCATCAAATCTTGATACAATCTCTCTAATGTTTAAGAAGACTTCATCTCAACAACAAAACTCTAATTGTATTAACAAATTTATCTTTATTATTCTAAATAATATGGATAGTTATTATCCAACAACAACAGTCTGAACTCATTAACAACTAATTCAGATGCAGCGACAATTAAATATATTCTGAACTCATTAGCAGAGATAGCATAAGTGCACTAAGTTGGATTATCCCGCACTGGGAATTTGATGGTGAAGTTACTCAGTACAAGTGACATATTGACAGTAAATATGTATTCAACCTCCTCTTTTAATGATAGTCCTAATACCTTTACACTAATGATTTAATACGTATAGAGGTGCAATTTCCACTCTAACAAGATCAATTATTCAACACACACAACCATGTAGATCATGAACACTTGTGTGCACTCAACGTGAGTGGAAACATGATAGATTTCCTTGTCAATAACAAATATCATATATTGATCTGTGTAAACAACATTTACTACATTCTCTTATTGCCTCCTCAATCAGCCCGGAGGTGCTAAACTGACACATAGAGGGACGATCTCATAAGTCATATGCCTTTAAAGTATCCTCAGCTGCACAACAGATACATCACAAACCCAGTACCTGTCTAGCAATTAACAGACATGACATTTATACAGTCAAAATCACAATTGACATCCTGTAAATTGCGTCATTGGGTCGTCGGTGGCGTGCCGCTGCCCAGGTCGGACATAATACACGCGAAACATAGAGATCCCGCGTCACGCGAAACATAGAGATCCCGCGTCACTGATGCATCATTAACGTGCTCGGCACGCAACTCGCGTCCAAATCACAATTGACCTCCGTCCTGCTTGGCATCATTGATGCACAACGTACATGTATATGCGAGTTAAGCACCAAGTTGCGCGCCAATGACATGCTTATCTCCCTTCGTTTCGCGTAAATTACGCACGACCTATGCTCGACTTACGCATGACCTACGCACTGGGTCGTGCGTCAATGACGTGCGAATGAAGTGAATTTGGGATGACTATTGTGATTTGGACTGTAAAACATCCTCTAATCAAACTTGGGATCCAACTAGTTCTCGAGAGAATTCTATAAAGACAATGTCTCGTACCAACCTCCGGTAAACAGACATTGTGATAAATTGCAAACAAATAAGAACTGACAAGGAATCAATTTATCCCAGTGAGACCAAGTGACTGTTGAAATTAAGGAGGTCACCACTTGGTTTATTTGTACTTACAATGGCATTTATTGGGTTTTCGTCGCTTGCCGTCGCTGATCAAAATGGCCTTTTTTATACCTTATTGAACTGCAACAAAGTTTTTAAAGTTCTTAACATCTCTCCTTAACATTTGGAAAAAAGATCCACTTGCGCCATTACAGTTGTTATCAAAAGCAACATCCTTTACATACATAAGCTCGAACTAAGTTATTAAAATATCAGCAAATAAAAGCCAAATTTCTAAAGTTAAACTGTCTGATTGAATTTGCAAAGGACTAAGATGCTTCATTGAGCAAAGCTTGTCTAGAATTGAAGTTATTTCTAAAAGAGAACGTGGTATAAAGTGTCTCAACGAAGAGAGTAAAAGAACCAACAGAGGTGAACCCACAACTCTAGCATCATAAGTTCCATACTGAAACCATTACACCAATCCCTATCAAAACCAATTAAACTACTTCAAACGCATCATCAACGTTTCCAACAGTTTAACTGAAGTCACACAAAGATACCACCAGCCGAGTTAGTATCATCTCTCTGGCATCAATCCAATCAAACCAGCGACCGAACACCCACACGACACAGCGTGCCAGTCATGTGACCTATAGCTGTCGGGGTACCGAGGATTTAACACGAGAAGTTTCATCGACAGTTGATGACAGAGCTTGATGTGATAAATATCATGCTGGACATACTGGGATGTAACAAGGTAGGTGATTTTTATGTGTTCACCAATGTTTATTAGATACACCACGAATCAATCAATAAAACATGGCTGGAATAGTACTCTATCTTATTGAAGGAAAATTTTAAGAAATCACTTAGAGCTGGAGTTTCTCTTATCTGTTCTTTAGTTTTGAACATCCTTCTTCTTTGATGGTGTTACAGCTACAGCTAGGTAGTTCAGATAATTGTTTCACAGCCGTGCTGGTACAAACTTCCATATGATAGCTTATGCATAACTTTGTAATCAATAAACATGGCTGGGAATATTACACTATCTCATCAAAAGAAGATATGAAGTGATACGTTGGAGTTTGAATTCTCTTTTCTGTTCTGTGTTTTGGAAATGTGGCAATGTCCATGCAGCATTTCTTCTAAGATGGCTAAAACAGGATAGGCGAAGTTATGACAATTGTTTCGGCGGTGGCCCAAGTACGAAATTCCTTACACCGCTTAACCATTTTCCTTCAATAAGATTCAGAAAATTTCAATCCTGTTCATTCATGTTATGATAAGCAAACTTTGAAAGTTAAGTTCTTGATTGAAAATTTAGAGAGTTAATTGTGCATTCTTTGGTAATGTTAATTTTAAAGGGAACGGCATACTTTATTACTGGTAGCTCCAGAGAATAGAAAGGCAGTTATTCAAGTTAGTATTTGAAGTTTATGAGAAATGATGTGTGGTACCAATAATTGTTGACCTATCTCTTGAACTCCCTATTTTTAATGTGTCCTGCCACCTGGCTGTCCCATTTCAAACTATAGTCATTATGATTGTAATTTGGCCACCATGTTTGAAACACTCAAAATTTCCATTTCTTCCCAAAATTTATATTCATTCGTTTAAACCCAACATATATACAATAAAGAACTATAAACTGAATGCGGCCTCACAATGTCCTCTCATTCAGAGAGTCAAAGGGTAAGAGTTTGTCCACAATAATAGTTTAATGGTCTCTTAGCCCACCCCTGTGTCACTCACCTCATATGGCACATGCATGTGCAACATCATTTATTCAATTAACAATCTTAAATCCACTTTTTTAATCTAATTAATGCCTCTGCCACAGAAAAAGTGATGATCAATAAACACGATTGGAAATATTTCATTATCTTATAAAAGGAAATTTTGAGTGATGCTTTTGGTGTCCAAATTTCTTCACCGGTTTTCCTGATACCATGCAGTTCAGCTGTAGGTTTGGAGCTGCAATCTCTGGTAATAAGGGTCTTCTAGGTAGGTAAAGTTTTGATACAATACGCAGATTTCATTTCATTTCTATTACAATCAACATTATCGACAGGCTGAAATTACAGCACTTGGTATTGGACTTATGGCCCCATGTCCTGGATGCCAAGCCGCATCAACAAAGGACCTCCCGTTTCAGGCTATGGCATAATTCTATCATATCAACCAGTGATACATTATTTGAACATTTACCTTCCAACCGGGTGCAAGCTTGTTGGTAATTTTGATTTTCAAATCCATGTATTTTCAACATTCCTTGCCAACTGACAATGTGACTGTTAGTATTCTTCCAAACTTATCGATCCTGATGGCCTAGTGCATGGTTAAGGCATTTGCTTTGTGAATGGAAGGTCGAAGGTTCAAGCCCCATTCAATTGATTTCATGCCAACGTCTCAAACAAATACCCAAAAATGAATCTAGAACATTTTTCACAGTCATTTCTTTATCACAGGGAAACATTTGCCCCATCAAATTGATACTAGAACCAGTCCTTTGAAGATCTACATTGAACCTATTTGCCTTTTCATCTTTTGATGGCATTAGCAATAAAGACAAATACAAAATCTTAGCTATTAACTTACGACATTTATAGTCTGATGTCTTTGATGTAGTATAAGCACTAAGATATAAGAGGAATACAACTAGTTTTTTAGTTAATCCATTCACTGATAAAATCCTTGAATCAAACTTAGCTGCAAGGAAAGAAATCCTTGTTTTGAACTGAATGATCTTCATCATATGGGTGTAATGTTGACTGGATTATTGCCATTCAATGATCAAATTCAGCTTTTGCTTTGCAACCAGATACTTTTAAACATCTCCTGCAACTTGGCATTTCTGTGTCAATTGTCCACCTCTTTAAAACATAAGAAATATTGCATTAAGAATTGATAAAGACTGTATTCTTGCTTATGCAGAAATCCTTCTAAAGGAAATGTGCATCAGCATCAACATTGGAATCAAAGCAATAGGCCTACAACTGACAGCAGCCAGCATCAATAATAAACAAGAGTTGAATCCTGTCTGCAACTAGCAATGAATAGGATCCAATCTGATTCCAAAGAACCTCCTATGAAGCTAAGTTTGGTGTCCGGGGACCTTTGTCAATCTATCAGCATCATCATTGCATCAGCATCATCATTGGAATCAAAACCAATACGATTGATACATCGAGCAGACGATATCAGTCATGAACAAGACTTGGAACCTGTCTGCAACTAACAACAATGAATAGGACAACCTTTGATTCCATAGGAACCTCCTGTGAAGCTAGTTTAGATGTCTGAGGACTCTTGTCAAACAATTAGAAACCAATCGAAAGGAAATGATGCATTAGCATCAACATTGGAATCACTAGAAGTGGGAGTAAACAAAAGTCATAAGGGTTCGGTGACTTCCTGATTTACAGAAGCATCGTTCATGAATGAGGAATCAAAACAGCCATATTAGATTAAACGACTTATTCGTACGTATTTATAGTGTTGCTTGAGGGTAGAGAGGAAGAATATGTCGGGATTCTACAATCAAATCAGGATAATAAGGAGGAGCAGCAGCCGTAGTCTGTTCAAGTCTCCGTCCACTCTTCATTGATATTTTAAAATGACAAAATTGTATACATGTAGCAGATTGGGGCTCATTTTATTTGGGTTTCTACCCGACTAAAGAAATTATCACTTCAAATGCATGCATCTATGCATCCATCCTTAACCACACAGCAAGAAATTGATGTTTGGAAATCGTTCTACTATCTCTGAAATCAACCAAGATCAATGCCTTGACTATAGTTTTAGTCTGGAAATTCAAATTTCAAATATCACAAAAGGCTAATGGCTGTACATTGCCTTAAATGTGTAACGAATAATAAGGTGATAAACAAATGATCGGCATGAGCCCAAGGATCCAATATTTCATCAGGATGACATCAATCAATAATTCAAAAGAGTCTGGACTTGAAGGGCACTTTTTAGATCAATAAACAGTGAATGGCAGTACCGATTAACGAAAATTTAATAGCTGAAATGGCTCAAGCCAAATATGGCATCATTAGTACTAAGAGGTCAGAGTGTTTAGTGTAAGCAATGAAACAGGAA
Organism: Lineus longissimus; assembly: GCF_910592395.1. Classification (NCBI taxonomy): domain Eukaryota; kingdom Metazoa; phylum Nemertea; class Pilidiophora; order Heteronemertea; family Lineidae; genus Lineus; species Lineus longissimus. The sequence continues at coordinate 22,881,332 of NC_088309.1, read as the reverse complement.
TACTACAGCAAACTTTTGTAGCAAGGTTCTTTTTCTGTGTTTGCTAGGCAGTGACTCCCACTCTGAGCTGTTCTTTTATTCCATAAAGCTGATTATGTTGCCTAGGCAAGGTCCTAGTTTAGGGACGGGTCGCAACATGCATGTAATTCAACTAAATTCACACCATTAAGATGATAGATAGATTATCAATCTATTTCATCCAACATCCAGAAAAGAGGGAAATATTAATCACATCAGCAATATTACCAATCTGTTAATAGACTATCAGTAGTTGTGGCTTGCGACCGGCATAATGTCACCTTGTTGTCATCTCACTGTAAAATACCATGAATTATTGACAAAAAATCTGGTGCAAAGGTTGCCTACGGAGAATATCTGCGTCATTCTCATGATATCCTGTGGGGAACTTTTCCAATATTTACAAGGAACTAAAGTATGTCTCAAAAGATCTTCGGATGTTGGTTTGGATAAATATAGCACTTTGCAATAGGGTGTTCTAATAAAAGTCAATATGGTAAATGTACCATGACAAGCAGGCCATCAGACTGCCAAAAAAGCCTCATAGTCTTCATCCAAAACATAATGAGCTTCCAAAACTAGTAGCTTCATCATCACAGTCTCCAAAGGCATGAAAGAGTTTTTAACTTGAGGGTAATAAGTACTTGGCATCACTGTTCTTGGACATTTTCAGATAGATTCAGACAACCAGTGACACACATCACGGTCATTTTGAGAAAATTAGCATTGGTGACAATGATGTCGTTCAGGGCAGAAAGCAACTCCATTTCATCGAAAGTGCAGGTTGCCCCTTCATTTATGTCAACTGCACCAAGCTGTACTGTATCTGTTTCCTGAGGTTACTATACAATACTAACACTGCTGACAAGCACAATATACTCCTACCCATATAGAACAATCATTTGTCCAAAGCTGTCTGACATTTCAGCTACAAGGATCGAAAGTGTCGATGAATATTGCAATAATGGTAGGTTTTAGGGCTATAGACCACACTATTATCAAGTATTGATACAATATCACCATGCAATAAAACAGGAAATCACTAAAATCTTTGAGAACCCTGACCGCGATCTCCGTTGCAAATAGCCACGTTGGTCGAATACCATGCTCCAGATGAAAGGAATGGCCGATCCTTAGAAATGATGTGGCCGCAATAACGATACTTGTACATGATTGATGATCATGTGATCTTAGGTATGAATTGGTGGCACTGGGTGAGAGGCAGTCTGGGACATTCCCACCCTCCCACCAGCACTGATGCCTTGCAATAATGAGTAGGTAACTGGTCCAATGAGATCATCTTTGAATCGAATTGAGGATTGGTGTTCAATCTTGGTATTTATGGACTTCATTTCAGCAAGCATGCTCGATCCCATTGCTTGGCATTTACGCTATTACCCCCTGCCCATAACCTAAGCTTATTCCCGCAAATGAAATTAAATTTAGAATAGAATCCCATCTTAAATTTATGTGACAGATTAACATGATTTTCAATGAAGATAAAATGACGATAAATTTGATAAAATTGTGAGACTCACTGCTGTGACTTTGTGGGAAGCAGGAATTGATTGGAAAATGTGGTGCATGAATTCATCTTTATGATGCAACTGAACCAAATTCTGTCTTCAGGAGACATCTGACAAAGGGGTTATGTTTAAAGCTTCATTTTATTAAAATAGCCCAAGCAGTTACAAAACCTCCCCTACAAATGGACCTGGACGGACCAACGACATGGGATTATAAGAGCTCATTGAGTTAAAAACTGCTGAAAAGCAACAGTATCATGATAATAATTTAAGGTGCAAGTACAATAACAATCCTAATTTCAAGTTTTCAAGATAACCGATGAAGTTATACGCAGTATGCACATACCCCAAAAAGCTGACCTGACAGAACCACTCATCTTCAAAAAACACTCTCAAAGAACTTCTCAACTTCTCAAGTTCTCAACTTCTTGGGACAAAGGGTTAAGCTGTCACAGCGCCAGGATATAGCGGACCACTCCAGGGAATCTCTCCACAATTTTTACCAACACACATCTCTTAGCATGTCCTTTAACCTCTCTCGACTTAATTACATCAACTGTCAAAGCATGTTAGACGATCACAGAATCTCAGGTCATAGCTAACGGCATTCCGGTTATGGTGTTGTGAAAGACATCTTGAACTGGAAGGCACGATTCTAAGGATTTATTTTTTAGTAATCAACTAAGAGACATCAGTTGCCTTGGGTAACTGATGGCTAAGAATGAGGAAAATGTTAAATTACTTGACTTAGCAGATTATTTGATAATAGCTTTTATGATGAGTTCAAATCTAACCTCTAGAAGAACCTCTCCGCGACACCCTTGGGCTTGACCACTGCTGTCCTTAAGTCAAAATCAATGGAAAGAACCAATTAGAGACCAAATTTAGTGTCCTTGAGGTGTCTAATAAGGGAGGTTCCACTCAACTTGTTTGGTATCATGATGGCGCATTAGTGACAGGTTCAGACTCTTGATAGAAACATTCGGGGCTTTTGGTAGATGCAATAAGTCATGCACATTTTGCTACTTTTTCACACACCTTGACCATGCCAAAGCTCTTTTAAACAAAAATTTCACAAAAGAGCCATTGGATATAAATACTTATTGGAAAACAGATCACATATCAAGCTGTCATGTCAGCCTTCTTAGCCTCCAATTTGTGGCCACAGAATATCCAGATCAATCTGATATCTACCAAATGTAATCTAACTAATCACCAATCAGACCAGAAAAAAACTCACTGAATGATTCTGTCCTGCTTTTGAAAGGACTTCAATCAGTCGATAGTGGCACATTCTCCACAAAATGATTTCCAATGCTACACACAATTATTCGGAACAAGAGGCTGTTGCCCACGAGGCTTGATGCACCGGTATCACCGCACCAATCATTTACCTGATCATACAAATACGATTTAAAATCATATGTCATTTAATTGTCCAGACTTTGATTTCCAATAAACATTGGTTTTCAGTAATGATGATGCACTTGGTGACTGATGCAGGCAAGAGGTAAAACCTGAGTTAGGCCTTCTATTGTTCTGTCACATGTAGCTTCATAACTGCAACATTAGCGAACTACAAGCAAATCGTGGGTAAGCGTAATACTTGAATGGATTACCATCCTTTACCTAATGACGTAGTTTAAAGTTATCTGTTTTGAGTACAGTAAAAGAGCCATAGCGCTGGTTTACAATGAATCCGATTTGGTGCAGTTGAGCAGGAAATCACGAAGTACAGCTACATGCCTTGCCAAAATTACATCCAGTGTAAACCTACCCCAACAAACAAGATTGAAACTTCATATCAAGTTTTAGTCAGCAATAAATGACAAAATTACCCCTTTTTAACTTCAAGGTATCAACCTTCCCAATAAACTCGAAAGTTAGAATGAGAAGGGAAGCAATGCAGACGTCATTCAAGAAGTTTACCAATTTGAGTTTTGAATATTGGCACCGAACATCTGTATTCAGTTCATGGTGCTTACCAGATTTAGTGTCAAAAGCTGACAGTCAGAATATACCCATGAGATATGAGTGGAATTGAAACACATGCCATGGGAGGGGAACACAAGTCTAGAATTCTAATATTCTAGCTGAAAGTTCTCCAAGCTGATGGTTCAGTGGGTGAGACACTGGACTATCAGATAGTCACTCAACCAACCAACCGACCAACATCGGGCTGGAACATATCTGCAGTGTCACGGGTGAGCCACCATGCTTCCTGTATTATCAGTCACTGAGGAGGTTCCTAGCTTAGTGGTTAGCACTACTGGCTACCATGCAATAGAGCATGAGGGTTCGATTCAGAGAAAAAAGTACCTTGAGATGGACTGTTCCTCTGGTTAAAGACAAGAGTTACTTGGTCAATAAACCCAATTAGCCAAACTGTAGTGGCACTAAAAAAAGTGGGTGTCACAAGTACATGAGAGGTTATGGAAAACTCTTCATTATCAGATACATTCCAATACCTCTCAGTCCACTGAAACCTTAACTTATCAATTCCAGACATCAGCTTCGCCCACGTATCTAAAATGCTGAAAACAAAATGATCTTGATCATCATTTTCCCATCATAAAAGAATATGGATGTTGGTGTGTTTGTAATTGATAGTCATAAGACAAGAGCAATATATGAAACTCTAATCTTAGCAACCGCCGGTCTCCGAAGAGATATATTAGCAGTCGTAACCTAAGTTGGCCAAGTGAATGCGAGATTTAATAAGAATGCTTGGGGCGGGAAGAGACACCATCGGGCGTAATGAGGGTACGGATCATTTCATGTAATCATAGAAAACATGTGTTGGAAGTCTCATCGCGATGCCATTGATTGTTTCAGTGCACCGCATTCACTTTAGCACCTCAAAAATGGCCGATATAAATCGCAGTGTGAAAAATCATGATGAAATAAATGATCGTGAAAGTTTTACTGTTTACAGTTTCAGACTCCATATCTCAGGTTGAGAATTCACTATAACTTCAAATAACTTTTCTATTTTCAGATAAAATCATTCGGAACAAAATGTGGTATCTGATCTAATTGCAAGAAAGCGTCAAAAAGAATTGACAGTTTTACAACAAACTCGGTCGGACAGAAACCCAGCCTAACCAACAACCGTTCTCCTGTGAGTGGCAAAGAAAAAGATAAACGATCCACCAATTGAGATACTTTTTGCAAAAGGATAGTTTATGCAGTGCTTACATAGTTTGTTCAGCTTCAGTGAACATACCAAGTAACGATTTGGAATCTGCCAAAAGGATCAGCAGAGGCTTCGCGCTGTGAATACCAATTCAGCGTTATCGGAAACTTTCTAATATCGCTCTCGGAGACACTTTGAATACAAAATAAAACATCCGTCTGTAATTGAGGACTTTTTAATTGAGGATAATTTTGTTTTGGAATTCACTGGTAATTCACGTTGGGATTAAAGTGGAATAAACAAAGATCAAAATGGATTACAAGTTTGTGTTAACGGTAACGATAATCTGTGCTGTCGCCATGACAACTGAGTCTAGGAACATAACAATGAGAGCCTGTGGTCCAAGGGGGAAGTGCACTTATGACGAAATCATGATGAAAGTTTCAAAATGTTTTGCAAATCACCTCACAATAGATGAGGAGGTCCACGGGAAGAAACCTCTGACGACCTTGGATGCATTAGAGGCACGGCTGACCCGCCAAATGGAGGCACTGTCAATCAGAACATTACGAGGCGTCCGGCGGATCGAAACAAAGATGCAGGAGTTGACAAAAACAGGGATGGATCGCCGTTTAGTACGCCTTGATGCAGAAGCTCAAGGTGGTTCTCAAGGTGGCCTCAATGATCAACGAATAATTTCCGAGCGTTCTATTCTCTGTAACGAACGTGGCGAATCCAACAAATGTCCGACGTTATTTACTGGAATCGACGGTTGGGAAACATGCTATCTGTTTTCAAACTTCAACGCCACCTGGCAGCAGGCACGAGACTACTGCGCTGCACTTGGAGCCAATCTTGTCGTGATGGAAACGAACAAAGAACACTACCTGGTGAATCTCCTTATCAAGCAGAAAATGAGTAAGTTAGAATTTCACATACTTTTTGTTATCCCCACCAGCAGTATAGATGACATCAAAAACACATTGATGACATGCATAGATGCCAAATTGGACGGCAACACATGACCAAAGATGGCAAACTAAAAGTTTACAAAATCAAACAAATCAATTTTTTATTTGAAGTAACGTGAAAAGGAATTTCATATGAAAGTGAGGCTTTAACCAAAATTTGAGCCGAGCTGAAATCTGATCAAAAAGCAAAGCAAAACTATATCAAAGTAAAAAACTATCAGGTTTTTATAACACGACCTGAAGCTATGACAATTCCTGATAAACCACCGAGTTATATCAGTAGATACATCCAGAATTTGAATTGAAGTTATAATTGTGCCTCGGAGCAGGAAATGTGATTTATTTTGCAGATAAAGTTTTTTACAACTCAGTCTCATCTTTCTGCTTCTCTGAATAGGCATAACAATGTTTTGAATATTAAAATTGATTTCACTGATGTTCAAGACCAAGAGGTATAAGAAAATGTCGTAGGGACGTAGATCTACATTCGACTTTCGGATGGCTCCCTAATAGATCTACTATACCTTGGCTAATGACATTAGTGCCAAGAATTTGGAATGGGTGTGGCTTGAACATCAACAGTCAGACAATCATTTAGACCTAGTACCACCTCGTGGTTGATTTTGGAACTGAAATGTTTCTCTGAACATCAGAAGATTTTAACCCTGTTACTCCAAGTGGAACATAGGTCGCCAACAAGATTTCTCCCTTTTCTCCAGTCCTGGGCAGTTCTCTAAACTTGGTTCCAGCTCATCCACATCACCCTAGCCTCCTGTTCTGACAATTAACGCCTAGTAGTCATTGGCCTCCAGAGGCACCCTTTCAGGAGATTTTGATATACTTCTCAATACCATTCGCAATTTTTTTCCAGCTAAGGCAAACGGCACAGCTTGGTGGACAGCCGGTAACTACCAGGTGCAGTCCAACACCTGGATGTGGGCAACCCAACTCCATCTGCAGCCATTCCGGTTCCACAAGTGGAAGAACGGCACACCAAAATCTGAAACGACCAAATGCATGCTCCTCCCCGGTGATAACGCCCATACATGGATCAGTGATGTCTGCACCGAACCCTATAACTTCATCTGTGAGACATCTAAGATCATGAAGATGAAATAAGTTAGAACTCAAACATTCTTTGAGTGACAGTGAAAGGGAGGACAATGGTATATGGATGGAATCTAGTCAAAACATGCAGGTGTTATCTTTTAAACTATTTTTCTTTTCAGCAAATATCTGTTGGGTATGTCCTTGTTGGGTACACATATCCCAGGGTCAACAGGTTTCAATTTGCTTTCTCGCAAGGCTCCTTTTTAATTATAGGTTTAAAGAACATCAGCGCCAAGCTATAATGTTGAATGTACGTATAGACTGTGTGCCATATTTCTACATTTATAATATGTAAGCTACAACTTATCAGCTAGTCTTATAAGCAGTAAGCTAGTCTTATCATTTTTAGTGTACTTCAATGTACAGTGTATTGGCAATTTTCTTTGAGTTATTGTGAGTGACAAAGTAAGTTAAATGTTAAAAGTAAACCATGGCAAATCCTATTTGAAAAGTGGACGTTTTGAGAAAAACAACTCCAAGTCTTACATAGAATATATAGGGCTGAAAATATGCTTGTCTCTTTGAACGTATCTTGAAGGCATCTGTGATGACCACTTTTTATAACAGTCACACAAGCTCAGCTCTTTGTCCTTACACAATCAAAAAAACCTACCCTTCCCCATGGGCCATAAATCAGCAGCAAAAAGTCAAGAAAAGTTTGTCTTATATTGTTTCCATTAGAAGAAATCGGTTTCGATGGATTATCGGGCAGTTTGACATGGCAAGATCTATAACCCCTATAACATCATTTGATTCCTGCCTAACCTACTTATCTACATGGAATGACCATTGATTTGTGATAGTTTGTATCAAGGGGGTATCTCAAAGATAATAAGTGTGTACGAGTCATGATCCGGGCAGACATCAGGGCTCGCAAAAAGTCATATAAATGTCAGATTTATCGGTAATAACAAATTTGAGAAATGGCCACTGATACTGCTCACAGACTTGCAATCTTTTTATTGCAGTGACAAATACTGCACATCACTGTGCTAAAAAATATTATCTAAAGTGTGCTTTACCTCATTCGATAGAGATGTGCTCTCAGCAGCCATGTTGTTAGTATAACCATACCTTGGTTGCAATGTTGAAATGTAAGTTCTCATGTTGTGTTATTCAAACAGTAATTTCAAATTGAAATGACTCTTTGACTTTAACCCGCACATTTCTGAAGTCTATTTAGGAGAATTCATTGTTGCTTTATTTCATTTTATCAAATGCCCTCTGGGTATCCATGGCAAGACTCAGTTGCAGCAGGCATGCATTTGCTGAAAAACATGTTTTTCATGCAGATCTGAGGTGAAAATCAGTGTCCTGCTCCCATGACCAAAGATTTGCTAACTACTGAATGACCGTCACTGATAAGGGACAGAATTGTTGTAAATGCTTTGTATATTGCTTTAATTTAAAGTTGTTGTCAAGTCTAAATCTATCAAATCAAATGTAAATACAGATTACTTAATGGTTAAGAGTAAAGATGTATAAATGTTATGTTGTCAGTAAAATGCCTTTTTTTCTTCCTCTCATGTCGGATCTCTGCCATGGTATAAGCACTCTGGACCATTTGTCCTAGCACAAGACTAATTTCTTAATACCATGCCTTGCATTCGGACATACAAAACTCAAATTACAACACTATTGCTGCATAAAGGTGGTATAGAAATATGATTTACGTGCCAAGTTTCATCATGCTAGCTTGTCCAATAACCGGACCACAGGCATCTTTATTACCAATTTCCGGTGGACCACTCGTAACTTTATGGACGACTTGGCCTTTAACACATCAGGAGCAAATTGTTTCTCGATTTCAATTTTGTTCCGTCAGAATTTAATTTCCTGTTGTTAATTACAAATAGCATTGGTACATAGAGTTTGACACCAATCAATTATCATCTGTTTTTAGAGGAAATTGACAATCATATGTTATTGCTAGCTTGGTGAATGGCCAGGGAATTGATGATGTCAACATCAATAACATGACAGGTTTTGGGCTTGGGAACTCATGATAACTGCACAGGAGACAACACAAATCAATAGTGACGAGTTCAGAAGAGTTAAGAAAGATGTGCCCTTAAAACTGAATTAGCTCAATACACACCTAAGCCTTCCTTCAATTAACCGGTAACGTACACACAGATCTTCAGACTTCTTCTATGGAGTATCAATCTATTTCTTGGCAGATTTCTAAGGGGTGCAGACCATTTCACCCTTCTGTCAAGAACTGTGGCACAGAACTCTTCTCTGGAAGTTTGTTTTCCACTCCTAAGTGTCCATCACTCAACACCCTCCAGTATTTCGGCAAATTCACCACACAATTTTTAAGTAAGAGTTCTACTAGATCATTGATCTCTAAAAGTTCGCTGAACACAAATTTCTCGTTCAAAGGCCATGGATTCCGTCCGCTTACATTATTGGCCATTAGCAAGAGATACATTTCCTGCGAGACACCAAACTCATGTTTGAGAGTTTATAGGGGAGATATTTTGTATGGTCTGCTGGAGATAGTAATCACACTGCCACAGAATCCTGCAGTATCTCACAGCAATCTCTCAGACAAAGAAATGTCTGAGTGATTAACCCAATTCTCATTATATTTACTAATAAGATAAACTCATGTGATTCCTCACTAATTATCCAACTCTCATTCACTAATTAACCAAACTTGTATAACTTTCCAGTGACGATCCAAACTTTCTTGACCCTAACTCATGGAGTGCTAATTGCTCCAGGTTAATTCTCCATCCAACATGGCCAGTTTCCCCGTCCTACTAGACAAACTCTTCACATGTTGCCATGACTTGCAAGTATGTGTCATTTATCAATATAACTGACTACTGACATCATCAGCAGCTCCTTCAACCGGCCATCGCTGGCGAGAGGATCTCGCGAGCACCAGCTGATTGATCCATTAATGTGCTCCACATCACAGTCCAACCAACACATTCTGTTACAATCTTTAAACTGACTTAATTAGGCAAGGCCATCATCAGCAATCCCAAAGGGGGAAAGAAGAGCCTGGGGCCCCTGATTTCCGAAAAAATCTTTGAAAATGACCGCGAAATTTCAACAGTTTCAAAGAGAAAACCTGAATTCATAACTAAGAATAAGAATATCAAATTTCTCTGTGATCAATGTTTCAAGTCATTATCAATACTTTATGACAGTCAAATTGCCTTGTAGGCAGCAGTGACCTCACTTACCCCCTACCCTGCTTTATTCACATGGACTAATTGGTTCAGACCCCTTGCCAACTCAGCTTCTTTATAATGAGAGGTCTAATTAGTCCAATGTTTCATGTAGCTGACACAGCACGATTGTTAGAGCTCTCTTTGAAGAATACATTATTGTACCAGCATATCAAAAATTTGCTCATGTGAAGGGATTTTCAGCTTCGCTCTACCAAGAAAACACCCTTGAAGCTTAAAGCCCCCTCCTCCCCTCAAAAGGACCATGTTCTTTCTTTAAATTTTATACTAGTGCTCAGTTTCTCTATAACAAACCCTATATATCATGCTTGCAAAGCCAAACGTTGGAGACACATGTGGGAAAGGAGATGAAAGACCATAAACCAGTGAACTGAAACCAGACATTATCAGAAATCTTTTATGGGTTTTTATACTGGTGCAAATATCATTTCACGTATTCCCGATGCGAATTCCATCTCCAGCAGAGTATGGATGACTTATTGGAGAAAGAAGTCATCTTATCCCCATCATGATGACCCAACCTGCCGGGCTGTTGAGTTTCGTTCTAAGTGTATTGGAATTCAATATTGGTTGTGATGAGGGCAACAGAGATGGTCAATTTAAGGCTAAGAGACTGAGCAAGTTACATTAACCGGGAACAGGTTTCATGTACAGTGTTATCAGTGTGTGTTGTTAACATCCACACAACCTTACCATCTGGAGTTTTATCTGCAGTCATCCAATGGGCAGAATTAAGAGAAATTGAAAAATTCTATTTAATTATTTGCTGGTGAATAGGACAGCAAGGATGCATCTGATAATGGGCTAGCCTGTGATGCAGAATATTTCCAGGCAACAAGTTTGGTTACTCTTGACTTGACCAGTACATGAGGAAAAAGAATACATTGGAAACACATCATGAAATCAATAGGGCCAGAGGGTCATCAACGAAGTGAATATGAGGGTAGAAAAGTCATCAGTCTCATCGAATATTAAATTTTTTCCTCTTCTCCATCATGGCTTGCACATCAGCCGATATCCAGGTATTGGAATTCAATATCAGTAGCAGATGGTCACTTAAAGTCCACTTCACAAGGACAATATTTTTTTCATGCAGTTTGATATGACCAAGCTCCATCAATCACTGCCAAGTTTGGCACTGAAATTTGTCGGTGTTCGCGCTCTGTTCCTTGGACAAAGTTGTCATTGTTCTTGGTACAGAAGACTCTGAATGAAGCGCTTTGCGCAAAGACCTGCCAGTGGAAGTGCTATAAGAAATCTTTTAACTGAGGATCGTCTTCCATCACGTCTGTGTACATAATAAACTTCATCTTTTGTCAATGTCTTCCACCTTGGGGGCTCCACTTCCCTCCAAGTTTGTAATATAAATCACCCAATATTGCTTCCAATTCTGAGCCCTAGATATATTTTTATCAAGATATTTGTCACTTCTTATCACTTATGCCAAGGAATATGAAGAAATATGATGATCTTCAAGTTTCCATTGATACAGAGCTGCAAGAAAAATATCATTATTCACCCAGAAGAAGGTGTACTACATATTACGTTGCAATATCTAATTTGGTATTGTCAAATAGAACAAAGGAAGAGGAGCCTTCTTTCTTTTTCCATATACATAGTTTCGGCTGTTTTTAAGGGCCAACATCCACAAAACTTGTATAGCATGGTGAGAAGGATGCAATTCGTCGTGAGACCTGATCTGGTTTGAAGTTCCTAGATTGGATTTTGAGAAGTGTGGTGCCTGAGACAACCAGAAAGACGTAAGAAGACAAGACAGGCAGACAGAACGGCGAACAGCAAGTTACAGATACTAACAAGATCCAGATCATCTAAAAACTGAATCCCGCACCTCATGTGATGGTGTCTCACATTATTGCATGCCGCACATGCTGTTCAGCAATTACAAAAAACACGACCATCACATTTGCAGCATCATGGGACTACTACCGCAATGAAGAACCAATAAAATCTAGTCAAGTTTATTCAAATTTGATTACATCGTTAATGCAGTTAACTAGGTTGAGGTTTTTTATGGATAAGAATTTTCATTTGATGGATCTGCACAAGAGAGGGAACTAATCTCTTGAACAAGAATTTCAGACCTGGCAATCCAATATGGTTTGTATTAAGTCAGTTATTATCTCCTATTGAACTGTAATATTAAAGGCATGGTAAGATTGTCTACATACTGGTTCAAGAGCTCTTGAGGAAGGTAACTTCAGTTCTGGCTTACATTTTCACCACGACTGTCTGTGATCTGTGATATGTACCAGAGTTCAGAAAGAAAAGATGTTCATCACCTTTAAGAGTCATTAATCTTTTAATGGACATGATTGACAAGACCGGCATATTTCTTAATTGAACGCGGCAACTCTGAGGAACGATCGAATTAACTGATGGTCTAAGGTGTCAGAGCTTGCACATCTCGTACGCGTGAAAAATGTCAACGACCCTAATAACTCGAGCGTACAAACTGACATCTCATTGATAGTTAATGATCGTTAGCAATCGACCGCATGCCCATCTTCCAATTTTAGTGTACGTGGATTCGATTTGCCAGTGCAGTGACCCAGAAGAAGATTACTAGCGGAATTCTGTCAATGTAAACAAGACAATTCATTACAATTTCAATTTCGTTTTATCAGCATTTAATAAAAACCAGAAAGCTTTTTAGACTTTCTTCAAACATCTGAGGTGTCCTGTTTTCTGTTTCATCTTCTAAAATCTCCTTTCAGAACCTGTGGTTTTTACTGGGGTAACCTCATACATTGTACCTATATTGCTACTGCATGACAAGTCTTGCCACCCCACTGAACATACCTTATGAAATCTCTAGCCGACCTGTATGGCTCTTTTCAGATTCCAGTGATAGAATGGGTCAGAGAAATATTCTAGAAATATGAAAGTTCAACGGGAGGCCATAACCTTCAGGGTATTAGCTCAAAAGTGAGTCTTGGAGGCTGATTTCAGCCTTGAGGCTTGAACATAAATTACTAATTCACAATAGAAACAGAAACCCTTTGATATTGGTTTGATATTTGAAACCAGTTGCATGAACAACCAGTTACCAGCCATTGCTACTCAAGTATTCTGAGCACTAATTGATGGCTAATCTGAAATTTGCAAATTGAAGCCATGCCATTCGATCTGTCATTTTGGTTGTCAGAACAGCTTAACAGGGTGCAAAAGTACATCAATCTCTTTCTGAAAGCTTTTGGGGTTACGTGAATGTCTCAACACATTCTTGACATTAAAGCATAAAGTACGGGCAATGCGGGAACAGTAAGACTGAAAACTGAATTGATTAATACACCAAGGGACGTTCACTTTGATTGGAAGGCAGAAACTACATCTATCATTGAGAGACCCAAGATGATGACTTGGCAACTAATACAGCTACTATGTCTTCTGAGCAAGACATGATCGAAGTGCAATGTGACCATAAACCAGATGAACTGAGGGAATGGTACATGCCAGTAAACTTAAGGGGAACACAAACGCAAAAATGACATTACTTTCATTATGATTGTAAACTACTAAAATGTGAAGTGCTGTTCACAAGTTATATGAGCACTGTAATGATGATTGCCATCTATACAATGATCAGGAAAGTTCTAGTAATGATGAAGTTACAAATGATACGATATAAATCCAAGCACTGAAAGGAATCTGGCACATTATCATCTGACTTGACATGTGTCTGGATCAAACTCACGAAGGTGATTACTTAAAGGCCCAGTATACCAGAACTTCTGATCTGGCAAATAAGATTTGAAATGTTCATCTCTGTCTGTATACTAACAACTTCACAACTCTTATCCTATTGAAAGTTGTCCACTGGCAGAAGATTCATCACAGCATAATGGGCATTTGACTCATCATTCCAGATTGGTCAATGAGCAACAATGAACAATAGCAATAAAGGAGGTACCAGCCTTTAAACCTGTTTTGAAAGAAAAACCTAGTAGTCCTACCTGAAAGTCTGCACTTGCCCCCGAGCTGACAGCACTGCCCTCCATGGTCAGCCACTCCACCTTCACAGTGCCCACCACGCCCTGGGCCCTTACAACCATGAGAGTGGCAACACGGGCTTCCTCTGCCACTCGAACCTTCAAGATAATGATTGATAGATAATTATGAACATGATAAAACAAAATTTCAATCTTTTGTATCTGGATTAGCTTTCAAAATCATCAGGAGTAAGGAAACTAGCTGCAAATATCACGTCAGCCCAGACTGTTCTCTCTAGTGTGTCTGCTTATAGTAACTTTGTTCGAACTACAGAATGATTTGCACGATTAGAAAGCAGCCATCGTCGTCAATGTTCACCCTATGATTCAGGGTGAGAATGAGAATCGTACCTCTGGTTTCTGCATCAATGGCTTTACTACAACTCCACTAGGTGGTGCCACTAGGTTTGTTGCAAATTCCATCAAGCCATACGGATGGTCGTTTTCGCCGACCGTAATCTCCGCCATATTAGCCTTTGCATCGATACTAGCTCCACTGATATTGGTAGTGCCTATGAGACCATCAGCAGTTGAGACAGATTCCAGTTTGACGGTGAACCTTTCTTCAAGTTCTGGCAATGTGTCATCCTTCAGGGTAAAGCTCAACACCTGAAAAGTGACAATTGATGAAATATCATTCTTCTGAAATTATCTAATGTTAATTATTTGATATTTTCTCGGCTGACTGAGTATGGCATGGTAACCTTCAAAAGTATACAGCTTTAAATCGGATGACAGCAAATTGATTAGGACATTGTGTATATACCCACCTCCTGTCTGTCGCCAGGCTTGAAAATCACCTCTCCACTTGACTGGACAAAGTCTGCACTTGCCTTGACCAAGGCATCATTAACCATCTGATAAATTTTCCATTTCACTGTAACAGTGTCATGGTTCCCTCTCCTTCTGTCTACGTCACAGTTAAAGGTGATGTTCTCAGTTGTGGCAACAGTCGGTTTGCAGCCACTGCTGAACCCAAATAGCCCATTTGCATTGTCACTTTTCAGAACTGAAAAAAAAAGAGATTTTTAATGCAATCGATGCAATCGACAAAATCAGAATTGGCAAAATAGGGGCTGAATCTCATTCAGATACTGATCCAAGCTCCCTTTTAATCTTTAGCATAATCTTGTGGTTAAAGTGTCAGCTCATAATTTGGATATCATGGGTTTGAGCACTTTGATATCTGACTTGGCTCATTGCTTGTTACCCCCTACCTTTAAGAATGCCTGCGTAATCATTCGTCGACACACGTCCCCCTCCCTTGGCAGAGATCAACCTGACACTGAACACTTCATTGTTCTCTTCCACTGCATCATCCAGGGATGAAAAGTGGATGAAGGCCTGTCTCATCTTGTCAGGGAAGCGGAGATATCCTGACAAAGGGGTTACATCCTTACGAGAGGGTGTTTCAAATATCTCCTTGATTTCACTGAAAATAAAAAATCTCGCCTGAATTGACCATCTTGGAGGTGTGATGCCATCGATTTACCGATTGCAGACATACAGGCAGACACGTTAAGTCACCAATCCACCATTCTCTCATCTCTCAGTTCTACTTCAACGCCTGCTTGTTTCTCTGTAATTTCTCAAAGAAGCACATTTTCAAGAGTATTAGATGATCAGTGGATTAATGAGTGAACAAATGAAAAATCATTTGGACCAACTCACCCTGGCTCAAGCTTCCTGCTATAGACTATAACATCCTGCATCAGTCCCTTGAAGGCCTCAGCACCAGACGGTAGAGCGCCAACAGCCAGGTTTCCTGGTAGATCCTCCGTTTGCTTGTCACCAAGTTGACTGAAAAGGTAAACAACAAACCAAGTATATTGACAAGTGAAATATTCTTTGCCTTGCTCTGCCTTTAATACCAGGAGAGCAAAGGCTCTGGCAGGCGCATTGGTCCCCTCACCTGCTGTATCTCAAGGAGATATCTGATTGTCATTTGCTTGACCTGGCCCATCATTGGACTCTCAGGGAAATGGAATCTAACTTCAACACCAATAATTAATGGATGAGGTTACTGACTTGCTCAAGGTCATAAAAGAGATGGTGAAGCATACTTACGTGTTTCCAATGTTGACACCATCCAGGTAGACTCCCACGTAACCACTATCGACTGTGATTAGGATGCTGTGCCACGTTCCATCATCAAGAGCTTTACCAGTCACCTTGATTGGTGCATTCTGACTGTCCTAGAATGAAACAAATGTCGCTACTAAGAAGAAAGGAACCTTCACCTCCAAGAGTAATTAGAACTTCCTTGCCCATGGATACTTTTTGGTTGCAAGTCCTGAGTTCAAATCATATGGGTGGATTGTACGAAGATTCAAATGACTCTGGGATGTCTGATATTACTTGAATGATTTCTGAATAAAACTGTTTTTTTAACATCCTTTTAAAAACATGTCCAAAGGTGATTTTAAACCTATCTGCCCTTCTCGCTGAAAACAGTGAGCAAAGCCTCAGATTCAATGCTAACTGACTTACTTGATTCCCCTTCAAAGCATATCTGAAGTCAATCGTAGTCAATGGCTCAACCTTCTGAGTCTTGACCTTCAAGCCGTAATAGACCCGGTCTCCTTTGGGTGATGTCTTTGCTACGATGAACCCATCTGTCGCGCCAGCTGGTTGAATCCACGCGCTGATGCTGAAGCCTGATGTGATGTCTGCAGGAGACGGCTGATGCGCAGCCGGTACAGAGACCCATGAACCTAAAATTTGTATGTAAAGCGATGGAGAGTGGATGCAACTACAGAGTTTATGCTGAAGTTAACTTTCATGACTGTTTTGGTTTAGCATTTCAAAGGTGAGACATATAACATTAATCAGGTAGTCGAATACTAAGAGACAGCCTGGCATTAATGGTTTAAAGGAAGCTGCTGTCATTCAATTCAAGTACATGTACATGTACCTCCAGTTATTGAAATTAATACACTTCCCACCCAAGAAAATAAACTGTGCAGGTGAAATGGTGTGTGCAATATGAAGTCATTTGGACTGTTTTAAGTGAAATCATCTAATTTAAATCGAGTATGTTACAGAATCATCTTCAGGTCTGTCTTGATATTACATGCATTTATTGCAACATAGACAAAGACATAGCAAAGGTAGAAGTGAATGGAAAAGGATGATGAGTGAAGACTTTACCAAATTATGGGCATCATCAGCACGTGTCATCTGCTTGTGCTTTTGTTAGCCCACCTTCGGCTCAAACTGCAGCACGACCATGCATCATTTCTTGATGGCTGTCAGTAAATTCACAGCAAAAGCAATATGTGATTGGAAAAGGAGTGAAGATTTTACCGACATGTGGTTGTGCATCACCGTGAAGTGCCGTCTGCTTGTGTGTTC
Organism: Lineus longissimus; assembly: GCF_910592395.1. NCBI lineage: Eukaryota > Metazoa > Nemertea > Pilidiophora > Heteronemertea > Lineidae > Lineus > Lineus longissimus. Next base: position 22,864,001 of record NC_088309.1, on the reverse strand, counting down.
GTTTTGCCAATCTTGTACTCACCAGCTGTGGCCTCAAACTGCAGCACAACCGTGCCAGTACCAAGTCTTCTCTTGGTGGCTACTTCCTTCACCGACGTCGGGACAGTACCCAAGAAGAGAAGGTCATGCATACTTGGTAGGTTGGTACCGGAGTCAGAGTAGATACCCCAGACAGCCTGAAATATGCAGTTCATAATAAGATAAGATAAAGAGACAGCAAGGTTATGGACATGAAACTTAAATGTTTAAATCACAGGGACACCAAAATGGATGTTATCAAAATGTTTCCTAAACCAAAACATCAAGCAACTCCCTTACCTCAATATCACCCACATCTCCCATCGTCCTCTGAACAGTGAAATTTGTCTTGGTTGTATTCTTGAACCCAGGGTAGTAGTCCTCTGCCACATCTCTCTCTTTGGACGTCACTGGGAAGCCAAGTACGCCATGGGGGTCGTCATTCATTTTGATGGTCAGGTTTACGGTCAAGTCCGTCTTGGCGAGTGACGCTTGTAAGTTATCAACATCGTCAGAGATGACTGGAAGGTAATAGGGATAACAAGCATTATACAACATGACACACCACTGCCAATGAAGATACACACCATGCCTATTCTATGTCTGAGACCCTGAAAGATCACAGCAGGGTCAGGTTGGCAATGTTTGTAAACGTTTCCTCAATGTACAACACAGAAAGAGAAGTCAAAAGAACAACACTTTCACAGCTTTACATTGGGGACGAATCAGGTCTTTAACAAACATGTTCAAGATACATTTCATCAAAGTCAGAAGTGCATCATCTTTTGCCACAAAGTAATACCCACAATGCTTTCCTTGAACTAATTCAATTTCCAGTGGTCTACTCACCTGAGGTGTTAAACAAAACAATCTTGAACATCTCATCAAATTCGGGCACGCCATCCGCCTTCGGTGTAACAGTCAGCGCTTTGACCTTTTCTCCTTCCTTGAAGACCACAGAGCCTCTCATGTTGTCAAAGTCTGTGCCGTTAGGGTTGAATGTGTTGCTACTGATGCTGTAGATCTCCCAGAAGACCGCCACACTTCCAAATTGCGCAATATCACGAATAACACTAAAAATAATGGGATAAACCTGTTCAGACACAAGCTGTTTATAGCGATTAGAGCACCATGTTTCTGACAGTGTGGTAGTATGGGTTTGACTCTCATGAAGACCACCACTGCTTAATCATTGTCTCTTTGAGCAAGACGGTTGACTCTATTTCAAACTGGATGATGCTGGCAGAGATCGTCAGTGTGAATGTTTAAAAGAAAGCCAGGAGTGCAGAATCTTATGTTCCTTCAGGGAGTTGAGGTTGATGATGAGCAGACAAAGTAGTATCAAAATAGCAGCAGCTGAAATCAAAATTCTTGTCGTTCTTTCCTTTAACCCTCAACTATGTTATATCTACTGTACATTTCTACTCACTTGAATGAAGTAGGGCTCCCTTCCTTGGCATCCTCAGACAATGGTGCAGTAAACTTGAATACCCCACCAGCCATGTCATTGCTAAGGATGCGGACAGTCGCCTTGGTCGCCCCGAAAACAACCACATCACCTGTAATTTTGAATTTGAAAGAAATTTGTAGAATCAGAATTTGTTTTGTCTTATGATCTCAGACAACTGTTCAGAAACTATCTATAAATCTGTAAGGTTTTTTTCAGAAGAAAACTGTAGTGTTATACGGGAGGCCTAACTTCCAATGTGGGAAGGGTATCAATGAAAATTACAAGAAATAATGTTTACATTTACAGAACACTTTGTATGGTCACATGGAAGTGACAAATTCAGACTCGAACACTTCTGTTTTTACCTTCTGCATCATATAGCTCCACAAAAAATGTCTCATTCGGCTCCGGCAGTTTGTCATTCAATATTTGGATCTCAATCTGCTTCTCCTTCTCTCCGACAGCGAACGTCAACTGTGCACCATCTATTGGCACAAAGTCTAACCCTCCAGAGGCTGTACCATTTACCGTCCTGTATTTGACTTTAGCAACTTGTTTGGCATCGCTGTCTCTGACAACGGTAAATTTGACACCTTCCGTCTCCTGGATGTCTACAGAGGCAGGGGCTGGAAGAACAAAAACATGTACAAATATTCAGGTACTGGTACTCTAAACTGCCAAGGCTATAAATGCAACAGCGTTAATAGAAACATGCACATTGGCTCTGAATATCTTGTTTTGATTGTAAATCACCACATCCTTGATGATACTCACCTTTGAAATAGATTGCATCATCATTCTTGGATATGACAACCTGTGCAGAAGCCGGCTTGCCAATCTTTGCTCCATTGGTTGGGTTACTAAGTTCAACACTGAACGTCTCAGTATCTTCTGGAATCTGAAATGCATAAATATTAGAATTAGATCTCTACGCAATAACCATTTCGTCCTGACATCAAAAGTTAATCCATGCCTTTTAAGTATCCCTGTCGTGTCAGATTAAGCCCACCACACAATCGACATTCAACACATGTCTGTTTAGCATAACAGACAATTTTTTGTGATTCCCTTTTCGAAACCTTGACAATCGTAAAAAGACTATACCTCATCTGCCAGTGTCATAATGTTGATAGTCGCCTTGCTTTGCCTGTTTTCAAATGTGACAGTGCCACTCATGGGTGTCAGGTCTGATGTGTTCTTGACAACCTTCCAATCCACTGTTACTTTCTTGAAGGTTCCTCGTGTCCTCAGGACATCAACCTCAGCTGTGGTGATAGTGCTTCCTTTACTCTCACCTGAAAATGTCACATAAAAACGAAGTTTTTGGTTTAGTCTGATATCGACAGCATTAGTGGCTATCAGCTGACTTAACACTTTAACCCTGGACTTTCTTGAATCTTTCAGCAGACACAGATGAGCAGCTCAATCATACCCATTCATTCACCTGGGTGGAGTGAGGAAGAGCTGACTGAGGGGATCGAACCGGGGATGGATGACACCTGGTGTTGTCTTGATTCTATGCATTTAGATGAATTAACTACTCAAAAGCAATTAAAAGAAAGCAACAGTAACTTACTGACAGGAACAACCAGAGCCGACTTGTTGAAGACGATCACACCCTCAGGATCATCATTGGCTAATATTGTTATGTTGATGAGGCTATTGTCACCAATCACAGCAGGGGTAGAAGCCACAGCCAGATTATAGGATTCGAGTTTTAATTCGAACAGGTTGTCAATCTAAAGGTAGAGTTAACAGTAAATGTGATAATTAAATTTTCACTTTTCCTCAATCATTAAATTTCTTCTTTTTCTTAATGCTGCTGGGTTAACACATGTACTGCATCGAAACTAATCCAACATGCTACTTGGCTAGGTACCAGGTACAAGGAATTTGGGCTTCACATCTCATTCAAAGGACACATTAGTAAAGAGGCTTTCTTGAGGCCACAAGCGCTGTATTCATATTGGGTATCAAACCAATGACCCTTAGATTAGAAATCCCACACCTTAACCATTAGACCAATCTATCCTTGAAGCCAGGCATCACAATCAACTTACCTCAGGTATGTTGTCATCAATGGTGAGGATGGTTCCCGTCTTGAACTTGTCCCCCTGGTTGAACACCATGACATCCTGAGCGCCATAGAACTGTGATGCTCCGTTTGGACTGATTGAATAAAGAACTGACCTCTGCACAAGGGCACCTCCTGATCGTGTCACATTCACATAGATTGGATTACCTCCTTCCTGAAATTGGATGACGACATCTCTTTCTTCAACATTGCTGATAGTATCGAAGCTGTGACACAGTGGTATCATGGTTGTCAATTTGTCTTAAAATAGCTCAATTCTGTGCAGCCAGCTTGGATAGTATAATGTCCCAGTTGAAGCTTAGTGCTCATTGCATCCTATTAAATGCCTACCACTTTTCTTTGAATCTCCCATAAAGATAGCCATCTAGACATACATGTACCTTTGAAGTCTTTGGCAAAGAATTGATATCAACAAACCTTGAGGACATAGTTGCCTGACATTTGAGCCGAGAATTCAAACGTTCCACCAGGGTTGTCATTCTCCTTGATGACAATCTTACGCTCTGTAGCACCGGAGCGGAGTTTCTGTTTTGGTGACGGTTCAACCTTTTCCAATGTGATCATGAGTTGCTCATCAATTTCTGGGATTGTGTCTGGCTGGACGAGCAGGTCGATGAAAGCCTCTTTCTGGCCTGAAATACACAAAGAAATGCTTGGAAGTCATTCCTTAATAGACGTACATCACTTTGATTATCACCTGTGTCAAAACACAATGTTCAACACTGCAAACAGAGAATCAATCTAGACTTAATGACGTACCTGATGTGAAGCTGACCTGGCCACTCCAAGGCTTGATGTCCCCTGTAGTAACAAGAGAAGCATTCGGCCCAGATGCTTTCATACTCCAGGATACTGTGGCATCACCATTGGTACCCTCACGACTCAAACCCAAGCGAACCTGAAGTGCAATGAAATCGTTCTCATAGTTACAACTGTATTAGCAATACATATATAAAGACGTCTTGGTTTTTAGGACAGGTTTGGGATTGTTCTCCTTGGATCCAAGCCTGAATGGAAATCAAACTTACCAACTGAGCCTTATCTGGTAATTCCTCTGCAAGGACATCTCCAGATTGTGTAAATCCAATCTCACCATCAGCATTCTCAGCTGTCACGTTCAGGAGCATCGTCGACTCACTGCCGATGCGAGGACTACTGAAGTGGACAATACCTTTGTCTGTGAGGTCAACGCCGTCAAGCGTTGCCTGGAAATACGCCCCAACGTTGAGGAACGTTGACGCTTTGATAATCAGCTTCAGTATCTTCTTCTGCTCAGCTTCCCCGAACACAACAGAGCCTGTGCTTCCTTGTTCTAATGCGTCCTTGTAAATGGTCCCATTAGTTACGTAAACAATGGTATAGTTGAGCTGGACTTGGCCGATGGTGCCGCCAGATCGGGTAATCGTCAGCTGGATATGTCGGGGCACGACAGACTGAAACATGGAGGTCAGATAAAGTAAGATGAGATCAAAGACTTCAAAGGGAAACCACATTCGAACACACTAAAAGTAATAAAAGGCCTATCCTTGAAAATCATTGGTGCAAAAACCCGCCCCATGATGTTCCTTATTGTAAATCCATTTGATGACTTATCTCAAATGATTGTATGTGTCTGAAGAACTGATCTGCCAGCTCTTCACTCACTTGATTCAAGGTTGTGACATTGTCAGTGCAACACATATTTTTCACACTTACACTCTCCAGCTTCTGTTGATCTCCACTTGCAAACCCAAAAGCACCGTAGGCATCATCGCTATCCTCAATCGTCAAACTCCCAGTAGTAACCTCACCAAGCCTAGCTCCACCAGTGACTGAACCATTAACTAAAGTCACTTTAAACGTTTCAACAACTTCTGGCGCAGTATCCTGTACAATCAAAATTGTGATCGGCTTTTCTGTTTCTTTTTCCTTGAATTCGATCGTTCCAGAAGTAGGGGTCAGATCAGCAACCGGTTTTCCCGAATCTTGTGTGATTTCCCATTTCACAGAGATGACCCCGAAAGAACCACCACGCCGAACTACAGACAAATCTGCTGTAGAGACTGTAGTATCTTCATTGACCTTTATGCTGGGACGAACAGCACCTGATTTAGATTTCACTTCCAAGATTCCATTGTGATCATCATTCGGATTAATAACAACTTCAGCAACTTTTGGTTCGGCGAGGACAATATTGCCAACAGGATTTGCTAGAACTACGGTGAATTTCTCAAAATATTCAGGAATCGTATCAGGCTGGATATAGATTGTTATGGAGTCCGTGCGAATCTTTGGATCAAAGCGTATTGTCCCGTTACTTCCGAGGAAATCCTGTTGATATTTTGCCGAGTTTGACACAAGGAAGTAGTTTACTGATGCAAGTTTGTCCGCCGGTCCAACTGGAGCACTCCCATCTGCAGACATTCCTCTGTATATTGGAATCTGTAAGGTCTTCTGGCTGTTCAGTTCATCAACAATGAATTGGGACTGAAAGAAGGAATTAGGGATGATGTAGGCATTACGCGATCAGTCCAAACATAACAGCCTCATTTCAAAAGAATACAAGAATATGCAAGTCCCATTGATCGAACAGAATCAGATGATCTACAGTTGATCAAAAGATCATCGCGTTGTCTCCAGAAAATAGTATAAAGGCGATTATTTCAAGTTCAAGCCTACTGGAATAATGACTCTATCTGTCAAAAACACAAAAGGGACTTACATGCAAATATTGTTCCTTTACAGACTTATTAACTTTTGGGTGATGTCCACCCAGATTCAGATTAGCCCCATCTCCTCCAGGCTAAATATCTTCTTTCTTGGACCTTTCTTTAATACGATATGTGAACAGATGGCAGGGTATGGCAGCTAGATGAAAGGCCTACTTTTCCCTTCACACAACAATCAATCAACAATCTGGGAAACTGATATATCAGGATTAAGATGACCGGACAATTTTATCTGGAAACCTACCTTAGCAAACCTGACTGGTGCATCATTCTTCACAATGATAATCTCGACCACTGAACTCGCGGTGTTGAGGGTAGGCCCAACTGACTTCAGGGATAGAGTCACCTGATACACTTCATTTTCTTCTGGAACCTATTGAGATAATACATGGTGAGAAAATGTCCGAAAAAATGAAATCAGTGATTTACCACCATTTAAACCTTTATTACTGTGCTTTCTCAATGGGGTTCTAAATCTCTAAAAGCTCTTATTTTACTGATTTGTCAACACCACAAGAAACAATAGGCTTCAAACGATTGAAATATTTTGCTGCAACCAGTTTAAACTATTAAAGAGCAAAAGGCATTTCTATCAAATAATCAGTTCATGTCCCAGTAGAGGAAACTCCATCAACATTTCATAAACCGTTACCGACATTAATAGGCTAGTTATGGTTGTGGGCATTGATTATTTCACTGTCTGCTAGAGTTTGTAGCACTTCATGCACACATAGTATAAACTGTAGTAGTTTCTTGTATACAGTCAGATGGGCGTACCCCAGGTCTGACAAGTTCAAGTTTTGGGAACAACCAAAAAAACAGTTAATATCCATTCAAGAGTTTCATAGTTATTATTCCAATGCCAACCACACCCAAGTTTGGTTCCTCCAACCACTGAGGTTGGCGAACTTGGCGAGATGTATTTGTAGCCATTTCTGGTTTACTATTTGGTTTATCATCAAGAGGTTCTCCTCAAATCAATCTTGCAACAAGTTTTGTAACAATTAGGTGAGTGATAACAAAAGGTCTAAGGGTTGCAGACTTAGAGCAACCCCATGTCAGCTGAGCAGATTCATCTGGGCCAACTCCTGCGACCTTTATCATTATTGTTCCACCGCAGGAACTTGCCATGAGAATGGAATAGCTATAGTCATGGCGTAAAATTTATTCAAAATCACATGCGATGTTTTAGCACTTTACCTCATCTGGTAGGATACTGAAGGTGAGTATAGCAGACGCCTGGTTTTCTCCGAAGATGATCTCACCAGCTGTTGGACTGATGTCAGATGGACCGCTCAATGTTCCATTATTCCAAGATGTCTGAAAGAAAGTCAATTGATTATGATCATGTGCATTTGTCACTTCTGCATAGTAAAGCTGAGAAATATTTATTGTTGACATCGACAATACTGCAGGTCAAATATACCATACACAATATCCTTGAACATGATGGAGAAAACCACATGTTTTTACGAGTGGAGTTGAAACTATAACCCTGAGGCTAGATGATAAGCTCTGCTTGGAAGCTGACTGTTACGCCCGGGAGCGGAGTTAAGACTATCTCTGCTACTTCGTTGGACACCCTGTTGACACAATTAGTTGGTTTATCTTGTCATTTTTTTCTCAAGATCTGAAACCTGAACTGGAAAATCATGGAAACAGAACAGCATATTTCATTGTAGGTTTACTGTTTTCCTTTACTTCAACGGAAGCTTAATATTTGTGAATAGATTTCTCTGTCTTTGAATTACTTGAGAAACATCGTACACATCTTCAAAGACCAAGGTTACCTGAAATGCGACTCTGGCTGATCCAAACAATCCCTGTGTTCTCTTGACAGTCAAACTCACAGGATTTGCTTTACCAATCAGTTCTTCTACAGATTTGGCTGACGGCTGAAGAAATCAATAGCGTTGAATATTACTTGGAATATGGGACATCAAGCCACAAAAACAATCTCTGCATGAAGCCAAAAGAACTGTTGACACTGACTTACTGAAAACCTTGGGTAAGCCAGTGGGACATCGATAAAACGTTTCATTTATAAATACTCAATACAGTCATTTTAGTCAGTGAATTTAAAATGGATGCAAGTAAAATACTATGGGATGTCCTGATCATGTAGTGTAGCTCTAGGATTTAACTTGAGATTAGATTATACTGAAACATACTAAAAGCCTAAACTTTTTTAGCCATATAACTAACAAGCTAATATATCTCCATCAAGCTCATCATGTATTTAACCCTTTGGAACCCAATTCCTAAAGATTTTCTAAAGTAGCATTGATACAACGACCCAGTAAATAAGACCAGAACAGAATTTGATAAGATGTTAATGTAAGTGTTGAATATCAAGCAACAAAACTGACTTACATCTGCAAAGCCAATGACACCAAATGCATCATCATTAGCCAAGATGATGACAGTAGCCTTCGATGGGTCACCAACCAAGGCATTACTTGGCCCCTTGATCACAAGAAGCTCCAGAATAAACGTTTCATTCTTCTCTGGAATCTTATCATCCTTGGTCGTGAAGATCAATTCAACTTCTTCATTTTTGGCTCCCTTCTTGAAGACCCAGGCAAGACTTGTACCTTCAAAGTCAGCAGGGTCGGATTCAGGACTCAACTGAAATATAATAGACAATGCCAGAGAAAAACATGAGGAAGCTTGACAAATAGGACATTACTGTAGAGAAAATACAATTATGATAATATTACATGGCCCAGTCGCTCAAATGACATTAGAGACAAGCATCAGTGTTAGCTCAACTGAGCTTGAGCCTGAAGCTTGAAGGGTTAACATTCACAAAATGATTGCTCACTTCTGGTGTGCGGAAATAAGCACATCAGAACGTTATTAATTTCAACCCTTCAAGCGTCAGGATGAATAAGAGTCATGCCCTTGTGTATCTTTGTGACGGTTGGAAAAGTCCTTACTCTGACAAGACGGTCCTCACCTTTGCTAATATAAAAACTAGAAGAGGAGACACAAGGGTGAAATAAAGGAAAAATCACTTACCCGCACGACCACACTCAGTTCATCAGATGTCTCGCCCATGAGTTTGATTTTCACTGGGAACTGGTCACCTTCCTTGACGTCTATCTGGGGAGTTGTGATGACCACGACTTGTCCATAACAAGGACCAAGCAGCACCAAGAACAGTAGCGACACCTTCAAACAGCTAGACATTATTCTGCCTGGATTGCTGGAACATACAGAGGGTTCATTTGGGGAGAACAAGACAATTTCAGGTAACATGCAGTTCTGTTAAGGCTTGAGTGGATTTTTAGACATTAGAACATAAGCTTTTTACTTCAAACTTTTGGTCGAGTCTGATTGAAATTACTGAAAACAGATCATAACTTCTCTAAAATAGTAAGATTTTATCCAAGCATTTCTTCTTTCACAGCCAATTAAAAACAGCGGCAAGACTGATATGAACTACCACTATGAACTTGGAATGTAACAATGGACGCTCCACTAGTTCGTAACCATGGTGGGTCTCATCAATAATCATCAAACTCCGCTTTTAAATGTCACCACCGTATTGATTAAAACTTGGAGTGACTCACCATACCATTCTTCAAGAGTCATGCCAAACCAAAGACATGAAATCAATGAGCCTGTTTTCACTTTTTGTTTTGTATTTATTTCTCCATCTCTCAACATTAGAATTATCATGAGGCTAAACATTTTTTTTGCACTCACTGTTTCACTCACCTCGATCTATCTTGAGATGAACTAGATTTCACCAACCCATCATACAGGGACTGATTAATCTTTTATATCTGAAAGTAGAAAAGACATGATCTTCATCAGTAACTATTTATAACACAGCTTTCTCTTTTTATGACCCAAGACTTTCCAATCACTTCCCATTGATCCACTTCAAAATGATAACAGCTCATTCTCATTGCTCATCTTTCAAAGACAATAAGGTCAGCCTAATACAAGTCGCACCAGCTTGCTTCATTCTTAGTGATGATACAAGAAAATCAACACCAAGATGCTCCATTATACAGACAGGTTCTCAACACCATGTATGTTTCCCCAAGATCAAGAACATTGAATCCTGATATTTCTAAGTTCAATGGGCAGGAGAATAAGCCTACAAGATATCTGAGTAAAGAAAAGGTCCAGGATTTTGCTACCTATCCAAACAAGCTATCAAATTTGCTGATATATTTTTCTCCATTTTATTTCTTATTGATGAAAACTTACCCAATTCTGCAGGCCCGGAGAAAAATTACCACAAGATATATAATCCAGTTGCACAGATCAACTTTATCCAAACCTCCAAAGAAGTTCAGGGTATCCAACTTCCTACAGAATATATTCCAACTTCAACAGAAAGTTCAAATGAGGCATCCACTTTTTAACATATATGGTTCTCTTAAGCAAATGAATAATCCCGTTTAAAGGTACTCCACAGTGGTGTCACAAACGCTTAGCAAATCATCAATTTGTACGTAGCGAGCGACAGTTGATGTCACTACATATCCGAGTCAAAGAAGTTGTCAAAAACAATGCTGCATGTGTGCAAAATAAACACCACACATGCGCCTCCAGCCAGCAGCCCGTGGAAATACAGGTATGCTAGCCGACCTGCCCTCATCAAAAGAAAAACTATGAATAATTGATTTCATTAACTCCATGTTACTTTTATTATGGATCATGCCCCGGACAATGCAAGCCTACGCAAAGCATATGAAAATTCCAGCACATGATATGAATTATTGCGGGTTATGAATAACTGATTGCGGATTATGAATGTGGTTCATTTAAGATGCAAGCAGTTACACCCAGTGCGTGAATAGCATGAACTTATACAGGACCATGAATTGAACTGCTGGGGACAGTAAACGACTTTAGCCTGAAATCAGTGAGCTTTATAATTTTATCACCAATGATATTAATACTTTTCAAGTGAAATATAACACATCCAAATATTAAGGCACATCCATCGATCTAAATGTAATGGAGGCCTATGCAGCCAGTAATATCTGATGCGTTTCAGGGGTCATCCCTAATGAAAGAGTGGCTCAATGAGATATGCTTTGAGAGTTTTAATCAAATCTTGATAAAACATATGGATGGATTGAGACCACAAGGTTGATGGGAGGCCACGCTCATCAGATCCCCGATAGACCACAGTTTCCACGGTGCTTCCTCACTTACTCTTAGTGCATTCTGTTTGACCTGTCATGTTGAGCACCATTACTGGTTGTTTACATGATTGCCATAGCAACTGAAGAGACAAGTACCGGCCCCATGGGTAACAGTTAAGTCAAAGCACGGTTGAATTTCGATGTATGTAAAGCCAAAATGGATTTCTGAGCAGTTCTGTTATGAAAGCATGCATAAAATTCCTGGTTTTAAAACCTAAAATATATGAGAAAAATCTACTTTCTGAGCTTTCAGAATTAAGTAGAACAGAATATCTCAGATAACAAAGTTTTTGATGGGTCAAGACTGAATGAGTTAAAATATAATCTCTTCTCAACAGGCACACTGTGAAATTGAAAGTATTTTGGATATATCCAATTGGACCACAACCAGCATCAAAATCAATAGTTTCTTTCATGGAATTCACACAAGCCAACCTGTAGCATAATTACTTCAACCATGTATTTGAAGATAAATACAGTAGAACCTCTCTATTAAGGACACCCTTGGGACTGACAAGTGCTGTCCTTAATAGAGAGTTGTCCACTAAGAGAGGTTCTACTGTAATGCATGCGCATGTTCTAAATAATGCATGGTTGCATGTGAGACCTTATAAGTTGTCGGGACAGTATCGGAATTACATTTCTGATTGTTTAATCTCACAGTAAGGCAGCTACATTTACCTAGATAAATTGAGACAATGCAGACATGCCAGGAAGGATCCAACCATCAAAATTGAAATCATCAATTAAAAAACAAGGTTTGCAACCAAATTAAGGTTACCTCCTCTTGGTACCAACGGTCACATCTTACCATAATAGTAGCTGGGTATCAATTCCACAGTGCTAATCAAGTCCAATAGAGGCACCCTAAGATGTTTTAGTTTCTTCAAAGAGAACCAATGATACCAGACAGATGATATGCATATTCAATTTCAATTTATCAAAATTACAGTGGAACCTCCCTTAGCGGACACCTCTCTATTATGGACACTACTTTTGGTCCTAAATTGGTTGTTTCCATTCAAATTGCCCTTTCTAATCAGGACACCTCTCTATTAAGGACAGTACTTGTCAGTCCCGATCGTGTCCTTAATAGAGAGGTTCTACTGTATATAGACCCAAAATTGCCAGAACTGATATTACCATTACATAGACTCCAAGTCATTTGCAAGTTGTACATTCAACTCGGAGATAATCATTCCCTTTTTTTATGCAGCAAATCAAAGTTACCAGGTAATTCAATTTCCCATTTACATTTTGGTCAATACCGTCAATTCATACAGCGATTCTGCATCAACCTCTCTATTCAGAAAATCGTTCAATATCAATTAACTTGACTTGCAGTCCATTATTTGGAGTAGGAATTGTATTTCTGAGGCAGTCTCTGTGAATTGAATAAGCTACAAGCTAAGCATAACCCCAGCAGGTGATGATGGACAAGCCACATTCAGCAAAATTAGATGATTGGGAATGAAATGCTCTGATGGCAAGAAATGAGAACAATAAAGAAATCACACAGCAAACATTATGTAAGACTTGCCCTAACATTTGCATACATTAAATTTCTTTAAATATCCTCGAAGATAACTGCTCTTAAAACAGGAATGCAATAATCTTTGTTAGTGCTGGGCTGCAAATTATCTCAGTACTTGCTGAAAGCATCGATGTTTTGATTTTTCATTAAGTGTAACTTGGGACTTGACTCTAAATTTCCAAGTGTGTACACTGAACACTCATCAGTGTGGAATAATGGGCAACAGCGCTCAAACTTACACCATGCTATCAATATACTGCTTTTGCAGGAGCACAGCTCATTACTGCATGGGCAGTAATCATTACAATAGTGTTTAATATTGATCACACCAGCTAGCTCCAGACAAGAGCTGCAAAGTGTTTTGGTTACCTGTTTGGTTGCTGGGTGTGTGACCATTCATAGTTCAGCATTTTCTGTGTCATTGACTGCGCATATAATCTTTCCACTGGTTCATCTTCACCTAGATTGATAGAAAAACACATTAAAAACTTGTTAGGGAAGCCACATATAATTACACTTTTTCAATGCCACATCATGTCATCACTACCCAGTAACTGACCTGCAATCTCCTGTAATGGCCAAATCATGTATATTTTGACCAGAAAAAAGCCTCATCATCACTTCACTCTAAGCTTTTTCTAATAGATACAGTGGAACCTCCATTAACGTACACCTCTCTATTAAGGACAACCTCTCTATTAAGGACAACCTCTCTAATAAGGACACTAGTTTTTGTTCCCAAAGTGGTTGTTGCCATTCAATTTGACTCTAATCAGGACACCTCTCCATTAAGGACAGCACTTGTCAGTCCCAAGGGTGTCCTTAATAGAGAGGTTCTACAGTAATTGATTGTGCATGCCAGGACTACCAGGCTTAGGCCTTCATCTCTCTATCTCTGTATTGAAGATACATTGATATGCACTACAGGTAGGTTATGCCGATGTGCTGTGTATGCGAGACCTTAGAGTAACCAACCTATGTGACCAAGGCGATACTTTATATAAACATGTACCACTTTAGCACTGCAATACAAGCAGTAGGTCAACCTATCGGATTGTATCACCACCCCTTCAATATATAGAAATTCATGTAGATACTCATACTTTGCTACCTTTCTTCCGTCTTTAATGAGGCTTATTGGATCCTAAACTGCAAAACCCGCATAAAACATCCCATTTGTCACGGGATCCCGATGCGATTAGACTCCCTGGGCAGTCCATTGCGTCATCCTAATTGGATATCCTTATACATGTATTGAGGGACGAAGCCGGTCTACTGCGTCCGGAGCGTTTTAGATGCTACGCGCCATGCCAACACGTGGCCAGATAGCGACGGGCCAACAAAGTCAGCGCGGTCTCAAACAGGCTATACTAGGGAGATCATTATTGAAGTTTACACAAAGAAGCGATGACAAATTACTATGATTTAGCTAAACTTTGCTGATTTTTAATATCTCGTTCCGCTCTCTGCCATTATTATTGTAGTGTGTTTGTTCTTCTGTTGGTTTATCAGGAAACTATTTTTCTGAACGTGTCTGATACTTTTCCAATTTTGTTTCAGCTCTTAGACAGTAGAAAAACGCGTTATTCGTTATTTTCAGTTCGCGCAAGTCCTGGCGCGAAGACCTTTCCCGCCACGTGAGTGCGCGCCGAGATCTCATTTCGCATCACCCCGCTATTAAGACGCAACGTCATTTCCATTTATCGGCGTCGCTGTTGCGGGGTCATCAAACGCCATCAGGGTAGTTCCTAGTTTATATTAGTGCATCGTTCCATGGGGTATCTAGAAACCAAAGACCTTTTTAAAGACCTAAGACCTCTAGAAACCTTGGAAAGAGTCGATGCGTGGAGAGCTATCGGAGTCAACGTCGGAAAATCGCGATAATTCAGTCAGATTTTAAATTTTTACTTTTTTTGGTGCAATTTGTTGATGGGAACTACTTATGTAGAATAGGAGGTGACTGGGCAGCCGATAGCTGGATAATTTTGCCCTTAATCTCTGACATATTGAATGTCATAGGTCTCTATGAGAAGGTCGCCCTCCTTTCCAGCATTCATTAAGGGTATAACATCTCATCAATTCCTCAATTCCATTCATTCAGAGTGACCTGATAAACCCTGGTTAGTCACTGTCGGGGTATCTTTTCGCTAATCTTTCGGAACTGTGGGCTCGGGTGTGGAATACCTCCGGCATGAGTCTGTGGGCTAAACCAGCAGGGTCGTATGTATGAATGGCTGGTTATTTTAGAAATCTCTTACTAAATACAGTGGAACTTAGCGGACACCCCTCTATTAAGGAAAACCTCTCTATTAAGGACACTTGTTTGGTCCCAAATTGGTTGTTTCCATTCAATTTGACCTCTAATCAGGACACCTGTCTATTAAAGACACCTACTAAGGACAGAACTTGTCAGTCCCATGGGTGTCCTTAATAGAGAGGTTCTACTGTACAAGATCCCCCCACACACACACACACACACACACGCAGACATTAGTGATGATGAGATGGTCCCTTAACAAAGCTGGTTGTATTTGCTGGTCATAGGTGGCGTTTGGTACTGGTATGAGTAGCCGAGCACGAGTTTGACAACATGGTTGCCAGGTCCAAAAGTCAAACAGTTTTATCCTTGAAAAACTACTAAAAGTCATCCTTTTCTCCACTTAATTGCTCGAAAATACGAATCTGCACGTTACAATGGGTCTTTCTGCATCGACTGCTGTTTTCCTGGCTTCCCTTACTGGGATACCCATCGCGTATATGTTGAATTTGATGGCAGCATCTCTCGACGAAAAATACGTTTTTGCTGCTGGAGTGATCAGTTTGATTGCAATTGTTGTCTTGACCTACGTGCTTGCTGACAACAAGAAGAAGCTTAGTGACCCACTTTTCTATGGTGAGATGGTCTGTTTTTTTGATAGACATACTGAGTTTTTTAGCTTTACTTGAGTCAGAGTGCACACATGACAAAATGCATGCCACTCATCGCTGTGATTGTGTGACACTGTCCGTGTCACTTGCAGTGTCACTGTTGACACCTCACAACCAATCTCCAACTCCAAAGAAGTATTTACCTATGTTAATCCCTCCTGTCGAAATTGACAAGACAAGTCTGTCAGTGGATTTCAATATGGCCTAACAATCTATACTATTATGGTTTTCATGTATTAGTTTTCAGTATCTGCTGCTTCAGTTCAGTTATTGACCTTCTGATTGGTTTGGAAAATGATGGTGTTCTGTCCGGCTTTGTGTCATTCTATCTGAAAGATGGTGAACCATACCTTAAATCTGCCCATGGAACTTTGATCTGCTACTGGGATGGTATAGGACACTATGTCATGTACCTCATGATGCTCTCTGCTATGGCTTGGAAGTAAGTTGAGGCTTCATTTCTTATAGCTTGCTATTTTGCTTTTAAGTTTTCAGCATTTGCTGCTTCAGTTCAGTGTGTGACTTGTTCTTAAGTTTGGAGAATGATGGCTGGGTGACGGGTATCATGGAGTTCTACCTGAAGGATGGGGAGCCCTATTTGGCATCTTCAATGGGAATCCTTGCTTGTTATTGGGATGGTATTGGACACTATGCTATGTACTTAATAATGCTGTGGGCTATGGACCGAAAGTAAGTCAGCGCGATTGCCTTGCATCATGCTACCTCAGCCCACCTCAAAAACAAACGCGTGATGACCTACTCAAAAAAACACCTTTTCACGTTTGATTTTCCTCAAACTTTGTGATTCATTTAGAAAAAGTCCATTGCTTATCTGCCCCTTTGACTTGTTTAAACTTCAAGCATATTGTATGTAGAGAACATTGAATCTTTGCTTATCTGGTATCACTTTGTTTTGCCTTGCCTCCCGTGATGTTTCCATGATTTATTCAAACGAAGTAATTCGAAGTTTACTGACGCCATGACTTATGATTTGGTAGTATTCAGCATCCATAGTCCTCATTTTTGTTCCAGCCAAGACTTCCGTGACTGCGGTCTCTACTGGGTTGGCTCTATTGGCCATAGCTTGTTTGTCTTCCTGCCAGGAAATGTAATTGGTAAGTTATAACACTGTATGGTGATGCTGTGAAATAGAGATTGAGAATTTAACTTGACACACTAAACAATAATCTTTGCAATGTGAGTATCTCACATCAGATCTGCTAAAAAATAGATCCAATTTATTTTGTCAAAATTTATTTTCGGGAATCAAACAAGCAGCATCTGTACAGTGTTGTTTCACTACATGTACATTACTTTTCTGTTGCCAGGAAAATATGGTGTGAAGTGGTCCTTCCTTCTCAACGTTCCATATGTGATTGTTCCAATATATGCCCTTGCTCGTTTTCTCAATGAGAGGCCCAAGGCTACCATTCCCAAGAAACAGGTAAATAATCCACTTTTAAAGGTCTTGACCAGTTGTTTGATTGTGAAAAGCACTGCCAGTCTTATTCCTTCTTTGTTTTTGCATTCCAGTCTCAAACTGAGTATTCTCCAATCTGGAAAAGACCTGTGGATATGTTGCTCATCCTGTATTTGGCTGCATCTCTGGTGTTGGCAATGTTCAGGGGATTCGTAAGTAAATGACTTGTTGCTTGTGACTATTTGTTCATCGAGTGTCACTGTAAATCAGTGTGGGTGGCTGTTACTAGCGCAATCATAGAGTGATTATGATAAGATTTACTCCACCTGATAAACAAGCAGTTGGTTCAAGGCAGTTTTCAACTGCTGCTACGATGGGTAGGTTCAATGGAGAGTACCTGTCAAAGGTGCATGCCAGTACATGACTTTGACCAAGATGACCGCCATTTGTAATGTATTTCAAAATCATCAATCTTTTTTCAGACTGTTCTCGGTTGTAATCCATGGTACATCAGGGATGTAGAACCATACTTGACAGATCCCACATCATACCCAATGTTGCAGGTAATGTAACACTAGTTTAATGAACATTTTCTGTTTATTTGATACTCTTTTAAAAATGACTGATACACATGCATTGTTAATTTCTCTAAGAGTTCTGCTCCTTCCATTTGTGGTACCCATTTTATGAAAACTTCTTAACAGTTTATGTTGCAAGTAGTTTGACCTTAGCTGACACACATCGTCTTTCTGCATACTACAGATGCTGGTGTACATGTTCTACTTCATTCCCTACTACTGTATGGCAATGTATGGCCTGGTCGTCCCTGGTTGCAGCTGGATGCCAGACTGGGCGATGGTCCATGCTGGAGCAGCGATACAGGTAAGCTTATATGGAACTCGGCTCACTTGGGTGTAGTGCCACAGGGCTAAACTAATAACCACACACTTCTTGGTCAATGTCCATGAACAGTCACTGGTGTCCTGTCGAAGGAGTGAGGGTTTTCTATATTGAACAAGTTGCCAAAACAATTTTTTGGGGCAGGTTATAGATTGCAATTAAAGAGTAAGTAGAATGGAGCCACACTGCTTTTCATTCCTGTAGTCACAGCGAAATGATTTTCGTTGATCATCTTATCATTTCCAGGCACAGATATCCCACATTGGCTCAGCCATACATGACAGGACCCCGTACATCCACCGGATCCCCATGACCTTTGACTCAATGTTGCCCTTCCTGGCGATCAACCTCCCACTGCTGATCATTCCTCAGCTCATGGCTGCCAGATGTCTCATGAGCAGTGAATACTTCATGCCTGTTGAGGAGAAATCTAACGATTCATTGAAGCCTTCTCAGAAGCGTGAGACAAAGAAGATTAAGTAAAGATTTGCTGTAAAAATGTTGAAACTTGATATCTTTGGTTTGTCAAGTTTAATAGGTGTTAGCTCAATGTTATCATGAAATACTTGTGAAATTTTATTGCAAATGGGATATTGTATAATTCTGTGTTAAACATGTTAAACCGATTTAGTCTGAATTACCCAGTCTCACAATTTTTAAATTTTTCATCAGGATATTCTTTTGCACTTGCACAATAATTTCACACACTGACATGATATTTCTACATTCCATTAGTCTTTCTGTTTCTTGATAATATTCATGATGGGAGTGACAAATTATTATTGAAATCATAGACGTAGAGTGTTAGTAGGTCCATGGTTAGTAACAACAATAGATTAGAGCTATCCTTGATGGTGATGAAACACTAGCTTTCATAATGCTTTTTTGTTTGTTTGTAATAATTGTACTACATGTACATGTAGCTTGGATTTGACAATGCTTGTATATCATCTGGCATGCCAGGCACTGTGTCATAACTTTAAGGGGATTTTTGAGGCAGGAGGTACAAGGTTCTGTTGGTGCTATTTGGTTAAACTACCCGGTTGTGATTAGAAATCCTCCTCGCACAAGGGACAATGCGATAGGAGAGACAGCTATCAACTGCTTGGTTTAGTAAATCTGGCCCACTTGAATTCTATCTATTGTCTCCCTTTAAAAACCTTTACTTCATGACATCTTCTAGATTACTAGTCCTTTGCTTAATACTTTCACATATCAAAATATTGTTCAACCTAGCCATCATTACTCATTGCAGCATTGCTATTATATTAGTCAAAGCCTGATTAAACTGCCATACATGTAAGTAGTGCCAGCGATTTGCTCTTGTGAACAGTATGTACATGTTTTTGTACATTGTTTTTTCTAAAGTACAATTTTTCAAAATCATCCACATGAATACTCCATGCTGTCCACTCAATCTTGTGAATCAAATAAATCTATTTTCAGTATTAAAAATGTCTTTCGTCTTGTTTTGTCAGAGCACACAATGGGTTTCCATGGGGTATAAGAGGGGAAAGGGTGTATCTGTCCCACCACTGCGTTTAGAGAAGGCCTTGTCAATCCTAATGGGGGCTTTTAATCCACTGCTCATCCTGAATCCTGATGAAATGTGACTGGGTACATGTATCCAGTACATCAACAACCCTGTATCTTGGAGTAACATTAGGCTGCATAACAGGCAAGACATGACAGGAGTGAACAGAACGGCAACTCTTTAAAATGGTGGGTGTCCTGACTTGAGCTGGGATAATGAGTTACTGTAAGTGCTTTGATTGAAGACCAATCGGAATAAGTGGTATGAAAGTCCGTCTCTATCGGCGATGTACCAACATGCTCTCTTCGAATGAATGTTTGTCAAGGACTGCTAGCCTGCTCAATTATGGAGGGTTACCGTCTTGACTTCCCTCGTCGTAACAATATTCCTTGATTGGGAGGACAACCTGATGAAACTACCTTGCATGTTCTTCAGACCATATCTGATACAGCTAACAACTTGATGATGGTCCTGAACATCAAAATTCAACAACCCCGGGGCTCTATTTCAGCCAGATGGTGAGAAAGGTCCCTACAGCATGTACGTACAAGCTGTTGGCCAAAATAGCTCAAGCGGGAATAACACGATCCATACACACCATATCCATGTACATGTACATGTAAAAACGGCAGTACCTGGCAAGTTATGTAAAGGTGAGGTATGTGGTTGACCACCACAGGCACTTGAAGATCAATCAATCGTCCCTGATCATTCCATCAACCCAATCAATTGATCAAATGCTATACACACAACAGGTGTTCAGAAGGAATATACAGAAATTCTTTCAGCACCTTCTTTGCTTTTGATTCTGCAGACAAAGGAATAGAGCAACAGGAAGCAGTAGGTTGCGTAAAATTTATGCAAAATTTATTTTTACAATATAAATGGTAATCTGTACAAATTACTTTTATCTTGGTAAAAAATGCCCAAGCATTTTAAGAATTTGATATTCCCCTCCATCGACATCAACAACACCATATGCACCATATTTGAATATTTACACTACCATTTTAATTTTTTCCACCTTATGTCACTGTAAATTTTTTTTCATAAAACTTCAAATTATTCAAGAGGGTGTTAAGATCTCCTTATGAAACAAAAAAATTTGAGATTCGGGGATGGAATAATTTCCTCCTGATATACCCCAATTGAAAATGTGCAAGGAATGAAAAACCAATATTTTCAAGGTCTCATTCCACTGAAGCACTTCCCTGCTGTGATCACCGCAGCACTGTTTGAATTACCAAATACCCTTTGGGGACACAAGTGAAATAAGGCCTTTAACACCTTTCGTCTTAGCTTGTGAATTCGTCAAAAATTGGTTACTCTGCAAATCCAATGCAGTAATCAGTGACACAATTTCAAAAGGTTCTATAACTTTGGCTGGTTCATCAAATAACAACATTGAATATGGAGAATACTTATAAAGTTTTGAGCATATAGTTTGATTGAATACTATTTAGTAAATCTAACTAAATGATGTTCTAATACTTGGTTGGAGGTAATCCCTGTAATTTGCTGAATAACATCAAGGATCACTAATTCCATACCTCGAAGTCAAACATCGCAGCAAAAGCCAATGAAGATGTTACCAAATTTTATATAAACCCCTCTATTTACATGAATACATGTACCTGTCTAGGAATTCCTCACAATCCCCCCCCCTTCAATTCTCAAGACCCCTATCATATGGGAGTATTTATTCACAAGGATTTTTTATCAAGAACACATTAGAAATGATGGTTGTCTATGAACCAATTTAGTTAAAGCTATTCTTGTCATGTAGTTAAGGATTTCGGACTTCTGATAACAAACCTGTCCTCCATTGATAACAAAGTCGTCCTAAATTGAAGACAGTTATCAGGAATCAGTGTCAACATCCTGAACTGACCAGAACAGAATTAACAAAGTACATTGTACATTGACAATCTACTTATCAGTCGTATTGTAATAATTGTTTACAAAAATTATCTACAACTTTACAATACATATAGTAATACATGTATTATTGAATAGCACTACCAATACAGGAGTGACAAAGGTAAACCTGTGCGCATGTGGAGCTTTTGAACAAAAACGTATCAAATATATCAAGCTTAGCACAAAACTTTTTTGGTTGATCTGCCTAAAATAATGAGCGCTGTTATAAATGAACTATAGACCACAATGCTTCACTGATTTCAAACTCTTTATAAGAATTTGCATCAGAAGTGTGTAGACATGTATGGCAACAACTTTATATAAATGAAAACATTAATCACAAAATTAACCATACCAGTACATATTATTTAGTTTTTTCACTGTCTTCCTTATTTCAGAGCAATCAGGCCAACAGAATAAGGATTACTTAAGTCCAATGCATTTTCAATTTAAAATTTCTAACTTGAAGAAATTTCTCTCAAAAAGCAAAATTGGATGGATCGTGTTTTGCAATGAAACTCTTCAAAAAAATACATTAGTAATAACGTTAGCCTACATGTAAGCAATCTCTTTCCATCATGTCCTCGATAAAATTGAGTGTATTTCGAAGGGTCCATGGTATGTTTTGAGGTTGACGCAACCTTCAGACTAAGATACCATCAGCATTTTTGAAACACTGACAATCATATCATTCTGAGCATTTAACAGAAACCACATGTATGTTGATATACAATTTTCATCAAAATTGGCAGAATAAAAGCACAAATTTCCATAAAAAATGCATCCATGATTTTTCTGAAGTTGATTCAAAAATTGTTCATTGTCTTATGTCATCGAGAAGATAACTCAAGCACTACTAAAGTTTTCATTGTTTGTTTTTTCAATAAACTCATTGACTTCTGCCACCACATCAATTTTGTTGATCACAACTGGCTTTTCCATTTTTTGAAACTCGATGCCATGTTTTTTTAGAAGACCTTGCAAAATCTCAATTTCTCTCTCCTGTGCTGAACAATACTCCCTAAACTTGGACAACTCCTGTTCAACCGCTTGCCTTGAACAGCGTTCACGAGCCAGTTTTTTCTCTGCTTGCACCTTTACTGATATTACAATGCCTGAAAGGAGAAAACAGAGGGTAAGAACAAGAAATAGAGCACTGAATGACTTTCAAACTACCCGAGCTATTCTCAAACTGTAACAGAAGAAATTTACACTCTGGAAAATCAAATGAGGTTTTGGGTGGGATGTTTATCTCAACCTTTACACCCTTGACTATCATGAATAGACTCTTCTAATGAACTACATTGTAACCAGAATCATCCTTGTCGAGAAAAGAGGGTGAACCAGTTAACATGCTAATTATGATATGCAATTTTTCCATTCAACATATTCAAGTACTCCGAAGTGTGTGGTACCAGGAAGTTACAATCAGCATCATCCACTTACCATTCAGTATTCGTGTCACTCTCCACAAACGCAGCACAATAAAAAGTCCAAGTCCTGAAATGATCCCTTCCTCATTTGCAAATGCAATATCCAAAGCAAAAGACAACACAACCACGATTCCGTCAAACACTTCCATTTTACTTTTAAAGAACTCCAGTCTAAACGCATATATTTTTATGCCAAGTTCCACAAGGAAGATACTCAAAATGGCAATACTGATGTAATGGAGAATGTGCGGTGCGAGACTTTCATGGATGCTCTCCTCACCTCCAGTCTCAAACACCTTCAAATCTATGAGTAATTCTGCGATCACGATGATGCAGTCCAAGATCACCAGAATCACAACAGATATCTGAAATTTGTTTGTATGAAGCAGATGCTTTAGATGTTGACGATGGTCCATCATGGCGTGTTTTGTTTCATCTGATTCGCTTGTCATGGAGCTGCTGGTTTCCTCCTTCTCGATGACCCGCTGCAGATCATCGTCCAGCTTCTTGAAGTTCTTGAACCCATCCATGCTGAAAGACAGAGTGAAAATCAAAATGAGAACCATGCAGACAGGATCACTGTGAAGGTGAATCATGCATGCTGTCACTCATGACTATTAAACTTAGAATTGAAGAGAGAACATCCGGTACTTTATGTTGCTGCTCACGACCAAGTGCAGGACTCATGATCTAGTCATCATGACATGCCACCATCACTTCCATCAGTATGTTAATCACTGACTGACGTGACCGAAGACTGACACTGACACTCATTGATTGGCGAGATCACTTGATCACCGAGGACATCATGACAATGCCATGCCCATGGATTGGAGGATGACCAGTGTCAGTGATGAGAAAAAAACTAAAGAAGATGAACACTCTCACAAAATCCAAAATCATAAAGACACTGACAGGGTGATGGGATTATTCATGGCATACCTTCTATTTCTCTGACACAATAAGTCAGCTCAGCGAAAAATCATAGGCGATTTTCAAGGCTGGATGCTTTTGAACACCTGTTTTTTGTTGAGATGTCTTCTTTGTTGGGGGAGTTTGTTTATATCTTATCTGCGGATAGGGGGCGCTGAAAATTCGGCCTGAATTGTTATTTAGATTTTATTTATTACATTTGATGAATGATACACTTGATATTAGTATATCTACCATATCTGTGGTAAAATCATAATTCGTTAACTGTTTAATTAGACGTCAATTACTCTCATTTCAACGTGATCCATCATGGCGGCCAAAGAAGAAAAAGTTGTAATTGTTCCCCAAACTCCAGCTGAGATACAGCGCCTCAAGCTTCAGAAATTAATGAACAAACCCGTATGTTGATACTTGCTTTCTTGTCCATTGGTGTGACAATTTTAAAAGAAATTGATTGCCTGTAGCGTTAGTTATGATGTAATCAATGTTTAAGGTAGCTTCTTTTCTGTGCTGCACACATACATTACAATAATCGGACGTATTATTTAGTATCTTTTTCCGGACAGACCTAGGCAATTGATAAAAAAACTCTCACTCACTGTACTGTACCTGTTTACTCTGTGCTTTTGGTATTTTAGTATTGTGGTTGATTCCCAATTTTGGTAGACGACTAACCTACTCTAATGTCAAATTTTGAACCCGCCCCCAATTCGCCACGATATACATTTTGCCTGCTTCGTTTCCATTTGCCACTCTTCTCATGACTCACATGACAATGCAAAGGGATCTGCCAAACACCATGTCGGATCTCATATTGAACATGCAATGTTTATGATTGACAAAATAGTTTGATAAAGTCATAGGCCCAATGTACTTAATTTTATAGGATAAACCTGTAGTGATTCCTGATGGCCCCCAAGAAAAGGCACCAAGAGCACCTCCAGAATTTGTCCGAAATGTATGGGGTGAGTACAGTGTAACTACTAACTTTTCATAAATCTTTGGGGGTTGCTCGTTGTGAAGAGTGGGCCAATTCAACTGAAGAAGTGATTTCAATCTTTGTCATCATAAGCGATCTGACTCGCTGTCCAGGGTAGATAAAATGATTGACTTTAATGCATTGTAAGTGGCATAGTAAGCTTAAATCATGTTAAAGTTGTTACTGAATACCTAGATTTAAAAAGGTCAATTTGTTCGCAGGATCTAGTGCCGGTGCTGGAAGTGGTGAATTTCATGTCTATAGAGGAATAAGGAGGAGGGAATATGCAAGGCAGAAATTCAATACAGAAAAGAGTGAAAGGGTAGGTCCATAGAAATGTTCAGAAGTTGCACATTTCATATTGGTGATGACCAAACTTGTTATTGTGAGAATCCAAATTTAGTGGTCTTCAGAATGCAGCAGGTGAAGCCTTAAAACCGTGTCTTAAACACCCTGTGAAACTGAAATCAAAAACTGATTAACCACAGTGAGTAGGAGCAAAATGTGCATTCCACTCAGTTGTTAGATGAGCAGTGTTGAATTGTGGCTACAAAATTATTCAAGGTTTTTTTGTTTCTAGGAAAAATTGGATCAAGAGTATGTTGATAAAGTTGAACAGAATAAGAAAGCAGCAGAGGAAAGAACAGCCAAGAAAAGAGCAAAAAGGTATGAACAGTTCCTCATTTTTATAATGATAATGGTATTGACAAATTGTTATAAAACTAGGTGTGAATGTTTCATATGATAAGGCTTTGTAAAATGTTGAGCTTTGTCTCTATTGTCAGATGAAAAAAAAGATTGATGTTTGGGTGAAAGAAGTAGTTGGCTTGAGTTGACTCTGAAGTCATGAAACTGATGTTGAACATGAGTGCGGTATATGTTTGTGAAAAGTACGCATAATGTGACCGTATCTCTTAACTTGTAGACAAAAAAAGAAGCAAAAGCAGAGGTCAAAGAAACCCAAGGCAACAGAAAAGGATAAAGGTTGGTATGGGAATGTTCTAGTAAGTGATTGTTGTTTAAGTTTCCTCTTACGTAGTACACCATCCAAATTTACTCCTTATCTCAGTAAAATGGACTTCCTCGCTGAGAATTAAAGGATGTTTGTGAACAAGCCTTTTACAAGTTATATGGGAATTGATTACCCTGCTGTACAACTTACTTGAGACATCAGAATGATTTCGGTTCTAAACAAAACAAAAGTTGTGAAAGTGATGTATAGAACTTGGTATATTTCAGGAGAGGAAGAGGAGGAAGAGAGCGAAGAAGAAGAGGAAGAGGAAGAAAATGAATATACCATTCGACCAGCGGATGTAAACAGCACAAAGTCCCTGAAAATTTCTGAAAAACTGTATGTTGTTGAGGAGTCACATGAAACAACCGAGGACAGATGAGGCTGAAAAAACTAAGGAAATATCTTTAAATTGATACATCTATTCTCCTGGTTATCTAGACATTCTCTAAGCCAGTGAGCATTGTCCAAGGTGGACGAACTTGAGTCTGTTCATTTAGTTCAGTCTGTGCTTGTCAGGAAAAGACATCTTACAGTGTGTTCCATTGTTTGTGTCGGAGGTGCCAGCCATATCCAGCTACATGTAGTGGAATCAGACCCTGGGCTGCAGGTTTCTGCCATTGTCTGACCAACGGTGTTGATAATGAAAATACTAAGGAGTTGGGATGTTTTATGCTTAGTTTTGGGCTTGGGACATAGACACCTTAAGGTTTAAATCTGTCTATTCAGCAGTGAATGTACATGTAACAATGACGCATTTGCGTTTGTCATCTTTCTGTGTCTACATGTAAAGATTTCGTTGAGAAGCCACTTCAGCCTGAGCAACTGCTGATTGTACCAGGTACTGAAACTTCTTGTAGGGTCCCTGTATGAAACCAATAATCTGAATACACGTATGCCTTGCAAGGAGTATGATAGCTGAATATATTTTTGTCTCAGTATTGATACCAATAATATGACCCTACATGTTGCTTGTCAATAAACATGTTTTATCAGTTAAATACAGTGTTCCTTTCTTCATTGCCATCTACGCTGTGAGGTACATGTATCGAGCTCATTTTGGTAGATGATCTGGATAGGGACAACAAAGCAGTGAATGTGCAGCCAAAGAGACTTCCCACTCTTTTCGTTTGAGAGGCTTACCCATGTCATCCTACAAAAGAAGGCTATATCAATGGGACAATGTCACAATTTTACAAGAATAGGCTCAGGCGAGTGTGCCTGAATTGGTACAATTATCAGTGGTCTTGGTTGTGATGAAATTAAAGATTTCGCGATGAGCTTCCACTCATTTGATTACTGAAGGTTGCCATGCTGTCTTTCTGTACGAATCTTCAGGTATTCCAGCCAGACAATATCACAATCAAACGCAATGGTCCAGGTTGACATCTGACCAAGTATAAAGCACAACCAAGCCAAAGGGTCAAAATTGCATTGATGACTGTGTCATCACGTCAGGTCTTTGGTAGGCCAATGACTTTACCTTGTTTGCTGAGGAGTACATGTTGATGCACATGTAGGACAAAAGTGACAAATCCTTGGAAGGCGAAAGTGAATGGTGTGCTGTCACTGACTGGTGTCCAATGAAGGATCTGCCCTCCAAAAATGATTCACTTCAGTCCAGGAACATCAAATACATTTATGTTGGGGTATGCATGTGGCTGACAGACATTGTCCATCTTCATTACATTGGGGTATGGGCCAGTCCATAGAAATCCTGTCAGCAGCCTTTGTTAAGACTCTTTCCTATCACTGGTTTAGTGTGAAGATATGAGTAAGTCAAGGAACAAAACAATACAATAGAATCTTTCAGCAAAATACCAGAATATGGTACATGTATATTTATTCCATTTTCTATCACAATTTATCAGCACAATGTAAGCTATGGCATTCATGTTTTTCAGCTCCTGAACAAGAACAATAAAACTACATTTGTATGAGATGAATAAAATTGATCACATGGCCACTCGTAAGGGGGTCTACAGATACGTATTGGTGAAAACTAGTCATTACACGAAAACTCTTCCACACATGACTGCTTGATGTAGGACATAGATATTGGCCAATGGAAGACAATTATTTTATTGTACTCTAATCAAGCACCGCCACTGGACTGATCCAGTAATATGCGAGTTTCAGGATGCACTCATCCAATTTTCTCCTCCTTTGGCTGAGAGAATCGTCTTATCGTAATTTCCAAGGCCCAACACACCTAATCATAAACTTGTCTGAAACCGGATGAAATGATCGTCTTCTCAGGAGTCAGAGATTCTTCGGACAATTCAACCACTGAAAAAGAGAAATATTGTATTCAAATTTAAGACCAAGTACATGACGTGAATAGTGCAATAATTAAATATGATCGAGGTGAAGGTCTTAAAATGAAACATAGACTAAGATCCTTTGAGTAGACCAATCACGATCAACGCGTGTAGGTTGACTCTGAACATTGAACGTAAACTTTCTCAAAAAGACGTTTAAGGTATCTTCACACATAAGACCCTATTGTACTGTCCAGTTTGATGAACAAGATGTCATTTTACAAAGACAGCTAATATCTGGAAGGTCATAATTTGCCCTTGGCAGATCTGCAGAGATAATGACTTACCAGTTTCAACAGTGTACACATCTATTAGTAAGCCTAGGGTTTCAATCGAAGTGGCATCCTGGGTCTCAGATTGCTGGGATTTTAGGTGAGCACAGGTCTTGGATAGCATGGTCACTGAAACGAAAAAGCCACAGTCACAACACCAATATCAGGTTGACAAGCGATCGGAAAGCCAGTTTAAGTTAAATATGTGATAGCTCACTGTTCTGGGACATGGCAAGTAATCATTACACCCAACATGCTGGCTCAAAATCCAGACAAGCCCTGTCCTCGCTTTCACGCATTTTATAAAAGTTAAAGATGTTCCGAAAGTCTTCATACAGGGAAAGTTGATTTTCCCCAATTACAATAACATCATGCAATGCATTACATTTATATTACATATTATAAACATGAACAAGTACTTACTCTTTTCAAGATTCTGCCCATTCCTTTGTTTGTATTTTGTGAAGTAATCTTTGAGAATGGGGTCTTTATCCTTCACTAATCCACCAAGAGTGGGGATATCAGACAGCTGGATGATGCTGGAGAGATGACCCAACGTACCACAAACCTGAAACAGGTCAATATCGACTTAGAATACATTGTATTCTAAACCACTTCATGTGATAATGCATGACCAGTAATAAAATCGATAAGAGATCAAGCTGTCAAAGAGCCATTGATGATCTAAGAATATTTGCCACAGTGTGTCTGACTTCGACTCTGGTAAATTGGAATATCTTTTATCAAATTACCTGATCTAAGAGGTTATCCCTATACCTATATTCTGTGTACTCGTGGACTAACTCAGAGAGTTCCAATGCAGCTACCAAGCTCTCCCAGATCACAGCATATTGTGAGGCATCACCATAATGCCCACGTTCTTTTGGCACGGAAAGGGCAAGTGCACCGTTGATACGCACTTTGAAATTCTTGCTCTCTTTGACAACAGAGCAAAGAGCACTGTAGACATTGCTCTAAAATCATAAATATGAATAAGCTGACATCGATTTAGAAAAAGTTTTGAAAAGCATCTCGCTTACTTAGCAGTTTGTCTCTTCCCCAACTGGAAGGCGTAATACCAGTGTTTTCATGCATAAACCTACATGTACATGTATATTTAGTCACGTGCCAACTCAAGAATAAGTGGTATACATGGTAATAACTTGATCATGTCTTACATGTAGCTGAAAACCGAAAACTTTCCATGTACAATAAGAGTGAATATCGGGATATCAAAATATTAGGGTTTGGCTGAAGAGGGTTTTATACTCACTGTCCAGCTAGCTCTTCCAAGTGGCAGTAGGTTATTCCTGAACATGTTACTAAATGCATAGCACGCATTCCATCGCACCTAAAACAGACAGGACAGAAATACATTACTTACAATGCCTTGTGCAAATGTACTGATTACACTGATAACGCTCATACAGCAAGGCCAAAATCATTTGCAAAATAGATATGATTTTTGGTATCAAACAACAGTTTACGATACATCCTTGAAGTGTACCTGCTATTGCATGTTACTTACTTATGTCAGCACAAGAACTACACAAGTGATTATGTTTTGTTTTATTCAAGATTATCACTCACTTTCATAGTGCCAGTTCCAACATTCTTTATGAGTGCAAGTACACTCTGTTCCATAGTGGCCATCATACTACTCTTCTCCAGACTGCGTTCCGGCATATAGCGTAGGAGATTCCCCAGCGCTCGGACGGAATTCGACTTGACTTTATCATTATCTTGGCTACCCTTGGCGGCAACTGTCAGCATCTTCTGGAGTAACATGTCCGAAAAATCCAGAATGAAGTCAGCATCATTTTGGTCCCTGCAAATTCAGACCAGTGGAAAATGGTAGCCTCTTGTCAGAAAAAGGTATCCCTTAACATTGACCTTTTGACCAAGAACAGGTTTTCCAATACAAGTACAGTACCTCTCACATGCTCACAGTATGAACCATGAACTTGACAGTATTACCGGTACATCCATGTGGTGGTCATCAAACTGCTGAAATCTTTTTCCCTAAAAGGATCACTAGGCCAAGTAACTTACTTGTTCAAACAAATAGCATCACTGATGTTCCCCATTGACCACGCCGCTTTCATTCTCACAGCAATGTTTGCATCTGCCATGGCAACCAGTATAGCATTAGCAACGTCTGCCATGAATGACACGTCCTCCCTCAGACACTGATAGTGCACGTAGACCCCCAGAGCTCTAATCGCAGCCGCTTTGACGTTCTTATCTTCGTCATTGGTGTGGCCAAGCAGTAAGGTGATACACATTATCCTCTTATCCAGCTGAGATTGAAAAGAATCTTAATGTTAGAAGAGTTAATAAAACTATTATTCTGTTTGGAAAAATTGAAAGATATCTTGTAATCGGCCAAACTAAAAATCAGAAATTTGAGCAAGAGATTACAGGGGTAATAACTTACTGGTAACTTTTCAAACACGTCTGAACCAATGGTAGAGAGACAATCACAGCCAGTGGCCCTGAGGGCACTGTTCTCCTGGTTCTGTAGTGCTCCAAGGAGCGGTCTGTTCAATATTTCGATCCAGAATTCAAACGATTGCTCAGTATCCATGTGGGGTGGGGCTTGAAGTGGTAGGTCTGTGTGCTGGGGTGGTAACAAGGTCTGTCCCAACTCTTCAAGAAGTTTAGCACCATGGAGTTGGACAGGGTGTTCCTGGTCTTCTAGGCAGCACTGCACCACACGCTTCAGCAGGAGGAAATTGGACCTACATGTAGAAACAAATAAGTCCTTTGACACAAGAATACACTCTTCAAGGACAGTATGTCTAGGTCTACGTACAGTGTTTGACTTCCTGAGAGCAATTCGTTTGATACGAGAAGTCATCGACATTTATCAGCACAAAAATTCACATCTGTACATGATCACTAATACCCGTAGGTTTTGTTCTTCCATTCAGTTCTTACAACAGTGAAATTGATATTAACATTTAAGTCCTTGTTACTTTTTAACCCAGAGCAACTGGATAAACCCTCGGAATATTTTGGCATAAACTTTGCTCAAACCTACCTAACAGAAGGAAAATAGTGTTTAACAAGCTTATTCAACACTTGAAGAGATTCCAGTCGCACAGGCAGTGGCTCCACAGCACCCTGGGACGCCAATAACCGTCCAGATGCACTCAGGTCATTATTAAGGACTTGCGGTGTCACATTCATGATACAATACTTGGTCACCCACGAAGCTTCCATCACACCCCTGACGTCTGCCAGTCTCGGTGTCATCGACCCGGAAGAAGAAGATGGCGTCGTTATGCCAGAATCTGTCGGTGTCCGATGGCCAGGAGATGGAGGAGCGCACTCAGCACCTTGCGATTCAGTCCTCAGTCTACCATTGTCTTTTCTGGGGCTGTTCATATGATTTGGCTCCACTGCTTGATTAGATGGGTGCTGAGCTTGGAGAATGTGTGTAACTTCCAGCAAGGGTGCCTGGACACTGCACACAGACCCAAGGCACGTCAGACAGGCAACTCGTACATTAGGATCTGAAAGAGGAGTGTTGAGTAAGTTATATAGCTTAAGAACCCATAACAGTCTTCATGGCTGTCGCCTCACAAATATTAAGCCTTTCCTATGCTACATGTAGTAAATGTACTCATATGCTCAAAATCCAGCTAGGCTTGGTCTGACTTAAAATAAATGAAAATCATAGATTGTACGCTGCTTCTGTTTAAAATGAAATCTAGCTAGTTAGAGAAAAAAAACATCATCTTCCTTTTTGCCCACAAGTGCATTGCCTGTATGTGTGTTCTTACCTCTATGATTTAGATATCCTTTTATTTGACGCACGATCCTACCAAGTAGACCTGGCCTGAGCTTGCCGTAGGGAACATTTACAACTAACGTGCCAAGACACTGAAAAGAAACATACCATCATTTACAGATTGAATTTTGATAAATGTAAACAAACATCAGGTAACTGCCTGCACTCAAGGCTGGTTAATTAAGCACTTAAAAGTATGTATGTATTGTAGACTCATCTGACAATTCCGATTACCATACTCTCATTAAGTCATCTTGGCTTTCTGATATATTGGTACTACTATCTCATCTCGATATTTGCCACATGATTTTGTCATGCATCACTTGCAGCCTGCCCTGATTTAGACAAGATACATGAATCCCTCTAGCACCACTGGCTAATTATAAAGTGTATTTGTTTCACAAGTTTTACCTTGATGAGCTGAGTTAGAGTGAGAGAGGCATTCTCAGCAGATAAAGCCAGCAGCAGACAACGATGAATCTCTTTGATCATGAAGCCAAGGGTCACAGAAAATGGTGTGAAAGCAGTCTTGTGTTGGTCACTGAAAGAAAATAATAATATTTAGTTCTGGGTACTTGACTCACAGAGCCATCTACAGGGATTAATCAAAATTCCCCTTCCTCATTGGGAAATTGGCCAAGTGACTTCACCCAGGAGGAGGAATTCTTCACAAGTTACACATGTTCCTCACTTGGATGGAATATTTTGCAAGCCCTAACTGGCATAGTAACCAGAAAGAAGGAATCTCAGTTTTACATCTCATTCAAAGGACATGACAATCGAAATAAAGTGACTTGCTCAAGGTCCACTAGTCAATGTCCAGGTTGTGCCAATACCTGATGCTCTGGCCTTGCATAAGAACTCTGGCACAAGACCACTATTGGGTACATTGTTTAACTGACACCTCACTACAACTTCGTATGCATATGTATGCATTGATAATGGATTGGACTTTCGAGAAATGGAGTTCAAAATTCTCGATACATACCTATCATCAGCCACAGCCAGGTACTGTTTTGATCCATCTAATAAGGCAGTCAAAACTAATAAGGCACCGGTCCGGACCTGAAAGTGGTACAAGGAACTTCTTACAAACACAGTTAAGAGTCTGTTCATCATTCCGCATGCACCAAAGGACAACTTTATGCCAAATGCCCCAGAGAGAGATGGTTGTACCTCCGTCAGATAGGTAAATAATCCTGTCTTAATAAACACTTTTAAAGCAGACAAGAGGGAGGAAGGCCTCCAAATTCAGTGTTTGCTTTGTTTTAGTGTTTGCCTTATTATCTACATACGAAGTCCTAACCCAAAATGAAGAAGAAGTCAAACAGCCCCTACCTTAAAACTTGGATCCCTTAGAATTGGTGTAAATAGAGTGGGTTGAGGTGGACTACCTCGCGAGGTAGGGATGTCTGGAATGAAGTGAGACCAATAGCCAAACATCCGCCTTCTTTCCACTTTCTGCAAGGCAATGAACATAAATAGGGCATATTCTTACTCTCATTTCTTTTACGAAAAGCACATGCATATACATGTTTAGGCGTACATGTATGTACTACAAAATGGAAGAGTAGTGAAGATACATAATGCCACTAACGTGAGAAGTTAAAGCTTTCAGCTTACATGTAGGATATAGCACCCACATGTACACCTTGAATCAAATTACAACCTACCTTCACAATAGATAACAGGCATCCTAATGCAAGCTGTCTGACCTTTGACTGATATGATCTGAGTTTTGAAGCCTGGCCACCTTCAGTGTCAGAGTATTCACTATCCGAGCTGCTGACCCTCCATGCAGGCTGGAGTGGGAAATTGTCTGTCTGGCCCATTGAGTTATCCAAGAGTTTGAGGGATGACACTTGGCTTTCTACCTAAAGTCACAAAGAAAAATGCAAATTAGACAAAAATCTCTCTGCCATATACACACCCTACCACCTTGAAGCCCAGAGGGACAAAATGTGAAGTACAAGCCAACCAAAACAGCTGGGACCAGTAGAAGTTTTGCCATGTTACAGACACAATATATTTCTGTTCATTAAAAAACACCCTACCTGGTCCATATCCTCCTGCTCCCCATCCTCCTTGCCTTTCCTCGCTCCCTTTCTCTTCCTCATCTTCTTCTTCTGTCCCTTTCCACCCTCCTCCTCTTCCCTACCTCTTGCTTCCTGGCTCTTCGGGGATGGAGCAGGGTTAGGGTCATACTGGCTTACTGGTGTAGGATGTAAGGTAGTCAGCTGTGTAGCAGCTGGGGATCCTGGCAAGCCAAGGAGCATGAAGACCTTCAGAGCAGCTAAGACAACACCGAGCTGGTCTGGGTCAATTAATGGACTGTAAGTTAGGATGTTGTTGAGGCCTTTTAGAGATGAGACAAGTAGCTGAAATAAGAGGCAACCTTCTGTTTAATTATATCTAAAAAGGCAGTTTTGAGGTCAGATTTGGTCCTGTCATCTTGTTTGAAGCCAAATGTTGGACATAAGACAGTCAAGGTGCAAGTGTGCCCCGTACATTTTCCTGGTGAACAAAAATGGGTGGCATATCAATACCGAGATACAGCTTAAAGTTTAAAGCTTGCTAGGTTGAATTGAAGGACAATAAATTTGACAACAGGAACTAACTTATTGGGTATTGAACTAATGAAGTAAATACTCGGAACAATGCTTACCCGGCAGTAACTAACATCATCTAAGCCCTCCCTCTTTGGCGATTGAAGAAAATGCAGGAATGTTCGAAAGCAAGTGGCCACATACTGATCATCTGGATAAGGATATCCAACCGTTCTGCGGAATATGAGACATACAATAAGATGAGACATGAACTTGAATTCCATATAGATTCAAAGTCTTTCAAATACAGCAATTAAATTACATGTGATCAAGAGGTATATGTGAAGACATAAAGAGACACAGTCCTTTGCTTGTATTCTGGCAAAATCACAAATAGGAACTCATCATAATCAAGATAAAGATAGGTCTACAAATAACTTCTGATTACTCGCAATCCTAGTGCAGACTGCTACAGTGAGTTGGCACCAATAATTAATGGCTCGTAAGTTCCACTTCTTGACCTGGATAAAGTTCCATTTTCAGTGCTACTCATGCTTGCAAGAAAAAAAAAGGTTTTTAACTATTCTACCTCATGCAGATGTTTTCAATGCACTGGAGGGCACCTCGCTGGATTCCTTCATCTTTGACATCCACATGTGCCATCTTGAGGAGGAGACCTTTCCATCCGATCAGGACATCAAAGAACTGAAACAACATGCACAGTATATTCATCTAAAAACTGACTGCATAGAAGTCCTCTTGAACAGACAGCTGTCGTAATCATCATCACCATCATGCCACCCTTGCGAAGACCTTGCACTTTTGGTGATGTGCTCCCTCAGTAAAGGGAATAAGATTTCTGTCTTTGATCCTGTCCTGTAATTTTGTCAATTAGTGTGTAATCAAGATTTGTAGAAAATCACACAACTTATAATATTCAAAAGATGTGTGCTTATTATTTCAAAAGGTTTCTTGCCAAAGCAATACCAAGACAGTTCTATTTCAGTACGAAACACCTTTGACACCACATTAAATGATACCAGTCTCTGGTGTCTTTTGTTGACACCATATTTGGATTGATGTGTCTTATCCTACCTTTTGAGCTCGGCCTCCATTTTCATAAAGGACTGATCCTAGTGCACGGAGGATGTCAGGGAGAGCCCACGAGTGACAAATCTGCACAGCATTCACCAGATATTCCAACAAGATATCAAATGTGCTTTGGTTCAATGTAATCTGAAAAAGATTGTATGAATTGGATCAAGAATGTTGAAAAATGAGATTTTAGGAGTTCGGGATTAAAATATGATATGACTGATAGCAAGGAAGAGACTGTAAGTTTACTTTGTTGCTCTGCTTGAAAAGCATCTTTAAAATTGTAAGCAATAGCCTAACAGATTTCCCTCTCCGACTATGAAGAAGTATCCACCAAATATGACAAGAAATCCTTGGTTTTCAATGCCATGCCAAAAAGGTTAATACTATGTCTAGTAGCCAAATATGCCGAATATATCAGGAACAGAAGCCGATGAAATCTTTCAAATACTAAATCGTATCTGAAACTGTTTCACTTCTATAGAAGAACAAGACTTGACTATGCTCTTACTTTCACGGAGAGAACAATAGAATAGAATTCACCTCACCTGTTGTCTTGATGTGATGTTGACAATCAGCTGACACACTTTGGTGACCAACAGTTCATCTTTTGTCGAGACCAGCATGCAACATTGGCACAACACACTGAAAGCATCCTGAAATAAGCAAAAGAATGATGTTGAGAATTATCAATGAAAATAATTATGGCTACCAACAGGCCAGCCATCCACAAGACAGGGAATCTGTGGGCCATTATGGAGGGTCTCAACAAAGGGGGGTTGGGGGGGGGTTCCCTCCATTGCAGTGGGTATACGGTAGAGCTATCAGCTATCGTAGGGGGTTCAGGGGTGCTCCCGACATAAAGCCCGAAGGGGGCTCACTAAGTCTGTGACTTTACATATTAAACCTACCATTTGTTTGGTGTTCAATTTGCAAAACTTGGCTGACATTATTCTAAAATTGGTGATATCCAGAGACCAGGCCAGATAACAATACATGGCTTTGATAGCCACTGACAATGTGTTTTAGCTTTGCTCTGGGCCATGGCAGCTAGGCCTGCCTGCGTCAATGTATTTCACGCAGTAACGTTACTTTAGGCAACTGATTACTAAAGTAAACTGATGAACATTGTCATTGATTGACTGAAATGATAACAGTGTGTGGCGACTTGACTTAGTCGAATGAATCATCGACGTATATTGGCGGAGACAATCGGATTTACGCCAAATAGGCCTATATACAGAAAGCTTCTTTGAAGTATTCTTTTAACGTCGTAAGTTTTTTAAGACTAGTGGCAGTAGTGCAGTAGTGGCGACTGGCGAAAGATAGAGCTAGGTATAGGCCTAGTATTAGAGGACTTTCTTTACATTGGCACCAAAATTTATCCTGGCATCTGCTGTCAAGGCTCTGGCTGCCCCTCTCCAACTCGGCTCCCCTCCCTCCCGATCTCAAGAGTGTCAGATTAGCCCGAAACACAATACACAAATAAAGCCACCATAAACCAAGTTGTCACGGCGCCATCTATCGGCCAATTACATTAGAGACAGTTTCCACCAGTTCTTACTTGATCGCCTGCAATTTTTACAGCGTATTCTAACGCATTCAGTTGATCCAGAATTTGATTAAGTTCTACTCTAAAATTTTCATCGTTTCTGAAGACCATAGACGCTAATCTGGAGCTGTAGCGGCGGAAATTTGCCTGCTCATTACGCAAAAATTCTGAATCGTCCGCCATGTTTAGCGCGTTCGGCCCTTAGGTCTCGTTAGGGAGTTTTTCCCGAATGTACGCGATGATGACGTGGGGCCCCATTAACAGGACGTAACCGTAACAATATTGCCATTTGGGATGGTGAACAGAGCTCGGAGCAAATGCGACGCTTATGATTTATTTAAAGAAATAAAATGCCCGGTTTAACATCCTGCAGAATCAGGGGAATCGGGCGTTTCCAGTGATATACGACACAAATAGGAGGTCCTCATGCATTCACTTTGGAAACGCATTTTAAAATAGATGTTACGTCCTGTTAATGGGCACGTCATCATCGCGTACATTTGGGAAAAACTCCCTAACGAGACCCAACACTCGACTGTGAGAATTTCAGCGGGTGCATGTAAAATTTGACAGACGGACCGAAGACCGGGAGACTGGTCCATCACTTCTTTTGATATGTAAAGGCTGGGTGTTATTTTTTTCAAACTAGGAAGAAATGATACATCTCAGTTGTGTATTTTTCTTTTGATATTTCAAAGCACTTGATACTCATTCTAAATAATGTTAGACCCTTCCGATGTCCCCTGTTGCCATCTGTTGATGTTGGTTGAAATCACATCAAAAGAATCACTTGATTTATAAAGACAATGTAACTTTTCAAATCTAGATACATGAGAAATTTCTTTGATATATCTACAATGACATCTTCTCTGATATACTTCTAAATATCATACCACAGAAGAGGTATCGTTACAAGAAAATATCAAAATTTCCAAAATGTAAACCATGGGAAATTTTAAACTTTTTGAAAT
Source organism: Lineus longissimus (assembly GCF_910592395.1). NCBI lineage: Eukaryota > Metazoa > Nemertea > Pilidiophora > Heteronemertea > Lineidae > Lineus > Lineus longissimus. Next base: position 22,825,413 of record NC_088309.1, on the reverse strand, counting down.
ATATACTGACCCCAACTCTCATATTTCCGAGGACCTCGGTTGTCTGATTACTCTTATATCCCGAAGTGGTGTCTCACTGCTTGAGGGGATTTGGGTTATATTTCCCTAAAGGGAGGGGTCGGAATGTGCCTGCAAAACCCTTCAAACATTAACTTAATGGATCCTCTCTTTATTTTCATCTGTATATTAATGGCGGTAACTGTGGTCTCAATGAATGTGAACGGGTTATATGAAAAAAGGACGAGTGTTTTAAATAAAATAGTAAGGTTAAAGTGTGATGTGGCATGTATACAGGAAGTGCATGTGGTGCCGGACAATTTGGGACCATGGATTAATCGGAACTACGGACTTCATTTCTATAGCAGTAGCCAGGCCCACGCAGGCGCGGCCATCATTACCAGAACTGCTGTAGAAAGGGAGTTTGTGGTTCCAGGGGGGTTAGAGGGGAGAATATGCCATGTGCGCCTGGGGTCCGGCACGCATGTTCTCTCTGTATACATGCCCACACAGAATCCAATTAAAAACCACGATAAAGCTATAATCTTCTGTCAAAAGCTAAAAGAGTATGTGAGGAAATTTAGGGGGGAACAGTGGATTTTAGGGGGGGACTTTAATTTTGCTTCGGGAAGGAACGATAGAGGGACGGGGACTTTGTTACCAGGGGACATCTTGTATAAAAAGCTTTGGCAGGAGATTATAGATTTATTAAATATTAAAGATGCATTTAGGGATTTAAATCCCACGGTAGATAGTTTCACTTTTTATAGAGGCCAAACTAGGTCCAGAATTGACCGTATTTATACGAATTTAAAGGTAGGTAAGGTAGATCATGTCCCACTGGTTTTTACAGACCATTACGGTGTGTTGGGTGCGGTAGAAAGTACAGGGAAGAAGAAAATGGGAAAGGGATTTTGGAAAATTAATAATAGCCTATTAGGGGAAGAGGGGACAGTAAGGGAGGTAACACAGTTTTGGAAGGGTTGGCAAAAAAGGAAGGGAAATTTTGGGTGTCCAATAGAGTGGTGGGAGAAGGGGAAACAAAAGTTACAGGGGATCTTCAAAAGGAATGGTAAGAGGGTGAACAGGGAGAGAGGGGAAGGTATTTTAGCTTTGGAGAGGGAGTTGGACTTTTTGGGGAAGGAGAGGGACAGAGGGGTGGACATTACAAGGCGGTGGGGGGAAGTAAGAGGGGAATTGAGCAAATTGGAAATGGCAGATTTGGAGGGGGCAAAAGTGAGGGCGGGGGCAAAATTCATAGAGGAGAGGGAAGCACCGACCACTGATTTTTTCAAGGTAGAAGTGAGGACAAAGACAGTTATTGATCAGTTAAAGGATGAAAATGGAAAGGTTTTAGAAGAACAAGATGAAATTTTAAAAGAGGTACAAAGGTTTTACGAGAATTTATATAGGAAAGGTGATACGGTAAAGGTGGCTAGGGACAGGTTCGCATCAAAAATCCATAAGAAACTAACTGGGGAACAACAAAATAAATTGGAGGGTTTGTTATCTACAGGGGAGGTTTTGAGGGAATTAAAAAATATGAAGGCGGGAAAATCACCGGGGATTGATGGGTTAGGAAAAGAGTTTTATTTGTATTACTGGGAGCTATTGGGGGACGATTTGGTAGAGACTATAAATAATGTATTTTTACGGGAAAAACTGGGGGGAACGATGAAAACGGCAGTGATATCTATTTTGTTCAAAAAAGGGGATCCGAGGGATATTAAAAATTATAGACCTGTAAGTTTGCTAACGGTAGATTATAAGATTATCACCAAAGTTTTAAAGTCGAGACTGTCGGGGGTCATGGGCGACCTAGTGCACCCTGATCAGGCATGCGGAGTCCCCAAAAGATCAATCAATGATCAACTGTTCAATATTCAAACCGTCATCGAACATGCGGCGGACTCCGGGGGTGCACTGGTGGCCGTTGACCTCCGAAAAGCCTTCGATTTAGTATCTCATGAATGGCTATTTCAATGTTTAGAGACCATGAGGTTTGGCCGAAATTTTATGAGATGGATGAGGGTGCTGTATGATGCGCCGGAGAGTAGGGTGCTGGTGAATGGATTCCTGTCAGGGACATTCAGGGTGGGCAGATCAGTTAGACAGGGCTGCAGTCTGTCCCCGCTGCTGTTTGTACTCTGCCAGGAGCCGCTCGCCTGCGCCGTGCGCTCCGACGAACGGGTGCGGGGCATTAAGCTGCCTAACGTAAAACAAGAGGTTAAAAACATTGCCTTTGCGGATGATGCCACGCACCCGATTGCAGCACCCTGTATACGAGCTCTATTCTCCATATACAATGATTTCGGCCAAGCCTCGGGGTCTGATATAAATATATCAAAGACAGAAATATTATTGTTAGGCGGTTTTTCGCACCAAAACATCCCTATAGAGTACAGGAAATATATAGTGAAAATTTCAAACATTTTGGGGATACCCTGGAACAAGGCAGGGCCTTGTGGGAAGACATATTGGAAGAAAATCATGGAAAAAGTGGGGAAAACAATAAAGTTATGGGAAAATAGACACCTGTCCTTTATAGGGAAAGTTTTGGTGATAAAAACCGTCCTCGTTTCTAAATTATGGTACGGAGCGAGAATTATGAAATTGCCAATGAAATATTGTACCGGGTTTGTGAAATTATTGTTTAAATTTTTATGGTCAAACAAAATGGAATTGATTAAAAGAAGCACTATGGTGCAGGCAATTGAAGATGGAGGGGTAGGGATGCCGCATGTAGCCAGTAAAGGTCGGGCCCTGTTCATGGAAAGGTTAAAAAGACTCTACCGCGTACAAGACGAGGGGGTCACACAGCCATGGATAGGGTACGGCATTTACAAAGCGGGCATAACACTGCGGCATCACTGCCCCGAAATTGCCAAAAATACTTATATGCACAGAGTTATTGGTAGACACGGTGTGTGGGAAGAGGTTTTATACCAGTGTAAAGCGGCAAAGTTGGGTATGGGTAGGTCACAATGGGTTAAAATCACAGCTGCTGCTTTATATGAGAAAATTATGAAAAATGGGGTTCAAATCCCACATACCGTGGGTACCAAAATGTATAATATCAACTGGAAAAAGATATGGAAAAACATATGGCACAACAAAATTTTATATAATAATGAGAAAGAACTATTTTATAAATTTGTACACAGAGCATTACCTGTAAAATCCTTGTTTAAATATTTGCCAAATATCCAGAAGAACTGTGCGAGGTGTAAAATGCAGACGGAATCCATGAAACATGCTTTTTATGATTGCGCTACGATACAGCCTGTTTTGAACTCGTTGTCAAATTTGTCAAGAATACAAGGATGGCCAGCGCCAACCTGGGAAAATATCACATGTCCGGTTTTTGCAAATAGCAAAGGGGTAGATAAAATAGTGGGGGTTTTGGGGATTTATATTCACACGATTTGGACAGGGAGAGCCAGTCTTTGGCAGGGGAAAAATCGAAATGAGCAAAACGAATTCGACAACAGAGTTCAAAACAGACTGTAAGGGGATTCCCCACAATGTGGGAATGGTATACGATTTTAAAAATTCACGTCGTTAGCGTATCGGCTTGCTAGCCTGTCGGGAACGTGCATGATTCGGACGCGGGAGGTCCCGGGTTCGAACCTGCCATATTCCACTGTTCAATTTCCTTCAAAAATATATTTTTTTCCCTCTTGTTTTCTTTTTCCTTCATTCTTTTTGCATTTTACATCTTGCATAGTTAGTAAATATATGTATATAGGGTATTAATTGAACGCACGCACAGAAATGTGAATTTTAAAACATAGTATAAAATTTTTTGGCGACTTAGATTAGCCCAGTTCCCAAGCAGGGGTCAGAATGAGACCAGATGGATGGTCTCGACCCCTTGCACTGGGCGCACATATGTATATACTTGCCATTGAGCACTATAGGCACATTGTTTTAAACATGAGTTATGAATTATGTTATTAATTTATGTTTTAAACCTTTATGTTTTATGTTATTATGTTATTATTTTATGTTAGTATGCCTTCAATTTACACTGGCACGTTTTATCCACATTGATTTAATCAGATAATTAAATGTTCCGTTTCTATTGGTGCTACAACAAAAATAATAAAATGTTAAATATCAAAATGCAATAAGTGGTGCCAATAGTTTTGAATATTCCGTACACGTATATACTTGGTGCTCACATGTTAATTAATTCTTCCATTGGTGCTAAAACAAAAAAAAGTAAACAGTTAAGATTATAAAGTGAAAATTAGTTTCAATGGACATTATTTGGAAGGCGTATATGTATGCATGTTTTGTAAATACTAAGTCTGGGTTCACAGAGAGCGTAAGGGGAGTACTGTGAGGACGGCAACGGGCCGTTTCGGTGCCGGGGTCGGCGACACAAAGTATGACGTCGGTCTGGGCATCGGGACGGTTCGGGGGCGGCTTCGCAGTAGTCCCCCAATTCCATATGGAGTACTGTGAGATCGACGGGGCCGTCGCGACGCCGAGTGCTGTCTCGCCAATAGGGCTTTCAGCACGGGCGTCGGGACGGCACCGGACGGGCTCACAGTAAAATAATGAAAAATTTTAAACAAATAGATACATCTTTTGTAAAACCCCTGTATACAGTAATTGTAAATGAATAATTGTATATGCCCGTTTGGATACGTGAAATAAAAGATACCCACTGCGGGTTTATGCTGCAAAAAAAAATATATTTCCCTAAACAGCTTCTTCTTCATATGTTGCTGCTATTAGGGCTCTGTGACTCTTTGCACTGTGCTGCGGTTCATGGTTTTTAGTCCCCCCCGGCGGCTTCGATGTATTTTGAGATATTCCCTTGGTGGGTGTGCCTTCGCCAGAGGGTGAATTGCAAGTTATCTGATCTAGGATCTTTTGTTTGGACAGTTGCTATGGAAAAATCTGCTTATATTTTAGATCATACAATCACCTTAAAGAGTGGTATTGATTGATTTTCGGTTTAAACTCGTAATTGAAAAGAAAAAACTCACAATGCTAATAAATATAGATCAGGTGATGCGAGAACTGTCGATATATGGTGAATCAGGAAATTGTTTCAATAGGATATTTTCTCCATGGCTTTGGTTGTTGCTGTTGCATCGATTGGCTTCAAACGGTTCACTGCAAGACAATAAGACAATGCCCCTATTTGGTAGACTCCCTGGACAGTCCATTGCGTCATCGTAATTGGATCTCCTTATGGTGAGGGACGAGGCCGGTCCACTGCGTCCGGAGTGAACTCTTTGGGCGACCAAAAGTACAGTTTCCCTTCATCCGGACTGCATTTTGAGTCATTGATTTCAATAGTAGGATCAATCTGAATTCTATAGTCATCAAGTCATCATTGGCATCATAATAATCGCTGTTGAATGGTCATCTGTATCAGAGAGGTTCAGATTTGAATCCGAGAACGAGAAAGAGATCGAGGTGAATTTCTTTTCTGATTGACGTCATCAAATCGATTAACTTGCACTATTGCTTGTTAAGGCGTATTCGTTGCATGTTGACGATGAATATATCGTGATGCCTGTTTCCAATGAAACAGGTGTGTCTAACAGTCAACTTGCTTTGATGACGTCAACTAATAAAGAAACTCACAACTCGCAATTTACTTGATTAGATTAGATACACTGGGTTCTATTTTAACCATGTGTTTGACTCACACAGAGATTATCAACGATGAACAAATAGCAAACTCATGTCGGGAGAAGTGGAAGATCGAGGAAGAAACATGTATAAGCGGGTTTCTGCATTGATAGCCTAGGCAATGGCCTTTCACGAGTTGTGTGCGAGGAGAGGGGCATTTAACATACCCTGGGTTCGAACATGCTTAGTTGAAGACCCGGATGTCTGCATCTGTATTAGACTCTTTCACCAGTATCCTCCATTCACTCAGTACAGAGGGTCGAGGTTACCTGGACTACATATGTGAGTTGGAGCACCAAAAAATTAACCATTATCAGCTCATTTTTTTATGGAAAATAAAGCAGTGCACTAAAAGCTTTTATCCCTGTTGACTTTTACAAACTTGAGGACTCCAAGAGGAAATCTCAAAAAGCCCCACCTGAAATTAAAATCTTATCAGTCCGATACCTTATCCATTAAGCTATAATATAAGTTTTTTTATCAGTGGTAATTTTGTTTTGGTCAAAGGTACATGTAGGTGAGTTCGTCGTATTTTCTATATGTACATGTACTTGATAGGCTGCACAGCCTCCTTCATCTTTTACCTAATTTCTTTGTCCTAAACATCCTTTTCTTAATCCCTGAATACTAGGTTCCGTTGCAAGCTCCTCCCCTCGCGCGCAAGCTTGGTAAAGTGCCGATTGGTTACTCCCTTTGAGTGTGCTGCTCTTGTTTGTTTTGTTCTGAACAAGAACTTTCGGATGACCGGTTTTGATAGACGGTACAGGTATTGATTGAGTCCTTATACATTTTTGTTGATATAAAATATCTCATGACGTCCAAGGCTTTTGGTTTTGATAACTGTATGTTTTTTATTTCTCATTTTAGTGTATACCGGTAGTTCGCCATGAAGGTTTTGATCATCCTCGCAGTCGTCTTGGTGGTAGCTATTTCAGCTAAGCGACCCAGGTTCAAGCTAGCGACAAACACTGAGAAGGATCCCAAGATGACTAAGAATATCTTTCAGGGGATCTGGCCAGGTTGGTATGGACTGCAACCTTGCAAACCAATGTCATTTGCGTGCTGACCTGCTGCAAGGTGTCCCAAGAAACGCAACTTCGCTGTACAGCATAAATACTAGCGAGTTTGTGATGGGTCAAAGTATCACAATGTTTGGAAGAAGTTGAGCATGACGGCCGTCATAAATATATTTGCAAAGTTACATCCTCCACTCGAACGAGGAGGGACTAGCTAACCCTCGGTAGTCGTACAGACGCGCCAGAACCGAGAGATTAAGGATTTATCCGTAACTGCAGTATTACACACATTTTCGTAGGTGACCCAATTGGTTACGCTCAGGGACAAGAGATTGCAACGCCTGAGCGTAGAAAAGGAAGTAGAGAATCAAACTAATTTTCATATTTCACGATACATCATTGCAATATTCTATAGGGACTAAATGGTGTGGGTTGAGCAATATCGCAAACGGGACGGAGTTGGTAGATGGTCCTGGTCGAGCTGCTGATTTCTGCTGCAGACAACACGACAGCTGCCCAAAATATGTTGATGCTTTCGCAACTAAATATGGTGTATTCAACCATTTACCTTATAACATGTAAGTGGAGTAGGGCAGGCCGGATCAGTGAAGTATTGGTCTTGCAGTGGTGAAGAGACAAGGGGACTTCATTATGACTGATATAGATGAGGTGTCTGTGTACCCAGTGTTTGTGTCAGGTGGCATTTTATAGCCACAACGTCATGCCCGTTTATCAAAAGTTGAATGAGAGACTTTGGGTAACACTATGCACGTTATACATGTAGAATTCTGAAGTATTTTGACTGCGAGTTGGCAGCATTTTGTGAGTCTCCTTTGTCTCTCCACAATCATGCAGACGTTCCGCTGTCATTAACAACATAATGGTCAGCGTAAGCTTTCGGAAAAAGTGTTGTAGAGAAATATAATGCAATCGATATACATAAATCTTCTTCCAAATCTATAGGAACGAAATGGTGTGGCGCAGGTAATATCGCCGATCATGAGGACGATCTTGGTCCAGTCAAGGCCGATCCTTGTTGCCGTGAACATGACCAATGCCCTGATTATATTCATTCCTTCAAATACAAACATGGCATCTTCAACTGGAGACCGTATACGATGTAAGATATTCTCATGCTTTTAAATGCTGCGCGTGGCGGCAGCATTAAAATACATGTGCGCACAACCTCCACGTCTGGTCTGAGAAGCCGTCGTTGAAGAAAACCGTTGAACGTATAGTGTTCACCTATGATCCATGTGATCGGGAGTGGATCGGGAGTCACAGCATCCTCATGTAACTTGACCCTTCCTCGAATTCCAGACTATCGGTCTGTCAACACTCCTATACACAGTGGTTAGAAATATCATCTCCGATAGTATTTAGGAAAGACTTGCGTTATTAAAACGTCACAACAGCCTTACGAGTACAACATTTATATTTGGGGGAAATTCTCCTTAAGTCGGCGTGACGAATGACAACGACGATTGTTCATTCGACTGCTTCTCTGACCTTGACTTTTTGACTTTGACCCATTTGCTTGCTCGCTTGCTTGGTTTGTGGCGTGTGACCTTGACCTAGATGTCGTCTGCTTTTACTTTCCAGCCTGCACTGTGACTGTGATGAACTGTTCTTGGATTGCCTGAAGAACAATAATGACCAGGTGTCCAACAGCGTCGGCCAGATCTTCTTCAACTTCATCAGGGTGCCATGCTTCAAGGATAACGGAAAGTTGTACAGAAGCAAATATTAATGATACAAAGGTTTCACGTCGTCCGAATCACCCTTTTTCCACGCTTTGAATTTCATATATTGGCTTCGTATCCCATGATCCATGGTTTTACTTCATGCTTATTTGCTTATTGTCCGATTAACGAAAATAAGACCTTTTTTTCAATTAGTTTCTCTATTGATTCATCAATCAAATTTGAAAGGCGGAGTATATTGAAAACCACTGGTTATACCAGGATCCTATTGATTTAGATATACAAATGTAAAACGAATGCGTCTATCCCGCAGGTAAATAGAAATGAAAAATGGCAATTAATAAATGCTGTAACTATAATGTATTGTTAATCAGTAAAAATATTTACATGATTAATACATGCTAAACAACATTCCTTTCCAGCTCATTATGTGATTGTGATCAGAAGTTCGCCGACTGTTTGAAGGATACGGAAGACTCCGTCAATTCGGACAACATTGGTCACACCTTCTTTGACGTTTTACGAGTTCCATGCTTTACCCTAGATGGAAAGCTTCATTACACTGATTATAACTGAACTGTAAAAATGTGATATTAATAAACTGCTGTGACTGCTTGTTTGAAAATTCGTCTTTACCATCTTTACTAGGATTTGAATCCTATCTAAGATCATTCTGAACGTCCAGAGTTATTCCCTCCGTACCCTCCGCAACACAGTGAATTGGCCTCGACCCTCTCGAAATAACGACAAGCTTGCGCTGCCACGGGACCCCCCTCCCCCATAATTGATGTTCACTGCGGTGCGCTATGACGTCATTTAATCATGATATTATGTAAAATTATTAATGAGAACATGCACTTTCATAGAAACATTCTAGCAGATGTTTCATTACCATGTCATGACAACAAAAGTAGAATACGGTGTATTTACATGAGTTTCATGTTAAGTAGATTTCATATTCGCCATTAAAGTTCTGCACTTGAGCCGAGGTGAAATTTCATAGATTTAACTGCACGACGACGTACATATTCTGCACCTATTCTGCAATCACTGCGGCACTGTATTAGAAAAGGTCTTTTACTACCTCAACAACCTTCATCAAGAACGCGTAAAATTGTCACGCAGCAAATTACCGGAAAATCCCGCTCAACTTCGCCGCCCCTCCCATCCAGCTAACGTGATTTGTGGCTGGCAGAATAGAACATGACAAGAAGATAGGCCCCCGGGATTTTTACGAACTTGGACAATATAGAATGTACTAAACCCCTCACATATGGTTTTGATAAATGGGTAGTATGAAAATTAATAAAGCAATGAATAATTGAATTTTGGAATATATTCTTAAGCGCCATATGGATACAGAGGACAATAAAACCTATATAATTCCCCTTTCCTGCTTCAGTCTCCTGTCCAGTAAGTATTGCTGCAATTACGGCGAAAAAGGCTGTCTCAAACTGATAAGAGGTAAGATATCTTGATAGTCTTGATTCCTTTGGAACGCTATACTCTCCGTTCCGAAATAAGTTGTTGCCCGCAGCCTCGGCTTAGTTTGCTATAGGGAGAGTGAGGTCAGGAGCACCGGCAGTGAAGTGACCCGATGGGGACAAGTCTATACTGAAAACCCACCGAGCGTATACCAGGTTGTCGTTAGCCCCCATATACGCCGAAACCCGGCCTGTGAATTCAATTCGAAGCCTGGTTTTATACATGTATTTTCAAGTAAACCGAAAACTGAGAAGAAGATCATCGCTTAGTAATATACAAAGCAGATGATGTTGACGGATCTCTGACCCCCAAAGATTATGCATGAACAGGCATGGCGAAGGAATTGTATGAATCATATTCAATTTAGCTTGGTTGTCATTTTACCGTAACAGTTCGCGATGAAGATTCTGATCGTCCTCGCGGTCGTCTTGGTGGCTGTCTCGGCATCCTCGTCAATATCTGCAGCTGAGAGGTACCGAAGAGGATTGATCACGCAATCGCGAGAAAAGAAGAGCATTTTCAAAGGAATCTTTCCAGGTATACCTTGATTTTCAGTAGAAAACGCTCGGAAGCTCACCAAAATGACTGACGCCAAATCAAATCCCTACACTAAACCTAGAGTAACCAGACAGACTAAACATCCAGACATTTAGGGGTTTTCTCTCCTACGTAATAAGGAAAATTGAGATGCGGAGTCAGTATCGATTGAGAAGACCGCAGAATCCCATAAACCGTCTTTGAATGTTTACAAGAACAATTCCATATTATCCCGTATCCCTTTCAGGCACGAAATGGTGTGGTGCTGGCGATATCGCTGAAAATTACTCGGACGTAGCGACAGGAGCTGGAGCCAAAGCTGATCTTTGTTGCCGTGCACACGATCATTGCCCAAAATATATCCCTGCCTGGGGTTACAAATACGGTATCTGGAACTGGAGATTGTACACGATGTAAGATATAGTGTCAATATGCAACATACTTGCCTTGTGAAGGGGTTTTGCATGAGGTGAACAGGAATAATTGGAATGATGTTGAAAATTTTTCTATCTACAACATGACGATATACACTGAGGGAGTAAGTATGTATCGAGTGGAATGGCCTGATATTGTCAGGGCATGGCGAAGGTTAACTACACGGGCATGAAAGGTAGGCCACGTACCTGTAATAAAGTTTTAAGCCGTTTTCCCTTTCTACATGCTCATAACTTTTTCCGAGACGTAATCTGGGAGGAACGCTTTCAAAGCCAAATAGACCTATCCTAGCCTGTCAAACCATGAAATTTTCGTTGCACGTTATGCATGATAATTTCAGGGTTTGGGGGGGGGGGGGGGTCTGAACTTAGGGGGGGGGGGGGGGTTGACGGCTTTTAACCCGCGAGTCAGCTTTTTCACCACGACGGGTTATATGGAGCCTCAAAACCACATAAGTAAGCCAATTGGACTGAAACTTCATCATTTTCTTCATTTTAAACACACCTTATTCTCAATTTTAGAAAAATTATATCTTAAATAGAAAATACCATTCAACTGGTATGGTGAGACCACGTGTTGATTGGTTTAATACAGGTGCGTGAGCGGTAGATAAATGGTGCGGTATATACTTCGCATTGTTTATAAACCGGATTAGTCGAATTGTTTGAATTAACTTTTGCAGGTCTCTTTGCGACTGTGATAACGCGTTTCGTACCTGCCTTCACGGAAACCACGACCCTCTCGTCTCTGACGTAATTGGTCATACTTTCTTCGACGTTCTGGGGACGTCCTGTTTCACTTTAAGCGGGAATATAGAGTCCAAGAGATACAACTCGTAACTGCACGCGAATGTCATGTGATTTTCTGTCAGACGAAGCATTACAAATTGAATAAATATTGAGAAATTTCATTTCGTCTCGACTCATTTTCCTTCATCAATTCATATGCTCTGGCTATGATGTATAAGGAATGCTGAAAGACATATTGACTCATTTTGTCCTTGCTCCTTACCAAGTCTCACTCTGAGATTGAAGTGGACCAAACTATTGAAATGCCATGGTCGCTCTAGCCCTAAAACCGAAAAATAGCCCACACAGCTGTCTATTGCTTGGAAACACTGACATTTGGTGAATTACCAAAAACGATACACTGGCTCCCGAGAACGGGACGTGGGTGAGGAGTGAGTCGGTCGCCGAAGTCGCCGCCGACATGCATTTGCCATTTGACGAGTTCGAGAAATCAGTATGAGCAGCCTAAATCAATCACAGTTGGGAGCAGAACGTCCATGATGATGATAATCAAATTGGAACTCAGAGGAAATGTAGTTGGAAGCATATTCAAAGCTTCAGCATTCGTCAGCATTCGTCAATATTCTTACTTTGAACAAACTTTATGGCATTATGCCCGATAAAAAAAACAATGACATTCTTGGCAACACTAGACTCCTATGCAGTTCATTTCGTCACCGTCTTTCCCTTTTAAATGCGTATCAGGCGTCAGGACGAGGCCGGCCAACTGCGTCCGGAATGAATAATTTGTAAGAATAATTAGGATTTTCCAAAAAATCCGTATCTACGTCCACTATATTGTATGACGTTATTCATTCAGACCTAGCGTCACCAATGGCAATGAACGATGACATAGGTGTGACGTCACACGCGTAGTAACAACGCATCAGGAGTCATGAAATCTTCTTTCTTCATATCAGAAACTTAGAATGTCATGAGGTAATGGGATGCATGGTTTAAATATCCGTACCTATGTTGGCCTATTAAATGGGGTGTGTGTTTTCTGAATACTCATTTGAAGAGGATGTTGGCGACAAACAGAATGATGGGCGACCGGATAAAAGGTCAGAACGTGTCGCCCCCCACAATTCCCGGACTCGACCGACAAAATCTGGTGAATCGGGTAAGTAACGCGCCAAGTAGGCCTACTCGTTGGTGAATCCCGGGTATCAATCCATCCTGGCATAAGTGGTTTTCAATATACGCCGCCTCTCGAAATTTCAAACGAAGTACATGTAGTATACTTATTTGTATACGAGGTAGGAGTATCAAAAACCTGAATCTCATGATGGTATCAATCAGGCCCCGTGTCTTTGCTCCAATTAATTAAAGTAATGCCCCGGGAGTATTACTCGTTGGTGTGTCCATGACGAGAGTAGTTTGTCATTGCTTTTCTATAGCGTCCGAATATGAGTAAGTATATGCACCATTGTCACAAAACTGAAAGTTGGACCACTAATTCCATTGTTTTGCAGAAATGATTTTATCTACTGTCATCACAACTCCATCAGAATGGGACAGTATACGAATGGGCCGTCCGGTTTTACCACCTATTGTAAAACGCCTGATGGAAGAGGGACCAAGGAAGAAGTCGTCAAACACTGGCCCTGATGCCAACTCAAGTCAAGACAGATTAAACAAACGGCGAGATTCAAGCCACTTTTAGAACCGGAGCTACATGTCAAATACAAAGATGTGAAAGAAGCGATGCGAGTTCTTGTGAAATAATAAAAGATAAAGTCTGATATCAACAAGAGAAGAGATCATCATTCTTTATACACTACATCTACGGCTGTTATAATTACCAATATTTCAGTGTTTCCAAACAGGTACTCTCCCGGGGAAGTCAATTTTGTCATCCTGATCGTCTCTTCTCGTGTGACAGCCCGGGTGACAGAACTTGAGGAGGAGCCCAGTCCACTGCGTCCGGAGTCTAATATTAGACAGCTATAGCTGGAGAGACGATCGAGGACTTTCCAACAGGCGGGAAACATGGAAAAACGTCACAATCTATCTTTCAGCGTTCTAAAACAATGAGGGGACATAAAAACGGCGTTAGACCGGTCTAGATATAGATATCCTGAAACTTTTTTAGTAGAACTCGGGGAATTCGTGGGTTCATTCGCTTTGTGTGCCGGGCCGACGGCGCGAACATTGACTCGGCTCCTGATGGATGTATCAGGATGAGTAGAACCAGGTTAATACTAGCTGGTACCAATGACACTATACACAGGGTAGAGTAAGGCATGTAAGGCCGAGGCAGACAGACATGCCCCGAGCTTAGAGTAACCAGACTGGGGACTGAATCAGGGACCTCGTGGCTGCTGGTCGATCAGCCCACTACACGGAAGTTTTATCATAGTACCTCCATGGACTACATCACAGCGTCATGTATATTTTCCATGTGAATTTTCTATGGCACCCTTTTCAGAGGGTACTCCTGGTGTGACTAGAATGGTTGAGACAGTTCCCACATTACAGCTTATGGCCAACATGTTGGCCACAGTCGGTCAGGATACAAGCTCTTCTATTTCGGCCAACATTGGTATACACCCATACTATCGACTCCTATGCGCGTTGTCTGGAAGCTGAGCAATGTAAATACATTGAGGGCCAAGATGGACTAAGGCGGCTCATAATTGGACACAGCCACAACCATGTGACAGTCTCAGTTAGCATGTCTAGAGTAGAAGACAGTGGGGAGATATATCAAGGACTCCCACCTCCCAAATTGGGAATATCCCCCATGCTGTCCATTTTACTTGGGCACACATTCTTTGATACTGAGGTTCATGTACTTGAACCTCCTTCCCATCAGATGTGTTGAGCCAATGTATGCAGGTGATAACACCCATTTAGATCCTTACAAATCTGGGTCATTCACATGCTCCTAAAGTTGCAGGTAGCCAAAGGAACAAATAGATATCAGGCTGTTGATGTTTTAAGGCTCATATTGGTGAAGCCAAGATTCATAGACATGTACAAACAAATATCGTGGTATGAACTAGCAACTAAATGCTTTTTATTTCCAAGGACAAATTAGATATGTACACCACTGATAATAGGAATAGTCCTAGGTCAGTTTCTGCAAATTTGTAAAGTTTGGTAATTCCCACAAATGACACCTACTTACATGGTCTCAAAATACCTGTAAAAGAATAGCGGTCAATCAATTTCTCATTGCACTTTCAGTCCATTTGTAAATGTGTAAATATAGGCCAACTCAACCGGAGGGTCAGTCCATGCATTGAGACAATAAGTTCTGAAACTATAACAGCAATACTTTTAACAAGATAACAGAGTCACAAACACCGTGTTGAAAACTGACATCCTGCACCAACACCAACAGCAGACTGGAGAAATGGTAAATTGACGAATCCTTTCATTATTAGACTTCTTTTCCTCCCTTAATACACCACAAGATGAGGAGATGCACGGATGGCATTCTGACATCCGAAGATGATATCTAAATTGATCAGAATGATTACTGCACAACATGATGTATAGTGCAATCTGCACTTTTCCTTTAATATCCATGGTATCGGAAGGAAGAAAAGTTAGACCTACAATCACCAAATGTGTTTTTGACTGTCTAATGAGTAATATGATCCAAAATGTACTTTAGTCTTCAAGATATTACTGGCAACTCCACAGTGGTACAAGTAACAATCTGTTCCTTACGACATTCTTGATAATAGACCTGCTTGTGTTAAACTGATGCAATATATTCCCACATAGACCACAACTTTTTGACAAAAAAATAAATATACTATTTACACTTCTAAATTTTTTTAAACCTCTGCTGTTCACAAAGATTACAATATTGTGTAAAAGACACCATCCTCATCAAAATGAAATTTGACCCAAGTCACCACTACTTTTAAAAGTGGTGAGATTGTGTTCATTTCGCCACTTTACCCCGGTGAACAGCAGAGTTAAAACGTTACATTTAATTTACAATAAACATGGGAACAATTCACCAAATGACTCCTCCCATGCATCATCACTCAACATAGACGAACCAACACTATTAGGTGACCCAACATCACTGTAGCTGTAGTCACTTAAACCAGAGTCACTCAGCGATCCTGCACACATATTGTCCATGGTGCCAACCGGGGCCAGTTTCGTTGTGTCCTGATGCATATTAATGGCATGTGAGCCACTTCTTGCCTGTGACTGCACCTTGGTACAATCTAAGGGCTGGTGTAAGGCAGCACTAGCTCCTGATAATTTGTCCTTGGAAATCGTGTCACAATTGTCTGTTACCATAGAAATCCAATCCTCTGAGAGTAAACTTTCCAATGACTCAAAGTCCTTGATGCTGATAACATTCTCTGGCATATGAGAGTCATTATTATATTCTTGTTTGTTTCCACTGTTTTGCACGACAGGGACAACTCCATCAACAGACTGGGTTTCCATGGCAATTGGCATTTGTGTCATTGCGTTTAACGTTGCTGGTTCAGATTTGAAGTAGACATGATCAAACTTAATCAGTTCATTGACGGATTCCAATTCTTTTGGTGCCGCCCCCACCATTTGTGAGGAGGCGCTGTGTGTTGTAATGGGCTGCTGGGCTCCTTGTGTAGATATTCCTCGACTACTAATGACTGCGTCAGTGTTTGCGCTGATTTCTTCGAGTAAACCAAGCAGTATGTCAGACTGAAAGTATAAAGAAAAAGTAGACATAAGTACAGTCCTTGCACTTTTTAGCTAAAATGGCAACAGAGATTATTTTTGTTAAACAAACAGTAATGAGTAACAAAAATGATTAGAATTTACAACCTCAGCTTGCTTAGCATACAAATCTACTTCAACAAAGGTTGTAGTCACAGACCACGCTACTTTTTATGGCCAAAATGAGAAGACAGTGATAACAAGTAAAGAACCTGAACTCACCTCAGCGTCAGTAGAATTGCCCTGCAATGTGCCATTAGTTGAGAAAGAGCAAACACCTGTTCCTGCGGCAGAGAAACATTGAGTACAGCAGACTCGCGGGGTGTGTGCTCTTTCTTAACCAAGGGCTGTTGCCCAAGCCGATCTCGTAATGTCATGTTTTCTGTTGTAAGGGCTCCTGTTCGTCTCAAAAGTTTGGCATTCTCTTCTGCCAGCTTTTTGTTTTCTTCCTCTAGCTCTGCAACCACTTCTTCTAATTCAGACATCTTGGCCTTTTTCCGGTCACGGGCAGTCTGGGCAGCAACTCTATTCTTCAGTTTTCTGCAAAATAACAAACAGGGAACCATCAGCAATATAGGCGACAGAAGAAAATGAGCCAAAAATGATCGTTATTACAATCTTGCGTTAAATAGGGATTGGATAAAGGAAGATATGACAGGGACGACTGAGACAGCATACAAGGGTACACCTTGCCTGCGTACACTGGAGGACGCACACACTTACAGGTAGTGTACGCACAGTACAAGGTGTCACACTCATATTTTTACAGCGCAATAACAACGATCCCTCCAAACAAACCGTAATATGAAATACGGGAAATGAAAAAAAAACGTGTTTTACCTTCTTAGCATCCGCTCTTCTGGACTGAGATGTGTCAACCGCCGACGTTTTCGAGGTTGTCCATCGGCAGTCATGTCTGGCGAGCCGAGAACAGCTGCCATGGGTCTTGTGATGGCAGACATTTGATGTTGTTGCGTTCCTATGGTCGATTTTCGTGGCAAAGTCGTAATCACAATCGTTTTCGGTGTAACCGCTGCCATCTTTGTATATTTGGTTATTGGCAGGGATCAACGAAAATGAAAGGAAAGCTTCTGAGAGCTCAGAATCGGGATAAATATCGCAGCAATTTGACTACACCATCCTCCTGTTTGTGTATGGATTACTAGAAATGATTGCGGCGAGGACGTGGTGTTTGAGCATTGGCTGGTTGGTGGTTTGACGTCATAAGCTACTTGAGTGTTGATTGGCAAATGAGTTAAAGGTCGGCCTAAAAATAGAATATGATGTCAATTGTCGAGTTTCATCAGAAACTGATGTAACCCTTTCCGTCTATTTTGATACAACAAAATTAATATATTGTCAATTGGCGTTGCTCCAACTTTCAATCAATGCATAGATCTTTGCTTAGAAGATCCTTAGAGATCTTTGTATTAATTTTTACTGCGAAATCGGTTAGGAGCTGTCACGACTGTGTAGTGTTACCACTTCGGGTGCTTTTTCACGTGATTAATGATGTAATTGGCTCCGGACCGATTTTACAGTCTGGTAAATAGTGAATTATTATGACAACATGGAGACCGTATCAAGCGGATGAATTGGTCAGGGGCCAGCACTTGCATTATAGAATAGATAATAAGTGCAACCACATCCAGTAAGTGATGACAGCTGCTAACTAATTTTGCAGCAAAGAGAGAGAGAGTTTCATATGATTCCAGTTATTGATCTTTACTCTGATCATGGGTACATGTACTATTAAACTTCCTTGCTTTGATGGGTCGGCTAGTCGTTTAGAGGGGAATCTAATCAGTAATAAAGATTTTTATCTTTTTATGTTGGGTCTGTTGGTCTGTAATACTTATAGAGGGGAAAGTTTTGCTTATCTGTGAAATCTTTCTTATATCAGACATCACAAGTCAGTGCTTTTGTGAATTCCATTGATGAATCTGGCACAAAGTAAAAATGTGAATTGCCGATCTACCGTCGTTGTGCGCATTTTCCATGGATTGATATTCGGCATGAAATGTGATTGTCGCGTCTTCCATCACCCTGTACATATTGGGAATTCCCACTATTCCAAAAGCCTCGTTTTCAAAACTGTAGGCAAATCTATCCTTTGCACTCGACCACCGTATCAGGTTTGGTTTGTTGTCATGTATTTATGGTTTTTATGACAATTTGTTGTATTTACAGAAAACCATTCAAAAAATAATTACCTGGAAGAAGTTTAAGTTAGTTGGGTGTTATTATGGCTATTCAGCCCTGCAGAAAGATACCAAGATTCTCCGCTGTGGAAGGGGGTAGTCAGTCATATGAATAGAAGAGCCTTGTAGAAGAGCCCAATTGCACTTCAACTTGACTTCCGGGTTGCTCAACATTCCTGACACTGAATTTGCTTGCACTGGTAAATCAATTTTATCTGCTAATTTCTCATATTTCCTATCAATATATTTTGTAAAACTTTGATGCTTGTAAATCATTAGATAATCTGGTATATACTAGTTGATCTGAATTGCTTGCAAAGTACCTGTCATCATGGGAAAATGCTCTCGAATGTTGCTCTTAATTTCAGCTCGACCAACGACCAACGACCAACCACCAACGACCAACCACCAACTTGGGGGCCGGTCATAAATTATCTGATTATGGAACTTCTTTCTTTTCATGATGCATTGCATATAAAGAGGCTAGATCTGTATCCTACCACTACCTTAAAAAAACGTGTCTAACTGTACGACTACAAAAATTGCATGGCACCAGTTAGTTGCAGTGGCATTTGCAACTACTATACTTCACCCATTTAAATGGGGATGATGATGTCATGACTAGCAAAAATGCCAGGCAAGCATATACTGGTATTGCACAACTAACACAGAGATTGTGCCTTTCTAGATTATTCATCAAATTTCATCATTTCTAACTGGGATATAGCCAGTCATGTAAAGCTAGATTCATGCTTAGTAAGCGATAAACAGTCGGCCTATAAAGTTCTTCTTGGACTCCGTTAGTCCTTATATTCTAGGCGTATATTCTATCCATCCATAGGCTTAGTCCCAAAGACTGCCAACAATCTAGTTGTAACTGGGGATAGGGCACAGAACTGTGGTAAGTTCCATATTGATACTACAAGTGTGCATGTTCCATCATGTCTAGTTCAAACTTCAGAGAAAGCTCCCTGGAACTAGCATTCTGATTCTGGAGTATCATTCTTTTATTTGGCTACTCAAACATTTTGCATGTATATAACCTGAAAAACTTTAAAATACTATCAAATTCTTTCATACATGTACCGTATATAGTACTGCGTTGAAGAGAGCAAAGGGGACAGAGTTACAATCAATGAGCCAGTATGGTCCAGTGTGCTTCTTTCTTCTCTCCCACTCTAGTCCCAGTCAACCTGTCAACATAGCACAAGATTGGGCATGAAATCAAGCTGTATAGGGAAGGAAATATATTTTCAAAATATCAGATAGATTTTTTTAGAAGCTATTTTAAAAACCCTATCCTGCTGAATGTTTTTTGACTTTTTTATTGTTGCCTTGCTTGCTATTTCTTATGATTATGCAATTCAGCAGACCAGTAATGGTGCATATGTATGGTAACGATAAGGCTATAGTTTGTTCTGTGTAACGTTGTGAGGATGGAATAACAAATGCTAAGCATATAATGGTAGAGTAAGATTTGATTTTGTCGACCATGATGTCTTATTTGCCATGCTGTCTTGATAAGTCACAAACAATAGAGTGCATTTAGGCAGATTTAATCATACCTGAGTTGTCACTGTGACAGTGGGTAATGCAGAATACCAATTTTATGTTATGTGCAAGATATTTCAAAGGAAGTAGGCCTTGTTTTTGGCCTCGTGTAGTGTATAGGTCTTCTCAGTTCCATGCTTGTAGGCCTTCGTAGAAGATTGAGGGGGTCTGGCTGACTTCGTCATCAGACTTCTTCCATGTGTTGTTTTATGGTCTAAAGGTGCTGAATTGGCTAAAATCTTGGCCCTTTCATTCAGGTTACTGGTATTTAACCAAGAACTGTTTTGTCTACCTTCAGCTGATCAGCTAAACATACTAAGATGGCGACCAGACGGAGTGCAACTGACGATTCTATCGTCCGAATCCCTCCCTATTACTACCTCCATGTCCTTGACCAGAACAGCAATGTCACACGATTGGAAATTGGACCACAGACTTTCATCAGACAGGACAATGAAAGGTAAAGGAAGTGCCTTATGATCAACATTGCATCATCAAGTTCTTCTGCTTTTCCTCCTTTCTTCTGATAGTTTGTAGCGTATTACTACAATTGGGGAGCAGTTGGAGTGACTTCGTCTTTAGTATTGAAGAAGAAGTTCATGACGATGCATATATTTGTCATTTGACTTGGGTCTTTTGGCTGTGAGGGCACCCTAGTTTTCATCCTAAAGTGCATGCTCTGATGATACCACTTTTAGTGCCAAGAATTTTGAGGTGTTTTATTGGTCTTTTCCTTCTAATTTTGATGTGATCTTTAACTGTATGCTTGTTTCTTTTCTAGGGTTGTGTATGGGCCGGATAAGATGATCACAGTGCCCCCAAGGCACTACTGCATAATCGAGAATCCTGTCCTAAGAGATGGTGATGGTGAGGTTGTCTTCGACAAAGTCGGACAGGCTAAACTTCTCCATGCTGATCAGGATATCAGACTGGCCCAGGATCCTTTCCCTCTATTCCCTGGGGAGGTTCTCAAACAGGTTGGTATCATACCTTGGCTTAGTTGTTCAAGTCAAGTTGGTCGTTAGCTTGACCTCAACACCCGTGCCCTATGTCCAAGGTAGTAAAGAGGTATCACCAGAGGATGTTTTGAGCTTTTGTGTGAGCTGCTTAGGCAATTCAAAAGTGGCTTGAAAGGTTTACAAACTCAACCCAGCTAAAAAACGAGCGTACTGTTCTTGGACGTCCCTGTTACAAAATCCTTTCCTTATAGGCTGTTACTCCACTGAAAGTTGTAATCGCTAATGCTGCCATTCGTCTACGCGCTCTTCTTGACTTCGAGGATGCCAGTGGAGATAAACGAGTTGCTGGAGATGAGTGGCTATTCGAGGGACCAGGTATGCAACACTTCTTGTTGTTGTTCCAAATAATGCCAAATGTTATATAAAGACCAAGTAATCACCGGAGGTATTTTCGGATGAATCTTTACATCCTGTATACCGGATGTTTCAAAACCAATGCAGAGTCTGTGATTCGATGTCAATTATGTAGTTCAGCTGAGGCTTTAAAAATCCTGAAAATTGTAGAGGCGTTGTCCAATAGTTAAAGTATTATGAGTTTGTTTCCCATCTTCCTTTGGCAGGCACTTACATCCCGAGGAAGGAAGTCGTTGTGGAAGAAACAGCCCGTGCCACGATTATCAAGCCCAACCAGGCCATCAAGCTGCGCGCTCGTAAAGAGTGTGTCGATCGTGAGGGCACCAACCGCGTGACAGGAGAGGAATGGCTTGTGAAGAAGACTGGCGCCTACCTTCCTGGTGCTTATGAGGAGGTTGTTGATATCGTCAACGCTTACGTTCTGACAGAAAAGGTATGTGTCAAGTTTGTCAATGAGAAATTTGTCAGTCGTCGAACAGGAACATGAATGCATGTCCTGACAGAGAAGTTTTGTACTCAGAATAATCCCTTGGTTGTTTTGCATTCATAAGTGTTCTATCATTAACTTAGCCATACTTTCACATCTTCTGTTACAGAAAGCACTCCATATGCGTTCTATCAGGACATTCAAGGATGACTTCGGAAAGGTGCGAAAGAACGGTGAGGAGTGGTTGATCAAAATGACAGACACAGAAACACATATTCCGGCCGTCTATGAGGAAGTTGTAGGAGTCGTTGACATTACTACACTTAACAACAGGCAGTACTGTGTTATCATGGATCCTGTCGATGCCACAGGCAAACCACAGCTCGGACAGAAAAAGCTTGTTAAAGGCGAGAAGAGTTTTTTCCTTATGCCTGGAGAGAAACTAGAGCGTGGAATCCAGAATGTTTACATTCTTGGCGAGGATGAAGGACTCATCCTTCGTGCGACTGAATGCTTCAAGGATGTTGCCATTGACAAAGAGCGCAAGCCAGGAGATAGGTGGATGATTCGTGGACCGGCTGAATATGTACCTCCAGTTGAAGTTGAAGTGGTAACCAGACGCCAGGCTATGCCTTTGGATAAGAATGAGGGTATATATGTCAGGGATGTAAAGACTGGTAAGGTAGGCATCAGCAGTCAGTTAACGGCTCAAATGAAAGCAGCACTTGTGCTTTATTGTGTCAAGAGCTGTGTATCACACTGGGTATACTTTTGATGCACTTTATACTGTCAATGTGAATTCACGAATGCGAAAAGTTAAATCCATCTCTTTGTTTCCTGGAAATTACTTATAAAATGACCTCCAGTAAACTGTGCAGAAAGGTTAGATATCAACATTGTCTTCCTTACACTTAAATATGTCGAAATTGTCATGCAGGTCAGGGCTGTCACCGGTGAAACATACATGCTCAACCAAGATGAGGAATTGTGGGTCAAGGATCTGCCTCCAGCAGTCGATGCCCTCCTTGCCCAGGGCAAAGACCCTTTGGCGGACAGGAGTGATAGGTCTGCCTCAGGTCCCCCTGGCAAGGCCCGCGACAAGACGAAAGTCGTCACGTTCCGAGTGCCCCATAACGCCGCTGTTCAGATTTATGATTATACTGACAAAAAAGCCAGGTTAGTCATTAGAGTCCAGTTCAAATTTCGTGGGATTTATGTTGTTGGTGCAGCAGTCCACTAATTTCAGAAGAATCAATTCTTTAGTTCTAATTTCTACCATGGATAGAAACTTTTGACCTAATTTAAATGAGAAGAATGCAGAATAAAGGCAGTTTTCTCCTGTCGCTTTTTTTGTCTGCAGGTTGTACAATGAATGCTTTTGGTAGTTTGCCTGTATCATGCAATACTGAAAAAAGATGTGGCAAATGCATAGACATAGTCATTACATAGTGATATTAAGTATAAATCTGGCTCTCTTTCAGAGTTGTGTTTGGCCCAGAACTTGTGATGCTAGGTCCTGACGAGCAATTTACTCAGCTGAGTCTGTCTGGTGGAAAGCCCAAGAAGCCTAACCAGATCAAGTCCCTGTGCCTGCTGCTAGGCCCTGACTTCTGCACTGATATCATTGTGGTTGAGACAGCTGATCACGCAAGGCTGTCACTGCAGTTGTCATATAACTGGTAGGTACAGACAATTGTTAAATTTGTAGTTGGGTAAACAAAATAATTTACAGCCGGGCGCCTTTTGATTATTTTTTACTGAAAGTGCATTCCCAAGTGTTGGGTTGAAGAGCTGATAAGTTTGTGCCCTTTCCAAATTGTGATGTGTTGTATGTGCCGATGGTTAATTTTCCAACATGTACATGTATGGCCAAACAACTGATTGGTTGTTTTCATGTAAAGAGTTTAGAGTACCGTACTCTTCCAATTGGCATTCAGAATACAAGTTCTCTTGTTAGTCACTTATAAACATTTTTAACCTTTGCATCAATTTTAGGCATTTGGAAGTTGCAGACAAAACTGATGCAAACGTAGGGCCTAAATTATTCTCCGTACCTGATTTTATTGGTGATTCCTGCAAAGCCATAGCATCTCGTGTTAGAGGATCAGTTGCAAGTGTTCCTTTTGATGATTTCCACAAGGTAGGCCGTTGTGTCCAGCTTTTAATCTGACATTTTCTTCTTGCAGATTGTAGAGAGTTGTTCTGAGAAATCGTCTGAAATACTTTGAAGTCTCCATTTTGCCACAAATTTTTCTTTTTCTACTTCTTTCACTGAGGCCAACTTGAAGTTTTTGGTTGTAATCATTTGACACTTGTTGAGTCTGTGTGTACTTTTGGTACCAGCCCGGCATTTATAAATACACACTGCTCCTTGGATATAAATTTTATTGAATGCATCCTTGTAATCAACTGAAAACTTGGGATGATTTGCGAAATGTGAACTTCTCAGTGTTCCACACGATTCTCTCACCAGTCCAAGGGGGTCTGTAGATATTCAGCCTATTGATTGTGATGTTATAACAACATTTATTTCTAGGCATTTTGATGTTCCAAAGAAGGATTCTGTGGAGATCGCAGCCAAAATATTCAGTGTTCCAGACTTTGTTGGTGATTCATGCAAAGCTATTGCCTCCAGAGTTCGTGGAGCTGTAGCCAGTGTGACTTTTGATGATTTCCATAAGGTATTTTCTTGTGACATCCTTTTGAGATAGCCTGCATCAACCACCATCTTCCTCAGGAAGGCAGTGTCCATTGAGTGATATCCACCTAACACCTTATTGTTTCTTAAAACCTTCAAACTCGACAGCTTTGAATAAGCTGCCTTCATGTTTCATGAGTGCAGTAGTTTTCAAAGTTGTAAAAACTTGGTGAACCTTCAGCCCTAAGCGGAACATTACCATTTTCACATCCTAACCTCACCATTTGTGTTGAGTTCATAACATGTCATGTCACAGCCAGAAGTTTGTTCAAATACTTGAAAACATGAACCCAGAAATCATATTTACTCCTTTTGGGAGTAGACCTTGAAATTGGTTTGGATGTTTTTAGTGTGGTGATTCAAACGCCAGATGCGGGCAGCAGGGAGTAGATAGTGTGAATCTATTGAATGAAAGCTTATAAGCCATTCAAGTGAGCAGAGGCTTGCTTCACTTCTCTGCACCAGAGAAAAATAAATTTGTCGGCTCAAAAGCCAGCATCACTGCACAAACTCACCCTTCCTGACAACTTTCTGCTCCGGTCAGTGCCATCTTTACCTTTGTGAAATGCTCCCTTGATCCATTACAGTATACCTTGCTTTACTTGCCTCCATCAGGGTTCACTTTCAATAGTAACACACACTTTAGCTCGGTAACACAGTTGGTTTCTGGATGAACATGTAGAATGCTGAGGCTGGGACTGCCATCCATTGCCCATTCAAATCTGTTTTTGGCCAAGTTTTTACCCAAGATATATTTTTGTAAAATCTCAACATTGTCACATCATTTCGCACACTTTGCATGACAAAGTTGGAGATTAAATGATGCTCAATTTGCATGACAGCACTGTAGATTTATAACATGACAATGAAAATGTCTGTCCTTTACTCGGACCTAGGAAATTGTCAATATAACATTGTCTTTACTTTTCAGAACTCTGCAAGAATTATTCGCTCATCTGTGTTTGGCTTTGATGACAAGAGCAAGGTCCGAGATCGCTTTATCTTCCCCCAGAATAACTTGGTGATAACCAGTATTGATATCCAGTCTGTTGAACCTGTTGACCAGAGGACCAGGGATGCCCTGCAGAAGTCTGTCCAGCTTGCTATTGAGATTACCACCAACTCGCAGGAGGCTGCTGCAAGGTGTGTTTCTCTTCAGTTTTCCACACTCAGTGAGATGTAGAGATTGACATAAGACCACAGGGTCAAATATCAAAATCCAGGCTTGTGTAGTTGTTCATTGGCTTGAATACTTAGAAACTTTGATATTAAAAATCACTTCAACAAATTTCATTTCATACCAAAAGCTTTGTTGCCCTTTTGTCATTGTTTGTCTATAACCTTACCTAATTTATATTTAGGCATGAAGCCGAGCGTATTGAGCAAGAGGCCCGCGGACGTCTTGAGAGGCAGAAGATTAGTGACGAAGCAGAGGCTGAGCGCGCCAGGAAGGAGCTGCTGGAACTCCAGGCCAACAGTGCCGCTGTTGAATCGACTGGTCAGGCCAAGGCCGAGGCCCAGTCTCGTGCTGAGGCTAACAGGATTGAAGGCGAGGCTGCTGTTGAGCAGGCGAGACTCAAATCTCAGGCTTCAAAGATTGAAGCTGTAAGTATACATTGTGTTATAATGCTTGGGCGGTAGGATTTTAGTTCCTATGATTCCCTGATGGTGGCCCCACTTGTGGGCCTAACCGAAAATAGATTGAGTGAATGGACAAGTTGTGCTCAACTTGTGAAGGGGGATGGCCTTTGAGGAGGACACCCATTGTAATCTGGGATATTCACACCATATTTGTATCATCTCCCATCCCTTGTAATGTGAGTGTGGTTTGGATTAATTGTCGCACCAATTCCTTATGTGATAGAAACAGTCACCCTATCTCTCTGATATAGTGTAAATTTGCTTCAAGGACTCTTGTTCCCCCCCCCCCCTTTGGTTAACATTTAAACTCATTACATGCCTCCTCTTTCTAGGAATCCGAGCTTGAGCGTCTGACCAAGGCTCGTGAAGCTGAGAACAAATACATTCGTGAGCAGAATGAGCTCGAGATCAGCAAGGCCAGTGAAATGGCGGGCATTGAGTCGGACAAGTTCAAGAATACCGTCAATGCAATTGGTGCAGACACCATCAAGTCTATTGCAAATGCTGGCCCAGAAATGCAGGTAAGTGTGATCGGAAAATTTTGTTGGCAATTGTAGCTCTGAATGCTAAAATCCCACACGCCTGTAGTTTCAAAGGACTTGTGGGGCTCCAGTAAACTTGGGTATTTGTTGATTTTAAATAATATGTAATGTTGGCAGAAATCATCTCGGAGGGCAGAAAGCATATTTATTTATAATGTTTTGATGAAAACTGCATAAGCTTCTTGCTTCTCCTAGGTTAAACTCCTGCAGTCTCTCGGCCTGAAGTCAACGCTGATCACCGATGGAAGCAGCCCGATCAACCTCTTCAACACGGCCAATGGTCTGATTGGTAGTATGATGCCTGCTAATCCGCCACGCCGCCGGGAGAGCGATTATGAGGATTAAATCGTTAGAGTCTGAATACAGCAATTGTTCATATAATATGGTGTACATGAACGGCGGTATATTTCAAAATTAGAAATGTGTTTGAAAATTTTACATTTGTGTTATTAAACACTGAGGTTGATTGCATTAAAATTAGAAAAAATATGTTTCTGTCTGAAATCATCTTTACTTCCTTTTAACCTCATGGTACTGACAGGTTGTATTCATATACTGTATGTCTTAGACACCATATTATTATGTGCTTGTAGAAATCATTAGTGGAACTTAACCGGGCTTTTTGGGCATTGATGTCTGAGTGAATTATAACGGGCAGCTACAACAAATAACCAAGAAGTCGTATGTAGTAGATGTGAGGAAGTACTTACGATAAAAAGTACATTTGTACCACCGGAACATCGTGTCATGTGTTCTGGATATAGCTTAGCATTAGTTGTGTACTGGCATGATTTAGATATCTTTTAATGGATCTATAAATTGTGTAAAATTAATCGGAACTCGTCATATTCATCATGAATTTGATTGTTTTGCGTGGGGTTGTGATCAGAATTAGAAAAAAAGTAGTTTTCATCTTCAGGTATCCAGGGTGTAGGTTTGTTCATGCTGCCTTCTCCAAATGCCCGGTATAACTTTTTCTCAAAAGAATTAGCAAATTTGATGAGGAGGACTGTGTTGAGAATGATATTTGTGAAGTCCATCCTGGTGGTGAAATATCCTTTTTTGGGAAGTGCACGTATTATTGCTGCTGATTAATTGGTCCTGTTACTTCATCTCATTTTCATAGAACTGTGATATAAATACATGTACTGTAGATTACTTATTGCATACATGTGCTGATTTGCATGAACCTTTGAGAAAGGATTAACGACATGTTTTCATCCCTTACCAATGGTTTTGATGTATTCTGTCGGTGACATTCATGGTCTTATGGTGGACTGAAGTCAGGAAATGCAACTCGGTCACGTTGCTTGTGATTGGTTCCACCATTTGACCAAAACAGTCACTCCTCGTGCCGCAAAATATATGACATGCTTTTGCATGTGATAATTCTTGCCAAACTTAGCTCCAATTGCTTTCATGCAAAATATTCATCTTGTATCTTTCTATTTTTGTAGCAGTTTACTCAGATTCTCTTATCCTAGATTTGAGTGAGTTGTATAGCCGACTATTGGTGAGCTAGCTCGGAACGACTTGAACTATTTCTTTGTTTGGTTTTCTGATCAATTCTGGCTGTAGATTTATTGTGCAATTGTGTTTTGTGATGTAGACAAACTAAATAAATTACTTATCGCATTAACTCTTGATTTTAGTGTTAGATCATTTGTTTTATCAGGTAGACCCCATGCCATTTTGATAGTGCGGTCACTTTGTTGGTGCATGTTGATCATTCTCAAACATAAGTTGTGTTAACACCAACCTGGCAGCCAGAACATCGCCAGAAGGTGCGAGATATTTTTTTGCGGCACTTGCTAAGTTGTACTGAAGCAGCCCCTGGTGAAGCCAGTCGTCCATTACATCTATTGGAGTGTCAACTTCAGCCACACTGGGATCTAATCAACAAAATTTATTGCAGCTCTGCAATCTAAATGATTCATACACATGGGTAATCACATTGTTAGGTTTGCTCAACTTCAGATACAGAATTAACCCGATATTGATACTTGGGTCATTACAGGGTTATTTGTTGGCCATGTGTGCATTGCACAAAGTTAGATCTATTTCATGGAAAATTTTGTATTTGCTTGCAAAATCTACACTTTGTGTGGTAGGCTGACCATGCAGATCTGGTGTGAGGTGCTCATCCGCGAGTCAACCGTTCATCTCCTGACAATATGAATAATGTCTTGGTTCATCAACAGAAAACTCCCACCATTGAGCATTATGTCTCCAAGGACAGTTCATCCCCAAAGATAATTGGTCAATGGAGGTTAAGGTAATCTTCATTAGTGACGGCCTGTGCAGTGTCTTGGGACACTCTTTCCCAAATAATTATGACAGGCAATATCAAGTTTCACATGAGTGTGCCGCTACTTGAACCTTGGTAAAACTGTTATGACAATCAAATATACAGCTAATCATAACACCGTCTTAAGAATCAAATACTCTAATTATCCCATTAATGACAATGATACTGCATATTACCATAACATTAACGACCCATATCCGTCCCAGGGGTTTGATTATTTGATTAACGCCTGGTGTTATTTCCTCTGCAACATCATTACAGGATCAAAATGCAGGATGAAGCAAGCACATCATACGAGGTCGTCATAGAAACTAAAGCAGGTGTGAAAAGGGGAAGTTCTGGATATCCAATTCATCAATAGTCTTGTTGGCATTAGTCCCTAATGATATTAAAATTAACACGATAGGTGAAGTTAGGATTTTGTCCATGACAAAATAACAAAGCTAGTAAAATTTGTCTCAAGTGGATGGACTCTCCAATGTTACTCTTAGCAATATAAACCTTGCTATTTGCATCTCCAGCAGACAATGATAATAATATGACATTACCCTGTAATATGGTTTGATTGGAGGGTTATGACCCCCTTGTTCAGAGGACAACTGTGTCAAACAATCGCATTTCACCCGAGGATTCTGTGGACATCATCACCTGTTGCACTTGTACTAGACTTGAGTTTCATATCATATCCACAAAACTCCCTGAAGTGCTCTCGAAATCTAGATCTCATTTCCTGAAAGTCCTCATTAGACACCATACCATGCAACACTGTCACATGGAGAGAAGAAGTGGCAGCAGGATGTCCTTTGCAGTTCATCTAAAATTCCAATACGTCTGATAATAATGAATGAAAGGGCATTCTCCAGCATGGACTGGAGACGAGAATAGCGGCAGACGTCAATAACATTACAGGGGCAACAGGCTATGTTCAGATAACTGCATTGACTTATTTATCACAGAGAATGTCGGGTTTAGACAATCAATCAATGTGGAGATTGATTTTATGTGGAAGCAACTCGTTTGGGATCCATGAAGTCATCGCTAGACACTGGGAGAAAAATGGAACCTCCATACACAGTGGAACCTCGCTTAGTGAACACCAGCTCCGTTACAGACACTGACTTTGGTCCCAAATTTGGTGGTCCTTCTTCACTCATACCAGACTTCTTTGGAAATCAGGAAAGCTCTCATGAAGGACAAGCATCTGTCAGTCTGAAGGGTGTCCATTATGGAAGGGTTCTAAACCAGATCTTTTAGAAAAGAAAATGATACCTCACTGTGGGTTCTTGGTTGTCTGATCAAGACCACTCAGTTCGACCTCAAATACCGTCAAAACCATCAGCTGGTGCCTCAGATTTTGGTCTACCTGAGCCTTCTCGATTACACAATCAAGGACCACCACTCCAGCTAGGAATTAATTCTTTCAGCCAATCATAGGCCAAGGGGCAAAGTGACCATTAGCCTTTAGCATGTTTAGGAATATGAGCAATGAGCTACAAAATTTCATGAATTGACAGTCCACACCAAGTTCAATACTCCCACAAAAACCGTCTTCTCTACCTACCAACATTTACAATAAATGGAATAAGTTTTCTCTATTCAATACAGCTTTATTTATCAAATGTAAAAGAACTTTTCAAACTGCATGGAACAAACTCTGGAGGCATACCAGTAAAGGAAAAGAACATGAAAGTTTTTATGAAGCAAAGCATCAGACTGAGTTTAATGGATTGCATGGAAACGAAGTCTGTAGCATATTATTTCTCCAGTGCAACACGCTTCATAGTTATATGAGAGGGGCGTACATGGGTGAAAAACCATCACATGAAATGAAAGAGACCTCGAGGTAGAGAAGGGTAAACCATTGGATTGTTGAATGCTCTGATGTAGAGACTTTGAGGGGGGCAATTAGGCCTGTCAAGCACCGAGAGAACTTTCGAAAGCCATTCAAATACTCATACATCAAATTTAATGGTTATGTTGACCCACAACACCTTGCTAGATTCATATATAAAATGGGAAATATTAATCCTAGTCTGGAAGCACAACAAGGAGACTTGGTCATAATCAATGTATTACATCCTTTCAGAAGTAATGGTTAGGCTTGTAGAACTAAGTATTAAGTGGTCTAGGAAAGGATCAAGCACAGCGGGACCTGAACCATGATAGCTTTGGGGTATTAGGCCTACCTACAACTCTCATTTACCATATTTACAGCATATTATTTTCAGTCAAGTTTCAGTGGTTTTAAAGTCAAAACATAAACAACCTTTATCTGTGGACAGGAGGGAACTAATAAGCAATTTTCCAATTCCCAAGGTCATTACAGAGTTGACATTACCTTTACGGTACCCACACACATACTTGGCATAAAGCTACCAGCACATGCGCTTTATATTAACACAAAATTGCTTTACATCAAAATGATCAATGCAAAAGGAACAGAATAGCAATGGATGTGCAGTCAGCATGTGCACAGATACTTCATCACCATTTATGATCATTTATACATGCATGAGCTAATATACGATTATAAGCACACATGTTTACAAAATGTATATGGGCGCCAATACGATAGATAAGTTAGAACCATCGTTTCCAAACAAGTGAGATTCTTGTTCATCTGACATGTCTGACATGTTTGTTTAAAGACAAAAAAGACATGAAAAGAGCACCTTGTTACAATGTAGATATCAACAAACACCCTCAATAAATCATAACACAGATCAGATGTAAATATTTAAGTTCATGAGGAAGGATGATTAAAGAGAACATTTTTTCAGATCTTAACTCTTTTTGAACTACCTACTCAAGAAGTACACTGTATGCAATCATTGGAGATGGTTGTAATTTAAAACTGAAAAACCATCAAGTTTATTGCAAGTATTACAGAAACCTCATCAAAACTGCCAGGACTGTACATATAGTTGAGATGCCTGTAATGTAATAATGACAGGAAGAATTCTTGCTTAATACTATTCAAAAGAACTGTAAACTACAATTCTCAAAAATGCCCAGTTATAGACCTGGAATATATGTACAAATTATGAGCGGAAATACCAAACTCTCTGAGAATATGAAATTATCCACCAAATGTTTCACACAAATTGCTTCATAAGATGCCATCATCCATCATTTTTTCCAGATCTTTGACGATAACTTTCAGTGTGTCTTTGTATTTGCCATCAGGTGAGAACATTACCTCTAAGAAATTTGCCTCCGAGAAAAATGAGAACACATTATCCACACGTCCCTGTGACTTTGCCGTCAAATGGCGTGCAATCAATTTGTGCAACATCTCGCTGCACTCGTTGATAAGTCCGGAGAGATAATTTCTGTCAAAAGTGAAATCTACTTCATGGAAACTAATGATCGTCAGCACCAAGGAACGAAACTTTCGTTTGAATTGTTCAGCGATGGTTAGCTCATGCGTATCAAACTGGTCATTGCGATAGAGTATTCCGATTTTGACAACAATTTTAATGATGTTTTTCATGATTTTTTCAGCTTCTTTTTTCCCTTTGTAGTCCTTTGCGATGCGATACAGATTGTCCAAGACCCTACTTGTTGTGTCATCAATGAAAGCTTTCAGAATCTTTCTGGTCGACATCTTGCTAAGTAACTTCTTTTGAGCTTTCAGGCCAAAGCCCTTTGAATCGAACCCAGCGCCAGCTTCAGCCACTGCAAAGACAAATGATATCGTTTATGAGATGATTACGAACTTAAGGTGAATGCAAGTTGAAGTCATTATATACGACCTAAGTCCAATGGCTGTTGCAGCATCCCCATTCAGTACTCTGAAACAAACTACAGTGTATAGCAACAAGAGGCCTAAGAATCATGACGCTCAGCTGACCAAGAATGGAGTGGTTCAGTTCAATTAGGTGGATGGGAACCTACAAACGACAGTACATGTACATGGAAACAAAACAGTAAATTTGTACCATTAGCGACTTTAATGTTGTGCTTAAAAACGCCAGAGAATAATTTGCCCTATCCCCCTGGGACTATTAACTGTGAGACCATTTATCCTGAGGACTAATCATCTCCCGGAAAATTTGTCCTTTCATATTCGTCTTTTTTCCCTTCAGAACAATTCTCTGTTTATTTCCTGGACAGTCTTGTGAGTGTATTAGTGGAAAGGATGACATGTATACAGTCATGTATCAAGTCTCAAGTCAGGCAGAAAGTATGCCACAGTACAGAGGTCAGTTGTGACATGATGCAACACAATTGCTTGACATGTAGTGTATGGGTCAATAAAGCTTTGAACATCCATATCTGCCATTACTGCTGAACCATGCTCTATGTTATAAGGTCACAGATTTGTATACTTTCATAGCAATCATAAATGTATAACCACCTATTCGACATATCGAAATAACAATTCAACGATTGCTGTGATCAGGCAGCATCATGATACAATACATGTAAGGCCTAATAGTGATAGTATTCAAAACTGCCAGAACATCCGAAACATATACCTCCAGTTGATCAGCTAAGCACACCACACATTTTGGAAAACACTGATCAATATTATGAGAGCTCTTGAATTGGCCTTATAGCAGAAGAGTTTCAAAACATAATCAATCAAACACTGCACAAGGGATGTTGGTGAGGGCGAAACACAAATCAATTAGCCTAACATGCCCTATGAGGCAAGTCAAGTGTAATTTTGATCTCTTCCAAGTGAAGGCTCAAAGACATGAGGCACTTAAAGGGTTAAGGGTAAATAACTACTTACTCTCTCCAGGCATGAGGCCGCTTTCTTGAGGTAAACTTTCGCAGGAACTGGAAGACTCCTGGAAAGAGACGTAAAACACTGAGAATTGGTGGAATGTAATATTAGTTTGAGCTGGAATGTGAACATGACTGAGTTTGGTCAAAAGGTTTGAGGTTGTTTCCTGAAGGCGGTCAGCTCAGCTTATCAAGAAAGTAACCAGTACAAGATATCCAAAACACTGAAAGTCTATAAGTAATTTACAAGCACAGCTAAACAAACCTTAGCCATGATGACACTGAAGACAGAAATAATACTGAGAACAGAAAGCACATCCTGTCATAGTTGGCAAATGGTCTCAAGTGTGTGTATTATGTTACACTTTTTTCATAAGTCGTGATTCTTTCAACTGAGAAAAGTCCAACAATTTAGGTCATAATTTCTCACATTGTGCTGCTGGTCTAAATTTGCTGACAAACAATACCAACACTATTAATATGCCTATTAGTTCCTACTTGGCCTCCTGTATCAGAGTTTCAGAAGCAATCTTCATCCATTTTTTTCAATCAAATCAATAGCATAAGTGAGCATTATCCCACAAACAGGAATGGTATTACACCAGAAATTTCCAAACTTACCATATTTCTAAAGTAAGGCACCGCTGAATTAGTAGGCCTATCTCTTCCCCACTGGACTTCACTGCATACAAGGTTTGGTTGGCTAGTATGTTGGACTTAGAATGTCCTGTCTTATTATTCTAACAGCTTTCAAAGGACAAATTGGTGATTATGTGCGGTAACCTAACAGAACTAACTTGACTCCTGGTGTGATGTATATGTTCATTGAAGGTAGACAGTGACTTCCCAAATCTCCTGGGGGTTGGTGCAGTCTCATTATTTCTCCCAGGTTAGTATTCCTGTACCCTGTGTCAAACACATAAAAAATGCATGGCACGTCCAAAATCCTCGATATCTTTTTAGTTCTCCTGTGCAAATGACATTGTTTATTTGTTATCTCCGGGAACTCCGAAGTGGGCGCGGGGAGTAGAGACACTGATCGCCCTGATGCAGTGTTACAGTGTTTTCTTGCATTTTGTAATAAGAAGAGGTCAGTGATGTAATCTGTTGATATGACACGCATGAGTTTTTGGTGTCAGATGTATAGCTGTAGCTCCATTTGCCAAGTGATGGTCTGGCATTATCCTGAGACACTCCTTCTTTAATGGCGATGTACCTTTGTGAACATGTTTACATACCACATGCCTGGCCCTGACCCTCACCCTTAGCAATTTAAATGTGGGGGGGGGGGGGATGCACGAGTTATCTTGAAAAACGTTTCCCTTTCCTGTTTCCACACGAGTCTTGAACTTATGTATAATGACCCCTGTCCCCCTTTACCGTCCGAGGAAATATGAAGGCACACGTGTAGTGTCCCCTTAGTTATAGGTATAGGTACCTGATTGGGGCACTTCCAAAAGATGCCTTACAATGGGGAAATGGGGAACAGCTAAATATACTATTTGCACGCGAATCCAGTATTAGCTTGTACATAGTACAAATCATACTCGTGTGTATCATGTGTACTGTACTGAAATACAATGTTTCAATGTGACGACAGTGGCAAAATAAGTAGTACGGAAGTAAGAAATACGGTGATAATTAAATGGAATAACCTACCAATAGAATTTTGGAATCCGGTTAATATTCCTAAGTGCTGGTTTTGACACACAATTATTGCCGCAGTGGACTACTCAATAACTTGCTTCCCGGTCGGGTTTCGAACCATTGGGTTGTGACTTTTGAACATCTGCAAATCTTGACACTAGAGGCGCTGATTTCGTTCCTTTTTAATTTCGGCACTGGGCGAGTTTGGACATCTGAATGCCCAATTTTCCCGATAGTGACGCCACTGTCTAATTAATGAGGTAATCCCTGAACAAGTACGGTGGCTGGGAAAGGACATCGAAAAATTCTTTTCGGGGCGAGACGACTTATCAAGTCGGGGGGGGGGGGACGACTGAGTAATTCGGGGAGGGGGGGGGGGACGACTTATTTTTGGTTTTTATAGGTAGGATATGGAATAACTGCAGTGGCATTGACAGTCTGAAATAATTCTGCTGTTCGTCAATCCCGAAAAATCGGTAACTAAATTCCGATAGTATATAGGCCCTATCCCGTTTTGTTGTGATTTGAATACAATCAGACTTGGCCGTGATTTGGTTCATTCAAGCTAAACCGTGATTGTACTTAATTTATTTCACTTCCCCTAGTGTTTGTACAATCACTCATTTATCTAATATCTTGCCACATGCGTGTTACTCTGTTAAATATGTTTATGGTTTTTATAAAATTTTAATTGTAACTATTAATCCTGCTTTTGTGTGATTCCGCAATCACATTTTTGTGTCAATTTACAATATTACACAATCATGTTTTTATGTGATACAAGCAATCAGGATAAAGCGTGATAATTAGATAAAGGAACAGTCAAATCACGTTTTTTCGTGAACTTTGCACCTAACTGATGTATTCCAAGTTCCCGTTTCGTAAATCTTTTCATTAGGGGTGAGTTTGGAAGTCCAATACATAATATGTTAGGGTTTTGAAACTGCAAGATTTATAAGAGAAAATTTTATTGCTTTTGTAACAATCTCTAAATATCTGGGTCACACCGCGCATTTCTACATTTGAAATAGGTCAAAGAAAATTTTACGCAATGAACATGGTGAACGTTTATAACATTTTATCCTAGTGTGAACAGAAAATATATGGTTAAGGAATGTTTAGTCAATACACATGTGAAACTTTTGATACAACACACTGCTAAGCAAAAGTAGGAGAACTATTTTAATGTCGCGGAATTACACACCCATCTTTCGCTTTGCAAGCCGAGCAAGGTTGTTGCACGTGTGTCTCCGATTTTTGGCTGGTGTGTTCGTCCTTTTAGTTTGCCAATGGTGCTCTCTGAAAACGCAGCAAAACATCCTACTTTAGACATGGGTGATCCAAAGGAACAGGCCATTTCACCTCATGATGAAACAACACTGAACACACCGGGAAATGCGTCTGGTAAGGTTGTTCGATGATTTCAGTTTTACGTGCTTCGCCTGGTAGTGGTAGTGTGTAGCCTTCTTAAACTTTTGGAGGTCATGCGTTTTACGCAAGGACTTTCCACCCACAGAATGTCTCGTTTGCATGGTACGCTTCTCAGTCTGTCAAGAAGAACAATATTGTCTTTTAAATGTAATCATGCATTTTTGGTGTTGTAAGTGTTTGGCTCCGGCCCGGGTCCTTTGCAATAGTTGATAAGTAGCCCTACTGCTACTCGTTAGTCTCCTGGTCCCCTGGCGGAGACTTTAGAACTACAGGCCCAACTAGAAACTTTTCAACCCATCCCAACCTCGCACCAGGCGGAGGAAGCCACCGAAGGCCACAACAAACAAGCAGCAGACAAAAGACCGTCTGGCATGGAGGTATTATTACTGGTGTAAAAGGGTCTATCGTGCCCACTAGCCTGAACAGGGTCTGGTACTGGATATCCTGAGCATGCATGCTCTCTCGATGAGATTATATTTATAGCCCCTCCTCCCGTCATGCCCGTCCCGTCTTGCTTGCTTTGCATTCATTATTCGTAATCGATTCTGATGATATAAACTAGGTATAGGTGGTAAGGTATAGGCCGACCGGTACCGCATGTACCCAGTTTGTCAAGCGAGGCATAAAAGGTGGAAAAATGGGTTACGCCAACTAGCAGCTTATTGCCTCCTGTTAATTTGTAAGGTTGCAAAACAAATTGAGATAATAATATAACAGCTCTGAAAGTGAATAACTTGTTTTTTCGGGCTTGTGCACCTCTGAAAAACTTGGTTGTATAAGTTCTTAGTCACATACTAACTTAGTGTAAGGCCAAGGGGTTAAACATTGGTTCACCAAGATCCAAAAATTGATAATGATGGACTTCTCTATTTCAGTCAATGGCGATGTTGAACAACCTGCCAATCCAGCTGAGGCAGTTGATGGCGAGATAACAACCCCTGCAAGTAAAGACCCGGAAGTGGTTCTTATTCAGGACACAAGTTTCATGGTTCAAATTCAAGCTCCTGGTGTGGAACCATTTGACATGCCAGTAAGTTTACTAAAGTGCATTTACCAGTAGTTTGAAAGTCCAGACATGCCAGATCCCAATTCCAAAAGTACCCTTTTTGGCAAAAACTGGTACTGTACCCTTCTGAAAAGAATTTTTAGGCCTGTAAAGTTGAAGTCGATGACTCTCATATATATTTTTTTGCCAGGTGAGCTCAATGGAATTGGTTCAAGAGATCCAGCAGGTGCTACATGATAAAGAAGAAACCTGCCATAGAACGTGTTTCACTCTACAGCTGGATGGTACAGTTCTTGACAACTATGCAGAACTAAAGAGCATTGATGGTCTTAATGATGGCTCAGTCATTAAAGTTGTTGAAGGTAAAGCAAAGCAGTTAATTTTCTGGGTTGCGTAGTATCATATAGTGGTCTGACACTTGAAATTTTCAAAAGCAGTTTTTCATGCCTTTAGATTAGAAATACTTGATCTGGCACAACTATTCCTATTATTATGAACTGTGTTGTGTCATCAGTTCCACTTCCTTTATAATGCAAGGTTTTGGTTTTGTTAGTGTCTCCATGAATTATTGTTTTGTCATAATGCTGATGCAAGAATTTAAAATAGTTATTTTCTCCTCTGCTTATTTACAGAGCCTTACACCATGCGCGAGGCAAGGCTTCATGTTCGACATGTGCGGGATTTGTTGAAGTCCGTTGACCCTACAGATGCTTATAATGGTGCTGACTGCATGTCGTTATCTTTCCTTAATGCAGTTACTATGGGAGATTTAATGGGTAAGTTGTCTTCAGCATAGCTCAAGATTCATAATCAGAAGGTCATCCGTTTTACTCGGGTAAAGATCACAACTGTTTCGTCTTTGTGTCCTTGCGCAAGTACCTTAAACCTTGCTCTTCTCTATACGGTAGTGAATGGAAACTAGCGTTAGTGATGGTAAAATATAATTTCTTGTCCTGAGTGCTGAATACATGCAGCTCATATGTGATAATCCCTAACTTGCTATACAAAACAGTCTCGGAATTCTTAATGCTGAGTCTAAATATATTCTATGCATCATTGCAGATAAGAAAAGGATAAAACCAGAAAGCATGGACTGTGTTCCTCCCGAGTTTATAATGCCAGGAAGCAAGGACCGGCCATTTCTTCCCCTCCATCCAGTCTTCAAAGATCAGAGGGCACCTCAATGCCTGAAGGTGCTGACATGCAGTGGCTGGAATCCACCACCTGGCAATAGGAAAATGCATGGTAAGTAAGCAGGCCTTGATTCAATGTTATAAAACAGTATGCATGGGTCTATCCAAATTCAGTCACGTGATTGGCGGACCTGTTACTGGGACTTTAGTGTAATATCATCATGTACACAAGGTCGAATTGGATCATTATTAGATTTTTGCTTGCCTGAGGGGAAAATGTGTCCTTCTCATAGTTTAAAGTCATTTTAGCATCTCATTTATAATTAGTGCAAATGAAATTAAAAACAAGATTCTTTTCCAGGTGATCTCATGTACCTCCATATTGTTACCCTTGAGGAGAAAAAGTTCCATGTGACATCGTCAACACGCGGCTTCTTTGTAAACCAGTAAGTAGAACTAAAGTCTAGGCGCACTCTTGAGATTTTGTTATCATGAACTCATCTTGATGAATCACATCGCTATGACAAATTTCTCTTGATAGTCTTGCAGTTAGTGTGTCTTCTGACGGCACCATGTCCATAAGAGTGCATCATATTGTAAAAGACTGGCAATATGGACAGTCATTGCTTAATAAATTGTCGCTTAAATTGTATGTTGCAAAGTTAAAACTTTCAGGTCATGTTTGTTGCGCAGAGTGTTACGTTACACCTGACTGACATCTTCTGTGAATGGAAGTACAAATCCACTGTAATTCTATGACCATCCACTGAGAAGTTGATTACTCTCAGCAGCTGGTGGCAAGCTTGGGATTTGGCTGATAGACCTCCTCTCACGTTTAATCAAGTGATTAATGAAAAGACGTCTTAAGCATGATGACACACATGTGCTATTCTTGAATTATGCACATGTGTTGGATTACTTCATCTGTTCCCACACTTGTTGAATCTTTGTTCAGAATGCGAAATATACAAGTTTCCTTGCAAATGTTTCTCCCCAGTGATGATATTGTGATCCAATGACCATGGTTGTCACAAAAAATAGACTGGTAATCGTTTGGACTTTCTTTTGATAGGTCCACTGATGAAGTTTTCAACCACAAGGCTGCTCAACCCAAGCATCTATGCCATTCCTTAATTGAACTTCTAAATCAGGTGAGTTGATAGCAGCAATAGCACCATACAATACTGGATTTGTTATCCTGCTGATCAAGGGATGAATATGTAAAATTGCAACAGGTCCTTCCAGTGTGTGTTGTTCTTGAGCCTGACTCAAAGCTAAAAATGTAGGACAGTCGTCGGTTTTCCTGTGATTGTTGATTTGTCTAAAATATGTGACTAAATCATGATTTCTTTGCTTTGCAGATCAGTCCAAGTTTCAAAAGAAATTTCTCAGTCCTACTGAAAAAAAGGTAAGACTTTTGCTAAACACTGATGTTATGCATGGAATGATATGCCAATTGCCAGGTTGTCAATAAGTTTCATGGCAGATTAACATAATGCATATTCTATGTTATTTTGTTGTTTTTCTAGGGCCCAGAAACATCCGTTTGAGAGAGTACCTACACCATACCAAGTATACAGTTGGCTTGCCCCAACCCAAGAGCACCATGTTGATCTCATCCGAGCTGAAGATTGTAAGTGTGCAATATCAAGTTTCATCCACAAGTTGACGGTGTCAGTTTCATGCATTTTCCAATTCAGAGTCATGATTAGTAGAGTTTAATATGAAGTCACTGTACAGACTGCCGCAGTGATACTATTAACATTCGCCTTGATTTGAAAATACTTGCTCAAAATTGTGCTCCTTACAGCTTTTTCAGGCAAACTGGCCAGTGAAGAACATATACCAGGTCAGACGAGGGACTGGAACGAGGAACTACAGACAACCCGAGAACTCCCTCGAACAAATCTACCAGAGAGGCTGATCAGGGAGAGGGCTGTGTTTAAAATTCATAGTGACTTTGTTGCTGCTGCCACTAGAGCTGCCATGGCAGTCATCGATGGAAATATCATGGCAATTAACCCTGGAGAATCTGCCAAGTGAGTCTCAAATTGATTCTGAATTGAATTAGTGTCTGGTTGCTGACACAACTGTAATGATATTGGCATATCCAAAAGTTCCTTGACGCAAACCATTTTTGAAACAGGATTCTTGTAAAATAACTGTAAAACAGCTCTCTCGCCATGCCTGATTTAAAAATATGTTTGAGGTAAATCTGTTGTATTCATTGAGTTGTCTTTCATTTCAGGATGCAGATGTTCATTTGGAATAACATCTTCTTCAGTCTTGGGTTTGATGTAAAGGATCACTACAAGGACTTTGGTGGCGACAGTGCTGCTTATGCTGCCCCTGTAAGTCGACTAATGTACATTCCTATTGATTCATGTATTGTGTATTTGCATCTTCTGACACCCAAGTCATTGTACTTCTTTAGCCATATATGAGGCCTAAATCCACTGATTAAGTTTCTGGGTTGTTTTAAACGCTCATTGTTACTACTGAAATGAAAAGCAGTGGTGTTTCAATCTACCTCCATCTTTTAAAGCAGTGCTCTGAAGGAAGACAACTTAGGTAAATTCTGAGGCGCCAACATCGTTTCGAATCCAGTCCTATCACTCAACTGAAAGCTTAGTCTGAGTTTTATTCCCACTTCTTACAAAATGTTCTCCGTCTTGATTTCATGTAGGGTACTGATCTGCAAGGTGTGAAAGCTTATGCAAGTGTTGATGCTGAAGGTCTTTTCACACTTGGAACTGTTGTGGTGGACTACAGGGGTTATCGAGTGACTGCCCAGTCCATTATACCAGGTAAACTTTCTGGTCTTGTTACACAGTCTATGTTATAGTTTTGTCCAATGTCAGATTATGTGAGGGATAACTTGTTCAATACCTTGGCTGTCCGTTCACTAGACTGGATACCT
Organism: Lineus longissimus; assembly: GCF_910592395.1. NCBI lineage: Eukaryota > Metazoa > Nemertea > Pilidiophora > Heteronemertea > Lineidae > Lineus > Lineus longissimus. The sequence goes on along the minus strand of NC_088309.1, from coordinate 22,783,505 downwards.
TTCAACAGTGTAAAGTTTTTTTGATAATGCAGACGTTTTGGATGGTTTGTAAAACGCTGACTACTATCATGTCTTTCTGAACTGTCCCTCATTTTCAGGTATTCTGGAGCGTGAGCAAGAGCAGTCTGTTGTGTATGGATCAATTGACTTCGGGAAAACTGTAGTGACAAGTGAAAAGTATGCAGAATTGGTAAGTTTGATTGAGCAGATGTCTTAACTGATTTTATCATACGACTGTCGCTTTTGATGTATCATCCTTTTGAATCTAATCTTTACTCCTTATGATTTCTTCCAGTTAAAGAAAACTGCTGCCCATCTCAAAATCAGGCCACACAAAGTTCTGAATGAGAAGGGTGAAGAAGTTGAGTTGCTGTCCTCGGTAGAGTGCAAGGGTATCGTTGGTAATGACAACAGACACTATGTCCTTGATCTGCTACGGACGTTTCCTCCGGATGTCAATTTCTTACCAAGTAAGTAAAACAGTATCATTTCAGTCTTTTAATGAGTGGTTGGTTATCTTGAAAGAGAGAATAGATAGATTTCTATTTTCTGCACAAACTACTGCCTATTGTCTCCATCCACAAGACACTTGGTGTACAATTTGTGCTATATTAATGCAAGTATTCGCTAACACCAGAAGGGCTGTATTGTCCAATGACTGGGGTTTGACTGTAGGACTTGCTACAGTTACTTTCATTTACATTATAAACATGTAGAATTACACTTCCGCACGAACTAGAGCCCATTGTCTCCATCTATAAGACACTGGGTGTAGAATTTGTGCTACATTGATGCAAGTATTCGCTAACACCAGAAGGGCTGTATTGTCCAATGACTGGAGTTTGATAGTAGAACTTGCTACATAACTCCTCAGAAAAACATGTGAAATAACATTTTCTGCACAACTGCAGCCCATTGTTGTCATCAACACGACATTGGGTGTAGAATTAGGGCTTTATTACGTATGGCTTTCCACCCAGTGACTAGAGTAGAACTTGCTGCAGTTCTTGGATTGTTAAGTTTTGTAATAAATGTCCTCTTCTGTGTCAGTCACTCAGATCTTGCAATCTCTAATGTCTCTCTTCTGTATCCGTTGTTCCAGTGGAGGGAGAAGAGCTGAGCAAAGCTGTTATGAAGGAAGGCTTCCCAGTGGCTCACAGGCACCGATTGGTCTCCCTCAGACAGGAACTGATTGAGGCATTTGTGGAGTACGTACATGTAAACCCATGTCTGCTTGACTTTATTTCACCAAAGGCCTATCTGTTTAGTTAGTCGAAAAAGTGTAACAAAGGTGATGCATTTCCAAATAGTATTGGACGAAATGATGGGTTGATTGTTCCAGTGTCTACTCAGATGAAGTGGATGTTATGCCTTGAAGAGTGTGGGGGAGAGGAACAGGGGTGATGTTTGGAGAGATTATCTACAGGATAATGAGCTCAAGGACATAACGGCTGTTGTTCAGTCGCTGATGTTGTAAGTTTGCCGGCTTATAGCTGATCTAGTTTCACGTAAATATTTTTAAAGCTTGTCCAATTACTGAGATATTATGTTTCTTTACTTCAGGACCAGGTACATGGCCTTCATCAAGAATGCAGCCTGGCAGTTCCAACAGATGAGACTGAAGAAGGAAGCTGACAAGAAAAAGGAAATTGAAGATAAGGAAAATGTGAGTTGACGGTTTTTGACGATACAGGATTCCAGGGTTTTTTCCAATCTTTTTTAACGAGACATATCATTCATTTGCGCAATGTACCAAGCCCACTGTCTGTTTAACAAGGCAGTGGGTGTGGATTTTGTGCTACATCGAAACAAGTCCTCACTGACACCAGAAGGGTATCTTCCCACAATGACTGGGGTCTGATAATAGAACTTGTGACATTTTTTAGGTACCTGTAGAACACCCCATCCCAGAGCTATCAAACATGTTTGTACAGAAACAACTACTGGAAATGTTTTTCCTTGCACCGGAGGCGACATTGTTGCCTGAGTTATCTGATGTTGATGACGATACAAAAAGCTTTCTATCATTACCGGATGTAATAAATATTTTGCGCAATGTACCAAGCCCACTGTCTATTTTACAAGGCAATGGGTGTGGATTTTGTGCTACAATAAAACAAGTCCTCACTGACACCAGTAAGGGTTTCTTCCCACAATGACTGGGGTTTCAAAGTAGAACTTGTGACATTTCTGAGGTACAGGTTCTTGACACTGGTTTAGGTACAGGTTCTTGCTACATTAAAGCAAGTATTCGCTATCATCAGAAGGGCAGTTTTGTCCAATGACTGAGCTTTGATAGTAAAACTTGCTATGATTCCTTAATTTCACTTGTTTTATTGATGAGCATGTAAAATAGAATTTTCTGCACGAACTAGAGCCCATTGTCTCAATCTATAAGACACTGGGTGTAGAATTTGTGCTACATTAATGCAAGTATTCGCTAACACCAGAAGGGCTGTATTGTCCAATGACTGGGGTTTGATAGTAGAACTTGCTACAGTTGCTTCATTTTCACTTGTTTTATGGAGAAACATGTAAAATTGTATTTTTGCACGAACTAGAGCCCATTGTCTCCATCTATAAGACACTGGGTGTAGAATTTGTGCTACATTGATGCAAGTATTCGCTAACACCAGAAGGACTGTATTGTCCAATGACTGGGGTTTGATAGTAGAACTTGCTACAGTTACTTTCATTTACATTATAAACATGTAGAATTGCATTTTTGCACGAACTAGAGCCCATTGTCTCCATCAGCAAGTCACTGGGTGTAGAATTTGTGCTACATTAATGCATGTATTCGCTAACACCAGAAGGGTTTTCACCCGATGACTGGGGTTCGATTGTAGAACTTGCTACAGTTTCCCATCAGTATCTGGTCTTAAGAGGAAGTTGAACTGAAATATACCTTTGTTGTTCACTGTCAGAGTATTTCTGATTTCAGAGCCCAGAAGCTGTCAAAGAGGGCGAGGATGAAAGTGTTGAAGTCGAGGAAGCCAAGAAATTGGTCGAAGAGATAATTGGTGCCGATAGTCAGTCTTGTAAGTGTGACAGTATAGTTGATTGACTTGAGGTGAACACACAGGAAGAACAATTCTTCCAAGCTGGCATTGCAGTTGGACTCCTTCAATTGATCAATGCAAAGGAAGTGTTTTGTGTGTTTGTGAATGTAGTTTCTTTTTCTCTTTTCAGTTGAAGATAGTAGTAAGGAGATTGTACGGGCGGCTGCTAAAGCTGTGGGATCATTGACAGAGAGTGCATTTGACTTGACATTCAACCCAGATGTATTCCAACCCCATGTCAAACATGCTGGTCAAGATGTAAGTTGATGAGTAGATAAGTGAGAAGATAATCCATCTATTAGACAGTTTTCTGAGACGGATTGTATGTGTGTTGTAAGGGCATCATTCTGATAACATCAGTAAGGGCTGGTAAGAAGTACCAAAACGTGTCCTACTAGAACTGGTGTTGGGTGAATGTGACCTTTGGGTTGGGCGATTCCTTTATTATGCAACTTGTGGCCTCTGGCCTAGTAATTTGCCCCACTTAACCCGGAAATTCAATCTAAAATCAGATTTAAAGTAACACATTTTTCCCTTCAGATTGAAAAAGATAAACAGCTTACAAAGGATGCTGCGGAATTCCTGCTTCTGAGTCAAATTCCCCAACTAGTGAAGGAATGTTTGGAGCATCAGGTTGCCCCCATTGATGGCGTCACACTCACAGAAGCTTTACATCAGCGGGGCATCAACCTCAGATACCTTGGAAAGTTTACAACGCTGCTGGAGGAACACACGCAGCTGGTTTACCTGCATGTAAGTCTTCCATTTGTATATGTTGCTTGTTAAGAATAGATTTCTATTGAGAGGGTTATGGTTACCAATGATGACAACTTGCTCTGTATCTGACTCGGACGTGAAGGTTTTACTATCAAGGTATATTTTCTTTCAGAGTATAGCCGTGAGTGAACTTGTGACACGGACAGCTAAACACATTTTCAACACGTACATGCAAGGCGTTGAGATGATAAGTCTTGCCAATGCTGTTAGCCACTTCCTCAACTGCTTCCTAGGCTCTTGTCCGTCACTTCATGTACAAGCCAGTCCTGAAGAAGTAAGTATGGCAGTGATCTTTCAAATTTGCTCAGATCTTTCAAAAAGTTCATTTGATTGTGGTGACCGTGAGACTTTTCATTAGAATTTACACTTCTGGCAGCAGCTGCAGGCAAATAGCATTATAGACGTTTGTCTCAACACATGTTTGCTTGCTGCAGCTGTGTTGTTATCAAACACTCAAATGGCTACCAGTAGAGCTGTGAATTGTACAGGCGAACTCTCTGTATGGCTGCTCTTGTGCTACGTAGTCTGGCTGTAATTTGTGCTGTCTCTTGTTATGCCTCGCTGACTAACCGTGTGTTTTCTGTATCAGATTCGATCTAAAAAGAAGAACAAGAAGAAGAACCATAAATGGCGCTGGTTGACTAGTCCTGATAATACTGAATGGGCCTCTGAAACACCCAAGACATTATGGAAGAAAATCTCAGAAGAAACTTCCAAATTTTTCCTGTACAACTTGGAATGGTAAGGGGAGATTTTCAAACTTTTCTTTTAAATCTTGTCATTTCTTGACTCAGAATTGGGTTGCCAATGATGACAACTTGCCTCATAAATCTGACTCATGTCGTGGAGGTTTGATTAGTCTTACTGAGGAGACCCAATTATGAAATCAATCGTCATAAATATTTAAGATGAATCTTTTTCATTTGTCTTGCCTATTCAGTTTATAAGTCATTCTTTTCCTAGTGACTCGGTTGACACACTCGTTGAGAAGTACAACATCCAAAAAGCATGTCTGCTGCGCTCATTCTGCCAGAAAATGGGCTTACAAATCTTATTCCGGGATTACAACCTTGACAGCAAGAACAAACCTGCATTCTCCGAAGATGATATCGTGAACATGTTCCCGATTGTCAAACACGTACATCCAAAGGTAATATTACAAACTGGAATGCTTCTCCTGACACTGGCAATAAAACATTGGGTGATATGATGATTACGAAATGCTTCTTCTTCAGTTGTGTAGTGAAAGGCATGGTGTAAATGTACATGAAGTTTTAAGTACTATATATGCTATTCATATCACCCATTGGGTTATAGCACTTTTTCACAAGGTTACCAATGATGACCACTTGCTCTTTTCCTGACTCTATCGTGAAGGCTTGATTAGTCTTACTGAGGTAACCTGGAAGAAATGGAAAAGAAATAACTATCTACTTCGATGTATATGAATAAAAATACAGGAACGTGTGAATTATCTTTGGCGATAAACTACCATCAACAGTGTCATGTCTAGATTACTTGCATCAGATGATAAATAAAAAACTTCTTTCCATCTCTATTTGCAGGCATCTGATGCCTACCATTTCTTTACGAGTGGACAGACCAAGATTCAGCAAGGTTTCTTGCGAGATGGCCATGAGTTAATCAGTGAAGCACTCAATTTGCTCAACAACGTCTACGGACCGATCCATCCAGAAATAGCTGCCTGTAATAAACTCCTTGCCAGACTGAACTACATTATGGGAGAGCATCAAGAGGTGAGTTGAGAGTGAAGGTTAATGCTTCGTTTGTATCAAAGACTACACTCCCTTCACGTTCTCAAGGACTCTATCCTACCTAGAGAACCTGGTTCTTGAAATTTCATGTACATGTTGTGAACGGTGTGCACATATCAGTATTGCTTTTGAAGTGTTGGAATTTCAGTCAGTTTGTACACATTATTCAATTCTGATCCAGTAGTACATACCATGATATTTTCTCCTTTAGGCCCTTGCGTACCAGCAGAGAGCAGTCTTGATCAGTGAACGAGTCCTTGGCATTGATCATCCTAGCACCATCACAGAATACGTAAGTTTGATAAACAGTGTCATCTTTGGTTTTAAGGCTTTAAAGGCTTGAAGCATGCATATTGATTATGCCCAGAGTCACGTTTCCCAAGCGGGCCATAAATATTAGATCAATGTATATGAGAGACGTATCTTTTAGCAGAATGTTTATCTGTTTAATCTTTTCTTCAGGCTCACCTTGCCCTGTACTGTTTTGCCAGCACCCAGATCAGCAGCGCCCTCAGGTTACTCTACAGAGCTCGCTACCTGGCTCTCTTGTGCAGTGGAGAAAACCACCCGGAGGTGGCTCTTATTGATGTGAGTACCGGAGCAGTAAAGCTGATATCTCCTCTCCAATCTTTATACATTCGTCTGAACACCAATGATGACAACTTGCCTCATAAATCTGACACAAGTAGTGGAGGTTTGATTAGTCTTACTGAGGTGATGATGAAACGCGGACGGCAGATTCAAGTTTCGATATTTCTGTGTGGATTATAATCATCTTCAGATAGTTGTGTAAGTTGAGCTGCAGTCCGCTATAGAAGAATGTTGCAGCTGTGTTTGAGATGTCTTTATGAAATTTTTCCACCCTTCTTCCCTCGACCAATCTCTCCATATGCATTTCAGAGCAACATCGGGCTGATCCTTCATGCAGTTGGAGCGTACGATGTGTCACTCAAGTTCTTGGAGAAGGCGTTACAACTGAATACATTGTAAGTAGCAGGGTGGCCTAGTTCTTGGTGTGTTTATCCTAGACCACAATCAGCTGGCTACCCATGTTGACAACATGCCTTGTAACTAACTCTGCTGTTGAGGTTAGATCAGTTTTACTGAGGTGACTTTTCTTTCCAGTGTATTACACCAACTACAGCGAAATAGTTGGGCTAATAACTGTTATACACAGCTCTGAAATGACTCTTGAAATCTTTTTCAATTTCAATCATTGGGCATATATGTTGCTACAACAGCTTTTTTCACTCTTCAGGTTCTTTGGCGCCAACAGTTTGAAAGTTGCAATGGGTCATCATCTCGTCGCGCGTGTTCAGTCATGTCGTGGTGACTTCAGGACTGCTCTCAGTAACGAGAAAGAGGCATACCATGTGTACAAAGATTTGGTGAGTGTTCGCTTCTACTCCACTGCAGGGCAGCATCCAAGTTTTCTCGATCTCAAAATGAGTGTAATTTTCACAATAGCATATGACCATGTGTCATCACCCACACAAAGGCATGATACAATCATCGCCACACAAATCTTTTGATTGTTCTTCTTGTAAATTCGAACAGGTGTGATGTATGCTCATTACTCCAGCTGGGGGTGGGCTGCAATGCTTGCAAGCCTGTTGAGTAAGGATCAGGAATCTCTTGCCCAAAGCACCACCTGCCTTGAAAAGTGGTCTTGTTCTGTCCTAGGCTAGGCCAGGCAACACCTAGTCTTGAACCAGCCCTTGCTATGACAAAGAGATTCACAAATCTGCATTTGTCAATTCTTTTCCTCACAACATATTTGATATAAAGCCGCTTTCTTTCTTACAGCTTGGGGATGATCATGAAAGGACCAAGGAAAGTTGTGAATGTCTCAAGCATTTAACGAAACAAGCTGTGGTGCTGCAAAAGAAAATGAATGAGATTTATAAAGGCGAGAAAGCAGTCGGTCTGCCCCCACTCCAGATTCAGACCCCATCTCTAGTCAACGTTCTTGAGACTCTCAATGTCATCAATGGAATCGTCTTTGTCCACCTCAGGTAGGCAGAATCATGGTACCTCTTTGATCCTGTTTCCTCCTCAGTGATGGTTCATTGGAGGGCTGTTTTGCAGAACCTAACAAGTCTTTTGTGTTGCTGAGGATGAGCAGTCCTTGATAATGGGCTCTTGCCTTTGATCTCACATGGTGCAGTGCCAGCCTATTTTGTTTCGGTTGATTTGATGGTTGAAATGTCGATTCTTGATTTCTCGCCGCAGCACCTGTTTAACACCTTCAGCGCCAAACCACGTATATCTACGTGGCCCAAACCCCCCCTCTTTGAGCTGGTTATCGGAGTCTCATGGACTTCATGAAAGAAAATACGCCATCGCCATCTTCAGGGTAAGGTAGGAACTGAAGAGATCAAACGGTCTTTTCAGTTCTCACCGTGCCCTAAAGATGGCGATGGCGTAGTTAAGAACTTTAAATGACTCCATGAAAGAACTACGCCATTGCCATCTTCAGGGCAAGGTAGGAACTGTGTCTTTTCAGTTCCTACCTTGCCCTGAAGATGGCGATGGCGTAGTTCTTTCATGATGTCCATGAGATTCCGATAACTAGCTCAAAGGGGAGGGGGATTTGGGCCACGTAGATCTACGTGGTTCGGCGCTGAAGGTGTTAAGTAGAACACCCCCACTTGTATTGCCTCATGTGCCTCTTTGATGGTCAAGGTTTCTTTTAAATCGTTTATTGCTGGGATTTCTGCTCTAATCTTCACATGTGTTGTCTTTACAGCCCTGAAGATATCGAAAAACTTCGCACCCAAGTTGTAAGTGATCAAACAACAGCCGAGGCAGAGGAGGGGGACAAAAGCTCAGATTCATCAAATTCAAAGGATGATTCAAGTGACTCTAGTGATACCATCCCTGCTAATGAAACTGCTGACTCTCTAAAAGCACAGGCCCATGATGGTGATGCACCCATTATAAATGGTACCGCCAATAAAGATAGCAACGTAGAAGTTGAGGCTGCAAGATAATGATTAGGAGTTTAGTCCAAAGCACATGCCTGTGCTTTACCACAGAAATACCCTGGTTGTTGGTTTTGAATTCAGATGGACTTAATACCTGTGTAAAAGGTTTTTTGTGGAGACCAGTACTACTGAAGTAAGTGCACCATGTATGTAGCCAACTTCATTATCACCAGCTACCAGAAGTGGCTGCAAAAAATGATTCACAAGAGTGATTTGAGTTTGATTGTGGGCTTTTTATTAGTAATTAAACATACATGTATATGAGGAAATTGGGCATATATCATGGTTATAATCAAAGACTGCTTCCACCAATGAGTGTGTCTTAAGCTATGGATTCTCTGTTTCAAACTCATTTAAAAACTGGTCAGAATATAGAACGTGGCAGTGATTGAAATACAACAAATGTTGAAAAGATGTTTCATACTTGAATTAATAATTGATAATAGTTATTTATTGATAAAAACTTCAGAGGGAGCAGTACAAACAATGAACATATGTAAGTAGAGCACCAAGAGATGTGTTTGGAGTCCCAAGTTACTGTGTACATGATTGTGTGCTTACTTTGTTTTTGGAGGTCACATTAGATAAGTGATAGAAACCCAGAACCCTTAGTAATTCTCATTGAAATAAAATGTTATGATAATCGGACTTCTCTTTGTATTTGGGTACTGGTCGATTATATTGAAATTTATTAGATGTGTTAGCCCAATGGTGCTTTAGAAAGCCAAAATCAAATGTGACTAAGTCATCACGGCATAATTAGAGCTCTGAAATGTAACAGAAAAGATGATAAAAATCGTTCTAGATTGTGTATATGCGTGTATTTGTTAATAGAAAAGTATAGAGTATAAAAAAGGCACTGTCTTTAACCTGCACGCCTGACCCCCCCTCCCCCCCCCCCCCCCCATGCAACTTCAGTTGCATTGCATACATGTTTACATGTAAGTTGCATTTTTGGCATATGGAATTTTCTACGAATTCATACAGGTTGTACATGTGTGGTACATATTTATAGCACTCCCATCTTTGTATCTTAGTATCTTAAAAGCTGATAATTTCAAACCATGTAGATGATTTATCTTGAACTATTAACGGTGACAAAATAGTATGAGCTCCCTGTTCTCCCTGTATTTTTTCTCAAGCATATCTTTGTTTTCGGGGTTCTGAGGGTTAAAGGGAATGAGCCTTACTCACCAAGTGCGAACCCCCCCCCCCCCAATCCTATTTGCGCAGATGAATAGATGAATGGGTAAAAAATCAAATTGTGTCAAATTCACCCGAAATTGTTGGCTCTTTCACCAAGTCCAGATGGGCTATCCAGTATTTTTCCCTTGTCTGTATTTAGTATAGTATGTTTTAATTTATGTACAAGAATAGATTCTATGAGGCATGTGTCCTTAATATGTTTTTTGAGCTATGTTCTGTGGTATATTGCATGTACATTTACTTTCATTTTGTAAGGAACATAGGGTGGTAGTAATAGTGGTAGTACATTCCATTTTATATATCTTTCTCGAATGTGAATGTATGAAGTCATACTGATGCATGAACCATGATAATTTGAATACTCACTTGTTTGATTTCATCAGCTTTATTTCTTCTGTTCCCGGGGTATGAAATAAAACACCCATAACAAATAATTTGGTGTATACTCATGTATGCATAAAATCAGTGCAGTGGTAGGAGGTGTATGACTATAATGTCTAATGTTAAGTCAGTGGTTAATGGTAACCACTTTGCAATGATGTTCTGCTCCTGTGGTTCACTCCGTCACTGCAGTGCCACATTAGATGATGCTCTCAGTGCAGCTAGAGCATGGCCAAAGTCCCCCTTTACTCTGTGTTTCCAATTCTTTTCTGTTTTTGTCTTCATGTTTGCCTTCAATAAGTTAAGAATAGTCGTCCTCGTCCAAAGAGTGATATAAAATTATCGTATTATGGGCTGTCCCAAAAGGAATAAGTGCATGTGAATTATCAAATATTACACCGATTAGTCTTTCAATTGCACTAGTGATTGCTCAAATGTCCCAAAAATGTTTTTACTGAGAGGCAGTGATCTCAGTTGATTGATATATCAAATATAAAAGCTATATAATGTGGAAGTATAGTCTTGTACAAGGTCAAGGACCTGATTTATCAAACCTGATAAGACTGGAATCAAAACTTTCTAAATGGAAGCTTTGCAATGCAGATTCTATTGCCTTGAAAGTCGTGACTGCTCCTGACTGTTTTACAGTTATTCAACTTTCGAAAACATTTCGCATAGGTGATACTGTTGGCTTAAGAATTTTGGTTGGTCCAGTTAGATAGGGTTAATGTGTGTCATTATCGCATCTTATGTATTGGGTAAATGTCTGGTTTGATATGGATACTGTATTATGAGTTGTAATAAGATAGGAATTGTCATCTTCTTTTAACCTACATGTAGGTGCACTTTATCTAGAAGTGTGGTTTGTCTAATCTCCAGGCTGGTTTCATCCCCATGGGTTTGTGCAGAAACTAGTGCTTTGTGTGATAAAAGTAGAGTTAGTAGCACTGCTAATCAGTCTGAATGCAATCTAAAAGCTGACTCCAAGTTGTTGTGTTATGAGCAATAAATGAACAAATGGATTAAAAAATACAACTGTGTTGTTTCTCAATGCAATTCTCTTTTAGTCGCCCTCTACCAAAGAAATAATTGTCTTTGCCTTAATGGACTGGGTTGCCATGGGGCTACAACCTCTTAAAGAGGGACTATAGGCAGGAGATAGGACCTGAGGGTCCAAGGATCATTGCCGTTTCATTTACATGTCATTAAGTTAGATGCTCAATCTTACATTGCTTCTCCCTTGCAGTACATGTGCTGTACATGTATAAATGGGTACCAGGCATGCCTGCAAACTGCAAAGTTAACTTGCTATGGACCACCATCCTGTCCAATGTATTATCATTCCTAGTTACTTGATGTCGTAGAAACTGTGATAAGTCCAGTCGGTCTGGTGAGCTGTTCATTGGTCAGGCAATACATCAGCCCTGAACACTCAAACATTGATCACAGAATGCCGGTGGAACAAGACGCAACAAAAAACAAGAGGTTGGACAATTTGAACTTTATTTCAAAGACGTATTGAGATGGTGAAAAGGAATAAACATAACATGGTACTTTAGATTGAGAGATTACTAGCAGCATATGATTGTTTGTCATCAACATGCCGTGATAAAGGTATTGAAGCTGCATATGACATTCATTCCTCATACTAGTTTACTTGCATGAAAGTTACTTCACCTTGGGACAAATACACAGAAGGACATAAATTATGAATAAATTAATGTACAGTATGGTATAAATGCAAAGGCAATGATTATGAAAGACTAATTTGGGACCACACAGAGCAAGAATCAAAACAAAGGCCATATCAATGGGCCTGAAGGAGGAAGAATGTCTCAAGATAATGCCTCGCCAGCACTAACAAAGTTCACAGACTTCCTTTGCAGTTTGTGCAACACAAACGTGCCAGGTACACATATGAAAATGTGCACAAAAAGTTTCTACTTCGGGAACATTTGTACCCTGGCTCAGTACAGAAACTGTGTAAACTGCATTACTGATGACCTGGCATTATCACGAGACACTAATCCTTAACTGTCAGTGTCTCATTCTTTCAGTCCATACAAAATCCTCTCAAATCTGAATGGAGTTTCGACTACGGTTTTAATGAACTTTTCTTCACAAATCTGATTATTGCATCTTGCCCGTTTATATCCAGACTTTAAGTGATCAAGGGCCATTAAAAAGCAGTCAGTCTAAATTTGAACACTTCCAGGTGATCAGCTGTGAGATCCATTCAGTTGGAATACATACACTTCCTGAAGTTAGTTTTTCAAGTCAATTTATCAATCATTAATCCACATGAAGAGTCTGTCCTGCATCTCGGATTGGATACTTCCTCGATAATATGATAGCACCAATTATTGTCACAACCACCACAGCAAATATGAAGAGGTAGAATGTCTCCTCATCAAAGATGTCAGTGAATGCAGGGATATTTGGAGATATGTTCCGCACAATTTTAGCCTGGGCAGAATCTTTTGGCAGCATTTTTCTAAATGGGTGGAAATTAAGCTCTTTACAAAAAGAGAGCCAATTGATTTCCAATGCCCTTCTGGTTGATTCTAAGAGGTCTTCAGTTGAAGTATAAGGTAGAGTCAGATAGGGTTTGCTCTTGTCAACTTGTGTAATTCTTTGTCTGAAAGTAGTAGAAAGGAAAAAACAAAAATGTAAAGTAACTTGACAATAATCATTCACATGCTACATGTATCAACATTCCAGACAGGTTTGCGATGGAATCATCTTTCACTCAGCAGATGTACACATACGATACATGACCTAACCATTACAGTGTATAGACTAGAAGGCTACATAGTCTATTGTTTCACCTAAAAATTTATAGATTTTAATCACCAGTCAAGCATGAATATTACATAAATTTAAAGAGAATACCCTCTTCTATCAACCTTACTTGTTCTTAACCAGTATTTGTCAGTGGAACTAATCAATTTTGGGCAAAAAATCTAACGATATTTTTCAGAAAATTTACAAACATTTCATGAACTTTACATTGCCTGCGTGCCAATTTCTCTGTCTCGCGCAAATCAAAAATATACTTTAAGGTACTTTCAGTGAAGGCAAAATGAGCCTTGCGCGAGATTCACCACATGCACATGTCAAATTTTCAATTTACAAAAGATATACTTTCACCAATATCCTGGTATGAGTCAACTTCCTAAATGTCGAAGTGATATATGAATAAAGTTTGTCTCCTTTTAATAGACTTTATTCATATAGGCTAGCCCTGTTTTGATTTAGCCTTTGGTTTTTCGTGCCCGCCACTTCGTCTTCCGAATACTCTTCATCCGAGACTTCGATTGATAGTCTTCAGAATTCAAGTCGACAACTGTCATGCCGAGTCGACTGTCATCACGATATGCTGAACTGATGACGCACGTGAAATCGTCATACACAATTTGAATTTTCCTGTTTCCCCTCTCGTCCCCGGTCTCGGTCTGCACACTACTTGCAACGACAACGTGCAGATATTGCGGCAAAGCCGAAGTGTTCTTTCAAAGTGGCCACAAAAAATAAAAATATGCAACAACCAAAAATCTCGTTGATAACAAATAGCCTAAGCCTGCAGCGATCGAATCGGAATATTTATGCTCTGGTATTGTTTGTCCTACTCCTAGGTCTAAGGTGAAGAGATCTGAAAATGTCGGGAGGTTTTGGTAAAGAAGACGTTTACCAGTACACCAATGAAAGCAGTGGGATCCGCTTGCCTCAGTCGCAACCGAAAGTTTTGACAGCCGTTGGTCGTGGAAGAGGAAGGGGACAGGCACGAGAAGACCCAGTTGCAGAAGCTGGACCACAATATCGGCAATTTCCAATCTTGGAGCAAAGATCAGCTCAGACAACACCAGAGCCAGCCCAGCCCAAGCAGTCAAACATGGCGTTCCAGTATGCCTTGGCTGCCAGGACTGAGGGTCTGCGGAGACATGATACTGATCCTTTGGCTACTGCTGTACGACAGGCACAGGTGCCTTTCAAGGAACATAGAGATGCTAAGAGGGAGGCGGAGAGAAGGAGAGCCGAACAAAAATATATTCCAGGTACTTAGTTAAACTACCCGTACTTTCTTGTTGACATCGGGCATCATTATAAAGAATCAGTAAAGTTTAGGTAATTACTTACTTACTCTGTAGTGTTATAGAGATGGGTAATTAGATGAGTTGGGCCTAGTGGACAAATTACCTTGCCTCAAGATGTAGTTTTGTCTAAGCTTTAATATTTACATTGTTCATGTCAGTATATTGAATTGGGGGTTCAAAGCTGTAATATTTCTTAACCTCCTATTCCCCATAGGTCTTACCCCACGTCCTGTGGAAATGGAACCGCCACCAGGCTTGATTGAGAAGGGAAATACCCCAAAGAAAGTGCCACCAGAGCTCATTAAAGCATTTCTCAATGGAGCCAAGCACCCAGTCAGTGCAATCATGGAATATTCGTCCATGGTGAGAGCAGAAACATCGTTTCGTGAAGTCTGTGTGGAGAGGCCCTCATTTAAAGCCAAGTTTGCTAGCGTTTGTACAGTGAATGGTGTCTCATACCCTCAGGGCACTGGTCCTACTAAGAAAGATGCCAAGACTGAGGCAGCAAAGTTGGCTTTCACAGCCATTTTGGGCATTGAAGATGATGATATAGATGAAGGGGGTAAGTCTGATTGGTTTTTCGTTGAACTTTCTTTCAATACCAAGAGCAATTCCCCATCCCTAGCTAATTCTGTTGGTCAGAAATATAGCCTGCCTGTAATCACAGTAATGTTAATGTCTTTCTAGTGATGGTTGAATGCGACAGTCTTCTCTTGATAGCTTGCTTACAAAAGGCAGCAGCCAACTAGATGTAACTGATGTATGAATCTTATCCCAAGTAATAAATTGCTTCTGATTTACATGATATCAAACTTAAAAACTTCCCACAAATTGGTTTCTTTGTCATATTGTTGAGAAGCAGACTCTAGACTCATCTTATTTGTTTAATATCTTTGGGTTGTCTTTATCACAGAGAGTGACACTATGATATACGATTCATTTGGTCGGTGTGTTCAACTAGATTCAAAGACTCCGATAACTGGGCCTCTACCACCTCCAGTAACAGCTCAGAATTTGGCGACGCTTCCCATGGAAATGTTGGCAAATCCTGTCAGCAAGTTATCGGAATATTGTCAGAAGATCCACTTGCCATATATTCTGACAGTAAATGATGGTTGGGATGAAAATAAGTAAGTATGGTTCTGAAACATTCAGTGACTCAGTTTGCATGAAACTTGGAGAAACAAATTCAGGGCCAGTGCCAACTGTCACCATTCACCAACTGAATTAAAACAAAAATTCCACTGAACCAGTACATGTCAGCATTGGAGCTTGAAAAAAAGAACATGAGAACATCCGCCACATAGTTAAAGGGATTTTTTTTGGTATTTTCTTAGATTTTTCCTTACAACAGGAGCTCTGAAATCTATTATTCCTAGACTGACGGTTCCAAATGAAGTCGGCAATGCACAAAACAATGTAAAAATTACATCTGACGACTATAATCTCATTGAATCCAGGTAACTGACTAACCAAATTTGTATTCCTCTTGTAGGAGGCCTCAGTACACAGCTGCCATTATCATCAGAGAGAAACCCATTGCGTCTGGTGTCGGTAAGAGCAAGAAAGATGCAAAGAAACTTGCTTGCAGCCAAGCATTGGTTGTACTACAAACTGGCCAGGTGAGAATATGCGCTTTTGTATCAGCAGCTGTATTTCATCAGGTATTTGCTGCAGCAAAGTAACATTTAAAAAATGGATCCCGATTAGAACATAACATCTCTTTCATTTTCTTTCAACTATGATGGAATGACATAGTTATTTATTTTTCCTTCCAGATTCAATTTGGAGATGATGAGGAGGTCACCTTTCACGACAGTATTGCTTTGATGTGCCACAAAACACATATAAAACTTCTGAAAAAGTGTCCCAACCATTTCTGGGGTGGAAAAATTATGGCAGCATTTGTGTTGAAACTGAGTAAGTTCACTATACTGCCATGAAAACACAGAAGGCAGTAAGTCCAAAAGTCCAAGTTTTGTGGAATGGACAGCTTTACATATAGCCCTTTAAAATGTTGACTTGCTCCCTTAGCCATGTCAATTTCTTTTGTGGAGACATTGCTTGCAGTGTTTCGTCATGGTGATGTGTTTAAAATCTATAAAAACCCTTGCGCTTTAATTCAGTATCTTGATTTTTCCATTAAGGTGACAAAGATGGAGGCCATGTTGTCTCGTTAGGTACGGGGTGCTCAAGTCTATTTGCTGGCAGGCTGGGTGCGGATGGTAGAAGTCTGACAGATGGTCATGCAGAGGTTGTTGCCAGGAGAGGACTCCTAAGGTATGAAGCTTTATTGTGGGCAAGTTCATGGCTGTTTTAGTTGGTATCGGTGTTAGCTCAGCATATCATTGTTCTCAGTTTCTAGTGCTTGAGTATGCTTGCATTGATGGAGACCCCGATTGAAAGAAGGGGTCACACACTGATGAGATAATCTTCTCTTCTCTGTGTTGTGTTCATGGATTGTCTTGCCTCCATTCTCAAAACCTTCCTGCAATTTGAGTGTTGTGTTCATGGATTGTCTTGCCTCCATTCTCAAAACCTTCCTGCAATTTGAGTGTTATGTTCATGGATTGTCTTGCCTCCATTCTCAAAACCTTCCTGCAATTTGAGTGTTGTGTTCATGGATTGTCTTGTCTCCATTCTCAAAACCTTCCTGCAATTTGAGTGTTATGTTCATGGATTGTCTTGTCTCCATTCTCAAAACCTTCCTGCAATTTGAGTGTTATGTTCATGGATTGTCTTGTCTCCATTCTCAAAACCTTCCTGCAATTTGAGTGTTACATTTGCTTGCAGATACTTCCACCGTAAGATCAAGGAGTATTATGAGAGCCCACCTGCTTGCAAGTCAGCGAGTTTGTTCAATCAGAAACCCGGCAGCTTTAAACTTGTCCTGAAACCAAACATCTCCATTCATCTATATATCAGCGATGCACCGTATGGAGACGCTTCAGCTTTTCTCGACGAGTGAGTTTTTTTCCTGCTTTTAAACTTTTTAATCTTAGAAAGACTGATGTTGATCTTGTTGCCTAAATGTGATTGGACTTCTCTGAAACTATCTGAGCTCTGGAACTCATCTTTGATCCGCTATCTCTTGTGAAGCAGATATAACTGCAGGGGTCCAGGTCAAATATAAAGGCATTTTTGGCTCTGAAATATGTGCTGAAACTTATTCATAGCCAGATCCTGATAATTTCTCGGTTCATTTTAGACCAAGTGCCCCACTGGATGAAAAGCAAGAGGAACTGATCAAAGGAGGTGCCCACTTTCCCAACTTTACTGAAGGAGAGGAATTCATGGGCTTGCTGTCTTTGAAGTCTGAAAATGGTAAGTGCTTTTCATTGGGCATGGACCACGTAGTCCTGAGCTGTCTGAATGGTTACTGAAGCATACATTTGAAGTTGACCTATTTTCATAGGCTCAAAATATGTTTCGTTGTTGTACAAGAAGAGGGAGAGATACTGGAGGCTCCAAAACAAAAAGAGAAAATTGCCACATTTTGCCTTTCTTTCCAATGAAGTCGATTGCTTGATTGTGTTGACTCAGTCATTGAGAACGTATTTGTTTACTTTCCAGAACAAATGGCCTCACCTGTGTGTATGAGTGATATTCCTAGTCCGACCATGGAGAGCATCCAAGCCGGTCAATCTATTACTGTGATGTCAACAAGTGATAAGATCCTCAGCTGGAACATACTTGGTCTCCAGGGGGCTCTCATTGGCTGCTTCCTTGAACCTGTCTACTTGTCGACAGTTACTATTGGTAGGTAACAGATTATCTCATTTCTGTTACTGTATCTATTCATCTATCTCAATCCTTTTCCTATGCAATACTTATGTTATCTTTGTTCCTCTCCTGATTGTTCTCACTATAATCTTATTTTGTTTTCTCTTTTCAGGCCAGAATTTTGACCATGGACACCAGGCGCGTGCTTTTTGCTGCCGTGTTGATGACAAGATTAATGACTCGTTACCAGCAGGTTTTAGGCTGAACCACCCACGACTTGACACCATTAATAAATATGACGAATCTTGGAAATGTCCCATCGTGAATACAATTAGCGTGAACTGGATGCATGGAGATGGTGACAACCAGATTGAAGTAGTCGATACCAGCACTGGTAAAAGTGTTGAAACGTGAGTAAATCTTTCTTCTTCTGGCAATTGGATTTTAACTTAACCGACACTTAGGCAAAGAAATGTTATGTTTCATCCAAAGAACAATGCAATTGGGGTAAGTGACTCACCCAAGGTCAGTCGTGACAGATGCATTTGTAAGGGTAATGAAACAACGGTATATTGAACAGATATCCGTAGATTCTTAAGACCATATAAAACGTGAACCTTTTGTTTTTGCAGTTCTCCATTCAGGACGAGTGCATTTGGAGCAAGTCGCATTAGCAAAGCAGGATTCTTGTTCAGATTCCGTGAGTTAGCAAAAGCTGCAAAGGTTCGGCAGCTTTACGATGCAAAAACTTATGCCAGTGCAAAGACAATGAATGAACCTTATCAACAGGCAAAGAAGGTATTCCATCAACATCTTGCTGATGCCAATTTTGGAACTTGGTTCAGGAAACCTTATCAGATGCAGATGTTTGCTAAGTAATTGACAGTTATGTACAAAAGTACATTCGATACAGTCTGGGTCAGAAGAAAATAGCACCCTGATTTTTGCAATATTTTCTTGGTCCAATGAATGTAAGTTAGACTTTCGCTTCAGCAGGTTGCTATTAACTTTGGACTCACATTGTATATGTACTCTGTGTACTTACATGTAGTACATAGCTCTTGAACTTCTCGCACAGGCAGCTGGATAACAATCCCCTGTCAGAGAATGCCCATCTGTGTGGTCGGGGAGGAAAATCTTTTATAGCATTTGTAAATTGTTTGGACCATGGAGGTATGGAAAAGCAGTATGGCCACACCCCTCTCTCTAGCTACTTTCTATGGCCGATTAGTCACGGAAGTTGCCGATCGCGACTCGGAAACTAGCTCGGCAGTTTCCGATACTTTCCGACATAACGCGCTCGGCCGGCCGGGGTATTGGAAGGGATTGTTGTCCAAACATCGGAAGGATGATTGTATCCTTTGAAGCGGGCTCCGTTCTCTCTCCTTCTTAATAATACCTCCATGTTTGGACACAGCAGAAGGTGGTGGTTCTTGGTTGAGTCGGCATACTGATATAGAGATGATGTTGATCTGTGGTGCCAGCTGTATCATGAACCAGAGTGCATGTTACTGTGATTGTTAAGAGTTTATATTTACCATTAACACCTCGGCGCCGAACCACGTAGATCTACGTGGCCCAAATCCCCCCTCTTTGAGCTGGTTATCGGAATCTCATGGACTTCATGGAAGAACTACGCCATCGCCATCTTCAGGGCAAGGTAGCGACTGAAGAGACCAAACGGGTCTTTTCAGTGCCTCTCGTGCCCTGAAGATGGCGATGGCGTAGTTCAGAACTTTATGACTTCATGAAAGAACTACGCCATCGCCATCTTCAGGGCAAGGTAGGAACTGTGTCTTTCAGTTTTCAGTTCCTACCTTGCCCTGAAGATGGCGATGGCGTAGTTCAGACACAGTTCTTACCTTGCCCTGAAGATGGCGATGGCGCAAGTTCTTTCATGAAGTCCATGAGACTCCGAAAACCAGCTCAAAGGGGAGGGGGGGGGGGGGGTTGGGCCGCGTAGAT
The DNA here is from genome assembly GCF_910592395.1 of Lineus longissimus. Lineage (NCBI taxonomy): Eukaryota > Metazoa > Nemertea > Pilidiophora > Heteronemertea > Lineidae > Lineus > Lineus longissimus. Next base: position 22,763,535 of record NC_088309.1, on the reverse strand, counting down.
CTACGTGGTTCGGCGCTGAAGGTGTTAAGTGTTCTTATGAAATTGGTGCAAGTACCATTCTCGTAGTGTATCAAGTTCTTTATATGTTCTGGTGTTGATTTATCAAATACTGTTAACCAAGAGATATTTGCGGCTATCATAAAACATAGCATTTTATAAAATTGAGACTTTGGTATAGTTTTGATTCAGTGCTGACATCCCTGTATATGTACTACAGTAGAATCTCTCTATTAAGGACGCCCTTGGGACTGAAAATGCTGGTCCTGATAGGGAAGTGTCCTGATAGCTACGGTCAGCTCATATAGAAATGACCAATTTGGGAACAAAAACGGTGTCAATAGAGGGTTCCTGCTTACAGAGGGGTCCGCTATTAAGAGGTTACATTGTCACTTTAATGAGACTTTCATTTTTGTGGCACACCATGATTTCAATTTCTATGCTCCTCGATTTCCAACATATGGCTTTAGTTAATCGATGCATTTTCCCCAAGGCATCTGTGAACTTAATTGAGGCCCATTTGGATCATCACTGATTACACCATATTTTGTGCTGTGTATTAAAAAATTACATCAACTTGAGATTTGTATGACTTCATAATAAATTGTAAAATAGAACATGTGATTTGGTGTTATCTTGTTCAGATACCAGTTACAGTGGGCAATTATCTGTTGTGAAATCGTGACTTGGCAGATGACAGCCAAAATGCAGGTCAAGATAAAATATTGGATGATGTCCTCTTCTACACATAATGACAACAACATCTATAAATGATCTATTTACTCTTTTATTTGCAACAATTGCCTAGAAACAATAACAGTAGTAATATCTATACAGTATCACCGTTTTGTCATGTCTAAGCCTACATTCCTATAAAATTTGTAAAACATGTATAGGTATTGCTTAATTAAAGGCCCTTAATGTATGAGCAATGATCGAATGAGATGAATGTACTGTTTGCGTTTATTTAAAAGAAGCTTTAGAAAGCAGCTAAGCCATGCTACAGATAATGGCGAGATTGTCACCCAGGATAATCAATTTAGCAGCTTACTGAAAAAAAATTTCCGCAGCTAACTGAGAATCTGGCAAGCCTTCCAACTGGCCTTTTCTAGGAAAGAGACAGTTTTCAATAATACTGAAAAACTAGGTTGTTCGAGTCTTCCAACACAGTAACATTGTGTTCATCTGATAATAAGGTAAATAATCACAATAGAGTCTATATAAATGTAGAACAACTAAAATGCAACAGAAAATATATTGTGCATCCTCTTCAAATGGAATGGTTTCTGATAAGTGGAACAATTACAAAAAAATTATACATGATAGTGTACACTGAATGTTTTGGTATTGGATAATATCAGTCCTAAACGGTTTCATTCCAAAGACGAAAGACACTGTAAACCATGATGAATTATATTTCTGTTCACTGCTTTAACCATCCAGGCCTACATGTACCTGGGGTTTGTGTCTCGTCTTTCTACAAAGAATAAATTATCTGGAGACGTGAATCAGATGGTAAGCCAGCATGTACTATACTTAATCTTGAGACAAGTTCCTGGCTGCATTCAGAAGTAAGTGTCCTTCAAGTTTGCTGTGTTGTGGCAGCCTTTGCTTTGGTAGATTCTGCTGTGTCTTGAGACAGTAGATAGGAGATGTGGGTGTAAAGGCAGAACAGCTGAAAAGGAATCGTGCACTATTCAGAAAAATCAAACCTGTATTATCATATTAAATTTAAGTTCAATTTTCAAATTCTTTAAGAGCTAGCATGAAATAAAGAACGCCAGCAATGCTTAACAGAAAGCTATGGTAACGTTCATCAATAATCTTCCTTTATGATCCATGCTTGATACATTGGCATTCTATGAAGGTGATTCAAGAGTGGCATCTGGTTGGGTACAGATTATGCCAGAAGATTTCTTTAGCTCAAAATTTACCTCAACAAGAAAGCAAAGTGCCCTGCCAGAACTTAGTAATGCTATGATGAGGTAGTCTATGGCTACTGGAATTCCTATAGCTTTGGCTAAGAATCGGCTGCTGTGTGCATACAGCCAGATGGGTAGCACATGGATTCCAGCTATTGCAAAGAATCCTAGAGGACTCTTGAAGCCTGAAACAAGAGTCAAAAGACAAATAAATACTGAGTACATCGAGCAAAAGATGAAAATTTTGTGATTCTGACCAGGGAACACTGGCTGTTGTCTCCCCTCCCCTTGATATTTATCTATTTTCTATTGATTTGGGATGCTGTGGCCTTGAAGAAGCAATTACAAAATACCTTGTGCAGCTGTTTCTTATAGAATTTTGTCGCTGGGGGTCTGAGAAAGTGTTAATGCTCTGCTTACCTGCACTCATGACTCCTTTCACAAGTGGTGGTGCCTCTGCAAAGGCACTCTTCCAATCAGTCCCCTTTGTATGCGTACAGACAAATACAAGCCATTCAGTAGCCGCAACAAAATAACCCCACTGAAAATAAAAATGCTTCATCTAAATCAGCAATTAAAATTGAGGTTTGGGTGGTCAACAGATGTTATTTCACCCTTTCATTCATAACATTCATCAGCTTCCTCTCTGATGAGCATGGGGTGATGGCTCCATAGACTAGTATTTGCTGCCTAAATTTAATATAATGGTTTATGCATCAGCGTGGAAATATCATGAGTTTAATGTTCCATTTTGTCTCGTAAATCACGTGAATAAAATTCTCACAAATATTATCCAGTCGAGAGTACTCTTACCTCGTACATTCGACACCACAGCATTCCCCTACCAAGATTGTCTATCACAATATCAAACTGCAATGAAGGAGGAATTTGAATAGAAAAGAAAAGCAACAATACAGTAGTTATCTAATTATTACCCTCAGGAACAGTTAAAGGGGAACTATTGGGCAGGGGCTGGTTGTTCCAACTAGTAATCATCTTCAGGTGAAGAGTATGTACAGTTTTGGGGTCTTGTGTTTGATTCAGCAATAATTATATTTCTCATACAATCATATACATTGTTTTTGTATTGTGAGAGAGGAGATCCCTACTGGTGACTACATGTATTAAATAAACTTGAATGAATGTTTACCCATGCTCCAAACGCAGAAGTCTGCCCAAGTTTCCTTGCAAACAGTCCATCAAAATCTGTAATAGAAAATCATTATCTCAGAAAGTACATGACTTCATTACTGATCAAACCAGGAATACCGTATACTATTTAGCTCAAAGAACCCTCTGGGTATGTACTCCAGCTAGTCCATAACTATAATTAGACTAAAATGAATTGATCACATTTATGAGAAATCATTATATATCATTGGTAGCCTGGTTTTCTAGTGAAGCATGATACTTGGTGATATTACGTATTACTTACAATCAAGTGTAGCAGATACAATGTAAGCTGCCAGAAAGTAACTTGGTGAATGGAATGTGAAATAAGCCACTACTAACAGGATGAGCCGCACATAACCTGAAAACAACAGCAAATGTTATTTCATGCATAAGACTGTCATGAACAGCTATTAAGCAATGATGCATGTAAATTTTTAGGAGACAGAAAAGTTGGGAAAACAGCATGAATATATTCACTGCATACGCACAGAATCAAGAAAAACGGACTTACCGATGATGTTGGGAACATAGAGGAGTACTTCAGTTCCCATCTTAATACCAAGATTCCAAAATCACAAACTCGAACACGCAGTTATAATGAGATTTATTTGAGAGAAATGTCATTTCTTCTCCAATGTTGACAATCTGACAGTCAGAACACTTCCGGGCCGCACAGTGGCGGCGCCTATCGTCTATCATCTGGGAATTGGATCTTTCCATTATTTGAGTGGGGATGCACATATATTTTATATAATCAAAAAGATATGTTTGTTATGGTAAATCAATACAAATATCAACATTTATTAATATCATATACTATGAAGACTTTCTCAACTTATCATTCATTGTTCAAACTATTGCCACGATCTATCCACAAAGCGAAAATATCCTCAAACTAATACCCCTCGACAAATAATGAATTCGTCCCGTTCAACGCAGACAAGCAGAAACCACGTGTCGCTCAATGCTGCCTTGGCTGGGCTTCCCGCCGTTTGTAGTTTGGCACGTGCGCGTCCGTCAAAATGCCTGGATATACTGAAAAATTCGCGGATCCGATTAGGCGCAAGTTTTTCTGTCCTATCTGTCGCCTTCCCATGAAAGATGCGGTCCAACTCACAACTTGTGGTGACAGGTTCTGTGATACTTGCCTTCAAGAATATCTCAGGTTAGTGAAGCTTTATACATGTCGTCTGCGATCATTATGGCTATGTATGTGATATACAGCTCATCTGGTAGTCTGGTCTTATCATTGTTTATTCGTTAGCCCATCATGATACCCCTTTTGAGGTAAAAAAAAAACGTTGCTGGTGAAGGCAATATTTTTGTAGGCTTAAATAGTAGGCCTATATAAGATTAATTTTTGATTTTAACAATTTTCCTTGTGACTGAAAGCTGCGCTGTCACCTCTGTCTTGTCTGAAATCTAAGAAGTCGTATATATTACTGTTTGTATGCGTATATGTATTTATATAGCGTATATGTGTTTCTGGCAACCAGTTCAATTAAGCTACCATCTATCTGTACCTTTCTTCTCTGCTCACACCATGGTCCTGTAAAATATTTCTGGACCCCAGGGAGCTAAAGATGGCTTTGGAACAGGGCCTTGCCACTGGCCACCAATGGCCAGTGGCAAGTGATTTGGCTTTAGCAGTTGGGCAGCTGCAGAGAAATTTGAATATTGGCCCTTGTATTAAATTAAATGTGGGATGTAATAACACTGCTGTGGGATATATGGGATTACAATTACAGTGGAACCTCCCTTAGCAGGCTCCTCTCTAATAAGGACAACCTCTCACATTTGTTTTGGTCCCCAATTGATTGTTTCCATTCAATTTGACCTCTAAAACAGGACACCTCTCATTTAAGGACAGCGCTTGTCAGTCTCATGGGTGTCCTTAATCAGAGAGGTTCTACTGTATGTTCATAAACAGATTAATGAGGACCACAATGTTATCTTTACCTAGTCTTGTTATGACACCCTCCCCCTTTATTGACCATGTCAACAAGGGTCTGGGATGGTAACCTTCTGTGTGGGTCAAGGGGTCTCTTGATTGTCTCTTAATGGACAAAGGGAGTGCGGCATTGTTGATTTTAGTTGGCCGGATATCATCTCTGAAAGCCCTTTTGATATTTTCTTTATAATACTGGGGAAATGTTCTACTTTCCACAGCATTTTGCAATTTCTCAACCTTATATTTTCACCATTAAAAATGCATGCATCCATCCAATGTAGTGGTCAACACCATTCATAATAAAATACTAAATTCATATCAAAATGCTTTCCTCTAATGTATGCCATCTGAGAGCTTTTACAAAAGCCAATAATACAACCAGGACATGAATACAAAGAGTTGGACAAAGCTGACAGGATTCCAATCACAACCCACACCACAAGGCTTCCTGCTTGCTTTTTTTGAAGAAGAATTTAGCCTTCCTTGGGTATAGCATCCTGATGTGCTCAGTCAAGCATAATAACCATCAGGGAGGAAGGAAATTCCCTTCCCTGGTTCCATGGCACGCGCCAGAGAACACCCACTTATCTAATATTTCATCGAAATCTATTGAAATGGGGACATTTTGATCAAATTAGCCTAACCCTCCGGAGGGTTGATCAACATTGTTTAGACAGGAGACAGTAGGGTCATCTGCTGGACAACTGCATGGTGACCACCATGGTCTCATTGTCAATTGCTAGATCATGCCAAGATCTCCCATTGTGTTGGGCAGCCCACCTGTCGATTCACCAGATTTAGCTGTTTCGTTGTCTGAAGTTATCTTGGCACACTTCATCACCAGTTTTGAACAGCTGCTGCTGTGGGGTATCATTGAAATTGTGGCCGATATGACCCCCTTGCCAAGGCTATTGCTTTGAAAAGAACAAATCACTTGCAGATTCTACATTTTGGTGACTTTGCAGGCCTTTCAATGTTTCATGAGAGTTGACCTCTCCAGCTGTCTCAGGTGTTCTGACCCATGTAAGTATTTAAGTTTCAGTTAAAAACCTGAAAAACACTTTAAAAAGTACATTTATTATAAAGCCATCAAAGCTTCTTAAAGCATCGCTTCAAGTTATTATTGCAGTTGATTTTCGGCATCCCAAGGATCATCAGCCAGGAATTGCACTAAGTATGGGATTTTGGAAACCTTCTTTGATGTGTACCAAATAATGTTCTGTTTTGATCCTAAGAAATCTTTAACCTTAGTGGGGGAGATCCAAGATTTTCTTCAAATCCCTAATCAACACTTGGTAATACTTGTTGGTGATGTTTATATTGGAATTGAAAGAGAGATTTACTTGGAGATTGCCTTTTGCAAGAGTCACTACACATATGTAAGTTAAGATCCTGCCAAGCAATTTTTATTGTTTCCTCAGAGCAGTTGAAGAAGTGAACTCTTGAGATGATATCAGGAAGCATATACTCGGAGCGGGTTGCTCTCCATCTAAATAAGAGCTTTTTCGGCCAGAGGACAAAGATTGTAAAAACACAGTTCGAATAGTGCACAATTACAATATGGTACTACTCAACTTCAAAGGTCCCAGGCTTAATCCCAGGAAGCCCCACACAGGTGTTCCTTTTCAGAAACGTTCACTCCAACAACCCCCTATAAGGACAAAATATTTAATAACATAATCTGGGTCCTTTAACCACTGTGCTATACTGCTGAAAAACTAAACTGGATAGTTTGGGAAGTGTTACTTTGAGTGCACGCCATTAACTTGGGCCTCTGCTAATCCTTTCTAGTTGATTAGCGGCTTTGTCACCCAAGTAGTACGGCTTTGGCTGCGTCATTTCCCCTGCTGTGATGATATCTGAAATCAAACTATTTGCTTGTCTAGAATGTTTTTGAACAAAATGAATTACCTGATCAGCAGACTTACCCATATAATGGCACACTTTTGGGTATTCTTAGCAGTTTAATCGTGATTTCTTTTCAAGAAGGCACTTACAGCTAGGGTTTGCGATCTCAGATCCTCTTTTGTAAAGGGACTATCCTTGTTCCAGCAGCATCATGCATCACCATCATAACAGGCTTCACCAGCACACTCTTTACGCAACAAGATCATGCTAATTAGCTTGGAGATGTTGAGAGATCACTATCAAAAGATTCATGAAAACTCTCATGTTTCCCACAATTGATTTGTTTGGCATCAAATCAAATGCCTAAAGCAGAGGGGTGGAGACATGATTGACCTGGACTTGCTGGTGGTGGTATTAATAGGTCTTGTGGGAGTTGTACAAATTATCCCTATGATTTGTTTGCTAAGTGGACTAAAATACTTTGGAAGAAAATCTTTAAAATCTACTGTTATTCTATTATTAGATTAGGTCAAATCTGTTTACCGACACAAGTAATAAGTCTGTGGGAAAATTTTTGCGATGAGAAATGTTGTGTGGGTATAACTTTAAATCATATTTGGCATCAATTCAATGATAGCCTTCCTTGGCAATTTGTCTGGATGTCAGCATTGCATAGATCATGGAGAAGGATGTCAATTCCATAGATCTCAGTAATGTCTTTGATCAAAACACTTTTCTAGCCTTGTTTCTTGACAACGTGGTAGTCGATGTGGCCCCAGTATAGTCTTCAAATATTGTTAGCTCTCAACGGATCTTTTATCTCAGGTTGTCTCAATAATTAAATTCATCTTCTTGTCATACCCTTCTCAACGTATTTTGTTTCTAGGCATTATGATTTGCATTTTACATGGGAAAGTAAATTTCAAGTTGGTTCATGTTGAAAGTGTTATGATAGACACTCCCTTCATGCCTTGAGGTTATTTATTCAATCTTATATTGCCAGAAGTCTGGCATATGCTATTGTTCTTGGGTTGATATTGATATTGGTTATCTGCAGCACATTTTGTTTTGTCACTATACAGCTGACTTAACCTTCAGTACAGCTAACATGCAATATTATAAATCTGCTTTCCTAACATTGTATCATTGTGAGCCATGTTCTTTCGTGCATATGTGGTTATATCAATTACCATCAGAACCGGTCTTTAAATATGATTCGATAGCAAATCAGCTATCGACATCGCATTGATTTTCTTATTGGAATATCAATATTGGACCAGTTGGGTCATTAGGTATGAAATATGTATGTATGAAATAATTGTGTTGACACAGTGACATGATAATTCGACAATGCTCTCTGTTTTGTCTATGCAGATTAGCAGGGTGTTCTGGTCACGCTTTGGTTGTATTCGAAAAAGAGCTTGATTTCACCAAGCATAGATTAAAAGACTTAATCCATGCTTGATTTTGCCAATAGATAGTTGATATGTGATATCATACTTAAACATGTGTTGACTTGCTTTCATAAAAAGTTACATTCATTTCTGATAGATTTTATTGGTGCAGAACAATGCCGCTGTTTGGCGTACCAATTAAAGTTCAATCTCTTTGCTGCCATATCTATAACTGATGAAGGAACATGGTATAGCCTGGGGGAGGCCTGTCAATCTGTTTGTCCTGTGTCTGGCTTGTGCAAACCCCCACTGTCAGTTGGGAAATCTCCTTCGGATAGACTATTTCAGAGTAAAATCTTTGATATGGGGCATAATTTTATTCCCAATTGATTTTGGCAGAAAATCCCTCGCTGTTCCATAATGATTTGGGCTAAAATGCAATTGTATCTTCGAAACCAGTGATCTGTCCAAAAATGACGAGTCCAACAGATCCAGACGTCAGTAAAATAAAACAATTTCGGTCACAGCCATACAGGTTTATTAATGGAATTTTGTATTCTGATGTATGTATGGTGTAGGGTCTTTCGATGGACGCTTCCTGCAGTTCTTGGTCAAACTATCTTCTTGTAACATGTGAATTTGAATGGGAATGATTGCTTTTACATCTCGGCTTCAATGAGCTCCCGTATCTAAACTTCCATCAACGTGGGTAGGGATCGGTACTTATTTTCCCAGGACAATGAGCGAATGTAGTAGTGGAAGTATCGTGGTGAAAAGACCGGAACCCGATGCCCCGATGTTGTGCTTCGTCTATCAAGTGAAGAATGCTGAGGAGGATCGTTTTCTCATTGCACTGCAAGCCATTAAAAAGAGGTAAGTGTAAAGTTTTGTATTTGAACAATTTGAACAGGAAGTGGCAGGTCAGTGTCTGAATAAACGTAAGCGTCTTATGGCAATACTCATTGTCCTGACAGCGTCTTCTATTGTCAGGACAGCGTCTTTTAGTGTCCCTACTTTTTCATGTCAGAGTGATAGGTGTTTTGATGCTTTGGAACTCTGAACCTGTTTGATAATCCTCGGTCTGGTGCACATATCGGTGTGATGGCTTTCTGAAATGATTTGACGCTTCTTTGATCAATAAGTTTGTCATTACTGCTGTGCTTGCTGATAAAATGCCAACTGCAGTTTATGATAAAACTGACATTCTATAGGACTGCCTTCTGAACTTCTTGTGTATTCAGAGGCAGGGATGGATGGTATCTTAATTGTGACATATGAACGGAACATACATTTGCATAGCTGCCTGTCTTGCCAGTTTCTGAAACACTTTCATTGTGTCATTAACGCTCCTATTGTTGTCTCTCTTGGTCGATCCAGGCAGATGGTTAGTATGCATTCATCAGGCAAATCAGAACATGCTCATTAAACACTGAAGAATGAAGATGTGGATGAAATGGGAAAAATAATCTGGTGATCAAAGCAGTCTCGTGCCGAGATTGCCACACCCCCAATTGACTTGTTTAGAAGCTTTATTTTGCTGTAATTGGTATTTATTGATGCAATGTTTCTCGATCGATGTGCCCTCATGTCAAAGAAGAGAAGAGATTGGAGTGTTTAGGATTTGCATTGACCTCAGGTTGTGATTGCAGGCGGCCGCAGATGTGGCTCAGCATCATTCGGTAGGGACTATTGTAGCTGTGAGTGAACATAGAGGGACCAGCATCATAGCATTTGGTTACAGCTGAAGATTGTCCACATCGCAAAAACTACGTCAGCTCTTGGTATCTCTTCACCATCCTAGGAACTAAGGATTATACCTTCCTTTGACCTGATGAGCTCACGAACAGTGCTTGGGATTACTCGTGGAGTAAACCTGTGGTGAGAATTAGGATGGGACCATTGCAGATCATTCTGAATGATCTTGCAAATACTTTTCAGTCAAATTTGGATCGCTTCTTTGACAAAGCGTTCCATATTCAAAGAAAGGTGCAACGTTTTATCGTAAGTCCCGATTTGTTGAGTTATCCGTTTACTTCAAGACAAGTATACCTAAGGATTTGTGCTTCTTCAATATAAAATGTTCATATTTCATCGCTGTGTGGATTCCTTGAAATATGAGATGCTGCTGTATGTGACTTGCCTGAAGATTTAAGTCCCAGACTGTCCTCACTTTGTGTGTGGTGCGCTTCCAGGAAAAGTTATCCGCAAATGTATGCTTTGCGAGGATAAGTCAATATTGAACACTCCCTTGATATGTGACTTTGGTGTGGTTGCCGCTATTGGTCTCTTGGTTTTGCATGCTTTGTGGTGCACAACCTGTTGCACAGGATCTACAGAGAGACCAGTTAACTCAGCTAGATCTTATTTGGAGACAGCTTGTGGTACAGAGGATTGTCAATAGTGGATCTTTTCGTTCATTCATTCGTGACCCATATAGTCATGTTTTAGATATTATGCATGCATGACTTGCAAAGGCTTTGTAATGTAAAAATTTTTTCGATACAGTTTTTCATGACGCTCTCGACAGAGCACATCTGGGATTTACCGGCACAACCTGCATGCCGGGGAATATATAAAAGATACAGCTTTTAACCAAGCAATGTTGATATTCATTATTGGAGGGTTCAGACGAATGCAGTCTGTTTGTCAAAGTAGATGCATTTCTCTGATCAATTAGCCTGCTTTTGTTCAGCTTGAATGTGAATATGATCCTGGAATTATGGGTAAATGAGGATGTCTTGATATGTGGCTTTCTGTCACCTCTAACGGAGGACTCGCAGGTTATTTCGCTGAACTGCTTTGTGATCACAATTGAAGGACAGTGGTAATCAGTCAAAACATCCAAGGATTTTGAGACTTTATGAATCCTTGCTTCATAGATATTCATCACAGAGGCTTCTCAAGGATATAATGCAAAATTGCGGTGGCTTACTTCTGACAACTTTTGTTTGACTTTCTGCTCATTAGTTATCTGCAACAATGGATGTTATGCAGCAATCATTGATGGTTACTCACCGAGCCTCAGGCAATTTTGATTTTGCTTCATAATGACAAAAGCATTATTTTGTTAAAATATTCAATGTCCTGCAGCATTTGATTACCATGACGATGAGTAACCTGGATTTTCCATCATCTGCTGTCAGCCACGTATGGCATAGTGTCAGCAATGCTCAACAAGGAGTCGACAGAAGTGCAGGGCAAGGTGTCAGCAATGCATGGCAAGGTGTCAGCATTGCACAGCAAGGTGTCAGCAATGCACAGCTAAGTGTCAGCAGTGCACAACAGAGTGTCAGCATCACACAGCAAGGTGTCAGCAATACACAGCAAAGTGTCAGCAGTGTTCAGAAAAGTTGCAACAATGTGCAGAAAAGTCTCAACAATGCTCAGCACAGACGAAGTGAATACCGCAAGAAACACAAGATGCTTCCTCGCGCTATGCCGATTAAGTGTCTGGTGTTCCAGTTCCCTGATCACAATGGTAGCAACTTCGTGATCATTCCTGAAATCAATGGACCAAGGATTGCCAATAGGTAAGATGTGTCGATAGTTTTGTCTTTGTTTTTACAAGATCTTCCGTTGATACTCATGTGACAATTTCTTTGAAGATGTGATACAAAACTATTGAAGAATCTGATTCGAAAATGTCCTTGTATCCTATATGTTGGCTTCTAATTTGGCATATTGACATATTCGATTTGAAAAATATATCTTGTATTGAAATATTGGTGTTCTGAATGTTTTAGCGATGTTATTGCTCACAGCTGGTGACCTTTCAGGGGATGCTCTATAATGTCATTTAATCCCACAGCTGGCCGGGCCGAGTCTTTTTGATCACCAAATCAATGGGATGAACTGATTGTCATGTTGTCATCTGTTGTATAAGCCACCATGTGTTGATGACATGTAACTTGTCCTGATAATGATTTTACTTCATGTGTCCTTGGGTCTTCTCAGCAGATTCAGTGCTAGCAGTAGCAGTCGTGTGACTTGATTTAATAAGTATCTGGTTATTGGCATCTTTTCCTGTTTTAGTGTGATGGTCTGTGCCTTCAGGTCAAACAGCGGGAATCAGTGCGGGGTGGCAATTAGTGACTCATCCAGGTAGCTTACTAACACGTAAGTTTGATACACAATGAGAACCTTCACCTGTGTGCTCAAGAAGGGAATGATAGGGGATCTTGGTTCAGTCAATTTTTCCAGGCATCTTTGAAGCTGCATTCTGCACATCATAGCCAGAGACAACTGTTTGTGTATGGCAATGACCAGTAATCATCAGGTACATTATCCTCCTTGCACACTTCTCACCATACATTCCTTTAACGACTATTCAATTATGACCAACTGTATGATTGATCCTTAAATTTGTGAGCACCTATGGGTCTGCTTCTGATGATAACATTGTCTCTCATCATCAGCGTTGTGCTGAAAATAGACGAAGCATGATTTTGCTTGGTGACCATCGTGAAAAACCTAACAGAGGTATTGATTATGAAGAATATCGCCAGCAACGCAGCATTTTCTGCTTGCATATTTTGGAAGGGGGATATGGGGCCAAAATGAAAACGTTAATGTTTCAATAATTTTAAGCCTAATAAGGCTGCCAGGGCTAGCTCCCTCTCACAATTCATGTGCGCTCTTTGTAAACCGTCTGGTTTTCATCACATGTTATGTTGATGGCAATTGCTCAGCTTGAGCCTCCATGGACGTCAGTGGAATGGTTTTCGATTCTGCACCATTGATACTTGGAACAAGCGGTCACAGGATCCATATAGTGGGGTGCTTTTATCATATTGGATACTGCATGTTGTAACCAATTATTTTCACTCAGTTCACAAAGCAATGCCAGAATCAGTCAATAACATAGAAAAAAGACTGCTTATGAATACAGCCATCCATTCATAGCCAATATAAAGAGACAAATTGGTTTAGTTTCAGTTCTTTAGATATTTCCTTAGCAGTTCCATTATTTTCATCTTTTTATGATAGTGTGTGCTCAGCTGACAAATATGGGGCAGTATATGCCCTTGGGGGTACTCGGTGTAAAAATGATGTTCTCTTGATCTGTGTTGTATTCTTTGACAATCTGATGCATCTCCCTTCAATTTGTATTTTTGATGTTTTTCCTTTCCAATGTTTTTCCATTTAGAGTGTAATGATGATTTCTTTGTACATCATGGTCAGGTTGATGGCTAAAATCAATAATTAGATTGATTAGCTTTGGGTGATTGCATTTTAGTTATAGATAATTATTATCAGTGTACACACACAGCTGACAGATTCTCAGCAGCACTCTATCAAAAGTGCATTTTATCAAAAATCATGTTCATGATACATATTAGTAGCCCTCCCAGTAATAAAATTTATTAGTTTTTGAAATGCTGTTGGCTACCGTTGTGGGTTTATGTTGAAATTAACAACCAGAATCTACTGACCAAGAGCTGAATACTCAATGGCTGGAAGAAACACAGCATGCACCATTCGGACAGTCCAGTATTAACAAAGATGCACCCTAAATTATTGTAAATCAATGTGCATGTATAACACTTATTTCCAAGCTGAATCTATGTCAATCCTGAAAACAGCATGCAGGATTGCCAGATCCTACACAATGGTCAATTTTACGTGATTAGAGTCTGCAAACCATCAGAGTAATACACCTCATGGCATCCTTTTGTTTGTACATGGGCAGTGTCAGGAAGGGTCCACCTGATACGCTGTTGTGTGGTTTATAGCGTGACAATTAAGCTATCTCCCCAGTTCCTCCCCATTGTCTCTTCGATTCAGATGACTTGCTCATTTCATACGTATTTGTTCAGTTTGTGGCACTTCGATGTCTTCATCAATATCATCTCTGTGAACTTTACTTGACACTAGAATCTGAGAGATTTTTAATCAATATTTGACAAATTGGTTTTGATGAAGTGTGATCACTAAAGAATCGGGATAAATTGATAGTCGAGGAGGATGGCAAGAAGTATCCATGCAGGCTCCCTATGGTTGGTTTTACTGATATCGTATATATAGAAAGGGAATACAGATCAAGATGGTCAAGGACCTGAATATCAAACACAGTATAAACTATTTAGAGCAGTTGAGAACCAGAAAAAGAGTCCATGAATCAGAATTCAGGAGTCGAGAGATCAGGCTGGTGCCAGCTAGGCAAGAACAAACAATTGTGAAAGGGGTTAAGGAGGGCATATCAACTACGCCATATCTGTACCTTCAGGACATGTATCAATCAATCAATCGTGTATTCATAGATCAATATCTGAAAGATATTTGTACATAGTTTGTGCATTATTCATTGGATTCAACCACGTAAGTGACCTGCTACGAACATGAAACAAACACGTCACCTCTAACAACGACCGAATTGTTGATTAGTGGTGACAGTATTGTTTTGAGTTTTTGGAAAGGTTCTTGACAAATTTAAAAATAAATTGTTCCTCTGAATGATAAAAAAGATGACATACGCTGGAGGTTTGGCATGTGGTGGTCTTTAGGCCGAAGTTACATAGACCTCATTCGTTCATTTACCACGAGTCACTTTCCGGGTTTTTCTTTCATTCCTCGGTGAATGCACGCCACAAGGCCGTTCTTTTACAGGGGAACGAAAGCAAAAGGGGAAAATGAGTCCTGGGAAATGAACGAATGAGGTCTATGTAACTTCGGCCTTAGGGCAGTCATGCAGTTGTAGATGAATTACATCATTGTAACTGGTTGGCACGTAGAGGCCACCTCTAAAACCGAATATATATATCGAAAATGAGGTTTGTGGTAGTATATATATATAGAGAGTCTTTTCTCCTTTAACATTGCTCTTCACCACAGACATCAATTTCCAGCCTTGGTACATACTGAACAGCATACGCTTGCCATGTGTTGGCAGTCTAATTGCATGCACATGTATGCCTGAATTCTCGTAAAATTTCACGATATGCTCTTGAAGTTTTCAAGTGTACGGTGCCAGCTGCTTGTTCTTTATTTAAGTCACAAGCCATGAATTGATATACAGTTTTATTATTCCATGTGTCCTTTCCTTTCTTTTTCTGGGGTTTACAGTACACGTAGTTGTATGTTTAGTTTCATTTTCTAACCAGAAATCAAGTAAAAGATAAGGAAAACCTCTCATGTTGTGGACCCGTTAAAAATATTGCCTTGGCCTACTTGGGCGCCTGCCGAACTTATGCGCAACCTGTTCTCAGTCTGACGGCAAACCTGAATATTTTAGGTTCAAAAGCTTTAGATATCAATTATCTTAGTAATCTTTCTAATCCAGAAAATTTAAATTGCTAATCGATTGACATTATGATAACCAGGTTGGACCCACTTTTGGATCACAATTTATCATCAACTATCAGGTGCCTGATCGCATGGTGGCCTATAGTCCAGGGGCCGCATTGACGTCAACAGCATGGTCATCATTGGGATAAACATGTCCTGCCTAAAGTTTATAATGACGATCATAAATCCTTCAATTTCGTCATTGACCTATATTTTTCTTCTCTGTGAAATATCCAGGTTTGTAGAAAACAATGAGATCTTTGCTTCAAATATTTGATCTCCATCTGATCTAGTTGTCCTCTCAGCAGGTGAAAAGGTCACCGAAATGGTCCAGTCCCACATGACATTGTGTAGATTTCAATTAAACCATATTTCCTTTATCATTCTCGGGTTGTTTATTTGTAAAAGTCATATTTTATTGGTTTGATCTCAATTCCATTGACAGTTTGGAAACACATCATTCTTGTTGTCCACAAGCAGCATACATCCTGTCTTTCATGCAAATTTAAATGGAGTAATTTGAATTAGGGCAATGGATATCAACTTTGAGGTATTAAAGAAGTAATTGCAGCTAGATATTTCATCCATTATTCAAATTTTACCCCAAAATTCATCCCACACAGGTCACAAACAATGACACACTCCAAAACTTATTATGATATGACAGTTTTATAAAGAGAGTGATTATATTGCAATTCCGATGTTTCAAGTTGGCTTTATATTGAAGTCTCAAAGTTAGTGGGTCATCCCTTCTTTTAGGACAATAGAGGCAGCAGCTAACTCAAGTAGGCCCTACATGAAAACACAGGAAGAAAGGTTAAGTCTGGAACCAAAATAGTGAAGCTTTTATCTATGTGATAATCTGTTCTGCCTGATTGGACCTATCACGGCAAGTTTCCCCCTGTTTGCCCTGGAGTAGAATGGTCCTTGCATGATGGAACAAAGTGTGACCCTGTCATGAACCGTTGTATTCAATCAATTGCTTTCATATCCTTTTTGTCCAACTTTAATCAAAACTTCTCACCGTTTTGTCAGGTTTTCTTCTCTTTTGGCACCCATCTGTGATCACTGAGTAAAAACATAAAGACAGGGTGTTGTAAACCTTTGGTGATTGGACTCTCAGTCTATACGGTCCATTGTAAATTTGAAAATTTAGAGTTCAGCTTTTGAATGGACTGAACATTATGTCCCTAAATGCAAAGGGATCATTTCACATTATTAAGATGATTATGGTGATTAGTTCTAAAGAATTCAATTTGAAACTTAGTAACACCACCATGGTGGATTAGTTTTCGAGGATAATTGACAACTTCCTTTGAAATATCAAGTTCAACGCATTTCTGATACTTTGTTTCCTTGTGGATGTGACACTGTGGTTGCCATGACAAGTAGTTTAATCTCCAGTGCAGGAGGACAATGACACTGTGATACACTAGATGCATCCACCAAGTTGCCTCACCCTTGATTCGAAATTCAATTTGTGATGCTGGGGGGGGGGGGGGGGGAGGGGGGGCTATATGCCAGTGCTTGACACTTGGCAATGTGTTAACTGTTGGTCAAGAAAATGCCAAAAGTGATCAACATTGTTCATTATTTCTTTCAGCCAGACTGTAGAAATCTATTTAATTATGAATGTCAATGCAATATATCATAGTTTGAAAATTTCTAATTGTATTTTTCTGTTTGTCTCTTTACAGTGAAGGGGTATTTCAGTGTCCTGAAGACAATACTCCTCTTGACTATGCAAAGGTAATTGATGTCCAACAGTAGTCAGCATTGTCGGAGGGCATTTCATGTTCTGCTGACTGAATAATTGACCTTTTATTGCGTCATGAATATAGTTTATAGACTGACTACTGAAAACTGTAAATCATTCAGGAGAATGCCAAAGGCTATTTCACTTTGTTTTGGTGATAGAATATCTTAGTACTTGATAATCATTGCTATTGACGCAATATTTCCTAATCATAAGTGGGTAGGCTGGCCAGGTGGTGTATCTTGGTCACGAGGCCATATCAAAATCTAAACAGGCAGTTATT
The DNA here is from genome assembly GCF_910592395.1 of Lineus longissimus. Lineage (NCBI taxonomy): Eukaryota > Metazoa > Nemertea > Pilidiophora > Heteronemertea > Lineidae > Lineus > Lineus longissimus. The sequence continues at coordinate 22,745,927 of NC_088309.1, read as the reverse complement.
GAACTTATTTGAAGTGGTTTTCAATCAAATCAAAAGTGCATCATTGATCTGATATTGTTGTTATTGGCCATTGTTTTGTTTCACTTCATGGCAACTCTGGTAATCCTTCCTACAACAGTTATTGAGCAAAACCCATTAAAATTGTGGCAAGAACTACCGGTAGTCTGCCCTTCGAATGTCCTACAAGAAGCTTTTCTTAAAAGGAAGCTACAGATGATTTCACATTGTCCTTGTTTACTTCTAGATATACCCCGACAAAGAGCTTCAGGAAGAGATCCAAGCATCCATGGTCAGATGCCACTATCACATCGAAGGGTGTAAATGGACAGACAGGCTCTCAAATCTTAAGGTAACTAAGAAATCAAGTCTGATGAGTGTTTCTCATCATCGTCTTCATTGTCATCGTAAAGGCGTTGTGGCCTGGGCTTAATTACCAAATGTACACTGACGATAGATCAGCATGACACTCAGCAGCACAGAAACTAGCCTATTCCCTAATTAATGGCTTTTGCGAGGTTTCTGTGCTGCTGAATGTCATGCCGATCTTTCATCAGTGAACATTGCATGGTCTGAAAACACCCTCTTTACCAACACTCTCTGACAAAAAATCGGCATGCTGTGTGTTAGAAATTGTCTCTCGCTGTCTTTCATCAAAACTGCTTCATGTTGATTTGAATCGAGTGGGCAGTCTTCAGCTCGTTCAAGAAACTTTACAATCTTGGTGAAGCTATCATATGTCTTTGTCTTTCTTGTCACATCTGCATAAGTGTCCATGAGGTATGGTATCCATGGTGATGATGTAAACAATTCCTCGTTGCCAGGACAACTCTTTCACAACCTGAATGATGGCCATACACACACATGGTCAGTTATAGTGTAAAAGGATTGATACAATTTGCCGATATTCGATTCTTGCAGGGTCAATGAATTCCGTGGTCTAAATCTGCATCATTTTAGTTGTAAAACAAGCAGTTCATAGATAAAGGCAAAGATTTATCAAGATTATCCATATGATAAAGTAAAGTAAATCCCTGAAAGATGGTGACCTTGTACAGACAAAGGTTGTGAAGTCTGATGTGCTGCGATATTTACATGTTTTTGTAGTAACTGTAAATTGAAACATACCACTTGAGTATGTCATCGGTCCTCTAGCCCCGCCTATTGGCCCCAGCTGGTATTATCGACCCGTTCATTCTAACTGTTGTTTATCATTGCTCTCCAGGCCCACTTAGAGGTCTGTGCCTACAACCCCATCCCCTGTCCCAACGATTGCTCGACATTGGTCGCCAGGATATGCATTGACGACCATCTTGAATTTACATGTAGTCATCGACGGAGGTTGTGCGATTTTTGTGGGCAGGAATTTGCAGGTGACATGTATGATGTAAGTAAAATAGAAAATACTTTTCTATATCCTGTATGTAGTTATGACCTCACAATCACTTTGCCCTTTAGTTCTCACATTTTACATTTTCCACTTTTCATTCTTTTGCTCAGTATGTTGTTCTGTCATCTATCATTTCGCTCTTTCATTTCTGCTTCTGTCCTTTCGAATGTGGTGTAACTATCCCTCTGCTCTGGTGAATTTGATGTACCAAAAGGTGTGTTCAGTCATACCTCTTGCTTTTTTGTACTTTCCTTGGCGGCAGTGATCATAAGGATAGTTGGCAAGTATGCTTTTAAAGTAGCTCTTGCTTCTGCAGTCTTTGTTCTATCACAAACTGACTTTGATGCTTTGAATGAATAACCAACCTTGGATATTTGTATGTCATTGTGGTTGATGGTATCCTGTCTTTTACTACTCCATATTTAACCAGCTCCCTGTTTTGCCAAGTACCTGCATGCACATTATCTCTATTCTGTTTTGGTAAATGATACAAACAACATCCCTGTGGTAAACTTATCTATGAGAATGTTGACAGAGGTTAAAAACCGCAGAGAATGTCATCCCTCATCTTATTTTTGTGGTTCCTTGCTATGGAATAAATGAAACATGAAAAACAAATCTCCATGAACAAATTTCAGAAAATGTCCGGGGTGCTATTGGGTATAGTCTTTTTGCTTGGCTCAAACGAAACGTGGGAATAATGTGTACATTGAACACATTGTGAACCCCTGAAGGACCCTTCAGAATGCAACAGTAAGCAAGAACATTTGTGATACTTGGTCAAGGGCCAATCAACCTCAGTCAACCCCATGTTTGGTTCTTGTCATGCTTGCTCTTTGGAATTCTTTGTTGTTGGAAGGATCAATTGAATGATTTGACATCTGGCGAAAAAGTGCATTTTCTGTGGAGAAACAACCTTGGTAAAGAAAAGCCTGCAGTAAAAATACACTAGACATGAGACAATGTGTACTTCTTAGATAAAGGTGCTCATGTTTTGATGTACTAGGTTAAAAATCATTTTTATCGAATTCTGATTCTCGGGAATCGTGATGGGTTATCATTGCATTTTCGATATTTACATGTGAATATTGTTTTCATGGAGAGCTTCGCCACGATTTTCAAGTTTTGAGTAGGTATTATTTTGAAGATCGTGCAGATAGTCGATTTGTTTGGTCATGCGATGTTTACTATCTTGGACATTTAGCATGACTGACATGCTTGAAATGCACAATTGTCTGTTTTATATTTCCTTATTGGGACATTTCTAAGTGAGATGATCCCTAATGATGGGTATAGTATAAAAGCACTGCAAAGCTAACCCTTAAGTTCTCATGCAAACATATGTACAAGTACAAGTATATGTACAAGTACCAGTACGCACATTGCAACATAAACTCTCCCAGCATTTAGATTTGATGTGATAGAAAAATTTTCCCAGTTAGATGGTTTATGACTGAGAAAACATCTCTAACTATGTTGGTTTTTCTCAGACATTACATGTTCAAGTGTCATTCAATTGAGGACAGTTTGAATTTTACAAAATTGCAAATATTTTACTTTTGAAGTTCTCATTCTTCCATGTACTAGTTCTTCTTTTGTGAATGAAGATTGGTTGGCGACTAGGACGGCAAGATGAAAACACCTTTTTTAAAATATGATTTTCGATGAGATATCTTGGATGAGACCTATTTCGAGCCACCGCCACCCTTATTTAGTGTCATAACATTTGAATCTGTCAAAATCACGAACCAAAATCTCTGTTCCAGACTCACGAAGGGAACTGCCAATATGAGGTTGTCTGGTGTGAAAATAAATGTGGTGCTAAGCTCCAGAGACGGTTTCTCGGGAATCACACGAAGAATGAGTGTCATAAGCGATTAGCCAACTGTCGATACTGCCAAAAGGAGTTCTTGTATGAGACTCTACAGGTTAGTACAACTTTTTTTGACTCCTTATAGGATATAGATTTCTCTCGCAATTCTCTAGTCAACAACTGCCTTTAAGGTAGATACTTACATTGGGGAGAGAATAGTTTTCTCTAATCTAAGCTGTGTTTGACTGAGCATCAAATATAATCCTCGAACAAGCATAAATAGACCACTATTGATGACTTCGAGTAACTCAAACTGACCTATGGAGTCACTTTAGTTTTGGTGTCATTCATTCTTATGATTTACCATCGTACAGGAGGAACAACATTGAGTTATTAAAGGCAGTCCATACTGGCATGACATTTTCAATGCCAATTTTGTCGCTACATACTTTAAATAATCATTTGGCTCTGTCAAAGTGAACTTTACCCCACTTGTCCTTTCAGACCCATCAGTACTCTTGTCCACGGTATCCTATTCCATGTCCAAATCGATGTGAACCAGTCAAGATCCCACGGGAAGAAATCGACTCTCACATAAACGAATGTTGTCCGTCGGCTACGATTTCTTGTATGTTTAAAGAATATGGCTGTCAACATAAGGTAACTTGACTTCGTTCTTAAATAGATTGTTTCGGAATATTCCGATTTTTGCCATACATCATTAGACCCTTAGTAGAAGATTGAGTTGCCATCTAAGAGCGACAAGGTTAACTGAGACGATTTCTTGATGACAAGAGCAACACTGGATTGTGTTAAGATACTTTAGGTAAAGGGGACAAAAACAATTTAGTGCCCCCAAAATTTAGTTACCACCAAACATATCACCTAATTGGGTTGAAACTATGACATTATGATGTCAGATGTAGGCCTAGCTTTAATTGAATCTCCATGATATAAAAGAAATGCTGTGGAACTCTACGTAACCTTAGATTTCTCTCATTTCAGTGTCCTCGCTTTAACCTTGAGCGCCACCTGGATGACAATACGAAAGGACATCTGACAATGATGTGCAAACATGTCCGTCGTCAACAGCAACAGATCAATGCACTACGTGCAAAGGTGAACAATTTATCTCAGGTCACGGACGGTGTCTTCATTTGGAAGGTCACAGACTATAAACTGAAACTTGCTGAGGCAAGATCGAAACTTGGATTAGAAATCATGAGTGAACCTTTCTATACTAGTCGCTATGGATACAAATTAATCGCATCCGCATTTCTGAACGGTAACGGATCCGGGGAGGGGAAGTATTTCTCATTGTATATCAAACTTCTTCCTGGGGAGTATGACACTTTGTTGGAATGGCCGTTCAAGTTGCCTGTGTCTTTCTTCCTGATTGATCAGACCTCCAAATTAGACAGCCGGACTGATATCATGGAGAGTTTCGTACCTGATCCATCCTGGAAGCATTTTCAAAAGCCAGGCAAGGAAGACAATTCATTAGGGTTTGGATACCCAAAATTTGTCCCCCATGAGACAATACGAACCAGACATTATTTGAAGGAGGACTCGTTGTTTGTGAAAATCGAGGTTGACACATCGCGGATGTGTCCTCTCTGAAGTGTTGGACTTACTGATAGCTGGTTGGAGTAGGCCTTGTACAAGAGGTTAAAGAATTATTTAAATACATTTATTTGACAAGTTCAAATCTGATTATTAATTTAGATGAAGACACAATTAGATCGCCCAACTACAATCAAACTTTCGTATATCAAACTCGACAGGATGAGCATTTTTCGTCTGTAATGTATGAAGTGGGTTATGCCTGTCATTAACAGACTTAGAACTTGGGACTTGGAAGACCGCTCCGGTTTATGCAAGTCCAGTTAATGAAAGACTCTAGATTATTTTTTCAGTTTCGAAGCTATACATTCTGCCACCATTCCACATTCCAGGGATACTCTAGAGATTTTACCAGTACATCAAGCGGTGGCCAATTATATATTATGGATATTCTTTGGAAGGCACAACTGCTCCAGCTCATCAGTATTATCAAATTGCTAGTCTTTATTTCTCAGTCGTTTCCTTTCGGTGACTTGTAAATATTTGTATATTTGAATAACGTTAGTGTAAAACGCTCCATAGCAATTTTCGTCCTCTACTGAAAATTTTAAATTTCAAGGGATGGGCAGGGGCAAGCTGGACCAGATCAAGTTATCTGAAGTAGCCTAAATGTGTCTCCACGATCTCACATGGGCACTTTTTGTGCTTGTACAAGAAAGGTTTTTATCACTTAGTAAACCAGATGAAATTCTCCAACTGTTCATATAAGTCAGCTAGTGACCACCAACTTGAGGCCACCTAGCTCCTGCCTATAGTCCCCCTTTTAAAGCTTTGGTTTTATCACGGATATATTTGATCATGAATGTGGTCTGCATCTGCTAAGTTTTGTAGATATCTGTTTGTGCCATAATTTGCATTAATCTTAATTTATATTGTAAATGTCTTTCTCTCTCAAATGACTTACAACTTGGTCTTTATAGTGTGATTAGTGTGATTTTTGTAGAGTTCTTGTTGCTGGAGTAGATCAGTGTAATGAGATGTATCATTGTCATTTCCTCTATCTCAATGTCTCTGGAAACTTGTCAGCAGAGTATTACTCCAAACTTTATGGTGAGATTCCATAAAAGCTTATAATGTCTTCACAGTTGGTTTTGTACCTTTGATACATATGCATGCGTCTTTGGCAGATTAAAAAAAAAATCTTGACCTCAAGGGTGCATGTTAAAATCATATTGAAGCCAAAAAACAATCAATTTTCGTCAACTAATAAAGAACTGTTGATGCGAGAAGACACTTTGTTATTCTGCGGTTCCAGGGAGAGATATGTTTTGCTTTAGTATAATTTTGACATAATTCCTTCCTGAAAGAGGGCAACCTTCTCCATCCTGAGAGAAGGTGTAAATACTTATAAAAGTTGAAAATCAATTACTTAGTAGATGTTGTTTTTTCTTATTCATTGTTGTGTCTTCACTTGTGGCACACAAAGATAGATAAGATAGATGTTATTTTCATCAATTTCCCCTTAGTTTGATACTGGCATGAAAACCAATCAATTCCAGTTGTGAAATTGGCTCGAAAACCAATCAATTCCTGGTGTGAAATTCGCTCAGGCGACAGTGGCGCTGTCTCGCGGTAGCAAATGAAACTGAAATCTTCGTCCAAAACTATCAGTTCAACTTTTTACCGCTAGATGGCAGTACTGTCGCCAAAGCCACTTTCCTATGAAATTGAGCATGCCCTCTTAACTTTAGTTTTTAGGCCTTTTTGATATTGCCAATGACATAAGACACTGGGTGGGACCTATTAGCTGTATTTGAATGTACTAGTCTTGCAAAGAACCTCAACAGATCTACCATTTTTATTCATTCTCTTCATGTCTTGAACAATGATTTTAAAACTTTTGATGCCGGTTGTGATGATGAACTGGAACCTAGGCCTACCTCCAAGCAATTGCGGTAAGACTTCTTAAGACTAAGAGTGGAACACAAGGTTTAGTCCCAAAGTTTTAGTTTCCATTCAATTTGACCTCTCTAATCAGGACACCTCTAGGACAGCACTTGTCAGTCCCACAAGAGTGTCCTTGATAGAGTGGTAATACTGTACTCCGTTATTTTTGTTCCCCAATCCATTGCTGTACTTGCTACTCCAGAGCCAAATAGGGCTAGGGACTCCAATACAATCTGTTTCAACATCCTGATTGTCCATCCTCTGTGTACAAGGCATAAAGACGAGGCCTGTCCATTGGGTCTGGAGTGTAAATGGGGCATGTTAAACTAATGATTAGAATGAAGCACTCCAAGCAAATGGATTTACTAGCTCTTCTACTACATTAGAGGGGACTAAGAGCTTCACTTCCCTCCCCCACAGGTTGTGACCTTGTCCCTATAAACCTGTTTGCAGCATGGTGAACAGAGAGGGCTACTTATTTAGTGTGTGCATTCCGGCGGGTCAAGATTAAATTTCACCCTTGTGAAAAATAGTGCGTTATATGCCCCGTGGCATATACCACACTATTTTACACTCTGTGCAAATCTTCACCTCACACCCACTGATGTAGCTGAATCAGATTCATTAGTGTCCATTATAGGTTGTGACTTTGTCTCCATCATGCCACCCTAGGTGAAATTTAGACACCTACGCATAATATTCAGGTATACAAGGACATTTCAGAGCGAAATCACCTGACAGTTATATGGAGTTGCACCAAAATGCAGACTCTTCATTTCATTTGTAAATAGGCATCGATTATTTTTGTTACATTCAAAGGACCAAGTCCTACAATCTCTGGAAGAGCCAAGTCTGCACATAATTACTGGTATGCAGATTTGCCCGAGAGGCAGAAAAGACCTGAACATTGCCACTGCTTTAGGAGTTTAGCAACAATATTGCTTCAAAGCAAGTGTAGCGGTAAAAGGGCTTATATATTTTTCACTGTATCAACTTCGCAACTCTGAACACGAACTTAACCAACTAAGATATATATTTACATTATTTATTATCCACGTCACTCTAACTTCTTATCTACAACCGACACTGAAACATTACAAAATTATGTGCACAACAAAGTATCAACAAGAGTTGATATAAAAGAATCTTGCCATACTATAAGGCCAAGGGTGAAGTCAATTAATTGTGATCTAAAATGCTCTGGCGCTTTTCAAGAGAACGTCTTGTTAACTACAGAGTATGGAGGATGGTTTTCTGGATCTGCCAGGACTTCCTCAAAACATATTTACTGGTATGCAGATATGCCAGCAAGGCATCAAAACCTTCGTAAGCCCTTAATGAGTAACTAATTTATAAAATTACAAACAGGCTTTATCTTGCAACTGTACTGCTCCAAAGAAAGAGCCAGGTCTGCACATAACTACTGGTATGCAGATATGTCAGCGAGGCAGACAAAACCTGAACACTGCCACTGCTTCAAAAGTGTAGCACTGATATTGCTTCAAAGCAAAACTTAAGTCTGCATATAATTACTGGTATGCAGATTTGCCCGCGAGGCAGAAAAGACCTGAGCATTGCCACCGCTTTAGGAGTGTAGCAACAATATTGCTTCAAAGCAAGAAATGAATCTGCACATATTTACTGGTATGCAGATATGCCAGCAAGGCATCAATCCTTCGTAAGCCCTTAATGAGCAACTAATTTATAAAATTACAAACAGGATTTATCTTACAACTGTACTGCTCCAAAGAAAGAGCCAAGTCTGCACATAATTACTGGTATGCAGATGTGCCTGTTCGACAAAAAGACCCTGAACACTACCAAGCAACACTAATTTACAATTGACATGAAAGAGTATACAGTTTGAGGGAAAGCCACATAACTATTAGATAATTGCCCTCTGTACTGGTGATAATCAGACTGGCCTGAAATTCTCATTTTCGACCACTCCTCAGTGGAAATGAATCCAACAAAAAATGGGGTCATTGTATACAGTGGTACTGTATTACCCCGATGAGAAGCACTTTACTGATGTCCCCCACTCTCAACTAAGATATTTGTGCACGTACCGGTTTGACTACGGGCTGAAGTTGACGATGTACTCCTGACGGAGCCATTGGGTGCTTCGCCCGCTCATTGACCGAGGCATGGTGACCTGGAGACAGTGACCGGATTAGCACTAGTTGGTCGAAGGACACTTCACAGGGCGTCAATTCGCAACTTCTCATCATTTTTAAGGCACGACCCATTCACGTGGACCAAGTCTTACCCAGAAACCTACTCCTTACGTAGCGTGGGGTACTAACCCACCGCAGATTCAGGAGTGTGCAATGGTTTCGGAATATCCTACACCCAATTGTGCTGCCCATTCGCAATAGGTTTAACCACCGTCATGCGCCCCTGACATCGCCATCTCTCAGACGGTAACAGGAAATGGTGCAATCTGGCTGCAAATTTTTCCCAGAGGGGCGGGATAATGATTTATTTCAGACTGATCAGAGTGTCACAAGTTCAGAGCGAAATCACCCGACAGTTATATGGAGTTGCACCAAAATGCAGACTCTTCATTTCATTTGTAAATAGGCATCGATTATTTTTGTTACATTCAATGGACCCAGTCCTACAATCTCAGGAAGAGCCAAGTCTGCACATAATTACTGTAATGCAGATTTGCCCGCGAGGCAGAAAAGACCTGAGCATTGCCACCGCTTTAGGAGTGTAGCAACAATATTGCTTCAAAGCAAGAAATGAATCTGCACATATTTACTGGTATGCAGATATGCCAGCAAGGCATCAAAACCTTCGTAAGCCCTTAATGAGCAACTAATTTACAAAATTACAAACAGGATTTATCTTACAACTGTACTGCTCCAAAGAAAGAGCCAAGTCTGCACATAATTACTGGTATGCAGATGTGCCTGTTCGACAAAAAGACCCTGAACACTACCAAGCAACACCAATTTACAATTGACATGAAAGAGTATACAGTTTGAGGGAAAGCCACATAACTATTAGATAATTGCCCTCTGTACTGGTGATAATCAGACTGGCCTGAAATTCTCATTATCGACCACTCCCTCAGTGGAAATGAATCCAACAAAAAATGGGGTCATTGTATACAGTGGTACTGTATTACCCCGATGAGAAGCACTTTACTGATGTCCCCCACTCTCAACTAAGATATTTGTGCACGTACCGGTTTGACTACGGGCTGAAGTTGACGATGTACTCCTGACGGAGCCATTGGGTGCTTCGCCCGCTCATTGACCGAGGCATGGTGACCTGGAGACAGTGACCGGATTAGCACTAGTTGGTCGAAGGACACTTCACAGGGCGTCAATTCGCAACTTCTCATCATTTTTAAGGCACGACCCATTCACGTGGACCAAGTCTTACCCAGAAACCTACTCCTTACGTAGCGTGGGGTACCAACCCACCGCAGATTCAGGAGTGTGCAATGGTTTCGGAATATCCTACACCCAATTGTGCTGCCCATTCGCAATAGGTTTAACCACCGCCATGCGCCCCTGACATCGCCATCTCTCAGACGGTAACAGGAAATGGTGCAATCTGGCTGCAAATTTTTCCCAGAGGGGCGGGATAATGATTTATTTCAGACCGATCAGAGTGTCACAAGTTCAGAGCGAAATCACCCGACCGTTATATGGAGTTGCACCAAAATGCAGACTCTTCATTTCATTTCCAAATCAGTGTTAATTATTTTATCACGTTCAGTGGACCCAGTCCAACAGACTCAAGGTTAATGCGACTAATCCCAGGAATTTTAATGACTAAAACAACTACATCTAGGTCACTCTACTACCTAAGCTACAGTGGCCGCAATTACCAAGACGTTGGTTCCTCGCTTGAGAAGGACCTTCCCTGCTGATTCACATCTGTGTCTGTATCCTTCAACAGTGAAAATTAACTAACAAATAATCTAACTATAGTCTTTTTCTGCATCCAGGATGAAATGTTTTCCAGGCTACCTCAGGAGTGAGCCATAGTCCTGAGGAATTTAGGTATAACTTCTAAACCTTTAGGCCTACAAAGTCATTCTTAGCTGAAAAGTAAATCTTCAGGTGTTTTCGTTGCCACTCAGTTCTTCTTGATATTCCCCATATTCACAGTGTCCTGCATCTTCTGAGGATGTAACTGGTGAACCAAAGCTGAAATAATGATAAGGACTGAACGTGAGTAAAGGAAAAAGATGTTCAGCACAGTTTTCTGTCAAGTGATTTCAATGATCTTCTCTTGCACTCATTTAACCGTGGTGTTTCTCACGGCCATGTTTAACCCAGGCATGCTGTAAAGCCTAGTGGTCTACACGCGATTGAGGATTGAGCCTCTCTCAATCAGGGACAGGGACTTTGATCCAAAATGGCAGGTCTTATCAAATACGTTCTGCTATTCATTCTAAAAACTTTCAATTAACGACAGCCACTAATAAAATGATTGTGGACATTGCAATATATGACGGAATGATGTCATCAAATGTTAAGGTCCTTGGCATTAGGACAGGAAATGCTGTCGCACAATCGTTGAAGTCCAGTACTTTCCATTTATCCCAGCAAAGAAACTGTGGATACCCTTGATCATGCACAAACCATAGATGATAGATGTCTTTTCCAGTCAGAATGGACTGGAAGGGGCCCTATCGTGTTCAAGACATTTGAACTTGGTAGACGTGATCCTTGTCCAAATAACCCAGCTTTTTAATGAGAGATGCCACAGTGCTCCACCAGCTTCACTCACCAGTGGTTTTCCTGTTGAGGTGATGAAAATAAGACAATAGTTCTTTTGATTTTAATCACTTCTTCTACAAAGACGGAGGCCATGAAAGGCCTCTGGCTTACTAAGAGGGGGTTGTCAAATGCACAAGGACATCGTATGGTGATTGCAGTTCACTCTGGAACCTTATCTGCCAGGAACTTGCCAGCACTGCTGACTAACAACTATTTAGAATGTAAAAGGAACACCACAGGACAGCACCTGACCAGTGTTTAAACAATGACTAAAATTTGTTACAAACTTTTTGACTTCTCGTCATTCTGGACATACTTGCTTTCTGATAAGATATCCAGCAAGCAGGCTACTGTACATCTATCCTGCATAGATTCACATTGCACACCAACCTTGTATTCTTAAGATTGCTTGTCCTTCCAACGACATAGTGTAGATTCCTTTATCATTTTGTCCAGTCAGCTGATCACAGTGAAATCTTGTTAGTGGTGTTGGAGTTGCAACCCTCTGCATGTGGACTTATCTTGTCTTGATTACCAGGAGGACGATGGTGCAGTAGCATTTCTCTTTTCCAGTCTGTGCCATTAGATGGAGGAGCTGGAAAGGACCACAGCTTTCATTTTAAAAAATTGCCAAACAAAATAAATAATGATGCAGAACGGTTCTCCTGGATTTTCCGCACCTAGATCATCATCTGCCAAATATGAAGACACTAGGCAAATACGAAGCTGTTTTAGAAACCAGTGCCATTACCTGCCAAGCAGACCTCGGGTCTGAGGTGTAATACAGACTTGTAACCATCACGTTTGTTCAGACTCTGCGAATAGTTGTCAGTAACTATGTTACATACATTCAGCAAGATAAAATGTTGAGAACTGTCTGTGTTGTTGTCCAGTTTCTTATGCGTTGTTTAGGCCAACCTACCTACAGTCCACACCGGGAACTCCTGCTGTTCTTCATCACAAGATGCTTTGGATGGTGTATCAATGCGATGAAATACTAAATACCATCTCCAGATAGTTAGTCGAGTCCGCTGTCTGAGGTGATTGAGGTCAAGCAGATTTTTGTTCATAATTTGGGCAGGAATCAAGATTTAATCTATGTCAGCCAGGTTCAGAGAATTTTACTTGTTTCTCCATGTATGAAATATGTTGTATCTCTCCATCTCATCTTCCTTGAAACCATACAGGCTGAAAAATAACTCAAACTATTAGAATTCTTGAATATGTAACACCTCAAGCTTTTCACTGAAAGGAGGTCTTGACTGCAGCCAAATTTTGTCTTTTTTAAATATGCATTAATGATGCCACGAGTCTTCTTCCTAACTAGCAGTCACTGTCATAACGAGTTCTATGATCTGCATTTATTGTCTCGCACAGGCTCAGATCACAGGCAAAAGGAATCATTTCAAAATGCATGCTTATAGCACAGTTTATTTCACACTTAACAACAAACATGCTATGACTTGCCAGTAGGAGGCAAACTGGGCATCTAATCATCAGTGCCCTCTATCATGTTTTTTTATGTTGGCACCACCTAGTCAGTGAATATTTCCCCAGGTTAAACCAAGCTGCTTCGTCCTTTTACTGTATGGTGCAGAGGCTCTCTTGGGGCAGTCTCAGCGACAATTCAACTTCATAAAACACCGATAATTCAGACAAAGTAAATTAGACAATGGTGATCTAGATAATGGTCATTTTAGACAATGGTAATCCAGACAATGGTCATTTTAGACAATGGTAATCTAGACACAAGGATAAGTAAATTAGACAATCTGACAAGGTTGTGCACCTCTTCAATTCAAATCCAATATCAAAGATTGGGGAAGTGTGGCAGTAATTAACAACATCAAGTTGGTCACAAAATGACACTGGATTTTTTGAGTAGGCAATTACTAAGGGGACATAGTAGGCCTAGTCTTAAAACTTAAGACGATAAAACTTAAAAGAAAAAAATACTTCAAAGATGAATCCGACTGTCTCAGCCAATATACCGTTCATTCGATTATACTAGGCCCTTATTATAGGGACTACAATTGCAGTTTAATTGCACCAAGCAAAATTTGTCATGAAGGTGTCAGCTTTAATTACCTGAGAAATAACAATACAGTCAATTAGTCAGTTAATCAAATTTCCGCTGATAGGCCTAAGCAGATCATGCCAACTCCCAAAATGAAGATCTTTCCTAATCTGAAGAGGTGAACAACCTCTTCAAATTGTCTTATTTACCTATCCTTGTGTCTAGATTACCAATACCATTGTCTAAAATGACCATTGTCTAGATTACCGTTGTCTAATTTACTGTGTCTAAATTACCGTTGTCTGATTTGCCGGTATAACTACTACATGTACTAGGCCCTGTTCCCGCAATCAAGTGCACGATCAACACACAGTCAATGCATGTTGTTAATGCACACAGAAAACACGTGCATGCAACATGGCCGAAGAGGCCGTACTGGACTGGTCAGTTTCAACATGATTTTCGCCATCAAAAATGGTAAAAATCTCCACGTAATTCAGTTGACAAAATGTAGATTACACACAGAACAAGAATACCTGGCTCCGGCACTTTGGTGAGTATCATGTAACACAGAATCGGATGTTTTTTTGATGAAAAAACTCATCGCGCAGGTGTAGCGGGAACGCCGCCATCATCAAAATTTTGGCCAACCGCACAAAACTCCTTTCAATTTCATTGCCCCGAAAAGACAAGAAACGCAAAAATATCGGAATATGAATGAGCTGCGATACCTAATCTATGAACTTACCATCTAAAATTTGTCTTTAGTCGCGAAAAAGTGGTAAAATCAAAGAATTTAACGGAGAAGTTTGGAATATGAATTGAAAGTTGGTGTGCTGGTGTGGTGAATTTTCCATGTGGTCAGACGATCGCGTGATGACAGGATGATCGACGTAATTTTCATTATAATTTGGTGAGCGAAATAGTTGCCCGGGTATTACTTGACCCTAGATCAAAATTCTCTCCCTGGTAACTTTTGGTCCCCACCTTTTAGAAATTAAAAAATATTTTTAAATTCAAATTCAAATTCAAAAGCGGGACGAATAGTCGGTTGTGACAATGTCTTTCATGACAGGCCAGAACCCTAGTCCATTAATTTGACAGGGTTTGGACGTTCGCTCATATCCGGTGATGATATCGGGCCCTGCACACTCCGGAGGCAGGGGAACGACTTCGTCTTGTTGCCCACGGCGGTATATACAAGAGGAATAAGCGATCTGGATGACCAAAGGGACTTGCATAAGAGTCTATAGGCCGGGGACATTTCCCCTCAGCTTATAAGAAAGCGCCCATTATATCAAAGTATTTGTGTCCGGGATTGTGCAGGGCCGGAGAAGCGATTCCTCAGATGTTCAGGATGGGCCTCCGTGTTTCACTAGCAATAGCATAAGTAGCAGAATAGATTTTACGCCTGATCCTCTGTCTCCCACCACGGACCAAACATTCCAAAGGGGACAGCCTTTTCCCCCCTCCTCCCCCTATTAGAGAGCCTCCCCCCCTAAACCAAGGCTCAGCTACGCCCTTGCTCAGGATGGGCTGCTGGCGCCATGCCCTATTTGGCTACAGAGTCAGAACTATGCATGAACATACGATATAAGAAAAAACGTGCTGCAAACTCAAAGGAAAAAAAGGAGCCGTCACAACCCGCAAGGATTGATCATAAATTATTAGTCATTGGCAGTCACAACGGCTACTGACCGTTTTACAGCAGTACAGACTGGAAATGCTGAGGATGGATAACGGCAAAGGTGGAATCGGTCGAATCGTTCCTTTTGAAAATGAAAAAAATTAGCCAAGATAATAATTTTATATCCTATAACACGTATTTTTCGTCGTTATCGTTGTCCAATCGTGAGTGAAAGGTATTTTTATTGCTGTTTATGTATTAGTCCATAGAAGTAACATAACTTGACATCACTGTACCCTTCTGAACTGGCGTAAAATGCCAATGAATATGTGCTGCTCTCTGGGACTGAGTGTGAACATACAGGGTGTGTCAACAAACTGCTCAAGCACTAACGAGCAGACCAGGCAGAACCCCCAAATGCAAATCTTTATATTATTACCGAACAATGTATTTTGAGGGGAAATGATGGGTTAAAATGTACAATCCCCGATCGGAAATGACGTAGTTTGATCGCATTCAATTCAACTATAAATCCATTGAACAGTGGTGCTTCGTTAGTCAACCGATGACCTTTTTTTGGTGTGTGATCGGGGATTGTAAACTCGTTCCAAATGATGGTAAGATGGCACTTATTTCGTCAATTGATGACCTTTTTTGGGCCTAATTTTCATGGTTGTAGTTGTACATGTTTGATGTTGGTACTTGCCTGTTGTCTGAGTGTTGGGCTACTACAGTTAACAACAAAGATGCTCACTTTTGAGTGTTCAAAGGCCAAAGAGGAGGCTGTTGAAAGCCGCCTTATTTTACATTTCAGAGTCACGAATCGGTAATCAGTTGAGTTGAAGCAATGGGCATAACTGTAGGGCGGATAACAAAAACCCTATCTTGGTGATTGTCTTTCGGTAAGTCGTATAGCTAAGTCCTTCAGTAATGGGGCTTACTGCAGTGCAAGTTCCTGATTATAGCATGTGCATGCATGAGTATTGCCTGTAGAAATCTTTCTGTTCAAATTGCTCTGAACCATGACCGATGACCTGTTGCCGCCTTCATGCCGGACCGCTGTTTTTTTAACCATAATATTGTATTTTCATTGTATTTTGGCATCCAAATAGATCTTTTAACTCTTGGTTTACATGTTGACCCTCTTGATAAAGTAATGTTTGAAGGTAGACTTACGTGAAGTAGATTACTTTGATTACATGTGTACTCTTATGTTCCAGGTTGTGGGAGATAAGAAACAGAAACATGGCAGCTCTTGACATGATGACTGGGATGGTGTCGCACCCAGATTATTTTTGCCTTGAGGAGGCAATGACTGAGCAGAATATTCCGCTTATTGGCAACACCATGATGATTGATGGCCTTGAGGTCATGCTAGATCCAGATTTCGAGGACTTGACAACAAAACCCTGTGTTCCTGTGAACATTGATGATTCTGATCTAGTGCAAACAATCCTGAGAAATCAGTCGGATAGTTCTGTGGCAAGTGCATGTGCCTCATACCTTGAGCAAATGACCGGTTATATGTGCGCTGAAGCTGCTTTGAAAGAGCAGAAACTTGATGCAGTCAATATAGAGGTCACTTCATGGGTCGAGAAAAAAAAGCTAAAAAGTTCTGTTGATGTCTCCAGAGACAATTTTCAAAAATCTTTAGCTATCGCTGCAAAAAGTGTTGTACCGAGTCCTGTTGTCATACAGCAGATGTCCCCTGCAGGCTCGGGTAATGTAGTGAGTTTACTGCATGGTACTAATAACAAGCGTGTTTACAGGTGTTCGAGGTGTCCTTTCACCCACAATGAATTAAAAGAGGTTGCGGCCCATCAGGCTACTTTTCATTTGCCTGAAAAGAAAAGTTCTGCCAATCCATCTCCTGGTTCATTGGCTGTAAATATTTCTAAGGTTCAGTGCTCACATTGTCAACAAAAACATATTGTCGGTCGGTATAGTTGTAGGAATTGTACTTTTGAGACAATGTGTCCCATGGAGCTTGAACAGCACATGTGGCGCATTCATAAGAGTATGCACATTTATCACTGCCCTTGCTGTGCTTTCATCTCGCAGACATACATGCACATTGAAGACCATTTAGTTCAAGATCACGCCATAGGCAAAGCAGATGACACCACTCCAGTCCAAAAGGTTGTAGAAAGGCCAAAGGAAGTTAAAAAAACAGAAGATCAAACGAGTAAAGATGTTACCCTTAAACTAATTACTGTACAATCTGGCTTGTATGTGTACACTTGTCATAAATGTTCATATAAATCCAACTCTGAGGACAAGTTCAAAATCCATGTTTCAAAGTATCACAACCCTTACAGCTGTATGGCATATATGTGTTTATTGTGTGGGAAGGAGGCATTCAACAAGCGAGGTCTTGAATTGCACTCAAAGAATCGCCACAAGGCAGAGCCGCAGTCTTTTGCTTTAAACAGCAGCAGTCGCAAAATGATGCTTGAAGTAACAGAGAGAAAATGCAAGGATTTCCTGAAAGACGGACTGCAAAATGACAATGTGACATCCTCTCAATGGTGGTGCATGGTATGTGGGTCAGGTCCTCAGCCGTATGTCTATCATTTAACTCCACATATTGCAAGCCATCTGTGCTATACGCCGTACCAGTGCTCCGTATGTTCAAGCCAGTTCAAGCTTCAGTTGTTGGCCAATAATCATATCAAGGAATCAAAAGAGTGTGCCGAAAACCCAAAGGTCAGTGTCCGAATTAACACTTACTTGAAGAAACTCCAAATGGCTGACATTGAATTGCTGCGAAAGGATATTTTGCTCTTTAATGGTTATGCAGAAAGGATGGCTTTGCCTTCAGATATGGATTTGCCACACTTGTGTCAAATTTGTCATTTTGCATGTAGAACGCCAAGTGCTCTCCTCCAGCACATGTTCCTTCATCTGTCATTCAAGCCGCACAAGTGTCCATTTGCTAGATGTGATAACTCCTATACGTATAAGCATGGTTGTGTATCGCACATAAAGAAAACCCATGGAAATGATAAGAAGCTGATAGCTGGCATCATAACTGACTACGAATCGATGGTGGAACAGAAAAAGGATGCTCAGAATTTAGTTTTGGAGAACTCCATTCAACTCCCTGATGCACTTTTGGAATCCAAGGTCTGCAGAGAGTTGGAACTTTGTAAACTCTGTAACTTTGGACCGTGTGGAAAAGCTGGACTTGCCATACACCTGGCATTTCACTCGAGCGTATTTCCATATAAATGTGGCAAATGTGGGCAAAATTTTAAACAAGAACTGGTGGCAAGTTCCCATGCCATGGAAGTCCATCTTTCTAATGATATTATAAAGGATGAAGCAGTGGCGGAAGTACAGCTGAAGTGGATTGAAGCGACTCTAAAGACATGTGGAAGGATAGCGCCGGAGTATTCCCTGAAACCCATTCCTAAATTTGATCCCACTGCACCGGTTACACGAACCGAATCGCCCTTTACCTCATATGCTTGTCAAGACACTCCATATTCTGCAACACCAGAACCGCATCTGTCCACATCCACACCAAATTCCAACCAAAGATGGTATCCCTCTAAACAACCTAACTACAAGAAAGTGTTTCGCTGTCAGCAGTGCGATATGTATAGCACCAGCTACAGCAATAGCAAGAACCATGTGGTCTGTACGCACTTGGCATACAAACCTTACGAATGCAGTCTTTGTGGGGCGAGATTTCTGTCGACAATGTTTTTAGGAAAACATCTGACTAGCCACGGTCCAGACACAACACTAAGGAAAGCAATGAATGTGTTGGATGACATTTTTGATGAACAGGCTAAGGCTGCAGGTGATATGATTGTTGAGGTGGCAGTCAATGAGGGGACCGATGTAGCTCTACTCCTAGCTTCGAGTAAGAAAATGAAGGGAAAAAAGCCTCCTGCTGCTCCAGCACCTGAGGTAACACATTCCACATCTGGTGAAAAATCTAAGTCTAGCCTGGTACACAAAGAATATATTTGTATCCATTGCAGATATTGGTGTGCCACAAGGAAAGAGGCAAGGCAGCACTTTTTAGTGAGCCATACAAAAATTAAGCCGTACTCCTGTACATTTTGTTCATTTGAGTCGGGTTTTCGTGTGTCCGTGCAAGATCATGTGAATAGCAAACACCCTGAACTCCGAGGGAGAACTGACGTGGTCTTTGTGACTGAGGTGAAGGAAAAATCCGTTAAGAAATCACTGGAGCGCTACTTGACACAATCTTACGTCAAGCAAAACCGTAGAGGAGAGCTACTCAAAGGTAGCACAGCTTCTGTCCCAGAACATTACAGAGCAATTTGTATAAATAGCTCGGGCAGGTCGTGTATCTACAAATGTAGTAAGTGTTCCTATACAGCTAGAAGTATTGATGCTTTCAAGAAGCATGTGCAGGAACATCTGAATATTGAGCAATACCGCTGCGCTCACTGTGACTACAGTAATGACAAACACATCTATCGCCATGTTCGCTTCATACATGGGTCAAAGGAAGAGTATGATGATGTTGTTGAAACAAAGGCGTACATCATGCTCGTCACTCAGATGGAAGACTTGGCAAGAGAGGTCTTGCTGCTGGATGAAATGTTTCATACAGAGAATGCAGGTGACCCAGTACCTGAAGCCTTCCCTAGTACTCCGGCATATGCATGCATATGTATGCACTGTAAAGAGAAATTCTCGAGCTTAGTGGAGGCAAGGAAGCACCATAAGGAGGTGCATGTCTCAAAACAATTGATGGTTGATGTAGACCTTTGCTTTACTGGAGCTGCAACTGATCAAAGTAAACTACGGAAGGAAGAAGATGATGATCTAGATGATTTCGATGTTCCACCTGCTTGGGGTGATGCAGATACTCAACCTGATTCTGACGATGAACCGTTATCAAAGAAGATAAAGCAAGAGCCGAAATCATCATCAAAGAAGGTCAAGCAAAAGCTGAAGGGACTAAAAGCCAGAAAACCTGCTGTTTCTCTGGAGACAAGTCCAGTATCACCTTCAAAAACTGTGGCTAGTCCATCTAGTAAAGTGGTGGTTTCTGCTTCAAAGATGCTTATTTCCCCAAAGTTTCTTGTTTGCCCAAAGGTTCCTGTTACTAAAAGTGTAGTTCCTGTCTCCAGCACAACAAAGACATCAGATCCAGTTGTTGAGGTGAAAGTTGTTACGGAGTCCATGACCACTTCTTCGAGTAATGTACCAGTTAAAACTACAAGACTTCGCCAAAAGAAGGCCCCTGCACGACCATCTGAACAACTCCAATGCCATCTTTGCCAAAGCTTTGTTTATAATCTGACTTCTCTAAAGAGGCATCTCATCTTTAATCACACTAAGCTGAGACCGTACAAATGCAGCAAGTGCATCTTTACCTCGCACGAAAGTTATGAAGTGAAGAGACATGGCAACAAGATTCACGGAGGTAATTCAACAGTGATTAAGAATCAAAAGGATAACTTGAAGGCTCTTAAGACCATGCGAACAATGATAGAAGATTGGAAAGCTTCACGCAGTTGTGTGCAGAAGAGAAGCGCACTTCCAGTTGACTCAAAGTTGGATATGACGCCAGTTGTTCAACTAGAGGACATCAAAAGGAATCCAGACTTTGCCAAATATTTTGAGATATCTTCAAAACCTGCATAGGTGCATCATGAACCTTCAGTAGATGACAATACCAGTGATTTCCACATTGAAGTTTCAGTTAACTTCCGGGAGGAGCTGAAATGTACAATTATTATATTGAGCTATGTGCAGTCTTTGGCTTGATGTGTAAAAAATTGCAAGTTTCTGAAACTTTGTATAAGGAAGTACCGGTAGCATTGAAATTGCACCTCGGAGCATCTCTATTCAAAAATTTTGTTGGGAGGACGTCCACAATCCCCTCCCTCTCATTTGTGGCTAAGCGCACAATATACAGTGAATGCATGGGAAAATACAATGTTCTGGAACAGCGAGTTGTAGTTTACCAGGTCTAAATCTGGATACTAATCTGGAGATGTGAGTGAACCTCGTTTTAGGTCAGAAGTAGGACTTTTGTACTTGGAATGAAGTTGCAGCAACCTAAAAAATTGGGATTGTAAAAGTGGCATCCAACTCATACTTGTTTGAACAGGCCTGCATACTGCATAGGCCCAAGGCCAGAAATTTTCCTTGTATTGTTATTGAATCTTAATTTTGAAGATATAAAATTTGTGTGGTGTGCTACAGTTTTCGAAATTCAACTAAGTTTTGCTAACATGTTTTGAATGAGGTAGTTGTATGTTACTGACAAGAGTGAGGTTGTGTATTAGGTTCCTCAGTTTTAGGTTATGAAATACATGTACCTTGCAAATTGTTTGATTGTGATTTTTATCTCTGTCGATTTTATTTCGCATTGAAAATGTTATTGCTTTTGTCAATTTGTTTGCTGTTACAAATTGCACAGAGTGATCAGCTGTATTGCAGTTCATTATCTTTTGGTCTGGATTTACCTGTTCTGTGAATAAGTACCTAAAGTATTGTACAATGTATTGTTAGGCTTGTGCTAAAGTGATCCTATCGCAACCTTCTAATTGTGTTTTTGTCTGCATCAGACCAATAAGGGTGGATGGAAGTCTATCTATCACCACAGAATCTCTCTCTGTGCAACTCAGTAACAAAGGATGTATGATGTGTTTTCATCACAACAGTGGTCATGTTTGTCTTACCTAGGTCTATTTGCAGGATGTAGGAAGTAAGGGGGTATAATTTTTACATCCCACAGAAACAGATTTTTGACGAATCTGCCACTCCAAGTTCATCCCTTTCTGCATATTATTATGATAGCAGTTGATGTTGGATTTTCCTGTACTATGAAAATGACTGGACAGCAAGTTTTAAGTGACATCTTGTCCCATAGCAAGATGCATTGAGTCATTTCATGTCTGTTCTGGTGGATTGAGTGCAAGTTCTTGCTGTGGAAGTGAGATTGGGACGGCTTGGAACCTCTCTAAATAACATGTACATAATAGTAAGAAGTGCTCCATTACAGGAACTGTGTACATCAGTTTCGTATGGAAGTAATTCATAAATCTGCAAGCCAGTTTGCCTTGCCTTTTTAAGGCAATATTTATAATGTTTTAGATATTGTTTGCCATTATAATCAAGGTAATAAACCTGCAATAGATTTCATGTATAGAAATCAAATGTGTTGACTGCATTCCTTTCTTTATTAGCAATATTTACTTTTCCTTGAGTGTAGTGCTATGTATCTTGTGCAAAGTTGCTGCTTATTTAATGATAGTAGTCTTACTATAACTATAAAGGGAATGTCAAGGACGACTCCTAGTCATACCAAGTAAGTGCCATGGACAAGGTAGAGGTGTTCCTCCGATTATAAGTAGTAGAAGTATGGTCAGCTTCAACTACATCCTCTTGATTATTGGGCGACAATTCAAGCACAGCTTCTGTGTTAGCATCTGCCTGAAAAGGCCTTTAGCGATTCATCAAATTGGCCCTTTGTACACATTATGCCCAGCCAGATATTTGATGTAGAGCTCATTAGGGCCTTTGTGTAGGCATTTGCATTTCATACGAGGGATGTTACCAAGGGCAGATAACACACCACAACATAGGTTCGACATTCACCGGAAGGAGTTCGTCGGACCAGTGTGTTCATTTCAGATCATGCATTGGGTGGGTTGTCATCTGGAAAACCAAAGATGTATAAATGCTTCCAAGAACAGCCATTGTCTTTCGCAGGGCAGGCTGCAAATGGTGTAATCTGGATGTTACAACTGTCTCGACATCAGACAAGACCAGACCACAAGTCCCTCAAGGTATGGGAAGTGTTAAGTTGTGGCAGTTGTTGGAACAACTAAGTTAGCAGTTGTTACACCAAACATAACTTAAACTATACCTTATACACCTGGTATCACTAATGCTTTCTTTTGCAGGAGTATGTTCATGCTTTGAAAACTTCTCCATCAACATAAAAAAAGGGTTCAAGAGAAATCTTATCTTTCTTATTAGCCTTTATTGTCATAAATAACTGGGGATTCTGCAGTCAGTAGCTGTAAAACATACAGGCATGTTACCAATGAACACCATGCAAAAATATACATTTTGTATGTTTCACAGTGGGCAAGTCAGAAACCATGCGGCTTTCACAGGTGCTGGTTTTATTCCAATGCTAAATACAGACTCGGACCACAAAGCTGGAGAAAGTTGCACACCGTTGTATAGGAATCAGACCTTAATTCTCGAACACAGTTTCATTTAAGACCTTGCACAATCCCTCTAATGGCTTTCTTCACATTTCTGCACTGGCATCATAAAATCGTCCTCTACAAGTTTATCATGTACTCGGATTGTTTATCCCTCCATTTAATGCAATATGCCTAGAAGAACATTAACCCAGCTTATAGTAGCAGTAGCACTTCTAACACACACAGCACCACAAAAAAGTTCCCAAAAAAACAAATCGGCCATCATCATCATCTGTTGAGGACAGCTTCGTATTCCAGACTTTGCGACTCAAGTTGAGATAGAGCAATCTCATGTAAAGCTTGTTGTATCTGTTCAAGGACCGTTTCTCCACGTTTTACCACCTCCTCCAGTCGCCTGGCAGCGTCATTGTTCTCTGCCTCTAGTCGTCTCAAACATGCTGCCTGGAATGCAAAAATTGCATTTTAAAATTGAGTATCAAAGGGAAGAACATACAATAATCTTGGCCAACATAACAACATAACAACATTTCAGATTCTCGATTGTGGGCGACTCGAGTCATGTTAGAAGTGACAAGGACCACTTCTCCTACTGAATAGGATATTAGTCAGATTAATTGCGGTGAAGACTGGCACCCATTTTCTCCTGAATGGAAATAAGAAATGTGGTTGGGTGTCCTGCTCGAGAACACGCACAGAGTAAACCCTACCCTAACCTACTGGTTATGAGCCCAGGCTCTATTTGCGATATTGATCTTCCACTCCAGGAGCAATCTTACTGCAGACAATTTACCTGCAAGTCTGTTGAGGATTCTTCACTTGGCAATGAATCAATTAGTACATCAATATCCTTGGCTGTTCTTGCTATCAACTGGGCAAAGAGAGGAGCATAGTCTGAAAAGGATTAGAACACTGTTCAGGCATGATATACGGAAAATTCAAAGACGACTGTATCTTTTATTGCACACTGGTTTTATTATAAACTGCATTCGAGTACATTTGCATTCCCATTCTGCATATTTCAATTAAAATATTTTCTTTTCTAAGTATCATTAATACAGTTCTAAAGGTGGAGAATCCAGCTGCATTACAACTAATTCCCGACAACGAATTTCACACTCACCATCACTTGATTCTGTAGGTGTTTTGTTCCCAGTCTTTTCAAAACCTGGAAATGACCCAGGAGTTGCACTTTGTTGAAGGACACCAATACCATTGCAAAAATGGTCAGCAAGCTTCATAATAAAATGAGAATTATAAGAAGTATGTCATAAGAAAGAAAGGCCAATCTTCTTGATATTCAAGATGGGTGCGAGGACAATTCTACCGCCCATTAATATGTTAAAAAAATGGTAACTGTAGAGAACTTGGGTACAGCCTACAGGGCCAGCAATACTTAAAACTTTGTTTGGTACTTTACTCCACATGGGCCTGGAGCGAGAGCTTTTGTGTTTGTGGGAGATCTAGACATTGTGGTGGCATACTGTGGACCGGACGGGTCAATGGATGTGGACCGATGTACCCATTGCAATTATAAATTCATTGGCAACATCACAACACAAGCATGGCACTTGGCAGTGCACCAGTAATCTAATCACACACACTAGGTGGGGTATGGAATCTCTCTGCTAAAAAGACAGTATACATACAGCCATTACTTAATACATGTTAGATAAAAGACAGCAATGGCAGATTTCTGTCAGATTTTGACAGCAGGCCAAGTTACACATGGTTACATATTTCACCAAATGGTGGCAGCACAAACAAGTTAGAAATTTCGTTACAAAAATGGCTGCTGTGCAAAGTCTATGCAATGGATGGGCATCAATTTTTGGAGTGAAGATACTTCAACTCTTCAAGATAACATACTGCCCAGTGCTGGCTGCTTTTGATTGGACATTTAGTAGAAATTTAGAACCTGATTGACGGAATCTTGAAGTTGAGTCAACCTGTCTGCCATCATTAAATCAAACGCAGTGACATATGTTTGTCGTTCTCAATTTTCATTATGGGCGCACAGCAGTATTGCGCGAGACTGTGAATGGGACTCCTTGCCGGATGTTCGCCCCGTGCAATTCTCTCCGACTTCCTTTACGCTCTAACGTGAAACTAATTTGTGTGCGAGTCCGTTTCGTGTCTCTTTTTAGACTTAAAAGTACGTAATATAGTTGATAAAATAAAACAAAATCAATCTTTTACTAATCATATACCCTATTTCATTCTGTTGATAAATTTTTGTGGGTTAAAAATTATTTCGCTCTTCTGTCTTCACTTGCACATCGACCCCTTCACAATGTCAATGCAGTGGAATGATTCGTATATGATGTGGCCATGTGCTATGCATGTATGTATGTATTGTAGGCTTATGTGTGTTATGTACAATGATAAATCATCAAATGTATCACCCTCACGATGTACGAATGATAAAGTTTATTCAGCATTACTACTATTCGCCACCCAATCATGAAAGACTTGGAATCAATATGTCCTACTCCTTACCAAATACCTTTATATCAAGGACAAGGCCGTTAAATAAGACATATAAAAGAAGTTGTCCCGGAAGTGGCGACAGTCCACACTGCCAGCAGTACGTTTTAGGCTCTGAAAATGTGGTATTGGGAATGATTGCATCCTCGCTTTGCCAGATGCCACGTTTGAGCAGTCTCCCATTGTCGAAAACGTACCGTCACCACTTCCGGGCCAACTAACTTAAGTGTGGTATTATCCATGGCAGAAAAGTTTGCAACAGAAAACTTTGCCTTGGGCTGAAAAGTTGTTGATCTGCATATTTATGATAAAGCCTAGGCTTTACGTACCGGTGTTATTATGAAAAAACATCTTGTCTTTCAGAATGCGTTACGTGGCCGCATACCTCCTCGCCGTCCTCGGTGGAAATGATTGTCCTACAAAGGCTGACCTTGAAAAGATTCTTGGCAGCGTCGGTATTGAGGCTGAAGCTGAAAAGATCAACAAAATCATCAGCGAATTGAAGGGGAAGGATGTTGAAGAAGTAATGGCTGAAGGTAAATATGTGGGAGAAAAGGCTGATCAGTTAGAATTGATGCAGGTTCTAATTATCGAGTGAGTCCTTGCTTTGGTAGAATGTGGAGGAAAGGTCTTTGGTAATTTTCATGATGCATCTTTGTGAAATCTTAAGAAATGATTAGATGAAATTGAGTTGCTATGTCCCATGACTTTATTGGATCAGTCGCTATTGCTGTTAAAAACTATTGAAGCTATAAAATAATGATCTCTTCCTTGTTACAGGTCGTACCAAACTCGCAAGTGTACCATCTGGTGGTGGTGCTGCTGCTGCAGCATCTGGTGCTGCAGGAGGCGATGCCCCAGCTGAAGTTAAGGAAGGCAAGTGTTGTATTGTAATCTAGTTGTAATCTGACTTTGGAACAGGTTCTTCATTCATGCGAGCCAAGCTACACGTCGAGTATTATAAACATGGCATCTCTAGTGTAAATTTCATCATGTCATGTCCATGCTAGGTCCATTCACTGTTGATGCAGGACACAGAATTGAAATTTTGTTTAAAATTGGTACTAGCATACGAATAGTTCATCATGAAGAACGGCCTTGTAATAGACATTTCTAGTTATGTTCACGTTCTCATTCCTTTTCTCCTCTCTTTCCAGAAGCCAAGAAGGAAGAATCCGAAGAGGAGTCAGATGACGACATGGGCTTCGGTCTTTTCGACTAAGCTGTAAATAATATCAATACAAATAAGAAAATGATAAAGACTCAACAAGTTTGTTCTTTCATTCAATTGGCCTGTTAGGTCAGATAAAACTGAATGACTGGAAATGTTTGCATTTCCAGATAAACACGTTTGAATATGCAGTGAAACCTCCCTTAGCGGGGCATCTCTCTATTAAGGACACTAGTTTTGGTCCCAAAGTGGTTGTTTCCATTCAATTAGACCTCTAATCAAAACACCTCTATTAAGGTCAGCACTTGTCAGTCTCGAGGGTGTCCCAAATAGAGTGGTTCCACTGTATACAGCCAAAATGTACTTTTATGAATGATGGAGATCACGAGTCCATAGCCATCATCTTTTTTGGGAAAAGGATGAGGATTGTCCAGGATGTAAAATCAAAAATATTGATCCGAGAAAAGAATTCAGATTTTGTCCCATATAGCCATGTTCTACACTTTGCTTTCCCCATATAACAAAACGGCAATCCTAATTGAAGCTAGGTTTATTCAGGTCATAAGCTCGGTCGATGGTGCCGAGTGTTTGCCTGAGCTTCAGGATGCTGAAAGAATGGAGAACTAGAAATTATTCGAAGACATCTCTATTGGACCTATGTGATTTGGTCCCTGCCTATAGGAGAGGTTGAGGATGTCTTGATGGTGGTGTCTTCATACAACATTGTCCTAATTGTTTTTGATGAGTATCTTCTTTCAATTTGGTCAGAATGTGACATGTCTGTTGGAGTGTTTTTTTATATCAACTCCATCGAGAAATGAGATTAATTGTCCTTTTTGACATTTTTCATATATATCTAGTCTGTGCTTGGTCAGAATGTAGCACTGTCCGTAAGGACGTTTTCGATCTGTATCTTTTCGCAGCTTGGTCAATTCATGTGAGATTGTCCTTGGAGACTTTTTATTATTTGTATCTTGTCTCGGCTAGGTCAGATTGTGACACTATCCTTTGGGACGTTTTTGACCTGTATCTTGTCTCTTGTCATTCCACACCTAGTTGGTATAGTAGCAATATAAAAGGTGACAACAGCTCCAAGGAAAATAACATCACAAACGGTAGAGATAACAACGACGAGTTGCCGTCTTCTGACTGAGAACTGGACACAGTCACCTCAACAAAACGCACTCGAGCGTTATAACACATAGGCTGATTGTTCTTTTTCCCAAAACAAGCTCAAATTAAACCAAAGTCTGTTCATTCAGACATTCTTCAATAACAACATGCTCTGACCAAGAGCCAGAACACATCCTGGAAGACTGTCCCCAGATTGCCAACTGAGGGGAAACCTGACGAGTCCTTATCTTTCCAAGGAAAGCTAGGAGGAACAGAATCAGGACAGAGCTACGTTACACAGCAACTTTCCTAGTCCCAAAAACGAACAATGTGAAAGCGTAGAAAAAGAAGATTGTGACTTTGTCCGTTCGCGAATGGTTTTTAAATTTGTTTCATATCTGGTCTCTGCTTAGAATGTGCAGTCGTCCATTAATAATCAGGATGTTCTTGAAATATCTGTGTATCTTTTTTCGGCTTTGTCCGAATATGATCGCTTTTGTCAGAATAGTTCATTTTATCAATTCTCAGCATGATGTGAACAGAATGTGACTTCCGGAGTATATTATTCAACGGCCTACTTGAAGAGCGCATGTTTGATTGGTTGAGGCATGACCTCCTGCGCATGATGATCTCTTGTGCAGTAACAATAGGCCATTATTTCACTAGGTCATTGTTGATGACGAGAATATTGGGCGACGTCCGTTATATATATCGCGCAAAAGGCCTAAAATTGCGGAATACGGAAGCAAGATACCGGGCAATTGATCAAAACTGATTCACTTTTGGTATTCGGCTTGGTACATGCGTGTGAAGATCAAGATGGTTAGCAGCGGATATTGCCAGCGTGTCCTTTCTTTAATCAGAATTCTATTACTTTTTGTTCCAATTGTCTTAGGTAGGATCATTATGATTTGCTCGTCCACCGCAGCATGTGTCCCAAAAGGTTGCTACAACCAACATCTCCTGCATGTCATTACCCGAGCCATTGCCGCAAAAGGCTAGAATCAAGTATGACTTGATTTTAAAATCATTAAATGACCCATTATTTGATCCTTATGTCCTAAAATTGCTGGGTTTTTTTAGACAAACAATCTGCAAGATGGCGCAATGCGCAACTTGAAATTAAAGTATCTTCAGCATTATTCGGCTTGACTTCCAATGGCTAGTCAAACTTTTTAAAAAGGCTTGCATTTCATCCCAAATGGAGTATAATCACATATCCCCAGGCGGTTCCATCAGGGAGTCAGAGTGACATAATCCGAAAGGCAAAGGAAGGCCAAAACTGACTTTGTTTGGAAGGCCAGCCGAAGTTTTCTTGGAACAATGTAATCATTTTTTATCACTTCACTTCACTGCTTCAATGATAAAATTAAGGCGAACGTTAAAATTGCTAATTTTCTTTGAACTTCAACAAAAGGAAATATGGGGCATACTGCCTCTAGTGCGAAATCCTCTATGTTATGATTTATATGCCGTGCAGGGCGCGATATTGGCACTCGCACATCTTATAGGGGATTTAGGGCCTAATCAAAGTGCTAAATCAGTTGAAATCTTTGAGGGGTGTTGTTTGAGACAAAAAGCAAGAAACAGGCACTATGATTACGATTGTAGAAGCCAATTAATTTTGTGAGAATTTGGAACAATGCGCCTTGAACACCAAGGTTTTTGCATACTGTCAAGAGATACACCCTTATTTTTAAAGGGAGCGTGAGACCATGAGGTTCAGGATGGAAAAGGTGCTGCAATACTGCTTCCACATTCTTTAATCGTCATTTACAGTTTCATGCTCGTCTTATCCTGACTCTCATGGTCTCATACTCCCTTTAATTCTAGAATATACATGTACAATTTATATCTTGAATAATGATTACATGTTGATGCAAAATCCTTGGTGGTCAAGATGCTTGATGCATGCCTATGCCACATGCATACATTTAGGTCTACTATGATTGTATTGTTCTCTGGTAATGTATGATTTTCGTCACCGAATGTTTGCTTGTGTAGGCTAGTACATTTGTAGGAGATGTATTTTTGATAATTCTGTATAATCAATGAATTACTAAATAACGGATATTAGCCTAAATATTCTGATGACACTTTTTTCACTATTTACATGTGTCGCGCAGACATGAAGTGTGTTTTGTGCATTTCGTGGCCTGAAATGAAATTTCGACGAAAAACAGACATCATGAGGATGACACTTAGTGATGTAGTCATATAAGCTATAAGATAGCAGAAATTTATCTTGAATTGAGAATGCAAGTGCCTTTCTTAAAGGGAGACATGCAGGAGCCGGTTAGGTCAGATTAAGTTACACGACGTCGCCGATAGGTGTCTTCTCCGCTCTTTACAATACATCGAAACTATTCTCGCTTGTATGAGGAATATAAGTATCACTGAATCTAACACAACTAAGAACCCTTAACTGTGCATAACCACGCACATAAAGACCTTCGATTTGACGCTCCAGCACCCACCTATAGTCATGCGTGGGTGTGGCATTGATCACACTGGTTGCGCGGGAATGTAGATAATATTGTGTACGTCATTGAATTTGTATTACCAAGTATCCTTGAATACACTATTTGAGTAGTATACGGTCCTTCAATTATCATGTCAAGTGGTATTATTGTAATATCATATTTCATAATTATTCTGCATGCTTGGTAATAATTGGCCGCCTTTTCTGCCGATTAACGCTGATAGAAAGGAGGGGCGGAAACTGGATGCATATCTTCGCCCATATGACTCATTATGCCCTAATTTGCTTCCTTGTTTTTCTCCGATGTTATATATTTCAGGAGAATAGGCAGGAGTGAGTGATATGCACAGTTAGGGGTCGAATTCGTTTTTGATTCAGTGATAAATATTTCCTGGTACTAGCTTGAATAGATCAGATAGGAGAGACAACTTTTAGTACCCTGCATGGCCTGCATACCTATAATTATGCCTTCCTATAAGTTGAACGGCCCTGTGTTTAACTCAAGGTGAGCGAAACGGTGCACATATGAGCGATATTTAATCAAAGCAGCAGCATTCCGTTATGGTCGCGGCTTGGGGAGGGCGTGGGTGAAGAACGCTCTTGGACGTCTTCACTGAATTCGCTATTGTGCAGAATCTCCGGCCGGGGTTATTAGTAAGACCTTGCATTATAGATCTAATTAAGCCTTGCTTTGGGTGTACGCATTTTCCCCAAAGAGACACGCGAGCCTGGCTTGCTTCTGTCACCGCCAACTCTTTGCCATTGCAGGACAGCCATGCAATCTACCGAAAACTGTTCTTAATGGACAGTTAGTCTATGGCCCAGACTACGACTATGAGGACTACCTTGCCTCGGACCCCGATAAGTCGAACCCAGGAGAGGTTATAACTATCTTGTGTGATTATGGTTTCGAGCTGTCCGGTGGTGGAGACGGAGACAGCATTTGTCAGGACACCGGTAGCTGGAATCCGCCTCTCTCATCTTGCTCACTAAAAGGTATGAAATAACTTGAAATGAATGATCGTCCGAAGGCTTTACAAGATCATGCAGGGTCATCCAAGACGTTCCTCTTATTCTCAGACATGTTGGATAGCAATGATATTACTATTAAGTGTGTGATTAATATGATATATGATGATAAAATCTAAACCGAGATCAATTAAAGTATGAAAGAGGTTACGAGGACATCATACAGAATTACTATAAGACATAAATAATGAATTCCGCGATTTTATACGGACCTTGGATCGGTACGGAATAATCGACTATGAACTGATACATTCGTCCAGTCCCGTAGAATGTTAATTGCTGCATCCTTTCATTTATCATCGTAGAACATTAGAACTCAAAACTCATCGCTGTACCGGTAAACGAGACTCCAAAAACGCAATACTGGGCAAAGTCATTGCTGAGACCTCACCTCCTAATAAATAATCGCAATAATCGCAAGAACCACAATAATCAAGGTGCTTAATAAATACAACATATCCATAGTCAGCATTATTATAATTCTAAACACTCTAAAAAGGATATGGCGACCATTATGGTGGACTAAGAGGCAGACAAGTTCGCTGAGACAAAGAGAGTCCATTCCTTTAAATGGTGACGAATGGCAATAGTTACTTTGGAGGGAGTTGGTGGAGCAAGAGATGATCAAACTGCATGCAATTTATCATCATACGTCGGTTCTATGAAAATGCCAATTACTAACCCTAAACCACGACATATATATTTTTTATATACATGTATATATATCCGATAATGTGCCTGCATGCTATATGGATGCATATGAACATTCTTCAAAGCCTTTTTACCCACCTCTCCCTCGCTATTCCTTCCTCGAAAACCGTAATGCATGGAAGTACGACATACAGGGTGATCCGAAATGATTGCAACACACAACATAGCTTATAAAATCTTCGATGTAAATAAACCTGTCTGGTTTTGACATTGGCTTGAAATGTATGGTGTATTGGGCCGCCTACCGGTAATAAAGTTCCTCAATGGCCTCATTTACTTGACCATCTAGGTGATAGCCTCACAACAGCCTCCCCTAAAGACTGCTCAACACCACTGATAGCAAACGGTAAAGTCACAAGAGACGAAACTGTCTTGCATTCAGGCAAGCCTATCTCATCTGCGACATTTGTGGATGTCTCCTGCAACACTGGATTCAGCTTGGATGGGGATGTCGTCCTCATGTGTCAGGTCGATGGAAAGTGGAAGGGTAGAATACCGTTTTGTGTCGCTGCTGATGTTATGATAGGTAAGGGAAGACAAGAACCAACTCTATTTCACCCCCACTTCATCATCATCAACGTCGTCGTCGTCGTCGTCTTTCTCATCTACACGTTTAGGCCTACTCTATAGACAGCTGTACGTGCCTTACATAACAGACGTGAAGGATAGTAGCATATTCTTAGTGAGACATTTAGGTGATTTGAAGCAAAAAACATCCAATCACGTTTTTAGGCCACATTACGTTAGCCCTGGTTAGTCGAACATTTTGATCGCAACATAGGACGAAAATAAGGTCCAAGCTGAGGTGATTGGTGTATCGATACAATAAAAGCTCCGGCCGTAGTATCTGCTAAACATATATCGGCACGCTGCTTCCAGTTTTCTCTTCTGTGATGAAAGCGGAAGAAAATACTGGAGACAGCATGTCGACTTCTGTCTATAAACATTTAACGGAAAGGTTTAAGGCGTGCTCTGGGAAGTTGGACGTACTACATCCCCTCTGAGGCAGCCTATACGTCTAATTTCCAGGTAACCAAAAGTGCAAGGTTCCTGACATCCCCCATAGTAGGATTAAGTACCTCCACAGCACTGTCAACGCAGGCGATGAGTTATCCCCTGGGAAGGAAATATCCGTGGTGTGTAGTCCTGGCTATAAGCGAGAGGGTGACAAGTTTCTCCGTTGTCTCAACAATGAATCATGGAGTCACGCCATCCCTGAATGTAGGAGTAGTTTTCTCACGGTTGCACCACCAAGTAAGTTGACAGAAGACAATGTTTTAAAAGGTCCTCGCACACTTAGGATTTTCCGTCGCGAATTTCCTTTTTTTGGACAAAGGATTTCCACAGGCATTTAACTTTGTTGTTATGGAGATATGCAATTCCGGTGGAAATCATATCAGAACGTTAAATCACGAAGTGTGCGAAGTTCTTGATTCCAGTCACACGTTAATTTAATTGACCGGCATTCATTGCAACTCAGTGCAACACATGCAGCTCACACGCGGATAGCGAGGATTAGCACCATTCCGACTTCCACTCCGTCTGAAAATCCGAGAGCGAATAAGAGCTACTAATGGACAACAGCGATTTACTAAATGATTTGATGGATGTTTTCCACTCCTGGAAAACCATCACACGTGGGAAAAAGAATCAGCGCCTTTAATCTATTTTGCTCTTAAATCGTGAATATTGGAGTCGTATTCCTATTCGTAAGAAATCACCACGAATAGGAATGCGACTTTGATACATGTATTTGCGGTTTATGCGCGCATTCGATATAGACGCCAAATCCTTCCTCGCATTATGACAGTGTGTCATCAGTGGCTAGCGTCCATCAAATAATTTAATTCACGAGTATCCATAGGTGGCTACTATTCGCTCTCGGAGTTTTAGTCGGAGTGGGAGTCGAAATTCTGCTAATCCTCGCGATTATTCATAACTAACCAAGTCTTTGCAGCGTCATCATTGTTTGTGGGTGACTTGGCATTGCATCAATTTCTCGAATTGTACTTTCAGGGAACAAGAGTTTTCAATTATTAAAGTGAAAACGTGGCAACAAACTTGCTTCTAGTTTCCTATGGAAATGACTTTAGCTTTGGCTGTGAAGACAAACTCGTCTGCATGCTTACACGAACTTTCTGCTTTCAGCCGCATGCAAATTGCCTATCATTCCCAATGGCGCCTATTACATTGCCGAGACTGGTGGCGATTACGGTGGCGATTACGGTGGTGGCGATTACGGTGGTGGCGATTACGGTGGTGGCGATTACGGTGATTCGGGGGACAGTCTCCCCACAACCCAAACCCAGTCAAAAAGTCAGGCGTCTGACATACGGGAACTGGCGCTCGGCGGTTCCATCGAAGTCAAGTGTGACACTGACAGAGGTTATGAGATTGTTGGCTCAAAGCATGTTAACTGTGAGCTTGACGGAAGGCTTTCTAATGTCCCGTTCTGTCTAGCAGACTCAGGTTAGTGCGTTTACATGACGTGCAAGTTCAAGGATTACTTGCATGATTGGTAAACATAGGAGGACATAGGGGCGACACGGTTTGCATGTCAGATTTGTATAAAGTAAAAGGAGGGTAACAGGTATGGAGAAGGAGGTGGCATGGCGGATGTAGGGGTCCAGGTGGCATAGAATGAATGTTAGCTACGTTAGATCTGTTAAAAGAGAAGAACGAGTATGGAGAAAGAGATGACCCAGTGTGATAAATGTCCTCTTTTTTTCAAGGTGTTGGGACAGTCAGCAAGTGCTACGTCCCACAGATAATCAATGGCCGGATCAAGCTTCTTCATGACGACATCACCCAGGGGACACCAGTCGATGTTAATAAGACCATCACCATTGGCTGTGACATATTGATGGACAGAGAGGGAGAAGAGCTCCTGACATGTTTGGAAAATGGCACCTGGAACCATCCATCCCCTGTATGCAAGCAAAAGACCATTGATCCATTCTGTAAGTTTGAGGATCTCTGCGATGACAAATCGGTGTGGGGGTAGATTTCGTCGTCCGTCGGTTCTTATAGTGATACGTAATACTCTGTTGTTCACTGATTGTGCAATGACGACTTATTCGTGAAAGACCGGAAAAGAGTCATAAACCTGAATGATGATGATGATAATGATGATGATTTATAGCTAAAGAGGCCTGTAAGTTCGATTATGATCGTACAGTATATTCATTTTGTCGCCTGTTCTACCACAGCTAAGTCTTATAGTCCTGTCTTGAAGTTGAAGTCACTTGAATGCGGTTATCAACGCGATATATCTATTTGTTAACAGAAATAAATTACCGGGGTATAGTAATTCGAACAGGTACTGGCACCTCGAGTTCCCTCATTTGTCACCTGGGGGATCTTATAATCATCACACTTTTAGTAATCTGATGCCCACTTTTCAGCGCCATGTTTCCTCCCCGAGATTGAGAATGGCGGCTACGAAATCCCTACTACTAGCAGTCCCGCAATGACCGACAGCGCCGGCGGGTCCGACTATGGTGACTATGGTGGCGATGGTGGTCAAACCGACTACGGTGGTACCGCTCCAACCGGACCTCCTAAACTTCACCGTGGACTCAATATGACGGTCCGTTGTAGCCCAGGTTACAAACTCATCGGATCACCGATTGTAAGGTGTTACGAAAACGTAACTTTGTCTGCCATACCGTTTTGTGAAAAGGGTAGGTCGTCAAATCTTGCCCTTCTAATGGTTTATGCAGTTCGTTTCTTGTTATAGGTAGGCATGATTCTCCCTTCTATCGAAGATGTATTATGTATCAAGGCCAATGAGTAAACTTTATTTCTGAGAATATATATCATCGTTATTGTTTGTTCAATGCGCTGCGCGTCGCGTCCTGTTCATAACGTTATCTGGTGACACAGATCTCGTGGATGAGGAAGTCCAGCATGAGCCATACCCGAGAGACGAAAGGTTCTGCCCCAGATTGTATTACTTCCTCATCATTAACCTACAATCCGAAGTCCATCCAGAGCTTTCTTGGATGCGAAGCCGGATTATCATATTGTTAGTCACGTAATAATACGCATACATGTACATATACGAATAAGCGCACCCCCAGAGGGATACGGCACTCCGAGGAATTTATAGCATATTGCACATGCATTTGATTCGCCTTGCACGCGACTTTCTATAGGAGCGGTGTTAACACTGATAAAGACCTATTTTATTGGATGAGCCTTGTATATATTTTTGGTACACCATGTGAATATGATAGAGACAAGCAGTCTGTTTTGCCCAAGCGTCTTAATTGGGTGAGCGTATATCTAAAAAGAGAGTTTGCGGTTGGTTCTTTTCTAATATGCCTATAAGTATTATCTTGACTAAATCATAACTTCATTCTATAATTTTCTGTCAATTTCTGACGATCTGTATTTCAGTTCGCTGCACCGTCCAGACGTTACCAAACGGCACCATAAAGATGGGTAATACCGTCGCGCCGTCTGAAGTTAATTTCAATGTCACACTCGCCGCCAGTTGTGACGAGGGCTTCCATCTCATTGGCGCCGATAGATTGACATGCGGTGAAAAACAGGAATTCGATGAGGATTTCCCCAAGTGCC
Organism: Lineus longissimus; assembly: GCF_910592395.1. Lineage (NCBI taxonomy): Eukaryota > Metazoa > Nemertea > Pilidiophora > Heteronemertea > Lineidae > Lineus > Lineus longissimus. The sequence goes on along the minus strand of NC_088309.1, from coordinate 22,709,077 downwards.
TCAACGGGACAGGTAGGGAGAATAACTCGAACTTGTTTTCCAAGTTAACTGGATGAAATTGCGAACTACATGTATGTTGTTTTGTTGGCCGCTTGCAGTATACAATACTTGAACGAAAATTTTTTATTCATTCACGATTCAATCTTCTCTCTTGCAGCTTCCATGCAGTGCTATTATACGATTCTTTTATATATAAGGAGAAATCAAACATTCCCTCATGACAATGATTTCGTTTTGCATGACAATATTAATAAGCTAATGCCGCTTCAGCGTTCTGCACAATTCCAACAATCGAAAATGGCCGATCCTCCCTCCTTCGCCCCGGACTCAAACTGGCGTCTCTCGATACTGTAAAGATCGTCTGCAACAAAGGTTATTTGGTAGATACGACAACAAACGTGATCAAATGTGGTGTCAGCGGCGACTGGTTACCGAAAGTCTCGAAATGTCTCATAGGTATGTTTACAAATCAATAGCATGTTTGCAAGGAGATGCTGCGAGGCAAACATGACTAGCATTTTGGCTATTTTATGGGTCACCACGTGAAGGAATCGCATAATATAAAGTCGTGAAACAATACATCAATGAAAAGAAAAGTGAATGCTTTTGCCATGTGACTGGCCGATACTGTAGGCTACCTGTTCAGCGCAACAGAGCCAGGATGAAGTAAAGATTGAAGTTCTCGAAAACACTGTCAAAACCATTGATGACAACTATTATGCTATATTTTAGCCCGCTGCAAGGTAGTTTCTGTCATTCCCGACGGACAGGTCCTTGTCAATGGCAGCCTGGCTCCAAGCACTATTCAATATGGTGACAATATCACCGTCATCTGTCACGATGGCTTCCGGCTGTTGGGCAACCGGGACATCCAGTGCGGAGAGGACGGAACGTTGTCTGCTAAATTTCCCCATTGTGAACCAGGTAAAGTATATTCTGTTGACCCTTATTGGCCTAGACTTACCGTGTCCTTGGTTTCTATTCGCGGACTTGCGAGATGAAACGTGAATATCATATTCACTGTCACATATTACACTTCGATTCTCCACTTCTTGCTCATCCTGCATAAAAACTGTGTCATCCCTTGCCCTTACACCTTTTCTTCTTTCAGCCTACTTACTTCAAATACAAACGGTTTCCTTTTCCACACGCCACACGAACAAGTGACCTCCTTCTCAATAGGTGCTTCCATGGTTTTACTCATCTTATACACCGCCTTTAATTTCCACTAATCTTTCGCATTTCACTCACCTCAGTGACAGAACAAATCGCACTATTATATAATAGCATTGTACCCGTGGCGCAGGCAGGTTCAAATGGGCTATACCTTAAATAGATTGAATTGCAATGAAATTATAATGCAATATAAAAGGAGCAATATCGAAGAGACAAATTAAACCAACCATTTGTCCACAGACTCGGACCTCGCTGTGGCGTGCTGTATGCGTGCATAAAAAGTATATCAATTGGTCCATAGAGATGATGAGGCAATGTCAATATGCCTCGTTCCTTAGTCAGCAATGTGCCCCTTTTTATATGGAGAAGAAGGAGAACCCAGACAGGCCTTCACATGTCGGCTTCCAAATGGCTCGAACCAATTGCACTATCACTACATGTACTATAACTTTAAAATGCGTGCTCCTCCTACATGTAGCATGATCTCGGGCAAGGCACTTAGTCGACAGGCAAGCTCGAAGTTCAGCACCGTGAGCAGCTCCTTGATAAGGCCATGCCAAGTTCAGAGTGCCTCTTCAAAATCCCTTCATAATCAAGGGCTATAAACAATAGACCACTAATTTAACCCCAGCTCCTTACTGCGGGAAAACCCAAGTCCAGCAACCAAAAGTACCAAAAATACATTTTTGTTTACATTTGAACTGCACACATACGTTTGTTTACAATTTCTTTCTCCGCGAAATTTTGAAGATCAGGTGACCTGCAATCGTGGATTGAAAATAACATTAACCTTAGTTCAGGCGGTCAACAGGTACAGGCTGTTCCAATCATCCCCCTACAGTCAGCTGTTAAACCGGTAATGTTAGTCACCCCACAGGGAGTGCAGGTAATTGATTAAGCCCCTGCATAACTAAACAGCAATGACTTGGCTTCTGTGAGTGGTAAGGAGAATTGACAGTGTCCGATTAGAAATCCCTCATTACTGCTCCGCTGAAGTAAATTTCCGAAAATAAACATGACGTTGCATCAGGATAACATATCACCTGCAAACGTGCAAAATTCCGAGACGAAACCCTACCCCCAAATGGCACTTTATCGAGCCGCCTTATAGTATCATGATATAGATATAACTTCTTTCTTTGCTGATCTTTCATATAACCTTTGATACCTCCTTCTCCAAACAGCTCCCCCTCCTTTCACTCGCTTTCAGTCGTTTTACGACCTTTCACTATACTTACACTAATAAACCATGCCACCGCTTCTCCGATACACCTCCTTGTTTAATACCTATCTGTTGATGAGCAGTGGACGGTATTGGTATAGTTCAACAGTATTCGTGATTCATAGTTCTGCATGGTTCATTAGTTGTGAAAACGCCTTTCCATCCTCCTTAATTTGAGTTCGTGAAATCCTTCTTAAATGCATTTTAACCAAACTCTTGGCATTTCAACCAAAAAGTGATACCAATTACAGAAAACAAAGGTAGCTGTCGGGTCAGCCGAATGGAAGACAATCACACTATGATCGACACAAACCTGAACTTCATCAGTTCAGGTCAGAGCGTCAAGATGTCGTGCGTTCTGGGCTTCATTCGAAACATCAAAGGAGATAAACTCAACTGTGATGATGGAACCTGGAGACAAACGAAGCCAGTTTGTGTCAGAGGTACACTCTTACAAATAAAGGAAATTGAATATTTTAAAAATCTTTGAAGTCATTCGACCAACACAGATGTGCGACCCCTAAGGTTTTCGCGAAGATGACAAACCTCTGAATGGTTTCGAGCCTAGATGTGCCCAAATAATCCCCATCTCTCAGATATACAGCTTCAAAGCCAGACAGTTTTTCTGATTATCCCCACACTAGATATTTCATCGTTGTGACAGAAATCTCGGGATTGAAGCTTTGAGGTTGTCGTACTGAGCGATCACACTAAAGGGCCACTGTTTTTATAGCTATATACATGTTTGTACCTTGACACCTCACCTATAAACAAAACGGTCCGCCTTTTTCTTCAAAGGGACTCTGAAACCTCCTTCTATATAACAATTCGGGCGTTTACTAATTTCATATTTTGGCTTAAAGCATGTGACAGGTTCTAATGTCTTATTCCAGATAATAAATGCACTCTCCCGAAAATTAAACATGGCAAGATCACTGTGAAGATAAACCGTCGTGATAGGTCAGACACTATTCTAGTGAACGACACAGCTTACCTCGAATGTGATATCGGATACATTCGACATGGGAAGGAAGAAATTCAGTGTGTTGCGGTAGAGAAGTACAAAGATCCTCTGCCGAGTTGTACAGCAGGTAAGATAAGTTGCAAGGTCGTTCACAGAAATTGTCACGCGGACATACACGTATATAGTCAATCTCCACGCAGGGTTGCCAGGTTGCTAAGGCAGGAAACCTTGAAGCAAAGGTGAAATGATCATCTGATATCATCTCGAACTGCCACATAATTGACTGATAACGCTGAACCATGTTCTGTCAGTCTGACCATTTTATGAAACACATGCCCAGAATATAGTCTTGTTCGTCTTTCGATGGAGGGGGGGGGGCTTCAATATAAGCAATATAAGTGTGACGTGCTCCCTTAGTAATTTGACTAGGCAAAAAGGGAGCTGCAGTAGAAGACAGTGGAATTCTGTTGAACAGGGACTGTCAATTAAAAGTTCCAGGGGGAGAACTCATCTAACATACATGTATTTTGTTTGCCTTTATATCAGGTACCACCCGCTTTTGTTTCGCTCCCAAAGTTGGCTATGGCGAGTTGGTTGGCGTTGATGGGACTGTGATATCATCTAGAGAATACTTATCACCAAACACCCGGATCACTGTCAAATGTCCAGTGTCCGAAGAAATCGTTAAGGGACATAGTGAAGCCGAGTGCTTAAAGAATGGGACCTGGAACAAGGAACTGTACAAATGCAAAAAAGGTTAATAAAGCCTATCTTGCATGTTAGAAAAAAATTGGATGAGTAGGTTAGAAAAAAACAACCTTGAAGCTTCCGCAAGGAATAAATGATGGGGTCAAATACCAACGATAATCTTCCATTCTACATCTTGACATCCAATTATTTTATTACGTTGATTCAGAGTCTTTCAAATAAAGACTCTGGTTGATTACTTCAGAGTCATTCAAATAAATAATAAATTAATTTGAAAGACTCTGATTACATCTTCGCATTCGTGGTCATGCGTGGCGCCATTCATCAGTGTTTGGGTCTCTCCGCCATCGCCGCAGGTAAGGCACAGGCCGCGGTCCATGTCGGGTTCCAACCTGACTGCAATGGATTCTGAGGCCAAGTCAGTGTGGCCAAATTGGGTACTTACTGTATCATATTACAGGCAGGAGGAGTCCTTTGACTTTATGTTATTTGTTATGTAATATGAGCAAGTTCACATTCTAATGCGGCCGAGATATAACCTTGTTAAGGATGGACATTTTCCTGACCGATTGGAATTGTCCATCCTAAAAGTTACTTCTCTTTCTGTAATAAAACAACTGTTGCCCACTGTGTACAGGTAAGTGTCTTTGATATTTTACATGATCAATCTTTTTTTATGCTTCCAGCGCCGGAGTCAACTTCCAACATCGAGCATCAGTCAAGTACGTGTTCTCTTCATACATCTCGAAGAAGATAGATGATGGTGCATAGCAAAGCAAAGCTGAAAGCAACCATCCCGATGATTCAGGCTTTTTTTAACCTTTCTCATAAGGGCGGAGTGTACTGAAAACCACTGGTTACGCCTGGATGAAACAAAACAGAAAGCAAATCAGCCTTCAGTGGATGGTGATATCGAAGTTACTACTTATACACATGTAGTAATTACTTTGTGAAATCATTTTTTAGAATTTTTCAAACCTAACCTGAAAGTATGTTGAAAGTAGCATTGTCTACAGTGTTCGTACTCCTTTTGTTGCAGGCACAGGTGATCACACTCTCTATGCATGGATTGGGCTTCCAGTTGGGGTTTTGATAATAGGCCTAGTCATCGTTGCAGTAGTCTTATACAGGTAGGCATCTGCTTTCTACAAATTAACATTGGTAGGCATTTTTTGCGAAAGTGACTGTCAAAAAGCCATGTTAACATGTTAACATGTTTCTCTCCAACGACACGAGGTCAAAATTAAACTTACTTTATTTTATTCATTTGAGACGCGAACTGTAAAATCTCCTCCTCCATACACATTCCCTTCTTGTTACTCATATTATACATGCAATGTATAGCCTATTATGGGAGGCCTACATGCATGAACACAATGTTTTATTTGACATTTTTCTACAATTTCGTATTTTACTTAAATTCAGGCGTCGCAAGCAACAGAAGTTTGAGACGGCGCCTATAATGTACAATACCATGGACAACATTGTTTATTTGACCTCTGCTGAGGCAAAGAACATCAATGGATCAAATGGACAGTCGAATCTCGGTGAGCAACAGTCTCTAAGTCAGGTTCAGATTTGCATCCAATAACGTGACCGAGAACAACGTAGTGTTTTGACGACGGGTATTGCGTTACTTGTTTCACAAATGCAATAAAGCAGTGTGTATTTTGAAGACTAGGCATTAAAGTGTCTGGTATGCCTAAAAGCAGTACATAGAACAATCAAGTTGAGTTGATGGCATCAACCAGACAAAAAATCATCTCGTTCTCGTCCTTGGATCAAATTCTAAACCTTTCTATTATGGCACACGATCTTTGAAACAAATTAAATCTTCGTATCCGAGTTGGTCAATGCGGCAGATGTTGACATTAATTTTGGCATGCTACAGCGATAGGTAAATGCAGACAGGTCTACATGAAAATCCGTTTCTTGCCTTTTTTCTGCTGAACCAAGAAACATAACAGTTTTGATGTCTAATTCTTTGCAGGGATGAATCCGGATGATGGCTACATGCCTCCATACATGCGCCGGCAGAAAGGTCACAGCAGGCCATTTGATGACATGGTCACGCGACGCTCCCACGTCAGGGACAGCGTAGCAGCAGACTATGAGAACGAGAACGACAGACCAGTATCCGTGATCACCTATAAGCCGGCTTACAGCAAACCGCCATCGAATCGAAATACGAATCCAACTGATGATGACACTGAAGTGCGAATAAACGAATAGCATGGATTCTCAACTTGCAATGAATTAAAAGTCAGTTCCAAAAGCTAGCGGGGATCTAGCCGCCATGACGATTTTCGCCGCGTGTCATGGATTTGCGATAGGGATGCGCTTAACGGCTGCTTGTGGGTATATTTCATAAGCAGCACCTCTACTTCAGATATTGGGTGATATGAACAAAGACTAGCAAATGCTTTTATCTAAAACTTCATGTACATTTACACTAGGCCTTTCTGTACAAAATTGAAGTAAAAGCATTTGCTAGTCTTTATTCATATCACCCATTGATTCGACTGTTCAATTGCCAGAACAGCACCAGGTCGATTGGCAGTGATTAGCTTAATAGAATGGAATAGATCCTATTGCAACCCCATTGAAAGAATCGGAGTGCTGGATTCATGGCTTTACATCATTGGACGGGAGGGGGAAGGGGGGGGGTATAGTGTCCCGGCAGGTAATGCGTCTCCAAACGGACTATACTCATCCTGAAGCTCAGGCCAACACTCGGCAGTATCGACCGATCTCAACGTGTGCGAGGGGAGAAGGATACGACTGACTCTGGATTGGCGAGGACGGAATATGAAGATACATGTAGTTGACTTCATAAACAATTGTCACTGTCCTTTTGGTCCACTTTGAAAATACTGGGCCGATTTTTTCAAAGTTTGTTTTTTCTTCAATATAATGTTGGGACTGTCGATAGCCGACTACTAGTTGACAATTATTAGTGATTGACGGAGGTAAATTAGACCTCGATCTCAGTAATAGACGCACGCGACATATCGTCATTCATTCAAGGCGCTGACATTGTTGTCAATTTCTGTCAAAATCAATTTTTTTCGCCGTTTTGCGCTGTTTTATGGTCATTTCTGTAGCAACCACACTCTTTTGTTTGCATACCTGTAATTCTATATACCATGAATGCTGGCTAAACCAAGTATGTTCAAAAAACACTTGTGAAAATACCTATGCAATGTTGTATTCGTATTGGTTTAATTTTATTATAATATATCAAATTACATGTACTTATTTCATCCTGGATACGAGTATTGTCGTTATCGTGTAAGAAATCTTCCGATAGGAGAAAGACCCTTTAAGTATTTGATAGCCCAATTGTGATGTTTCGATGTAAATAGATGTAACCTAAATTCAGAATTCAATCATTTTTGTATTTGTAATAAATATGTATTTATTCACGGAATCACTTGGTAGTGCATAGTTCGTTTTTTACACCTCATTCTAAGTATACCTAAGTATACTTAAGATTTTGTGTCGTGATAGAGGATGCTGAGATGAAACAGCTGTCATCCTTCCTGACTGTTAGTGTCACATGAAAAGACCACTGAAACAGAGATGAACTATAATGCAGTAATGCAGGACAGAAAGAACAAAGAAAATCAACATGTGAAACCCATCCTGGCACCAGTTGTTTTCAATATATATTCTCCGCCTCTCGATATTTCATTATGCTCCCTTTGGAGTATTTCAAATCTTGATATGACGCGAAAACCTTGGTCGTCAAGATGGCGTCGAACCCGCTAATCAGTGTATGCCTATATACCGCCTGGCTGAGAAAATTCAGTGGTGCCGCCTCACCACTGTACATTCTCAACTGTGCATCTATAGACGATGACTCCAGGCCCATTACTTCGGGTGCACAGCGTCTTTCGTTTTTCTTCAGGTTTCTGTAGGTGTGGAATAAATATGGAAACATAATAGCGATATCAGGTAGCAAATGTACTGTTAGATTTTGGCAAGTCACCAGAGAACCCACTGTCGGGAGATGTCTCGTATCTATCTAATCAATGATATACATGTATGTAATAAAGGAGGCCAAGGCACTCGCCCTAATGACAAGAGAAATGTCAACGTATCTTTACCGATGGCGGTCATACGAGGGGTGATCAGTAAGTATTGTCATCGTGCCGAATCTTCAACATATTGTTAATACAACTCGTTCTCAGTTTTTGAATTTACTGAATTCACCAACACAAATGGGGACATGAGTATGCAGTCGTCGAAATATGATGTGAATCAAAGATTCTAGAAAGATCCGCAAACACCTTATAAAATTGGAGTTGGATGATGAGAAGCCGTATGCCCATTAACATATTTTAGGCAAGACTGAGCAAATGTACATACTTACTAAATTACTTAATACTTTAATACTTACTAGTCTTACTGAATGACTTGTTGATGACTATAGCGGCACACAGGCCATCGAAAAAGCTCAGCCATCTCTGCCTGTTCTTTGCCGACATTTTTTTCCAATTGTATCCCGTCAGTCACGCGTCTGCTATATTGGGGTCTTGCTGCCTAAAGAGGAGGTGCTATTAGAACTGCCACTATTTCCGTTTCCTTGTGGATTCCAAACCAAGGTTTGCGTGGTAAACTTGAGATGGGTTTCCTCAGAGTATGAGTGGCCGATCCATTTGATTTGGAGGATCTCCTCCACGATTCGGGCTTGCTGAGCTCTCTTCCACAGTTCCTGTGAAACATGACGAAAGAGTCTGGCAGAATGAGGAAAATATATATCCTCCAAATGCATTCTAATCATCTCTCGAGAATGAATGACAGGGGCTAGCTTTCCCCCATTTTTTCCTACCTTATATAGTAGAACTTTAAATTTGGCATGACGCTGTATACCTCATGTAAAAAACACACTGCGAAGACAGGTTTTGCACTTTGTTCAGCTTCCAATTACACAAAAATTGGTAACCAATGGCGCTAAAGTGAAGATGTAGTGTAGTTTATCAGTTAACTAGTTAAAGCATGATCAAAATATATCAGACGTATAGCGCACTTTATTCGAGAGACAGGAGTACATGTATGCTGGTAGAGGATGGGGATCGTCGCCGGGGCGTTCTTATCACAAAGAAGCTCACCTCAGTACCTTTTCTGCCCTGCTACCGAAGAAACACCCCCAATGGTATATTTCCTCGTATGAGACTCTCCGGGATGAAAAATCATCTTCTTTAGGTCCATCCGAAACTTTTTTATCGGCAATGTGTACACATAAAAGTTCATGGCGTAATTGAGGAATTGAATCGTCAACGTGAAATCTAGGCTAAAACGCCGTAGTGCATTTATCATTGATGTTTTCGGACCATCGTAATATGTCCAGTAAAAGTTCCTCGTCCTGCCTGGTATCATGCACGAAAGAAACATGAAAGATACGAGCAGTAACATCTCGGTGATATGACCTTCCGTGTTTGACCTCTGCTGACGGCCATCTTGGAATTTTGTGCGTAGTCGTGAGCTGATTCTGACGATTGCTATAATGGCAATGTTGATGAAGAAGAGAAGAGTCACGGGGATGTAGATACCAACGACGGAAAAAATCTGATCATGGACCACATTAAGTCCGTTTTGGAAATGATATGGGCACAGCCAGGTTAAATAATCCGGGTGAACCACTCGAAAGAATTGTACAACATTGAGTCCGCCAGCGATCAGAAACAGACACACGACGACGGTTTTGGCGCGGCGTGGAGTGCACCAGAGGTGGGCTTTGAGCGGGATCCACAGGGCAAGCAGACGATCCGCTGACATGATAATAAGAAGATGCGATGATAACAATGATGTAAAATACGTAAAGAATAAATACTGCAGGCAGAACGGCTGCAAAACACCCGGGGCTGCCAAAATGTCTGGTATGATGACTAGGAGCCATCTCTCCAACGATACGCCCAAAAGGAAAAGCGTGTCTGATATTGACAAAGCCCGCATGTACACACAACTTGTTGAATGTTTGTAGTGAGGCAAACCAAGAAGCAGAAATGAAAGTACGTTACCAATGATCCCGAAAATCACGATGATTGGAGGACAGTAAACAGAGAGGACGTATGTCACATCCTTCAATACCTTCATTATTGGATCCGTTGGTGTTGGTGTTCCAAATGATCCCATTAATGTCGACATGGAAACACTTCGACCTCTGTCGTTTTGTCCCGTAGAAGCCATATTTCGGATTGCAGACTTGAAAACTTCGGATCTCGATTTACTTCGTGCAGCCATGAGCGATCACAGTAACATCTGCAACAGGTTGAAAGCTCGCATTACCACTAAGAGAAACCGCCTCCACAGAAAACCAACAGCCTAGGCGGTGGTTCCAATCGAATATCGAGTCCAGATGTTCGTCTCTTTCGCATGATTTGGTGGTTAATTCACTTCACTCAGCCGCATGATGATCAAAATCTTCACTTCTCCCGCTGTAGTTTTTCATAGTAAACGACATGTAATGATAGAGCGACCGTACGCGAATACCGTAAAGCTGTCCTGAGTGCCTTCAGCATGGCAGTGGCAGCATGCCACTGGCATGACATGGCAGCATGCAGAAGCAACCTCTCTGACGCCATATCCGGTAGCTTATCCTACTTTATTTAAGCAAATGGCAAAGGTCCACCAGGTAATATTCGTTGGTTCGCGTTTACATCGCAGAGTTATAGTGGCTCTAGATGGTGCTTCTAGCTTTAATCTTTGGTCGATTGGTAGCTTCAGAGCTAAATCAAAAGCTTTTATCGATTTGTTCTGCTGGTTGTATCCACTTGCCGAAGAATTACCATATTTATCAACTCATTTTACATCGAATTGATTCAAAGTGGTACTTCTAATTGCTTGAGACTAGACACCTGTCATCTTCAGTAGATAAACGATAAATGTTGAAATATGACACTTCTGATTGGTAGCGGACTAGTCACCGGCTTGCTGGACACCTGTAATTTTGAAATTGGCTGTTGTTCGCTGAAAATCGATGAAAGGAGAACAATTTTGGATGATATCATTGTCTTAAAAGTGGGTGGCCACACACTGGTGATCTGCATCATGAAATTCACTGTACGTTTCTTGCAAATTTCATTGCCAACTGCTCAGTGCCCTGTACATCACTCGCCAGTTCGACTGTAGACATCAGTCATGTCCAGAGCAGTTGGATCAACGGGTATAACTCGTCGATTCGCCTTCCCAAACATCTTCCGATACAGCTTCTTGACCCCCTCATGATCAAACCTAGGTATGGCTATGGCCTCGGCACCAAATTTATACATCTATAGGGGAATAATGGTGAGTTATGGTCGATTATATGTATGGCGGCCATCTTGAATTTAAACCCTTCCCCAATGATCTGCGATGTCCACCCAAGTTCTTTTACTCTCCTATGTGTCCCCTATTAGAACCGAGTGCCAACATAAGAGGACATATGTTTGTAGACAGGTCCCTCCTCAGCCCCAGGCCTTATTTGAGTAAACACAGCTGAACGCAGGGTACGATTCAGCGAAATTGCATCAAAAGTGTTTTTATCAGTTCATGCATTTATATTGCTGTACATGTACTTAGTATATGCGGAGCAGTAGGCCTATACATGTATTTAAATTCTACACGTGTCGTCGATCGAAGGGTGGCCGTTGATCGACCTACGACCAGTCTAGCAGTGATTCTTGTGCCCGGACTGATTACATTCACCCGTATCAACTGATGGTCATTGCAACTAAGAATGGTCACAAATTCTTCGATTAGAACACCCAGCCCATATCACAGACCAAATGAAATTTGACCAGTCGGACAAGTCGCTAGATGCGCAATAATCAGAAACTTCAATTATCTCTGCATCTTAGCCCCCAAGGCCTCATTTTATGTCGCTACTCCCGAGGCAGTAATTACATGTAACCTTATGTTTTCCCCGTGGCAGTGAGAGATCTTGTCAAATTAGTTCACAATCACTGGTCACCACCCATGCCTGCGGCGAGCTATGGTCAGCCTCTGCTTTTTAGATCAGGATTTGATTTGTCGCCCATTTCTTGTATCTGGTAATCGTGGTGGTTATGATCAAGTTGTACGTGTATGGCTGGTGCGAGTTGACACAATTTAGATTTATGCCAGGGCATAATTCCACGTTTTAACCCCGGATCTTCTGAATTATGCCGCGGCATGAAGCTGAATTTTGGTGGGTTTATTCAGCAAAAGCTGTCAACCAATCAGTATAGCCAGTGATTTGTGGGTTGATGTTATTTTCAATACACGATTGCAGCAGGATACAAAACTTCAAATTCGAGGGAGCAAAACAGGTGCCTGTGTGGAGGACACTTGACATACTGAAGGAAGAGTTTGAAATTCCATTAGACCCAACCCTTTTAAAGAATCAGCGCCCCTACATCTACTAACTTCCGGGCCGGCACTGATATCTAGTTCAAAGTTCAAGTCGTGTAGAGGGCACGATAGATACACATTCGCAAGGTACACAAAAAGTTATCAGAATACCATGTGGTGGGCATCCTCGGCACCCAGTGGTTTTCCATATGCTCCAGCTCTCGCTATTACAATTACCATTTTGTATGGGACGTAGGAGTATCAAAAACCTGAAGCTCAGGATGTGTGGTGGGCCGCTCTGAGACAAGACCACAATTGATTTTTAAGCCTTTTAGCAGTTAAATTGTCAATGTTTGACCGCGACGCATCAAATACTGCGTGGGGTTGTGAATCTGAAATTTTTAATATAATATTCCGGACAGTCGGGCAAGTAAATGGTGAAAAATAAACTGGTAGTTGACCACGGAAATTTTTTGATAATCGACAAATTAGACAGACATTGATATTTCCACTCTTTTCAGCCAACTGGCAGAAAAATCTCAAAACACGCCCCCTATTACCCAATTAGCAAAATTCGAAATTAATTTTTTCATCAAATAATTTCTTTATATCTGTTGACTTGCCACAACAAATATTTTTTTCAATACCTCTCCAAATATGTACTTGAGAGTTAAAAACATGCACTCGTCTAATTGATAGGCCTCCAACCTATGAATATTCATTAGTGGTCTTGTCTGCTCTCAGTAACTTTACACGAACTGCCGACCCGAACAGCCTGCAAATTACGATGGACTCTTTTTGGGTTTAGATCATAGATCAGTGTCTGCAATCATTATTCAGACTAACTGCCTGCGTACATGTTCATCCACAGAGATTTTAACCCAAAAAAGAAATCGATGACACTAAAGCATTTCCAATTGGCCTTTCCAATAATTCATTAGGCCTATGTGTTCAATGGCAGTAGCGAACGACGCCTTCCAGGCAATACATGTGCATGTTATGAAGGAATCGAGAAAACGAAGTCCAGCTAATTTTTTACAAAATTTCGTCACTTTATTGAACTCTGCATGGTTACAGTTCACTTTTTGAAGGAGTTGTGTTTAACCTCTCCGTTCTCGAAGCATGAAGTGCGAAGGACGGTAAAGAAAGCAGTACCAATAATACTTGAGGTGGTATCGTCATTTCCCTTGAGGCAGTTGCGGAACTTCACATCACAGGAACACGCGGACCTGCAAATGGAATAGGCTTTTACCATGCTTTTTACTACTGATGCGTGGGCGGTTGCGCGTGTGCGTGTCGAGACGATGCGCCAAAAGAGCGAAAGAATCTCTGGGTTAAAGGATGCTAGAAAATACTCGAGATATTGCCCAACTTTCGTAATTCAGTATAGGCCTGACAAGGACCATGCCCTACCATCTTCACAAGCACATCAGTATTCGATGTGTTGATTTCAACTTGAAGGCTTCACAAACCTTTAATAGGCAAAATGGCATTGGCTGTTAATGCTTCACCAAGCAAGTGACTAGAAATAAGCTTACATCGTGTATATTTGGTTGTTTCTTACGCCATATTTGGTGCTGCGGGCTGGGATATGGTCAGGGCAGTGGTCGTGTTCACGGCAGCACATGTCAGCCTTCCTCTTACTTCCTGTCCCCAGATCGTCGTACGATTTGGCGATCTTACCATTGCCACACCATTTCGTACCTAGAATTACAATAGGATTTTTTAGACTTAACGATCATCTACAAAGTACCATAGACATAGTTAAAGGGTATTGTTGGAATAGGACGACACAAAATGCATCCTCATCTGAAACTTAGGCTGATAACAGGCTGACACTGTAATAAAACATTCAGCATAAATACCTGGATATATTCCGTGAAGAAGACTCTGGGCAGCAATCTTGGCTTTCGAGAGTATGCTGCCAACTGTATTAGAAAAACTTTCTACCCATTCGCCCAAGAAAAGCCTCCTTTGAATAGCGAGCATGAGAGCACGCTTATCGTCCAAACGCCTCGTCCTGAACCTCTCCTTCTGAGCCTCAGTGAGCATGACCCGCCTCTTCGTCCTGCTTGAGGATACTGAGGTTGCTGCGGCAGCTACTATGACGACTGCGAGGACGATAAGAACCTTCATTGCGACCTGTAAAATGACAACACATTTAAAGTGTATCAGGAACAATACGCGTATTAAACTTCTCCTGATCCGTGCCATTCGTCCCCGTTCTGTTGTCGATGATACTCACTGCATCCTGAGATTAAGTTTTTTTTCCACTGACTCCTTCGAGATATCGAGAGGCGGAGTATTTTGAAAATCACTGGTTATACCAGGATATTGGTACTGACGGTGCTAAAACGGCCACCACGACTATTCCCATGCAGGACGACCAGAACTTCAATGCCATGTGTATATAAATATATATAAAGCCATTTATCGAAAATATATTTTGCTTTAATCGAATCATACATGCGTTACTTTTCTGCTGATACAAGTCATGCAAGGGATTTTTGTTTGGGTGAGTCTATATCCTCCGTGGACTGCAGACTAAAAAATCTAGAAACTCTGAGATACGATTATAGACCAAATATCGTTGATCACACCGTTATTGGTCTTTCTTACCTGAATTTGGGTTCTCTATCGATGTCCGTGATGCAACAACAGACGCGGAATGACAACCGGCATCGAAAGGCAACTATATAGAACCAGAACACCTGGCATTTGATGATGTAAATTTAATCAATTATTTAATTAATTATTTTCTGTCCAATATATTTACCGTTCAGTGACAACTGATATGAAATTTAGTTTGAAATTTTAATTTTAATAAGCCATTTATACCACCGCGCCTGGACCGGTGGTGCTATGTTTAATTCGATTTTGATAATTCGCAAACTACATGTACTAAATGATAATGATGTCTCACAAACATGACGGAGGACTTTTAGAATGTTTTCGACCAAAATCATGGTAAAAACACATTTTTAGTGACTACTCGGGGAGGGATTTGCCCCCCGCCCCCCTCTATTGCAACACCCCTGTATATTTGGGAGTCAAGTTGTTTGCTTGACACAGATACAATTTGTATGATGATATTCAGCAGCTAATTTACGTATTTCGACTATCAAAATTTTATGAAAAAGGCTTTTAGACAATTTATTCCTGATCTTAATAGGGCAGCTGGCGACTTAATTGATAAACAGAATCGGTGCGAGTATATTCATGAAGCCAAACAGCCGAGCCTAAAAACAGCCCTAAACCTGCATCTCGGCTGTTTTGTGTAGGCCATATCTGGTATACGATAGTGCAGGGGCGGATTTAGGAGTTCAAAGCACTTTTTCATAAGAAGCAAATAATGCCTGAAAAACGTTATCATGGATATTAGACACGTAAATAGCTAAATTTAGGGTAATCTTGCATAAGGGGAGAACGGCTCCAGGGGACAACCAGTATAACCCCTATGGAGATGAGCCAACATTTCTGGAAGCCAGTTTGGGTGACTGGCATTTGCATATCTGGTAGTCGGGTTGTGATTCTATCGTCTTAGAGTCAGGTTGTAGCACTAAGCTGTGTTGTTGCTTGATTGCGACACAGCACCTGAAGGCCTCTACTCATCCGGTTGTCAGGTTGTGAGACGATCATTTGTTTTCTGGTAGTCAGGCTGGTTGTGACGATATCATTTGCATGCAAATTATGCCATCTGCAGCCCCATATAATGCATCGTCAGGTTGTGACACCATCTATAATCTGTATGCCTATCCAGTTGTGACATTACTAATTCTGTTGAATTGGGTGGTCAAAGTCCCTCACATCCAACATCGGCTACACTGTATGAAATACCGTCTGATCTGAACAATGTCGGGATGGAGGATTTCAATGCACTTGACCATTTTACAATCACGCTCTCTCCTATAAGCTAGCTCATGATGATCCCAAGCCATGTATGCCAATCTATCGACGCTCTGCGTCACTATTCCTGCTTTACAGAGGAGACTATTAGGATTGCCAGACGCATACCACCTAGAAATCGGCACGATCCCAAGGGCACGATCCAGAGTGTTTGAGTCACGGATCGACATCAAATTGTGATAACGATTGAGATTGTATGATCCCAGTATCAAAGTAGAGGTTAGCTGTCCCGGTACAGATTATGCTGGTCAGTCTTTGAGGGCAGGTTCTTAACTCTCCCAACGATCGAAAGTGTCTATGAATCAGAGTAGAGGTTACGAGACTGTCGTAGTTCATGCTGTGACCTTGCCGGAGGCAGATTGTGATCTTGTCAGTCTTTGAGAGACAGGTACAGTGATATTCATCCAAAGATATAGGAACTGTCTTCCAATATCAGAGCGGGGGTTGTGAAACCGTCCCAGCTCAGGTGGGTATCTTTTTGGTCATTGAGAGACAAGGTGTTACATTTATTTGGTCTTATCAGAGTGAAAGTAGTGAATCTCCAAAGCTCAGGTTGAAATCTTATCAGTCTTCAATAGACAGCTGATAGTGGACCTGTCCCATATCAGGCTGTTAACTTGTCAGTCTTTGAGACAGGTTGCGATATTTATTCAAAGATAGGAACTGTCTTCCAATATCAGAGTGGGGGTTGTGAAACCCTCCCAGCTCAGGTTGAGATCTTGTCAGTCTTCAATAGGCAGCTGATAGTGGAACTGTCCTAGCTCAGGCTGTTAACTTGTCAGTCTTTGAGAGGCAGGTTGCAATATTTATTCAATGATAGGAACTGTCTTCCAATATCAGAGTGGGGGTTGTGAAACCCTCCCAGCTCAGGTTGAGATCTTGTCAGTCTTCAATAGGCAGCTGATAGTGGAACTGTCCTAGCTCAGGCTGTCAACTTCTCAGTCTTTGAGACAGGTTGCGATATTTATTCAAAGATAGGAACTGTCTTCCAATATCAGAGTGGGGGTTGTGAAACCCAACCAGCTCAGGTTGAGATCTTGTCAGTCTTCAATAGGCAGCTGATAGTGGAACTGTCCTAGCTCAGGCTGTTAACTTGTCAGTCTTTGAGAGGCAGGTTGCAATATTTATTCAAAGATAGGAACTGTCTTCCAATATCAGAGTGGGGGTTGTGAAACCCTACCAGCTCAGGTTGAGATCTTGTCAGTCTTCAATAGGCAGCTGATAGTGGAACTGTCCTAGCTCAGGCTGTTAACTTGTCAGTCTTTGAGAGGCAGGTTGCGATATTTATTCAAAGATAGGAACTGTCTTCCAATATCAGAGTGGGGGTTGTGAAACCCTACCAGCTCAGGTTGAGATCTTGTCAGTCTTCAATAGACAGCTGATAGTGGACCTGTCCCATATCAGGCTGTTAACTTGTCAGTCTTTGAGAGGCAGGTTGCGATATTTATTCAAAGATAAGAACTGTCGTCCAATATCAGAGTGGGGGTTGTGAAACCCTCCCAGCTCAGGTTGAGATCTTGTCAGTCTTCAATAGACAGCTGATAGTGGACCTGTCCCATATCAGGCTGTCAACTTGTCAGTCTTTGAGAGGCAGGTTGCGATATTTATTCAAAGATAGGAACTGTCTTCCAATATCAGAGTGGGGGTTGTGAAAACCTCCCAGCTCAGGTTGAGATCTTGTCAGTCTTCAATAGGCAGCTGATAGTGGAACTGTCCTAGCTCAGGCTGTTAACTTGTCAGTCTTTGAGAGGCAGGTTGCGATATTTATTCAAAGATAGGAACTGTCTTCCAATATCAGAGTGGGGGTTGTGAAACCCTCCCAGCTCAGGTTTGGATCTGCTGGTACTTGAGAGACAAGTTGTGACATTTATCAATTGATCCAATGATTGGGGTTGTTTTCCAATATCACAGTGGAGGTAACGGAACTGTCCCAGCTTCGGTCGTACGGGTGCAATGGTGATTCTAAGCTCAATTCAAAGAACAATCTAAATTGAAGCTTTATTGAATATGAATGATGTACAAATAGTGAATCCCAACAAATGGCACAAAAACAATATAGCTCACAAATAAATTCACTAACACATACAGAATAATTGCTTCAGCTTTGTAATTTTAATACATTAACATGTATCCTTTTCAGGGATAAATACCAAGGTATAGGCCTACTGGGGTACTGATTAAGTTTTTACAATATATAAAGGTGTATTTCAGCTGTGTATATAGTGTATAATACAGTCTCAAATTATAAGAACAGGTATGGGCCTGCAATGAGTTGCTGCACTTTTTAAATTAACCCCTTCTTCTAACAAATAGGCCATGTTACGGTTATGTTGCCAAAAACACTGTATGATCTACCCCATCGTATGATCTAGAGATTCTCTTCAACACCTGCTGACAAAAACTTCTCTCCAGTAACTCCGAGTGCTTCATATCTTCCATATGGCTAAATATCTACATATTCAAATGGATATCAACTACTAGATCATTTGAAAAGCCATTTAACACATCTGCACAACTACAAGACGCCTAGTTGATACATACTGATAATACAGAGTGTATCAATAAATACGATACACTGAAATTATTACCCAGTCAAAACTGACTGCAGTTGTTTTTTTTGGGACACCCGGTAATTAGGTGCCAGATTTCCATGGCCAGATCAACTCAGCAGTGTCAAAATACAGTCATGATACAAGTTTTAAAGCTAGGATTACCAGTCATTCCTGAAGATACAGCAAACACTGATGTCTTTTTATCACCGTTATCAAGACAGCATTACTATCATATTTACCAGTCAGATTGTTTTATACAGGACACACACAGGCTTATACATTATGTGGATAGATTTCTGACATGGCATTCTACAATGAAAGGTTTGGAGGGGTCAGGCCTTTCCATTGCATCTTTTTGACTACAACCTCTATTTTTCAGCCAATTTCTGGCACTTAAATTGGTTTATTTGGGTGCATTATTGTAAACTTGTTTTGTATTTTTGCCTTATATCCTTGAAGCATATTTGATGAGCACATGCCCATTGTACTTCAAACGGTTTTAATCAAAGTGCAATTGAAAGGCCTGGGGGGGGGGGGGGTATCCATATATGATCACATTACTGCTAAGATGCAAGACGAGAAAGATCAATCGGGAAGCCCTATCCATAGATCAGGAACACATGTTCAATGTCAGACATTAGGCAGTATACATAGGACGGATGCAATGAACGGGTACTGTTGGACGGATATCTGTAGTCTAACATTTTTCTCCATGTCTCAATGGCAAAACAACCATCCTGAAAAACACAATTGCATTCTAAATGAAGTTATTTTCAGAAACAAAATATCACATCATTAGGATCATCCTATTCCATAAAGGTAGAAATAAGGCAAGGTTGCAACACAAGCGAAAATCACCAGTAGAGATCAGCATAAGAGTGATGCTACAAGAAGCGCCACATATTGGCAAGTTGGCACATTATCTGCCTGGCCACCAAAATCCCACACCAAAGTTGTTGCTTTAAAGCTGAAAAACTACACCTACCTCTATAACGTCTTGACAAGCTGTAAGTTATAGATGTACGATCCTGCCCCAACACACACTCGTGGTGAACCGCTCACTGACAGATTGCTATCCATGCAAACAACACCTTGGTCCAGATCTACCAATTGGCCAACTGTCTGAAAAGGGTGAATAAAACGTTCCCAGCAAGACTTCTTACTGGTATTCCAGATGACAGAAGCTGTACATGCCTGAGCTGAGGGCCAAGTCATCAAATATTTAAATTTTGCTAAATGGGGTGGCCTACATGTAGTGGTAGGGCATTCACCTCAAGACAGGGAGGGTGAAGGGTCAAAACCCACTGGTAGCTCATTCCGATGCTGTCAACAGCTCAGAAGAAGACTAGTTGAATACTTGTACAGTTTAAAGGAGTTTGGGAGACCAGTACATCATAAGCTGCATATGCCGACCCTTTCATTACATTTGCCGACCCTTTCATTAGGGTTAACACCAATAATCAAAATTGAATTACACTAAGTCAACATCTCGGTAAGTAGGATATCCTCATGAAAGAAGACACAGACTTTGGTCCAATATTGGTCTTTTTTAATTCAAACCGACCTCGGCAATCAGATCACATTTCTACCAAGGAGAGCATCTATCTGTCAGTCCCAAGGGTGTGCTTTTGAGAGTAATACTGCACTTACATTCAGTGTTCCTCTGTCAATGATCCTGGCCATGTTCTCTTCACTCCCTCCACACATGATGTAGCTCTTACCCAACCACTTGGCACAGTAAAGCTGCAAAATTAAAGACATCGCTAGACAGTTTAATTAGTCGATAATAGAAGTTGCTAAAGCTGGCTCATATAAAGAAAGAATGGAAGAAGAACAGAAAAGTTAAGTTGCCCTGAGTGAAATTTGAACCATAGATCTTTGGATTGCCAGACAACTGCTCTACCTCTCATTCTTACATAGGTGGAGTAATGAAAACTAGTACGATGTACTGAGCATGGTTCCATTGGCAATTGGAACACTTTTGGGAGTCAGCCAATCACCATATTGTCTGCAAAATAAATTACGTTGCCTATAGTAGTGGTTTTTCTCATTCTATCAATTATGTACATGTCATCCCACTGATCTATGAGAGATGGAAAACAAAATAAAAACTTCACTCAATAGTCAAATTGACTAGAGTATACTCAAACACACACATTAAAACAAAAAAATGTTTCACATAAATATCTCTGAAGCAAAAGTAATATGAAAGTAACTTTGCAAAATAAACCCTTAAACAAAACCAAAAGAGGTTTCCACAACTCTGAAATGAATAGAATCTATTACACACTACACGAACTCATACTCATCTTCAAACATGGTCTGCAACTTACATACTTATTACGCTGATTTAGGTAAAGGTAGGGGTTGAAAAACATGCTATGTGAGCTTGGCTGAAATAAATCATAAGAACTGGATTGGCAGGAGAAATTGAACTGAGTAGCACTGGGGCAGTGAAATGGGTAAGGTCTATTGAAGTAAAAACTGAACTTGATGCTGTGGACAAGGATTGAGACAAAGCTATATTGCAGAATGCAGAATGGGACAACTTTTGTTTGCCGCAACTTCTGCGCAGCTTTCGCACGGTAGGATGCCATACGTTTTGTGTATGTTACACATCAGATATGAGAGCCTTCATGGCACTGTGTACACAACCATTGAGTATTAAGGTGACACACAGCTGGTGCAGAACTAGAGTATGGTTGTGTGCACTGCTTATGCAATGTAGAGGGTGTTGTCAACTGTGACTGAGAATGTAGAAGATATAAAGAGTAATGTTCAGTGACTTCTGAAATTCCTCAAGGGTGACTGACATGCACACACAGAACTTCCTGAGAGAACCACAAGTCTTTTTCAAACATTCTCACCATGTTTCCTCTGTATTTGACGAGTTTTTTCTGGAGATGTGCAATAAAGAGGCATAATAATCATAAATAGACCAAATCCAATTACATTGTGAGAGATGTCAAATTATGGACCAAATCTAATCAAGTTGTGATAGATGTCAATTCAAATATAGCTAATGGTAATTCCCACCCAGAATGGAAGGCATTCATACCATTGGAAATGGATTTTTATACTTTTAATTATTGGCCTACAGGTTTAATTTCATGGTAGATGGAACGCTTGCAGCGAGTTTCTTGAAAGGGTTGAGCAGTTTCTTTAGGATGCAACCAAGCTTACGAAGAACCTTCCTGTCAGTATTGACAGAATAACACACTCGAATGTCTCCAGGACACATTTGAGTATGTTTTTGTAAACATTCTCAGTAAACACCATCGATGAAGTGACCATTTAAAAGTATTTCCATTATCAAATCACTTCAGCTATACCTAGGCTTAGCATTAGCAGAGTCTTTGAAATAAAATTATTATTTGAAAGACTCTGGCGTTAGACAAATATGTTAGGACTGTGAATGATAGAAGACAATTCACAATAAGAACCTGGAAATGTGAAGCAACACCATATCATCAGAAGACTCTGAAACCAAAATAGAAATAATCTAAATTATTCATCACCACATAGTGAACACTGAAATGACTTTAACCTGCTAAAAAGACCAAATCTAAAATTAAAATAAAAAATAGAGAAATTATTTGGTTATCGATACCAGACACCTTCACCTGTTTAAAGGAACTTTCACAGAAGAAACAATTATGAAATACCAATAAAGTGCAAAGCAAATAAGCGCTCGTAAATGCTGTGACCGCGAGGTAAAAAAAGACTCTGTATTTTACGTCTGGACCAAACAGGCAAATAAGGTCAAATCAGTTTCATGCAAAATTTTGAAAAAATGGACGAAGTTGAAATAATTGTTTGCCAGGTACAAACAGAGGAGCCACCCTTTCGGAGACACATCCGTTAGTAGGACATTCTCTGACCATCAGTGACACGAGGCCCAATGTCGTCATTTTCAGTTAATTTGACATCTGTAAGTGTTACCAGTTGGGTGTCCTCAAGAGAGAGGTTGTACTACATTAAAAAAAATATCACAATTTGACAGTGAATATGAAACTGGCTATATAAAGTGACATCGGTGAAAAGTTTGGTGAAAAATTTACATGCAATAGTTGATTTGACCTTCGACCTACCTGCCACGGACTAGAACACCTTTTACGCCATTTCTTCCTCTATCAGCAAGCAAGATAGGCGACAGAAAAAAGACACGAAGGTCATTGGCAGAAAACACACTTTAGAGAAGGAAAAAGATAAAGAAACAGAAAGGATGGTGTTGAACTTCTCACATGTCTTTTTTTCCCTGAGAAGCAGTATAAGAAAAAAACTAACCAGCTGTCAGAGCAGCATGCAACACATGAAACTTGGCCCTTTATTTATGAAAATAGTTACTTGATAAATACCTGTGATAAATACCTAAGGTCACGCATCTGACTATCAAGGTCACTCTTCTGACTACCAAGGTCACTCCTTTGATTAACAAGGTCACTCTTCTGACTACCAAGGTCACTCCTTTGATTAACAAGGTCATTCCTTTGATTAACAAGGTCACATCTCTGACAACTAAGGTCATTCCTCTGACTACGAAGGTCATTCCTCTGACTACGAAGGTCACTCATCTGACTACGAAGGTCACTCATCTGACTACCAACCTCACTCGGAATCTGACTACCGGTACTTGAAGGTCACTCATCTGACTATTATTATTAAAGTCAATACTCTGTCTTGAATTTCAAAGTCATCACTCACCTGACTAAAGCGAAGTGGTTGTGATCTTTTCTTTACAATCAAAGATAAATAAGGCATATAAATCTCCTCTAACATAAACAAGTATTGAATTGGACATGTTCGGAGAACTAAAGCTTATTCTTGCAATTTTATGATATCAAAAATAATGCAACGAAGAAGCTTAGGCAGAAATAAAATTAAACTTAAAATAGTATTAATGTTTTTAAATAAAGATTATTGTGCCTGTTAGTATAAAGGGGACACCCTTACCCACAGACTAGAATAGGTCAGCACATATTTTTGATTATTTAGTTACCCCTACACATTCCATTAGTCTATAAGGCTTCTATCCTCTCACTCCTCACTATTGCAACTTGACATTTCTATGTCAACTAGGTGCCACCTATCCTAAAGCATGCCATATTATCACGAATTATTAAATGTGTGTCCCCTATCTCTGACAAGCAAATAAAACAAAGTATAAAACAGAAACTTCCTGTAAAATACCCTCCTCAACCATGAAAAAAACCCTCTAGATGGAAGATTTAACACCAACTGTAGCGCGACAGAATATATAAAATTCAAAATGCTGAAACATGCAAAATCAATTGCATTCTCCTCACCAGGTTTCCTTTGAACTTGATGTCTCCGTAACCATGACGCTGTGGAATCATATAATAATCAACTAGCAGGTAAATTATATCAACAAACAATGTCAATACACCCCCCCCCCCCTCCAGCTTTCATCAGTACTTGCTAACAACTTCTCATTTGTAGAGACCTTGCTACATGCCTACAATAAAGGGTAGCCTCTTGATACATTTTGAAACAAATGCAAGGCTTTTTTGCAACTGTCGAAACAGCAGCCAACACAGTTAACTTGACAGGGCTATGAGGCTGTTTTTTTTAGCTCTGTCTGGATTAAACTTTATGGAATACACAAAATCAGAGGATCTAGCAACTCCAGGGAAAGTTAATCAAGTCAGTATGTACTTAATCGGGGTTTGTCCACAGACAAATCCAAGCTTAGATCATAGCTATAGAATTGCAAAGTTATGTTCTTTCAACTACTTAGGCCAAACACTTATCTACAGCGCACCGCACACAAAAATTCTTATTGCAGCAATGTGCAAGAGTTATCACTGCTATGGCATGTTCTCATGCACAACATTCTTAGTACATTAAGGGAAACAATATAAATTTATTTATCTAACAAAGGAGATCAAAAGTGGATTAGTAGAACTGGAATGAAAATAAATGACAAAGTGGTCATTCAATAATAGAACTGACTTGTTTTGATCCGAGATGACACAATGTGAGACTAAGTCCTGTCAACACAAATCCGATCGGCTTTATTGCAACCTTTTGAAAGGTATCTAGGTTAGACTTCCAAGCCAAATTGCATGTTCAACAACTTCAAAAGACCTCAAAATTAAAAAATAGCTTTGAACCTCAACCTGAAGGCTAACAAGAACATAAACAAAATCGCTTTTTGATTAACATATCAACAATGGGATTGTAATTCAACCTCTCACCTTATTCTTTAAACAGACAGGGTTACCGTGGTACATGGAGAATGTTTCAGGTCCATTGCCCTTCACACAAAATGAAACGAGTTCTTGGTATAATTGAGATATAACCTTGATTCACAAAACCCCAAAACTTTTTGATTGAAAACTGGAATAAATCTTGTAATCTGCCAAAATTGGATTTGATGTCATGGTTACAGTGGATTGCACATGGCTTATTGATATTGACAATGATGTGCCGGCCTGTTAGTGTTAGACCTATCACTCAGTTTTTCACACAGTGGTGTTATGCCAATATGGGAGGATTTGAAACGGAAAGTCACCAAAATACAACTCACCTGGCTTGTATGTAACGTGTCATATGGAACATCCTTGATCTTCTCACCAGAGTCGTAATCCCATATCTGAAACCAAAAAATTTACTTAAAGGGGGTCTCTGTCTATAGGCAAGAGCTAGGAGGTTCAAATGATGATCTCAAGTAGACTTTTTAGCACTCTCATGGACATCAAACAGACACAGGCTGGGAGGGTGAAGTGAGGAGTCGGTCTGCCATGTCCACAGGTCAAGGGCACTTGAAATGATTTGTCCCTGCATTCTGGTTGTGACTTTGTACGTAAAGATTAATTTGGGATAAATGGAAATCCCAATTAAACTCCTCACAATCTCTTTCTGTGAAAGCAGCAAAGATGAGAATGATTGTAATGTTTTTCCGCTACAACAACGGTCATGGTCATTAAGCTCAGCTGAGCCTATTGTTGAAGAAACAGGAAGTAGTTTGGTACATTTTCACAGCCCCATGAAAATGCAATTTTGTGGAATTTGAAGTTACAACAATTTAATTATGTTTTAAAGTTTATTCACATTCTTTCCTCACCTGAAGCGATTTGTCTTTGCGCCATGAGCCAGTCAGGATGTGGTTGTGAACAGGATCAATGTCCAGGGCATCATTTCCACAGATATGTGGCCCAGCCCCAATAACCTTTCTTACCGCATGCTTTTTTCGGTCGTCCCAGAACTGAAAAGACAATGCATCAATACTATAAAACATGTAGGTTGCACCATTGACTCGATGCATAAAAATGGAAAGTTAGGTTATTACCCAACATCCGATATTTCAATATTTTATTTTGCCGGATATCTGTCAGTTTTTCAAATCAAATATATTTTCTTGTGATTTTCTCTCTCCTGTTATTCGCCGTGAAAAAAATGCCTACCAAAATTTGGCAGTTTACAGTAGATGATATTTGTTCACCAACCCATACTGACCATAATTGTGTCATCCCAGCCACCTGAGATGAACTCCCGTGGTCTGTCTGGATGGTACTGCAAGGCGTACACTCTGAATCTATGGCCGTTCATTATATTCCTTGAATCACTGAAACATGACAAAAATAAATCAATAATTTGACAAAACTTCACAAATATTGTAATGAATCTAAATTTGACAAGCACAGATCACTAACCAACCTAAACAAATTTATCTCTTACCACATGAAAGCTCCTTTGGAAATTGATTGATTGATTGTTGTATCTTGGTTATTATCGGATTGAGCATTATGAATTGCACCCACAATGTGCAATATTTGCTTTGAAGCTTTTAGGTTAGTGAATGGCACCACATCGCCTAGGTATATAGGCACAAAGTGTGTAGAATGATGCAGAATAATCGTTAAGGAAAATATCTCGAAACCTACAGTTGATGTAGTCTATGAATATTTTTCAGCAGTGCACTGAATATTATTACCAAATACTAAAAACATAGCCCCAAGGATACTTTAAAATCCAGGATTTTCTTACACAAAATTAATGGTGTTTCAAATTGCCTTGGGCCAGGGCGATTTAGCTTTCTCAGTCCCTGGTAGTTGTACCTGTATTTAGGTGGAAAGATATTCTATTATTATTATTCAGGCCAATGCCAGTTCTGAGCTGACGGAGTATAGGCACCAGGGGACACCCTGCATGTGAATGTCATTTGGTTAACTATTTACTGTCCGTGAATTAGATTTTTAAATATACTAAAATTATTGGCCAAGATTCAAGGTTGACTCCCTTGGCCAAAACTTAATAAATTATATTAACAAAGTGGTCAGAAATTATAGTTTTACTTATATTGAAAAGCGTGGACAGTGCTGTTGTACTGTAATAAGCCACCTGTGAGGACTAACTTAATCTGGCCCACCTAGCTCACAGAGCCTCCCTTTAAAACTTCATATCGATTCACTGCAAGAGTGTTCCGGTAAACACTAACAGAACATTCCATTAAAATTGCATGCCATATATCACCAACATGACTAGACACTTTCAGTAATCGCTATGATGATATCTTGCCATTGTCAATTATTTTCTGCTCATTTATAACATCGGAATTCAATTAGCATGACCATGGACTTGTATACACAAGATCAGCTACTTGGCTTCCAGCTATTATTCCAGGCCCACCAGTCATGACAGTCCAAGCGTGTCCTGGGGCATTCAACTGGAATCATATTTTCCTAATGCGTAGCTGCACACCGTCTTTTATCAAATGGAATGAGAATTGCCAAATAAACAGACTATTTTATGCCTGTATAACATACAAGCAACTGAGCCAAAACATTCTTTTGGGTAGTTACCAAAACCATTTACCTTGGTTCACATGTCCTCAGATGTTTCCTTGTGGCAATGTCATAGATGTAAATCTTGTCATCACTTCCAGCTGTGATAAATTTGGTGCCCTCAGGATTGAGAGCACTAGCAAAGATCTGGCGTGGATCGGGCTCCCGCAAGACTGTTGAACAGACACTTGAGCGATAGTTCCAAAACCGTACACAACCGGATGCATCTGTGAGACAGTAAATAATACTAAATAGTGCTCATAAATAATGCAATTGATTGTATTTCATGTAAGTTAACATCCTGATCCCAGTGGCGTAGTGAAAAGAGTATGCCTTGAGGAATTAGAAGATCAAAGTTTTTACACCCGGAGGTAGCTCATTCAATCTGACGAGGACAGTTGGTCGCCTCGCAAACAGAAAATTACAGGGTATCAACCTGCCACCTTGCCATTAGCTTGCAGTAGGAGATGGGAGTTTGGAAGTAAAGGGTGTCTCAATGTCATAATTCTAAGACATCTTGGTCACAATGTACTACTGTACCACTGCCAGACACTGACAAATTTTTTTGATGAATTTCTATGTGACTTACAAGTTGCCATTAAAATGTGTTGGTTCTCCACAGATTGGCCATCATGTGCAGGAAGAAACTGGATTGCAGTAACTGGAAGCCGTTCACACTTTGTTTCATCGTTAGAGAGGTTGTACAGAAGTTCACATGACAGAGGATCAATTATCTGAAGACAAAAAAATGTACGAACTGTGATTTTTAAATGTTAATATCAAAATTGATGTCAAATGAATTTGGTCAACACATCAATCATGTCAACTTCAAGTCAACAGTGTCAACTGGGCCAGGGTAAGGACACAGCTCACCAGGAGGTCTATCACATTTCAATTCATAATTGAAAGTACTTTTGCAAGGACATGGAATTAGAATTGAAAGAACCACAATAGATGGAGATAATTGTCAGAAATTCTGAGACATATCGTGCCAAGAAAAATATAAGACTGGCTGTAAATTTTAACCAAAAGTGTAAGCCCAGAGATGAAAGCATTTACATTCTCTACATGTTGGTGTTTCACTTTCTGGGACGAAAGAGCAAATCAATCTTACAATGACCGCTGTGCCAGTGATCTTAATTCTGCCTTCTTGATTGACAAGTGTATCATCCAAAACCGATCAATTGACAATTGATGGCATTGAATGGAAGACAAACTCAGGCACACAGAAACGAACTGGGCACCATGGGCAATGGCAATCTGGGCACCATGGGCAATGATCCAGTATTTTGAAATGTCATGGTGCTACATCTATAATGATTGATAAGCACACTGATTGAAGAACTGTTTGATATCATCATACATGTCGTTTGTCAGGACCATAACAAATTTATTTTGTAAATTGCAATGACTACAACTCTATTTTAAAAATTAACTGTTGATCAAATGTGTTCTTTATATTCTTAGATAGTGATCATGATATCAAGGGAAATTTTATCTGGACATTGGATTTGGAAAATGCCATGTACCATGTACCAGTGTTTCTAAGAGTGAGACTCTTATGTACAATTACAAAATCAATAATCTTGTTTTTGAGACATAATCTTTCTGTTAGTTACAATGAAACCCTTCAACTTTTACCTTTATTGAGCCATCACAGAGACCCACTGCCAAGGTGTTATCCCTGATGCCAAATTTTAAGCACATGATCTCACGAGGACATTTCCTGAAAATAAAACCAGAGAAAATTTACTATGATTGAATGTTATTTTGGATTATAAGTGCTATACTCTAGGTTATTTCCTCAGTGTGGGCACCTTTTGGGATTTTTCATGTCCAGAATTTTGCAAATAGTTGGGCAAGGCACCAAATTTCCACTCATTACGGCAAATATGCACAAAAGAAAGTTTCTGCAATGTCCTTCCTGCCATGTTCTGTTTATCATTCTGATTATCTTCATAGCTGGGGGAAACCTGTTGCAGTATAATCTGTGAGTGAGAGACCTTGCTACCTCATGTCATGACCTACTGCATGCAGTGTTGGCACTGCCAGGATATCTTATCATTATCTCCCTGATTCAACAAACCTCATGTTGCAATGGGTTTGAATATTAAGCCTATTACATTGAATTTCCTCATGGAGTAAGTGCAAATGTGTAGGATCTCAAGAGGTAATATTTAGCTATCCAAAACAGATATGTTGTAATGCTTGAATCCATGCATCCCAACGCTACTGGTGTACTGTGTGACTGTCCATTTCTGCACTGTGGTTATCTCAATCTCTGCATTCTCCACCTTGCGGCTGCCTTAGAGTAACCTGTAACCAGGCTGGTTATTCGATCTAGGGGTTAGCTTGCAGCAAACAATTGCCTGCCTAGCTGTCAATCTCAATGACAATGTCATTGTCATGGCATTATGGCAGATCCTATGGTATGGTAGCTTGCTACGCTACACTTACAAAAAGACAAATGGGTGGAAGAATGTGATAGACACATACATTAGATTACATAACTTGATAGCGCCTTCGACATATGCCTCTCCCTCTTTTTCTGGCATCGACACTTCATCAACCGTTCCAACGCAGCCCGCCATGGATAGCCAGTCCTCAGAAATCTGGATAGAACCTTTGGACAACTTGGACTGCAACGGAGGCCTCACCGACTTCATCTTTAGCTTAATCGAATATCTTTATTTGAAGAGTTAATGTTCACAAACACAATAAAATGATCACACAAGACAAAATGCAAGAAATCAGTAAATCCTGCCCGACAAAGCGAGCATGTGCACTGACTGTCAAAAGCTCATGACATGCATGAACAGTGTAAATGAAGCAGGTTGCCAGCGTAAACTATACGGTCAAGGTCGGGTCGGTGACAGGTGCGTGGATAATTTGTCTATTTGATTGGTTGATAATTAAAAAATATCTTCTTCAGTCCTACAAATTAAATCTATCAGTGTTGATATTTCTAAAACAATTATATTGCATTTCTATCTGTTGAATAGATATGAAACCTTATTTATGTTAACTTCAATCAAGAAGAAGACTGTCTCGAATTGAAGATTAATGTCGGCGCTCACGAAACAAAAATATTGAATTTTTCACACTTTATTTTGGTAAAGATCACACCACTTCTAATTATCTTACACTTTTAATTGCTTGCATTATGAGAAGATTAATCTTTGCATGTAATAGAACATCAAATGTTTGAAATTAGATTTCTATCAATGTCACAAAAGCTTTTCTTGCTCAAAGTTTTTGTAAAGTGTGTTTGTAAAGCGCCATCTGTCGCTCATAGCTGGTACTGATTTGTGGCTCTGGCTACCCATTTAATTACTAACCTCAGGTTAGGACAGTTTGAGAGGGTTACCTTTGAGAGGCACGAGTAATTAAGCAAAAGCATCATTTATGATATGATGGTACAGTAGTACAGTAGTACAGTAGATCATCCCTTACCACCTTAGCGGACACCTGTACCTCAGAGTCTGCTCTGTAGTGTGGGACTGGGAGTGGGAGGGAGGCCCAGCCAGGCCCCAGCAGAAAACCATCTGAGCCGTGGGCCTGCCCTAGATGTATTTATGCAGTAGGCTAGCTCACTGCTCTGGTTGAAAGAATTTTTGAGCCTTCCTGCCCAGCAAATTGTGCATGCAATTGCCCCATACAGTAGACCAAATTAGGCTGGTTGATTCCTGTTTCCTTGAGTGAATAAGACTTAAGACTAAGAGTGAATTCTTCGAATGGACAGGAAATTTACTTCTGTATTAATCAATTCCTTTGTTTTTCAGAGAAAACATGAGAACAATCAATGAGTTGGTCCGACATGTCAGAAGAGTTTCAACATCAACACCTCAATATCGAAAGAGAGTTGTGGTAACTGGACTTGGCCTTGTGACGTGCTTAGGTGTTGGAGCTAAAAAAGTGTGGAAAAGGCTGCTCAATGGAGAATGTGGAATCACCAAAATCACTGAACCTGGTAAGTTATGGCATACAGAGTATCTGTTGAGTTGCAACATTTCAACAGACAAACTCACAAAAAAAGGTTTCTTTACTAGGTTTTTACATGTTTGATTGATCAACTAGAATAGGATGAACTGTTCTAACAGCTTTTTTGAAATATTTCCAAGCCATTGCCACTGCAGGAAACTAGATATTGTTGATTTGTCATACTTGGGAAAATTCGATGTGTTATTGAAGGCTGGCATAGCTTTTTTGTTGGTGGTGTTGTAAATGCGCAGATAATTGTGTTTTGATGGTTAGCATTTCTGCTATGGGAATTTGAAGACCGTCATAAAATGTTGTGGGAACATAATTTTCTTTGCAGGGTTTGAAAAGATACCATGCCAAGTTGCTGGATATGTGCCAGCAAATGAACTCAATATCGAACAGTTGATTCCAAAATCTGAACTCAGGGAGATGAGCATGGGGTCAATTTATGCATTGGCTGCAGCTAATGAGGCGTTGGAGGATGCTGACTGGCATCCATTTACTGATGAAGAGAAAGAATATACAGGTGATTTTTGCAATAAATCTAAGAATAATTTCATGCTTCACAGATATAACTTGCCCTGGCTCAGAGTCCAGGAATGAATCAGGAAAAACAATCGAGCTTAAGGTGCTTTTTCACCATTTCAAGTGTCTCAAGAACTTGGGCTCTTATCATCTTGGCTCCTTCGACAACAGGAATCCCCCTTCTCATTTTGTCCATACTGCAACTTTTGATCTTGTCCTTGGGTTTGTACGATTCCTGTCCTTTCTAACAAAGTAGATTTCATTTCAGCTTTCGTCTTTGTTTGATATGCTTACTTGATTGATTTCAGGTGTGGCTGTAGGGATGGGCATGTCAAAGTTTGGAGACATCGTTGATGCTGGAATTACTCTCAAGAATCGAGGCTATAGTCGAATCAGTCCCTTTTTTATACCTAAAGTTTTGTTGAATATGCCTGCTGGACATGTCAGTCTCCGATATGGATTAAAGGTGAGGATACATGTAGATAAAATTAGTGCATATATGGTACCATCCTTGATCAAAGAAAGGTGTCCTCGAGACGTCCACATCCAGCTTCAGCAGCACTTTAAAAATGCATGGCTCACAGATATTTATACAATTATAAGAAATTTTGAATTTGCAAATTCTTCTCCAGTGGTTTGGTCTTACAATATGGAAAAGATGTAAAAATACTCATTAAGATTTTTTTCTCTTGTTTTTTCAGGGTCCCAATCATGTGGTTAATACGGCATGTGCCACAGGGTTACATGCTATAGGTGATGGCTCGAGGTTCATACAGAATGGGGATGCTAACGTAATGGTATGTGGTGGAACTGAAGCATCTGTCGGACCACTGGCAATTGCAGGATTCGCTCGCATGAGGGCATTATCAACATCATTTAATGACCGCCCTATTGAAGCATCGAGGCCTTTCGATAAAGATCGAGATGGATTCGTCATGGCTGATGGTTCGGGTGTAGTGGTACTTGAGGAATACGAACATGCCAAAAATCGTGGTGCAAAGATATATGCAGAGATTTTAGGTTATGGGTTATCTGGCGATTCCTTTCACTTGACTTCGCCAGACTCGGAAGGGGCTGGCGCCCGTAGGAGTATGTCTGCAGCGCTTCAGAATGCTGGGTTATGTCCCCAGGATGTGACACACATCAACGCACATGCTACATCAACGCCTTTAGGTGATGTTGCTGAGTGTAAAGCAGTGTTTAGGGTATTCGGTGAGAATTCTAAAAACATTTTAATGACGTCAACAAAAGGTGCTATTGGACACTTGCTTGGTGCTGCCGGTTCAGTTGAGGCCATATTTACCATCTTGGCCTGTTATCATGGAATTGTCCCTCCGACGCTGAACCTATTCAATCCAGATACTGGGGTAGATTTAAACATTGTGAGGGGGAGATCCGCAACATGGGACTTGGACAAAAGAATAGGACTGACAAACTCCTTTGGATTTGGTGGGACAAATTCAAGTATGTGCATTGGAAGTGTCAATGAAGCTCACAGTTGATGACGATCTTAAAGCATTACAATTTTGCCAGGATAAACGAGTGAATGTATCAATTTGAAAGTGTGGGGTGGATACTGAAGATGCTCTCAGCAAGATCAACATGAAGAGACTAAAACATTGTCAGGTACATGTATGTTAAAAATGCATGTTTTTGAATGTACATGTATGTTCAATGTCAGACATGTACTAGTCGGGAGAAACTTTCTGTTTTAATAAAATTGGATTTTTGAAACATAAGTAATTTTTTGTAGTCATTATGGCTGTCTTTACAGACAGTTTTGTGCATGTGCATGAATTTTGGCTTTGATTCTTGAAGACCGGATACAATGGGACCAGATTGTGGCACTCACCACAATGTTGGTGTGTTACATCAGGACTTTTTAAGAGTTGTACAACAATGCAACCATGTCAGACGAAAGAGTTCTAAAAACGATATAAGAGAAATGCTGCAACAGAACTTAAAGGGAACTGGAACCGCCGAGCGATTTATTCAACTTTTCGACTTTCACCGCCCGAGAAAGTCAAACTTCCAACTTCCTATTCGAGTTCAGATTTGTAGCTCCGCCCCCAGTGCCCGAGCATGCGCAGTTCAATTTGTTATTATTGAGAATCATGTGAGAATCACGTGAGTCATGCGATCTTTCATTCATGAGTTTTCGTAGTAAATTCCATAGTAGTGACGTCACTCAATGATTGACAGCTAGGCGCCATGTTTCATTCATGCCTCGTTCTGATCACCCGATACGCGGGAAATGAAAACGAGGTCATACGAACTGGCTTGGCGGTTCCAGTTCCCTTTAACTCATTTCACAATGGGACTTGACAAGAAGTCTGTGCTACAATATACTGATGGTACTAATGCAGGGATTCTGCAATAAATATGTAAGGCAGAGAGACCCACTTTTTCAACATGTATTTGGAAGACCAAGGCTTTGCTGCAGACTTGACCCTCCTTACTTCAAATTCTTACACATGCAAGAGAAAAGAGATGCTAGAAAACAAGTCAAACTGAATGCCAAAGATGATGTGTGTAAACACCAAATCCCACCCCAAAACATCGTGTATGATGCCGATATGTAGATCTATCTTCTCACTGAACAGCTATATGAGCTCTTAAACCATGACATTAGCTGTGTCAAGTCTGTGTTACTCTTTTATGCCGAGTTACATGAATCAACACAGGGAGTCCTGAACAAGCTTCATGTGGCTGCACTCAAAAAAAATGAATGCCTCGGACTATCTACAGACATCCGAACTAAGAGTAAGACAGATAGGGCTAGGGCTTTTTCTTGTGGCTGGAATTAACTTCCTCTCACTTATGCTGAATGGAACGGTAACCTATGCTAACCCAGATTGTCATCTGTTTTAGACTAGTTCAGCTGTGGTGGGTCTGACTGACTGCTTGGTATAGACCATACAGGTTTTCCTTGCTTACCGACCTTCTTTTCTGCTCTTTAGTCATTGCCTTGCCAAATAGCTTGCGGCTGCCCACTTGTACCTTTGGCTGTTCCTTGTGGCATTGTTTTCCATCGTCTCCCTAGTATGTTCCCTGGTACAATAATGGTACCTCCGATAAGCCAACCGAAGGTTCATTTAGCCTGTGGTGCATCACCAGCGAACACAGAACAAGGAAAAATGCAATAGGCAAACAGTGAATGGTTACAGAGCCTTGTGGTGCTCTTTCAATTGTCTCCATAGCATGTTCTCTGGTGCAACCAATGGGAACATCCAGTAAGCCAAATCAATGTTCATTTTGTGTGTGGTGCCTCACAAGGTCACAAGCAAACACAGAACAAGGAAAAATGCCACAAGGGAACAGTCTATTGATACGCAGCTTTTGGGAGTGCTGTAACCCCTCTTACAGATGGTGAAACAACATTCCATGCTACCTGTACGATTCCTTCAAAGCATTGCAACAGGACAACTCCGAAACAAAGAACAGAAGACGTCTTTACATCAGTTCACTAATTGTAATTTATTTACAAACGAATACAGTATTACAAGCCAAAGATACATCTCTATCTTGTCCGTGCCAATGTATAAAACATGAGATGTGTACCAGCATGTACATGTCTACTCTACAACAGTTACACAGTGTCTGGATGCAATACATAGGAGAATGTACACAGGACAAGCTTAGCCATGTCCATCAGAAAGCCCACAACTATATCTACAAAACCAACAAACTAGTATCTTGAATCACATCATACACCAACAACAATGGTATAATACTCAAAATAACAGTATTTACAGTTTTCAAAGGTATTGCTTCAATAATATACACATGCAACTTCTAAAACACAGCACAAACAGATACAAGTACTTCGTCAATATACAGAGGAAAATCAGTCTACATGTATTAATGCCAAGGAACTTTCAGAAGCCCAAAGAGAATAAACCAAATTCTTGTCAATTTCCGCACCACCATGGTGTTACGCACTGGCGGAGAAATTAACAATGGTCGCTGATGGTCGCGTACAGAGAAGCCAACGACCCCCAAACCGATATTGAAATTTACAATAGAAACTAGCAGTGCAGAGATAAAACTTCTTACGAGACAGATACATGTACTACATGTACATGTACACCATTCATCAGGTTCTAGCATGATCTGTTTACTGAGTTGAGCAAGAATATCCACTGGCGGTGGGAAATTCACAAAGGAGGCAAGAAAAGAACAAACATGCTCTCTACTACACAAAAGCTGATCTACATCAACAGACATACACATGTACATGGACATGTACGCAGACAATATGTGTCAGCCAAGCATTAATGACTGAACTCTTTTAAAGGAGTATAGTGGCTTAATCAAATAGCCTTCATCAACAATTGCCAAATTTAAACAATCATACATGTAGTTTTAAAAACTATCATACAAATTGTTATGCGAGAATCTTAAGAAATATGCAGCCCATACATGTAGCACATCACAGTGTGCTGTGTCAGGCTGTCAACCAATAAAAGAGACAATGCACTGTCCCCACTCCAACTTGCATGTATACTCATTGTCAAGACATGGGATTCCGGAAAGAAGGATAAGCTTGACTCACAAAAGCCGAGAACATGTTGTTAAAGTGACATGAGGCTGCCAACCCTCTTTGTGGGCTATCAGGAACTATAAAGTTAATATTTTCAATAGATTCAGTATTTTTGCAAGCCGCCTTCAGTATTTCTAATGGATCAGTGACTTTCAGTACCATTTTACAAATTTCGACCAATTTTCGGACTGAATACTGCCCAGTTGGCAGCCTTCCTAGCGGAACCCCTGCATAGCGGTAGAGGAAGTTGGGACGGTGCCAAACCTCTGTAATACCATTTCTGGCATTGGACTTGGACTTGACCAAATCACATACAAAGCTGATGAAGTTGGGAGGCATGTACTCTCGCATGCTTGATATGTTTTCGTGTCACAATAATATTAACCTGAATGACACCCACTCCATATTACCAAAAATTTTCAGTATCAACGAAAAGGCCATCTTGTCCAGAAATGGCCCCTAACTAATATTGAGTTCTTAAATGATTTGTAAGAAACTTCAATCCAATAATACTTCACGCAACTTTAACCAGAATGATGAGTATATCCGAACAAACGACCTAAATATTTTTTTCTGAACTTCACCCATTTTGAATATATATGTACATCACTGTTAAAAGACAACAAAATATCAATGTGCCCTGTTGAAAAATAAATTGTTCTTTGTATACATGCAGTAGCTTGGAATCGACAACATGCACATAGTCAAAACATGCATGAGGGCACAAACATTTTGGTGACGCAGAGCAATTTGCTGGACAATTCAATTTCTACTTCAATCACTTCCTGCATCACATGAGCTTCCGCTGGAAGATGTACAATGCAGTGTTACATGAGCTAGAGTTGTGATGGAGTTCGTTTTCTGAATTTGTACCCAGATGTTTTGAGAAATGCTAAATGTTTCTTTGAGTAAGCAGAAGTGATTGAAACACATTGTTCATTAGTACACATGTACCAATAGACCGATAGATATTTACAAACTGGAACTGAAGTAAATCGAACATATGCAAATTGAGAGCACCATGGAAGTTTTCAATCTTCCAGCAACCACATGGCATCAATATATCCAGAGTTGAAGTAAGTTTTATTCAGTTTCTGTGTACAATTATAGGTTGCCCTGCCTCCTGTAGGGAAGTTTGAGCACTCAGAACCATTTTAAAGATCCATGATATGAACATAGTCCTTGTCTATGAACTTTAAAATATCCCTCTTGTAAAGAATTGAGTCCATGTTACCCAATCCTAGATCCAGTCAGGGCTGAGGAACTTAACTTCGATCCAAGCCGGCAGTAATAACACCTAACTGGTAAGTTTCTCAGTTGAGTGTTCCTCTGCAACCCTGGGCACCACAAAGGCAAGGGATCTTTTCATCCTCCAATGGGAATTTATAATCGTATGTGATTTCCTCATTTACATCAATGTCTCTCTTGGAATAAATGACAATTTTCTTTTGTTGCTCCACGGTGATAACCTTCGCATAACAATTTGGCTGAAAATTAAGCAAAGACATCATTATCATATGCCTGAGGGGAAGGGGTTCTGACCACCTGGACTGCATCCAGAATCAGTTATTTGGAGACTGGGATCAAACACAGATAACAACATTTGCCTTGAACATGGCTGTCCACTTAAGAATCCACAAGAAGACTGTGTTAGCAATGGAACTTTTTCTCTTTCTTAACATTCACAGAAACCTACACTCTGAAACAGAAAACCGCCCACCATGAACACACTAAGAAATTCAAGACAGCACTGGACTTGTTCACAAGACACTTCATGCGGTGAATAATTTTCGAATAGTTTGTGCATTTAGAAAATAGTACAAGTCTTACAAAAATTTACTTGAAAGTTGATGAAAGGATGTATAGGAAAACACTTACATTACAGCAGTGGTTGATAAATCGTGCCAGATTGCCACATTTCGTGGCATCGATAATAGTCTCTCCATCGACCCTGAACAGATAGCTGCTTCCGATTCCTATCTTTTCGTAATTCTTCTCGCGCTCATCAGCCATTGATGCCCGGATGCTCTGCCCAACATACTCAATCACCATCTCTTCAGCAGCAATTGGTTCCAGGGCAAATAGACCCCAATCATGGATCATACTCTTGGCAAACTTCAGCTGCTTCTTACGGAACTGAAAATTGAACGAATGAAATTCTCCATTGAAGAAGTCAAATATGACAGGATGAACACAAAGAGTACCTAACTAAGGGTACAAGATTGAGGAGAAACTCAGCATCTTATCACTCAAGACTCCCTGAACTAGGAAACTGAAGCTGGTCGCACAAATAAAAAAATCAAACCAGTGGTAAGACTAGATTAACAATTTTATTCCCAGCTAGCAACTCAGTTTCCTGTTCCATTATGTTACCCCTAAGTGATTTAACTACACCTGACTAGACTAACCTCCATGAATGTTACAAGAGGTCAACTAGCTTGCCCATTATTCAACCAAAAACAGGTTTATTTCTCCACCTCATTACTTGGCCCCTGACAGGTCTCAACACTCACCTTGAGTTGGTTAAACTTGAGTAGGTCTCCCCTGTCACTGTCGAGAATATCAGCAAAGGAGGTGAGCAACCGTCTCTGGTTGGAACGAGCCTCTCTTGAAAGTTGTTGTACCGACTTCTTGCACTTAGAATCCTAAAAATAAATATTTGGTATATTTACACTGAAACAATATGCTTCCTTTTCCGTCTTCACTCATAGTCGATAGTGCACTGGGCTCATAAGTTGGTTGTACATTTGTACATACATGTAGTCCACATTTTAAATATTTGACATTGTTATCGAGTGTTACTCACCGTTTTCTCCATTTCTTCCTGAAGTTGATCCCTTTCCAAGGTATGTTTATAATGCCACAAGTAAGACGCTTTCTCCTGCATGCTGATCTTGTAGTAACCCTCAGTCCTTGCACAACCTGAAATCAGCATATGATATGGTAATTACAAAGAGAAGCAAGCCAGCTGGTGTCAATGGCATTTCTTCTGAGACACCAAGCATTGTACATTCTGGCTTGGTCAGTGAACTCCAATCTTCCACATTCAAGTCACTGGCTATTGAGCTTTGCATGAGAAATGTCGCTCTTACCCATTCCAAACTCCAGTGCACACGATGCGAACATTGCTCACAATCACATATACCGATCCCGATGGCCCAGTGGTCACGTCGTCTGCCTGATATCAAAGGTTTGATCCCTGCTAGTAGCTCTCTCAGTAACCACCACCCTATATTGTATGAGGTGGTGGTAACTCCTAGCCTAGTCAAAATACTCACCAGCAGCATGTATTTTAAACGGTAGCTCATCTGCATGCGATTTCTTCCTCTTCTTGGGAGGCACTGGATCAGGAATGTTGGTGAATGCATGATCAACCCAATGGACTTCATTCAACCAGTAGTTCTCCTCCTTGTCATCGGCTAACATCTGTTCATATGTTCGTTTCAGATAATTGATGTCCTCGATGTCAATACCTATAAGAGCAGACAATCGATTAGGGTTGTTTTTCAGCAAATATTCCTAAAGTTGAAATGTAGCTCAAACAGTATTACCAGCAAAGGGTCGTCCAAGCTATCCTTTAGTTCTTTCAAAGTTGGTAACATAAAACCGCAACGATTTTGAGTTTACATGTAGCAGAGTACAAAAACATCAGCTGAAAACAGGGATGCAACAACTCACCTCTTCCAAATATTTCATACATGATTTCATTATGAGCATCCAAATCCCTGGGTTCATATGTTGGTCGTGGCTTTGGCTTTGTCGGAACGACATCTTCTAGAATTGCAGCAAGTTCCCGATTGACCTTTGACCTCACAGATGTTGTAATATCCTTCAATCGTTTCTTCTCCATAGCTTTCTCTTTCTTCAATTCTGCCTTCGTCCTTTTCTTTTCCTCCTCCAATGCCAATTTCAGTTGTTGTGTCTTTGCAACTTTGTCCTCCTCGGCTGCAGCTTCCATCAATTCGTTATGAATCTGTTCCGCTATCTTGTCGATATCTAACTCGCCTCCCTTCTTCATTGGCAGCACCCTTGGTCGATTCACCATACTAGCCAACCTTTTCATCGTCTCGATACGACAGTAGAAATGATCCATCAAGAATGCCGGTGGCTCATCCACATCTATCACTGGCACTTCCTCAGCATCGTCTGTCGCCTCCGAATCTGATGCACCAGACATATTTTCATCTGTCTTCCGACCATAACTTGTATCCATATCATCCGGTGGACGTGCAAAGTAATTGTGTTCGATGTTAAATTGGTTATTAACTTCACGTTGTCGCTTCCGTTCCTCCGCCCGAGCTTTCAGCCTGATCTTCTCAGCTTCTTTCTCAGCTTTCTTGGCCTCGCGTTTTGCGATCTTCTCCAGTCTCTGAGTTTCCTTCTCCTGCCTCTTCCTCTCCTGTTCCGCTTCTCTTGCTTTCCGTTTGTCTTCTTGTCTACGCATCTTCTCCAACTCGTACTCTGTAGGACCTTTCTTCTCCGGGGCTTTGACTTTCTCCTCTACCAACAACTCTGGCTCTTCACGTATTGGAGATAGACGCTTGTCTTCCTCATCATCAGACTTGACCTCCCCCTCTTCTGATTCACTTGATGACCAATCACCACTTTCACTGAAATAAAAAACTTGGTAGTAGAAGAGAGGAAAAATAGAAGTTCAGAATGAATGTTATACAGTACTGCAACTTCACTGCAATAGCTAGATCTAGGAACACAGGAAAATCACTCATTCTAACAGTGAAGGATGCACTATCGGATGCCAAACCAAACCACCATCAGTTTACTCCAGAAAACGGCTATGTTAATATTATGAGTCACGACTCAATTTTGGTAAACCTGGGCTACTCTTCATAGAAAACTACATACCCAGGGGCATGCACCTCATCCACATGCATCTTGGTCTTTGCAAAAGCATCATCATCTGTGCTTTCAACATCAATGATCTCTCTGAAAAAGGCAAGCAATAATAAACAACAACGATCATTGTACATGTGATGAAATCACAAGTAGATTAATTATTATCTCAATCACTGGATGTATTGGTTCACCATTGGACTACCACAGACACCACTGGGTCCAGTTGGGATCCCTCAATGGACTATACTACCCAAGTGACCCTCCTTCTTTATTTAGTATCATAACAACCTGTTAAACAATCAATGTACATGTAATTATTCACTAATAACCTCACCACAGCTTCATTATAATTTTCGTAATTTAAAAAAGAAATGTTTTCAATATAAAAACAGCTTACTTGTCAGGTGACACTTCTTTTGTCTTTGGTTCTTGTTCTTCATCAGATGATTCCTCATCAGAACTATCAGAACTCTCATCCTCACTCTCCTCACCACTACTCTCACCGCTACCCTCTTCTGACTCTTCTGCAAGAAATATAAGAATTTTTATTAAGGTCTTCTGACCAAGGTAGCCCTAGAACACCTGTGGCCCATTTGATATCTGCTAGATTGTGGGACATGGCCATCCACAGAACAGGAAACAACGACCCAAACTCTTGCAACGAGCAGGAGTATCCTCAAGCCGTAACACCCAACCTACAGGAACAACTTGCTGTACAGAGATAGGACAGAATTTAACTGGAGAAGACAACTGAGAACATCAACCTTGACACAGAGACATAGTAAAAAACAGTGAACAAAGAAGAAGACTTTACCTTCCGATTCGTCTTCACTTTCTTCGTCTTCAGAGTCAGACTTCTCATCTTCACTACTGCTGCTACTGTAGATAAATGCCCGCTCCCTCTTCTTGGCCTTTTTACTGGACTCCTTTGTTGATGTGGAGGCCTTCTCAGAATCTGCAATTAAACCAATCAAACAGACAAATTGAGTGAACATCAACAGTAGTGATATAACCACCTGTATAATTTGGCCTCATCAAATCACTTTTCACATGTAAGTTGACCTACCTGATTCCCATTCCTCCACTGGCGTCCTAGGACGCCGGAAATAGTCATCTTCATCAGGCTCAGGCGATGGAGGGCGGAACTTTTTCTGTAAGAATAACAAGCGCCATAGTAATCAGCAACAACAACATTAGAAATATGAAAACAAAAGTTTGTGCATTGAAAATACACGTAGATGAAGAGTAGGACTTCTCTTCACATCATTCAGACTGTCAAATGTTGATGATAGTCTTTCAATGAGAGTTCTCAAAATGATGACTCCAGGGCGTTGATGATACAGTTACCAAGAAGAAAGTGGAAGTAAAGAACCGATCTAAGGTCAGATTAAACCTCTACTGAGGTACATTACAATTTGCACAGCAAGTTGTTGCAAAGGTTTAATACAATTGCAAGAATATGATGCATTACTCACAGGTACTCTAAAGGATGGCAGTTTTGGCATGGAACTTCGGATTCCCAGCAGTCCACCACGGCCACCAAGACCCATTCCACTCGACAAGGCTCCCAGTGCACCTCCCTCCGAACTCCAAGGGCTCTGCTTCTCAAACAGCGATGACAGAGTTGCAGTAATGTCTTGTTTTGGGGCAACTTCTGTCTTTGGCTTGTCAAGTACACTAGCAGGCTTCACAATCGCTTGGAACTTAGCTCGGTCCTGGGCGTCATCCCACCAGGACTCCAAAGATTTGAATGCAGACACTTCAACCATTTTCTTACACAAGTCCTTTTTCATCACAACCTTTAGTTCGGTAATGATCTTATTGAGAACACCATAAAACGACCCATCATGCGGATCTTTGAGATCATCCAGTGTTATCAAAGGTCCCTGGAAACCACCATCCATGAAGGAGTTCGACAGATTTGCCGAAGTATCACTATTGAAGCTAGTGTTTAGATTATTACTAGAGCCCCACGACTCGTTGAATCCCTGAGTCCGCTGACCAAAGTCAGGCATTAATGGATTCAATGTATTTGTTTGTTGGTTAAAACTAGCACTTAAATTAGGTGGCGGCACTGAGGGGTCAAAAGGTGGAGGTTGTTTGTGCTGATTCGGCACATTGAGTTCTAATTTCTCTTCTCCACTACTCAAGGATGACAGACTCATGCGGTCATCCTCATTCTCTTCCATCCCTATTGTGACCTCCTGAACATCGGAAGACTGAAATTCACCCGCGTCATCAATTATTGTCTCCGACTCAATGGTCTCA
Source organism: Lineus longissimus (assembly GCF_910592395.1). Taxonomy (NCBI): domain Eukaryota; kingdom Metazoa; phylum Nemertea; class Pilidiophora; order Heteronemertea; family Lineidae; genus Lineus; species Lineus longissimus. The sequence continues at coordinate 22,665,258 of NC_088309.1, read as the reverse complement.
TCCCCAATCTCATCCTCACCAACATAGAATGCATTCCGTGAATCTGAAACCTCCTGTACCATCCCCTCTGTCATAATTTCCACTTCCATCGCATCTTCTTCCATTCCTCCTTCATAAGGCATTGGTGGCAGTGGAGGAATCGCCTCATCAGAGCCGGGAAGTGGTGGCTGCTCATGCACTGGTAAGGGAGGCTCCATGAAGTACTCATTTGCAGGCACCAGAGGTGCTTCCGTGGTGGGAGTCTCTGGCTCACCACTGTCAAATGAACTATCTAGCTCCCTTTGTTTCAGCAACAACTCAATTCTAGATTCCAAACTGAATGGGCGTTCTTCTTCGAAACTATCTCTCTTTTTTGTTTTTGTATCACTCTTTTCTTTGCTCTCAGTCTGATCATCTGTACCTTGATCATCAGTTGAATAATCATCACTTTTGTCAAAACTCTCAGCTTTATCAGGCAAACCTGGAGGCTGCAGACCTGGAGGCTGCATACCAGGAGGTTGCAAAGCAGATGGCGGCAAACTAGGAGTAGGCAAACCTGGTGGCTGTGGTTGAGATGTCTCTGGGGCTGAATAACTTGTCTCACTTTTTTGAAAGTTTCCTTGTGGCTGCGACGGGGCTGGCAGCTTTGGTTGCTGTGGTGCAGGTGTCTGCTGCTTCTGCTGCATCGGTTGGACTTGTGCTTGTGGCTGTGGCTGCTGAAAGTTCTGGCTGTCACTTTGAAAGCTGCCCCGGCGGAAGTTTTGTTGAGAATTTTGAAAGTTACTTTGCTGTTGGAAATTTTGTTGCATGTTATTACCAAAGTTTCCTCTCTGAAAGTTCATGTTTTGTGCTTGAAAATTCTGCACACCATTGTTGCCAAAATTGCCCTGGGAGAAATTTTGTCGGTTCTGGTTATTCATTGTATTCATATTATTGAATTGATTGTTCATGAACTGCCCTGGTTGGTTGTAATTCTGTTGATTATACTGTCCGAACTGATTTGTCTGCTGAGCATTTTGTCCAAATTGGTTCCCCTGCTGCACATTAGGCTGGCCCATTCGGAACTGTTGTTGCTGAGCCATACTGAACGTCTGTTGCATGTTGAAATTGAAAGCAGGCATATTCTGCATATTTCCAGCAGGTGAAGTCCCAAAATTACTCTGCGGTGTGTAATTAGGCGTACCAAAACTTCCCGATGAAAACGATGATGGCGTTGAGGGAAAACTACCAGGTTGAAAATTGTTCGTAGGGGTTGGAGGGAAGGGTGTGCCAGGGGTTGACGATGACTGAGGAGTCAATGGTGGAGCACTTAGCGGGGGATTACTCTCAAATGTTCTCTCTGATTGAGAAAATGAGCGGTCCCGTTTTTTGTCTGGTTTAGAACCTGAATCGGATTCCTCCTTCTTTTCATCAACTGTAGAGCGTCGCCTAACTTTTTCTATCTCCTTTTCTGCTTTCTCTCGTTCTTTTTCCCGATCCTTAGACGGGTCAGTATAAAATCGAGTTTTGCAATGGCTGCCCATATCTTCATATTCAAAAGTCCGCACAGCCTGCTTCGATTTTTCAAAACTCGGAGAAGGTGGATTGAGAATCGGCTTATCTGATACCACAAGATCATCAATCAGTTTCTGACGCGCTTTACCTGAAATACATCGAAAGTTCCAAATGAAGTCAAAGCTGCAGACTTCTTTTCTGGCCATGATAATAGCCAACACTGTGACGTTAAAGATGAATGGCCCAATTTATGCACAAAATGGTACCAAAATTTCAAACACCTGATTCTAGTGTGATGGCACAGAGAATATGTTGAAAGGGTGGTACAGGCATATCATTAATACTACGTTTGATGCCTGCATCATTGGTGTAGTCAATAGATTGTTCCAAAAGGACTGCTGAGATATCAGAAATTTACAAGTTCAACTGTTGGCAAGGACATAGAGAAACAATCCCATTGAAGGTTTAAAACTGTCAAGAATTTTTATCACAGATACCTACCCATTGTGTCTACAAACACTGTCATTATCTTCCCCATTTTTGATGTGTTGTTCAGCTTTTCAACACAAGCTTTAGCACATCTTGTAGATGAAAACACCACCTGAAATAAAAGAAAAATTTATAAATAATGCTTCCAGTCCTCAACATTTCGTACTCTGATGCACCATACATCAATACAATTCTTATATTGTTTTTGGTGCTCTACATCTTTGCCATTTGTAAAGAGTAAGGAAAACTACCCTCAATCATTAGGTGTGACTGCTTGATCGATGGCAAAAGTGTACAGAAATCTTACTGCAGCACAGCATTTTGTCACAGTTGAAATCCATCCTGCTGTTTGACCACCTAAATTTTAACCTTTATGCCAGATAATCAGAATTCCAAGCCTTTGATTCCACAGTAACACTTTTGTGGGTACACAGATGAAGGAATTACTGAACTATACTCTAGTCATCAGACAATGACATGGCAGCGAGTAAGACTTCTTTGATTGAATAAAACTACAGCTTTGCCATCTATAAAAAGTTGGGAAAACCACACTCAATCATTAGTTCAGCTAACGGTTGATAGATGGCGAAAGATTGCAACAATGCTTCTGCCATACACAGCATGACAGAGGAAGATCTTTCAAATAAATACTAAATCAACACTTACAAAGCTACAAACTTCAATACTTGTCAAAGGCTTAAAATCAAAATGTTCAGCATGGAATAAATGTTAACAAACTACAACCTTACCTTTCCAACTCCTAAATGCCTTTTTGACTTGGGATGATAATAAATTTTGACCTCATCAATGGTACCAAACTGCTTGCACATGTCCTCGAGGAAGTTCCTGTTGATGTTATCATTGAGGTTAGTGAATGTTACCTCCTTTGGAAGAGGCTGGCCAACATAGTTTGCATCATACTGGAAAGACAACACAAGCAATTAGTGAACCACAGACAATACCATATCAACAAATGGATAGCGAATTCAGATTTCATTGGCAAATTACTTAAGAACAGACAACCTCACATCTGAGAACTGGGAAATTTTACTTTTGCCAAATGTTGTTTGCTAAGGTAGGTGTCTTAATGTCTTGACAAATATTAGAGCGGTTGTTACAGAGGACCCTGGGTGGTTAATTTGTTTATCCATAACTTACTTAAAAATATTTAGTACTTTAGTCCAATATCAAATTTTCAACATAAAAAGTAACACTAACAGTAATGGTGTTGAGGAAAATGTTTCAATATTGACTTTACATTTTGAGAAAAGTTAGATATGACTGTTGTCATACCGGTCATACCTTGAACTTAGGGACTGGAAGATCTGCAGCTTGTCGCTTGGTCCAAAGTCGGTTCCATCTTGATCTTGGATCGACAGCTTCAACTGCACGGGTTGTCTGAAATAAATTTTATTTATAATGAACTCCAAACACTGCCCAAATAGGTTAGAATTCATGAATTAAAATAAGCATTTTAAATTCTGGAATTTTTTTAAAGAATCAAGTCAAAGGGGCCGACCACTTATTCTAATTACTCCTCATCAAGCTATTGTACCCAAATACATGTATGACATAGAAAAAATCCATTTGCCACATTGGCTTTGTTTAGATCACTTAACGAGATGCCTTAAAAATACCTCAGTTCACCAGCAGCCTCTTTTTGTTTGATTTCAGCCATGTATGGGTAAAAACACTTCGATATCTATCATAGAATACCAGATAATCAGCATTTTGATCTTCATATCATCCTTACCCCTGGCTGTATGCCATCAAACCGGTAGATTTTCTGAGAACTTGGATGAATGGCAGGGTCAGCAACAAGTTTATAATTTCTTCCTGCATGTCCCTTCTTCTTGTCATGGTGATAATGGTCCTGTTGGGGGTTGTCCTGATACTGATCTTGCTCATCAAAAGAATCATGACTATAGTCTCGATTCCTGTGAAAAGTAGGAGTGGCAGGACCATGATAATGGCCACGGGGTTCATCATGACCGTGATTCGATGAGTGCCCATGTCCACCATGATGAGGTCTTGAGGACAAACCATTCACATCTGAAAAGAGAAATGCAAAGAATTTAGTTGTCATTAATTCTGCGACCAACAATCTGTCTGAAAATCTAAGAATAATGGGCTGTCATCGAGCAAACTTGACATGGGCTGGGTTGTGCACAAAATGTACACAACAGTACACAACTTGTGTACTGCATTGTACACATGGCTGTGTTGCTCACCACGGAGAGAATGTTTCCTGAAGTGATCCATAGTGAAGGACGGCAGTTTTAGGCTTGTGGCGAGTGTCTATCTGTTCTCCTGTGAATAAAGATGACACCTCGACCGGGTAATCTGGATCATTATCTCCAGGGACCGCACTTAGGACGTATCAAAGTCGAGCATTTTGATGAATCCCTCCTTTCTCATCCAAACTACCCTGTTTACCCACAATTCCGTGGCACTCTGTATGGATGAAAAATTGCAGCCGCTTCCTTCGAATAAAACTATCTTCCAAAATAACTAATCAAAAAATAATCTATTCAATTAACTTATTAGATTAGCCAAAGATGTTTCGGAAATATATACTTTCCTTAATAAATATGCTGTATTTAGATAAATTAAGTTCGAAACCATAAATTTAATTCACATCTAACTCAGATCAGTATCGGCAAATCACTTACACGTTTTTCGATTGGTTAATTTTTCTACCAAGAACAGAATTCAACCAATCCCTGGCTGTTTACTTGAGTGGCTTCGGTTCGGGCTTTCGGGACAAAAATCTCAGGCAGAATTTTAACACAAACCCAAAAATAATCCTTTATAAAACAACTTTTGCATTGTTTTATGGGCAGTAATGGAAACTAAGAAAAGAGCCAAAAAGCTGATTAAAAAAATGGGACATAAATTTGGCCCGGGTAAGCTTTATCGGAGGAAGCAGAACGATTAGAGAATTGGGGTTCTTGAAGATAATTATCAGATTATTGCCCAACACGCACAAGTCGTGCCCATTTTGCCATCTCATGAAAGTGATTCCCAATGATTTTAGATATATTGGCATCTTATAGAACGATATTAAGGAATTTGGCATAATTCCATTAACATGACCATGCAGTTCAACTCTTGATGACCATCTAAATGATGCAATATGAGAAGAACTTTTAGAATTTTAATAGAAATATGATAGGGCCTACATGTTTATGTTATGTAGGCCTAATACTAATAGGCCTAGTCACAAAATAGTAGTGTCTATTATATTTAGAACAGTGGCTGTTAACTGGAGGTCATAATTGATTTGGTAGCTTCAACATGTTCAATGACTTCCTGATCCTGTCATGCTGAGACTTGACTGGGCATGTGCAGTTAATTGCCCAGGCAGTGGAGTACATAAGGCCTGAAACTAAGTAGAGAAAACTGCAGTAACTCATCAAAGTGTCTGGCAAACACTTCTAAAAACATCCAAATTCACAAGAATCACAGGCTCTAGGGAAGGGCCTACAAACTACTTACTAATTATTTCATTGATTACAGTGCCCATAAGCTTAGCTTGTCAAAGCTGATGTATATATATATATACAACATGATTCCCAAGTTTGGTATTTGATTATTTATCTTGAAAATTTCTTAATTTTTTCAGGACATGGAGACTTCAATGAAATAATAGAAAAAATCCCAATTGAGTATTTGAAGAACCACATACTTGAGAATGTCAGCAAATACAGGAAGCTTTTCATTCGGTAATTTTTAGCAGATCTGTGAATGACAATATTATTCTGCATGCAGGTGATGCCTAGATTTGCAATAGAATAAGTACATTGTGAAGTACTAAAAAAATCTAACTTGATATTCTGAGTTATATTGGCATGTACTGCCATTGCAATAATCCACAGGAAATTGATACTTTAGCTGTATTAAGCAAATCTAGAGTAGTTGCAGTGAGACCCATGGTAAAAAATCATTTCCAAACTGTTCAAAGAATGTATTCTAGCTTGACATTTGGATGCTGCAGCTGCCATTGATACTGAGATATGAGTCATTGAAATTACATCTCTCTTGAGGATTGCTTTCTGTTTGATCAGTGTTTCAGTTGAGAAGTTTGTCCTGTCTGTCATCTATCTTTGTATTTCATTATTATTTGTAGATACTCATCAGACTCGAGGATCAGGGATGTGCAGAAAGAACCACCAGTCAAGAAGAAGAAACATTCAAAAAAGAAAGCAATTGCTGATAAAGCTGTGCAAATTGGGCTCGCAGAACGAGATGTTGAGACAGAGAAACAGAAGACGTCCAGGGAGGAGGTGGAGACAGGGTATTGCTACAATCTGTACAAGAGCGGAAAGAAAAATGGATTAGATTCAACCCCAAGAAAATTTTGTGAGTATTCTGCATTAGGCAATCATTCATGTGTGGACTGTAAAGCTTGCAAGTAGCAAAAAATCATGGGGGCGGGGCTGGACATAGATCAAATCTAATGGATTCACAGGGCCAATGTTTGATTTTTGGCCATTTAGGCTGTGCTGTGGTGTGAACTGTGTATAAAGAGATCAAGAAAAAATGGTGATTGTATGAAGAGAATAATTGAAAAAAGATTTGTATTTCAGATGGCCATCTCCTTCCTATTCTGTTGCATAAAGACGAAGATATTTGGCGTCAATTTGTTAAGGTGTGTCTTCCTAGTAGTAATTATAGCCTTACCGGGATTTTTAGCCATTCTATTCAACAAAACTTTTTGCGTGGCTTCTTTTTTCACTCCAAATTTCGTTGTTTTCCTGATGCAGATGTAGATTTCACATCTCTGCAGTTCTACACCATAATAGTAGTTGACCTAATTCATACACAAGCACTACATTATGTATGCATATACAGGGGGAGTATTCCCTGTTGGGACAGTCTGGGGCCTTGGTCTGGTGGGCTGTGATATCTAGGACTTCCTGTATTCTAAAGTAACCTCATACCTTATGCTTGTTTTAAAAACCTGTGCTCAATAAGTTCTCTGCTCAGGACAACATCTACGCTATGACTAATGGTTCTTCCAATGTCAGATTTTGATAAAAGAGTTCCTGTTCCATTTGTGTATCATCAAAAACAGTACTAGTTTCGTTTAGAATGACGGGCTTCTGTCCGAGGGTTGATGTGCAAGTAGACTTGAAGAAACTAAGGAATTTGCTCAAACTAAAGATGAGACCGACTCAATGACCTTATTAACAATTGTTTCATGTTTGCCATCTTTCAGGTACAGGGTGAGGCAAAGAGCCAGAAGTTTCACCAGCTCGCACAATACACAGTCGGGGACCAAACTCTGCTCGAGAGTTTGATGAGAATATTCCTTCAGTAAGCATAAAATCTCAAAGAAATCTTTCCTCTCATATTATATTACATGTATTATTTGTCTCAGTGGATCATCTCTTCATTTCAAACATGTTCAAATTAATGTTTAATCGATTTACAGTCAGATAAATAAACTGAGAAATTAAACGATATATTCAGTTGTGACTGACCTTTTATTTCGACCTGTGAGACCTTCTGATATTTCAGGCTCATTTGTGATGATCCCATCAGTACAGCAGAGTTGTCACACTTCATGAATTTGTTCGCAATAAAGAAGATGTTTCTGTCTGAGGAATTGTCGGGCTGCCGGTATGGCGACCTGATGGCTGCCATCGTGGCTGTCTACATCGATCAAGTTGCCATAGAGTCAAGGTTTGTATCTGATATTTGCAAAACACTTTCCTGACACCTGCAACTTTCAATGAAGAAGGAACTTTCTATAAATCTCTTAAAATAAAGCTGACATTGCCTGTAACTGGTGCCTTTGCACAGAACAGCAGAAAGAACCATTCCAAGTGTGAAACAAGGGCAGCTTGGTTTTGTTTCTTATCCAATTTTGTTTCGTACTTTCAGGAATGTGATCAAAGTTAATAAAATTGGAAAGAAGTTAGCAAAGTTAGTCTTTCTACTTCTTGCTGAATCACCAATGGTTATAAGTGATTGCCTGTTGCAATGCGAAAAACTGACAGAAAAGGATGCAGTCCTGGTGACCCCACTATTCCGGTAGGTTGAGAAAGATCAATTCCCCTGGGTGCCTTGCTTGATAATGATATATTTGTTATAGAACGGAGAAACTGATATTTGGTCATCGCTCACAGCCGTTTTTTTCTATCATTTGAAAATACTGAACTATAACACAAGTAAGAGTGTCCATTGACATGATATTTAGAGTTTATCTTGTCTTAAAAATGACTCTGCGTTAAGAGTATGAGTTACTGGTACTTCGGTTGAATTTTTCATCTATTACACAAAGGGCACTACTGAACTTTGACACGTATCACATTTCAGGAGGGCGTTTCAGATTCTTAAGTCGCAAGCTAAACTGACACCGCCTATGTATGCCAGGGCATTGTGCCTTAATCAGGAAACCAAGAGGATATTCAAAATGGAGGCAAATGGAAACACCTTCCAAGCGGTGAGTGACATATTTCTTTCTTTGTGTGTTCACTGAAAACGTTTTCTGTCATTTTATTTGACTGTGATATACTGGAGGCCTACCCCTAGGATCATCACACGAGGAAGCAAAAATTAAACTTACCGCTAAAGAAGTGACAGATAAAGTGTTGATATTAATTTAGACTTACATGTATCTGCCTGTTAGACAGTTTGTGTCCAATCTGTAATCAGTGGCTTATTGATTGTCCAGCATTACAGTCAAAATTGATACATGTGTGACTTTGATTTAGCATAGTCTTTCTTGATTTCAGGACTTCCGTTCCCTACCAATACCCGAAACATTCCAAACTTGGTTGAATAAGAATGGTATCAAGGAGTATTACATTGATACAAACCAGCCTGCTGCATTCATAGCAAGTCTTATGGAGGTAGGCATGAATCTTCAATGAACTCAAATGGAAATTGGAGTGCTGTTTCCATGTGCAAATAAAAGTTTAAGTCTGGGGTATTGCCTGACCTGCCCAACCAATGGCTTATCAGGCTAGAGTGTGCTGTACCCCCAGTATGGAGGATTTCCTTTATGGCCTAGTGGTTGGCTTAGCTGTCATATTTCTTCGCCATTTGGTCCTTGGGCAAATACACAGACATGAGACAGCTGTGATCAATCTGCGAGTTGTACCCATGACTTCCTGATTCTGGCAAGTGACCTTTCCACCATGCCACTGATCACCCTACAACTTTGTTTAGACGTAAGGCAATGATTTCATTTGTTATTCTTCAGGCACTGGTAGGGAAGGAACTGTCAAAAGCACAAGACAATGATTCCTCCGAAGAGGAAGTGGACGTGGTGTCTAAAGTAAAGACAAACGAAGCTGATCAGCTGTTCTTTATTGACACTGGAGCTGATACAGCTAGAAAGGTAAGTTGTCCTGAACAGGATCATATCTTACGTTCACTGACTGTCTGTTGCCAAGTTCAGTGGTGTTGTCGATATGTCGACCAGTCAAATTGGTTAGTTGTGCTTAGACCTTCTTCTTAATTTACAACAGCTGTAACCAAAGAACTGAAGGGTTGGTTGATTTTTCTTCAGGATATCTTCCCCGACATGCCCCAAGTGGTGGTGGAAGGAGTCGAGGGAGAGTCAGATCAAGGTGATGATGATGATGATGAGTGGATTGCATCTACTTCAGATGAGGATGGTGATGAAGTGAAAGAATCACACTGTAGCACAATTGTAGCAGAGACTCTAAAAGCCATCAGAGAGTTAACGGAAAAGAAACGAACGGCAGCAAACTACAAAGAAATGCGTGCAACAAGTGCAGATTTCTTTGAGGATAGCGATGTTGAAGTCCTGGAAGTGCGCTCTTTCACTAAAACGTGTAAGGGGCAAGATTCTGAGAAAAAGAGACGGAATCCTTTCAATAGTGACATTGAAAAAGTTGAAGAACCTACCGCTGATAAGGAGAGAAGTCTAAATAGTTGTATTGAGTTGGATGTAGTTGAAAAAAGTACTTCCAACAAGGGACAGAGTGGTAGTGAAAGGGATTTTGGGATTGAAGTTCCAGCTGAAGATCTGCCCAAAAAAGGAGAACATCTGCTGGAAAAGGAAGAGAAGGGGGAGAAGTTGATCAAATCTGGTTCAGAGTTGAAAAAAACTAGGTCATCCAAACGTGGTAAAGGTATTCTTAATGCCAGGAAATCCGATGATGAACACGGTTCAGTAATAATGATGAATCTGGTTGATATGTTTGCCCCAGAGGTAACTGGGGAGGAGGACATCAGTTCTGTTCTGACCCAAGATTTGAACATTGTCTCAGACGTTGCTGTTCCTGATGGCAGGTTATTACCAATTGATACGGACCTTGATGAGCTGAATCCTGCTGTCAGTTCAAGGAAGTCTCCATCAAAGGCTGCCAAGTCCAACTTCAGGAATGGTAGTTCAAAGCATTCTCAAGATAAAGATGATGTGGCTCAACCTGCGACCAGCCCTAGCAAATCTCACAAGAAATTGAAAGCTGCTGCCGAAATTGATGACTGTCAAATTGTATCCAGCCCTAAGAAAAGGCGTCTTGAAGGACAGCCAAAGTTTGACTCTCCGAAGAAAGGTGTTGTTGTAAAAGCACCGACCCCAGAGAAGACCAAACATTCAGAGAAGTTGCAGAAGAAGAGAGTTAAGGAGCTTTTATCAACTCCTCGGATGAGAACACGAAGCGATGATTGTCATGGAGTTGCTGCTAGTCCTGTGTCTCCTCATACGCCTCGTAGAAGAACAAGGAGTGAGATGGTCCATACGAGTCCAAGCAGCACTAAGTCGCCATTGAAAGAGGTTGACCTTGGTTCAGATTGCAAGGTCTCCAGAAACAAGTTGAAATTCCATCTGCCTACATGTATGGACAGTGGTATCATAATTGAAGAAGTGGATGAGCAGTTTCAGCCTCTAGATGATGATGCCTCAAAGAGAGGAACTCAATCAAAGAAGACTAGAAATAAAGCTACCAGAGGGAACAAGGTGCCTGGGAGTCCATACGAATTCCATGGCTCATCATCTGAAGTTGAAGGTCACGATACTGTGATATGGAGTACAATGTCCCTCTGCGGCACGCCCAAGTCGATGACTAAGATCAAGTCCAAAAATATTGTTCACGAATCAGAAGATGAGATTTCAAAGACACCCAAAGTAACTCCTGCTAAAACTTCTTCCAAGGCTACCGGATCGCCTAAGAAGCATAAGAAATCTAGAACACCAGCTGGGACAAGTGTACAATCGAAGACAGCTTTCATTGCAGAAACAAAGGCCATCGAGAATGATGGATCTGTTTATTCAGAAACACCAACTGGTGTTCCTGATTCAAGGGCAAAAACTCCAGCTGAATCAAAATCATCCAAGAAAAAGAAAGCCAGGCAATCAATTGATTCCTCAAAAGTTGCAAAAGAGACAAACAGTGGAGAGAATGACAAATCTGACATTCCATCAGCATCTTCCCCAAAGGGTAAATCGGTTCTTCCTGTCACTCCCAAGTCTGTTCGAGGAGCAGGTAAAGAACTTACAGAAACTGTTCCATCTACCCCCAAGGGTAAATCAGTTCCTCCTGGCACCCCCAAGTCTGTACGAGGAGCAGGTAAAGAACTTGCAGAATCTGTTCCATGTACCCCCAAGGGTAAATCAATTCCTCCGGACAGCCCCAAGTCTGTGCGACGAGCTGGTAAAAAACTTGCAGAAACTGTTCCATCTACCCCCAAGGGTAAATCTGTTCCTTCTGGCACCCCCAAGTCAGTACGAGGAGCAGGTAAAGAACTTGCAGAATCTGTTCCATGTACACCCAAGGGTAAATCAATTCCTCCTGGCACCCCCAAGTCTGTGCGACGAGCGGGTAAAGAACTTGCAGAAACTGTTCCATCTACACCCAAGGGTAAATCAGTTCCTCCTGGCACCCCCAAATCTGTACGAGGAGCAGGTAAAGAACTTACAGAAACTGTTCCATGTACCCCCAAGGGTAAATCAGTTCCTCCGGACACCCCCAAGTCTGTGCGACGAGCTGGTAAAGAACTAGCAGTGCTGAAACAATGTGCCATGACAGACTTCTTTACTGCTTCGCCACTTTCGCCAGAAGAAACTCGCCGCAGGTACTCGTTGAGGCATAAACCTGAGGAAGATGATGCCCATAGCAGTATCTTCAACAAGTCGGCCAATCCAGTTTCTGATGCTGATATATTTGGCACACCCCAAGCTGCTGTGACCTACAGTGGGAAGAAACGCAGGGTTTCTGAGATTCCTAGGGCCAGCTCTGATTTCAACCAGGTAGGTTTAATGCTTTGAATGTTATGGAATGGGTGGAATGGTCTTTTGGTTAAAGGGAAACGATAGGCAGAAGCCAACAGGCCAGACTGAGAATGGGGAAGTCTGTTATGTCATTACATCGTTGCTATTCGTGCTTGTACAAGGAATATTTTTCTGATGAAGAGCCAATTTCCTTGGCATATCATTTACCCAGAAACAACTAACTAACGGCCATGAACTATTTTTTAAACTTTATTTAGCTTGCTTCTCCTGCTGCCAAGAGACGTTTGTCCAGTATAAAAAAGAATCCAGGAATTCCTTCTAAACTTGGTAAGTTATTATTGAAGCCTTGTGTAAATAGAAAAATGATAGTACCTCAAGTTTGCTTTTCTGAGTCCACTTTGAAACCACAACAAACGTTACACAGCCAATTGTCCTGCTTCATTTTGACCATGATTTGGTGTGAGACATGCAAGACAGTTTGGTGACATCGGTCATGAATGAACATGTCATCTTGACTCCTAATTCTGCCACAGGACTCTTAGTGTAGTAAATTGCGTTAGGCTGTTACCTGAAAAATATTGCAAAAATGGGTGGCGACATCGGCAATGATGAGCTGAAAATAGGAGGCGAGCATTTGTTCCTGTAACATCTACATGACATGTAGTATTCCCTATGAAGGTTATTTTCCTTTCTGTTCATTCAGATGTCATCTTGTTCTTTCAGGTTACGACTTAAGACACTAAAGAAGAGGCCGTGTGGCAACAAACAAGGAATCTGTTTTGCGAAATTGTTAAAGTGTATCCAGCTATTGTAGGTTTGCTGGATTTTTCTGCATCAACTGTCGAGACCTAGTTGGTCTTTCTAGTTCATAGGGAATGTAATTTGCGGTAAACATGTTGATCAGAGCAGTTTTTTATCCAATTTTCTGTTGAACTACTTGTAATAGCTTACATTTGCAAAACCATACAATGGTGACCCAAATATTTTGAAATATGTCGCAAGAGTACATGTACTATCTCATCTATACTTTCAGTGGCTTTATGTTCTGTTCACATGTATGAAAGTTAATTGACATGCGTTTCCAAAAATATAGTTGTGGAACAAATCGGGATTTACAGATTCTTATTTCAGTTCTGATGAAACTCCGATACCAACTCGGGATGTTGAAAATACTCCAGTACAACATGTACTTGTAGACAACTTGTCACAATTTTTGGTAATTTTAACAGTATTTTTGTAACCAATGTGATTTGATGTCATGGGGTGATATGAATAAAGACTAGCAAATGCTTTTATTTCAGTTTTGAACAGAAATGCCTAGTGTAAATGTACATGGAGTTTTAGATAAAAGCATTTGCTAGTCGTTATTCATATCACCCAATGTGCTGTGATTGTTGTTGATGAAACTGGTCATCATGTTTAAGAAAAACGTGACATTTTTGTGGAAAGTTTTTTTTTTAGTCGTCAAATTTGCATTAGAATATGGAAGAAGTTACCATCATGACTCATTGTAATTTGCATTTGAATAATGTCCTGAGTTTGTCCTTTTGCTTGATTGTTTTAGTACGAGTAATTTTGTGTCCAATCAAACGAGTAATCATGATTGGTTATGTAATTGTTATGATTTATATGGTATTGTCTTTTTATAGCCAAGCTGCTCACTTCACACCAGCTTCTTTTCTGCTGAAATAGCCACGCCTCCCAATTTAGCGAACCAATCTGAAGTCGACAACTTTGCATCTGCATCCATGCATGGTGTTCATAAGTTTATTAAGTCTTAACAATTTTGTGAACGAAACCATGTTTCTTTTGGCCTGGTCTTCTGGAGATCACCTGTTGAAGAATTTTTGCTCAATAAAGAATAAATAAGAAATTATTTTGTCTTCAGTATCTTTTCTTAATTCAACTGCAGTTCAAAATGTGCTTACATGTCCATACTGCATCAGTGTTGACCCTTTGAAGCAAGAAGGAGGCAACAAATTCGTACCATTTTTTGTGTACCCTGAGACAACATGATTGGATGTATACCAACTGCATGTGAACCACCTAGGTATCCACTTAAGCAAAAAGGAGGCAAAATATCCATTCCACCTCAGTATCTCCTTTGTGGCAACAAGGATGCAGCACATCTGTATCATCTTCCCCTGAAACAATCGGATAGGCAGTTTTGGTGCGAGACAACATTTCGTACCACCTTTGCATTCCCTATCCTTGGAAGCAACAAGGAGAGTGATATGAATATAGACCAGCAAATGCTTCATCTAACTTTCCATGTTTATTTACACTAGGCCTTTCTTTACAAAACTGAAGTAACAGCATGTGCTAGTCTTTATTCATATCACCCATTCTATCCATACCACCTCAGTCATCCTTCGTAACATACCTGCACTATCTTGATACCCCTGAAACAACAAATTAAATTGGATCCACCTTGGTGAGTGAGACCAAATTACATGTACATGTAGTTGTACTGCCTTGGTGTCCTCCTTAGAAGAAACTGAAAGGAGACAACATATTTGTACCACTTGAGTGTGGGCCTTTGAGGCAACAAGGAGACAACATGTTGTCTTCCTCAGAACAGCTAGGTGTCCCCCAGAGATGACAGTGCATCTATTCAAACCACCTAGGTTTGCACACTGGTCCTAAATACACATCGTCCAGGCCATTGTCTGGGCATTTTCACAGGTTTTTTTCATCCAGTGTAGTTGTGAGTGAACTAAAGACGATGAACACAAAATTTTCAAAACAAACACTATATTTTTAATAGATTCATAAACCATACCATTTACATGTAAGTACTGACAAACATGTTTCCAGCTGGATTTTGACAAAAAGGAGATTTTGCTGACTTTAAATGGGTAAATCAATATCAAAATGTTACACAATAAATATTTAGCACTCAAAACACCATGCAAATTTAACATTCCATATTCTGAAAGATTGTTCACCTGAACAAAGTAAGGCAACATCATAGACAACAGGATATCGTTTACAGGTTTCATATACCTGTGGTTTCCTTGAACTACCATTATTGACACTCAAATAACCTTTGTACAGATTTCAACAACGCAGGAGGGACATCTTTTCGTAGGTTATACAAGTTCAGCGCACTCCTGCCAATGCCTTCCCAAACACCCAGCTTCGCCATATCATTCAAACTCTTTGGTTGGTTACAAAGCAAATTCAGGACATCCTTGGTAACATCGCCAATTATGTCAAAAACATGCAATTTTGCTTTGATATCACTTTCTTGCACTGCTTTACTAAACTCAGGGAGATTCATATTTAAATAATAAAGGGAAAGGACATCACCGAGTGCTTTAGCTAAATCTCCTTTCTCCATAGGGCTGTCTTCTTGAATGATCAAGTAATCGTCATAATCAACATCACAAAAACGGTCTAGAAACTGAGCGAGGGGGACCAGGCCCGAAGAGGAGCACTTTTTGTATGGGTCAGCACCATATTTGAATAACAACTTGAGCACCGATTTGGTATTATTCAAAGTAATACCAGGAAAGAAGACATCAAATTGGACAACATGCAGTGCAGAGGAATAGGCATTCCGTCCGTAAGCTTCAAACCGTCCCTCGCCAGCATTGACATATTCATCAAAGTTAGGATCAGCACCTGCCCGAAGCAATAGCTCAGTAGCCTCCACATGCTGTGCATCCGGCTCATTACAGAAGTCAGAGAACATCATATGAAGTAATGTATAGAGTGGGTAGGTTTTTGCCAGAGCACTTGCGTTTACATCACAACCGTGTGCGATGAGGACCTCCATTGCCTTGAGGAGGCCAACGTCTTTGCTGGCAGTGGTCAGGACGTTGCTGGGACGGTACACATAGGAGGATGAATACTGATACATTACATGGAAGCAATTCATACCATTGAAAGCAGTTTCTGTTTCAAAACCATTCTCTAGAAGACAATTGATACAAGATGAAAGTTTTTTTCTGACAGCCTGTTCGAAAGTTTTCACAAGGGTCCTCTGATCTGGTTTTTCAGTCAGTAGGATTTTTAAAGCATCTGGTGAATTGATTTCACAGGCACGTTCTAAAATTGAATCGGAAGACATGTCGCACTTGAGAAGTTCTGACTGCAACAGTACTTTCAAACTTTTAATGTTTTCATGTCTAATCGCAAAGTCTAAGGGTGTCATACCGAGTTGATTGCCACCTCTGTCCTCCATTCTGTCATCCTTCTCCTCTTCCAAATCAGCATCTCCAATGCAACTACAACAATCAGGATAGCAGACAGAGCCACGCATCACCACATCTCCAGGACGATGCTCCATCAACAGCTGCAGGATGACCACGCGATCTAACCGTGCTGCCAAGTGCATGTAATTATTACATTTTGGAGTATTTTCAAACTCCTTGAAATAGTTTCTCATGAACAGGTACCGAACAAGTTCGCAGTGATTTTCCACAATGGCTGTCTGCATCACATCTAAACCATTGCTGTCTCTTGTATTCGATATCTTTGTATCGAATTTCTGAACAATATCCCGTAGTAGCTCTAGAGGTGCTTGGTTCTTTATGGCTTCAAATAGGTTTGCTCCTTCTTGTTCTTGGTCAGCCATCATGGTAAATGTTTGTTCTTCAAATTCTGAAAAGTGAAATGAAAAACAACTCACTGTAAAAATGGAAAATACACATAATAAACTTACTTGTACATCACCAGCCTCCACTCCAGTCAGTCACTGGCAGCCAGGGCACCCAGGATTCATTTAGACTCTGAGGGTACATCGGTTTTTCCTGAGGCTAAAATGTTTTTAGGGTATGTACTTGCAGACGGCTGACCCTTTCCCAGCAGCTCCAAGCCATACCCATTTCCAATTGATACCCTTGCACAAGTAAGATGATGCTGGCCACAACAGTCAACAAACCTGAAATCAGCACTCTAGTCTCAGCGGCAAGGAAAGAAAAGACTACATCTAGGCCTACATGGTCACAAATGTGTTCTTTTGTTCATAATACTGCAAATTTTTCGAATATTACATGTTCTGTGACCCTGTCGAAAGACCATTGTGTGTGGTACTGCCACAACACTATTCTTTTTATGCTTTTTTTATTTTGAGTGTACATGTATTTTGATACACCCTGTGTATGCATCGTGTACATGAATGCATACTGAACTTTGTAGATACATTTACCGTGTCACTGAGCAAAAGCAATCGTTGCTATAGACACTAATTCATGTTTACTTTGCCTACGGTACTTACCTCAACTTTCAGAAGGCACAAAGTTCACGAAAAGTAATGTAAAACAGGTAAAAATGTTTCGTTGAAATCAATTTAGAAAAAACTTTTTCGGTCAATGGGCGCGGCCATTTTTACTTTCTCAATTGGGGAACGAGGGTGCATGATCATCCGGGCACCTTTTAGATAAACAAGACGTGGCTCCTCATCGGAACACTTCATTTTAACCGATTTATATCACTTTGTCGAAATCAGAATAATTTAGGAAACCGTCCATTTGCATCCAACATATTGTAAGTTCAAAAACTAGCCGCAAATTGAATTGTTTTTTGTGTAGATTTAGTCTTATTGTCATTTCAAAATGGGTCGATTTACGCTTTCAAGTTTCAGTTCAGCTCTACTACTATAATACAGGGTGGTCCAAAAAAAACGCAACCGGATACTTCCATTACCAGGGGGTTCAAACCATTGGTACCAGTGGATGGGAAATCTTTCTAAAAGAAGATTGATACCAAGTTCGACCGATTCCGTTCAGTAGTTTTTGTTGTAGATACATTTTTGTTAAGCAAGGTTTGACTTGGAGTCCCTAGGCCAGGTTCCGTTCAATACAGAAAAACAGAACGCTGACACCTGCGTCACCGACGGATGCGACTCTGGCAAGGAGACGACGTGCAGTATCAAAACATATCTCCACTACTCCACCAGTATCATGTCATAGAAAAGGAAAACACACAATTGAGTGGGCTTACTTTGCATATTGCAGGCAACACAGCTAAAACAATGTCCGACTTCGACCCATGTGAGTGTATTTGGAACCATGAGCATGCCATGCAGAGGCTCCTTAACTTGGTAAGTTATTAGTTGTGGCTTGTTGAAGTAGAGTTGTTGATACAGTTGTTGAATTTGAAAACCCAAATGGACGGGCTCCCGGTTTTTGATCGCTTGCAAATTCACTTGGCGAAGCCAAGGAAAGTTGACTCCAAGTTGTGTCGGCCATAATTGCACAGTGAATCAGAACCCTATCTCAGACTGTGATTTTTACCCCCCTACTGAAATGTTTTTAGGACAGGACCATATATAATCATTCTAAACCAAACTGACAGGGAACAGTATGATGTGAGCCTAGTCAGTGTAGTTTAAGCTCAGCAGATATGATTTTGTTTTTAATTACATGCTGCCGTCTTATTTCAGCTAAGAAATTCCCAGTCCTACTGCACAGACAACAGTTGCCCACAAGACTGTAAGTATTAATTATTGAATCCCTGTGAATTCCCATAGTGCAGCAATGATAGTGCAGGTACAGTACTGGGTTTTGTAAAAGTAACAGCTGAGTGGCTGTTGATAATGGATCCATACCGTGGCATGCCATTCCTCCCCAACTATTACAAGCACACAATATTCTCTATGTATACATAAATCTATAAACAGTGATTGGGCCTATTAATGTAGGCTGAGCATTCTGTCCAATAGAATTGCGCCATGTACAGGGCTTGAGGTGTTATCAAACTGAAATATCCACTTCCTTCCAGGCCACTCTATCAATTCCTTGAGGGCCAGTGTTTCGTCTGATTGTGGATCCAATTATTGGATACTTTAGTCAACTGCGCAATATACGTGATAAACATTTAAAAATTTTCCTGAAGCAAATTAATTATTCGAAGCTTTGCCTTTGGCATTTTGAGTTTGTGATCTTCATTGATTGATTTAGCAATGCAGACCTTCATCTGGTTGCTGAATGATTAGTGGGTGCAATTGATGGCATGCATATATATGAATGAAAAAAGGACAGGATCTGTCGTTCAAAATAGTTCATTTTGTCTGAGGTTTCCATGATTTACACTAGATCAGATAGAAGTGGTTGAACTCTGCATGATCTTAGTCCAACTGCTGTAAATGTAGAATCTTTAAATGGTCATATCCCAAAAATTGGGATTAAACAGTCACCTTAGTGTTACACTGTATGTGCTCATTTGTCATTAGTTGAAAACGAATGCTGCAGGGATGTAGGCCTGTTGATTGATCGATACTTTTTATCTCTAACACAGCACATCACGAATATGTTGATTTATTGGAATATTTTTTCCCATCTCGATAGACTAGAAAAATTCTCCTGGTGCTAAATATATAATTTGTATTGTGCTGGGTATGGTATGCAGTTGCAATGTTGTCATATTAATATCAATGTTATTCATTGTAGGTTTCACTTGGTGGAATTCTTCTTTCTAAAAAGGGATATTGATCTCCATGTTTTATACTAATACTGTCATATAATGTTTTTAGTAAACAGACAGGCCTGTTCTTCAAACACTGGTTGTAACTGCATAATTAAGTCCAACTCACTTTATTAGAATATTGTAGTAGGACACAACCGGTTTATATGTCGATAGTGATGTCCACATTGCTGATTTTATCTTATAAATTGCATTCATGTCACATGCAAGCTGTCTTTTGAACAAGATGATTTAATTCTTTATCAGATTTTTGTTATCATGGCCGTACTTATCTGCGGTCACTCTACGGTCTGTGCAGCGTTGATGAACATTAATCAGAAATCCATATATTTGCCATCAATTGTGTAAACGTCATATTCAGTTATAAATTGGCAACATATGGCTGTAATGGCTGTGTGAAACGTGCATTGGAACCTGTTTCAACTGTCAAGATCCATGATAGGATGGACAAGCTGCATTTCAGCCGAGAGTTTGAGACTTAAAAAAACAACACCATCTCAGACTGGGCCAGGGCCCTAGCTCTGTTTTCAGAAGGGTTATCACAAAACTGACAGTTTTTGACTATTTGCGGCCAAAACTTTTTTCAAAATTTATGCTTCAGGCTTCCTTTTTTTTCAAATCCGCTTCAGGAATGATGTTTTTTGAAATGCACAACCTACTTGACATGCTTGAGTAGCTCTCCTTGGTTGACATGTACGTGTTATTGTCAATTGAGAACAGCTGTTGTTTTTTATTTTTAGTCAATTGTGACTGATGCAATCTAGACCAAGGCTCAAGTCCACTATGATGATGTGGGCAGTTCTGATTGCTCGTTGTTGATACATGTAATTATAATAATCAGTCTACTTGGCTGTTGCTGGCTGTTCCATGACAGTAAGCTGTGTAGTAACCTTGGAGAAACCTCCCCAACCATCAACACCAAGTCCAGGAATAGAATTGAGGTCTCCAGTTTTTCACACTATCTGAACACAGTTTTTCAGATTATTTCCTGTGGATTCAATTTTCATTCCAATGGCCAGCAGTGTCACTTATGACTTAGTCTGTCAGTAAATTTGTACTCATCATATTTTGCAATTTCATATTTTTCAGTGCCTGGTCCGCAGGGCTCACCCGAGGATGGAGGTCTCAATGTCATGATGATCATGGTGGCTTGGCTCGTTATTGCTTCAGTGCTTTTCATCATGCGACCCAATTCGATGAGAAATAACAATGAAAAGCCACGGCCATCTCAAAATGTAAGGGAGGAAGTACATAAAGAAACCCATCAGTCTTTCCAGACATTCCTGCATTAATTAGCTATTGCATTACCTGCATTACATAGCCAACAAAGCATGACCAGCCCCTATTTTCCAAAATCTGCATTATTGAAAAGGTCGAGAATTAAATGTTTTGATGACCTGGGCCATGGAGACTAAATGGTTTTTTTAAAAAATTACTGCTATCTATGTAAATTTTGCTTTACACAGTCTACAATATGTTGCCACCCTTCAGAATATGCATGTTATCTGTACATGTGTATGTATCATAATGTAACGGTTCTTGATTGATAATCCACTCACGCATAGATGTTTCCAATGGAAACTCTCACAACATTGAGTGATATTCTGTTGTGAATCAATCAATAACGCCACTGGGTGTTCCAAAGTTATGAACAAGGTGCACTCGATTCATCACATTCAGTTGCGATTTCCAAATATTTAGAAAATATACCTTGAAAAAATGTGTCGTTGTGCACTGAAGTTATCTGTTATTTTATTTTCCTTTCAGGGGTCAAATCCACCACCACCACCCCCTGCTATCCACTAAACTTTGTCAAGAAACGCCAAGGAATGTCTGCACGTCAGGATTTGGATATAACCTTATAGAAGAAAAAAAACTTCATATATTCATTGATTCGTCACTTCCATTTTGTGCTGCTGACTCAGTGTGCCCTCTTTTGGCTGCGCTTGTCATTAATTAACCATTACGGGGACAGGGTATTCAGAGATAAATCTTAAATACTTTTAATCCTATGCCGATATAATAGTTTGACAATGTATAAGGAGGAAATTTGGGGTGTAATGTATGATAACCATATTTGCGTGCAAGGAAAATATAGCTCCAATCACCACCCCCAATTTTAAGATGGAGACTGCTACAGCAACTGGGGGGGGACTTCAAAAAACTTCATTCAGATACTAGAATCTCATCTTTTGAATTTTTTTGTGTTTGGTTATTGGTAAAGCTAGGAATCTGCTGCAGTTGCACTCTGTGCCAACATACATAAGCATCAGTTTTGATTTTTACTGTTGTCATGGTTGGTACCAGTTCACTTGGCTATATACCAGCAGTGGTTGGTTGCTACCTGTCGTCTTGGCTATAATATGTATACTAGCAGTGGCACCATCATATAATGTACCTTTGGGATCACTGCCTGTTGATCACCCATTTGTCAATGTTTGTCTGGTGGTGATTGATCACAAACCAAGGGCCCTTCAGCTCTACAAAACCATTGCTGCAGATTTCTGGCAGTTTTCATTCACCCAGTCCCTGAAAGGCTTGCTGTATCCATACAGTATCATTTACACCATCTAATTATGAGGATGAGGGAAATTTATTCACTGTGTTGTATGTACTTATAGAAGGTTTTTTGAATAAGGGTGCTGCCTGAGTTTGATGTGCTTTTCAATCAATGGAATGGAAATAGTAAAAGTCTTTCGTGAATCATTCATGTTATCCCAAAGCATCACAGTTTTTTGCTTCATGAGATTGGCTATTCTATGTGATACGAAGGATTTTTTGGTCATAAAAAACATTCACCATTGAGTTTCTGTCCCCAAGGCAAACCAGTGTTTTCCCTTGAAATGTGTATAGTTTTTTTTTCTGTGATAATTATGGTTTGTTGGTCTTCAGCTTCTTTGGCACTTTATGGACTGTCAAGTTGTGAGGATTATCTGTGAACGACACAGATAACTTTATATTTTCTTTGGCCATTAAAAGTGTGATGTTGAATTAAAATTGATAAAAAACGTGACATTGAAAAGCATGCAAGTAAATTTTGAGGGGGGATCTTTCTCATTCTCTGGACATAATGATGGGATAGTTGAAATGAAAATCATTTGCACATTTCCTTTGTTTTCTTGCATTTTAATTGATTGAATAACTACGAACTGAACCTGTGCAATTTTTGGTGCCAAAAGTGATGCAAAGTGTTGCAATTGTTACGAGTGTGTACACCTGTATTGATTTGATATTGTGAATGATAGAATTATCATAAAAAAGATTTGAATGGGGAGGAGAAGAAGCGACCTTTTCTAGCCCTCTCAGTTACCATTCTCTGTGCGAAATGGTCTCATTAAGCAGAATTTTCACCTCAGTAAATAAAAATGACTTGTGGAATGCTACCTGTACTAAATGTAAATAATAATGCGAAAATGGAGAGTATGTCCCTGTGGTGTTTTTTCAATTTGATGTGGTTGAGCTACTAGCATCCAGGGGATGGAAAGAGATATTTTAAATGATTTTTTTTGTTGCCGTTATTTCACAAATTCATGTTGTGTAATGAAAAAGTGCCATGTTCTGTCTCTAACTGAACTGTTTCATTGTATTCAGAGAAAAGACTACCTCATAATATTGTTATTATTAGTGTATGGTGCCTCACTCACAGTATGAGTAATTCCATATTATCAAGTATAAATGGTAAAGGAGGCTTTGACAATATATTGGTAAAAACAAGAATAAATAAAGTCTTTAGTCTTTATTTGTTCATTCATGGTCAAATTTATGTCCATACATTTACAAGCATAGTATTGTGAGGCAGTCTGTAGTCTAGCCTTTCAAAGAATTCTCTATGAATGATGTGTTACCTGTAAGCCAAATGAGGATGGTCACCTTCAACTTGAAAGCTTCTTGATTTGAGGTAAAATTATATTATATTCTTTATGAAGGTCTGGACTGTGTAGTAGAGCTAACTGGAGAAATTCTTAAACACTTTTATATCTCCTCACCATGTTACTTTGAGTTTGATAGCATGTTCATTAACCATACTTTAGCCACTTGTGTACGTCCATCATCATGGGATAGGTTTGTCCAAAGGGAGAAATTGACTTCTGTGACAGTTTGTTTATATCATTAACTGATAACTTCCTGTTATTTTGTACTCATCTGCCCAACTTCAGATTTCTCTACAGTGGCTGCCAATAGAAAACCTAGCTATTCATTGAGAAATATGTACTAGGTGCTGTCAGTTTCATACAAAAACATTGTATTGCATAGGACAGGATGCCTGTACTACACATTCTCAGCTAGGTCGTTTGTGTTATGGTTGCCTGGATCAGAGTCACATATTTTGAAGTCATTAAGAGAAATTTGAAGCAGCAGAATTTTAAGGATTATCGAGCTAAAATTGATTTCTCCCTTGTCTTGCATGTTAAAATCGTAGTGGTGATGTTGGTGGTAGCACTTTGTTATACCGCAATCCTCTTGGTTTGTTGGTCTCAGTCTATCTGGTTGATCTCCACAGGCTTGTGCTGACTTTTCTCTCTTACTGCTTGGTGAAATTGTCTGAAAGTATACTGTCCAGTGACCTCTGTACAAAGAGAGCTTGCAGTGTGTATTGTCTTTGTTATATATTCAATGGGGAAAGAGACAAACTGAGCGATAGTAATACTATGTAAAAATGCAAATTGAAAATGGCATACAAGACCAAAGGAGGTCAGCACCTGCCTGTGCAGAGATGATGGTCATGTGGGACATATGTATATTGGAAACTGTACATACTGTCCGAAAGCTGTAAAATACAAAAATAATGTACATCCTCTGTGTCATCATAGACAAATAAATTATATATAGAGTGAAAATTACGGTGATATCTTCCTTGCCAGGAACAATGTCTGGAGGTGGCCAATATATCAGTCTGTGTTTCTAAAATTGGAAAGCTACGGTTAAAAGACATTGTCACAATCATTCACACAACTTGTTACTCTGTCTAATATTGCCATATTTGACAGTGCTTGGAACAAAGTGACTACTCAATTGCAGATGTCATCCTGAGACCGAGTATCAGTCACTGCCTATGCCAAAGGAGGGCTTAATACTAGACACAGCAACACACGTTAGTTGTTCAAAACCTTAAACCCAGACATCTCGGAGACCACCACTACTGATAGACGTTCAGTGGTAGCCCGACGTTGCCCCAGTTACATTGTCTAGATGTGACCATCTCAAGGCAGTGGCTCATGTATCCGAAATGAACCCATCGCTAGAACAACCAATGCAAGAAGCTAGCCACCACTGTCATCAATGAAAGACAATCGGAAAGACATCCAGCAGTTACTCTAGACCTGTCGGAGACAAATGCACCTCTCACAGACGTCTCGCACCATTGTCAATTAATTCTGACAACTCCAAGACTACAGCACCTCTATCAGAAAGATACCCAGCAATGTTGTCTAACTTCTAGTTACTCCAACTTCGCTGGGACAAAGGCACGTCTTTTAGAAAGACCTCTAGCAGCACAGTCCCGTTTACTCCAACTCATAAAAGACAATGGCACCTCATTCAGAAAGACATGTAACAGCGTTGTCTTTCTACTTTGCTCGTCTACTCAGACTTCTCTAACACATGGCACCTACGATGTTCAGCAGCTGTCTCGATCCCTAACCAGAAGCATTGTCTACCGGGTAACATCTCAACGTGACTGCCTGAAGACCGCCAGTAGTGAGACCTATATTGCCGAGGCTACATTGTCCAGATGTGACTGACATCTGGAGGACATGCAGTGACTCATGTATCAGGGAGACTTCTGTGGATAGAACTACATGTAGAGATGACACCATTGACATCTCAAAGACCAAAAGACGTTCAGTACCAGTGTTATTCAATCCGACTTCTCAAAGACAATGGCTTCTCAATCAGAAACTTCTCCAAGAAAATGACGCGACTCCAGAAGAAGACAACCAGCAACAGCGTTTTCTGGCTACTTCGACTTCTCAAAGACGACGAAGACTCGCCCGACATCGTTGTGTGGTTCTCCGACTCTCAAAGACAATGACTCATCTATCAGAAAGACGCCCAACAGCGATGTCTGGCTACTCCGACTCACAAAGACAATGACACATCTATCAGAAAGACATGCAAGCGTTGTCTGGTTTCACCGACCTCTCAAAGACAATGACACATCTATCAGAAAGACATGCAAGCGTTGTTTGGTGTCACCGACCTCTCAAAGACAATGACACATCTATCAGAAAGACATGCACGCATTGTCTGGTTTCACCGACCTCTCAAGTACAATGTCACATCTATCAGAAAGAGCGTTGGCCGATTACCGACTTCTCAAAAACATTGACCCATCTATCAGAATGACTGCCGGTGTAATAGTTTCAAATGTCCTGAGAGACGTTCAGCAACATAGTTTATTTTCTCCGACTTCTCAAAGACAATGGCACATCCTACCGAAAAGTGTCCTCGG
This sequence comes from Lineus longissimus, assembly GCF_910592395.1. Lineage (NCBI taxonomy): Eukaryota > Metazoa > Nemertea > Pilidiophora > Heteronemertea > Lineidae > Lineus > Lineus longissimus. The sequence goes on along the minus strand of NC_088309.1, from coordinate 22,639,201 downwards.
CCAGCAACATTTCTGTGATCGGACGTCTCAAAGATGATGGCACGAATCCTCCACCACGACGATCCAGCAGCCAAGCCGATTTCCCAAAGACAATGGCTCCTGAATGCCATGAAGTAGTTTAGCAGTTGTCTCGATGCAGCCAAAGACATAACTGAGATACTATTTGACCTCCAGTAGCGGACCGCCATTGTGTTGCTGTCGATATCTAACACATACAGCAATTCCTGGCTCAAAAGTACGTGCAGCCTATGGCCCAACATGACCTGAAGGCTACAGCCCTATTCGTCACATCCACCAACCTAAGCATTTGAGGATGTCTTCGAAAGCTGACATCTCAGAGGAAGAATTCCCGTGGCCATCCAGCGGTACCCTTGTTCAGAATGCAACTACCAAGTCAAATTATTCGGAGACGCCGTGGCCTGCCTGCTTGTATGCGACCAGAAACTTGACGTTTAGATTATCACAGGACCACGAGATTGCAGCACTATAGTTTCAATAATATTGGTGTTGCCGAGCCGGAAAGTCCCAACCGAAAAGTCATCCATGGTCTCTACAGCTGTCTCCCTATGGAAACATCGAAATATGGGGAACAACCACATGTTGAACTGGGCGTTAACGATATGATGGATAAGGAGGGTGGTGCTGTTAGAGGACTTGAGTGGTCTCGGTCATGTAGGGACTCCACCTCAATAACAACTTCAGAAGCTGGCATAGAACAGCTTGGATGCGTCTGCGAAGATTTCAATCTGAAGTTGGAATTATATAAACATCAAAGATGGCTCGGTGGGACCCGCCCTCAATGACTATGGTTTATTTAAAAGACTCTGATTGGATGCAGGGAAAATGGAATTAAAGCTGTAAAGAATTTGATATTTATTGACAATCATGTACTAAACGTTAGCTTACACTCCATAGCAGGGACAACAATGCTGCCGATTCCGTTTGTCGCTGAAACCATTTTGAGTAACATTTTGTTGTTTTTAATGACATGAATGACAATGGTAGTTCTCATTTTCAAGACGTACTTTTCAAAGTCTGAATACCAAAAGTTAAGAAATTACGCGTCATAACAGGTCTCATTTCGGCCGTTTAACGCCAGATACCTCGACCAGCGACATCTGGAGACGATTTCGCCCTGCCTACTCCTGGCAAACTGGGTTTGAGATGCAAAGGATTGAGACAATGTCTCTTCTTTCCTGTTCCTTCAATGGAGGAGTTGAGAGCGGTTTCCGCAGCACTGTCCATCTTGTTTGTGGCCGTGCCCCTACTTTTGATTTTGCTAGCCGGAATGACATCATTCTTGTTAAAAGGTGTCAGCCTTCCGGCATCAATTTCGGAAGCAACGTTGAACTTGCCCGTGTTGATTCTGGGAGCAACCTTGACCTTGGTGTTAGGAGTGACCCTTCCCGTGTCGATTTTGGAAGCGACCTTGACCTTGATGCTAGGAGTGTCTCTGCCCGTGTCGATTTTGGGAGCAACCTTGACCTTGGTGTCAGGAGTGACCCTTCCCGTGTCGATTGTGGAAGCGACCTTGACCTTGGACTTGGTGTTTGGAGTGACTGTGCCCGTGTCTTTTTTTGGAGCAACCTTGACCTTGGTGTTAGGAGTGACCCTTCCCGTGTCGATTTTGGAAGCGATCTTGACCTTGATGTTAGGAGTGACTATGCCCGTGTCGATTTTGGGAGCAACCTTGACCTTGGTGTTAGGAGTGACCCTTCCCGTGTCGATTTTGGAAGGGGCCTTGACCTTGACGTTCGGAGTGACCCTGTCCGTATCTATTTTGGGAGCAACCGTGATCTTATGAGGAGTGACCCTGCCAGTATTGATCTTGGAAGCAATTCTGAACTTCCTATCAGGTGTGACCCTGCCTGGTCCACGGATTTTAGGACTAACCTTGACCTTGGTATTAGTAATAGGAGTGACTCTGTCCGTTTCGATTTTTGAAGCAACCTTGACTGTGGTATTAGGACTGTTTCTTCCAGTGTCGATTTCCAAAATTTCGTTGACCTCGTTACTCGAAATGACTCTGCCCGTGTCGATTTTCGAAATAACATTGATCGTGTTATCCGGCGCGACTCTGCCTCGACAGGTTTTCGAAACAACCTTGACATTGGCATCCGGAGAAGGTCTACCTCTACCCGTGTCAATTTTTGCGGCAATTATGACCTTGTAATCAGGATTCCTGCGTGTATCAATTTTCGAAACAACCTTGACCTTGCTATCAGGAGTGGCCTTGTCCGTATCAATCTTAGGCGCAAGAGTGTCTCCAGTAGGCCCGTCAGCAGTTGTGACTTCGGGTTTGATCTTGTCGGCAACACTCGTTTCGAAATCTGTTAAGCGTTCAAAGAGATGTTCACCATACCCGCTTGTTCTTTTTGTGTGCTTTTCTTTTCCATCCATCTCAGCAGACGACATCCTATTTAATTGTTGGGCGTCATTTGCCTGACAACCGTGGATGTGACAAATTTTGGCGTGATCACATCGTGCACAGTCGGTGCCATAGAAATATGACGAATTGAGGCCTGTCTCGATTATATATTTCTTTACCGTCTTCGCATCTGATGGCCCTACTCCATCAGTTAACACAGGCGTTACTGTGGTCACATCTCGTATATCGCTTTGAGATATAATTCTATAGAGTTCGTATGTAAGTCTCATTCGATGTTCCTCAGTTGAGATTGGAATACGGGTTCTGAAGATTTCTCCTCTCTTTTGACGGCAAACTGGAGGCGACGTCGACGCACTCTGATCTGGCAAACTCTGTTCTTCCATATGCAGAACATTAACGTTGTCTTTCGACCCTTCTTGTCCTTTTCCAACTGTACCCATGCCTTGATTAGCCAGTGGTTTCTCACTTGAAATTGGATTGTGGTCAGAATACAAACACTCTATATCAGGTGTTTTTGTTTCTTTTTCATCACTTTCTACATTTCGTTTCCCTGCATCAGAAGTGTCTGGGTCAACTGACCCCATATTTCTATATTCATTCATTTTTGTATCGCTTTTATTATTTCGTTTCGGTTTTTCTTTAAACTTTGATGACAATTTTTCCATCCCCTTATCGCATTTCATCGGTTCGCAATCTTCTTCAATTATCTGCTCAGTTGAATATCCAAATTTTCTTCCTGGAATGAGAAAGGAACCGCCATTAATCAGTACGTATATGCCGTACAGTATGTGTTTACTATAAATAAGTTTTTTAGTGCCCAGTGTATATACATGTGGAACTCAGATGCGCGTGCGAAAGTCACCAAACGCCATTTCGAAAAAATGAGATAATTTATATGGTGAGACGAAGCCGACAATCTCCGACAGGCAAATGGTGAAACGCAATCGAATTGGATCTCAGATTTTCTTTTCAGATCAAAACCTACCAAGCCATGCCAGTCCAGAATAATGGTAGACTCCTCCAATCATCAGTCGTAACATGATAACGACACCTGTAACCAAAGTAGAAATAAATTTAGCCAGGGGCAGGGGACGTATGATAAATGATATATGTTGCCTACGTCATGGTTCGGTCGTTCGGACACTTTTCCATCGGGACATTTTCTGCTTCTACACCAGCATACAAAATCGCAATCCCTCAATCATCATCATGGCTCATGCGATATCAACGCGGTTCCTTTTTTCATGGCCTACCTTGCTCATTTTTTAGCCCTCTCTGATCCTGGTTTGAAGTTTTCTAAGGCAACTAATTCGAATGGGACCTTAACATGTATATAATTTTCTCTATTTTGAGGCTATCATTCGGAACTTGGAACTCTGGACCGCAGTCGGGATCCCGGGCAAAATTGTGCAAGACGTCGTGACGTCGTAACACACGTGGACTATTGGGCACACACACTATTGAGCGACATCCGTCAAGATGACATGATGACGTCACGTTGGTCCAGGCCAATGACGTCTTATAATATGATCAAGTATACAATGTATTGATTGATATGATGAATATTGTCATTTGACGAGAATGGAAGTAAGAATTGAGGGGAGGACCTGCATGGGTTACATGTAAACACGTACCCAGAGTTGGCAAACGTGGATCACCATGCATTGATGAGACAATATTGTCCGCACCTTTTTTACTTCTTGTTTTTCAATAAGGCAAACTAAAATGATATTTACTGTTAAACGACTTCGTACCGCTCCAAAATTACTAATCTTTCATTGTTTACAGGATCAATAACAAGTCAAGTGTATTATATTCAAATTCCATTAAAAATATCATAAGAACAGTTACTTAATCCTGCGAAATCTAATTTTGGACGAAATCAAAAGGATGAATGACATACAATAGGGTCTATTTTAAGGTTGAGTTGCACCAATATTTTGTTCTACATTAAAATGCTTCTAAAATAAGAATGCCTTTTTTTCTATTTTTAGGTCTACTTTGGGATAGTTATGAATGGTTGCAACGGTTTATTAAAAACTCATTCTTAATCGCGTCAGATCAATATCGCCAAATATTTAGGATTCTATTTTGGGTTGATCCATGTCAATATTTTAGTCTTTGTCAAAACACGGCAGTATTTTTTCTCTTTATTTTGCGCTCGGTCGACATTGAATTGCACATAGATAAGAAATATCACTTTTTAATGCAACCTGATAATAAAACTTCTTTTACCCTATCAGGGTATTTCGTCCAAACGTACAAATTCTCCATATACCAATAGTATTTCATTAGCGCAAGCTTTTGTCTCAATTTGGTGTCTCATGCCAGACTTTGTGCTGGTGTATTGATCCTTTTTTGGTTTTTTGTTCTTTGAAAAACGTCTATCATTTAGACTTATTACTTTTGAACATGCTTTATCATGAGTTTAACAACCCCTTTCATTTTCTGAATTCTATTAGACATAATCGTGACATGATTTCAAATATATATTTTGGAGGGTATTCATGTTAACAAGCAATAACTTACTGAATTTATGAGTCAATTTCGTGAGAAAACAATATCCTCACAGTGGAGATCATATTGCGATCATCAGATGCTTTCTTTGCCGGCATTGACGTCCCAAGTGATCGATCTTCTTGAGACTAGCTTGAGTCATTGGAATCTAAATCCGTCATGGAATCCTTGCTTTAAGACGTAATTTCCCAAGGACTCTACATTGACACTTACATGATAGAGTCCTGATAAGGTATCAACGGACACGGACTTTCAGACTCCTCGGAGTCTTGACTAATGGTCAACCCTTTGGAACTCCAAGATGCAAGCTTATACTGATAATCAGTAGGCACAGAAAGAAAATCAAGAGTCGGGTCGGCTTTTAGTTTTTATTGTCACCTTTCGTGGACAGAGTGGAACTTACAATTATACTATATTACAGACAGGTCTTCTGCATCATGATATCAATAACTCGACAAAAATTAAGAGAGAAGTCCAGGAATCACAGATTATCAACTTTTCTCGGGGTCAATCTTGGGGTGTGTGTGGTTCTTACTTTTGATACATATTTTATAAACTATTCTGTTTGTTAATATGATCAAATGTGAAATAACGTAAATAAGAAATAAAGAATTTGAATGATAAATATGGTCTTTACATTGTTTAAAATGGTACTGCTACTACCTTTAGTGAAGAAGGATTTCGTTTGAGTGATGTGACGAGGCAGACATCACATTTTGTCCCTTAAAAGTAAAATACTTGCAAATACAACTTTATCCATTAGAAATACCAAATACAGAGTGCTCGTTATTATTTCTGCCATGGTGTTCAATGGCTGATTTATTACCAAATGTGAAATTGAAGATCCTTAAGTACCATAACAGGAAGAGATGAGCTGCATTCCTCAACTTACTGATACAAAACGGGAAAATGTCTCTAAAAATGCCTATTCTTACTGCATGAGCCATGAAATATGATAATTCATGTCATTAATGCATTTGCCATTAACGAATACATCGTTGAGATACTTCTTTTCAAACTCAGATGTAATTGAGTAATTTGTCTGAAATGTAAAACTATTTGAGAGTTATCCTTATTCCTCTACAGTGTAGACGAATTGAAAAAATCACAATAAAACCTGCTGACGTACATGTACATAGGCCTTCTTTCAATTAGGTGCAGGGATTGAAGTTGTATCATAAAAAACGGGGAACAATGACGAATATAGTCCCGGTTTATACTTGAAGATATCATGATGATCCTTTGAACCTCTGACGACGATGACGTCACGATATCTGTCAGAAAATACGAAATATAAATAAATAATACGGTGTTGGACTACATGTACATGTATGAAGAGTACCACAACACTATACTACTGTGGATTCTGATATCGTAATAGTGGTGATATAAGGTCGAACTTAACAACTTTGACACCGATTTCTGTATAAATTAGCATTGACGTAGCAAAAAAACTACAGCGGTTCTTGAACATTAATACGTAACACTGTTTTCCATCCTCTTATCATTCTTATAACATGCACCTTTGGGAATGACCAAGGGTAATCTGTATTGTATGTACTAGCTAGCAATCAACAACAACAACATCAACAACAAAAACAAAATTAAAAGGGACACTCCCTTGGCGCATTTTTATCCAGAAACGAAGAAAAAGAAACTGAATGTAAGTGAAATATTTTTCGTGAAATAAATCTTCTTCCGGATACATGTAGACGAAAAATTAGTGACAAATGGTTTACGAAGGAAGAAGACGGTAATTCTTTTGTGTGGTTTAGTGACCAATTCAGTTCAGATTCAAAGGAATGCATGCCTTCTTGATGAAGGCATTCGAAGCCCATGTAGTCCATAGGCTACGCTTGATATCTCAGAACTTGGGTCCCGATTGAACATCATAGACTGGTATTCGGAGATAACTAGGGTCGAAAAGCTATATATTTCGTCAAAAATGAGAAGGGGCCAAGCATGAATTCGAACCTGGCGATCTCAGAGACCACCGTTTTGTGCAAGCTTATAAACATAATCGGTACTGAAAATATTCAATCCTTGGGTAAGTGAGGGTTTCATTTCAAGTTCCCAAAGTCTGCATGTTATCAGAGACGATGCGAAAACAACAGAGACGAAATACATCATCATCTCCAAAATACTTTAGGACCACAACGATAATTTTATACAATATTTACAAATCGATCTTTATTTTATTCTACACCATTCCCGTCCCTATAACAACGTAAATATAACTTGTCACCTAGCGCCGACAGTAGCCTACAAATAATGCATTATCACTTCAGTTAAATAAAATCGACGAAGGTAAGTATGATACTAATACTTGCGACGAGGTTTAAAAGCAATGATGTGTAGTGACGTCAGAGTCATGGTTGACAGTGAAGCAAAATGGCTGGCATTGCAAAGCGTTATTTTGTAGAGAATTCGGAACAATTTTGCTTTCGAGTTCTCGCGCTAAATGTGGGCAATGATATTTTGCTCTCACTGCATTGATAGCAGCTAAATATTGAGGAATGTATTAGCCTTATAATGAGCCAGGATAGAGGGGAGTGAATGAACGCTTTTGAGATAAACATATACTACAACTTAGAAGTTTCCACCTGTGTTCCATCTCAAATCCGTCTTGGACAAACATACATAGACGAGTTAGGAGGCAATGGCTTGAAATCATTAACTGAAACCCCACTTTCATTTTACCGACGATCATCGTAATGGCCAAGGGTTAATAAGCAAACTCGAGCTGAGTTTATCCATCAAGACTCTCCAATCTCAACAGGTTTGGCCGCTGTTGCATCTCGGCAATCCCGCCAACGCCAAATTATCAATACGCCCATCGGTGATCGCGAGTTCTGAGCGAATTAGAAATCAACACAGTACGTATTATAACATTCAATACTCCTCATCCCCAGAAAGAGTTGTGCTGAGAATCTGTTTCTAGACAGTTTATTACGAATCTAATAGTATACATAGATACTACATAACTGCCGATTACGTAGTGATCAGAGATTATCGTAACTACAAGATGGATGACAGTGCGAATCTAGGCATGTGCGTTATCTCGTTGTAATAGAAGGAAAGCTGTACGCCCGGCACGGACACAGACAAACACCACAACCTGGGGATTCTTAGGCTGTACCAGACACATAACCCGATTAATTAAATGAACAGCCCGAAATATATATTTTCGAAGTTTTGTCACCGTCGGTCTGTTCCGGTGAAAATACGAAAAGAATGAATTGTGTCGATTCGAACATGAAATACTTACACGGTTATTAACCAATGTTGATTTCACAATGGAATATCTTGGTTCTATAGTCATGATAGTTGCGTCCGAACTTGCCACCTTCCCAACCCTCAACCCGGAGGATGGCGGTGGATTTTGTCTGTTTCGTGCCGAACGATCTTTGTCGTTCTATGCGCCACTACACACCATTGCTTTCTGTATGATAGTGTGCTTGCGAAATCAAATGCCACCTAACAGTCACTCTCAGCAGTAAAAATAATCATCTTCTGAAAATGTGAAAAGAAGTGATAGTTGGCAATGATTTCGTTCCGCAGTGTGCCACAGCTCGTGAAGGGCTCCCTTTGAAATTGTCCTTTGACTTGATATTGCAGTTGTGTACATGTACTTTCCGTGGGACTGGTGATGGTCTGAAGAACTGTCTCCTCGTCATTCTCGTGGCTCCCAATCCCGTCCTACATCATGGAGTACAACTCTCTATGTTTAGCACAGTCGAAAGACAACAGCCTTTTAAACTGCACGGAGGGCCGAAAATGACGCCGAGCATTTGCTCATGGCCAGCGCGAGATGAGGCAGGCACTAACTGGTGCAAGTACACATTCTCTGAGGTAGAGACGTAATTTCCGCCACAGTGGTCACGTGGGAATCACGTGGGCATCAGCCTAAGCTGATGAAATATGTACAATTTGTCATATTATGCGAATCTTATTCTATGAAACAGTCATTTAACACGAAATACATTGTGACTAATTCTAAATCAGATTTTGGTTGTGCCAATGAACACATACTCTTTTATCAGAGTTTTTAACCGGTCTCTATAGGCATAAAGCTGCAAATGGACTTAGCACTCCCGTTGAGCACTTTAAACATCTCCGACGAATATCCCTCCCTGGAGATACGATAAAACTCCAGTTAGTCCGCATTATATCACGCGTAAGCAGACTATGTAAATCACTTCACAGCCAAATATCTCATATCGCAATCTCTCCAGGGGCGTCCTCCATTCTCAAGTGACCACCGCACTCAGCCTCATTCGTACTGAATGCGTCGACAGTGATGTTCACTCAACGTCACTCCACCCACTCCTTAGTGTAGTAGAAACAAGGGCTTTCAACAACATTTACAATAAGTAGATTCCGAATCGTACCGTTTCTACAGAATGATTCAATTCCTGAAACGAAATTGCCAGTTTTGAAGTGCATATTGCCTCGCTGAGTTCATCATCGGATCACATTAACCAAGCAACGGCGAGCCTCGGTGGCGAGGCCAAAAGCAGCCGTTTCCGTCCAACAGTCTTTTAGCCAAAGTTAATAGTATCACATGTTTCCAGGAAGTATAGGGTCCATTAGTCTCTCGGAACGATATCAACGGTACTCTCCTGTGCGCGTCTCCGACTCACCTCGCTTGCCCCACCATGCCCACGGTGTCAGTGGGTCGTAAACGAACATCGATCGAAAATGAATACACATTTTCGGCTGTTGGCGTCTTCACAGTATTATTTTCATAGCAACTTGTTAACAGGATTATCGACTGTCCCTCCGTGAGTTAGATACCAGGACACATAATGAAAAAAAATGTGTTATTGAAGACTCAGAGGTATAGATAATTTCAGATGATATTGGTCGATATAAATTAGAGTGTCGCCATTACATACTTTTTACAAGTTGTTGAATAATTCAGGCTTTCATACGGCCCTCATGGGTATATGCGCTATCCATATGACTAGTCTGAATACTGGTATATCCTAATGACTTTTTATGCTATTTTCTATTTAATGGAAATGAATTTGAACAAATGTATGCTTTTTGACTAGTGTACAGATGCTAACGTGACACCGTAATGCAGATCCTTGTACAGCACAGAAATAATACTGCTCAAAGTGTTCCGAATTTCTCCGAAGAATACCGAAGTCAGCCAGTTCATATCACGTGACATATGCTGATGTCAAGATGGCGTTAGACTAGTCCACTGTGTCGTTCCGCCTTGAGGGATCGGAAGCTTTCGTTGAGGGTTTCACCAGCATGGCGGCATATTTTAGTGAGGAGTGGAGATGGATTGTATTCCATTGGATGCCATTCCGCACGAAATAGTTGTTGTGCTCGCCCTTTCTATAATAGATACCATTCAAATGTGACTCGAAGCAACTTTTGAACCACCAGGCACCGTGGTAATGTTCTGCACAATTGTCGTAGAACCGGTCATCATTGTCCCTGTCACGTGTACTGAATGCCTGGTTATTATGATCTTCCCAATATGACGTAAGGGAATCCCCTGCGTTTCCATGGTAACCACTGACGTGTATCCGGTACTTATCCGCCTCATCCGCAATACTAAAATGATCGTATTCTGCATAATATTTCTTGCCTTCCCAGGACTCCATCTCAATACGTAACATATAGTCACCTGCAATGAGAAAGGAAACATTTAGATTATTCCTCAACCAAAACAGACACATAAGCTATTTTGCGAAACCTTCTTCCTTTGGTGTGACATGATTGGTTTTGCCGCAGTAGGCATTTTGTATAAAAGGTTTCACCATTTGATCGCAAGAAGGTTCTTTGTGCTGGTATTTGCTCAAACTTGCTCTATTGACGTATGTTGGAGCACCCGTTCATTCCTTCGAAATCTAAGATGGCCGACCTAGAGATCAAGATGGCTGACTTAATAAATCTAAGATGGCTGGTGACTGTTTGACTTGATATCAGAAGGGTCGGTCAATACCAATGCTATTGCCAGCTCATTTTTAGTTAAGAACATCATTCAGACAGTTCCAATCACTAATGACCCTGAATTCATGGTATTTTCCCATTCACATGTTTATTGCGGACAAATAATCCAAAGCTTGCGGTTCAACTAAGCAGTCTATTCGCTTTCATACAGACTTTTCATCGGCCAACAGACTTTCAAATGAATCATTACGGAATGTGTTGTTATTCAAAGAAACCCTTTTATGGTTCATTAGAAAGGGACACTTGAAGTCCTTCCTTCTTGTTGACAAGATTCTGTCGACTGATCACATTAGACATTCCAAGAAATCACACATTTGTATCAAGTTGACATAGCTTGACATTCCAATGGAATCATACCCTTGAAAAATGACAGCCAAATTTGTATAAAAGGCACAACCAGAATTTTAAGATCATCACGAGAAAATGAGAATTCGTTCCCACATTCAAGCCATTGCTAAATGCTGATAATTACAGCCAGCTGTTGACGCTCAACATAACCGGTCTAAGACTGATATCTCCGTAAAGCCTAACCAATTTCTGGCTTCATACGCTTTTATCCTCATATATACCAACATATATCTCGTGTCAGAATCGATAACTAATTTTTAAGTAATAGCATTCGATGTTGAGGTAATAAATTGTGAGCTCCAGTAGTTGTAGTTTACCTGTATACATGTCTGCTTGGGTTCTTAAACCCATCAACAGGTCCCAGGGAGAAGGAGCTCACGACCTCTACGAACTATTATGGGTAGAGTGCCAGTTTTTCTCTGAGGCTGAGGTCAATTTAGGTCCACTTAGTCAACTCCGAATTGATCATGTTTTAGCCAAACTTTGAGCCAAACCTAGTTACAGTTAAACTGATATATATGTATGGAATCACGACCTGAATTATACATGACTTCAGCACATGATGACACTGGCGTTACCAAGAAAATTCTTTCCTTGGGGGAGAGAAGATCCCAAGTCACTTCCAACAGAAGAATGTATCGAGCAGAAGTTCCAACAAGTTAACAACTAAATTGGATATTCGATCTTTCATTATTCCAGCTATCCATGGTTAGTAACAACATGTTAAAAAACTAGTTGCTGAAATCGTCTTGTTTGTTACAGAACCTGTTACATATCTTTGTCTGCCTGAATGTCTGTGGTTGACTTTTTCATGACAGAGTTCGATAATTGAAATTGATGGCATCCTTCTTTGGAAGCCAAGGTGTATTGCACGTCTTGTTTACAAGATCCAAATCCAAAAGTATCACAGAACGCTATGTGGGTTCGACCAGCCTGATTTTATGCCCTTCAAATCCTCTCTACTGTTCATACCTTGTGATGTTAGTTCATGTATTTTGTCGTTTCCAAGCCAGAATTCTGCTTCTAAATTGCCAAAGCCTCTTTTGAATTCGTCCCACTTTTTAAAGAAGTCGATGGAGCCATCCATTCGCCGCATAAGAATAGTCCAACCTGCAAATAAACAGACAAAAAAGGTGTCATGAAAGATAAAACAATATGAACCATTTTCAGAAACGTATGGGAATTGATTGAGTTTCAAGTGAGGATGAATGTTAGAGAGATGGCATAGACGAGATGACTCAAAAACCTATTAGGTTAAAAAGCGTTTAAAAAGTCATTTTTCTTTGAAGTAACATGTTTTGGATGGTGCTGATTAAACCAGTACAGTGAATGATCGGTATGTCGGGCTAAAAACAAGCTTAGTCGGTGGCTGATGAAATCGTATTGGTGTGTGTGTGTGTTTTGCTGCACTTCACAGATTTTGAAGAGTATAGCTTTATTTAGTGAAAAAAAGTTAAAACTTACCCGCATCGTCCGTCATTTGACAGCATACTTTAAATGATGACTTCGTGCCCGTCGGTTCGACTGTGATGTAATAATTTCCAGCGTAATGGCTACCACTATTGAACACATCTTGACAATCTGAAACGAGAAAGGCAGGCAGAACATCAGCATAGTCGCAAATAGATTTTTCATCAGACGACCTGCTGACATCAACCAAAGGAACTATGCACCTAGGAGTAAATATGTATGGATACGCTGCATGTAAGATTTTTTACTTGGTGGTATAGCCCATCCTGAACTTCAGGTTTTTGATACACTTACCTCGTACGTTAGTATGTTATATCGAGAGGTGTAGTATATTGAAAACCACTAGTGCCTGGATGGGTATAGCCTGGATGCCTGATCAGTGGCAAAACGTCACTTGTACTTTAAACGGCCTGTTACACGAGCTGCACATTGCTATTCAACATTACCAATCGACTTGAATCACAGAACATCTAGTTATGAGTTGGTTCATATGCTAAGTAAGATAAGGGAATTGCCGCTAACATGAAACACATCAACGGATCAGGCACACCCAGCATATTCTCCAGTTTTTATCATCCTAAGTTACCGGACTCTTATACACACCAAATGACATATCCAAGTACAACTTGTATAAAGGTTTTGAGGTATACAGGGTGAAATGAAACCGCTATCTTCCAGACAGGTCGATTAATTACGTTTGGGATGGTGTGTACTTTATTTGTCAAATATTAGACTAGACATCGATACCCAATCGATGTATTGCTTGTTAATGTTGTCATGCATCATACACCATGACACCTGAGGGATACCTTATATCAAGAAGGCGAATAGTTGCAAACCCCTCATATCATTTTATCCAAGATTGCAAGATGACCTTCCGTTATGTGCTCTTTATAGCAGAACCCACTGATCTCTGTCCGTGGATGCATTGGGTCATCATAGAGTTCAAAATCCCGATGATGATCAGCATCTTGTTAAAAAAGACAAAAATCTTTTTTCAAAAGTACTTCACTTCCTAACAAATATGTAATACATTGGTCCCCGCCCCAGAAATGTGCTAATGATTTCGTCAAATGCTGGCAGAGAGTACCACTCTAAAAGAGGTATTTTTCGTGTGGTATAAATCCTGGACCTTTTAGCATCAATTATCCTGTCGCCTCGTACATAATGCTTTCGTATTTCGTAAGGTATTATGAAGGTAAATTGTTTAGTCTACTATGCTCTTATTGTGTGTAAATCATCTCACTCGCACGTAACGACAACGCTGAAACGTCTGCCGAAAAGCAGGTACAACTGGTCGCCTGTCCAAGATGGCGCCTCCTAACGACAAATCAGGATGCCCCGCGCCCAATCCTGATGTTTTGTTTATTTTTCCTGCAAAAACTCGTATTTTACTTTCCATTACCAAGTGTCGGTTGCTGCTGCACCCTATGAGCAAATTGCACTCAAAGCCAACGATACGTTCACATCATCAACTCCTTCAGCGCAAAAGTAATTTGTTCCTGTTTTACTTTGGGAAAACTGATGACTTGTTGGCGCCTACTTTATACTACACCTGAGGTGAGGGATACAAGTAGGTGAACCGAGAACGTACTAGGCTGTTGTGTTCATGCCAACGGGTAGCGGCAATACATACATCCTAATCAAAGGATAAAATTATACTACCAACACCATTTCATTGATCATCAGTTTAAACGAGTAATGCACAGATACGAGGAGGCAGAAAATATGTATCTGAATCCGAAGTAGTATTTGATTCAGAGCAAAGTCAGCCTTGTCAACGGCAATCGGTCCATACTGTTCAAGGGAGACTCTAGACAGGATCCAGATGGACCAGGTTACGTGTCACGAAATCACCAATGTGTGTCTCTGAACAACACTATTGAGCATGACATTCGAAATTAATCGTTTTCGCGGTGACTGTTTCATCTGTTGCTTTACATGTAGCTTAAGCAAAGCAAAATATAAAATGAAACCAATTAGCCAGGAAAGCGTAGAAAACGATAACGTTGCCCAATTTTCCTCAACAGCGCCCGATCGAACATTGTCTACCGTACGGCTTAACGGCTTACGGCTCCATTGGAGTTCAGGTAAACAAGCACGTACTTTCCTCTCCGTGAGGGAGTACGGCGTCTAAGTTGGCAATCACTCATTAGAGAGCCTTTGATGTGCTTGGAACTAGGCTGATCCCGTTCAACCAGGAAATGTTACCTATGGAGCTAGGTGGTCTGTTGCCCATGTACAGCAGGTTCTAGAACTGAACCTTCTGTTTACATTGGCCGCTCGAATTTATTTACTTCGGAATCTATATATCTTTTTGAAGAAGATTCAGTTCAGTTGTATTAGGACAGGTAACCCTGATGATTCACAAACAAAAGCATTGAAAATATCTTTGACATTGAGTTTTGTTTAGGATGACTTCACATATTCAATTGAGGAAGGTTTGGTATTGATATCGAAACATTACAGATATTATAGAACCACAGCAAAATGAGTTAATCACTTAAATATAAGTATCCAGATTCATATTGACAAACTGACTTCCAACCTTATTGTACTTAATGCAGGTTCTTAATCAAACCTCCGTGCACCAGGTAATATCGCTACTTAGATATGATTTATAAGCTTCTTCTATTTAATATCCCCGTTTAGCGGCAGATTCTTTATTCTTCACGTAACCTAGCAAATGCAGGCCTCTTCACCACGTAACAAAGCTTCCCAACCATCAGATGAACCGGTTGGTTTTAGTTGGTGTTGAAAGCAATATTAATAAATTGCATAACAATTTACTACAATATATCCATGTACATGTACCTCCGAAAAGAAAGCTAAAAATATTATTACTCCAAACAATAAGGCCCGTGCCAAAGTTCATGCGACGCCGAAAAGGTAAAGAAATAACAAAAATATGTATTAAAGCAACCCCGGTTCAAAATATCCAAAGTTTTGAGGTGTTTACCGAAAATTCCGAGACTTTGTTTGGAAGGGCCGAGGACGTAAGAAGAAAGTTTGCCGACACGAATCGTTAGACTCGATTGTAATTCATGCATTGTAACAATCATTAGGGTTGTTTAGGAAAGTCATAACGTTTGAAAACGAAACATTTAGATAGTTACCAGTTAACTATTGCACTAAGAATTAGCCGGTAGACGAAAGGCTGTACATGTTTTCTAAGACATTTTCGTCCATCGGGGACGCGCTTACAATAAACAAGGGTACTACGAGTGTAGGTAACGAAGAAGGTATGAAATGAGAATATGATGCATTGGGTCATTGAGAGCCTAGCATTTTCAAATCTATGCATGTTTAATTTGTTGTGCCAACCAACAGGGTAAAACGATATTCAAGAATGCATATGTCTGTGGAAAACAAAGGTGTACGAGAGGAAGACGGGCTTGTCTGTGCATGAAGGTGTATTAGGCTGAGGCGTTCAGCCTTTGCGCTTCCCCGATCGTGAAGTACAGACGGGGTAGAATGGCGGAACTTGTTGGTGTTGGCAAACGATTTTGTTTATATTCTTGTTGGTTGGTGTGGCCTAGATAACATAACTACTGCACTCCTTAGATTTGGTCGCAATCACTTCACAGCAAAGACGACAACAGGCAAAGTCGGGTGAAAAGGAGGAATACGATTTCATATATTTGGGGTTGTAATTTTAAAAAGAACATTTTTACATGACGTAGCAGGAGAATTCTGAGCATGTAAAGACACTTGACAAGAAATATTTCTTCCGAATCTTGAATAACTTCGCAAAGGCCTGCTTCCACATAAGCGTTTCAACTTCGTAGACACAGTACAATTGGGAAAAGATCACCGTCCAGACGGAAGCGTTGAGAAGACACTTTCTGGGTCATTATAAATACAATTCATGACATTTAAAAACTCAGCCAATGTCCATGTCAGCATTGTTGGTCGACAAAGTAACGTTACTATTCCATTGCCTGGTAGCTAGCTATCTTAGCTAACTTGGTTGTAATCGTGCCAATATATATTATTAACTTTGGCAAGCCATCATGCAATTCTTAGCAATACTTTATAAACATGTAAGTTAAGCTTAGGTATAGACTATCCTAAATGTGTAACCGTTCATTTATCTACCCTTGTCAATAACATCGAAAATACGCTGTTGTATTCCGAAATAGGATTCATTGTCGCCAAAGTAAATACAAAAAGATACAGAAGAGGGAGTTGCGCATCTCATCATTGCAATACCCTAACCCCCCCCCCCCCCAAACTATAAAATGCAGAGAGAATACCCGAGGCAATCCTGCACGCGTAACGGTTAAGTTCTTATACTTTCTTTGGACTTTCGAGAGGGAATAAACTACCGAGAGACAGTGCAAAAGCATAAGTTACCACCAGGTTTAAGCACCCCCCTGGCAATGCCTGGGTGGCTACTCTGTGTTTACTGTCAGCTAATAATCAGATACAGCAAGTTGCCACTCTTCAAAGACACTGCCAAATACAAACGTCGTTAAAGGACAACACCGACTGAATTTGATACCAGAATATTCCTTTAGGGACGTTAGATGTTTGATATCCAAGCTCTGATCTGGCAAACATAGGCGGATGATTTATTTCCAACTTAAAAAGCAGACAGGGGAAAAGAACTAATGAAAATGAAGTCATGTTTGTTCTCCTCAACATTTTATACTTGATATCCGTCCTGTCTCCAGAGGGGCTTACTTAACTTTTTAAGCAATGAGAGTGGTTGATGAAAGTGGCAAGATGAATGCGATAGGTGGAGAAAGAATGGTTACATTAAGTCAAAAAGTCGTTGGAAATGGACCGTATGCATCCCAAGGAGATACATTATGCAGGACATTATGAGAATCAAGCTTCCCGATCTCTCATTATGACAAGCATCATGACAGTCTAGACACAAGAACAACAAGAATAGCACTCTTCAGCAATGTTGAATAAAATGAGTTATCTTTCGTGGGTCATTACTAGCATTTACCAGGGGCACCATGAACAGAAACGGGGGCATCCATACATCAAACACATATGATCAGATACCGACATCCCTACCATGTCAATCGACCCTTGGTATCAGCTTCCCGTGGCATCATAGGGGACACGCATATGTATCCGAAACCGCGAAACCCATCCAGCAAATTGTTTCTTTGAGGAAAGTGCTTGGTACCCTCGGGTAAGATGGATTGGGAATGAGCTGTAAATTAATCATTGGAAATCAGCAGCAGTGAGGGAAAGTCAATAAAACAATCACACACTGGTAATCAGTTGTGGTCAGTTAATGCTGACTGTCCCTGTCCAAGCGCCTCCTGAGGCGGATTGGGTCTCGGGTTACATGTGTTTTTGTTGTTGTTGTCGTCTGAAATAGAAATGGGTCCCAGAGTAGAAGAGATGGCAAAAAAGATAATCAGACGGATAATTGTATTTGTTCGGCACGACAATTCTTTTCATTGAGTTCCTGCCAATGTCTAGCCAAAGATAAAGTATGAGAGATGAATGTGTATATAGTTTGGCCAACTGACAAAATAATAGTCTCTAACTTGAATTCATAAAAAGGCATGACGTCGGCTTTTTCAGCTTTGATATTGACTGGTTAATATTCCTTGCTTTTGAGGACATTATAATACAGGATAGGCATGTTGTGTTTTCGGTTCGGTTCTAAGGTCCCTAAATCGTTTGTGTATTCTTCTAACAAAAACGGAACAGTTTTTCCTGGTAGCTTCAAGGTTGATCGGTAGGTTAGTTGATCGTAGGTTACCATTCATGCTCCAGGCTGTCCGAACACCAACGCCGACAGTAGATCAAAAACGCGTCGACGTGCCCTTTTTTGAAATAATTCACAAAATACAAAGCGGTTTTTTGTGCTTTTGTTACCGTATTTTAACTTTAGTCAATACGTCCCGCTTCGTTATCCTCGCCCTGGTGGACTCTCACTATTAGTCCAGACTGCCCCCATCGATACCGGGAACAGAAACGGGCCACTGTCATTCTTACACTGTCAGGAAGAAGGTTGCGGAGAAGATATGTACAGGAAAGCCTGACCCAGGAAGAACACGAGCAAGAGGAAAACGAGTAAGGAGAAGAAGGAGGCCAAGGCAAAGGAGGAGGTGGAGAATTGAGAAGATTGATTGATGACAATTATTTTCCATATAAGTTGGTTAAAAGCATTGTCCTTATTGGCATGGGTGGTTCTGTCATGTCATGGTGACATTCAAATACACCTGTATTGAGTGTGCTATACCTAAACGGAGAAGGCTTTATTAAACCAGACAGGGGCAATATTTCCGACCTGTCCGAGTTGATCCGCATTCCGACCAGAAGCCATACGTTGAGGCGGATCAAGAATAACTTTACAGGTCCTGCTCGAATAGTCTAACCTAAATTTCGAAATCACTGTGTATTCCTGTGTAAAATCCGTCCTGTACTGCATATTTTCTATACCGGTCAAAGCAGGTTTTTTTTGGTGATGTCCCAAAAGAAGTATAAACTGGAAAGAAGTTACGCCGCTGCAGTAAATTGACAAAAACGATTACAGTTAAGTCCGTTGAAGGCAAACACCCCAGAACAGGCAAGTCAGAATAACTAGAAGAGAAATGTATATGATATACATAGCTCTGATTAAAACCTACCACCAGTACAAATCGATGATCGAACCCGGTTACATATTTGATGGCAGGCGAGGATATTTTAGACCATTGCCCACCAATCCACCTTTATTGATCAGAGCATTCGCCTGGTTGTGAAAATGGATAGCTTGGAAGGTAAAATTTGCTGACCCCCGACTTAGGAACATACTCTAAGCTTATTTCACCAATCACTGCAGAATAAAAGCGAATCGCCATATTTCCCCTTTAATATTGCTCACCAACATTGAAAACTAAGGGCTCAATGTATGTTCAATGATATATTCAATTGTAATTTACCCTTTTTAATCCCAAAGTGGCTTCTATCAACTACAGTGCACACATTTTTAAAAAAAACAGGTTTACCCACTATTAAATTGTTTGAAGAGACCCATGATATAGGGATAAGTAATTGAAGTAAGGATACTAATAAAAATAAAAATAAAGCGTTCCGCCGTGTTTGCTATGAGGGCCTACAAATACACACTTCTAATGCGTGGATTGACTTGAAGGATAGATAGGGCTTCCCTTGTTGATTTGCTATGGTTACCCTATGCTCCGACGCCTTCTCTCATCTAGGCATTGTACTGTGGAAGACGTGTAATTAGAACGAGCCTTTATATTTCTATTTTCAACTCGACAAACAATGCAAAACAGCTCACCAAGTGTATTGTTAAAGACGTTTACATATATATTCATTGTAGATAAACTGGCTAAGAGTACTTCATTTGTAATCGACGTAAATCAAGTTGCCCTTAGCTTTTCGAACCCAGCGTCACAACAACCAGGGTCGGGTCCAAACTGTGTCAAAAAGGCGACGAGTGTTTCATCGATAAACAAGGCTTGCTAAAAAAAGAATTTTGTAATCTTTGTCGTCATCTGCAATACAATTTGGGGAACATTAGGGTATTTCTGCATCAGCAGCCAGTTACCATGAATATGCATCCACTAGTTCTACTACGTGTATGACCGAAAAGAATCACCCATATACTCGATGCCAAAGCTATGTGCATATTGATTCAAAGGAAAAACAATCGTTATGTTGACGTTGACCCCAAAATCAGCTGCAGGACAGCTCCCATATAACAAACCGGGTGTCAAGAAGGAGGAAACAGGTAATAACTTAGTTTCAGTACGTATCAATAGAGAAAGAACCAAATTACAGGTTTTGGTCATAAGGCTAGTGGTTTTGATGACCGGAATTGACCGACGTTCTCGTGCACGGAATGACTTATCGCTTCACTAAAGTCGCTTACATATCAGTCAGTTTGCCAACCACTTCAGCAAATGATTGATACGGGGTCGGAATTGCTCCGCAGTGATAAGAGGCCGAAAGTTTCTCACAGAATGAGGCAGTTAGGAGCCAAGTTGGCTCGTCTCTAGAACCATTCTTGATGTATTTTTCGCCTTGGTCGATGTGATGAAATTATCAATGGAGACGATAAAGGAATCGTACATGTTTTTCAAACGTTATGTTGTCACAGGTGAGAACTGAAAACTCCTTTCGAAATATTTAGACCAGCCAAAAACCGTAGGGACCGCAAGGTAGATGGCGCAAGGGGTTGGGCTGTGCCAGAACGAGGCACAGAACTGCGATGCCACACACACGAATCAGGTATAATAGGAATGTCAACATACTAATTGTACGTCCTGTCTCATCAGGATTGTTTTCACTTCACACTTGAGGCGAGCTGTCAAAAGATACTCCACCTTGAATAACACAACCTCACAACCGCGCAGAACCATCTACCAACAGCCACATGCCGGAAAGCGTTTTCTAAACCATCAGTGCCAAGATGTCTGAAACAAAGTGTCAAGAGGTGATCGCTGATTTGTCAACATCTTACACACTATAGTACATCCTCATACAGTCAATTAATTTATTACATGTAGTAATCGGCCGTGCAACTTCAATCACAGGATGCGACTGTTGAGTGAGATCGATAGACAACAAGCATAGGTCGACAACCATCAGTGAAAGACTCAAACACTTAAAACATGAAAAGCATTTACTAGTATTACCTTCGGTGAACCAAGCAGCCATTCGAAATGTGCAATGGAGACAGAAATGATGCCAGCCGCCACTCGAGCGATGATAACATCACCAAACACTGGTAAACGATGAAAGCAGCAAAGCAGCCAAGCGAACTCAACTGTTGCCATTTACAACTTCACCGACGCCGATGTGTCAATTGCAAATAAACAATTTGTCGACCGGCTGATCAATCAATCGATTGAGTGCAGTTGGCGTCTTTACAGAGTGAGTGAGATCCACTTGAGTCTGATGGGAAGACGCTCGTGCAGGCATCGAGGGGCGAGAGCGCAGCACTCGCTTATGGGGAAGTAGTCTGGCGTGTATCAAAGTGCGAAGAACTATTTTCTGGTTACGAAGAATCCCGCCTGCCCTATATCAACAGTAGTCTAGTTACAGATCTAGAATCTATTGTAACACAGCGATCAAGTTTTTTGTAAAGTCGTTTGAATGAACGCAAATAGGACGGAGCACTATGATGCCAATTGTTTCATGTGCGACTTCAAGCTGTAATATGATTTTTAGATCGAGACACGTTAGATCTAGATTTATCCAACTCAGGTTTTGTGAAGCTATTGATTGAAAAATGATCATAGGACAGATGGCGAATCAGATTTTTCAGATTATGACTGAAACCTTTTTTGTTTTGAGACAGTGGTGAAAGCTGGTATCCGCAGTCCGATTGATACACAAGTATTTAAGAACTTGGTGTTACTGTTGTAAAACTCCTTTTCTGTGCGACGGCGACGGTCACCCCTCGACCTTTGGAAATCACTCAAACCTTCCAGACATCCGCGAAGGTATGCCTGACTCTGGTCATACAGAGGCAAACATGCCTGTAAAGGATAGATGGCCATCGCATGAACCGGGAATTGAGGGCGACAGAAATGCTCATGAACTGATGATCAGTCGTCTACTTCATAGCTATTACATATTTGACAAATTCCGTTGTCTTCAATCAGATGACGTACATCGCAATCCTTTACACCCCGATCTGGGCGCGCAATGGAGTCGGCCGTCTTTTTTGTGGTTGAAGCAACCCTTCAATCGCAGATCGAAAACAATCCAAAATTTTAGTTCGAAACCTGTGCTGATGGCTGCCTTGCCATACTTGATAGCTTCAAAGGTTTGCAGCAAAACGACGTACATGTAGCCACTGATAGACGGTATACATTCTTCATCTTAGTGTTCGACGACAGACCACTAATCGAACTGTGGCCGTCTTGCTCCATGTCTCCAACAGTTTCTTCTGGACATTTTGTTCCTCCTTCCAGGTCGCTCTCAAAACAGAGCACAGTCTTGGAGACTTTGAGCGATTAGATGAAAACAGGTTAACAAAGAAATTTACATTGACGAGCCTAAGCCTGAGCATCAAGTATTAAAAAATCAACCAAACTATTCGATAAGGAATGCCAACGACACCTATAATCTCGGCCAATCTTCTTTTCGTAGATGGTTTGCCAGAAAATAGCAAACATTGAGCGCGTCAATCAGGTAAATATACGAAGCAGCTGTGAACAGCCCGAAGCTGGTAGGTTTAACTTAACGAGGTTCCGGAATTTTTCCGCATTGTGTGTGGGAGAGACCAGTCTACCGATTTTTACGTTGCTGGGTGAACAGACGTTGATACGAGCGTGTTTAACGCTTCATGTTCAGTACAGCTCGTTATCGAAAAGATGCGAATGCATAGGGGAAATGCGCAGCAAAAAAAATTGATTGCGCATAACCATGAGAGACGAGTGGAACGAGGAAGGAAGCCATGTGGGAAGGAGCTGTGTCTGACCTCTACCCGGGACTGAAAATTCACCAGATATGACTTGGTATCTCCGCAATGCGCAGGATCACTCTCACACAAGATGTTTGAGAAAACAACATGTACATGTACATATACGCATGTACATATAATGTATACTAGTGCAAGGGCTATACATATCGAAAATGGCTTTAAACTTATCATTTCGAGATCCAAAAACTTCTGTAACAGTAGATCTCTAATGCCAAAAGTCAACACTTAATAAGAGATTATTAGATTAATAATCTGAAGTGTCGCCGGTGATTTAATCAAACGCCAATGGAACATTCCTGTATTGAGCACAATGAAGGCAAAGGACGAATACTCAGACATGTCAGACAAGCAAAGTCCAGAGTAATATTTTTGGCTGGAAATCCGGTCTCTTCTGTGTCCGCAGAAAAAATACACCTGGCAATAGTTGTCTCTCCAAAACTTAACATTTCTGCGTTAGGCAATGTTTGAACTTTTTATGTCAAGGCAGTTACTCCTATGCGATTACATCATTTCAATTTCTCCATTTTTCAAAACATTTTGTTTGTACATCCCTGATGTATATAGACAGCCGACTGTTACTAAATTGTATACTTTGTTTTATGAGGCTATGCACTTAGAATCTAAGAAGATTTTGGTGATAAATATTTAGTAACATTAATCAAAGGTTATGTTACTAATCTTATTGGGAAGCTGTAATCAAATTAATGTAAGTGACGAAAGAAAACTCAGCGTAATTGAATTGTGGATATGTCAGTTAACGCATAGAAATCTCGGAGCAGATTTCATGATTTCCTACACGAGAAATATCTTTCGTAAGATATGCGAAGAGGACGTTACACTTTATCTAGTTTCTATACGATACTGTGTGAACCTCGTGAACCCATCCAGCTTGCGAAAGCATATCCTGCGAATTTCAATGCACTAGCACTGACGATGAGTAAATAGGCCCCAGACGTAGTAACGGTCACACAGCATCCCTCTACACACTAGCACTAACAAATACCAAACCAGATGACTCCAACCAGTTTTCAAATTTTGCCAAGAACGTACTAAGCTTCACGCCGAAATCACAACACTAGCACTTTGACTCGCCTTGACTCACTCTCTCTTTATTATCTGCAGTGTTGGTTTGATGAAATCAATTGGGCCGGCTGGCTGGAGTTATACCTGGCTGCGGGCTACTGCTTATTCAAGGCGCACATCAAACGATTAGGATCCATAGGCAACTTTCCTATCATCTTTACACACGAATAAACTTACTAGACTTAAGTGATTTCTACTCTTTAAGTGTTGGTAACAAGAGGATGTTAGATGAACCATTTGTTTGTCCAATGAAATCAGTCACCCTCAATACATAGGTGTCAACTGATTCAACTGCTTTTCAATATACATGTACAAAAGTTATGGTTAAAGATCAGCATTCCCATATTTTTGGGATTGAAGTAGCAAGAAGTACAGTTTGCTTCATCTTCAAAGCCAACGAAAATGCACTTAGCCATGTGTGTTGCACGGTCTGGCAATGTGCTTGAAATATCCCATTTTCAGTGGTCTGGCTACTCAGGATGTCCAAAACATTCACATATCACAGGTTAAATATTTGTTGGCTCAGAATAGAAAGCCTATGAAAACCTACTTTCTTTCTGTACTCTTTCTAATTGAACAAATAATACATTTTGCAATGGTTGGTCAATTACTGACTTCGCAGTCAATAGCGTTTCAATGTTTTAGTTTAAAAACAAGTGAATGTTGGGTAACATAAGTGGCAATAAAAACAACGAAGGGTTTTAGCCTCTGGGCCTAGGACTTGACCTGGGCCTTTGCAACAGGCTAATGCAAGGTATAGCAGAATTGATACTTAGGCAATAAATTCGAAGATCAGTGAAAACAATATCCAAACAATGCAATAATTACAATGTTTTGGATACACTGATGATTACCCAGATAAGAACGTTGAGGAAAGCAACAACACCAGTATTGTCTACATATATCTATTGATCTCAGGACAGGGATGAACATGTTTTTGAAAATCATCTTGAGTCGGAAGTCATTTTTTAAACCAAAATATAGCGCGGCCTGTACTACTGAAAACTCAAAATTTGGTTGAAGAATCAGTAAGCAATATATCAATGTAACCTTATAATAAGATATTAGGCCTAAAACCCGTGTCCATTGATAAACTGACGTTAGAAATTTCCGGAATATAAATGGCAAAATTCTCTCACTGATTTACGATAAAACACCAATATCCCTTCTGAGAACTGAGGAAGACCAAAATCCAATGACTGGCCTAGATCAAGAGTAAGTCGTGTACATGTAGGTCTGTTGAATTGCAGATACATGTGAAGCGAGTTGTTTCAAAGTTTTCAAAAATATGGGTATTAAAATCAAAGAAGAACAACGTTTTACACGAATATATCCAAATATTTGTTTGATATTCGATACAGTCAAAAAATTAGATACTCAAGCCATTATCTGCCATCCAACTCGCCGAGTTCATGGTCAGACATCATACTTCACAAATAGCTTCTTTTTCAAAACGATTGGCACAATTTAACTTGGCGTAAACCAAAATAGAATAAGTTATAGATTTCTTTCACTCTCTTTTTGCAGTTATTACAGTTAGTGCAGTTTAGTTTATGATTAATATTTGACCTGACACTTTTTGACAGTTCTCTACGTTAGATTGCCATGTTGGTAAACTTTCTTTTTATTCCCATGTCAATTAAACAGCTATAAAGTGAAGTTAGATAAAGAACATGTCAGTGAATTGTCCATTATTTTCGGCTTATCCCATGAAACCACCCCTTTTGTAAATTTTCAGACTGTTAACACTAAACTTGTAATCGTACAAGTAAGACCACGTCAAGTACCATTATATCAATACAATATTCAATTAAATGTAAGAACTGAGAACCCGAGTGGTTTAATAAACCGTATTGAAGTCAATCCTTAATTTTTTTCTCGCCAAGATTATAGTCTCAAGACGTGCAATATCAAACTTGTTCAGAAAAGTACCACACTGATCTTATACATGTATAGTATTTTTCCCAGTCATTTATGCTGGACAGACTTTCTGTTATATCTTGCTCTGTTTCTGCCATTAAAATTTGCTCAAGAAGGAACACTCAACTCGTCTCAAAGTTTTTAAATCATTTGGTGATTTGCCAAACGGTTAAATAAAGCATTTGTAGCCCAAGATAAGATACATTTAAGGATACCCAGGGAAAGTCTATATAGATTCCCGTGTCGCCGATCTTAGTGGACTTCCCAGTGTTATTTGGTGTAATGCACGTAACAAGGCGAAGCAAGCACATTTAGAGTGCCTAGGAGGGCCTGTGCCAAGCTTAGAGGACCGTGTATATCATCAAGCAAACCGACTTATACACGATTCCAATGTGACACAATGGAGAAAGTGCCAAAACTGGCCTTGATTGAAATGGTCATGGTGTTTATAGCTACATACTTCTCCAAACGTATTTTGATAAAGTATTAAACCGGGAAAAACGATGCATAGTTGATTACTCAAAACTTGAGTCGCTTAAACACATTTAAACGGACAACTTGGGCATGAGATACGTTGGTTTTTCATACCGAAATGGCTTCGGTATATTGTACCCAGCAACGACATTCTAGAGCAACGAAAATTATCAAAATAATTAGAAAGTTATAATATTTTGATATTCGCAACTCCAAAATACAGAGCCCATGCCAAAAAGTCTTGTGGAGTGCAATACATGTATGTGACCTGTATCTTTAAATCAAATTTGAAAAGGAATTCAAGTTGCTTAAGTGTGTTCGTTGTAGGCGTAGTGCACCTCGCCGTACATGGGACAATCATGTTTTAACAAAATCTTACACAATCACCCATGTAATTTCCAAATAATCGCAAGTGATATGTGTCGTAACGATGAAAATACAACATGAACATATCTTACGTATTACACACATTTAGATTATATGTGTCCGTATTCCTTGGTTTATCAAATTAAATGGCCAACTAAACATTACTTCGAACTTGCTATACCATGATCGTTTTTACCATTCTCAACACATGTTCGTCTCAAAGAACAAGAAGATACTAAGAAAAGAATCTTCGTTCATCAGCGAACCATCGCCTCATCGACACGGCGCCCAATCGATACGACCACAGTTCGTGGGAATAGATTTCTGTAACAATAACCCTGCCCGATCTTTGGTGACTGGTCTAATTAAGGGGTGTGCGGAGGGCATTTCGCCCCTCTAAAATTCGTTTGAGAAAAGATTCGGGCGAGTCTATACCGTGGCCCGTAACCGGTCAATTCATTCGATTAGGCACAGAGGTCAATGGCAGTCGCCCCCATTTAGAGCAGTCTTTGTTAACAGTTTACCGTTAGAGGACGTACCGCCTTTGAATAGCGCAACCTATTTACTCCAAATGTAGTGTCATTCCTGTGCTTTGTAAATTACGCAGTCTATAAGAACTTTCACTCACTTAACAACTTTTAGATGGCTTCAATGAAAGCAATGATTAAACAGGTATAACTATCAGAACATTGACAAGGTCTACCTTACATGCTGCACTTGTAGACAAAGGGTAAAATTTTAGGTATTGTGCATAAATAAACATTTCGACAGTAGCGGAATCGCCAACAAAAGTTGGTTCCACCGTATTGTCCATGATTAAATTTGTTGTATCAGTTTTAGCGAATGAACAAATAGAGACCCTTTAAGTGCAAACATCTTCGACTCTTTCCCATGTATGGCTGAACCTAGGCCCTTCGAAAAGAAGTACCATTTACGACCCGGTCCCACGTGTGCGATAAGTTGAAACGCAAGCCGCCGTGGAGAAGGTATTCACGTTTCTCGCAAGGAAGTTGCGAGATCGGACGTGAACAACATTAGTCCTGAAGAAGCAACTGTGGACAATGATGAAACTGTAGACATTCTCCAGGTTGTACTTTCAGGTGTTATTCTACTGAATTTGCTCAGTGTCGAATGCCGAGAGCGGTGTCCCTTTTAACTCTACTCTTATTTTGCCTCTGGGGTAGACAGAGTCATGAGAGTCGATTTGCTTGCTTTACATGACCGTCACCATTCCTGTTAGGGAACTATTGCATCATGACAACCTTTCATCTGGTCTCTGAGAAACCTCAGGTCTGATCACTTGCCTGTGGTGGCTAATTGTACTGGTAAAGACCAATGTAATTCATAAAACAACTTCTCAATGGCCTTTTGACTTTAGTAAGTCAGGGGAACGATGCCGATAGCAATTTATTAACATCTAAAAAACATTCCCTTACGATCTAAAGAACAGTTGTTAACAGACATAGTCTGCAGTAAACATTTGTTTAAATCCAACTAGATGATTTTAGACGAGAGACAAATGAATGTTTTCTATTTGGAGTTCTCCTACAGTATGATAATGCAATGAAGTCATTTTATCATTGGACGGTCGTCGTTGCTTGAAACATGACTATATGTAAAAGCACATCCAGATAATTTGTGATACATGTACATGTAATTCCGTGATTTCAACTGACGCTGTCCAAGGTCCATTCCTCTCGTATGCATAAATTAGGGCACTACACCATCAATGAAATTACACCGACGAAATGATGATGATCGTGATCGTTGTGTTTCTACTGGTTTCTCATCTTTGTTCTGTACTGTCAACAAAATTGTCACTTTTGTCATTAGTCTATACAATTACAAACCCACATACACAATTAGCGTAGGTTCTCTTTCCAATATAGCACAAACAATGTGGGCTCGATTGCCTTTTATAGTTAACTGAGAGTTTGAAATACCAAAGTGTGTGTCGCAAAACAAAACCAACTACATGTACATGGATACCTATTTAGTATCACAAAACGGGATAATACAAATGACTACAAAAACTGAAGTGGTGTAAGTAGGCGTACATCAGAAACCAAGAAAATGTTATCCGAATTGGAATTCCTCCCACCTATATTTTGGTGAGCAGCATTGGGTTTGTCTGTCCCTTTATGGTTATGTTTAGCAAAAGACACATAAAGGCTTTATGTTTAAAATAATTATTTATATGTCATGTAGGAGTATTTATGGTGGCTGGAAAAGGACATCACATGATTGGGGTTTTTTCAACTTAAAATATTTTTTTCAGGAAACTTGAATATCTCGATCGATGGACTTATTATCTCGATCGCTCGAGATAAATAACTCGATCACCCGAGATAATATCTTCATCGTTCGAGATAGTAAGTCCATCGATTGAGATATTCATGTTTCCTGAAAAAAAAAATCATGTTGAAAAAAGCCTAATCATGTGATGTCCTTTACCAGTCACCGTAAGTATATGACACGGCCAATGGTCGGGATAATATAGATATGACAAAATGGAAGCACAATACTTTCCTGATCTGATACGTTTGTAATCATACAACCTCATTACTGATGACAGACCAGATAAATTAGGTTATTTGTCATCTAAATTATGTATGAATTGTCTATGAACTGTCTCGGCATTTGAACCATGCAATGCTCCAGACCATCCTCGTATATAAAATAGTAAAAATGCAGAGATAGTAAATCATTTTAATCTATCAATTAATTTTCTTGATTGGCTCAAACCTTTGTTTGTCCTTGGACAAAGAATGTATCCAAACCATGGATGGACATGACGGAGTAAACTATGACCTAGTTTAAGTGCATCGTGAACTACTTTGTATCATGCCACTTATCATATCCTTCCGGAGAAGTTGCCATATAGGCCTGGTGTTATTCAACAATCCTCCTGGTAATGGCGCTGAGAATGCATGACAATTATCATAATAGCCACTGATTCATTGGAAATCATCTTGCATTATGACAATTTACATCTTGGATACGTTTCTTCAAAGACGATGTTTGTGCATCCTGAACCTCATGGTTTCCCTTTAAACGTTGCCGGGGTAAGATGCAAAAACTTTGGTGGTCAAGATGATGTTTCTATTGGGCATCAATAAACAAACTAAAATAATCAGAAGAAATTTTTGGTTGCTTGTTCCATTCTTTCAGCTGCTAGTGTACCCGCCCACTGTTCTCTGTTCGGAAGTATACGCATGATCTTGCGTACCTTACGTAGGAATTAGGTATCACTCGGAATGT
Organism: Lineus longissimus; assembly: GCF_910592395.1. NCBI lineage: Eukaryota > Metazoa > Nemertea > Pilidiophora > Heteronemertea > Lineidae > Lineus > Lineus longissimus. The sequence goes on along the minus strand of NC_088309.1, from coordinate 22,608,983 downwards.
TTGTATACCTACCCAACCTACATATTATATTTCCGAATACATGCAAACATGCAAACGCCTCTCATTCCATTCCGGACGTGTCACTAACTATCATCAAATCACCAGAACATTCATCTATAACGTCAGTAATCCTGTCCTGTCATAGTTGTGGCCACGTTTACACTTGGGAATATTAGTGGCGGCAACAGTTTGAAGATGACTCAGCCTCATCAACGCTAGATGTATTTCGCAATTACTGATAAAATCTCGATTTCCTTCACATTACATCCAGTTCTGGTGAAATCATCTTGACCAAATCAAGGGTCCATTTCCCCGATAAACTGGCTTGCTCACAGCTCATTTCCACGTAGTCAAAGGCCGGGATCAAGTGACCATTTCCCTTGATAAGTGTTCAAGAGGAGAGAAATGGCCAAAAGTGATTTATGCCTTTTAATCATAGATTGGTACATGGAAAGACATGCAAGTTGCATGGAGGTCGCGATTCGTGCATATCACACACTGATTGGCAGAGGAACATCCCATCGAACGGTTAACGCAGCAGACTGGAGCTCCGGAAAGGACATTCTGGAATTGTTACTACACATATGTTCCAGAGTTGTGGAATCGCCCGAAATGGTCAGGGCTCAAGATAACCCCCGAAAAGTGTCTTTTGAAGCATTAAACTTGGGCCAGGGCCCTCACTTTCAAAATTCTTAGTTCACGTTATGAGAAATCTGTTACAGTAGTAATAGTTTGACTCCCAAGTAAAAAAGTCTTGCTCGAGCCCTGATGGTGATGTCATTACGAGATTCTTGGTCTCGCAGGGATGAACAGTAGTCTATTAAATCATATCATCTACGATCTGGTCATCGAAACAGCCGAAATCCGATTCACCATCTCATTCAGTGCATGATGCGCATCATGACTCATGAATCATACATAGACAAATTGACTTGTGGTTTATTATGTCTACTGCTCATAGTACGGAGTATTTATGACGAAGAGGTTAGTTTGTGGTTTTATTTAATCAGATCTCTCATATCTTTGCTCCAGAGAAAACCTTGATTAGGACCAATTGCCTGTTACATGTTAGGCATTGACCTCACCAGACTCCGAGGAACTTCGAGAGCCGTTAATTCACCGGCGAATGATCAAACACAAACCAGTGTTACAGCATAATCGTTTCAAGGCTAGGAGGTGTTAATGCACGTTTATTCATAAATAAATTAACAAAGTTTTGTATAAGTTCATCATTGATCATAGCTTGATTAAATATTTCATGGCTGCTGGAATCAGAAAACACTTTTCGTCGCTCAATCCAAACTGGACACTCTCAAGGGTATTTCCCACAGCCCTGTCTGACCTCCCAGCAGATAGTTCTATATCAAACCGAACAGCGTAGAAACCTGCAGTTTACGGCAATTACTAAACGATATTGTACACAGTGGTTGTTATCGAGAACTGTCTGTCAGGAATTTTAATTGCCTCGCCTAACAACGATAGGACTCAATTAAATACAATTACATTTAGATTATTATGCACTTGCACTGTCATTACATGCACATCGTCTCAACATTGTATTGCGATGTACAAGATTATTAGAAAGGTGAAACAGGGTTTACCATCCACTGTGATATAAATTTGAGATATCATACTTAATATACGTACATGAATGGTGTACGAAACAAAGCTCATTCAAATGGTGTTATCTTCACTCTTTGATGAAATGTACAAAATCTACAGTAGCAAATTAAAAAAACCGTCTTTATATGATATCTAGAGGTTAACCTTAATTGATGTCAGTTTAATGTAATATTTTTCAGCATCCATTTTCTTATTTTTTATGATACCCAATTCTTTTGTAAACTCAGTTCATGCCGCTTTCATCATATTTCTTGAGTACTATCTAAGACTTCTGTTTATCACTAGCACTACTAATTGCCTATCTAGCCATTTACTATCTCGGCTGAGGTGGAAAGAACTAACATGTACATGATAGGATATCGAAAGGTCAGGATTAACTCTTCGCTGCATGGCAACCAACTTAAACTTCCTGTCAAAAAGGGTTCTCACAAGCTACATGTATCTTTTATCATGTTGGCATGATAAACGAATACGCATATATTTGATATTTATTTATGAGAAAACACACCCCAAGTTAAGATATATATGAATGGCCGTTTGTAACTATAAGCTAACGGTATAGTCGATTGACAGAAACACGTGTGGTTGCCGTGGCACGGCTATAAAAGTCTTCGAGCGGTAAAGCCACACATTAAGGGTTTTTACTTCGCATTTTTCTTCTCCACCCAAACACGAGCAAGGTTTTTCAACAATTAGACTTGGTTACGTCACACCAATGTATAGGGTTCTATGCAATGTGCAAGAAATTTCTAGTCCTTTATACAAACACCTTTCGCGATAAATAATCGTCACTTGTTTTACTTTCTTAGTGTACTGTCCTTAGCTTCTTACTTAAAGACGCTCTGCAGACCCAGTGTTGTCGGGTTTGTTAGACCATACAGTCGGTTACCAACGCTGAATTTGAGGTATTTTTGCATTTTGCTGGCCCAAGAAGAGCACCATTTTCGGCGACAGTACTTTCTCATAAGCTTACATGTAAGGTTCTAAACAGAGAGAACCTCAAAACAATATCTGAGAAAGTACCCTTGTTTACGTCAAATATTTTAGTTTCTTTATAATATAGGAGAATCACACGTTATCTACATGTTTAAACAGGCTGTACTTGGAGCCGCCAATGAATGAATTCTCGGATATTCCATCATCCGATTTACGTTTATTAAAAGCTACATGCATTAAGCTATCCAAGGCCAATGCACTCATAACAGAAGTAGCCGTGTGAATAGCCAAATTTATTAGGCCAAGTGAGTTTTGGTAATTTGGCCATTTTTGACCAAATGATATAGAATTCAACTTGAAATCCATTACAAATGTTGGTAATTTTTTGTTTTCACAAGTACACTTGGCAGGCACATCTAGCCAATGCACTTGCCCTAGAAACAAGAGAGAAGTCAGTGTTCAGACCTGGTTGTCTTGTATCTGGCCGAGTGTTCATTCTAATTCTTCACCTGTCTGACAGGGTTAACCATAGCTAACGGTGGTGATATCTTCCTATCATTTTTACCTTGGTTTTACTAGGTGTTTCACCTGTGTAGTCTAGTACGCACATGTATATACACACACAAATAAATACGATTTCCTGATGCAGACTGAGAACAAAAATATACATGTAAGCAAGATGCTTTCAAATAATTTTGAGAAAATCTACTGAAACCAATGGCCTTCAAGACGATTTCAAGGAAGTTTTGAGAAATTCTATTGAGGCTGATCGCACTTAAAATACTCTCAAAGAAAATTTGAGGAAATCTATTTGAAACCAATTGCATTCAAAATTCTTTCAAAGAAAATCTTAAAGATCTCTTTGAACCTGATTACTGTAAGATGCTTTCAAGCAACTTAAAAAATATTCACTGAACCTGATTATTTCGAAGAAACGTTTTAGTTGTTATACGTGTATCCCGTATTGATTGATGATAGATTTCGTATGAGTTATAATACAATGTACATGTATATGATTTTGGCACGAAATATTTGATATATTTTTACAGAATGTTAACTTAACGAAGGCCTCATTATTATAAGACTAATAATTTTTTAGTAAAATGACGTTACGCGCCGGAAACGTTAGATCTGAAGATGCATATCATATCATCAGAAACAAGAATATTTTTACGAATTACATGACTGTAAGCAGTTTGCTGTAAGTTAGTGAAAAAAACATACAATTTTCTGACCGAGAAAATACTTAGTATGCATCAAAGACAATATTCCCTACATTAACTTCTGAACATTCAACTAGTGCTGATGGGTATATACATTAATTACTATTATTAATTCTTCTTCTTTGAAGTATTAACCCACTGTTTGTGCGTTAATCAAATTAACAGAATCGTTCCGTTGCATTGCTAAAAGCATCCACTGTTACCACGTACTAGTTGGAACTGTACCAACAAGGTATTGGGACATGAGTGCTATCGTCTACCTTCAGAACTTACAAAAATTCGAGGGAATAATTCGCTTTTGAATAATAATATACCGGTATATACAATAAACAATGCCTTTGGACCACCAGTGGAGAGGAACTGCCGATGTGTAAGATGTATGGTGATGCATACAAGAAGGTTGCTTACGAATTACTCTCTCGCTTGAGAGATACTTTTCGCAGAGTACCCGAAATCGGGTACCAGGAACGAGAGGAGCGATCTATCCTATCTCGTTTGTTCAAAGATAAAAAATTAAACTTGAATTTGAAACTGTCCAATTGTACGGTAAGATATAGATGTCCGGCATTAATACCATTAATGCCAATTTTCAGCAAATTTGCGTGCACAATGACTTCACTCGGGCAATGTTTATTTCCGTGTACCTGAGCCAACATGGACGGCGTCAACCTCATTTTACATTTATTGATGTCAATTTTAGGGTCGAAACATTCATACGAATGTACACGTGAAGTTGTGTTTGGCGTTCGATGGATATTTCGATGGCTATCGTATACTTTTTCGAGCATTCATGTAAATATATTGAAAAAAATATTATTTAGAACTAATTTGATAAGATATTTGAATAAATGTAGTTGCTTATCGAGGGTTAAATGATAATTCATGAGGCCCCTACATGTATGGATCAGTGCCACGCAAGGTAAATGCATCACCTCGTCGTTTCTTGCGACGGAATAATTCGGCCGGTATTGCACGAATGAGCGGTATGCGTAACGGAACCCTGAAGTAATGAAACGTAATTTATTATAGCAGCACCTTGGAACATAAAGTGGCATATAGTCTCGACTTACATTCTTATATCACTGCATCATTCTGTCTCTAAGGCCTGCAGCAACTTCAAGAGCATGTACAGACCGTACAGTGTATCGTACCTTTACCATTACTAGGCCTAAACATTTTTCAGAGAAACAGCCAAAGGCTTGATAGAGTCTGCCGAATCAGTTACAGAGTATTTTCTTTTCGGCTCATGATATGTCTCATATAAAGTTGCAGACAAGGCGCATTACTGTGGTGTGGACAAAAGGTATATTTACAGCAAACGTAATTTTTGTTCTTTTGAAAAGATGTACACTATGGTATTGAGGAGAATGAATGCTTTGCTTCAAGTTGAGAAATTGCCTGCATAATATTGGCTGGCATGCCCAGTGAAGTACACATACTTTCGCCGGCCTCTAATAACTAATGGCTGAAATTGACTTTACAGAGTAAAATAACCCTGACGGTATCTACCAATCTCTTGGTTGCATGCTTTAGGTCTCGGCTCAGGTATCATAATTCCCTTCACATCACCTGATGGGATGATGCGAGTAGTTATGGGCCAAATGGAGGGCTACAGAGTACACGAGGGGATACTGTGTCATTCTTGTTTTGATGGTATACAAACCCTAAAGACTTGCAATCTAATTTTATACCTCTATGTGCATTACTTTCTTTTCCGCCGTTCCTCTGTAGTATCCGGAACAGTACTATACAGCTGGCGCTTTAAAAAAAACAGACGGCAACTGGCGCAACTGACGACAGTTAACCTGATCGCAGCTTATTTTATACATATGTAATAGACTCCTTTTGTGTGAGAAAGGGACCGAATCTCTTCCTGTTAGATCAATATGTTATACTACTTTATACTACCATATCTCTTAGACTCTAGATCACTTAATGTCTTTGGCGTGATATGAATAACATATGTTCCGTCGTTATTGCTTCACCCGGTAGACAAAAACGGCAGAGTATTCGAAGCGGTAATATCTTATTCCGCCAATGTGTCTGTTCACCTTTCGTTTATCTCTTCCTTCTGATTGAGAATTTATCGATGCTTTGAGAAAGTGGATGGTCCGAGGTGAAGGGTCAAGCAATATGAGTACACCTCCTGTTGTTTGTAGAGTACACACCTGAGTGATAAGGTGATGATATTCACATGGACCCCAAGGGAATGGCTATTGGCAGGCCTGTAGCCTACACATACACCGCTGTCCATCGTTACTATCTAATCAGCTTTGCGGTCTCTCGGAACCATCCCGCCAAATACATGTAGAAAGAATACCACAAGGTTGCATTTAATCACCAGTTCTGCCTAATGTATTTCCGTTATCGTGATCTTGTTACGCTGCTGTGGGCGTATCAAAAACCCTTCGGATTTTCATTTCTGGATGCCATTCGTATTTTCTTAGCTATACCACATGATAAGTTATGAATATCAGAGGGATTTTCACCACGAACCTATATATGCTTAAGCCAACAAATCATGTATTCTCTCCATGTGTTGGCTACAAGTATAATACTCGAGTTTCACCGATCCAAGCGGTCTTAGATCGGCGTATCTAGAGTATCTTCGCACTTAATCATATCAAACGGGAAAGATGCCGTTTGACATACTTCGAAAGTATGAGAAGCAATGACAAAACAACCTACCAGAAACAATCGATGTCACAGAAAACCCTTGCATCGTAATCTCTCTAGTTGATTTATTAGTTTTTTTAAACATCTTTTTGCAGTATATATCTAGGTGAAGCCATGATATTAGTCAGTTATCTCTCGATAATGTAACGACCAGGACGACTTAGCTAATCGTGAAGTGCAAGTAAATAAATGTAAACCGATATGTAATAAGTTTTAGATATAAACATTAAATTGTCATAAGTAGGATTACATGAACACGACACATTAGGCCACTCTCACTACAATATTCTTCTATGCATTTCAATGATATAAAAATTATTATTACAGGTATATATTGCTTACGTGCTTACCAACCAAAATGCGTAAAATGATAGGAATTACATGTACATTATAATTTGACGAAATATGCTCAAACTTTCCGTTTTCTGCAATTTCTCATTAGGGCCTTGTCTGTTGCTGGCCAAAAGGGCACTCGTCATTACTGAACATCCATCATTAACATAGATACTCTGCTTCTTCGACAGTTATTACTTCATAATCATCTGGAATGAATCCATACAGGAATGCACATCAGATGGACGTATAAATATCATGTTTAAGACAGTGAGCATGTGAATAAGCAAAGCATCTCATAATAACCTGTAAGAAAAGCGACCCCTTCACCTCACAACCACTGCCTTACGGGTTTAGAATAATTATCATATTATACACCTCGTCACCGATAATTAGCCAATTAATAGCAGGTCAAATCATGCCTGTACCTGCACCATTACATGTATTTATACACATAACCATTAAAGAAAACACTTAAACATACTGTTTGGTATTTGGACGTTATTTCTTCTTTAACCGTTACCTTGTAATCGTTTGGTCTGGGCGTGTTTCGATGTCGCTCGGTGTTTTTGAGCTATAAAGGCCATTTATTTATACGTCTCATTTATTCTTAGCTCTACTGCCGCTTTGTCTATGACTCTGTCTAATTAATAACCGTATGAAAGCCAGGGTAAGGGCTAGACAAACATCCTTATGACTCCATGTCTTGTTATTGACTCAGGGGAATAATTTCTTAGAAAATACCGAAAGTCAGAAAACCTTATTGTTGTTCGGTTAGCTATTCTCCGCTCAGTTACTGTAACATTTGGTCTTGGACCATCATCACAATACGAAAGCACTTTCCTAAACCTGACCTTGAATCTATCGGAAATATATACTCCCTTATGATTGGTTCAATACTGAAGACTATACGCCGGTGAATCAGAGTTGAGAGTTTCTGATTGGCTAGTTCCACAGGAAGCCTGTGAACTAAAAATGCTGCCGAGGAAAGTGGTCAATTGGCTTTGTGAAGTTATGTCGTAATACCCACAGGGATGACACAGCAAAACTGCCAGAGCAAAATGATGGAATCAGCTGCCATATTGGCGTTTACACCGTTTTGTAATAAAAAACTCATCTACATAATGTTGCTGGTAACAAGGAAATCACTGCGTTAGTACTACGGATGGAGAATGATCTTGTTTCCCTGAAGGTATGAGTAAACCTGTAAGAAAGAAGCTTATCCATGCTCAAGGAGCATACAGCAGGCTGGATAAGTAGACGAGAGAGCTTGCTTCAAACACCTTTGAAATTTATCGTCGGCTTATCAACGTGACTGCAAGGGAGTCTGTTCCATCAAGTGCTGATTAAGCTAGAAGTACCAGTCTTCAACCACACTTGAAAATAATCACAACGATTACTTCCATCTCATTTACAATGTTCTTAACTGGTAATCTGTGAAGGTGAACGGTGTTTTTTTCTGGATCAGAATTCTGCAGGAAGCTGAACTATGTTAGATAATGCTGCTTTATGCGGAAGAATTCGACATTAAATCAAATTTGAAGTCAAATGATAATTGGTAGTTTCCGTGCAGAATAAAAGATCTAAAAGTCAGGGCTATTAGGCTGTGTGGCACCTAAATAAAGCGCGGAATAATACGCCAAAGCGTTTAAAAATCACTAGACTAATGTTTGTGTCTTTAATGCCACTCCTGTCAGTTTAAACGTCAAAAATACTTTGAATGCAAAATTTAACTTCTCGTCTAATTCGAACAAGGCATTGTGTATTAAGTGAACTTTTCAGTAAATGTTATAATGGTTACGTCCTAAAGTACCCTACAGTTTAATAAAGAATGACTACCGTTACTTACCCCTTGGCGTTGTTGGTAATGTGGATTTTGTTGTTTTTACAATGGGAGCCAAGGTAGTTCCCAATGGCTGTCCGCGTATTTGCTGGAGAGCTTGTGAAAGTTGGAGAATCACGCCCCTTAATTGTTCATTATCCTGTTCTAAGCGATTAATCGAATTGCTCTGTTGTTCCAGCTGGTCCCGCATATCAGTAATTAATTTTCCCCGTAATAATTCCCCTTCTTTCATTTCTGTCATTTTGTGATGTGAGGTGTGGAGACGATGGTGAATTTTCGTCACCACATTTGTCATGTTTCTGTGCTCCTTCGTCAGCCATTGTATCCTGTCTTCCATCCCCTGTAAACGCTTCCCTAGGTCCTTTTGCGAAACCCCACCCTGGCCATACGCCGTCCAGATGAGAACATGTAACACTACCAAAATTGAACACTTTCCCGCCATTTTCTCCAACATCCTATAAATGCTGCTGTCTAGTAAACGGCAACGCAGCAAATGAACACGCAGCTCCGATGACGAAACCCCAGTAGACACAGATTTCACAACTTTCTCCTGTTTGTCTAGTCGAATGGTAACATGAAATATGGTCGCGCCTTTCTTGTCATACTTCGGATAAAAAGTAATAATCCAGGAACAAAACGAATCCGCAATGCTCTGAACTCGTGCGATTATTCATTCCAAGCTCCTCGATGATATTTCCGCCTCGATGCGAAAGCAACTAGTCCAAGATCACGATCTACGAAGTGAGAACTTAAGGAAGTTCGATTTTCTCCGCACTATAGTGGATCTATTAGCAGCTGACGATTGGCTGATGGTGTTCCCGCAAAGCCCTGAAAATCTCTGCTCTGCTCGGGACGTGGCGCGCGTGATTGGCCGAGCTATGACGTCATGGTAAGTAGCAGACGACTTGGCGATATATGACCAATGCCATTCGGCGTGCCTCGTAGAACTACTAATTCATGCAGTACGCCATGTTTTGGGAATGTTTTGGTTTTTAATGTTATCTGTCTTGCAATGAAATGAAAGGATGAAACCGACGTACGATGGATATACAATGTACCCTAATTTCAAAATACGCCAACACGTATACATCATTTTCAAGGTTGTTTGTCGAATTGTATATACATGTACTTTGAACGATTTATTAATGGTAAAACATGTACTCGCTATCGTTTTCAAATTTGTGTGAATACATTAATTGTCGATAGTTCAAGGCCCGCTGCTCTTTATTGCAATAAGTCACATCACCAGTAGATCAAAGCTTATCCATACAGTGCATGAATGGACCTCAAGTTGACGCAACTGAACGAAGACCGTGCAACTTGTGTTGAAATAATGTTCATTCCAGTGTGCCACTTTTTTGAGGTTTTCCGTTTCTCAGTGTTTTCCCTCATCATTGTTCAAGACGTGGAAGGACAGATTGACACGTTGGAAAGTCATGGTGTATCTCGCTTCGATGGAAACACAGAAATATGGGGAACACACCGGACTCGCCTACTAGTTCAACGAGATCTGTGTTGCAATCACCAGAGCTGTCTGGCGATAAGCTGCAAAATCACAAATTTTGAGCAGTCGTTGCGGTTTACTTCGTACGCTTATCCGTCCTTAGTTCTTCTATTGGTATAATAAAAGCGGAGTTTTCTTTTAACCGTGTTGCAGTGGCCATCCTCGCACAGTGGCAGAGAATTGTTTATGCAAATCTGAGATTCGTATACCTTTACCGATATTACAATCAACTTCCTGTATGCTATATCACAGTGCAAGTCAGAGTCTTCACGACCATGAGAGTACTGTAGACCTGACCACCATGCAAGTCTTAAGGTAAACTTATACTTGCAGATAAGGGATGGGGTTCCTGTCTCAACGAAATTGCCAACGGTATGCGACATGATCATCAATCAAGTCCCATCACCGAGTAGACGAAACTAAACAAACTATTCTTATAGTACTACATTTATTGCAAAAGTCACATTGTTCTGTAAGTGAATCATAAAGTTATGTTTCGTCGCACATAGATACAACTACATGACTGTATGATAAAAAGAGGGGCTAAGGGTCGTTTCTAATTATGTTAGTCATGTATCATACACTCGTAAATTCAACTACTTATTATACTGCAGTTATGTATCATACACTCGTAAATTCAACTACTTATTATTGTGAATCGCGGCCCTAAACCTTGCAAAATAGTGGTGGCTATGAGAACCCTCTGTTCATAGTGACTTATAGTGATGGTTTACCACTCATCGTTCTTTTCTTGATAATATATTGATAATGTGTTGATAATGTTCATATCCGCAAGCGAACGTATCAATACGACGCGTACGCTGTCCACGTGCGCTGTCATGGCACGTTTCTTAATCTCTTAGTTCCACTTTCAACATGATTGGTTTCTTTGGTCGTACCGTTCCCATTTGATACTCCAGGTCCTCGTGAGCCTATAGAGTAGAAAAGAGGAGTATTTATGGAACAATTGTGTTTAAATCATATACTTGACACACCCAAAATACATTACGCCACGTCCACGGTATTTCCCTCAACTAAAAAATCGTCATCAAGAGCACAGCTTAATTTATCGACCAGTGCGCAGTTGTTCAAAACAGGTCTTGTCATCAACGCTAGCGTTAACCTTACTTTGCGCTATCCACTTCCCTTAAGTCTAAAGTGTTACTCGTTTAGAACAACCAGGCCCGATATTCTTTTAAGAAAACGCAGTTGAATTGTTGCTTTGTACCATGTGTCATTTTACTTCATGTGACTTTTTAATCCAAGGTCAAGAGAGCAAATCTGTGCTTACTGGTGTGCTTGGTGTGCGAGCAAACTTGCACTTCTTCATAATCGCTGCAGCAGCTATTTTCATCTCAAGCAATGCCAGCCTCATCCCGGGACAGTTACGTGGTCCCATTCCGAATGGCATCCAGTGGTACGGATTTCTCTTGGCCTTTTCTTCGTCTGTGTAGCTGAAATAAAAACAGGGCTATCTCAACTGCATGTATAGATATATTGGTAATTAACACAAATTTAAAGTGGGCAGTGCTGCCGCAGAGTCTTCCAGCACAAAATGCGTGGGTAAAACGGCGTTCAACTCTGGACTAGAATTTATCTCGAACACGAGTAAGTAGAAAAACCATTAGATGTTGCAGCATTGTTACCGGTACTCCTAATAAGTTCCGATCACATTCTAACAAAAATCGCTTACCGCATGGGATTGAACTCGGTTGGATCAGGGTAGATTTCCGGATCAAAATGTATGGCATAGGCTGGAAAGCCAACACTCGTCCCCTTGGTGATAGTTATGCCATCAATTACAACATCTTCGCTGCATGTTCGGTCAAACCTGAAGGCCGGTGGGTACATTCTAAGGGCTTCCTGAATACACATATCGAGGTACTCCAGTTTGTTCACATTCTCATATGTGATGTCCTATACAAACAAAAAACGAAAATGATTTAAAAGATGCAAATAGTGAGGAGGCGTGATTATGGCAGATTCGGCGGTTTAACTGGGCAAAAAAACCCCACATCACTTCAGTGGCCACTAAAGAATTACTCTCATCATGCAGTACACGTACATTTTTAATTCATCCATAGCAAGCCTTCGGATCTTTTCTTAAAAACACACTCACACTTGACTGATTGTATTTTAGGTACGACACAAATGCCTGCTATAGTAGGATGTATGATCCTGGTCAATCTAGGCATCCTGGCGCTTGACATGATCTTTATTATGAGTGCCAAGTCAAATATTTCTTTGATGCAATTTTAAAAGTACTTACACTGTCGCCAATAGCCTCCGTCAGTTCTTCAATGACTTTGTTCTGAACATCTTGATCCATGGCCAAGTGGTAGCAAAGGTAGTGGAGTGTATTAGCGGTTGTGTCGAATCCAGCCAGAAAGAAGATAACAGCTTGAGCGAGGATTTCTTCTCTTAGGATACCTGAAGGAAGGAATCGATGATTCAACCTCACAGAAAATTGGAGGGAAATAAATACCCACCGGAAGTTCTTACAAAGATATAATTTTCGATAAATGGCTTTCAAAAGTTATGCAAGATAACCCCCCCCCCCCCCCCCCCCCCCAATGGCATCCAGCAATTTATTCCACACTGACTTAACAGGTGATTTAACTAAGGAAAACTTTTTTCGATTCTATCCTGCAGACTTCTTACACTTGAAGTCTGGCCAACTAACTATACAATATTACCTTTGCTGCTCCATTCCATGGTCTCACCAGTAGGATAATGGGTTTTGCGATCAACCTGATCAGTTGACACTTCATCCTTGATCATAATGTCCAAGAAATCATGGAACTGCTGCAAAACCAAGAACGTGTCTTTTAGGAGGAGGTCAATGGCCTACTGTGCCCACCATTGGTTATTTGAACGTATTGAACTACATGTAGTTATGTATCATACCGGTATATGTCATGGAAATCATTGCGAACCGGCCACAATTTTACATACTCAGCTCAAATTTATAATATTTTTGTTACCCCGGTACACACATGTAACTGCTGTATGGCAAGCGATATCTTTTTCAGACTTTCGATTCATAGAGCCTAACGGATCACTGGTCGTTTCTAAAGTCTTCAAAAACAATTATCAATGAGCTTAACTTACTCCTGGGGTCTCTTGTCGCTGCTTCATAGCTTGGTTAGTAACTTGAGTAAAGAAATTGAATGTTTCAAAGTTGAACAACTCAATTCCAAGTTTCTTCAGAAATTCCGATAGCTTCGGAAACATGACTGAAAACGCAAATATAAATGCTATTGAGTAAACTTTTTTATTATTTCCGATATGATTTAGGAGGATTGTCACTGTGGAAAGAAAGATTAGAGATCCTCTATATCACCAATGTGTTTCTAAATCCTAACCGTAGGAAGGGGTCTGTCTGTTAGGATTGTTTTTCAGGTTGACGAGGGATTTGGCCAAACCTAACCTTAACAGTGTTTGGGGCCGGATGATGTACAAAATATACCGGTATTCATTTTGTATTACATACTAGCAATCAGAACTTTCGCATTTCCCAAAGAGAACTTGAAAATCTCGTTTGCGTGTTTCACAAACTCGTCATTTGGATCTTTCTGCGAGTCCACTGCTATTCCAAACATAGTGCTGGCAATGACGTCCATCGTGAAACAACCACACATACTGAAACAATACAAATAACGAATCAATCTATTAATTGCATGTATTTATATTTATAAGTAAGCATGGACTTCATGTAAGTAAATAAGGTTAATTTTCACTTTAAAATAGAACGATCTAAACCACCTGGCATTCTGTACCCTTAAATTCAGATCAGGAAAATCAACAAGCGAAAAAAGTAACTTCGTTTAGTACGGCAGTTCTGCAAAATATACAGAGTCAGGTATTTTCAATCGCCTGATAATTTGAGGTTGTAGAAAACTAGTACTTAATCTTTACATTCGCTTCTCACGGGATCAAACAAGATATTTGCAACGCCACATGATGCTGATTACGACAGCATCGATTCGGTTGTCCCTCATGCCGAGTCAAGAGGCATTTCATGAATGTTCAGAGCGCGGACCTAATTTAAGCTCATGAGGTTGAGAGGTGACCTGAGCCCAAATTGTAGCAAAGATTTCTTACGCCCTAATATCCACTTCTTCATTTTTTTCACATTTTTCCTCAATGTTCACGGCCAACTGTTCACCGGCTTTCTTAATCAGCCCAGTCATCTGAAAAACAGGACGGAGCCTTACATTTTTCGTTATCGACTAACGGAACCGTGAGATTTATTAGCCAGAGTGAAATATCTATTCAAATTTTAAAAATCAAAGGGAAGATATAGGCAAGTGCCTGATAGGCCAGATTAAGTTACGCGAGGTCGCCAGTAGGAGAAACTCCGTACTCACAGTACATCGAGTCGAAGTTATTCACGCTTGTACAAGTGCAATGTAATACATCAACCCCTGAATCAAACGTGACCGCGCAGTCCCCGAACGATGCATAGTAGTCATACACCTGAAGACCTGATAACAGTCACGGAAATAAAATTTTTATTCTCCCTTTTTAAAATACAATTTAACTTTGAGACCAGTCTATCGATTCTGCTAACTTTTGTGGCTACATTACCGAATACAGACACCAATAGAACCAATAATATGTATACGGTCCTGATAAATCCCAGCCGCGCGTGGGAAAAAAGTAAGGATCTCGGACATGGTTTCAGCAGTCACCAATTAAAGAATACCTTCACGATGTTAATCACCAAGAGCTGCACGGATGGGGATCTTAATATAGGGCGAGTTCAGACTAACACCACTTTGACTTACATTCTTGAGCCGGCCAGTGGTAAAGGCCGGAGTCGTCATACTTCTGACATGTTTCCAGTGGTCGTCAACGAGGGTCGTCAGCATCTTATTCAATGGTGCAGGGTTCTTAGTCAAAATCTGCAAAAGAAAACATTGAAGACAGTCAAAATCTAAACGATTATACGTATTGCAAGTTCTGAATCCATTTAATAATACCACACCATAATAGGTCATCCCGGCTCCCTGTGGTTTGTATCGATCGCTAATACCCCGTAATTTACACACAGATATCCTGTTAGAGGAGCACACGGGATGTAAAAGACTTGGTGGGTCAAGATGACATGTAAAAAAGATAATAAGCTTCTTGCTCACCCTCCTGTTGGCGAATTTGTTGAACTGTTTCACCAAGACTTCCTTCATCACGTCAATATCTGTGATGGTCAGTGTTGGTGTGGAACCAAGCAAATATGATCTAGAAAACGAGAAAAACAAACCTAATGACAAAAAAGGAACGAGCATACGTTCAAATTATTAAAAAATAATGTCCTCTGCCTGTAGCAATATCTTTTTGTTAACTGTCAGTTACATGTATGCCCTTGTCTGTCCTGGCACAACAAGCAGCAAGATGCATTTTCTAGCGAGCAACAAAATTTAATGAGACGCCTTGTTAAAGTGAAGAATACATGTATGTCGCTGTTGAAAGAGTATAGTACATGCAGATATATCTTTGCATAGAAGCCGCATCATTTGGCACAAATCCCGAGGCTCTTCCACGAAATATTTGATCAATTGCATAGCTTCAATAAGACACGCTGTTGACTTCCTTACCCATAGCATCGTTTGTGTTTGTACTTCTGATACAAGATGATTTCATTTTTAAGGAATCCCTGCAATAAAACAGATGTTGGTGATCCATTTGCATCAGGAATAAAAGTCCTGCCCGTCCGGGCCGTTTTCCGGCTGAGGTTAGGAACCATTGACACTCGGACCCGCCCATTACAGGCCATACACGTCTGTACACACGTCATGGTATGAGGCCTCGTTTTAAACATTTATCTGATATGAGAATTAGAAATAATGATAAGGTTTCAAAGGATTAGAACCAAATTTACATGAGAGAACGTGTAAAAACTGGTGTTAGAAGTATAATGCTCAGGCTACTTATAATTTAACTCACCGTTCTCAACGCTGAGATCAGATTTCCAACAAACGGGAGTGGAGTTGGACCCTCAATGCCATACTTTTGGAAATGGGTGTAGAAACCATAGTTGTACCTGAAAAGAACAAGGCCACATTGATCACATTATTAATTTCAGAACATTTAGACGCCATTATCGTCGGAGATGACGAAGTCAAGTCAATGAATTTTGCGGTTAAGAAATTACTGCTGATTTTAGCCTACTTAAGTGTTGAGTTTTACCAGTAGCCTACAGAGGGGAGCTACTAACAGATTCGGTCAATAGTTCAGCTTAGAGCTGCACTGCGTCAGGGCGATACCAGTAGACCAAAGCAATGTAATACCCACATTGCGGTTTATTTGAATTTACCGCAATACCAGCAAAAATTGAAGCATGCCCTTGACTAGATTTACCAGTCAGTGGACAACATTATCGATTTTATGATTTCGCAGCCTGAATAAGTGCATTCTCTCGTACATCTAGTTTGATCTGTCAATTAACGGTAAGATATATCGATCCGCTTGCCGTTGCGAGTTAGAAAATACTGGCAGCTTAAAATGAACTTGGGTGTGGCCATTTGATTTTTTGATCAGCATTTGCAAGTGGCGCTTGCCTTCCCAAACATCCACTCAGCTCACAACATCAGTTATCCCGATCATTTCCGAGCATGAATTGTAGGACACGCGAAAGTTGCTGAATGCCCAAATATCAACAAACGCCTACCAACATAGTAAACACACAGAGGAAGAACTGACTCGTACTCATATCAGACGCTTTACATATTGCACAAACTGCTGTCAACTTCATTAGCCCACATAACGAATGGCTCTGCAAGCATAACATTAAGTTGTAGGCCTACTCGTCCAGCTACGACGTTTTATGTGCCATATAGGCCTCAAGATTAATGCATGCCCACGGAATAAAGGGGTCGGTAAAACGTCCCGAAGGGTTTGATGGTAGAAGAGGGAGAAGAGGGAGAAGGAACCCACGACCAAGATGGTCACAAACGTTTTATGTTGTAGCGGAGTCCTTTAAACTGACCCATAATGACGATTCAGTTGGATATTGCCGGGCATAAAGACACCATTCAACTAGGACTACACTGTAAACTTACCAAACTGACAGGACGAGCACCACCAAAGTAGTCAGAAACCACACTGGAACATCAATCAAGCCTAACACCTCCATGGTCGTCACTTAAGTGGTGAAATATTGGTATCGGAAGAACTGTCAGTTCAAAAACTGTGCTGCATGGTCAATGTTAAAAATAGATCATGAATCAGAGTTCACATGTTATTGTCCAGAGCTCCAGCGTGGCACCAATGAAACTAGGCCGATTTCATAATTTCCATACGATCTGACGATATACCAATATGATATACCAATACCGCCATATTGGTACCCGGTACAAGAATAATGGGCTCGTGTGGCGGGAAAGTTCGAATATAATGACTGAACGAGACCAAGCTAGCTGCTACTCCACTCGGGATGACGATTTTATTTTGCAGCATGGATATCGGTCATGTGAGATGTGGTTACATTGTACTTTGAATTGACAGTATCTCGACTGTCATACATTATCGTCGGCTCATCATTGCAACTAGAACTACGAATAAACTAAAACGACGAAAATTCAAATTGCTTACCAAACTTTATTTTTATACTAGAATACTGTATTAAGTATTTTACAATTAACTACAACATGTTATCGATTTGACATTGTATCAAGTTTTTATAAACAAATGCGATAGGGCGAGACATGCATACAATACATTTTGCTCATGACGACATGTTCAGGAGTATGGGTCTAAGATCTGACGTAAAGCAACGACTGACAAAAACGTCCCATCTAAAAGAGCGAATTAAGACGGTTACACTTCAGTTAAGAAAATTTCGATGCTACATTCCATCTGCCAAAAGTCCATCTTTTTGACGCGCTGATTATCATGTTCAATTAAAGGGAGTGCACTAAATATGCCATCGAACAAAATGATACAAGTGTCAGAGTCTCACTTATGTGACTGACAGTTTAATGAAAGACCTTTGGGTTGTTAAGTGCGCTTCAGCCCTTTCTCTCTCGTCCTCCTGTGTGAACAACACAAGGGCTGCACCCTCCAGGTCATCCTGGACTCTTGTTGCCTCGATTATCATGTAATTTACACTAGGAATGACGTTTCTCATCATCACAACCACTCTAGAGACGGCAAGTTTGATGTGTTCCTGCTCCGGACCAGAAAACTTCTCGGATACCATTTTATTTGTACCTTCTTCGCTGTCTATGATCATCCTGGCCGATTCTATCACGGGATTCCTTCCTTCACCGATCAAGTCTACCAAAAGGCGATTTGAACTGTTAAAGTATTGGAAGATTGTTGCACCCTCCTTAGAAATGTGACCTGGCTCAAAGGTGATTTGGTAACTGTTCGTTCGTTCCAACTTAAGGTTACTCTTGTCATCTTCACCTGCAAAAGATCATTGAGAGAAAAGATGAAGGGGATTGCTTCCCAAAAAACCCAGCAACGTTATGCATCGGTCTGAAAGGTTGGGGCAGGCTGGTTTTCAAACTCGTACGTTAAGATATCATTGTTGTGACTTCTTCCAGCTGTTGGTCTTCCTAAGTTTTTTTTACAGAAAAGAAACCACTTACCAAGTTGACTTTTGAGCATTAAGAACACGGGCAGGAGCGAGGCACACATGAGGCCGGATTTTTCGTAGGCGGTCAACATCTGTTTGTAGTCGGTTTGGAGGAGGTTGAACTTGTCCAAGTACTCATTGAATAGGTTTGTAAGCAACTGAAACGATATCAACTTTGATCAATTTACTACACTTATCTGTCGAAAAAAGTACGGTCGACTATAACTTGTGCTGACAAGTCACAGCAGACTTCTTCCTTCTTCGCCTGATGCTAAACCACACAAACTAATTTTCTTACCGCCCAGCCTGTACAATAAGACTTTCCATAAGCATCCACGAATCAACGCAGATCAGATAAAGAAGGATATTAAGCAATAACACTGCACTGACCTTGTACTTCTCATCCAATTCTGGTAAGCCAGTTTCTTTAAATTCTAATCGTTGGAGGTTGGCTGAAAAACGATAGGACGACACTAGTAACCTCTGCTTGAAAACACCGCAGCAAGCTAACTGTTGGTTGCCCTGATCATGGGCTATTTTTCAAAATTGCCTCTGTGTCTACCATTTCAATTAACTTGAGTCATATTGTTAAGTTTTCTGCAGCCGATATTTAAGAATGAGACAAAGTAACGGCTAAAGTTCAGACAAACGTGGCGTGTTTTCTACAATGATCATAGATTCTGGTCCTTCGCGCTCAATGAAATGGCCAGCGAAAAAGGACCAAGCTTACCATTTGCATCAACTGATTCCTTTCCAGTATGTCTTTGGCTTGGGACTTTCTCCATCTTCGTCGTCGTAACCGGAAGTTCGACACCAACACCTGGTTCTGAATCACGTTTCTTGGCTCCTCCACTGGGGACGTGTCCAGTTGGCGAATTGGTGGTTCCGAAGGACTCAACAGCTTCAACGTCCTCAACCCCCAAGTCAACATTTACAGGAATTGATGGTTCTCCTGAAACCTTCTCCGTCGTCAATGTTGGAACGTGCGACGATGTTCCATCCGCATCCAAAGTCTCCCTAGGTGGTAATTCCGTTTTGTCAGTACCTTGCTTGTCAAGAGAAACCGGGATCGTATCGAATACACTCCCTTGACTGTTATCCGGTTCTTGCTTTCCGTTGTCTTCTACAGCATTGCCATTTACATCACCTGTCAAAACATCTAGTGCCGCGTCCCCCTTCCTCTGACCTACAGCATCGTCTTTACTCGAATCACTCCTGTCATTGGCTTTCTTTCCCTTTTTCTTCTTCTTGTTTTTCTTCTTTGCATTATCAAGAGGAATGCCTTCCTTTTTCACATCTGCAGCAACGTCTGCTGCTCGGTTTACATCTGTGGTTTGGGTTGAATGTAGCGGTAACGCTCCAACAACAGTATCTGGAGGCATGTCAACTTCTTGAGTAATATCCAAGCCAACATGGGTTATGTCAGAACGATGCGCTTTGCTATTAAGAGACTCAGTTGTTGGGTGATGACCTTGGCTAGACGCAACTTGCTCCTCATCGGCGTTTAATCCTACGTTTGCCTTAGTTTCTAAAGGCACTATGCTTTGTGGTTGATGTACCCTGGCCTCCGCCTGAACGTCGACAGCCTCTCCGATAGAGACCGGATCCCGAGTCTCTTGATTTTTGCTCTTACTTGCTGCGACCATGACTGGATCATTCTTTCCTATCAAGGTGATTTCCTTCTCCAGTAGTTTGCTCAGGTTCTCCTGCTTGCTTTTTTTAAGTGACTTTTCGTCCATGGACGATACTGATGCATTTTGTTCTTTACGCCTCAGGTCTTTTTTCTTATCAGTTGCTGAAGAGTCAATGATTCCACCAGCCGAGTCACCAATGGCAGCAACAGGTCCACGGTTGCTGGTGGCAGGAGGTTGGGGTACCAGTACTTGTAATGGTCGGCTTGAAGTAAGCAGTCCGTATTCAGCGTCTCCACCGAACTGGTCATGTGTCGAAGCTTGCTGTGTAGGCATGACATTACCAGACCAATCAATGGTGGGAACGCTGCTTGCCTCACTGACGGTCGAAGGAATCAGAGGGATTGCAGCATTCGAACCGATGGATGAAGCAGGTTTGAGAATGTTTGGCGAACTGCTGATACCAAACCCTGCCGGAGAAGTGCTGGTATTCTGCAAGTCGGACAGAGCACTTGACCTGTCCTTGTCCAAGGCACCCGTGTGTGGAATAGGGTCATCCTCTGCACTGACCCACTCACTAAACTGTGTGCCTTGGGCTTCTCTACTTCTCTGCTGAATCGGGTCAACAAGAACGTCATCATCTGATTGAGGAATAAGTGGAGATACAAGAGGCCCTTGGTTATGAAGCAAGGCACTTGTTTCTATAACGTTCGGTAGAACTTCGGGCTTGACATCAGTCGGTGATAGGGTAGTACTTCGACTATCTGCTGCGCCAAGTGGATCTGGAGGTTCTGAATCAATTGCATTCGGATTTTCAAAACCTAATCCGTCACGTTTATTAGGGGAACGGCTTCGTTTCTCAACATAGAGCTGCACCTTGGAAGGACTATGACTGCTCAACGGATGGTTGTTTACGAGGTCAATATGCTGCTGTTCTATCGGAATGGCAGGTTGGTCATTGAGCTGGTCCTCAGGGCGCACAGCCTCAATATGTGAACCTTCCTGCTGTAAAAGCGGTTCCCGATCATGGCGGTCGTTGTCGTCTTTCTGCAAAGATAGACAATCGGTGCTTATATTAAACAGCTTCCTTTCTTTAAATATGTGAAATCTGCTTTTAAGTGGCGAAGCATTAGGGAAAAGGGGGCGACTCACTACTTGAGGAGTAATATGATGGAAGAGACTAAACAATCTGACATCCGTTGAAACCGAGAACATTTCTATATATTGAAATTAAAAAAGTCAATAATCTCTGCATTCATTCCACAAGTATGTACTGACTACTAAGCCACATTGGCTTAGTACATGCAATTCACAGCTGGCATAACCCGAGACGATGGGAACGATTGTTGTTATGATAATACAGTCTGGATTATGAACAAGCCGCCCGATCTGAGATGTCACATGCACTGCAGTTACACCGAGTTTCGTGCATTTACAGGTCATCAACGTGTAATAAATATTTTAGAATAAATCAATAAATGTATGGGTATCAGAGAGGCATTTGTGCTTCAAGTATCATTTTTAGATATACTATTAATCATTCAGACTCTGCTATAAGGATTAAACTGAAAGCGATAGAACTATTAATGGTCAGCATATGCTGAAATCCATGGCCGTCTTCAAATAATTGTATTGGTCAGCTAACTTGGTTTCTTTAAAAACTCCTTTGTGTACTCTTCAAATCAGTTTGTGAATCGGTGCATCGGTGTTTCATGTGACGATATCGAATCGACAAATTGCATATGAAACGTCCACACATTCATACAATATGATATCTATTGAGCTAATAAAGAGTGAGTATAAAGTTGGTCACCACTCCCAATACAGACATCAACAACGAAAAGGTCACATAATCTGGGGCATAGTTTACCGCAGGTTTGGTAACAATACTTGGCCTCATTTCTTCTTTAATACGGTATATGATTTGATATAATGCTTTGGCACGATATCTCAGTCTGCTGTTAGGTGGCTGGTCTGCACATGATTCGGGAAGTAAACAAACTTGTTTTGAAAGGCTTGAAAGAAAATTATTCCTTGGACATTCATAAGATAGACATATGTATGAACGCACTATTTCACCGCTATTTTATTAAAAACTATGATGTGTCATCTTGCAACATATTTCCATATTGGTACTTGGGTCCATCGCATATAAGCAACATCTGTGTCTTGAAGACGTTGGTCAATGGATAATATCAATACTGATTGTTCCGAAGAAATATAAAAAAGTATTCCAACGAGACACACACTGAGCAGTCTGTAAGCAATGCTTAAATCTTAGTGGTTGCATCATTTTAAATAATTATTTATTTATTTTTATAAGAAGTACAACAACTATATAGTATGTATACCATTTGATCGAGTACGAGCCAGACATAGGCATTTATGTCTAATTATAGGCCCGACAGCCCATGGGTGCTGGCCTGTGTATTTGTGCGCTGCTTTAACATGCTGTCTGCATTCAAAAAACGAAAATCCTTTTTCTACATGAAAATAAGATTCTCCTATAGTTCGAGCAAGTAATTGCGGTACTTACTGGGCCTTCGTTGTCACTTGGGCAACAACAACAACACGCTGCCCCCATCTCACTGTCTCATCGCTTTGAGGTGCAGTGAATAGTCCTTCTTGAGCACACACACACACACACACGCAGGTCCTCCACACAGCTTTGTCACTCGCGCCTCTGTGAATGCTCTGTGCCATCGATTGGGGATTGGGAGCACTGCGATGCCATCTGGTACGATCGGCACCAACAGATTGATAGCTTCTTGACTATTCTTGTCTATTTGGGGAAATGAACATTTGTCACATGTTCAGTCATTCCCAGTCAAATGGTAAAACCTTTTGTCGAGGATATTCAACAGGAAAAAAGATAACGATGGTTGTCATAAAAGAAAATGCAATACCTTCTTCCTGAACTTGGTTAACCAGATGCTATTTTGTTTTTTTAATTTGGACTTGTCCCAGCAGTCTCTATATATGACCGGCGCGTGCGAGTTGCACGTTCCCCCTGCTGTTTTGGATTCGACTCCGCCAAAAAGATAGTTTTCAGTTTTTCTGGTGCGAAGATTGAGGTGCGATAGATTTGAAACTAACACTGTCGGGTACCATCGGGTGGAGCTCAAATTCCGCCCAAGCTTCGTCCAAAGCGCCCCACATTTGAGCTCCATCCATTCCGGGGTCTCCTTTTGGTACAGAGATCCGTCAGTGGGGTGTTGATTATAATCGAGTAAAAAATTTTGAGGAATTTAAGGCGTGAACTACATGTACATGTATTAGAGGTACCGCATTTTTCTCAAGTTCGTGACATTGTTTTAAACATCATTCGAAAATCAACACCGCTTTGTCTTGTTAAGATTTTTATTTTAGCAGTTCATAAGACAAATAATTATGCAATTTTTGTCATGAGGATCGTCATTTTATTGATTTTACCAGTTGATAATACAGGGAACAAATCAAAGATACTTGCATAACTTTGTATAATATACATGTGTATACATTTTAATATGATTTCCATATGAAGGAGATCGGTGATGAAATCGATATTGTCACACTGGCACCACCCCAGAGCCATACCTGACGACTCATTTTTTCATTTGAGACAGCTTTGAATCGGTCAGGCCGTCTAAAAAATACCAGTCTCGTGTTTCTTGGATCACGATTTTAAGCACCATTTCATGTCCTTGCTAGTCATGTAGGCGTGTATGACCTCACTAAACCAGATTCAATCGTAACCGACGGCATTGTTGACTGGCAATTAAAAAGCCGTGGCCATTGTAGTCATTTTTATTTAAAGATGGGTCCTATCAGGAAATTGACAAATCGCCAAACACAAATTTACATAACCTCATTTCTGTTTCTTTGGAACAAGTGTCGCCAGATCCCAAGTGGTCATTTAGTCTGGGTGCCACTTAGTCTGGCTGCCGGCATGGGACGCTGAAGGTCACGAATACTCCTTTGAGGACTTTGAATCAGCACTGCCGTCGGCAGAAGTCGGAACTATATTTCCAAATACTGTATCCGTTTACGCATGCGCTTAAGTAACCAAATCTGTTCGCATGACGTGAACCACGGATCGCATGGATCTACCGCTGCAGCACGCAAACGCGAGTAAAACGTTGAGAATGGTGATATAAGTCATTGCATATTTTACAATCAACGTGCAAACACCCGAATCGACTCCTTCAAATCATCGAACATTCTGCCAGTCTCTTTCCGCATGTATTCCATGAAAGGTTTCACTTTCTTTAATTCGGCAGTGTTATGAACACATATCTTTAATTTCTCCGGAGCTTGACCCTGTTCGGTCGAATAATGGTCAAGAATTCTTTGCTTAATCTGTTCCTCGCGGCTTACCAACATCATGGCGTTGCTGATGACAATGGGCTCCTTTTCACTGATGTCTTTCGTGATCAAGTTAGCCAGGTTGAAATCCTCAAAGATCTGAGCGCCCTCTCCAGGAATTTTGTCTCCATTAAAATGCAGCTGCATGCAGTACTGGTGCTTCCGTTTTATTTCTATACTTTTCTGCTGAAAATCCTCTGAAACGGTGAACGATTGCAGCGAGAGTGGATGAGAAAGTGGATAGGGACTAGAACAAACTGATCGACATATGAGTCATCACTAATTGTTCTCTACTGATTAATAAAAATTTCAGATTGTAGGCCTAATTAAGGTCATGGGAAGTCGATCATGTTAACCCGTATACCAGAATATAAGGATATCACTGCAGGAAATTCCATTCTGTTTATCAAACATCGCATTTCTCTCTGCCATGTAATATGTAGGCATATGATTAAGTGTGCAAGAAAGTCTTCGGTCAACTGGACATAAATCGCCAATGGCACTAAACGAATTTATATCATGAGGTCTATTTGTGTATTTTACCGATTGTCTGTTTAGCCAAATATTCAGTACATATCTTACCTAGTTCGGCTTTGTATATTTTGAAGACCTGTGCGAGGTTACTGTGAGTATAACCGCGACTGTCGTAGGATGACAGCATCCTCTGATAACATGTGCGCAGCTGGTTGAAGCGGTCGTGGCAGTCATTGAAAGCTTCTGAATGGACCTGATTGAAAGATTCAAAAGTAGATCATTATATACCTTATAAGTTTGAGGTTTACAATTCATAAAAAGATAATTCTTTCAGTAATTGGGTTTAAGTACATGTATGTAACAGTCCCAGATGACGGATAGGCATACGCACAGTAGTATCCAATGATTGGCATTGATGAGGCAAAGGCCCAATTTCTGGGTCACAATGCCTAAATGATGACGATGATGATTAATACATGTATGAAGCACAGTGCGGTGACAAAGTATGATTTACATTCAGTCACGACAATGATTGTGCAATATGAATACTGGTCATAATTCTTGATACAACTGAACCATTTTTAAAACATATCATAAAAGCATAATGTGGACTCGTACCTTGTATTCTTGATCTATATCTTCGATTCCTATTTTATCAACAGTTATCTTCCGGAGGCTAGCTGTAAATAAAAGAAGTCCAGTTAGTCATCCCGATTCCATGAAATGTTGGCGTAAGATTACAAGCTGATTGTGACTCACCGGCCTCACCCGCGCTATCACTGCGACTGTCCAATTAGGAAAATTGGTTTGGCAAATTCGCCACATTCTGAGACATAACGGGCATGTTAAACGACGTTTCATTGCATTTCTACAGCAGGCAACGTAATATCTTTCGTCAAAATCCCCTCTCGTTCTCATTGTCAAATCAAAATCGAAACCTCTCCAGTGTGCGTGCCTTACCTCCGATCCCAACTCCTTTGTCCACTGATGGCCGACTCGGGTGCCGCCGAGCAGAGCTGACTGAACCCCTCTGGTACGGGATATACTCTGGGTCATCGTCCTTCGGAAGTAGGGGCTCGTACTCCCTGGACTGAAGATATAAATACCTAATATGGTGATCCAAAATACCCATTTTGACATATTGAATGTACATACTACACGTATAGGCTCACGTCCTTTTGGGCGAAAATTAGACCTATACTGGACCGATTACTTGTTCCAAATTATTTATTATTCGATACATATATTATTTAGTTTATCGCCAAATTCACCCGCTCGAAAAAGTGTATCATCAATGATAATCATCTAGAAAATTCGTTAGGATGTGGAAATCGAAGGTAAATGACCGGCCTTGAATTTCTGGAAAACGACCCTTGCCCAGGAGATCCTAGCTTCGTCTGTGACTTACCTTCTGCAGACAGGGACAAAAACGAGATATGCAGGTCCCCATGTTTCTGCCCTCTTTCGATAGATAAACTACTGGTATCCCAAGAGCCCTGGCAATATTTTGGACTACATCATCGATTCACTTATATATCCTTTTAACAGACAGCACTTCTTTATTGCAAGAAAAATGCATCGGTATGGTACACAAAACTTCAACTTTTGGTGATATGACGAATGCACACGATCTTGTATGCCAGAGACTACAAAATCACTGCAACCTTTATACTTTTCATGAAAGTAGGTTAATAACTTTCTCGTGCTTCGTGATGTCATGCCGGTCATGTCGTAAAGCCAATGGCATGACTGCGATTCCCGCCGGCCCGGGTCAGTTGAATACGTGTATTTGGACAAATGATCATCCTGCCCCCAAGGCGCCGATGTCCATCTAAAACAAAATCGCCTCGTGTCACGAGCGACGATCTGATGATAGCATGCTGATTTAAAGAAAGATTACAGTTGATAACGAGTATATCGACACAGAATGATTCTAGGCCTTGGCCAAAAGTAATCGATGTTTGTAATGGAAAATACGTTAAGCCTCGTTTTGTTGCAACCAATCCTTAACAAAGTGACTGACATGACATTATACAGAGCGAAAAGGCTTGACAGGTTAAATCAGCCCGAGTGAAATTTTCATGCTTCCAACCGTACCGGTATATACATAAAATAATTTAAATGGGCGTAAAAAATATTTTTGATATTAGATGAGGTTTTGGCATTGACATGTTGGAGATCATTAATTGCCAGTGCACAGAAGATTGAAACATATCACACAGTTTGAGAAACATTTAGTTGATGGGCTATAAAAACAAAAATAATCCGTACAAGATTCGCAATAGTAAGAGTAAAGACCTTCCATCTCATTGGCCAAACGCCGCTCTGCCAACGGCATTGTACGTGTTCGTGGTATACCCACTCATTCCCTGACGAGCGGCGAGGGGCCAATTCGAAAAGCTGAGATGCGGCTGCGTATAGACCCAAGCACGAGCTTTAATAGAACGGCCCGGATGGACGACGTAGCTTCCAGCTACTACATCGATAGTCCGTGTTTTTAGCCCAGCCATGTCCTCAGGAATTCCTGCATGAAGCGAAATCATTTTGCAAACACCCGAATCGACTCCCTCAAATCATCGAACATTTCCGAAGTCTCTCGCCGCATGTATTCCATAAAAGGTTTTACATTTTTTAGTTCGGCAATGTTATCAACACAGATCTGTAATTTCTCCTGAACTTTACCCTGTTCAGGTGAATAATAATCAACAATCCTTTGCTTAAAGTTTTCCTCATTGTTAACTAACGCAAAGGTGTTGCGAATGATATTCGGTCCTTTTTCAGTGATGTCCTTCGTGATCAGGTTTGCCAAGTTGAAATCCTCAAACATCTGAGCTCCATCACCGGGTATTTTGTCTCCGTTGAAATGCAGCTGCATGCAGTACTGGTGCCTTCGTTTGATTTCTATACTTTTCTTTTGGAAATCCTCTGAAATATGATTGCGGAGAGAATAGATGAGAATAAAGGCCTGTTCGGTGCTGAAGAAACGAGGCCAACGATTGCCAATCGTACAGCAATCAATGACCTGACTGACATTTTCTGACCTTAAAGACTCGAGGTGGAAGAGAGTACATGTACTCGTATGAAAACTAACCTAGTTCGTCTTTGTAAGTCTTGAAGACCTGTGTGAGATTACTATTAGTAGAACCGCGACTTTCGTAGGATGAAAGCATCCTCGTATAACATGTGCACAATTGGTTGAAGCGGTCATAAGAGTCGTTGAAGACTTCTGCATGTTCCTATAACAAAAAAGAAATTGAACCATCAGTTTGAAATTGGAAAAGAATTCTTATTTTCAATTAACACGTCCATAATTGACATTTATATCAAGTATAGTTGGATGCAATGATAACGAACTATTTTATTAATTTCATCTACAATGTACATGTATATGTAGTAACGACAATGAACCTGTCACCATGATTGAATACTAAGGTCTCATCTCCAAAAAGTACAATAGTCCATAACAGGCTGCGCCAATCTCTTTTACAGGCTCTGAATGGCAAGTTAATGCACCATTCCATATATAAAACGTAAATGCCCGCGGTAGCCAAAAAAAAATATATACACATGTACACGTGTATTATGTGTATCCCTACAATCTGACCGTCAGTATTTTGCTTTAAGAGAATGTGATAAGACTGCGTCTTTGATTTTTGACAATTGTAGCGACGCATACCTTGAACTGTTTATCTATATCCTCGACTCCTACTCTATTAACTGTTATCTTCCGGAGGCCGGCTGCAAATTAAAAATGGCAAAAAAAGTCATTATAAAAATTGGACCAGTGCTGCTTATTTGCGGACCAAATACTTGACATGCTTGCGCCTCCAAGCACATGTCTTATATACATTAGCAACACCACACCAGCAACAGCTTCATGAACTTTCATCTTGAATTTTCGAAAAGGTAATGATTAATAATGTTATATGTATTTGTTGATAATATAAACAACACACCTTCGATCCCAAAGTTCACAGGTCGACTCGGTTGCCATCCAGTTGAATGACCTGAAGCACCTTGCTGAGGCACATACTGGGGGTATGGGTTATTGGCATCGTTCTGAAGGATCCGTTCGTACTCTCCAGACTAAAGATAACAAATAGATCATATCATCTGTACAGGGATCTGCAATATCGAACCACTGAGTGCGTGCCTTAACATTATACAAAAATTACAGAGGTTTTTTTGCAATAAGTTTGCCCGAGCAGGACACTCGCCCAATACTGAAAGGTTACGGAGAATATGGCTGCAACAACATTTAATGTTGGCCTTAATCCGAATGACAAGAAGTGATTATACACTGCTGTGAAGAAGAGGAGTTATACATGTTGACCTGTGATAGGAAACATGAAGACCACTCGATTATTATTCATACGTTCCCGATTTTGAAGAAAAAAATTAAAGAACGTGTTTACTGGCACATGCTGCAGTATATGAAGGCAGCCATACATGTATACACACTAGCTGGTCATAGGTGATGTTCTATATCAGTAACAACTTACCCGGTCACGCACGCAGGGACAAACCCGAGAACAGCATGTCCCCATGTTCCGTCTCCTTCGAATCCACGATTTCAATCTACATTCTCGATACACGCACAATTTCTCGCGGCGCCATCACTTCAACGGTTTCAATACAGTACGATGCAGGCCTATTCCTATATATCACAGGAGCAACGCATCAATACACTAAACTTGATATTGGCCTACTGGTATACGTTTAAACATTCCATTCTGCAAGCAGCTCGAATATATCTCTCTGCCACCACAGAATTCTATAACCGCATGTGATCACAGGCACGTGAAGATACCGGAATATCAATCAGCCCGATCAGTCCCCAATCAATTGATACACATGCACTACGACAACCTACATGATACACGTAAAAGAGTAGCATCAGATTGTCTGTAGTTAGAGGCAGGGGGCGGGGTTGCGTGACTTTGGTAATAATGGAGGCATTTATTCTTCATGAAACTCGATCAATAACGTTCTCATAGGCCTTGTAAGCATCATGATTCAGAAAAAGAAAACATCTGGATCGAATTGCACACACCGTGCCTTCATGAATATTCAACATTAAAGGACTTCATGTCAATATCTCATGGTATACTGCATTTCGCCGATGTCATCACTGTCTTCAGCTTTTTTCATCACCATCAACGTTAGATTTGGCCGGGTGCCGTATGTATTATACAGTGTATCAAATGTCATTTAAGTTGGCAAATGTTCTCTGTGCACTGGTTAACAAAGAATGTAGCCTCGCGGGGCACATCTTCAATTGGTCACATGAAATATGTAGGCCAAGGTGTTCATGTTCCTTTCACAGAGAGAAATGTTTCTGAATGGTCATGTGATGAAAAGGTTAAAAAACATGCTCAATGGAGTTTATCATCAGACCCTACGTCATCGTCATAATTTATTCTTTAAAGCATGCGCAATGACTTAGGAACTGGGAATGTGGCCAGCAGTGCTTACAGCTATTCACTACATACGCCTCACGTGAACTGTTCTCAATCACAAATTTCAATGACTTCGATAGGTCGCCTCGTGAGAAAAGCAACAAAACAGACAAAAAGCCCCGCTTGCCTGATATAGGCATGCCACAACCACACTGACTGTAGAGATGTTCGAGCAGAGGACTCCTCATGTCAAAGGATTTGGCGATATTACAGAACACATAAAGTTGGCAATTAATAACTTCTATCTAGCATGCAGCTTTTATTTCAATGAGAAAATACTATGATCGTGTCCTTAAACTGTCTGCTTGACATTCATTTATACAGGCAATTAAATCCACTATACATGTGATATACATTTTCTAGCAAAGTTGGCTTGATGCTACGCCCATACTATCATGGGCCTCCCTGTTCCGAACAATTTAAGGTTTCTTTCCTCAGAATATTTTTTACTTGAGAAAGTTGATCGAGTCTGTGTAGTTAAATTGCTGTCCTGCCTTGAAACGAAAGTTAAAGAACAACAGGGGGAACACCTTAACAGGTACCATTTGTATTTAATTTTTCAGCGATTTTTGGAAATTTCTTTTCAGATTTTCAAGATTTCTTTTGACGGAGTAGTACATGCAAAAATTTTCCCACCTTTTTCAATTAAGAAAATCACGATTTTCTCATTTTGGCTAACAATATTCACGAAATATGCTAAAATAAAACGCCCGCAATGGCTACAGTTAAGATAAAACATGCGGCTGAGAGTAATCGACTAAGAATCCCTAGATAATAGTCAGTATTGCCAGCAGTGTATGACCGGTCATAATCTGTCCTCATCCTCTGAATCGGGCGGATCTCCCAGTGTTCCATTTGATAGTTTCTTAATTGTTTCTTCTATCATACACTGTATACATCTGAAAGTAAAGAAAACGAAGGCAATTTGTGGAACATGTATCAAATCGCGACCAGTAACATTAATCGTTTGAGACAACAAGGCGACGAGTTTGATTGTAGTCTTTATCAATTCTTGCATGTTCATGTACGTTTACTTACGCTGTTTGGATCTTTACATTGGCGATGATTTGGTCGGGCCTATCAGATGGTGGAGGTTGCAGTGGTTGTAAAATATTTGGTGCGAATATGATGGCTAATGAGTTTGCTGTCATGCGATTGTCTGCTGCTTTTGCAACCCTAGAAAAAAAGGAGAAAAGGGAAACATCGTCAATTGAAGAAAAAACTCTCGTTCCAGTGGCACCTTCAGCATTTATCCTGCCGCCTTTTTGACTGTGATTTAAATCCTCTCTTCGGTGGTGGGGATCAGACTGACATCGTGATCGAGAGTAACCGATTCCACCGTAAGTGAAAGTATGGAAGGTCGTGTCCTTACCTTGCCAAGTGTCCTAGAAGTCTATCCAGTACCCGTATATTTTGTTGTGGAAGTTTATGCTTTACTTCTAATACACACCGCATTCTCTCTTCTTCGTTCGGGTTACCTATAGCAACGAAGAAAGAGACAGTACACTTTGATATCATGACGGTCCATCACGTTATCCCAAAAATCTCAATAATTTGTTTTTAAGCGGTTGAAGAAGACTTCATTCGGTCTCGTTGTGTTGGAATGATCGTCATACTTGTCAAAAACTCCTAGACTACCCACTTTCCCATCTCGCCGGGAGTCACGTAAAGCCCCACCCAGGTGTCCCTTCATTGGAACGACCTGGGATGGTCTATAGGAAAAAGCGTGGAAGTAATCTTACTCGCTGCGTCTACGAATTCATCATAGAGACCATAACATAGGAGAGGTTCTGGGAGGTCCCTGAATAATGTCTTGAAAGCTGTGGCAAGAACATGGATATGCTGCTTAGCGAAGTTTACCGAGTCAGGATCTGAAAAAAGGAACAACACTTCAAATAACTGCATTGGTGAGTGTACTAAAACCCCAAGCATAGCCCCGCAAATCTTCTTTGTCAAAAAATGCCACCGCTCTCTGAAGTCGACCTATCAAAAATGCGCGTCGATATGTTTTTCTTGGCAACAAGACCACCTACCTTCATTGCAATCTCTGATCAATGCCTTCACATCCGTGACCAGCCCGTTCTTCCGGTAGAGGCCTTCAGCATTGATCCCCGTCTCCTCGATGGCTGTCATCATTCTCTCCACGATGGTTGGGATCTGACTGCCATCGTGTTCGAGAGTAACCAAGGGGCTACCAAAGACTCGACCGTAAGTGGAACGCTGAAAATGGTTGATAACACACTTCCATGTAAGGTACGTTCTACTCGGCCAATCTATGAGCACAGGAATAGAGAGAATCAGAGAGGAGAACATTGATCACGAAATTACTCTTGTTTTGATTTGATAACATAGACAATCAAAGGGTCACTCACCACTGGAGTGGTGTTTGGTGACAATATCAATACCAATTCCGGCAGTGAGGTGTCAATCTCTATGCTAAAAACGTAATCCATCGAGAATCTGCTTTTGACACATTTTTCTGTACCAACTCAAGAGGTTATGTTTGTCTCTCACCAAAACCTCTGAGGTCAAAATGAGGCTGATACATAATCCAAATGAATGAAACCTTTTAACCAAGGTATATTAGATTATTACTAACAGCAAGACGTACGGATTTATTTATACTTGGTTAAAGTGGGTTTCACTCTGACGGAGACAATTTCTTATGACACAACTCGACTTACCGCTCTATTTTCTGCGAAATTATCTGAAGCATTCTCTGAAACATGAAGACAGCAGATGAACATGATATTCTCACGATCATGATTGTAGCAGCTATAAACAATGAAGGTCAGCTATGCACTGTGAGATGTAGTAACAGCCATACATCAATGACCTGCTAATGATGTAAGACAATTGAACGATAAGTATTGGTCCGGGCTCTTCGTTCTTAATCATTGGTTAATTGGTACAATTTTGTAGATACATCAATTATCATAATTATTTAATACAATTTGTTCAAGCAGGATCGTAGTTTCACTTTTATTTCGAGCTATCTATTTCTATTTTATGATCAAGGCGACAGGAGCCAGGTTCTCTTTGGTAACCTTAGAGTGACCTTTGGTGGAATGTCAATGTCACAGTAAGTATTCCATCCTCCGTAGCAGACTTTTAGATCGTTTCTAAGATACCCACACATAAAGCCCTGCTGCAATTGGGAAAACTTTCCCAAAAGATCAAGAATCTTTATTTCAAAGACAAAAGTCAGAGACAAAAATCGTCCTAAACTAATATTATCGTTGAATATTGTTTTTTGCTATTATCTTAGCATAATTATAGATGTTGTTGATACTGCAACTATCCTTATTACCTTTCACAAGTCCAGTGGGACCTACATTACCAAGTGGACCGAGTGAGCAGTAGGACTGGCCATGCTTCAATAGCGGTTCGCGATTTTGGTCGTCCTGGAAAGACAAGGTGGCCTGTCATCATGCTGTTTGATGCGGAACCTGCGAGTAACATGTTTAGCAGCTTCTTTTTTGCTTGAAATAATGCAAGGCGTTAGAATCACAATTGCGTGCAAGGCGGAGTGTTTTATTCCACTTAAAGGAAAGAAACTGAAAGCACCCTTGGAAGGCCTATACTTTTGGTTGATTTCTCTCGAAGAGTCTTGAGACATCGGCCGGGCGGGAGAGGTGTTAAACAGGAAATTGAGGTAACTTACCTTTGGGCAACATGGGCATGAGAATATTACTTACCTTTGGGCAACATGGACATGAGAATATCCCAAGCCCCATGGCATCCTACATGTAGGTATTAGGTGTACGTCAACAGAATCCCATCCTACACCACTACAGCCAATTTACATTAAACAATACTAGTGATGTTAGTTAATAGACAAACGAGATGTGACAAATTGGTTTACCCTAAATAGTAGATAACAATGAAGAATTCATTTTGGTTGGCAGAATTGGGTCAGGTGACTTTCCATACATTTACGTGCCGAATCTCCGGACAACAATGCCGCGGCATGATGCATCAGTATCCACTGATCAACGCGCCTGCAAATTTCTTCTTCTCTTGTTTATAAACCAATAATATGAGAAATTAGCCATCAAATTGGGATTTTGACGCAACCTTTTAGCTTTTCCTGAAGGTTAGCGAAATGAACTCGGGAATAGGGATGCCATTTCCTTGAAACCCTATCTTGAACCGAGGATTGCACTCGGGAAATGCGGTACTGATTCTCCGCGATTCTCCAGGGTGAGTCTAATCGCTTTAATGTTTCCAGGCTATGACATCCAACTGCTTGCTGTGGAAGGATGTTTCGATGCTGCCATCTCATGAACACAGCAACAATCAAACGTCCTGTTGCGATTGTCTTCATCTCACTGTCAGTGTTAGAATATATAGCAGCAACAAGCGTGTGCAGTAATTGATAACACTGTGCAATGCGTTTTAATGTTCCCCACAACTCGTGTTTCTGTTACTAGGAGAAAGCAAAGGACACCATGACTTTCCATTGGTGCGCAAAGACAGTGTTTTCTGGCTTTCCTTGATTTATATGGAGCAACAGTCAGAAACGTAAACACCCAACATACACCGCGTTCTAAGTGGCAGACAATCATACTAAGCGCGCACTAGCCAAATCTCAACAACCCTTTAACTGACTGATAAGGCTCATGAAATTGACTTTCTGTATTTCTTATTGGGCCCGATTCTGTAAAGAGCATTTTCCCGCTATGGTCTCCAGTTCGGCGATCGCAGCGAGAAAACAATTTGGTAAAATCAATCCGCTATCTGACTTTAGAAGAAGTAAAAGGCATACGATAAAAGTGACACTATGTTCTTTTGTGTATATAAAATGAATTTTCATAAGTTGTTGCAGTTACATCGTATTAAACCTTAACGTATTTACATCAGCTTGTTTCAAAATTGACGAACAACGCTGTTTTTTAACACATTAACGCTAAATCACTGTGTTAGTTGTTGTCGTTGATATGCTTGTCAAGGTATGCGTATATATCTATGATACATAGATTTTCATGCAGCGTAGCGTAGACTATCAAAATGACTGTTAGCATCTTGAGAAAAGCAGGTGTGCTGAGCGTTTGCTACCCTCACCGCACGCCGTGGGGGAGAGCCTGAGAGCGAGCGCTCGGCACTGATCTCCTCTAGATAAACAGCCAGTCATATGCAGGCGTTGAAGTACTATACAGGTTGTAAAACAGCAAAAGGTGCATGTGTGCTACGTCCTTGCGAAGATATCAAATGCGTTAGACCTCAACTGCCTTGAATAGGACCTGCGCGCCGTTCTGCAAATCATCAAAGGTTAAATGTGCCTCCTTCTTGATAAAACTAACGGCTGGTTTAACACGTTTCATTTCTCCAATATTTTTCAGGCACGCTTTCAGTTTCTCTGGGCCCTGCTCCTTCCGCTCGGGCTCCGAGTAGTACACAGTAACATCTCTTTTGGATTGTTCCTCGTTCTCCACTACCATGGTCACAGTCTGGACAAGGGTTGGGCCCTTATCAACCAAATCTTTAACCAGTCTGTTTGCCTTGTTGAAACCGTCAAGAATCGCAACACCATAACCGTTCACAAATTTTGCTTCGAATTTCAATTCCATGCAGAACTTGAACTTTCGCACGACCTTCAGGGAGTCCTGTGCTTCTTCATCTGAAAATTAATGACGACATTGATTTAGAACTTCAATATCAGTGTGATCATATACCAGTACCACTTTTTCAGCACACGATCAAGTACATGTACGTGTACATGCACCACGTGGATCATTTAGTCAGTCAACACGTCCATGTATACATAAAACAGTAACAACCCTTTTTTTAAATCAGAACGCACTCTTGAAAGCTTTTGCGAGCTACAGACTTTAAACTGAAAAAAGTATTCCACTTATAGAATAATTGCGACACTCGACAGTCATAATGTATATAATTTGGCGCAATCCTTTTTTAATCGTAATCGAGGGCGCTCACGTACGGTTATTTGAAACTTCTTGAGGCCCTTCCTTGAGAGTAATCTGTCTCAACTCTTGGTGGCACATGCAACTTGTTGAACGAGGCAAGCCAGAGGTACATGTGAACCATTCATTGGACAAGTACTTACTCAATTCTCCTTTTAGCATACTGAATATTTGAGTGAGAGTACCAGGCGTTACACCGGTGTCATCATAGGTTGACATCATCTCAGAGATCGTTGCTTTGAGTTGATTGTACTTGTCAAGGTAATCATTGAATAGCATAACATGGTCCTGAAAGAAGATTAGTAACATTGTATATCAGCGCCCCAAATGCAGAATGATGCACAGTAATGCATTTCAAATTGAGGTTGGAGGTATCCAGCTATCAGTGAAAGTATAGTTTCCCCCCAAAACTGTCATAAGAAGAAACTAACCTGGAATTGCTTATCTAAGTTGGGAACGCCGACATCATCTACTGAAAGTGGGCGCAAGTCGTTTTCTGAAAGAAAAGTGCAGATTAAAACTTATTACTTAAAATTGACAAGTGTAAGAACCAGCTGCAACATGATAATGGTCATTTAAGTATTACCGGCAGGGTTTACATCGGCTGTATCTTTAGGCAAAGTGCGCTAACTGTATTCGTCCTGACAAATGGCACATTTTGTAACTCTATAATGTACGGGCATCATACAATATATATATCCATTCTGAAGCACCATGTCTTTTCTGTACTTTTAATGTTACAACAGATATGCACAAAATCCGTGCACTTTGAGTAAGAGTACGCTGGGACTACTACAAGTAAAGTACAACTTAAATGTCAGAGAATTCTTGTGGCAATCTTATCGAAGCTTTGAAATCAGTACTTTTTTAAAATATTGATACGAGACGAAATGAGAGGAGAGTTGGACTGAATCGGTGTAGCAGGAATCACTGTCCCTGTAGATGATGATCGTCCTCATGGAGGCAGATGTGCTAATACGATCGGATGAACGTACATGTAAGGTCACTTTCGGGCTTGCGCCAACGATTAAGTCGTGAAATACATGTAACTACTTTGATTTAATTCTACATAATGTGTTGAATTAGTTTTCTACTTAGGGATAGAACTATCGACAAATGTCCGATTTCACTACAAACGCCTTTCTCGCTGTGGCAGCCGCCGCGGGGAAACTACGCTGGTAGGGCCGCGCGTAGCGACCTATGGCGCAGCAGGAAACTGCTTTTATGGAACCGGACATTCGTTCTTACCTTCAAAGGACCTGTTCGGTGGGTCGGCGCTATGTTTTAATCTCGCCGATGCTACCGTCGCCGCATCGTTCGTGGCTGATGACCTTGGTTTGGTTGATCCGTAAGATCCAGAGGCAAGCAGAGGTGTCTTCTCGGAATTGGAAGATGGAACCGGAGCGTAGGTGTGCTCGGGCTAGAAAGTGATTTAAAAGAATGGGAAGCTTATAAGCGAATTATGATTGGATAACCAAATTCATTATGGTATATAATTTTGTGATACATTTTCCTTCCAGAGACATTTTTTACTTTCTTTATGAAGTGATGCAAGAAGATAAAAAATGCTACAAAATATGTCAGCTCGCGATTTTTTAGAGAGGATTATTAAGAGCAGTCACTAAACGTTAGTGGAGACTTTCATTTTGGACAACACTAATTTTTCATAGAAGAAGTACATCGCAACAAATCAGGTCGGTGCTGAGTCATGAGTAGGCCTATAGGCCTCCCAGAATATAATTATACTAGGTAAAAGTACCTGTAGGCCTAGGCCTAAATCTGGTTGATTAAAGTTGATATGAATACATGTACAGTATAGGCCAATACATAGTGTCAGTGATGTCAATGAAATATGACATTGCACATGTACGCTTTAGTTGGCTACAAGGGTTGGCACGACTGTCTGCTGATTTCAGTTCACGACGGCCTGGCAGAAGATTAAAAGGTTTTATAGGTCTCCTTACCTCTTTCCCGAAACAAGGGCATATGCCGCCCATGCTGTCACTATACCATAGACCTACACTTTAATAGTCAACGACGCAGGGTGCACGACGATAGAGCGTGTTATTGTCAAGATTGTCTTTCACTTCCTCGTTTTTGGACGTCTGTTTATTTATATAACTGGGCCATTCAAAGCGGGGATCGTCCTTTAAAGATATCTGTATGAGAGTCACATGACATGATTAACGGCGATCTGATATCGAGGCCGGTGCGTGACACGACACTCTTATAAAACACTACTATGATAGGTATATTATATAATTATGTATAACATTAAACTTTAATAACGATAAAAGTATAGTGTGTACTTCTTACATCCACCAAATTATACTATACAAAGGTCAGAGAGCTTGGCGACAAACCAGACTGGCTAAATGAACGAGGTCAGTGTTCTTAGGCCTATATATTGCAGATTGACCAGAACTGCATGTATAATGTTATCATAGCAAAATTGTCGCCAAGATAGGGTCCGAAGGGTGTTCTGCTGGCACCTGATACATAAGATGAGAAAATAATATTAGAGTTTGAGAAGATTCTGGCCAAAAAAATCATGGCAGGTCGATTGTACAATGTTTTATAAAAAATAGCCTCTCGTATATGGGCTTATGTGGACGCCTGGCGCTTAAGCGGGGTAAGGCCTGAATAAGGTTTACAGTGTTCCTGTACCAGTACAGAGGGTGGTTCTTATCAGATGGGCCGAAGCATTCAGGACGACAACGACGCCGACAACGCACAAGTGTTCCTGTGCCAGTACAGAGGGTGGTTCTTCGAACGGCCGAAGCGTTTAGGACGCCAACGACCCCGACAACGCACCAGTGTTCCTGTGCCAGTACAGAGGGTGGTTCTTATCAGAAGGGCCAAAGCATTTAGGACGCCAACGAGACTGACGAATACCATTCACAATAGAAAATTGTTTCGACTTCTAAATTTACTCAAACGTGTTCAAATCAGAGCCCAATCCATGCTTTGTAATGTTGCGTCATAAAGGTATTCACTTCACAATGACTCCATAACAAACACCGCCACGCATGTTTTCGAGGGATCGGCCCTTCTTTGGTATAATACAAATGTATGGTGATAGTGGAAAAGAACAGCGACTTGGAAACTCGTGGTTTAATCAAAGTAAAGGTGAGTGTTCACGATCATTTCATACATATGTACGTTCCTTTCTTGTGTAATGCATCATTGGAATGCTTATGTTACTCCATGGTACAACACTACGTTATTCTTTTCAAGAGGTACCAAGATTTTTTGCTGTATACACCTAAGATTAAGGGTTGGCCATAGGTACCGCCATTTTAGCTAGAACTTTAAATCATAAAGTAATTAGAACTCCTTCAAAACGTAGTGAATGCTCATTTGAAACCCTGGAGGCTGTTCTCTGGAAAACAAAGAATATACTCCCACCCTTGAAATGAGCATTGACTACGTTTTGACAGAGGTCTAATTGTTTGGAGGTAGCCAAAATGGCGGTACCTATGGTCAACCCTTAAGCCCAATATTCAGACGCCCCTACTCGGTCATATGGTTCATGTGGTTATTTCCATCATATTCTTTTTACGTAATGATCGATCGTCACGAGGCAAACGTCACTTGCAAAAATACGACATAATACCGATGGCAACTGAGGAATCCCTCTTTATTTAAACCAACACATTTATAGCATCACATCACGCATCTATTTATCTAATAGCATGACTGATGACCGTCCATGCATGTATGGAGGTATCTCTCTGGGGGTGACTATAGCCACAGCCGTCACCACCTGCTGAGCTCTTCTGAGCGTACAGCATGTAATCAATGTACTAATTAATGACACTAATTGAACCTACCGGGGGTCTGACAGGATCGGACGATTTGTTTTTAGCCAGTGCTAGCCATACAATTCTTCACTAATTATTGCGACCCATGTGGGGATATTTTCGGGCGTATCTCGTCTCAGTCTTCGTAATTCTTGGTAGCCTATAAGCTTACGGGTTTGTCCAGACTGTGAATACCGTCGAAGTGGTTATTTGTATAGGATATCGATTTTCTGAAAACTATTTGGTAATATGTGATGTTGAAGCCATCAAATGCTTTGCATACATATTTTATGTAAATCACAGGATGTAGATCGTGTTACATGCATGTACATGTATTTGTTTATTCCGGGCCAATAGTCCAACTTGTTAATTGAAACAATTTATTTCCTTTAGTATCTTGGGTCAGTTCTTTACTCGTAAACCATCTCCATCCGTATTATCAGCTAGACTAGCCTTGGCGAACTATGACCATAGACCTCATTTTTCCAATGTTTGCCTCGTTTCAGGATCATGGCAGTGATGAAAAAGATTGACGTGGTGCTGCTCCTAGCTGTGATAGGACTCACCTTCGTAGGAATTATCGGCCTTTACAGAAACCCGATGCCATTGGTGTTCAGCCGACATGGACAGGTACCAGGATATAGTTTGCTCTCCAAGATCAAGGACATTTTTCGAACCGGACCTGATACTGCCGCTGCCACCGGGACTGCCACGCCGAAAAGGGTGCCGTCATCATTCAAAGTGACGGCTGGTAGCAGTTGGGCTGAACTGGGAGGCTGCGGCACGTTCACCACTAGTTCTCCTCTCTACGCGGAATGGATGGCGGCACCAGATATTCATGGTATTGACCAAAACCCTTTCAACGCAATCAGTCAATTCCAAATATTTTTCAAAAATGACTCAATAGACCATTCGATTTTTAGTGCGGTGCCGCAACCTGAAGACATAAAATACGTCGTTCCAAACATTCAGCACTATGCTTGGTATTCGAATTATAAAGCCAACAAGACAAACTTACGATTCCATCACTATATGAGCATATTGAGCTCCCAGAAGTTCAACAAACCCAACTGTGTGTATTTCTGGTACGAAGATGAACCGACCGGAAAACTCTGGGATCTGGTCAAAAGGAATGTACGAAACTTGATCCTGGTTCATCGCGTAGGTCCTACATCTATTTACGGCCGAAAGGTAAATGTTCCAGAACACAAATCGGATGTTGTCAGACTCGAGGCAGTGATAAAGTACGGTGGAATCTATACGGATTTGGACGTCATGATTTTGAAACCGTTCACAGATCTTCGCGTTTATGATGTCACGATGGGCTACGAATCGTCGGGAAAAGGCAATACGGCTCTGTGCAATGGAATAATGGTGACAAAACCAAATGCTACATTTCTGCAAATTTGGCATGATAAGTATAGAACTTTTGATGATTCGAATTGGGGTCATCATTCGGTGGCATTGCCAGCTATATTGGCGAAGGCTCATCCGAACTTAATCCACACTGAAAAGGACACTCTAAACAGGCCTAATTACTTGGAACGGGGCTATCTATACAATAAAGGGATGTTCTGGAACTGGAGTAGGAACTACGCCATCCATCTCTGGTTCAGATTCCACAATCAGGAGCATAATGAAGAGGACATTAAAGACATTAACACGACCATGGGACAGTTGTTTAGGTATATACTATATGGTAAAATGGAACTGATCAAAAGCAATGAAATCGTTACTCCGTACAGTCCTTAATATGACAATATGCAGGTTTCCGCAACCCCTACGAACGACGAAGTACAAACTACGAAGATCTGTCATGTCATCAAGTCCTGCAGTGCTACACTCTGAAAAGTAATCAGTAAAAATAACTATTTTACAGTCATTTTTAGTACTGGTAGTTCCCACTGCATCGACAGGACTGTGAAATTAGTTGCTTTAATTCTCGAAATAGTGAATTCTAAACCATTTAATTGAGTTTTATTTGTACTAATTAATGGTTAGTTTCACTATCAAGTTCACAGTTGGTGCAATATAAATTACCAGATTACTAGTAGTTGTTTTACTGATAAATTCTAAGAGTGTAATTCATTTACGTGACACTCGTAAATCATCTTCTATATAATACATATTTAGTTGTACAAGGAATGGTGAATTTCGTTTTAAAAGTTGTCGATAAAGTACACTACATGACATACTTCATTCGTTGCCGTTCGTAGCTCTTCGCAAGTGTTGTGAAACCTGCCTAATTAAGGAAAGTTCGGCTCACTTTCTTAGCGAGACCAGCAGGATGGCATGTTATCCTTCAGACATTAAGAGCAACGACACAATAGAAATTGATACGAGTTTGATTTTATCAAATATATGCCATTTCGCTAGTCTGCTGGC
This sequence comes from Lineus longissimus, assembly GCF_910592395.1. Taxonomy (NCBI): domain Eukaryota; kingdom Metazoa; phylum Nemertea; class Pilidiophora; order Heteronemertea; family Lineidae; genus Lineus; species Lineus longissimus. Next base: position 22,566,244 of record NC_088309.1, on the reverse strand, counting down.
TGTACCTTCCAATCCAGTGGGATTCTTTGGAATCACTGGCCTTGCAGTCTTTTCTTCGGAGATAAAAGTGACGAAAAATGACGGGTGACAACAATGTATCTTTATGACATAGCTGTTTTTATTCCGAGAAAACAATAAAAAACACAATGCATTAAATCATCCATTTTTTAACTGAAAATCATCGACATACGATCTATCCTTGGCTAATGATTATTGATTTCATCGGCATGATTCAAGCTTTTCACACTGACAAAGTATTCAATCTAAGAACAAAAATGATATAATATTTCTCCCCCATCAGGAGTGAAACTCGCTGATTAAGAAAACGATTGTACAATGAAATTTCGTTTGAAAATGAACCGCCGATTAGATTTGTTTTTCAGCAACATTCAGATAGAGGTTTGGATATGTACGCTGTGTATACGTGCTTTTTATCTGGTCACGGATGTCGACGGACGTTCGTTGTCTGGTAATCAGTCTGCACGTTTTACAATATAATTTGTTTGTGTGCATTCACGCATTGAGAAATTAATTTTAAAGCTTTAATTATTTACAGATGTCGTTCGTTCCATAATTGTCACAACACCAGGATAAAAAATGACTAAATTTACAACACTTCAGTGATTAACATGTTCTCATTGTTAGAAGTCAATGTAAATTGTTTGAGGGCGAGAGGGAACATTGTATGAAGGTGGGTTCAGAGAATTTTCTTTTAAACCATTTTTCACTCTAGAATCACGACACACTGTCTGAGCCATTCAAAATCACTGTGATGAAGCATCCGGCCCATTTACCACTCCTGCAAACATATATTTTATTCAAACGAACGGCGCGTACGCTGTATTTTCTAATCAGTGTCAAAATTGGTACCCGGCATGCACCACGCTAGCGGTGGTGGAGAGAACCAATTTGATGTTTGCCCAATGGCCTTCCTGGTAATGTTAAATCACGTGGTTCAGAAGAACCAAACGAAGATCACTCATTCGTTACTCGTTTACAACTCTTATCAGGCGCACTCACAATCACCAAGCACACATACACCACCGCAACGCCTCGATTCCATGACTTGGGAATCTTTAACACAGCTCCACATTGCATCAGTCATTTCTCAAGCAGTCGACCATTCACACTCTCATTCGCACCTATCTACAGAGCTTAATACTTCTACTAAAATAACCAAGTGGCACCCCACAACAGTTTTTAGTCGTTCCTTCCCTTCAACTCCAGAACTAGTCTAATTATCACCCGGGACCGATATGAATCGTTTCTTGTCATGATCTACAAAATATGACGAATAGGCCAACCAAGCATATACATGTAGATTATTCTAATCTGCTAGTATCCTTGCGTTTACACACATGTCAAAGCCGAAGAGACAAGTTTCTCACCAAACGCCGTCCTCCAATTCTTTGGCTTCGAGAAAAAGTCAAATTAATAATCACATGATCGAGTCGTTATCGAAAAACTTCACGCTGCAAGGTACATAATTTAATGACTAAGACTTGATATAAACTTACCACCAAACAAATTAGTGTTGCTTAATAACCTGATCAAACTAACTTCGAAGGCACAAAGTAATACATTGCATAGATATGACTGCAGGCAGTAGTTTATTAGAGCCCTATTACACCACAAATCCTTATACGAACGCAAGGATACATGTAGTATACACGGATTTACCTATTTCTCCTCAGTCGATCGAAAGACAGTGCCACTAGAGGCAGATTTGCAGGTACTGGGGGCTGAAATAGGCCGCTAATAAGGTGAACGATCACCACTTCTTGGAGAAACATAGTTCTCATCGCATTGATTTTAGAATACCAGCTGATAAAATCAATATACATGTACATGTAAGATGGTGCCGATGACCCCACACAGGCTTCGCACTTGGCACTTGTGTTGGTCGCCCTTTTTCGGATTGCGAAACCTGCCTATACTTTCTAACTCGAGGAACACACTCTTCAGTGTTTTATGTTTGTGCGGTCGTCTGATGAAGCTTCAGTTAGTCAGGTCTGGTTACATCTAAACCTAACGAGCAAAAATGGGTAAAGTCTTTCTTATCGTCTCCCGAGTAGTCCGCCCTTGGGTGTCACGTTGATGCAGATGCTTCGACGCTTTTCATGCTGAAGAAGAGAAGATTAATATCAAATCTATATTGCCGTACCAGTTTTCCGCATCGATGTCAGTCTATCTTTGTGTCATTTTGTCTAATGGCTATATAACCAGTGGATGCGAAATGAAGCCATACATCTAAGTACAGCGGGCAATATAAACTCTTAACCCCCCTCCCTCATTTGATCGACACTCAGTACCCACGAACGATTTTTGGCTCAGGATTCGACACTAATACACCCAGGACTTGGGCGCTCCATAACTCACCTGTTCCCCTGGGGCCCTCATCTTTGCTACTCTGCCAGGACTATCAGCAGTTCCACTGCCCGTGTTCAGAAACTTCCTGATCCTATCTTCGAGTGACTCCTCCTCAGCCGTGTCTTCCTCCTCCTCAGCTAACTCATCTCCAATCTCCTCCTCCTCAGTCCGGTCCATATAGAGTCCGACGCCGGACAGAGTCTGCTTGAAGAGGAAGTACTCATCAGGACTCAGCTCCACATTGGCAATGCTTCCTCGGTATGAATCAATGTCAGAGCTCGGTGCCTCGGGCACAGTAGAGTCAACAGTATCTTTGTCATCGGAGGAGCTCGTCCCTCCAAACTTTAAGGATAACATGAATTTGCCCAGCGCACCAGTTTCCTTCTTCTTCTTCTTCAGCGAACCTTGTAATTTGGCGCGGATTTTATTCGGGTTGTTGTTACCGCGAACCTTTTCTAGCATTTTCTTCAGTATGGGTACTTGCTTTTCTTTGGTGCCAGTAAGGAGTTTCGTCATGCTTATTTCGGAGCGGCTGAGAAGCGTTTCTCTTGTTTGATGATGGTGGTGATTCTCCGCAATCATTCGTAGGAAGACTCCCCTCGACAAGGCAAACACGCTCGTATTTCTGGTGCAAGTGGCTGTGTAGAAGTATGTGTCCATGCCCAGGAGAACCTCCGTGCTGCCTGTAAAAAGCAATCGAATAAGCTCGGATACCAATGGTACAAGTTTTTAAATTCATTCTCAAACAAATTTTTCATTGCGTAGTCAAACACCATGCGGCGTACTCTGGTTTCACCGATAGAAGAGCGTTTCTTCTCATGCCAAGCCGCACCGAACGTTTTTCACATGGTCGTTTGATGCCATTCAACACGTGGTTTACGTTAGTCAGTACCTTCACGGTGGGTATAAGGAGCGGCTTGAAACAACGCCCATGCACCCATTACAGTGATGAAGGGGGCATAACGGAATAAAAATAAGAAATGCGCGGCTTTAGGCCCCTAAAAATTAGCACATTTCTGTTTTATCTGTGTCGTCCTTTCCTCTCCAGGTACATGAAAGCACGTATTTTTTACCCATCATGACATTGATGGGTGCACTTGAAGTATAGTTTCGGAACTCTTCTTCTTACCAAGTAACTCGTCTTGCCCATAGAGGGCATATTCCACTTGTTGAGCACTGTTCTGCCGAATAGGTTTCGATTTGCCATTCGTCGAAGGTACCCTGGAAGAGAAAACCATACGTTTGAACACCCAATTTCGAGATGCACTGTTTTGAAGGCAATACTATTTCCTGTAAAAACCTAAGGTTCCTTCTTGGTGCTTTTCCTTACCTTCAAACAAAACTCGGCATTGGGCACTGCACGCAATCAACACAAATCGTAAATTGATTTATAACTACCGACAGAAGAACTATTGACTTTTACAAAAACTTACTTTGTGCTCAGTTTGTAACTAGGATACTGTTTTGGATGCATCGTTGGATCTATGACAAGTTTGACTTCGCCCCTGAAAAAGATTGGTTATTAGTTGATATGATGACTGGGGACATTGTCAACTACCGTGCACCATTCATACAGGTGATCGGAAGCCAGAACAGAAATCGCCATTGCCACTTTTTTGACGTTGACAGGATTCATAACAGAACGCCCTAAATTAATATTATGTTTCCATTTTCGATTGTCCACCATCAGAGAAAATTAACAGTCTTCATCAGGGTTCACAAGAGGCAAAATTGTGACAGTTACATTCGTTAACCGACTTCTTTTTGTCAAAACTTAGTACGGACTTTGAATGAAAATGTATCACGCCACACTTGATGCCACTTGCGGGCGATCTCTCGTATAGCTAGCATGTGTGTGGGCGTGTACCCATCAGTAGACTTCCGAGGCGGATACTATTAAACAAGGAGATTGGCCAGAATACACTTACTCTATAATAAAGTAGACCTCCTCCACAAGATCACCTTGTTTCACCAAAATATCTTCAAAATCCATTTCGTCCTTGTTTAGAGCGATGGCAAGCTTTTTCCTGTGCTCGTGAGGCCAGTTACTGAATAACGGATTATTACTGACAAAGTCTGTTTTTTCTGTGAACTCCAGTGAGAGAATGTTTTGGATTGAGCTTGTATAGAGTTCTTTATCTACGAGAATTAAGTGCGTTTCTTTGTCAGAGATAATCGAGGATGTGCGGAGGCTTTCCTTGGAAATTAAGGCAACTTCTCCGAAGCATTCACCAGGGCCTGAAAAGGACAAGGTTTGATAAAGGATGCTACAAGCAATATTTGAAGACATTTATTAGATAGAACTACTGAAAGAGAAAAAATGCAAAATTGGGGAAGGGGGTCAAAAGTTAAAGGCCACCAGAGGCGCTGAGGCAGCCTGGATATCAATTTCACGGGAAATTGAATTTATCCTTAACGAGTGCAAACTGCTGAAACGCCTGTCGCGGCCTCCCCATTGTCTAGTAAGTGCTACAGACAAGCTTCAAGTCTTCAACGTGCTAAAAGTCTGACGCTCATGCAGTATTTAGAGAAGACAAAAGTTCTACTTAGTTGGTATTACATGTACCACAATGATCTTACGCCATTGATATTGATAACTCTCATGTGTCACCCATGATTCTATCTAATAACATGTAACCCACGTGATGCAATGAATCTGAGATGATAATAATTGATCTGTGTGCCCCCTCATATAGCATGAGGCTGTCGTTCATCAAAGTTATCCAGGGTCAAGGGTAGTCGGTGCACACTGACTGAATGCGATTATTTTCACTGATTACGGCAAAGGTCTTTTTCATTCTACGCAGCATCGTAAACAAAAGGCTATAGTTGCTGCATTAGCATAAAGTGCGCGAATAGCTTCATCAAATCATACAGGCTAGTCGTAAAGCATTGTGTCCATTTGCAGTTAGAGCCGTCTAATGGCCGGTCTGCTGCAAAGTTTGTTAGAGTTAGTTTTCCTAACCACTACAAATTGTTCTTTTTTGAGATTTTATGGCCTGTTATTTCTTTATTTCTTTATTTCGCTTAATATTGATGAAGAGGATCGTCCATGGGAATGAATATCAAAATTTATTTCGGAAAATCGGTCCGACTTCTTTGGTTTTGTTGTTATGTTAAAACTTTACAAAACAACGTCAAACGTCAAAGAATTTGCAAGTAAACCAATAGGATATGCTTATTTAAACAGTCGCAAATAAACCCACCGCGGGGGCGGAGTGCTTTGACTCCGAGATGTTTCGTTATTGCCCAAAGGACAACAGACATTTCTTGTAATTACACCGGTATTCAAGACCAGAATGTCTAATCAGTCGAATGATGCATTTAATGGGTTTTACTCCTCCCTAGCTGACAAAGACGCAAAGTGAATAAAACTTCTCAATGGCAGTTTAGTATCACAAGCAGCTCTCTCAGTGAAATTTCAAAAATAAAAAATTTTGTTTTCCCAATTTTTTTCTGTTTCGTTCATCAGCAGCTACATGTGTAGAAGCAATTTGATCCTACTCAATCAAATGACATTTTGGTTAAATGAATTCTTCTTGCACATCACTTTTAGAATTCTATTGACTGATGTCATTCCATTCTATTCCTCACACATTCTGAAAACTGGTTTAATACCAATACGACGGTGTAGCCATACGAAATTGACACGCATTTCTATACATCTGTATAGAAGTCCGTGGTGCAAATCAATTGACAAAGTCGTCATCGTGTATTCTTTCGTAATCGTTTTTTGTCGTTGTCCGTGATCAATGACGAACCTCGCCATTTAGTCATTCTTGAGGATTGGTCAACATTACCCCTGCCCATTGGCATCATTTACACTAATCTTTTTAGAAGCAATAAAACTGCTTCATTCTGCATTTGGGCGACAATGGTGACAATGGCAGGAGCTACTCTCTTAGATGGCTAGGTTTCCCCATTTTAATGTGAACTTACCTAACGTGCAGATAAGTTGGCCTAGTTTGTGTCGATCTCCAATATCAACAGCATTATTTTCTAAAAGTTGTTGCCACGTCAAGTCATCCTCGTTGTTCTGCTTATAGATAGTCACTTTGCCCTTTAGAATGATGTAGAAACTAAAAATAGATAAATATTGCACTTTATAAATAAAAGTATGCATTACTTTGATACCGATAAAATCCGGCTAATGATCTAATTGCAGAAGTAAGAGTAAATTTAAAACGCTTATTTCGCAATATCTGAACAGAAAGCGCCTTTAACGATTACATTTAATTGTTTTAGGGATGCAAAAACGAAATTAAAGTCATATGTCAATATCGGTGATCAGTTGTTCTGAAATAACTTCGACTTGCTCGTTTCAGTTATGCAGAAATATTGGTGCAGGGCAGAGTGGTCAATCAAAAAGTGTCCAGATCCATTTATTTCCCATCTATTAATAGATATCTATCATCTTTTTTATACCAATGTGCCCATTCTCGTAAAAGGACCACATGAAGATTAACAACATGTCAGTTCTAACAGAGCTATAACTCAGCGGCTAACTCTCACTTTGCGCCGATTTGCTGAAGAGTGGACATGTCGGTATACCAGCTCATACGGCGTATCGGCCCAGCGCATGCGATAACGAAGTACATGTATGATACCATCTCTGCTCTCCTTTAAAATTCTACAATGTAAATAGGCACAGAGCCACCAACTACACAGAAGAGGAACTATCTCGCGTGTACTTGCACATTATCGCCGAATCAGATAGATTTCTGTCAGTGCAGTTAGGAACAGGTTCATCAAGAAAAGAATTAAGAGTGTGCTAATCAACGTTTATACTACATTAAACAGTGTACCATTAAATACGTTATGGCAATGAGGTGGTAAATTTGCGAGTTGAGAATGTTGCCAAAGGAATTTCCTACATGTAGTCGCAATGAAGGCTCATACATCCACTGCCGGAGATCGTTGATTCACAGATCAATTTCTTGTAACAAGCACCGCTTAATCGAATTAATGCCGAGGAAGCTCCTAATTGATCAGCTCGACACGCGGCAGGCGCATCTTTGGATGAGAAGGTCAGGCAGTATTTCACCAACTCAATCAACGAACCTGCATGCGACTGATGTTATTGATGCGGTCTCAGTAAATACTGAGTATATTTTAGTGATATGGCCTTCATCCCGCCGCAAGGCTTTGTCTGTGCTTGGAGGAATTATAGAAATCTCTTCTTCCATCACGAGAGCCGTGAATATTTCAAGCTAAGTCGCCGAGACTGTTCAGCAGTTTATTAGACCATACCTTGCTGGCGCTTCGACCCTATTGCTTAGGAGGGAGAAGTGATTGATAGATTAAGTGACCGAGGCTGTATTCTGAACAAATAGTTTACTCTCAAAACAAGTTCTGAAGTAAGGGAAAGAAGGCTGTATCTGCCCTTTGAAATCTGAAATGTCCTATGTATATAATTGAAGCAATCACTTAAACTTACCACGCTCCAATTTCTCCTTGTTTGATGATGATGTCATTTTCATGCTTCTTGATGAACTTGCATTTCTTTACCAGGTCAATGAGGATACCTTAAAAGAGTGAAATCGTACCACGACATTAATACTATAGTAACACGAAGACCATCAATTTGACCCTCTTGCCCCTCCTATAATTCCATGTTCGGCAAGAAGCTTTTTGGCACTTTAAGAAGTGGACTAACAGCGCCATAATCTAGCTGTGACTCCTGCAATATTGCCGTACCGTGCAAAAGCGACAGCTAAACCATCATCTTGATATCGCAAAGTGTTGCACACAATACTCCGACGACTAAACTCTTTTACTCCTCTTTGATGTATTGTTACCAGTATTATCTCCTCCGTACTGGGAAACAATCATTCTTTTGAGATGTGGGCAAAAGCTTCCGACCACACAAAGCTGATTTGGTGTTTTTTAGTGCCATATTGGAGAAGTTGTGATCGCTTCAGGAATTCAGACGATATGTTTTATCAATTCCGTCTTGATGTCTTTATCCTGAGTTATGTCTTCGGAAGTGATGATCCACATATTATAAAGATTTTGCAATGAGAAAGGCTTGTTTACAGTTCATTTGATACTGAACGATACTAAGCATTGTATTTCTGGATTGAGATGTCTTTTCGGAAATCTTCTAATGAGATGCACTATCGTCAACAAGATAAAACACATCTCCACCACCAAAGCTATAAATATTAAAGATAAAAATCAATTCATCATTTCCGAATCATAACTCACCAGCAGCTAGATATTTTTAAAGGTTTCGACCAAATTGACGAGCAAAAAAGTAATCGTAGATTAAAACCAGAACAGGTCATTGCAAGATCCCGTGAGTATGGAGAACAGATGCCGCGGGAACCCATTAGGAAACTTCCAGCTGTTAATTCAGTTACGAAAGAAATGAAAGTTCAGATTGAGAAAGCTTCTTTCCGAGCGCTCCCAGTCAGGTGCTCTTTTTCTCTGAGCTTCAGCAGATCGTCCCTTTGCTAATGACACAGGACGTCTCCAAAAATCAAACAAGCCTAAAGCAATGAGGAGGAATGTTAGTTGTGCTGTTCCCGCAGTTTGTGCGGAAGCTGTTGGTGATCATGGTGTTCATGTTGCTTCAGCAGTGCCATAAGGATTCGCCAGCCTGGACACTCAAGTTTAAGTTTAAGTTATTTGGGAAATGGCAAGAATGCTCGTAATCTCTCTTCTGGGCATTCGATCTCAATAGGAAACCAGGCCAAAGATCCATTTGGACAGGTTTGCCCTGTTCACCAGAATCAGTCTGGTGGTAATGTCATTCCTTACTACATTCACCATTCAAGAAATCTTTTTCCTTTTTCCGTTATTTTCTTAACTATTTTGGTCAACTGTAACGCAATAGTAATGATGACCAGCATTTGTACGGACGGTTTGGAATTCCAAAAAATGGCTGAACGATGTCCACCCATTAGATCACATTGCCTTCGTCACGGTCACCCACTGATATAATTTATTGGCTCGATATATTCCCCTGTATAAAGTTGGCGAAGACAGGTGGTTTTAGGCCGCAAATTAGGCTGCTCTACACAGGAAATAAGTGCCCATATCTCGGTGAGGGGAATACACAGCGTGTCATTTAGTGTAATAGATCACAGGGTTGGAAGGGAAACATATGCCGCTTTTGAAAGGTATCGGATAGAGGTGGAAGGTGAAATGTGAAATGTGAAATGTGAAATGTGAAAAATTCATAAGCCGAACCGTGTCCTATTTTGGACGTCCCTCGATCTCGGCGAAGGAGATTTACGATGTCATGTAGTGTAATATACTAGTATAATAATATAAACGGGTAGGAAGGAATACGTCTGAAGATATGCCGCAAATGATGCAGGTGGACTTTTTCGTCCTTGAGCGTGTGTGACTGTGTGTGACTGAATTTTACGAATGATTGAGTGATGAAAATGCAAATAGACATTAACATGCAACCAGCTAGACTTGTTCGTCGTAACGTGTTGGTTCAGAGTTCGATGATGATTGTATTAGACTGGCTAAATTGCGGTTGAAGGGAACATATCAAACACATAATCCTGGTTTATAAATGTATTGTTCAATCCGTAGTCGAATGTGCCTAGTTGCTCTTACACTGCAGGTCAAGACAAAACCAGAACAACAATTTTCATCTTACATCATAGACTGCATAATTAATGACCACATGCAGCTTGCGAAAATAGAAACTACTGCTAACTCGAGTAGGGCCAAATCAATAAGTGCTAACAAACTAAATTGCGTGATGGCAAAATAACGCTGTATGAGTCGTTAGTTACATGCAATTATACTTTTTGCGATAATCTACAAGGCCTCAGAATTATTGGAGATTTTTTTTATCACATGGGTTAGAAAAAAAGCGTCTACACTTTTCAACTGACTTTGCAGTACATAGGAGAAATCTGCGATGAGCACCAGGACACAACTCGGAAAAAAGCCCTTTCAAATAAGTGCAATTATACGTGATGGAAGCCTTCTATATATTCGTCATGTTGTATCTTATCAAGCTCTAGGCCTAAGCTTACAAAACGAATGCAAAGACAACCGCTGAAGCCATGTAATTCCTTCCTTACTTCGCTCTTAAAGGAGCACAATGGCTACAGATACCGTGTGCTTCGTGACAGCATCACCAAAGAATCTCAGGAGCGGCGGAATTGTGCTAAAATTCTCCTTTGTGGATCCATATACTGTTTCACCATTAAACTGTGCAGTAAATGCTATCGCTGTAACGACACTCAGGGTTGCGTTCATGCTCAAAACATGGTAGCAATGGCTAATTAGATTGCAGAGACCTTAAAAGTACGCCACTGGCCACATAATGATGCATTTACGAAAACCACTGGATGGGCAGAAAATGTGTGATGAAGCAGAAAACATACAAGTAGCTTATATTATAGGACCAATGTAGTGGGAGGATGCGAAGGATTCTTTTTACAGAATGGTCACCTTAACACTTACTGTATTTCATCGATATTCGCAAGAGGCCTGGTTCAGACTATACAAGCCGACATCACGGATCTGATCAAGGAAAAAGAAGGAGTGCCCGCGGAGCCCAGCTGATATGGCAGGTTTGGCCTTAACTACGTACGACCGGACCGGGGACCGGTTGTCCAAAACAAATTTTGTCACTAACGCTGGCGTTAACTTAACATAGCGTTATCTCCTTCATATAAGCCCTTAGTATTAACGCCAAGTTAGATTAACGCCAGCGTTAGCGACAAAACCTGTTTTGAGCAACCGGGCCCGGTTGTCGAACTTGAGGGGGCATGTAGACACGGATCTTAACCATCAATCAACTTATCAACATCCTACTAAACCGCGTTTAAGAGCTGTTTGCGACGCTATATAGCCTAGCATAGAGACCGGGATGGACGACCGAAGCTTCAGTTATAGACTAGACAGATTTCGCAACCCCTGTGAACAACGTTGTACGATTTACGACAGCCTGTCGTATGAATACCCCTGTCGTATACATGTACATGTATATGTACCTCAAAGTCAAGTGCTAACGTATTTTTTCACTACGCGACACTCGAATAATCATCTTCTATACTAATAGTTGTACGAGGAATCGGGAAAATCTTTTTTTAAGTCGTCGATGATTTTCATTTACTTACTTTGTACCTCGTAGCTCTTGAATAAGGATTACGAAATCGGCCTAGTATGTAATCTGATTGTAGACGGACAAGAAGGTATTACTGATACGGTAACATCCTTCACACGCGTTGAAGGTATCTCCATTCTAATTCACACCTCGTGTTAAGTTAATGAACGGGACAATGATAACTGCCAGTGATACGCAAACAGACGTTATACCATTGCTGTACCGCTGATAGGATATCATCTCCGAAGTACATTTGTACAGCAGAAGTGCAAGAGTACGTGCACTGCCAGTAAATTAATAAAATAAAAAGGACAAGTCATACTTTTCCTGAAGATAGTTTTTACGGTAAGTCCGCGGGCTTTTCGATATGCTTCCCAAGCCTTACGAAGAATTGCGAACAACTATGTACGAAGTTTGCAAATGCATTTTACCAACGATTTCTTTTGAAAACTTTACCGATCTCTCCTAAAACCTACAAAAGATCATGTCTCACAGCTCTATAGTGTGAATTCCAGTCAGCACCCGAGACGTGATATGAATAGAAGGTCTCATGATTGAACCGGATTGCTTTTTGATCTCTAGATTATTAGAATGCCAAGAGGATTGACATAACACCGTCTATTTACATGTTGAAATTGAAGTTCCCAGGAAAGGACCTTTACGTGATAAACCTGATATTTTTCTATAGTGAGGTCGAGACAAACTGCTTATGTACTTTTATTACATAGGTGTCAATTCTAACGGGCTTCACATAAACTTGAGTTCGATCCGTATACGCCTCTCAGTATCCGTACTCGGGTAGAGGATTTCTACCTTACTATTTGGTCAAACCGATAATCAATAACGAAAACACGGAATTGTTCACATAGTTCGTATTACGCTGCTCACTCAGTGAAACCCAACCAAATACTTCGAGCAGTTATGAATAATTCAAGAATGTTTCACCAAATGCCAACATCATATGTTAGGGCGTTTCCAACATAGCGACAAGAAATGAAGTGGAAAAAAGAGATTTATAACAACCTTCGTCTCATTGGCGATTTCCTCCCGGCCAGTACGATGTTCATGTCTTTCCTGGTGGCCATCATACACAAAATCGAAAGGGATGTTCAAAGACTGACAGAACCTATGGTCATCTAAACATTAATATAACCCGTCATAGAGTGCGGAGACCTTTGAGACATATTGTTGGCCAATCCAATTATTTATTGGTATTCTCCAGGATATTACGATCTACTGCGAGTAGAAAAAATGGTTTAAGGCAATATCGATAGTTCCATACGAATATTGTGTTGGCGTGTTAGTCAGCATCGTGATCAGAATCCACTAATGCTGAGAGAGCGATAACGAATTTCAGAAACTCTAAAATTGCACGTCTGGGCATCGGAGTCCCAATCCCCTCGCCATTCTCACAGTTGGCTATCAATTCTCTTTGATATTCTCGAGTGATGCTATTCCGCCGAACAAAAACTATCTCAAACCCATTTTGTCGCCAGTCAAAGTGCTGCCTCCTTCTTCCTAAACCAACCTCGTCATTTCAATGTTATTTTTGATGAGAATCCTACATGCACACCTGATTGGTATTGTGAGGACAAGAACGACTGAATGACTTAACTCAGTAGAATGTAGCATTTGTTCAAGAGTCCATACATCCAGCACATCAATCACGTATGCCATCGAAACTGACTGTATTGTAGAGTCCAAACCACCTTGTCATCACAAATTAGTTTAGTTGTTTATTCACGGGAGAATCACCCGAATGACAAGATGGATAATGGAAGAAATCGAAGTAAATCTAATGAAATCTTGTCGACGTGCTTGATATGTTATTTGATGGCAGAGGTCGGTCTTCACCTGTCACAAATACAGTAGAACGTCGTCACAGCATCACCCTTCGGGTTTAAGAAATTTGGTTCAATTTATCCAACGTTCACTGCATCCGGGTTCAATGTAAGTACTGTGCACAAGTAGAAACGCCTATCAGTCACTTTGAGTAACTAGTGGATAAGACCAGCATCTTCAAGATGTCATATTCCTTGTTCTTCCATGTATTGACGCAATAAGTATGTTTCAGATTCGATTGTTCTGTTTTGTCGGTTTGGCTTCTCAAATTTATAACATGCCCTGACTCCATCCCTATTTTGCGAATCACAATGATATCAGTTACGTCTCAAATCACGTTCGAAACCAAGCACGTACTAAAGATGTATATCCGTCAGGAAATTGTCAATTGAATGATGTTAGGAAAGACGATCATTACAGAGAATAAGAAGTGTCATTACCGAGCTATCTCCTACCAATTCGAGAACACGAAACTTCATCCATATTGATGTCTACGATTTCACGGCGATATCCCGTTCTCTTGTATTGCATCTCAATAGTACCAATCAGGCGACCCCTGGGGAAACCGGGCAATTACGCTTCATCTAGAAGAAACTTTCAAGAGAATGGGCATTCTCATGGGATATTGACCTTTTTGAATCAGCTTATTGTGAATATCGGTAAATAAAAGAAAGATTACTCAATCGTGTCCCTGATATACGGTAGTTTCGTGTCCCTCTTGTGTAACATAAGGACGAGGGAAATCACAAGGATTTACCATTTCACATTGGTTTATCGTGTGATAGCTGAACATCATCTAACTTCCTGGTAAGACTGGAATGTGAAACAATTCTCTCGCTGATATAGACCCATGGATGAGGAGGGTACTGCTGTAAGGGAATGGCGTCAATGACCGTAAAACATTTTGGAATGCCTTGTACAGTTCGGTCAATTTAGTCCACTGACCCGCGAATACTGGTATCAACATGAACTGGGACTGAGAGTACATGTACGTATTATCAACTTAATTTTTTTAACGGTGATGTCGGGCAAATTTACAGTTATGAAAAACCACACATAATAGGACACGGTCGAGATGCATCTGTCGTGCTGCACAATCAGCTGAAACCTCGGAAAGCGTCCACCACGTCCGCAACAAGTGTTACTTGCCAGGTCGTAGGTTTCAAGAAATCTGGAAATTCAATCGATCAATCATGATAGCGGCGTGTTTGTGACTCCTTATCGAAATGTTCACCTTGTTCAACGACTTAAATGTCAACGACGAATGTTCCCGAAAAAACTTATGATGGATGGCTTGGTTATTTTGATCATTGGTAAATAATAATTTAGAGCAAGTTTGGACAAAAACCAATTATCAGTCATCACGAAGGGTCACGATATGAGTGGACATGCATTGAGTATCGTAATGTGTTTAACTGCGCTATCCGACTGTCTCACCCCAAATCTCCCATTATGTTCCCCATGCATGCTCTCTATTACTAACAACATGACGTTTTTTTAAAAGGGGGTTCATATTTCGTAAGGTGTCCCAGCACTGCATACGTTCATCCTTCCCTTTGATATTGATATTCATAGCGGAGACCAGAAGACGAACTTCCTTTATACAGCGAGGAGCAAAGGCAACCGCATACTAAAACGGTAAAGAAGCATGTTGCCCTTATTGGCAGCAAGGAAAGATAGACATAGTATAACGATGACATTTCATTTCAAAGATATTGTTCCTTTTCGGGAAAAAAAACATTTGAGCAAAAACGATAAGCATATGAGAGGAATGTGATCTTTGACCTTAAGAACAAAGACTAACGGGTATGGCTGCAAAAGCTTATAGTAAGTGGAGAGAAACGAAGCTTTCATTCCCTTTGGCCCATCTGATACCTCTTGAGCTCATGCAAAGTGCGGAAATGTCGTTCACCATGCAGGCGCGTGCTTGGTGAGCCAATAAAAATGAAAGAGGCATACTGGCAAATGCTTTAAACAGCAGAGTCACGGATCCGCGGTTACGCGCATTGATTGCGAATCTTGGTTGATATCAAAGGATAAGATATCAATATCCACTAAAAGTCTTGTATATTTCAACCTAATTTTATATTTCAAGGCCGTTGTCGAAGGCTTTCACGTTTTTTAAAGCCTTAAGCCATGCACGGAGGTTGTGCACCATTCCCGATGAAACGAAAAAATACGTGTACTAGTTACGTATCCTTCAACCCAACTTTCCAAAGAAATCACATCTTGCTCCAAAGGGTCTCTTTCCTATTTCACCGCTCTATTCAGGCGACCGAACCCCACTTTACCTGCCATTAATGTCTAATAACCAGCTTTCAAACAGAAACATGAGGTATTTTCTGAATTATCAATAAATAATGCTGGCTCCATCTTGTACCATTGGATATTTATTGGCTCACCGTTTTCTCAAGGATAGAAGACAGACCCATAAATAATGCGAGGTATCTTTTAACAAGTACCAGAACGGTTTAAGTTGTGTTCGAAGTCTCGTACGTTGTGAAGAACTCTGAAATGCTTGTCATGTACAATATGCGTGCACATGACTTGCATCATACACCACCCTGAGAAGTTAGCACCGTTAGCTAAAACATTAATGACGTTTACTTTGGTAGCGTTATGCAACCAATGCATGCGATGCTCGTCAATCACAAGCACATTATTTCTTCGCCATTTTTTGTATTTGGTTGCCATCTGTTTACAGGCGTTGCCTGAAAACTGTCTTATTTCAGTTTAGGATTCGGGCAATCGACAGATAGTCGGTATTGCATTAAGTTCAAGGCCGATGAAATGAGATTGCCGATTTCTCAAAGACATTTGAAAATTTGATGAGGTTTCTGATCATTATTCATTATTTATTAATGACTTTCACGTTGTGATATTCAAGTTAAGGTCAAAATGACAGGTGAGGCAAGCTGTAGTTTAATTGCAATTAGAAGGAGCTATAAATCTGACTGTTCATTATTCGACATGGACGCCTACCATACAACATTTTCTGTCATTTTTTCTGTTACCAGGTAATTTAGACCGCAGGATTGATAATCTGAATTTAGATCACAGGATTGATGATCTAAATGAAATGACAATAAGGACTGATTTTAGTGCTGCAAAAAAACCTCATGGGAATGATAGCGAATTTGAGGTATTGTTTGTCTAACCAAACAGCTAAAATGTAGGCCAAAGCGGGCCCAGCGGGTTTCACTCAAAATTGCAGTAAAGTACTAGTAATAATAAATAAAGACTAGTCTTTATGAATTCTTGGTACTAGTAAATTGCAAGAGAGTATAAAAGCAGTGGCTTCGCATTCGCCGCGCAACAACTATTTTCGTAAAATACAAAATTGGTCTTAAAATTCGTTTAGACGCTTCAAATATGTTAATTTAATTAGACACTTTAAACATGTTAAAGAGTCACTACTTATTACATGTCAAAATGACAAGGCAAGTTACTGACAATAATGATGAATCGACTCGATATTACCAATACTTCATTCTTCTCTATCTTTGCATCTTTTAACGGCCATAATCAAGGTTAATTGGAAAAGTTCTACTTATTTCTTACAATAAATCAAATATAGTGTCTTGGTCAAAATTTGAGTTCAGTAAACCGTTATACTTATAATATATCTGCGAGATCTTACGATATTGGAGTGGTCAATCGCGCTCCAAAGACGGAGCTACATTCAATTGGCGGTAGTCGGAAATGACTTGGTACGAGGCTGGGCTCGAATTGCAAGTTCGCATTCATGTCCTTGCTGCAGAGAGCGCATTTCGTATAACAGCATTGACACTCGATCAATTGGCTACTCTCTTTGATTATACGCGTACTAGAAATATAAAACGAGATTACATCATACGAATTTGCTGAATGAAGAAATCATACAGGCATGCCTGCCAGCTGCCATTCTTAATCGAAAGCAATCTACGAGAAACCGCCTTTCCTTTCATATAAAATGCTGAAGTAGGGCTTGGAGCCATCCCGGCCGACAAGTAATCACTGATAATTGAACATGAATTACTGGTGGACCGGACCAGTTGTCAACATCACATTGTTTATGTCCTCGATATAGCAGGGCTAATCAATGTTTATCTAGCTACAGAGTCACGTAGAGGATGGAGCGAAATGCCTCGTTAACATGATGAAAGAATGTGAGAATGTTATGGATGTTGCTGTTATGATTAGAGAATGAAGCGGCTGGTATGTAAATGATCGGAAACCAAATCTTGCAATCACTCATCAAATATTGACACTCTTTCTCTAAACATTGGTCTATACAGCATGATCAGGCCTACTAATCGCCGTTATCATGGCTGTCATGTGTAAAACGACTCGTTTCAGCGTGAGTTACATGTAGGCTGCACATTCACTTGACCACATTGCAGCAACGTGATGCATCGAATAATAACTTGACCTATATCAGCAGACTCACGATACTAATCCGCAACAAAAATTCCCTGACTTCCTGTTATTTGCCAGATAATGGTGTTTGCCTTCCTGATGTCCTTTGCAAGAGACGACTTCATTAATTTGTCGGTGAATAACATACCAAACAGGACATCTGCGCGCCCAGGTCAATTAACAGTCTCATTTGCGAGAGGAAAAAAATGGCACGACTGGTCTAAATGAGATAATGTACTCCCGTATATCCATTTTCGGAACGAAGATAGCATGTTTATTCCCACGGACTAACAAACAAGATATGCCAAACATCGTGTTGCGCAAGGAAGATTGTCAAGGCACTCAGGTCATCATGTGGACCAGTGGTTGTGTTGTTCAGGTTGCTTAGTCAGTTTGGCCAAAAGTATATCATGTCGGTAAGATGTGAGTAAGTGAAGAAGCCATTATGACACGAATAGAACGAATATCACATTGCCTATCAAAGTTACTAACATCAAGAACTTCTACGAGATGTCAAGAAACAGCTAAGATGCGTGGTGGAAGAACAAAGAGCCTCGAAACGGCATTCTAAAACACTCTGTGGCTCCAGCTGCCACCTTACAATACCAATATCATTGCCTCCTTTTTTGTTTTCTTTGATTAATTCTTAACCTGATGCTAACTATAAAGACAGTGAAATTCTAACGATGTCATACCTTCCAAATTCCAACCAAAGATATGACAGAGTATTCAAACTGGCAAATGAACACTGTTTCCAATTCGATTCAAAAATCAATTCAAACCACGAGTGGCAATCAATCATGTGTGGCTTGTATAAGGTTTATGATCTGGCACCCCATGCTGCCTCAAGATCTGATAATGAATCAATTTTGAAATCTACTCAAACAGCACTTCGGTGTACATCTCGGAATGAAAGGCTGCTCGGAGGCCAGAATCATTGGGAAACCGCATTTCAAAAGAATTTAGATTGTTTCATAAAATATAACTTGTGGTGGCCTGATGCTACCAGTGCCATTGTGGGTCTTTGTTTCGGTTCGTGATATAGGAAAAAAAAAGTAAATTAGTGTATTTCAAGTCTGTATTTCACTACTGGCAGGAATGATCCTGACTAAACACGTTACCATGATCACAGGGATAGTTCTGACGATTTCAACTATGGTAGTCTTTGCAATTCGATACATGTATTCCGGCCTGTCTTATAAAACACTACCCCAAACTGTGGATATTTTCATTACAATATCTAAGATATTGCATCATTTCTGTTGAATAATTCATTTTTAACCACTGCTTGATCTCTTCTCAAATTTTATAGCTTCTTGAGATATCCACTCATGATTCATCGTTGCCACTGACTATATCACATTCTTATTGGTTAGATCATTCTTTCGTTCTGCGTATGACTTGTAAGGGAAACTATTCTAATTGGGATATTTCATGATCACAGGAAATGTCAACAGCAAGTAAATTCTGACTGTTATGATAAATATATACATTGTGTATTGCCTCACAAATGAAATGCGATTGCCTGTCTGTAGCCTATGCGGTTGCCTCTCCGTAGCTGTTGACCAATGACGATTAAAAGCTCATGGGTATATAAACTAATGACCTTGGTTCACGATTTAATATAATCTCATCCCTGGACCTCCAGTGGTCTGACTGATGGTTCCGTTCACACCGGCTTTTCGTGTGGTCAAA
This sequence comes from Lineus longissimus, assembly GCF_910592395.1. Classification (NCBI taxonomy): domain Eukaryota; kingdom Metazoa; phylum Nemertea; class Pilidiophora; order Heteronemertea; family Lineidae; genus Lineus; species Lineus longissimus. The sequence goes on along the minus strand of NC_088309.1, from coordinate 22,546,857 downwards.
CAGTAATCGCAGAATGATCGGCAATCATTAAATTTTGTTCGACCACAACAGATGCCTGTACCACTACACTATTGACCAGCCTTGTTCATCCTGTCAGCTTATCTTGATCTATAGGTATTAGGTAGGTTGCTGCCTTGATATTGATGCTGCCGATCTTTTAATAAAGATCGGCTTGAACAGAAGCAAATAAACCACTTCATTGGACATTCTTGCTGGTGGATGATTAAGGTCTGGCAAGGGGCATGCATGCGTGATGAATCTTGGATGAGATATTCGAGAGAACGATGAGGTAGCCAGTTTGGTGACAAGAATAACAAAAGCCACATTTTGTCAAAATGGATTATCACCATGCCCTCGTCTGCGACGAGGTCGGCCGACCAGTTTAGCCTCACAATTCTCATCATCATCATCATCATCATCCGTATTAGAGTTAGTTTTTAGCCTCATGGGTTTTCAACTCGTCTGCATTAAAATGCTGTATGTCTGTGTACTAGTATTTGGTTCGAAATAGCAAAAAGCCGATACCATACGTCTTTTTCAACGACAATATTCACAAAAAATACCACAACAACATCTCAGTGTGCATTCGACATGCTGAAAAATATTGACCGTCAGCATTCATGACCAGGCATATTTCATTACCCCTATTCAGATTCCGAACAGCGGCATGCTGACTCTTCGCGACCGATTACTTCGTGAGGAGGTAATGATGACAAGAGGGGCTCCGAGAAGACTGGTCAAACCTATTGATCCAGAGTTCACTAAGATCGGATGATCTCGACCAGTCTCAAAGAGGTGACCGGAGTAATGTCACCAGCAATATACCCATCTCGTGTTTGCACACACACACACACACACGCTTTGTAACTTATCCGCAGCTGGAGGCATATGAGAATCCTAATTGTGTTACACCAGCTTATGTTGCTAAGGCACTGCTGTTGACAAAAACTCGACAAATTGAGTATGGAAGCTTTACCTCTTTGAAGGTATTGCAGTGGCATTTTACGCAAGTAGCTCATGACTGTTCTGCCCACTTATATTTGAGAAGGCAAAAGCGGACTGGGTATTTAGATCCGTTGATTTATAAAGGTGAAAATTTTTAGATTATGATAAGTATGCAGAGGTTGCCCTGAATTACAAGTGCTGAATTATTTATATCGAACGATCGACATATTATGCCGGGCGATCAAGTTATTTATCTCGAGATATTAGCGCGATCGCTCGAGAAAATAAGTCCATCGATCGAGATATTTCCTGAAAAACAATTTTTCATGTTGAAAAAAAATCATATGATGTCCTTTCCCAGCCACCGTACAATGCAATAATTTTTGCCACTTATTCCTACCCAATGCAGGCAACCACACCTCATTAGTGCAATATATAACGCAGTTTGACGCATTCAGATTAGCGATACGTATAAGGAAAATATTCTCAATACATACAAATCTTTTAATCGTCTAGAAATCATGCACGTCAAGTTTTCTGACATTTCCGTCTTTCTGCGTCAGATATCGTGCAAAAAACGGTCGTCAGCTTCAACATAGCCGTTCGACTCAAAGGTGCTGTGTACTATATTATGTTTGTCCGCGAAGGAAAAGAACTCCGTGTGTATTAGAAGATGTATAGCTATGCTGGATACTGGAAATGGAATATCACTCTGCTTCTCAGTCCTAACCGCTGCCGCCAGAACGAGGTGCAGTGCCTCATTCTAATACACTGTCAACAGTGCTACATTGTAACCTGCAAAGTTTCGAATATTTCACTAAAAATGCATCAGCCTGTAATTTTCGTAACCCCCAGTATTATTGATTTACAGATGATTTGATAAAGCACACGATAGAACACGCCTTATCGATTCAGAAACCTTGCAATCTCAAATCATAAACTTATGAAGACGTATCATCAAGAGCACGCATAATATCAGGGCGAATTCCTTACCGCGTCTCGAAGGCATAATGCAATTTGCACCGGGAATCAGATATCAACGTCTATATTTCAAAGCCTTAAAAGTCTCCTGATATCATGAGGTAAAGACTTTAATGACATAAATGCTGTGCTGTGAGGCAATCATCCGCACACAATGTTGAGGCTGCGAGCAAACTGGCGCGTTGGGCGTAACACGCTGAGGTTAAATCATGCTTAATTTATCGAACTTGAACGGAATTTGAATTTTCAGTCAGAGAGATGAGCACGAATTTTTGATGCTCAGCTATCAACTCAATATTTTAGCTAGCCAGGGTCTGCACATGGAATAACTTTGTGGATTGTAAACGTGACTAGCCAGGGCTTGCAGAATGGATTGCCTTTGAGGATTGTTATCGGGGCTATAACTAGGGCTTGCCACAGGGACAGCCGGCCTATGACGCTATTAGGAAGTCATGAGCGCCGATGCCCCGTCAAGATAAGGTTGGATGTCAACGAACCAAATGCTATTCGTAAGATTACCAGGAATATGGTAGATGTAATCCCAATAACACGATGTAATGGCAAAGGTGCTCATCAATATACATCGCGCACAGACGTTCTCCTTTAATGATACCGCGCGGCGGAGGGGGGGGGGGTAGATTGGGCTTCGGATTAATATACCAGCATATCTCTGTGTTGCAAGGGGCTTTCGATTGTCTCTGGGAATCCTAGATACGCCACAAGACACCTCTCAATCACATGGACCAGAGACCGTCATCGTCGTGACAGTGGTGACTTTACTAGGCATGCATACGGTTGCGACCTTGATAATTTATCCGACATGAACGGCTTCAATCACATCTTCCTGGTAGCGATTGAAAGGCTCGATCAACTGGATTAACAGAAAGGTCATCGATGATAAAATTAAACACTATCTACTATGGCTTCTGCAAGTTAGAACACCAAAAGCGACATTTCCGTCTTGTGGCTTTGAGCGAATCCTGGCCACGGGCGTTCCTTTCTACCCTTCCTATCTTATATCTGTATAATTTCCGTTGTAGACAACGAAAAGCAGTGTCTTGACGCGACGTTAAGCCCGTTGCTGCATACTATGGTTCTGAGCTTCCAGTGGTTTGTTGGTAAGGAGGATCACGCGAAGCAATCCCGGAAACGAGTCGTTTTAAGCATTAAAGCCCAATCCCGCCAGTTGCATGCAAACGGGATATTTTTAAGGCGAAGTCATTATCACCTTTTGGTATTTGTAGTCTTCTTCCTGTTTCGCCGCTGATTGGAAGGTGTGCCTACCACTGAGGGTAGCTTTCCACTTTTGTTGGTTCGGTTTGAATGCGGTGAGCATTATGATAACAAAGCCGTGACGATATATCAGATACTAAGTCTATCTAAACCTGCTGCCTTTTCAGTCTTTACCACGAACCATAATCAACAATACTAATGGATATTTGAAGCAAGACCGGAAACCCCATTTTGTCGCTGCCATTAATGTAAAGTCACCAGGTGTTAACATTCCTGTCTGGAGTGTACATGTATATACGTGTAATCATATCGTCATTGGCCCGGGTCAAGTGTTGCCTTCAAGTAATCGTGTGTTTTTTTGCATTCTGTATCGTGCTGTGACAAGCTAGAGCTTGCTTACGTGTGTCTACTATTAGATAAAATGAAAGAGCTAACTCACTTGAACCAGAACAACATGCCCCAAATGGCCCAATCAAAGGTCAACCACTTCAATGTAAGTTCTTGGAAAGGAAACTTAGCGGTTATCTTCTGGTTATCAAAGGTCAACTACTTAAATGTTAGTTTTTGAAAAGAAAACTAAACGAATCACCAGCGGGAACACGGTTGGGCAATCGTTTGGGGGTTCGACGTTATTGGATCAATTATCGGCTATCACAGACTTACTCACCCTGGTAAGTCTAAAAAATGAAACCGTTGCAATATACATGTATTGGGATAACGGCGATTAGATAACACCTGTCCAAAATACGTACCAGGCCATCGGGGCGCGGGAAGACATACCAGTATCGATGAGCGGACACGACTAAGGCCATTTATCCAGGTCATAAAAGTACGTAATTACCTTAGAGAATAGTTACATCGTTGAGGCAAGCTTTGTATTTAAGACAGGAATCATTTTCACCTTAAGACCTTCACATCAACGTGACTTGAATGCTATTAGATCAATCGAGACATTTAACATATCGTCCGGGACAGTAAATTGTCTTCCTGGCGATGGCCTATTGTCCAAAATTGTCTTAAGCAAAACGAAATTGGAGCACTGTCTCGTTGAGACAGAGGCCCAAAAACCAATTAGACGACCAAAGAAAAGCCGTTAGTGGGACAGAACGGAATAAAAGGGTTTTCAGTTAACTGTTCAACAACCCTGAATGTATGTTGATAGAGAAAGAAAAGATCGCGCAATGGTAGAATTCGTCGTATAAATGACGGTATAGAAAAAGCAAAGGCTCCAAATATAAAATCATTCGCAACGTTTGATACTTTCTTTCAACATTGATAGAAAGAAATCTGTGGCCAAAACTGGGTATATGGCCCGATAAACACAGACGCCATGAGCGTGGAGGTGAAACAACTCCCGATCGATGTATCGATGACAAATCGATATTTCTTGGTATGGTTAATGGATGTTTGATATCTACATGCAGACGTCTAGAATACGGTTTAGCTTCTGCCGAGATGCCAGAGTTCTGACGAGACGGTCAGCAAAGGCAACCGTCTCCAGCTCGTGTATTGTGAGTATCGTCGACACTCTATGGTTCATACTCTTCCAACAAGTTATACAGAAGAGAGCTATTAATTACTCGAGTCTTAAATTCCGAGTAGAAACAGATTTTAGGGATTTACGGGACCTTGCAGTATATTTTTTATAGTCGGTGCGTATTGGTTAATATTGTTTCTCAATACATTTGTCATTCTGGGGAGGTAAACCTGTCATGCTTAGTAATGAGATATAGCCGGAGTCCAATCAAGATAAATGCAATTTCTATGAAACTAAGGTCGCCATATGAATCCAACAACCGACGAGGTTTGTTTTGGAGGCGAGATTGTCTTCCTCCGTCTGATCGAATTTGTTATTACATTTTGGCGCAATTGTCAGTCATTGTCTCGGTAAAAAGCCCCCACTCACACTGTCATTAGCTGTAATCTGACATTATGCACAATTATCTTGATGTGGATGGTAATTGACTCATTACAGTCTTAAATTGAAGGAATCTTCCTGATCGCAGACAGCCAAGGCATTAGACAGGTATCGCAGCTCTCTCGAACGACGACTAAGAACAAAGTGCCGACATATTCTATTCCTCGTTCGACTGAGTATGAAAGCTGATTTATGAATCTCGCGCAGACCAATTTTCCGCAGGAATATTATAATCAGTAAAATCAGGAACTTGGATCCCAGGTTTTACCAATGAATGAAAATAACCTAAAATGCCTTAGTTATCGGTATTCTTATAAGGAAAGTCAAAAGCCATTAACGAGAAACTTAAGGTGATTTATCCGCGCCTGATCCCCTCATAGTTCAGACACCATCGCGTAGAGTAAACACCGTCTGCTTGCAGTATTCATGTATCCATCCTCTTCCCCATTAGGTTGGCAGGCGCTGTTCAGCCACCTCTGTCAACATGGGCGGCTTCTTGATGGTTCAGACCAAGTGGAAAATATAGGACACTACATTACGTTAGGATGAATCGGGATGAAGAACGTAAACTTGATGGTAAATGTAGTACATACATTACATGTACAATGGACGCTATTTTTATAATTCATGGTTTAGATTATGATGAAACGTTCTCGCTGTCCGATCTCTTCTAAAAAAGTCGTTTCGAAGAAACAGTTAGTTATCAATTTCTAAGAAATATCACTTTTTCCAGTTATTTCTTCAAACCGTGTCGAAAGTTAATTCATTACAATAGTCAGACGCGGTGATACTCCAACAATCATTGATGTTTGGAAGAGGAGAGGAGGCGACAGGCTATAGCGCTGTCTCCAATCATCAATGAATGAATTTGTAGCCTTTCCTTTCCCTTCGGACGGCTATCTTTGCCAATCAGACCCCGCACATATCTCATACTTGATGATTTGTCACCATATTCCTCGTGGCCAAATACACAAACAGCGCAGGATCAGATTATCATTAACTAGACAACTGATATGATCTCTGTCTGGACCGAGCGCGGGCTCGAGAGAAGATCCTTAATGTAATGGCACTGGAAAATGTGAAGAGGCAAGACCTGTGACATGGCTGGCATAAGCAATGGGAGGTTGTGGTTACAATTGGTGGGTCCGGTTTTCCCTTTACCATTAGTTATGTTAAAGGTAGCATGTATAATCCATGCTTGATGGTAGGTAGAGGGTTAACGCTTTCCTGCTAACAACCTTATACATGCTTCCCGAAATTGGTGGCTTGCATTGGAACTAACTTTTTCCCCCTTGTCGTCATTGAAGGCATTCAAGTGTGTTGGTCAACCATGACTATCTCCTTTGTCCCTCCTGCATAAGGCCTAGTTTCCCCTTATGACATCACTATTTCGGACACTCAGCGCCCCATTTCTGGAAAGGTGTATACATGGAGTATTATTTAGTGTGGGCAATCCGCAAAGATACTAAAAAGAATGGAAGTTATTCATAAAGGAAGATCATAATCCGCGTGCTAATTTGTCCCCGTAGGAGATACCTAAGTCCTGCTAACTAAAGGTGGTGCAAGTAACCAACTGCACCTAGTAACTTTTTTAAATGCCATTACTTGCGAATTTACCAAATCGCGCCTAAAGTAAAAGACAAATTTGCGAAAAACGCATGCACGCCATTTGAACAAATATCCTTAAAGGAAAGTCATATCAATTATGACTGTTATGTCCGGAGGAGAAACGATGAACATTAAACAAGTGGCTGATAATTAATCCGAGCAGAACTTAGGTGCCCCTCGGGAATGGAAGAAGGGTTGTTAATGCTGTGTCTTGAAGCAGATCATTAGGCTCTCGCTCAAACATTTAAGAACGAGTTCCAGCACCACTGATATGGTAAGCAGTGCTGTAACGATGGGTTGCTAGAAACGTGGACTTATTGAATGGATTGAATACTGGTATCATCGGTGCAATAAAGGCATAGAAAGTAGGCCTGAGAATTAGAAATTTGTCCAATGAAAAAAATTTTCTATCGATGAATGTTTGCTTTATTAAGTAGGTAAGTCGTTAGTAGCATAGCATAGTGCCGCCGGTTTCTCACAGGGGGGCATTAATATTGTTAGCATATTTAGCATGTTAGCTGCGTCTAAGCTGCAAAGTCAGTCCATGAGACGAAGAATAAATATCTTGACAAAACTAGTAGATGTATTCGCAAACCATTATCAAACGAGGGGAAAAGACTGATGAAAATGTCATTTCACTGTTCACTGAATCCAATCATTTAATCCGATTTTAATGAATTTAATTTTTTGTGTTGTCCCCGCATTAGTCAGACGATTGGCTCGCCAGATCAGTGAGATTTACTATAACAGTACGTTCAAAATAAGCATAGCATACATGTATAGAGTAAAGTTATAAGGTCAATTTGAGTTCATAAAAAAATTGTCTGCCACTGTTAGGGTCTTGTGGCGGTTTTATGTTTCCTGTGTATTTTTGTCGCCTCAATGGCTTTCGTCTTAACAAAACTTTGCGCTTTCAACAGTGAACAGAACTATTTGACATAGCATTGCCTTTTTATATATCTCAGGTGGTCTCGACCTGGCTAGTGCATGTGACTTAGCAATATATACAATAATATCTTGCTTAATAACCCTGGTTTGCGCGGGCCTTTCGCAGATTCATACATCATGTACATTACATCGCTCCTATGCAAAGTGGTCTTCTACTAGGAATATTCTACTCTAAGTCAATCCAGCATTTGACACCAGAAATTATCCATTCATGAACTGATGGAGTCCAACCCATTTTATTCTCACCACAGCAACATCTAAACTGAATAACTAGTTACGTTGTGATCTCCGTAAAGATACATGAAGAAATAAACTCTACCATATTGATCGGAGGTCCTTGAGTCGTAGAGATTATATATTGTGTACTTTTGTGAATGGGCGAATGAGGGATCATCACTTCCAATACAAGTATATTTGGTCACCATCCTGTGGCATATGTTACCTCAACAGCGCCAGAATAGCCTATAGCATCATATGATATCAATCGACGATTTTCCCGTAATGACAGTGCTTGATGACCGATTGCCACCGAGGGATTACGCTAGTGTGGTAATATTAGGGGATATCATATATATTGACCGACCATGACCGTTCAAAAGTGATCAGCTGACTCTGACTCAACCGCTAGCTATTACCCGTGGACAAATCAACCAAGGCGATGACGCCAATGACAATAATAGGTTATTCATTGAAAAAAAGCAATGTTCGCTTCAACTACAAGTGGTAACTATGACAAAGTGATCGTTTCCATAAACAAGATACATTTGTATATTTATCATGATAATGATATAATGCGTTGGCTCGTATGATTTGCTCGACCCAACCACATACCCAGGTATACAGCGTTATTGCTAAGCTATTTGTTAAGTCATTTCCTGGTGTACCATTTATATTATAACTGCCAGGCAATCGAGTTATTTTCCAGTTTATTCTCAGATTGACGCGAAAATCGATACTTTCACCGATGATTTTTCTCATAATGCCACTGACAGATACGGCGGACTAAACATGTTGGTCACTGTGGTCATTTGATCAAACTGGTATGACGTAAATCAAATGAGTCTGGCAGAAATTTGAGTACATGTTCGACGAGTATGTAATTAGCAAGAGCATTGTGGGAGCTGTGTCGCTGGAAGTGGCTGTAAACCGAGTGATTCTGACTGCGCTAATCTCTCCGATAGTGACCACATATCATTGCTTCGGGTTTGAAAAGAATCGTTGGGCTGTAAAGTAATAAAATCGTGTTTTCAGCTTAGTTGATACAGTAAGTATCCGGTGTATTATTCGCGGTAAGGCCAGGTGTATGGGAAAGATGGTGAAAAGAATGAAAAACATTAAAAAACTTCTCATGACAGATTCAGCTTATCTAGTCTGTTTCTGGTATATGTTCAAAAGATCTAGCTAAAGAAAATCTGTTACTGTATCCCGAAGACAGTCTGCACACAAACACTCGCTCTGAAAACCACAATCATGCAAATTCTAGCTAAGACCGGAAGTACAGTATTCTGATCCGAAATCACTGAAGGTCATCGGGGGTATCCTGATTTTATAGGTGTCGTCTGCAACGGGAAATTTCACTGACATCCTTCGGCTATCATCGTAGAGCAGAGCGAAACATCCTTAAGGAAGTTCTGACGTCGAAAAGATGTTCGCTGTCACGAACATCTATGAGAGTACATCATTGGTAGTACTCCCATGCAATTCATTTTTTAGGATTAACAGCTGCTGAGCTTATTTTGGTTTTCAATGAGTTTTAATCTTTTTTTGTTTTTAAATGCTTTCAATTCTAAAAGGGTTTTGCAGAATCTTAGAAACCATGAACACTTTTTCAATTTACCGAAACACCTCAGTCTATGGGGTGCATATTTGTGTTGTCGAAAAACCATATTTTCAAAAGCTCAAAAACCTTTACTCCTCCAAGAGTGTATTTTATAGTCGTCCCCAAGGGGCTGTGCTATAGCAGATTACTAGTCAATCATATATAATAAAGCATAATCATATAATACATATTTCTGATCAAATAACCATACACATGACCTGACTAATACAAATGACAAAGCCAGGGGTTCACATTGCCCCTTCGAAACACCAATTCCTTTTCGGGTAATCTTTTTCTGCAGTAATAACATTCTATAGCCGCCAAGTAGGTGATAATGTCGTGGATAACAAACGGTTATAGCGTAACATAAGAAAAATGATATCGCCTAATATCCCATTGGCCAAGGGAGGTATCACATTCCTCATGCCAGAAAAATCCATATTCCCTTCGACAAAGGGCTATTATTTGATAATTGAAACGAAAATAATCACATGCACCATGTTCCAAAATGTTCATATACAAATAGCCCACTTTAATCCTGAATTTCACAAATCAGTTCTCACATCACGTATACTTGGACAACACAATCTTTTTCAAATCCAGCTATCGGTTTGACAAATCGCAAATGCATGCTGAATCTGTTTCATCAACCGAAATAGACATTAATCGAACTTCGATATTTCCCACTGTTACAAAACAAAGATTGAGTGAGGCCTATCACAAATATCAAACCATCAAAACATTCACTCCAATGAAAGGGTTTTTCAGGCCGAGTCTGTCCCAGAATAAACTGCAGGAAACAAAGTGATTTCATACTTTTGTTCGTTAGATGTTTAACTCAAATACCTAAAGCTCCAGTCCGGAAATGTTATCGAGTCAAAAATATATAGGTAACATCATAATCATCGAAACTTCGAGGTGGGCATAATATTTCTGCGCATTCATCTGTGTTCAAGAGGGATGTTTTGTTTTTTAACCCGCAGAATACGTATGCGTAGAATAACAAGTACATGTACATGTATATATAATAAAATATGCAATGGTAATTAGAACACGTATTTAAAAGCAGTTACCAAAATACATGTACAGTAAATCAATATAACCCTTGATGACATTCAGAACGTTCACATCTATTTAGTAATCCTTAATTTGCCCAAAAAAAATTTAAAACGAATCATTTTAAACGTTCCGTTATTGGCTTTGCTTTTAAAAACGTGCCAGTGCGTCATCGTGATTCGCGGCAAAACACATGACTTAAGCCGCACTTACACCACCTGAAAATGGACCACCAATCTTGGTTCGGGAACCAATGCCGCACCATCGAAAATCCACCAAGCGCTTACACCAGCGCTGCAGCTAGTTATAAAATCCGGCTACAGATGGCGCGCAAACAATAAGCAGAACGCGGAAAGCCTTGGCAGAAAGCGCCATTTCGAAAGCGCCGCCTGGAGCCGAACCATCTAACTAGCTAATTGCCGATCCATTTGCGCTTACACCACGACAAAGCCGAACTTTTAACAAGCCGGGCGAATTTGGACCATCAAGCTTGGTGGGACAAATTCGCTCGGCAATTTGTATCGGCAATGGATTGCCGAACCAATTTGTCGCGGCAATGTGGTGGTGTAAGTGCAATTGGTCCACCAATATTTCGTGGTGTAAGCGCAGCTTATATTCGTGCGAAGGTCAGGTCATTATCATGAAAGTGATAGCTCGATTCCAATAACAGACAAGACTAAGTGATAATGATTGTTGGCAGGATATTAGATAAATTAATGTACACTCTACTGATTACATAATTATATTGTACACATTCATCACGTTCATTAGAAAGTTAATCCAACAAAAGAAGTACCAGTGATAGCAGTAATGCACATTTAACGTATGATATACGAGGTTCCAATATGTGAACTATCGTCTGGTATCTACCATGTCTACAGCAATAAGTGCTATCAACAGATTTTACATACCGGTACTGTAGAAATAGCAATGAGTGGCCGCCGCGGGAAGCCATGATTTTTATCTATACATGGTGAGGCGGCAATGAGATAAGGCACATGGTGAATAGGTCCGGTACTCGATTTCTAGGGAGGTTGTGATCGGGGACTTATCACTGATTTTATACGGAAAGAAATGTACACAAAATGGTTACTCTTTCTAAAGAGTTTTATCAGTATACGAATAAGGATCCTTGATAAGTCGTTGATCTCAACGTCCCTATTAGAGGGTAGACTTGACAATGACCAGAGATGTTTCTTCGTTGTCCGAACTAAAAGTAAGCGTTCTACTGGTATTGGTCATCATTTGGTCATTTATGAAAAAAAAGGATTCCAACAACCTCGGAGTATGATTGGCATGCTTCTAAGTGTTCGACAAGTAGCAATTAATCGATCCAATTAGACACGTCACGATATTGATTTTGTCTCGCAACAAGCAGTATCAGTCAGCAATACTTGGATTTCAATATCATGAAATAACATGATTATTGATCATTTAAGTGAGGATAAAGGCGTCGCAGGATGAACTTGTAAATTGATCACGGCCAAGGACAGATCTGTCGGCAGTGTTGCAGACTCGTCGAATCGGAATGCGGCGTTGTCCAACCCCGAGTCGTCACTGCCTGAAATAGGGAGCGCCTTTCCATTCGGTCAAATGTGTCCTTTTCAAAATATCTTTTTTGCCAGGAAATCAACATTGTCATCCCTATTATCACGGTCCTATTGCTCTAGCTGTTGTCCATAGCCTCATTCTATCCTCTGATTAGGCAGGTTTCGCAAGCCTTACTAAGAGCGACGAACGACGATGAACAAAGTATGTGAATGCATCTTATCGGCGATTTAAAAAAAGAGATTTCGCCGATTCCTCCTACGACTAAGTAGAAAAGATGACTTACGAGAATGAATGAATTCGCACGGGGACTTGATGGTACCACAGACCTTCGTAGTTCGTACTACGTCGTTCGTTGGAGTTGCTAAACCTGCCTATTGACATCATTCGTCATAGATTGTAGTTTGACTATAACATCCCTTTAGTACCTCCGCTGGCATTCGTATTCGCTTTTGATGACTTAATTCGATAAAGGAGAACATTTTATCACGCATTCACTCCAGTATCTGTATGCGTTCTAGTATTCTACGCTTTAATTTAATTATCGACATCGAATTAGATTTGCCCAACTGGCACACCGGACATCGGTATCGCATATGCTGGGAACATTTTTTCTCCATGAAATGAACAGTATTATCCTGTGTAGTTTCTAACTTCATCAGAAAAAATGTATGTATGGATAAATGAGTCAAATTCTTCAAAGTTATTTCTATGAAGAAGGCATTACTGATAATAAGATTGAGGTATAGAATAATTTACTTACTTCTTTTGAGATTCCTCAGCAGGTCAGATTTGTGCCGAAACCATGGTAAAAGTTTTTCCACTTCTGGTGCCTCCCTGTCATCCGGGGCCTTTAATATCACCTCCTTGACATCTCCATACGTTGCCATGGATACTGCCATCTTTAGGTCAAAATTCTGCCAAGTCGATAACGATGAGGTCGGGTCACTTTCTGGAAGGATACAATGAAACCAAAACTAGTATAAAGCTATCACCTTCAAGTTAATAACTAGTTTGTTGCCAACAGCTGGCAGCGTTCCCTGGCCTGTGCCTTTTCAAACATTAGGCAGGTTTCGCATCCCTTACGAGGAGCTACGAACGACGAAGTACGAAGTAGCCTATACAAATTTTATCTCATCAACTATTTCTTTAAAAATATTCCCGATTTCCCCACCACTGAGTAATAGAAGATGATTTATGAGTGTCGTGTACATGTTAATGAATTAGCACATGACTTGATAATGTGCTATACATCCATAATATGACAGACTTTCGTACTATGCTTTTTGCCGTTCGCAGGATATTTTGTCTTTAAGAGTGAACAATTGGCAAGTATAGAGCACTGAGAGCTCATTGGCTAACATAAAAGTGACGTCCGCCAAACTGTCTCGTTGGTCGCAACCATTACGAATAGAGAGATACAGTTCTGTTAAATTCCCGGGGCCACTGATGTCAGCTATGTGCTTCTCTGGAATAGATTTCTCCATGATCGAGAACCAGAACGCCAAGCAAGATGGAATGGTCTGCAACCGTGCGGTAGTATAGTAGCCCTAATACCAGGAACCCCTTGATATTGTCAAATACAACGGACAATGGGTCACTTTGTCTGCGATCGGCGTAGGCCTGGTCGAATTGGCTACAAAAGATGGGCCCGCCAAAAGAACCTACCTTTAAGAAAATGTTCCTCGAAACCCCGCTGCAAAAACTACAAAAAAATGTATTCCTTGTCTAGCGTCGGTAGTAATCCGCTCATGCACAACGCTTGGTTCAGTCAAACTGATGATCGAGTAAGTCGCCGCCAAGAGCCTTGAGAGAGAATTGCTGCCCCCTATTGGTAACTGGGGTTATTATACAAGGTATCGATTTAACGATGAGGCTGCTAACGATTGTGTAAAATACTTGCACCAGGCTGCGGTGAAATTTTACACGGAATTATAGATGTCTCGTCTCTGACGACGATCCATACCCAACAATAATGCCAAGTGTATACGTTACCTATAGAAAACGAAGATGTCCCCGTGCATCTGTTTCCAATATACTCCATATATCATGACGTAGGAGTATCAAAAGCTTGAATCTCTGGATGCCATGCATATGCTTAGAAAGGGGGTTTCCCCATCTTACTTCCGCGGCCTAGAGTATGGGATTTTAATTAGGGGTCAAAATTACCCCCCAGGTCCGGTGAGGAGGTGAGGTGAGGAGGTGAGGGGGTTTACACATGTCAGACTCGCTGGAAATTATATTCTCTCGCTGCGTTGCAGTAATTACGCAAACCAATGCGATGAAACCTTTCCATTCATAGTATTTCTATAATAGTGAACACAGTGTATTCAGTGCGCTATAACATAACTGGGAAATAATTTCAAAACTTTTTACGACTTATCAAAGTGTCCAATTTATTTCCGTTCCTGAACGGAACCAGTCACATTTAAAAACAATAACTGATAAACTTGTTCGTTACAGTCAACTACCCCGAACCCCCTGATCTGTCACTGAAAGTCTCTTCTTGGTAGGCCGATGAAAGAGTGACTCGCTATTGCACGTGTGGGGCATCTCCTTAAGGGTGGTGAACCCAAACTCAGTCTCTGTTTTGAGGTGCCGCAAAGTCATGGCGGCGATCGAGCTTGGATCTGCATTAGTCCCAAAGTCTGGTTCAATAGGCGTCTTATGTCGTTTCACGAATCTCGCTTGATCTGATCCATTAGGCTTTTCTTCGTGGGCGAAACTGTCTCGTCGGCTTTTTCCCGGCCTCTTGATATATTCGTGGGTTTGACAGACCCCTCGAGACGTGGGTATGTAGAATGCATTTTCGCTCTTTGGGGTGACAACTTGGGAGAAGTTCTGTATTGTACCAAAACGTTGCAGACGAGGATAATTGCTACACTCTTCCAGCGGCCGGGTATTGGTGCGTTCCTTTCTTGTTGGCAGACTGGAAGGAATAGCATAAGGACTGGTCAAACATTGTTATGACTTGTTATATGAATAAACAAATATGTCATACAACATGACATTCTAAGCATTAGTCTGCGTCAAAGTCATGTACGCATGTAATTTATAATGAAATATATAGTTGATACGGTATACAATCTTCGTGTTTATTTCATTAACCTAGTTTATGCGTCAATCCATGATATTGCGTGTTATGATACGACATCCGGGGAGTGTGGAAGAGGAAGGGTGTCTGTTGTCACAGTGATGTTCTTGTCGCTTTGACTTCGTCAATACGTAACACACACATCTATTCAACATATAGACGCCCTTGCAATCCTTGATTTTACATGTATCTCATCAACCCATAACAGGAAAGCACAGGTAAATTTCTTCTGTCGCTTTTTGTAAAATATGGCTCACACAATCTGGCAGGTATTTAGCACAGTGTTGTTAATGATAGATGAAGGGTTTTGCGAAGAAAGTAAAAAAAAAAATGAAATAATACTTCGAATCATACTCATTTGTCATCAGCGGAAAATACCAAGAAGTGAGATTGACGTTGCATATCATTTTTGTTAATTGTCCCCGCAAACGAGCGATTTTACTCGCTGCGACCTGCGACGGAGTCATCACAACATGACGAGTGAGTGTAATTAAACCAGTGGCATTTCAACCACAATCGTTAATGCTGTATTGAATGGCTACGTCTCAAGTCGCAGCAACGAATAGCATACAACTACTTTCATAGTTTTTGCAATAGGAACTACCAGAGTAGTAAAGGATTGCAAATGAAACAGTTATCTTTACTAAATTACTGAACGAGTGACGTGCATACATGTACATGTACCCGCGAAGCCGGCAAAAAAAGAAATAGCAAAAACATACCTCAAGCGTTTCTTGGTTGGTTCTTCGTTGCCGAGAAGACTCAAGAGCGTTGTCTTGAAATCTTTAAACATGATTCTGAGAGTTGCAATACAAATCAAAAACCCTCATTGTCTTCTTCAGGGGACTTAAAGGAAGAGTGAAGAGGTGAAGACAGCAACACGTCATATAGCCCCCATGGGTATGGCAGGTGTGATTTAAGGTTCGCCCTTAACCCCGTCGTTTCCGGAAAAGTCTTGAAAATGACTCTCTTTTTCGACAGATTTCTCTTTGACCCTGCAATGACCCTGCAAGGGCATGTCATTTGGAGTGCTTTTGAGCAGAACGACCAGCTTCCTTTCGCTGGCTGTCAAATTTCCACTGACTGTACAGTTCGCCGTGCTCAGGCGAGTTCAGGTGCAACTTTTGACACGTAGATGGTGTTTTATGGGGTACATGCATGTAGTGCGTTGAAAATGAGATATGCGGTAATTTTAGGATTCGGCCCAGGCGTACTCCAGGTTTCAGGATCAATGTGCTGCCAAGGACATTACAGATACTGATACATGTCTTTAAGTGGTGTGTCATTCGAAACGCCTATGTCGCCTTATAGCCTGGAGATTCGGGCAGCTGATACAAATTAGTTGTTGTCGTTTTCAAATCTGTTAACGCCCGAAATGCTGACGGCAAGAAGGCAATTAGGTAAGAAACCTCATCGTGATAAAAGAAAAATATTATTTTAGTATAACATTTCATATATTTGTTAAAACATGTGTTATCACTGAATACAAATGATGTGTTTAGTTAAACATTGCAGATAGAATAATTGCAGAACATGGTATTTTGTGGTTGTTCATTAAGATTACCACCCATGTTTGCGCCGTATAACCAGTTTCAGAGATTCTACAGGCAATAATTCGTGAACAACGTGTTTATTCTATGCAACAATGTTATTTCTACAAAAAAGCACATAATTCCGATTTTCTTCCAAGAAAACCCTCTGGCGTGCCATGGACTACCATCGTATGGACAGAGTAGTAAAGTTTGCAGGAAGAATTGATGCAAGGATTCAGAGAAAAAGCATATTGCAAGTTTGGTTTACGCTTCTCATAGCGGCAGGCACTCTTTACGCAATCATAAACAAGATTTCTTATCGAAAATACGACTATAACCAACTAAATTAGGCTATCGCCTCCGCAGGGTAATGACTGTTCTAAGAGTACGGAATTGATAAAGCGGCCGAAAACATATAAATTTATAACGTTAGGGTAGTAACCTAAACGAGGTAAAAAGACAGTGAGTATCAAACATCTAATATCAAATGGATACGAAGGCAAGACACTAATCGCATTTCAAATCAAAGGTATGTTGAGGCGTCATTTAAATTAACGACTGCCTCCGGAGGTTCGACATCCTCGTTCAAAAGAATAGTTGGATTGTGAGCATTTTGGCCAATTCCATTCCGTAGTACCAAATAAGGTTCGTTAATGACTGTCTCCGTTTTTTCTTCCTCCATATCAAAAGAGTCATTCAACACGCCGCCACTGCCGTTTCGACCATTTATACTAGAACGCGAGACGCCATTTCTGTTCGCCTGTCCCCTTTCGTCAACGTTTGTCACAACTTCGGTTAAATTGGGAATTGTAACAACGCCCGAATGTCTATCACTGATATGAAATATACTAGCTTCACGAAAAAAGTCAAGACTATTTAATGGACTATTAATGCGTTTTCCGTAAGCCGAGCTTCCACGCCTCATTCGTAAGCGGGGTCGTCCCGTGAGGTCTCCGTGAAGGCTCTGCGTAGAAAACCTCCGCAAACTAGCGGGTGAATTTAATTTTCCATTACTGTATGCATTGTTTTGATGGCTGTTGGAACTCACTGTGAACCTTCGCGCTGTCCGGAAATCACTGAAAGTTCTCGTTTTTCGTTTCGAATTATGCGCCGTTCTTGATTTCACATCCTCTCGGTTGTGGTCGTCTGCCCCGTCCATGACATCGTCCAAACACTGTCCATTTATCGCTACGATCCTATTTTTTTGTTTATCATATATAACGTCACCTATATCGTGTTCTACAATATCTGCCCCAAGAAGTTCGTGCTCCAATGATAGTCGTAATCCAATCGTTAAGTCTATTAGTTTTAAGAAGATGAACGCCACGACGATTGTCCATGCAGATATGCTCAGTACGGCGAGAGTTTGAACACCGAGCAGTCTGAAACCTCCTCCCTGAAAAGGAATTGTAGAGAAGATTACAAGCAATTTGGTGTGCTTTGAAGAAATCATAATGCAGCAAACCTAAACAGTTTGAAAGTCAAAACACGTAAGGATCGATTATTGATTATTAAAAAATCAACACAATCACGTATACTTGCATGGGACGGACAGGTACATGTATCATCGGCCGTCTCCTCAATGTACATGTGCTTCCCCCTTCACATGTACTTAATACATGGGATGGAGCAGTATATCTGGTCTTCTCCTCAACTATCCCATCACATGTACTCACATGAAAGGCACCAGTATCAATGGTCTGTTTCTCAACCGTCCCGTGGTTGTACTTACATGGAAGAGACCAGTGTCATTGGTTCGTTGGACCTTGAGAAGTGGTCGCAAGGCGTCCTGCCTGGTGAAAAGACCAACTGCGAGCAAACTCCAAATGCCACCCAAACAATGGACTGGAACGACACCTTTAAACGAAAGAAACAAGATATAGGCGGGCATCGATAAATTTTAGTGGATTTGTTCCGTATGAAAGTTTCAACATTGGAAAGCAACACTAAGAACCTTTGGTACATGTAAGCAGATCTCAATCATGGGTAGTAGCAGCAGATATCATCTCATGTGGCTGATGTACTACTATAGGTCTGTTTTCAGATGATGATAGATTACGGTCATAGATGCACGATCCTTGTTTACTCTGAGAGTATTTTACATGCAATAACCTGGTTCATTCTTTTTCCATTCATCAAAACATGAAAATTTCCGAGTCGTTTGATAATTCACGCAATTTAGTAAGCTCGGGTAGTCGGATTAGACTTACCTACTGGGTCGTCAATCTTCAGGTGATCTAAAAGAAGATCCCCTGTAACACCGATGAGACCCCCAACTGACCCAATGACGAACCCCTCCCACGGCTGGGCCAAGGCACAGTATCCTAAAAAGAGAGGATTTATCATTTTATGTTTCGTTCCTGAACAACGTAGTTTATTCGACGGGTTAGTTGTTTACCTACCTCATGGGACGAAATCCCCGTGTTCATGACAACACCAATGCCCGTGTGAACTATGATTCGTTGGCACATCTGTACGCGACAGTCATTTTCTTCAGGGGTAATAAATTTCAGCTTCATTGGTTCATTCCTGTATGAGTGCACTTTACGATAAAATGGCACTCCAATTCTTGGTGTTTTCGCACATAAAAAAGGAAGCAGTTTATATCCCCTAGTGAAACTTCAAAGTCGGCAGTATCTAAAGATACACTCTTTGCTCGGACATCGGACAACCCATGACCATGAATGAGCGATAACGAATCACATATCACCTGTTATTCCTACCAACGATCCCAATATCCCATTGATCATCAAGGCCACGTCAAACTTCCTCTTCTTCACTATGTAGCTGAAATGAAAAGAGATCTCGACTAACTCTTAGGGACTGGTAACTCTAAATCGTTTCCAGCTTTGGTCGTCGACATTTGATAGTACCAAATACCCGCCAGGTTTTGTCTTGGTGTGGAGGTGACCACATGCACAGCGGAAAACTGCTCTCTCTTAGTGAAACTACTCCTTCAAGTGGATGAAATCGGTTAACCGTGAAGCAGTTCTCGAATTTCTTCCGTTGACAAAGTTTACACTATATGAATCTAGCTTTGGTTTTGCTCATATAGCAGAAGATTGTGACGTTCTTCACGAGCGATGGCACTCTAAACCCTTTTTCTATGTTTTCTCTGAAACATCTCGAAGGCATTTCACAGTTTCCGGTTTTTGTGCTTGTACAATCCTGCTCTTGAGATATACGCTGGTGCGTTATCAAGGGCGATGTTCCCCTCCCGAGTAGTCCTCAGTTTTGCACCTTCCCATCCCATCTCTGCCACCAATTCGTTCATGACCGGGAGACCAGGGAGTGATCAGCACCCTACACTCACCTGAAAGTCATGCCCACAATTCCACCTGCCATGGATGCCGTGATGGTCGCAACAGCCGACCTGCAAAATAGGAAATTCGGTTTTAGGTTTCTATTTGTGGTAAAATTACCTCAGCATGCTCAACATGCTCGACATACGTATATACATTTGTCTTGGGCCGCGAAGTGGCCATAATAAATGTAACTCAACTATAGTTTGCTTAGTCCTTCGGACACGTCTTCTTTCTTCCGACGAATGTTCAACAAACGGCATTACCGTAAGCATTCGAGATCAGATAAAAATTACAGATCAGTGATTAGAAAGAGTGGACCTTGTGGCGTATAGCAAACGTTAGACCCACTTTTGCCAGTGACTGCTGTTCTCTGTAACCAATCTTACCTAGCGGCCAATTTCCATTTTGAGCCCGAGATTCCAAAAGTGCTGCCGCAGTTGAACCCTAACCATCCCCACCTGGGGAAGAGAAAATATCATATATATCAAATTAGAAAATCTCAATTCAATTTCAAAGTGTGAACGATGGAATCAAGTGTTAAAGACAAGATTACCTTCTTTAGTAGATTCTTTCTGTCGCAGATGTTCTAAGTCCTAAATTATGGCATTGGTAGTTTCGTTATTCTTGACCGAGATACATTTGTTTATGTTTTTCGTGATATTTTTGATGTTATGATATTTTCATGAAATTTTTATCCAACAAGACTGTTATCGTATATACTTGTGTGAGAGTAGGAATTATTCTGTTTATTCGTTTAATTCTTTCGCTATAACTGCAAACTTTACACATACCATAACATGAACATTCCCAGAACTGCATTGGTCGGTGAGCCCATTGGTGGAGCCCTCACCGAGTCAAACCGACCATGCCGAGGTTTCAGCATCAACGTAGATATCAACCCAGTAACGCCTCCGACGAGATGGACGGGACCTGCTCCTGCAATGTCAATCACGCCCAGATTGGCGAGCCAACCCTGTCCTCCCCAAACCCAATGAGCAGGGAAGCAGAATACAAAAGTATTGAGCAAGGAGAATACAATGTACGCTTCAAGTTTGATGCGTTCAGCCATTGCACCTGAAAAGGAGAATGATTTTCAGAATTTCAGATGCTACACTTTCAAGTCAGATTTATAGATGTGCTGAATTACAATATAATGTTAACATATCCTGGTACAGGGCAAGATGCGAGGCAAGACCTGGTATTTCCACAGGACGGATTGGTTTTATCGCCTGAAACGAAGACCCGCCGTTCATCGAAGCCATGTTTTCAGATTCAGTATTCAGGTTAAACATGCTCCTAGCTCGGCATAGATAGCGTCAAGAAATAAACCGATCGAACCCACAGATACACTTCAATTTAACCTTTGTTTTCACTCTGAATCACTTAATGCTGGATGGGACTCAACAGATGCACTAGAACTTGAATTTAAAATCGAACGAGCGTTGAGCCACATCCTTAAAAGCTTATTTCAATTACACGCATGAAGGAAGACTTTCAAGGCAGTTCGTGCAGACCGTCAGCTACATCGGCGTCACGCAAATTTTTCACAATATCAAACTGAATGATTGGCGAAAAAATATACAACGTCTACACAAATGAGTATCTTTGTAATACGTTACGTACATTAGAGCATTGTGGTTCCCTGGTAGCCAGTCTGGGGACAGAATAAACGAGGTATAGGTAACGTAGCCGACAATATTACCACCTCGTTTCAAGCGATTCCGATACTATAGGTATCTCTTCGCTGACCAAGGACATGCCATTGTTGTAAGACACCGATGGTTATTACATACCCACCTGATACAATAGTAGTGGCTGTAGTCGCGAAAGACGCTTGAAAAAAGAACTTGGAATAGACCCAGCCAATATCGGTCTCATTCTCAACATGGACGAAGAAGTTTCCCCAGCCGCAGAAGAAGTTTGTTATGGGTTCATCCTCCCCAAAACTAAATGCATAGCCAAATATCCAGTAGGTGAACCCTCCAAAGATAACGTCAGCAGCGTTCTTGACCATAATGTTGACCTCGTTTTTTGGTGTGACTGAACCACTTTCCAGCAGTCCGAAGCCTGTTACAAAGATAGAGTAAGTACAAGAAGTAAAAGTTATAGTTATAGTAAAATTTTGCTCGAATAGCAGTTTAAAGGACCAAGGTGCAAGGTACTAATAGATATTCCTGTTAAACTAGATACACCAGTCTTCGATGGCACCGAATTGATCCATTCTCCTAGCTTGTAAGATTAAAGGAATGTTCTGGAAATTGTTTTTATTAAAAACATGATAAAAACCTTCTGTTTGCAGCTGGGTGATTAGATGAAAGAAAATGAACCGCACGTTAGATAATTGCCCCCCCCCCCCAAAGTGCTGCATATAACATGTTTTTCAGGGAGATTGTTAACTCGAAAACGCCACGGGAGGTGTTTGCCCCCCAAAAAAACAAAAACAAAAACAAAAACAAAAGCAACAAAACAAAACAACAAAATAACAAACACCCCACTTGCCAAAACTTATTCAGAGATTACAATGATACAAAAACTATATGCAACTCTAGTAAGGGCAAAGTTATCACAAATGAGTGCCACACAAATGTGACTCGTAATAAAATGATGGTTCAACAGTAACTACTCGTAATTTCAAAAGGTACATGTATTTATGTTAGAAATAGCTTATTGATATTCAATATAAATCACTTGAGGTTCTGCAGTTTAATCCATTGAAAGCTAAACTGCTCATTACTGATAACACTCACATCCTATTCACTGACACACTGACTATTCCTCGATATTAATTTTTGAGAGGGAGGAAATTGGATCGAGCCGTTTGTTTGACCAAGGTCTGCGATCATTTATACGGTGCTAGAAAGCAGCAGCTAAACAATGCCGTATCCTTCGTTGTCATCAGATAAGGTAAATTCCTCGAAACGCAAACATGAACGCCTATCTCATTGTTGATGTCGAACCGGCACTGGGATAGGTATACACGTTGACGTTTGGGGGGCTTTGCGAAAGCTCCCTCTTTTAGAACGCAACGAGTACAAGCCAGGTAATTCTCGAGGTCACTTTATTCAGAAATTGACCATTTTACTCATCACTGTTCAAAGGACATGAAGGAGCAGCCGCGTTTTATAAAATCATGACCAAAGCATATCCATCTTATTCATCCTACACAAAGGAAGCTTTCCTCTGTTATGGTCAAGGGTAATGTTCCCGTTTAGGCGTGTTTCTTTATACACGGTGATTGATATGTTTCTCTATTGACATTTAATTATGACGACCATATTTGTATGGCGGCCATCTTTGATGAATGGTGGCAATTTCCGCCCAGACATTTCGCCAATTGAAAAAAACCGTCTTTATAGTCAATCGTCCGATCGGCAGGTCAATGATTATAATAAAAGGAAGTATGTGTAAAGTGGCTAGAAGGTAAGAAAGAAGTGGCGCCAGGGAAACTGGTGTACAAGAAATCAAATTCGATTACGGTCATTTTGATCTAGATTCAAGTTGACTACGAGATCTTATGATGTTGAGTGCTTGCCTACTTTCTTGCTTCCTTTCGAAAGATGCCGGGATCTCCCTTCTAAGCGGTCGGTATATGGAAAAAAATCGTTCACGCTCTATCTAGGGCAGAGTCTTGTAATTAAATAATTGGTCAATTCATTGACTTTTTTCATTTTACTTTTTTCTGTAAATAGAAATAATAAGGACTGACCCGCTGTAAATTCTCCATTAGTTTTCATCAGGACACACAAATCTATATAGAGGAAGGTATTGATTGGTCGATATTGATAAGCAACTCAATGTAAATATTCAAATGGCAGCCCTTTTGTATAAAGAGAGAGATGGCAAGGCCTTGTTGAGGAGACTTTTTAAACCCAATCAACTGATGAATCAACCCAGTCGTTTACAAGACCCGTGGCTCCAGTACCGGATAAAGAAGGAAATCGTCCTGGTGACGCCGCATAACCCCCTTTTAGTCTTAACTAGCATTTCGATGACGCATTCACCAAAGGTCATGACCGCCATTTCTGACGCGGAAATGGTACCAAATGCTGACCTTTCTCTCTACGGATGTGTAGCAGAGAAGTTAGCGGTACGAAATTCTAGTGACCTCTCTTTCTTTACCAAATGTTGCCATCTCCTCATACGGAAAGAGCAGAGAAGTTAAGGTAGGAAGCTCTGACCTACCTGACTGCATGGTAAATATGATAAAGGTACTCGAGAGAATCCATATTGCATCTGATGGGGGATCCCCACTCATTAGATCTTCGTAACCACCCATTGTGATATAACTGTCTCAAGGATAGGCTCTGACGAATCTCGCGCTCAACACATTCCATCACAACCATGAAATTCCATATAACTGTCCGAAAATGATTAGTAGAATTGATACACTAAATAATGGGCACTGCCTGAACATCCTTGATCAAGAACGATAATGCAAAAACTTAACGTCCGCCGAGCTACATGTAATCCGCATTTCAATAGAACCCATGTAACTTTCCTAAGGCAAGGCTGCAATCGACGTCTTGGATAAAGGGGTGGTCTCCACTGCTCATCAGAGGCATCGCATAGATGAGACAGATCATGCGAGGCATCGATTTACCTTTTAGTCACGTGATCTTGATCCTAAGCCCTGACGACGACAACGTTATTGCGGGGAAGTATCGGAGGTATAGCAGTCGCGACAAGCGATAGTCCTATGGCAGGAGTTCTTATCAGACTAAATTATGAATCTAAAGAGGGTCCAACTAATGGCTATTCTGAAAAAATAGTCACTAGAAATGGTCCAACTGAGTCGTGCCCGGAGAGAAATGATGCGCGCCGAGAAAATAGCTTTAATTGATTCAGCCGCCCCAAAGTACTGTTTCTCGTCTATTTCGCGTTTCTACATGTAACACCTTGAAACACCTTAAACATGTTAAATTTGACTAATGAATACAAAATCCAAAATGTTGAGAAGTTGAAACTTGGCCCCAAGAACAACGATTGGCCAATCTTCGTTTTATAACGGTAATAACAGATTGTCTATGATGTATCACCCAATCCATGATAGGATATCGCTAGCCTACCGTCCATTAGCCAGGCTATTAACCACGAAACCAGTGGGCAAATGTTGACAGCTAAGCTGATAAGCCAATGTCCTTGTAGATGTCGGCCAATCGCAATGTAGTGAATTCTGAGGTGCAGGTAGATTGTTGGTCCAACTTCTGCAAATATTGAATAAAGTATATTTGCTGACTGAGCAGCCATATATCAGACCACGGCC
The DNA here is from genome assembly GCF_910592395.1 of Lineus longissimus. Taxonomy (NCBI): domain Eukaryota; kingdom Metazoa; phylum Nemertea; class Pilidiophora; order Heteronemertea; family Lineidae; genus Lineus; species Lineus longissimus. The sequence continues at coordinate 22,521,607 of NC_088309.1, read as the reverse complement.
GGTGACCAGAAAACCCATCAAACACAGGATGTCAGTTTGATCACGAACCTAAAGAAATGTTAGATCCATGATTGAATATTCAAACCACGAACGAAAGACTCCGCTTAGGAAGACATATCTTAGTGGCAGCAGTGACTACAGATGTTTTATTAGACGGTTCTGGTTTTATCATTGGCATCGTGTTTGATCGGCACAGAAAGCATGACCACCGTTTAGTACAGAGCTTCTACAAGCATGGCCAATACCTTATGGTGAATTCCTTGAAATGGTTGTGAAAAGATGAACGAGAGTAAATTAAAATCATGTTCAGCACATTCAGCCTGTTGATATTGCCAACGCCCAAAAGCGTTGTACATTATTTTAAGGTGACATCAACGATTTTCTTTCTTTTTTTCATTCGAAAGGCAAACGCCACTTCAACAACGGTCGTCGTCGAAAACCTCATGCATGCCATGGCCTTGTCGAAACATACCATAGCATTGCCGAGGACGTGTCGTACGTCAAGTGCAGTCCTCAGTGACCGCACTGTTTGGAGGCCCTATAATGACGAGCATGTAAATCTATGCAAACCATATATAAATATAAATAACAATCATTAATCTCTACTTGGCGACATTCAGCCGCAAGCAACTGCCATTCACCATGATTTTGAGCAGTCTAACCATTGTCTAACTCGCAGTCTAATTTACCTCAATCTAGGAAATATTAAATCTCGTGATATTCAAATCAAATCAATTTTATGGCCGTTGCCATAACTCCTCAAACAAAGAATCGCAAACACACGACTGTTGTTAACGAAAGAGTGCAATTCTTATCCACTGGCTATGATGTAGTGGGGTAATGTTCTCTTGATGATGGTAAAATAGCCGCTTCATACCAAGAGCAGCAAACCACAATTTGCCGAAAAGACGCCATCTTGTAATATCGACTCGACAACACTTGCACTCTCCATTGCATCACGGGGCGTCTTAGTTCGATCTGAAATGCTGGTTTTCCCAGTGGGTCAACATAAAGAGGTTGTCATGCATTCATATTTCCATCGATATATCATTTCAGTATTGACTCATTGCATTAGATCAAGGAACGAAAGCCATAATTGATTTGGGGTCTGGCTCTAATGAGACTTGCATTGTCTGGATAGATTTTTTTCAGTTAACGGTGAAATATATGAAATCAGTTTTCGGCAAAACTATCCTTAGGCGGGAATCTGGTATCAAAAATGAGCGCTCCAAGGTCATGGATATTGGTTCGAATGCCAAGAGATCACGCCAAGGTCTGTGATCATACGTGTCACGAGGGTAACAATTAGACATTTGTGTGATATTTTGCATTTGCGGGTATCTGTTTCTAATTATTAATTTTGATTAATCAGAACATGAGAGATACCCAATACGGGGGGTCGGTCAATAAATTGTCTCAAAAAGCAAAGCATGCTGGGCGAGATTTTAACATAAAACCCTCATTAGGATTGGTTGGGGGGTGTTCATTCTTTACAGTCGGATAATTACAAAGAATGTAATTAGTACATACATTGAATGAGATATGATGGCCTTACAGGTCGTTGAAGCCAGATTCGCTCCTGCATTTTCATGACATAGGTGACTTACTTGGCGTGTCCCATAGCAGTTATACGGCCAGGTAACATAATCACCACCATTTCGAGAAAATGTTGGTCATCATTAAGCGGCCATTGAATGAGAGCAGAGGCTGGGCGTTACTCCCTGGACACTTGATAACTCCAAATAATCGTTTATGGGATAAATTGATGTGGTAAATGTCACGTCGTGATGAGAGACTTGGTGGCAATAATTTTCTACGACTCAATCAAGGTTTTTTTAAAACACGGAACAACTCGTTCAGTTTTGAGGAATCATATTGGCTGAGAATGCTAAAATGAAAGTATTCAACAAAGAAATAGTGATATACATGTATATTCGAACTTGAAATTATCGAAACTCGATCGAATATATCATTTGACAAGCAGGCTGTAATTTGGCATTTGGAATAGGATCAACACAATCGTGCTTTGCAAATGGTGCGATACATTTGATGAATCAAACCCGAATTATTGCTAACAGAGTACAATTTTGTGGTCTACCTCCATTTCAGGGACGACGAATCTACAATAATATCGTCGGTTTAAATCATTGACACTATTTTTATCGTAAATGTATTATCGTGATTGCCCTGCTCGGATTGCAGGTCTCAAAAAATGATCAGAATGACGCTGAGCTCGTGATCAGAATGGCCATTGCATAAATCCAAACTGTCTCTTTGTCCATCAGAATGTGATTTATGTTATCTATACCTGATTTGGAGGCAGTTTCCACAAGTCTTTTTTTGTTTATCTCTATTGTATTACGATGAATTGTCGAATATTCTTAGCGTAACAACCTCATTTCGTCACGTATAGTATCGGTGTGACATGGACGCTTTCTCATGTTAAAAATGATGCGGATGAATTCATATAACATACGTGCAGCTGAGGCTATACAAAAAAGAAAAATATATACTCTAAAACCTCGAATACAAGGTCTGATGCTCCGCCCCCATTCATTTCAATGGTGTTTTACAATCTGTTTTGTCTACGCATGCGTCAAGAGATTGGTTTTGTCGCAGTGCTGCGTAAAATGAAAAGATTTTGGCGCAAACCGGATGACTCACATGTGTATACATGTACATGTATTTAATAGTGCCAGTTGTTGTTGGGGGAATTGTTGTTTCAAATGAAAAGTTGAAGATATCTTCGATACTGCCACTACGGCCGTTTTGTTATCGCTCTTCCCCATGATTTCCTTGTCTATACATTGCTACTGCAAACAGTCTGGTCCATACCGCTGAGATATAGGAAACACGTTTTGTCAACTATGAGCTTTCCCAATCTTCGACAACCACATTGCAGCCACTTGATGGGTTTAATTTCCTCGGTCGGACAATAAGATCCAGAGAATAAACAGAGGCCGCATGCTGGGAGGTTGTGCTCATGAATGGATTACCAGTTCACGTAGATAAGGCATACCTGCAGGTCATAAAGGAAAGAAAACACGTGTTCGGACGGAATCAAATAGTTACGTAGCCTTGTTGATTACATTTTTACGTGGTCATAAACGCCAAATGAAGTTGACATACCGACTGATAGGAATTTGGGCTAAATTCCTTCTTATCTCTCTAGCCTAGATTGAAATAACCTTAATAATTCAGATAATATGGGAGAGACTGGCCACTGATGCTTTATTTGACTCTGGTGTTGCGATTATGCTTATAATTATTGCGATTATGCTTATGCCATATAAACATGAAAAAGCTATCATTGGGTGGCCGTTAAATGTACGTTGCAAATATCACGAAGGCTGCGTTAAATTACTTGTAAAATTTTGGCAACTTGACTAATACGATTTTAACCCCGTAGGAAAAAAAATTACCCGAGAAGAAGTTTTGGTTAAATTGCAATGTTTTAAACTCAAGATATGCCTACATGTCTATGCCCTCGATAGTGACGGCCCACGTCCGATCAGGTCAATGCGCTCTGAATAAGCCATTTTAAGCATTTTAACAGAATTTCATACAAGCTTGCATAAGAAGAAGAAAAATACCTTTGTTGGCTTAATACCCGGAGAACCATCGTTCTTAAAAATAACCTATCGTTCCATGGCATTTCGCGAATCAATACAGTATTATGTTTATGTATAGTGAGCCCCACAGGTGAAAATGAAATGTCCGTCATTCCTTGAAATCCGTCATTACTTCTTCGCAACAAACTCCCATGTTCTAGTTTCTTGCTGTAATGATACATGTAGGATATATACGGTAATGACCTGCAGTACGGAGACGAGTTTTTGGTTGACAGTTCTCCCAGGAGGGATATTGCAGAATACCATTCGAGCAGCTAATGTGAATCCGATCATACTAATTAACAAATTGGCTGTCACCAAATTCCTCCGAGTGGCAATTTGCTGTATCATACACTCGCCAAAACTGAGGAGTGATTATTGAAAATGTGTCTATTCGCACGCATTCATTGTCCCCTGCAGCATCTGATGCGTCGATATGGGGGTATCTGATTTGTAAATACAATTGGGGGGTGTCACATAGATGCTCTTTGATTACCATCTATCCCTGCAGGCAATAGTAACAAATAAAAGTGATCATTAATTATCATTACTTTGGTAAACTGGTACTAGTAGTACTATGTTTGTCTACGTTAGTCCAATAATCAATGACCACTCCGAGTGATTTTCACAATGAGAGAGGTGAAAGCAAGTAAAAATGTTGACTCACTGGTCGTCGGTTTTAAAGGGTGACGTTGCTAAATGTGCGCTTTATAACTACATGTATTTTCTCCGCCGAGGAATCATCATTTAGAATGTACATTTATCAATAACTTGAATCAATGATTAACCCGTAAAATGTAACAAAATCGATTAGTAATATATCTAACTGGCGCAGGCAGGTTCAAATGGGCTATACCTTGAATAGATTGAATTGCAATGAAAATCTAATGCAATATCAAAGGAGCCATATCGAAGAGACAAATTAAACCAACCATTTGTCCACAGACTCGGACCCAGAAGTATTAAGGTAGCAGGAAGGGTTGGGCGTTTGTGGTTTCTGAGTCTGAGGGGGTTGATGTCTGTTGACTGTGCTTTAAGAGAGACTAGGCATGGCGCCAGTCTCTCTTGAAGCACAGTCAACAGGCATTTGGTCTGCGTGCTCCTCCTACATGTAGCCAGGTCTCGGGCAGGCACTTACTCGACAGGCAAGCTAGACGTTCAGCACCGTGAGCAGCTCCTTGATGATAAGGCCATTTCAGGCGCCTCTTCAGATCAATTATTGAAAGCTGTGGTGAGCACATAAACATACCATGGTAACCTTCATTTGAAAATCCCTTCATAATCAAGGGCTAGCTCTGGCTAACACAGCACCCATAAACAATAGACCACCAATTTGACCCCAGCTCCTTACTGCGGGAAAACCCAAGTCCAGCAACCGAAAGTACCAAAAATACATTTTTGTTTACATTTGAACTGCACACATACGTTTGTTTATAATTTCTTTCCCCGCGAAATCTCGAACATCAGGTGACCTGCAATCGTGGATTGAAAATAACATTAACCTTAGTTCAGCAGGTCAACAGGTACAGGCTGTTCCAATCAACCCCCTGCAACCAACTGTTCAACAGGTAATGTTAGCCACCCCACAGGTAATTGATTAAGCCCCTGCATAACTAAACAGCAATGACTTGGCTTCTGTGAGTGGTAAGGAGAATTGACAGTGTCCGATTAAAAATCCCTCATTACTGCTCCGCTGAAGTAAATTTCCGAAAATAAGCATAACGTTGCATCAGGATAACATATCACCTGCAAACGTGCAAAATTTCGAGACGAAACACTACCCCCAAATGGCACTTATGATATAGATGTCCATTCTCTGATTCTATGGAGGAAACTTTGTGCAGGCACGAACTTAAAACCAACACAAATTAAAGATAGAATCCGTTAGAGAGGCCATCCTTTAATGAGGGAATCTTCCTGGTCTTTCTAATGATTTCATTCAAGAAAGCGAATGCGAACTTATATTTTTTTAAATCACCGTTAATAACGTCGATGCCGAGGGGATTGTACCTCTATAGGTACGGCGGAGGCGAACTCGATCTACAATAAGCCTGCTGCTACAACAGATACTTTTCTCCTCGGTAATTAAGATATTCCGAAGTTAATAGCAAGGAACAAGCAAATGCAACCGGATGTCGCTGATCAAAATTGCCTTCCGATGTCTTTTTTAGTCTAATCACGCCCTTTCGCTAAAGTTGATGTTGATGATTAAGTAACAAAACAGTTTTCTATCTGATCTGGAACGAGACGATTTGTTCAAATCACGGAAGGAAGGCTACCAATCATAGGATGGAGGAGTCTTTTATAATTCCACTTCGAGTGATGGCAGATATGAAAAGCACTGCCAGTTAACTGCCCAGTGTAGTAGTGGCAATGCCTCTGTCAATGCCTGTGCCATTGGGAAAGGTCAGTTTTGGTCCGTCCCTAATGTATGGTAGCGGATTAAGACATGGTTCTATAAAGTCTCCCAATTCACGAAAGGTTCTATATTGCCACCCGATATAAGACACCCATCTACCCGGGCCATCTACACAGTATAATGTTTGCGTTGCTCGGTTTGGTATTAGTTTATTGAGTTTATGATAACACAAGAACCTGATAACGTGTTTTTTGTTGTATTTTTACATTCTTCGGCGCCGCCTACCGAAGTCGGCGTGATTTCTGCCGGGGTCATGCTAATTTCAGTTGGTACATGATATGAAACCCCACGATATTTTAACATAACAGTTTGCTACAATTACAGTTAGTCTTAACAGAATCTATCTATATTTGGCAGGCTATCTTTTCAATAAAAAATCCCGTCATTTGTATCAATATATGATATGGTTATTCTATTGAAGACAAAATTCGGCAATAAGGACACCACTGAATGCCTAAGTATTCTCCAAAGACCAAATTTAGTCCTGCTTTTATCTCGCACCATCACATAAATGAGCGCATCTGCATCTATTTTTTTAAGTTGAACTTATAGATTTACTTGAAATCCAATTTGCAATATTGTCTTTATCTGAGTTTGATTCGAACAGCAATAATGATATTGGCATCTTGACATTGTACTAATGAAGAAAAGTAGCCAAATCTTGAGGTCATCAAAATGTGAAATATCTCTGAAGAAGATGTCCCGATTGACCGATGAACAGATTTCAATGAATTTGTGTTTTTCACCAGGAAATCGTGAATTTACTGATTATAAAGATAGACTAAAGTAAAACTCATACTCATTTCGTGAAAGTAGCAGAAGACAACCATGAAAGTAAATACCATTGCCCTTATGGCGGTACATCGTCTATCGAGTCAACATCATCAACAATAATTTAACTGGTTATAGTGTTGGTCAAAGCTATAACAACATTATCAAAAAATCATTCCCCAATTAAAAACCGAATTGTAAGATGTTGGATAGTTGGCGTTCGAGATCGAACATTTGGTAACATTCCTTCGTGTTGGGTTCAGTGAATATCGCAAGTCGATATTATTCAATTCACTGACCACCCAACCGTAAGCAAATGATAAATAAATAATACGGTGAGTGATAAGGCAAGAGATTGTTTTTTTTAATGAAAATGTTATCTTTTCATTAAACGTTATTGCTATATACAGGGTGTTGATAAATGACGTATTCGATCCACCATCATTTTACACAATTTCGAACTTTCCGATATCATTCTGATGAAACTACACTATTAGTTAGTTTTATTATACTATAAAACTACCATTTTCTGATTTTTGTTATTGGTGGGCTTCAGGCAAACGGAGCAAGTTCAGTACTGGTCCAGGGTTCAGGGTTTTTCACTTCTACGTCATATATATCAAGAGGCGGAGAAGCTTATAATTGAAAACACCTAGAATAACGAGGATGGTACTAGCCTGATGTTCCCGCTGATTTCTAAATACCCTATCAATCATAGACACTAGGCAGAGAGCACGACGACAAAGGTAAAGAGACTTACCTGACTGCATGGTAAATATGATAAAGGCACTGGTAAGAATCCACGTCGCGTCATCATGAGTCATTGAAATCGCGGTCAAATTCGTCGCCGCCATTTTCGTCCCTTAGTAAAGGTATTTACATAGAGCTCAGTAATCACTGGCCAGTAGGTAATCGTCCCGGTGCTACCTTCATAATTGGAAGGATGGTGGTCGATATATCACAGCTGTACAAGCAAATATCCTCTGGCGGAGCCGCTTGAAATGTGGCTGCACTTGTAAATGCTTATATACTCTTTGTCCATGATATCCGTCAGGATGTCTTCGAAAATGTCTACATTACACCTTGCCTGTGCATTTTCTCAAGAGTCATAACGCCATTGGCAATTCATCGTACGCCCAGTCTTGAAATCGATCTTTCTGATTGATAGTAATATCCCACAAGAATCGAAATGTGGTTCGTCAATTGCTTTGGGATGTTGTTATCGTATTTCGGGTCGAGACTTTGTTAATAATTATAGGAAGACATGAAAATCCTTTAAGCTGAGCGGTTATCATATTCGGACTGTTGCTTTTAAAAGGTTGGGAGTTGCATTGGCGACGATACTAAAAGACGTCGTAGTATCATTACCTGACAGATTTATCCGACACCCACGGTTAACCCGTCGAACGTGACAACCACATACTTGTTAATTGTTCTTTCGTTAATATTACTGGCATGCATACCCGAGGGTGGTTGATTTGCCTACTCCACACCGCTGAGAGTCAGATACAAATTCGAACAGGGCCGAGTATCATTAACGTTCATTATATCGTAACTAATGACATGGCATTCGAGCACACTTGGCACTAATCCTGCCCAATTCAAATAAACTGGAAATACATGTACATGTAAGCGCTATCCCGGAAACGGATATCATATTTGTAACAATATATCAGCGTCACAACAAAAACAACTGCAACAACAACCGAATAATTTATAAATAACTCATACTTTTATTTATAAATTATTTATATATTCAAAAATAATTTTATCTAAATCCTTTTGTTCATTGATTGACGTCTCTTGCCTGCAAATGATATTGCGCGCCAAGACTTGATTACAACATAAATATTGTTTCTCTCTGCTCGGTGATCATATAGTCACAGATAAGCACAAACCTCTTCACAAAGCTTTTGGAGTAGGGCAGCCCACAGGCTTCAATGTCGTATTCGGTTATGTGTTTTTGCCAGAGAATTTTTTTTATATCACACATGGTATCCAATTGGTATATACCATTTGGCAAATTTGTGCACGACGCCCAATTTACTTTGATGATTGCCTAGTATGAGACATTTTTGGATCGAAAATATTGACACTGTTCGCAGATACATGTATTTATCACAACATCACGTTAATATGATTTATAATTGGAAAAGCGATAGCCAACAAGATCTGCGTTGTGATGTATTGATCCATTTACAAGCAGATCACATGGCAGTTAAGGTATTAGAAACACTATGATGCTCCTCTAAAGTCTTAGAACATTAGGTGAAGGCGCTATTTGAATGCCTTCGATCAAATCAAGGTCGATTTGACTGGTAGGGAAAAATTTCTCCGGATTTACTGGAAGCTTTCCTGCTGATGCCTTTCAACTTTTTCAGAGATTCCTAATCAGGAATTTTCCAAAACGCCCTATCGTCAAAGCAACCATGGCGATCATCGGTGCAGTCTGCCTTTATAAGAGAAATCCTCGGAGTAATTTCCTGCAGTTCAAATCATGAATGGGCTCAATATTCTAAATTTGTCGGCATACCTTTTTGATTGGGTTAAAAGAATAGATGCATTTGTTGAGGGGCTGAAAGAGTCCTTGTATATGAGGATTTCAGTAGGGGGTGCAATTTCCTGCAAATCATTTCAAAGACTGTGATAAACGCACAGCGACTGCCAACGAATAGTCCGTGCTGATGTGCATCAGAACATGTTTAATACCGCGATTAACACAGCTTTAAGAATGAAAACATAGAAAGCGCGTACTCTAGTTTTACCAATTTACCACCGGCTGATTGATTACTTGGCAATAAAGACGAATATCAAATGGAACATGACGTCATGGACAACCTGGTGACGCCATGCAATCGTCTCTCGATATTGAACATGTTGAATGGCATCGAACCAACAAGTTCAGCATGATATCTAGCTTGAATTGAATATTCAGAACTGGTCTAAGATCGGTAAAATTAGAGTAAAGATTATGCGTGTATCTACGGATCATCAAACCAATTTGAAGAAAATTATCTTTCGTTTTATATTTATTATTTCCTGTACATAAGTTACATGTATTCAGAATAACATTTTTCCATTCCTTTATGTTAAGTGAAATCAACAGTGGTGGTTGCTGATTACACAGAAAGTATGGCATGGTTTCAGTGTCACCCACTGCTCAACCCAGTATCAATTTCTGTAACCTGGGAAAAGACAGAGTTTGTCCAAAGTTAGGGAGAAAATCCGTTCTGACAGAAAATATGTCTGTTCTAAAATTTCCGAAAATACTGCTCGCACTCTATTGATAGCTTCCGCTTGCACAGTCGCTGGTAGTCTCCAAGCAGCTTAATAGTCTCATCTTCATATCTGTCGTCCGACACATGATTAAAGTCATGCTCCACGATATCGGAGCCGAGAATCTCCTCTTCCTTGCTGATGCGCAATCCGATGGTCAAGTCAATACAAGTCAAGATGATGGTGGAGGTGATGACTGTCCAGATGATGATGATGAGAACGCAAAGGACTTGCACGCACAAGAGATAGTACTCTCCACCCTGCAGAAGGACATAAAAAAGAAACTTGGCCTTCATTTGATAACAAGTTATACAATGTAGCCGATGTAATGGTATACGAACCTGTAACCCGCCACCTTAATTTTTGACTTAATTTTTATACATGTTTTGAGTCACATCTTCATTAGCTGGGTAATTATTTATGTCTAGAAATGATACTTACGTAGAACACGCCATACAACTTCGTTGTACCTCCAATGGTGTCCGGCTGGCCGAACAGGCCTATGCAGACCAAACCCCAAACACCGCACATCATATGTACGGGAATACAGCCTGGAAAGAGTCGAAAGTGTTCATATTTCTTCTTGGATTTTTACGACAGTGTGGTTGAATTGATATAAAAAATAGAATGAATAAAAATAAATTCTTATTGCTTAGTACAGCATTCTCAACGCCCTTTCCATTTCTTCCGCAGCCTAATCAAGAAATCTTTCCGTATGAGCTAGCAAGGAGCGACCACTGCGCTTCACTTGGCTATTTCGGGCCAGTTGAGAGTACCCGTATTCTTCAACATCAGCATTTAAAAGCCTGATGTTAGCAATGTTCGGGTGCGTTATGACCACCTTTTAAAAACTGCCCTGTCGAGCTCAGCACAAATTCTACAAAGGGGTGATGTTTGTATATCTCTTGGCGGCACACGAGCCTTTGTTTCCTAGCGATGACTCACCCACTGGGTCGTCGATCTTGAGGTCCTCGAGCAACTTCACTCCGAAAAATACGATGACTGCACCTACACAGCCGATGATAAAGCCTTCCCATGGATAGGCGTAGGCACAGTAACCTGGTTAAAAAAAGCTCTCGGTCAATACATGTATCTAAATATGCATTCATAAAGATATTCACTTAAATATAGATGTTAGGAAAAGTACAAAAGGAACATATACAGTATATGACAGTACACACGTTGTCAATAACGGGCTATGCCGTTCCTACCAAACTTGAAATTTGAAAATGAAGATTTTCCAGTTACATATAAAAACATTGAATATAGATTTAAATTTTGTGGCTGCGTACACATGATTATATAGTTTTACAATGATGATACCCGTCAGGTACTGTCATCACGTTGACATTGTCTGGTTACTGTACAGAGCCAATGCTTATTTCTAAATTATCAATGAATCGTGTCAAATATAAACAAAACCAAAAAAGTATACAAGAACGACGTAGGCATTAACCAGACAATTTGTCGTTTTGAATCAAACTTACCCGTTATCGATACCAAGGAACCAAGAATACTGTTGATCAGGTCGGCAATGTCAAATTTTCTCTTCTTGAACGTGTAACTGGAACAGTCAAAGAAAAGCAAGAAGTCTTTCATAAAGTTTAATTTTCTTTGCATCTCGCTACTCGACGTATCATTTTCTTCAATTTGGGCACTCCGATCATGTACCGAACATGTCATGCTATGGAATTGCCTTGATGTTCACATGATTAAAATACCGATTTAATGCTCTTTGATCTATATCATTCCATCAGTATCTCCGTAGAAACACATTGGTTCAGTTCAGTCTTCAATTGTCTGATCGGAATAGGATGTGCCCTATCTTTTTTAACAAAAAACAATACTGGCCAGCGGTGTTGAGTGCTTTATCATATTACTTAATGTCGAACATGTATACTATTTACCTGAGTCCCATTCCAACCATCCCTCCACCAATTGATGAACTGATAGTTGCCACTGCTGACCGTGCCGCTAGGATCCACTTGTTATCGGTGATGCCAAAAGTGCTGCCGCAGTTGAAGCCTAGCCATCCCCACCTAGAAATATCAATGGTACGTCGCAATGAAAACATATCGGGACATCAGTTGGAACAAAAATCCGGCCATCTCAACCGGAAGCCTGGACACGAGCTCAAAGATTAAACTGGTTCTAGAAATGTCTTCACTGATGAAAACAAAGAAGCAATGTGAACAAAGAAATGATATGGCTGGAAAAAAATTATTATAAAACCTCCTTACGGCGGCTTAAAAGGCAGTACAAAAATGTATTTGCAAAAAGGTCCTATGGTTACAAGAATTGTCAACGTTACCCTATGTTGCAGTCCGAATTCATGCACCACTTTCCAGTACTATTGAGCGGTGCAGAATGCTATCGTCTAAAATATACAGCTCTACAAGGAATATCTAATGGCTCGTCTGCTAGCCCCTGCGAGAGGATTTAAATTGATTTTAAGTCTAACAGGGGTGAACCTTGTTCTACCCACCAAAGCATGAACATCCCTAGCATAGCATTAGTGGGCGAACTCATCTTGGACTTGGGCTCAGACTTGGTAAATCGGTTCATTCGGGGCTTAAGCATCAATGTGGCCACGAGACCAGTGGTTCCACCAAGTATATGTACTGGCCCTGCTCCCGCCACATCAATTACTTGCAACTCCTGAAATATAATTAAATTGGCAACGATGGATGTTTACTGCTATAAAAAGCAGACAACCGATAAGAACAACATGCATGTATCTTAACACCTCAACTATAACGTAGCAATGTATTGCATGTCTGCTACACAGTGACGTATTCTCGCGCCTGCGGTTCCGATTTTACGCGATCGAATTGACGTGCTGTCATTGGCTTCGTCATTTTACATTTTAGCCCCACCCTTCCGGTCAACTCGATTTTAGAACAGAGACCCACCAGTGTGGTGTTAATTTCTTATACTCTTTGTTTAAACTCGATACAGTCAGTGGACTGCACGCGTACCTTAAGAAATCCCCTATTGCTCCAAATCCAATGGGCGGGGAAGACGAAAATGAGGGTGTTAAAACAAGAGAAAGCGATATAGGCTAAAAGCTTCGTTCTTTCTGCCATTGCCCCTGAAAAAAGAAGGAAGGCAAAATTTACAATTGAAATCAGTTATTGTGGTAACTACATTGTACATGTAGGCGAAAATAAGCTACTTGCGTTTGGGTTAGTGTTATGGTTGGTTAACAAGCACATTCAAAAAAGCAATTGATGTTTGTAACAAGAAATTCTCTTGCGAAAACTGCAGGAAACGTTGTTGGCAACAAGAAAGTTCCAATAAGAAATTAATCACCGGAAGGAAGAAAAAAGCTACCAAGCGAAAAAAAAGAACATTTCTTTGACGGAAAACAAACTTGTACCTGGTAACATGGATTTAAGACGGTTAGGAGGACTTACCAGAAACGATGGTAGCGGCAGTGGTGGAAAAGGAGGACTGGAAAAAATAATGGGCAAGTGTGTCTCCCTCACTTTTTTCATCTTCGTGGATAAGGAGATAATCTCCCATCCCGCAGAACCAATTCGCACCCTCAGCTTGGCCGAACTGAAACGCATAGCCAAACATCCAGAAAGTTGTACCGCCGAAGATGACGTCGACCATGTTCTTTATCATGATGTTTAACTCGTTCTTACTGGACACCGTACCACATTCCAACAGGCCAAAACCTGAAACGATAAATCATCGCGCCTGGGCCATTATGTCGATTGAACTGGTTCGAACATCTCTATTCTGCGCGATTGACTCCTGTTTTTGCTATTCCACAAACAACTGCACTGTAGCCTTAATACATGTATACAGACAAAAACGTTGATGATCTTGCATGAGATGTTGGTGTCCTACCTGATTGCATGGTGAAAATTATAAAGGTACTGGTCAATATCCATATTGCGTCATCAGAGCTAAGATTGCCGGTTGCAATAGTGCTTCGCAAGCCATTAACGAAGGATGGGGCTGAATTGGTCTCCGCCGGATCCACGCCCGGGCTGATGCTGGTATTCGATGTAGCCATCGGGAAATCTGAAAAAGAATTTGAGATTAGTGCTGAAACATAACTGAAAGGAAACATTTGATATATCGTCCGACAAACAAGGGCACTATTTTTATATCGCATCGAAACTACCCATGGGATTGAAAAAAGTCATAGGACTCAAAGGGACGTCAAGCGATCCGTGAGTGTTACATTGGGTGATATGAATAAAGACCAGCAAATGCCTTTACTCTCCGCCGTTTTGTACAGGAAGGCCTAGTGTAAATGTACATGGAGATTTAGATAAAAGCATTTGTTAGTCTTTATTCATATCACCCATTATGTGCATGGAAGATGATGAGTGCTATGCTGCATACAAGAAGGCGACGTAAGAGGATTGGGACAGATTCAAAGGTGTTTTCAGCTCTGATAACTCTAAGGTTTGGCTGAGGCACGCATGTCACGAACAAATAATCCAAGTAAAGGTCATATGTAACATTTGATGGCATCGATCCAAATGGGACCACCACTCCCAATAAAGGAGAGCTTTAGAATAGTTTGAGCTTTTGAAAATTATGTTTATAATCATACACATGGACATCGCTCCAAGAATGGCTTGACTAGCACCTAGATCGTCAACATTTACAAGCTAATCATAAAAGTTACTGGATCCAAGTAAAACAATTGGGAAAAATTCATTATATATGTACATGTAAATCACAAAAAAAGTGTCTAAATCTGAGATTATCTGCCAACACGTACGAAACTGCGTCTAGTTTTGATAGTATCTATGTTAGGAATTTGATTGGAAGCTGCAGTCAGAACATTCGACATTTCACCAGACACTCTCCACAGTCTTGGCCCTGCCCGTTCCCCGAAAGATTTTGTACCCGACCCAGAAATTCCCTACGCCCTTCATGAGAGTATGCGAAATATAAGAAATAAGAATGAGTACCTACCTCATGCCAACATAAATTTGCTATGAATTCATGTGAGGCACGGACTCTGCTGACACTTGTAGCATGCAGGAAGACGTCCGCTGCGCGCACTGGCGGCTGAACTCTATCAACAATGTAAGGCAACTTGGCGTACTGTCTCTGGATAAAGACTCCTTTCTCTTCTGTTTCAGAAATGAAAAGATGACACAGCAATGATCTGGATGAACGAGTTTATGTAATTGTTTCAGGCTTGTATCCTTAAAAGCTATGAACAACGTACTTAAGCTTATGTATCGTTAGTAAACCCTTATAGCAATGGCTATGCGAACGAATGGTCACATTCAATTTCAGCGGGGCGCGAAAATGGCTTTGTAAGTTTGTAACATAAGACGCGACTGCTTGCAGCACAGGAAATATCACTTGCTGCAGCCAATCAACAGCGTATAAAATCCATTATTCCGATTGACCCACATTTACACGAAATAATCACACACCTATGTACTAGATGGGTCAACTGATCTGGTTGTTGTTGGACAGCACACTTTCACAACTACATGAAGACGATGATGCGTCTAAAATCACTTGCTTTCTCTTCTGTTTTGTGGCTGTTTTGTGCCATCTCGGGGCAAGCACAACAGGCGGAAGAAACAGGTAGGCCGACTGACAGAGAAAGGTTTCTCAGGGATTTAATGTGCGCCTATGCATCAACCAATGTGACGGGACATTCTGTCATTCACGTACATGTAACAGAATACGCTATGTATGAAATAAGTCTATCCGTTTGGTTCCGCTATACTTATTACCTTGATAGAAACGCTGAAATGGTAACAAGCGAATGTACTCGCTTTTCGTATTCAATCACTTGAATCACTACCGGTACATTGTCATCATGGGCAAGGAATTTGCAAAGTCTTGATGCCGTCACATGATCTATGCGACGTGGCATCAAGAAGTAGAATGATTATATGTACAGTCATTGTGGTATTGTTTACGCTGACTTGCTCTCAATTCGATTTCCAGTTTACTGTCCATACCCCGGCACCATCAGAAATGGAATAATCCTCCTGGTAGGCGTCATTGGAAAATACGAATACCGTCCCTACGTCAGACGCATCGGTCAAGGACAAGCGATCGAGTACCAATGTACGACTGGGTATCGCCTTAGGGGGCCTACTAATGCTACATGTTTAGATGGTAGGTGGAGCCAAGATATCAAGCCGGAATGCGAATCGGTTTACTGTCCATACCCCGGCACCATCAGAAATGGAAAAATCCTCCTGGTAGGCGTCGTTGGAAAATACGAATACCGTCCCTACGTCAGACGCATCGGTCAAGGACAAGCGATCGAGTACCAATGTACGACTGGGTATCGCCTTAGGGGGCCTACTAATGCTACATGTTTAGATGGTAGGTGGAGCCAAGATATCAAGCCGGAATGCGAATCGGTTTACTGTCCATACCCCGGCACCATCAGAAATGGAAAAATCCTCCTGGTAGGCGTCATTGGAAAATACGAATACCGTCCCTACGTCAGACACATCGGTCAAGGACAAGCGATCGAGTTCCAATGTACGGCTGGGTATCGCCTTAGGGGGCCTACTAATGCTACATGTTTAGATGGTAGGTGGAGCCAAGATATCAAGCCGGAATGCGAATCGGTTTACTGTCCATACCCCGGCACCATCAGAAATGGAAAAATCCTCCTGGTAGGCGTCATTGGAAAATACGAATACCGTCCCTACGTCATACGCATCGGTCAAGGACAAGCGATCGAGTACCAATGTACGGCTGGGTATCGCCTTAGGGGGCCTACTAATGCTACGTGTTTAGATGGTAGGTGGAGTCCAGATATCATGCCGGAATGCGAATCGGTTTACTGTCCATACCCCGGCACCATCGGAAATGGAAAAATCCTCCTGGTAGGCGTCATTGGAAAATACGAATACCGTCCCTACGTCAGACGCATCGGTCAAGGACAAGCGATCGAGTACCAATGTACGACTGGGTATCGCCTTAGGGGGCCTACTAATGCTACATGTTTAGATGGTAGGTGGAGCCAAGATATCAAGCCGGAATGCGAATCGGTTTACTGTCCATACCCCGGCACCATCAGAAATGGAAAAATCCTCCTGGTAGGCGTCATTGGAAAATACGAATACCGTCCCTACGTCATACGCATCGGTCAAGGACAAGCGATCGAGTACCAATGTACGACTGGGTATCGCCTTAGGGGGCCTACTAATGCTACATGTTTAGATGGTAGGTGGAGTCCAGATATCAAGCCGGAATGCGAATCGGTTTACTGTCCATACCCCGGCACCATCAGAAATGGAATAATCCTCCTGGTGGGCGTCATTGGAAAATACGAATACCGTCCCTACATCAGACACATCGGTCAAGGACAAGCGATCGAGTTCCAATGTACGGCTGGGTATCGTAAAGACGGGCCCCTTAACGCCACGTGCTTAAATGGAGTTTGGAGACCGGACATCAAGCCACAATGTGTCGAGGATGCAGAATCTGATGTTCTGAATTAGACTCGAATGTCAAATGTTGCGACTGTCATGTTCCTTTTCAGGCCTTCATGTCAGGCTCTAAATCCTTTTTTCTGCATTTAACCGGAGTACGTTCATAGCGCAGGGAACCCACTACGCCCCCGAACAGGCAAGAACTTCCGCAATGGATGAGGCGGGACAAAGTGGGAAAATGTTGATAAGGAACGTATGTCACGAAAAAGAGCGGAAGCTGTGCTATGATGATCGTTCTTCCTGTGAGTACATTCGCACAGTACATGACAGTCCACGGTGAGGCGGAAATGTGGCAATGTACGCTATTGTGCAATGCATTGGCTTAGAGTTTTGTGTTCCAGTATGATTTTAATACTTTTTTAGCTTCACATCTATGTATCCGGGATCGATGATTTTGCCGCATATCTCTTATGAAATTTTTAGGTTGTGTGCCAAATCTATAGAGTTGTTTCCGACACAAAAAATACTCTTATACTATTGCATGTAGGTTTTAAAAGTTTGTGAGTTATATTGCATAATATTGTTCCCAGACTAAATTTTGAAAGATTTCAGTGAGAAAGATTGTTCATTGTGTAATTTATGGAAGTGTACTTTTGTGTCGGACGAAATTCGCTATGAGACATAACCCCGGTAGTGTTTGTTCTCCCAAATATTCCTAAACGCCGTCTTAGCTATAACTGATATATAAAATCCCTTGATATGGTATTCCAGATAAGGACTGTTTACAATAGGCCTACAAAATAATCTTTTTTTAAATAATGCCTTGTGCAAATGATATTGTCCAATTGGCCATCACGAGATGACAAGATAATATAGAATTATGCAATTCACACAAATGACCTTTGATTAACCTTTATAAACGCAAAATAATCAGTAAAGCAGCCTTAACATTGGACTTAGACGGTTGTGACTATCGAGTTCACCTCCGCATATCATAAAGACAGAATCGATGAAATAGCAGCGAATATTATGGCTCCTCCAAAATTATTCGTGTTCTGTTCTGTTCTGTTGCTGTTTTGTGCCTCAGGACTCGCACAACTGGCGAAAGTAACAGGTAAGTCCATCACTGACAACAGAAGAGTGCGTTTCATTGATTAACAAAATGTATAATTGTATACATGCCGAAGAGAAACTTTATACTGCAGAAGTCAGTCCATCTGACCTTGGTGCCGCCCCGGCCTGATCAAACGTCTGGTTCCCGAACCAAAAGTTTTTATTCGCCTCAAGGGATACTTGGACGACTGCTGGTTCTTGACCATGGGTGTTGCATATCAGGACCCAGTTGAGAAACCGGGCCCAGACAAGGTCTTAATGCAAAGTTCACTTGAAGTTGAGAATAACTATGATTATAAATTCTGCAATGGTTTTTAGGATCGGATGTCCCCGCCGAGCTCGAAGCCAATTGCACCATGGAGCGCCTAGATGACTACAGAAAACCAGTGACCCTCTCTTTGTTGGAAGAGAAATTCAGATGGTTCACTGAGCTGAAATGCAGAGATGAATGCGCCAAGCGCGCTATCTGCGGCCATGCTAACTTCAACAACAGGACCAGGGAGTGCCAGTTAGTTCAACGAAGGGCATTCCATGAGAGTTATTTGTCTGAACAAGGTCTTTATGTGATGTGGCGAAAGAATTGTCCACTTGAACACAGTAAGTACACTTTAAAGGCAAATGATTATATGTTGGCCCGTCAGATCCCCGGAAAACGCATCGAGGCAAATTCTGATAAAAATAATTATGTTGGAATGATATCCAGCGCCCCTGATTCGTTTCCTTCGTACCCTCTCTGGAAAGGACTACTGCAATACTGTTATACTTCCCAAATTTCTGGATCCGCAAAGCACCCTTTCGATCCTCTATTGAGCTTTGGTCATCTGAAAGTCATTGGCTATTTCTGCAGATTCAAATCTTGCAGTTGCCATCCATGATATCAATCAGCGACTGTTCTACATGACGGGATTGTACAGTCTCAGAAATACCTGCAGATTCAAATCTTGCAGTTGCCATCCATGATATCAATCAGCGACTGTTCTACATGACGGGATTGTACAGTCTCAGAAATACAATGTTAGTAAGGTTTTGAGCAATTGAAAAACCCTTGGAGGTTTTTATCGAAATGAAAAACGGGTCACTTCGCATTTTGCCGAAAACACTTTAGGGTTGCATACTTGTTTTTTCAAGAGCTCAAAAACATTTATTGCTAAGAGTGTATCCCCCGCCCATAATTGTGAGCCTGACGATAGACGACCGCATTACCAAATACATGTATATTGTCATTCATGATCGATCGATGTTGTATTTTTCAGTATGGAACCGAACCGACGATCCTCTGAAGATGGTCATGTGTCCCATGCAACCGCAAACCCAACGACTTTCATTGAAGTATGCCTACAAGTTTGCAAAGCACATCTCAAATGACGTGGATGCGTCATGGTGGTGTCAGAGGGATCCAATCTGCAAGGGTGTCTACAGAAATGCTACTTGGACGAATATGCACGTGTTCCTCTATAAGGCGGTCGTCGACGAGAGTGCCACGGGAGACATCACGGAGATCTCGGTCAAGAATTGTGCTCCACCTGGTAAGCTATACGTACCTTCTCGTCTTAATGATGTTGATCATGTTGACACACGTGAGAAACCAATATGAAAGTGAATTGACAGTAATATCCTCTAGATTGACAGATTCTGGGATGTAAGACTGGAAAGTCAATGACTTTTTCGATTTGTTTCCTCTTCGTCTTGACACTGATTCCTTTGTAATTCGGATTTCGTTCCCACATCTCGGTGCCTTTGCAGTCATTCTCTTTCTTTCAGGCCCTCAATCAGGATCCGCGTGCTTCTTCACAGCCTACAACCGAAAAACAGTCCGAGGCAAGTCATATTACACCAAAAGGGACAAGAACTTCCGTGAGTGTTACACGATGTGCCAGGAAGACGACGAATGCTATGCAGCCTATGCAAGGGAAGATAGGTTCAGATCCCGAATGAAGTGTAAACTCTACAAGAAGGAGGCAGTAACAGGGCTGGGCAGGTTTAAAAAAGAGTTTGATAATGCTAAGGTTTGGTTGAGGAACGTATGCCATGAGTGAGCACTGAGAAGTCCTTCTCTGATCAGTTTTGTGATTACTGCTAATATTACATAGTGGTCCTAAGCCATGACATCATAGGACATATTTTTTTCATGGAGCCTCCTGAGAAACCCACTACAGGCGATCGAAATTGGAGGACAGTCAGACTGTTAACATATACGAGTCTAGATGAGAGGTTCATTATATATTATGTACATGTGGCGACCCAATTGGAAACCTGCATGAAATTTTTGACTAAACAAACATTGGAACATGTTCAAATTCACACCCAACATTTTATTTCGTTAATGCTATGGTTTTAGTCTATACATGAATATAGTACATATTGTTGATATACATGTACATGTACGCGTATAAGATTACAAATGAAATACAGTTTCTTGGGTGAGGCACCATTGTGCTTTATTGGCTTGGAGCTTGAAGTTTCCACAGTTGACAATGTTCCATACGAAACTTGCTCCGATAAGTCTTGAAAGTGGTTCACTGATTACAAGGTTGTGTTCCACCACCACTTACAGACTCTCGAGACCGACCAATAACCCACCAAGACTCCCAAGATACGCTGCGTTGTTGAGAAAGCACGGGTAGACAGTGCGGTTATCGTACTGAAAAATAAGCTTCATTCAGTTAGTTGGACCCCAAATTAATTTTTCGCTTTCGTCGATGTTCGTGGATCTTGGATGATGATGACACGTTACGGGTATACATGTGTCATGTAAATATCATGAACGTGATTGGAAGAAGTATAGAGAGTTTTATATTGATGAATTAATTTGTCAATACATTTTTGAACTTACATATACGTGATGAGGCATAATGTCATGGAAGCTCTGAAATACGTCGTTTTCTGCAAAGGAACCCGCATAGTACACCACCCTATTTTCGTCACAATATTTTTGTGCTGTTGCCACTGACGTCACCAGAATTTGGGCGACGACCGAATGCATCCACGCTCTCGCTATATCGTCCTTATTTAGGCTCTCGATATCTAGACCTAAAAAAAATGATGAGAAAATTCCGAAGTTCAGCTTTTTTCAAGAAGTGTGCGTTGGGAGACGTTGGCGATAGTCGCGTGTTCTGCTTCTGATTGCACAAGGTACTGCCGTGGCCAAAAGGACACGTACACTGTGTATATGACTTACATGTATGATCTCGAACCCAGGCAATGACAGTGCAACTTTGACCAGTCAGGGTTTGAGAGTATAATGCGAAATACATTTTGACTGTGGACCTGGCCTATGGCTACATAGAAAGACACTTCGAGATACAACAGTGTTTGGTATCGCAACCAAGAAAGACCGACGCTCAAATAGAACGGGTTCTTTATCCAAAAAGGATCACGAACTAAACTTGGTGAGGAGGAAGAGGAGAAGACTTGCCTTCCCTGACGATTTTTCCGAATGGAAAGACTTCGAGTGGAAACGGTATCTTGCTGTGCACTTTGTCCCAATCGACGTCTCCGTAGGAACCCGAGAACAGATCCCGCGTTGTCACCGTCAGTTTTTTACTATCCCCTCTTCTGGCCATTTCAGCAAATTCGGCATATGTCTGAAGAAAGAGCAGAATGTCAACGGTTTTCTCACCGGACACAACATTATTCAGGGAGACGATACATGTGTATCAAGTAAAGATTAGATATGAATAAACAACTCAATGGAACCTTTAAAAATATTGTTTCTTTTTAAGTCGTATACGTTTACCGTTGAGATTTACCTCCGAGCTATTTTTGCGAGGTTTGCTATTGAAGGCAGTGGAAACATGCAGAGTGATACCTCCCTCGTTTTCATATTGTCTGCAATAACTGAGCTACATCGTATTTCGTAAAAAGGAAAAACCGTTAAAATTCTATATAGAATATATAAAACTTCTCTTAAAATGAAAATAAAAATTCTTTATAATTCAGTGTCGATATTTCTATGACAATTTTGTATTTGAAATTTTTTCATGGATTTTTATAAAAGGTTTCTATATGATGGACTTTTTAAAATGTTGCCTGTGCAAAGAGAAGATCATTGCAGTCTTGCCTTCGGTTAATATGCAGTAAAGGAAGCAACAGCTTACCTTTGCGCCTGTTAGTAGCTTACCAACGCTATAACAGTATAACCCGCCCATCATAGTTCCGTTAACTTGACTATGACTTCCATCCTCATTTACCTACAAATAAAGTCGAAAACCATGACAGTCTCTTATGCAACTTGGAGTTCCTTTCTGCTGATAAGAACTCTCATACCAAGCCACAGTCTCACATTTTAGTTTTGCAGGAAATAAGATCGACCCAGTGTAGAAGTTTGAAATGTTTTAGGATAGAATATACGCGAAACGAAGGATTCTATTATGCGTGTTTAGCTTCGTGTACCAAGATTATATCACTTTCACCATCTTTCTCAGTCACATTGTACAAGTTACAAGTTATAAATTACGAAATGCAACAATACAATGTTGTGTGCACTCGATTGAGCCGGCCGAGGAGTGTCTATGTATACCATCGGTCTAATTTTACCGGGGGCCTACGGAAAAGACCTCATACACTCGTTATTACTAAACGAACTCACCAGTATATAACCAACTGCTGAGCCGACCATGGCGAGCAAGGCAGGGAATTCTCTTCCCCTTTTCTCGGTTTCTGGCTGCATGTTTTTCTTGATAAACGTCTCTCGCGGGAGATTTTTCTGGCCATAATGGAAACCCTTCGTAAAGGCGGTAAACTCGTCCACTTGGATGGGCCTGTTTCAGAATCGGAAAATAATTTGTCACACTTAAGAGAGAGAATGTGATTTCACAAATCATCATAAATGGCCTGTCATAGCCCTCATGATGTACAAAACGATACGAACACGGTCCATTTTTCCTTGTTTGGGCTGTATAGTGTACGCACGATTGATATTACATTGTATTTTTCTAGGTTAACATAGATTATTAGGAAAATTTAGGAACTACATATTCGATGAAAGTACATGTACCTTATTTGTAATAGATGTACATGTACATATAATTTATACATCTCAAATAAACTCACGTTATTCCTAATACGTCGCTGATGGTCTCTGCATGTGTCTCAATCGTCCCATGTCCTATAGTTACGCCAACTGTACTCATTTTCAGATTACTGGAACTGTCAGTCAGGATGGTCGACTTTATATGATCTAACACTTCCCCTTTCCGACAAGCTTCGTATGATTCAAAACGGACTTTTAAGGAATCCTTCCAACAGAAAAGATTAGATACCGGTGATACATTATCTTTGGTGATGTGTGTACTGATGTACATCTATCTTGAAAGGAAATTCAGACATGGAAATCAGTTTTGGTTGCTACAAAAATATTAAGTATTGTTTTACTGGATCGTCCTTATCGCTTATGCATCGTACTGATGGCCGCAAGTGACACTACGGTGGACAACCCGTTGGAATCATAGCCCATCTATGCTTCGCAAATTGAAGAAGTAAATTCATCCGAACTCCAATTAAGCCGGGAATATGACAGACGTGTGCAGGATGAGCGTAATGGCATTTGAATGGTGCAGCCCAAAGAAAATTAAATGAGATCGAAATATTATAATTCGCTCCCTGTACGATTAGATAACGAACCTTGGCCTGATTTATCTGGTAGTAAGCTTATACCTAATCTAGACGATTTTGAAGTATACTCATAATGGTCTACACGTACCTGATTTTGTTCGATAATAGATGTCAATTTGATAAGTGAACCGCCTGAAATAAACAGAATGATATTGAGGTCAGAACAACTTCAGTTAGGTTTGTTACGATGATCAGCTCTTCATGTTGCTGACCTGGTCAAACATCTTGACCATCAATGTATTGACATTGCTATAGACTACGCGCATGGTGAAGGTAATGGAGGCAATACCGCTGGAAATTCAGTACGTGGTCAAAAGGCTTGATTTGTATCAAATAAAGGATGGAGAATTTCTTTAGAAAAGATGGCTCAAGGCTGCGTATCCAAGGAATTCTATTTATTGAAGACGTCGTTCCAGCCCGGCTCGAATTGGCCGCCTCGATTAGGCCTCATCATTATAAGATTTTAAGTGCCTCTAATATCCCGAACGATGTGACATGCATGGGTTGAAATAACTCCTCAGACATTTTGGTTTAAACTGTTCTTGTGTTTCAAAGATATTTTAATTTTTTTTTGTTATTTCATCCCCGAAGTGAGTGTGAATATTGGGGTCGCGGCTATTTTTTGTCCGATTACACTTGTAATGTACCACAGTGATTCATGAAACATGGAAAGCTTATATTGGCAGAGAGAATATCGTCAGTCTATCAGTTTATAAATTGGCGCATATATGTGCATTACGTACCACAATCCATCGAAAAGCCTCTTATTGGTTTTCCTCCAGTCACAAACGGAATGTCGATGGTCGCCACACTGAACGGTTCACATCCACAAGTCGCCATAGTGATTGGTTGTACTATTTATTCGACTGAAGCGGTCGAACCATGCCTTGAAACTTTTACTGATCAAAACTATCGTGTGCCTTTGATTAAATTGGCGTATATTATGTGTGTGCCGACAACCCGAATGGCCTAATTCCTTTCTAGATTACTTGACGATAATGGTCGTCTCAATATCTTTTTGGCCAAATATCGCATCTTTCAATCAGGGGCCATCTCCAAAAATTAACGAAATCACCCACTGTGAAATTGAAGTTGAAATCAATTTTCATACATGTAGTTGTTTGGATTGATTTATTTCAATTAAATCATGTACTATCATATCAAAGTGCAGTGATAGAAGAACGAAATTTTCGTCACAGTAAACCTCACTAGGAACAAACATTTTGCGACCGGACCGCTATTCACATCAAGGAGAAGAGACCATTGATCACATTCTTTGTTTGACTACACGAGCGGCTTTAAATGTGCACTTATCCACCCTAAATGATAAACGACGAAACCATCGGGCTTTTTTTCCTGTCTGGTATACGTTTGACGCGCTTGTCCACAGTGGTGATGTTTTGTCCCGGTCATCGATCCCGGAAGATCTACTAAATTATCTCGGTTTGGGGAGCATGAAGTAAGCCCCGAGGGAGGCACAAGCCTAAAATTATCGTCAAATAGTTATTTGTCGGGTGTTTTGACCCTGGATAGTTAATGAATCGAACTCGCAATTATGTTCGCAGGCCTCGGCACATCCTATAACTACATGTACAATGTCAACAAGTTCGATTTACTTTTCTAAGTCTTTTATTTTTGTTTTAACACTCGCTCGAGTCAGTCAGATGATGGGGTCGATTAAAAGTCACCGAGAAACAGATCTGTCTGAGAACCCTGGACAAATTCCTCAATTGGAACGGAAAAACAGGCACGCCACCAGAGACATACCCATAAAATCGACGTATATAGGCCTCCTTCCTGGAGACACTCAGGTGCATATCCTCGCAACGGACGGGTGAAGGGATGTCTCCCGCAGAACAAACTTTGTTGGTTCATGCTTTTTGATATCCTTCTCTGTGGTCAGTCTTGCTTTCGGAACATCTCGGAATACCTGTATCTCTGCTCATGAGGGTCGCAATGAAAAACCTTTTCATGGCTATCTTGCTCATGGTCTCGTGCCACAAAGCATTCGGGTCATACGGATACGACTTATACGATGAAGTCGATTCATACGGGTAAGTAACAAAACCGTATTTTAACTTTGACCCGCTTTAGGCTGAGATGCTGTGTCAATCAGTTGTTATCCATGTTGTCAAGGTCACAGGATGACGCCCCCTCCCACCAATACCACCACCACCTTAACATCATTGACCCCACCCTGCCTAACTAGGCCCTCGGCCAAATTCGAAAGGGGACCTAGTATTTGAGTTTGTGAAAAGATTTTGAAGCAGAGGAAAAATGCTTCATCGAGATAAGTAAGTATTAAGTAAGTTGCTTACTTCACATAAACTAAGCTTCCCGCAAAAATCGTTGCGCTTAACCAGACAACTAAAAAATCATTTCAATTGCTTCTTAACTGATGAAAAGAATTTAGCTCATGAGTTTCCTCCTAGGTGGCAGGACAGAAATAAGTAGGATCAGCCACCTGGGAGCGAAATCATGAACTAAAATAATTATAGTCGGCATTGGATATTCTCGTTATTCAAGTCATTATAACCAGCATACATGTAACTTGCGACCATTTTTTGGGAAATTTATAATTATGTGATAAAAATAAGGTGCGGGGAACTATGACTTGAGATTGGTCTTCTACCACGAGGTAAAGGCTTTTTATTTCGTCAATAGCATTCCGCGAAGATGACGTCACTGCAGCTGCTGCCCTCTATTTCCCCATCGCTGAATTACAGGCAATGTCGGACAAATATGCGGTTTCGTAATGGATTCAGGCTTTCTAACTAGGGCAGTTAGATTCAATCTGGCACATGTCCGAGTGTTGGAAATACTACATAATTGTTCTGAATATTTCTCTCTCTGACTCTATGGTATCATTCATGCTAAAAACAATGCAGGGTCAAAGATAATTGACTTTGAAATAAGCTCAAATGCGTAGAAATAAGTGTCGATGTCCGCCTGTCACGTGACTAAAACGTCATCAATATCTTATGCAAATGACCTTGTGAGCTATAAATAGTAACTTCGCGGGATGCTATTGAATTGGGCCTTCGACCCGTGTCTAACTGGTCCGGGAAGCCATCACCATCGTCATCAACATCATCATCGAAGCGATGTCATCTTACTTTATGCACATCAGTTTAGCAGACGGCTTTCTTTTTAGGGCGGGGGAAAATGTATGCACGTCTACGTACTACCAAAGCCAGGCATCATGGATGGAACGGAGTGCAGTCTTAGAAGAGCTACAGGTAATAAGTGTACTTTCCACGTTCAAATTGAGATTTTCATTCTTTTTTTCGTTTAAGGTCCGGGACAAACGTATACAAAGATACATACTACGTAAGCCAGTCTTACCATGGATGGGGTCAAGTCTGGAAGACCTATAGGTAATTTAGATGTTGTGTCACATCAGAGGTTTTCCCTCACTTACATGTACGCCAACGACCGAGGTCGCCTTCAAACGGCAGAGGGTTCATGCTGTCCAAAGACTTAAAAGGTTACGATTCAAAACATTTTGATTGGGATGCTTCATGACCAGGTTAAGATTCTAGAAATTCAAGCCAGTACCATGATAAACAATAGTTTTCTCATGTTATTTTATCCGAAGTTTGGCTATGTCATGTTGGCCATCGAGATGCATAAAACTCGTATGAGCGTACAAAAAAACTATAGGTTTTCCATATACTTATTACAATTATCTAGGTGTAGTGGCAATATCTTATTCTTAAAAAACGAATCTACAAATCGATGCAAGAGATATCCCGATTTCATTTCCTCTTCCTCCATAATTGGCAAATTGCAAACGAAATTTGTTAATTGAAATATTGTACCTAGATTGCCCGTGCTATATTCGTGTCTTGGTGGTAGGGCGTGGCCGCCCGAGTATACAGAAATAGTGTGGCAAGGTTGCGATGTGGTCGCAAGATAAACAGTCAAGCTCGAGTCGCCAATTCGGCGGGCCGGTCTGTGACGAGATTATCTTCAAACTTTTTTCTTGCGACAATTTTTCAGACGAGTGTCCCGTACTAAATACAAGTGTCGTACTAATTGGAAGAGTGCAGACCGAAAGAAATGTAATATACGTAAGTGTAAAGAGTGACTCCCGGAATTCGTCGGCCCTAAGCACCGTTTCAGGGCTAGTGCTCACAATACTTTAGCTATTTATGTCAACTACCGAAGGGTCGTCTGAAAATAGGCCTACCCATTTGAATCTCATCGACAACCCATAATAACATTGAACGCTTTTCAACTAGCAACCCGGTTTACCATGTGCTTCGGTATGCACGAGATCTTAAGAAAAATGTCTACGATACAACTTTAGTTTTTTTCGAAACTTTGCCTAAACTCTACCTGAACTAAGAAGCAGTATTTTTGGTTCGATAATCAGGAGAAAAAAATGGAAAAATTTGCCCGACACAACCCGCACGATGTAACCCTTCCAAAAGCAATTGGATATGATGACTTTCCCTATTATGGCTATATTTCAGCTCTGTGTGGTGGTAGGCCGGAACTTGGTAATAACCCAGGCCCGTGCAGCAGGAATATCCCATGGGGATACATTAAAGCAGCGGGTTCCGCCTGGCAGCAGCAATCGGGCGGTCGTTGTGTCAGTCCTAATACGTGCAAAAACTGTGTTTTAGGGGCATACAGCGCCGGATCGTATTGTACAGGTAAGCGGTATCCTTAACGATGTTACCTCGTTGCAGATATCCTTTGTATGTGAATTGAACCTGATGCATGATAAATCGTTTTTTACTTAGAACAAAAGATGTTTCTGACGAATGAATTTTTTTTGATAGTTTGAGGCCAGTTACATGAATACTTTTAAAGTTATTGGTACCATTAATGTTATACCTGTTGCATACTCTTTCTGTTGTGAAATATGTGATAGATGACCCGTTATGTGAGCCAATTATGATTGCATTTTCTGGTTTATGGTTGACGAGCCGATATGTGAGCTGCAAATTTTCAAAGTTCAACATGTTTTATAGAAGATGAGTCTGTGACTGATCCTGGCTTATTTCTGTTGTGAATTCTGTTTTATGGTAGATGAACTGTATGTGAGCTATATGATTGCATGTTTCAATTGTGAAACCTGTTTTATTGCAGATGAGCATTCGCCACTTTCCTCAAGCAGAAACCATGAAGGGCTGTCAGGTGATAGGTTTTGACCAATCAAAACTCCCGTATGTGATAATGGCCGTGCTGTCTGTAGCCGAACAAGCATGATAGCTCTCTTCTGGTTGGTCAATACCTTTCAGGAAGCCTCAAATAGCTGCTTGCGGAAAGTAGCAAATGCACATGTATGAAACCCATTTCATGGTAGACGAGGCCTATGTGAGCCACGAATGCTTATTTTCAATATAAACGTCTCTTTGCTTCCAGTTTGTCCACAGATCACTTCCTGTGATCTCGAAGTATGTACTAGTGGTCGTTCCAGCACATGTCAGAGATGTGCCTCGGATTATGGCAACTGCAACGGTTGCAAAGCCTTCCTGAACACGGGGTCTTCTTGTGAACGTAAGAACTGCAGCGAGTTTGCCAAAAGGGAAAATGGTGTATTTGTTGCCCCGTTTTCCACTATGACTTCCGCTACCAAAGAGATTTTATGCAGATGCACTAAAACATGCCTGACTACAAATATCTGGCAAAATCACGGTGGAAAAAACTACCCTTCGTTTACTGATTAAGGTGCATGGCTACAGACACCAATGACTCGGATTAAAAGTATACGCGTACATCATACAATA
The DNA here is from genome assembly GCF_910592395.1 of Lineus longissimus. NCBI lineage: Eukaryota > Metazoa > Nemertea > Pilidiophora > Heteronemertea > Lineidae > Lineus > Lineus longissimus. The sequence continues at coordinate 22,491,672 of NC_088309.1, read as the reverse complement.
CTGATATTGTTTAATTTCATTCATCATAATATTTACAATGTTCGTTCTTCAGCACTTTGCAGTTGGAGTTATCTGTGCTTCCCAGGAACATGCGGATCACAGGGACTCGAAAAAGACTGCCAATGCCACGCGGATTTCGATACCCCTCCACATCTAGATATTTTTCGATGTACACATGGTACGTAAAAAAACAGATTCGCTAAGATTTTGATGAGCTTTCCACCAATCTAAATATTTGCCAGTCATGGCGAGGGTGGGTATTTTGTTCCGATTTTGACGGAATCACCATTAATTTCTTGAAACCATACTGAAAACCTCCAAATTGAATAATAACATGCAGGCTACAGGTACATTGGTGTACAAGTACCTCCGTTGTGGCAGTAGACCGAGATCGACGATGTCCACACCCCTCGGCTTATACAAGTGGAAAATGTGAGATGATTTCTTCAGCCTCGGCCGACATACCAGTCTACCATGCAGTGAATTTTCATAGGTGGAGCTAACTCACTGACCATTTGAATATTACAGAGATAGTCATATAAACTTTTCATTTCAGTGGCAACGCTTCCAACAATCAATAAATTATCAGTAAAGCTACAAGATGAAAGTGGAGGACCAATCGCCCAAAATGATCCAAACAGTGACAAATCTTCGCAGTCTATTTGGACGAACGGCAGAGGATTAGCTTCCGTGGATACTTCTTTCATGACCGATTTCGTCCCGAAAAAGCCTCTACCAAACCCCAAAAGAGATGGACCCACATATATTTCCGAATTTAAGGTCGGGGTCAAATCGATAAAAGTGGCATCTCAGATGGATTTTGTAGATCGTGAAGGTTAGTTTCCAGAATAACATACATGTATTTTCAATGTTTGATATATGGTAAAATTACACTTTTAAATGATTTTATGTTGATATGATCAGTGGCGGTCGCCCCTCCCCCCATTTCCGTCGACCTGTAAAAAATTACGTTTTTCTTGTAAAGAAATGCTTAAAAACGGTGCTCTAGTATTCGTTTTGAGATTCGACTTGGGCTAAGATTATGAACGTTTTCAGGTTTAGGTCTGATAAATTGCCTTAATTGTATTTGATAAACTGTTGATGAGGAAATATAAATGTGGGTATTTCCTACAGTGAGAACTAAGCCGGACGTCGAGGATATCGACAACAGTAAAACATATGGTCAATATGTTTATGGATTAAAGAAGCGTATGAAAGAGGATCAAGAATTACCGTGGAAGAGGTTGGTATACTAAAGCTAAGGAAGATTTAAATGATACAGTAAACTCTGGTACAATTATAGCCTCTGTGTGCATTCTTGTACAGTATTAAGTACCTGATGCGCCTTATAGCGGCTAAAAAAGGCAGTTTTCAGACTAACTGCATAGTCTCAAAATCGAGAGAAAAATCGTACTCCTGTGAACTTTTTACATTTCTTCAGAATTTTCTTAAATTAACGTATCATAGGACGGGTATAGCCTACGTCCTGAGCCGGACACCCACCGGGCAATTCTAATACGAGAGGGGCTACCTAAAAACAAAGATTTGCGGCGTTGCCCTCTAGTCCGCTTCACTTCCACTAAATATTGAACTCATTTTATAGCTACACTGTGAAAGTCACGTCAAGTTCTGGTGGTTTCATGAAGGTCGAAGATAAGGACAATAATGACAAGGAAAAGAGAATGGACTTTGTTGGTGAAGATGCTTCTGTTACCGTGGTCTTCAATTTCGACAGAGTACAACCATTTAGTGGAACTCCTTCGGAGTCTTTTAGCCTTGGGAATGATGTTTTGCCGGTATGTAGTCTTCTTTAGCTTTCTTTCGCTGCTGAAACTTCATATTATTCAAAGGATATTCTGAGTTCGAAAGTAACAAATTAAAACTTTATTGTCCGAATGCTTAGAGATCTGTTAAGGAATTCGCTTGGTCAAATGAGAATGTATTCCTTTGAATTAACAAAATTATCGGGTACCCTGTAGATGATTAAGATTCAATTACTTGGAGTGAGAACAAAACTATTCATGCTTGTGATAGGAATACATTTGTCACGATGATTCAAACACGACCCAGTGACATTACTATGCATATATGAGCAAAAATTAGGAAATAGTAGTCTATATTTGTCATTGATATATTATCAAAAATTGAGAAAGAGTAGTCTTTATTGATTTTTGATGTTAGTTGCCCGCAGGCCACTAATTTGTCCCTCTCGCTCCTGCCCAGCATTCTTTTTTTGGCCAACTTATACTTCAATGTTTCAGGGGTCTTCAAAGTTGCATTGCGTATGGAAGAATTGGCACGACTCCCTTTCAGGCTTAAAAAACTACAGGATAGAAATATTTGCCCTGAAGAAAGTAGGGCGTTATTTGACTGAGCAAGGAAGTCCCGTACGGCACGGAGACTATCCTATCGGAGACGAATCAACCACCGTAAGTCATTATTAGCATACCAGTTTAATTTCACCACATTGGCGTTTTTCTGCAGGAATAATGAGTGTTAGTTGTCAAAATGTGAAGATCACGCTCACCACTTCCTAGAAGCTTAGTTACTCTTAACTAGAAGCGAAGCGACAGAAAGTCGCAGATAATTCTCTCTTTTGATTGATTCAGTTTTAAAGACGACAAAGCGGGCTAACGTATTTTTGATTGACCTGTACAACACTTACAGGAGTCTGGGTACATGTAAATTGTTACTTAAAAAAGTGAAACGTGACGATGAACACACTTTGCAGTCACAGCTCCCCCCCCCCTCTTGTAACTGTTTTCTCAGCGGTATGATGAAATTTATTTGTGCAGATCGATGTCAATTTCGACGGAATGTTTTCGACCGTACTCACAGCCTACGATAATGCTGGGAACCACGCATCAGCCCGGAGGGTTTTTTATCAGAGTGATCCGGCTGTGATCACCAAGCAGAGAGGTACTACTTTAAGTATCACCGGAGCAAAGGTTATCGATAATAAACCATGGCTGAATGACTTAAACTCTAATGTTGTCGTCCACTTCGAAGACAGGTAAGGTCAACCTGTTCAGCAAAGGGATTGTACTAATAATATATTTAAAGATGTGGTCACACTAACAGCTCGCGTCAATGGTGCCAGGTTAGCTGCCAAGACTTAGTGATTTAATTTCTCCTGCTCATCGCAGCGATAATTAGTAATAGAAATATAGAACGAGGCACTTAAGTTAACAGTGTGCACCAGTGAAAGAAACAAATGCCATTATCTGCTGAAGTCAAATGATGAACCTCTTATTCTCTCTCCTCATTTTTGTTGTAGGTATATCAATTTAGACTTGGTCACAAATGGCTGGACGTTACCGGTGAAAGCGTATCCAGGCATTAGTGACGAGTACGATGATCATGAAGGCAGTCGTACCGTTCTCAGCACTGGCGCTCATCAGGGTAAATGCTTTCATTGCACCTACACATAAGTTGGCGTAACGATAATTTTTACCACAACAAATTCAGAAATTACTTTAAGTGCAAATGCCAGATTCCAAGCAGTTGTCAATGACTATAGTGTAAATTCCTGCTTTCGCATAATGACTTCAAGTGTTGATTTGCAAAGAAATGAAAGTGTAAATGATGTAAGAGTAACTGAATTTTTTTAGCAGTTAACACTAACATGGCTGCATAACCATTTCTTGCAGGAATTCAAACAGCCCAGGTTGGCTATGCCATAAACAGACCAACGACTGCCACGCCACCTATCACCTGGAAGGTTTCTAATTACATCACCGGACAAGACCAGTTCCTGGTTGGGAGACAGGATGCCGACTCAATAGAGTGAGTACTCTGCATGCTAGGCAAACAATCTCATTCCTTTTATCATAACCCCCCCCCCCTTTATTAGCATGGAATACATTACGTATTGCCCTAACCGGTGTAGGCCAATCTACCTCCATGAAAACTGCGTTCGTGGGGGTCGATGTCCCACCAAGATATGCCATGATAACCCTTTGATAAGGCCGTAGAACACTGAGAATTTAGGCCCAGGTGCGATCGGGCTTTGTTTAAAGACAATAGACTGTGTATTCGGCTTGGCATCTCCTAAAATCTCCTAAATTTTTCATTTAATTTACGTACATTAGTTTATTATGTTTACTTCTGATAATTACCATTTCAGTGTGTACGTCAAAGTCACTGACTTCCCCGGTAACGAATTGATTGAAAATGTGCGTGTGTTCATCGATTCGAGTCCCCCAGTTATTCAGAACTGTTGGCTCACTCGCGATGGCGTGCAAGACCTGGCGGTACACAATACTACAGACTTTACAAAGATGTCGTAAGTGAAGTTCAGTTCACAGAAAATAGTTTTTTTCCTTATCATTGATACAGTACTTCGCTTTGAAATAATCGGGTGCCTTGACTTCATATACAGGGCGTTCTTCCAGATATGTTCATGTTAATTCTTATACAATATGCTGAAGCGAAGAACAATAATCTTTGAATCTTAACATTATTTACAATTGTGCAGCAGCCATTTGCTGTTCTTTTGGCAAATTAACGTAAACTATGTATGTTTTCAGCTTTGAATGGGAAGCGTTTGACCCAGATAGCGGCATCAGTACAGTTTCTTGGACTCTATTTGACAACTACACGAATGTCATTGTTCATGGACGACAAGACGTGGGCAATCAAGGAAAATTCAATGTTAGTAATATCTAGTTTTTGGAATCTTTCGAAAGGTTCCACGCTAACGAGTAACCTGAGATGACCAACACGGTTTTCGTCTGCTCCATACACTTTCCCCGGTTTAGGTGAGGTAACAATAAAAGGTTGTTTTAAAGTTGGTATAAATTACCTATTTCAATGTCTAAACTATTCGTGATGGTAAGCATACCAGGTGGATATCAAACCAATGCGGTACCACACCTGTGCTGATGTCGGCAAGATTTTACGGTCAACTAACATACTTGTTGATGTTGGTAAAATTTGGCTTATTCTTTCAGGATATCGAAACGTGCAAGACGGCACACTTGTCATCTGCGCATGGCCAAGATTGTTACTGTACACCCTGGACGGGGTGCTTCCATAGGGACTTCCTCATCACGCCCGACGTTGCCAAGGACAACGGCCTTTCCCCCGACCTAGTCGAAGGCAAACACGATGCAGATTACTACATAGAAATAAAAGCAACTAACTGGGCTGGGCTTGAAGCGAAGTTCGTCAAGAAAGTAATATCAGTATTTAAATTCACCTCATTCAAATCACTACTGAAATAAATCAATTCCTAACAGAACCCTATTTTCTGTTTTGAGCAGCGTTGGCGAATTGTGTGGCACTACGAAAACCTGCCTCATTTTTAAAAAGAATAGTTTTCACTTTATCAAGAGGCGTCAGTTACAAAAGTCCTTTTTTCTGTCTCCCCGTTGAAGTTCAGTTTTATCACTGGATGATAGTTTACTGACCTTAGTCTTGTTGTTTAAGTATGACATCTCAGGAAGCCTTTCTGGAAGAAAACGCAGACACTTATTCGTAAACTTTCACCCTTGATCAGATTGAACTTTCAAGTGTGTTTAATTGTATTGATCGTAATGCGATCCTGGTAATCTTATCTTGTTTCATGATTCATTACAAGATGTACGATATTACAATCTTTCTATTTCTAGATCACCATTGATGCCAGTCCACCGCAGGTTGGCCACGTTTACGACAGTCGCCCCGGCTTCTTTGATATTGACTACAGTTTCGATAAGATCATGTACGCTCACTGGGAAGGCTTTTTCGACCGAGAGTCTGGAATTGAGGAATACCAGTTTATCTTGGGCCAACAGTGTGCCACTAAGAATATGTTCGGAGGTACTACATCGCAGGTAAGGTGTTAATAGGCAGGTTTTGCAACCTAAGAACGAATGTGCAAATTCATTTACGCGGCACTCGTTAATCGGGAATTTTTCAAAATAAAGTTGTCAATGAAATGGGGTACATTTACATACTTAATTATTTGGTCTTTTGCAGCTATTCGTAAATGTTGCGAAATCTGCCAAATAAGTGTTCTTACCTATCAATTACAGTATGACTGATCGATCTTGAAGCCATGTGCTTCAGCGGGGAAATCGGTCAGATAGGGAAATATGAGAATTTCATTAAAAGAGAAAAACGTTTTCGAGCAAAGGGGTATACTGACCGGTATACGTTTTCGATAATGGCGCCGGGCTCTCATTTGATATCAACATGAACAGGGGCGGGCAGCCCTTGATAGCTCTAGTTCCTATCTTCCGGTATCAAGCTACATGTACGTTCCCCTCTCTCTACCAGGTAGGGCGAACCACCAGTCAACATTTGTCATACAATGTATCAGGACCAGGCAAATACTTCGTCAGTGTTGTGGCGATAAACAGAGCCCTGACTCTTTCTGATGTGGTCTGCAGTGATGGAGTCGTCCTTGACACTACGGCGCCAGTTATCACAGAAATTATTGTCGAGAACAGCCTCATTCGACCCGGCTTAGTCAGATCTGGTCAGACGGTCTACTACGTGAAAACGAATAGTCACATAGTTTTGATCCATACTAAATCACAGGACTGCATGTGAGTATGTAATGGTCCTTCCTATTTGGTAAATCCAATAATAATGGCCCAATACACGAAAGGTGTGAGTGATTCTTCACCTTGCACACTTTTTATAAAATATTACTTGATATCATATCACAGCAAACCACTGCTTTCCGAATTGAAATGCATAATTTTACAAAAGAAGCATTCATAAAATGTTGTTAATGAGGTGCTTTCGCGGGACAATCCTTCCTGGCTCATGATGAACAACCGATTAATTGTACTTGACTGTTTCGATAAACTTTCATCTACAGATCCAAGGCCACAGAGATGGTCGTTGACACTTATCCCCGCGAACTCCAAAAGAATGGTTCCATCGTGGCAATGCCGGAGTCATTCTGTGACGATAAAAAACCATTCAACACGTCCAGACACTTTGTTTTATCAAGAGATAATTATGTACGTTTATGGGTCTTTGGCCTTTTATGAAATATTGAGTAGAGATACTAATTTACTGAATGACTGATATGGCCCAAAAAGCTATCCATGGAAAAATGATTCGATACCATGGATATAAGTATAATCTCCAATTCCCCTTGCCAATCCGGTACAGAGAATAAGCCATTTAACCGGATTATATCCAGTGACCTACGTATCTTTTCACTGTGGATCGTGTTTTACATCGAGACAACTTGAGGGGAACTTGTATGGAAAGGGAGGAGGCGATTACGTAATTGAAATTCATTTCATGTGTATACCTGTTGATTCTACCCCAAGACGGGCGTAATGTGTCTTATTTTCCAAATTTGATTATAAACAAAATTATCTTAGTATAATTTCCTTCCTTCCTAACAGATTGCTCTCAGCTGGACTGGCTTTGACGATGAGAGTTTCATTAGGCAGTACTCGATTTCACTATCGACCACACGGTATGGTGAAGATATTATGCCCACCACCCCGACGGGTACAGGCACTGGACCATTCTTCAAGGCATACCACCCTGGACTCTCAGAAGGGAAGCGCTTCTACATTAATATCCATGCTGTCAATATGGCAATGTCGGAATTTACTGCGGTTAGTACCAGGAAATGTTTATAAAGTTGTGTCCGCTATTTACAGATACAGTGCCGTATAATGTACATGCAAGCCACACACCCATGTTACACGCTATTCATGCCATGATAATGATGGCTACGTGTGTTTGTCTGTCAGTACTTCTTCTTTGCATCAGCGCAGGAGTCATTCTTGGTCTAACGACCGGCTGAAGAGCAACGCTACGTCCACCGCAAGTCAAGTCCCCTGCCCTGTGAGCTGGCCTAATGAGTCAGGATGGATTCACCCGATGGCTGAAATCATGTCCCAAACACTTTTTCACTCATGAAACTACTTTTGCAGAGTCACGGACCATTTGTAGTTGAACTGACCTCCCCGGCTTATAGCGGTTCAGTCACACCGTTTATGTACCAGGATGATCTGTATGTTTCGTGGAGTCAGTATGGCTTCACCAACGGTGACGACGCTGATCCGTTTACGTACGAGTTTGCGATAGGTAGGAACCCAAACCTTATCAGTGAATTCATTAGTTAGATGCCTCTTATGTGTACTTATGAACTGAAGCTGAGAATGTTGTCCGGTCCATCTTGTATATTAGTATTTTAAAGTGCACATTTAAAGCACTTCATTAAATGAAAGCACTTGATTGAATAAAAGCACTAAATTGAATGAAAGTACATGTACCAGTAGTTGATTGAATAAAAGCACATGATTGAAGCTCTTATTGATAGCCTGCACAAGTCTCTTCTTTAACCCTGTCCGGTGGTCTAGAAGTTTGACCTACATGTACAAATACTTCTCAAATACTCGGCGATAGAGTATTTTTAAGTGAAAGGTTTGGATTCAGTTCACATCACATTCATGCAGCGAACCATGTTTTGTTCTCTAATTCCCATGCAGGAACTAGTAAAGGAGGATGGGATGTGACCAAGTGGCGACCATTGGAGTTTACCGGGAATTGTTCGAAGTTGTCACCCCCAAGCTGTACCAGGGTTGTTGCCAAGGATTCCCCTTACAAGCTCAAGAGTGGAGAGACATATTTCGTGTCCGTTAAAGCGGAGAACTACCTGCGTCTGGCTGCCATTGCCTCATCCGAAGGAATCCGCCATTTTACTGATAAGCCAGCTGCTGGAGTTGTTATGGATATGGCGCCGCCTGGAGAAGGACCGAAGATTATATTTGGGGTAGACATACTTTTCTCGTGTCGCCTACTGAATACGAAATATTCTTTATGCTAAACTTGAGCAATACATACATATAGGTTAGCGTATCAATTATGTTATTCAAAAGCATCATCAGTAGCTCCATCCTGAATCGGACATTTCTGAAGGACTAAATCACACATTAAGCGTCGATTTTTTTACACCAAGCGTCAAAAGTTTTTACATTAAACATATGTTTTTACATAAGTGGTTGTGACAGCATATACATGTAGGTTGAAGCTCAGCGCGAGGCAATGAAAATTCGGATTTCAGTATCTAAGCTGAAAAATTATATTCGGCAGAAAGGCAGTCGTGACACACTCCTCGATACCTTCCAAGACTCTTCGATACCTTATCTGAAGCATCCTACTGATTTCATTCTCAGAAAGCCCCAGATGTTGATTACCAAGTGTCCACGACTACCCTCTCGGCCTGGTGGTACGGGTTTGAGAGACCTTACCACCCGACAACCTATGCGGTCAGTGTTGGGACTACGGCGGGTGGTGATGACATCGTCAGCCTCAAAGATGTCAAGGCGATGACGAATGTCAGTTTGACTGGACTGAGCCTCCGTACATTTCAGGTAGGACAACAAATGGCATCAAAGAGCACTGGAATTTTGGAAGTGCCAATACTTGAATCGATACGAAGTTATACGTCATTAATGATACGACAGTTATAGGCGCGGGTTTTTTTCTCGATTTGCTGGAACTCACTATTTTAGTCAAACGAGTACGGACTTTCAAACGTTATAGGACGATTTCAGGCTCCCTAAGCATGCAAATAAACCCCTAAAAGTATTTGAGCAGAAATGTTTGTTCAAAAACAATTCACCATATCTTGAGAACTGGAGCAGTAATGCGAGTCCCTCTTCTCTCACCCATTGGTTGCCTTACCTATCATTTTGTCACATGATTTATTCGTTCTTTATTAGGCCTATTACCTAACGGTCATAGCCACGAATCCTTTCGGTGAGACAAGCGTGACATCAGATGGAGTTAAAGTCCTGAAGGCTGGGGCCAACGTAGCCATCAAGATTAACGATGGCCTGAAATGTATCAAACAGGATAAGTGTAGCGAAGACGTGGATTATCTGTTTTCAAGGAATACACTCAGTGCGTCTTGGGTGATACCTGATGATTTGAAGGCGTACGTTCGCAATGTTTATTGGGGAATAGAACAGCAGCGTGATGTCATAGATCGTGAGTATCCGTCAGTTTTGGCTACTTGTATTTTCTCGTTTTCTGCCTTATTTCTTTTAACTATCTGTTGCATCGTTGGCGGTTTTTTAGCGGACTATATGGGAATCGAATAAGTCGTCGTCTGGGGACTAGAGTTTGCATAGTTAGCATCATTGGTTGTGTTTGATTAGGCGATAATTTTGCTATCGGCGACGTCGTGTTAGATAATCTGACCTATCCAGCTCATACCTATAGTCCTCATTTAACAAAAGAGTGTCAGTTGAGTGATAGGAGGGGAACATGTATGGAAAAGGAAGAATGGAACACGTGCATGAACAGGAGTATACTTTAATTCTCGAGTTATCAGCAATATTACTGTCTTAACTGAATTCTTTGACGTCTTCTAGCAACGAAATGGGACGAATTCGAACCTTACCTTGAGTTGAAGATGTCTCACCACATCACCAAAACTGGACTGAGCTTGACCTCCGGGAAGCGATACCGCTCAGTGGTAAAATTTTGTTCAGGGGATGTGTGCTTTAACCCCGTCTACAGCGATGGGTTGCTGATTGAGTCAAACCCACCTGCTCCTGGCAACAATTGGAAAATCAGTCTACAGTCGGATAATCGAACAGTTGAGTAAATGGCTAAAATCTATTTTTGAAGATTCTGCAGTTGATTTCAAAATAATAATTACAGTAAAACACTCAGTTCGGCGAGACAGCAGTATTTTCTGTGAGAGAAGATCGCTTGTTCAGCTAATGAATGTGCCGACAAGCTGTAGTGTTTAATAGTCCAATGGACAAAAGGTCCTACGGGGTTCTGTATTCTTGGCGCCAATGTCCTTAGATACTTGTCTCAGACTCTTTTTGCCCCCGAACATTCTTTCCAAGTGTCTAAGATCTTTTTCAAATTTATTTCAAATCCACTTCAACCATCGTACCATTTTTTACACTTTATGTAAAAATGATATTTGAGCATCCGACTAATTTAAACGAACCTGAAGCGTGCACGACATCACACATCGTCACTTAGGATTTCTCACTTCGCATGTATGAAATGAGCATTATCAGGTTTCGGGCAATACGTCCGTCTTTCCATTTTCCAGATGGATGTGATATTTGACAAGTTTGAAGACATCGACATTCCTGATGTCTACATCGACCTCGCTCGGTCTCTGGTTGACAAATATCAGTGGGCCATCAGCTATGACAGGGATTCTGGGGTGAGGACCACGCCATGGACTGACGCAGTCCTAAGAGAAATCTCGGACTCGCAGGTGAGAGTTCTCGGTTAAAAACAGATTTTCACATCGGAAATATTCTTAAGAATTAATTTTTGATAATCTCCCCATTTGTGTAAGTGTTTCTGTTAAGCTCATCGTCTTCATGGCTCTACTCAAACTCTTTTAGCTTGGAATGACGATTCAACTGAACTTTATTCCGGATTCAAAGACATGTCCAGAACTTATCCTGCGTGGCTTCACCAAGGCTGGTCTTTCAACGACTATATCGAAAGATATTCTCACCACATGTGAGGAGAAGGATGCCAATGTAATAGTTTATGACGCTGTGGGCTTACCGGCGATTGGATACGGTATGTTACTGCTCTGTTCTGACTATAAGGTTACATTCCTAAGTTGGTTCAGATCGTTGCTTTGAAAATGGAAAAACGGTGTTGGTATCTTTAAAAATTTAAGATATTGAGCTGAGCGTCAACTGGAACATTAATCAAGAGAGAGCTACAAACGAATTTGGGCAAAACCTAATGCAAAGGAGGAAAATGTATCATAACGTAAAATAATCTAGAAGAAACCTACGCAATAAAAGCATAGGTATTCGATTTTTATTCAAGACTTTTTATTAACTTCATTAACAAGAATATGTTCTTTTATCTTAAATCCCTGAATCTTTACAGCTTTTGAACAAGTTAATATCATGGGTCTTCCGGTCGAATACGAGGATAACTCTGTCTATTCCAAAAAGGACGAAGATTATACGAGATATACGAACATCCTCTCGGCAGTGTGGCCCAAGCTCCGAAACAGGAATTTCACCTATGCGGTCATCTATGACCAGACCCAGGGTATTGAAAGTTTTGTTTTCCAAAAGAGTGAGAGGAAATTGGCAGATCCGTGCAGTCATCCCGATGTGGTTCGTTGTGGACAAACAGGTATTTGTTGGAAACTTGCTTGTCTGAAGAAATTCGAAAGGAATATTCACAATGTTTTCTATCACGTGTTATCACCAAAAATTTATAAGGCTTGCTTATATACTTTTGTTATCACCTAAAAGTCATTTTTTAATAAACTATCTTTTCTAGCATGTGATTTAAAGGCCTACTGTTCGTGTTCATTTTGAATTTTTGTGTGTCTCATGTAAATAAAAATAAAAATTGCCGCAGTGCACAGTTATTATGCACGCAAATTCGCTGCCGAACCTAGCATGCGTTTTGCTTGTTCTTTGCTCTGAATGCCGTATTCGGTGCTGCTTTTTCAGATAAGCAATTTGCAAACGTCAGGTTTCTTGCTGGTGTTCTCAAGCACGGGAGGCGCTATTACTTTTGTATAATAGCTCCGGCTGTTACGCTGAAATATGAAGGTTGGTCAGAAACCATTCCGGCCGTAGAAGCTTGCAGTGATGGCATTAACGTGGATCTTACTCCTCCGACGATTGGGAAAGTTTGGATTGGTTTTAACCGCACCATAGATTATTTGGTAAGTAATAAACCGCCTTTCCCGGGGTAAGTGAGTTAACCTCTAGAAATGTGTCCTACTCCGTTGTACAGTGATGGGTCAAGAGGCGTGGCTATAAAGGCCAATGACGATGCCCCTTAATTAGAATCGTTCAATCTCTTGTTCCAAAGTCTACAAAAGGAATGACTTCTTTTCTATAGGGGTAGATTTCGTTTCTCGTCGTGGTACGGACTGTGTCGTCTTCTTCGGTGTCTCATTTGGCCTTTTCTTTCATCCTCAGACAACGCAGACCGAATTGTACATCAACTGGGAACACTTCACCGATGCTGATGAGCAGATTGCTGCTAAACATCACAATGGTATCCGGTATTACGAGTACGCCATCGGTACGTAGGATTGTGGTCTTGGGCAACTGGACTACTATACTTGCTGTAGTTGGACCGCTTCGCACTATCTGACTGAGGACCAGAGCCTTAAAAGCAGTTTAGTGCCACCTGCAGAATCAGTCCCATCCCACTGTTTAATGATTGTTCAGAGCTTTATAGCTAGAAAAACATAGGCCATGATCAGACATCTCTTTGTCGATCGAACGTAACAAGATCCCTGGCGTCCGTCATAGTTCCTCAGGTAATGTCAATACCATGACTGTGACCCGTCACAGCAAAATGAGACGCATGTGGCACAGAAGATGAGTTTCAATAACACCAGGAGATCCTGAAAGAAATTGATGAAGAGCAGTTCATGCAGAAATCACCATGGTCCACCAAATTTGATATAGAAGTAGATGCGTATCACTTATTGTCACTGTTTCTTATTTTAGGTAGCCAATATGGGGAGACTGATATTGTTGGATTCACTAACGTAGGTATAACTGACCATGCTCGAGTGCACAATTTAAATCTACAGGAAGGACATACCTATTACGTCACTGTGAGAGGTAAGATATTAATTATTATAAAAACCGTATTACGTGTACTTGAAGTAATAAGTTTTTGCCATTATTCTTATTAATACTTAATAACAATCATTATTTTTTTGGACAAGCGAAAAGAAGAAAGTTATTTACATGTAGCCAATCATTTTTGCCAAAGCCATCATCTCTTATAACAAATTTGTTTCTTCATAGGAACTGATTTTGTCGGCCTGACAGCCCAGAAGACTGTCGATGGTGTGACTATCGACACATCACCACCAACCACCACTGATGCTGCCATTGAACAACGAAACAATTACATTACTTCTACAAAGGCTGTATCGGCGAGGTAAGAAAACAACTTAATACCAAGCTGTGTGAAATATATAGATGTGAACGGTGGAGAGATTCTATTAAGGGTAGTGTGAACGTAAATATACATGTAGTTCCCACGAGAATCAGTCCTACAGGTGCCCTGATTGATTGATACGACCTAAAATATGTTATTCCCTAAATTTTCTCTGGGGTTAAATGTCAGTTTGATATTGGACCTTTGCAGCAAAGAAACCCCATTTAAATTCATACAAAAGAAGACAAATTATGCCTACTATGTATGTTAACATTTCATTAGTCAGTAAAGAAACGTATGTCAAACGTGACTGCAGAAACACTGATTCTTGGCAAGCCGGGAAGTTTTTCCCAGATTCTTCAGGGTGCTAATGAAAATATCTATTCCATTTCGAAATAACTATTTCATCCTCAGCTCATTCACGTCTGCATGCGGACTTCATTTTCAGCTGGGATGGTATCTTCTCTGACGATCAGAGTAGTGTAACTGTCTACCAGTGGGCGGTAGGCTCCGAGGACGGATACGCTGATATAATGCCCTACACGATGACGTCACAAGAATTCGGGGAAACGTCAGAAGATATTGATCTGAAGCTTCAGGAAGGACATCGTTACTACATATCGGTTAAGGTATGTGGTAGCTTGTCTCATCACCACGATGTGTTGTATGTAGATTCCTCCTCACAACGCCAATATAAAATTGGCCATTATTATAATAATGTTCCCAAATTATTTTCAGGCTTTCAATGGTGCAGGTTTATCCACCCTTATCTATTCTTGGGCGACGACAGTGGACGCCTCCCCTCCTGTGGCGGGACAGGTATATGACGGGAAAAGAACGGATGCAACCCCCATAAAGAAAGACCAGGATTACCAGACCAATGATAATCATATCTGGGCTTTTTGGGATGAGTTTGAAGATCCTCACTCTGGTATTGTCTCCTATACCTGGTCAGTTGGCTCATGTGTTGGCTGTGCTGACGTCTTCAATGATCGCTTTGTCGGCGTTTTAACTGGTAAGTACAAAAAACGAAAATCGGATCATTTGGTTTAAAATTTCCAATAGGTTGTCCAGTCTTAATTCAATTTGTGGTTTAGTAAAAATATGCTTACTTAGATTTATAATTTCATTTCTAGTCTGCATTATGATAATTTTCAATTTTCATGTTTTGCATTCTGTTTCTAGATGCTGTTGCAAATGATATGATCCTACATCCGGGTCTCACATATTACGTCACTGTAACTGCTTGTAATGGCGCTGGCATGTGTTCATCCGTCTCGTCTGATGGTATCATCGTTGACGTCACACCACCTGCTCAGGGAACTGTCTCCGATGGTGTTGAACCAATTGATATAGATTATCAAGCGACGAGGTAATAATGATACTTTGTAGACTCCCGAGACAGTCGATTTACCATCCTTAACATAAAGTTCCTTTGCAGAGACGCGCAGATCCGCCGCATCAGGAGTGTAGTACAGGTAATTTGAGGATTTGTCACGTCACAGGTCCATTGTATTGGCGTGAATATCACATTCACCAAAATCCTGAAAATATACGAATCGAGCCAACATTACACCTCCATGGACAACTGCATTACTGCGAATCCATCTCTTCACCTTTTTACGCGTTCCAGGAACTTTATCGGAGCAAAGTGGTGGGGTTTCTCCGAGCCCGAGTCTGGGATCCTTCACTACTCCTGGTGGGTTGGTGTCACCAAGGGTGGCTCTGAGATCTTCCCCGAGACCGTCCTGCATCAGAATGAAATGGCTTATTTGTCCAGCATGCCTGGGGACAAGCCGCTTCCAGTTGGGACCAAGATCTACATAACGATCCGCGCCACCAACTACGCTGGTGGGTATTTTAATCGACCATTATCCTTACCCAAACCATGCAACATTCATTCACCCCTCTGACGTGAGAGGGGAAATCAACCTCTCGCAACTGGGAGAGGATCAAGGGATATGCAATTTGCATGTGTCTTTTAATTTGCGCCAAATGGCTGGATGGCCCGGTTGTTAGAAAGCATGTAAGCTCATACCATCCTGGCATAACATCATGTTGACATGTTGTTACATGCATTGCAAACGGCAGGTCAAGATGATGTTATGAGCAAACATGCTTTTGAACACCCGGGACCAGTGTGTTTTGGAAAAGTCTTCTTGCCCCAAGATGACACCTTTTCAGAGTGATTGGCCAATGTTATTCAAGCCAATTTAGGCAACGTCAAATAAAAGGAATGATTTCTTTCATCCGTTTTTTATAGGCCTTTCTAGCCAGGCAACTTCAAACGGCTTTATTATCGATTCAACACCTCCCGTGTTCACTGAAAAGCCTAATATCGTTGATGATATTGGAGTATTCGGGCCTGTAACCCAGGTTATTTCCACCTTGATCTCTGTGGAATGGACTATCAACGACGAGGAATCTTACATAGAAGAAACTTATGTCTCACTTACGGCCAGCTCCCAGCAAGGAGACAAAGACTTATCATCTGCTACTGTCCGGGTATGTAAAGGTTGTATGTATAATAACATATTATGATGAACAAATGAGTCAAATGAGTATGAAATACACCTAGCTTGCTGCATCTCTTAATCTGCACTGTACATCATTATAGTTGAGTGAATGTATAGATATATGATAAGAACCACCTTTACCTTTAAAGTGTCAATCATTTTACTCATTTTAAAACACCAGGAGCATTGAAGTCGATCGATACAATTGTCTTTTCCATATAGGTGCCCATTCATTTACTCATTTCAAAACATTAGTGGTATTGTGGTCGAGCGTTATGACAGCCTTCTCCATACACAGGTACCCATCCTCTGGCGGTGGTCAAAGCATTGGTGGCAATAAAGCCGATTAACATGGATGCATTTGTTCCGCCATTGACCGAGGGCAAACATATACTTAGTGAAATTTTTGGCTTTTCATAGACTTGTTACATTATACATGTATAAACTTTAATAAAGTAACCCATGTTTCCTCCATACCAGCTTGAAGGGGCTCATCCTGGATTGTATACCTTTACCAACTTACGGATGCAAGATGGCAGCTACTACTATGTTACTGTGAAGTCCTGTAATGCAGCCAAAATGTGTGCTGTTGACACGAGCTACGGCCGTATGGTGGACACTTCGCCTCCAACGACAGGTAGGATTTGGGAGCAAATTTTATTTGTTAGGTTACGATTTCTAGCATAAATGCAACGCAGATGAAGTATACCAAAAATGGTCTCTAAAACATGCGAACGAAAGGAGGTTGAGCGACTCTGCCTCAAATCAACCCCATGAAAAAAGGAGTAAACTTTAACACGGGTTCATCGTGGACTTCCAGTCCCGTTCTGTTATGCCGATCATTCACATTATTTGAGTTGATTTCCAGGCACGTTTGCAATTGATACAGCATCTGCAGCCAACTTAAACCGTCAACCCAAAGGGGGTCCTGCAACTATGACATGGACTGCTGACAACTTAACCCTTGCCTGGGTTGGATTCGCAGACTTGCATTCGGGTATTGACAGCTATGAGATATTTGTTGGAACTTATTTTGAATACAGTGACCTTGCGGTAAGAATCACGTAACAAAAACAATCATGTATAGCATTTTGTGTGTCTTTTGTGTGCCGGCATGAAAATGCAATGTCATCATTTGATTTTGCTATGCGGCTACTTGTATCAGAAAATATAAAGGTTTCTTTGTAACCGAAGGGAAACAAATGATTTTATAAAGAGAATTTAGATAATCAAATAGTTCTTAATGTTCTTCAGCGTGAGGCGTTTGAACACAAGAAGAAAACAAAGGAAGCTGATGTATTTGAAACAGATGAAGGGGACCTGCAGATTGGAGTGCTTCACACTTCAGAGAGGATGCAGGCGAATCTGGAGATATATGTTATGATTAGGGCCGTCAATCGTGTAAGCATTTAGCTAATTTGCGGTAATGTGATTGTATACTTTCACTGACAGGAGTAGCGTGAGTTACCACCGGTTGTCTCCAATTTCTGTGTTTTCATAGATTGACAGCTAGAGAGATAATGATATTTCAAAAGGGGAAACACAGAAAAATCTTGTCAATCTATTTGTCGTGCCGTTCCCTAATAGTCTGGGGAAACACTTCGAAACGGAGATACTCAAAAACGTAACGCCGGAACGGATCAGCAATAAGAATGTCAGTGCCGTTAGATCACTTCATATTTAATTACCAAAACTGTTTTCATTGAGAGAGGCACTAAATGTGTCCAACTTCAGCTTTCATAAAGGGATATCAACATTAATTCCAGGCTGGCTTAAGAACCTACCCGCTAAACAAGAAGTTCCGCCTATTGGACGGAGGTACCATGCAGCTTATTCGGCGATGCGAGCCGGAGACCTGCCATGGGCACTGTACCTGTGCCATGGATGATCGAAAATGTGCCCCCACGATGGTCTGTGAGGACCTGGACCCATCAACATTCCAAGTGAAGATAATCGATATAAGAACAAAGAGAGGAGACAATGATCCCCAGGAAGAAATTGAAGATAAGAATTTCACTCCTGCCAGAAATATGCTTGCAGCTTTGTGGCGTGTCAATATGGAGACTGACAATCCAGTTACTCCAGTCAGGTAAAATAACAGCTTTCCAAAAGACCTGACGAAATCTTTTTTCTACGATTAACGTCACATTTGAATCCCTCTTGCTTGCAATTGTAAGACTATTATAAACGTGAGAGTTTAATTATCGTCTGTCTCCCAGGTACGATTGGAGTATTGGTTTGGCTGGTAAAGACCAACCAACAGGCGTCTTCAGGAGTGACGAAATAATTTGGCACGATGTTGGTCAGTATCCACTGGCTATACATACATTTTCCGACCCAGGTAAGTACATGTCAATAACGTCTGTTATTTCCATCGTCCATTTCAATCTGTTTGAAAAGTAAACTTGACATCATCGATTAAAATGTCAAAATTGAACGTGACACTGTCAATTTCAGTCTGAAGGTAACTTGACATCGTCGGTTATAACTTGATTTCAATATGAAAGGTAAACTTGACATCATCGGCATCGATCTGAAAGGTTAAATAAACTTCACATGAATTATTACAAGCTGATACTTTAATTTACGTGTTTTTTTTTTACTTCAGCTCGATTCTATTCCTATGACGTGAAATACGCCTTTTTCTTACGCGTCTGGCGAGACAGTTCGTCGTACGCCACGTACAGATCTGATGGCATCACGATCGATGACACCCCACCTCAGCTTGGAAAGCAAATGGCAGCCGAGGTGAGCCTGAATGGCAAGAAGGCACACCACCATCCTAATTTCGAAACATTTTATACCACAGTCAGCGCAATGCACATAATATACTCGGCAATTTGGCGCTTTGAGGGATGGGATAGCGAACTTCAAAACTGCGAGCGAGTTATTTGAGACAGAGCAATCGTGTAATCCAGTGCACGAACCTGTCGGAATTGATCTCAGAATATACTAAGAGTTTCAAATCCTTACCGGGCTAAGACGGAGTAAATAAAATGATGGTGATTTTGGAGAGTATAATGATATTTACCTTATGCAATGTTTCCAGGTGAAAGACTGTAACATGACGTTGAGCGTAAATAAGGACGTCGACTTTCTCTCGCGTGGAGACACCTACTGTCTTTCTTGGGAGGGGCGCTTCCACGAGGCGGACGATGCTATGGCTGGCTTTATGATCGCAATGGGGTCTTATCCTGGAGGTAATGCGCGCACAACAACTCTTGAGACAGGCTCCAAAATAGTGTTCAAATAAATATGACTGCGACGCTAACGGGATATATTTGTCTCAAGCATCTACTGTTTTGCTGTACCCCTCTTATCAAAGGGTCACACTTTCTTGGAATTAGGAGATTGTCGACCCATTGGACGCATGAAACCAATTGTGCGTACGGCTATGAAATGTTCGTGTGTCTCTCAGAAGGATACTTAGCTTGAATGTAAACTGTTTATCCCGCACATTCATTAATTCCTGAAAACTTCTTGAAAATGATGAGTCTCGAAATGAAACCCAATGTAAGATGGCGAGAGGAGTACTTACGTGAGAATAGGCTAAGTTATACATCTTTTACTTCAGGCATCAATGGCATGGCACCTGTTCAACTGCCGGTTGATAAAAGCAACTTTCAAAAGGAAGAGACACAAATGGTCTCAGGACAGCGTTATTATGGAGTGGTTGGAGCAATTAACAAGGCGGGATTATTTGCGGTGCAGTATACGGATGGTGTCATCATTGATTCTACACCACCGTTTGCTGGTGCGGTTTTTGATGGCTTTGGTAAGTACATTCTAAATGGAATTAGAATGGATTTAAAAAATTAGTCCTACCATTCAGGTCTAGTCATTCCTGGCTTGAGAGACGAAAATCCCTTTATCACGATCATAGTACAGAATATCGTTGCACCTGCACTACTAAAACCAGAGGTAATTTGTCCTTTTCACATCGGCCCATTGTCACAAGAATTTCGTTTTTGTAATATCTCTGACAGCACCCTCGTTTTGGGCGAAAGTAAAAATTAAGATTCACGGCTTGTGAAGCTTGCTCAATCTGTATAGTGCCAGAGGCGTTATCTGCAGCTCTTGATTTAGATGAAAGAGAAGAGATATCAATAACAAGTCAACTTCTTCCAGGTTTACATGATCAGGAGTATCAGAACGTGACCGGAACGATAGGCGCTCACTGGGATGGTTTTGTAGATCTCGAATCCTTCGTTGACCACTACTTCTGGTGCGTAGGATTGGATCCAGCGGACCCAACAGAATGTGGAGTGATAGAATGGATTAATGTTGGCTTAAAGACTAGAATCAGGAAACCGATGCCTAAAGGTATCGAACGTAAGTTACATGTACCCCACCCTGACGCACAACTCACAGAACTCACACGTCGAAACGATCGAGCACCGAGTACGAAAATTGGAGTTTTTGGAAAATCAATCAAAATTAAAGCATTTTTAATTCCTAAAGAAGGGTACGTAATGCTCCAATATCATATACAGTGGTAACGTGGTCTTCCCCGTTATTGTCAGAACCCCTATATACCTATTATGATGTTCTAACCATTCCAAGAAATAACGGAAAATCACTTTAAGAGATTGCTCAACGTAGGAATCTGATGTATTTGACTATCTCTTTTACAGTTATGCGGAAGTTCTACAATAAAGTGTTCGCAGTTGATGCAGCCGGGTGGCATTCAGCGATCATAATATCTGACGGTGTCTTCATTGATCAGTCGCCACCCAAAGCTGTCAGCAAGTTACAGTTCGGCGAAAATCAACTTAGGAATCCTTCATTTGAAGACGATGATGCAGGATCTTTTGCCGTGGGTGTTCCAAATCACTGGACATCCAGTTCTGGCGCTGTCTCGGCTGTCTACCAGGACATCAGATTAGCTAAAGTTGGATCGCAGTTCCTGGTTCTATTCGGTAGCATGTCCCAAAAGCTGGAGGAGCTAGAGGTTGGTGAGAAATACCGCGTGGTACTCTTCGCTAGCCATATCTATCCTTCAGGTACAAATTCGCCTAGTCTGACACAGCAGGCCAAGATAAGTCTTCCAGATGGGAGCGAGTACGTGTTCAAATTGGAGAGGCGAACATCGAGATTGGATCAAACGACTGAGAAGAAGTCAACGAATTGGCGCAAATTTGTCTTTTATTTCGTTGCCTCGAGTCAGGTTGGAACTTTGACTATCTCTACCATAGGAGAGATAAATGGTGTTATACTTGATGATTTCAACCTTGAGCAGGTTATGCCTGGTGACAGATCACCAAGTGATGGATTTCTGTTGAAGAATTTCACCTCGCCAATACACGCCCATGCTATCTTCAGCCACGACTGGAACCATGTTCATCTTGCATGGGATTTCGAGGACAAAGAAAGTCCTATTGTGGACTATACCTGGGCTTTGGGTGAGTGGAAGTTTTCATTATAAATTGTAAAATGCTTAAACACGCTGTCTGTCAGTGTGACAGGTAACTAACAAAAACCCAAATTGTCGGGAAAGAAAAATGAGTGGAATGATTCTATTGCAGGGGCATCTCGTCCAGGGCCGACGTCACTAAAACGTCTGCAGTGGACAGTTTCTTTTCGGCAGGTGGGACGAGAATCTTTAAATATTTGCTGATGAGCAGAAGAACCCTTAAATAAATGCATGTGAACTTGAAATATTAGTATACATATCATTCATTTGTCATCAATGCTGTGTCACTTTCAGGAAATTCAAAGGGTGAAAGCAACATGATGCCTTATAAGTCTGTAGGGAAAAACACTGATGCTCGCACCAGTAACCTAAATCTGAGGCATGCTTCCGCCATCTACGCCACGATCATCGCAACCAACGCCGCGGGCCTGAAGACATCTCTGCTTAGTGACGCCATCAACCTCGATCTCACCTTACCTGTTTTTGATTATGTGTACGATGGAGATGAAGGCAGGTTATGATAGTGATTGAACCTTGATTACTGCATATTAACTTACCAATAACTGTCATTTCAAATGCCCCCATTTTCTAGCTTTATAAAACCGTCTCGCTGACCCGAAGTAAAAATTATTATCCGAGAGATCGGCTACAGGGGAAATTTTGCATGAATGGTATACAGGTCCTAATGAATTAAGTTTTCTGTAATTTCAATACTATGTCCAGACTCTTGAATCGCTAAGTTGTATCAACTCCCAACTAATTGATATATTAGAAGTCAAAAAGTGTGCCCTTTTTTCTTCAAAACCCGATATATTGACAGATTCTTTTTCCAGATGACGACATTGACTACCAGAAAGGATATGTCATCAAGGCACACTGGAAATGCCACGACATGGAGTCAGATATTCAGAGATGTTATTATGGCTTAGGATCCCAGCCAGGTGCTTCAAACATCAAGAGTCTTACAGACGCCGGGCCAGGAATGGAAAGTTTATCAGTCACACTGAAGCCACCCCTCGCTGCTTCGACCATCTACGTGACCGTTCGATGCTGGAACTATGCCGGGGAGTCCAGTGCCCAATCCTCTGATGGTGTCACCATTGTATCAGCTCCCCCGAAAGCAGATGGGACTGTATCGATTATCACATCTTCAATTAGCGAGTACCCTCTACGAGGCTACCAGAGTCAGCGCGACCAATTGGAGCTAAAAATAAGTGGATTTTCTGATCCATATGGTGTAACCGTGTACAAGGTAGATATCTCCTCTGTCAGGAAGCTCTGTATCATTATTTGTTTCTAGCTGAGCTCATGCACTGATCTTCAAATATGAAAACACCTTACTCCCTACACTGTATATTGTATATTAGCGGACTTAACTCGGGGCCCATGATGCGGCACAGCATCCTCCTTTTCCATACACATTCCCTTTTCCTTACACGTCTTACTATACTTTGGTACGATGTTCCGGGAACTATAGGTTTCTATTTTATACATGAAATTAACACTCTCCTGTGTGCTCCACTGTAACGATGATGTTGTTCTGTGACTGCCGACAAAAAAGTTCTACTCCAGAATTCTTTACTTACACTTCTATATTCTAGGTTCAAATAACGGGTTCAAATATCTGGTACAGTGAATACCAAGAAATGCAATCATTTGGCCGGAATGAAATCTACGTTTCTGCTACGGGTCTGGAGATGAAGCCGGGGCAGTACTCAGTTAAGACCAAAGCTGAGAATGTGGTGGGTTATGTCAGCGACTTTGTAGAGACCAATTTCAGAATTGATGACTGGCACCAAAGGTCCAGTATAGGTAAGCATCAAATGAGCGGAGTGGGCATAAATACAGTTCTGGGATGACTTCAAAATGCTGGATTAACAGTAGTTTATTTGAAGAATTAACTTGCATCCAGCAGAAAAACGGGTGTTCGCTGAAAAATTATTGGCAGTACTTTTATGAGATGACATGGCAGTGCATTTTTTTCTCATTGACTTTGCCGAATGTACCCCTTCATTCAAAATGTAATGATAGAGTAGTCCAAATAATTTCCTTTTTACTTCATTTTTTTCAGTAAGTGGAGGTCTCAACAAAACTCGGCAGTATGGTTCAGATAATAGCTCTAAGGTGGTTCTCAATTGGGCAGAGGCGTTCACCAACAAGGACTACGCCAATGCAAACGCAGTTAACCCCCTTCAACTTGTGTACGAGATCTCCATTGGCACCACGCGAGGTGGTGCTGACATCATTCAATGGCAGGAGACAAACCGCGAAGATTTGATTGTTAAGATCCCAGATAGTGCAGTAAAGGATATGTTCATAACCATAACGGCCATTTCTCCCGATGGTTTGAGTCTTACTAAAACATTTCCGTTGTCTGCCCGGGGTTAAGAGCTCTAACATGCATAAATAAGTCAACGACTAGCCCAGAATCAGGATTCATGGCATGTGTAACTATTTCTCTCTTGCTTCTAGCTTCGGTTGCAAACATCGGTCCTATGGAATAGCACATTACAATACATGTATGTATTCCACTTTATAATTACCATTAACTGCAATTAATTTATCTCAGGATATACGTACGTTCTTGTGCACAATATCGCTTTTTAAATATATGGTTTTGGATTGTCCTCTTGCACATGGTTACACTCACAACGATCACTATTATCCTCTTGATAAATAGCTTGTATATATTCAAGGTACGGTATAAGGCCATGAAGCTCAGGATGAATTACACGTAGTGGTTCTTTCAAACTCACAATTTTTTTTATCAGACTTCGGTTATAGGAGGAACATGTAGTTGAAATGTTTCAAGAAGGGCTTCAACACTTTGTAAAGTAATGAGTTTGTTTCATCACAATGGACTTTATGAGGCTATAATATTTGTATAAACATTGAATAATCATGAGGTGATGATACACCATTAGACAGCTGCTTGTTTATTGTAATGACATATCTCCTAATAAATGCAGTTAACTAAAAAAAATCCGATATTTTCTGGAACAAAGATACCCAAAAAGCAAAAGGACTGCTATAAACATCTGTACTGTTGTCGATCAGTGCTTCCCGTATGTAATCACCCCTGTTTACGGAATAAGGCGACTACCAACCGGACAACGACCATCATTCGAGGCCTAGTATCTATTGTAGGGGAAACACTCACAGAAACACAATAAGAGCTCAATATGCCCCCCCCCCCCATCGACTTACAACCCCCCCCCCCCCCTCGAATGCCATCTCCTGGTCCTGTAATTACCTAAACGCCACAGTCTTGCGTGTCCGATCGCATCCCGGGGCAAGAAATGCCGTCTCAAATTACACTGCCTTCGAGACGTCAGTCATAAAGCACCTCTCAGGCAAGGTACATGCATTATAGATCTACATGTACTTCTGATTAAATGCCCTGTCTTCGAGATGCAAGTCGATGGCATCTAGGCAACGTACATGTACATAGGTGTACCGTTGAGCGTCTTTCTGAAAGGGGACAATATGAAGTTGTCTCAGCAGTGTTCGTTTATGGCATGGAGGCCTACCTAACTGCTGCTGAGCGTCTTTTTGAGACGGTCTTCGAGATGTCAAGTAAGTCAGGAGACAATCCTGCTAAACGTCTTTCTGGTGGCGGAGTCAAAAAGTCGATTTAACCACACAATGCAGTCTTGGACGTTATTCAAAGGGAGGTGCCATTGTCTTTGAGAAGTCGGAATAACCAAACAATACTGCTGGATGTCTTTCTGATAGATGTGTCATTGTCCTTGAGAGTCAGACAACGTTGTTGGTCGTCTTTCAGATAGATGTGTCACTGTCTTTGTGGGTCGGAGAAGCCAGACAACGCTGTTGGCCGTCTTTCTGATAGATGTGTCATTGGCATTGAGACTTGGAGTAACCAGACAACGCTGCTGAACTCTTTATAAAAAAAACGGCGTTTCATGCATCTGTAGCTGTTTAGTTATTTTTTATGCAATGTGCCTTTGGTTGTGACCGCGTCCTTATAAGGCCTATAAATCGGAATTATAATGAAAGTGCAACCAATCACATACCTGGCCCTCATGGTATCATACTCCGATCCCTGGTTTCGAAAACAACCTGCTTGTGACATTGTCTGCATTGGATACACTAAATCACATTGTTACTCTTACAACAAATTTTGGTTATTGTGATTTACCTTGTCCCCGCAGAGTAGCTGACGATGTGACCCGTCGGGTCCAGACTGCATGGGGCATTATCTGCATGTCCTTCGGGAGAGACATGACCAGTGTGGTTGGCAAAATAAGAGCCCAAGTTTGGATCCGAGTAGTAGATTGTCCCGAAGATTGTTTGTCCTCTGAAGCCGTGTAAGATTGGTGTCTCATACAGGCGAAGAGTTGTTTTATGTCTTGCTGAGATGTGTCCTGTACGTTGTCCTTGCAAATAGCTGCTAGTTGTGTGAGGGCTGGGTGACAAAATAGAAAGCTTTGTCTTCTCCCAGAGCGGTGATAAATTTTTGGAAATGGTTAGTGTTCTTGATGTAGGATCTAGTGTTTTTGACCAGATAAGAGATGTTTTGACCAGATATGAGATATGTTCTGTGGGGGTTAATGACAAATAGGATGGGTGTGCCTGGGGTGAAATGTCCCCTTTTGAATTTTTGGCAGAAGGTAGAACTCAGGTGTTCTGGGTTCCGTTGGAGCAAGGTGATCTAACAATATTTGTGCGATTTCCCACTTGCAGCATGTTCTTGAGAAGGGATGTGACATTGCCTTCGCAAGTGTTGGGAGGTTGCCTGGAGTTAGACGGTAGTGCCCGATAGGATGATTGGCATTCAGCTTTCATGATTACAACTGCAGATCGCTTGTCCGCGGGTTTGATGACAATCTGGGCCATTGCCCTCAGTTTCCTGTTCTAACTCCCAAGAATAGCGACTACTGGACCTGTGCGTGAACACGAACATCTTAAGGACATTGGGATGGAAAGACACAAGAAATCAAATATATAAGAAATGTCACTTTATTGTAATTGTGTTACTGAAATTGTTGCTATAGAAAGGAGAGATCAATATCTCCAACCTAATCAAGTTGTTCATACCCATTAAGCATGAATGTTTCCCAGGACGAGGCACTACAGTTCTGGGCGTCCTAGAATTTCGAACCCCAATAGAATTCCTGTTCAGCATAGATGGAATCAAAGTTATAACCCATTTGGTAGCTCATGCATCCTCAAATCTGTCTGTGCAACCGAAAAATCATTGTCTTCATAGATTCATAGAAATTGAGTGTGACCTGATATTTTGGCATGTGCTACCAATGCAGTAAACCCGGAAATATTCAAGTGGCTTTTATTTTTGTGTTAACAGATATCGTGAAAATATATAACCGTGGAATAAAAGGTTGCATTTTTATATTGCAGTTTTGTGAAATTGCCACATTTGTGTACTTTTAAATGAGTATTTTGACGACCATGTAAAGTTTAACTTAACCCCAGATAGATTTTCTATTGACCACCTACACTGCAGGTAACATCAGATGGTCACTGACTAGTGGAATTCCAAGAACAGGAGTAAGAAAACAGTGGTGCCACCATCGAGGGCTGAACATAATTGCAGCATTTGATCTGACCAGACCGATAAAAACATTGGAGGAAAAAAACTGCACGACCAACATTAACACTTATGTAACTATGTGTGAAACAGACATCGCAATTCATCCCTACTTGACAATGACAACACTTTAGATAAACATATTTACTCACACAGTCGTGGCACAGGAATGATGGCCAATTCCTTCCATTCTCTATAATTATTTCTTTGAGGGTCAATGAAGAACCCAGCTCTCAAAGAGGCTAAAAGACTGGAGGTGTACTTTGAAGTTAATTTGTGGCATGATTTCAAGTTACTTGACTTGATAAATAAACCAAATGAAGAAAGAAGGCATTTCATTTCCTGGGGGATAACAATTATCCTATCAGCCACTTTACACAGTAGTTATAATGACAACAACGACCCCCACCTTTGGCAGGTTCCTTCTTTCGTGTTATCTTTTGCAATAAAACGGTAACATTAGTGAAATAGCTGCCTCCAGAATCAAGCGGTCTTCTGAAATTTTGTAACCCCTACATGTTCCAGAAATCTATCAACCCTTAATGAGCTTGAAGACATTTAAACACTGCAAACCCTCAGAAAAACCAGAACAAAGCAATAAGTGTGAAACAAGTTTTAAAGATAAAAATGAGTGCAAGAGAGCTTTTCCAAGTAACATGGCGTTCCAATATTTCAGGATAAAATTGGTTTTTTAAAATTCCATGAGCTGAGGCTCTTTTGACAGTGCAACACCTATTTAACACTGTACCCTCCATCAATCCATCAAACATGACCTTTGGTGCTTTGTTTATCAGATACAATATTCATCATTTGATCGAGGGTTACCATTTATAGTTTATTAGCTAAAAGAGTTGCCGCAGCAGGAAATGGATGCTTGGGCACAAAGCCAACACAATGTTCATGACCAGCCAGTACCCAGGCCCCAGCGCAGACCACAAGATCAAACTCAATTCTCTTCAGACTCTGTCCAACTCATTCAATAGTAAAGTCATTCACTGAAATTTTGATGATACTTCCAATCTATGAGGAAAATGGACTGCGGGAGCGTGATCTTGAACCCCTTCTTGCTGGCGAGTAAGAGGGTGACCGACGTGATCGTTTGTATGGAGCCGGTGAGAAACTCCTACTCCTGCCTCGCGCACCACCGCGGCCACCGTGCTGGTCACCACCATCGGCAATAGTTATGTAAGCCACTTCGCCCTGTAAGAGATGACACACACATTTAGTAAAACAACCGAATTCAAAAAATACACCAACAGTCAACCAGTCATAAGTGGAAGCAATCGAGACCAGCAATTTTAACTCCACATGCACTTTGACTGCACTAAAAATAACCTGAACAGTCAACCAAGGGAAAGTTCTTAAATTGCCATACTAACTCGGACTGAAATTCTAATATTTACCTCATGGGATCTGAATTTGCTGTCATTCAAATTTTTTAGTGCATATTTTGCATCATCTCCCCTTGCAAATTCCACATAACCAGTGCCATCTTTATAGACATCTGTGTATAGAACATCACCAGCTTCCCGCATATGGTCCTTTAAGTCCTGCCAGCTGCCAGTGGGAGGCAGACCTAAAAAGGAGAACAGTGTTAACAGTTGGAAATAGGAATGAATGCAGATTTTTGTGGAAATAGTTAACCTGCCAGCAACCAGTTCAAACTGTGTACTGGAACATTATTTTTTACTCCAAACGACAAAGGTATCTAGAAATGCTGCAACAACAAGCCTTAATTGGTTCACCCCCTATTTTTTTGGTTACAATTCTATTTTAACACACACAGCTTAGAACGGAATAATGTTGTTCACCTGAAACCTTGACACTATGTTCAGACCTGCGGCCAGAGCCTCGTCCACCACGACCGCCCCCGAAACCGCCACCACGTCCTCCAAATCCTCCACGGAATCCACCACGCCCACCACGAGGGTATTCTACTTTGAGACGGCACTTGTCATAAGAACGACCATCTAATGCGTCCATGGCATCCTTAGCATCTCTGAAAGTAAGATACATATCGAGTTACAAAAGTTTGGCGAAGCATGAATTGTATTGTACATTTTCTGGCGTGCTCAGATTTGGTACGGCCGGTACCCGAGCAGGCATCCATCCAACAATAATCTTCGGCCCGGCCCCTGTAGTGTACTATACTAGCTAACTGTGAAATAATTTAATTCGGAACTGAAATTTACTTAGTTTTTTGACCTGATTATCATGCATCATCAGAGCCAGAGCTGGAGCCTGGAGGAAGTGAGGAAGTCACAATGTCAATGAGTTCAATGACTCAATTTACCTTGGATCTTCAAATTCAACGAAGGCAAAGGGAGGGCCAATATCATGACCTCTTCCATTTGTTCCAGTCTTCAGCTCAACATCTAGAACATTGCCGAATTTACGGAAGAGGTCGTCGACTTCTTTGGAACGAATATTTCCCGGCAAGTTGCCAACGTAAAGTTTATTGCGATTCACCGAGGAACTGCTACTACTGCCGCCTCCGTAATCACGGCCACCACCGCCGTAACTTCGGCCGCCTCCTCCGTAGGAATCACGGCCCCCGTAGGAATCACGGCCACCACCATATGAGTCTCTACCGCCTCGGTAAGAGTCTCGACCATAAGAATTATATGCCATTTTAGTGAGAAGGGGTAAATTTGATAATGAATTTGGACCAAGTTCCGAAGACCACACGTTCAAGATAAAACTCAATATGGCCGGCAATCTGCACCAAGCCGATTACGTCAATTAATTAGCACATTTTCAACGTAATAATTTTCTTATCATCTTATTTTTTCTATCTTTGCAATCTCTATTAATAACCAAATGAACCAAAATGAAGTTAAGTGCAATGAAACTCAATGATAAAGGATGAAAGTTACTTGAAAGAGTAGAGAGTATACTTGGTATCATACTTTCTCGGTAGATGGCGATACTGAAAATTTATACTCTGTTTCAAAATAAGCCCCGCCAAGCCCCAATGGCAAGACAAAGGAAATGCCCCGAACCAGCCCACCCATCAGTCCACTGGTTTGAACGACATGCCACACTGGTCATTTAACATGATCAAGACAAGCAAGATGGTCGACCCAAATTGCCCACACATTATTCATCAGACATCATTATCTCTGACACTGAGCAGAGAAATATAACGTCACCTCAGCAGGCTCATCAAGACAAGGGACAGGTGATAGGCACAACTCAAATATGTCTCCTCATAGATATAATGACAGGTCATCCAGACGCAGCAATCAAGAAGACAACCCAATTTATCTTTGCCAGCACGTCACATCATTCCTCGTCCAGATATAAGGTCACTTTATCACGATAGGGCACAACCACCAACCACAACCAAGAGGTTCTCCCCGTTACACTTGACTTACAGGGCAAATCAAGTTGCTCAAGTGCACATTCTACAGAGTGCTTTTTAAAAATCTTTATTACAGGGACAACCCAAATTATCTCCACAAAAACATTGTTGCCTACATGGAGATCAAGTCATTTCTAAAGACATTGCAAACGGATAGGGACAACCCAAACCGTCTTTACAGACTCCTTAATAGAGACATGGGAACCACTCAAGAGGACAATCCAAATGGTTCCCACAAGGACTACATTATCAAGATATAAAGATACATGTTCGTCACTTCATGAGCTGGACTCGACAATACAATAGGACAACAGTTTGTCTCCACATTCACAACCACCAACCACAACCAAAAGGGTTTCCCAGGACATAATTTGTGAGCGAAATTCAATCAATGGTCGTTTGGGTTAGTTGCCCTCTTGGACTGGATAGATGTAGTACTCTAGGAAAGAACATGGAGAACTTCTCCAGGAGACGGCAACAATTGAGGACGAGACAGTGACAAAATGATTTTGCAACAGAGGACAATAGTCCCTATCAATTTTTTACTAAACATGCTAAAGATGATCCATTGCCATCTTATTGGCAGCAGCCATCCCGATAGTAGGCAGCAGTGATTGTGGCCATACTCTTTTGTCATCACAGGACCAGTGCTGTTG
This sequence comes from Lineus longissimus, assembly GCF_910592395.1. NCBI lineage: Eukaryota > Metazoa > Nemertea > Pilidiophora > Heteronemertea > Lineidae > Lineus > Lineus longissimus. The sequence continues at coordinate 22,460,264 of NC_088309.1, read as the reverse complement.
ACCAAATAGGGATAGTTGCAAAAGAGCATGCGATAGCAACAATCAGTAAAACAAATCACGTCTGACTGGCAGTTACACAACAGTCAGGAGTGTCCGAACATGCACCAGAGACACGCGTTTCAGTGAACACACCAGGGAGGAAGTGAAAACACGGATTGACGCTATAGGGAAGCGTGGAGATGATAATTTTCATGAGGTAATGGACCTGCTACACATGTAACAATGTCAGAGATCCATTGTCACAGTGCAGCAAGGTCATCTTTTCTTTCTTACATAACAACTTTTTTCTCAACATACATCAACCTACGGTGCGATTGTCGCCAGCCACATCACACCACCTGGAACTGAACATTGCAACATCACTCTATTTTCATTTTCCTGCCACCCTATCACTGTTGGATTAAAAGTGGCCATCAGTAAGCTGGTGCTAGTCAATGTTCAAGTCTCAAGTTGACCACTCTGGGCATATTGATTTAGGAAAATCTATTGTTGCTCCCCAGCCATGTGAAGTTAGGGAATCACTGAATGTGACTCAACCCATGCTTAGAAGATGACCTGAAAACAAGAAACCATACCTCAATTCGAGTAGTCTTCTGATCCATCCTCCAGGCAACTTCCATCCGATCATATGATCCTATTCCAAAAACGCCAACCAATAAATATGCAGATATCCAAAGTTTATTGACATGACTATTTAAGTATCCTACTGAAATACCATCTCAATGAAAAATTTCCTAAAATGCTTTCCTTTTTTTATCGACATGATTTAGAGAATCCCAAAATCCTTTTCCAAAAGTGTATCCTATTTTATCCAAAGAGAACTGACAAATTTGTTGGTTCTTAAAAGGATTCCAAGATCTGTTCCTAAATGTTTCCCAATTTGGTCCTAAAATGGTTTCCCGGTTTGATCCAAAGATTGCCCGATTTGATTCAAAAATGATTCCCCTTTTGATCCTAAATGATTCCCCTTTTGATCCTAAATGATTCCCCGATTTGATCCTAAATGATTCCCAGATTGATCCTAAAGGATTCCATGACTCATCACAAAATGATCCATGACATGATACTTGGGGACAGAATGCCACAAGGCATGTCCCTCAGGAGTCCTTATCCCAAAATGACATTTCCTGCTCCTAACCTGACCAACAATCCACTGGTTATTGCATCCAAAATTACTTCTTTAGGCAAAATATCATTCATCCTCAGGCAAAGAGACATGTAAGTAATAGGCAAGAAGCCTGCAGTAACCCACAAGGACTCCAGCTTGATCCAAATGACTTCCAAAAAAAGGTTTCCTTACTTATTCAAAAGGAACAAGTATGCAGACACATAATTCTGAACAACTCCTTCCTACAATTCTAACATAACCAAACAAATGTATCCACTGAATCGTCGTTACGCCAGATTTAAAATCCGAAACAAATTTTCTGAGAACTTTTCTCGCTCATCCAAAGAACTCTTCTCCCCAAAAGGTTAAAACACATTTTGAAAGTTCCCATAATCACCCCATTGAGTAGTCTGTGCATTATCATTTACTGATCTCCAGGGAGATTATTTTTGTCATTTCTTTTGCAACATGAATATAATGAATGAGAACTTCTGTTTTTTACACTGAATGGATGTAAAATGGCTGTAGAAGTGGCCTTGCACTGCACAACAGCAAAATAAAAAAATACGCTTGGAAAGATTGTAAATCTTAATGTGAAGTAGGAAACGAATAAGATTCCAGTCATACAACCCTTTACTTAAATTCCAATTTTCACACTTAATGCCCCCTTTCCCCCTCTCACAAAAATACCTAAAAACCTCTCAAATGAATGCCCGGTTTCCAAGGACGTGCTCCAGTCATATTTCTCTCCAAGAATTAAGAGAAAATCTTACAGTGATGGGATTGATCCCTTGTCCTTCTGGTCCAGATTAAATCCAGGAGACGATCTAGGTTTAATCCGGGCTCTGGAGCAAGCTCCAAGGTGATAGATTTCCATTCCTCTATCTTTTGTGTTCCAATCCCCTGATAATCAATTCCAACATTCCAAAATTAGATCCCATTCCAGACCTGTTCCAAATGACAGTACTGAGCTACCATCCCATTCCAAAATCCAGATAATTCTATGATTATACAGTGTAGAAAATCCTATCCAAAAATCCACTCCAAAATCTAACCTTCAGTAATAAATAGAAAATGAAATAGAATTAATTGATAGTATAGACAATCAAAAGATCATTTATTCACAAAACAAATTTTATATTCATCGATTGAGGGAAAAGATTGATGTAAAAGGCAACCTAGATCCAATACCGGTTAGTTCATGTCACTGAACTGAAAAATAGCTTTACTACCAAATGCGACAGACTCAAAATGACTACATTCTGTGGCACCTCGCCAGATTATATTATCAAATAATCCAACTTCACTTTAAAATAACACATTGACAATACTAATTCTGACATTATGAAAAATGCACTAATTCTCTTCTAATCAAATATCACTTCTCACCAAAACTTGATTTTGCAGCAAAACCACTGCAAAATGTACCTTTTGTTTCAAGACTTTCTTGCAGAAACTTAGGATTTCCATAAAATAGGCTTAGGACATGTTTGAGCGATTTCGTACCTTTTGCATTGTATTGCTGACCTAGAACAACCCTTAGAGGCATTTGTTTTACAATTTTAAGTGAAGTGGTTACACACTCATTCTCTTCAAACAAAAAGTTTGCTGATGAAAGGACATCTCCCAAACATAGGAGAAAATTGCCAGCTGTCAAATTTCAGTGGAAATATTTTCACAAGCTTTTATTTTATCTAGCTAGATTACGTTACTTGTCCCCTTTCCATGATTACAATTTATGAATAACACTCAAGAGGGCACACCAACTACTGTACTTTCATCAGCAAACTTTTTAATGAGCAATTAGCTTGGAAGATATCATACCAGGTTATCCATAATCAATAGCAGGAATATCCTGGATCCTTATACATGTTATCTTCCAATTTCTTTGGATATCCAAGCTCCACTGATCCTTATACAACTTATCATCCAATTTCTTTGGACCAGCCAAACTCCACTCCGGTTAATCCCAAATGATCCCTATAAATCCATAAATCCCGATTAGCCATAAAGATTAACCGTTCAGATATCTGGGAAATAATAAAACAAAGATAAATTAGATGGAGCAAAACACAACATACAATGCAAATTACATATATCATTGATTATTAGGTATTTCAACACACCTCGGTTTCTATGGTGCATGTACTGTATTATACACAGGGTCTCCTTTCATGGTGAGGGTGATGCTGCCAGTATTGCGTACAATTGGTCAAAGTTCAAACTAATGACATTTTTTACAAGCACATAATAAAAATCATTCTGCGCAGTACCTTTTTGCGTGGTTATTATACTAAAACACTTAACTTCACCAACCCATTGCAATCACAACATGATTTCACTTTAAACAGAGATTTGGTCCAAGATTGTCTGATGATGAGTCCAATATCGTGGACATACCAAGATAACGTAAACATCTTTAGTCTCTTACTGAGAGTTGATGAATACCACATTTGATTTAGTCAGTCCAAGCTGGATGTTGCGACTCCTTTGGTTCACCACACATCATCAGTGGCATCACCTTCGATAAGGACTGCCCGACCATGATCGAGAACGCGACCTAGATTGCCTGAATGTCCTTCTTGGCGAATACAGTGGTGTTCTGCAGTATCTGTCACAACTGCGACTTCGGGACCTATAATCGTAACTTGAAGTGTGTCGACTGCTCGACCGAAACCCATCATCGGACACCTCTTTAACAGTAATATAAGACTCTTCGCCCTATAAGAAGAAAAATATCATGTACTTCCCAATATTATCACGAGAAATTTCTTCCAGACATTTTACACCTGATGTTTTATCTATCAATACTCCTTTTACGTCATTGTTCCTCAATCATCCTGTAAACTTAGTTTTACTCATCTGTCATGACCAGCCACCAATTTGTCTTCTAAGACAGGTCACCATCAACATTGGAAGATTCAAGGCTACTGGTCTTTTTCAAAGATGACATGCTTTCACAAGATTTAAATAGTACTCAAAGTTGACAAACAAATTGAACAAGTGCTATGAGACTCCCAAATATACACAAACTGTTTTTTGTCTTTCAACTAGGTCAGTCTATTGTTTTGCTTTTGTATGAACATACAGTGATATTCAACCTACTCACTATTTCGCAAGGGTCTGCCATGGTCAAAATATTCCTTCATAATTTGTAGAATTAAAAAAAGCTTGTGTTTAGGTTGTGACCTGATTTACTAAACACTCACTTTTTAAATAGGCATTTTGGTCATGGCATGCAGTCCCTTGTGAAATAGGAAATCCTGTACAAACCTCATGAGATGTAAACCTGGACCCGTCAAGATTTCTTATGGCATAATTCATGGCATCTGCTTTTTCGAACTCTACAATACCCCTACAGCTGCTGTCAACATCAGTAAAGAGGACATCTCCAGCCTCACGCATGTGGTCCTTCAAATCCTGCCAGCTCCCCGATGGTGGTAAATCTGAAAGGTGCCATGTCGAAAAATTTAGACAACTGCAGAATACTTTCATGAATTGAAAACCTACAAGAAAATAATAATAAAATAGTGTGGTTTATCGCTATCAGACAATTATAATTGCATTGTAGTACAGCTGCATTGTCAGTAAAACTCAATCAAAATGGCATGAACATGACACTCAATAATCGAAGTCAGCATCATTTTTGAAGCTGAAGCTCATCGTTATCTCTTGAGCGTTGAAAAACCAATGAACAATCTCGTCAATCATAAACTGAAATCTAACAACTAAAATGATAAAATTTAACAAAATCACTGACTACTATGGTATATCATTAATCATGACAGGATTTTCACTTACCAGTTACTGTGACTCTATACATGGACCTCCGGGGTGGCCCCCTCCCAGCGAAGCCACCACGAAAACCACCTCTGCCACGGCTGTTGAAGGGGCCCTTCGGAAACTCCACTTTCAAGCGGAATCCTTCCATGACCAAACGATTCCCATCATGCACTGCATCTTCAGCATCCCTGGAAAAACGACCAACAGTCTCAGAAAAACCTTCAAACCAGTTAATAGCCATTTGGTGTATAGTGTTTTCACGGTCAGTCATGTTGTAGGGCCGAACAATGATTTGTCGTGCCCAATTTAACTGAATCAAATGCTGTCATGGTGGCCGTGGTCATTTGGAGTGGACTTGATCTTGATTCCACTTGAAATATTTTGCCTGTCCCTCCTCCAAGTCCAACAACATGGACATAATACAGGTGGTCCGACTTAGGGTATGATAAAACACGACATCATGATGGGAAAAATGATAATTATACGTCTCCTCAGGACGCAAGGCAAGGGGAAGGGCAAGGCCAAACATTTTCTTTTTCTGTACTGCTGGCATGCCACACCTCTCCTGCTGGTCTGGTCTCCCCACCAACAATGGCAACATGACTCGACAGTGACACTTTATCATGACTACGAAACGACTAGCAAGCAGTGAACAAAAATAGTCTACGAGAAAGGAGGGTAACATAAAATCAATACTTTTGATGTGCCAAACCTTGGATCCTCGAACTCGATGAATGCAAACGGTGGTCCCCGCATAGTTTTCAGTTCGATTTTGACGATGTGGCCATACGCATCGAAAACTTCCTCCAAATCACCCTCCCGAACGTAGGGAGGGAGGTTCCCAACATACACATTCGATGATGGTGGTAGTCCTCTACCACCCCTAAATGACATATTGCGTGACAATTTTCCCTCGCACGAAATATTAGAGAAGGAAATCGAGATCTTTTAGCTGCCTTTTCTGAGAAAAATTTACAATAATTTTTCAAGATGGCCGTCAAGGGTGATTGATACGTCGGATTGTACATAGGCGGCGCTACTGAAAATTACAGTCTGTTTCAATATTTTGCACAACACCCATCAGTATTTTGAAATCCAAGCCTGGCTGCATTATAAATCAAATGTGCCTGGATTGTCATGCCCACCACGGTATATACTAAAATATCCTTGCATGGTTGGCTGTGCTCATTGTCTTTATTAATCCAGAAGGATCTGGTTAGTACCAGGACTTCAGCTCAAGGGACTATCTGATCTGCTACACCACAGTGTACAAGCCAGTGTTCATACTCAGTACAAAATCTGAAAAGTCACAATGACAAGATGAAAAGTACCTTTAAACACAAATCAAGCTATTATTTTGGATGTGGGACTGATGTCATAGTCTTGATTTATAAACAAAATGATAGTCACAGACAAGGACGGTGTCTCAGGGAGACAATAGTACCATAAATATCCCATGGAGGAGGAATCCAGGCAACTGTCACAACTTCACCAAAAGTCTGTAGTAGACGTTGATCAGGGTGTCAGCTGAGCAAAGTGAGCAACCAACAATGAGAGCCAACCAGATTATCATTTTGAATTCCAGAATTAGACCAAGAACACATCGAACTGATGACAAAACTTCCCAGATAATTGTCATGTAAAGCACATCTAGATTGCATTTAGTCAAGGCCTGTCACATCAAATGGTGTGGCATCACAATATCTTTTAAGGGACATCAGTCACCAAGTCCAGTATTTAGAACCATCTCCTAAAATGTTTGTCATTTCTTTCGATCTGAACAAGCTGATCATGGCCGTCTTATGTCAGATGGGATTTGCATTGATTAGTCCTTTTGAGATCGCAATTCTGGTACACACTTCAGGAGCCAGAACAGTCGGGCTCGAATAAAAGTAACCATCTAAACCCTTCAATACGAAAAGGCAAAAACACCGGTGATAACATGCAGATACCACTAGAAGACAAATTCCACAACCAGCCTGGACTGACAACCAAAATTTCAGCATGATATGCCACTAAAGGGGGAGCCTAGCTGTGAGTTCAAAATTAACTATCTTACAAATCAGCATGATAACTGATACCTGAGGGGAGTTGGGAGTATTTCGAAGAAGTCTCTCCCTCAAATACCGTAGACTAAGTCAACACAAAAATAACACCCGAGTAGACCGATATTGACACAAAACTTAATTTATTACATGTAACATTGCAGATTGGAATGCTTACAGCTGAAAGCCGATGCAAATGAATATCTTGATCTAAAACATAAATGGCACAAAAATCGCCCCATTCCATAATCAGGATCAATGGTTCTCAAACTACATGTACTGGTACATGATTTGGCTGAAAAGGTGAAGGTTATCAAAGTAGTAAATGGCTCGGCACGAAGAAATCTTGTTTGAGTGTCACATTCGCTCCAGTTGATGAATATGCAAGATAATCAAACAAGGACATATTGCAAGAGCAACAATGCAGGGGTAGCATATTTTTCTTCAATGGAGCAGGAAGCGGCACTCGAAAAGTATTTCTCAGAGCTGACCCCACAGTACGAGTATACAGTAACAGTATTTTCAAACAAACAAGTCTATGATCCAATGCATTGATGGTAATTTTTTAACATGGAAGGTTAAATTCAAGGTCTGTAGATCGTACCCTCCTTTGCTTTAAGCAATGCTTTCTGGAATGTTTTAACAAACGCAGTAGACCTTTTAACTGAGTTTCAGTACGGTACATAAGTCAGTTTTGGGATTTGTCAGAAAACGTAGAAATTTTTAGTTTCTAAATAAATTACTGTTAGTGCACATTTCAAGATGTACACGTACATCTGCCATGCTCACTAGATGCAAACTTTGTAATCAATGTAAGTGCTGGCCAGGGAATATCCTAAAAGCAAATGCCATCCCATTCGACAGGAAACTAAGACACCAAATCATTACATCAACCCCAAGCTTGCAGTAGTAACGTTGTTATACAACACTTAGCAGTGGACGTAGAACACAGAATGTACATTTATAAGCATGAGACAGAACATTGATAAAATCTAATAAAATGATGGCATCAGGGACCCCTGCCATACCGGTTTGTTGGTTTCAAGCCATTTCAATGTACAACAAGGATATTAGGCGCCTTGCTCCATCAAATGTTAAACCATCCACTGGTCCAAACTCGCGTGCATAGAGACATGCAGAATTATAGTATTCCTTGAAGACAGCCTGAGGGTGGGTTGATTAGAGATAGCTGGCCAGAAAAGTCATAGTCATCTACAACAAGGTACATTGATAACTCTCACAAACAGATTATCTTATCTTCAGCTTTTCGTTACTGTGTCAGCAAATGAACAGAAGTTTGCCATCAAGTCTCTTCCAGAAATTTTGAACCACAGAATCACTTTTATCATGATTTTCTGAGGAGCACAGGAACAGAGGTCGTGCAGTGATGTCAATCTGTGCTCGGGACTCGTCTGATATTACCAACAAGATGTGCCACAGGTGGATACTATCATGGTTGACATCAGTACACATCACTCCCGCCATTGCAGCACCGACAACAAAGTATGCCACGAAGGCTAGTGACGTACTTGTGACATTTAGAATGAAGTGTTTTACAAATGAAATCATCTGCATGGCCTCTAGAACAAATGTAGACAATACCACAGGGAGACAGTGAGTGACAATCTATGTGAGATTCAGGACTGAAAATAACGATTAGTTGGGGGAAGTGATAGACAACATCGAACAACAATTTTCTTTTTTCTGACAGACTTGTGCACAAGCTGTGATGATCATGCAGAGGGAGAAATTATCAGTGTAACTAGGACAGAACATCTACATGATATTATTCACCCCTTCACCACTCAATAATAATCTATGTGGATGACATTATGACCTGGTCCTTGGCTTTTTTTAACACTGCAAACTAGCCTCTACCTCTTGGAGCACGAATCTTCCATTGTCACAATATTTCAACTCGCTCACATCACTATGATGGACCACAGCTTATTGTTTGTTTTGAGACATGAATAATTTTCATATGTCAATACGGATACCTCAACCAGTAGACAGTGTTGCAGAGGCATGTTTACATGATGTTGAAAATAAACCAACTTTACCATATCACCTCGGGGGAATTGGGACCACCTTTTCAAACAAATAGCAGCATTCCCGTTACCCATCAATTAATAGTTTTGAGGAGATACATGTACCCATGGCCTTACAGGGACTTCCAATTCAAGTACGGATGAATTTTAAAGAACAATTGACATTTTGATACCTCACTTTTTATCCAAACTTACGAAATCCAGGGCAACTATCTGCCACCGTTCCTACGTCCAATCCATTGACGAGGATCCCAAATAATTGCCGAGCCTCCAAATTAATGACTACCATGCAAGTCCCAAAACTTCTAAAGCCCCATCAATAATGGGTCTTTAGGTGCTGCCATGTATCCCGAAGCATGGCAGTCCTAGCTAATGTAGGACTGCCTCCAAATCCTAATCCTATGTTAGACCCATGCCATGATTGCCGACCAAATCCAAACCCTTGTAGCGATAAAATAAGAAATTATATTAGAGTTTACAATAGGAAAATACTCGATTCACAGACAATTAGGGATTATCATTGTTTCAAAATCACACTAACACATTTGTTTTACAACACTCATTAAGTACATGATGCAGGAGGTGAAGGAATAAATGCTATTTTATCATTCTCATTAACATTCAAAATGACAATCGACCAATTTTGGACCCTACCTGAACACAAAATTACAACTTTTTACTTGCAAAAGATTTTGCACTCAATGCCATATTCGTACACAAAATTACAGGGAAATATTCAAGGATATTTCACAGACATTATGAGAAGATATGCATAACATGTATATGTACATGTACATTTCCTTAAGTTTGGTGGTTAGAAACCTTAAGGAAATTTTGCCAAAAAACCTGTTAGTGCTAGTCAGAATTACCTTGAAAAATCTCTAAATCTCGTCATTGATAAATAGGAATCACAACAGTCTTATCCTCAGAATTACCTTGAATTGATTGTTCAGTCAATGCCACATGTACATGTACACAAGACCAAAAACAAGATTTATTTGACTGACTTCGAGGAATGTTCAACGTTCTTGCTGACAAGACTCCAGCATTCATCACAATATGACAAATGTTTGACACCACGACTCTTGGTGCAATAATCATACCTCCAGAGCCAACAATATGAAATATGATATTATGCATAAGACTGACAGTGACTGTGACACTGATTGCACATTGGCTGTTCCAAATAGCAGTAAACAGCAGAACTAGTGTGTACAAACCAAGACTCCAGAAACATCATTCGGATAATCCATTCAAACACCAAGAGTAAAGTAGAAACATTGCTAGAAAATATGTGATCGTTGTTTCATATCAGTTGTATGTTTTTTCATATCATTTTTTTAGAACTTTTTCATTTCTACCGCCTCAGGATTGTCCATTTTTATGAGAACCCAAATAAAATAGAAGATTTTTACAGCTCTGCTGTTTTTGATTTTTCGTTTTTTGGACATTCTTTCCAATGGGTTTACTACCAGAGTGAGAAATGAAGCAACTGCTGTTTTTGATTTTTCATTTTTTGGACACCCTTTCCAATGGGTTTACTACCAGAGTGAGAAATGAAGCAACTAGAGGAAGCTCCTGGAGTCAAGGCCATATACACATGGTGTGCTTGAGTATTTTCCACCTGTAAAAAATTGCGCGAAGGATAAAGTCATCATACCGGTCATCGTCCTCAGTGAAATCCAGTGACTAGAAAATCCTAAATCGTCTCCTAGCCTATTGCCGTCCTTTGACGAAAACACATTAAGTATCTAAGAAAACATAAAAGAATCTCTTATTTTACAATCGTCATGGAAAGTAATCAAAAAAGTTTTGAAGTGTTGTTACTATCAAAGGACACATTTGGTTTCATTCAGATGAGTTATATTGTTACAAACTGAACTGTGCATGTTTTTACGGCTCTTGTAATGGCTGCATGATCAAGCCTTCTTCTGTCTAAAGTTCTAGTTCTTGAGCCTAAAAATGGCCCAAACTACTTTGTAAAACAAATTGTGCCCTTTTACAGGTGAACACTTCAATACAAGCTTAAGCTTAAAAACACAGACAATGGCAATGATTGGGGATGATGCAGACAGGCAATATGATACTTTGCACTAAAATTACGGAATGCAATTACATTCATTGATTTATGTATTAGCAAAACATGAGACAAGGTGTTGGTCTTGTCCATTTTCTTAACTCAGTTTTAATTACAAGCATATCCATGAGTAAAATTCTCAAAGAATTGTTGAACAATATAGGAAATTCAACCATTCTTTACAACATTATCAGGAATGCAACCCAGTGCTAGAAGTATCAGATGAGATCACGTTTCAAAGACTATATAGTTTAGAGAGATAGATTTGTACATACTAATAAATAAATATCATAATATTTAACAAAATAAAACAACAACTACAATTATATATATCGTGTAAATGAAATGGTGTAGAGTATTCATAAATATCTAATTTCTAAAAGAGCCACAATAATTTCAGCTGAGCAATTGCAAAATAAGGTGTAGGCTCATAAATCATATCCCACCACAAACAGTTATCATAGGCAACAATCTTAAAATTCCATATACAGCTTAGTATCTTAGAGATTCTACATTGGTAATTCACAGACAAAAATCACAACAAAAACACAAAGAAACATACCGCAAAATCACTTTCTTTGACCTGGGCATACTGTCCCCCAGAAAAATATATTTTCCAAGAAACCTAGACTTTTCTGGTTTGCTGGCTGAACAATACCAGTGAAGAAGTCTTACATTGCAAAAGGACATCTGATCAGTCAGGAAAGAGTGATTTTACAGTACAGACATGAAGTATCAAATCTGGAATCAATAATTTGGCAAATCAAACACAGTTATCAATTACGCCCATTTACCAGAATTCGAACCAGTCGTAATGATTTCAACATAACATTTGATACGTTATTGCACACACCAGTATTTATTCCAACAATAGAGCAGGAAGAAATTATTAATTGGACCTTGTTTACAGATCAATTCAGAATGTTCTTTACATAGAGCTCTTAAATCAAAAGCAGAACATAACTGCCGGCTACCAAGTAACATGGAAAATAAGTGCTACAAAGTGCAACTTTTAGGAGAACAAGCGCAATGCTTAGAATGTCAGAACGGACTTGTCTGTATAATTCTATTGATTGCACATTTCATTTTGTGTTTGAAATTTTGATAATAGCGTTTTTTATTGTACCATTACCAGAACAATTCAATTTCAAGAAAATCTAGAGTGCAGCTAATTTCTTGGTCTAATTTATCAGAGAGCAGGAATGAGAACATAGGTATCATGAAAGATTGAAGTTGAACACACTCAAGTATCAGTGGCAGTGTAATGGGCAAAAACGACAGTTTATGGCAAAATGGACAGTTTATGGCAAAATCTCGAGGAAGGGTTGAATGATACAGGTTTTCATTAACATACTGACTAGAGATATTTACCTCGGGTGAAAAATCCTACTCCTAGTCCTATGCCAAGAGTGAGCGATTAAAAAACCAAAAATTTGAAATGGGAAAATTTGATTATAAAGTGAATAATGTGATAACACAAAAAATGCTCAGGAATGAAAAGAAGTGAATATATTTGAAATGTAATACCAGGAATGTTAAATAAACTGTAGCCGAATTTCAACGTTCGACTCAGATCTAATTCTGATGGAAACAATCTCAACCTGATCAAACAGTAAAATGGGTTCAAACCAAATTTATATTTCACTGTTATAATCAAAGATTATCTCATCAGCCCCAGACTCAATCTTCATATGATTTGATATTTTAGTTTATTCCACAACAATGTCTTTTTTCTATTATTAATGGTTTTAAATTCATGATTTATAACTATGGCAACAGAAATCAACCTTAGTTTTGGTATAAGGTTAGTAAAAATGATCGAAAGTAATCATTTTGTTTATATTAATTAATCTTGACAAGATCATGGAATGCATCACAATTGATCTGATGGAATGATTGAAATGGGATGACTCCACAATAATGAAGCAGTGGTTGACAGAAATCTCTTTGAGACAGGTGTCAATCAGGTGAGAACAATTTGCCTTTGTTTTCTCACTCAAAACAACCTTGACTAGATACGGCAAGCACTAGCTCGATGTAAACAAATCAGTTTGATCCAACAAAAACAACACAAGAGCACCTATTTAGCATGAGTTGTGACTATCCAGATCTCAATGGGTTAAAATATCAAGCACCAGACTTAAAACTGTAAAGACAACTGACATGACTGATGTGCTACTACATCTACTGCCCAGTGTATTGAATACAAGTGGGTTACTACAGTCCCTAATTGAGTTACCAATGGATGTACCTTTTTTCATCAATACCTGAATGAATAAGGCAAGAAACCTACATCAGCTTTGCAGTTTTCTTTCTATATCACATTAAAAGTGATAATTCAGCCAGATCACTATGGTGACCGCGACCTTGACCTTGACCTTGACCTAGAACTAGAGCTTGAGCTAGAACTAGACCGTGATCGTGAGTATGAACGCTTCATTGGAGAATAACTGGGCGATCCTCTCGTACGACGCGGCGACCAACTTTTACTTCGAGATCGAGAACGTTTTGATCTTCCTCCACGGTCCTTCATTACCCTAATGTACGACGTTTCACCCTGGAACATAATAAGATGGGGTTACTATAACTACAGAACAACTAACAAAATGGAACATTTTTAAACCTTTCAAGGCTTGGCTGTATTTGGCAGGATTCCTAAATAAAAATCTGAATTGCATCAACATGTAGCCAGCCAACATACTGGCCGCTGAGAACAAAACAGAATAATCTTGAAATCATCAATCAATTTTGATAAATATTGTAATCATTCATCGATTCACACTAAAACTAATATGTTACCAGTTATTAGCTACTGACACTAACAACCTAAATTCAAAACCAGATTGTAATATCTCATGGTTGTCACACTGAATATCATTTCCAGCACATCACCAGGCCTTGAAAGCTTCTTTTTCACACTTTTTCAAACGAATGATAAATCAGAGTTCTTGTAATTTGTATTCACAGTGTGACACGGAAAATACCTTCAAAATGATTTCATAAACATCACTAAGTACTTATAGACACTTGGAACCAATATTTCTGATTTATTTTCAACAATGATTAAAATTGATACTAGAACTGAATAGTTCAAACACTTGCACAAGGCACTGGCAGGCTACTTCACGGACAAGACTGATGGGCTATGAAGGACTATCAATCCCCGTTAGAAGGTATGCTTGTAAATGGAAATATCCCAAACTCTGGTGTGCCCATCTGAATTCCTAGTCCTAGATGGTAAGGTAACTGAACTAAAAAATAAACATGGAAGTGCGTTCAGGAAATAGGAGAGATGTCAGCCTGTAGATATTTGAACACATAACTTCCCAGTGTTGTGGTAGGCACCATAACCGCTACACCACTAAGAAAATAACTTTCCCAGCCACCAGTCTCTGATTTATCACTCACCGTAATATATTCAACAACAAGTAATAATACAAAATCCATGCATATCTTATAAAAACACATTTCAGAAAAAACTGAAACAATGTTTCTCTTACCATGAAATCATCCAGATGTTGCAAATAGGGAGCAAACTTTTATTTCGCAATATACGTGAGAAGGATGTTTAAAAAATAGTTGTTACAAAGAAACATCTGACAAAACTGTTATATTGGCTTCATTTTATTTCTACAGTAGTAGTATATAGTCATAGGATTCAAACCCCAAACAGTTGGCCATCTATTGTTAATAGGCCTACTTAAAATAAACTCGAAATAATTCACCTAGGACAGAGAGCATAGGTAGAGGGCCACCTGATTTTAAAATTCAGAGCAAGGAATGTCACAGTATCAAAATGAACACCACTAAGTTCCGCATGTGTGCTGTGTGAACAAACCCGAACAGCAAAGGGTGATGTGCTCAAATAACAGAACAAGTTGAAAATCTCCAACTGACGACCCAATTGACATCAAATCGACTCTTCTCGGTACATGTAGGGCCAACCTAAAATAATATGTGGCAGATTCTTCCAAGTCCAACAACAAAACCACTCAAAGTCCAACCTCCACACTGATTTAGACTTACCTCATTCTCCCCCTAAACAATGCCAAGCAACAACAACAGAAACTAGAATCACCACTGTTTTCATTATTGCAGTGTCCAACTTCATCTGGGAGTCTGACGATACAATGTCAAAATTTGTTTTCTGTAAAACCCTATCTGGATTAATATGAACTGCACGAGCACTCTTCCCAGTTTTGTGAAGGAAGAATTCTTCATTGTTTTCAATAAGACATCCTAATTTTGTTCCAAAATACCCATCACCAATTAAATTCCCACATCCATTTTACATTTTTAGAGATACCCACCAGATACATGAAGGAAAAACACCAGTGGTGTAACATGATACAATTTGCTGTCAGCATCAGTCCCTCCCACTCAGATTTAAAAAGACATTTCTTCAATAAAGATGTTCTACTGATCTCACCAACTCACCTCATGAGATCTGAATTTTGTTCCATCTAATTTTTTAACCGCATATTTCATGTCCTGTTTTCTAAGGAATTCTACCATGCCGGTACCATCCTTGTAGACATCTGCAAATGCTACATCACCAGCTTCTCGCATATGGTCTTTTAGGTCCTGCCAGCTGCCTGTTGGTGGTAAACCTTTAACAAAACATAGTCATATCAAATGCAATTGTTGAACAAACTGCCTAGGAGAAGGAGATCCTTTAACGAAACATTACTACATAGTATAGTACTAACAATTTCGTCAATAAATGAATAGGTGGTGCTTTGTGAAAACACAACAAGTCGAATGACTGACAATGCCCTGGTTGGCTGGTCCCAAACTTTGGTGGCACAAGTTGGCTACCAAAGTATTTCTTCCAATTCAGTCCTACACACTGTACTGCAATGCAGAAACACAATTTAACGTCATAGTTTTAGACAAGTACCTTTGACAAAGACCCTATACTCTGTTCTTCTTGACGGACCACTGCCTTTTCCACCTCTCCCTCTCCCCCTTGTTCCCAACGTTCCACGTGGAAATTCAACTCTTAATTTGTAGCCATCATAAGGGTAGCCATCTCTTTTCTCTATTGCATCCGAGGCATCCCTGAAAACAAAATTTTGAAAAGATGAGGACCATTCATTTCATGACAGACACTACTGTCATTGACGTCGACAGCGACTACTAATTCCATCTAACAGTACACTAGCCTGCGATTTGGGTCCCACTCGCAAATGACGCGATTGTGGTCCCATCTCCGACTCTGGAGCAGAGGAGTGTCTTGTTGTTACAGGCTGCTCTTACACTGGAGAAGTGAGAAGGGCCTGTGACAATTGTGTACCATTACCAAGCCGCAAGCATTAGCAAGCAAGCACAAGCAGTTTGTTTGTCTGTATGTTTGTTCGTAATTACGACTCTTAGATTACACTCACTTACGAAACACGAAAGGGTCGCTAAATTGGCGATTCACCACCGTCTTTAATCTCACCTTGGATCATCAAATTCTACAAAAGCAAAAGGCGGTCCTCGTTTGTTCTTGAGGTCAATGTCAATGATCCTGCCAAATTTGCAGAACAGATCCTCAATGTCACATTCTCGAATATCAGGTGGCAAATTTCCAACATAAATCTTTCCATCACCTCTACTGTTAAATGCCATATTTTTTAGTTCTTAATGAGCTATAGAACTAGAGCAATTGTGTTTATTGTTCTTTTCATTGATTTTGTTTTATTCTGGTATGTTTTTAGAGGGGAAAAGGAGGAGAGTTGATGAGGCAGAACCTTTGTTGCCATCAATAAAAAATCGGAAACTTTCGGTAATTCCCGGAAAATTCCGATCTGTCAAATCGAAGTGAATTGTGGGAAGATATATTTCACTAACGATATTGCACTAAAACGTGCCTAGCAACAGCCAATCACTTGCCTGACCTGGCCAACACTAGCCAATGCACTAGAAGTTGCGGTGTGGTTGCCGAGTCAACGACCCGCCTGTCCAAATTATAATTTTCGGGAATTTATCCGAAACTTGCAGACATACACTCGCCTTGTCGATTTAATCCGCTCATCTGTTGTTCTATTTTCATTCATAAAAGGTGAGTAGGTCTGTGAGGTAAGCCTAAACTCGAAATTGACAAGCCGATTTAAATTTGTTCACTGGACCAGATCGTCGCGCGCAATTATCAGTTCGGGAAACCCCGAATTTAGCAACGTCACGTCATACATTTCATGCATACAATAGAGAGATTGAGCCAGCTTACGTTTCAATTCGCGTTCACCAGGTACATTAGGGAGTTTCCGCAAAACCATCGAAACGTCAAATAGAACGCCTAGGCTATTGTTCTACATTGTGGAGTCATTATCATGACATGAGGTCAAACGACAATGAAAAATGATAAGGCATTTAGGCCCTAGGCCTATGTCAGCGTTTCAGGGGCGTTGCGAAAACTATAACTCCCCATTTGGCATCCCATTAATGATTAATATAATTGACGACATCAGTCATAGTGTCATTTATGACGCAAAAAAATTGGTGCCAGCACAAGACCATAACCTGATGTCAGTTCGAGAAATGTTAGATTAGAATTTGGAAACGTATCCGAATTCTAACATTTCTCGTACTGATGTGTGGAAAGAAGGAGTAGTACTGGAGTCTGGTATAAATGGTAGTGCAATGGCGTAGCCATACATTGGTTACAAAAATTTGTGGAAATAAATTAAGCCTGGTATAATATTCGAAGTCCTCCAGTCAAATGACCAGTAGGCTACAGTAGCTAATCCTGAATGATACATTAGCCTCCAAATTTAGAGAAAATGATGCATTTGCTCATTCTACTGTGAAAGTGAAAAGTGTATGATGAAAATTCTCTTGTTCCATTTCAGGTTCCGACATCATGTCTGAACGAAAGGCTGTTATCAAGAATGCCGACATGTCTGAGGATATGCAGCAGGAGGCAGTTGACTGTGCAACGCAAGCATTGGAAAAGTTCAACATTGAAAAAGACATCGCTGCTTACATCAAGAAAGAGTTTGACAAGCGATACAACCCCACTTGGCATTGCATCGTCGGACGAAATTTCGGCAGTTATGTAACTCATGAGACCAAGCATTTCATTTACTTTTATTTGGGTCAAGTGGCGATCTTGCTCTTCAAATCTGGATAGACTGCAAAATTTCATCTTGGTGTTATCAGACCAGACATTTAAACTACGTTGAACTTCACTGCGAACAATGTTTATTTGCATGTGGACTGGCTATCAATAGTATCAATAAACTATCAAACAACAACATTGACATTCTGAACCTTGTGTCATAGAAGCATTGCCAATTTGTGAAAAGAAATCTCTGCCATTGGACATTAGTCATTGTTTCGCTGGTGTTCCTTATTGAACGTGCCATTTTGTGAATAAAATCTCTGCCATCAGTCATAGTCTCAGACGGACAGCTGTGTCTGGTTGTTCAAGACAAGTGTTTTTACTAACACTGGAAAAGGCCAGCGTCAGTATTAACAAAACTTGTTCTTACATTTGTAACAACCAAGCCCTGATTGAAATCCCTCAGACTTCATCATTCTGCCATGCTAAATTTGCAAATTTCCTCCTATACAATAACCATCGTGGAGATCTTATTGCATCAAGTTCAAGACCTACTTCTGTTCAAATTATGAAAATGAAATACATGTAATCACTTTATTGTTTGTTAGTACCACTATATCTACCAGTTGATATTACATCATAGATATGTCCATTTCAGTGACGGTTATTGTTTTTCTTTGATTCTTAGATAGATTCATTAGTAATTCCATTGATTCTGGTTGTATTGAATTCTTAACTCACAAACAAACTGCGAAAAATATGTGATGTGATTATATCATCATTGTATTTTAGTACCTGCAAAAAATGTGATAATAGTAGAAATTTTACTCTACATTTGATGTGCTCGGCAAACTAACTTTGCAGAAGAATTAGGGGTTTGTTTCGGACTCGAGTCCTGGGTTGACTAGGTTTGATTATAGTTTGGTAAACCAGCAGTATCTGCGTCGTCAATCGGTAGTCAATACTTGTAGTATAGTAGTAAGACTGATTCATTTAGAATATTTGGTTGGTGGTAATGCATAGTAGGAGAAATAAAGTAGAACTAGGCTTGCAAAGGCCAACTTTAGAAACTGCCAGGCAGAGGTGGGATGACTGTACTGTTATTAGTGAAAAACTGCCAGGATACATAACTTGTACCCGGTTGCATTGACTTGAGAAGAAAAGCATTTGCCATTGTGGTGCCGTGGAAGTGTCGCAACCAATGCTTATATTTTCTTTCTGTTTGTGATATTTGTTAGAACTATTTTACCTTGCGGGGTTGTACAACATTGTTTATATAATTGTGCTGATGTATAAACTTTTAATATAAAAAGATGTAATTGCAAGTTCTAATGTTTGATTGTTCGTTGCTTTCAAAGTTATTACATATTCTGATGCACAATCCAAAATATTGTGTTTTGTTGGTGACTGTTCGTTTTAGATTTACGTTATTTACATAGTAATGTAAAGTTCTTCAGCCCTTAATAGTATTTCTCCCAGCAAGAGCTGAATCTGTGCTGTTTCTTTATAGTCCAGTGCATACCAACATATCTTCGATGTGGACAACACACTTAGATTGAACCTCAATAGTCTTCATTCCAATTCAATATGGAAAGCTGTGACTCGCCGTCAGAAGGAAGGATTTTTCTGTCTGATTGTCCCGAAAACACTTTCCGGTGTTTGGAATGTAATCCACCACAAATCTATGGCTCTATGACAATCTTCAAGACAGCCAACTTCAATGACCCTCATTCCGTACATACATTTGTCCCAAATTTCCCATACATTTTGATGGAAGATACTGAACTCCCTATTGAAGATGGGCTGCTTGGAGGAATGTACTGAACTCCTTCCAAACCAATCTCTGTTGGCCCATTTGACAGTGTCTATGTCAACATGTGGATTGTCTCTTCCATTGCTTATGCTGGTTGCGGCTTTGTCTCAAGAATCCGAGTCCAAAGTGTGGTCGATTGTGACAGGCCGGATTGCATCCATTCGTCTCTTTGTGTCAATGAAGCTGATTGTGACATTGTCTGCTACATGGTGTCCAAAAAGAGACAATTGTAATGAATGTGAGATTGGTACCATTTGATGATTTTTGTCTATAAAACTGGTTGTGACATTAATTCCAGTATACTGTTTTAGGTGTATCATGGTAACTACTGTTGCGTATGCTGGTTGCATCTTTGTCTCAAGTATCCGAGTCCAAAATGTGGTAGATTGTGACAGCCCGCATTGCATCCATTCGTCTCTTTATGTCAATGCAGCTGATTGTGACACTGTCTGCTACATGTATATGGTGTCCAAAAAGAGACAATTGTAATGAATGTGGGACTGGTGCCATTGATGATATTTGTCTATAAAACTGGTTGTGACATTAACTGCAGTATCCTGTATGAGGTATATTATGGCAACATGTGGATTGTCTCTTCCGTTGCTTATGCTGGTTTCATCTTTGTCTCTAGTATCCGAGTCCAAAGTGTGGTAGATTGTGACAGGCCAGATTGCATCCATTCGTCCCTTTATGTCAATGAAGCTGATTGTGACACTGTCTGCTACATGGTGTCAAAAAGAGACAATTGTAATGAATGTGAGATTGGTGCCATTGATGATATTTGTCTATAAAACTGGTTGTGACATTAACTGCAGTATCCTGTATGAGGTGTATCATGGCAACATGTGGATTGTCTCTTCCATTGCTTATGCTGGTTTCATCTTTGTCTCTAGTATCCGAGTCCAAAATGTGGTAGATTGTGACAGGCCGCATTGCATCCATTCGTCTCTTTATGTCAATGAAGCTGATTGTGACATTGTCTGCTACATGTATATGGTGTCCAAAAAGAGACAATTGTAATGAATGTGGGACTGGTGCCATTGATCATATTTGTCTATAAAACTGGTTGTGACATTAATTCCAGTATACTCTATTAGGTGTATCATGGTAACTACGGTTGCGTATGCTGGTTGCATCTTTGTCTCTAGTATCCGAGTCCAAAATGTGGTAGATTGTGACAGGCCGCATTGCATCCATTCGTCTCTTTATGTCAATGAAGCTGATTGTGACATTGTCTGCTACATGTATATGGTGTCCAAAAAGAGACAATTGTAATGAATGTGGGACTGGTGCCATTGATGATGCCATTGATGATATTTGTGTCTATAAAACTGGTTGTGACATTAACTGCAGTATCCTGTATGAGGTGTATCATGACAACATGTGGATTGTCTTTTCCGTTGCTTATGCTGGTTGCGGCTTTGTCTCAAGTATCCGAGTCCAAAGTGTGGTAGATTGTGACAGTCCGGATGCATCCATTCGTCTCTTTGTGTCAATGAAGCCGATTGTGACATTGTCTGCTACGTGGTGTCAAAAAGAGACAATTGTAATGAATGTGAGATTGGTGCCATTGATGATATTTGTGTCTATAAAACTGGTTGTGACATTAACTGCAGTATCCTGTATGAGGTGTATTATGTCCTCTTGCCCGAGGAAAGACGATCAGGGTGACAAAATGGACTGCCTAGGACTGCCTGCCACAGACGTACGAGTATAAGTCTTTGATCTATAGGATGTGTCCTGTGGGGCATCTACTCATCCAACAGTCCCACTCTCTCACTGGTTGTATAAGGACAATCTCCACAGACGGTCAGGTATAATAACGATCTTTTAAATTCAACCTCAACTCACAACAGGTAGAAACACACAGAAAGAATTTTATCTTTTCCAATATAATTTTTTCATTATACATCCTGTACATTCAGCAGATTATAATTTTAAATAAACAAAGACACAAAACATCCCACCTTTCTTTTTCTGTTCTGGTATAGCAATCATTGATTCCACAGGAATAAAATTCAAGGGGACAACGCTCTGCAAAAATGTACAAAGTTGTATAATTTTACCGAGCACCACGCTCAATAGATCCAGCATTATAAATAGTGCCTGCCAAACAGAAATTCCCATCTCCTTTAGACATTAAAGGGCAGACACAATGCATGTGTGCTCAAAAGGTCCAAATCAACATAATGAATGTGGATCAACCCACTTGTGGTTTGTTGACTGCTTCACAATGCATTCATAGCATTCTGTTCCGATAGCAAATAATCCGCCAGTGCCTCGCTGTAATTTGCTCTTACAAGTACCCCGAAGACAAATTTAGATTTGTCCTCGAAGATCATTCCAAGAATATGTCACCTGCTCTGTCAAAAGAACTCTCGCAGCTCAAACATAGATTAAGAAACCATTCATAACAGCAAATTATCGGATGCTTTACCCGACTAAAGTAGTTATCAAACAATTTTTTCTTCTTACTACTGCTTCTTTGACCTCACTTTTAACGGAGGAGATCGCATATTACATGTATAAACATGAAGAATAGGAGTCTAATAAGAAGATCATCAGCCTATGATGATACTGAAGGTGAATAGTTCATGACAAGACGATCAAACTCAGTCTCCTTATTCAAGTAATCCTTCACAAAAGGGTAACTCCGATGTGAATCCTTCAGTTGAGAAATATATCGATTGGCAACCTGAAAAAGAAAAGGAAGCCACGACTTATTTGAACAAATCAAAGGTTTGATAACAACAATCTTATTAGATATATACCATGTTTGTGTCATGCGCTATGTTAACAATTTCCAAATGATGAGTATAATTTTTTTCACACTCCGAGGTAGATTTTTATCATCAAATATTTCTGATTCACTTGGTTACAGCTTTATTTCTGCCTGTTTTCAAGTTAGCCTACCTCAGGTGACTTTCCAAGATGCTGTGAGAGAACAATCATGTTGACCAATGTCTCAGGGTTGTTACTATCCTGTAAATAGAAATAATACTAAAGATAGAGTAGGGAAGTAAGGAATCTGAACAGTAACAAGAGGACCAAAAAATCAGCAACATCCAAATGGAAATATGAATGGCAATTACCCCAGTCACTCAAAATCATTCCACGAGGTAGGATAATGCAAACCTGTAAGAATTTGTAAGTGTACCAGTTATGTGTAAATGTCCGTTCACACAAGATTCTAAAATGCCCCTGAAGTTGTCCTTCACACGAATTTATGGTAGGGCATTCCACAGCCCACCTACAGCTGCTGTCAATTAACTTTGCAATTGCCTACCTTATCCATTGCTTCCTGCAGGCAGCCCTCGGCTTCTTCATAGCGTCCCTGTGCCATATAGCAGGCAGCCTGACCATTCAGTAACATTGGAGAAGAACCATATTTATCTGCCATTTCTTGATAAATGTAGTAGGCATCTTGTAATTTTTCACCACCCTAGAAAGGTAAATGTTATTTCCAATAAAAAGTTCTTGTGAATTTTATTTTCATGAATATTTCATTTTATTAGCAGCGGCACTGTGCACCAGCAAAATACTTGCATTTAAACTGACTGTGATTATTTTATGCTGCTATCCTTCATTACTAAAGCATTTATTGTAACTGATTGATTGAGTCAACATTATCGATGTTGTTGAGGTGAAAACAGATTTGTTTTACTTGTGATGCACTCATCAACTTACCACAGACATATTGAATAAAGCCAATGATAACTGGGTTAGCGTATTATCATCATCCATATCCTGCATACGTTTTAATTCTTTCCTGAAAAATCAAATATACAAAACTCAAACAACCACGATCTCAACACACATCAAATTCATGATCACTTTGCCTTTGCCCGGTGAGAATGCAGTTGAGGTGCCATTTTAGACAAGCTTGCAAGCACTGGGCCTCTCCAAATCCAAAAGGGTGTATTCATGTTGGTGATACGACTTTGACTCGTTTAAATTTGTTCTGTACTCGAGGAATCCAAAACCTATCTCGTCTAGTGAGTAGTATTTTCTATTTAAAAATGTAAAATCAGACTGGAAAAATCAACCCATTCAAATAAACTACAAATTCAATCATACTTACCTAGCTAAGTCAACTCTGTCTATTTTCAAATATATTTGTACCATAAGAGCAACACTGAAATAGAGAAGACAAAAATAAGATGAATGGACCAAGTCAAGGTCACTTTCAACAAGCTATCTGTCACCTCATGCCATTTGAATATAATGTACCTGTATTAATTTTCAAAAATTACAGAAACCAGTTATTCAAATTGTCGAGAATCAGGCCTTACAACTCTTGAATAATTTCATTCAGTTGTATATTGCATCCCATGCAAGAATTGTTCCAACTCTCAGAAATAGGAAAACCAGCTTACCACTCAAGAACTTCAGATTGATGCAGTGCCCTCAAGGCTTGGTCATAACCCTGGAGAAGAAAAAAACCTTTTTGTCAATATTTACTAGAAAGAGAATACCACACATACTCATTTCAATAAACAATGCAAATTTTGAGGTAAAAAGTGAAACCTTGAAAACTAGCAAAACCTTTACCGGTAGTTTAATAATACGCTCAGTCCGATATATCAGCAGGACTTAAAGAACACGACCATGAAGTGTTCTCCAGGCACGTGATCTGTCACGACACTCACCCCCTCATGGGAATAAATAGCTGCAGCCATCAGGAGGAATGTACTGTTACTCAAGTCAACACTGCTGCTCATCTTGCCATCCAGATCCTGTACCAAGCTTTCCCTGCAATAAAATGAAGATTGATTGGTAATGTACAATAAGAATGTTGGCATATTTTCATTGTGCCAAGTGTACTCCTCTTCAGCAAACTGCTGAACAGAACATCCAGCCTGATCATCAACAGAGCATATCCATATTAGATCAGAGACACGAAAACTTAATCATTGAGAACACCCGACCTGTAGACATTGCGGGTAAACCTACCTTTTTGCGGGGTTTGCCAAGTATTCAGCGAGTAGTCGCACAGCTTTTAGTTCATCAGCTGAAGATGGACGAATCTCATCCAAGACAACACCATACTTCTTCTGTGCCAGGTAAGCCCGGTACATAATGACATCACGCTCGAGCCGATCTTCTGGACCAGGCAACTGAAACAAAATCAGGCAATGGATTGGAAAGATCTGTGGCATAAAATCAGTGGCATAATGAACAAGGCACTTACCCCACATTGTTGTTTCAATACAACGTCACATCATTGTGACGTTGTCACGACAGTCGACATTGATCGTTCGTATAGGAATGTTAGTGGTGTTTCCGCAACTGACTGCTGTTGACGTTACGTCGGTTGTATTTCTGTTAACTAGGATGAACATTTAGATCTTTAGACAATGAGACATGTAGGCCCTATGCACATAACAATTGAAGCCAACAATTCATAGGGGCCTACTACATGGATGATGTACACAAATGTACCACACTGGCATACATACACTGATAAGCCCCCCTTTAGGAGGGGCTCTTAAGATACACGTGTGTGCGGGAGTAGATAATGTAAATGAATGATGAGAAATAAAGAGAGATTGTATATCCTACAAACAATTTTTTTTGGTATTTTTCTGAATTAACTCCGTTGAGTTTACCGATTTCTCCGCGATCTTCCGGTGGTGGTTGCTATCCCATTGGTTGAAATTAATTTAAATCTTCATGGGAATTCGCTACATCATATGCCTAAGAAATTGGCCAATTATATTAATATTTTTATCAGAGAAATATCCGTCCTAAATAATGACAGAAAAGGGTGGTTTATTTCAATTTTGTGTCGACATGATCGAGGTCACGTGACATAAAAACAAAACAATCGCACACACCCGTCCAAAAAAGGCACTTTAAGAAAAACAAATACGTTTTTCCAGCTTAAAACCACACTGACGACTAAGTTATATTGGTCTACTGCCCAAATCTGAAGTATCAAATTGAATCACAAACTAGAACTAGCTCTATTTAGCTATAGTTGCGTGAAAAATTCGGGTGAGCGACGTACATTCTGTACCCTAGCGGCCAATAATTAAACTACTTTCAGCCGTCTGCTCCGGTCTCGTTAGGGAGTTTTTCCCAAATGTACGCGATGATGACGTGCCCCATTAACAGGACGTAACATCTATTTTAAAATGCGTTTCGAAAGTGAATGCATGAGGACAACCCATTTGTGTCGTATATCACTGGAAACGCCCGATTCCCGTGAATAAGGTCAATCACAATGTATTACATTACCAAAACAAAAATGTGTCGGAAGGAACTATATGGATGGTCCCATCGCACCCCCCCCCTTCAGCAGTATGACACAGAAGGGCTAGTTGACTGTCCACCGGGGGGGTTTGGGGGGAGCTTCCCCCCAACGCACTGGTAAAAACCTATGTCGACGGAGGGGGGTTTGGGGGGTGTCCCCCCATTGTAACAGCTGTAGTTGTTAGAGCTTGCACTTAACATATGCTCGTAGGGGGGTTCGGGGGAGCTCCCCCGACCTAAAGGGGGGCTCACTAAGTTCTTGACTTTACATATTAGTGATACAGATAGGCTACACTACAAGAAGATGGAGAAGTTTGCTCTCTCAGAAATAACGGAAAATCGGCTGTCTTGTGCATAAGATTGCCATTTTTGGGTATTCTGTGTGATCCATAAATGTATACCTTCAGTTGCTGAGCTTCATTGATACATTGCTGAAAGTTTCCTAAGTAGAGAGCGTTCCGAACATCGAAGAGAACATCAACTTCACTTTGCTGTGCTGCCATGTTGGACTTGTAGTGCTGGCAGCGATTGCGCACTGGCCACTTCATTTCGCTCCATGACCTTTTCGCCCTCAATCGTTTCCATTGGTATCTTCTGGAGAATAGACAACCTAGCAGACGACTCAGACCGAATGAGTGACCTCCGAAGATTACCGATGGACAAACGATTCCTTCTTTGTACATTTGACAAAACCTGGAAAGCACGTCTACGCTGACACTTGTACTTTCTTAATTCATTGTACCGGGGTAGACTACTTTCTAAATTCCCAACAAAAGTCCCAGGGAGTGAAACGACTTCGATTTGGAGCGAAACGACTGGGGCGAAAACGTCAGGGACCGAAACGACCGGATATCTTTTCGCATTGGCTCCACCATAAAACTGAGCGCACACACAAACAAAAACATTAGCCAAAATTTGCTCAATTAAGGACGAATGCACGATGCCCTGTTCATGATAATAATTTTGCACGATGAGTGGATCACAGGGCTCACTTGGCAGGGGTCATAGCAAGGGTTTGCGAGTGTATCGGATCGTAATTCTTGGAGACGGAGGAGTGGGGAAAAGTGGTAAGAATTTCTCGCTGCTGCATTGCATGCAGCTGTGTTGGCTTCGTGCCCTGGATTTGTAATACATTTGCATACATGTAGTACATGCATTAGGGTAGAGTGGGTGTTGTAGAGCTAGCATAGGTTGTGAAGTCATTTAGCCGATAAATTTACCTGTTGTATTTTAAGTTTTCCAGATTTTTTTCTTCAGCATACTGCATAGGCCTACCCGGTACACCACTTAAGACTAAGTTATATTTAATAACATAAGGGTGTATTTATAAATTAGTCCTCCACCTTGCGTGTCTCATTTTATTATAGTAGGCCTAAATAGTTATTCTTATCAAATATTCCCATCAATTTCAGCACCTTATTTTTTTATATAAATGCTTGGATTGTATGACAATGATGTGATATTGGGCCAGTTGGGGATCGGACAAAAGGACCTCTGACTATAGGGACGGTGTTGGCATTGTTGTGAACAGAACAGCACAGCATTGGCAGCGTCATCTCTCCAGCATCTTGTTATCTTAGCTGGGAGTGGGATGAGGTTGTTTGTCGCAATTTGACATCCCATCAGAGTAATAGAAGAAATGTGAGGGCCAGCTCCAGTCCAAAGTCCCTAGAGACCATATGCGATACGCTGGTCATTTTTTCCAAACATTGTCAACACCAGTGACCCTGCATGAGAAGCATTCTTCCAAATATTCCACTTCGGGCAGTTAAACAAAAACCTCCCAAGTTTTAATAATCAATTCTATTTCTATATCTGTGTCAGTTTGCACAAACAACTCTTGGTGACTAATATCATGAATTCCTTACATTCTATATTCTTCGAAGAACTGGGGTCATGCACGTCATGTGTTTGGCAGTGTGCCAGACAGTGCCAGAAAAGTATAGATCTTGTGGTCATGTTGCAAATTCTAATGAAATTACTTTCCTTTTCATTAGTAAAATGTCACTTACTAGTTACTGTCTTAGTGTTTGTACCAGATAATTACCAACTTGCTGTAATTAGCCAGGTAATTAGCTTTAGAAAGTGTATTGTTTGACATTTATCCAAATGTTAAATATAAAAATTATGACTTGCTCCAGTCCTAGGCCCAGTTTGGCAGAGGAGGCCCATGAAGTGAGATGTCTACCTGTGCATTTTTGATGATGATTATTCTGATCTTACCTGTACCATTTGATTTTGGTATTTGATATGGATGCTGGATGAAACTGTACCCATGTAGCTCATGTCTGGCATGAATTTACTCAAGTGGATAGCACAGATGTTATGCTTTCAATCAGTCGGGATGAATCACAGATCTTAACTGGTTGATTCTTGCCAAGTTTATCAACACTGGAGAGAGCGCTGTTCATCAACCTGGTCAACAGTTCCGACAACTTACGAAAGCGATGATGTACGGCCAGTGATAGCATTGCGGTGGGCCCGAGGTTGTGTCGTGTCAGATTTGCATCAACACTTCAAGCAAGTGCTCACCTGCTGTTCTGACCAACTTACAAACATTTCACGATATTATTTTGAGATCTTTCCCTACTCCTTTGGAGTGAAAATGATATCAAGCTTTCCTACTTGCTTGTAGTTTTTTCCTTTTTTTGTGTATCGGACTACTACACAACGGCATTATTGAAATTTTGTTCAATGCATACACAATACGAAATATTCAAATTCAGTTTCAATTTTCAAATTTGTGGACGAATGAAGTAGACCTTTAAAACTAATAATATCCATCAAATTAGGCAACCTGATAAATGAGTCCAGACACAAAGTGCCAACATTCATATTACTCTCCAGTCTATCATGAGCATTCTGTATGTTTCCAGAGCATCAAATTGCTATTATAATTGCATACTCATCATGCATAAACTAGACATGCAAAAAAATGTGGGACTGGTCTATGGCTGTCGTTCTCAAAGTACAAAGTTTAAACAATTATTGCAACAAATGGTCTGCATGTACTCTTTTTCTCTTATTATTTAGTCATCAAACTGTTCAATATTATATACCTTACATCAAAAATGTATACATTCCTTTGCTTACAAGTTATATGAACATGAACATGTAGGTGAGACAACCATGATAATAATGAATAATTCTTATTATCATAATAGGTTTATCAGGTCACTATGTTTGAAGAATTGAGTGCAAAATATGTTGACAGGCTTAAGTGTTGGAATTCGACAAACTGGAATTCCTGTCGTGGTGTGGTGGTAAAACTTTGTTGATATGTGGAAAAATTAGCCTTTGTTCCACAAAATCCATTGTCTATTTGCCAAATAATGGCAACAACTCTTGTAACAATTCATGGGTGTATTTATGATAATATTGCAATAGTCAGCCTATTCATTTGTAATTTAAAACAAATATATCTCGAGACCTTCCCGTGTGACATTCTATCTAGGAGATTTTGAAATTCTGAAAATTTCTGGCAATGAACCAATTTTGCTTTAGGCACCATTGCACATATCCTTATTTAATTAGACCTCAAGTACATTAGTCCTAAACATAAAGGCCTGGAGTGGGCATCTTGTTTGGACTGAGCCTTCTAAGGTGGTGCAGAGGCCCTGACAAGCTCAAAGATGAAGGAGTCCCAGGAACTTTTTAAAAGTCCGTGTTTGGCGTCTAAGTTTCAGATACAGGCATGCACAACAGTCAACACTCAATCAAAAACTCTTTTTTTTGCCAAAGATATATATTTAAAGGGGGACCATAGGCAGTGAGCAAGGTGAAACAAAGGTTATACAGACTACAGAGAGACTTTTTTGAGGAAAAACAAATTTTTTGGTTAGTTCGCTTGTGTCTTTTAAGCCATGGATATATTTTTTCTTTTCTCTGCCTTTCAGTTTTTAGCTCACCTCTTAGCAGAGGTGAGCTTATCCCATACCGTGGCGTCCGTCGTCCGTCGTCGTCGTCGTCGTCGTCGTCGTCGTCGTCGTCGTCGTCGTCGTCGTCGTCCGTCGTCGTCCGTCGTCCGTTAGCAGGGCACGTTTCGTAACTGTTAGAGCTATTGAGTTGAAACTTGGTACACATGTACCCTTATGTATTGACACCTTGGAGACCAAGTTTCGGTCCGATTCGTTTCATGGTTTGGCCACCAGGGGGCCAAACGTTAAAAGTGAAAATATGCAATATCTCCCTTAATAGTAGTCGGGAAATTTTGAAAAAAATATGGTAGGTACTTCTAGCAAAGGTGCATCATATATCCTCCGGGTTTTTGATTTGACCTCCTTTTCAAGGTCACAGAGGTCAAATGGTGTAAATTGGCCGTTAGGATGTAACGATGGCACGTTTCTAAACTGCAATGACTATTGATACCAAATTTGGTACACATTTACCCCTTAGTCAGGTAATCTCAGGGACCGAAGTTTGGTCCAATATGATTCACCACTTGACCACCAGGGGGCAAAATCCAAAAACCCTAAAAATGTGATTATTCCTTAACTTTTTGCCTGATTGCCACCAATTTGATATCATGGATACATCTAACCACCATACAGTATATGTCACACAGGTTTTTAATTTGACCTTCTTGTCATGGTCACAGAGGTCAAATGGCGTAAATTCGCCGTCAGGCCGTAACTATGGCACATTTCTTAACTGCAATGACTATTGGTCACAAATTAAGTACACATGTACCCCTTGGTCAGGTGATCTCAGGTACCGAAGTTTGGTGCGATCTGATTTGCCGTTTGGCCTCCAGGGAGGGGGCCAAATCCTAAATTCTTCAAAATGCCATTATTCCTTGTAATGACTTGCCCGATTGGCACCAATTTTATATCATAGGTACATCTAATTCTAACAACCATTCAATGTGTCACCCGGGTCTTCTTTGATTTGACCTACTTTTCAAGGTCACAGAGGTCGAATGTACTGTAAATTGGCCATTTTGGGGAAATTGTAATTGCTTGGACCTACATCAAACCTAACACTACATGACACAATACCATGCTCTTTATCCATCTTTCCTCCACATGAGGTGAGCACAATGGCCCTGGCCATTTCATAGTTTCATGAAATAATTTATAACACCTTTTGTACTTTCAGCATTGACAATCCAGTTCGTAACCCATCGGTTCTTAGATTATCATGACCCAACTATTGGTAAGCATCATAAAATAACTTCCGAGAAAAGGGGACTAACTTCTTTGGTTGAAGAAAAATCAGCAGTTGTGGAGATCATCTGAGGCAATAATTGCCTTGCCATTGGAAACATTTTTGCGATACTGAAAGGTTTCAATAA
Organism: Lineus longissimus; assembly: GCF_910592395.1. Taxonomy (NCBI): domain Eukaryota; kingdom Metazoa; phylum Nemertea; class Pilidiophora; order Heteronemertea; family Lineidae; genus Lineus; species Lineus longissimus. Next base: position 22,428,797 of record NC_088309.1, on the reverse strand, counting down.
TTATAATTTTTGTTTTTATCATTATTACATCAATGATTGATATTGTCTGGGGGTTATGTCAGTTCTCAGAAAGGTGTCGCTTTAAGTCTAAATGAGCTATTACTGGTGTTATCAATTGTTCTCTACTCTAGTATGTTGTCATTTGTTATAATTTTGACCAACCCCCGCAACCAACATCACAACACAGACCAGTTAATTTTTAACGCAACTGACAGCTATGAGTATGGAAAAAGGCCATTCTCTCATATCTGAAAGAGTACGCAGTGGGCGGTTTTCTGTTGCATTTCTGAACTACCTTACAGAAGTAGTGTAACTAAGCTATAGTATATTTCACAGAACTCCAGTCCCAGTGTTCTGCACTTAACATCTCTTTGGTGGTTGACCGAACCGTCTTTTGACACAATCTGCATGATGTTACTTTTTTACATGCAACCCTATAGTTGACTACCGTATACATTCACCAGGCCTATCAAGCTTGCCCTAGATAAGCCTTTCATCTCATGTAATACCAATGTTTGTATTGTATGCCTATTACAAGGAGGATAGGACAACTTGTGCCTACTACTACTTTTACTACTAGTACTATACCCTTGAAAAATAGAGCACAATTGTTATCTGTGCCAGTGCAACCCAGACAGGACCAGGATGTCAACAACATTTGTGTGCTGACACCTACCTATGTGAGCAGTAACTCTATTCCCTATCGCTGTAGAAGACTTGAAAAGTCCTGGCTGGCTGTTGGTATCTATTTTTGCACAAGGAGGTACGGCAAAAAAAATCTTGTGAAAAATGTATCCAAGCACAGAGAAAGCAATTTCTGAAAATGATGCTTTCGTCAATGACAAGGGCTGCAATGATTCCTCTTTGGCATGAATCAGGTCTTCAACTACCAGGTTTATTTCAACCCTCCTAGATTAGCAATGTTAAAATCTAAGGTGCATGCCTTGAAACCTTTCATGCTTATTTCCAGAGGATGCTTATCAAAAGCAAGCAAAGATTGATGATGAGACGGCACTTCTTGACATCCTTGATACGGCTGGACAGGTATGATATGTTGCTTTCAAAATGTGATATTTTTAGGCTCCAGATGATTATTGTCATGTTTCCAGGTGACTAATGTCATGTCACAAGGCAATCTGATGACTATGGTCTTTGTCCGACAGGCATGTGTAGGTCAGCTGGTAACGGGCCTATATTCAGCAAAAGAGCATAGGTGCATCCAGGGATTTGAAAATAAGCTGTTAAAGTGAAAATTTATGTGCATCTGCGAAAAATCCTCATCAAATACACATTTGAGGCATGTAGCCGATACAACACACCTGGAACCAGGCCTGAAGACATGGGTAAAATAACCATGGTGTTTTTAATGTTTTAAATTACATGAAAAAGTAATCATACTGAAAGAAAAAAAATCCGTTATTGGATATCTGTACAGTATGCATTCTTCCCTTTCTTTAGCCTGAATTTACTGCTATGCGGGACCAATATATGAGGCACGGAGAGGGCTTCATACTGTGTTACTCCATATCCGACCGGAGGAGTTTTGAAATGGTGATGGAGAACAAGACCCTGATCGACAGGGTACGCAACAGGGACGATATGCCATTGGTCCTTGTGGCCACCAAATGTGATCTCAAGGAGAAGCGAGTGGTGAGTAGAGACAGGCCATTTCAATGAGGAACCTTCATTCTAATTCTGAAATGTTGAGTTGAGAACTGAGCGTCAACTTAGACATCATGAGCTCTATAAACAATATTGGGCTATCAGTGGTGTACAACAGAAGGAAACCGCCAATGCTAAAGAATGTCACCCTTTCTGCCACATACCTAATTGACTACGACACGATTATTATGTACCACATAAATACAACCATGAGCCAATGCATCCAAATCAAAAGCCAGGGAAAACACTCATATATTCAAGGCATTATTCTTTCTCTCTTCAGGTTTCAACAATTGAGGGTCAAGCACTCGCCAGGAGATTAAAGTGTCCGTTTGTCGAAACATCGGCAGCATTACGGTACTACGTCGATGAAGCATTCTACGAAGTGATCCGATCGATCCGACGCAAGGAGCAAGAGGAGAGTTATTTAAACAAAGCACAGACCAAGGAACCCTTCAAACAAAAGATCCGGGGATTTTTCCAGAGTATAAAGGGCTCCAAACATAGTCGAGGACATAAGACATAATTTGATTAGTTATGCATTTTAGTTGCATTTAGCTGTGTTTGTGGGCAGACTACAATCCAGGAGACTTTACCAAGACAATTTTATTATGATACAGATAAAACGCCCCTGGTGTCGTTTTGCTTCTGAGTAACCGGGTTGTTTGACAGACGGACATTATCACTGTAGTGTAAACAGTGAAATTTTCATACAAGAGTTATGCCTTCATTGTAATGACTAATGTACGAAGGGGGGGCTTGAAACTATTTTGGTAAGCCCAAAAATTTACAGCTGAACATGACAGACTTGTGGCAGTAAACAAATTGAAGTAATTTTATAACTGATTGAATGTCTTCAACGGGAATGCCAAACTTGTGATGTGGTGAATTTGAGGGGAATATTTTCCAAAATTGCCAAATTGTACATTTTTTGTTGCAGTTGTACACATTTCTGTCAAGGATTGTGCACCTTGAACAATTTTGAGGTAGACAGGTCTGCACGTGTTGAACTTATCCTTGTCTTGTTGTGTTATATGGACACCTGGCACTGAAACCACAGTGCAGGCAACGCACAATGTATGTGTATTACCTTCTGCTTCGAGGAAGGACACATGAACTAGGGAGAAAAGAACTAGAAGATAAGAACCTATGAATTGAGTGTATGAAGATGGAGAGAGGGAGTCTGATTATATACAGGAACGACCTCATGTTTTTACATTATGGAGATATCCTTCTCTGTTGCAAATTGGTCTTTGTAGGCGCAGTCATTTCACATTTCAGGGCTCGAACTTTCATGACGGTCGCTGTATTGCCAGAGATTGCAGCTGTTGTACTGCTATGCAGTCGTCCTGTGATTACCCAATATTTTTTAGAGGTGAAATTCTACGAGTCCTCAGTAGTTTTATATCTTTGTAAATAAGGTTTTATAACAATTTATAGAATAATTTACCACCCAGGTCCTTTTTTACCTGTACCACATGAAATTAAGATACCATTGCTGAAAAAGTGTTTAAAAGTACATGTAATCCATCAATTAGGTTCTACTCTTGGCTATTCGTTTATACCAGGGCTCACCCTTTCAGTGATATTGAGTCAAACTAAATATTATTATTTAAAATATTCTACGAGTTTGAGGTAAAAGCTTCTTACTAATATTATTAACCGGTACTGAGAATTGTGAGGGGGTAAGTTGACCTCGGGAACTTTTCAATACATCTAAGCCAGTTGATCTGGCATTGAGGTATTGTGAATTTTTACTATCACACACGGTATGACTTGACCTGGAATACTAGAAATTACAGATTGCCAGGTATAAATATCAGTTTATATTTATTTTCTCGACTCCATCTGAAAGTGGATGGACAGACAAAAGCAAAAAGCTTCTGGCTTAGCCTGCACCTCTCTCCGTACACCTTAAAAAGATCGCTGTTTTTGAAAATGACGCAACCAATGAAATGATGGACTTTTGTCAAAGCTGCTGAGCAGTTGTGTACAGAATTTCTAAATGTCGTAATGATGTGAGCACTCATAGTTTACTGTTAGTCTTGACATAATTTCTTCTTTGTTTTGGTTGTCAGATTGTTTTATTATTGAAGTTCTTGTAGTTCCTATCTCTGAATACTCAAATGAAACAGTTGTGTGGAGACCGGTTCGATATTGAAAGTTTGTTAAATTTTCAGTTTTGTCATGTTCCACCAAGGATTTGACAAAAGCAATTAACATGTTTTTTATTGCATTTAATAATTTACCATGGAGAATCTATTCCCCTACTTACCATTGGTAAGTTGAAAGGCCTAGCTTGATTCTCCAGGGTGATATTGCTTTACCACAGGTTGTTTCCTTGATGTAGCTCCTGTGTCCTAGTGACACTATCCAAGATTTAGGGCATATTATTTATCCTTGATTACGTGAATGTGTATCTCATTATGTATCAATCATTTATTTTTTTTTTTCGCAAACGCCTACAGTGTAATTTGAATATACCATCACAATAATCATTACAATAAAAATAGTGCTGCCACTTGGAAGAAAGGTTGTGACAGTTTCTGACCACATTAACTGAGCAGCGAAGCAGCAAAGGGTAAACTTCGTTTTTTAAATAGTGTAAAGAAAAGTTTTGAAATAAATGTGAGTTCCATATAGAAAGATATAAACTAAGGAAAAATATGACTCAAAAAATCTACACGAACGAACTTGTTAATTCATTGATAACAAATACTGATTATTTCTATCGCTCCTATTGGTTGATTCAATGTCAGTTCTCATCCAACCAGGATGTTATATTTTAAAGGAATAAGCTAGTCTTTCTTATCTCTTGGTAATTTTTACAGAAACATATTTCAAAATTTGTTAGCCCCTTGCCTCCATCCGTTCATTTTTTTCATATTTATATTTCAAATTGTACAGAAAATTATGTTTATATTGTTTTTGGCACATCTCCCAATAATTATTTCCTTGTACAGATAATGAAATGATACTTTTAAAAGCTATAATGACCTTTTACACACAGCGTTGACACTTCAATATTGAACTTGTGTACTAAAAGAAAAATGTAAAAATGATATCAATTTCGTGTATTTTCCTCAAAAACTTGCAAAATTATGATTAGTGATGCACAGCTATTGAGTGTTTAAACCAGTTGTTGTTGTCATTGTTTGATGATTAAGTTATTTATCTGCTTAAATTAATAACCCGAGGGTAAAACCTTGGGAACTTTTAGATAAATGTCGCTTGCTTTGCAAGCAATTACGTAATGTATTTAATATTTATTCCTACGTAAAGTGTAAATAAAGCATTTAGACAAATGATTATAAGTGTATTTCTGACTTAGTCTTTTTCTTAGCTTCAACTCTGTATTCTAAAACAAATGTCTTGGTAGCCCCAATTATCATTTCGGATGGCAAAAACCACTAGCCTCGTTCTGATTGGAGGGGGTTTGGTAACTCAACCAAGACCCTCCTGGGCTATGAAAAATATCATTCACGGCTGAGGGGGCATTTTTTAAAATTGAAATTGAACCCTCAGTATTGAGGGTATGTTGAAATACCAAAAGCCACTTGGATGCTACTCCATCAAACCCCTCTATGCGTTCGGGATTTTGACTACATTCAGCACCACCCTTGAGGGTTTGGTATCTCCGCATGGACCCTTGGTATGGGATTCCTTAAGTTAAACAGGCAGCTCCAACTTCAGACTCCATTGCATATGCCTACAACAGAGGCAATAAGAACCAGAGTTTGAGGTGACAATTTGGTCAAAAATGAGTTAAGTGCATGTACCAACCTCGGACACTGAATACTATTTTCTGACAGACTCATTGATGTAGCTTCATCCATTCGCTCATTGGTGGGGGCACTCCATTTTCCTTTTCCATGAAAAATTGGAAGTTGTGGACCCAGACCCGACCCATTTTTCTCAATACTTGAATTCTGGTTCTCGCCACCTTTGCCAGTAAATGTACCATCCCTCGGAACACAGACCTCCGTGTTGAGGAAACGCCTGATATCTTGACTCTACAATGTATCTGCTATTAGGTGCGGATGCCCGGACTAAACTGTTCAACTAGAGACTGACAATCAAGTTACTGATCAATAATGGGAAAGGAGATCTTGAAGACAAATGTGAATTTGTTGTGGCTTATAGATTGTGACAGTGGTCTCTGGTTAAAGGATTTGAACCCTCGGCATCATCAGGTCTTTATCTTTCATCAGTGGAGCTGATAACTGAATAATCAAAACCCCAGGCAGAGGCAAGGGTTTTGATTGACTTGATTGATTTGTTGGTTTTAGATCTGGTCGCGTTTGCCAACCAAACACTAAAAAGCCTTACTGTTCTGAATTGCGATGTGATCAACTCCGTAGAACAGGAATGATCGTGATTTTTAGCCTTCTGGTTGTGACTTTGTCCCCATATAGTCATAGGATGAGACACATGACATGTTTTCACCACAACAGTTGTCATGCAAGTGTCACATATGCCTATTATTAGAGGAAGAGGAGCCAGGGGTATCATTTTCACAATGAATGTATGACTCAGTGGAATATTACCGCAAGAAGCCCCTCCTTGATCTGGGGCATGTTCTGACCATGCAAGAGGGCTTTGGATGCCTAGACTAACTGTTCGATCGGAGTCTCAACATTTGGATACCGACTGATATTTGTCACACCCAGACTGAGGAATTGATTGGGTTGGTGAATGGAAAAGGAAGTCTGTTGTGGCTGATAGGTTGTGACAATTGCCTCTGGTTGGAAGACTGAAACCTGCCAGTAAGAAGCACAATATACTGGAACTTCCCTTAATGGACACCTGTCTATGAAGAACACTAGTTTTGGTTCTAATCTAAATTGGATGTCTTATTCAATCTGACCTCTCTAATCAGGACACTTCTCATTGTTAGTCCCGAGGCTGTCCTCGATATAAAGTTGACTGGACAGTAATTACAAATTTCATGCAATGTTGTGTGGAAGTCTTGGTGTATCCAAGCCTCCAACAAAGTCTCAGTTCATGCAAAACTATTGGACAGCAGGATTTTGCAAAGTGATCACCATTGGGACTTCACTGGCACAACAGATAACCTCCTAGTTGATGTGCGTTATTTTGTGTTCGGTTGTCGGGTCTGGCTTTCTATTCATCGGCTCCTTTAGCCACGAACTTGTGGCTAGAATTCATCAATAGTAATTCGTTACCAAGATGCAGAACATAGAATACACCATCTGATCTGAATTGGTACATCATAGACCACCCCACTGCTGGTTGTTTGTCGAGTCAGGGACACCCACAGAGAAAGACTTGGTATCCTCTGGTCGCATTTGCCCATTGATCTCTCTTATCACCCAAAAAACATAGCAGGTGGAACACTCTTACAATTGGTCAAGATGAGACTTGGGACCAGACAGATATTGCTTGCCGCCAGATGTGATCAACTCCATAGGACATGAAGGATTGTGAGGAGATTGTGGGGGGGGGGATGGGTTTCCTGTGAACATTGGTTCCCCAAGTTCAACAGCTCCACTGCACAAGTTTTGAAGATCTACCTACTCACAAGTGAAACGTCCGCATCAAGTGACACATTATGATAGTCAGATTCATTGCTGAGCCAAGAAAGGACTTGCATCCAGTCTCATCAAATGAGGTTATGAATATGAAGGAGTAAAACAAAACCAAAATCATCACAAAAATGGATTTATTATGACAAGATTATTGTCAACTTCTGTACAGGCCGTTTCCTAGCAATCAGATTTCTATACACACAAATTGATCTCAGACTAATCACTTACAAAGTTAGTAAAATCACTCACAAATGAAAAAGTTCCATTTTCTAGGGAGGTAAGTCATTGTCTGGGCAGTCCACGGTGAGATTGGACCCAATACTTCCACCAGTCCCTTGTTAGATACCTATCACGTGCGTACCCCTACTGCAAGGTCAGCTGGAGCAACACCTGCCAGCAATACACCTTATAGTAGGACATGATATAATTTATTTACTTGTAGCTAACGACCACTATCCTTATTTTGCCATGAAACCAGCCATGAAATCCTTGACAACATTCTTCATCTTTTCGTCAGTGGCATCGCTGATCTGGCCTTCCTCACGGATAGTCTTGAGAAGTTCGGTTTGAGTTCCACGGATATGTTTCACGAATTCCTCCTCGAATTTTGTGATCTTGGCAGGATCGACTTTGTCGAGGTAGCCTCGGACACCAGCATAGATCACTGTAACCTGCTCGGCAATGTCCATGGGCACTGGAAGAAAAGGGGAAGTTGAGAGTTTAATTTCGCTTTACAACAACACAAAACAGAAAGATGTTATCACAACTGGGTACATACACTTGATTGTCCAAAAGCCTCTCAGCAATGCAACTGCGACAGAAGTTTTTTAAAGAGGTAAACAATGGCAACAGTTGTGTTTAATAAGCTCCTGGGTGAGATATCAAAAATAAGCCCAAATCAATTAAAATACGAGACTAACCGTATTGTCCCTGTTTGAGCAGCTCGGTCAACCTGACACCACGGTTGAGAAGGTTCTGGGTAGCCTGGTCAAGATCTGAACCAAACTGGGCGAAAGCAGCGACCTCACGGTACTGGGCCAACTCGAGCTTCATGGAGCCAGCAACCTACAAATAAACAAGAATCAAAAATAAGAGTACAGCGATTTCTACTTGTGAACAACATGCTAAAGCCAAAGTCATTCCAGGATCTGTCAAGCCGAGTGTGTCTTCGATGTCGAGCAACTCTCAACAATCACCAAATATCGCAACTAAATAAGAACTTAATTTCAACATACCTGTTTCATAGCTTTGGTTTGAGCTGCAGAACCGACACGGCTGACAGACAAACCAACGTTGATAGCTGGTCTGATACCCTTGTAGAACAACTCGGTCTCCAAGAAGATCTGTCCATCGGTGATAGAGATGACATTGGTTGGGATGTAAGCAGACACATCTCCTGCCTGGGTCTCAATGACGGGGAGAGCAGTAAGGGAACCACCTCCGAAAGAGTCGTTCATCTTTGCAGCTCTCTCAAGGAGACGGGAGTGGAGGTAGAAGACATCACCAGGGTAGGCTTCACGACCTGGGGGACGCCTCAACAACAGAGACATCTGACGGTAAGCAACGGCCTGAAACAGAATCACCACAGTAAGAAAAGGTTTAGGATTATTTAGATAAGAATCATAAGGAATGCATTCAGAGACAAAGGGCAGATTGGAACAGTCAAATCATCACTTTACATCTCAAACAAACAATGAACACAAACTTTCATTAGAAATGGCTCTTTGATCTGCTGAATCGCAAAGTTTTGTACCTACCTGCTTTGACAAATCATCATAGATGATGAGAGCGTGTTTGCCATTGTCACGGAAATATTCACCCATAGCACATCCGGAGTAGGGGGCCAAGTACTGCAGAGGAGCAGCATCTGAGGCAGTAGCACATACAACAATGGTGTATTTCATGGCGTCTGCAAGAAAAATAGAATATTTTCAAAATTGTACTCAAGTACCAAGAAAATGATGCATTTTAAAAATCGTACATTTTACACATGTTACAATAACACTTTCAAATGACAGTCAGTCAAACTGCTGTATGAAGGAACACAAATTACTGAAATGAGTTGATTGAGTTGATCCACCTCAGGTACAAGTTGATGACTTTCAATCTAAAAATCGGGTCAGGGAGACAAGGAGGCACATGACATGCAGAAACTTACCATGATTAGTGAGCCTTTGTACAATCTGTGCAACGGTGGACCTCTTTTGGCCGATAGCTACATAGATACAGTACAGCTTCTTCTTCTCATCAGTATCATCATTGAAACGTCTCTGGTTGAGGATTGTGTCAAGGGCTACAGCGGTTTTGCTGGAAGCAAAATAAATAGAATTCAATGGACAAGTATTGAAGTAGTACATCCCGATAACCTCCACAAAAAGGTAACATCAGACTTAAACCAAAAATTTTATAATTGCCCCCTTCCATACACCACCATATTGAGACTGTACCAGGACTTCAACAGATAATTGACTAAGGCTGGACAAAAGCAAGTTTGCCAGCTGGATTTCCATCCATACCAATTTATCAACACATCAAATAATAGCCTTTGTCCCATTACTTTCTTGGGTGAATTTACAACTCTTCATACCCAGTCTGCCTGTCACCAATGATCAGCTCTCGCTGGCCTCGTCCAATGGGCACCAAACTGTCGACGGCCTTGATTCCAGACAACATGGGCTCCTTGACAGATGTTCGGGGAATGATTCCTGGTGCTTTCACTCCAACACGAGCGCGTGTTCCTTTTATTGGACCCTGAAAAAAGAAACATCACTGGGGTCAAACTCTATAAGAAGCCTGAACACATTCAATGATGTATGGTAATTTGACTCTACATATGGTAATTTGACAATGATACCATCTGTATCAGGATCAAGACATGACAGTCCTTGTTTGAAAAATCACAGACATGATCCAACACCCACCTTTCCATCAATTGGATTTCCTAAAGCATCAACAACACGTCCTAGAAGTTCTTCACCAACTGGTACATCTACGATTGCTCCTGTTCTTTTGACGATATCGCCTTCCTTGATTAGCCTATCATTGCCGAACACCACAATACCAACGTTGTCGGGCTCTAAATTCAAGGCCATGCCCTAAGAGATCAAACATTTATGTTATTAATTTGAACAGCAAATGATGACCAATTTAGGTATGTTCCATGAGGAAATCGGGATGGAAGTGATCACAACTTTGGATCTACTGGTAGAGGATATCTTCCACAGACCATTTCCTTTTTTATGATGAAAGGCAGAAATTGCAACACTGAGAAACCGATAATCTTCAGGAATCAATCAAAATGCAGACCTCTCAGGTTAAAGAGGACCAGAGAGGTAAATAAGTTTTAATCATAACAGCTTGTACGCAGGTTCATTCACTTCATCAGGAATCACTGCATATTAACAAAGTTTCTCCATTCGCTTAAAACCCACCTTCAATCCACTGGAAAATTCCACCATCTCTTCAGCCTGGATATTTTTAAGACCATAGACACGGGCAATACCGTCACCAATTGAAAGTACTCGACCAGTTTCCTCCAGATCGGCCTTGCTTGTGTGGCCCATGATGCGTTCCTCCAAAATGGTGGAGACTTCGGGAGAAGCTGTAAAGTAATAAAAAGTCAATAAACACAATGTGTAAATTTCTCTCCTATTTTGAAGGCTTGGACAGAGAGGTGTCAATTGGTCTGCCATCAGAAGGTCTCCGTGGAAAATACCTTGGGTGCCCTCTACTGTTGCTTTGCAATTTTAACCAACTTTGCTGCCACAAATAATTTGACTTTATTTTTACTGAGGAGCGTTACATGATTTTTGCTTAGACAGAGACTAAAGAGAATTTCTTAGTGACAAACACGTCATTTAATGATAATGGATGGACAAGTCTACATTTTAATATGCGGTGACCATGCAGACACACACCCTCAGGGTAAAAATCAGTAAATATCTATAGCTTTGACCAACAATATTTATTGATTCATATCTGGGGATGGTGGTTGGATGGATGGCAGATCAACTTACATGCTGCAGCACATTTTGATGTTGAAAAGTTCCTTGAGGCAACAAAGCCAGCACCAAGTGCTCGTCTGGCCACCTGAAACAAATGCAGCAGAAAGATCAGCATTAGCCTGTCAATGGCTACATATGATGGGTAGGCTTAGGCTATAATGTATTAAAATAAATGACAATTCAATAGGAATCAATAGGAATGAGACTGCACCACCTTTCATCCCTTGGCCTTGGAATGATGGGATGGCAGTGACGCCCTTTTTCGATTTGAAGACGATGGTTGCTGATGCGTAACTATGTGAATATTATTCAGTGATTTCTGTTATTCATACGCTTTTGAGGACATAATGCATTGATGTGTGTACATACAATACATACATACATGCACTAGGCCTACACTACAGCGATTGAAGGTCACAAACCGGCGCCACAAATGACGTAAATTTACCAAGAAGTACAAAAAAACATCGACTAACAACCGCACAGAAATACTCTTTATTTGTTTTTTTATTACCTTTTGCCCAACCCGTGGCAATTGCCTGGCAAGGGCTGCTGCAACTCGCGCAGAAATCATCGCTTCAAAGGATCGTCTACCAAATGCAGGCTAAGATGGCCGCCAGAAGGTCGCTCCGTGAAATCACTCTGGAAACCCCAAATAAGCAGTAAAATGTGTGCAAAGTAGGGTTTTAACCCTTTAATTATCAAACGTTCAAGATATATAACACCGTTTCTGTTCTTATATATTAAAACAAACATTTCTTTGATATTGATAGACAGAAAAAAATCGTCAAATTTGGTTATTTTATACATTTTATCACCACAAGGCTTCGCAGCTATAGCAGACGACACGTGGTTGTAACTGCTCCTAAGCGGTTTTACAGAAAGTTGACTTGTGACACGGACCAAGTCCGTGATTGTGACCTGTCGTGACCAATGTTGTCTAACCTTCCATAGGTTATGACACTTGTCAGAGAGGCAGTTAATCTTTATCTTGACATACTCCCTTCGCCGGTCCATAGTGTCTGGATTGTATGTACATGGGCTATAAAGTCGTGACTGCTCTTGACCGATGTCACAGTTTGGGGCGCGCCCACAGTCAATCACATTGATTTATCCAGGTGTGTCCTGAGACTCGGCACCGCTGCTTTGGGAGTGTAATGTTGAAATGTCCGAGGACAGAATGTCCGTGACAAATGATTATTTTTCTCTTTTATATATTATATCCTAGTGGTTGAGCAGTTCAAATGATGTAGCGATTGCGGACCCTTTCCCGGGGGGTGGGGGTGGGGGTGCATATTTTAGTTAGACACCGAAAAAACAATATTACACTACGTTCGCAGTGGGCCTCTTTCTAGTCGCCCGATACCGGCATGGAATCCCATGCAGTCAAATTAATTTCCGTCATCCTCGTCGGGACAGGACGATGCTGGGCTACTGCATCCGGAGTGTACTGGTACCGGTGGTGCATCCTCGAATTCCGGGGTCAGTTAAGGTTCATCCTTTCGATCGCACAAACAATCTCGGAGTACCAAGTGAAATACATGCCCTGAAGATCAGGATGACATTCCTGGTGTAGCAGTTGAAAATGTCCCCCTAGAAACAGTATCCGATCTTTTTGTATTGTGATGGATACATGGTTCTTTAGATTCCATGATCGTCAATACCTCAAAGATAACATGGGCGTATAATAATCATTGTTCCCCGGACATTCTGTCCCAGGACATTTAAAACTTTTACACACTTTTTCATTAAATGGACTCAACCACTCTGCGGAGCACCCCTGTCAATGGACTAATCCACCAAAAGTTTAGTATGGTGGAGGTGTACACTATGTGGCCACCAATGTGGTTGCGTTAAGTACCGTGACAAGACTAGCTGTTCTAGTTTATATGATATGGACTTATTAATTGTTAATCAATGATTGACACAATGAATGGGAACGAGTACCAGTCGAAGGACGAGGAGACGCTTAAGACACTGGTAAGTGGATACTTGACCCTTACTGCATACTGCTAAAAATAGACATTTTTCTCCTGTAAAACCTCGGGTAGAACTGGTAATTGATGAGCCAAAGTGGGCACTACAGTAGAACCTCTCTATTAAGGACACCCTCGGGACTGACAAGAGGTGTCCTTAATAGAGAGGTTTCCTTAATAGAGAGGTGTCCTGATTAGAGAGGTCAAATTGAATGGAAAAACCAATTTGGGACCAAAATCAGTGTCCTTAATGGAGAGGTTGTTTTTATAGAGAGGTGTCCGCTAAGGGAGGTTCCACTGTATCTGATGGTTCCTCATGTATATTCTGTTACTGTACCTCTTGTATTCACATTCAGAAATTATTTAGATATAATCTTTTTTCTAATACAGTAGAACCTCTCTATTATGGACACACATGGGACTGACAAGTGCTGTCCTTAATAGAGAGGTGTCCTGATTAGAGAGGTCAAATTGAATGGAAGCAACCAAGTTGGGACCAAAACTAGTGTCCTTAATAGAGAGGTTGTCCTAAATAGAGAGGTTGTCCTAAATAGAGAGGTTGTCCTAAATAGAGAGGTTGTCCTAAATAGAGAGGTTGTCCTAAATAGAGAGGTGTCCGCTAAGGGAGGTTCCACTGTACATCTTTTATAAGGCTATCTACATGTATATCCCCCTCCATTTTCCGCTCCTCAGTCTCAGTATCAAATCAATTGATGCATTGAGTCATTATTATGGAATTCCCATATGCAGAGTTTCTGAATGGAACCCTATTGTCCAAAATGTTCAGCAGGCCAAATCTTGCTAACTGATCTTAGCCAGAGTTTTGAACTGGAAATGAGAAGGTACATTTTCGTGGGTGGTGAAAATGTTAAAGTAGGCATAATCATGATTTTCGAAATTCACTTAAAAATTTGATGACGACAATGGTGATTCATATCAAGATATACCGGTTATAGGCCACAATAGGTTCCCTGGAATCTTTTGCCGGATTTTTTTAAAAAAAGGCACTCCTTTCAGTTCCTCTCACCCCACAATTTCACCAGCCACAAATCCTGTTTTCATTCTAATTCATTTGGAAACATTTGGTCTTTTATTTTATTTGTCTTTTATTTTTAAAGTGTTGTTATTATTTAGCATGGTATATTATGACGACATGACCTTGCTATGATTTTTCTCCATTTGATTTTACAAGTCTGTGTATTATTTATTACATTATCCTCTGGCATTTATTAGGTCTATTTACCTTACTTTCTTGGTAAATATAACTCTGGTGCCATGTTGTATTTTTTCATCATTCTATTTGCATATTTTGACTATTACTCCAAATATTGACCATCCCTGGCCCTGGTGTTGACGCTCTTATGCAGTCATCCAAGTCCTTTAGACTGTGATATGCCATTGGGGTATATATTTGTCACTCACTTTAGACTTCAGCTGATCTCTAAATTCTTCCTATGAATAAATTGTACTATATTGGTTTTCAGAACAAAAGCCAGATGATATTAAATAACATGGAATTTCTATGAATGAGAATAAGGTCTTAGAGTTGATTTTTAACATCAACGCTTTATTCCAGGTCTTGTATCAGAAACATACTATCTAGTTTATACAGTTTCGATAACCATGCACTGCTTATGAGATTACTGTGAAGGTTCTCAAAACTAATTAGATAGAGCTGTGTCAACTTATACAACTCTGAATACTTGTATTTAGATTAGAAAAGAATAGAATTGGATGTTTGATACTACTGTTTACCTCTCTTGCAAGACCACTCGGAGTTACTTGATTATTCCCTTATTCGCTTTTGAAATATTTTTGATAAGTCACCCTGGCGAATGAGTGGTGATGCTGGACTGCCTGTGAATGTCATGATTACTATCATCTGCAGGGTCATGGCTCGGGTGGGGTCTTCATAGTCCACCGCTAGGCCGTACTGGACATAGTTTGATATCAACAAAAGGCTTACCTGGCATAGATATCTGTGTCGATGTAATTAAGTTAAGTGCTTTGGGCCTACCGTATAAGTAAATCAACATTATGCCAAGTTAGAAAATAAAGGCAAATAGTAAGTTATTCTTATTGGTTTTGTTGCCAAGTTGTCTCAGTGTAAATCAAGTAACACAACTAAAGTTTATGCTGAAGGCAAGAGTAGGGGTTTATGTTAAGTATTGGATTCGTATGCATGACAAAGCGTGGTGAATTTTTGTGTCTATCATATAAGCAAAAAATAATTCTACAATTGCCGGCATTCTGACTCACTTCACAGGTTTTCATGAAATGTACAAAATCATCACACACTTTCCTTCAAGCAAAGTTATATTGCGCTTGTTTACACCATTTAAAGGAATCAGTTGTCCAGAAACCCGGATTCACCAAGTTTATAATATTTATTTCATGTTATCGCAAAGATCTTCAGTTCTATCACCGGTGCAAATGTTTTCAAGATTGGTTTACAATCTTTCCTTTTGTTTCTTTAATCATTTCTACAATGAGAGGAGCATGAAACTGGGCATTAGCATGCTTGGAGGGCTTTTATTTTGCATGGACAGTTAATGCACTGGACTGACTTTTTACATTGTACAGATAATATACGGGTGCTTCTCATATTTCCACTTGAATACTTACTTAATGAATTCTGTGGCAGAGAAAAAGATTGACATACGGAATCGTGGTGAATTGGCAAGTAATTTCAAATGGCTATTCATTATCTACCTATGATCCTTCACATGACCTGAGGAGCCTTGTTCAGAATGTGCACTGTCCCATGCTGTTACCGCCAACAGAGATATTTCATTGGCACAAACTTTTCAATGTTGACTACATGTTTTTGATGGAATCTCACCACTGGCCATCCATCAATGACATGAGGGTGAGTTTCTGCTCACCAATGTGGTCTCCACTTTAAAGACTTCAGAATTGGCTGGGCAGAAGTGACACTAACGTAAGAAAACCTGAAGAGTAGTCAAAGCCTGCCCCCTCAACACTTTTTAACTTGCATTGTCTTCAGGATGCAGTAGAAGGTAACATTTGGAGAAGGAGGGTGGCAAGTGCACGTTCAGTCTGTCTTTGCCTTAGAAAAAGGCAACAAGGAGGGCAGTGCATGTTGAGTCTGTTATTGAGGAAGAAGGCAATATGTATGGAAAAGGAAGTTGATGCAAGTTAATCTGTTGATGAGTTAGTAGAAGGTTACATGTATGGAGACGGAGGATAGTCACGATCAGTCTGTCGTTGAGTAGTATGAGGTAACATATATGGAGAAGGAGGATGCTGCAGGCTTAACCAGCTGATGAGTTAGTAGAAGGTAACATATATGGAGAAGGAGGATGCTGCAGGCTTAACCAGCTGATGAGTTAGTAGAAGGTAACATATATGGAGAAGGAGGATGCTGCAGGCTTAACCTGTTGATGAGTTGGTAGAAGGTAACATGTATGGAGAAGGAGGATGCTGCAGGCTTAACCAGCTGATGAGTTAGTAGAAGGCAGCATGTATGGAGAAGGAGGATGCTGCAGGCTTAACCAGCTGATGAGTTAGTAGAAGGTAACATGTATGGAGACGGAGGATAGTCACGTTCAGTCTGTCGTTGAGTAGTATGAGGTAACATATATGGAGAAGGAGGATGCTGCAGGCTTAACCTGTTGATGAGTTAGTAGAAGGCAGCATGTATGGAGAAGGAGGATGCTGCTCGTTAAGTCTGTTGTTGGGTTCAGGAAGATGTGGGAAGGCATCCTGCGTGTTGGCTTCAATGGGATGCATTTCTTATTCATTGGGTTACATGACTGTACGTAACAGCAAGTTATCCTAAAAGTCTGCAAGTATAGTTAAGGGCAAGAAAATCTCACAAGTCACCGAGAGAAGGTGAAACATTTCATTAGTCTGGTGTATCATTCAGCACTACATGACCACAAGACAACAATAGCATCATAAGTGCTATAGCTTGTCTGTTTTTGACTTGAAATATGCATGTAGTTCATGATGTATGCAAAGATGAGCCATTTTGTGATTGATTTAGTCTCAAGTACCCCAAGACACACATAAACTTCCATGCTTGAATAAACACAAGAGAAGGCAAACATTTATTCTATGCAGTTTGTCATGCTATGCTTGACAAGTGTTAGATATCCTGTGTTAAAAGATGACAAACATGACAGGTCAAGTAGGTCAGTTGGCCCGAGGACATCATACAACAACATTGAATTTGAAATTTGATTTCCAGGCCTTGTTGGATTGAAGCCTTTGAAGTGAGATTAATCGCATCAAAAATATATAGGGCTCACTTGTATATCTTGGCATATATCTTTGATCGGATATGTTAATAATTTGTAACATAAATGTTATACACAGGAAAACTTCCCCACTAGTAATGTGCATGCAATCCATCTTTAGATCAAATTTATGGAAATAGGTTGAGCTTGTTCTGGAATTATATTGCATTTGCCTTTTTAATAACTTTGGTACTAACTGTAACAACTGTATTTCATAATGCCTAGATCTACTTGTAACATAATGTATCAACTTCAATAATCATTTGTGAAATTTCGAGCTAAATGGATTTAAAACACTGAAATCCCCCGCCCGCCTAGATGAATTTTGATACGTTTTGACCAAAAATGTATCCAGCTGATTTATGGGCCTACTTGGTGCGATAAGCAAGGGCCGTGGGCATAGCTTGCTAAAGCTGAAGTGCTTAGCTCAATCATGGTCCTCTGACCACTGGTTTACTTTCAACCCTTTCAAGACACTGTGCCGTAGACCGCCAAAATACACGATAATCCACTCAGGGGTCCGCTTGTCGAGAACATAATCTTCTTAATAATTATTCTTTGATATCATGGTGCGCAATATGTATGAATGGTAAAGCTATTATTCATAAAGTATAAGGAATAAGAGAGGCTTTTGGTGTGAAAGAATGGTATTTCCTTTGGACTGCATGGTTCTCGTTAAAAAGGGAACTTAGACGAGAATAAAGGGGGAAATGTTATGCAATATTTTCAAGGAACAGTTCCTTTGAATTAATATTTAATTGGAATATTTTGCTCTTGGCTATTGGGAGGTCTTTCAAAAAGTCTCTCAAATGGGTCTCAGCTGATTTAGTATTTCTAAGTAATATAACCCTGTGGTTTATTTTTACACTTCGATGAATTTTGTTATAAAATACTTTTGTAACTGCCCAATGAAATTTTAATTTAATTTAATTCCCTTCTTTTTGGGGCCCTGGACAACTCAGGAATGGATCTAGGTTTCAGAAAAAGAGGGGGTCCCCTTATGCGTCCACTCAAAATCCAGGTCAATTTCAAAGATTATTTAAAAATTTCATTTTAAATTTCAAAAACATTCTCAAAAAAGGTGGTGTGGGTGCAACTCAGTTATGGTAGGCAAAACTTCTTAAAGATAAAACAAATTGACCGCTGTTTGATATAATGAAGTTTGGAATGTTATGAGCTAACCTGGAGATATTTCAAAGCCTAAATCCATTTTATTTCGGTGAATAGGATTTTGATAGAGGTTATTCATTACATATTCTGATAGGTTTTTTATCATTGGACAAATTTTCGTCCAATTCAGCAGACACTGTAGGGGACTATAAACACTTTGTGTAGCTAGTTTTCTTGACCTTGTTGTAAAAGTGCACCTTGATTCAGTAATCAATAGATCAACTGCCTTTCGAGCATAATTGCACGAAAAGTTATAAAGAAATATTCATGAAATTTCCAAGGACCTAATATTGAAAACTTATGGCCACAATTGTGGCTTGTTAATATGCTGTCTTCTGTTATTAAGTTGTTATAAAATTTCATTCAAATTCAAAAGTTTATTCAAAGAAGTACAACACTCATCTTCACCCAATTTTAGGTCACTTCCATCAGATTATGTATGCTCTCATATTCCTATATGGTTCAGTTTGGTGGCTTCGTTGTGATTTTAAAGGCAAATGAATACAGGTTTTTCTCAAGTCATGTCAGAGTGCACAACTCTTCTGAAATGATTATGATATGGTTTTAGTGCTGGCTCATAGTCATGCAATAAATATTCTACAGAAAGATGCTGCAAAACTTTAATTTGAATTGGCAATTCGCGGCGCACGCAATTACCCAGTAAGGTTTATAAGAAACAAGAATAAAATCCTGTATTGCACACAGAAGCATTGTGAGAATGTTGCATGGAGGGGAGGTTACTTATGAACATGTTACCAGATTTAGCCTTGACTTGGTGAACTGCCAATTTGCCAGCAATTAACCTCCATTGAGGTTTTGGTCTGTATTATATCATTATATCAAGAAAGGTGTTTCGTTGATATTTTTGATGGTGAGCTGATAAGAGTAATAAAGCTATGGTTAAATTTTCTTTATTTGACATGCTATTTTGCCAAAATAAACATTAATCCGATTAAAATATTGGATGGTATACAATTTTCAGGGTTCATTGAGTAAAATGACATTGAATGTGTGAGCAAGTTCAGCCGTTTTTATGGACATCTAGGCCATGTCCTCTCCTTTTAAAATCATGATAGAGTTCTGAAGTTTTCTCTTTACATGTACTTTACATATTCTGGGGCTAGGGCCAATCCGGCCAGGAATTTCTCAGGAAGATCAGTAGTTCGAGTGCCTGACTTATTATCAGCAGGTCGATGGTTTGAAACTTAGAAGGGTCACTCCTTTTAAGTCACTTTGGGCAAGACACCGTCTTAACACTGGCACTTGGAACCCAGCAGACCTACTTCACTTCCATTATGAAAATTCAGGACGTGGAATTTCATGAGGCTAGAGATGAGAACTTCATAAAATCGGATTGAGCATGTCCTTGCATAGCCGTGTAAGTTAGTTAGAGGACTGAACCGCAACCATATGACCATTTGTACCGCTCGTCTGAAAGAGACCAGTATAGCATAATGGCTTGGTCTATCATATCTAATGGCAATAATCAGTTCCCAATTCACCATTCATCTCTGTCAATATTATTAAGGGGACGACCTGTGATGAATGTTATCATATCCTTTTCATGTTATCATACACTGGAACGACTTTACATTTGCTGGGAGTGTAGTGAATCCAGTCTTTGAACAGAGTGAGGATCCTATCAATAGGTTTAAATGAAATACGTGAAATATCACAAACGATTAAGTTTAGTGAACTTATATATACTTGAATGATTAATAACAATTGTCCAGATGATTTGTTCTGTTTGGCGTCTGCAGGGTTCATGTACTTTTGGGAGTAAAGAAACTTTAACAGTCTCCCCAAGATGATTGCTAATTACAACTTATAGGTCACTTTAGATAATCATGTATCCATTGATCAATATTTTATTGACCATAGCATATTGAAATATCAATGAAGAGTGCGACTAATAATATTCATGACCTCAAGAACATTTTCTTAATATAGAATGCAATCATTTCTATGACACCGCTGTTTCCTATCTGGGAGACCACCTTCTCTACCTATTCATTTCCATGACGACCATCAACACTGTCTTTCCTATTAAACGTTCAATTGCTCAACTATAACAAATCCATTGCCTGTGATCTGTCCATCTGATAAGAGGGATATCGACATTCTGTGTGTGGGTTACATTTAGTTTTTCAGTTTTCCAACAGATGGCAATACTGTTCTTTACGCTGAAGTATTGTTATGAAAGTTTTCATTCCTTGTTGTCGTCTTGCCTTTTTGGGTGTGAAAGTACATTTATCATATTGAATAATGTTTCTGTCAATAGAGGTGGTTGAACAATCCTGCCGATAGAAACCCAAATTAACGATGTCGCCAAAAACTGGTCTGATGTCCTAATTAAGGTAATTGAGAGGTATTCCGGGGTGTAATTGAATTAGTTAGGGGTCGACTACTGGGTCTTCTGTGTTAAGAATTCAATAAACAGCGGATGCACAGTTGCAAGATTGTGCCTTATTGGCCGAACATTCAGCGGGGGGGGGGGGGGGGACGGGAGAAAAACATTATGCTAGATTCTCTAAGACTTCTGAAAAATTCACTATTGGGTTGTGCCGCATAAACAGATTTCTTGGCAAATAGGTTTGAAGGAATCAGTTGGAAGTGTAGTGTGTGGCTTCAATTGTAGATGGCCATACCAGCAGCATCGTGGTCGAGCACCTTGTTCAGCATTGTTTTGTGTTTGTGTCCTTAAGAAAGCCTCTTACACTGCATTGCTATGTTCTTCAAGTGCGACATAAAGCTGAGGTCACTTTTAGCTGCTGCCTGTGCCACCGTGGCAGCCACATGAGTAACTTGTGATGGACGGCTGCGGCTCAGAAGTCCTGGTTGAGACTGCGAATGGTTGGCTGAAAATCTCTAATTGATTTTGATAAAAGCAGTTGTGTGATAAAGTACTTCAAAACTATGTTTAACTGATGTATTGTTGACGATGCACTTGAGATGGGGCACATAAACAGTTGTGATGTTGTGCTCAAAGTACCAAATCTACTGTACGGCTGTGCTCTATATCCCCTAACATTGATTTTTACTAATAGCCCGATCGGAGTTGTATGTTGGGTTAGTCGGTTTTATGTTTGGTAATGACACATTTATTGCATGTTAAAGTGTTGAGCAGGGGAGTCTGTGCAAACGATTTTTCCTCAAAAAATGTAATTTTGGATTGGGTAAAATCTGAAATTAAATAAAATCATACCTGTATCTGTAAAATCATATTCTCTTTTTCATTTCAGTTGGAGACCTGCTTTGATCTTGATGAGCGACTCAAGATCCGTCGAGCTTTGAGGAAGATACGGTCCGACGTGATCGCAGCACCAAAGGTTGCTCCTGAACTTCCAAAGGCGCCGTCCTCTATTCAGAAGGCGCTAAGCCTACGGGATGACCGCCTCAACAGAAGGTGCTCCATGACAAGGCGTCGCATAAGTAAGGGTGACTTAGACATCAGAAGGGAAGGGGGACGCTCATCTGATGATCGATCAGAAGACAGTGATGACCAACGGCCAGTGACAAAGTTGAATGGCGGACAAACTGGACAACAGAATGATTTGAAGGTGCCGAGGACTGTAAGAGTGATAGACACAAATGGAAAAACAAACGGGTCAAGTTTAGGTACACGTAAATCAAGTCAGGGTTCTCTGAGGCCGAGCAACGTGGAAAATGGAATACTTGATTCATTAGCACCAAGAAAAAGTAGCGTCCCCGGGCGGAGTGCTTCTCTTAGTGACAACAAACCTATACGCCGTGTGTCTGAGCCACAAGCTAAGGTGACGTTTTCTCCATCTGGAGACCTGGTAAATGGGGACTCAAGTAGTGACCGGAAAACCAATGGATTTAATCGGCCTCGGAGAAGTATCACTTTCGGCGATCCTAATGCACATTCACTGCTCATGAGAAAGGATCCTGATAAGGAGGACAGGAATCTTGATGAAATTGACAATCTTTTAGACTTGAATACTTTAGTAAGTATTGTTTGTTTACTTCTTCGCATCTTTATGTTGTTTATAAGACACTTATATATTTGTCTTTCCAAAAGCATTTTAGGCCATGCAATGCTTCTTGCATAACTTTTGGATGTATTTTGAGTGGATGCATATTTCTTCATTTTATATATATGGTGAGCAAGGCTTGAGAATGCTTTATATTGCTTTATATTGACTTACATTTGTAAGTTGTTTTGATTCTGTGCATTCAAAAAGAACATCTTTCTTAGACATTTTGCTGTTTGCATGCTTTATTGCTTGATCATCTACTTGCATGGGTGTTTTGGTATACAGTGTTGTTCATTGTGTCGATTTCAGCTCAGAGAATCTCGTGATTTTGAAGAACGGAGAAGAATCCGGGCACGCATCAGACAAATCAAAGATGATATGCATGGTAAGATCTTCAGGTTTATCTGTAGAGCTTTTAGAGTTGACAAACACTGCTTGGACTAGATGTAGATAAGAGATGACTTTATGGCTACAAACAACAATGGTAAGATATTTATGGGTAGGAGCACTTGTCATGGTGTCATCAGTCATGATGGGGAAGAATTTGTTAAAAATCACTCTCAAAATTCCCTCTTTTGCGCCGTCCTTCCTGAGACTGATGGTCACTTTTCTCACCACTTCCTTTAACACGGCAAATCAGCCCGAACTGTTGATAAGGGTTCGAGCAGGCAAAAGCAAAAGCTTGCTTGACTTAATTCAATTGAACATGGCTTTGACGTGACATGGCAGGGGAAGTGACCAGAAACGATAATTTGTGCCCTGAAGCCCCTGTTCCAGGTTATACTTGCTTGTGAAAGAATCGCCACTTTGCCAAAATAGAACACCAAATGTTGACACTGTGGCAACAAATTATGCCTTTCTTGGTTGCTTTTGTGTTTTGTTTGGGCGAAAGGATAATTTAACATCATTATGGAAAAACGGCTTTGTTTGTTAAATGGATTTTAGAGTGTAATGGTATCTGTGGGGTATATGGTATGCGAGAGGGTTTAGCTGTTTAAGGATTTCCTACCCAAGTGACCCATTGGCTTTTGTGTCATTCTTTGTAAGTTCTTGTATTGTGTAGGATATGACTTTCCCTGTCTTCAGGGAAATACTTCACAAATCAACCATTTAAGGTTATGATGGTTACATGTATGTGTAGTTCGTGAAGTAGGATAGACCCTTTTAGACCCTTTGAGATGGATTTAGATGCAGTCAGACCCACTCAAGAAGGAAGTAGCTGTAGTGTAGTACTATCATTAGAAGGTTCGTAGTTGCAAAATGTTCTTAATCTTTTGTAGTCCTTATCTTTTTAAGTCCATTTCAAATCATGAATGGTTGGCCCTGCACATAAAAAACATCAAAATGGCTGGGATAATTTTACTGTGTTTGGTTAGATTGCTCAATTTTTAGGTTATGTGTTATCTGATTTTAGCAAGATGATTTTTTTAAGATACTTATCAGACTTTGAAGTTTTACAAGAAAGAATACATTTTGTTCAACAGAGCAATTTCTGTGTGAAATCACCAAAAATCTGAGTGCCTAATTGTGCAATGGTCTATAGAAGTTGTCTCAAGCTTTCATTTTCCCGATTATCATGCAAGCTAGAACACGTTTGGTGTAAATTGGTGGCCCTGTTCTCCCCTTCCTGTTAGCATTTCCTCACAAAAAAGATACTCATTTGTGTTATGGGATCTAATTAAGCATTCAAACTAAACTAATAGAAGAATGCCGAAGGTATTCTTACTTGAATAAATAGTTCATGCTCCAAAGATGTTACGACCCTAATTAGCATACCATTGTTCCAAAATAAGGTGGCTAAGTTTTCCTGTACAAACCCTGTAACAATCATGCTATAGATTTCGGATAAACTGAACTGATAACATCGTGAGTATAACCCTTCTGGACATCATGTCTGAATAGCATTAGACGTGACTTTTTTCGAATTGACCCCTATTGCTTGATACGCCTGAAAAATCATTCGTCGGTCTTTATTTGATGGAGGAGGTGTCGGGCCATAGGCAGTTTTGTTTAAAGATTACATGTCATAGAACTAGTATATGTACGCTATTCTCGCTTTAGATTTGTTCAGGAGGAAAAAACCCATGAACTTTCTTGTTTGGTTTTGGAGGGGTCCGTACATTATTTTGATGGAAGTTTCATAGTACCGGGGAGACAAATGTACTATTTCATTCTTGTAAAGTGTGTTGATAGACATTTTCAGAAGAAGTCGCAATAAAATTGATAAGATCTTCCATGAATTCAATATCTTAACAACCTGATATGACCCTGGGGTCTTTCCTTATCTGTGAACCATCGATTGTTTGTAATTCCTGTCCAGATATTTAGGACATGTTACACCAACATTGAGAGATCTTGACATCCTTTTACAGAAATTCCAAACAGCAAGTAGTGCAAAAGTGTTCGTTTTAAAGGCAACTTTCTTTATTGCACCAAGCTTGATTGGTTGATGGAGCCCAATACAGTGAATCTAAAATCAAAAAAGTTAATTTCTGTCACTTATTTGAAAGGAATATATGTGTAACACTATTAAACTGGGAATGCAAATGTATTAACGAAATCACGAAATACATGTACGTGTCTGTTGTTAGACTGAGATTTTTAATGCTTAGATTGCTTTGAAAATACCTTAATGAGGTAAATTTCCTTTAAGAGTGTACCGTCTATATATAAACGTTTTATCGTTTATTGCCAGTTAAGCATCCTAGCGCTGTGGGGAAAGCTAGGTTCATTCTTTCCAAACCAACTATGTATGTTTGTATAGTGGGAGTATCACTGTCGACTTGTGAATAAATCACTAGGATATATGCATGAGCTTTCTCTCGGGATGTCAAATTTCTGATTTAAGGCGGATTTCTGACTTTCTGGACTAGCTGGAATGGAAGATCTCTGTCTCGACTATTTGTGGGTCTTCGAATTTTCAAAATTGCACAAGAAAGAAGCTTTTTAGAGGTCTTTTTGTGCAAGTGTGTGCTGTAAAAGGATAAGAATTTTACAAGAAAAATATTTCAGACTTATGCTGTGAATAATCATGGAATACCTATAGCATTATTTGTTTCCATGTGATCAACAAAATATTTGTTTCTTGTGTGATCCAGACCACCATATAGTCTTCGGTGAAAGGCTTCTCCAAGAATGGCTCATTTACCCCTTTCTCTTGGTTAGACTGGTGTGCAAATGTTTGCTAACCTAACTTAGCCTGTGCTATGTTAGCTGTGCTTAGCATAACTTACAAAATTAAATTGACATCATGATACAAGACTCTGTCTATATGCCTTCCTTTCTTTGAAATCGTGAATCTTGGTTGCATGATGAAAAAACGTCAAATTTTGACAAGTTGCCACGACACTCTTAACTCTATTGCTAAATGCAGCTCAGGAACATGAATTATTTGTTGCCTGATATGACAACACATTGTAAACTGCAAGTATTGAGTTGTTAATGAAATCTCCATACATTTATTGACTTTGCTCAGAGTGTGTTTGCCTACTTTAAATGAGTGGGGTAACAGGTAGTTAGGGGACATGGCCTTGAAGCAGTTCTATCCCAGCCTTTTGGCTGTGACCGATCTGGTGTTATTGCAAATTCAACTCAAACACCACAGAATCCCTCTTTGCGCAACAACAGTCATTGAAAGGATGGTTATTACAAGTCAAGAAGTATCAGACCTGGTAAATTCTCCTTAAAATATAATTTCCTTTTCAGAAAAGGTTCTCCAAGACAGGAATATGTATTTTGAATTTGGTATAGTTGTGATTTATTTTAGCATGCTGCCCCTTTAACGCTCCTTTTGACTGTTCTGTTGATTCTTCATGTATGGTGGTATGCTTTCTGGTGCCTCCTTCTGACGTTAAAACTAAGGTGCTTGAAGCCTGCTTTGTCTCCTTGCATGGTTGTCAACATCCTATCGAATGAAATACATTGTAGCCTTCAGCCAAAATGATGAGCACCTGAGAAGGAAGCAGGAAGGAAATTCATAGAAAAAATCGGTCTGCATTTTTATTACCCTTTATTGATTACTTTGTGCATTTCGTTGCAGAAGAGAAAGAACGAGCGTCCGCTCCAAAATCTCCACCATCTACCTCTACCTCATCAGTCAGTCATATGACTGATGATGAAATAAACAATGCTGTAAGTGTCTAGTCTTCTTGTTTGTCCATATTTGTGATCAATTCGGGCATCACCAGAGGGATAATCTTTAGATTAATACTCTCATGTGGACGATGAATCAGTGTCGAAGTCAGAAGTTCAAAAAAAAAATTCAGATTTTGTATCCGGTTATGCACCGATATGTCATTCCAGTTCGTAACCATGTAGATTATATCAAACAATTCACAATTATCTAATCAAATCTCAACCTGTTACTTTTCAGCTTTCAGCCGTCAAGCAGCAGATAGATAAAGAACTAGAGAAACCTTTACAACAATGTAAGTCCAGCACAAAATAAATTTCCAGCACAGTTCAGTCGCTATAATAACTCTGATTGTGTTGTTTCCCTTTACCCAGCTAGAAAACACAGTGATACCCGGAAATCTTTGCAAATTTCAAAAATAAAGAGACGCCAACAATTTGCAGCCACAGACCTAGTTGGTTATTATGTGGCTCAGACAGAAAAAGATAAAGTTTTTCCACAAGTCTTTCTGCAACTTTTATTCCATCCTCCATTTTCAGCATCTCAAGAAGCTCAAGAATCTCATCCAACATCTCCACCTAAAAGATCTGTTCGGCAGGCACCTCTAGTACTGGTTCAGCAGGTGACTCGAGACACAAATACCTCAGATGATAGAATAGGCACAGAGCCAGTAGAATTCACCGATGAACCGCCAATCAGAGTACAAAAACATATCAATACAGAATCTTATAATCTGGACAGTATTCCTAAATCCGACAGTGTAAAAGACGCTAAAAGAGACACAGTCGCTGAAAGAGTGAGTTTGCCAGAAAAACAAACTTTAAGTGATAAACGTAGAAAAACGAGTGGGAGTGGTCCTCCTTCTGGAAGACAGAAGGATACGGTTTCAGCGTTGGTTCTGATGTCGGTTCCGGACCGTAAAATAAGTCAGGTAGAGTTGGAACAAGCATTTGATGATGTACTTGATGACTTTAGCTATGAAGCTGAAGCTATAAAAAGTAATAAAACTGTGCGACTTTCAACGTCCAGTATTACGAGTAATGACTTACTGTCATTCTCAGACAATCAAAATGAAAATACTGTGAATTCACAATCATCTGATTCGGTTTCTAAGGAGTCTGCAGTTGCCATGGAACCAGTGTCCTTGGACACTATTGCTCAGGAAACAAATCCAAAAACTTTAGTTGATCAGGAAAGTGTCAGCACCAAACATACATTTACCGATAGGATGAGTGAGGTAGATGCCCCTGCAACCAAGGTTGAACATCAAAATCAGGAGCAAGATGAAGTGTTTTCAGCATCTAAAAGGATCACTGGGGAAGATGATCAGAAAAAAGATGCGGCAGGTGACAGTGTTGGGAAGAAGGAGAAAAAACACAAACATAAGCATCGTCATCACAGTAAAGATGGGGAGGGTGAGGGAGAGGAGCGAAAAGAGAAGAAGAAGCATAAACACAAGCACAAACATCATGATGAGGAGGGGAAGGAAAAGAAGAAGAGTCGGAAAGAACTCCCGCCCGATAGCGACCTGGCCGGGATTGAGGATGTAGCCGTCCTTGAACAAATGGTGAGTACATCAATCACCTAAGCAACAGTTCTGGCCGCTTACTGAAGAATGAGTTATTGTCCCTTTCAAAGCACTAGTTTGAAGAACTTTTATTCCAGTACAAGATAATTTCTCACTTGTTGAAAACCTGCCCTGGATCATCAAAGTGTTAATTTCTAGCAATAGATGTCAATCCAACCTGCGGCTGTTTTAGATTGAGCTTCACACTGGGATTAAATCTGACACATAAAGTGATCAATATTCCATCGCAGGATCCTGTCACTCATTTCCATAGCCAGCGCTACAACATCCATATGCAATTTACTGGCACAAAACCAATATTATATCGCTGTCAACTGCCTGTATTGATTTCATTCAACATCAGTCCTGCTGCAAGTTTTTTTTGCATTTTGCGAAAAATGACAGATGTTCAAGACTTGAATTGGAATTGTTGGACTCGGACAATCTATAACGATTGTCAATTAGTGCAGTTTTAGAATTCATCCTCAGGTGTTGTATGCATGTTGTCTGATTCGTATATAATAATAAATGACATTGTTTGGAATTCATGACTAAAATCATTTGACACCACGAGCATTCAGGGTGGACTCATGCAGCGATGAGGTTGGTTTAAATGGGTGTTGCCTGTTCGGATTAGCAATCTGATGGGTCTATTTAAAAGTATGATCGGTTGATGTGATGGCGTTTATATGGTCATGGAGTATCAAATTGGATCAGCATGTTTAGATGTACTTGCCTAACAATGTTGATGAGACCCAGCACATGCGACAGTTTGCCCCGCATCTCAACAGTTTTGTCGGAACATACGGAGAGCACAATGTTTCTTCAATTTTCAATTTGCTGAAAAACGATCACATTTGAAAAAGCTGAAAGGACCAAATTTTAATCATTTTACCATTTCAGCTTGAGGAGACAACTGATTTTGACCGTAGACGTGATATTCGCCATGCTGTAAGAGTACTGAAGAGGAAAGCAAGAGGTATGCATTGAATTTTAAATTGAAAATGATTTTGTTATTGTCCGAGGTTGGGACACTTTACCCAGTGTCACAAGCAAATGGGTCAGACATCAAGTGTTTCTTTTATCAGACCATTATGTCCATGCGCCATTTTAAGAGGGACCTGTCTGCTTTCTTAGCCATCTTGGCCATATTTTTGGCAGGCACATATCACTTGTACGTATACCCCATTTAGTGAAACCCTGTTTAAAGGTCTTGTATTGATTTCTCATCATATCATAATTAAGTTCTACTGCAAGGGTTAACAATACTACTAACTTGATTATTATTATGTTGGCACTGTCGGTGATTAATCAGCAGTGGCCTGGATCAGTAAGACAATAAAGAAATTGATCTTATTGGAAAATTTCTAGTGTGTACAATCTTGATGCATGTTGATGTGGCCACACCACTCAGCATTGCAGTGGTACTCCGGTGTTTTCAGGACTGATTTATGAGATAACTTTTTTTCACTGCTCAGGTTGGGCTGTTGTGGATGAAATTCATATTTGCCTCCATTTGCCAAGGACGGGAGATTATGAGGGATCCATTCCTACTTCTTGAAAACATTATGTGTCATGTTGGTCTTTCCATCTCTGTGTTTTAGATTTAGCTCTGGAACGAAGGGAAAAGAAAGAGAAGGAACAACCAAAGCGTAAGGAGTTAGAAGTACAAGAGCAAGAGGATGGGACAGTCATTGTAGAGGCCAAAGAAGTGGGCCCAAAGGAGGAGAAGACTACAACTGTTCTAACAAAAGCTTCCCGCACAGCAAGTAAGTCCCAGTTGGTGACCAAAGACACAACTGTTGTGACAAAACGGAAGACTTCAGATGGTGACGAATATACTGAGGTGGATAATATATTGACTTCCAAAAAGTTGACAACCCGTGGGTCCATGTACATGGACACAGAGTTTGTTCGTTCAAAACATCTGAAGGACTCTAAA
Source organism: Lineus longissimus (assembly GCF_910592395.1). Taxonomy (NCBI): domain Eukaryota; kingdom Metazoa; phylum Nemertea; class Pilidiophora; order Heteronemertea; family Lineidae; genus Lineus; species Lineus longissimus. The sequence continues at coordinate 22,398,535 of NC_088309.1, read as the reverse complement.
GGCAAAGAGTTTATTGAAGAGGAGGTGATATCGAGCCGCGTTGAGGACTCCATCTCAAAAGACGAGGCTAGAGAGAACTTAGTTACGACTACGACTCATTTAGTTCTTGACAAGGACGCGCCAAAGGACTTTACTGTGGATGATGCTCCAAAGGTGGATTTTTTCCTTGAGAATCCTGAAGTGAAATCTGAGGCTCCTGACGTTTCGCCTCTGGTTGAAACCAGTCCACAAGTCGTTATGGCGGAGGAGGTGCCAGTGATGGAGGAGATGAAGGAGGCACCAGTGATGGAGGATGCTAAAGAACTTGAGACCCCTAAACCAGAAGGTAGGTGCAGTATAGTAGTGTCTTGTTTTGTGCTGGAATTCGAAGTGAGAGATTGTTGGTGTGATACCCTTAACTGATCCACTGTTGCCACTCCCAGGAAGATAATCTGGGATCTCAATTTTGTTTTACTGTAAATCTCGAATATGCCTATGTTCTTTATTTGCAGAATACCTCTTTGAAATCACCGAGCCACTTTTCAACCAACAGGGTAAAGTTGGAGCATCCACGACAATGGAATGCAAGATTAACACAGACTGCCCAAAGGTCAATATAGAATGGTTCAGGGACGACACCCTGCTCGACAACGGCGATGATTTCTATCAAACATTTGACGGGTCCACGGCAAGGTTACTGATCAGTGAGACTCAACTGAATGATTCTGGGATGTACCGATGCCTTGTCAGGTCCGGGGAGATGATGGAGTTGGAGAGTGGGGCCAGATTGACTGTCATCGAAGAAGGTAAGATATGTTTCTTTTACCGTAAGGGCTGTGCAAACGAGCGGTTGAAATGGCTGCGACCACCAATGCTTTGCTGCAGGCACCTGAGATGACCACGACAAATGAGTGACATTGTCTTGAGTTTAATCAAGGTTTATATGTATTTGTCCATTCTCAAAGTGATTTTGCAGATAACTGCTCACCGCTTAGGGGCTTTTATTGCATAATGATTCATAAACAAAGTTTTTTTTTCAGCTCCTCGAAAGCCAGTCGTCCTCGAGCACCTCAACGACAAATCTGCAAATGATGGAGACAAAGTGACATTGGAGTGTTCAGTCGAGGAGTGCGAGAATCTGACGATAAAATGGTACAAAGATGACGTCATCATCAAGAATGATGCTGATTTCAAGCAGACGTTCAAAGGAAACAAAGCCAAGCTAGTCATATCCGAGATCTTTCCCGAGGACGGTGGCATCTACTCATGTGTTATCACGAATGAGAATGGCGAGGCAAGGAGTGCATGTAGTCTGGCGATCAGTAAAGGTGGGTCAGGTGATGAATTAGAAAGTGAAACTCCCGACTTGCAATCAAGCCAGGGATGTCTTAAGTAAAAGTCATGTTGATTTGGCCAATGTACCACTTCCATTATATCATATGCTGCCCTTTCGTACTGCCTGCAAGGACATCAATCATGAGTTCATCTCATTTTCCTCTCTTTGACAAAGGCAGTGATCAGAGGCTACATCTTGATTGTGAAGTAGTTTCCTTGAAGTAGTTGGCAAAATAACTGCTCAGGCAAGTTCAAGAAAGGTCCATAGAGGGTGCTTAACTTATACAAATTCTGAATATCCTATCAGAAATCGGTATATGAAGTATTCCTTACTCAAATGATTGTTGATTTTAGAAGAGGAATCAGAACCAGCCACCCTCGTTGCACCAGACTTCATCGAACAACTCAAAGATGTCTCGTGTAAAGATGGCGAAAAAGTGGCATACTCATGTAAAGTGGTCGGCGACCCAAAACCCATCGTCACCTGGTACAAAAACGACCGCCTCATCCGAAACAGCTCCGACTTCTTCCAAACTTATGATGGATTTACTGCTAAGCTGTTGATCGAGGACGTCTATCCTGCTGATATGGGCGTGTTTAAATGTTTGGCTGAGAACAAAGCAGGGCAGGCGGAATCAACCGCACACCTCATTGTACTGGGTAAGAGAATGTGGGATGTTAGATTTTTGATTTTGTAGAAGTGTTTCTGTTTGGTATGATTTGGCACTGCTGTTTGTTGTACACTGATGTTTGTAGAGTTTGTTATCAAAAAGAATCACAACCATTTATAAAGAAATTTTGTTTTTTAAACCATTGAGACAAGTGTTGCCAGCCATTTAGTCAACGAATTCTGCTTGACCAGTTGATTTAAATTTGTAGAGCACTATGTAGATAGTAATAGAACCACTGTTAATTTTAGTTCAGGCATAGCTGTAAGATTTGAGAAAGTGTCACTTTCAATATTCAAAAGTCCATGAAAGAATTAGATAATCAAATAAAACACTTCCTCTGTGTACTAGACTCTTTGAAAAGCTTTTCATGACAAGCATGTTTATTAATCAAACCATTATTGATATACCAGTATCTTTCGCAGAACAGCTCCAACACATTGCTTTAAATCTCACAAATCTGACATGTGCTTGTCCCTAAAATTCAAATTCATGAGATGTTGCGTGGACAGCTGTTCTGTTTGACTTGCTAATTTGTTACAATGTAGGTCACGGCACCACCATTAATATGGATAGTAAAGTGTAACCCAGATACAGCTCTCTGGCTGGTTTGGCTTGGGGTGGGATGATGAGGAAAGAGGATAAAGTTCTGGGTTGTTCAAAAAAAGTTAGATCACTAACTTGACGTAACTGGAATCTTTGAGTTAATTATGTTCAATAAATTTAACGCCAACTGGTATTAATGTCAAGATTAAAAACAACGTTGGTACATGGGAAACAAGGAATTCATATTGCTGCAACTTATCCCGTAGCCATGACAACATGACAATAGATTCTGATTTGAACAATCGGCAGTCGAAATCGCTTGTTTGTTGAGTGCTTTGCCCGTTTTGAACATTCCTGTCCAGCCCCTGGAAATGGGTGTGATGCTCTTTAGTCTTAATGCATGCCATCTTTCCTGTGGTAGATTTCTGTGCATGCACTCTCAGCATGGTACTGCATTTTGTGGTGTAGATTCATGTGATTTTTAAAAAGTTTTCAAGTTCGTATGCTTTCTGATCGTCACTTCTGTTTATGATTGCCTAATTGCACCTAGCTTCATCCCAAGCTTCTCATGTCCATAGATGCCTGTACCAAACGCAGACCCTCGCAAGTTCAACCCGTTGTGCCACAGTTCATAGAAGGATTAAAAGATGCCTCGATCGAGGACACACACCCTTTGGTCCTCCAGTGTAAGGTCACTGGCGACCCGCGGCCGACAATCAAATGGTACAAGGACGGGAAGATCCTGAAGCATGATCAAGACTTCCAACAGATGTTTGTTGGAGAGACCGCCAAATTGGATGTTTTCGAAATCTTTCCTGATGATGAGGGAGTCTATAAATGCGTTGCTAAAAATTCAGTTGGAGAATGTTCAACAGAGTGTTATTTAACAGTCACGGGTATGAGCGCACTGATTTTTTTCATAATTTTTTCTAATTACCTTCTCTAACTTCTTGATATATGATAATACCATTACTTTATCTCGTTCTTTTTTCTTCAAAGTAATAATATAATTGGTAGTATTTGTGCTATTCACTCACCGTTCATCATAAACTTTTTTCGTACCTTTTTTTGCCAAGAATACTCTCTATGATACAGCCATCAAGGCAAGAATCAATCTTGATCCAGGTCATAGCCCCATGAAGATGCTGAGCTCCAGTGTGGGTTCCTAGTTTCACTGAAGTCCACCAGGTTGAGACACCCAATCAAGCTTCTTCAGAGCTGCATGACTCGTATGTGGACAGGTTGACTCAGTCATATCGGGCGTCACAATATTCACTGGGTTTTTTTCTACCGGAGCACGGACATAACACTGGATAGCTTAGATAGACTTGAAGTGGGGTTGTTTTTTCAAATCAATTTTCACATATTTTTCTTAAGAATCCTTTTTACACGTTAAGACATGATAATGTGGGGTCATTTTGAAGTATATTAACCTCAATTTGACAGTGATAACAACCTGGAGCGAAAGGGTTAATTCCTTAAGAATAATCAACATGTACAGTCTTGCCCCCCAAAAAAGAGTTGAAATAGGAATACCGATGGATTTCAGTTTTAAACTAGCTTCAGTTGAGACTATTTTCATGTTAGTGGCGAATTCAGTAGAGCCAATGTCTAATAATGAAGATGGATTAAGAATTGAGTTGGGTTGCACAGTGCCTTCAATAGCTTGACCTCAGCTAACTCCCTCGACATGCATTAGCACTGAACAACATGCAAATGTTTGCTGCATTATTGATGGCACTTAGACAAAAAATGCCAAGTCTAATTACAATGATTACAAAATAATGTAAGTCATGATTTAATTACTGAATCTCTATTGTGATGGATTGGCCTTGATTACTCATGATCGTGGATGTGGTCAAATAGCCTGTGGCTATCCGTCTTGTTTATCATGTTCATGGGACGATACTGGAGTTATGCTGTTACTGTCACATGAACTTTTACATGGGATACTTGTGACTCGATCGTCACATGAAAAACTGTCCGGCACTGCTGAGTAATAATGTTGTCTGCCAACATAACGTATTTGCATTGAGATTGCTGAGGTCGATTGAGGTAAATATGTCTTCTAAGTGTCTTTCTCTTGATGTGTTTTGGTTTGCTCGGGAAATTTCGTAGATTGTGGGTTATATTTTTTAATGGACGTCAAGTCTTACCAAAATATTGAAAAATGTGTTTGAAAATGGCATCATTTGACTGACGATGAGACTCCAATTAATTTTGTCTTGCATAAGGGGATTAGATATTGCCAAAGAACCTATTGCATAATAAGTGACCATATGTTTTAATATCTTGCATAATTCTCTTTCTAACAATTTATTAGAATGAAATTCATAGACTCCTTGCATGGCTGTATCATGGTATATATTGGGTCGAACATGTCCTGAAATTGTTTGACAATTGGGTTAATTTGTGTTGTGTAAAGGGTGAAGTGCATGATACATATGCAAATTGTCCATTATATTTTAGTAATAAATCTCAAATCTGGGTTTTTGAAAAAACAAGGAACGAGAATTTGATCGGGATGGGCATCGATCAGTTGCTATGGAGGGGATTGAAAAATGCAACTGCAGTGCATGATTGAATGAGTGTTCACCAATGACAATATCATTGATAACAATATAGATGAGTTTAATAATCACTGGGTCAGTCTGAGTTACTGGATGACCTGCTGACCAGTAAATATTTACATGTCCTGGAATTTTTCATCAATAGTCATTATGACCTGCATATGGTCATTATGCATTTTTATCGATATATGTGTTTCCTGCTGTTATTGTTGCATCCAGACCGTCCTGGACTGTCCAGCAGTAGAGCACTTTAGTAGGTAGTTGGTAGCTGTGTGACCATTGGTAGAAAATCTTTTTATTTTTTGCATGTCATTAGCTGTGGGAATGGGCATTACGGTGGAAGATATATGATTCTTATGCATTGACTTTGTGCAGTAAGAAAACCCTTCTAAAGTTGCATGAAATTGTTGCAGTAACTTCTTTCAAGCTTCTTTTTGATTAATTTAATCTTGTGTACTATAGTTCTTTCTGTGATGATATGATGCTTTACTGAATGGATGCATTGTGAGAATGGGCAGATGCTAACATTTAGATCTTTATTGTGTGATAAAATGCATGTTACTGATATCTGAATTTCTGCCCAAGCGACATGCAGTCATTGCACAAGGAAATCAGTCTCTTAAATCTTGTCATGGAATAAGCTCTTCCTATAGTTATTCTGCTGCTTCATTGAAATAATTGTCAGTAAACTTAATTCTTATCTGTGTTGTGCCTGAAAACATTGAAAAATTTGTTGTAATGTATTCTCATTTCTCAAAATTCTCCAATTCAGGGCCGCATAAAGATGAAGAAAAGTCAACTTCAGATGTAAAAGAGATTGATGCTTTGAAGGAAAAGGAATCCCTGAAAAAGGCTGATTTTATAGAGGATGTGTCGGAGTTGGAAAGAGCTGAGGTCAAGGATGAAAAGAATGCTATAGAAGTGAAACCTGTGAAGGATGTACCAAAAACGGCACAGGATAATTCCTCTGAATCTTTAGTGATTGGCGAAGTGAAATCTGTTAAAATACCAGAGAAGGTTATAGTGGATACTGTGACAGTTGATCCTAAAGGAATTGAAGCAGTAAAGCCAATTCAGAAATCAGCTTCGCCTGTTGATACCAATACTTTCCGTGAAAAGGACTTGGTTTTTTCGAAACCAGTAGAGACAAAGGACATGTCCATTGCTCCTGAAAAATCTGTTGCAAATCTAGAACCATTTGAAGAACCTAAAAAGACAATTATGCGCTGTCAATCAGAGATAGTCACACCAAAGGCAAAACTTCAGAGTATTTCACGCTCTCCATATACAATGAATCGGCCCGTTCTTAAAGCAAACACTGAACCATTTACACTGGAGCCCAGCGCAAAAACAGCTGTGCCGGAATCAAGTCCAACTGATGTCAAACAAATCAATGTTGACATTGGTTTCGGGAGTAAATCTGTTGTGACAGCTCCTACCACGACTGAATTAGATTTAAAAAAGAAGGATAACGAGGTTTCTGTCCAATCAGTACAAATGCCTGAGAAGGTGAACATTCCACAGCGTTCTTTTAGTCTCAAGGTCTTACCTCAACCTGAGCTTGAGAGGCCGAATCCATTCCGCCAAAAACCGGCTTCTTTTCGGAGTCCTGAAAGGTCGTTGAATAGAGATGGTGCATTGAGTCCACCAGGAGAAGCTAAGCCAGCCATGGGACTGAAGCGCACGAGCAGCAAAGTTGGTGATCTACGCAGCAGATTTGAAAATATGAACCAAAGTCCTTCTTCGTCGCCTCTGAAGCCCCTGCATCCAGTCGGGAGGTCACATTCCGTCGTCGTCAAACCTACTCAGGACTTGTCGTTGCCCGGCTGGCCAGACAAGGATAAGAAGGATGCGCAGAATAAGATAGCAACATTCCTGATGAATCGTACTGGCAGCATGGTGAGTTCCTTCTTTCAGTTATTGTTATATTTCAGTGAAACTGCAACGGCCAGTCCGTCTGTTCATGAACTTATATTGCCAAAGTTCCGAAGATGGAGTGCCCCTTTTAGATTTACATCAAGGGAGCAATCATTATCTGATACTGGAATACTGTATGCCTGGTAAAGGTGCCTTGCTATCATGCTATCTTGTTGGATGTATAATTGTCTCAGGAACCAATTGATTAATTAGCCTTTGATTTATTTGATTGCAGATAGCACAGGTTACATTTCTTATCAAGACAACCTCAGATGGTCCACCGGCCACTATTATTATTTGCAAGATTTCGTATCAAATCATTTTTGCTGTGACTCGATTTGGCATCGGGTTGCCCGTGATATGTTGTTGTGTTGATAGTTTTGTATTCTTCAATTTCCATGCCATATGCCTTGTACAGTTCAGTTTTCGAGTTTCATTAACTGATAACTATATTCTTCTTGATTTAGGTGAGTGAACATTATTTTGACCACAGTGCTGATTCAAATTCCTCTAAATGAATATACCAAACCTCTCTCGGGTGTTGGGCTAAACTTCTGTCAAAGCTTCACCTACAGCTGAGGATTTCGACTAGTCTAATCCACCCTCAAGGGTTTGGTGTCTCAACTTAGACTTCAGCATCAGGTGTAATTGAATGAGTAAATGAAAAGGGCAACAGTCTTAAGCCTTTTGAATATCAACACTGATTTCGTTCCCTGAGTAAAAACAGTTACTTCTTGTGAAGTCGGCTAGTTCGGGTCTGTATTGCTTATCATGGAAAGGCAGTGAACTGTTCGGCTCCACAGGTATGCCTACCTTATATAAAGCAAGTTGTTTTACGCCCACGGCAATAGATTTCTGAGCTGAAAGCATGGAGGCCCAGACATTATCGGGTATGACAACTATATCAGTTTCCAATCAAAAGGGAAACTGCTTCTTGCTGAACAGTTTGGCAGACAAAGTTTAATTAAGAATTCATTCACATGCACAAATTGAAGTGAATGAAGTTTGTCCAAATGCAAGCTAAAATTGTTGTGTTTCAGGCTTGTTATTTAAGTTAGTTGAAGATACATCAGTCAATTGGACCCATTTCAAATCTATTAACCCCTGAATTCTGGTGTGAACCTGTGAAGAAAAACCTGTGAAGGGGTACCATGCATCCATTCCGTCCAGTTGCTTGAAGTCTGTTTTTCCTCAGAAATACTCATTCAGCAGGTTCAGGATCTTTAGATGTTTCCTGCAATCTCCTCAAACATAACTGGTCACAAAATATCATTTCTTGTAATGCATGATTGCATTACATATACAGGCCATCTGATCAGACAAAGCGGCTCAATGATCCTTTAGCGCCAAACAGCGACTCTTATTCTCTTTTCCCACGACTTGATGGTTCGTTACAAACCAGGTAGTTTCTCAAAAGCAAAGAATTTGAAGAGAAGTATAAAGTTGTTAAATGCTTGGGAAGATAGCTAGTGTGGGCTGTAACTGCCAAAGCTGAGTGATCCAGGTATTGATAAACCAGCACTGGGATACTGATCGGGAGAGAAGCAGGTAGGAACATAGAAATTGTGTAGAATTGGTAGAAATCATAGAATTCTTCTCAGGAATTCGTTTTCCAAAATGCATGCTAAGAAATGCTCGCACTGGGGAATCTTTGATGAAAATATTGGTAAGATTTCTTTCAAGTTGAATGATGATGAATTTCCATTGAGTCAGGTTAGTTGTGAGTTATTCTTGTTGCATCTAACTCCAACTGTGTTTCACGAATTCGTTCCTGTCGCAATGAAACCTTACAAATAACCTGGTGCAGTACATCATGGCCCTAAGAAATGTCACTTGAACAAAAGCCAAATGATTTGATTGCTTTATTGTTCACAAGTTTATCTTAGACATAGTTACATTTGGGTTCAACAAAAAACAGACTGGGCAATGTGGACCCTACTCGTCCTTTGATAAAACTCGTCAAATTGTTATTAAACTACGGCTGTTGTACTAGAATTAGTGTAGTATATATGATATTCAATTTGCGTTCTTGGTTTAAGGTTACCTCTAGGATTCCTGGTCAAAATGCCTTCAGCCTCTTGGATGGCAATAGTGCTCCGTTACTATTTTTAGAACTCAGGTAGTAGGTTAATGTGTACATTTCAGTGAAGACTGAGCCCTATATAGCGTGGCTATGGCTAAAGCATACCGAATAGAAACAGTGATTTACTTTCCAAATGTTCGCTATGCTTAAAACGCCACGATGTAAACATTTTGGCTCCATTTCAAATTGTATACTATAAATCTCCTGTTCAGGTATCTCTGAATCTGCGATTAAACATGATTAAAGAGAACTTTGCTCCATTTAATTTGATTAAATGTACCTGATAATGGGTGACTCTCAGTATGTTTTGTATGCATCTTCCTTTATTCATCTAGAAATCTGTTGGGTCTGCGTGAAGATGTTCATTTTGACCAGAACTGTTGTCCAATCTCTTCAGCATTTTGTTTCAGTTTGCGCAATAGTTTTAAAATTGTCCATCAGACATTCAAAAGACTCAGACACTCAGTCACATGAAATTCACAGAAACATCCCTTTCACCTCAAAATTGATTTATCAGTGCTTTTTGAGTTGATTTCATTCCTTTTTCTGCCCTTGGTGGCAGCACTGGGATCTAGACGCGTGATGCCTGGTATCTGAACATCATGCCAATGATGTAGGTGGTTGTTTTGCTAAGGTGGTAAGAAGTCTAGGCCTACCAGGTATCTATGTATCATGATAACCTGGCCTGCTCAAAGAAATGGAGAAGAAGGCTGCTTCGATCTTGCTGTCAGATCTTCTTGGTTTGCCAACTAGCTTGATCTGTCATCTTTTTGTATGGAAGAAGCCACACATGTATTAGATTGCCAGCGCAGATCTTTACATGATCAATATTGCTTGAATTGTATTGGTCAATTGAGATCCTGTGTGCGAAAGTCATGTCAAGTTGGCAACTTGAGTATGAAGTAGCCCAAGTCATGTCCCTGAGGTCAGGTCACTGAGCATCATACCCAAAATCGTTGGGCATTCTTCAATAAGCTGTAAATATCATGTTTGTAGAGCTGAGAATGGTCTCAAAAGCACTCTTCTCAAGTGTTTTAGAGTAAAGTATCTGTCACAATTTTCATGTTTTTCTCTTCACCTGAGATAGAGCCACTTATCCTCATTAAACAACTTCCACTTTCACTTAGATGTTTTGATGAGGCAGACCTAAGCAGACTTTGTTATGGTTTGTAGCAGGGGAGTGCTAATGCCTGCTGTGTGCACGTGCAAAAAGTACCTTCCCACTTTATGAAGAAATCATAAAGTTGAGATCGAGATGAATGCATGAGGTGAACCCTGAGCCCTGAGTTCTCATCTTGCTCGAAATTCCCACAAATTACTTAAACCAGTGAAAGCACAAGCACAACAGAGCAGACGATAAGTCCATCCATTTTAAGTGCTCTAAACTTATCAGTGGTCCATTGGAAACATTTGCCAATAACAATAACAGTAATACTGTCATTCCTCAAAACCTCCATTTCTGACAATAAGCAACGAATATGAATCAATATTTGTTCTGAGCAATTTGTAAAAGTGTGTCCCTTCATCTCATCTAAGATAGTGTATGGTTTTCAGTATAAAACGAATGGCCACATTTATAACCACAGTAGATTTGATATACAATTTCTTCCTTATTCATGTTCGATTCCTAGCCTGTTATACTGATATCTATCACGCAATGTTACTGAGCACCAAAGGAGCAAATAAGCCAACGCATAGCGCTCGATCTTTCCAAACATGACAGATTTGTCAGGTCCATTCCACGGACCAGAAAATCCTCGGCTGGGCTAATCATCATCTATTAATCGTTCTGGGCGGTATATGACGGTGGTGATGGATACATGTACATTGGCTGTAATCAATTAACCTGGTATGAAGCTAACTGGCCATTTTCAACGCATTTGTTCCACTCGGAGGATGGTCGTGTAAATACCAGATACATTCTATAAAGTGATTTGTTTATATCATTACATTTGTATCTGTCATGTAGCAGTGTTCAGGCGATGTATCAAGTGGGGCCAATAATTGCTCCTCCTAATCAAATTTATCATGTGGAGTATGGATAGCTTTTCTGTTTGAGGGTTCGGCTAAGGTTTTCTTTGTGGTTTTGGAGGAATACATGATCATTGATGGGCATTTCCTTGAGTTCTGACTTTCCAGTGAAGTTCCCTTCCAATGTATTTTATTGTAAAGAGGTGAGATTGGAGTCAACATTGTTTTTTCACTCACAATGAAATCAATATGTTCTGCTTTGCAATCTGTATTTTTCACAATAATAAGCTGGCTTATTCTGTTGGTGATTTCATTGATCTTGGTTCTCAGTCTTAATTCATTCTAGTTTGGTTAAACGCTGTATTTGTATGTTTGGCCATCAACAGTGGTTAGTAACATTAAGTGACAACATGTCAGCTATCCAAAATGATGGGCCAAGAGGTCTAATGTTTTCCGCGCAAATATCTTTATTATTTCCTGGAACATACTACTTTTGCTACTTTTCTCCGATCATCCAGTCAGAGGTCCCTCGTGAGTAGTATTCTTTGAAAACGTCAACTTGTCAGCATATCAAGTTATCATTGTGTGCCAAGCTGCAGACTTCCTGTCGAAACTGGTTATGATCACAAAGAATGAATGTGTTTTCATTCATTTGAATTCTGCAATATCATTTGGAAACGGTGAAGCCAGTTAATAGACCGTTTTGACACTTGCTATGTAGTCAAGATGTGTGTGATGAGTGTGATGGAAAGACTGATCAACTCATCATACTTTTTTATGAAATCATCTGTAGCAACTCTGTAGTCTCTGACATCAGGCTACCCTGGAAAACTACATAGTATATCTGTGTATGATTTTGGATGTGGTGTATCTGTATGTGGTTAATGGAGATCCACCAAAATCCCAAGAGACACAATGTTGCTTTACACAAGCTCATCTGTCATCTCTTTTGGCATTGTGGTATTAATTTCTCCCACATGGTTGTTTCCAAACAGTACCACATGACCCCAGCCACGAATATCCATACACATGTCTGATGTTCTCAAGAGGAACATTTCAGCACTCATTTGAAAGCGTTGCGTTCAATAATATATGTACCAGTCAGATATAGCAAGTAATGGGATCACATTGTTGTTGTGTGCTGTTTCATTTGGATGGCACAGCATATATGGTTTTCGATGGTTTCTCTGCAACTCTGACAAAAGTATCACAGGAGATCCCATTACATTTTTTGAGTTGGCATCATTTTCTGACAAGTATTGAAGTGATTGACCAGTTGGCATCATTTCCTGACCAATGGTTGATCAGTTGGCATCATTACCATACAAGTTTCCTTGCCAATGGTAGACCAGTTGGCATCATTTCCTGACCTGTGGTTGATCAGTTGGCATCATTTCATGACCACTATGAATCAATACCTTGCCAGTGGTTGACCATTTGTCATCATATCCTGACAAGGGATTGACTTATATTGGCATCACTGTCTGACCATTGGTTCCCCAGTGACTGCATGTAGTCTCAATGGTTCTTCAGTTTCCCAATAACATAGTCCTCAAGTGTGGTGATGACATCTATCTTGGAGTTCCCATTATGCATCATTTCCTGACCTCAAATCCCCTGAGACTCCCTAATGACTGTTAGCTAATTTACCAGTGGTGGTAATCCCATAGCTCTCACCCATCTTGACAAGATTGTCAACCAGCTGCTAATTGCCTCTTATCTACTAATGAATGACGTTGTGCTGTATCATTCATATCTCTTAATTAAAATTCATGCTTGCACTTTAAGGCTGCATATCCATAGGGTGTTTGCTTGTGCAGTTATTGTGGTCAAATACTTGCCAAGGAGGTTTCATGTAACTTCATTTCATTCCCAAACCTTTGAACATATCGGCTCTTCCGCCTGAGTCATCCACCATGCTAATTAAGAGAAACGCAACCCTGGAATTAGTTTCTCATGAGTTATGTGTACATGGAGGAGTAATCAACACAAAAATATCCAACGCAGCCATTTATTTCCATCATCAGTTTGTTGCAGTTGTGTGGCATCATCTGTCAACAAGGATGCAGATTTTAGAACTTCATGTTCTGAGTGACGATGGGCAATAAATTGATGCTGGTAGTACCAATTTGTATAGCTTTTTCGCATAGAAGGTGAAAACACTTGGCAAGGGGTTTGAGTCCTGACGAGTAAGTCTCTTAGTCTTGGGGACTAATGCAATGAACGTAAAAACTCTGCTCATGGGGTTATCCTGGTGCCGCGAACTACTGAAGGGCCCTGTGCAGCACAACTCAAGTTGCGTATCCACGCCAAATAAATACTTTGTGGTCTATGAGGACCACTTCGGGAGCGAGATGTATCCTCTCGACTACAAGGCAATGGTGCTACATGACTTCGTTCATTAGGCTACTTGTACCAACTGGTGCTACTTGAAATACTTGTTATGGTCATGAAATTTTTTCAAAGCTACAGTTGTCCCCTTTAATCATTGGAAGTCTACCTATGGTGTGAAACTTTGCACTATAATGCTTTCAAACAACCCTTCATTTATTTCATTTTTGAATGTTGTTTGAACTCGCTCAGCAAATGATATATGGGCCAAAACATGTTTCATTAGGCGGTACTAAAGCTTGGAGGTTCCCCCTTTCATTCATTTGACACCCATTACTTATTGATAGTCGTCACCTTGTCTGGTTTTGAGGAGGGTAATCTCACGCTTTGGGTCACATTAGGTTAATTGCATAACATCGATTGAGGTTATTGATCTTTTTGGAAACTGTTACTCCTCTTCTCATTGCGAGGAATTACATAAAGTCATGTGCTTTCAAGAGTGTTACTATGGATTTTGTTATTGAACGATGCACATAATTCAACTTTCCGGAATATAGTGTTCCAAGCTATACAGAATGGCATAGGACCCCACTGACCTGCAAATACTTGCATCACACACAATGTGCATATTAGGAATGATGTAGGACTCGGTGGAATGGGAATTGGATGAAGAAAACAGATTTACAAAATTATAATACTTTCAAGATGGGAGACCCACAGTTGTACAAAAGCCAGTTGGTGGTGAACCTGAATGGACCAAACATGGTAAGAGGTAAATTCTGTTAAGTTCTCCGTTATTTTTCATTTCATGATGGTACATGTCGTCTATTCGTTTATTTTCAGCCAAAGAAAATATGCCAAGGAATCTTCTTCATTTCTTTCTCCTCAATTTCGCCAGCAGACGCATACTGTTTACCATGTAGTGGATGGTAAATCCTGTGGGAGATGGCTTTTATTGCCCGGCCATAGCTCACTGAGTACAATTTGATGAAGGCTTACAGATAGATCTATCTTGATATAGGGGACCTGGAGCATTAGATTGGTATTACTCTGCCTGACGAGTCATTAACTTCATTGAAACGGAAAGCTTTGGCATCGCTGTTTTTGTGGATTGGGCTCAGATGACATGTTTTCCTATGGTTTTTGCTGAATGCTGACTCGTCAAATGGAAATCTCTTCATTTGTTTACCGCAGCCACCTATACTGCCGCAATGTCTACCAGGACATACAACCGTGATTCGAGGTCTTTCAAGCAAATCTAGCTCAGTAGCTTTGTTTTCTAGTTGAAACGAAGACAGCTGCACTAACATGAAGAAAGTGTATTAACATCATCAAACCCTCTGCATCTGATTTTGTCACACATTTAGGCTTTCCAAACTTTTCTCAACGTTGTCATGACAATATGAATGTCAGCCGTGATCTGCCATGCTGCGCAATCTTGATGACTTCCTTCCCGGACTCTGCCTTGTCAGAACTGAAAAAGGCCCTATACTCATTATGAGGATATTGGCTGTCATCCTGTGGGGATACAATCTCGTGCTCAGAGATGACTGCCATTTGACGTTTGCTAGCAAGAAGCAGCCTCATTAAGAGGATATCTCTGCCCAGAAATGATAGGAAAGGGAGGAAAAGTACCATTATCACAGCTCAGCAGTCTTCTTCAGAAGCCCAATGAATGTGGGAAAGCATCAGCTTGAAGCTTTGAATGAAATGCTCGTGGATGATTGGTATTTGATTTTGATAATAAGACGCTATTGTTGGCCCTCACACCAGTCTGATATTTCTTCCAGTAGGTGAAATCAATACCAGAAGGCTCAGGCAACCTTGGCAGCCAAGATGCTGTCCCATCAGTATATTCCCAGAGGGGAAGCAACAAGTTGGAAACCAATACCTGATTACCCATACAAGGCAAATAATAGCTGACGTAAAGGGCACTCAGGCAAGGATATTGGGATCAGATCTGATGGCAGGCAAGGTCAGTGTGTTTGGAGGCTGACATTCAAAATAGGTTGACTTGTTATCAGCTTGGTTGAAGATCGCATGTGGCCCTTACCATATCTGATTTCTCAGGCAAGATATCTGGTGGGCAAGGTCGGTGAGGAAGCAGGCTGACAATAAAATTGGCCTGGAGGTTGATGTTGTCAGCATGGTTGAAGATTACATGCTTGAAGTCATAAGTCAAAATTGCCAAGAAGAGCATGCATAGGCTTCTAAATCATGTTCTCTGTCATCGATTTGGGTTGCAGTCAACGCTCTGGTGCTCTGTTTAGAAATTGCACCATCTTCAAGGCTGTTTATTACCAATTTATGAACCCTGGCAGAAGTGCTTTGCATGCTGGGCTTTTGATGTGTAGACCATGCAATTTTGGAAGTTCTGAAACCTGATATAGCGTTATTTACTTCTCATAAACAACCAATGAATCAAGGTATCTGTCTACTATCAGGAGCCTTGCTCACCACTCTACAGCACCCTTACAAGCAAGCTTTTACCTCATTAACCTGATATCAGTGGAGGTGGCGTAAGCAAAATATGCATCCAACAGAACAGCATTTCTTCTTACAAAACTGTGGTGTTCTGCAAATCTCATGAATTAGTCACATCCAGGGTACGTATAGAGAGTGATATATAAGGGGGAGGGAGAAGGAAAAGTCAGGCTAAACTTCCGACCCCCCCCCCCCCCCGATTATATGTTCCTCCTTCTGATTGGATGGAATGAGGTGGTCATATCGAGATGCCATTCAAGTGCATCAAGCTTGATAAGAAGAAGAAATGTGTTGGATATGTGCTGGACCTGATTTCACTGCATTGATTTAAGCAAACATGATAGTTATGGCATTTGAAACATGTGATGGTCTATTGTCCACAGTGTAACTTTAAAAGAAAAGCAAATATGCCTTTATCTTGTTTGATTATCAGTCTGTCTCGATTGGTTTCCTCTTCAGACTCTTCAATATCATGTACACAGTGATGATTTATTCTTCGACTCTACAAAAGGTCAATATCATATGATTTATTAGTTTGATATGTGTCTGTTAAATTATAGATTCACATCCCATGCCTACATGCCACTGAGTCCACTTTTTACCATGCATTATTGTGGAGTGAGCCATTGGTTCAAATTTTTTAGGGCCACAAAAGTTTGTAACTATTGATAAGAAGACGTGGTCCTGAATCTAATCCATTGTCAGTGGGTGTGATAATGACTTTTGATCTTTCTGTTTGACAGAAAATCGGGAATTCAGCTTTTCAGCTAGAAAGAATTAGCTCCTTGAAATCCTGGGCTTGTAATCTGAGCGCTTGTCTTCCCACAAGTTAGATATGTCGGAACATAACTCACATTCCATATTCACAGTGTATTCTTTGTATTGGTGCTGTTCTTGCCTACTGCGTAAACTTGTTCACCATTTCTTTCAACCTTGAATGCCAGTTTCACCTGTACATTTAGATACAGTGTCGTATGGGAAATGTAGAGGCAGTAACATGTAAACTTAGTCAGGGATGGACATAGGTGTTCCAGATGGTAAGCTACTTGATTCTTAACCCTTTAGAGTTAAATCTTGTTGTTTGCACCAGTTGTACGCCTTCACGAGGATGCTTGACCTTGATTTATGTTTACCCTAGAGTTCATTCAGATAACTCGGCTTCATCAATGGGTTCAAGATGTATCTTCAAGCAGACCTGAGTACAACACCTACATTGGTAATTGATGTAACATTCAGCGTTGTGCAAGAAAGGATGTTACTTCTGGTTTCGCCGTCATCATGCTCCTTAAGATGTTGATGTTGTCAAAATGTTCATCATGGTGCAGGTATTGATTTTGATCCAACCTGTGTTATGACTGCTCCTCTTGTTGCTCTTCTCATTATCCTTGGGTGGATCCGGGTAGTAGGTGCACAGACAAGATTTCAATCATTCAAATTAATTGATCAGAGATCAATATCATTTTATCAAGGGTCCTTGTCATCTTGTGTGCAACGATAATGTACATGTATCTATACATGGTATTTGGTTGACCGGGCCTGTTTTGTCTGTGCTGCACATTCGCCTTTGGTGAGTAAACACTCTTTGTTTTGTTTCGAAAAATTTTCTAATTTAATTTTAGAATAATGCTTATAATATAGCCCAGGCTTTATGATGGGCTATTGAAATTCAGAACTAATGGTATCGTAAGATTGATTTATGGAGATGCACTGCCAATCAAGTCTGGGGGACAAATATTTGGTTGATGCAAACTTTGGCCGTTAATCTACGTTTGAAAGTCATCTGTGCCCGTTTTACATATATTCATCATTGTTGCACTCTTGTTGACTCCCATCGACCTCTAACATGTCTTGCCATCAGGCGAAGATCAGCCCAAGATTGCTGAGTCTTGCTGTTTAATCATCAGTAAGTGTATTGTACCCAGTCGCTCAGAAAAGATCTCAAGGCAGACGTGTTTAGTTGAAGCCTTTCTACAGTAGTATTATATCAATCCATTTTGATAGCAGTCACGTTCTTACTTGCTACTCTTACGAATTGATATCATTGGAACACATGGCAGTTTATCAAGTTGAAATCAACAGGCATAGGCATCTGAGGCAGTCGCCTTCAAGGCCTCTGATAAATTCTTGCCTTACACTATCAGTTGTGTCTGTCCATCACCCTAAATCTCGGGAATTTCTTCGGTTGCTTTTCCTGTCCCTTCAATGATGAAAAAACTCAGTGGCGCTGGGCATTGAATACCAAGACCAGTATTCTGTTGACTCTCCCTTACTCTCGACCTCCAAAGAGTGCAGTGCTAATAATCCTGGTCAGGTATTCTTGCATGATTTATCAACCACACACTTTCAGGTTACCTAACCTGTCTTTTTTGGCTTTCGTGCAAAACTGAGTTGTTGTTGCGGAGTTCTTGCCAAAAGCTGATGGTTTTTCCCTGATTTAGTGTTTCATAACAAAACATCTATGTGACATGAAGAATTCATGTTTATGCCATCAGAAAAATAAAACATAGGTTATTTTATTTGTTGCTGGCAGATTATGATTAATTTCACCACCGCACACCAGAACCTGTTATCGTTCTTTCCGTTTCTTGTCCCAGGACACTGATAAATCGACAAGCGAGTGCAACTTGCTGGGTCATGTCCCTTAAACAAATAATCTATGATCAAATATTCTGGTGAGTGAATTATACATTGAACGTGGCTGACCTGAATTGCTAATAGAAGCTTAGCAGGAAGGTATACCCTCAGCTTATTGGAAATAGAAATAAACATTTCCTCCGTAGAGTAACTAGACATGCCAACTTGATATTTAAAAATCCCAAATAAAATTTGGAATTATGAATAAATAGCGTAGGCCTTTAGAAACCTGTTGCTGTTATTTTGTGTTATTCTGCATCTACAAGTTATCCCGTCTTAGGCTGCCAAGAGCAGTAATAAATCAAGCCGCCATTAGCTGAGAATGTGAACTGGTGTGTTGCAATCAGTCAGGCTGGAAATTTAATGAAAACTTTTTCTTGTGAAGGTATTAGCTTCCGATAAGGTAGTGGTTGTTGTTGTGAGCAGATTGCTTAGTTGAAAAAAGCAAATGTAAATGAAAAAAATTCCACCCATTTTTACTGAGGATGCATTCCTAATGTACAAGGCAACCATCTGTTTCGTTGCTTTACTTGAATATCATCAGTTTAGAACAAATTAAATCAATTGACAAAAATCACCGATGGTCTAAATCCAGGTTTATAGATCGAATAACTGCAGCAGTGTACACTGTGATGCCAATTATCTCTGTGAAACTGCTTGATCTGTATCTGCCTCACAAAATCTTCAGCCTTTTCACCAGTGCAACCCGTTAATAATGCAAAGCTTGGGATATCGCCGGCTTGGAATATATCACAGCCTTGGAATTGGTTTCTTAGAAGGATAAATCCAGTTTAGTTCTCCGAAAGCACTAGAGTACCAATAGACTGTAATCACCAGTGGGTTGCACATACTGTTTGTCTTTGAGAGGACCAGATAATTTGTGTGTTCTGCAAATAATTGCTTTTCCCTCTGCATTTGCTCTTTGGTGGTGGTGCACTTACAACGATTTTACCAAAGGGTGTCATTTGTATGCCTGATCCCCCCCCTCAGCCTCACCTATGAACCACCTCATAACTAGTGTTCAGTCAGCCTCAAGGGGTGAAATTGAATTAAAAGCAATCCAGACTAAAATCAATAATGTATTAGTTTGATTCCAAATCCATTAGATGTTTTAATTGAATTCTCCTACCGCCAATCATCCTCTCAAGCCAGTGAAATGTAATTTAAAAGGAACAGAATAATGACGTCAAGAGGTTGGTTAACTAGTCGTATGTGATCATGTTGCCATGGAAATCAATTAGAAGACTGAAATTGAAATATTTTGAGAAACTTCTCACTTTTGGTCATGCTTTGCATCACATCTCAACATAACCTGCTAACTGTTTTTCACCCCTGACGTTTTTATCCTCATGAATATTGTTGAATATGTCCACACATCAGATGTATGTATCGCTCCATTTTTTTTCTGTGACTATAACATTTAGTCCCCAATGGCCCCATCTAATCTCCACAATTGATCTCGAATGCTGAGGCGTGTCAGAGTATATGACAGACTGGCCCATTATGGACAAACGAAACGGCCATTTCCTTTACTTGATTAGATTCCAGTTATTTGTCTCTGTTTCATGAGAAAGCAAGTCACTGGAAATGATAAGAAGTAATCGATTGGATTAGTAAACCATTTCTCCCTCTATTCCAGGAAAGAGAAAGTAATATTTTATTAGCATTGCAATCCTTTCTGGAAAATTGGAAAACTTCGTTGGCCAGCCTTAGTAGTCCAGCAAAAGGTCTGACACAGTCTGTAGTTTCAGGAATTTTCTCAAGACTTCAGAGATCTGGCTGCTCCAATAACAAGTCAAACTTCTCAGTGATAGCTGTGATATTTTTCACTGAACATACCTCATCTTCTCGTTACAGAAGTCCCCAGGTGAACCGCGACCCACCCTCACCAGCAACATGAGTGCCGTGGACTATGAGACGATCACTGATGAGGTCAAGTTGCAAAAACTGGTGGGTACTTCACTGTATTAAGTGTTGTGAGTTTAATTCATTAAAAACCAATCTACGCTTAAAGAATAGATAAAAAAGGTTCATCTTTAAGGGTTGAATGATGATGATGTACGTTGCCAAGGTTCGACAATCGAAATTGATGACGAGCATTATCCTTAATCCACTTTTAGCTGACTGATACTCAGGACTTTGATGAGAGGAAGAAAATCCGCCAACGGATTAGGGACATAAGAGATAAACAGAAACGTAAGTGACAGAATCATCAGACTTGATGTTCAGGACACAAGCCGTGTCAGTCTTAAAGGCGACAGAGCCATGATAAGATTGCTCTTCTTGTCTCATTTTGTTTGGAGTTCTATTGCAAAATATGATAAATGCCATTCTTATTATTCCAGAGTAATTTTTCAATCCG
Source organism: Lineus longissimus (assembly GCF_910592395.1). Lineage (NCBI taxonomy): Eukaryota > Metazoa > Nemertea > Pilidiophora > Heteronemertea > Lineidae > Lineus > Lineus longissimus. The sequence continues at coordinate 22,377,655 of NC_088309.1, read as the reverse complement.
GTTGGTCTTGAAGCTATAGCCATCCATCCGTTTGATATCCAGGCTCCATTTCATCTTGTGTTTCTATTGAAGCCTGATATCCAGTGTTTCTTTCTATGATTCTGGCTGACTCAGTCAAATGAAATGTTTGCACCTGAAATCCATCGTGAACATGACCCTGAGTCTGACGTAACCAAACTCTAGATACAGTTGGTAGCATGAATGATGGCAAAGATCTTTAATAAAATTGTTGTCCAAAAAAGATTTTAATGTATTGCATTTTGCCTTGCAGAGGAGCTTGATGCCCAAAGAAAGCACAAAGATAGCCAAGATGTTCAGCGGCGACAAAAACTGGCAGAGGAGGACAAGCAGCGACGTTTGGAACAATACCAGAAGATTGCTTATGATCCCAACTCAGTGCGTAAGGATGAGCCTCGTGTCAATGTGGATGTGGTCAGGGACATGGCCATGGTAAATGAGGCTAGCAAGCAGAGGACAGCAGAGAATGTCAGGGACATGGTAAGTGAGGGAACAAGGAGTTGGGTGGGGGAAGGGGACAAGGTTCTAATTTTTCAAAAATTTGATTGGGCTTTTTTTCCTTCAAACACAGAGCTTAATACCTTACTTTTCAAACCACCTGTCTCCTAAAGTGCATGGTATCAATAGTGAGCATTCTAAAATCTTGCTTACACTTCTTTAATGAGCCTCTAAGCAATCCTGCATTATTTTTGTTATAAACACTTAACCGCTTTGGGTTACACCAAGCACACACAGTGCACCTTGAAATTCTATATATGTAAGGCATCCTCAGGCCAGATTAATCAAATGAATTGTTTCTGTTCTCAATGCATTTGATATGAGTGCAATATTCAAGAGGTTGTGAAGAAAAGAAACATTTTCTGTACTTTGTGCATCCTAATAGTCTTTTGTTTGTTGCAGGCTGGGCCGTCCTCATCAACGCACAGCAGTCAGAGTGAGCGCTTGAAGCAACTACGTCAGAAAGACGCAGAGGAAGCTAAGCAGAAGAAGATTCAGTCGACAAGCGAGATGGCAAAACGCGAGACACACTCGAAAACGGAGACGTTGGAGACACAGGACGGTTCGACGAAAACAGTAACAACGACAACGAAGGAGCATGGTCCAGGTGATTATAAATCAGGATGACCAAGCGGTGTATGGAAATATGAATGATTTATAGGCTTATGTACAAGGAAAGCTTTGTCCAGGTGTCGATTTGAAATTCAATTTTATATGAATCGTGTTGATGAATTCAGAGGTTATGAATCTGATATGAAATACTTTTCAAACAGGATAGCTGTTTCATTTTCAAATCGGATTATGGGTACATGGTGAGATGTTATAAATGCCCCTCCCTTTAAACCTTTCTTTAGAGAAACATTTGACCCTACATGTGTCGCATGATAGGACAGCTTTGCGTTTCCTATCTCATCTGCAAGTATGATGTATCTGAGATGCTTGTAAAGACAACTAATTTTCATCAGTAAGATTCACAGCTGCCTCAAAAATTTAGATTGTACATGGGCTGTTTCGTTTGCTCAAGGTTACAAGGTTTGAAACTGCTCTGAGGTTACAAAATGATGTAGACTAGTCTGCATTTGACTTTGCTGCAGCCTGCAACTTGAATGCACTCAAAATCAACAGGTAACCTTGTAAAAAATCCAGTTGAAGAAAATAAGGTAGGCCTAGCTGAGTTATCTATTGTTTACCACAGGCCCTGTTCATTTCACCCTTTGTTGCTTTATTCTGTAGCTTTGCATTATGATTGAAGCTTTACATTGATAGACAGATTATTTCGGCCATCATTACATAAAATGAAGGTTTCCTACTATTTACAACATGCACCTTTTCGGTGCAGTGTGATTACCTTTTAGCCTAGGCCTACTGCAGGGGTGCCAAGTAGCTTTTCAGAATGGTGTACAACAAAAAGTTAGATTAACCCTCTGATAACTATATGACGTGGTCCAAAACCTCTGACGTCATGGGCCTCCTTTAAAGGCGGGAAACCTACACATACTAGTAGAAACGCACAATCAACACACCAGTGCATTTGGAAACACATCATAACACTTTTAGCTATGCTGCACTTCAACCCTTCTCGATACAAATTGAAAATTAACAAAGTTATCACTGTCCTCGAAGTAGGTCTGTTGGTACATGTGCCTGTTAGTCTTCTGTCTAGTGAGTCCAGTTACAACATTTCTTAAAAACTCATTATCATATTCTCTCTTTCTTTATAAACGATATTGAAAATTTGGCTGAATAACAAGTAAGCTGATCAGGGTATGGTTAGAAGTCAAATTTACACATTGAGAAAGAGGATTACAGATGAAATATGAGAAAATACAGGTTAGATAAAATTATGAAAAATTTGAAGTTATATGATCTGCAGTTACGCTGTTAAAAGTACGCACGAATGTAATTTATATACAATGTATGTTTATACCACCTTTTCGGCCCCTGGTTGCCATTTGGTAGAGGTTTTGATTGCGATATTTGCAGTAAGCCTGGAACACAAACCTTACTCCTTCAGACATGCAAGTCAACATCATTGGTTGCCCTTGTGGTCTATAAACATTTTACACCTTGTGGCACTTTTGAAGATGCGTACAGAAAACCTTTCTCATGGCGAAAGGAATTTCCATGAAGTTATGGATTGTACATGCAGGATGTTTGGATGCAGGTACCTCAGAAATATCTAGAAGTTTGTTCAAACTATAGATGGTTATGAAGTAAGAAATACCGAGGAGGAGCAGACGTCATTCAGCCAAATTTTTCATATCCAGAAAAGGAATCAAAACATTCACTTATTCGATAATCAATAAAAAATTCAACCAGCATATTGCATGCAGTTATAAAAAACAAAATTGGCATGGATACCAATATCATAAATTTCCTAGATCATTCTAACCACATTTCCCCCTCATTGTATCGCATGACTAGATGGCAGCACTGTTGTCACAAGAAACCAGAAAACCACGACCTCAATGACCGGCATGGGTGGTACGGTATATGGTGCTAAACCTGGTGAGTTGTCCTCAAGTTCTTAGCATGCTGCCCAACCTGATTGATATGTTCATAAATTCATCTTATTTTTGACAGGAAAATAAAAAAAATAAAAAAAATAAGAACATGGAACATGTGACGATGAGATGTAAACCAAAATGACATTCTATTTCATTAGCACTGCATGACCCCACAAAATGGACTCACTAGTCTTTATTGCTGAGGCACTATAATCGTAAAAAGCCAATTCCTTTGCCCTATCTCTTTCAAAAATGATCGTTAATACCAACCAAAAATATCAACTTCACATTTCTTGCATGATCAAAAAACCAAAACACCTTCTGTTACTTCATGGGCCCAAATATCATTCCTGTCATCATACCTGAAATACACAAGTCATTCATCACCTCTATCCTCATCTTGCCTGTTTCTGTCGAGATCGAATGACTGATTCAGCATTTTGAAAACCTAAACAGACTAAGTTCAATGAAACCTGAGGGAGAGGTGTTACTGCACTATTGCCGTGGACAAGTTTGCTAGAAGATTTCATATATTCTGTATGAGCTGTCTTATGTTAAGACCTTGATTTTGTGTTTGATCATGGCAAAGACCCTGGGCAGATTGGCTGTTATATCAGCATCTCATGTTTCAGTAATCAACTTTGCAGACGTAAGCTAGTGACTTGATGAGCTCAGCAGTCCTCAGGTCTGCCCCTGTACTCCACTAACTTATCACCACTCCATGTTTTCATGGCACTGACAGTTCTTGGGCACCCACCTTGTTTACCTTCTGCTAGTATACCTCAGCTCTGATATTCCTACCTATCACATTTCTGCAAATACCTTTACAAACTCTTGTAGGCTTGGATATATGCGTGTCTTATACCCAGGATACAAACGCATTGAAGCCATTGGGAAAAACAAACCTTACTGCTATTATTCTGAATATCATGAAATCTTCTGAACTGTCTTTGGTAGATAGTTTGGTGCATGCATGCCAGCGTGATTAAAACCAGAGATAAACTATTCCACAAGTTAGTATGTCATCTTAATACAGAGAGATACTTTTGATAAGTTACAAATGATTGGCAAATTGAGATTGTTTGATTATGTGTTAATGACTTAGAAAACTCTATCCGATTGCTGATTGTAATGTTATCATTGGGTATAAAATTGATACTTTGATGGTAAATACACATATTTTGTGACATTTTTATCAGAAATTGCAGCATGTTTTTGCTGAAATTTGGTATTCTAAAAAAACATGCAAATAACTTGTGGGATGATTTTAAACTTGTTTGATACTGATATCTGGAGTTTTGATCCTGCCATTTTAGAAACTTCCACATTATATAAACAGCCAATCATGATTTAGAGGTTTCTGTGCCTCTAATTTAGAGGCAATTGTATGATGGACCAATTGTTTTATTGCAATAGATACGCGTGCTTTCTCTGTTAAAGTGCCATCCAGAAAAAGTACTTGTGAATAGTAGCGTTAGACCTGAAGTACTTTAAGCAATTGCTGTGTCGCTTTCTGCACCAATACTTACTCTCTGCTACTTTCTTTTTTCTCTTTGCACCAAAGCACAACGTTAAGATTCATGCAATGTATATCATTCAACTGAGTTTCAGTAATGCTGTTCTTCAAGTAGAACTAGGCTGAAACCCCCACAAACTTTTCTGGAACTCTCACTGGCCTGATTAGTGTAAAATGTAAAGGTTTGTCATGAAATCTAGGCAAGGTCAATAATGCAAATATGCATTAGAGAATGGCTTCCTGATATGGCAACAGTGAGTCTGTTTAACCACTGTCTTGAAGAAAGCAATAAATATATTGTATCTTTGATTCGGTATGTTTATGGGGTAGTGCAGACCCCTGGATCTGTTATTCCGGTGTTGTATCTATTGCAAATGTAAAGCAAAAGTTTCCTACTTTCAAAGCAGAACATGCTGCACTTTCTGATGGCAGGACGATCACTCCTCCTGCTAACCGGCATGCTGTAGGAGCATCAGGATCTCCCAAATTCAGTTTTTCCCGACTTTTCGTGCAGTATCACAAGTTTTACTTGCCGTTCCGATCTTTGGTCACTACCAACTGATGCCACGCTTTCAGAGAAATGTTCTTGAGCCCACTGGAGCAGTGATATTAATGGTTGACATGAATCTGTCGCAGGAGAAATCAAATTTTGAAGTAGAAGTTAGATTAGTTCTGCTTATGATATCATAGCATAGACCTGTGGATATAATACAAACAAAGAGTATAAACTATGATATTGTTTTGGAACCCCAAAATTGTGAAAGTTTTCACTGCAGTAGGCTCCCGTAAATATAAGCAGACAATTAAGGCAAAACTCTAGTATTAGCATTATGAATATCACAAAACCCCACCTTCTTATAAGCGTGTCAGTGTACCCTGTAGATTCCTTGTGACATTGTGAGATCCTTATGTTCCTCATAGCAGTGCTCTTCAGTTCTTGTCTGTGCATGCAATTTAGAATGCCTGCTTCTTGTCTTGGTTCCCTATAGACACAGCTGACGTAATAGCAGAAAAATTGAGCAAAAATGCCCCCAAGACATCCGGCCAGGTCACCGTGAAGATGCAGTCATGGAACAGCAAAGATGGCGTAATCACGAGAGACGAGAAAACGTCACAATGGGGAGGTACACGCAGTATAAAGAAACCACTTGGTGCCATAGCTAGCTTGGGCTTAGGTAGAATCGTCTTTTTACTAACTTTCTGGTGTGCTCTCAGTGTTTCCAATGGGTTGTAGCTTTGTAAATTCCTGCAGACTTGGAATTCCGAGGTGGGTGAAGCAAGCTCTAGGCCTTGTTGTTCAAAACAAGTCATTAACTCAACAATTAGATATGTTTTTAACATCAAGGCGGAGCAGACTTAATGTCAAAGATAGTATAATTACTATCTTGAAAGACCAGCCCTGATGTTTCATAACTTGCTGAAGTCAATAGCCTTTCTTAGAGATAACTTGAGCAGCTGGATACTTGGGAAGACCTTTTGACGACAATCATTCCAAAGTAAGAAAAATGCTTGAGCTGAACAAGTATATAGCTGATGTTGTTGTATCATTATGGTTTCGTGAGATAACCTAGAGGGAACTTTATTTCGACTAGCTCCATTGGAAACATTGAGACATGCTTGTAACATATGTTTTCTAAGTGGCAGATTGCTCTTTGAGTAGTTCTCATTGGTAACACCAGAGGACTCCATTATATGGCAAAGTCTATCGAAATACAGATATGTTGATAAATTTATTTGAAACTTATTAGACTGCAGTTTGCCACTTATACATGTATTGTGTGTGTCCCTGCTAAATATTTTTGCGCTCATCCTTTCAATTTGTATATACTCCATCTTAAGCTAAGCGTAGGCCGGCTTGTTTTGGAAAGGTATACAGTTACAGGTGTCCCGGCTCCAAAGCAGCGTCAATCGAACTGTGACCCTACCTCTTTGGAGCCCCCCTGTAATGGAATGTATCCTTTTGTTGTCTTGACCATTTGCCTTAAGCTTGACTTGAGATGGAGTTTAGATGTTCTATATATAGATCAAGAAAGCCATGTTTGTATTAGAGTTAAACCCTTCTGTGATGTTCCCTCCCAAACTCCTTGTGTCCTCATGTCTGTTCCAAGCTCCTAAACATCAACATCATAACTTTGTGTACCAACCATCCTCAATATGATATAAAGGCCTATATCCACATAAGAGTTTTATGATGTGTCCACACACACTAATTCAGTTGTTCAAGGGGATGAAGACTGTGTAAAGGCTTTGTGTGATACACAACAATAAATGATTATGCGGAGTGACGTCTTCGATGTGTTCATGTCGTGATTTGTTGTTTGTAATATTGTATACAGGGTGTCTCAAATAATTATGATAATAGCTTTTCAGTTTTTCAAGCTTTTACTTTGACTAGTTTTGAAAAAATGTGAAGCTAGGTTGTTTTTGAGCCACTCTGAAGCGATTGTTGTATGGTACATACCTAGCAGAGGACCTGTTTGATGAACACGTTTCTCATGGAATGATATTCTTTTTGGCATACTGCAATTTTAATGCAATCAATGGCCTTACTTATTTTGCTCTGCATGTTACTTACCAAAATGATGTAGTGTTTGATAATCTAATAATGCCTCTGTATCAGGGTGGAGTCCTCTACACGCTACAGTAATCACTAAGAAAGGAATTAAATTTTTACAAAAATTAGGTGGGCTGATATATTTTTGCATTTAGCAATAGTTCAAGTTGGTTTTTTTGGACTTACGATTTGGCCACAAAGCACTGGTCCCACAAAAGTGTGGTTTGCAAAGATTGCTAAATAAACAAGTGTTTATGACTCCTTCCCTCAAAAGTGTTCCTGTTTAACGTGCATGTATGTAAAGCTCATGCAGATTTGCTTATATCTAACTTATGATATACCTTTTCTAGCTTACTCAGTTTATCTAAAAAATAACAAAGGTATTGAAAACTTTACTATAATGACTGATGTCGAAGCATGTATGTAGGTGGTTTTTGATTTTTGATTGGTTTATTTAAGTTTTTGAGGTTGGTAGTTGGTTAAAGAGATAAATTGTATTTTTGGACTGGTTTATATGTAACTATCATCATGTGCCATTTATGAATATTGAGTCAATACTGTCTTCTAAGTGTTTGGGAGACACTTTTACTATTGAAAGGGCAAAATGCAAGCTGTACACATTATGAGATGCCAGAACTTTAATGCATGCTGTTATTGTTAAAACCCCTTTGGAAAACAGGTGAAGGGTTTTACTTGTGTTGTCCTTTCTTTGGTTTGATGGTCAAGTGTAATTTGCAAATTTCAAGCAAAAATTGGACAGTGTAAATTATTGTCATCTCGTTGATCTCTCATGCCTCAGAAGTGTTGTTATTTAATGGAATGGTATCATCCTCAGTTGAATGCTATACTTACTTTCTGAATGCTTGACTTTCTGTTGCTCAAAAGCACAATTTGCACACAAATCTACATGTAGGTTCAAATTGTTGAGCTCATAATTTCAACTACTCCATTGCTCATACTTGCACATCGCACTCATGGCACAAAACGGTGGTGGAATTAGCATGAAAACAAATACAAGAGTGATAATCTGTCTATCTTGATTTGAATGGTGAGTTATTTCTTTGTCAGTTTCCAATTCCTAATACGTCAAAAGGAATCTTATCTGTTTTTACTCCTGTATCACTGCATTTATTCACCATTTTGCTCTTTCTTATGCAGCCCGTCCACAAGGAGCTCGAGGTGCAATGGCCGCCTTCAAGCAGATGGATAACACAGCAAATCCAGGAGGTGCAAAGCCGAAGCCAAAGTAAGTAGACAAACCTTTGAATTTGTATGTCAGGAGGGGTCTTTTTTCACCAAATTTATTCTTGCCATTGAGACTTGGAGAAATGGGAGTCGTCGTGGTGGATTGGAATACCAGGGGTCAAGCTTTAGGCATCACTATTGAAATCAAAATATGAGGGTCCAAGTAAAAAGCTATGTAATACCATGATGGGTCAAGCTTAGGGCCCCATTAGAATTGTTGCTCTGAGTTTGGAAGCATCCAGCTAAAGATGCTTCTGTTGGCCTTACACCAAGTTCTCAATACAGGGGATTGTAGTTGGTGTTATATTGAGTTCAAGGGCTCAAGATTTAGAATACCAGAGTCCAGCTATATACTTGCATTGTCATTTGTAAATGCTGGTTTATACTTTCTTCTTCCCATTAATTTGTATTCATATTGCAGTTTGAGTAGCAAGTTGAATTTACAATTCCTGCTACTCATATTGGTTTTAAACCTGTTGTTTTATTATGTACATACAGCACATTAGAAAGAGCCTATAGTGATGACCCCAGTAAGTCAGGGGCTAACACCACAAAATCTATGTGTGATGTCACTGAGTCTTCCAGGTCTTCAAGAATGGGGCTCGGATGCCAAAGAAGTAACCCTTCTTTTGAAAGAAGGAGTGGCTTGGATGAAAACGAGAATCTGACCTCAGTTAGGCAGAAAGCAAAGTCGCAGGGAGCATTGAATAATATTGACTTTGAAGAAGATACATCTGAAGCAAGTAGGAAACACTTGCTATGTAGACCTGTGAAAAATTTGTGGAATGGTGTTGATGAAGAATTCCGGCATAGGGTAGGGAATGAGGGTAAGGACTTTTGCAGGTCGAGGAGCCTTGAAAGTGGAATGGAGAATCAGGGTAAAGGAAAGAGGTCCCAAAATATCAAACCAGATGCGAACATAGTTAATACCAATCAGAGGAGAAATAAATCGCCTTTGGGCAGTCCGACTGTTCCTCGGAGCCCACTGGTCCCCATGAGCTTCCCAGTGTATCAGAGTAAACATCCTGGATATCTTCATGAGATGAAAGTTTCTAGTTGCCCAGGAACTCCTCTTTCAAAGCATGCCTGGTTTTGCTGTCCAAACGAATCAGAGAAGACTCCAATGCAAAGAAGGTTGAACTCTGAGTGTTCAAACACGCCTGACAGTCCACTTATGCAGAAGTCCAGAAATAACCTGCAGGATTCGAAGGCAAAGAGTGTTGATGTCCCGACACCTCCAGCCTCCCCAGCAAGATATAGGAGGCAGTTCAGTGAAGGGGATCAAGACAGTTCGCCAGCAAGTGCAAGGAGGAACTTTGATCTGAGCAAGGCCACACCTCCTGGAAGTCCTGTCATTAGGCCTGGTGAGAAACTACGCATCAATCTTGATCCAAATGCTAAACCTCTGTCAAGGTCAGGAAGCAGAGATGGTTCGCCTTGTAAGAGTTTACCTCCAGGCAGCCCAACGTGGAATGACAGACCAAGCAGGTCTCTGGATAATGATGAACCCGCTTCTCAACGAGCACAGCGTCCTTCCAGTCTGCACCTAGGACTGGATCCTCAAGATAGTTGTGAATCACCAACAACTCCAGGCACCCCTGGTGATCGATCTCCTGGACGAAAAAGTCCTGCCATCAGGCGATGGAAGTCGCCTGTTGAAAAGAAGTCTTTTAGCTTTGACAGCCCTCCACCTGAAAGAGGGAGAGAGAAGTTCGGAGCCAAGTCATTTGATGAGACAATGTTGCTTAGTCCCAAATCTCCTAGACCAGGAAGGAAGTTTGACCCTTCCGATTCCTCCGTGCATGACAGACAGCTGAGCAGAGGTAGTTCCCCTGCTGTTACCCCAACGACTAACAGAAGATCTCTCCACCCCTTTGACTCTTCTGTGAATGACAAGCAGATAAGCAGAGAGGGTTCCCCTGCTGTGACCCCGAAGATGCAGAGAAGACCACTTCAACTTGATTTGAAAGAGAAGGTGCTGGATAGAACTCCAAGTGGAAATAAGTCTCCAAATCTTGGGAGAAAGTTCAACCCCTCTGACTCAAGAGTGTATGAGAGGCAGCTGAGCAGGGATAATTCTCCATCCAGTACTCCAGGCTCACCAAAGTCACCTCTTGGACAGTTCTACAGCTTAAACAGTTCTACTTCAAGTTCAGTAGAATTAGTTGGATGCAAACATGCTGGTTCTCCTGAGTTTGGCTGGAACTTCAGCTCGTCAGATCAATCAGTATGTAACAGACAACTTAGCAGAGGAAGTTCCCCAGCGAAACATGAAGAACCTATGCATGGGACATATAGTAAATCACTTAGCGTTGGGAGCTCCCCGAAGTTAATGCGACAGTCTGCTGTGTCAGATGCGAGGTCCCCATCAGGTCTTGCACACAATAATAGTCTTGAAAAGGAACCTGTGAGACGACTCTTCGTAAAAAGGCATGAGCAAAGTCCTACCTCAGGTTATAGGGATTTGGAAGATGCATCAACAGGGAATAGTGATGAAAGTGTGTCGCCAAGTGAGGTGATTGAGGAAAGAATTGAACTTGATCAGAGTAGGCTAACTGAGAGTGCCCCTCCTATATCATTCAAAGCCAAGGCAAGCAAGTGGCCCTCGGTGGATAATCTTACCAAGCCTGAGCTCCCTCCGAAACTTACAAAGTGGAACTCTGCTGATGAGGTGAAACCTGTGCCTTTGCCAAGAAGAAATTCTAGTTCAAATGAAGGTTCAAACACTAAAGGAAAACAGAAGAAATGGGATGATATTCCAAGAACTCCTGGTAGTCTGCAGGGAGAATCGAAATTTTTTGGACAAGAAGAAAATGGGATTGGAGAAGATGGTGATGAAGGGAAGAAGGAAGTGAGAAATGCTGCCTTGAAGAAAGTAGCCACTATTAAGGATGAAGAGTGCCCTGTACCTCCTGCTAGAACTAAGAGTAAGAATAGGCGGTTTAAGAAATGTAATGCAGCGGATAAGAAAAAGGAAGAGATGGTTCCTGCAAATTTCAAACAAGTTGAAGCCCCTTTGCTCTTCAGGGAACCAAGGGAGAATGTAAGAGAGGCATTGAACCCAGCTAATAGAGCTGGGCCACCTTCTCCGGCGACATACCGACGAAATGAGTTGATGAGGAGAGGTTATAGCAATGAGACACCAGAAAAGACAATAAGGTCTGAATTGACTGGCCCAAGACAAGAATTTAGGAGGCCAAGACCAAAATCTGAATCTGGAATAGGTTGTGAAAGAGAAGCATGGATCCCAAGCCAGAGAGGAGGTGCTAAAAGTCCAAAGGAAGCAATGAAATTTTGGATGACCCTGACAGAGGATCCTAAGAACAAAGATCTTCACACTGTTTCCTCAAGCAGGCTCTCACAGCCGCATTCCATGCCTGCGAGACGTAACTGGAGAGATGTTGCTGAAAAAGCGAGTCAGTTTAAGAAACCACCATCAGTTGAAAGTAAGCCTAGGGAGTGGGACAACAATCCAACAAATGATTTCAGATATGATCTTGATGATAGTTCCCTGTCATCAGAGGTTTCAGCTGAATTGGAATTAAGGTTAGATATAGATGATGACATGAGCAGTATTGGACAAGATATTGACAGAGACAGGCTGAATGCTAACAATTCTCGAAAAGTTCAACCTCAGTCTTATGAGCCAAGTAATGCTGCACTATCTGAGGAGATTGTTAAACCAGAGGAGGCAAAGTATGTCCTTGCAGGACCTGACTATCAATGCCTGGTGAAGAAATCTGATGAACCACCTGTCAAATGTGAGCAACGCAGAATTCAGCCAGGTCCTAAGTCTCCACGTGCTGGATATGAAGATTATGACATCCTTGACATGCAGGACCCTGAGACTATCCATTTGCTAACACCACCACCACCAAAGCATCGGAAAGATGCCAAGAAAGAAGAAACGGTTTTCAATTATTATGAGGAGGATGTCTGTCCAGCTGTTCAAGACATCGATCAAATCATGTGCCAGTCACCAAAAATGAGACAGAAGAATAGTTCAACGGATGCAAGTTATCAGTACAAATACCCAGAGCATCCTACCAAGCAGAAAGATAAAAAACTGGGGGAATCTCCTCATTATCAAAGGAAGTGGTTAGAAGATAATCAGCTTGGAGATATCAGAAAAACAGATAAATTTGCTGATCGAGGCATGCCTTCATCACCATATGAATTCAAGTCTCCCAACCTTGATGGTTCATCTGAAAGTGTCAAGCCAAGTGATCTGAGACAGGATCAGAGAACTCCAACATATCCACGCAAATTTCCTTTCCAAGAAAATCCCGAGTCGCCAACTATTTCAAGTCCTTCATCCCCGTGTTTGACAAGGGCTTTGAGCAAACAAGAGTGTCCAGCATCACCTTCTCACACCAGGGTCTTTGTTCCACTAGATGACAGGAAAGGACTTACTGACAACAGGGCCCCTAGATCTGCTCCTCCTACGTCCCAAAGAAGAGAGTTCAGCTATGATAAGCCAGACTCAGGCTCCAACACACCTACTCTTCTATCAAAGTTTTCATTTGACCTACTGCCTAAGGGTGAAAATAAGAATGACATTACTCAAAATGGAGTAAAAAAAACTCGAGACTTTGACACTGGTAAATCCCCTGGCAATCCTGATTGGTATCACTCTGAGCCAAAAATGGCTCCTTTACCCCATACAAGGCGACAGGGTGACGATGGTCGGAACAACCCTGGTGTTAGCCCCTCGGTTGCTGAGCAGGATCACACTATTACGAAGGGTGATACGTGAGTACACGTGCATCTTCTCAGAATATAAAATACTTTGCTTTGATGCAGTTATTCAATTCAATACAATTAAGGTAGCCACTTTCCAGGTTCAAAGCGATAAAGTTTCAAATATCTGTTATAGGGGCAAAGTACCAAAAAGATGTGTTTAGTTCTGCACATTCAATTCAGGGGTTTACTTATAAAAAATGGTATTTTCTCATGGTATCAGTTCTTTCAGTTCATCAACCAACTTTTTTGTCTGGAAAGTGTCTATTGGTAACTTTTATTCCTTGCCATCAGCCACTGCATTGGGAATTGAATGAAGGAAAACAACTGCCTGATCTAGCATTTGCAAAGGAAAGGGCTATTTCTCGTTTCTAACTTTATATGGATCTTGCAAGACAGGATTGTAGAGCAAGAGATGTTTGGTAAAATGACAAGCTTTATTTTCAGCGATGGGCAAGCAAACAAACGGTATGGGGTGCCAAACTGTTGAGTGATAAATGTTGTCCTGGTGTTCTATTCTTTCTTCTTAAATGAAATTCAGGGAGAGCAGCATTGCAAAATCACAGAGGCAGTCTGTGAGGTGCTGGTTTGTGCAATGGTCCAACGGCAGTGCCACAATATCACACTATGGGACAATAGAACATCCAGCTATGAAATCCCAAACAATCAAGAACTCGAGAGTTGTCTCTTATAATCTATCTCTTGTTATTTTGTCTATCATGTTTATGCCTTGTTTTGTAGTGCTTTCTCACTCAGCTTCTCATGCTTTATACCTTTCCATTACGTTTTGCTCTTCCATTTCATTAATTTACCAAAAGAGAATCTCTCTCCAAACAGTAGACTTGTATCGATGTGACGCTGCAATGATAACATGATGGTTGATTCCAATTCACAAATCGCCAGCACACTTGTCTTTAGTCACAATTGTCATGTTATCATGGCTATGCCCGGATAAAATCAGTCATTTGTGGGTGGGGTGATTTAGAGTTGCTGTATTTGGTGAAGACAGACACAACAGAAATCGAAGGATGAGATTTGCGATATTCAGGATACATAATGTCTATACTAAAACACAATGCCACAAAACTGCCTACGGCATCCTTAAGCTATCATTTGTTTTCACTTGTTTTACTCAAACATTCATTCTCAGATTGGCAATTTGGACCATACCAATGATTAATTTGGATACTGGTACATATTCAGAGATGATAGAAAAGACATCATATTTTTGTCTCTCTGTGCTTGAAGTTCTCCTAGTTAATTTACCTGTAGTTCATTTAAAAACTTCTGATTTGGTACAAAACTTCCATTCTCATTTCACAGCTCAGCTTGTCCCATAACTTGCATGCATTCTCCTCTAATCTGAGCTTCCCTTTTTCAGCCCTCTACAATTTCTGCCCCTCGCGAACATAAAGCGAAATGCCTCCACCATAAAGTCAGAGATCCTGCGATTCGTGCAGCTGATCACCAAAAATTACGAGGTATAGTTATAACCTGTTTTATCATGTTTCATCAAATGACTGTTTGTTGTTTTGTGATGTAACATACACGGTTTCTTCCAGGGTCACTGTTTCCTTAACAAGCAAGTTTGATCATCAAGCCTCACCAAAAAGCCATAACACTAATAACTTCTAACTTATTTTCAGCTACTTGCGACTTAAGTGCACCGCAACAAGCAGTTTTAATGCAGTAATAGCGATAGTTGTTGTTGCCGTAATGTGACGTTTGTCTGTGCAATAAATAATGCATTTGTTGGTTATAAAAGTTGCTTGCCTGCGGTGTGCTTGAGAGACAATTTCCCAATAGACAATGTCTTCAAAATTGTGAAGTTTTTTGTCCATGCAGAATTTGTCCATCTTCTTCTTTCTCATAACAATAAATAAAACATTTACTAATATCTAAGTTGTCTTCTTCCAGGTGGTGTTACTTCTTCAACCTGCACCCGAGGTGTATTAACCCACCGAAACTACTGCAAGTAATGAATCAATTAATGAAAATTGATTGATTGCTGTGACGGCTGCAAATCAAATGATTGATTAACCATAATTCCAATCTTTCTCTTAGCTTCCTTGGTGCGCCCGCAGGCCCCGCTAAGGGTGTCAATGTGCAAAGAAGCCCTAGCGCAATCAAGCAAATGTTGATGGGTTGGTGCGCTTCCATGACACGAGGTTACGAGGTATAACATATCACACAATTTGCACGGCATGCACCGCATTTGGTTTTTTCCGACCCTAATCAA
Organism: Lineus longissimus; assembly: GCF_910592395.1. Taxonomy (NCBI): domain Eukaryota; kingdom Metazoa; phylum Nemertea; class Pilidiophora; order Heteronemertea; family Lineidae; genus Lineus; species Lineus longissimus. Next base: position 22,362,338 of record NC_088309.1, on the reverse strand, counting down.
AGTCGCTTTCCTTTTATAAAAGCTTTTCATGTATATGTTGTCTCAGGAGCAACTCTGCTACATTAGCCAGTTGACTTTGTGAATCTAGTGCTTGATTGATATGGACTAGACAGTGGTGTTCACCAGCTAGGTGATTTTAACTAATGTACCGATCACAGGCCACAGCAGACTCCCAGGAATCCTTTGTAGCTGGTGAAATATCGGGGTGAAAGAAACTGAAAGAAGTCTCTTATATATATAATTGACCTCTTTAAAAATCTTTTGACAAACCTTTTGGTCAGTCTATTTTGCTGGGGAGTAGAAAACTGATAAGACAACATATGCTTGAAACATTGTTTTGTAGTTGTACATTAGAGTTCATTTCCAACACACGGCATATACCAATTAATCAACATATCTGAGTTCAGTAAGGGTAAATTATCCTGTTGGCAAAGTTTCTAAATAGACCATGAAACCAAAAATGTTTGATATGATAAATTTTCAAACATCTACTTCATCGCCAGAGGAAGTAGATTTTCAATTTCTCTTCCATTTATCTCAAAATGGCAGTCGTATTTTTTGGAAATTAACCCATAGTTAGTTTCGTTGCAAAATTCAAAATGTCAAACAATATATCAAGTATTCAGGTGTCTGCATGCTTTTGCAGAAAATCCAAGTTGAAGCATGACAGTAACAGTGCTTTATTGCTTGGCATTTATAGGGATTTGCAACGAAGCTCTAGGTATGTTTATCCTTTCCTGCATGATTTATCCATTTTTGAGGAAAATCCTTATGCATCTTGTCATGTCAATCTGTCCAACTGCAGGAATGAGCTTATGGTAACTGTATTCCTTGGCATAAGGATAACTTCTACTCAACTGCAGTGCGACTGGGACGATTCCTTGCCAGAGTTTTGGGATTTTCCTCAATGGTGTAATCCTTAAACCTTAAATTTGTATACTGCTTTGCTAACCACTTTTTCCAGGTTTGCATGTAAGCATGTCCCTCCCAGAAAAGGTGCTGTCAACCATCCATCCACAGATGCATCTAGTGCAATGTTGTCATCAGAGGTTTTGGTGCTTCTTGTCAGAGTGTTGTTCTGTGCATATTTTGGTTGCCCCATATATCTATCATTTTTGAATGTCCCTGAATGTATTTTGTGATTTTAGTTAGTTTTTGTCCTCCCAGACAGTGGATTATAATCTTTCTTTATGGACATTTCTGATAAGCAGATTTTTATGAACCATATTGTATTGCAAACTGCAACAAAATTTTGGCAGACATTTTTTTGAGATAACGGAATTACATTATCCGCCGAAGTAAAATTCGAGAATTTTTTTTGAGAAATGTTTGCAAATTGCACAATAGGCCCTGAAATTTTGCGGTGAAGAGTATTGGTATCTTCTAAATTTATGAAGAAATACAGTTGTGTAAAAATAGTTCCAGATAACTACTGCCACTAGGAGGTACTGGTACTAACATATTAAGCAGGAACTCCATATTTGGCAGAAAACAACTGAGTTCTAACTGATATTCTGTAGCCACGAAGGTGTCTAGAGTAGCCTTCACATTAATGATATTCATTGAGCATGTCTCTTTAAATTGTGGAATTTTTGCTCTAGATGTAGATTATATGGATGTAATAGGTTATTCTTACTTTGCAACTTTGGCAAGACACTTTGCCAAACTTACTGCTCTCCACCCAGGAATATTAATGGAGATCCTAGCTGGTTGAATAAAGACTACATGCTCACGCCCCGTTATTACTCTTGATTTAAAGTTTTGAGCACTTTTGGGGATTTTCCGGAGTCACCATCATTATTGAATTAAGTGGTGGCGAGAGAGTGCTTTTGCTCACACTGGTAGTCTATTGAAGGTGGATTGCTCCACAAATCTCATAAATGTATGTCTTCTCTTCCAGGGGGTGAATGTCACCAACTTTTCAAGTTCATGGGCTGATGGCCTGGCTTTCTGTGCCCTGATTCACCACTTTCATCCAGAAGCATTTGAATTCAGTGAACTAAAAGCCAAACATAGGAGGAAAAACTTCACACTGGCATTTGATACAGCTGAGTAAGTAGACATATTCATCTGACACTACACGGACTTGTTTATAGAAATCGCTTCGAAATCCTTTGTTTAAATGTGAATTGTGAAGCAACCCATAAACCGTGAAGTGTCGGACACTCTCGGGTCCCATACCTGACCGTGATGCATCACTTGTGGCCTCAGGCGAGTAGCTTCACTGGGACTGCCTTTTCATTTGAAACATAAAACAGAAATATCTTGTTCCTCATGTCTGTGCCGTGGCAATCGAAAGACCCATTCAAGAGGGAAAGGAACATGAGCATTTTGTGATGGATTCCTCTCCCTTTGCCGAAGAGGCTGTCAATAGGTCCCTGCATGGTCTCGGAACCAACTCCATTATAATCTCTTCTTCATTCCAGGAAATTTGCTGATATCGCTCCCCTTCTGGATGTGGAGGACATGGTACGCATGAAGAACCCAGACTGGAAATGTGTGTTCACTTACGTCCAAAGTTTTTACCGAAAGTTTAGGAATCATGAATGTGCTATTCACAGGCCAGCACAACCACCACCAGCGCAGTGATCAAGAAAAGCATTAGAAATATGGCCGCAGTGTAAAGCATTGGAATTGTGGCCTTAGAGACTTCTGAAACTTTATTTTAGCCATCTGTTTTGTGGCCATTGAATTCATGTGTCCTCAATCGCAATTATTCTAAAGTTGCGTAAGTTTTATCATGACAAAACTTATTTATGATTTTATCGAGTATTATATAAAAAGCTTCGAATAAGGAAGTTTTGAAAGAAGGTATTTGATGGTCTCACTTAGGCCACGTTTGAAGCAGCATTACTTAATTGACTACCAGTAAAACTCATGCTGGCTAAATTGTTAGAGTCAAACTGGGACATTTTACAGAATCTTTCGATGGAGTTCATGGCAAATGTCTACAAATTTACATAAACCTGCAGATTTTAGTAACCATTTTGACAAGATTTAAAGTCTTTTATGAACTTCTCTCGGGTAAAAGTGATCTTCATTCTTATGCAAAGCACGCACAGTAGTGATTCACATCAAACATAATGCAAATTAGTGCCATATCTACTATGAAAATGAGTGTTTCCTATTTAATGGAAAGTCCTTCATACCATTAACATTTCCCTGAAAAGATCCTCTGACCAGCAGCCATTGTTAATGCATTGTATCCTCTTTTTATAAAATTATCTTTTAAAACTGACTTTGGATAATATAAGTACCAGTAGTAGGGTATCATGATTGTGAAATAATTTATTTTTCTAAAGTTACACCCTCCCTTGACTGTAATGTCCTTTACCCAAAAAGTAAAAATGCAACAATACACGACCCCTATCAATTCGAGTTGGGCAATGTTCGATAATTCTGTGAATATACAATCGACCTTTGGTTTGATTATAGAAACATACAAGCACATTGGTATATAAGCTTAAAGATAGCGTATTCTTGTAAATATTCTGTAAATAATCATGTTTTGTTATTATCTATGCATTTATTTGTTCAATGCCAATCAATTTCTGCAAGTCTGTTCAATTTGGATGTGTAACAGAGGCAGACTTCCTATTCCATCGATATGTATTCAATGGCTTTAATGTGGACAATAAAACCAAATGGCTCCTGGCTGTATTTGCAGTATTGAAATGTATTTATTGCCATGTTTTTATTGTCATCTGCATGCAAGCCAGTGATGCAAAAATTATGGTACATAAAGCCCATCTCCATGGGTTATAAAACTGAAATATACAAAACCTCCTTTTCAATTGTAATTGTGTTCTTTCAAATTGTTCAATCAAAAGTGAAGCCACATGGATGGTTTCGTATTTGAAATGGCAGTGAAGTCATAGAATCTTGAAGGTAATTTTTTGCATATGTATGGCATGCAATCCGACAAAAATTGGATGAAAAATCATAAAGTCCTGAATGTTGTCAAGATTACATAGGCCAAGTTATTGAAAGTGTCCTCGACAACACTTGAGTTTTAAAATATTTCAAATTGGCAATAGAAAGTTTTACTTTAAATAAAGTTAGTTCTTCCTACACTACTGTAGAATGGCCTTAGAGTGTTTTTGTGCTGTCTTTAACACATAACCAATTGTTTACAATAATGTTTTAAAACATCAGGAAATTTTATGTATATAATCCATTTAAGCAATGTATTTTAGTTTTAACAACTTGTACTATACATATAGACAGTAAAAGATTACATTTTGCTGTTTTCTATTATATTATTGCAGAATGCACAATTAAGTCTCTGACGATTACTCGAGAATATGCAAGCTTACTGAAGTATTACATTGATACCATGTACGTCTTGCAGTGCTGAGGTTTTCACTTGGCACTGACATGTAAATATTCTTCTAAAAACATAATCATGATATTAACCAAAAGTGCATCTGAAAAATGTGAAAATGCAATTGCCCCTTTAATATCTGTGACATAAAATGGATATCAGGGTTCTGTGTCAAAGCAGGTGAAGATCTTTGACCTTGTAACTGTTGACCTGTGCTAATAGACTTCTTTGGCTCGGGTATATTGTTCAGTTTAAGCCAAACACAGTTCAGAAGAAATATAATCTTCCTTTGGAGCTTGCCTGTGAGCCGTGGCCTCATAGGCAAGTAAACCCTTCTTAAATCATGTATATTCTTTATGATATTTTATGCTTGGTTCATGTCTTTAGTCGTGTGCTTGATTGAAGCATAAGTTGATGATGTGTATTTCCTATTTTAATCTTGTAAATAATACAGTAATTCCTCAACAATGCTCGCTATCTGTTGAGGAAACGAAATGATGGTTTTATGATTGCAGATATTGCAATAAAGTTTTGTTGGCCTTTGATTTTATTGTTTGCTTTAGTTCTTTGTGATGCACGAGATTGATGAATACATTTTAAAATGCCAGTCGGATGGCCTCTTGGAGACCTGCAAGCTGGTGGAAATCTGACAGGACTTTTTGGGTCCTATGCAGCCGATGCCAGAGTTCTAATTTAGTTGAAACATTGGAATTGAACTAAACAATATATTCCCCTTCCAAACGCCTCCAAAATCTGGTTGACATCTCTTCCATCATTTCAAGATATTTGGACTGATTTTGTAACTACAGTTCATGCGTCGTACCGATATGCAGACATTGCAATACTTGGCCCCTTACAGTCCACTGAGCTGAGGTCGGTACCGATGGATGTTCAAATGAGATGCAAGACACTCTTAATGTACAACGTAACGTCACTCTAATGAGGACACCCTAGATTGAAAACTGATGTGACTGATATGGGACCAAACTCGGTATCTTCAATAGAGAGGGTGTCATGCTAAAGGAGTTTCTGCTAGGAGACATTCCACTGTATCTGGGGATTTGGCCTCTAGATTCTTCTTCCCCTTGACAGTACCTTATCTTCTAGGCTATCTGAGAAATGTTATTGGGGTTGTGATCTTGTCACATCCCCAAGGAGACTCTTATTCATCACAGTTTGGAGGAGACACTCTATTGTCCCATCCTGGAGGAGACACCCTATGTTGTCATCCTGGATGACTTACGGGGAACTCTTATATGTGTAAGTGCTTATCATGCCTTAAACACTGACTACACATATGTCCATGAGTAGTGCAAAGAAATCAATGTGATTTTCATCCAACAACTCGAGCACAGCCAAGGGGAGACATCATAATGTATAGTGTCCCCATCTTGTATAAGACATCCTATTTTCCCATCCCGGAGGAGACACCTCATTGTCCCATCCTCAGAAGACATCATTCAAAGACTATGAAGGATCTTTCACCTCAAATGGACAGGCTGAGTACATAACAAGGACCTGTTGAAAAGAGGAAACAAGGGCCCAGTTTATATAAAGAAACTCTGTCAGCACTGGAGCTAGATCAGGTCTACACTGAGGAAACTGCCAACCAGTATCACCCGTCAAGCTCTGACATGGAAACCACAGGAGAAGAGAAAAAGTGGCAGACCCATGAACAGTTGGCAACACTGGACCTCGAGAGTGACATGAAGACTGTGGGTCACTCTTGGAGGCAGGAACTGGAGAGGATCGCCAAGGACAGAAGATTATGGGGGAAAGTGGTAGCAGCCTTATACTCTCAGAGGAGTTAAAGGCTTAAGTAAGTAAGTCTCTCAAGAAAATATGGCCAAGAGGAGATGTCATATATATTGTCCCCATCCTGGGGGAGACAACATATTTTCTCATCCTAGAGGAGTCAGCCTATTGTCTTATCCTGGAGAAGACTGCCCATCCTGGGGGAGACAACATATTGTGACATCCTGGATGAGACGTCAAATTGTCCCATCATGGAAGTGACATTATCATGGAGACACCACTAACTTGAGACATGATAATCTGGTGCTTTACACCACAACTTTGGAGGAATTGTTTCGAAATACTGTGATGAGCCGAAAATCTTTAGACATCCACTCTAATTTTAGCACGAGTCTGGGCACACATTGAATAGACCCTTTTTACAGGAGCCAGAACAGGACTCCACTCCCCCTAAATCATGTGCAGATTCCCAGTTCAAGTGAAGATATATTTGTCTAATTCAGAACAGTGGCATATCTTTGAGCCTGATCATAGGGATATGTTGTCGAGACACCAGAAGCACGACAAGCATTATTTCCAATTTCATTTTCAGTTGCTTAGATCAGTGGGCACAGCAGACTAGATTCCCTTATGGGAATTCAGAATGGAACCTATTCCACCACCAGGTTCTTCGTTCGGGAAGGATGTCAACGTTCAGAAATTGGTCATGTTAGAGGAATCTGTTTATGGTAATCTTGAAGTGAAGTCGCCTCGCTCTGTATGCATGTCCACAGTGGTAGTGAAGGGGAAATATTTGACCCGTCACAGCAAAACCAGGCAGATGTTGCTCTAATCTTGCAGGTTGAGATAGACTGGTCATTCATTTGACTGTTGTCTGCCTTTTATAAAATCTAATTGCATCAATTTCTTCCATTATCTCCTGGTGTCATCGTCAATGCTGAATGCTCATGGTTTTGTTGCGACTGGTCTCACAACGTTCATGATTGACATTCTTTCATCACATGAAATGGTACTTGTAATACCAAAGCTCATATACAACATGGGACATTCCTGAATCGAGGGGTTGTGAGATGTGCCCTCAGACCAGAACTATGAGACTTAACACAGGTGACATCAGTCCGTATTCCTTGAACTTCTTGCTAACAAAGGTTTGTTTGACCTCTCTGTATGGACTCAACAAAAAGCGTTTCTGATTGGAATATTATTATTATTGAACCAAATTTACACACAACACATAAACATACATTTTCTGTTTGCAAGTGTTCCTGACTAGGCTTTGATTGACAAAATAGAACGCATATCAGAAGTGTCCTTATGATTCTTCAGTATGATAAATTAACAGTGGTCAACAGGGATTTTACTTGGCCTGTGCTCTACAAATGCATTTAAAATCCATCAGATCAAATTTGAATTGCATTTGATTCTGATGATCTAATATAACTTTCAATGCTCCATCTTCAAATTCAAAGGGTAAGTGATATCAGTGTTCAATCAATGTTTCAAAATAAGTCCTCCATGCATGTTGGAATCCTCTAGCGTGGGCACATAGCATGTCGCCCTCCATCAATAGGAATGCTTGCACCAGTGATAAACGAGGAGTCTGAGGACGCAAGGAATACAATAGCTTTGGCGACTTCTACTGGTTGACCAACGCGTCCCATGGCATGTGTTGTCTTAGAGTGCTCAAGGAACTGAAAAGAAATAATCCGTATCTTAGTATTCCAACTTTTATAATCCTCGAGTGGTATGTTAAGCTCATTAATTGAGCTTTGTGCGACAGAAAGTTTATGTCATTTTGATCTCATTTTGGACATTATGACATAGATTCTGAGCTATTCAGAGTACAAATTTTGAGACAAGCTAAACCCAAAAAGCACTGTTATGAACAAACCTTGGCATATGCTGCTTCATCCATACCACCGCGTTTGTGGATCTCAGTCATTATCACACCAGGGCTGAAAATAACATGGAAAGAATAATTGGTTTGCAAAGGTTTCTGGACTAAAAATCACAGTTGGGACTCGGGATATCTGCCTCTTTTTTCGTGGGATTCCCGACAGTAGTGGATTGGTTTGGGATTCACCTATTCTGGAATAGGGATGGAGCCTTTCATAAAGAAAACAGAAATTGAGACCACCTTTTACTAGACGATACTCTTTAACTTCTTTTGAAAAAACAAATAACAGGACTACAAAATCTGCATAATCATGTTTATTAAAAAATAATCATCACAGATACCTTGTGAGCACACAGCAATTGAGTAAAATCAGCTTTTAAAATCAACCAGCATCAGCATCTAGTCAAATACACATATAATGGACAAAAAATGCTTTTCCAATTGAGCCAGAGAAACATACAGTTTACTTAATTTGGATGAAAATGGAACTTGCACTCAGCTCCACCATTTTAGTCTTCCTTAATCAACGAAATAATGAGTTCTACTGCAACTGGAAGATCCCTACACAAGACGTAGATACATGTAGCAAAAGTCATAGTCAATTCCTGGAAATTGTCCTTTAAATCATAAATGACTAGTAAAATACGATAGAGAAATTTGGTGCAAATATCCACCCTAGCGTGGACACATGGCATGACGTCCTCCATCAATAGGAATACTGGCACCAGTGATGAATGACGAATCCGAGGACGCGAGGAATACAATAGCTTTGGCAACCTCTTCTGGCTGACCGACACGTCCCATGGCATGAGTCGTCTTGCAGTGCTCAAGAAACTGAAACAATGATTAAGAAGGATGAACATCTGTAACGGATAGATTGCTTGGTTGTTGCACTTGTGTAAATGACTAACTAGTATATTAAGAAAAATAAATGCTAGTCGGACAGTTGAGTCCGATGAACGCACTAATTACTAGAGTTGATTAACTACCATGTTGGGAAGCACATGTGAACAGGGAAGGACAAGAACTGGACTTACAATGCTAAAAACAAGGGGAAATTGGATATGCGGGTGAACTCCAAACCTATGTACATGTACTCACCTTGCTATAAGCTTCCCCATCCATTCCCCCACGTTTGTGAAGGTCAGTTACAATTACGCCAGGACTGAAAACATTTAGAAAACCCATCTAACATCAGCTGAAAGCCAGGGGTTTCGAAGCGAGATGTTTTTTTTAATATTTCCATCAACTTTTCTGTGGTTTTCCCAGTCACCTTGCTGTGTATGATATGGAACAGTAGAAGAGAGCTTGACACTGTGTGGTCACGATTTGATCCACTTGTTAATTAAGACAGTAGTCATAGACATAGCTGGGCACCAGATAACCTCACAGACAGAATGAAAGGAAGCTAGTGGCAGGCTTCAACTGGTGTTGAGTGGCCTTTACAGCATGATCAGCCATGCAGCTGATAGGAGAGATAAAAAACACACAACATCTTGCTTAAATCCTATGACCTTGAGAACTAGGAAAAGCCATACTTACTTGACAGAATTCACTCTAACTCCCTTCTGTGCAAGCTCTGAAACAACGCAATATGCATGACAGAATGCCAAACAAGTACAGGATGACGGATAAACAACAGTACAGACACTCAGAAACAAACAATATGAACTACCTCTCAAAAATATCAAACATTTTTTTCACTGAGTGCTGAGTGGGAATGAAAGGGATGAATGAAGTGTATAGTATTCTGGAGGACCGCTTTCTTATTTCTTTTATAATTAATGCACTATGCTCTACTGAACTTTTGTCTTCAACAGAAAGCAAGAAGCCTCAATCGATGAGAGAGTATTTATATTTACCTAAGGCACAGCATCGGGTAAACTGGTCAATAGCAGCCTTGGACATGCAGTATGAAATAACACCAGGAAACTGAAAGAAAATACAATTATATTTCATAGTTAGAATTTGCAGCATACACGCAAGCCCTGAGTAAGGAAGAAATGTGTTTATCACAGTTCTGTTGGAAATGTTTACCCCCGTTTTATGTTTTCTAACAATGGTGAAATATAATTAAATGACTGTAAAAAGAACATCTTATTAAAATTACTGCTGCATGGTTGTCAAAACACTAAATTAATGGCAATGAAACCTTTTAAAGTGCAGATGGAAACACTGCATCGAAAACAGCCTAAAAGCTGTAGATGTAACACTATCCAAAACAAGCAGAATGCAACAAAGAAAGACTTATTGAGACTGCACAGTGCATGATACCAAAAAGTCGACTTACTGCTCTCATGCCATTTACACTTGATACATTTAAAATTGATCCTGAAAAAGGAACAATGTGGAAGGTGTTTCTTAGTTTTTGGATATGAACTGTATTAATGCTTGTATAATACAGCAACCAGTTGCACAAAAAGGTTTTTCACTGATGTTGGTGTCCTATGACCAGGTTCTCTCCTCTTGCCAAATGCTTTCGCAATAATAAACAAAAGAAAAAATGACAGAGGATTTATGCCATCTCGAGACAGACATAGGGGCAACATTGTGCATGGTTCGACTCCCAGCATTATAAGACTTGGTAAGATATTGGTAAAAACTTTTTTGTGCAATCAGGCCTTGGTCATTCGAAGTACGTCCGGAGAGGTTCAAGTTAGTTAGGGTGAAATCAAATCTTTAAAGCGTTCGATTGGTATAACTTACTGCACGCAATCCTGTAACGCTGGAAAGATTTACAATCGACCCTAGAAAGACAATAGAGAATTTAAAATGTTTAATCACAGAGTAGATTGTGCACTTTTAAGTAAAAGGAACATTTGTAGCCATCAAGTGCCATTTATCTGTATGACTGAAATCCCTACCAAACCCTCATGATTTGAAATAGAGTTACTTCAAATTTGAATATCTAAACCAACACTATTTTGCTCTTCCTTGTTAATTGAAAAGGTGATTAGAATCATCATGTTATTGAATATCATAGGTACAAACCTTTTGTTTTGATGAGGTGAGGTACAGCTAGTTTGGTCATGTAGAAATGGCATCTTACATTAATGTTCATGGTGTAGTCATAGTCTTCCATTGACTGGGTTTCAATGCCACCTGGTTTGACAATGCCTGCATTGTTAACCTGAAAAAAGACATACTCGTAAAATTTTCTCAAAGAATTCTCAATATTTGAAGAGTTGTTTGTGACTGTTTCTTTTATCTGGTTATTCCAAGGAGAACACGCTAAAATTTTATAACATAAATATCTTTAAATTGCTTTATTATCAGGACAAGTCAAAATCTTATTCAAAATGCACTGAATAGACTGATTTGATCTGTTATTTCTGTTAGCTGGTAGAAAAAAACCTTTTGCCAGTTTTGGTAACAAAACAAAGTACACCGTATCAACATTACGACAACTCATAGTCACTTACCAATACATCCAATTGTCCAAACTTTTTAATTGTTTCATCAACAACTTTTTTCACATCATCATCCTTTGTGAGGTCTGCTTGGAGACTCAAAATCTGAAAAAAAGTTTATTGTCTATCTATTTTAATCCAGGTAGGCAACAACTTAAAGCTTCAAGTAGATCCATTTGTGAATGGTTAACCTTTTTGGGTCAAGATTGTAGGCAATGGATTTAGTTTAGCTTTAATTTTGAAAAATACTGTTGTGTCATTCACAGAGGGTCCTATCTCCATCAGAGGGATTACCTTCTGGCTGACTGCATGCTACGGCAAATGTGCAGTTATGGAATATTCCCAAAAGATACTTAAAATCCAAACCATTTTTTATAGCATTAAAAAAGTATCCTGTTAGTTAGAAACTGAGCCTTTTCACAAACTTGCATTTTCAGCAGGAAGACCAGCTTTCTCACACTGGCTGACTGTAGCTTGCAGATTTTCCACATTTCGTCCAGAAATGGAAAGTTTGGCTCCAAGGCGGGCAAATTCCAGAGCAGCTCCTTGACCAAGGCCAGAACTAGCCCCTGCAAAAAGGAAACTATGTATTCAAATCTAGTTCTTGATTTTACCACAAAAAATGCTTACCAGATCACTGACATTGATCAGATTCAAGATTCACATCCAGGAACTCAGCACGGCTCCCTCAGCTCACACTATACTTAAAAGCCTACTATAGGACCAAGTAGGTAAGGTCGCAGGCTATGTTACTGTTACATATCTCAACTCTCATGTGCATGTAATGCTATGTTAAGTGCTTCTTCGACCTTGGACTGGTAGTACCCTGTCACAGTACAATACCGAGTACACACATCACAACATCAACATGTACTTAATTGTACACACATTTCAAAAGGGAGTTTTTTGAGAGAAACTGAAATTTCTTAATGTTGACAATGACATACCAGTGATAATGACAATTTTATCTTTTAGATTGCTCATGTTTCAGGGCAAAATACACAGAATCAACTTTGTAAACAAGAATAAATCGAAAAATCTACTTTGCCACGCCAGCCAATTTTTGGTGTTAGCTAAGTTCAGCAGTACCATTGAGCGCTCCTCAGTGGTGGAAGTTGTAACTAAACGTATTCCGCAGAACAATCTCCCGGTCTTCAGTCCGTCTGTCGAATTTTACATGCCTAGCTCTCTAATTAACCTGGCGCGGGGTCTATTACTTTTATATCAATACTCACGCTGCTCATGTTATTTTGTTCTCGTATGGTCGAAAATTATACTAACGTAGGGCCTAGTACTTTTGAAACTCGAGCATGGTTATTGGTTGTGATAAAACGGCACTGCCCGGTTTTACAGTAACGGAACTTCGGCGGTCCGATCGGAAAGCAAGGAACTGATCGCGACAACAACATCTTGAAAAATGGTGAACCTTGGACAGCAAACTAGAAAATTCGTCCAGTAAATTCGTTTTTAGCTCCTTCAAAATGGACCCGTCAGACGTGACAGCGTGCCTTGATGAATGGAAGGAACTAGACAAAGAGTTCTGCAAATTAGAAGTGCGTTTTATGCGATGTTTACTAAGTGAAATGCTGCTGAAGTGCTTTGCTTGCACTACTGTTTAATATGTAAAGTCAAGGACTTAGTGAGCCCCCCTTTAGGTCGGGGGAGCTCCCCCGAACCCCCCTACGAGCATATGTTAAGTGCAAGCTCTAACAACTACAGCTGTTACAATGGGGGGACACCCCCCAAACCCCCCTCCGTCGACATAGGTTTTTACCAGTGCGTTGGGGGGAAGCTCCCCCCAAACCCCCCCGGTGGACAGTCAACTAGCCCTTCTGTGTCATACTGCTGGAGGGGGGGTGCGATGGGACCATCCATATAGTTCCTTCCGACACATTTTTGTTTTGGTAATGTAGTCCTTATTCACGGGAATCGGGCGTTTCCAGTGATAAACGACACAAATAGGTTGTCCTCATGCATTCACTTTGGAAACGCATTTTAAAATAGATGTTACGTCCTGTTTATCGGGCACGTCATCATCGCGTACATTTGGGAAAAACTCCCTAACGAGACCGGAGCAGACGGCTGAAAGTAGTTTATTTATTGGCCGCTAGGGTACAGAATGTCGCTCACCCGAATTTTTCACGCAACTTTTGCTAAATAGAGCTAGTTCTAGTTTGTAATTCATTTTGATACTTCAGATTTGGGCAGAAGACCAATATAACTTAGTCGTCAGTGTGGTTTTAAGCTGGAAAAACGTATTTGTTTTTCTTAAAGTGCCTTTTTTGGACGGGTGTGTGCGATTGTTTTGTTTTTATGTCACGTGACCTCCATCATGTCGACACAAAATTGAAATAAACCACCCTTTTCTGTCATTATTTAGGACGGATATTTCTCTAATAAAAATATTAATATAATTGGCCAATTTCTTAGGCATATGATGTAGCGAATTCCCATGAAGATTTAAATTAATTTAAATTAATTTCAACAAATGGGATAGCAACCACCACCGGAAGATCGCGGAGAAATCGGTAAACTCAACGGAGTTAATTCAGAAAAATACCAAAAAAAATTGTTTGTAGGATATACAATATTTACTCTCTTTATTTCTAATCATTCATTATATACTCCCACACACACGTGTATCTTAAGAGCCCCTCCTAAAGGGGGGCTTATAAGACAACTCAACTGAACTCTATACTCAGCCTGGGCAGTATTGTATCAATGTTTATACTGTACATACATTGATCAGATGATACTGATAAACCAGCTGGAGAGCCACAAGAAACCACCAGAGCCACAGGGCCACAAGAAACCAGCAGTGCCTCTCTAAATAGTTTCATTGATTGGTACAGAATTGACTACTAACTTTTGCCACCAGCAAATGGACAGCTCCCTTGGCAGAGCACCAACACAACAGTTTCCTTGAAAGTCAGCTGTTTTGTGTCAGTTAATCTTATGTTTTCTTTAATTAAAGGAAGACCATCGCCAATATTTGAAAAAAGTTGATGAGGTGAAGGCTCTTCAGAAAAAATGTGTGAGTGGTATAGCTCATCAGCGGTACAGGATGCGATCAATAGGGGAGATGATGAAGAGGTACTTGTTTTTTTCATGGTGTTCTAGAATTAGATACCGGTAGTGATAAGCTACGTTTTGTAAGTGTTATCCTCCGGAATTTCTTATGGTAGTAGAATATTGTTCACATATTCTAAACTCACCTCCCGAGGCCTGCTTATCAGCTAACCAGGGTCAATATAACATTATATTAAAGTGGAATTACTGTGTCGTGATTGCTGATGCAATAGTTTGAAAGTATTCAATATCAATTCTGTAAAAACTTCTGTGCCAAAATACATAATGAATCAGTTGGTTAATTTTGAATATTTAGAGTATTGTCTGTTTGATAATTTCAAACAAAATTTTATTCTTCCTTTAAAAGTGTCCGCCTCATGGGAGTAAAGTCAAATGGGGTGTTGAAATTGATTTTGTTGGCCTGATTTCAGGGCTGATAAGGTGACCTCAAGGCCAGAGGATAAGGAGAAGATCCAAGTACTTCATTCTGACTTAGCAGAGAGGAAAGAAACATTCAGGGAGATGGAAGAATATCTACCTCATAAAAATGGGTGAGATTGTGCTTGAAAAATCTCTTTAGATAAGAATTAGTGATGACATGCATTTCGAATGCAGGAAGCATTGTCATGCCTTGTGTAATTGGGGTGAAGTTCAGTATGGTCTCTGGGTTTTGTGTTGCTGCCAGTACATCTGCATTGGTAAAAATATTTTTATTGTAGTGTAAACCTGAATGTAGCAAAGACATCATGGACATGCAAATCAGGTCTAAAAAAGATAAGTGCCTGGCAATGCACTAAAAACTAAGAGGAAGGCAGGGACTCTGCTAAAGCTTTAACTTCAGCCCTGTAAAAATTGTTGGAGAAATTGTAACATTGAAAAAAAAAATGTCTGTTTTGTTTTCCAGATTGTACTTGCGTATCATTCTTGGCCAAGTGAATGTATCTCTGCTGAGTAAGCTGGACCGATTTGCTTACAAACAAGATTATGAGCACTTCAAACTCGTCATGACCATCATCACCACGATCATGTCTTTCTGTCTGCTTACATTTGTCAAGTACAGGTAAGTGATCTGATGTAAGTAGTGAGTGATTTTTAGGGGTCTTACTCTAGAGGCAGGAGCTGAGACTTGGATCCCTATGTAGCCCTCACTTGTGCTCCATCCTGTAGGTCAAAGCTGTGACCAGATGTGATTTGAACCCACAAACCGTGTTCTTGGATTGTGTGTCTGACACACTTCAAAGTCTTAAGTATCTGTAACTACTTACTTTGCCAGAACTGAACAAAGCTTGACCAAGAACCAAGACCACGAATTTTGGTTTTTTTACTGTGCAGTGGTGATATTTTCTCGTGAAATATGCTACAGGACTGTTATTATTGTGTAACGTGTATTTCAATTTCTAGAATGATTGATGCGGCCTTCCACTTCTTGCTTGTGTGGTACTACTGTACAATGACCATCAGAGAGAGTATTCTTATTGTCAATGGCTCCAGGTAAGATTATCTTTAACGCACACTGTATTGTATCCTACAACTCTTTTGAAAATATTGATAATCATGGATTAACCCCAGCAATATGGAATAACTATTTTACCCGCAACAATGATAATGATGATTATGAACAAGAGCATTCACTTCCAATCTTCTGTTTCTTTGAATTGATTGATTCTTGAGCTGTCTTAGAGTAAGACAAGTTTATTCTTCCAGATAATTGTAATGTTAGGCATGAACCTATTTATGTGACCTCTCTCCACTTCATTTCTCTTTGCAGGATTAAAGGCTGGTGGTTATCGCATCATTTTGTATCGACAGTCTGTGCTGGAATACTGTTGATATGGCCTGACTGTGTTACATACCATCTATTTAGGAAGCAGTTCATGTGTTTTTCTTTATTCATAAGTAAGTACGTCTTCTCTTTCAATCACTTGGACAAGTTTTGGACAATCAAAACGGGTCCAAACTTCTTTCTTTTAATACCAATCATGTTAAGTGGTATTGGTACAAAATTTGGGCAGAAAGTCATATCTTGAAGCTACCTTATGTGCCATGAGTTTGTTAACAAGCTGTCCTGCTTGAACTTGTTAACAAGCTGTCCTGCTTGAACTTTTCCAGGTTTTGTCCAGGTACTTCAGTGTAATTATCAAAAAGGTTGCTTGTATCGACTGAGGACTATGGGAGAGCGACACAACATGGACATCACTGTAGGTAAGTGGTATTTCTTATAATGGCGATTCTGGCTCTAGCAGATACGAATAATGCAACACTCAACCCTAATGAAGGCAGTGATTTTCCTGACTGTTTTGGGCCAAGATGTTAAACAAGCCACCAGGGACCAACACATTAAAAAAGGTCAAAAGAAAATAACAAATTCCGAAATATATAACGAATTTCTTTTGTCCTGTAGTTGTTTTTTCAACATAGCTAATTTGATTAATCTTACTGTCTTTCCAGATGGATTCCAATCCTGGATGTGGAAGGGTCTGACTTTCCTGCTACCCTTCCTATTTGCTGTTTATGTAAGTGCACAATCGGCAACTTCTGCCTTTAATAGTCTCTTTTTAGTTATTTACAACGGCTGAAAAATTTGTACAGCTTAAAGTTGGACATTGTTATCTAAATCCCTCAAAACCTGCCAAGTAATCTTCAAAAACTGATGCCGAAATGAAGAATCAGCATAAAAAAGAAGTGCTGGTATTTTATCTCAAGCAAGTGTCGGCACACTCAGCTTGCCATATTGCCATTCTTTAAGGATCATCGATAAACACCAATTCTAACAATATTAGAAATGTTAGGATTGTGACACATTGATGTTTATGGATCCCTTGCATATAATTTCAACTAAATGTGTTTGAACTTGTTCAAATGAATCAGTTCATATCATTTTCTTTTTTCCTTTTCAGATCTTCCAGTTTTACAATGCTTACACCCTGTACTTGCTGTCCTACCATTCAGACTGTAAAGAGTGGCAAGTCCCTGTCCTGGCCTTCATCTTCCTTATCCTGTTCTGTGGCAACTTTTTTACCACACTGGGAGTAGTGAGACAAAAACTCAAGAAAGACGGCCTGAATCATTTAAGGAACAAGTACCGATTCAACCACGTGAAACCAGAGTAGATTTCCCAGGCAGATGCAAGAACTGTACAATGGCTTTCATTTTGTTGATGGTTGACTTTTCATGCTAGTGTAATCATACATCATCCTCTGACAGAGAGGATTTGTATGACTCATTTCTTAGGACATGAAAAGAAAAGTAACATCGTTTTGACAACAGCAGTTTTATCATGTACATTCTCGTCCCAGGAAGTATTGCAGCAGTGTGACAGCCTGTGCTCAAAAACGAACTTCAAAGTTCTCAAAAGAACTTTCTGCCAGCTCGCTCCTGCATGGGAAGATTAAAATTTGTGTTGGTGTTAGTCTAATCCATGCAACATTTGTATCTACACTGCATGTATAGCCCTTTCAAAAAAGGTCCCAAAAACATTAAATATAATCGCGGTATCTTGGTGACCATATCGTTCGGTAGCGAAAGGGTTTGCTTGTCCAGGAATTTAACTCTTCTCTATATCTTATTGTAGAATAATGTCTTATGTAAATATTTAGTTGATTATCCTGTAAACATAATTTCCATTTTCGAAATTGGAATGAGCTCAAATGAGATTTTGCATCATTTGCAGAGGGATTGTGATTAATATCAGATAACATAATATCGCCACCTCACGTGTATTATCGCCAGTATGTTCCAAAGACATGGCAATCATATGTTGTGTTATGTTAGTGAGAATGTTTTTATTGTGTCAATTACTTGATGTGCCATGAAAATCCAGACCGATGCTGTTCAACTGAAGAGAAAATCTTCTCTCAGCGACCAGAAGTTACATGCTTCCTTTATAAGAGAGCACTGTTTCAGCTGTTGGTAATTTGCACATATGTCACATTCAAAGTCATTTATATTTTGAACTCTGACAGTTTTCAGACTGAAAAAAAACTTAAGTTATATATATTGTCATTATAATTGCTCAAATAATTGGTCCCAAGTTAATGATTTAATAGATGGCCTTAATTATGTGGTTGAGGTACTATTATCACTATATTAATACTCCATGTGTAAAATGAATTTTGGTGTTGAAGTGGTCAGCTCACCAAAAATGGACTTTTGTCTGCGTAAAGACAGTTTGGCATGACCAGTTGTATTTTAGCCAGCTGCGAGCAAAGATAAAATAAATAGCTGAAAAAATTAGCTGAAATTTTAATATGATGACTCCAACTATTCTTCTGAAATATGATATTCTGCTTCTGCTTCTGTAAGATACTTGGCAGGCCGTCTTATGACGTATTTTGCCAAGGTGGTGGTGGTGGTGGTCCAAGATGGCACTACTGTCGTCAGAGTCAATTTCTGTTGAATTGAGCATGCCTTCAGACTTGTACTGGTATTGCCTCAGAGTAACCAGGTGGTCATCAACGGCAAGCCTGATATATCCATGATCTCCAGGACAGTGTCATCATACAGGACAAGTGACTGAAAGCCACCATCTCCAGGACAGTGTCTCCAAATAGTATAGCTCCACTTGAAGATCAAGATATATGTATACATTAATGTGCCATGATTTGATGCCAAGAACACCAACATCAGAGTACCAAGAAAAAACAAATATTCAGTGGTAAAAGCAACATGACTTTATTGTGCAACACACAATACCAAACTTATAGCCCATACTGTTGGACAGACAGATAAAACAAATTGAGAATTACAGCAAAGATTGAGAACTTCAGCCAAAAAGATACATATGATATAATGATAGACACAAATGATGTAAGAATTGAGACCCCGTGGAGCTGCCACTTTATCACTGATGAAACAATTAGTTGTATAAAGATTATTTTCTTTTGTATCATATCTTTGCATGTATAAAAGACTACAAACAGACTAGAGACAGATGATGAGTATAATGACTAATGATAAAAAACTGAGCAAAACATGTACAAATAACCAGAAGGAAAACACAGCTAGTCAAACAATGTCATCACTAAAGCATTTATAATCAGAATGTAACACCTCTTTTAAAAAAACTTCATAAGGGAGTGCAAAACACTTCAGTTTCTTCATGGGTAGGATTTATCAAGGGTACCCCTCAACATTTCCCGTAACTTTTTTCCACAAGATATTGAAAGGCCACTTCTCATAGTCACCGTAGAGTGGTGGCCAAAAGAATGGTTCACCAAATGCACGATAACCCCTCTGTTTAAAAAAACGGTAAACAGAATCTGCCTCGGGTGATCTTTTTACAAAATTCCACTCCATGAAAACATAAGGGATGTCAACAATATAGAACAACTTACGAGCAAATTTAAATGCCTGTGGCTCATGTCCTTCTATGTCTATTTTTAAGATTGCTTTTTTGAAACTGACTACCTCTAACAAGTCGTCCATTAGGATTGTCTTGACACTCTTGGTCTGTAAATAACTCGGTGTCGGCATGTTTAAAGACCCATTATAATAGAGTGAATCAGGGGGAATGAAACCATGTCCAAGGTTTGTACTGTTTACAACAAGATTTACAGTTGTATGGCGATCTGACACAGCATTATAAACAATTGTCACTAGGTTTTCAAAGTTACTCAGCTGAACGCTTTGATACAGTTTTCTCACATGTGCAAGATTTGCTTCGACCGCCACTACCTTTCTGTTCCACTTGGCAGCAAGCAGAGAGTAGACTCCAATGTTTGCTCCAACATCGATCACATTCAATTCCGGATCCAAAGTCAGAAGATATTCAAAAGATTTTGTCAACTTTCCCTCCCATGATCCATGTTGTGCGAGGGATTTTGAAATGTAAATGTCATTTTCTGGTGGGTAAATACAAATTGGAGTTGAACCTTTCTCTGTAGACATATCAAGACACCATGTCAAGTCTTGGTTATGGACTTCTTGTAGGAAGACATCACACTTTTGAGGGACAACCAATGGATATGATAGATGTGAAAATTTTGTCCGATCTGCATCTTTCCCCAATTGGTAAACGTAGACACCGTTAATTCGGCTGTTCATGGGACTAGATGGATCAAACCAGAGGTAAATAATGGTGAAGCCGCCAACGATGCCAAACAAAAACAGCCCAATCACCCAATCGTGGTTGACTTGGTTTCTTGACATCATAGTGCGTCACAATCGCCAAACCTGAAGTGAAAGATAGGAAATTATTTTTTTTAAATTCATGATGATAATGAATCAAAAATATATGGACTGGGTAGAGCCAAGCAAATTAATACCACAGCAAACCAGCACTAACATGACGACAGAGGAGAGTTTCCTCGTCACGGTTTGGTTCACTTTTCACGTGACATGAATTTTGTAACACCCTGTCTATTTTGACAGGCCTCCCAAAAACACTCATTTCAAGGCCTGTTAGTTTAATAATTCACCACCTGATCACTAACCATCGATATCCTAAGCTTGCCTTAATGCTGTCTCTACCATCTAGTATGCTGTTTAATGCAGCAAAACATCACATTATTGACTATTGTGGTAAAAATGCCAGTTGAAATCGATTTTTTAGCAAAAAAATTACGTTGTTATCGTCGTTGCTGGCTACGTGGGGCGTGCTTGCCGCAGAACAATTAAATAACGACGACCACAACTAACATGGCGGATGTTGCTACAACAAACTTTTCTAAAAAATGTGCTGCTGTTGCAGCTGATTAATTGCCCCTTTGCTATCACTTCAAGGCTACGATGACGCAGGTTATGGATACATCAGCTTACTCCGCCTTTGAGAGTCAGTTGAAGACACTCTGCTTACACGAATTTCCTTGTGGTATCGGTTCTTGGGTAAGAATATCAATCAAAGATCACCATGACCATGATATACCATGTATACTGTATAGAAGAGTGATATGCCTACTGATACTGATAGGCCTCAAGCTATGAATGATCATCTCATCATGCTCATCCATGGCCATTCTGCTGATGCCATGCATAAGCTGATCTGTCCTGCATGTCATGGGGAACTATCATTCTGATTGATTGAAATTGAAAAGTCAAAGAATATTTTTTGAAACTTCAGCAATGTGAAAACTTTCAGCTCTCATCAGTGGCCGGTGTAGGTCTTGTGTTGATGCTATGTTGTATGCCTACTGCAGAAGAAAGCAGGTCTTTCATGTCTTTGATTAGAGCACGCACCATCATTATCATAATAAAGCATGTTTTTCTTCATCGGATTTCAGAGGGATACAACCAAAGTTGTTATACAGAAAGATGCACCAAAGGTCAGGAAAGATACCGACTTGGTTTCATCTCGGTTTCCGATCACCCTAAAAGGTTTGTTGACGATACAATTTTCAGTTTCGTAACAAGCCAGTTGATTCTTAACCTTACAAGTATGCAAGAATTGCCGCTGATGATGACCTTCTTAAAACCTGCTCTTTTCCAAAACTCGTCTTCTGTGAGTATGACATGTGCTTGTGGCCTGTTTGGCTTTGAATACCCTCTGCCACACACTTATGCTTATATTTATTAAATTTCCAACTCTTTTTAGACTACGGAGTGCAGTTTGAGAAGACTGAGGTTCTTGAAGAATACACCACATCAAAGTACTCGCCATGGAATCTTGACTACAGTTGGAGCAATGAAGCAAAAGAACTGAGAGAAATCGCTGTAAAGTCACCTTGGCTAGTGGATCAGAAGTTCATCTTAAGTTATTTCAAAACTCTTCGCATTGTAAACAAGGGGGTAAGTACTTACCCATCTTCGCTTCTATTTGCAATTGTACAAAACAAAATCTTTGGCAAAAATCAAATTGAGTCAAGTGCAAGGTCAGATTCTCCAAACTCTGTTTTTCATTAAGAACTGTTTCAAAAGTAATCAGATATTTGCTGTTATGAGTGACCATTACCCGTGAACAGAACAACCTAGAAATGCACCCTATGAATATCAAATTGTATTTTTTGTTGTTGTATAGTATCCTTCTGTTTCACTTTTCAGGTGTGCGAAGTGGACAAACGTCTTCTAAACTTCAGCAATTTAGAAGAACTGACACTAAGTGCTAATCATCTAAAGTTGGTGAATTCAAGGAACCTACCACCAAATTTGAAGGTAAGTCAGTCCTCATGAAAGGAAATTTGAATATTTTCTAATTGTGGTTATTAGTCCAGTGTACATCATAACCAATCAAAGGAGAGGTTGGATTATGGGCCAAATACAAAGAGCTGGTCTACAACTGTCTTATCATAGCTATTGGAGGAAAGCTGACTGTTTGGAGAGATTTGTATAGACTTTAATTAGTTCACATGGAAGGAAACTTTAAATTTCAATTTGTTTGACTTTTCAGGTTTTAGAACTGTGTGCCAATGATATCAGTGACCTCGCAGACCTGTGTGTGAAAGCTCCGCCGCTTGAACACCTGGGACTTGGCTATAATAATATAGCAAACACAGATGACTACATCACTGGTCAGATATGGTAAGCTATTTTATTCCCATGTCTTGGGAATCCCAGTTGGTGCATTTCTTCTTCTTCTTCTGGCTTTTCTCTTGGGCAGTTATGCAAATCTGTCTGGTTTCTGCTCAGCATAACCCAATGACCCCCACCTTCAGCTGACATAAATACCTTAAAAATCTGAAGCTCTCAATCACAATCTCATCAGTTGCTGCATATAGAAAGGCCTGGATGACTTCTCAACTGAATCGAGTTCACAGGATCTGTAAAAAAAGTTTTTTGGCTCACCGTAAGGGGAGTCTATACGATAGCGCTGTGTCCGTCGTCGTCGTCGTCGTCGTCGTCGTCGTCGTCGTCGTCGTCGTCGTCGTCGTCGTCGTCGTATCCTAACAGTGGCACGTTTCTTAACTGCTAGGGCTATGAACTTGAAACTTTGTACACAGAATGCCCTAGGTCAGCTGACCTCTGACACTGATTTTCGGTCCGATCTGATTCTCTGTTTGGCCCCCAGGGGGCCAAATGTCGATATCTAAAAAGTGTGATATCTCGCTTATTAGTGACTTGTTTTCGATAAAACTTTTGTTGTAGGTACTCATAGCAAATATACATTTTATATTATACGGGTTTTTAATTTGACCTTGTTTTCAAGGTCGCAGAGGTCATATGGCGTAAATTGGCCATTAGAGTGTAAACTATGGCACGTTTCTTAACCACTAAAGCTATGAACTTGAAACTTGGTACATATAACCCCCTATATCACATAGCCTCTGGCGCTGAATTTTGGTTCGATCTGATTCCTAATTTTTGCCACCAGGGGGCCAAAAGTGGAAATCTAAAAAGTGTGATATCTCGCTTATAAGTGACTTGTTTTCGATAAAATTCTTATGGTAGGTACTGTTTGGAAGAATACATCACATATTTTACGGGTTTTCAATTTGACCTACTTTTCAAGGTCACATAAGTCATATGGCGTAAATTGGCTGTTAGAGTGTAAACTATGGCACGTTTCTTAACCAGTAAAGCTATGAACTTGAAACTTGGTGCATATAACCCCCTACATCAGATAACGTCTGATGTCGAATTTTGGCCTGATCTGATTCTTTATTAGGCCACCAGGGGGCCATAACGGAAAAAGGAAGAAGTGCAATATCTTGCCTATTTGAGTGAATTGTTTTCGATAAAATTTTATGGCAGGGACTCCTAGCAAGGATACATCACATTTCCTATGATTTTTGGATTTGACCTCCTTTTCTAGGTCACAGAGGTCAAATGGCGTAAATTGACCGTTCGAGTGTAACTATGGCACGTTTCTTAACTGCTAAAGCTATGAACTTGAAAGTTGGTACATGTAACCCCCTACATCAGATAATCTCTGACACCGAATTTTGGCCTGATCTGATTCTTGATTTGGCCACCAGGGGGTCAAAACTGAAAAAGTAGGACGTGCAATATCTCGCTTATTAATGACTTTTTTTCGATGAATTTTTTATTGCAGGGACTCTTAGCAATCACACGATATTGATCTTGTTGATGTCATAGACAATTATTGGTTGGATCATAAACTTATATATACTGCCCTGTCTTATTACTTGACATCAATACACATCTAAAAAAAGTCTTCATGCCTGATTGTGTTCACCATATTCACCTCTAAACTAAGCATGATCCTGCCTAATAAAAGATGTATACGGTGAGCACAATGGCCCCTGGTTATTATTGTTGCATAGTTATATTGGATTGATAAAATCTTAATGTGAATTGGTTCCATTTCAGGCCAACTTTATTATCACTTGATCTAAGTCACAACAGCCTTACTGATCTCATGGACATCGTCCGCAAACTCACAACATTACCAAAACTTAGAAATCTCATCTTGGTGGGAAATCCAATATGTGTAAGTAGAGGTCATTGTGATGGAAAGTGCTGTTATATGCTTGTTGATTAGCTGTATTGTTTACCTCTGTAATCAGGATACCTTTATATAAACGACTGCATATAAGACCAATGGTGTCCTTTAAAACACCTTGGGTGCCCAACTACATCTCTTTAGAATCTCCAACCGTTTGGTGCATTGTGAAAGTAATCAGCATTAGTAAAAGGTTGCATCTTTGTCAGAATTACCAATTTTCAATATGTTTGTTGTCTCAGATTGTTTCCTGTGTTTCTCCAGCTTATACCTGGTTACCGTGGTTATGTCATTGATAGCCTGAGAAAGCTGCAGATTTTAGATGACATCAGAATATCAGCAGATGAGGAACATCAGTTTAAAGGTTTGGCCAGAAGACGAGGTAAGTTCTTTTCGTTTCGTTGTAGTCTTTTTGCTTTCTCCATACACCAGTACATAATCTATAGACATAACTATATGGGGATGTGAGTTAAGCGTTGATAGTTCCCCAGGTCAGCAGCTTCATCTCCTTTTCTACAGTACAGCACCAGGTCACCTGGACAGCCTTGATGCTTTTTTTTGTTCAGCTGTCCATCCTAGTGCTGTCCTTGGGTGAATGTCCTGTCGCAAACATTACCCGATTTACAGTACTGTAAGTCCTAGACCAAGAATATTTTTCGTCGTCAAATTCTCTTATTACTTAACCAATTTGCCATGATGCGTCTTCTAACTACCCAATGCATTTATTTTCAGAATTTATCCTCGATGAGGCCAAAGTCAGATTTGCTGTGGATTATATCAAGAATTTACCTGTTCCAGAAGAAGTCAAGGTGAGGGTGATACTTCCATTGAGTCTTGCTGTTGGTAATTTACAGAGAGCACACAGAGCAGTTAGCACACTCCTGATATGTTAAGTCAGTTTCTCTGTCATGTCTGTGCACTAACAGAAATCATACTTTTTCTTGGATTTATTTCAGAACCCTGACGAACAACCAGAATGGCCATTGATAACCCGGAAATATTACATTGAGTACATGTTCATTGAGGAGTCCGCACCATCGGCTGAGGTCCTCCAACTCTTTGGGGATGATGGGGAAGGATCAATGAAGGAGTCCATGACGCACATCACTGAAGAGGGCGGCATGAATCAGGTCAGTCTTTATATTCACCTTCTGATAAGAATTCACCATCATCATCATCATCATCATCCATACCAACATTGTTACCCTTCTTCATTTGTGGATTTGACGTGTAGCTGAGGGAGTCTGCAGCAAGAATGAAATACTCACATGAACTTTCAGAATTTACAGTGATCGTCAATTATATTTTCAGAGCTATGGTAGCCAACAGCTGGGATCTATGCTGGATCAGCAAACAGTTTCAGTCACAAACAGGACACAGAGCTTAGACACCCTCCAGACGCATCTGCCAGGTTTGTCATCTCCATCTCTTGCCAACAATAGCTCGATTATTTTTAAAAGCCATACTTAAAGCTATACTTAAATTTGATCATATGAGACAAAATGCATCAGTGTTGAAATGATTTCTCATAATTTGCTTCCTGATTACATCACTAGGTGAGGCAGCAGGTGAGGACCCTACCACAGAGGATGCTGCCATCCCTAAACCAACGTATCAACTCGCACCAGTCAAAAGTCTAGCTTTGCCCTATGCAGAAGAGATCGAGATGAACTGGTGGAAGACAGTCACCAGGGACAACCTGCTTGGTTTGAGAGATTTCTTCAAGCAGGGCATGGAGTTTTCAGTCATTGAAGAAAAGGTCAGTTCTTAGCCTCATTCAGCACCTTAGGTATTTAGAGACTATATTTTTTCATGTTGTTTTAAAGGCTGACCTAAAGCCTACTACCCAATTTGTCACAGTCACAGATATCATCGGACACAAAAGAGAAGAATAAATTTGAGGATTTTGAATCAAGTTGCAGTAGTTTATTATTTACTGTAAGTCTAATGGTGGCTAAGGGGGTGGTGCATAAGGCACGTCCTTCCTTTTTGTCAAATAGCACCAGCGCACAGGGCACTCAAATACCCCGGATCTGCATATTTGGCACTTAAATTTTTAAATTGGGGCGAAAGTCCCTAGATTCTCCCTTGTTTTCATGATAGCACCTTCTTGATCTGCCACTGAAATCTTTTTGTACCTTTATGTTTAGGTTTTATCATACCCTGCCGACCAGGTCCATGAGTCAGAGAGCGTGCTTTCAGGAAAGAAAGGCAAAGGAAAGGAGCCGAAAAAGGAGGAAAAAAGTGCTAAGGTGAGAATGACACAGACATAAAATATAATATCAATCCTTGAAAACACTTCAAAGTTATCTTACCTGCATTTTTTTATGAACCAGTATCCTCATTAACATTCTATCAGTAACTTCTATTACATGTACTTTGATATCAATTTTGATTTTTTGAAATATCGACAGCATATGAATTGTCATTATTACTTTGATATTTCAGTAAACCGTTAATGACTTTAGTAAACCTACTTCTGGCTTTATTTAGTCATAACTTTGAATTAAGGCCTTCTTTTATAATCAGTCTCCAGGTGCTAAGTCTAAGAATAAAAAAGTAAGTTATGGTTGCATGTGTTATGTCTTGCATGGAATCTATCTTCAGGAATCTATCGTTATCTTTTAAAAAAAAGGAAGGGCAGTGTTGAGATACCTGGTTCATTACACAAAGTTTCATTTGGAACAATGATATGGGAAAAATAGTGCAATAATTGTATGAAAAGATTTCCATATGAGGCCACTTTATGAACAATTCAGTTTCTGTTTCTATCCGTATTTGCTAGTATTCTATGTTTTGCTGATTCTTTCAATGTTGCTGTTTGTTGCTGTCGTATTTGTATTGTTGTTTGAATTCTGTTAACCAAGACATTTTTGCAATGCTGAATTATCACAAAAGAATCCTTTGTGGTGATTTCGCATTATACTTTTATCTTTTGTGAATCGAGGGATTTCCTAAAAAAGGATAGACCACTTCTTCAAACCAGTTTGTACCTGTGCGCATTCTAAAACTCCAGGGAAGGTTGGCAGTTGTTCTGTCTGCCCATCCACCCATCCTTTTTTTTCCACAATATGAGTTTCACTCAACACTTTATTTTCTTGGCTATATAGGAGGAACTCAGAGTGCGCAAAATTTCGCGGGTCTCATCATCCCGTCAGGCTGACTCTCGATCTAGGAAGACGTCCCGTGGGTCTCAGGATGTACACTCACAGCATGGCCATGTACGACTCCAGAGTGATCATTTATACTTAGCGCCATCCTTGTATAATAAACCATTGCTGATTACCTTTGGCAGATTTTAAAAATGCTTCGGGAAGAACCTCATGTTATACTAACTTTCCTCATCCCCTCAGGTCTTTTAGGTTATTCTGGAATTTCACTCTCCCTTGACCTTCCCTTGCACACAGTCCAGCCTAGATGCACACTACCGTAACTTCACTAATTGAAAATCGTGTGGGTTTTAACACATGTTGAATTGCACGGTCTTGTCCTAGTTATGTTTTGTCCGTGTACAGTATAATGTGTATGTACCATCCTCTAACCTTACCCATCACAATCTTAACCCATTCTTTGCAGGATTCCATACTCTCCAGATGATTGTTCAAAACAGATTATCCTCTTGACAATTCCCAACACCTTTGTGCTATGAGTTCTTGATATAACTGGTGTATCTGGGTGATGGTTTTCTCCTTGTAACAACATAAACTTTTGTAATGACATCCTTTGCAGTAAATTTACTTGTATACGCATCATATTTTTGTAAAGAATTTACATCTCATTGAGTTTTTCTTCGAAAAGGCGGCAAAAGAACCGGAGAAGAAAGATGACAAGAAAAAGAAGAAGAAAGATTTAGACATTGAGATGCATCATATGCCAGCAGAATATACCACGCTTGTCACGTTCAACATTCCGACCGTGGACTTCAACGATGGAGAGTACGAGTATGAGCAGACGTACTTCCACGGAGAAGCAGAATTAGGTAAATAAAAACTAATCCTTACAAAAATCATCCCCTGAGGCCTACGAATTCTATTTGGCTATACCCTCTGTGCAAAATGTTGTCCTTAATTGAGACGTGTCCTGATTTACAGAGATCAAATTTAATGGATATGACCAATTTGGGACCAAATGCAGTTTTCCTGATAGAGAGAGTGTCCTTAATAGAGAGATGTCCCTCAAGGGAGGTTCTACTGTGCTTGCTTCTGTGCAGGTGAGAGTCACAAAACTTTTATCTGCAGTTGGTTAAAGCGGGGTTTTTTTCTTCAGGGGGTAAGAGTGATGTGACAGATGTGAAGGACGATAAGCATCATAAAAAAGATAAAGGAAAGGAGAAGAAGAAACCTCCGTCTGCTCACAAGAAAGATCAGAAAAAAGGTGAGAAACCTGAAAACAGTACAATGGGTGATATGAATAAAGACTAGCAAATGCTTTTATCTAAAACTCCATGTACATTTACACTAGGCCTTTCTGTACAAAATTGAAGTAAAAGCATTTGCTAGTCTTTATTCATATCACCCATTGTCATGAAGAATGTAGAAGAATATGCTTTTTGAAGAACATTTCAGTTCATTCAAGCAACAATAGATGGCACCATCTGCCCCTAATCAGAAAAATCCCCTAAGTGCACACTGCCTCATTGTTAAATTTCAAACATGATATATCAAAAAATCAATGTCTTGTCACAATCTGAGATCATATGTCTGCTATCAGATATTTTCTTTCCAGTAATTACGTGTGCATCGCATTTTAATCCGTTGTTGAGTTTCATTCTCACTTCAATGCCTCATTCCGTTGTGATTTCAGATACGGCCAAGAGTCCGAGAGCGGATAAGAAAGACGGCAAAGGGAAGGGAAAAGGTGACGATAAGAAGGGGGTAGACGGTGATGAGGAGGAGAATCTACCCCCACCCCCTCTTGAGGTCAAAATCAGCATCAAATTACAACATTGGACCACTGCTATGGATTCAGTGAAAGCAGAGAAAGAGAGACTAGATGCTTTAACTGCTTCGGAGCTGGACGCTGCTCCACAGTTACCGCAGTAACACGTTACCATGGTAATAGTTCAAAATCCATCCGACAAAGTCTGTGATATTGACAAAGAGACATTATTGACATTTGACAATGTGGAAACAAGACAATTTGCATATTAGTGTATACATATGATTTCTTCATGTAACATGTGACAAAGTTTGAGAAGACTTCACTTGTCTTCATGCTTCCTATTTTATCAAAAGTTTCCTGAATGTTGTATTGTAACCTTGGTAATAAAAGCTTTCATATAATGTATCCTTTCATTTTCAAAACAATTCATCAGTCTCAACCTTTCACTTTTGAGGTTCTGTCCATTGAGACCGTGGTAAATACCAGTGGACAATTTTTTTTTAAAATCTTGCCAAAACGTCGGTCAGTTTAGATTTCTGGCTGAGAGTTTCTGTTAAATTTATCTCAAGTTCCTTATGCTTTTATTTTCCTATCACAGTCATGAAAATCTCTGTTTGAATTCTCTTCCACCTTTGATGTGATCATCCTTGTCTGTAATCCATTGTCAAAAAGATAACCCTGCAGTTGTCAACTATCAGGACATCATCCATGACCTGCTGTCTCAATAGGCATTCAGCACAACTAGTGTTTTATTGCCTTGAGGTAAGACAAATGTTTGAAGCGAGGATTGAAAACTACAACTTCAGTGTTTGGACAGGGATTAATACGTTTTGAGAAATTGGGGCAAGAAATATGCTAGTGTTGCTTTACCCACAAGCCTGAAAACAGTGTTTTTACAGGTACAAAAGAAAGTGTCTTGCATAGTTTATCCTGTGATTCTCACGCCATGTTATCCACTGCAATGACATGTTATTGCAGTAAAATCATCATCTTCAAATTTTTGTGAACACCAAAAATGGCTACTAATCTATGATAAGATTGGAGAATATCTGTGTGATGATTCTACAATATTATGATTTGTAAGCTAAATATATGTTTGGACATTCTATTGCACATATTGTAAATAAATTGTAAGAACAAATATAAATAGATTGTAAATAGGTGAAATGATTTAATAAATTCAATTTTATAAAGATTTGTCTTTACAATTCTCTATTTAAAAATGTTTTAAGTTTGTTGCCTCTTGGCTACAATTGAGAAAGTGGCATTTATCACTTCAAAATGGTTTGCCCATGGCTGAGTCTATCAGAAGACCTCGGGCTCAAACACATCCCTTTCGAATAAGACGGTCTCAGTCTGAGATGTGACAGTTGGTCACAGCCCCTAGATGTGAGTGAGGATGACTCAAGAAACTGGTGGATATTCTGAGGACCGAATGGCTGATGAAATCTCAGTTCTCTTTGGCTATTTCCCCAGATTCACGAGTACTGGATTGTGAGAGACAGAGAACTTAACTTACTTCACCAGCCATAGGTTGTAAGAGACAGGGGGGCAAAGCACGAGCCTTTCGTTGTGAAAGACAGGGGACTATACGACTGGTTCGGAATTTATGCCTCCTGCTTCACCAGCTACATGCTGGCAGGGGAACAAGTTGTAAAATACAGGGGACCAAACTCGGAATGAGAGGGTCTGTTACTCCTGCTACACTGGCCACAAGTTATGAAAGACAAGGGACTTTTCATTTTGCTGCACCAGCTGCAAGTTGTGAAAGACAGGGGGTATATTCCTCCTACTAACCAGTAACTGTTTGTAAAAGACAGAATACATGTACTACTGTCCGTCCTGCTTCACCAGCCACCGGTTGTGAAAGTCCGCGGACTATTCCTCAGCCAAAGGTTGTGAGAGACAGGGCACCAACATGTGAAGGGCAGAAGACTCCTCCTCTGGGGACGATACTCCCTGCACCACCGCTTCATATGTTGTGGGAGACATGGGGCCAATTTGTAAAAGAGGTGGATTATTCCAGTCGCTGGTTATGAAAGACAGTGGGCTATATCACCATTTGTGAAAGACCTGGAGTTTTATCGCCTGCGCCAACAGCTACAGGTTGTGAGGCACATGGGACCACGTTGTGAAAGGCAGGGACTATTCCTCCTGCTACACCAAACCGCAATTTTCAAATACAGACGAATATACACCCTACTACAACAGTCAGTAGAGATAGGGACCAAGTTGTGAAGGCGGGGACCAAGTTGTGAAAGACAGGCGACTATTCATCTTGCGACACTCAGCTTCAGGTTGTGAAGACAGCCAGGGGACCATATTCTCCCTGCTACACATACCACAAGTTGGGAAAGACGGGGCTGCTCCTCCTGCTACATGGCTACAGGTTGTGAAAGACATGCAGATTTTCCTCCCGCTAATCAAACCCAGCTGGTTGTGAAATACATGGGTGTTCTGCAACAGCCACAGACGGAGACCAAGCTGTGAAACACAGGGGACTATTCTTCCTGCTACAGCAGCCACGTGGTGAGAAAGACAAGGGACCATTTCATGATCCTGTTTCACCATAACGGTTGTGAAAGACATGAGGGAAGCCCGGAAAGCAAGAATGAGTGGGCAACTGCAGGAAAGGGGCGATACAGCAGTTACCTATCAGTGGCAGTGACCACTAGACGGCAACTACTTGTTTGGGAGGTCTCATCACAGAGATCAAAATGAGTAACAAATGAGTAACATATCAGATCTAAATGAGTAACAAAATCAGTATCACCTCTGTTGCTGTCAAGCCATATCTAACCTTCCAGTAAGACTGGACCAAAAGTCACTGATAAATGGTTGTATATCTTGAGACTTGACTTCAGTTTGTGACATTGTCCGTAAGTCTCTGATGAATGGTTGTCATGCATATCCAAGTGAAAGGTCTCTCTCCCAGTTTACGCTATTGCCCTTCAGTTTACAAGTGACATTCTCTGCCAGTCACTCCTTCAGGTTGGGACATTGTCTGAGGATGTTACTAATGAGTGGTTGTTATGTCTTTCGAGACACGTGTCTCTGACTTGAGCTTACGCTCTTGTCTTCCAGGTTGTGACATTAGGTGCAAGTAACTGCTGAGTCGTAGTCCTCATGTCTTTAGTGACAGGTATCAGACTTCAGGCAACTCCATATTTCTCTAGGTTGTGCCATTGTCTTCATTAGACTAACACAAACACATCCTCTAAGAAATGTCTTTATTAAAATTTGAAATGTCGTAGTACAATTTTTGTTGTTATTTACAGTGGAATTTGATGGAAGAAGATTTGTCAAAACAGACAACCTTACCAAAATTATTATACAATTGCTTAGTTCATAAAGTCCATTACTCATACAGCTGACTGTCTTCGTCTTGTATTGTTACAAAATTTTGATTAACCCACTTTGAATCTATCAGGATTCTATGATGATTCGCCTCCCTCCCGCGGCCTTTTCGTGCCTGACGTCCTCCAATTGACATACTACATTTTGAAATGGTGTAATAGGAATCTGTGTCCTCTGGGAAAGTTCCGCGCCATTGTTTCATGGTACATGGCTAAAGAAACAAATCAACAATATCTTACAATAGTTGCCTTAGTGGGACATCATGACGTACTTTCTTAAAGCACATATATAGGTATTTAATCTAATTCTACATCTAACCTCGCTTATTAACAACCATCTAAGCAGTGATTTTGCATTGAAGGCATTGATATTGTCATCGACGCAAACCTGAGAACGGTTTTGTGTATAGGAAGCCTACGTAGTGTAAGACTAAAATATAGCGCACAAGGGCGACTAAATCGCGGCGACAGTCGCAGCGACAAAAAAATCTTCTCTTGCTAACGT
This sequence comes from Lineus longissimus, assembly GCF_910592395.1. Lineage (NCBI taxonomy): Eukaryota > Metazoa > Nemertea > Pilidiophora > Heteronemertea > Lineidae > Lineus > Lineus longissimus. The sequence goes on along the minus strand of NC_088309.1, from coordinate 22,328,808 downwards.
ACTCGTACAACCAGCAATACCGTTTTTCTGTCGCTGCGACTAACGCTCTCAATTTACTTGCCCATGTGCTCTGTTGAAACGTATTGTCTTATCTTACAAATAACATCTTTAATTGACTCCAAGACAGATGTCAACATTAAACACCAACGCCGTATGAAGTCTCGTATGGAACGAACATCAAGTCAATTTGATACGTAAGTGACATAGCATTTGAGAATCAACCCTCGCTGAAAAACCAACGACACTCTTTCGCGGACAAGAGTCAAACAGGGCAGTTAGCCAATGACTCTCCAAGCAGGGACCTCAGCGCATCCTTTGATACAAACGAAATGTCCCATAACTATTATGGCCCCAGCGTTTTTGAACAAATACGTGCAGGAGAAGATCTACGAGACATTTTTCAGTAACTGAGCGAGTCGTGAACGGCGACTTCATACGTCATCTCAAAACTTTCGCACTTGTACCACCACGAACGCTTCTGGCAGACTCTCTTGGGGACGAATGTGAAGCATTTCATTCCGATCACGTTGAAGTAGAGATTTCCAACCATGTCCGCGGTCGGGTCTGTCTTCCCCCGAAGACAAGAGCGAAACCTGCAAAATACGAAAGACGGAGACATTTTGAATAAAAACATTCTGAAAGCTGGATCAAAAAGACACTCTTGTAGCATTTTGTAAAGACTGTGGTTGTCCTCTCTCTGACCTAAAACATGATTTTTTTACAACGTTCTCGCAACGTCAATGATGAGTTCAGGGTACTGTCGCCCCAAGCTAGTGTCTTCTCTTCACTGTAAATGTTCTTTGGGCTGTTTGTGTGCGAAAAAGACCTAGCGAAGATTGTCACATCTCAGTCTCCACCAAGGACCGTTTTGACGGCCCCGAAGACCGAATCAGCCTAGTTTGGTTCAGTTCTACTTGGCCTGTCGTCTGCTCATCCGGATCAAACTTGACTTTGAGGTTGTACCGACATTGCTGTATAGCTTGTTCTTCAAAGTAGAGAAACCACGCAAAGCTGGCTTCCGCTGGGTTTTCGGTATTTGAAGCGATATACCAGACTTGTGGGTCAGGGTGAATTTGGACCATTCATCCCTTTTGAATTAATTATTGTTATCTGACGGAAATGTGCCGTCGTGGAGATACAGCCCGCCCCGTCTCCTAACGATGTTATCACAACAGAGAAAACAGTTATGATCTACATAGAAAGGAAGACAAAATTCAAATCACATATTCGAAGTGGAAAAAAACCGTCTGGAGACAAAATCCATCAATTTTACAACAATAAGAAATATTTGGGTCAGCTGAGTTTACCAACAAACTCTTCATATTGTTCGCAGACACAATACGAATGTCTCTATTTTGGCAACTCGCCAAGTATCCGAGCGAGAAACTGATAGTGTCAAGTTTCAGGCAAATCTTTACTATAAAAGACACGGGTAGACTGGGATGTGATAATATTGTCCTCAACTATCTTGACCTTTTACTTAAAGTGAACTAATCAAGCATTCTGAGGTGGTTGTGACTTTGTCCTCAAAAGACAATTTTGGGACGAATGGAAATCATAAGTGAACACAACGGAATCTCTTTCTGTTGAACAGTAGCAAAGATGAGGGTGGTGTTTTTCCCTCACAACAATAGTCACAAAAATACACTTTTGTGCCGTATTCGTAGGAGAGGGGATAAAGAATTGAGGAAATTCGTCACCCAGAACTTGGTGAGCAGTTGACCCAGTAGCGACAGTGCTTGTTGTGGGTTAGGACAGTCGCACCCAGACTTCGAGACGTTTCATTCATTTTATCATTGGCATTCAGCAAACGATATTTTCTTTTTATTCTGAGATGGCCATTCACGGCAGGAATCATACTATATCGAGCACCTGATTTTTAATGGTCTCCAGTCACTTGAGGTCGAGACTACTGACGAAAAACCGCAACTTGGATGAGTGCCATAGCGTACAACGCTGTCCCCTGTGGCGAAGCCTTGTTGTGACTGCAATATAGTGTTTTATGGATATTTGCGTGTGTTTTGTTCGATTACGGAACGAAAGACAAAACCAATTTCGACCCAGGATGTCTACAGCGAACGGATACCACAATAAATTAGTTTTTCACGGTGGTTCACCGTCATTCGTCCTGCCATTCTTGTTCCTGACTTCAAGGGAAATTTGGTAGGTTGTGCCAAGAAACTCAAATATACCATACCAACAGATGAATGACATGGAGACAATGTCACAACATAGTAATTTATGGCTTTGGACAAGACGAAGACAAAACGTCGCGTCCTCACGATTGTCCGCAGTGGCCCCGGCAGCGAAGTATTATTCTGCCTGGCTGCGCTTTTCTCCATCTTGACCCTTGGCCCTTGGCTTGCGAACAGGTTTACTTGCCAGGAGCCTTCTCCGAAGTACTGATTACTTTGCTGTTGATGCTGAATTAATTATTCAACACATAGGAATGTTCTACCACATAATGTTTAATTGATTCCTAGAATGAAAATATGGTGATTGGCACAAGAAAATAGGAATGGCTGCACAGGGAAGGAGTTATGCGTCTTCCGTTACAAGTATGTCGGACTGCATTCTCAGAAAAGCTTCGATTCAAGGCAAATGAGATGATAACAACTTATAGATACTCGACAGAAGTTAACAAAAACATCGGTCAGTAATAGACAACCATCGTCATGTGAGGCGTATTAGACCAAAGTATTTAATGTATTTGACGCAGAAAAAACACCAAAAAAACCAAATAGTTGATGATTTGATGAGTTGCCATATTTCATGATTTAGTGAAATGGCATTTGTTGCATGGGAAACTGTGAGGCTGGATAAAGGAACTTTATCTTCAACCATCATTTCCTTTTAGTTAGAAGTAACTTTTCTCAAAGCGGTGTATTGCTATTATGATGCGTTCTGCGACGTAGGCACTAGTAGAGGCAAAGGGCATCTTCCGATCGCACCCGACAAGGAATGTGCTGAAGAAGCAGAAAATGTCCTCCTTGTATTCTGAGGATTTGGATTGTGTTATATGGTTTTATAGAGGCCATGATGGTCAATAACTTAGAGATTAAAGCGCACAATAGAATCCTTTGTTCCCCGGACATTCAATCCGAGGACATTTCAAACTTCGACATCGCTGGTTACATTTTTTTTCATAAAATATTGTTAATATTTATGGAGTCTTGATGCATTTCTTGATGAGCGGTATCAATGGATGCCATTCTTTCAATGGACTATTAGGCCCGCTATGGCAAGATAAATACCCTTAGTCGAAAGCCGGTCGAGTAGGCCTAACTCGACCATCGTACAAGTGTGACGCGTGGGTCAGTGGGTCCAGGACTTGAAGATGACCAATGTCCAAATTAGTGTAAGATCAAAGGTGTCTGGTGACTTAATAATGTGATGGGGACAAAAATTCCTCTGAAGTTGATAGTTAAGAGGTTAGATTATGAGCGGTTGCCCCACATAGTACTCAAGTAGTTTATTAAACTGCGGCATCGTAATTGAAATATTGTCACAGCGTATCGAATTCAATGGAATTGAACTTTGTCAAGCACACTTAAGGTAAGTAGACTCCTAATCGGTGCAATGTTCAAGAGACGGTCAAAGGGACATGAAAGAGAATTTAGCACAGAGATTCGTGTACCAAAAGATAGGTCCGTGATCCGGCCCGTGATTAAAAGAAAACCAACCTATTTCTGAATATAATCCGGTTTTATTGGATTACCTAAGCTTTTGGCTTGAAATGTCAAAACCAGGTTAGAGTCCATCTGAGAGTTGTCCACACCAACTGTATGTGTCACTGTCGTTGTTCTTATTGTGAAATCAACCCAGTTCTTATCTATTACAATATGATAATGATTGTTTACAAACAAAGCATTTTATTATGGTAACGTGTACGGACTTACCAAACTTGAAACAATGTACGTTACACTGTTCCAACTTTCAATCAAAATATCGTTAGTTACAGCAGAGACAAGATTGTGACATCCACCCCGGCTGGAAGGACCCTTATTTTCAGACGGTATTGCATCAAATAAGATTGATAATGGATACTGTTTTCTCTGAATACCAGGTATATGTATATGCAGCGGGCATATTATGATATCACCATCACTTCAGCGGTTCGTCGACAATTTAAAAGAGAGCTGATACGGAAAGTTTTCGGCTTGTGTGTCAAGGTGGGGTTCATAAGCAACGAACTTTTAACTCTGGTTGTGACTAACCCAGTTTAAAAAAAACACCACGTGAACTCCATTGAGACATCTAAGTTTTTCACTCTCGTCAGTAAAATTTGAATGCTTTTTCACACGTCATAAAGAACATTTTATTTGCTTGTCCTCAGCAGCTTCTCAGACTCATCCCCCCACTAAAGCTTTGATTGTCCCCTTTCATTACAAATAGGTCACATAATTTACTTCTGAGAAAGGTGATAAATCGGATGTTTCTAGTCTCGCCTCCGATTGGCACATCTTCAAGGTGTGTCACATCCCGGTCCGTTGATTGGTTTTTCCTCTAATGCCAAGGAGACACTCCTACATATCAACCAATCGAATCATGGGAAACTGTAAATATTTTGCTTTGGGCGATGACACACCCACGGCAAGCCTCCGAATAGGACCAATTGTGATGGTGGGTATGTGGACGTTACCCATAATTGTGTTCTCTTCTTTAATTTGAGGTGTTTTTTTTATTCAGTGGCCACCAAAATGTAAACCAGGTCCAGTAGGACCCCGAGGTCAGCTTCTCTTTTTGTGGTTTTCATGGGAATGATCAAAGTAAATTACAAAGGCGGAACTCGATAATGCGGTTGTCGAGTCTGGTTGGCAGTGGTCCTCTTATGTCTTCATTTTTATGAGAGAGGACACTTTATCATCCGATGACAGAAGGTCGGGCATGCATGAAAGAAAGATCAGACCGCTATTTCGAAATAATGTTATGATTATAAAGCCTTTTTGTATACGATAATATGGAATTTCTGATTGACTGACTCGGGTGTGGAGACGGTACCATTATTCGCCTCTCAAACGAATTGTCTCCATTTTTAATATGATATTGTTGTTTATCTTTGATAAATAGGATGCTGACACAGACTGGTTGACCTCAACCGAACATAACCAAAACGGAAATAAAGGACGTCTAGATTTTAGAATTACTTCCTCGTGAGACTGCTGCTCCTAACAACTACTGTAAAACCGGATGATGACTGCCTCGGGAGTATAATCATCACACGACCTTGAATATCTTGGTGTCTCTTGACCGACTCCAGTAATTGTCTCTGAATGTTATATTTCAGTTTACAAGTACATCTTATTATTCTGAAGGACGCATACTTTGATCTGGCAATATCTGTATAAATTCTTTTATAATCATGTGATATTGAGTTCGATACTAGCCTCTGATTAATAACTATCACGATCGAGTGTTGATACTTCAAGCAATGTTGTGCAACAGTGGTGTTCTAAGAACTGACTAACGGTCAATTCAAAGTAAGGCTTAGTAATGATTTCTTGGTGTAGATCGTTTCAACTTGCCGTCATCACCCTGATTGCACTCCTGAGGTAGCGGTTTCGGTCACAAGCAAGTCCAACACTGTGAAAATTTCTGCGGAGGTGTGTAATGTAAGCCCTTTGATCATTAGTCGAAATGTCTTCAGGATCTATCGTGTTGCGGCTATATACTGAAATGGCGCACATGGTGTAACAAAAAGTATCGATCATCAACTTGCACCGATTATCATCAAACGATATGATCTCATGAACCATACAAGGTGATAAGTGAGGTCGTCCTCTAATGAGTTGCAGATGGCAAAAAAGCTAGACAGCGGCAGCCTTGAACTTTCATGTTGCTTTTCTAAACATACGCATGCAACGTTTTTGATATATGGAATCATGATTGATATATTGTATCTGTCTATCAGAAAGAAATATATGTATTTGACTGTATCTATGTTTTGAATGACCATTAATACGCAGAAGAAAAGCTGTAAGCTAGTGGCCTCGTAAACTGGCCTTCACATCACAGGACAAGAAAGTTGCTTCTCGACATTTGTGTTTGATTGACCAGCGTGATATTTGCTGCCTCGGGAGCGTCAGCTTTTTGTAATGGGGCGAGATGAGGACAAAACAAGCCCTACGGCGGGTGATGTTCTCTTGGCATTGATGAGAGCAGACATTCAGATATGGTGGGTCATCCGAGGCATCATTGGGGTATACTGCACCGTCTCTTCTTTCGACTTCTACTAAATTACCGACAATCGCCATATCCTTTGAAACAAGCTCCATTCCGTTAAGGACCATAATGGTTATGTTTGCGGTATCAATTATTAAAGAATGTTTTCTTCTAGACTGTGCCCTTGCTACAGGATCAAGTTCACATATATTTTGTATTGTTTTCGTCTACGTATTTCATTTGTATTTTTCATAATCGCGCAAGTGGTACAAGAAAGAAATGCCATACACATTGAATTGACTATTCAGTAAATACCAACACGGCTTTGTTTTGGTGCTGTAATCTAATGTGATAACAGTGCACCATTTATCCTACAAGTTCACACGTGATCCCAGGGTGAATGTTTTTACCAGCATATCTTTAACATGGGTTAGGTCGACGTCGTTGGTCCCGTGTTAACGGCCTATAATGATTGTTGAAATAATATAGTCTGCTGAACTTGTCCTCGTTATTGTGTCAATGTCTTGGAAAATCATCTTAATTTGAAATTAGGATCAATTAGGACCATTGAGTCAATTAAGATCATAACTCAATGAAAGTGGGCCTTTGGGTTGCAGTACAATACAGCACCGGTCAAATATAATACCCCCCGGCCCTTACCGACAATAAACATGAAACGAGTCACAACCACGGGCGCGGAGACGGTCTTTGTCTGGGTCTCTGAGAATGACTTTGCAAAAAAAATGACACGACGTTTATCACCAAACGATTTCGCAACGGGCTAAGATCAGGCCATGGCAATGACAATGGCCAGGTTTACATCCTGGGATTACATGATATTGCATATCTGATATCAATTGTGGAAAGTATATTTATATTTAGTCCTAATATGTAAAGTCAAGGACTTAGTGAGCCCCCCTTTAGGTCGGGGGAGCTCCCCCGAACCCCCCGACGAGCATATGTTAAGTGCAAGCTCTAACAACTACAGCTGTTACAATGGGGGGACACCCCCCAAACCCCCCTCCGTCGACATAGATTTTTACCAGTGCGTTGGGGGGAAGCTCCCCCCAAACCCCCCCCCCGGTGGACAGTCAACTAGCCCTTCTGTGTCATACTGCTGGAGGGGGGGGGGGTGCGATGAGACCATCCATATAGTTCCTTCCGACACAGTTTTGTTTTGGTAATGTAATACATTGTGATTGTCCTTATTCACGGGAATCGGGCGTTTCCAGTGATATACGACACAAATGGGTTGTCCTCATGCATTCACTTTGGAAACGCATTTTAAAATAGATGTTACGTCCTGTTAATGGGTCACGTCAAGGAGGATACCGCGGTGACGTCACATCACGTGATCCCGACCCATATTACTGATCGCTATGGCCAATCAGATTCAGTCTACTGACAGCAGCAGCACTGAACACATCTCCACGTCTCACTGTCTGGTGCGCTCCTGTACACAAAAACACCAATAGACATGAAATATTGCAATACCTAGTATTGATTCTTCCTGTGTAAAATAAAATTTACAGAGCAGATTAACTTCCACGAATAAAAAAGACGTTTGGCGTGGCCAAAGTGCAGAAATAATGTCTCCGCTAAAATACACTACGAAGTACACTAGGCAATGCACTACGCAATATACAGTAGAGATGCAGTTGAGTTTGTTATTGTTTTGACTTAGAAGCCCGCCCATATCATAATATATTCATGTATTCATGAAGTATGAACTCATTTCTGTCCCATACAACTCTAAGAACAGTCAATTTCTCCTTAAATCATCACCGAAACCGCGATATCCGCAGGAAGATTTCGTTCTAGTGTCCGAAAATGCATGATCTTACAGGGGCGCTAACTCGACAAATGGAGGGGATCTATGGGGATCTATGCGAGTTTTAGGTCCAACAGGTCTCGAACTTGTAAAATCTGTAAACATGCCTCCAAATCCCATTATGATAATGAAGAGATTGCCCCATATCTGGGAGACGGTTTTAAACCATCGCTAATTTTGGAAGATCGGTGCCCGGCTATTTGGTTAAAAAAAACCTATTTTTCCCCATCAAAACAGCACTTTTCATTATTCAAATGATAGCTTATTGTCTGAAGACTTATTTCATAGCAGAAAAGTACTAATAACTCTGATTTGATGCGAAAAATCTAACTTTTTTGATGACTTGATTTTCCCTTGGCCGTGGATCGAGTTTGTTTACAATATGCAGTGCCATCTTGGAAAAGCCGTGACGTCACCGCGGTATCCTCCTTGGGGTCACGTCATCATCGCGGGAAAACTGGGAAAAACTCCCTAACGAGACCAGAGCAGACGGCTGAAAGTAGTTTAATCAATGGCCGCTAGGGTACAGAATGTCGCTCACCCGAATTTTTCACGCAACTTTTGCTAAATAGAGCTAGTTCTAGTTTGTTATTCATTTTGATACTTCAGATTTGGGCAGTAGACCAATATAACTAAGTCGTCAGTGTGGTTTTAAGCAGGGAAAACGTATTTGTTTTTCTTAAAGTGCCTTTTTTGGACGGGTGTGTGCGATTGTTTTGTTTATGTCACGTGACCTCGACCATGTCGACACAAAATTGATATAAAACCACCTTTTCTGTCATTATTTATGACGGATATTTCTCTAATAAAAATATCAATATAATTGGCCAATTTCTTAGGCATATGTAGCGAATTCCCATGAAGATTTAAATTAGATGTTCTCGTAACCTGTTACAACTGGTCTGATTTATAATTCAGCGCTACAACTGGTCTGATTTATTTATTCAGCGCCATTTTGAAAAACCAAAAAAAATTGTTTGTTGGATATACAATATTTACTCTCTTTATTTCACTTCATTTACATTATATACTCCCGCACACACGTGTATCTTAAGAGCCCCTCCTAAGAGGGGGGCTTATGATCAAAAGCGTCATAGATTGTGACAGTGGCAAAATATAATGTAAGCAACCTGGTACCGTAAGAACAAGTTTACTGAGCGTCCGACCGAATCGATTCGACTTCGGTTCAACTGGTGCAACATCGAGGATCGCAAAACAATACAAAAAATAATCCATTTACATACCCATAAAACATTAATCATATTAATATTTCTTTAAAATATCATAAAGAATGTATGTGGAGATTCATGGCACAACCATATCATGGCTGTACGTCCAGGCAGTTTCGGAATGCAGTTGATGGGACTTCACCTGCTTGTTCAGAAGGCGAAATTGGGACAACTACGAAGTTTGACAATGGCGAGAGGGGATTGAAAGGGTGGGGCGATGGCTTGAAATATATCGGACCAAGGATGTGTAAATACAACTCCCTGATCGGACCACATCGGAACAGGCGAGGCGATGACCCCATTCACTCTTTATTTAATAGAAGTCGTAAAAGCAAGACAGGCGAGTTGTCCTCGACGCTGCGGTTAGGTTCTCAGAATGTCGGGTTCAGTAACCGAAGGTAACCAGTGACGTTCAGTGGAATGATAAAAACAAATTAAAGTAAGGGAAATCAAAGGAGACGTCTTTCGTGAACATGTGAGGAAAACAGGGGCACAATTTAGCGATTGCTAAGTAGTTCAAGTATGAGAGAAATCGGAGGGTATAGGGGTGCCAACATATTTTAAGAGGTTAACTTACGCGTGATCGCAGTCACAGTGACTGAGCGTGTGTAGTCTGAAGTTCAGGAATCCGTATTTCGTCTCCATGGCTCCGATGAAGAAAGGGCAGTGGTCATGCGTCCGACAACACTTGTCCGTGTCTCTGTTTGGGCCGAGGTCTTCGTATCGGGATGTCTTCGCTCCTCGGCCACACCAGTTCGTTCCGGGGAAGATTCCGAACTCAGATTCGTCTCCTGCATTCACGGCGCGGTGGATTTGGTCTCCTTGGTTTATGGGGAGGTGGGTTTGCCTTTTCTTCCTTACCATACCAGAGAACCCTTCCTTAGACTGCTTGCTCCTCCTCAGGGACAGCTTAACAGATTTGTGATGTTCGCGGCACTTCTTTAACAAAGAATGGAAGTCTGCAATATGTCTAAGTCCCTCGGGTAAAGCTTGTCCTAATCTTAGCGTGGTGATGTTCTCCTCTTTAATCTGTTGTGGGTTCTTGAACTGGTCCGGCACGAATGTCTCAGTGAAGGTGGTCACAGCCTCATCGTTCTTCCTTATATCACAATCTAACACTTGGTCCCGTCCTCGCATGATCGCCTGGACGAGCTCTTTCCCATCGCTGACCTCCCTGTACGCCAGCTCCTCAGGGTGGTTTGGGATGTCCGTGTCCCTGGCGAGAATACCATTATGAATGATGTGTTGGACTCTTTGCCCGTCCGTCCTAAGGACAGTGCGGATGACGTTGGCACTGTCCACCCGGAGTTTACCCTGGCAGACCTGAGCCACAAGCACGAGGGCGAAAACAACCAATAATCGGCACATGTTGCTGCAGAAGAACTTGAAACGTAACTGATGGATTTCTTACAGTACCACTGTTTTGTTAATGGTTGTGATGCCCTGGTACTCGGACTGACGTAGGGAAATCTGTTTGGGCGACGGTCCAATTTATACCAGCAGGGGGTTCCACCGGAGCTACTCAAACTAGATTGGTTCGCCTGGGAGAAGCACCGCCTACTTCGGTCTCTAGCAGACGATAGAAGCGTGCAGTTGATATCAAAGTTCACAGATCTATTGATATTGAAGGTTCAAAGTTAAATCTGTAGATCAAGAAACGAACTAGCTCACTAAATATCAATTAGATCACTTTGAGATATATCATGAATAAATAAACCAACTTTTCCAGATACACATGAACTTCTAACTTTGTTAGCGGTCAAGGGTTTCAATGTTCCAAACCGTTCTGATAGTTCGCACAATAGGTTTTACTTTCTTGAAGACCCCATTGACACAAACCCCTGACCCTGCTTTGTGTCGCTCTCTCGTTTCTCATTCAGGATGTCATCGGTGAATGGAAAATAGTCACAATCTCATGTGGTGATATTTTCAGGAAGGAGATAAAAGCGCAAGTTATTGAGTGCAGACAAGGACAACTCTGTCCTGTCGGTCAGAAACTCTGAACGCAGTGGATCCGATGAAGGATGTCTCAATCGGATGACGAATAGATTGAATCGGCCAACTCGTAATCTGTCTTCGGTCTAGAATATTCTCCACAATCGCTATACGAATTGTCTTTGCAGTGTCACAATCAATCCTCATTTTCCGGCGCCATGGCATTTAATAGCGTCTTGCTGTTGTATTGTGGGTCTGTCTCAATTTTCGTCATGGCCGTCATGAAGACCTGTCTTTGTTTTCGTCATGGCTGTGGGAGTGTTCTTGTGGCGTTGTACTATTGTCTCCTCCTTCGTCATGGCTGTTACAATGTCATCATTTGAATGTAGGACTTTCTCCAGTTTCGTTATGGCTGTGGCCGTTTACTGACCAAATTGTGGTGTGGTGGAACTGTCACAATCTTCGTCATGGCTATAGACATGTCCTTTTGGTACTGTAGGACTGTCTCCGATTTCGTCATGGTGTTAATAACGACTTCTCATTTTTCGTTGTTGTAGGACTGTCTTAATTAGTTTTTTTCATGGTTATTTATGGTGTCCTTGTGGTATTGAAAGACTGTCTGCTTGACTTGAATGATTTATACAGTCTGCCTGACTTGAATGATTTATACATATGTCTCAACATCATGATGGTACACACCAGGACTGTGATGGTGGATCAATGACAGTTGAATTATCACAATCCCTCCATCTTGAGGATGGGTTAGACACTGGAGGTATTGAGAACAAAAGAGTTTGTTACATGTAAAATAATTTATTGACATTATACAGATGTTCATCATACACTTCAATTTTTGTTTCACCACTGAAGGACAATATGAATTTGTGCTCTAAATTCTGATTACGATACACCTAAGAGAACAGGGTTATAACAGCTGTTGAGAAACTTTTTCTGGAAAGGAAAATGGCCCAGGCTAATAAGGTAAAGCTATAAAGGCCCCATATAACTTGGAATCCAGTCTTTGTTGTCTTTTACAGGGTTTCCTGGATCCCTTGTGAGTGGCGAGCAGAAGCCTTGCTTTTATACCTTGGGCTTGGCAGACCCAGAGGTGTCCAAGAGTTTTAATAGGGGAAATTCCACTATCAGTCTTAATTATCAAAAGGAATTATTGCCTTATGATACACCCCAGAGCAAACGAACCTCCTGCAATGCATAGCCTGCCAAGTTAGCCCAGACCATTTTATACCTTTGGGGAGAATGTCACAAAATCAACTGATTGAACCACTGATATTATCAAGAGAGCCAGATATAATTTTCGGGGAAATGCCATGGATCTTGAATAAGACATGTAAAACTGATACTATAGGATCTTCAAATAGCACTTACATGTAGGTTTAACACAGCCAGGAGCTTTCCAGACTATCTTGATTGCAACACTTGATTTCAAACCAAGTGCTGCCACCTGAGAAGTTGCAACAGCTCCTGGCAGGTTTTACAGTACGAATCAGCTGCAAAACATCCGAGTCATTGTGTCCGACTTTCAGTTTTACCTTGAACAAGAAAAATATTGCACATAGGTTCTCAACACCATCTACTCATTTTGAGGTGACAATTTCACACAATTGGACTACACTATCGAGCAAAACACCTCATGATTTTCAAAGAAATTGTAATCCACTTTGATGATACTGGAGAACATGAGAATTATCCTGCTAGCATACTGATGAATGTCATCAAAACAACATGATTACTGTACACGTTAACCACATGAGTCAGTATTACAGACGTCAACTTTGAAATAAAATGTGAAAGTTACAAAACGCTATTCATCTGAGTTGAACTTCATTGAAATCAGTATACTGGTACGACCCACATTGAAAATAACTTGTATCAATTACAAAAAAAAACACTTTCAATATCAGAAACGTTTCTGATAAACACAATTCAAGGATTATAGTGTATCTCATTGAAAACACTGTACAGTTTCACCCACAGTGCTTATGCAGTATCTGTGACGATTTAATCATAATAGCTATCAGTAAGCCAGGATGAAATGAAACCTCTTTTGATTGGTAAAGGCACTAAACTGTGCCATAAACACCTATGTACATTTATAATTTCAAAACAATGTCAATCATGTGGCCAACCCTAACAAGAGTAGACTTTGACAGCCAGGGTTTGTGAACATTGCTTACATCGAGTAATCACAAACAAACATTGCCCTCTGCATATCCAGTAAGATTTGTGCCAAATTCTAGTTACATTTCTGCTAATTTAGGCACATGCTTGTGTTTTTTCAACAAAAAACTGACCAAAAGTTCCCAACTCCGTCATGCTTCGCATAATGGGCAAGATGGATGAGAGTTAAATTTTATACAGCGCAAATTCAGGATATTCAAATTAACAGCATGCCAGGCCCGGTATCATAAAACTTTCATGCCACTTGATTAAACATAACCACTATGTAAGCTATATATAATAAAATGCAAATTAATGCTAATACATGTACAAGAATAAGCATGACCAATGTTTTATGATACCAGGCCCTGGTCATCAGTTTGAGAGTGGTTTGAATATGTACATGTATCTAATTTTTCAATCTTCATCTGATAAAGCTTCATAATGGGCAGAGTGTTTTGGATATGAGGACTCAGCCTGTGCCGACTGGGCAGGGGAACCACGAGGCCGATCAGACATGTCCATTCTTGTAGGATGTTGCCCTTGTGAGGGTGCCATTGTATGTCTCGTGTTCGGGTAACTGCCATAATAATAACCAGCAGTTGTATGAGGGTAAGGGTGCATTCTGTTACTAGAGTCTGGCATATGTTCCTGATGGGAGGGGTCAGCTGGGTGTCCCAGACCCATTTGAGGCATTACTCCGGGGTGAACAGTTCGTGACGGGTCCATAGGATGGCCTGTCCTTGAAGGATCCATAGGATGACCAGTTCGTGAAGAGTCAACTGGGTGACCAGCCCTTGAGGAGTCCATAGCATGGCCACCTCGCGATGAGTCCATAGGCATGACACTACGTGACGGGTCAGCGGGATGACCAGTCCGGTAACTATCCGTGGTGCTTTCAGGTTTAGCTGAAAGATGCTGTGAGCTGGCATGAATCAACTCTTCCACATTTCGGGGACTAAATGTATTCCCTGGTCCAACAACTTCAGCATCAGGGCGCTGACGAGGGCTATATCCTTGCGGTGTTGAAATAATGTCTCTATTAGGCTGCCGGGGACTGTAGGCTTGGCGAGAGAGGGGCGAACCCAGTCCCTGATCACGAGGGGTCTGCCTGGGACTATGAGCTGAATGAACACTACTGACTGATTCCCGGCTCTGTGGCCGAGGGCTATGTCGCTCTGACATTGGTGAACTATACTCCGGTCGGGTGATGTACCCTGGGGAAGAAACAGGGATGGCGTGATGGGGGTACATGTGAGGTTGAACATCACTAGACATCACACGCTCAGGATGTTCAGAGCCACCGACTCGACTACCTCGTCTATCACCATCAAAACTTTCACGACTATGTGGCCTATTCATTCCATAATCAGACCGAGGACTTTTTTGATAATGCACAGCCATTGGATCACTCGACGATGTGGCGTCTGCCTCTAGTCCGTGAGTATCAGCCTCCATATCTGTAGCACTACTCACACTGGAAGGATGCGATGGCTTTTGATTCGGATCATGAGGTCCATAATGCATGCCCTGAGGTGTGCTACGATCAGAGCTCTCCACTGCATGGCGCTGCTCATGCATTGTACTAGACTGTACAGCTTCACCTGAAGCCATCTGATGAGGATGCATGTCTCGACGATAATCCTGCATGTACTGTCCAGACTGTGAGGGCCGTGGTGAGCCACCATACTTTCTCTCCTCCATTCCCTGAAGAGCTAACTGTGATGGGTGCGAAGGCGGCCTTGATCCGTATCCACTGGGATAATTCGAAGGTTGTTCTCGTTCTTGTGACGGTGCCATTTTAAAGCCGAAGCTTTCCCCTGCATACATCATCTGCTGGCCGTCAGGGTTTTCATTCAGCACCTCAGAAATTTTGTTTTTGACGTATTCAAGCGGCGACATTGATACTCGTTGTTTTGCCATATCCATCGCACTCTGACCAGCAGCACGGTTCTCATTATTACTACTGTCTGCTGGGTAATCTGAAGAAAGAAGTGGAAATCTGGTCAGAAATAAAAATGATAGGTGACAATGTCCATTCATACACTCACGATGATTTACAATAGAGATGTCACTGTCAATTCACCTCTAAGTTTTGGACTGCCTTTAATCTCTATTATCAATCTTTCATCAACAAATTCTTGCAAGGGATATTTTGAACTCCATAATTCTTACCTGGGAAAGACTTTCCTTGTGGCTTGGAAGATAGTATGCTGGTAATGGCCTGATGAGCTGCAGCCAGTGTGGAGACAGGCTGTTGTGAGCGCGGGGACCGAGGGGATGAGCTCTTGGCTGCCTTGGCTTCATTGCTGCTACTGTCTGAGGAACCTAATAAACAAGGCATGGTCAAGTTGAAAATAAACCCGAAACTTCTTTACGAGTCACTGGAAACTACTGACATCAAACTTCAGCGAGAGTGAGATGATTTTGCTTTTAATCTCAGTTTGGGCTCAGGAGCTGGGATGACTGTCACAAATGCTCAAAACAAAATTTGGTTTGAAAAATCTCTGCAAATCTGTACATGCGTTACTTGCAGTACATGAAATTGTAGAAAACTGTCACACTCACTAGCTGGAGAAATAGGCTCCACGTTATAGCCACTGACGGCCTGACTAGTCTGAGGTGTAGCTGACCGAGACTGCTCCGATTGTGACACTTCTCCTTCCGTTATGTCATTTCTGGCAATTTTGATGATTTCCCTCTCGTCGGGAGCAAGAACATCTTTTCCCTGAAAGTGAAGGCAGAATCATTCAGTTATTTCCTCAAGGGAAGTACATTTTCAATAAACAATGCAGTACAAAAGGATTGCAGATCTATGATTGTACATGCAGGTGTTTTTGTAATGAAATATCATTGCCTTGCATAAATAAACTGTAAGAACTTTACCCTACCTGTCTGGCGAGTGCCTTCTTTAACTTCCAGTTATTATACATTGGCCCAGCAGCCCCCGCCGAGAAACTTCTTGGTCTGTTGTCATACTCCTCCCCTGGCGGCAGCCGACCATCTCCATTTCCAGCACTTGGTGGTGGGGACATCGTCATCTGGCTACGGGCAGCCGCAGCAGCTGAATTGGAGAGCGTCAATATCATCCAAAATTCGTACAAACAAAAATAGGTCACGAATACCTGAACCTGGCACCGCCATGGCAGATGGGATACAGTTCAGATGAACTGGAGAAGCTGGCAAAGAACAGGCAGACATGGCAGAGCTTTGTTAATGGCCAATGTGCTGCCAGGCACCAAAAAGAAATTATGTAAGTAACTAGGTAATACTTGAACGAACAGTCCAGTACTAGGCATAAATTTTTGACGACAGGGGACAATGAACTCGAGAGCCATATTAGTCTTACCTTTACTCATTCCTTTTGAAATGGATCCCTTTGGGCCATGACCACCCATCGTCCGGTGCATATAATTCTGAATGATGATGGCATCGATGTGATCACCAAGCGTTATATTCTTATCAATCTCACCACCAGGCCCGACTACCTGTTGGCCAGGAAGAGGGCCAGCATTTTCACCACCAGGACCTTGAGTCGACTCAGCCTCCGATGTTGGTTTAACGGGCGGGGAACTCAAAGATGATTGATCAGCTTCTGCTGGGGACTTTCCAGCCTTTGGGCTTCGGGTACTGCTAGTGTCAGGTTCCCCCATACCAGACTTTGTTGAGGCAGGACTTTGACGATTCTCATTCGACTCAAAGCCAGCAAATTTTGGAGGTTTGGCACCATAAGAAGAAGACTCACATTCCTGGTCCGGTCTGGAAGAAGATGCACTCATCTCAGCTTCGTAGCGGCTAAGCGCTGCTTTATGAGGTTTATAAAGTGGGGACCTCTGTTCACCAAAACTTATTGAATGGCCATCATTTGATGTATCAGGACTACTCATTGATGGCTTTTTGGCGGCAGGTTTTGCAGACTGGCCTTCAGAAGCATTACTAATCTGATGAACAATGATTAAATCTATCAGGTTGGCTGCAGTTAGACTGTTCCTCGAGTCTCCAGATTCGTTTCCTTTGTCATCTTTTCCAGAAGCTGCAGACACTGCTGCCCATTCTGCCGGCACAGTCTCACGCTCCCGCTCTCTTTCTCTAGAGGGTTGCGGTGGTTCATACTTTGCTGGCATCTTAGCGGTCCCCATGAATGTCCCACTCTCCGACGGCGGTCTAGGACCCTCCCGGCTTGGTGGTGTCTCTCGAGCCTTATCTGGAGGCACACCTGACTGTGAATTAGGCCGGGAATGATCTTGCCTCATCTCGGGTCTCATTTCCTGAGGATACTTCATCCTCTGGTCCTCTGGATGACCGGGTTGTTCAAATGGAGGACGCACATCTCGAGCATCCCTGACCGGTGTTGAAGAGCGGGATTTGTGCTCTGGTTGCTTATACATTCTATATTGTTCCATTTGTGCCTCATATGAACCTGGCATCCCAACAGGTGGACGATCCCTCGGTGACTTTGGGGCATCTCTTGGCATTGAAACATGGTGAGGGTGAGGTCTATCTTTGTTGACTGACAATGACTGTGCATTAGCTGCTGCATCCACCAAAGCATTGAATGCCTCATTTCCGAAAGGTCTCTGTTGTGAGTTGACTCCACTTGTACTGTCAGGCATATGGTGCGGTCCCCTAATTGCCATGCCCTCTGGTCCTCCAGGTTTACCCGTGTACACTTGTTGTATAACATTCTGTCTTGAGGCCTGTGGGGGAGGTGGCTGCGGAGCACGGCTCGGACCAGGGCTATGAGTGCTTCCAGGAACGTTGGATTTCGGCCAAGACTGGGACAAACCAGAGACGTCGCCTCTGGGTGATGCAGCTTCTCTTGGAGATGGTGCAGGCGAGTTATTAGCTCTCGGTCCACGGTCTGTCATTGGGCTGGGTATTTGACCAGGATGTGGTACGTACAGCATCCCCTGATGAGTAGCCAGCGCTCCGTAAGGAACACCAGCCAGGTGACTGACATTAGGATGAATCAGAGCCTCCATCATAGCTGGTGGGTATCCCTTTGGGACAGCTTCACGACCAACAGGACCTCGTGGAGATAAGTGCTGTTCCTTATCCTGTGCTGCTGCACGTCGCTGGATATCTTGGGCCTGCATCTGCTGAGCAGTCATGAAGTCATCCATTAGAGTTGCTCTGGAGCTGCTGTAGGCTGATCCTTCAGGGTACTGAGGCTGGTACTGCATCCCTTGGTATGCGTAGCCTGAGCTTGAAGGTGACATCCGCCGGGCTAAGTACATCTGTTCAATGGCACGGCTATCATACACCATAGGCATCCTGATGCCATTATATGGCATTCCCCTGCTCATGGCATCATAAACACCTGGCATTCGTGGTATGCCAGCTTCATAGGTGACTGGGACACCACGCCCTGCTCCTTCAACTGGTGTACCACGTGTGATTGATCCCTCAGCTCTCGACTGGGGTGGTGTAGCCTGACGCAACAGTCCTTCATATCGTGGGGTCCCCATGGATATGGAGCCTTCAAATCTTGAAGTAGGAGCCGAAGGCATTGAACTAGGAGGTGGGTGACCACTAACGGGAGTGCCTTGAGTGATAGACCCAGGTGGAGGTTGTTGCTGAATCAACGGGGACAACTTTTGCTCCTTTAGACCCATCTTCGGGGACGTCTTTGAATTGATCAAAGGAGGAGGTGGAGGAATAGCAGTCCTATTTGGATGCACGTTCATACGCTGTCCTGGGCCATGATTATGACCCTGCCGATCCTGGCCAGCAGCGGCATAAGGGGATGAGCTTCGAGGAGCAGACTGTCTAAGGGCAGGAGGTGTTGATGTGGCCTGATTCCTGTCTTGGTACTGGGCTGCAGATGGTGATTTATCTCTCTGATCTGGATATTGGCGATACTGATCCCGTGGATGGTCACGATGTGGCGGTACTGGTGGTGGAGGAGGCCCAGAATCGCGCATCGGTTCTCCAGATGCTGAATAATGATGTGAATGAGCAGGGGGTGGCGCTCCAAGTCGTTTAGGTGTATCTTCAACTACACCTGGTCTCATATATGGCTCAAATGGACGAGCATCTCTGGGTTCAAAGTCTCTCGGGTCACCTTTATAGCCATGTGGACTACGATCTCGGTTGGAGCGAGTAGAAAGATCCTTTACTTCATAATCAGCAGGTGGTTGTTCCCTAGGTTCCCTCATAGGTGGCTGTGGAGGGGGTCCACCGGGTGGGCGCTGGCGATAACTCA
The DNA here is from genome assembly GCF_910592395.1 of Lineus longissimus. Classification (NCBI taxonomy): domain Eukaryota; kingdom Metazoa; phylum Nemertea; class Pilidiophora; order Heteronemertea; family Lineidae; genus Lineus; species Lineus longissimus. The sequence continues at coordinate 22,309,268 of NC_088309.1, read as the reverse complement.
TCTCAGACTTCTTATCATCCCAATAGCCAGGTGGCATCTGCTCTGGTTGGCGGTGTTCTGGTCGAGATTCTCTTCTTAAATCCTGAACCGGTATCCCCGAGGCACCTAGTGGATGATGTGCTTCAGATGTTGATGAAATCTGTTGTCCAGGGAGTCCACCAGGAGGACCTCCAGGTGGCATATGTGGCATTGCCTGACGATCCATCATCATATGTTGAGGCCTTGGTGGCATGCCAGCTGGCCCGCCCATCTGACTAGGAGCTGACGGCGAGGAGTTGGGTGGTACTCCTAGTGCTGGCGATGGATACACACTTGTTGGAGGAATTCTTCCTGGCACAGGTTCCACATCTCTGCTGGCATCAGCTGCAAGTAATGAACGAGTCATGAAAAAACAATATAGATAGAAATCTGAATAGCAAAAGCACCATGATAAAGCACTGCATTTCATGCAGAATCCTTCTTGACGAAGTCTGAGAGTGCTCAAAATTAAAACAAGGTTTTACCTAAAAATTGTCAATGTTTGAACATAATCAATGAGGATCCGTAAGAACTCCTTCAATCATTATGCCTTACAACAAACTCCCCTCTACTTTCAGCTTTGTTTTAGATATTTTTCTAAAAAAGCTTTTGGCGAGTTATATATTTATTATATTACTGTAAGCCTAACTTACTTCCTCTACCGATAGTCCTGGTTAGATTTCTCTCAATTGCCGAATGAATCAAGTCCCGGATGCATGCTGGCCGGAGGTTGCCATTTGCACCATTATCGGACTTGTCTTCTGGCTTGGGCTTCTGTTCTTTACTATCTTGGGGTCGTTCTGTTGAACTGGAGATTTGGTCACCAGAGTGGCTTGGTTTGCCATCATCAGGAAAGGGCCTGGGGAGATAAATAAGTTATTCATTTATCAGATTTCTAAAAGAGAGAATAAAGCCATATGGATGACATGGCCTTTTAGCATGAATAAAAGATCTGTTTAAGACTCACCTATAAAAGATTTCTTGGGACTGTAAAAAGCCTTTTTACAAATTAATGTGAGTCAAAATCATGCTTTTTAAAATCATGATATGATTCTGGGCGTTATTTCACATGAAACTGTTGTTTCTGAATCTGAGTCAAGAAATAATATAATGAAAAAAACTGGATTCTTCGCACTACACAACTAAAGTACACTTACCTCTTATCAACGTTGGGGTCTCTTCCAGATGATGGAGGCTGTAGCTGCCCAACAGGTGGCAGGAAATCATGACTAGAAACTTCAGGCTCCTGGCCAGCTCCGACAAAGCCCTCCTTATCCATCTGGGAACACGGGCCTTCATCGGCACTGAGAGTGGCACTGCTGTCGTAGTCTGGGTTACTCTTTAGGCTGACTTGCGATGTGCTGAGTGAGCTGCTCTGTTGCAAGCCAGTGGGGATGTCGGCCTTGTTCTCCTCCACTGACTTGGCTCTCGAGTCCCCCGACGCCAATGCAGCAGGTAGCGATGTCTCCATGTCTTCTTCTGCAACGGAAGACATTCAATCAAGACACAACTAAAATGAACACTTTCGCACCTGTCAAGGTCACACTCATAACCCCTCGGACAAAATTTGAAAAGCATTTTCCTGGAAGGTCTGCAGTTTGGATAGAGATCTATAAACAAACATTACTTTTGCCCCAACCAGGACTTTTGGGGGGATGCCATTGACAAAATTTCCCATGTTAAAAACCTATCCCTTTATAGCTCAATGCCATGATTTCAAAGTGATAAGTACTCAGCAATTTGTAAGGCCAAAACCTCTGCTCTTAGTATCAGATAGGAGTGGAGACATAAAAATTGAAAAAACAGCAAATGCCAAGAAGATTTCCCCAAAAGGGCACTCAACTTACCAACTTCTTTCTCTCGGTCCCTCTCAGGTTCCAGTTGAGAAATACTGGGGGCGCTAGTAGTATCGGAACCACCATCGGACTCATCACCATTATCATCATCAGAGCTCATCTCGACATCAGAGCCAGCTGTTACAGTTGACGCCATGCTTTCTGAGATCGAAATGGTTCGATTGTCTTGTTTCTGAAAATGTTAAAAAGGTCAAACACTGTGAACAACAAAATTTTCATGTCTTTTTATTATTGTGATTCACAACTTGGGAAAAAAATAGAAGTGACGTCATAGACTTTCCTGATGTTAGATATTGTGACGTCATTTAGATCTTCACGCTGCCTTATTATTGTAATATCAATGATCGCCTCTAAAAATATTGCAACCAGCTGACAATGAAAAACCAGGAGATGGAAAATAACACATCTCATAATTAGAATCCCACTGAGAGTTTGAAGTTGGATTATAAACCAGATTAAGAATATTTTTGTAACGATTTCAAGGTATGAACTTGATGCAATTTAGTCTTTTTGACAAACATCAAGTTTCCAGAAATAGCCCAAGAATTTGCGTCATGCTTACCCTGGCCTTCTTGTATTCTTGCACCAAAGTCTCCAGATTCAACTTTCTCTTGTAATTGAAATAAAAGTTTTTACACTGGGCTTCAGTTTTACTCCCAACCAAGTTTGCTATGGCCAACCAATCTTGTCCATGTTGGCGCAAACCTATTGAGAAGAGAATTGAGATATCACATATACAGTGGAACCTCCCTTAGCGGACACCTCTCTATTAAGGACAACCTCTCAATTAAGGACACTAGGTTTGGTCCCAAATTGGTTGCTTCCATTCGATTTGACCTCTCTAATCAGTACACCTCTCTATTATGGACAGGACTTGCCAGTCCCGAGGGTGTCCTTAATAGAGAGGTTCTACTGTATATTCAGGCAGTCACTGTTTCTAACAGAAGTTTGGCGACATAAGTCAGAGAGTATAGCTTATGAATCTCGGAAAAGGTCTGCCTGAAGTCTACTGGGGTCGACATAAATATGTTTCCCCCATTTCTGGTGTGTGAACCTTGCACAGGTGTGCCAGGAAAGTCCTAAGGTGCTAACTGGAAGTTTCCAGAGTTCTTTAGAAGCAGACATATTGTTCCAGAAAGGAGGTTATACCATGCATATCAAGACCCCACTGCCGTAGCCTGCAGTAGTGGCATTATTTCACTTTGCAATTCTTACAAATGGTCAACATAGTCACTGACCATATAAACCATCACTAAAAGAGCAGAATAAAAGGGAAAAGTTGAAATTCTCACCATCCTTGGCAATATCCATCTCCTCTTCGGTCCACCGCGACGTCTCCGAGCTGTCGCCTGCAATGATATGATATGATGATGAATATATCATGTTTATTACCAATCTCAATGACACCACGGGGCAGGGCAAGATTGGGCAAAGCAGGGGGCAAATGGGTTAACAACAAAGTGAGACATAGTGAATAATAATTACGTAAATCAGATAGGATTGGTTAGCAGATGTAAAGAGTGTTGATATTTTGCATGGTACCTACTTTGAGAGTTGTTTAGGCCCTACATGGGTAGAACATTTCATAATTGACAAACTCTATACTGTTTTAACAAAAGGTGTTAAAACAAAAGGTGTTAAAACATGAACTGCAAACTTTCACAGGCGTTTGATGTAATAAATACATCTATTTTTCTTATTTTTTAAGAATTAAAAATGCAGAATTGTTGACGATACATTAATTTAATAAAATCCAACACTACATGATCCACTAAGACAAGCACGAGGAGCAAAAGGTGTTAAACTTTGGTAACAATCCACATTTTTTACTTGAGACAGCCACTATTAGTCAGGAAGCGGGGACAAATGTAGCAACAGAGTTCCAGCTGGACAGAATAAGGACTGGGTACTCTGATTAAACTTTAATCTTACCATCTCCATTCTCTGGCACTAGAGCCACCAGGGGTTCATTTGTTTGAGGATTGGTGCCAAGCTTACGTGCGATACGATTAAAACATGCAGAGCAGCACTTGCTGATGTCTTCCCCAATCTCTGCAAGATGAAATCAAACATTTACTCCCACAACATCAAACACGTTTTCGGTAACAATGTGTACATCAATTTCCCTGAATACTCATCCCAGTCACCGATCCTGGTGGCCTGGTAATTAACATGTCCACCTCGTGAATGATAGTCGATTGTTGATGCCCGCCGGTAACCTCATTCCGATGTGGTCAGTTGGTCAACCGCCAGCTAGTTGAATATAGGGTAGCAACTGCCTGCCTGGCTACTGAGTGCTAGCCAGCAGCTATGACTATGTGGCTCTCCTACTGTCTAGGATGAAGATGCAAGGCCAGGGCAGAGTAATTATCAAATTACTCACGGAGATCTTTCATGACCGGTTCCTTGACATCCTGTGATAGCTCTGCCCACTTTGCAGGGAACGGCCGCAGTCGCTTCACTTTTCTCTTGGGAGTCTTACAAGTCGGAATAGGACATCTGAGGAAGATAGGTAAGAATTTGAAAAAGCCATATCACCACATACATGTACACAAAGCATAAAATGAATTTACTTTGAGAGCGTCAACAACATCTTACATTTACATCACCCAACTACATAGAACTAGAAGTATCCTTCTTGGTATAGTAACAGCAAACAAATGGGCCACAATAGAAGAGCAGCACCTCCAATCAGGGTCACTGTGATTTACTCATGCATTCTGCCTACCAACCAAAAAAGTAATTCTAAAAACTACTGCATCAAAGCGCTGAAAATTTTTTTGGGACAACCTGTATCACGATTCCATAATAAATGAATTATGATAATTGACTACACTAAAGCATACACAGTGGTTAGATTCAGAAAAAAAGACTGTTAGAAACTATAAGGAAAAAGGTCATGAACATTTAAACACAGACCGGACAGTGTTTGTCCTTCCAATCAGTGGTGGCCCAGGAGTAAAAGGTGAGGGAAGCAGTAGTTTTGTCAATAGTTCACATATTGCACTCGACACAATCACACCAGGGATGAGACACTTCATTTTTCGAAAGTTATGAAATTGTTGGTTTCAGTTGTAGCACTTTTTTTCACCCACACCTGGTAAAGTGTTCAGAAATCCCAGAGATTTTAAGAGAAAATATCTGGTCTCATCCCTACCAACGACAGTTGTTAGTACATGACAAACCGCTCGAGTTACATACTGGGTGTACCTTCTCCTAACTGAGCGACACCTGCAACTACTGCACACCCTCATGTCAGGGGTCAGTTCCGCCTCACTCAGGCCGTACAGGTCACAGTTACTCTTCGTCAATGGCCGGCTCATCCCATAATGTTCCAGCTGAGTCTTGCACACGGCACACTGATGGGCTCCTCCTCCTTCGACCTGGTCACCTCCCTCATCCGTTGTGGGAGGCTGACTCGGTTGTGGCTCCTCGTTGGTCTCTTCTTTTATCTCCTTTTTATCACTAAAACAAAACATTCAGCTTGTCAAATCTTGGCAACAGAAAACACAGGTCATTCTCTCGAGCTAACCCTCATCTACAGCTGGATATTTTGACTACACTTTAGCTACACCCTTAAGGTTTCTGTTATTCAACGCAGACCGTCTGCCCCTGGTTCAAATCCTTAAGTGAAGAGACAGTTGACTAGAAATGATTCTATCAAACCATACCACAGATACGTCTACATACCTGCTGGTTGATACTGGCTCTTCTGCCTTAGGCTCCTCCTTAATGTCTTTGGTCTCCTCACTAGAGCGGGGAAGCTGAAACACGAACACAATTTCATCAAAGCTTCAGTTAATTACCCTGTACACTATAAGTATGACCAACAAACTTTACCTTTACAATTGCAGAAGACAGCCAAGTACACAAAACAAGCAGGCAGATGTGACTGTCAAATCAACGAAGGCAAAGAGGAAGAAAAGACGTAATGGAGAAACTTACTATTGATGTTGGCTGCAGCTGGGACTGTTGCGGCTGTTGTTTCTGTAACTGTCTTCGTCTCTTTACACTCTGTTTACGTAATAATTGTTTGTAGTTTTCATTCTTCTTTGACAGGTAGTAATATTGGATGCAGTCCGTCACGCTCTGGATTAAAAAAGGAAATATATGATATTTGCAGGAGACCAAATAAAGGATGACATTTATACTGAGAGGATTGCTTTGCATGATGAGATTAATGAAAAGTAACAACCACTCCTAATTACAAGTGCTCAGCTAGAGTGCATTAAGACGATTGTTGGCAGGAGGTTCATACCAGTAGCAAGGGCCACTTATCCTACGCCACTAATCCCCTGTAGTGAAAAGGCGAAACTACCACAACAACTTTGACAGGTTGAATGGATGATTGATTGATTCACAGACAGAATGATTGGCAGGCATACCTTTCTTTCTAAATAGGAAGCTATGACCCCAAAATTCTTTGGATGTTGCAAAAACTTTTCCTTGAAAATCTCTTTCTCTTGTTCTGTCCACATATTAAGTAGCTGCCTTTCTTTATACTCGGCCATTGGATCCTCAATAAGACTATTCGTGTTGATGAACTTATAATGGCGCTGCCTGGCGTCTAGCATCATCGGAGGAATAACTGCATAACTCCGCATTTTCTTATCCTCTTCTTCCTGTTCGTGTAAACCGTCCATTATTTGTTCGAGTTCTGCCTCGCTACGAGCATAACCACCGATACTCCGCGTACCGACCCGCGTGAATCGTTCACGGTCCTCGCGCGATTTCTTAACCTCTGGAAATATCTTTTCATAGAATTCCCGCGTGCGAGCTTCCTTGGCCCGACGCTTGTTGCTGTTCTCGACCCGCTCCATCTTTTTCAGCCACACCTGCATCAGTTGATCATAGCGCTCGGACAGATAACGCTCCTATAAATAGAAGATAACACTTCGTCAGATTTCATGAAGGTCCTATTTAAAGGTTTGCTTTGTAACATCTGAATAGATTTTTTTGCTTTTGTGACATAATGGAAGGAAATTAACTCGCATGCCTACTCTTAGACATGACAAATTGGCCTGATGCACAAATAAGAATTTGCTGATTACACTTTGTTCTAGAGTTATTGCGAAAATAATGTCTGTTACAAGGTCAAAGGATCTGGTAAGGGGGCATAAGGCAAAGGGTGATAATCAGATTCAGATGCCCATGGGGCGTATTTCTGCCTGGGAGACATAATCTGATACGTCTCTCAAAGTGTCCAACTGAAAGTGGAAATACTCATACCCTTATTCGTCTTGCTTGGTGTTTCCTCTTGAAATGTAAAATCAGCCTCTTCTTGAAGGTGAGGAATCTGTAATGAAAGACAATCTTTAAACTGACAACCTCCGTTTATAAGAATCAGGAATGCAATATCATCCCAGTGAAAATGCTGTAGTCAATAAAACCCACACTTCTACAAATTGCCTACCGGTGATCTAACACATTTGGGCTGGGTTGTTCAAAACCACGTTAGATTAAACAAAGTTGTTGGAAAAATTGTGATTTTACGTTGCTAAGGTTACTTAACGTAACCAATAGGGATAACATGAATTTTGTGCTTTATAACAACCAGTAGCAGGTTCATAATCCCAATTCCCATCTCACTGTCTGGAAATGATAACATCTCATAATAACACAAGTTCTTATCAGATAATTTCTTATCAAATCATAAGCATGCCATCAGAAATTAGAGCAGAACTTTTACACGTGTGTATTCTCTGGATGCTGAGAGACGTAAATGAATCAAATAACTTACTTTCTCTTGTTTTCATGATAGATAGCTGTGTCTGATGGTTGGTTGTAGAGAGGCTGAAAAGTTAAATGAGTATTGGTTCAATGGCCTGTACACATCCAAATAAATCTTGAGATTTTTTTTATTAAGACTGATATATCGAGGTCTTAAATCTGTCTCGAATCTTCATCTTGGTCCAAAGGGCAACCACGGCCAATACTCTATCAGCCTTTTATATTCACAGGACACCAAGGCTTTTTCTGCACTCTGCAAGTTAAAGGTGGACATTTTTGTGAAGAAAATATGTTAAACAATGAAATAAAAAACCAGAGTACAATAACATTTAACAACAATATGGCCACTTGACTTACCAGCTCCACTTTAGTTCCAAGCTTGGTAAGAGTGCCAAGAGCAACTTCAACCTTTTTCTAAAAAAGAGTGAAACAGTGTTGATGAAAAATTAGCAGAATGTTTCAAGAGAATCCCCTTGTTGAGGATTTGGATCTTGCATACCAATGGAATGAATTAGAGGAGCTGTTTCGGCAAATAATTTACATGACTTGCTTAGTGCATTTACGCTTCTCGTAAATCTTTTTAATAAAGCTTTTTCTCACAAATATCAAGATCTCCAACAACAAGTACAAAGTCTCTAGATGAAGTAGCCACATAAAAACATTACATCATCGTCAAAATGTCAGGAATCCTAGCGCACCAGCGAAGTGACATCACACAGGGTACGAGTCCATCAACTGGGCAATGATGGCACCACCATTGGGACAATACCAAACTAAGCCCTAGTTCACAACAAACAACATTGTCACAGCACCGGTGAAGACAGTGGCCTAGTCTCAGGACACTGGGCCACAGCCAAAGGTTATCTTAATCGCCGATCACAAGGATAAATATAAGCATGTTCATTTTGATCTCATTAATCTTTTGCTAATATATTTCCACACGTTTTTTTTAATAATAATTATCACAGAATTGAAATCAAAGTCTCATAAAGACCAATGATTTATCAACACAAAAATAAACAATTCAAAGTCAATCTATGACAAAACCATGATTTATGAGTAGCAACAGCAAACATTGTCACATAAGAATATCAATGAGGTTATTGAACTTTACTTCAATTCAATGAGGAGCGGGAAACAGTGGGTACCAGTCTGGGTATCAATGAAGACTTAAAAGCTTTCAAAGAGACTTTAAAAACCTGGACTCGCTGTATGGGAAACTGAATCAGAGATAAAACTGTGTGACCTCCTTTAAACTTTCATGTACATGTACATCCTCTAACTAAACATGTACATTGTACTAACAGTCACTAGACATTGCATTGTGAATGCGATGGAATCCACACTGTGCGCAAATCCTCCAGTAAAGGTTCTTGCAGAAGTACTAGAATCATTACTTACCCTATTTTCAGCATAGATAATCTGGGCTACACTCAGATGCTTGGCTTCAGCCTGGGGCTCCGAGGGTGAAGGCTTCTCCTCAGGAGGCTTGACTGACTCCTCTTCTAACTGCTGCTGTTTCTTCTTCAACTTGCCAATCTGTCCTTCCACTTTTGCAATCTCACGATCTAATTTGCTGATGTTTGATAAGAGCTCCTCCTTGTTTGCTCGCATCAAGGCAGCCTCGCCTTTATTCTCTTCTGGGGGAAGAGTGGGAGAAATAGCTTCCACTTGAGGGTGATAACCTGGTTCCTGAAATAGCATCAAAGTCTGTTTTGAGACCCTACGTATTTGCAAAATCACTTAAGTAATATGACACAAGAAGAATTTTTTCTTTAGATTTTCCTTTCTTAATTTCCTTAAAGAACGTTGTTTGGAGGCTGTATTGTTGGTACTGCAATGAGTAAGGACTTCAAAAGTTTACCTTTTTAGTTTCAGTAGCTGTATCAATCTGTAGAGGCTGACAGAGCTCTGGACGCGCCGAAGTATCGACCATGAGCCGTTGTCGTTTGCTACCATATGGACCATGCTCTGGCGGTTTCTCGTGCATGCCCTGGCGGGATTCGCGCTCATATGCCCCATAACGGTACTGATCCGTTGATCGCTCCCTTTCAATTCCTGCAGCGTGATGACTAGGGAAATCCTGCAGCATCGACGGTCTGCGACGCAACTGGGCTTGTTCCTCCCGAAATCGATCATGGTAGTCATTGACCCGTTCACTCTATAAAGCAATAAAAAGAAGAGGATAAATGATTCTGATAATACAAGAGGAGAAGAATAGGTGGTCAGACACTGGCGCAGTCGTACCTAAATATATCTCTGGACCTACAGAAAATGTTTTGATCTCAGTAAAGCAAGTCACAAAACAGGACCCACCAGTGCAACACACATGAACCATAGTGCAGTATAAACAAAACATTATAAAGTTAGAACTATAGAATAGATATTCCATGAATTCAAGCAACTCACTTTTCCATCTTTAGGACAAGATTGTAGGTCACCCATATTTGTAATCAAAACTAAAATATCCAAAGAATAGTACCAATAATGCAGCCAAACCACATGTCTGTTTTATTTCAAACACAGGTGCATTGCATGTAACCCAACAGGACATGCTTCAATGCAGGTTTGTCATGTCATTTAAAATAATCTTTCTGATAAAGGTCAGGAGTCCAGGTGAGAAATAGGTCAGCGATGTGTCAGCCCCAACAACTATAGTATTTCTTGACCTAATTACACACCATCATTTTTAATCATGTATTTGTATTACATGATCAGATGGTCAAATATATAAAATGACAATCAATCAATCAACTTATGCAATTCTGATATCAAAATCAGACTAGGAGGCAAGTATTTCGGGTAGACGAGCATGCTTCCAAAACCTGTTTATTCATTTGATTTGGCTCATGATAGATGTTGTTTATTTGATATAAAATACCTCTCCAAAATTTAGGGTAGGTACATGTAGCTAGGCCAATAACTTTTTCATCAACCAAAAACAAAATCCTTTCAGCAAGACCCCTCAAAATGAAATATACAAAGGCAAACACGGCCAGCACTGCCTTTTTTTTCTTATCTCCCAACTCAAAGTTTACAAAGAAGGTGGTGTTTTCTAAATTCTATTGGTCAGCAGGGATACATTCATTACACAAACTATTTTCAAAGGATGAAACACCTGAAATAAGTAGTGTTCAAGAGATCAACCACAGTCACACATATTTCTCAGACAGTTAGAAAAGAACTGGAAGGTCACGATGTCTTTTGTCACACAGATAAGATTATTAAGCTGGGTTCATCCATATATCATATTTGTCACTTGACCCATTTCTTAGGTAATGTTGATAACTTATGTGTACTAATGTGTACGTAGTCAACATGCACCAATTGAAAGTACAAATACGGAACTTAATTATTTTTCCACGACTGGAATTCTGGATAATCTAATACATGTATGTCATTTGGGGATCAAAATATGGTCTATATTTTATAGTATAGTGTTGAAAGTTGAAGAATTAAAGTAGAATCTAGAACTTACTGTTAGAAGGCTTTGAATTGACATTGACATATTTATTCTAAAAAACTAGGACATCATAATGACAATGACGTGCACAACAACAGAAAGAGCAACAAGACACTTTGTCCTTGACTGTCTGGTTCAAAAGGTCACCTTGATCTATTTCAAGTCCAGGTAGATTAATATTATGAATCATTTGAAGAGAGATTCACAGAAACAAATGTACCTATTTCTGCAGTAAAAAAATTATCAAAATTATTTCCTTTGCTGTCTCAAGTTCACTGAACTGCAGAAACTGGTTAACGGCTAGGCCTGACCCTGGACTTGACAATAACATTCAGGCTTTCTCCTCAGGAGCTAAGAACAGCTCAATCTTTTTCTATTTCACTGTATCGAGCAAATAAATAATATATATATATATATATACCTGATACTGAGGCCCAGGGTCTCGGTAGATGCCATATGCAGGCGTTCCTATCGGCATCTGGCCGTACCTCTGTGAGTCCTGAGGGTAGGGATATCCTGCTGGTCTCGTCACCGCTGGCGGGGTTAAAGGTCGACCTCTCTTGTAGGGAGATGCCACATCCGATGGTGGACCACCTGGGCCTCTGAAAAACAGAAGATCGTAACTTGAGACATCAGAAAGTAAGTGACTGGGCCCGGTCGGTGGGCAAGCGTCATTGAGGTTAGTACAAGCTAATTAACTCAACAACAGGCCAATGCCATGGTGATTAATCAGGAAATCCTCAACTTTCATCATTACAGTCAAGCCCTTCTCAACCTACATTACAAATAATACAATACCCTTTCTCTGACCCTGGCCCTACTACATGTACTTGTGTATGCATCATCCTGTGCATTGCCTGCAAAATTATGAAAGCTGAAAAACTAAACACTTGAACAAAAACACCTCCACAGAGGAATCTATACCGAAATTTACACTTATTTCACCGGTACTTTATAATTGAGTATTTCATGATGTACGTGCAACGTTCGTTTGAACTGATATATGGTCCGATCCAACAGTATACTTGCCTATCATTCGGCTGCCTACTGGACATTTTGTCTCATTTCGTCCGCCATTACGAGGATTTGGCTTCGTTCAACCTCGGTTCGAGGTAATTTTTTGGATGGGGCGAGGTTAAATTGTGGAATGTTTGAAAATGGCCGACCTGTACGACCCTGACTACGGGACCGCATATTATCGGTCCCGGGATCCCGTCAAAAACATAAGAATTCGGTATTGATTCACGTATAACTTATCATCATACACTCGGCAACGGTTGTGTCAATTTTTATGCGAATCAATTGTCCAAGAGGTTCAGAAACCGCGATTAGATAAGATGTAAACAACCAAATTTCAATCCAAATCTATGGGAAGCCATTTATGTCATAATCAAATGATCTGTATTTTTCAAAACTGAGCCAATGTCAGTTATAATGGGGGCCTTATGATGTTTCAGATATTTCGATTTGCAGGTTTCTCACTGTCGCATCCCTGATATTGATAAATGGGCTAGTCGCTGTTCGTGTTCCTGTAGACGTAGTGTATGATTGAAAGTTGCATTGCAATTGGTGAATTGCATATGCCAGCCGTGATTGAAGGGAGGCCAGGGCAGGACGCCAGGCAGGGCAGTGTGGTCACAAAAGGATTTTTTCTCTAAACTGTAACTTTCATATTTCAGGGTGAATTTAGAACGGGTGACCTCAGCAAGTATGGTGCCACAGGCTGCCACTGACCAAGGTGGACTACAGGATTTTGGTGCTCTTGACTTTGGTGGCAAGAAAGATGGTGAGATATATGTGTTCGAATGGCAAGAGAAAGTTTTCAGTGAGGTACGTGTTCTTAAACTATGAGGTTCAAATAACATTGAGAACTTCAGACTCTTCTCACTTACATTTGTTTATTTATTTGGCATTCATTCCATCCTGTCAACTCTGTTGAGCATCAGATGACATGCTTATTTATCATATTCATTTGGAGTTCATTGGCATTGCGTCTTGGCAACTCAGTTGAGGTTCAGATGACATCATTATTAATTTTTCACCACTTTTCTTGCAACCCTGCTGAAGTTTCATTGTACATTGTGTAAAATAATTATATGCAAAATTTAAGCTTTTTTCTGTTGCAACTCATAACTTTATTTTACTTTTTATTTCACTTTCAGAGAGAAGTTATCTTGTATACTGATGAAGCCAATTGTCCTGGTGTACTGGAGAGAAAATATAACAAAGAAGTCAAAAATCTTAGGTGGGTTATCATTCAGAAGAACTTTCATATTTGCCATAATTGATGCTTGATAAAGTTATTCCTGAAGTAAGCACAAATTTAAAGGAAACTTGATAGCTCGAAGGTAGAGCATAAAGCAGTGGACGGGCAATACAGTGATTGTTTTCAATGAGCCAGCATAGTATTTTGTATGTATCAGGTTCAAAAATCAGTTGCCTGTACATTTGTTGAAACATTTCCTTTGTGATGAGTAGTTGAGCTCACTCAGAAACCACTGATCATGATACAAATGTTGGATAAAATGAGTTCATGAGTGATTGCACTATGCTCCTTCTAGATTCACCTCATTCATATCCAAGTTCATTATTTCATCCCAATTATTGACTCACTGGTATTTTGAATTCAGGAGCAAGAGACCAACAAAGCGATTGTTTACTTATACAGACCATGACACTTTCACAGCTCAAGAACAGGTGAGAATGCATTTTAAAACAATCCTTGAAATAGTTGGGGCAGAAAATTTGACAGTAACTGCTCTGTAAAACAGTTGCTCCATTGTAGCTTATGAGTTGGACCTGCCCTTTGACTGGCTTTTCACACAACTATTGAACTGTCTTGCTGTTGTAGCTGCTTGTGCATGGCTTGTCTTACTCTTTACACAACTGTGTGTAGAGAAGTCTTGAGTTTTGCGTTTTGTCACATCCACCTCCTGTATTCTGATGGTAGCTTTGCAATATATCATGCCAGTAAGGGTAGCATTGTAAAAGTACAAAGTTAGTAACCACTTTTATAGAAGCTGAAACTATTTTACTTATTGAGCCTGTGTTTAAGTATCATATTGTTACCACTAAGACTATTGTTTCAGATGATTCCCAAGATGACTACATCAGTTAGTGATGAGCAGTCAGCTCTTGCTAAGAAAGTTACCACAGTGCGAAAGAGAAAAAACTTTGGCAGAGGGCGGGACAGGTATGATGAATTCCATATTTCACAAAAATGTGGAGAACATTTGTTTATATTTTCCTAGTGGGGAATGCAAGGTCACAAGATGGGATGGTCTGTTCCAAGTATTGAAATTATCATGAATATTTTTCTGATTGAACTCCGTGTTCAGTGAAGTTTAGTTCAATTGCTGTTCATAGATATTTGATGACGTCATGACAATTTGTGTTAAAATCTCATGCCATGATCTTCAAAACACAAAACATGCTTTTTTCTTTTCCAGTGATAAGGCTCCTATTCCCAAGACAAATCTGATTGATTCTGACCCTAGTGAAGAAAAGAAGCTGAAAACCCACATTGTGAATCGACCGGTCAAAACCATGTATATTATGGCCGACGTTAGCCCAGAAGATGCGTAAGTCTGTGTAGAGTTTTCCTCTTTAACGAAGGGGTGTGTGTGGCCACTCATTTTTTTTCCGATTCATCCGGTTGGTCTTGTGAGGACAAGTCACAACTAAAGGCCAGGATAAGATCACTTTAAGACTTAGAATGACCTTTTCTTTTTCTTTACTCAGCGTAGCAACAGAAGATGATGAAGCTATTCTATGCACAATTCAGGTGGACAACAGTGGTGTAGTCAGTGTCAGTCCTGACTTCAACCGTGGAAGAAAGGCATATCGAGTGGAAACACAGAGCCTAGGAAAAGGTCTGTATTGTGATCTTGGGAGGGGCAGGGAGAGGTTGGTTAGAATAACTTTGTAAAGGGAAGAGAATAGGAAATATCTTTCAGGACAAGTTGGTTACCTTCATATTTTGGGACTTCAGTGTCACTACAGACTCTAAGAAGAGGATTCTTTCTGAGTTTCAGATTCAATAACTGATTCAACACCACAGCAATTTGTTAAAGAAATTGTTAAGATTCCACTCTCATTTCAATGTACCTCTCTTTGTTTACAGATGCGTTTGAATACACCGTAGATCATGTGTCAAGAACAATGAATCGTCAAGAACAGAATCGTGAAATAAAGATGTTTCGTGAGGTGAGGATTTATCATAATTTGAACATTAAACATGTATCACCACTAAATATTCTGTAAAATTTTTGAAAAATGTCTGGCCTCCTAAAAAAAAATTTGAGAAAATATTTGTTTTAGAAAATAAATCAATATGTTTTATTGTTTCAGTTGTACACAAGACATACAGATTTCCTTCAATCAGTTGTTGGAAATGAGTTTGAAATGGTAAGTAATGTTAGTTCTTATTTTATCAAGACTGGCTACGTTATAGAAGATTTTGATAATAAGCTAAACACAGAATAAGAGTGGTGTATAAATTTCTCACCATCTCCAACCTACTTCAGTCATTTTGGCTTTGAGAGTGAAGCAGTTTCCTTTGTTGTGAAATCATGCAAGGATGAAAGCTTTTTTCTTCTCAAATGATGTACATATATGTAACAGGAACTTTTCTCCCCACGCAGCCTCCACCAGATGTTCTGAGGGTGCTAGTATATGGCGAAATATGTGAGTGTGAATCATAGTTTTAACTGCTTAGCATCATTATGGAGCAAGGAAATCTCTGGAATGAATCATTGAGATGAGAATTCTGAATCAGATTACTGGTGTCTACTAAGCAATTTGACTCCTGTTTAAGGCAGTTAATTATTGTGTATTGAGATGGACTATTAAAAATATCTCCCTTTTGAATTTGACTCATTGGCAAATACAATCAGCTCTTTGTAGGTGGGCAGCATATAAACTATATCATTTTGTTGAAAGCCATTATCTCTTGTTTCAGTGTCTGCCAAGAATTTTGAATATGACGACCTTTACATCCATTACTTTTGTGATCTACCCAGAAGTAAGTATGGCAGAGAGTAGATGTAACTTCAACACAAATTATCATTGTAAAGATCTTCTGGGTAGTTGGCAAGTTTGCCTTCCAGCCCATTGTCTTTATTTTCTCTTGTGTATTCAGATGTTTCCATTATTCTTCATATTTTTCAATCCATTTTCTTTAAATATGTTATTGCCAATTCAAATTTTCAGACTGGTATGCAGCAGGAACTGAACAGCTCTCTGGGGTTACACATACCTGTACCACAAAGATTGAAGGCAGGGTAAGACACCACTTTCATAAAAAAACTGATGAGTATAGAAATAGCATTCAGTACAGTGTTCTGTGCAATTGCTGCATTAGATGACTGATCATCACGTGTGAATTGTCAGAAGTTTTGGAGGGACATTGCAAGAAATCTTACTCAGTCTTTTCATCTTTTTTTCCAGGACAATATTGCATTCTTTAGTTTCCCATTCTACTTTGAACTCTTCTACAAGAACGACACAGTGAACCCACTGAACAGAGGTACTAATTCCTGAAATGAATGGCTTAAAATGTGATTGCGATTCCTTGGAGGGGAGGCCGGAAAATGTAGCCTAGGCTAGGACTGCATGGTGAAGCCATGTTGACGACAGATTCTTCTCTTGTAATGTTGGTACACTAAAAACAGCCTCCAGATATTTGCAAAACAAGATGTTGTCGACTGACTGAGTGGCATCAACGCCAAGATTGAAATATCAAATATGTTTGGAGAAAAAAATTTCATCAATTTCCCAAACCATTATCATGACCCCTTTAAATCGTCTGTTTCAGATCTGATGCCAACATGGCCGACCTTCTACATGGAGGTCTTGTCCATTGACAACTGGCAGAGGTATAGGACAGAAGGCTATGCTTATCAGCAGGTGCCCTCAAGCCCAGGTAAGAGCGGGACTAAGCTGGGAAAATGGCTCAGCAATCTGCCATAACACTTGACTAGATGCCCTGAGCACGCTGAAATCATGATGGTACAATCCAGTTATAAGTGATCGTAAAGTGATGTGAGTTGGTAAATACAGCATGACAGATAATTGTGAAAGCAAAGAGTTAGTCCTTGATTTGTACTTTTCAGGGAGAAGCTTTCATAAAATCAACTGCTGGCGACCAGTAGGAAATTCCGTCATACCTGAGTTGAGGCGGTTCTTTATTGGAGGCTCACCAGAACTAGAGGACCCAACTTACGCATCCACACCAACAGGTCATAATGTGAGTGATCTCCCCTAAAGTGATATTGCGATGAACATCCAGTCTGCAAGAATGAAAACTGTTGCAAGGTATTTGCAGTGAATCCAGTGATGTTAAGTTACCTACCTTTGACATTATCAGTTAATGACTTTTACAACAATTTCAATTCCAGGATACGTTGATGAGCAAGTATGGATTCAAGACAGAATCTACGGGAGAAGTGACCATCCGCATGCATTCCATCCAACAGTCCCGAGCAAATGTTGACAAGAGCTTGTCCAAGAAGAAAGTTGGATCGCTCATCGACAGACTTGGGTGAGTTTCATTTCATGAGTTTGCAAATGAATTTGAGCATTGACGGTTTCAAGGGCAAAGGAGCATAGAGATGATGATACATCGTTTCAAACAACCCATTTGATTTTTTTTTTAAAGCGATACTTTCTTTTTTGGCTGCTTGGTTCCAACCTTGTATTAGGCTTTCCTCTGTAAATATCATCTTAATTTTTTCCCTATTTTCTGAGGCACTAGTTATTAAACTTCCAATTCCAGAGGTTGACGCATGTGTGTTTGTAAAAATCTCTTCGAAGGGTAGTTAATATCTCCTTACAATGTATTTTTGTTTTTGTTCATTGATTTTCCTTTTATTGTTATGAAACTTTGTTCATTCTTCCTCGTTCATTTGACTTACTAAGTTCTCAATTTTTGGAAGTTTGACACCCTTTAATGTTCATTTTTGCGAATACTGGCTTCTAAAGGTTTAGTTTGAAGTGTACAATGATATGGAGCGACATGTATTGAGCACACTTGCTTTACTTAGCACTCTATTTCGTGATTGAAGTGATTGAAGTTCTAATTTGATAACTCTGGAAAAAAACTTTAAAAGCTTGACCTTGCATTATCTCCTTTAGATATGTCTTGTTTCGAACAAGTAGGCCCTGTTTTAAAATTGAAAGTGATTTTTCTGTAATTATGGTATTTTCTTTCTAGTGGCCAAGCAACGCAAAACAGTATCATGGGCGTGATAGATGCCTTCAAGAAGGCAAGGGAAAAGATGATGGCCACACGTGAGAGTTTGCAGTATCTTAAAGAGTTGAAGTTAGATGATGAGGATAAAGACATTGATGAGCAAGAGAATGCCATGAACGATGCTAGAGATTCAACACTGCTTATTGGTACTGTTGGTGCAGGGGAAAACGCATAAGGCAGTTGTTGTGTCATGAACTTTCTGTCAGTTGGCCTACATGTACTTTCTCACCAGAGCTTTTTCAATATCTCAATGAAGCACAGATGAAAAATGGGAATCTTTTGATGTTGGGTATTCACTTTTCAGATAGGTGATGTAAAATGATTGCATTGTATCGTGCCAAAAAAATGGAGTTAGTCATTATGAGAAAGTCATGTGAAATGTACTCTCATCAATAGTAAATATGTTCAGTGCAGAATGTTATTTCTTACCGTATATTCATATACAATTAGTTTGTAAATAAAAATTGCCCAGGAATGTAGAATTTAGCTTTTCCATGTACAGTCTGTATCATGTTTATCATGTCGTACCAAATGTACCTGTAATGTGATATGTTTACTAAATAAATACATTGTATAGTTCAAAATTAGTCTTTCAAATGACATGTATTCGAACCTGAGAGTTTTGTGACCAGAATATTCCTTGCATATTTTACATTTTACGACCCCTGGAGTCCCAATCATGCTGGAGTTGTGACATGGGGAGAATGAGAATCATGAAGTTAATCATGAAACTTAGAAGACACCCAGCCATTCAGGCTGAGAAGCAAACTGGCCCCACCTACATATACACAATGCAGCCGACCTCGTTTATTTGACATGGACCTTTGCATACATGAGGGACAAGGACGGAACAATGGAACACCTCTACAAAAGAGCTGTGGGCTCCGTCGGACTATTAAAATGCGAGTTCTTACATGTATACAGAACTTAATACTCCACAACTGTACTGTCCCTCAGCGGTTTACATTCAATCCTGCAGAAACCAAGGAGTGCACATCCTGGGGCACACAAGGCCATTTCAGGTCAGTTGAAAGTTCAGAGGGGCACTGGCCGGGAACCTTCTGGCTCTGCCACTGTTTCACTGCACTTCCGACAATTTTGGCAAGATCAGGGTTGGGCATCTTTGTGACACTGAAAAGCACCTCGGAGGATGTGACGTGTTGAAAAACATAATGCAGTGAAGACTAGTAGTACAATGTACTTGGATCACAATCTTTCTGGCTCATACATGTAATCAAGTAGCTGCACTGGAAGGACTTTGGTAATTGATAAGACAGCATCATGCACAAGGGTCATCTAGCACCAATTGAATGTCCTGGAACATTGTGGCATTGTGCCTTTGGGGGGGGGGGCATTTATTCCCAAAGGGATATAACTGACCAGAAGCTCCAGGGAAGATCCCTTCTTACAAGTAAGAGAAGTAGAAGGGGAAAAGCTCATCTGAGCTATGTCGGAGGAATTGAATGCATTCCGTTCAACCCTTACATGAAGAGGTCAAGCGTGACTACTGTGGCCCTGTACTCACTGAATGACAATCGGAATTATTACAATGTACATTCCGAGTGGTTGAGGTCAATCACAGATTTCATGGATCTGGCAAAGGTAGTTCATTGATTTTCAAGATGTAAGCATTGGAAAAGAAACAAGGAGACAGTTTAGTACAAAACAAGTTTATTTCTCATTTTCTCCATCAGGAAGTCTTGAGGGCTTCCTTGACGCTCCCTTCTTACAATTAAGATGTGTCGCAGACACATCCGGGTTTACACATACCAATTAACAAGGTAACATGTACAACAATCATACATTATCCATTTGAACTTGTTGTCAAACCCATTTTCACCAAGTTCAGGAAAACATGAGGGACCCTCCAACAAAGATTTTACATAACATTAACAGACATGACTTGGTCCAGTAATGCACCCACAGCTTCACTGATAATTTTGACATGCTCCCTAAATAGGTTACTCATGTGTGATTGCCAAAAGATTCCACTTTTATCGCTTTGGCCAATAAAGAACTGGACCAAAAGGACCAAAAAGTAACCATGAACAGAACCCATGCCATGGCTTAAGAACAAAACCTCTGTGCACACAACCGACATGACAAACTCCTAACATTGATCAATTGTCCAAATAGATCCTATGAAAGTCATTTGCTCCAAACGCGGCATTGCACTTGGGACATTTTCGTTGCCTCGTCTCATAGCGGGTCCGCAGACATTCTAGGCAGAACACATGGAAACACTTGGTAAGTATAGCATCCTTTTTCTTTACTTTACACGAAGGACATGTCAGTTGTTCCTAAAAAGAGAAAACATGCAGTTAAAAAGGTTTTCTTGAAAACACACAATACAGTTTGCTTTCAACTACCGGTACAGTGGGAACCATCGTAAAAGAACAAAAGACACCAGAAATGCTACGATATGCCATACCTTATATTCCTTGATTTCCTCCATCAAGACCTCATCAGCTGTACCAGCAAGTTCTATCTTTTTATGCCGTTCTAATTTTCGTCTTAATATGGCTTGTTCCTCCTAAAAACAAACAAAGTTAGATAAGAACCTTTGTACAACCTTCCTGAGAAATGCTCTCATAAAGAGAAGCCTTCATTCTCAAATTGACTTCCCTCTTCCAAATACAGTACCAATAATGTTTCTTGACAGAATTGTAAAATTCTTGTATGAAGAAGTTCCTCTCACCTGCATTCTTTTATATTTGAAGGATTCTTTCTCTAAAGTTCCTGTCTTTTCTGCGACAGAGTTCTGGAGATCACGTAATTGGGCAGTGTATTTATCGAGGTGAAGCTTAAGGTCGGCGGCAGACTGAGCACTCTCTATGGCCTTTCTCTTGTGCAGTTCCATCGCTTGTTGACGAAGACTAAAACACAATCAAAGAAATGTGTTTACATGAAATTCGAATCCTTTATCCTTAGCCAAATTTCCTGAGCACGGTGTAAAGTGACATACCTCAATATGTGAAGACATAGGAACTTGGGCAGCCAACAGATAAAAGGCTGTTAAGTTTCAACACAATGGTTAGGAGTGACAGGATACACTCACTGATGACAGCCACACATGTACATGTATTAGCTACATGTACATGCTTCCTGTATAGAAGGGTGGGATCCTATGAAAGCCATTTTATACTTACTTTAACTCTTTTTCAACCGTAGCTAAATTATTCTGTAATATTCGTTCCTTCTCCTCGAGTTTCCTGACGACTAAATTCTGAGCTTCGACTTGGGATTGTAATGTGGCCACCTGTTCGGCTAGCACTTCCTTCTCTTCCCGTAATAACTTATGAATTTGATTTGACTTAATTCGCTGAAAGAAGGAAACACCATTGAGTAGGTACTTCATAT
This sequence comes from Lineus longissimus, assembly GCF_910592395.1. NCBI lineage: Eukaryota > Metazoa > Nemertea > Pilidiophora > Heteronemertea > Lineidae > Lineus > Lineus longissimus. Next base: position 22,287,589 of record NC_088309.1, on the reverse strand, counting down.
TTGGCTAAATCAAGATAAACTGCCCCCTTATTACAGTCGTTTTCTGAGATGCAATGGCAGCGAGACGTCAGAAATGACGTCACTTTCTATCAATGGTTGGTGACCAATTCCACAAATTCTGACACTGGCGAATCAAAGTCAAAATTTGCCACTCTGGTCTCAATGGTATATTTGACAATAACCAATATACATGTATCTTCAATAGAAACCGATCCAACTCAAACACGCGCAACAATCACACAAATAGTACTGTACTAACGAAACTTAAATAAATGGGTAAAATACCTCTGACATAAGCTTGAAATTAGCATCATCCTTTTCTCGTAACTGCTGTAAGAGCCTAATGTTCTGTTCCTGCATGTCTTCAAATGCTTGACCCGTCACCTCCATCTCATTCAGCAAGGCTTCTTCTTCCTGCAGTTTCAAGAAAGGTAATGTTCTGTATAGTAACAACAAATGTGCATAGTTACTACAGGTAAAATACATTGGAATGGAATAATTATAGTTTATGGATTTTCTCAAGGGTCCACTCAGGCAAGTCAAGTGGTGCTGGATGGGCAGTTCTTTGATACCCCAGAGTACCTCCGTGGTGACCTATGATACCATCGATTGTTGTAAAGTGCTTTCATACAGGCCTGGCGAAAATAAATGTCACAGAAAAAACCATACCTGTTTTTGGGCGTCTAACTTCTTCTGAAGGTCATTTATAGTTTCTTCCATCTTCTTGATCTTCCTAATTGCATCTTCATCCGCTAACTTCCTCTTCTCCTTTCTCTCATTCTCACGCATTTTCTGTATGCAACTTTTTAAATCATCGATTTCCTGCCTAGCTTTCTTCTCTGCTGACATTAACTGGAATTGAAGCTAGATAATTAGATAGTATGGAATAGAATGGTGCCAAACCTTTTCAGCTGCATGTACACCTAAAGGCTTGCCTCAAATTCAAACATTGCCAGCAAATCAAAGACCTTCAAAATTGTTACACTCAGACTTTCATGAGTAGCTAATACTGGTTCAAAACTTGCCGAAAATTCAACTCATTCTGAAATCTGATTTCATACTCCAAACTGTACTGCATCACACCAAGGAATCCATAACTTTGTTTGTTAATTCATGCGTTTCTTGCCCAAAAGATCTTTTGATTTACTATTTGTGTTTGCTTAAGAGACAGCCCTCACTGAAAAAGAACTGGAATCAATCATGACAACATATCCTGGCTGCTCCTTCATATTAAGCTCGACCAAACTGAAATAAAATGACTCAAACCAACACCCAATATAACTGACAACTGACTACATCTACACAACTACAACACTGAAATTAAGAATAGTCTCTTACATTTCACAAGAGAATGACTGATGACATTTGATAGCTAATAGCACTTAACTAACTTAAATGAATTCAAATGATAGGAAAATTCAACTTATAAATTCTGATTAACGAATCTGTGCTTAACTTTAAATGGCTGTAGTAATGTTCTTGAAAACTACCTTAGCAAATGATCTTGTTCTGAGGATATAGAAAGCTCAACTCACCTGGACTTTGTCTCTTTGGTCTTTTGGAGCGCTCTTATACATGTCCAGTAACAGCTTCATCTCTTTCTGGCTATCTTGAGATTTCCTAACAAAGTAAAAAAGTCAATATTTTGAATCTTATCAAGAATGGTCCCTGTTCACAGTAGTGGAATGTTACTGTTATCAACTCACTTTAATTGTTGTTTCAAATCCTTCAAAGTCTCCGACTCTGACATGCGACTCATATCGTCCTCACGGGGCGTTTTTCGCCGCTCCTTGATTGGGCGCACCTTCTCCTCTTTCTCCTTTTCGATTGGTTCCTCTTCCGGCTCTTTCTTTACATGTATCGGCACTGGTGGCTCCTCCTGTTTCACTGGCATTGCAGAATCACTTTCCGACTCAGACTTTTTCTCAACTTTAGGTTCGTTCTGATGATTTTCAGCTTTCAGCTAAGAAACAAAGAAAGCACAAAATAAAAACTCTTTGCTGGTGTGGTGAATAGTACCAAACCTGAAATGAAGCACAGGTCCTGACACACCTGTTACTGCTATTTCCAAATCTCGTTTCTCATAGTTTAACAATAAAGACTTTTCAGAAAATAAAATATCTCTTTGAGAAGTTAATACTTACTTTATTTATTTCTATAGCACCTTCTCTTAGCTTCCTCTTGTACCTGCCGACCTCACCCTTCAACTGATGATTGTGGTTCTGCAGGCTTGTAATCAAATTCCTCATTTCTCTATTAATTGGACCTGAAATATATATAAAGATTCAAATCTTCCGACAAATGCCTGTTGACAATGTAAACTTAACAACTCACTGGCACAAATGTGTGTTCTCAACAGCATGGTCAGCACTATGGAGGAGAAAGACAGCTCCTGATAACACATCATCAAAGCGGAAGTGACTGTTTTAATGTGCAAAGAAAGCCACAGGCCTCCATTGTATTTCTTCTCTCTACAGAATTCAGTTCATGTAAACAAAAGCAACTCACCTGTCTGCTCATTGGCAGCTAACGTCTGCTCGAATTCAATTCTCAACATTTCATACTCCTTTCTCACTTGGGACAATGTGTCCTCCAACTGCATGACTTCTGTACGTAACTTTTTCTGACAGGCTAGCTCATCACTCTGAAACAAAATGTGGTTTAGATTAGTTATGGGAACTATATGAATGATAACAGCGATTATCTGACCAACGGTCAATCTCAAAAGCAATTAACAAGACTTATGACCCGAAAAATGTGATTACAACAATTATACCCACCTCCATCTGTTCAATGTGCCGGAGGTGAGCATTTTTACTCGTTTGAAGCAGATTTCTTGACTCTTCTAACTGGTTCCTCATCTGCATGCTCTCATTGTATAACACCGAGAACTGCGCCTGTAAACACTTGTACTCCGTAGTACCAAGAATTACAGAATCTGGTAGAGACTGGAGCTGAAGTGGAGAAGAAAAAAAGCTGAAATTTCTTTAGATAAACCAAAGCGAATCACTCCAATTCATAACAACTATTATACAAACTACTGACATGATTTGTTGACATGACGTTTGCCTGCCTGTTTTAATGTAATATAAACAATTGGTTTTTCTACAACATAGTTTTATGACTTACATCCATCTTTAGCTTTTCAATCTCCTTCAGTGAGTCTTGATGGTCCTGCTGCAATTTCTCAAGTTCAGAAAGACGATTTTGAGCCATTTCCCGCTGGTCCTCCAATTCACCCATAAGTTCATTAAACTAGAAGAGGTGAATGTAACACATTAGTGACAAACACTGAATACAAATGCCCAATTTCGGAACAAAACCAATGTCAAAAGATAGACAAAGCAGTTAGATTACTGTGAAAGCTTTGGTAAGCTGGTCAACTTCAGGCTATCTAAAAGTTTTAAACCACTTTGGGTTTTGATTTTGGAAATGAGACAAGTCTTCGAAATCAGTGTCCTGCATATTCGGTGGACAAGGTGTTTCATAACAGAGCAGTTCAAAATCATACAACATGTAGTACAACAGCATATTCGCACCACCAGGACTTTTCCTGGAGCAAGAACTTGGCTTCAATAGCAACAGAGTAACAATGACTAATACACTACATAAACAAGAATCATGCAATCTCTTTTTTCCAGCCATGCAACACGGACATACAAATCACTAGTTATTCATCTTATACACATGGACAACAAGTCAAGGCCTGCCAGTATCAACAATTACATCTCAACTTGAAGCGTTAGTAGGCCTATGTCTTTATCAATCACATATACAAAAGCAAAAGCAAACAAAACGTGTTTACGAGACAATATTTACCGGACTTGCCTTTCCCTTAGTTTCACAAGTCGGCGGACCAGTGAAGAAATTTCCATGGGGATGGAGTTTTACATCTTCAGAGAGTTCTTTCTCTAACTTCACAATTTTCTCCTTGGCACAACCCAGATCATACTCAAGATCATCTGTCTTATTGCGCAGTTCATCAACTTCAGTTTCGGCAGCCGAGAGCTTCTCCTGGTATTCTTTTTGCTGAAGTGATAAAAATATTTTTTTTTCCACACGAGACATAGGATTCTGGCAATTTCTCGACACACTCCCACAATAATAAAGATTCTGAAAACGTACAGGACTAGAACACAGACTGAAATATCTCTGTATTCTTTTCTTAATAACTTAACTTTCCCTTAGTTAATAACACAGGCTAAACTGTTGTTCACATAATTTTATTCGATTTTTCAACAACTAGAACAAAAACAGACCTTGAGGGAGTTGTTATGCTTGAATTCATGCAACTCTGTGATCAAGTTGTGCAGACGTTTATTTTCAACTTGCAGTTCCTTCATCTCATCTTTGACAGCTTCATCAAGGTTGAATTCATCCTCCGGTTCATCCTTCTCTAACTTCTCTTGATCCTGCTTCTCATCTAAAAGGTCAAGGACATGTCATAAGGTCAAGGACACATGAGACATTTACATCTTGGAACCTTTTGAATTCTTTTCATGAGCTTACTTATTGAAACCGGTAAAGTGTTGAACTTTGATAGGTGTAGGATTGTTTTAACAAGACAATCTCAAAAAGCTATGATGAAGGTAAGGTAGGAGTACAGCACCTATGTATGTCACCTTTCTACAGCTGTATATCTCGATTTTCAGCAGTCATTAACCTAAAGTTTTCAGAATTTCGGTTTCTCCAAACAATTACTATCGCAGTTACATGACAGTCAATGAGAAACAATGAAGGGATGTGCAAAGGCCAACACATGTTCAACATCATCACATTCAACACTATGACTAACAGACACAGAAAAGGGTACGGGGAATCTAGTAGTGCTCTCACACTTTAATGTACATTACTTCTGTAATACAACACAGGAGACCTTTTGGCACAAAGGGAGTACACTGACAGTGACAGCAAACCTACACAAGTGAATTTCTGCTATAAAGTGCCTCTTTTGGGAAGGTACACAAGAAAAACAATTGAGAAATATTTAGAATTCGTTTGACAAAGTCTTCAGTGGTTCCCTTTAGCATAAATGATCACTTGGTGGACTATGAATGAATGAATGAATGAATGAATGAATGAAATTAACTTTTATATAGCGCCTTTCCCACTGCATACAATGTTCAAAAGCGCTCACTATACAGTGAACATCATATTCAAATCACACAAAATTCAACCAAATAAATCCACAAATTAGCAGTTCTAGGAGCAACAACTGTCCAATACAACACATCTCACCGTGCTGGTGTGACAACAACATGCAACAGAATTTCCCAAACACCATCTTGCCTCAAATGAAGAAAAACGCTGTCTACCGAATCAAATTAAAAAATCCTCTCCTCTATCTGCATTGCACAACAAATCGTCCCATTTTACCAATATCAATGGTAACAGTACCTTTTCCACCAATCAATCATACTCACAACAGCTACACACCAATACCATATACAACAAAATTCCAGCCGCTCCAAAAAATAGCAGCATACATACCAATGTCCCCCTCTCTGTCAGGATCATTGTCCCCTAGCGAGCGTTCACGACCCTCACCTTCCGTTTCCATATCGTCCTTCTTTTCTGTCAACGAATCTGTCAGATCTTTATTTGTGTCTTCCCCATACATTGCCTTCCGTAGTCTCTCGTTCCTTTGCAAGAGCCTGTCGAAAGCCAGCAGGAGTTTTCCGATAGCACGTTTTGACAACTCAACTCGGCGATGAAGTGACTCTTCGATTTCATGTTTATCCCAGGTTGAAAGCTGAGTAAGGAATGATGTGATGGCTTCACTTTGATCTAGAAGATAAAAGATATGATATCAACATTTGGCCAAGTGGATGTTGAAAGACATTTGACTCAGCCATTACTAATGATTATTGTGTAGACAAAAGTCAAATTGATTACATGTAAGTCAGACACAAAGATCTGCACATGAGGGCAGTCCCCACACTCGCCCTTGCTTTTGAATCAATGTCACATTACCATATACGAATAATCTAGGGTGAAGTCACACCAGCACTCTGATCAAATTACAATGAATAACAAGAAGTGCTCATTTCTAATCCAGGATTGACTCCCAAAAAGAGAAAAACTCACTCTCATTTTCATTTTCATCGGCTGTCTCTGCATCAAACCTCTGTAGTAAGACACGGACATCCTCATCCAGCTGAAGTGACAAGATAAATCAAGAGTTATTTAGAGCAAGGAAAGGCTGAAGTCTAATGCGAAAGTGATTTTTAAGATTGATGTTAGTATTACAGTGATATTTTATTCAGCTGACACTGTAGTCAGTGAGATTGCTTTCAATTGGACAATGAGTTGAAATTACAGCACCCTACCTGATTCCAGTATCTGTTAACTATACACAGAACAGCATCATCTGTCGTCTGTCGTTTCTCAAGCTGCTCAATACGTTTACGCAACTCCTCCTCAGCTTTCCTTCTCTGTTCTATCTTCTCACTCAGCTTCTTATTTTGGAAAAGCAACACCTTCATGTCCATTTCCTCCTAGAAAACAGATAGAAGCAGAGTTTAAGTTTTAAATCTTCTTCTTTTTAGCTTTTGACGACAGCACATGTGTCTTACATCATACATGTTTATTAAAAATATGTCCTGATTTGCTGTCTGGCTATTCCCTGAACTTCCCCCTACATAAGGACCTGGCCTGTTTCATCAAATGGCTCATTTTAAGGTAAAAAGACAGCACTATAGATAACAAACTGTGAAACGAGTTCAAGACTTATAAGTTCTTCACCAGAGTTAAACTTACTAGGGAATGGACAGGCCCCATCTTGACATCACAGTATGTAAGAACCTTTTTCTTGGTTGGTGGCCCACTGGGTGTAGTCGGTGTTGTATCAAGGTTGCGCTTGGTGCCACCATTGTTTCCATTATTACTGTTTTCATTCGTTGTGCTAGAGTTGCTGGTGCTGGGTCCAGGGGTTGTGTTACCCGGTGTGGATGACATTGCCAAAGTTCAAGTCGATCAGTACTGGTAGTTAGTTACCTTGTCATTGGGAACTGAAAAATAAATGCAAAATTAAAGACTTTCCAGCTCCAAGAACGTGAACTAATGATGAACCGCTCTTTTGCTAAGTAGGACCTGCAGCTTTTTTGTCAACCAGAGGTGACACACCGGTACCCCACCACGCTCTTGACATGGCCTACTGATTATGCCTATAGGCATGAATGCCAATGGCAATGCGGCAATGGTCCTTTGCCAGATAGTGAGATACGCCAGTACCACCTAGGATTGGACCAACAAACCATCTTTACACTAGACCTTCAAGGTAAAAGACGCCAGACAATGGACATCCTGCATTTCATGATTTTGGTATAGGCCTAGTCTAGTCTAGTCCATCAACTAAACTAGGCAGTGCATTACCCATTCACCATAGGGCTACAATACATTGAAATGCACGGGGAATGCACTGCACTGCACTGTAAGCCGGCCTTCGACTTGTACGGTAGGTAAAACATTCCAAAATACAAACTGAAATGATAAACAAGGTAGAAGATACTATACACTTCATTAATCAGCGCAAAGTAGGCTAAACACACGATATAGAGCGTTCGATAGACGGCATCAACATCTTTTGTACAGGGCATTAATAAGTTGCGAAATGAGAATTCTTCATATATTTCAGAAAAGCAAATTGTCGAAGAGTCGGCAACAATCGGTTAATGTCGGGAATTTCCGGCAGTGCATTGCAAGTGCTTGCGGGATCACCCTGGTAAAGCGGAGCTGATTTGATGAATGATTAATTTGCAATAAACCAAAACAAACTGTGGATCATGGCAAGTGAAGACACTGAAAACATTATAAATAATGACTTGTCCAGTGCCTCGATGGACGATCAACAAGTACGGACAGACCGTGCACAACTCAGTGAGTAGTGGCAATAGACGAAAGTTCAGTTACCCCCAAAACGGGGTCAAGTACAGTATACGAGAAGGCCTGCGATACGAGAAACTAAAGCCAAGGCAAAGGCACTGCAGTCATATAACCAAACATGAATTTTTTTTCAGATTTTCATACAATAACCTATAAAGAGAAGAGAACACACTAAAAGTAGGAGATCTATTCAAAGATATTTCTTGACCAGAACAGAATCTTGCACCCACCACCACACTCTCCGACTCCGTGCATCATCATTCATGCCAGCAGTGACACTTGTGCCACGCCCCTTTTCACAATACAGTGAACATTGAACTTTGATACTTGCTGACATTCCCTCGTTGGCAAAAATGGCGAATGCAACAGGGCGTGAGGCAGCCCCTGGGCGAAAAGCTGGGAGAAGTTGGAGAGGATTGGAGGTTTCATCTCATCATGAAGAGAGGTGGCACGAGTCGAATGGCGATACTCGTTTTATATCTTCGTAACTAAACCAAGCCCATGCCCGAAGGCGAAGCACTAATTTTATCTGTACTTCTTCATCCTATTCATTGTTGATCCTTTTTATTTTACAGATTCTGTGTTTGATGTTGCTAATGTTTTTGGACACTTCGCAGAAGAGACGGCAAACATCTACAGCCAAGCAGAGCTTGATCAACACATCAGAGACGCACAGAGAAGGGTCCAATGGGAGAACAACTACCAGGAGGCAGCGATATTCCTTCAAGAAGGCCAGGATAATGACAAGTTTAATACCCATCCCAAGAATCAGAATGCTCTTCCAGCGTATTTCATAGCACACAATAAAATCTTCTATGCCATGGACTTCATTGCTGCAGTGATGCTATTATGTCTGGCCCTATTTGAAAAGCCTGCAGTTTTCACTGTGCCCGTTGCTGTGAGTTGAGTTGATGTAATTTTTGCAGACATAAGAAGATGTATTGATAAAAAATAGTAGAACATGTAATCAAAAGAGTCACAAAAACCATTGGGTTCCATCTAAAATGGAAATGAGAGATCTTGTCATTATTTGTACGGACAAAAAAAAGGTATTATTTCTCTATTGATAGGGCTTATCTTAGGTATCTATCCAAGGGGCTGGAACAAATTTTTTAAAGTTCATCCACACACATCAACTGTGTTCATCTCTCCATTTTTAATGTCTTCCTTTACTCCACTTACCTAGGTGCATTCCTCACTGGAGATTTTTGGGCTGCTCATTGTTAGTATAGAATTGGTGCTAAAGTTGCGATGGCTTGGATTCAGGACGTTTGTGAAGCATGTCAGGACAATGATCAAGGTATGATTGAAATATCCTGAGGCCCTTTTCTGATCCTTAATTGCCAAAGAATATCGAGAACTTCGGTGGAATTAAATCTGATATATGTCTCTGGAAACATCTTGTAACAAGAACATTCAATCTCTAATTGTATCCTTTTTCTCCAGGTTTCAGTGCTCATAATCATGCTTGTTGAAGCCCTTGTTGTGTTGGCCCGTCAGACGAACCACTTCCGTGTGACCCGTGCTCTCAGGCCTATCTTTCTTCTCGACTCATACTTCTGTCGTGGAGTTAGACGGTGAGTTTCAAAATCTCCATCTACTGGGTACTCATGATTGATTCCTTTTAAACTGTAAGTTACTTGTTACATAATACAACACTGCAAGTCTCACCTCCGGTGTATAGAAGTCTGTTTGGAACTGACATTTTGACATACAAATTATATCAGGCTAGAGCCCTTCTTAGTTAAAATGAGTCTGTAAATCTGTTTGCATGCCAGAAATGATAGCACAGTCTCAGAATTCGAAACTATTTCCACTACTAATGTAGCAAGTACCTTTGTTTCAGATTTGTGCGACAGCTGATCCAGTCTCTTCTTCCCATCCTAGATATGTTGGTGCTACTTCTCTTCTTCATGCTCATCTTCTCCATATTAGGTATGTTGAACCGATCTGAAGATGGACCATTTGGTCAGTAGTGGTGTCACTCACAACTGCTGTGATACACATTGTACCATGGCGGTTTTGAGTCTTTCAAAGGCTCAGTGCCCTGCCAATAGCTTACATCAAAGTTAATCTAAAAGTCTTTGAAAGCCACATTGTTTTTCAAATTCACGGTTGTCGTGGAAACTGGCCTTACATGGCCTTACAAAGGACAATTTTACTTGTTGGAAGATTGTCACATTTTGAAATTGTAAAGGGATACCTTGAGGAACTTCCTGAAAGAGATAGATAAAATAAGTTCTCGCTATTTCAGGGTTTTATATCTTTAGTCGAGTCCCTGGAGACACAGTAAGTGAAGTTTGTCTTATTCTAGCATCATACATTGACAACACCTTCCAGGCACATCTGGAATTTAACCAGCTTATTAAATTTTCTGGCTAGAACATCTTATCAGTAAGACCCAAGTTGACTCCGTATATGATAGACATTGATAGAGTGTAGATAGATATTGTTCATCACTGAAGAATGTAGAATGTGTCTGCTATTAAATAAATGTAGGCCATAGATTTTTTCAGAGCAGCATATCAGTGTGATTGATTCAATGAGGTAACCCACTTCCAGTATCTATAAGTATAATGATAATTAGGTCACCTTTTGCTTTTTGGAATAGTTTATCAGTGCGTCTACTGGGCAGTTGCAGCTAACTGATGAAATTTTGAAAAATCCACAATATGAAGTTGCATTATTGCTAAAATAATTCACATCAATTATAAATTTATGTGTCTGTAATTTCATTGTATATTTCATATTTCAGTACTTCAGTACAATCCAGGACAGCTTTGTTAGTCTGTTTGTGCTGGTTACCACCGCTAAGTAGGTATTCAATGCAAATCATTTGCCGTTAGCTCAGGTATTGGCTAGTAAAATGATGATTTTCAATTATGACAAGATTCTGTTGTACCAAATATCTGTGAGTGATTATCGATTGTACCCATGTGCATAAGAGGGTGATACCAAAGTGATAAGAAAGCTGTACACTTAGTACCTGGCCTTCCAAATCGTTGTATTTCATTTTTTGAGAGGTTCAGCTATGTTCATGTTTCAATTTCAGCTATCCAGATGTGATGATGCCAGCATATGCAAACAACAAAGCCTCTGCAATTTTCTTCGTTGTCTATCTGTCTGTGGAGTTATACTTCCTGATGAATTTGGTGAGTTTCATATTCTTTCAGGAAAAACTCGTTCATTTATGAAGTGGGTTATATCAGAACCAGTGGCAACTCCAGTTTCCCTTTGATTTTGCTGAAGAGACAAGACAGTTTTAAAAGATGTCTGATTGTGTGTCACCTACACCAAAAAGAAGCAACTATCTAGCTAACACACATACTAGCTTGCATAGTGTGCTTGTAATACATATATGCACATTCTTTAAAATTTTGACAAGGTTTCACTAAGAATAGAATTTTTTGCTTTTCAGTTACTTGCTGTTGTGTATGATATTTTTACAAGGACGGAGAAGAACAAATTAAAAAAACTATTTCTACATCAGAGGCTTGCCTGTCGGCATGCCTTTAGGCTACTAGTCAGTAAACAGGTAACAATACTTTTGTAATCCGTAAGCAGAGAAGTGCTGTTTGTTGTAATATTGTAAAAAGAAATCTATAACTCATGAATGAGGTATCATGTTTTACAATTGAAAATTGCTTTCCCTATGAAAAAGTTTCTTGACCACCCATAAGCCTAGCGAGAACAATAAAGACTTGAGTTGATTGACTGATTCATGTAAAACCAGTTATTTCGTTTTAGATCAGTTGTCATTTGTTTAGTTCTCACATTCTGTCTTATTTCTGATTTCAGAACCAAAATGAAATTACACTTAAACACTTCATGGGACTGATGAAGTATTACAGAGCTGCCAAAAGTAGGTACATGAGTGTACTCTGACTCATTTCATCATGGTCTTGTTTCCTGATTGTGGTCTCCGGCTCGTTAGAGAATCATGCGAGATTTTTTTCATAATTTTCCGCATCTTGATACTCAGAAGTCAGTGTACTTTAAAACTCAAGTTGGAATACGGTATCAGGTTGGTTTTTTCAACAAGCTACATCGAAGTCATTAACACTTAAAATGGTTAAATGCCAAAGGTTTGCATCCTTCAGTCATCCTCTGTTTCAGGTCGTCGGGATGTTTACCTTGTCTTCAAGTCAATTAACAAAAGCAATAGTGGTTTGCTCACACTAGAGGAATTTTATCAAATCTATGAAGTGTGTGGTTTGAATTGGTCTGTGAGTATTTAGATATGGTAGGAATTTCAGTCTTTAACTAAGTACAATCAGCAACATTGCTGATTGTTGTGAAATTTACCTGGGTAGTGGAGTTAAGTCAAGACAGAATAGGATGTTTTAGAGTGCCCCTTACTTGATGATAATGCAGCACGGTGATGTGTTTACTGTTAGAATTGTTGATCCTTTCACTGCGGTGAAGTGCATAGCACATCATGTCCCCATCACATGCAGGAAATGTGCACAGTTAAATGTACCAGTACTGTGTATAATCAGCATGCAGTGATATTGCAGGAGGGGAGTTACATTACAACTCATTCAATTTTCAGCCGAAAAAGACAAATGAAGTTTGGTCGTCCCACTTCTACTTTCCATTTAATAGGGTTTTCTATGGTAAGTCTTGAAATCTTAAGGTGTCTCAGGCCAGCAAGCATTTGAAAGTTCAGTCATTACTATAAAGTGTTTCTTCTTTCTTTGGAGTCTGTGGAAGTTCTGGAGACAACGCGCTGTCAAACAGAATATCATGAGGTTCCACGCAGATGATTGTCACTCCTAGAGAAATTCTGTTTTCCAATATTTTGACAACAAACTAGTATTGATTGTGATTGTGACCTTAGCTAGAATTAACGGCCCCACGGTTTCTACATGTATAGGGACTGCCGTTTATAATACTCTCATATCTATTTCAGACTAAAATTCAATTAAATTCATATGCAACACAATGCATCAAATCATTAGGCAAACATCTGATTTCATTCCTAACGTGATACTCTTCTTTTGTTTTCAGCAATTTATTGGTTGGTGACACGAAAGGCATTTGACGTTCTTATCTGTAAGTGCATATTTCGGGTTGTTTTAGAGATCCTAAACTTGGAAATATTTCCAATTTTGTCACAAATCTCAAGAAATGAATATATTTACAAAACCAAAGGGTTAGTTTTGATATCATCTAATAGTACCACTTGTAGATGAATCTTGGATTCTGTTGTCAATTGTGTATTTAAACGCTGCCAGCATGCAAGTCCTGTCCGATCTTTGATCACTAAGTCATGTCATTTGTTTGTACATTTCCCTTGAAATTAACAAATCTAACTTATTTTTTACAGATATTATAATTGGAATCAACTTTGCTTGTCATTTGTGGGAAACCGTTGAGATATCAGGTGAGTGCAGATGCGTTGCTAACTTTCATTGATATCTAGGGCTATCCTCACATCTTTAGGTTTTGATTTGATCTGATAGTTGGCTGGTCAAACACAATGAAATCTATCAAAAGTCGGAGTCTCAGTTCTTCCCTCAATTCTTACATGCCGATGTTCAGTGTATGAACTTCAAATGTCAGTTGAATTATGCAGTGCATTGATTGAGTGATGATTTCTTATGCTTTTTAGATTTTCCTGAGATAACAATGGCAGACTACACGTTCACATGGTATGCTATACTGTTTCTCTGCTGTAAGTATTTTGAAGGAATGTCTTTTTCACTTGGTACTTGTTAGTGTTCATCAGTACCAGTCTGATGGATATTTTTAACTGTTTCCCTAAGGAGTTCTTGATATGAATAATTGTTTAGAAGTATACCACATTGAAAACAGATAAAAAAGGATAAGAACGAGTTGAGTTTTAAGCTTTTTGTTAAGTTTTTAAATGGATATATTCCTGGATTACCATCCTTTGTACTCATTACAAAAAAACAAAGGCCTGCAGTCTGGGCATTTCCTTCCTTCCAAATTGAAAAACCAGCACTTTTAGCTTTGATATTTTGTAAAATTCTGCTTCCAGTGTACAGCTTGGAAGCAGTCCTCAAAATACTGGGTTTGGGACCATGGAAATATTTCACCTCAGGTTGGAACATGTAAGTCAAGATGTGACATGAAGATGAAGAAAACTGTAATTTCAAAGATATTTATATCAAAGCCACCCTCTAAACTTAAGTAAAATTGGTGCACATAGCTTTTGTACTTTCGTTTCATCTCGAAGTTACTGCAATATCTCTTCACTCTGAAGACAGAAGTTTTTCCTGGACCAATTTTCAAAAGATAATAATCCTTGGACACCAAGGTGGTTATTCTTGACCAGCACTCACCTTCTCGACTATCTTTTCCAGCTTTGACTTCCTAGTTACAGCTCTGGCCGTCATTGGTATGATCGTCGCCAAAACAGATCAAGGCTTCTACTTCATTATTACGCTACGTCCGTTCCGTCTGCTACGGATATTCAAGCTGAAGCAGCGATTCCGCGATGTCCTTGGTACTTTCTTCATCCTGATGTCGCGAATGGTCAGTTTAGCAGTCTCAATAATCCTGATCTATTATTTCTTCGGCATCATTGGAATTGAGCTTTTCTCCGGGTACGACATGAAGAACTGCTGTGTGTAAGTTTCTAAATATTTCAAGCACTCCTACCCTTTCTTTTTAGATGAAACCAATAAGCTTGCTTGATCAATCTCATACATAGCATCTGTTTAATGCAAGGCACAGTCAAAACAAGTCTAAATGATGGTAGTGCAGAAGCTTTGTCTGTGCTTGTCGAAGCCTTCCATCGCCCGTTCCTTGCACTAAAACGTCTCTCAGGTTTTAAAAACTCAGTTATTTTATCTTTCAGCAACACCAGTGTTGAGATGTACTATGAATACACCAACGCGTCCCAGGGTTATTACTACCTCAATAACTTTGCAAGTGTGTTGGACAGTGGTGGTAAGTATATTATCTCCAGTCTGTCACAGCGACAAAATTTGCTTGTTTGCTTGGGCCCTTGGCACTTCAGATGCAAAAGCTGCAAACTAGAAATGCCACTTCTTCTGTAGTCAATGAGTGAACTCCAGATTTGTAGAAAATTACACTTTAAGCTGTAAACCTAAGGCATTTTGTCCCTTGGGGAAAAATATGACCAAGTAAGTAAGTGGTCAACTTATTTTAAAGATGTCTTTATTACTATTGACAGTGACTTTGTTTGAGCTGACTGTAGTCAATAACTGGTTCATCATCATGGAAGGCTATGCAGCTGTAGCAACAGGGTGGAGTAGGATATTCTTCATGCTGTTCTATATTGTGATGATGGTGAGCTACTATCTCTTCTTCTTTGGCATCTGCTCTTCCTCTTTCTAATCAGAACAATCTCATTTGAAGAGATAACCAATATGAAACTATTGTGAGCTTGGTGGTGTAGTGTTTTGAGTGTAAGATCCCTAACTGTGATGTCTTGGGGTCAAACCACTGCCAAGCCATACTGTCCTATTCACATTAGACAGACAGTCAGTGATGGACTTCAGCTGCTCCTTGACATCAACCGGAAGACTCTGGGATGCTTTGGTGCTTTGGTGCTTTGGTCAGTGATTTCTTTGAAAGCACTGATAACTTGTGAAAAGCTAATTTACAGATCTTGTCTTATTCTTTATGCACTTGTAGGTTGTCATGACTGTGATAGTCGCATTTATCTTGGAGGCATTCATGTTCAGGATGGAGTATATGAGACAGATGAAGCTGGGAGACATGGATGGTAAGAGTGAACTAGAGGCTTGTCGATCTGGTGCTCAGCTGTGATTGTTTACAATGTGATTGTTTACAATGTTGTGAGCAATGGGAGCATGGAATTATATTTTTGAGGTTTTGGTTGTGATACTTCTCAGTGCTGGCAAAGTTTGAAGTCATTCTTACTAAGATGCTGTTCGGGGGAAGGCTTATTTCTCTACAGCTAAGAGCCAAATGGATGAAAGTCCAATCTTAACATTTTTATAAATTCCCTTCGGTATTTTCTTTTCTTTTTTTAGTTTTACATTTCTTTCATGTATTTATTGTTGAATGCACATCTTCATCTGATTACAGACCACAGCCATGTAAAGATTGAGGTGCCATTGTGCAGTGAAGAGGTGATGATGTGTCATAATAAAAACATGATCTTGCATACATCGTTGATCAAAGAACCACCAGCAACAACAGCAGATGATCAGAATCAGGTAGGTTTTACTGGAGACCGACCTATGTATGACAGCAGAAGATGGGCCGTGTCGGGGCAGGTGATATGATCATGTGACATGCTCTTCGAAGACACACTGCTCTCAAGGGTGATCCTTTCAAGATGGGGCTGTTATGAAGGGACAGTGTAAAGCTAAAGGCAGTTTTCTGCTGTGGTCGCTGACATCAGAAATGTATGCTCAATTACAGTGGGCATGAATTTCCAGGGGTCATGGATGGTGGTGGAGGTGGAGGTATTTCGAGGAATATTAATGAGGTGGCAGTTAAATATGAAGACAGTGTTACTGAACAATAATTCATGATATTTGTGTTTCAGGATGGCTTGACTTACCGAGGATCCAGAATGCGTAGCAAGTTTGACTTCAGCATCAAAATGTATGGTGATGAAGTTAAGGTGAGTACACATGAAGTTGACAGAAATATTTTGCCTTCAAATAGTTGAAATGTTTGGTACCAAAACTATGAAAGGACGTGTTGGTACTAACTATAAGATGATTAATCGTGGACTGCATTCACTGTCTATAGAATCAACAAACCAGATATCTACATGTACGTTGGGACCTCAAGACAGGTGCAGCATACTGCACCATACGACTTGGTGAATGCACGGTGTTGTTATCTGACAAGAGCAGTAAATTGTCTACACAGTGGACATGTGATTAGTTACAGGTGGGTCACTAATGAAACCAAATCGATTAAAAGTACTTGGCCTGTGCATTTAAGTCTAATTTGTTGTGTCTTTCACTCTGTTTATAGGAATGGTGTGAAGAATTTAATCTGGCTTGTCAACAACAGCAGGAAGAGGAAACGGAGAATGAAATGCAGGAAATCGTTAATGTGCCGAACAGTATGATTGACACGCCGGTGTATGACCGATCTCTCATCCACAGTTGTCCAGCGACGGATATTTTATTGTTTGATGGTCTGGGTGAGGGCGGCAGGAGCAGTCAGTGAAACATGGCTTGTTCAAGCTCAAACATTCCGTCAAATTTGTTTATCCTAGGCGATTTGGCTAGAAATGCAGTGAAATTCATGCATTATGCTCACAGATTTGGAGTTTTTGAGATGTACTCTAGATAGTCAGTGTATTTTAGGTGTCGGCTGTCCCAGAGAGTTCCTACTTTCCTGTAAAAATACTCTCATGAATGTGCTGTTTTTGAATTAGATGGAAAGCTTTACTTCATCCTTTCCTTATAACTACCTATTATAACTATGTATCCTTGCATTTTGAAAAGTAGTGGTCTTCTCTATTGTAATTTAATTTGTCTGTCTTATTGGTATTGAGCTTTAAAGATGTACCAAAACACTTGTATGAGTTCATATTTGAATAGTTCATTTTATTAATCTTGTCATTGACAGTTACTGCAGCTTTTCTTAGTTATTCAGGCCTTTAAACACTATTTTACAATATTGATCAGGTCAGTAATACAGATGTTGAATTATTTGTCCAAAAAATAAATCGAAGGTGTCTCTATCTCAGTTCTATTTCAATTAACTTTTTCATTTAAATTATTTGAGAATTGATTCACATATCAATGATGTGTTACTTGAATTTGGAATTTTTAAAATGTTAAAATGAAATCCTAAATAAAACAATTGTGTAAATGGCTTCCCTTTTATTAAATGTGTTCCAATGTCTTTTATATTTAAAGTGAGATTGAAATTGTACAGGTACAATAAAAATGCTGGTATCAGTGATCAAATGCTTATCTTTGTTATTCTTGTTGCAAAGTGCTTTACAGAATTGCCATAATGGGACTGAAATATATTTGTGATTATTTTTTCCGAAAGTGAGTAACCCGTTCTCGAACCGTACATATTTTCAAATGTCCTCAACTCGGAGGGAGAAAAGCATCCTTGTAACTAGCACCACAGACAACCTCTTTACTTCTTATCAATATTCTACTGGCACAGTTATAGCAGGACTCCAACAGAGGAAGGATCGTCTAAGCATTCGAATCTCCACAGCAGACTGATCCAGGCTCAAGTATTTTGCCTCTCCTTTCCTTACTTTAATAGACCATAGCAGTGTCTGAGGCTTGGGGCCAGAATGCTTCAGGAATAGTATGAATAGAATAGAAAAAAGGATCACGATACATGGACCATCCCCATATCCTCTACAGTGGTGGACTGTATGGTTGTATGGTTTCTCCTTCAGATAAGAGATAACAGACAGGAAATACATGTCGTGCAGTTAAGCTACCAAGTTGAAGCTGGCTGCTTATTCACTATTGCAAATCTCGATGCTACATGTACCTCCATGTTCAAAGGGACTGCTGTGGTTGGACTTAGTTAGGGGTCAGGAAGTACCTGGTTCAAACCACGCAGTCGGCATGAGACTTTAGGCAGGTCTTTTTTCGAACTTTGGTTACTCCACCCAGGTTTATGAATGGGTACAGTCAGAAATACTCCTGTCGCTGAATGAACACCTCATCTGAGTTCTACTTTAAGGATACACCAGGGTTGAGTGTGAAGTCAGATGACACCTCTACCACGGTTGATATTGGACTATACATGCAAACCCAAACTTTTAAAACTTTATGCTCCTTATGGAGTTCAGAGAAATATTCGAATGTTACAATGGTATAAAAGAACAAGACAACTACTCTTTTATTCTAAATATCTGTCTTATTTAATACATAACAATTATAAATAAAACAAGTACATGTAAGAATTCTTACGTATAAATTATTCTACAAACAAGTTTGATTTGATCAGGAAGGCACTAATTAGCTACAATACAATGTACTTCAATCCCTATACCAGTTATCCAGCCATATTGTTTTTGAAGGACAGTCACACCGAGTGATTCCATCCTGATTGATGTTGTGCATGCAGCACAGATACCGAGATAGGAGAGCTTCATGGTCTTGTCCTTGTTTGTGACAATTATCAGTCACAATCATATTGAAAAGCTTGGCTGTATCAATGGCAATAGTAAACCACAAGACAGCCCATGAAAAGCAGTAGGCAAGTAGGCAATGGATTGTCAAGACAACTACTAAAATGTAGTTAGAGAGCTTTGCATTACATATCTACCCTTTTCATTGGAAGGAGTTTACTTTGTCCTGTTCATGTGCCTTTTAAATTTGCAGTCCCCAGATAACACCAAGAAATACATTAAATGCAGTACATGTTCACATCCCCAAATATTTCATAGCTTCAAAAGTTGGACCAGATGATTTCTAATGTTAGCACGGCAGTAAAAGTTCCAGGTTTTCCCCAAGTAAGAAAACCATCCCAAATGAAACACTAACTCTGTCTAGTAGTCTCCGCAGCAATAAGTGCTAAGTGGACTTTGTTAATCAAACAGGGCGGTAAAAGTTTTGCTCTCTCTCGTATATAGTTGAGGGAATATTTATCAGAGAAGTGCATAAGTATAATATCGGAAACATTCTTGAAGAGTTGTTTGTTTTGTATGAAGTCGTTCATGTGCATGTGCCCCCGCTCTCTTGCTTTCTCCTGACTAGTCTGGCCTTTGCTATCCACATCATCACAGACGTAAGTCGATTCTGTCATCAGTAGCTTGACAAGAAATAGGTCAGGAGTTGGAGGCGATTCAAAAATTTCAAAACTTGTGTCACCTGAAGAAAAAAAGCAAATGTTAGAAATGACAGGGCAAATATGAGAATCGACCGAAGGGTAAAAAACTTATGACACCTGAAGAAAAAAAGCATCAGTGAGAATGTCGGGGCGAATGTGAGAGTCTACAGAAGGCTGGAGTGACAACATATCATAACTGAAGTTGTCACCAAAGAAAGGAAGTACGGGGAAAACTGTGAATGATGATACAGTTTGGTATGCGATTCCAACTATCAATATCATCACACATGCAAGAAGCAAGCTCTTTGCAGGAACTCTGTGATAATGATTAGTGCTGGACGATTATCAACTTGAGACACCTCCTTTACTTGCCACATACCTGTATACGCTATTTCTGGAATTACAGTAACTTCCTTCACATCGACTCCACTTTTTATCAGTTGTTGAATCTCTTCAGATGGTAAACCTTGATAGGCAGGTTTGAGCTTTTTCTCATGATGATAAATGATATAACCCTGGCTTGTCACTCGATGGCATGTTGGAAAAGGTTTCACAACCCTATTTCTTGGAAGCTGCAATTAGAGAAAATAATAACAGCGGTGGACAGGTCTCAGTTCATAGAATTACACAAGGCCCCTCAATCACACTTTGCGAATTGTAAAATTGAATCATTCACTGGCAGTTTGAGCCTGCACTGAACTGACAGGGATGAGAAAGTCTGAGTAACGAAACATTGGATGTTCACAGGTCATACATGTTGTAACAGGTAAACTGTATTTCAAATGATTTTATATGCTATCTACTGACTCTGTCTCATTAAAAGCGATAATGCTTTAGAATTTAATGACCCACTGAGTAATCCTCATTAGGCATGTACCTGAACAGACTCTCCAGGAGATATTGGCTGTACATCCAGATTTTGTAAAACAGGGGCATGAGTGATGGGACGGTCATCCCAGTGCATCTTACTGAACTGCTGAGCAATAGTCTTGAGAGGTTCAACCAAGTGAGGCGGGACGTAGTACGTAGCAGGTTTCATAGAATACAATGACCTCTTGGCTGCATGGTGACACACACTGCTGATATGGTCCATGTGACCATGGCTGAAAATATGATTCAAGATTAATGTACATTTCGTCCAGGACTACACACACTGCAAGGAGCAGCTATAAAACAAATCCGATATTCATTGCTACTTCAAATAGTGGCCAGTCCTTTTCAGTAGATAGTTTGCGAAAATATTCTGAATGGCCATTTTGAAATGCCCTATGTCATGGGAAACTCCAGTTGCCTGTGGGAAGGATTCATTGGATTGGCTTTTTCCACAACTTCGTATAATTATCACCAAGACCATAGGCATAACCAGAAAATAGTAAAAATACTGAAAATAAAATTTAAGTGGCATACCTGATGAAGACATACTGCGCTCGTACCATCTCTCGTCCACAGTAGCCCATATCGAAAGCAATCCTGAAATCACCTTGCCCTTGCGTTGTCAGCTTTACCACCGTAGAGGACTCGATGCCCGATATAGACCATGGATGAATCTCATAATCTCCTATCTTCATGTACTTTGCCATCATTTCCTTCTTTGCATTCAGTGATAATATGTGGTGCGGATTGCCAGTATAGCGTCTGTTAGTATTAGAGTCGAATTTATTCTCACTGTTGTAAGCAAAATGCACCCCTCGTGACTTCAGAGATAACTTCCTCAACGTTAATAATCGCTTTAGAAATACTGAGTATTGTCTTTGCATCTTGCTGCAAGATCCAAAAGTGCTTTGCCTGTTCAATACCTGCAAGAAGTGACTCAAGATGAAAACAATAAACATATTGCCTGTGGTTGGAGATTCTTTTTTCACCTGACCTTGGGTCCCTCATCGTCTTACTCGCTCACTCAATTTAATCATATTGTCATCATAGACCTCATCACCAACCACTTACTTGTACTGTCTTAACTGACTTAAGACGTCAAAGAGACTTTTCACACAATTTCATCTGCCAAAGTCTAAACCAATTCTTGTTTGTTGAACGTAACCTTCACCTATCCGCCTGGCCCTATCATTATCATTCATTGTCAGCAACGCAAAGTGGCCAGAAAAAACATTCAAAACCAGGCCTTTTTGGGGCACCCTGTATAGAGGAATATGCTGACTGCTGTACAAAATGAATTATATCAAATTTCGATTGGAGAAAATGGCCCCATACTCACAAAGACGACCCCTCTCCTGCACTAAGCCAATTGCTCACTGTATAACTTTATAGGTTCGTATAATTAGTTCAGTAATGATAAGCCCAAGTTGTGCAATATTTAAAAAAACCAAGAAAATATGAATGTTTTCATCGATCGCAGCCATTTTTAAGAGTCAAGGTCACCGCTAGACGTCGCTACTGTCGTTCAGGAAATTTGCTCAACATTTTCACAACAAATATGTCAAATTATCCTATTCAAAAGGTTTCTTTGCACAATCCTACACTAGAGGAGGTTGCTCAAGGTATTTAGATTATAAAGATACTTGGATTGCGGGTTGTCATTTCTTATTCATCGCACAAATGCTGACTTTGGAAGGAGACCCAAGATCATAACATACAGGGTGTGTCAATAAAGTAGGCCTGCATTGAGCATGTCCATTGTTTTTACTGCACTTGGGGCATCTTCTTATACATATTACATTCTTCGGAAGTGCATCCACGAATGATATGGCAATTATTCCTTGTGATGACATCATCTTATCCCAATATGTCCACCCAACCTAACAACAGGACTTTAAGAGTTTGTGATCTCACAGCCTTGTGTGTCAAGATGAACTGAGTGAGCCC
The DNA here is from genome assembly GCF_910592395.1 of Lineus longissimus. NCBI lineage: Eukaryota > Metazoa > Nemertea > Pilidiophora > Heteronemertea > Lineidae > Lineus > Lineus longissimus. The sequence continues at coordinate 22,265,146 of NC_088309.1, read as the reverse complement.
TTGGACTGGTGATGGTTGGCACGACAGTATCGAATGAACTTGATGAATTCAGGTGCACTCTGCGAGAATACAACATTCTTCCTGATATGGTCTGATTTTCAGTTTTGAATGATGGTTTGAAGAAGAATTTTTTTGATGTTGAAGTGTCTGTTGTTGACTGCCCTGACCTGACTCAAAAGCCTTTCATGTTGGCTGCTCCAGGTAAGAAAGTGCTTAGTGTTTTTTATCATTGTCAGCAAGGATAGATCAATTGAATGTTTCATTGTGGTCAGTATGGAGTATTATACTTACCCTGCTGCTGTTGGATTAAAAAAATGTAATCTCTTATCCTCTAATATTTCCTTTATGACACAACAGATCTTTAAAGCCCTTAGTAATACTTTTGTTGTACATAGAATGTTTCGAAGTTTTGGCTGTGAGTGCCAGAGTCTCAAGTTGTGTTTTTCAACAGGCTTGTGTGGTTCTCCATGCTTGGCTGATATTGGGGGTGTTCCATACCTTATACCTACAGTACAGAAAGACAAAGTGAGTATAAACAAGCAGCTAGCCTGCAAGAGAAGCCATTAGGGTCCAAACCACTAGTCCACAACAGTCAACAGCTTACAGCAGTGAGTGTTCCAACTGAGGAAACTAAGCCTGTTGAAAGCTGACATTTAGTGCTTACAATTTATAAAAAGTTATATTGAGGAGATACAAACATGGGAGTTGGTATCAACAGTACAGTAGTGTTTGTGAAACAATACACTCACATTTGATATTTCAATATTTTAACTGTCTTGTTGATTCTGGAAATCTATGCATTTCAGTATTACAACTTGGAGAAGATAGCTTCTGAGATGGAGCTGCCAGCTGGTTTCCTTCTTGGTGCTGGGGCAGGTCCTCATCGCAGTGTCGGAGTGAACTGTGAGGTAAGGCCAGTCTCTCTATTAGATTTTCCAGGGAGGAGAAGCATTTTATTGTGTACTCAAATGTGTCCGGGATTGTTCCGAGTATCACTTGAAGGAGTCTCTGTATACCATTTCCAGTAATGCCATTGCAGTAGTTGCAGTTTCCATTCAGGTTGATTTTAAACACACTAAAACAAGCACAAGCAATTAGATGATATCACTTATCCTAAGTGTGCATAAAATTTATAAAGTTGTACTTTCTTCTTTTACACATTTTCAGATGATGGCTAATATCAAAGCAAGCGAAGACAAATCTCAAGTTGTCAACAAAACCCACCTTGCTTCAGTCAATCCAGAGGTACGGGTATTTGGGCATTCTGTACCAGGATGAATTTATTATCAATGATACTACATATATTATATCTCAAAGTCATCTGACTGAACAGTTCAGCAACCAGACCTCAATCTCTTCAACCAGGAACAAAATTAGCATCTAGTCTAACCTCATCTCAGACCTCAATGTCAGTACATACTACTATGGTAAACAATTTGCATTTGTTGCATGAGTCTATTCAAATATCAGTTCAGATAAGAATTCTGAGTGTCATCACCCATACATGTTCTCTTCATCAATTCTTTCAGTTTATTCTCTTAATTTCAGGATAATTCCTGTATTCTGGAAAAGGCAGATGTCTCTGATTGTGCGCTTATGGCCAACCTGTTTGGGAGTGAAGGTAAACCTGGCAAGGTACATGAAGGAAACACATTTTTGCATGACCTGATATTATTAGAATGGTGTACATGTATTTGCAAGATTTGTGAATGAAAACAGTTTTTTGAATGGATTTTATCATTTTTGCATGAATTCCGTGGAGAGATAGAATGAATACTAGAATGGAATAGAGAATTTCACTGATAAAATGATTGATCATTGTGCACAGTAGTAGATGTTATGTTATGTATGTATATAAAACATCTTTTTTCTAGGTTTTACAAGTAAAAGCGAAGAAGAGAACTGGTCCAACCAATTTTGTCACATGTATGAGGGAGACGTTAGGAGACCACTATGGAGAGAAAGCGGTTGGAATTGGAGGGGCATTCGTTATTCAGACTGGAAAGGCTAAATTACATATCATGGTATGTAGAATTCTGCATCCTGAACTGCAAGGTTTGATTCTTGCACTTCTAGAGAACAGTTGGATCTATGTACTACCAGAAAAACCAATGAAGTAGACCCACTTTCACTACAAAGTACCTCTGCTAGCTGTTTTGGATGGGTTAGTCGGTCACACACACCGGCAACAGGCCCTGCCTTTGAATGCTAATCAACACTTGCATACTGTACTTCATTGATATGTATTTTAAGCAATGATGTAACATTCCTGTCTTTTATTTTTCAGCCGAAGTTTTCATGTGCTCCATTGAAGACTGAGGAAGATGTGAATAGCTGGTTAAACTTCTACGACATGCCAGCCCCTCTGGTCTGTGTCGGACAGCTGACCTCTCATGACCCTGTAAGTTGCTTGCGATAATTGTAAAGATTCCTTGACATCAGAGACCTAGGTATCAAAGTAAAAATATTTTGCTGTTATGTTCAATAATTTGCTTGTGAACTCCTTTCATATTACTGAAATGTTTTACACTAAATTCCGGAACAGAACTAAGTTTGAACATTCTTTTCCAAGCCTAATGAAGCGAATTACCTAAAATTAGACAGTGTTTCTTTCTGACAGTGGCTTGTAGCACTGAGTTTACATTCAGTTCTTTGTCCGTTGATCCAACCAATTTTACAGTGACATGTATATTGTCAATTTCAGGACTTGGACCTGCGTGTTGAGCACTTTCATTGTTTTAGCGACCATGGCGTTGGAGGACATTATCATTATGATGTCACTCCCGATGAGGTGGAGTACCTCGGCTATTTCAATGTAGGAGAGTATATGTACAGAATGGACAGACCAACGGTTACACATCAAGTAGGAAGAGACTAGTTATAATATTGAAAGCATACTTCCATTCCATTAATGATTTGCTAAATTTTGGTGTATTCAAGTAACAGACATTTGGGCATCTGCAAGATAACTTAGCTACATATGTTTGGTTCTCTTGTTGTTAATTAGAGTGGAAACTCCCTCAGTGACACCGCTGTTATGCAGGACACCCCCGAAACTAGGGACAGTGATTTTGTTCCTTAGTTGGTTGTTTCTATACAGCTTGACTGCTGTAATCAGGACACCTCTTTATCATTACTAAAGGACTGTATTCGTCGTTCCAAACGGTGTCCTTGAGAGACAAGTACTACTGTATATGGTTTTGTGGTGTAGACCTGTACAATTTAAATGCATGGTTTGCAGATGATTGCTTGGAAATAGAAATGGCTCAGTGATTGGTGCTTGGAAATAGAATAAGAAATGGCTCAGTGATTGGTGCTATATTTATATTGTGACAAATATAATAACATACATGTATTATTCTGTCATCAATTGTGAAAAACAGAAAATATTGAGAATTCTGGCATTGATGTGAGCTATTGGATGAAATAAACAAGTCAAAGATGTACACTATTGAAATAAATAAACAAAGCAAAGAATTTACTTAGAAGTCTTAGTTCTTTTCATAAAATTTCGTTGGTGATGACATGCTGTGTATCGGGGGGTATTACCATTCTCAAACCTCCTCAATCCACAGCTGTTATAATACAGTCTGAGTGGACAAAACTGTGATGCTATTAGGTTAAACTCTACTGGACCACGGACTTCCACAAAATTTCCCTCAAACCAATTCCAGCCATCCACACCCCATTTTCTTTACACCCCCAATGGCCTTAGTTATCAGAGAGGTACTCTCGGAACAACTGGCTGAAATTCAGCTCTCCACTCTCATACTTGGAATGAAAGACATCAAACATTCATGCAGATTGTGTCAATGCCATGGCAGGACACAGACCCTCGCTGGAATGAATCTGACATCTACTGTGGACAATTAGAATGGTCCAAAGACGGGGCCTATAATATTGTGCTCTGCATGAAAGCTAGAGCAAAGCAAGAAACGCCTTCATCACTGTCTGGTGACATCAGCCACAACATAATATAATCGCTGTCCCTTCTCCGGAAGAGAAAAGACAAAAACAACCAAGTCAATATTTTAAGGAAGTTTAAATATTATATTTATTTACAAGAGCAACTACATATTTACAGGAGTATACATGTATATTAAGATCAAACATGTAACTTTGGTAACTCATAAAGATGCTTACACTTCCATGGAGTATTCAAACTCGAGAGGGTGAGTTACATTACAGTAGGTATATCAAGGTCATACACAAATAATATTTCGTGAATATCACCAAACCAATATGAGCTTCAGAAAGGTGACTGCTATTTTTTTCTCAGTACTGAGGCACACAAACTTTCTAAATACTCCAGCACCAAGAGAAAGTAGAGTTTGACTTCAGAACACAATCAAACCAAAGAGAATTGAGAGTTCTTTGTAGCACTTTACAGTTAAAATTACTACAGGTAACACCTCGAAATATTTTGTCATCCGAAAGAGTTTTACTCATCGATCTACAACTGTTCTTACACAGCATCTGATATCGATGACTAGTGGAATTGGTAGATCAATAAGAGTATGAGGCAAAGTGCCACCACACAGGCAATGATTATTGTATCCCTCCTTTTCCGAAAGTTAATCTTTGTAACAAGGTTATTGATGACTGGAAATCGACCTGATAAATGGTTAAGGAAATACACGAAAGACAGAATATCAGAACTTTGCAATATGCCGTGAACTGACTGTCAAGACATTACATACCGGTAATCATGATAATCAACACCACTTTGAAAATGTTGATGGCTCCTCAAGTTTTTGGTAACATGGTTTGTAGACTATGATAAATATTTACTAAATGATATGGCCCTTCTGTGTCTCTGGATATTTCATTATGCGCTGTTATCAATGGTTATTTAAGGTTAGGACCTTTGCCCAAGTCCTAACAGTGATGTTGTACCACGAACTGATCAAAACACTCGCCCATTATATGAAATTATAAATGTACGGATAAAAAAAGTTTGTTCAAAAAGGATACTGGTGAAATTGCTCATCTTCTGTGAGATGTTATAAAATGTGCCTCTCTGTGACAACAGGTTCTCTTTTGTAGCTAATGCAACGCTGAAAGAAAAGAGATAAGATTAGTCCATTAATCAAAAGCAGAATTCTAAGTCGGTTGGACAAAATATTTCAATACTCATTTTGAATTAATCTGAATACAGCATCCAAATGCCCATACCACACTGGTATACAGATTTATCTATATAGTAACAAGTATATATTAAGAGAGTTAAGTAATGCAAACCTTTTTTCAACTTTGAACACACTAAAGACCAGCAAAGCATTTCCATGATCACAAAAAAGACATTTCTGAATATTCTGAGGACTTACTTTATTTGGTCATCAATAAGTCTATCAGAACTGAAATATGAAATAAAATCGAATAAATTTCAGTACATGTATATACATGTAGTCAAAAACTCAATGAGTGCATAGTTGTGGAACCTCGTTCATTAAACTTTGCAGAAGACTTTGAAAACAAATTGGTGACTTCTGAAATCACTAATTATACCAAATATAATCACATGCTTTTTATTTCACCAAAATGATCAGAGAAACCGTCAACTTAGCCTCTGTTTTTTCATTGATATTATGTGCGAGAGTAGGGCAGGGAAATCTAGTTCTGTACTTACCTCCGTAAATGCTCATGTTCTTTCAGATAAAGTTCTGTCCGTCGATTCAAACCCGATGCATTTTTATAAGCACTGAAACAGAAAGGGAAAACATTGAAAGAAACCCAATTTAGTATTCTTGTCCTGGTTCAGGGTAAATTTATACTGGTGCAGGTGTTGTCCAAAGAATGCTCTCTTTGATTATAACTAATGGGGTGTCTTGATACCAGAAATACACTCTATCAATAGCTGAAAGAACTGAACCAGAATCCATATGACATAGATAGTCGTAGGAACAAAATACACAATCATGTTTACAGTTTCTTTGGTAAAGATACCTAATAAGATATCAGTAGAGAAATCGGGTTCAAATGTCATATCATTAAATGACTTTAAAAATTATGAGCTAAGACATACTCAATATCTCTTCTTACTGATCCGAGAAGATCTTCCCGGTCTCTGAAAGCTGAAATGTTGACTTTGGTTTTCTGGAACTCGTGTGAATAATCTTGTAAGATGTCACGATGCCTTTGCAGTGTGTGTAGTAATGCTGAACTCCCCGCATTCATACTGACATTCTGCGTGAAATCTGCCATCCGATCATTTACCTCTGTGAGCTGCAATTAACAAAAACGTGAGAACGCTATCTGAACCCTCTTCAACTGGTGAGTTTGCTTTTGATCATTCAAAGCTAGCATTTGTAATCTTCCACCAATTATCTCTAGAGCATTCAGTTGCTCGTGTAACATCCTTACATTCCTTGACATGACAAAATCTGATGACAATCAGTTGTCTGTACCCACCCTAGCTAGTAACTGTTCTATCTCCATGGCCATGGTCTCAAACATGTGTTCACTACTTGATTTGTTGAGAAGAGGCGATGTGTCACTGTAACGAGAATAACTGTCATTTTTAAGTTATTTCATCTGCAATTTCAAATACTGAATGAGTATGAGAACAATTAATACGATAATAAGTACATTGCTACTAGATATTCAAATCAAACAATGGCCATCCAAAAATATACCGAGTTGACACCTGATAAAAGGTTCATAAGAGCCCAGTAAGAAAGCAGAGGACAGCATATGGTAAAACTTATTGCAACACAACATAATTATCATCATTATGCCAACAAGTCATATCCATGACCATATCTTAGGATTTTGCGGGGAATTTGCGAGTCCACTACTACAGGTTCCACATTTACCCTGTGTGGGATATTTTACTGCACTCTAGCAGAGACACATGGTACAAAGGACCAAGGGTTTTAGTCTTATCTGACATACTTGCTAAATTTTCATAAGAAAAAACAATCAGAAAAAAACAAATTCTGGGTTCTCACCTGGGATCAAACTTGGGCCCATTAGTTAGCATATCAGTTTCAATAATATATCAATAGGCAGAAGACAAGAGGCACTGGGTAGTATTCAAATACAGCCAACCAAAATTGGATACCAATTGGGCATGCACAGTAAACCAAAGACATGCACAATGAACCACCACCAGAGTAGACCATTAGAACCACCAAGTTGACTTACAATAGAATAAGGTAAAACTAAGAACCTTTTTCGACAGTAGTACTAAGCCTTATTACCCCATCACACATTGCTTGGAAAAAATAAGATTTTATAGAGGTAAACTAGCAGTACCTCGATGTTTTGTCACTTTCCAATTTTGTTTGTTGGACACCACAGTGAAAAAGAAGAAAGCATACAATGAAGCATTTATTGATTTGGTTTGTAATTGGTGGTGGGGGATCCGATTATCGAACATTCTACATTGGGAAGGTGGCCTCACCCAAAATGATCAATTGCGGACTTGCAACATCCAAGTTAACTGTCAAACCTAGGTTACGTCGTACGATTGTACCTAGGATATGATTGTTAACTTTTGACATGTTGGAAGAAAGCTATATAAGGTAGGTATAACTCCCAGGTAAAACTCAAGAGACAAATTCTTGCTTCAAAAAAGGGTTTAAATTCTATTGCAAAGCTTGTAAAAATAATATAAGCACTTTAGGTACATATCCTGCCATACCTTACCACCAACTATTGGTTCCTCACCTGTTTGCAGAGCCACCATAATCTTTGACTGCGCTATAATTGGTTCCTAATTTACTAAATGACACCAACTTCAAATCAATCTCATTCTCAAGTTGCCGTGCTTGCTTCCGCAAGTCTGAAAATGAAAAAGTATCATGGAGTGTTTTGGGAATGTCACGATCAGCAACGTCATGATGTAATGGTCATATGCCCATTTGACGACGTTACATTCTATATTGCCATTGGTATGGTGTGTAATCATTGCTAATGCTAATCACTTGCTACAATCTTGGGCCGGCGGGGGGGGGGTAGCTGTGGTCGCAATTTCTGTGTCTGTTGCCAGTGAGTGTTGGTCTCGACGTCAAGTTCACATAAAACGCCTAGTATAGTTGAACGAGACGCTTCATGTCAACATTCCACCTGAAAAAATGTCGCAAATAAGCACGGCCACGGTGCAATGTTGTTAAAGAATTTGTGACAAATGCTCGCAGCGCCACCTTTTTTTGCGGATTTATAATCATAAGCTTGGTGTTAGCTGTCATAAGTTAGGGTCTTGGAACTCTAGTAGCACATCATTTCGTAAAGGTTACTGAATTTTCACAATGAGCAAGGTGTACACGTGCGGAAAAGTGGAATAAGGGATAGAAATTTCTTATGATGACCAGAAAACTGCGTCTGCAACGTGTCGCACCTTCCCATTGATTTCCGTAGTCCGCCATGTTTACAATCAGTCTGCATGGCCCGGAATTCCTTATTTTAGCCAAACCTATCAAACTCAACGCTGGGTGGTTATAAAATGCAGCTTATGTGCTGGCACGTAATGGGTCAAATTACTCTAAAATTTAATTCTGGCAATTCTATATGCTAGAGACAGAACTCATAGCATCATATTCATATAATGATACTAGATGAATGTAACTAAAGGATTGATCTTGTCTAGTAAAGTTAGAAAACAATGTTTTTAAAGCCTTAGCAAAAACGGATACGGAAACACGCAATTAACTGGGAAGGTGTAAACTGTTCATATAACTGCTAATGAAAACGTTGATGGGGTTCTCTAAATTTGGTGGCTTGACATTTGTTTGCTTTTTAATGTTTTCCAATCAAATTGCGCTATGTTATACTTAAGATTCATCTACTGAGGTGGTAAAAAGGAAAATAGAAAATATTTTATATGAATGGGTGATTTTGATCAAACAGTGGAGGCCATTTTTTTAGGTTTTCGAGACGCGCCAATCGGCTTTTAGATTCTGTGGATGGGTCCTAGAACTTACAGATTATCAGTGTATTTGTTCAAAATTTGATATTTCTGACAAGTCCAAGTCATGTTTTTTCACAAAATAACTTTTTATTTGAATGACAATGAAGGTATCATCGAGTTTTAGGCCAAAATATTTGGGCCTCTCTCACACCCACTTTGTTGGTCCAAGATGGCGGATCTTCTGTCAAAGTGAGATCAGAGTACACATCAAAATGCATTTTACTAGGAAAATGTGAAATGACAGTCATTAAATTCCACTTAAAACGAAACTTTTATTCATATTCATTCTGACAGCGATTCATTTGACATGTGTGCTTCCTTAGATTTTTCATAATCTGGGTCATAATAGTACCTCTTTTTGCACTGAAGACCTAACTGTAAATCTGTCAGGAGCTGAACTCCTTTTGTAGATGATTGTCGCATTCAGAATATTTCATCATCAGAGCTGATAGGTAAGCCCTCCACTCCTGGAAAGTCAGCACTCAAGAAAGTTCAAACACCCAAGTCCAAGAAAAGAAGAAGATGAGGAAACCCGAGGTAAAGATTGTGTGCTCAAGAAATATTCTGAAATCGACACACTACTAGGAAAAGATGGTGAAGACAAAATTGACACAGGAACACTGGAAGCACATCAGAAGATGAAATCGACACACTACTAGGAACAAATCGGGAAGACGAACTAGACACACGAACACTCGAAACACAAGCAGGAGTAAAGCTGACGAAACGTCAAAACTGACAAAAGGACTGGCCTCTGGAGCCCTGACGAAGCATCCTGAGAGACAGGTTTTTGATACTCACTCCTACCTCGTATACAAAAACGAGAGGCGGAGTATATTGAAAACCACTGGTTATGTCAGGATGTGACAAGGGGCTAGGTTTTTTATTTCAAAAAGTATGACAATAATGACTGGTGTTGTCCCTGGCCTGACCAGTATGGCTCCTGACAGATTTACAGTAGGCCTTCAGTTGTTGAGTGCAAAAAGAGGTACAATTATGACCCAGATTATGAAAAATCTAAGGAAGCACACATGTCAAATGAATCGCTGTCAGAATGAATATGAATAAAAGTTTCGTTTTAAGTGGAATTTAATGACTGTCATTTCACATTTTCCTAGTAAAATGCATTTTGATGTGTACTCTGATCTCACTTTGACAGAAGATCCGCCATCTTGGATCAACAAAATGGTTGTGAGAGGGTCCCAACTATTTTGGCCTAAAACTCGATGATACCTTCATTGTCATTCAAATAAAAAGTTATTTGGAGAAAAACATGACTTGGAATTGTCAGAAATATCAAATTTTGAACAAATACACTGATAATCTGTAAGTTCTAGGACCCATCCACAGAATCTAAAAGCCGATCGGCGCGTCTCGAAAACCTAAAGAAAATGGCCTCCACTCTTTGATCAAAATCACCCATTCATATAAAATATTTTCTATTTTCCTTTTTACCTCCTCAATAGATGAATCTTAAGTATAACATAGCACAATTTGATTGAAAAACATTAAAAAACAAACAAATGTCAAGCCACCAAATTTTGAGGACCCCATCAACATTTTCATTAGCAGTTTTATCAACAGTTTACACCTTTCCCAATTAACTCGGTCGAACAAAAGAACATCGGGCACCTGTTCGACCAATCAGCATCGTCCAAGTTTTAGCTTGCGGCAGAGTTACTTTTGTACACGCAGGCAAGTTGATGCGTGTTGTCTCGTTCTTTAGTCTGTCTCCGCGACAAAAGCTCATCATGAAGGTTGTTTTAGCCTCCGTTTTCCTCATTGTGGTCATTGTGGCCCTTTTGCCACGGTCTGACGCTACAAACCACAAAGCAAACGGACCAAAAGTGACAGATAAGGTGTGAAATTCTTTTGATTTATTTTATTTTTCCTTTGACTGTAGGCTGCGCAGAGAGCAGGTGTAACGTAACCGGTGTCCCCTTGAAAATTTGTCCTACTCTCTTTTTCGATGGTCATGATGGTGGTCCGGGTCAGTGTTGGTACGGCTCGTAACAGTAATGTAAAATGCATGGTGACGTGACGATGGCCAACACTACGTTATGTAAACGTTGTTCCCAATCAAGTGCATGAATCTATAGTGCCCTTGGGCTTACGGTAATTGAGAGGTTGACTTTATAAATATAATAGAGAGGTGTCCGCTAAGGGAGGTTCGACTGTATAATGTGTATAATGTAGTCGAATGAACCATAGACGTATATTGGCTGAGACAATCGGATTCTTTGAAGTATTTTTTTCTTTTATCGTCTTAAGTTTTAAGACTATGTATAATGTGTATTTTTGTAGTTTTGAAATTATTTTAAAATCACTTGCAGGTTTTCTTTGACATAACCATAGGAGGAGAAGATGTTGGAAGAATTGTCATCGGTCTCTTCGGAAAAACTGTACCAAAAACTGTTGAAAATTTTAAGACAATTGCTGAAGGCACAGAGGTATGTTGAGAAGATTGTTCCTTAAATGGTAGACTTCGTTTGTCCGTCCTTGGATTGAAGTCAATTGAGATTATTGGCATAGAATATTATAGAAGCTTGGGAATAACCAAGAGGTTGTCAGATGGAGTCGGAGAAGGTCCATCCAAGTTGACTGTAGCTTGATATCTAGACCTCACTATCATACTACTATTCTGCTATTACTAGCAGGGAAAATCATCCCCCACGTGATGATTAAAGCTGGATAAAAACTCCCAGTTGCTAAGCCGTCTTTCCATACTTTTTCAAATTGATTGCAGGTGGTAGATGGTCTTCGTTTGAGCTATGAGGGTAGTCCCTTCCATCGGATCATTGAGGGCTTCATGATCCAAGGAGGGGACTTCGTTCTAGGGAATGGTTTTGGAGGTTTGAACAAAAAAACATTGTGATATGGTGGATTATTCAAACTACTTCCCTTTAGATTCTATAGATGCAAAATAAAAAATCTATTCTTCCATACCGCCGTTAGTTCTGAATTTATCTCTGATAGTGCTAATGGCTACAGCACCTCTTTTTGAGGACTGTTTTGACTTTCCACCAAAAAACTATCCTCGCTAAATCCTTAGTCTCACCATCGATGTGTGATATAACACTGTTACTCATTCCCTTATTCCCAGGAGGCTAATGGTGTGAAGTTGACCTACCAGGGATCTGGCTTCCATCGTGTGATCAAGGACTTCATGATCCAGGGCGGTGACTTTACCAACCATGATGGCACTGGAGGTATGTTGCTGGTTGACATAAACACCTGCACTTGATCAAATACATCAGCACTGCACCTCAAGAACCCTAAGAACTTCTGTCTACTATCTATACCACTAACACATTGACATGTACTTGTTCTATCAGTATCAAAATACCAATACAAATGTGACATTGGTCGGTGCACGCGACGGTAGTTTTAAATACAATGCTTAACCGATGTGTGACGTTATGTCAATGCTGCATAAGATGCTGCAGAAAGCACGAGACACCTGTAGTGACATCCTGTAGTGAAGTGGTTTTATATAAGAAATTTATCATTTTCTACGCTCGCTTATGAGTTAACTCGAAAATTTGTTTTGCCGTAACATTTTGATTATGTTTAGTAATAGTACATGTATCTACAATCATATCATGCTGATGGCCTCAATGCTTACTTTGTTTCTTACAGGGCGTGGAGTGAAGACCATGAAATTCCCTGATGAGAACTTCAAACTGAAACATTATGGCCCTGGTTGGTTGTCAATGGCAAATGCTGGACCAAATACCAATGGATCGCAATTTTTCATCACTACGGTCAAGACTACATGGTTGGATGGACGCCATGTTGTATTTGGAGCTGTTCTCGAAGGCATGGTGAGTCACTATATCATTGTGATGGTCATTTTGCTGACCTTGGATTGTATTGGCGAAGTGTGAGCAAGTAGTTGAGATTTGATGTTTTAGAATGGTAACTGCACTAGCGAATGAAATAACAGCAGATGTAAGTGTTTCTTCTAGGATTTGAAAATGGAAGGGGAGCCATTTTTGGCATAAAATTGTACAGGGAAGTTAGATTCATAAAATATCCCCAAATCAACAAAATTTGACTGACTTATATAGGAATCAAATTTTTTTTATAGTTTCTGTTTGTTCTGACAATTGCTTTCTTGATAGCATTTACTATCACAACTATGTTTTACTGATAAAAGACACAATTCAGTACCTTGTTTTGACCTTTAATTTCAGAGCGTAGTTAGAAAAATAGAAAATACTGATGTGTCTAATCGGGATATACCGAGCAAGAAAGTTATCATAAAGAATTGTGGGACGCTTCCTGTTCCCAAACCGTTCAATGTGGAAAAAAAGCCAGTGCCCGATTCTGTCTAGTACTGAACCTCTTAATTTTATGCTTCTTTCGAATCCAGTTTCTTTGATAAAACCTTGAAGGACTTCACATCATTCAGAAAAAAATGAAATTAACTAATGAATACTTTTCCTGTAATTCTTCAATGAATCATTTAGATTTTCTGCAATTACATACAGTGTTTTTGCTTCCTACATGTACTACTAGTATAAGTGTCCACTCTTTGTCCTTCAGGGTTTGGTTTCTTTTTGTACCATAATGTCCTTTTGACCTTGAACCAGTCTGCTTGAATCATACCTTGCCATACATGTATTGATAGGGAAAAAATGCTATTCTCCTGTGTACAAATGACCTGAAAAGACTTGTAGATATATGCGTCTTTGGCACTGGGTCTGACACCAGCAGAATGGTGCTGCGGTTGTGGTGTTTACTTGGTATTTCATTGTCTGTAAATATTATTCTCACCACAAGTAGAAATATTAAACAACACTTAAGTACCTTGAGAAGATCCTTGATATAACTTATTTTCTCAAATACTTAAAGCGACGTTGATTTGCCAGGGTGAATTAATTCTGCTAATACTGAGTAAGTGATACATGTTTGGTTGTCTCATGAAATATCAATCTGTCTGGAATTAACAATTAGTCTTTTTGATCTGTCACGCGATTTCCTCATTCATTATTCAACGAGTTTCATGATAGATCAACATGACCAGCGATGATGTGATGATTACTCGATGATAAGACATTATCCCTTGATGCAACGTATACTCAATGCCTAGTTTCTATTTTCAGGACGTGGTAAGAAAGATTGAGAATACGCCAACAGCAACTGGTGACAAACCTGTCAAGAAGGTTCTCATTAAAAAGAGCGGATCCATTAAAGTTGATGAATCATTTTCAATTGCGCAAGAAGGAAGAAAATAGATGTTAACAATAGATATTTCACAACTCTCAGACCCGTACTCAGTGTATTTGTAAAAGTGAAACCATTCAGAAATTTATTTGAAAAAAATATCCTATGTGCCATCAGAATCATTTTTGCTCAAGTCTTGACATGCATCCAAGACAGAGAAAAAAATGTGTTGACGAATTTGAAAAAGATCTAAACTGGTAAGGTATTTTGACCCCCGTCTGGGATCTAATCTGATTTGAATTTTAAAAAGATCTAAACTGGTAAGGTATTTTGACCCCCGCCTGGGATCTAATCTGATTTGATCAAATGAATTTGTACTCCTACCCTCAACTTTATTAAAATATTGTCAGTATGGTTGTTTGGAATGTAGGTCAGTTTTGTGCTAGAAGTAGAATGAGGCACCTTGTTAACATCGCTGTATTGTGCTTTACCTTTTCTTGCTTTGGTTTGTAGTTTTAACATCCTTGGTTGTGACTCCCATCTGTCTATCACATCACAAAGAGCTTGCGGTGTGTAAATATTTGACTGTAAATGTGCCAAAATTTGCACGGGGTTTCAAGTGGTATCTGTTGGCCGCAGAACTTGAAAAAACGCCAACCAGAAAGAAGAGACTGATTTTCCTCTGTAATGAATAATTAAAATTTTCATTTGTCAGAAATGGTTTTCAGATGATTGCAATGAAATTATTTTTTGATGCTTTGACAACGACGTCAGAATGTGCGAACAATTTTGCATTATTTGTTGCTGTATGAAAAGTGAGATATAAATTTATTGGTTATTACAAGAATTAATAGATTAATAATTCTTGTTGGTTATTGTTGTAGTGTGCTGGTTATTCTCAGCTATTGCTAGCTGTCACTTAATTTATTCATACATACACATACATATGATGAAAACAAAAGGTGCAACAATGTGTTGGCTGTAAGATCACAAATTTGCTCAGAAATTAGTTTCCTTGATAGTTTGTAAAACTTCATGTTGAATAGGCCTCCATCGATACATTCCAATTGTGCTTGAAAGGTCAGCATTTCAAAGAGGGAGGGAAGATATTTTTGAAATAACTTTAAATTTATCGGTAACAAATTAGAAACAAAATTTCATTGCCATTTGGTGCCCATTAGTTGCATCTACCACTAATCTGTAGTTGATGTGCCAACTTTGACAACTACATGTATGACAACATGCCTGTCATGGAATTGACCAAGAACATCAAAAATTCCTTTCCTACATGTACGTTAAACATTTTGCTTGCATTAAATTGACATACTATGAGTCCAGGGTACATCAGTGCAGTACTGTGTGCACGGGATAAGATGAATGTTGGTCAATAGGGACCTTTGTTTCAAATATTTTGCAATGTGGAAATTCCAAGAATTTATAAAAATGTTGTGAAGATTGTGCTATGCATTGAATTACACTTTGTACTTCTGTCATCATTGTTCACTGAATATAATCATAAAGGAATAAAGATTTTGTAGGAACGATTTCTATCCGTTTTAGTTTCTTTTATGTGGATCTGTTATGGATATGGCACATTTGTATGTTGCGTGATTGTAGTCAGCCATTACCTTCAGGTTATGTTCTGTTACACTTGTGGCATCATGATCACCAAGGTTTTAGGCATCATCAACCTGGACAGACTTTGGCCACCATTCCTGTAAGTCACTGTTACAATATTCATTGTCAGAGACTGGATTTCACCCCAAGTTGACAATCAGTTCCCAGCCCTAAGTCTAAGTCGACATTATTTTGTATCAACAATAACAGAGGAGGATGAAACGGACTACTTTCACTTTATGCTTCAGGCTGACAGCTGTCTGAAAGGCAACATTTCGACGCCTAATGTTCTGCAAAAAAACCAATCGCAGTTGAATTGGAATTAGCTGTGTATTGCCTGTACACTTAGCTGTGTTAGAAACCCCACTGTCGCTGGATAAATGTATCGGGGTACTTGGATATGCCTTCCCCAAATTTTGTCAAGTTGAATTGAAGTGGTCCATGTACATGTACATACATGTAGATTACGTATCAAACAAGTCATGGGCTTGTACTCGGGGGAATATCGTGCAGTTCACATTCGAGCATGAGAGGAAATCCATGATGATTTCATCCCTCTGTGAACTGGTGCCTTGTAACTTGCACCTACTGACTGGTCTTTCTCTACATTGAGCTGGTGCCTTTGTTTTCCACACTGAAAAATTCCATCAATCGAGGCATGTCTGTCTTGCCACGGAGTCCCTTGGTCCAAACGGGCCTTGGTGCATAGCCCTATTGACAAAGTAACCAAGGTATTCTGGTCTCATGCTGGTCTTCCCGCGACTGCCTATTAAAAAATTAATCAGAGTGTCGCACTTACTGGCCGATCAGTAGTTGTGACAATCCCATCCTAATGGTTGGGAAATGGATCAGGAAATTTCGTTTTCATTGCCAATGTCGACATTGCGACACCGTCCGTTTGCAAATTCATCAAGAATCCTCAGATCATCAGTCTCGGGAGAATGTTGTGATCTGTCCCAATTCGCAAATCTATCAGGAGTAACCACCAGTCCACTCCTCCGTCAAATCAGTATGCATGTTTCGGCACATCTTGATCGATATAAACTGCTATCAGTATTGCAATTATGCGCAGTGACGATTTGTCAGAATCGCTGGTATGTGCAGTGGTTCCCTGTAGGCCAATCACTCACATCATCATCTCACTCAAATCAACCATAAGGTGAAAAAATTGAAACAAAGAGTATCAGCTGAATCCATTTATTTCTAAATGTCTTTATCACAATTTTCAAGCAGCCCTCAAATGGCACATAAAGATTTGTCAACTTCTTTCTCATCCTCATCAATGTCCGTTTTAAAGGATGATTAGCCAACAAGTTACGGGGATCACAGGTGTATCTCCATGTAGCAGCAAAAATTACTATTCTAAATCGCTTAAACCCACACGTTTCCGCGGTGTTAAACTGTTGATATAGTCCGCCTGTCTCTGCATATTTCCTCTCTGTCTGTATTTAAATCCACCTTTCATCGCCAATTTTCTCACGATAGGTTCAAAAATAAAGTCTTCGAATGTCTGAAATGTAAGGTGTTGCCTCCGCTCTAAGTCTTTCAGTACGATTTGAAATTTATGAGTGACTTCAGATTTGTTTCTTCTTTCCACGGCTTTGGTAATCTTTTCTACCTGAAACCACAAATGAAGGCAATCAGTCAATGAGTCCTAACTTAAGATAGTTCAAGTGAATACTCTAACCCCCAACTTTTGTCCTACATGTAGGCATTTTATACTTGTTGAGGAGTGTTTTATGGTGCGTAAAGCACTTTAAATCAAACAGCCTTGAAAACTAGTTACAATGCACAACATCTTTGCACTTGACAGTCAACATTTCTACTTTCATCGATCGATTCATTGGTAATCAAACAAATAATGCTAATTCACCACTCTCCACAAGTTTATGTCTGATTTAAATAAGTATGTTGATATACTTACTGTTTCAGGGAAGATTTCCTGCCTTATCTTGATATAGTCTGGAATATCCTTATACAATAAACTGGTAATTAACGCTATGGCTTCTTCTACCAAGTCAAGGTCTGCTTTTGCCATCGCCTGAAAAAAAGAATTACTAAAGAAATGGCAGTAAAAAATCCAATGTAGTAGTTTAATGAGTAGTCCAAATATGTGTCTACATGTATATCAACACCATTTGGGGTATCAATCAAGAGACCACTTTATCAACTCCGAGAGGAAATAGGATCTAATTTGGCTGTTGGTCGAGGCCTTACAAAAACAATGAAAAATTCTAACTGCTGACCAAGCATTATCGTGAGACTCTCATCCTTAAATTTATGCTTGCTTTATCTGAACCTACCTTCATGTTAAGACATGCAACAAACTTTTCCTCATTTTGGCTCTCTAGGATTTCAAGGCAGACATCAGGCTTCCCCTAGAAACGAATCAGAAGAATGTATTAAACACATCTTGCTTTTTGAATGCAAATAGATGCAGGTCTCGAACCTCGAACCAGGTCAACTCAAACAAACAACATACCTGTCCTAAAGCAAAGTATGCAGCAAATGCCAATGCTCTGGCTGGAACGACCACACTGGAATGTTCTCCTAACTCTTGTAATAACTCAAGGGCGGTCTTAAATGCTTCTGGTGTATTCTGAAACAGTCAGTAAGGTTAGAAAGTCTTTATACAAAATGAACATTGTTGTGTGATATACATGTATGGACCTTCAGGCTGCAGATTTCCCAGGCAAGACAAATTTGTTGAAATGCATGATTGATAGAAACTGATGCCTTAACATTCCATTTTCTTGTCACTGAGGAGCAGTTCACAAATCCAACACATCCAGTATAAAAAAACTCACCACTTTATACAAAGCTGCTAATGCCAGGGTAGTACAATCATTTGGATATTTATCAGTGCCCAAGTATTTCGCTTTGACGGAGCTGTAGACATCTAGGAGGTCACTATAATGGCCACTGACTAACAACATATCCAATAGCACCAAATGACTTGATCTTTGGTCGAAGAAATTCTCTAAATGCTAAAAATGTAGAGAGAAATGTGATAGACATGGTGTATGCACACTGCAGTCATAAATTTTGTTTTTGTTTTTAAGAAGATCACCTCAAGCATAGCTAATCAAATTAAGTACTGATTTTTTCACAGTAAGAGTTCCTTACCTCATCTTTAAAGCAATCCAGAGCAAGATCCGGTCTCTTTAAATAATAGAACATTCTCATCACGACCGGACCAAAGCTGAATGTACTATAACTGTGGCGTGTCTGTTGAGCATAACTAAAAATAAACATAAAAATATCATAACACCAGAAAGTTCAATCTGTTCACTGGATTTGAATTTACTGCAGATTTTCTGCAGTTTTACCGTTGTCCATAATGGCTTCTGCATGACTGTCATTGTTCACATCCGATCTCACAACTTATGAGAAGACATTTAAGTCACAACCCAGTCTCGCATGAGTTTCAAGTTGAAATACAAGCCACACCGTGCCCTCTTAAATCTGAAAAAAACATTATTTTGATACAGTAAGTAACTTTTTTGTACTATGTCTTACAAAATTATCATTCCACAATCACATGATCTCCTTTACTGAATCTAGCAGACTGCTTATGTTTACAGCTTTCATTTAGCATACCTTTTGATCATTTCTATTGTAGTTTTCAAATCTTCGTCGCTCTCGGCTTGAAAGACCATCGTCTTCAGGTCATCTGTGAACACTATGTTTGTCTTTTCCATAGAACGTTTTAGCATAGAACTAAATTCAGCTGAAATTGGAAAAAAATGTTTCAAACGAGAACACCTTAAAAAACTGATTCCTTTTGCCATCAAAATCTTTGACAAAGTGCCACAGAACATGAAACGTTTGATTAAGGTTATTGCATTTGTTTTTCTTCCCAAACACCTTTAAAAATTGGGGAATTAAAATACCAAACAAACAATATAACTTGCTCCTCCAACCTCCCACCGGAAACTTCCAATCAACCTCCCCAACTCTGTCAAAACGAGAACAGGGGTGTGGTTGTGACATTGTCTTCATGTCAGCTCCAGATTCAAATTTGTTGGACCTGGCCTATTCCCCTGCCATCCTATTGTCCTTCCTACGTCACATATTCCCAAAGCTAGGAGGAGTACATCAACAAGCTCACCTTTTGAGCTGCCGGTTTTTTCCAGGGTTACCACCCTCTGCCGCCTGTAACTCTCAAGCCCTAAAAATTCATCACTAAAGAGGAATCTTCTTCCTAGAAAACCATAATAAAGATAATTAAAAGGGTTCCTTGGACTTGGTATAAGAATAAATCATTGCATCAACAAATGATCAAGTCACATCGAACAAAACATCACAACATGAAATAGGATGTGACTTGGAAAACTTTCTATATATAACCACTCTAAAATCCATGTTATTCTGATTGAATGCCCTCACGAAATATTTGGTTTGCAGACTTCATGCAGCCAACTTGTGAGCACTGTACAGTGTAGTCTCCAATCACATCCAGTCACAACCAAAGCAGAAACCGTCTTCACTTTACAGTGCTGCCACCTACTGACTTTAAAGTAAACTACTAGATGAGAGATTCATCACTATAAACGTGAATTTTCTACCCGATTGAACGTGGTAATGTTGAATATAAGATAACTTATGGATTCATTAGTACGATAACTAACCGACAGTAGCAGAAATTGGAGAATATGTCCATAAGAATTCTGTGAATGAACCAATGTTTTTTTTGAAAATGCAAGATCTTCGAAACACGTGCGCCATGATGGATTTTCCCCAAAAACTGCGGTCACATGATCAAAACATGTCTGCGCCCATAAACAGTAAAAAAGGGAGAAAAAATATTGTTTTTGGTCTTCTAGATAAGGTAAGATTCATATCAGTGCAGGTATCTTACATTGTGGACCACAATCTTACATTGTGGTCACTGGTACTCTAGAGAGTGAGTAATTATCAGTGATCAAAGACAGTTGCTTTGACATTTTGGAAGTCTTAGTCGAACAGAAATTTATCTGAATTTTGACAACAGTAAGAGAAATTGAGAATAAGTCCTGATTTTGATTTTGAAAATTCACCACCAATCAGTCCCGTAGTCAGTACGGTAACGAACTATATGCCTCAGGTACATTGTCAGTAAGAGGATGTTGTAAAGGGCCACAGCAAAACTCGGGAACAACAAGCCAGCAGCAAACAAAAAGTCTGCAGGGTTTCAAACCAATACCATGTTTTCGTTAATACTCTTATCGCTCACTTTCTTTTCCAGTCTACACCAACCATGCAGTAAATAACTGATCAAGCCAATTTGTGAAATCATTAGAACTCCAAAATGCATCCAGAGGTATAAGAACATTTGTTTCAATGCCATATAGTGGACTTCAAACTGAAATGCAGTCATGTAATCATGGTACTTCATCTCATAAATCATGTCAATAATTGTCAATGCCAGGCTCATCCTGAATAAAGAGGTTTTACTCTATGATTTTGTTCCTGTTTAGTTGCTTTTGTATCCGATCCTTCATGATTTACATAGATTTCCAAATCAGTATACTATATACTGATGCATCCTACCTTTGTTTATTTCTCGTGATCATGATAATTTCATTTTACCAATGGGATTGATCTTTGTTTTGATTTCAGGCTGAAGAACTTAAGAAGAAGGGAAATGACTGTGTCAAGGAACAGAAGTTTGCTGAGGCTGTTTTGCACTACAGTCATGCCCTCAAGATGGACCCTAACAATCACCTTTTGTACAGTAATCGCTCATTGGCTTTCTTAAAGATGGAGCAGCACTATCATGCTCTAGAAGATGCAAAGACTGTCATCAAAATGCAGCCAAAATGGCCAAAGGTAACCATCCTGACCACAAAGCTCTGGGCCTTCATGGTGAAACTCTCCAGGAAAGCTGACTTCTAATATAGCACTCTGTCTAGCCTGCATCTAAAAACAGGATTTAATTAAACATATTCACACGCACACCATTTCCTTTAAATACAAATGAAGACATTTTTGCCTTCCTTTAGGGTTACTTCAGAAAAGGAGAAGTTGAGGCAGCTGCTGAACATTATTGGCACGCTCTGATGTCGTATGAAACTGGACTTCTATATGACCCTGAAGACGAGGGGTTACAGAAAGCAAAACACAAAGCAGCAGTGGAACTCACAAAATTGCGGAAAGGCAAGTAGCTATTTTGAATATCTGCATCTCGTATCCTCTGCAGTATCAATAACCCTTCTGTAAGAATTGGTTATTGGTTGGTGCATGGTTGTGGGATAATTCAAGAGTTTTCAAGATGTGAATTAAGGGCTAGAATATTAAAAGGATAAAATTCGAACTAGACTTGATTGCTTTGGAAAAAGTCGCATCCAGGTGTCTGAAATTTGGTAAACTGAAATTCTGAGACTACTTGTTAGTTATCATTCTCTTATCATATTACAGCTGAGAAATATTTACCCAGAAAAGGAATCGGAACCGGATTTCTTATTGGATCATGTATTGTTCTCGCGGATCATCTACTCACTAAGCAACCTTCAATTCAGGTAAGAGATATGGTGGGTCTTGTTTGGGCTAAACTGAGCCCGCCATTTACCCTTTTCCAAAAGCTGAATTTGACCTGAAATAACCCCACTCTAGAGGCATCTGTTTGGCTGATTGAAATGAGGACACCGGGATGTAAGATTAAGTATAGTATTTGTGTGTATTTTCTGTGTCGATATATGATTTGAACCATGTCTTGTTGTACATATGATGTACCATATATTCTTGAAAACCATAGGACTATTCTGTTCTATTTCAGTACATTGTCCTAAAAGTTCTGCTGGTGCTGGTATTTTCTGGGATAGGCTATGGTGTCACATGTGGTTATAAGTAAGTATTATTTACAGTTGTCTTGAAATCGAGCATAATGTATTAGCATAAAGATTCCTTCTGTTTTTCAATTAATTTTTGTGATTTAAACAAGCCAAAAGACAATCAAGGATCTTTGTATTAACCATTAAGTTACAGAACATAGTGGCATCCTTGCTGTGAAAGTAACCAATTTCTTGCCATCACCAATTTTAGATTTCCGAAACTGTTCAGACAAGCTGAAAACTGTGCCCTGTCTCATCTTCTTCTTCTTTGTCCAATTTTCAGGTCAATGATGGATTCTCAGAAGAAATCTCTTTTAGAGCCGCCCCATGACTTGTTAAAAGGTAAACAAATCTAAAAGGCCCACAAACCAATAATAAAGATTACTGTGTCATATTAGAACATGGTTTAAAACTGTTTTGGGAAACATGAAACCTTATTGTTTTATGGTTATACTTATAGTGATGGAAAAGGTCCATGTACACGTTCATTGTATGGACCAAGATGCCATTTCTGATGATGGTGATGGAAACTACAACCTTAATTCATTAAGTAAATGTAAAACTAGTCACTATGCAGTTGTTACATGATGTCAATAGTTTTGTCTTATTCGTTTTAAAGGCTGAAGTATTAATGGTCCTTTTTCAGACTTTGACAAGGGTCCTAAAGATGGGAAAGAATGTAATGAGCCTGGCAATGTCCCTCCCAGTAACAAGGAGGAAAGACACCGTCGGAGAAGTGGCCAGGCAGCCGCAAGGCAACGGTTTAAGAAAGGAAAAAGCTGATCATAAAGGAATTGAAACCTTGTTCCTATACGTGTACTTATTGCCATGTTAGCTATGGCTCATTTATTAGAGAACAGCTCAACTCATCATTTCATCCGTTGTCCTTCTCCTTGGAAGGAATTGGACTTTTTAATTTTTTAGAAATTATCGTGCATCGCCAAAATAAAGAGGTGCATAATTTGTCAATTAAGTATCTACGACATTACATCGAATATCTGTTTGTTCACAAAGTGAAATTTACAGGGGAGAGGATTTTTTCATGACGCTACCTACTGATGCAGAATGTTGTTTATGCACAATTCTGTAACATATTGTAAATTGAAAGGTTTGAAAAACTACATTGTACTTTGTGTAAACTAGCCTGCTAGAACATCCTCTCCAAAATTCGCAGGTAGGATGAATGAATTTTTAATGATTGTCTACCAGCAGTATGCAAGAGGAATTTAGTGGCGCTTACTTTATCGATTGGTTTACAAACAATGAACAAATGAAACCGACATGTCACATATCGCAAACCATGTTTATTTATTGTATTCATATTACTTGATACAAGTAATGATACATGTAGATATGAAATAATAACATTTGTATTGTTAACTTCATTGTCAGCATTTATTCTTTGTGGATATTCTGTGAGATGGTCAATTGGTCATCCATAATGAATTGAAGTTGCCAGATGATGAATGTCTCGCTCAGGATAAGAGTCTCAGGATAAGAGTTGTATTAAAGCGGCTGAATTGTCTTGTCCTGGGGGACGCAGTTTCCAAAGATGAATTGTCTCGTTCAAGCTTAAGGTGACAAGGCGTCTGAGGATAAATTTTCACATCCCAGGCTACCAGTCAGTTTTGGAAGATATCAATGTTCATGCTAAGACTAGGACAGAACTCTTTTGGGGATGTCTTTACTCATCCAAGGTGACGAGGTCTGAGGACGAGTCCCGCAAGATTGAATTGTCTCATCTTCTTGCATTCTTTCAGAAGAGAGTGAAGGGGAGGGGGAGACCTAAGGAGACACTAGAATATCTTTCTTTTAGGTTCCCTTTTAGTGTCCCAACAAACAAAACTTTGCTAACATTTTGAGGGATTGTTTTTCTGGGGCTCCTCTGGTACATGTACTTGAAGTGTTGTAAACATGATTCAGCAATCGCTATAGAAATGAATACACTAGAAGCTGTACATTGTTTACATAAGACCTTTATTATGAAGGTACAATTTATATGATTCCCTTTCATGGAATTCTGTTTCAACACACAGTACAAATGTGCAGTTGGCACATTGGCAAAAAACAGACCTTGAGAGTTCAGTTAGGCAATAGCATGCGGATACCACAGTATTTTTCAATAGCAATAATCGTAATTTTGGCACTATATAACCACAAATATGATATCTGTACTGTAACATGAGCCCATTCAACAGAATGTTCAACCGACATACAAACTTTTCCTAATCACACGCTGGAGCAGGGAGTCAGTTCAAAACATTGTCCAAGGTGTCATTTACAGTAGGCTACAGATACTTGGTTTTATACATGATTTAATGGAATGTCTTTCTAGTGATTATGAATTCTATTCTCAGTCACTATCTGATAGTCCTCCAATCTCATCCTCATTCCCACCAATTGCTTTCCAGAAGGATATGGCAACCTGAAACACGATATTAAATATAAGTGGTGCGTACAGTGTACATGTAATTACTTTGCTTTATTGCCAGCCAACTTCAATATTTGCTTCATTGACATGAAATGACAGCAGCCAATCATACGAGTGACATTCAGACTGCTCTGCAATGTGAAGATATGAGCATTACATGTACCTTTTCAGCATAGGCTTTTCTTTCGTCTGGGGGAAGGGTCTCAGCTTTGTCTGAAAAATACAATGACCAATTGAACATGTTTGTGTTTTAGGTTAGATCAAGGCAAGGGAGTGCATTAATTACTGTATGATAACGCAGGAAGTTAAAAGTAAAGTTCTAAAATGTATGAATTTGAGTTGTTAATATACAATCTTTAGAAAAATTATCTGGACAAGAACCGGATTACAAAGCTCTTATGTGTAAGAATTATTGCATTCATACACTTACCTTTCATTACTTTCATTTTTGTGAATAATTCCTCAAATGATTCAGAACTTGGATCTTCATTTCCCAATGCACTAAACAATGCCATGTCATCGCCTAATAAGGAATCTGTAAAGAAGGAGATATAACTAAGTCTGATGCAGAACATCTTTGGGACCAAAATCAGTCTTTCTCAGAGAAGTTGTCCCTCTGGCAAAGATACCTGCTATGGGAGGTTCCACTGTATATGCCAGTTATCATCCAAACGACTCAAGAGGCTTTACAGAGATGATGAATAAGCTCCAAAAGTTCACGCTCTTCAGTTTCAGATGCTTTTTAAACAAACAGTTACATGTACCTATGTTGTTTGAAGCGTCTTCTTTCAAAGCAGCAGTTTTATTTGAACCCAAGGCATTCCCACCACCAGTGGCTGCTGCATGACAACCAACGGGAGATATCGAATCTTCATCACACTCATCTGTCTCTTGTTTTGGTTTTAATCGATCGGCGATATCATCGTTGTGACAGCCCAAGTTTGTCTCTGTTTCTATGTCATCATTGTGTTCTCCTAAACCAAGATCTGGCAATTTTGAACCTGTAGCCTCTGCTGCAATCATCTGCTGCATGAATGGACTGCGGAATGGAGCTGATCTAGGGTCTGAAACCATAAGAACAGTCTATGATTAATAAGAAATTGTACTTCAAGGACACTACATAGTAAGTCTGTTCCTTTCTGAGAAACAACACGATCAGTGACTTAAGGTATGTATGTAAAATTGGAGTTAAACTACTATGAATGATGTCATTGACATCACAGAAATAATAACACTGAGTATACCTTTCATGACTAGATTTGGCCACATATGGGCGTGTAATGCCTTGATCACTCTTTCCATGCCCCTTGGTTCTCGGAAGTCATCTAAAATAAAGAATAGTGGAAATTACCACGAGCTGCAGACCAGGACACCATTTTGGAGATTTACATTGTCAATTACATCCTTTTTGCTTCAAAATTGCCAAATTCAGTTCTCAGTTCTAAATTCATGACATTAGAATTTCTTTCAGTAGTTACCTTCTTCAGAATCACTGTCTTCATCTGGTTTCATTTCCACAAGCTCGAAATTGTGTTTCAAGCACCAATCATGGACTTTGGACTTTGCCACAACTGCAAAACAAAATACATGCAACATGACATTGTTGGCAAATTATAATGATGACATGCAGCTTGTGCCTGGATAGGGACATCTAAACTGTACATCAAGAACACTTCAGTAATGTCCCTGAGAGTAATCAAATTGTGCACACTCCTTTAGTTTCATTGGCCTATCAGATTTTGCGTCCATTCATAACTGCAAATGGGGCCATATTCCAATATCGAAACCACCATGACAAACAATTTCGTACCCCAAAAGTTTGAGATTTTACCGCCCCCCCCCCCACCCTGGATTTTAATATAGCATCACCACCAAAGTTGGGGCATCAATTAAGATGGATAAAACCTCACCATCTTCATATCTGCAGCAGTCACAAAGCAGAATCTGTATCTCTGGTTCAATCTCGCTCGCAAATGGAAGCCACGAGTTAACCATGGCAAAAGAACTAGCCTGGAAAATAACATTAACATCTGTTTTAGGTTTATAACTTGGATTTGTTTCATTTATGATATTGACTACTCAATATCAAAGCGAAAAGTCAGAATGCGGAGAAGTGATCATAACTATAATTTGTAGCAACGTAAAAGAGTGGAAAACCTCACTTAGCAGACACCTCAGTAAGCAGGACACCCTCTCTATTGAGGACACGGATATTGGTCACTTTCATTCAATTTGACCTCGTCATTAATGTTAAAGGATAGCACTTCTTGATCCCAAAGGTGTCCCTAATAGAGAGATTTTCAGTACACACGCTCACCTCTTTGCTATCAAAATGCAATATGATAGCCTGGACATTACTAGCAAATTCTGCATCTCCAATAGTTTTCTTTTGTGTTGTGCAGATTGAGACATCTGCTGTGTAATACTTGGTGTCAATGTGCCATGCGTACGAGCTGATATCTTCGAGGACATTCTCAGGATCTGGCAGATCTTCTGTATCCAAGATACCTGGAAGAAAATAGGTTGATATATAACCAACAGCCTAATGTATAAAGGAGGGGGCATTACAGTCCATCCCATTTGATCAAATCGATAATGAACAATCAACAGTACTCTACCTAGCACCAGTGACCGTGACCGTGATCTGGTTCTGGCCCTAGGCCTAGGCCTATGGCCGGGCAGGGCCACTTGACTGCCAGTGCCCAGTCAGGCCAGTGGGCGCGTTATAGCCAAGGACTCCAGCCCTAGACCTCCTTGGCTTTGAATGGGCTCACTAACAACTGGGTTTTGTCTGGGACATGAGGAAACAAACAACTCATGTATGGTAGGGACATGTTCCCTATGCTATTTTCTTCTCTCTGTCAGTGTTTGTATTGTATATGAAAATGTACATGGCTGTGTGTGCAAATGTACATGACTATATAGGAGCCAGTATTTGACCCTCAATATAGAATAATTTACAACATTTTTGGTGAGACAGCCAACAACAGATTGTGAAGACATGTTTAAGGATGAAATTGCAAGAAAAAATATTCAAACAGACCTTTCACAAGGACCTTGGGATCCAAATTTGTGCAACTGGCTAATAGTGCACAGGGCGCTGACATCTTGGTTTTTGTAAATTGTGAAACAAGGAACGCATTTTAAAGACGGATTGATGAAATCAAAACCATAGATAAGAAGATTTGCACATATAAACATTTGTAATAACGATGAGATAGATTCAAAGTATTTCGAATAACGGTCTTAGTACGTTTTTCTTTATGTTGAGAGATGATTTGAAGAGTTTGGAGTAAGGGAATTCCAGAAGTCATTGAAATTTGGATTCTTATTTTACAAAGACCCAGTAAAATCATAACACTACAGTAGAGTAGTTCTTCAGTGACATCTTTTCATGGTAATATCTTCTCTATCTCAAGTTAACTTGATCATTCAAGCTACTCTTCTTCAAAATAAATTTGTCAAGATTAAAGTGGTCCTGCCAAATATTTGGTAAAATGCCCCGATAAGGTCGAATGAGGAAGTTCTTTGTGTAGCGGACGACTGTCAATGACAATGATGATGAACATGGTAACGGTCAGTGAACATGCAGGTTGTCATTTAGCTTGATATTGATACTGGCAGTCTTTAATTGCAGGGACACCATGTCTGTCAACTACGCCACTGGTTTGTCATCATATGAATTCAAGGGGAAGTGCGGTCTTCCTGAGAAGTTTGATTTGGACGAAGAAGTTGAAGAGAAGGTTCAAAAGGTGGCGGAGTGGATCAAGAACAGCAAGCATTTAGTCGTTCATAGTGGAGCTGGGATCAGCACAGCGGCTGGGATCCCTGACTTCAGAGGACCAAATGGTAAGGAAGCACACAGTCTTGTCATTAACAAATCATATTGTAAATACACAACCTGGTTGATTTTTATTGTGTTGTTTTTTGTTTACAGGTGTATGGACATTAGAAGAGAAAGGGGAAGAACCCAATGTGAATGTGACTTTTGAGAGTGCCCAACCAACTCTTACACATAGGGCAATCTTGGGACTTGAATCTGCAGGTATGGTCGAATGTTTATCTTGCATTTTTTTATCATTTCATCTTGATACTGGTAGTTTTCTTTGAAGTATAAGTTAATTGTCTCAAAGCGCTTAAAATTTATGCCTAAGCATAATCCAGAAAGCTTTCTTTAGAAACAAGGGGCACATATACTGCACTATACTTGGCTGAGCCTTAAACCCACGACCTTCCATTCACCAGTTGAAAGCTTTCCCATGTAGGCACTGCACTTCCCTGAAAGGCAATACCGAACTCCAGACTGAAAAAAATTTCTGATTTCTCTCCAGGGTTTGTGAAATACGTCATCAGTCAAAATGTAGACGGGATGCATCTTCGGTCTGGATTCCCGAGGAACCGTCTTTCAGAGTTGCACGGGAATATGTTTGTGGAGGAATGCGACAAGTGTAAAACACAGGTATGTTCATTACTATGCCAACAAGGCTAAATACTCCTAAGATGTGAACATGATTTTTGACATTTATGGACAGATTCCACTACATCTGGAATCCACCATCGTTTGTTGTTGTGGCGGAAGTTTACATGGAGCATTTTACGGAAGAGGGTTAATAGATTTACTGGTGGTGAAGAAGACTTGTACACTGTATATCCAAACTTTATCTAACATGTTCTTTTCTCTTTCTAGTACTTGAATCTGACTTGCTCACCCACGATGGGTAAGAAGTGGACGGGGAGGATGTGCTCACAGGTCAAGTCACGTGGACAATGCAGGTAGTTTATTCTTTCTGTTTACTTGCTGTATCCCTCTATAACAAAGATTGTCAACATTTTATACTTAAACTGTAAATCCCTCATGCATGTACAAGCTGACAATTCAGATTTTGCTTGAAGATTGCTATCACTTTATCAGCAAGTTTGTTTATTTTAATGTTTTTTTACAGGGGTCGTCTTCATGATACCATCCTGGACTGGGAGGACAATCTTCCAAAATATGACTTGGATAGAGCAGATGAACACGCCAAGTAAGGATTGTTATCATTTTCTCTTGTTCTTTTACTGACCAGATGTGATGGAATAAATTTGTCCTTCGGTGTGTAGACTAGCGCTGAACATTCTGTCCCTGTATGTTTGTAGGAGGGGATCCTGAAGACAATCCTTGTGACAGCATACTTAAAGAAGTCATATTCTACAGATTGTCTCCAATACATGTAGTTAAAACTTACTGCTTGCCAGAAGTGCGTATCAGACTGTCGATAGTATAGTTGGTGCAGGTGGTAAATCTTTTAGGGCATATCAGTTGATTCAAAATTTATGTCTTTCTTTCAGAAAAGCTGATGTAAGCCTTTGTTTGGGAACGTCCTTACAAATTGTCCCCAGCGGAAATCTTCCGCTTGGGGCAAAGAAGAATGGTGGAAAGCTGGTGATAGTCAATCTACAGCCGACGAAGCATGATAAAAAGTGTGACCTCAAAATCAACACATATGTGGATCTGGTCATGGAAAGATTATGTGAACTACTTGAGGTTAAGATACCAAAATTCGAAAGAGTACACTATAATTTGACTTCCATTCATACTAATAGTAAGGAAAAGAAGCCGAATGTTGTGTTATGTGATGCAGAGGTTTTCAACGATTCTTTAAAGGACAACACTATCGGTGAAGGAAAACGATCAAATGGCTTGGAGCAGATGTCACTTCCTGATGCAATGAAAAATGAACATAATGGAGAGATTTCGAATCATGTGAAAAAACAGTGCACTGATTTTTCAAATGCAGTCAAGTCTGAACATTCTGAAAGAAATCAGGTTAAGACTGAACTAGTTTCAACGAATGAGACCAGGGCTGAACTGGTATCAAATGATGCCAAAACTGAACTATATGTTAGCAATTCACTGGGGGTAAAACATGTAAAAACTGAGGTAAAGGTGTTGGAGACACCTCTAGAAAGAGAGGATAACGATGTGCAATTAGAAAACATGTCACATTCCAGTGTATTTGGAGAGAATAGGACAAATGGTCTCTTCTTTGACACATCAGGTGAACCTAAATGCAAGGTCCCGAAAGTAGATATGAATGAATTACTCTCATGAAAAAGTCTCTTTTCACATGTAACAATAGGCAAGATTTAAAGAGTTAGTAGATTAGAGCCACATTGCTTTTCATTTCTGTAGTCACAGCGAGCATTTAAAACAACCCAGAAACTTCTGAGCAGATATCTGGTCGTATATGACTTCTATGGGCCCATTTACGTTTGGCTGGCCATTAAAGGCCAAACTGAGTGGGGGAAAATTTGTAGCTGTGATGGAGTCAACCTCTAACCATAGACAGATCTCATCCATGTCAATGTTGCAATATTTTAGATGAAATAAATGTGAAAAAGTATACTTAAATTGTCTTTTGATGTACATTGAGGCATGTTTTATTATGGTCTTCACTGATTGCACACTCCTCAAATCTACCAGCCCACGAAGGATGATTCTGGATAGATGATTTTATGAGATGGGTTGTGACCTTAATAATGTCCTGTTAGGAGACTAGTTTGGACAAGTTGGCAAAGTAGCGATTGCCTCGGATTGGACAAGATGTCCCACATGATGTCTTTATGAGATGGGTTGTGACCATGTCCTGTTAGGAGACTTGGACAAGTTGGCAAAGTAGCGATTGCCTTGGATTGGACAAAATCTCCCACAAGATGTCTTTATGAGATGGGTTGTGACCATGTCCTGTTAGGAGACTTGGACAAGTTGGCAGAGTAGCGATTGCCTCGGATTGGACAAGATGTCCCACATGATGTCTTTATGAGATGGGTTGTGACCATGTCCTGTTAGGAGACTTGGACAAGTTGGCAAAGTAGCGATAGCCTTGGATTGGACAAAATCTCCCACAAGATGTCTTTATGAGATGGGTTGTGACAATGTCCTGTTAAGAGACTTGGACAAGTTGGCAGAGTAGCGATTGCCTTGGATTTGACAAAATCTCCCACAAGATGTCTTTATGAGATGGGTTGTGACCATGTCCTGTTAGGAGATTTGGAAAAGTTGGCAGAGTAGCGATTGCCTTCGATTTGACAAGATCTCCCACAAGATGTCTTTATGAGATGGGTTGTGACCATGTCCTGTTAGGAGATTTGGACAAGTTGGCAGTAGCGATTGCCTTGGATTTGACAAAATCTCTCGCAAGATGTCTTTATGAGATGGGTTGTGACCATGTCCTGTTAGGAGACTTGGACAAGTTGGCAGAGTAGTGATTGCCTTGATTTCACAAGATCTCCCACAAGATGTCTTTATGAGATGGGTTGTGACCATTTCCTGTTAGGAGACTTGGACAAGTTGGCAGAGTAGCGATTGCCTTGATTTCACAAGATCTCCCACAAGGTGTCTTTATGAGATGGGTTGTGACCATGTCCTGTTAGGAGACTTGGACAAGTTGGCAATGTAGCGATTGCCTTGGATTTGACCAAATCTCCCACAGGATGTCTTTATGAGATGGGTTGTGACAATGTCCTGTTAAGAGACTTGGACAAGTTGGCACAGAAGCGATTGCCTTGGATTTGACAAAATCTTCCACAAGATGTCTTTATGAGATGGGTTGTGACCATGTCCTGTTAGGAGACTTGGACAAGTTGGCGAAGTAGCGATTGCCTTGGATTTGACAAAATCTTCCACAAGATGTCTTTATGAGATGGGTTGTGACCATGTCCTGTTAGGTGACTTGGACAAGTTGGCAGAGTAGCGATTCATTTAATGGCAGATTTCGCAGAGATTGAAAGAAGTACAGAAAATAAGTTGCCATCATTGGGATGCGAATTGCTGATTTTTGGATTGGTGGTCCACTCTTCTACTGTTGAGTTATCTCGGTTCCCTTTTTTCCTGCTCTTTGTGACACCATTATTTATCAAATTCAGCGAAGTAAAGAACAGGAAGTACTTTTTGTCAGTATTTTAAGTTTATTTCCATACAATGTAATGCACATACATTAGTACATTCATTCATTGATACAAGGAGTAGCATGCATACAATGTATGTACCAAAAGTTTCTCCAGAGAAGACAGGTTGTATGTATTGTCTCAATCATGATGCAAGAACTGACAATGTGGAGATCAGAACAAAGTCACAACCATGAGGAGAGTGGCTCTCCAGAAGCCTCAGACACTATCAAATGAGGGTACTATTTCATGGATCACTATAGCTAAACACCAGTGTCCATTTCTTCCTCCTGGCTCTCCTCAGTTGAATCAATACACAGACGCAGCTCATCTTCATCGTCGTCCTGATCAGTCATATTTTGTGAGCCAACTGCTTGGTCAGACTTCTCCACAGAGCCAGCACTAACCCTGCTTTCAGTATTGCCACTGACAGATTCAGTTACCCCAAGAAATAAATGCAGTTCACCTTCAGTCATTTCATTCTCATCCTTTTCCACAGAATTTCGTTTGAAATCCCCCGATTCCCCCAGTGGCTCAGTTTCATTTACTAATGAATCATGAGCCACTAAAACACCTTCTTTAGCTTTAGTGTCTTTCATCTGCTCCTCTTTTTCAGTTGCTGCGGTCTCCTCCATGAACAAGTGAAGGTCATCATCCATAGCACTTTCTATAGGATCAGATTCTGTCTCCTTGAGAGAACCACATGTATCTGTTTCAATGGTAGGCTCAACAAACAAATGCAAAGCCTCAGAACTACTTTTTAGCTGAGCATCACTTTTTGCTGTCTTCATTGTTGGCTCTATAAACAATTGCACATCCTTTTCTACAGAGTCATTTGACTGAGCATCTTTATCCTTTTCAGTTTCCATAGTTTCCTCAACAAACAAATGAAGCTTCTCTTCTGAACCACTTTCTTTCGACTCACATGTAGCACCTGAATGATTTTCGGTGTCCATGGTAGCATCAACAAAAAGGTGCATGTGATCCTCAGAGGGAAAATCATTCGATTTTTTATCACCATCCTTTTCAGTTCCTTTTGGGATCTCAGTATCCGTGGATTGAGAATCCTTTAGAGTTTGAGAAGGCTGACTAAATTCTACTTGAGAAGCCTGACTACTTGGTGTGGCTGAGGTCAACACAGTACCTTAAAAGACAAACAGAAGTGCAATATAAAAGTGACGTTTCATGGAAATGTAGTAGCCAGAAGTTTATTCTCTTGTAAAGTCCCTTTTTATCAGCAGCAGGCCACTACAAAATGGTCCATGTTGCATCTGAGGCAAGTCCCCTTTACAATTTTAACCTCGAACTTGGACCCAATGTATTTGTATTTCATTACAGTCCACAGTATGTTAAAAAATAAGCGTACATACCAGTTTTAGCTGGCGTCAGTCCCTTCAGCCTAGCTTGTCGTCTCTCCAGGGCCAATCGTTTATTTCGCTCTATTCTCTCTTTTACTTCATCAGTGAGAACCTGGAGAAAAGGAATTAGTGTATAAAATTTGAAATGCAAAAATGTCTTATGATTTGCCTTTTGGCTCCAGTGTATACATACAATAGTTCCTCTTTGGTATAAAAACTTCCTTTTTGAAATCGGCTATGATTCTGCAGCACCCAGCCATAGTTTATCAGTTCTTGTTATTGAAAAAAGCAATAAAAAGAACTCACTGGTGAAGCTGCTGTGACATTTATGGTATTGGATTGTGGTGTCTGCGACAGAATTGGTGTCGATGGTTCACTATCTCGAGGAGTGCTCAGCTCTGAGGGGAGTGGTTTATCTTTCCGAGCAGGAGTACCCGTAACAGGCTGTGTGAATGTGGAGTCCTCTCGTATCATCTCATCAAGGACATTCTCAGCATCGGAATCAATCAAATCGACCTGAGAGTGAAAAAGCATAAAACATAGGCAAGGTTTTTTATATTATAGTTGATTTGTTTTTAAATTTTTTCCATCTTGATATTTTTTTGTTTTCTAAAAAAACGAACAAGGCGAACTTGCTCCTCTTATTCATTTCTGACAGCATTTTCTCCTTTCTTTATATCTAATGGCAGTCATAGAATCGCCAGATAATTGCTGATCAACAAACCTCATCTGGATATCCGAGCTTATCGCCTGATTCGTCCTTCCGATCGTCCGCTTCATCACCAGATTTCTTTTCGCCATCTTCTCCGTTACCAAATTCCTCGTCCAGCAATGGAATATCAAGTCGAATCTTCTTGATGGTCGTCTGTACAGCCTTCTTCCCACCTAGTCTCTCGACTCGCTCAATCACCTCATCGAAGGTCATCTTTGGGTACAAGCGATGTGCCCAGTGTTCCATCTTTCTCATCATGACATTTAGATCATCAATCTGTTCAACAGGAAAAAATTTTTCAGAAACCCAAGCAATTAGACACTTACAGCACTTAACTATGGAAAATTGTTAAGAATACTAATTTTTGATGCCCCTTTTGTGCTTTGCCTTCCACCATCCACATTTCTTGCTGAAAAACTAATAAAGATATGGAATATAATTATAAAACTGTACCTCATGCCCTGGTCCTTTGAGCTTGAAATCCTTGAATATTTTTGGAAGAATAGCAATCCCTCGATCTCCATTTAACCTGAAAAACACGGAGAATTTTAGAAACTAACGACTTATGGGGTCAACCTTTGATGTTTCCGATGTCACCTGAGACGTAAAAATCAAGTGAGACAGACCCCACACTTCAGCAAAGCTTGACCACTCCATTGCAAGAGGGGCTCATCTAGAAAGAGGCGAATTCATCTCATTCTTCATAGTTGGTTGAAGCTGCACAGACATTTCAAGTGATATTTCAAGGTAAACAACAATTATACACTGGAATTACCAAGGAAGTGGACTGATTGACACAAGACACCCGGTTACAAACAAAACCAATGTCAGATCCACCTAACTATGCCAGCTCTCCCTCAATAGACATCAATGGACAGCTTACCTGTCTGCATCTAACTTGGGTTGTGGATTCCTTATCACTCGTTTTCCTGCACCTTTAGACATGTCTCGTAACCTCTGGATGACTTGACTTTGAATTTCACCCTCTGAAATATCACAAGGTATTCAATTACCACCACTAACATCCGGAATTAAACACATTGGGTAAATGGCAGTAATATATAACCTCGTCTCAAAAACACATTCTAAAATTCCTTAGGTTCATGTCTGAACTCTGAGCCTGAACCAATTACTGTTGTGCACATCTTCTCTGACTTTGACCTGCAGGAATGAATCGAGTTTCTCAATACTGGATGGCATTCCACTCCAGTAATATCTCCAGCCCAATGGTTGTGACAAAGAGCAGGCTCTCTTTAGGCTATTGGCCTGGTTTTATCTGGTCTCACACAACCCATTAAGAAAGCATTAGCTTCAACCCAAATTGTCTCCAGATTGCAATGTTAGACTGTATCAAATCAAAGTCAATGTTGCTGCCCATGGTGTCAGGTACATTTACACTACAGACTTGAGTTACCTACCTTCATTTTCTTCTCCTTCACCACCACTACCACCAGCACCACCACTCTCAGGAGCCTCGTTGTCTCCAAATCCAGTAGGTGATGGCGGAAAAGCTGCATCCTCATCAATGTCACCACGAACATCAAAGAGATCATCCATATCGAGGTCAATACTCTCCATCCTGAAATCAGGAATTGTGAAAGTACATATCTCATTAAATATTATTTATATCTGTGACGGGACCCGGATTAATTGGCATTCAATGATTCTTGGCCCAGGTTAGCCATCTGGTCAATTGGCTGGAAAGATGTTAATACCATTTACCCTTACTCACTGTCTATTGTCTGCGTCTCATCAGTGTCTCTCGACACAGCACAGCTCCAGAAACGTGAAGCCAAGTCGTGAATGATAAAATGACATTATCACATCACTCAGGCCTATATTTATTAGTTATAGTAATAAAAATCTGCACCAAATAGCACTTTAATCTTTGTTGATTCATCATGTTCATGATGCTTTTCAAAGTTACACCTTACACCTGACAGTCAAGTTAGTGACAGCAGACAGTGCATCTGACAGTCAGTGCATCTGACACCGACAGTGCATGCACAGTGAAATGCATAGACAATACTCAATAAGACATGGTTGTATGTAATGTAATGTATGCAGTGACCCAGTGCAGTGGGTTCACAATTTTTAAGTTCACCATTATCATCAGATTCATATTCATTTCATATCACATCCATGTCATATCATATCATCATCATATGATATATCGTGGTATTTCGTTTTCATATAGAACTTCCAGAAGTAGAAGTACCTGGGGGTTGTTTAGTCAATTTTTGCTCGATGCAGTGGAACAGGGAAATGTGTTGAATTTTCGCGCGAGATTTTCTTCTGGCATGCGCATGCTCATAAAAGTTGGGATTTCCCAAGCTATCACGTGATCACGCTTATTTTCGCGGGTAAAAATTAAAGGGCAGTCTCTAAAAGTGTAGGCAGTCTATTTATTTCGATTTTTCTCCTTCATCTATCACTGATTTGCGGTCACGATGGAATCTCTGAAGAAAACATACGTAAGTTCATTACAGAACACTTTGTGAAGTCTGTCATTTCTTAGATTATTGCATTGCCCATCATGATCATAGTATAGTCTTCTTCAATTCTTGCATGTAATTGTAAGCCTATCCTGCATACAGTGATACAATGTAATGTATGTACACATTGGAAATTGTAGCATGTACAGGGTGTCCCAATCATTAACACGCTACAATGTATGATAGATAATGATATAGAGCCAGCCTTACCGATTTTGGAGACAGCCAAGATGCCGAGGTCTAGTCTGCATGTCTGGCTCAGGCTGAGCCGCCTCGGGGTGGCAGTTGCTCACTCGCTCCCTTGTTTTTGATATTTGAGTCACTCAGTCAGTCAGTCGTGGTCATGCCATGTGGTCGGGGTGTTCCAAAACAACGTCAAACAAAAAATAAAAAGGAACACAAATTCTGTACAAATTATCGCTTAGCCTACAGTACAGATGTGACTCGATGTCATGAAGAATATTTCTTTTACAGAAACTAAGTGAATATGAGCTGCAGCGGTTGAAGAATATTGAGGATAACAAAACAATGGTGAGTTGATATATACTGTAGCCTTTTAATCAACAGCGAAATAATGTTTTTCCAGAAATCCGTCAGACCATGGAAACCCCTCAAAATGATGAAAAAGTGGAAAATTTGCTAGGAATCATATTTAACTGGCAATTTTTCTTTTTCCCCCAACTCAAAATTACATCAAACAAGCATTTTTAAATGTTAGCCTTGATATTTTTATTGAAATTGATTCCGTTCATATCAAGAATTAAATTCCTTTATTTCAGCTATCCCGATTGATGGAAGATTTGAAGAACTTCAATATCCCAAAACCAAAGCCGCAGGTAAAATTGGGCAGTTTTGGAAATGTACAGATAAAGCTGTATTTAAATCTGAAAAAAGTAATCTATCTTCTGCACACCCATGAACTTTCTTTACTGTACTTCTTGTTTAATTTGATAAAATGTTTTTTGATGTCATACCAGATAGTTATAATTATGGTCTGTTCTTTGTTCTTGCTCCTTGGTTTAAACTGTAAGTCTGTGGTTGCACTGAAAGTTCAGATTAATCTTCGTAAATAAAATTTGTTCCAAGACAACTGCATGTATACTATAACCTTCCCTCATTCTGATCTACAGAAGTTTCAGCCAACAAAGCGCAATCCGAGACGTGCACCACGTTACAATCCAATCTCACGTCCTGTGACCAGATCTAGAAGAGGTTCAATTTCTTCTGCCAACTCGACTTCTGAAGCTTCTACCCCGGAGAAATTGAACAAGGTACGTAAATGATACGAATCAATGGAATTGGATTGTACACGTGGCGAGTCAGTTATAAAAAAGAAGGCCAAAAGGTCGTGTAATACAGCTTAACTACTCATTCAGCGCAAATGCTAGCAGCAAGGTCATTATGATCAGAAAATCTAAGGCTTTTAATGTTCCTGTCCTTTCATTTCAGCATCTCGTTGTAAGCTTTGGATTTTTCAAGAAACGACCAAGCGATGCAAAGGCCGATGGTGATGATTGGTTGGAAGATGAGCATGAGGTATGTAATTTAGGAGCCAACAAAAAAACTGTGTACAGGCAGTTTAGAATTGAGCCTAGCTGCACATGTGCCTAAATCATGTAGGCCACAGGGTCTTAGCTCTGTGCTGAACTTGTCATGACTGCAGCAGATTAGATGGATCATTGTAAAAAGGATGAATAAATTGTGTTTGTAACATTTGTAAGCTGTTATAAATTTTGCAAATATCTTGTAATTCAGGATGAAGCAGTCTCAAGGCGCCCAAAACGTGCTGCAGTTGACAGGACTGTGAAAGCAGCAGAGGAAATAACTGAAGAAGATCTCAAGTTGGTGGCAGACACAGTTGGAGATAAAAGCTATGATAGTGTTTATGTAAGTGGTTCATTTGTTTAGTATTATCAGAGGAGTAAACACACTAGAAGATACACAGCAGGCCCTATGACCTCTAACATATTCAATATTCAGAATAAAAACTGCTAATGGTGTCTATGATGTTGGCAACTGTGGTCTCCTAATCAACCATGTGATGAATTGACGAAGTGGTTTGTGAGCCATTTGTACTCCCTGTTGGGGGTCATAGCATGCTCTCGCACACATGTCTTGAAAGTCTGCAGCTAATGGCAGTTAGTATGACCTACTGTGGTAAAGTTGATGCAGGGTAGAGTGTTCGGCTGATTCATAGTGTGTCTTGTGCATCATGTTTTCAGGGAACAACCTGCCATCAATGTCGTCAGAAAACCCATGACATGAAGACAATCTGTCGGTCTGAAGATTGCTATGGTGTGCGGGGACAGTTCTGTGGACCATGTTTGAGGAATCGCTATGGAGAAGATGCACGCATTGCCCTAACAGATCCTGTAAGTATCAAAGTGACTGTTACAGCGGTGAAGAGAGAACTAATTTCAAAAGTGAAATACTCTGAATGTTCGCAGTGTCAATAATTAGATGCCCACAATTCCAGGTGAGCAAAATATGTTAAACCTGCTCAATGATTTCTATTTTGTTTTAGTATATTCATAATATATATTTGTTTCAGAAATGGGAATGCCCACCATGCAGGGGGATCTGTAACTGCAGTTTCTGCCGCAAGAAGGCCGGTGTTAGGTGTACAGGCATTCTGATACATCTTGCGCGAGAGAAGGGATACACAGATGTAAATGCTTATCTCCAGAAGTAAGTTGAATGTAATATCAACAGATATTACAAACGTCTGTTGAAACTAGTCAGCTGTCTGGCTTGTAGAGATGCAGTACTGGAGACAAGAAAGGAGGCTTGTTTCATTGATTACTTCATGTTTATTAAACACTGAACAGCTGTTCAATCACCGCTTTATTTGTTAGCATCAATGCGTCGTCCCAGCCCTCTCTTGAGTTCGGCTGCTGCAACCTTTTCGCGACTGGCTGTCTGATATGAATGAATTCAAACTCACATTCCTTTTTTTCAGCTTGAGGAGAGCTTAAAATGGAGATATCCCAAAGACTGTCTGCATTTACACTTTGGAAGGACATTATATAATTTCTAGGACTTGAAATTGAATGTGGACTTTGGTGACATAACTTTCTTGCCATAGATATGGTGCTTATTAGGCTGTAAGGTTTATGCATCGATAATTTGATTCATTTCCGAAAAAAAGACTGCTTAATTCTGCCAAGGTGATGGGTTTCTACTGTATGTTAAATGATGCATCTGAAGTATCCCTTATTTCTATTTTGTGTCTAAACATACTCTGCTTGTTATCATGAATTAAATTTTAAAAGCTTATTGTGTATAAAGAAGTAAAACAGTTTTGAATTTGATTGGGTTCAGTTGGTGAATCTTTGCTTTCATCAGTTTACACAACATTTCAATTAAAATTTTATACAGTTATTGTATTTTTGTAAATAAAAGGTTCAAGTTTATTCTTTATACGTATCTTGATTCTTTTTGTTCAAAATTCTGTATCGTAGTTATAGTCGGTGGTTAAGGTTGCTATTAAAGGCTAACCACTTTACTATGAGACGTTACTCAAGTCACACAGCTTTCAATGGCGTCGTTAGCAGCAATGGCACAACCCAATGCATTGTGTCATGCATACCTCTGCTATGCATTAAGACATCATAGACTGGTATCGGGGCTGTTTAGGACACACCACGCAGAAATAGTGAAGAAAGTTGTGGAAGTTATGACAGACTGGCTGGCCCTATTGAAAAGCACATGGTTATAAAAGATTGGATATGACATGTTGAGGCAGATTCAAGGACAGTAATCGTTCGCATCCATGTGTTCATTATTGGGAAGAAAGATCTAGGTCTATCAGTTTGCGCACATAGGCATCAAGCGCTGAACTCCGTACAAGTTTACATGTGCCATGTACAATTCATTCTTGTCCTCGAAAGTGCAGGGGTCTTCTCTCCAAATTTACATGCAGTGGTCTTGTCCTGCAATTGCGGGGGTGACATCCGGCCGACATGGCAGATTCTTTGAATACCATCTGATAAGACAGATGAAACTGATTAACTCCAGGTGATACAGTCTCCTTAATTAACACAGGGCACATCTGTCCGCCTTTCTGCTGGGGTTGACTGCCTCCAATGTTCATTTGGGTCGGAGTTTTCCTTTAAGAGCAGGAGAGAGCTTTGTGTCTCCTCAAGAGTTCATAAAGGACTGAGGCATGGTCTCAAATTCATACTTGGAGCACAATGATATAAGGTCTCAAAAAGGAACCCAACATAATATATGAGGTTTAACATAGAAGCCATTTTATTCTTTCGTAAAAAATCACAAAATAAGAATACATTACATTATTATGAACATACATTAACATAAATAAATTTTGTTTTTAAACAGTCAAGCCAAATGAAATGATAAAATGGACGGACAATTCTGTATTTACAGTCACATGAATAAATAAAGTAAATGTTGATTCAAACAATGCCCCAGAATATATTTGGTCCCTCACTTCGAAAAAAACACTTGTAGTTAGTCTGACCCTCAAATCTTGTAATTTGATAACAATTTTACAAAATACGTCACAGGAAATATAAGTTCCTCAGTCCTGTCAGTAGGCAATAAGTCCCACACAGAGGAACAAGCCTTCTATTCAAACATTAACAAAGATTTTCACTGCAACTACAACTACCGTTACTGTTGATATATCTGTGTCTAGGAAACATTTCCTCTCTCTTTTTAATAGAGACCCCAAGTATCATCAATTCATCAGAGATGGAGATCACTCATTTCTTCCCGATCAGCGTGTCTAGTGGTAGAGCTAGAAACTAAATGTTTGACTTACGGTGTCAGTCTTTGATATTTTAAAACAACATATGTCCACTATGTTAATTTGTTGCATCACATTCCAGATACCTTTTGTTGTATGAGCATTCTATCAGTATTAGTAGGCCCTATAAAGCAAAGTGCAATCTCTTATGGAATTTACAAGATCTAAATTGACCGAAAGTTTCCCTGATGGCCATTTGATTATCCCATTGCTATTGAACACGCTACCGGTGCAGAATTTGGCACTTTTAATTGGACAATACAACAGGAAGTTCCCTAAATTCTGCTTTCAGAAATCCTGGTATGCAACAAAGTCACGTTAGGGAAGGTTTATAGTGCGTAGGCAATTCTTGAAAAAAACAGGCCATTATCACAGCCCTAAAACTCACTAGTTGGAGATTTGGTGAAGCAGGAAAAGAATGTGTAAACTTTGACACCCTGAATGCCGCCTTGCATTCAGATCTAAATGTCCATTTGTTCCCCGGACTCTATCTCCATCATCATTTGACTGCTGGACTGTTCATGTGTGAGATCGCTCTGACTTCTGTGCGGGGCACTGGACAATTGAGTTACGGTAAAAAGCACAGCATTGGTAACAGCCTGCAAGTAAGGGAATGTTACATGTAGGATTACCATGCAAAAGCTGCCTCTAGCAGGTTAAAGGGTTAAAGGGCCAGGGCAATATGACCAAACTCTGAAATCCTGGATGAAACTCGGCCTTCACATCTAAATGTCCATATGTTCCGTCTTCATCACTGTTCAAATGCTTGACTCTCCGTATGCAAGATCGCTCTGACTTCACTGTGGGGCACTTGACAATTGTGTTATGGTAAAAAAAAGGGTGGAATAGCATCGTTGATAGCCTGCAAGTAAGGTATTGTTAAGATTATGACAAAGCAGGGTTTAAAAGGTCTGGAACAATGACCAAACTTTGACACCCTGGATACCATTTCGCCTTGAAATCTAAATGTCCATTTATTCCACAGGATCTGTATCCATCC
Source organism: Lineus longissimus (assembly GCF_910592395.1). Taxonomy (NCBI): domain Eukaryota; kingdom Metazoa; phylum Nemertea; class Pilidiophora; order Heteronemertea; family Lineidae; genus Lineus; species Lineus longissimus. Next base: position 22,221,944 of record NC_088309.1, on the reverse strand, counting down.
TTGTTTGACTGGTAGACTGTTCATTTGAGAGATCACTCTGACTTCGCTCTGGCATGCCTGACAATTGAGTTATGGTAAAAAGAACAGCATCGGTAACAGCCTGGAAGTAAGTGTGAGATTAGGATTATCAAAAGTAGAACTGACAGGTTAAATATTAAAGAGTTAGTATTTTGAGGGTTATGACGGGAGGGGTCCACTTCAATACTCGTACAAATGTTTTCTTTTCATCAGTCTATTGAATGAGTGTTATTTGTATATGGACTCAGTCTTTAAGAATGGTCTCCAACAACTGTAGAAATTGCCTCTCGATCTTGCTAATTTCGCGTGGCGGCCACTTCATGCAATTTTATTATCATGACCACACCTTCACTCTCAGGTCAGGCTACAAAGTATGGGGCCTAAAACAGAAAAGTAAATAATTACCTTCATTTTCCTCTTCGCATTGAATTCCTTGAGTTTGGTCTGCGTCACTTGCATGTGCTTTGTCTTGGTGGCCTGGCCTAGGACCCATTCGTGTTTGATTGCCTGTCGCGCTGTCAATCGTTTCTTGGGATCAATCACAAGGAGCTTACTAATCAGATCCTGAAGTCAGAAAAAAAGGTTTCATCAAGTTTGCCCAGTAAGAGACTTAATACTGTGGTTCTATCACATCTTTTTGAAGGGATCTTCAGAGTTTTTTTTTCTCAAACTTACCCTTGCATTTGTACTGACATCTTCCCACCATGGTAAGTCAAATTCATAATCAGCCTTCAAGATCTTATGGAACATTTCTTTTTCACACCCCTTATCTGAATAGAATGGCTCATAGCCACAGAGTCTGTAAAAGAGAATACATTATGTAGGACCCTTATCAATCATGTACACACTTGTTTGCTTTGCTTTGACATGATCTGAGATGCCAACTAATGACAATTGCCAAAATAGAACTATAAACCGAGCTAAGGTCAAGACCTGAACTGAAACAGTGAAATAAATAGAGAGGTTCGGATAACATAGAGAGGTTTCGATAGACACTTACAATTCATTGCAGTTTTTACCAGGGTCCGATTACTTTACTATTGTACTGACGGAATTCTAAAATAGTCACTCTGAGATTGTGAAGCGAGGGGTATAGAAATTTTCTGCAACCTGGTAACTTGTGTTTAATACTTACAAGATATACAAGATGACCCCCACACTCCACATATCAACTTCTGGACCATATGGTACACCAGTGTAGCCTAGAATCTCTGGTGCTGAAAGTAACCAATATGAAGATGATTTTAATAGGAAAAAATAGTAAAATCTCAAAAATCTTTTTAGGAACTTTTAACTCAACTGGTTAAAAACAGTTTACATGTCCACGTTAGGTAAAATCTCAAATTGAAAATAAAATGTACTCTCACTATAATATGTCAGCTTTTTATAACAGTAACATGCCATGTAAGCAATACGTCTTCAGCCAAGTCCAGATTCAGCTACCTCTGTCCAGAGATTCGTTTGCTTGCCCAGGCATACAGACACTCACCACCGTGGCTTTACTTGTCATATAAAGGACATGGCATTGAAGTGATTTGATTTGTTCAAGGCCACAGTTTACATGTCCACGTTAGGTACAAAAAACTTACCACAGTAACCAGGTGTTCCACAAACTGTCTGCATCCTGACGTCATGCTCCAGGATCTTTGAAAGACCAAAATCAGCAATTTTCAGCTTGGCATTCTCAGCATTGTTTTCATATAACAAATTCTCTGGCTGAAATCAGATAATACATCAATGTTTATTTTTTTATCTTTAATTCTCAGTAGTCAGACTCTTTGGAGCAGGGGCTTTAAAAGTGTTATTCTATAAGCAGTGGAATGGGACTCTTTTGTGATTGTCCAACACATCTCCTTTGAAACACATTCACTCAGTGTTATTAAATGAGAATAAAGATTTCTCCACATACAGGCCAACTTACCTTTAAATCTCGGTGCACGACGTCATTGTCATGGAGATACTAAAACATGGAAAAAAATCTTCTGGGTTTGAATTTTGTGAGAACGAAATCTTTTTAGGAACTTTTAACTCAACTGGTTAAAAACAGATGACAAATGTTACATCATTAACCAAAAATCAATTTCCCTTAGTAATCCATTAATATCAGATGAACTTAACAGTTCTGTTTGGAAATTTGAAGGACATTCAATATCAGGTCTTTTTACAATCTACAATCCTCTCTCCCTCATGCTGTATAGCAAATCCCAAAGGTCATTTATACATTTTCATTGGTTTTACCTCAGTTGAAAATCAATATAGGATGGATGGCTGTTGGCCTATGAGCAAGCATTATTGGTAACAACTATTTCTTGTACTCAAGAAGAATACATAATTTCAGCAGCACGAGCGCATTTACCTGACGAAAACAACTTTGGTTACTGATGGATCTAAGTGATTGGGAAAGTCATATTAGAGAAAATGAAAGATTTTACTACTCTAATTTGATAAGGAAAGCCCTACAGACCATGACAAATGACTAAATGCTCAGCGGTACCTACCACAATGGCATCCAATATTTCCTTGATGCAATGTGCTGCATCCCTTTCACTGTACCACCCTTTGCTTACTATCCTGGAAAAAAATTTGAAAATAGATTTTACAACTGACAAATATTTCAATTCCTAGTGTCTCGGTAACTTGTGATTGAAAAGTATCACCTACGGATATTTTATGTTTGCCTTTAGAAGTGAATGGGTGATCCTCAATAACATCATTCAATTTCTGTGCTTCTTCTCCAGAAGTTTCAAAATTTTGGGAGCATTTTTCCTCTCCCCTCCCAGAAAGGGTTAAAACAAAGCCATTGTGCTGACAAATAAATAATTTACTGACAACTTAAGATTGAACTGATGCCTCAGGCTATAGAATTTTAATCAAACATGCTGGCTACAAGATCTATCAGTTAATCAATAAACCAATTGTTTGACAAGCTCACAGAGCCTGGGGCAAGACTGCACAGAAAAATCTAGCATTTGTAAAATATCAATGATTTCAAAGCCAGTATCATAGATAACTGACCTTTGAAAGTCGGCATTTTCGTCGGACAGAGAATCTTGGTCTTTAGACAAGCAGGAAATAACAAGTTAGCAGTAGCTTATTGGAGCACCCAGGTGAACCAGGGGGCACAAGAAAACAGCAGGGCTTCCAGGTGTCAGGCTGCTGACACTAGCAGCTCCTTGCAAAAAAAGCTGTATGCCTCTGGCTAAAATCCAACAGAGTTTCGTCACCGGTAATGATGATGATTTTTGACTTTTTTGACTTCCAAATTTTTATTATCGATAATAACTGTTCCAACCTTACCAAGTCAAAACTATCACAATACAGGTCAAGTATACGTGACCATTATATCATCATGCTTATTTACCTGTCAAAAAGTTCACCACCTGTCACCAACTCCAGAACAAGGGCAATCTGAGTGGGCTTCTCATAGATTTCCTTTAACCTTATCTGGAATAGAGGAAACACATTGTAACTTGACATGTAGTCAATGATAAGAATCAGGAAGTGGGTCAAGGGGAAAAGGATAGCACGAAATATTGTGTCACATTCACTGCCCCTCAAAATTTTACCGGCGGGGTAATTTCCAGAAACCAAAAGTACTTACTACATTTGGATGACTGAGTCGCAACAATATGCCTGTCTCTGTTTGAACAATTTTCTTGTTTTCCTGAAATTGATAATACAAAGTACATGAACATGAGGAAAGTGGGTTTGAAATGTCCCAGGTTTAAAAATCTCCAAGGCTGTTGTTATTTTCCAACAATGGGGATTAGAACCAGGAACCTCATGACAGCTGGTCAGAGATCCTTACCACTATGCCACCATGGCTGCTTAGAAAAGAAGTTTTACTTAAGCACCTTTGTAGAGTAACAGGTTACTTTACCCCTATTATCTTGATGAAAACAATTCTTACCTTCTTAGAAATTACCTTGACAGCAGAAGGTGTGGATGTGCCTTTCTGACAGCATTTGTAGACTACAGAAGTAGCACCCCTGAAACAGAAGAAATAGATATTGAAACCTTGTTAATGGAATATACAATGACCAATAATAAACCATAGCACTATCACTTTTCCCAGCTGTGCACAGGATACTGACACTCCACTGAATCACATGTCAGTAGTAGGCATGGTGAGCTGTAGTGTAAGCATGGTAGGTAGGCCTAACCATGAAAGGTCCGTGAAGGGTTAAGGTAGAATGCATTACATTTTACCAAAATAGCACCTATAGACATCCTTGTACACCAGTCAGAGGAAGTCGTTGAAGGCCACAACAAACCAGCAGCGAAACCAGACTGTATATAGTATCATACCATCTCTTCTAGTGTTCGTTATACTTAGGTTTGTTTTGAGACTCAAGACTGGTGCAATGATGTATAAAAATGATTTTAGTTCCTTCTCCATCGCCCTAACCCTTCATCAATGTGACATCATGTCATGGACATTTTACAATCATAACAATGTTGTTTTAGCCCACACTGACTCTTGAGTCAGTGGCCTGTTGCATGCTACTGTGCACAGACCCAGTTCAAATCCAGTGTACATGGTGTATGGCACTATGTATCTGACAAATTTGTATGGGATGCAAGAAACTTAGAAGGAATCAGATTCACTGATTCAGTCTTCCTATCCTACCAGTACTAACCTTCCCAGCTCTTTATCAATGTCATAAACAGCTTCCAACTCTACATCCTTTTTGCTTTCCCTTATCCAATATTCTTGACCACAGTCCTTCGGCTTCGGCATCTTGAGTGAGGAAACAGGTGAAATACGGTGTTTTTTAGAGAGTGTCCCTTCCAAACTTGCCCAGGCTGTGTATATTGACAACCAATAACCTCATCGCTAGGTGAACGATTAGAGTCGGGCACCTGCTGTACATTTGTGTGTAAGATAAGACTCCGAGTAACAAGGTTTACATTCTGTATTGTTGTGAAAAAGTGTAATAAAAACGTTTCTTTAGGCTATAGAGCAATTAATGAATATTTTAAAGTTTATTGCTTTACCTTATTTATAGAGACATAATTTTCAACAATTTACACCTCTACTGATAATGATTTACCTGTTTTTATTATTGTTTGCAATATTTTTCTCTCAAATTAGGAAAACTTCAATTGGCGCCAAAATTATTTGACTTACAATTACGTCATATCAGGGACTCCTCCAAACTTTAGAAATTTGATATCTGAATATTGTTTGGCTGATAAGATTCCAAAATAACACTAGAAATTTCATAAATTGACATTATCATGGATTCGTGTGAAACTTGAGTGACGAACACTGCCTGATTAACTATTTGATTGGAATTAGATTCTATATTTAAACTATCGGTCACTGAGTAAAGAATAGCCAAGTCGATTGATTTCACATTGGGGAAACCCACTTCAAAAATACAAATAGAAATGGCGTAGCGTTGAATAAAATGGTAATTATAAAGTTTAAATTCTAAACTACGGTGTTATCTTGTTATTGGTACTGATTTGGTTGGCCTAAGTGTAAAGAAATTGCATAAAATATGTGGTACTGGAAGTGGTATGTATTGGATGTACATCAGTAGTACATGTACAGATGATGATGATGATGAAATTGAAAGTACATTGTCACTGTCGGTGTCAGTCAGATTGTGTAACTATAATCCATCTCATGCCTTTCTCTCTTCAGACGCAGTTGAGAGTTGTTGAAAGAACCAACGTTTTCCATAAGTCAAGACGTGCGCTGGCATTACTCCCACACCTAGTCCCACACGATGGCTTCCACAATGTCTACTGTGACGCAGTTCACATTTGATCAAGTTGACAGCTTAGAAGATTGGGTAGCAATCAAAGAGCATCCATTCTTTGAAAAAGAAAAGCACAGCAAGCTGAGCTTTATTGTTGCTTATAATGAAGTTGAGGAGAAGATCGCTGTCACTGCTCGTGAAGGTGCTCGAGTAGCCAGCGATACGGAAATCGTTGGATGGTCTGGATTGTATTCATTTAGAGATTTACGTTGCATTCATGAACAGTTATGCCTAGTGCACCCAAGTTTATCTCCATATCTCCCTGAACTTCCTCAAGAACATAGAGGTCTTATGGCTATGTTTAGCACTCCAGAGTTGCCACCAGAAAACGTCAGTGAATTAATTGAAATGTTTCTGAAAATAGCCCTTGAAATATGTGGACAGTCTCTGCTTGTGTCAACGCTCTTTGAGACTCATACTTACGAGGAGTATTTTGAAAATGTGAGCGAGCTTAAGAAGCGACAGTATGATGAGGCAGTCAGTCGTGCTGAAGAGGAATTGCGCAGTATCTTATTCTTGCGAGATGGTTCGATCAATATGTTAGATATGTCAGAAATGTATAGTCTAGAAGATGAGACTTTGTTTAAACTCAACGTAGCTTTGGCAAGACTTTATAACTACCAACTACAGCCGTTTTTAGACATGAGAGAAGTTAGTTATAACAAGGTCCAAGAAGCTAAGAGACAATTAAAGAATCCTAATATTGGGAATCGTGTCAAGGCCGAGTACGCAGCTATGTTTACTGAATGGCAGGCACACTATTCGCAGGCTTTGGACATGATTCAAGAAGTCTATATCAAGTACTACACAAAGTCTACAGAAATTTTGGAAGGTAAGCATTAGTAGAAGTTGTAAGTAGCTTACATGTTCTTCTAGCTATTCTGTCACAAGTTGACTTTAAATGAGAGGAACAGCAATTTTGTCAGTTTCTTTTTTTAAGAAATAGTTTACTAACCTGTTTGCACACCTTTTTCTCCCTGCATAATTCTCCGTGCGTACTTCACTAAAGCTTGAACTCCTGAAAATATTTCATCACATGGCGCAAACATTATGACTGGTGATGTATGTATTGCCTTTCCAGATGTCAAAGCTCGTTTACTGTGTGACAAAGACAGCTTTGGAAAATCTGCATTTGTTCTTAGTGGCAGACCAAGGTTGGAAAGGTAAGTATCCCCTGTAGCTGTTTTAATGATTTGTCAAAATTGTCAGGTCTCCTAGTTTTGATTTTAAAGGATAGAGTCGAGTCGTTTCATATAAGATTCATTGTTGTAGATTTGAGGCACAGGTACATTTCATCCAACATGTAGAATTTCGTTGTCCTATTTTGCTATTTACACCAATTATCTCAATTTTTCACTGTAAAATTGAAAGCTCTATCATAGTGGTAATTGATCAAATGGATTGCTGCTGACTTGAAAATTAGCTTCAAATTCAATATATTTCTAAAATGTTTTTGTTCATTTTAGGGTCGAGGAAGACTTGTCTCTGGAGAGACAACAGTTGTTACATTCTGAAAAGAAACGTTGTGAAAACCAGAGAGATAAGCTCAAACAGGAGGTAAGACCAGGCAGCTGTCTTAATCAAGATCTTGCAAATATCAGTATGGCTTATTTGGTCAAACACTGCATGGATATAAAGCTGTGAAGCCAGTCTCCACACTGTGGCGCAGAAGTCACTTTTGTCGTTATTGTTTGTCCAGCTGGACAATCCTTGCAAACCACTGCAAACAGTCTTGCAAAGGTCGAGGATATGAAGTTGTGAAGCTGCCATTCATAACTGAAGTGTCAAGAAACCAAAACCCATGTGAGCCTCTTTTGTAGCCTCCCTTCGTACGGAACAAGTATTAAAGGTTGTTTACTCCAGTTATTGTAGAAATAGTTATCTCAAATACCCCTCCCATCCTTTATAATGGTCCTCTTGTAATCCTTCTGTGTCCTGTGTTGCTGTTACAGATTGCCAGTCTGGAAGAAGGTTCCGATTTCTCACAGAGACTTGAAAAGTTGGAAAAGTCTGTCTATGACTGGCAAGTGAAGGTGTACGACACCCATTTACGGATCACAGAGGAAGAAGAGCATTTTCAGAAGTTTAGGTTACAAGTTATACAGAATGCAATCAAAGGTATTAGTTTGACTCTCCATAGTGCTAGTTTTACAACTTATTACTATCCTGGTCAACCTATCACTATTTATGAATTGTGGTCTTCCGCATCCAATCCAACTCATGTTAAGCCAAGTTGTCATTTGATTCCTATTATATTCTAGATTAGATGGTGATTCCCTACTTGTCATCTATCATATTGATATTTCAGAAAGCGAAGAAGAGGTTGTCTTTTATGATGCCGTGGAGGATGAAGAAGAGCTGAGTCCGGAAGATGAACCAGCTGGGAAAGTAACTGATCCAAGGGTCTTAGCCATCAAACAAAAGCTTAGTGCCATCTATAGGAGACGAGCCAATATCAGAAATAAGAAAAAGAAAATCATCCAAGATCGTGCGGAAAAGAAGAAGAAGAAGGTAGAGGAAAAGGAGAAGAAGACTAAGAAACGACCAATAACAGTGGTGAGTGAAGAAGTAAAGGGACTGTCCTTCAACACCTTTCACTTAAAAGGGGGGTGATTTGCAGCCGCGACCTTGCCTAGGCCTACAGGTTTCATCGATCAAGAAAAAAGCAGTATCTTTTCAGGCCAGAGGAAAACATTTTTTAACGTGTTTACTGTTTTGTTCTTGCAGAAAAAGGAAAAGCAGCAAGATGACCAACAGAAAAATCAAGAAAGAATTCAGCAGGAAAGAAGGAAAACCCTGGAAAGATTGAAGCAATACAAAATGGTGAGCATCATATTATATCATTATGATCTAACTTTGGGTACGAAAAGTAGATGTATGTTTGGCCAGGCATCATATTGTATCATTATGATCTAACTTTGTATACGAAAAGTAGATAAGTATGTTTGGCCAGGCGAGAACAAGACTTGAACCCAATGAGTAAGGAGGGAATGGTTGCAGAGTTAGTTACCTCTCTTTATAGCAGTTTAGAAGCACTTGAAAGTGTTGAAGGGTGATAACCTAAAACAATGTTCCTCAGACAAGAGTGTGACGATGTACTGTTAGATAGTACAGACACCTATCGCAGACTTTGTGAAGCTTAATCTGGCCCAACTGGCATTTACCTGTTGTCTCCCTTAGATGGATAATTGCAGATTATGAATCGGCTTAATTGAAGTGCAACCTGTTATGTGAGTAATGAGTTCGTTTTCATTTTCCAGAAATATCCGAGTCGCCCGCCTCTGAGGCCAACAAGATTCCAACGCCAGCCTGGTCAACCTATGTCTATGGTGGATAGTGGTGCCTATAGCTCAACATTTACCATAGAGACGGAGAGAGGGACCGACACACCTGATCATGGCAGTCTTCCAGTCATCTCAAGCCCCTTCCCTCGTGCCCCACCTTCAACCCCTGCAAATTTCTCCCCTTCATCAGAGATTCCCCCTCCACCCCCTCCACCTCCACCACCTTCAACACCAGCAACTTTCTCACCAAGCAGAACACCCCCTCCTCCCCCACCCCCACCTCCAGTTGCCCCACAGGCACCCATGCCTCCGCCCTTGCCAGTACCACCCAAACAGTCACCATGGCGGAAGGATAACAAACCCCTGGAAACAGTCCAGGAAAATGTCAAGCCTTCAAGAGAGTTTCAAATTGATGCTAAGAATATCAGCGACATGAAATCCAAGTTACGCCGTGCTGGGAGTGCAGAATCGTATGCCAAGCAGAAACCAAAGTCAGGTGAGAGTCTTTCCTCACTTCAGGTCTCAAGAGTATCCAAATAGCAGAAAAGCCTAAAAATACTTATTACTTATTACTTTATAAGGTCAGTGACAAATGTTGATTTCTTGCCTCTATTGTTGTCTTTCTGAAAAGTGTATAGTTTGTCTGATCTTATAAAAGGGAATTCAGAGTGCGTATGTTCAGCCTACTGCATGTAATTAGTTACATGTAACTGGCATTCAGATTACCGTAAGGAGAAGATACTTCACCAGGTATAGCAAAACACTGCATTCAGCATCACCAAACAAGGTTAATTGCATATCTCTTTGTGTGTGTGTGTGGTCATAAATTGAACCCTTTTTTCTATTCTGCAGTGGATCCTGTGAATGACATGATGGCTCTTATCCGTCAAGGTGTCGAACTCCGTAAAGTTCACACAGGTGATGAAGAGGATGAGAGGATGAAGAGCTCGATGCCGTCAGCCAGCGATGAACACATTCGAGTGTTACAGGATGCGCTGACAAGAATCGGTAAACATACGAACACGTCTTCAGATGAGGAGGATGGTGCATTTGACAGTGACTTTGATGACTGATTTGGTTCTGAAGACTGTTGCTTTGTATCAATCATTTATCTGAGCTTTTATTCAAGAAGATAATGAAGGACTCGCCACCATTGGCAGGACAATTGGTGAACACAAAAACGTGTCTTCAGATGAGAAAGATGGTGCATCTGTTTGTGACTTTGATGATTGAATTAGATTTTGTAAATATCAGATAATTTATAGCCTTCAAAGCTTCATTATGAGAGAATGGAGAATTAAGTATTTTATGTAATTTAGCTTAAATTGCAGGTTTCTGTTATATTTGTGTGAATGGAATCAAATTTGGAAGTTCACTGTGCATAGAAGTGATGAAAGAAACTGGAGGGCATTTTATCTGTGGCCCTGTTTTAAAGCAATACTAATAGGTGGCAATAGTAGTGTTATGCCCTTCACCTCTTAAGTTTCATGACTTATTTGTTACCATAAAAGTGTGGAGAGAGCATTCCGGGGAAGATCACTGTCATCAGTGGTAACTTTCGTGCAATTCAACCTGTATCCCAATATATATGTTTACATATAAAGGACATTGTCATCTCACTTATCATATCTTTGCAGCGCAGCAGCGACTATTGATAAAGTTTCATCTAAAATTTTCGCTAATAAAATGATACTGAGTATGTCCTTTTGGGCACTTGACACTTAGACAGAAATGGGGTTGCCAAGGTCATAGGTCACATTTTTCCGAAAAGGAATTGATCAAAATCGTATTGCAGTACAAACTATATGAAAAGTTCTAATGCTAGTGAGAAGTTTTCCAACTGATCAATTTGAGGTTAGTTTTGTAGAAGGTTTTGTTTTGCATGTACTTCTACGGGTAATTTATTTTGTAAATACATAATTCGCAAGAATAGAGCAAATCACTGTCATGAAATAGTTAATGTTGCGTCATTTATTACCTTGCTGATGTACTGATGCTTAGGGTTTTTGTGAGGTGGAATTGGTTAACGATAATTGCCGGTGTCTCACACTGTCATTGGAGATCGATTCAGGGACCTCGTACTGCCGGGCGGAAACCAGAGCCTCTACACCACTGCGGCTCCTTACTAAACTTTGTTCAGACAGTCTCTGCTATGAGACTGTATGTATGAAGTTGCATTGGTTGTGATAGTGTCGATACCAATTGGTAATCTCTCCCAGGTTGTGATTAATACTGGCAAAATCCGGCCCATTTCACAACCATATTTAGACATGCAGACATTACTGTGCTGCCACCAAGGTGATCTAACACTGAAATAGAAATGAATGCAAATGCATCTAATCAATAAGAAGAATTGGCTATGACAATGACTCGAACTCTTGGGACTGAACTGAAGCCATTGGTCAATATCAGTGGTATTGTCCTTCCAATTTGCTGGATGGTCTCAAGGACAACCTCCGTAACAGCCTGTGACACTGTTTCTAAAAACTAGTTGTTGGTTGTGACAATATCACTGAGGACTGTTACTATGAAAGGCTGTGGCATTGTTGTGACAACAACTTGCTGTATGGGGTCATAATGCACCGAAAGCTGTTGCAGTCGTCAGGCCAGTCCCGGGATACCAGTATGCCAGGTCAATCCAACATGGTCCGACCAGTCTGGTCCGACTTAATGTCACCAGATCATAGCGCATGCACAATTGATGCAAATATAATTATAGAAGAAATATCACCCGAGAGACTAATTGCTGGTCCCATGATGACAAGCGCAAAATGCATTCACACAGGAGAAAAAATATTGGATGTGTTAAAGGCCAAACACTGAATAATCCTCCTTTGACGAAAAAAAGCAAAGATGTTAAGGGGAATATTGCCATTCACTATTGCTAGCAAGCGGGGGCAGCTCACAGTTGACGCAAAATGTATTCATACAGGAGATAAATCATTTAATCTGACCTGACTATCACATTATTTGAGGCAAATAAACTTGTTTGCATTCGTACAGGGGTATAAATTGCAAGCACCACTTGAAGGTCACTTGCTTAATGGTCCATGCACCCCTGACGCAAAATGTATCCATAGAGGATAGAAACCATTGGATGTGGGATGTGTTGACCCAGCTGAATAGTCCTCCCTTGACGCAGAAGCTAATAATTAAATGGAGAATAGTGCCATTCAGCACTAAGGGCCAGCAAGCGGGGCTCATATTCAGTGGATCGTTACAACAGCAATATCACTAAATGTGACTAGGAAAGGCCACTTGTATATCTCATCCTGAGTAATCCATATGCATGCACCCTTGACGCAAAATGTATTCACACAGGAGAAAAACCATTCGATGTGACCAGAGGCCGCATAAATCCTCCATTGACACAAAAAAGCAAGTACGTGTATTACATTGAATGGGGAATATTCCATATGACCAGTTGTTAGATTTATTACTGGTAGCTGATGACAACATCAGCGCGGATGGCAAAATGTGGATGCCATTGATCTTAGTTCCCCGCCATTGTCTCCCGTCAGTAGTGAAGACGCCATGCACATATCGACCTTATAATTTGCACAAATGGCATTGCCATTACTGCCACATTAACTCTTTTTTTTAATTTCGTCAAATTATCATGTTATCATATAATTGTAATTTTTAGAACGAATGTAATGGATCTAAATACATGTATTGCCTTTGGCGACGAAATACGGATGACGACTGCAGAGGGATGACCGACAAATGCGCTGGTGTGGAAAGATGGGTAGTAATGTGCGGACGTGATCAATCAGCCCGTCAATTATCAGTGGAAAATATTCATTCAAATATTCAAATATGCATTCTGAATAATTCACCGGTACTTTAAAGGGACTCTATAGGCAGTGCCTAGGCAGGCAAGATAAAGTCACGTGAAGTCGCCATGGGTCCCGTCTCACAGTACATCAAAACTATCCGCGCTTGTACCTAGTGCTGAATCAACATGACACAACGCCTTATTGTGCATATAGCCACCTGAAGACACCTCAGTGCTCCTGCCTATAGTCCCCCCTTAACATTTTTAATAGCCTAACCATTGAAACGCTGACCATGGCGACATCCTGAGAATTAGTTTTTTTCTCCACTCCTCTATCCCAAAAAATATCGAGAGGGGCAGGTTAAAAACCTCTGGCATGCGATCGAGGATGTATCAATTTATCATGTCGGCCAATTCACGTCCCGAACAAATACATTGGTCCGCGAGTGCTGATGCAAGGTCACTTGTTGTCGTTGTATTGATGAGGTGATTCTAAGGTGATTCTATAGGGTGATTCTATCGGAGGGTGATTCGTCTTTTGTGATCATGACTTGTTTCAAGGCCATGCGGATTTGAAAGCTATTGGATACTTTCAATATTAAATACTTTTGTCAAATTTCTCATTTGTCATTTTGGCCGTCGGTTTCCTAGAGGTTGTTGGGCGCAAAGTTAAAAGAAACACGCTTTATAGTTATAGAAAGTAGACGAGTGGCGATGTAGTATAGCTCTAAATTCCTTGGAAAAGGACAGATTTTTCTTTGCCGCATGGTATTGGTTTTGGGAATATCCGTGGTGACAATACTTGCAAAAAAATATAGCGAATAAATTAAATACTGACCATCTGAATGTTACCAGTCGAAAAAGGTACCACAATGACAAAAATGAAAATGAATCTCTTGCATCGGTCCATCATGGATAAAGGAATCGCCAGTCTGTTCTTATTTTGGTTCCTTTTTTCTGATGGTTCTGGAACCATGTGCAAGAGCACGGAATTCGTTGGAATGACCCTTAGGGATATTGGTACTGGTACAGTTACTCCTCATGGTCCAAACTTGATCGTGTTTTATGGAAATAGGTTTAAAATCAATGAGGATGGATACCTGCTTGGTTGGACAATCTACCAGAATGAAAAAGTTTCAAGAGGACTGTATTTGGATATATGGAGGCTGGATAACGCGGGTTATTGGGTGAATGTAAATAAGACGAAACTGCTGACGAATGCGAAGAGGAATCACTCTGTCGGATTCCAGGAGGAAATCAAGGTAGGCCAATCATACTGAAGCTAAAAGCCCCTCACTCTTTTTAGGAGGTTGACGAGGTCAAAGGTCAAGGTCATATGGACAAAGGTCAAGGTGATATTGTCCAAACTACGCACACAGGCAATAACCAACCGATTTCGTCCAAACTCGGTATGTGTCAATGTTGATCCAAGATCACTTGGCCCAAATTTGACGCACAGGTACAATATATATTTACCACCTCACTAATGAACCGATTTTCTCCAAACTTGGCATTTTTGGCTAGGTTTAGTACAAGTCTGCAACCGGAGGGTCAAGGTTCAAGGGAAAAAGTCAGAAACGGGCCACTTGGAACCAAACCAGAACCAATCTCCACCAAACTTTATATTGGCCCAGTCGAAAAAGCATCCTGGAAGCTGGTTAGTGCCGAGTGTTGGCCTGAAGTTCAGGATGAGTTGAAAGCGAATACGGGGGACATACTTACATACATGTTTAATGATTATTGATGGTACACCCAATGTTACTCATGCAATTAAAACAAAGGCTGAGTTCACCCTTTTATCAAGTCGTCCAACACGTGCTGTAGTCCCGAAGGAATCCATATTGCTCTCAGTTCTATTGTCAATTCGCACAGTGACGAAGGTACGAAATCAGCGCATCCTAGCTGCAGTGTCAAGACTGGTAGGGAGTGCTGTACATTGCAGGGGTGGGTGAAAGCCATACGCCCAGAATTTTATTAGTCTTTCTTTGCCAGGGCTTTAAACGGCAATTTGTCTTTGAAAGCTGTTGGATACATTCGATATTGGATTCCAATGTCTGACGGGTTGTCGGTTGTTGGTCCGTTGTGATTTTATTTTTTAGAAGTTTCTCACTAATTTATATGGGCATATATATTTGGTCACACTCGAACATTGTCGAAGGGATTGGGTGTAACATGGTAAGACTGTTAGGCACAACAACAAAGAAGCTGTAGCATTTGGAGCAGACGAAATGGCGGACCACAGAAATACTCCCATCTATCATAAAAAAGTAATCGTCAGTCTTTCCTTTTTGTTGTTCCTATTTGCGGTTGGTTCTGGGACCACTTGCAAAAGTACTGAATTCATTGGAATGACCCTCAAGGATATCGGAACAGCTGGTTATCATGGTGAAAATTTGATCGTCTTTTATGGAAATAAGTTTAAAATCGATGCAGATGGATACCTGCTTGGTTGGACAGTCTACCAGAATGCGATAGAAGCAATAGGATTGTATTTGGATCTGTGGAGGCTGGACAGCGCGGGTGATTGGGTGATTGTGAAAAAGACAAAACTGCTGACGAATGCGAAGAGGAATCACTCTGTTGGATTCCAGGAGGAAATAAAGGTATGCTATTATTGGGTTGAATGCCGTCCAGGTGCATGCACTTCGTCAAGGCCTAAAGGTTTAAAATTGACCATGTTTGAGTAAACCTTAGCTGGGAAAACTTGTAGTATCCAGATATATACCCATAAGGGAGAACAATTGGTCATTTCCACGAGCACTCAGAATTTTGTGAATTTCCACTGTTGTAGCTTCAAGATGTTGGCAGTAATAAAATAATTCAATCTTGACTCTATATAGAGACGCTGATTTTGTACCTCACAACGTCTTCAGTATCCACAAGTAATAACCACCATCTTGAAAAGCTAACGGATACCATTAATATTTGTTAATCTATATATTCGTCATTTCCGCCAAAAAAAAATAGTTGGAAGAGATACAAAATATTGACGTATATTTACACTACATACACTCCGGACGCAGTTAGCCTATAGAGGAAGGACGACCAGGATGACGAAATGGACGACATAGACTGTACATGTCGGCATGACAGAGGAGTCTAAAGCCTCACACTGCGCTGGGGTGCGGAGTCGGTAGCGTAATTTCGTCTCTGTGCGAGTTTGTCAATAATCGACTGCCACAGAGTCTGGATATCCCCTGCGGTTTGTGAGAGACTATATAATAACAGCCTTTTTATTGCAGCACCTTATCAATGTGACACATTAACCAATGAGAGGATATTGAGCTTTGTTTAATCTAACAGAACCTGTCCTCTCCAAATTGTGGAAGTGCATGGTAACTGCGCGGCTCATGCCTTGTGTGTAAACGTATAATACTTTTAAATTTTGACCTGTCCAGTTGAATTTCGAATTGCAATTAGGCCAGAGTCCTCTATTAAAACTTGTGTACATTACATGTACATTGTTGTGCATATGTTTTGGTAAAAAAAGTACACCTTGGACCAATCAATCTGCACAAAATTTTATGCATGTCAAGAAGAACCCTTTGCCAATAGCATGATAAAGTTTAAAAAAATTCCAATACCGATTGCCTGAGAAAAAAAGATTTCCGTACACCATATCCATCAAAACGTCACTGGTGCATTGATATGGCCCTGTCAAAGTACAAGTTCTAAACTGACCAGTGAGACCACATTTTCTTAAATATATTATCAAAAAGCATATTTCTGTGATGGCCTGACTCTGTAGATTAAGAATCAACCACAGATTGAGAATTAATTCCACTTTGGTCCATCCCAGCCATGTATTTACCACAACTTGACATTTTGATAAGCTCTATGTGACCTCCGGTCGCGGATGAATACAGGTCTCTGCCCATTAATGAAGTGCTGGGTTTTTTTATTGGTCTTTCTGACACGACCGCGAACACTTTGAAATAATGCACTGGTAACCACCACTAAACTGTCGGTGTCGCCATGGTTACCCGGACTCTTATTGAATGTTAAGAAATCATTTGTTGTAATCTACAGATGGTAACTAATGCAAATCCTTTTATTTTCGTATACATTTATGCGATTTCTTAATGGATTTTAGATGTTAGGCAGCGCCTGTTCGGACACCACACCATATTCATTGAAATCCATAACCGTCGAGTACATTGGTTATAGGTTTCACTAGCAGTTAATCATTTTCATAATTCAAAATGTAAAGATTTTCAATATGTAAATATCAACCCAGGTTAAGTGGTCAATATAATAGACCCGCGATTCGTATAGCATGCAATTATGCATGTTCTATCACTGACCAGAATATGACTTTTAAAGGCCAGGTGTTCCCGTTTAAATTTGTTACATCCACCCACCGGAGAGTCAAAAATCCTAAATGGCCTACGCAGTTCCTCTGCATTTCGTGTTCCTGAGTTCCGAGTCCCTTCACCGTTCCTCATGTTTGCATCCGGATCACAGGCACGCGGTAATAATAAGAGTTCATCGACTTTTTCAGAATTTTGAAATTATGAAAATCTGAAGGATGAAAAAAATTCTAAGTCCAAATCCCTTTTTTTTTATTGTTTTCTTCTGCTCAAAATGAAGAAACATCATCAGCCCCCAATTCTTTTTGGCTGAGTCCAAATACTTTTTCACTTATTTTTTTTCTGCTCCAAATGAAGGAACACCATCAGCCCCTGGGGTTCCACTGTATAAATAAAATATAAATCTCGGTTTAATATACGGTGAGTATGATAAAGTAACCAACCGATTTTGCAACCTTTGCAATTCATCAGCATAGAAACAACCGTTCTACAGTTTTGCACAAAATAAAAAAATATGATTAAGGTTCTAACCCGATAAATGGTCACCGCAAAGTGATGAGATGTACGTATGAGCAGCTTTCCTTGACCCTACAAATACCGCAGTCGGTGATGATGAGGGTGACATGTTGTAAAAACGTTTGAGGTTGAATGAGGTCAGCGCGGTCATTTAAAAACAAAGGGCCGCGTTTTTTGCGCGCAACCTTTATGCATCCTTGCCGTTTTTCTTCGCAGGTGAAAGCCGGAGATGTAATTGGCAATCACCCAGTTCCTGGTAAACGTGTAGGCACAGCTTACCGGGCAGACAAACTTACCAACGGACCCTATCCCATCACCCTCGGCGCCAGTCTTAACGATGAAAAACTTGAGAAAGCCGGCAACAAAATCAAGAAGACTAAATACCCATATGGAAGACTTGAAGCGATTGGAGCTCATGTTCTCAAAATGCCATCTACTGGTGAGGAGAAACGTTACTAGTTTCTAATCAGATAGGACGCAGGTTGGGGGACTCTACAATGCCATGAGACTACAAGGCCGGGAAGTGAGGGGATCGAGGGGGAGGGGGAGGGGAGAGGTCGTCACCCATTGTCGTGTCATTGAAAGAAGCACTTGGGGTTGAAGGATGTTGCCATCAACTGTAACTAGGAGCACGTCCCTCCAAAGTTAGATGATGATGTCACAACATGAACACCAAGCATGAACACGATAACATGTATTCTTGGATCAGTGATATCTAAAAACCTGACTATACTAGCTGCTGTATCCACTCACTAATTAGAGCCATCATTTTACAAGATTTTACAAGGTTTACATGTCCACGCTTTTCTTTGCAGACGCGGACTGTGAAATGACGTACGTTGAGATGATCGGTATCTCGACTTTCAAGGCGTTCCATTACCACACAATAGCTGGAAGTACCAAGTTCAAATGTGCCATTGAATGTTCTCGTCGTACTCTCAGCCTGGCATTCACCTTTACAGCGAATACCAAGGAATGCAAACTCTTCTCGAAAATATGGGAGGACTATTCCTATGTAGGGAATGTTCCTACTGTTACGCTTGCCACAGACCAGAAACTGTTTGTCGCCGCGGCTACATAATGCAAACTGCAACCTGACATATACAAAGTGGTTTTTCTACACAGACAACACTATGTCCACTAGTTTGCCACAGTTTTCGCAATATCTAAACTACTCGAGATATCCGCTTTTCGCCTAGCAATGACAGTAGCCTCTTGCAATACTCTTTTGAGGAGTTCAAATCAGCACCGCGCGGCTGGTAGAAGTTGGAAAAAATTGTCCTGAGTTTGCATCCATGCAGTTTCGCATGCACTCGAATCAATATCCCTCGGTAAATTACGCTTTACATCCGCGTTTCTTACTTGTTTTTCCTTGTTTTAAAAATTGATTCCAAGCAACAAATCACCCAAATAGGTTTTCGAATGCAGTGCCAATTTGCAGGAAAAGGCACGAACATGGTGATGTTAAGGTAACCCTCAATAAAACTTCGTAAAATGTAAACGCACGTGTTTTTATGCCTGGAAAAGTACTTTCCTTCTGCGGACAACTCTTTAATAAATTGATAAGGTGATCTTTTTGATTGATTGACTTGATTACAAGTGAATACGAATCAGTCATGGTTGTCAATTTAATTGACTAATTATCGATGTGTGTGATTGGATTAGTAACAAGCCCTGCTATAGTGAGCGACCTGTGATTATCATTCACCATTAAGCGAAAACAGATACTCTATATCATAGTTATGAACTAAAGGCCCCTAACTATGAAACATTTAATAATTTATGATGATTTACATGTACATGATTGTATGTGTAGTATTTGGCAAAAATAATTTTCAACTCTTATTCGTATCATCTATACACCTATTTAATTTCGCCGCTTATAGTTTGCTTTTTAATTATATTTTTTGAAGAGAATCCATCTCCACATTGTTTTCAATTTACTTGTTCGAACGCTTTTGGCCGGTATCGTGACTTATACCAGTCTACGTCTACCAGACGTCCTTTTGAACAATTCTAACCACGAGCCACAATCGTATGACCTTCCCTGCATCACTCACATATTTTTATCAGTACAAGTACAAATGTCGAAAACAATATCATAATTGGTTTACGGGTCCGTAAAAGTGAACAAATCTAATGGCCATTTCGTGTTTAGCGGTAGCCAAAGACGATACAAAGGGATTCACTAAAGGGCCGAGAGATAATTTCTTACTTCCACTTCAGAATAAGGGTTCGCGCAAAATCGGTGTTGGTCTCTGCCTGTGGCGAGAGTTCCTAGAACGCGTGGGTTTGCTACAAACACTTGATTTCTAGGCACTGTTAGATCCTACTTTTTTTACCAAGGCCCGGGCAGGCTAAAGGCCACTTAGATTTTTCTTGGGCCTACGCTACATTCCAAGCGTCAAATTTACGCCTATATATTGTGCAGCGAGCAACATCCATAAAATATTTTGACATCTTTGATATGGATGTGATGTTATCAAAATTGCCAGTCGACTAAGAGAATTGGTTCAAAATTACATTAAACTAAACTTATTCTTGTTAATTAGCATAATACAAAGTTAATTAAATAATAATACAAAATTAAATTAAACTAAACTTATTCTTGTTAATTAGCATAATACAAAGTTAATTAGCCATGAACAGGAAACCACTGATCAATCAAGGATGAATACGATGAGCGGTGATTTCGGTTCATCTGGGATAGACCTAATTACGAGGTAATAGGGGTCGATCAACCTTGTCAAGGACTCCATGCCCGTAACGGGGTGACAGGTAACTAGATGATCACACAGCGGGCACCTGCCTAAAAATCTGAACAATTGTCAAATCCTGGTATTTAATCCTGGGCGAAGGCGATCTTCCACATTCAGTCTTATGACTTGGTGGAATAGGTTACAGTTACACTTTATCGATACAACCATGAAGCCCTTTCCCGATTTCGACTTCCTCTTCCAAGCTGATTCGACGACGATGGATAACATGGATCAGCTAAGTCTTTCACCAGTGGATGATATCGTACCTTCTCCAGTCAGTATCGGCCTCGACTTGGACGGGGACCAGTTCATCGACGATCTCAAGAGCTTCCAATGCATGGCGGACAGCATTGCAGATCCGTTGTCTATCTACGAACCGATCAGCCCAGCCAAGAGTAAGAGTCCAACGAAAGTCCGACGAACCAATAGCCTCAGCGATCGCAGCAGCATCAGCTCCGAATACAGCTCCCCGTCACCGCCGTCGTCTGTCTCGTCTCCACTCTCAAGACAGACGAGCAGCTCGTCCGAGGACAATGTTGAAGACGCACTCGCCGCCTTGGAGAAGAAACTCTCACAGCCTACTTACACCACTGCCAAAGACAATGAGAAACCCAAGAAGGATGACAAGCCAGAGTTTTCCTATATCGCCATGATCGCTAAAGCCATACTGAGCACGCCACAGAAACGCATGATACTTGGGGACATCTACCAGTACGTCATGGACAACTTCGCCTACTACAACAACAACGAGAGGGCCTGGAGGAACAGCATCCGTCACAACCTGTCGCTGAACGAGTGTTTCATCAAGAGTGGCCGCTGCGAGGGCGGCAAGGGCAACTACTGGAGCATCCATCACACCTGCGTGGAGGAGTTTGCCAGAGGTGACTACAGCCGCAGACAAGCGAGAAAACGAGTTCGACGTGGAATGAAAGCCATGATCAGCACATTGCCTGTCGACAAGAAGGAGACGCTTCCATACGTTCCGATGGGTACCAGTCATGTCGCCAGGAATAACTACCACCCTTACGCCACGCCATACTCCAGCTACAGGAATACGATGCAGTATACCAGTAATCAACAAACGCCAAACTACGTCATGCCGCGTAATGCGTCTACCAACGTTTCGCCTGCCAACAGTTTGTCGCCAACGAGTTACAGCAGTTTGTCACCTACAGGGTTGAACACCTCCTCTCCGACTGGTTTCAACTCTTCATCGCCACCGAGTTTCAACGCGTCCATGTCTCCTACGCCTCCGTCATACAGCAGCGTGTCTCCGACGTCGTACACCAATATATCACCTACGAATTACGGGAGTTTGAAAGTGGACACTACATTCGGGACCCACGGCAATACTGCTTACGTGAATGCTTCCAATAACGCTTACAGATCGCAAGAAAACGGCTACTCCTATCAGGTACCCACGAACAGCCTGCTCATGGCATACACCGGTCAATCGACGAATACGACATCGTTAGGAAATTGCTCTAACCTCGCCTACAATCCTACGTCATGGAACGTCCAGAACAACGCTTACGGTTCAAACGGAAATTACTACAGTGGTGTCAACAGAGGACTCTTGAAGCCTGCGATAAACTCGAACGCTTGTGCCTATTCGTGCTAATTTACAAAACATGGATACCACTGACTTTGAAAGTGATCTCAAGACATTCGACAAGTTCAGCTATGAACGCTTTCGATTACAAACCACAATGTATCTAATTGATATTGATGTTCATTCGACAAAGTATCTTCTGCTAAAAAGTTTCTTGAAGATTCATAAAAATCATGACCAGCTCGATAGAGTGGATAATAATTAAGACGACCAGAATACAATTGGTCTTAACATACTTCATTTACTAGAAGTATCGTGTTTACATTTCACAAGTATAACCAAAATTCAACTTTCATTCAAAACCCACGACAACTCCAACTTGAACATGCTTTTGTGCTAAATCACCGTGCTAAACAATTATGCTAATTAAGTTTGAAAGTGAGAAATTGCTCAATGAATGTGTGGGCTTTTGATATGTGCTTTGTTCAAGTTGGAGATATGTAACAATTTAATTAATTTTACGACTTGAAAATAATCATTCGTATTAATTCAACATAGACAATCCAACTATGATACTGTTGGTGATTTTTATACATTGACGACCAAAAATACCTAAAAATGGGTAAAAGAAATTCGACTATTTTTGCGACGAAATATCGCATGGTTTTTGGTAGCGCCATTTAATGGCATCTGTAGTGGGCCTTCGTGACGACTTAAGAGTGACAATTTGAAGCAATTAATTGATGTATCTATTTATATATTAGTTAATTAATTTGATGTATAAGACGACGACTTCACTTTACTTGCTCCACAGAATGTGGATGATATGTGTTTGTCTTTCGTTCCGATATGTATTTTGTATGTTTTATTTTTCATTGATCTCGGCAATAAATGTTTTACAATTGCATTGAATTAAATTTCTATCTCACTTTTTAACTTTTCGGTGATACCTCGGGCAAAATACAGAAACTACTCTACTCGCAATTAGCTAGTGAGTAGGGCCTGCATTCTGTATTTTGAATTAGCCAAACTTGGTCTTGTCCCAAAAAGGATCTATATTATACATAGCCTGGAAGAATATCCCCTTGGAGCGACTACGCAAGTATTGAGCGTCAATATGGACCACACTATTGTCTGGAGGTCGAGGTGTGACTATTCGCCCCCCCCCCCCGCCCGAGTTTTTCGAAATACATGAATTCAGATGGGGCCCCTGGTCGACACACATGTTACAGTTCGGCTTTGTTTCACTCCCATGATATCGACCAAGATGGGGAAAAATAGCATTGTGGGTTATCAGGGGTTAATTTAATTAATGCTCTTTGAGACCAGAAAGTTTTCTGTGAGATCATTATAGAAGTTGTTCCGCCATCATCCCATTTAGAGCGTTGGGGACTTTCCTGGCCGGTTTTACTCCATCAGCCCCATTAAACCGTACGTCCGATCCTACTCGTGGCCACTGTAACAGTTCCCACGGACATAATTTACCAAAAGAACTGGTCGTTACATGTTTCCGTGATGGTGCTCAAACAAGGCCGTCCAATGTTGCTGTTGTGCTCTGCTGAATTGTTTATGTGGTACATTACGGCGTTGCCGTGACAATTTAAGTCACTAACGTATCTAATGTTTGTACTTCGGCAATGCAGTCACATTATACTATGATATTGACTTTTTCAAGAGAGATGAAATATTGATAAATTTTTTCCTCCTGCTTTGGTCTCATTATTTACAAAAAAAAGATTAACAGGTAATTCTGCCCGGAAATTCTGTGTTATGGTATAGTGGAAAAACTAACGAGGGGAAGCATTGGACACTGTTTGCTTTATACTCTTCCTGAAACAAGCCAGTCAAGGACTATGACTTGAGTCCTATGTACGTTTATGCATTTGTAGCCATAGCGACATTTCCTGAACAGGTTGTGACAATGTCTCCGCCGGATGAAATCCCATAATGGCACTGGGTGGGGCACTCGTGTCAGTATTTCACTCCAAGGGGGAGGGCACTTCGCGATAAGATCCAGATTGACATGTTGATGATCGACCAGTTCATCACATTCACGTTGTTCCGCATCTTCGCAGTGCGTAGCCGAATGCGTTCGACCCAATGGTCTCCTTTACGATATGCCAATTAATACATTCATTGAAGATGTGATCGCAAGCGGAGACTGACTGTCCACTTAAAGAGTATAAACTATACGGTATTTAACTAAACCACAGTTTATGGATGGATTTAAGCTCTACCACTCAGGGTTAGGAGCATGAACTATTATATGATCTAGACCTTACCGAAGAATGAAATTCTTTAACCATATTGATGATTAAGTTTCTTGCTCATTCTCTCGAAATGGCGCGCGCTTGACATCTTTCTTTCCAGGGCAGAAGTAGAAAATGTCCCCCTGGAGAAAGTGTCCGGCCGTATCGTATTCTGACTGGTGGTAACAGGCCATAACTGGCCACACTAGAAGCGCATAGTAGAATTATTCATAGCCCGGTCATTCTATCCTAGAACATTTCAAACTTCTACACAGGTATAGAAGTGGTCATAGTCATCTGGAGGTATAGTCCAGAGACTATAAGTCCTAGGGACCATAGTCCGGGGGTCATCGTGCACTAGGGACCATAGTCCGGCGGACTATCCCCACTAGGTATCATGGTCTTAGCACCAGGGATTAATGTCCGACCTGGACTATGAGCCCTGGGGTTAACTGGGGTGATCGTCCGCCTTGATGCCAAGAGGAGAGAAGTTTTTCAAATGCAATAATAAAGATGGAGGCGAATTTTCTCAATGAACAGTGTTTATTTTCAAAGAATTCACATTATATTTAAACGTTGTAAACTTTAAGCTGGCATGCGTTTACGCCTACTTTGCTAGTTTTTCCTCATTTTGATATTATGTAAGTTCCACTTTCGTTCCTTTTTTCGACTGTATATGGGCCCAGCCAAGGTTCATCCTGCTTCCCCCCCTTTCTGTCTGCCCTCCTAATTTTTAACCTATTTGTTATTGCGATCATGAATGAACCATAGCGTAATAAGTATTGATTATGAAAAGGACATGCGGACTATGATTTCTGTCATGGTTGTAAAAGTGTATATAGTCCGCTAGGGATTATAGTCCGTTACTTATACTATTATTATTATAGTAATCTACTTATAGGAAGGTTAGGGATAGAAGTCCGGTTAAGACTACTATCCCTAGGGACAGGGGTCCGAATGACCCCTGTCCCTAGGGATCATGGTCCTCCGGACCATGACTCCAGGCGGACTATATCATCTGTCACACCGGCGCTGTATAGCTAGAGATCTCCAGTATTGTTCCCATGTGCATGTTCTCGTTCATGACAGACGATAATAACAATTTTATTACACAAAAATAAAATATTTATTCACTTAATGAAATGATCAATCAATATACAAAAATGAGCTTTTAGTAATTAGATAACAGAAACATCAACTTTTGTATCATGTCCTTGTCATTTTAAAAGTGGAGACTGGAAACTATCGAAGCAATAATAGTGAGTTCTGAACACAAGCACACCGTACATTTGGTATATTCAATATATCTATAAAAATATATATCACAAAGCCTACCAATTTACCCCTTTTTGGTACCTTTGGTCAAATTAACTTGAGAACAGCTCACAAAAAACTTTTGAGCAGTGCTGCAAAAGACATTCAGCACATATTGCAAAGACACTTTGCAAAGAATCAAGTTCGCGTCCGCATCACAAACAAAGCTTTAGCACAATCATTTTAGTTTAGCACATGTACAATCGGATTATTTCTACAAGTAGCACATTGGCACATTAAAGTTCATTTTTCATGATACCCCATTGCATCGAGTGTTATCCGATGGTGTTCATCATGTTCCGAAGAAACTCCGAATTAGTACGCCGGAAAAGTTTCCGGAAAGTTGGAAGCTGGCATCGTCTGAGACAAGAGTCCAGGGTTCATACCACCGTGGTAATACCTGTTTGAACCGTAAGCGTTATTCTGGACGTTCCATGGCGAGGTATTCGTCGCGTAGTCGGAAGGATTTCCCATCGCATTTATTCGTGGAGCATTGTACGTCATCAGTAGGTTGTTCTGGGGCATCTGATATGAGTAATCGTTTCTTTGCGTTCCGTATAAAGCGTTCTGACAAGAGTTTACGTAAGATGACGTATAGACGTTTGTCCCAAAAGAAGTATCCACATTCAGACCGCTGTAATTCGTTGGTGAGACGGCAATGTAAGATGTCGGAGACACGCTGCTGTATGACGGAGGCGTAGGAGACATGGACGCGTTGAAACTCGGTGGCGACGAAGAGTTGAAACCAGTCGGAGAGGAGGTGTTCAACCCGGTAGGTGACAAACTGCTGTAACTCGTTGGCGACAAACTGTTGGCAGGCGAAACGTTGGTAGACGCATTCCGCGGCATGATGTAGTTTGGCGTTTGCTGATTACTGGTGTACTGCATCGTATTCCTGTAGCTGGAGTATGGCGTGGCGTAAGGGTGGTAGTTTTTCCTGGCGACATGACTGGTACCCATCGGAACGTATGGAAGCGTCTCCTTCTTGTCGACAGGCAATGTGCTAATCATGGCTTTCATTCCACGTCGGACTCGTTTTCTCGCTTGTCTGCGGCTGTAGTCGCCCTTGGCAAACTCCTCCACGCATGTCGGATGGATGCCCCAGTAGTTGCCCTTGCCGCCCTCGCAGCGGCCACTCTTGATGAAACACTCGTTCAGCGACAGGTTGTGACGGATGCTGTTCCTCCAGGCCCTCTCGTTGTTGTTGTAGTAGGCGAAGTTGTCCATGACGAACTGGTAGATGTCCCCAAGTATCATGCGTTTCTGTGGCGTGCTCAGTATGGCTTTAGCGATCATGGCGATATAGGAAAACTCTGGCTTGCCATCCTTCTTGGGCTTCTCGTTGTCTTTGGCAGTGGTGTAAGTAGGCTGTGAGAGTTTCTTCTCCAAGGCGGCGAGTGCGTCCTTCACATTGTCCTCGGACGAGATGTTCTGATGTCTTGAGAGTGGAGATGAGACAGACGATGGCGGTGACGGGGAGCTGTATTCGCAGCTGGCGCTGCTGCGATGGACTGTTCGTCGTACTTTTATGGGACTCTCGTCGCCGTTGGCTAGACTGATCGGTTCGTGGGTGGACAACGGATCCAAAATACTATCCGCCATGGATTCAAAGCTCTTGAGATCGTCGATTAACTGGGCCCCGTCAAAGTCGAGGCCGATACTGACTGGGGAAGGTATGATATCATCCACTGGTGAAAGATTGACTTGATCCATGTTATCCATCGTCGTAGCATCAGCTTCGAGGAGGAAGTCGAAATCGGGAAAAGGCTGCATGATGATATCAACTCTATTGTACGTAGACAAGGATTGAATGAGGAAGTCTGCAATTGGCCTTGTTTTATATGAGGACTTGACAATCGTTCAAGAATTAGGCAGATGACTGCTGGGTGATCACCTGGTTACTTGTCAGTTAATACTGATCACAGTGCTGATCAACACTGATTACACCCGTAAATGAAATCACTAATCACCCAGTTCAACCGGCTATAATTGAACACGCGCGCGTGTTCCGGGCTTGATGATATCAAATTACAGGTCTGGAAGCATTGTCGGAATGGTAGTAACTAATTAGTGACGAAAGAGTAAATTTGCTTAGCGCTATCATCCTTAATGTGGCAAGTGAATTCAAAGCGTTTTATCAAACAATTCATCATTTGATATATGATCAGTTGGATTCGTACCCGAGGGTTCGTACCCAATATGATAAATGGAATCCCTGATCATGTTCTTCGTGGCTTATCATCTCTCTCCAACTTTGAACTAACTAACTTTCTCCATTTTGCGACCATGATCCAACAAAAATCATTACACATGTATTATGACAAGGCGAGGTATCGCTGGCCACGTGACTAGTTAGTCTAGTAGCTTTAGACCAAAGGGAGCTGGTGTGGGTAAGCGATGGATTCAGTCTCGTTCTATGATCAGTCTTTTTTGTAGGGCTTCCCGAGAGTGTGTTGGAAGACGGCTTAGGGACAGCACATGTGCTTTGACGTCATCTAAACCCCTGTGAACTGGGGCGTTGAAGTACGGGTGGTCTTTGTAATATGTTTTTTTCTAAATTTGAGGTTGATGCTTTTGATCAATGGAGCTGTGACAATGTTTATCAGGCCAGTGTCCATCCTCACATGAAGGGTTATTTTCACACCATGCAAATGATATTACACTAAAGTTCTTTGTGGCATATTTTAGATACCCCCTACTTCCTCTTTTTTGTACAGAGCAGTCCCTTATGGAGATACAACATTTCCATTCATCGAATTGGACTTATGAGGACAGAGTCACAACCAGAAGGCTGTGACAAACATTAATTTGATACTCAGACAAGTATAAGGTTGTGACAACGTCATCCCTTGTATAATTCTAACTTATATAAGCATAGAGTGGATGAAATCTGAAAACTTTAAGACTGCTGTTCACCACCTTATATGACAAAGGACAAATGGAGTAGTCTGTTTTGATATTGCTGAAGTGTGCCGTCAGATCAGGGAGGTGATGAATATTCTTCACAGGATTGCCAATTATAACCTTCTTGTCAGTGTGGCAGGCAAGCTCATCAAATGAATCAACTGGTCTATGGAACGAAGGACAACAAAGATCAGTTTCAGAGTTTTCAAAATCACAATCTATTATATCATACAATTTGCTGGAGTGTGAGGAGTGAGTGTACAAATATCACAGAATACCTTTGATACACATTTTCTGACAAAAAAATTCCATTAAAGCCCAACTGTATTATGAAATCCATTAACCTGCAGCCATGGGACTTGTATCCAGTAATTGATTATAAAAGCTGCAAATACGAAGCTTGCAGAAACCAGACTGTCTCTTAATTTGTAGAAAGCCTGTAGCTTCTATGGATTTCATTTCGTCGAGCACAGTGGGGCTCAAAGTCTGTCACAGGTAAGAGCAAAGAACCAGGCCTAGATAGTTTTTTCATCAACTGACACTGATATTGATATGCTCTGCTGTTCCATTAGCATGTGCTCGGAGTGGCTTGCTCCTTGTCGTTCTCTCTTGGTAAAGATACCCAAGTTTGACCCAAAGTGCCTTCCACATATTTTTCACTTTATCATCCTGGAAGTTCTTCTCCTTGATAAACATGAATTCCTTTCTGAAAATAGAGAAAGGTAACTTTGTTGATTAAGTTCACTTTAGATTGATCTAGAGTGCCTTCAACCTATTTTTCATCGAGGTTATCACCTGCCTTCCTTCAGTGATTCAAAAGTCAACCCTAATTGCTGAAGACATAAATGACATCCCCGGATGTAGCGAAACAAGCCACCAGAATCAGAGAACAGAGCAAGTAAATGACCTCGCAGTGGGCTTGCGAGATGTAATTGGTCTTTCTGTGGTCGTTTTCACCTTGTTTGTATTTTTGTGTCAAAGCCAATCTCCTCCCGAGCCTGAAAAGAGACTGCACCCCAGATCTGATTAGCCACTACTTCAATGGAAGAAAGCGATGACTAATAATATCCCACCTGAGTAGCTGCTTGGATTTCCTCAACTGACCCTTTTGCATCAGGCTAAGGGCAAAGAACATTCTACATTTGCACTGGACAATAGCATCACCCAGTTCAAGAGCAATCTTCAGTTGCTGTATAGAGATCCTGCCAGCTTCTTCAGCCTTAAATGAAAAACCGAACAGAGTATATATACATGTACAACTGTATATTATAAATTGCTTGCAACATGTTGTGTGCTATTAAAGCAATTTGTTAATTTTGGAGTCCTTAATGGTCAAAAATATCTTTTCTGGTAGGCTTTACATCAACGGAACATTTACTATAACCTTTAATCCATGAGCTTTATGCTTACATGTTCAACAACAAAATCTCCTAGAGATGAATATCCACCACCAAGAGTTGATAGCCAGGCCATGAGCTCCTCTAGAATCATCCTCTTGGTCACTAAAACCTGCAGAACATTACACCTGAAACAACATAGAGTGAAATCAATGAATATGGTGGAAAAGAATCTAAATGGGATTAGACAAAAGTTATACTTCAGCTTTTTTTCAAATTCATGCCAATGATAAATTAAGTTACAATGTGACTCCTCAGTCTCAAGGTATATTTGAGAAGAAAGGAGGCCTTTCTGACTGTTTGAACATAGAGGAAGTAAAGTAACATTCAAAGATGTATATTCAGTGTGCTCACTTAACTGTCAAACTAATTTGGGGCAGAGGGATGGCTGAACAGACAGATATCAACTTGACCACTGCGCAACATTTTAGAGAAGGCACCTTGTTTCCTAATGAGCTGCAGACATAGTGCAAAAGTGAGGAAAGATGCAAAATCATCTTTGTCTCTATACATACCACTTATAATTGATGACATATTTCCTTGGTTGATGTAACAGAAAAAATACTGTCCAGTCTAATCTGTTCTTGTTGGTCTTCCTTGGAGATTGTCTTGATGAAACACCACCTCTCTTGAAAAGTTCTCTCACAAAGTTTGAAAATCCAATGCAGAAGGTTTGGTTGTTCATCAGAGTGTATTTTATAGCGGAGGCTAAATAACTGTCTATGGATAGCACCAGAATTGATGACTCTATGCATGGACTTGTGCTCCTTTTAATGAGCAGAGTATGAAAATGGTTCCTGGGGTTTGATGAATCAAGGATTGAATATGGCTGAGGTAGAATTTCTTCACTGGAATTTTCATTTTTTAGTGCATCTTCAATGGAGTTCAAACCTCCAACACAATTCACTAAATGTTTCTCTATGATTTGACTAGATAGGGTTTTTTCTGATACAAATTCAAGATTAGTGCGCATTGATTTCTTTTCAGAAGTTCCGAAGTCACATTTTAACTCTTCTTTTTGTCCGTAAACACCACAATGCAACTCCAGCATGTCATAGCAGGTTAAAGAATTATCAAGCACCACCAAAGCATCCATGATCTCAGCAAATTTGAGCAAAAAGTCGTGGATAAGAAATTTTCCTATGGGTAATCCATTACCTACGCCCAGGGTAGCCTATCCTGAAACAAAGAAGATTGACTTAAGATTAAGAAATGGTAGAAATATTCACTATCACTTCCATCAAGATTGTCTTGGGAACACAACAGAACAAATACTGCAGCCATCCAAATCACGAAACAGATCAGTTCCTGATAAACAACCACTCAACAATTATGAATGACTAATTCTTCAATGGACTAAATTTACTTCCACACCGCGGTCAGTCAAAATGAAAATTCTCACTGGAAAAAGACCAAAAACACAAAAGATGCTTCTTTATAGAAACTATATTTAACAAATTTATTTTCCTGGTCTAAGTTCTATGTGTCTTCTATACTTTGAATGACAAGTTACGGTTCTCTACGACGAAAATGGGTGAAATAGAGGACAAAAACGAGACATTTCTGCAAGTTTTCTTTTCATGTTTGTAACGTGCTACTCGAAGAAGTACCATTCAACCTCGATTGCAGGACATCGTCGTTGGTAAATGTACATACCATCGTGTACATCTTCGAGTGTGCGACACCTAGAAGCGTGGTTGCAGAAGGCGCTAAATATGTTGTGATCGTACAGTTTTGCTGCTAAAACACTGCCATTTCTGCATTTATCGATCTTTAAATGTATGTATTCTCTGCCAAGTGTGATATGGAAAGGTTTTAAAACATTTTGACGCCAAGATTTTGTGGTCCCATATTGAATTTAGTAGAAAACGTCACTTCAAAAACTTCAAAAAGATTCACCAGGCTGTTGGATGCACATGATGTGGGTGCGGATGCATGCATTGTATGCATATCCACTGCCACTACGTCTACAATTTACAATGTACCTTATTCACAAATTGATGGCTAGTGCCCTCCCTCCAACATCTTGAATATTGGTGGCGGTTGTTGACAGTAATTTATTCACTGACCATCAGTGTTACCTTGGTTTATATACCTGAAGCTGAACCTGTATATACCAATAGTTGCAGGCCTAGGCTACATGTTCACCTGACAGGTTTAATTAAGGCCGTAAATGCAAGGCTAACCTGTCAAACTTGTGAACTGAATCGTAGTTTAGTTTTAGGCTCAATAAAAAATGTAAATCCTTCTTTTTACAGTAATATTTGATCATGAGTGGGCAACCCTCAACCAAGGAGAATCTCCTCATCCCAGGAGCTGCCGCATGGACGTCAAGGTCGGGGGTGGTTCTGGGTTTTGACAGTCTGTCAATGTTGACTGCAACCCGGAAGCCAAGGGGGCGTGTTTCGCCTCTATCAGAACACAATCGCTCCGATCTGGAAAAACGTTCCCCAGTAAATTCACCACTGAAGAGCAACTACCCCCCTTTGCCCTCAAACTTTAGAAGAGGCCTGTATCCTGAATCCCCTTTGAGGAATCAGGACTATTCATGTTCTGAATCCCCATCAAAGAAGCTCTCAGAATTGCATCTTCCAAAGAGAGACTTTGTTAAAGCTGTTAATTTTGATAACCTTGCACGGACTGCACTGAGTGAGGAAGACGATATCCATGGAGATACACCAGAGAAGGACTGCTATCGACAAAGGCAGCAAAGAGTTGGCCCAGCTGGTGATAGTAATGATGAAGGAACTGGAAATGGTCATTTGTCAAAATTAGGTTAGTAACAGTACATACAACACAAAATATCTTCTGCCT
This sequence comes from Lineus longissimus, assembly GCF_910592395.1. Classification (NCBI taxonomy): domain Eukaryota; kingdom Metazoa; phylum Nemertea; class Pilidiophora; order Heteronemertea; family Lineidae; genus Lineus; species Lineus longissimus. The sequence goes on along the minus strand of NC_088309.1, from coordinate 22,189,278 downwards.
TTGTAGTCTGGACACCTTTCCATTAAGGACAGCAGTTGTCAGTCCCAATGATTTCTATATAGAGGTTCTACCGCATGTTCTTTGTATAACCACTACTGCATCAATAACATGAATCATACTTAATTTGCTGTCTCTCCAGACACCTCTGCTGATATGACTGATCAACAAAAAGCCAAAGAACAGACCAAACTACTGGATAAATTCAAACAAATGCGACAGCTTCAGTTACAGCAGCAGGATAAACTCATCCAACAACAACAGGAGCAGCTCGATGCGCTGAGGATGGAACAGCAGAGAGTTCAGCAAATGCTGGCTAAGCAGAGGGATTGGAAAGGTAAGCACACTGATTCTCACCCACAATTTGTCACTCCGCTATTATTTTGAATGCAATCCAGTTTGTGTATTGTGGCTTCTAATGTAATGAGTGTCATACATTTTGTGCTTGCAGAGTAACTTGAAAGTATCCTGCTCTGATGAATAATATGAATTGAGTGTTGATAGTGCCATGATATCTGTTTTACATGTAGTTTCAATTACACGAGTAGTTTGAGAGGAAGCTAGATGTACCTGTACATGCCTTGATGATAAGAATTTGTTTCTATTGTGAGGCTACTCTAAATATATTCTATTTTGCGTGCATGTTTTTTCCAGGAGGCAGAAACTCTCATGAAGCTTCACCTGCAAGTTCCCCATACACCAGTCCTAGCCAAGTTCCACTTAAGACTACCATGCCAACCCATCAAGTTTATGAAGAATCAGATCAATCTGAAGAAGAAGACTGTGGTGGCGAGAGTTACGAGTACGGCAGTGATAAGGAGAATATTCCAATGGAGAGAGTATTGCATGATGAATATCAAGACGATGCTTCGTCCATCATTTCAGAGGAAGAGGATGATGGTAGTGTCACAGTTGAGGGTGTTGTCCCTTTTACAGATACTGCGTCAGCATGTTCAGAAATGGACGAGGTCAGTACGAGTTAGATCTCCTTATACTTAGTTATTTTACTTACTTGGTTACCTCGATATGTTGTTCTGAGTGGGAGCCAGCCAGTACAACTTACTCTTCATCATTTGCATCTCATTTCTGGTGTTTTTTCCCAGAGATGAAGATGCCGGTCATGTCATCTAATGCTAAGCTACAACTGGTTAAGTGTAGAGTCTGTCATCCATTTGTAATTCTAGGAACCAAAGCAGCTGTATTCAAGCTATGAGGTAGAGACAATGGTACAAGTGTATTCTAAAAAGCAGAAGAAGTCTTTCAAGAAAGCAGCTCCTGTTGGCGAATTTACTGATGAGGAAGAAGAATACATGCGTAATGCACTATTGAGAGACAATAGAGTAAGTGTTTGCTGAGCATAAAATCAAAACCACATAAATAGAACTGTTGATGTATACCTAGGAGTTACAGGGTTCATTTTTTCTTCTTGTCTGCCTGCCCTGGACAATTAAAATATCAGACACACAAGTTACTTCAGTAAAGTAGTTGGTCTGTGGACAATTAGAAATTCTTCATTTTTGATGTAAAACCTATTGCACTTGCTAACGCTAACAGACGATGGCATCTTTTTCAGGTTGAAACCCCTTCCCCTCGGCCATACATAGAAGATTCCCCCTCCCCACCACATGCATCAGGGGCCATCGATGATAAACCTGTTGTTGGTATGTTTAACACACATTTCTTCCCAAATTCGTGTTTTTACAGATTCATTTGGGCCAGATTGCAGGTCTAGTCTCTCAAAAACTTTCTCCTCTAAAGCTGGACAATCAGTTTGAAAGATTTAAGAGGTACCCGAAGTCAGCTAAAAAGTACTTATTGCCATTAAATATTACTGGTTACAAATACAGGGAAAGAAAAGAATAGCTTTTAGTGACTTGTATCCCATGGAGTTGAACTGAACTGGCTTCAGTAAAAGAGTTGGTTCGGATTTTGACAAGAAAGTTTCTCACATAACTCTTTTTTTTCCAGGTGCTGGTAAATCTTTTGAGCAGCTTTTAGCTGAGCAGCTTCAGTTGGAAGAAAGGAAGGTAAGAGTAAAGTGGGGATCATAGTTTAAGTTTAGCCAAGACACTGGGTAAAAGTGACAGGGCCTGGCTTTGATTCTGGGGAGGACCCAGATTGTATCTGAACTGGTTTGGTTTTGAAGGAAGGAATATTCCTCGCTCCTAGTAGAATCAAAACCGACGCGACCAAGATTCTATGTACTTGAGTCCATAGGCTGTAGACTCAAATAAAAAATTTGCCAAAACCTGAAACACCAATTAGCGCCAATGCTAGAAAAAGCTGTGATCCACGCTGTCCTGGGGACTGACAGTGAACACAAAGTAGAAGTATATGTTGAACGACTTTGAATCACCAGAGGTACTTCAGCCTTTGTCATTTTCAGGAGCAACTTGGTATTGGTTACACCCCCTCACCAAAAGGACCGAGGAAGAAAACGTTCTTACGTAGAGGTGAAGGAATTGCAAGATTCACTGGCCCGCCACCAAAACCTGTTCAACCAAAAAAGACTTTTAGAAAACCTGTTGCCTCAACCAGCTCAGCATCGATTGCCACAAGTGTTAGTACCAGTACCTCTGCTGTCACTGCCAATAAGAAGGAGGCTATCAAGGTAAGAATTCACCCGACAAACTGATAAGACAAAACTGATTTTATATTGCATATTACTACTTCACCTCACCACTTTCAGTTAGAAAAAAATGGACTTTGTCTTTGTGTATGGGAGCCGTTGTCCGCATGATGCAACTTCATTCCATGGCATTAATGCCCACACTCCAATTACATGTAGCTCTAATTTTTTGCAGGCTCCTTTGAAGACCCTTCTGCTCAAGCCCCTACAGAAACCGAGCCAAAAAAAGTCTCTACCTGCCCAACCTGCCAAAGTAAAGCCAGGTGCTGGGAATGCTTCCATTGACGTGTCATTCCAGCAGAGGGTTCAGCATATGGAAAATAATGAAAAGGTATGGATTTTAAGTGTCTTTGGGACATTATTTAAGAGGACTTGGGGGGGGGGGGAGGGGTTCCAGTATAAAGCATGCCTCTGGGAAGCATTTGAATTGTCTCATGTGGACCTGGTTACATGGCTAGCAAAAGACACCAGCCAAGGAACAAGAGTAATTTGATTTTATTTCTTTCAGGATGAGCTAGATGAGCTTGAAGAATTTGAATTGTTAGAAAAAGTTGCCGACAACTTCTCTTTCACGAGCAGTGACTCGTCTTTGGCAGGAAAGGCAAAAACTTTGGAAGCAGCCAATAAGGTAAGTGTTGGTTATTCTGGGATAGTTACTGATATTGAAGAGAAAAACATGATTTCTGACTGAAAATCGATAAATTCATGAAAGCAGTGTAACATGTTGTAATCTTCTTATATTCAGTATCTGCAAGCTGCAACTCTCCTTCTCAGTTCGGCTTCTGCTTCTTGGCTTTGAATGGTGCAAGATATCAACTCCAGTTTAGTGTTGACATCTTACACTAATGCAATGCAGTACTAACATCATCAACTTGCATTAACTGTTTCTTTTTTAGACATCGCGTTATGAAGAGCTCATGAAGCGTCTAGCGATGGAAAGGTGAGTTTCGATAAAAAATCCAGTTTGTTTGATAGTTGAACTGACCACACAGATCATATGTCACCCAGGCATTGATTTGACTTATCTTTCTTGACCTGTCAGATGTCATAAATTGGCTGTCTGACTTTTGTAATTATACTAGCACATCTTTTAATTATTCAAATTTCAAACAGTGAGCACAAGGGCAGCTGGCCGTTTCATCTAAGATTTTGAAAATACACGAGTTGTTCGCTAGTCATAGCATGTAGGTGTTTCCAGACCTAGCAATAAAGAAGGTAAAAATGGTACTCGGCTGCAATAGTTATTTCATATTTTTTAGTAGCAGTGATTATTCATCAGAAAGCTCCGACTCGGAAGATGACGAAAATGAAGATGAAAACTTGGAAAAGACGCTAATTGAGGAGAAAGACACCTCGTACATTTCATCTGAGGTGTCAACTCCGAGAAAGATGCAGCGTAAAATTGCATCGCGGGATGCTGGGATGGCTGTGATGGAGCGAGATGTCTTGCCGTCCGACTTCAAGGAACCAGCCGATAGGGAACACTCTGAATCGGAGGAGGGTAAGTTGCTGCAATATAAGTTATTTTTAAGAGTGCCTTTTCCTCAGTGTTGTGCCCGAAATTACAATCAGGGTGGTCATTGCAGGTTTATTAGGGCCACACTGAACTTGAAAAGAAATCACTTGTGTGATATCAAATAAAAGTACACAATATTGTTTGCAAAACATCTCAAATCATTCTAATAATTGTAGTGAGTAAGTACTTACTAATAAATTTACCTTACTTTATTCTTTTTTATGTAAACTTTATCAAATGGGTGTTGAGAGTTGACATTAATCTGGATTTATTGGATTTCTCTGTTTAATAGCCCTTGGGGAAAATATGTTAGTTAAGACGGCCTGTTTTGTAAACATTAGTTTTATTGACATAATGCCCTAATATGACAGTGTGGTGTCCAAAGTCAACAAGACATGCTAGGCTAAACCTTGCTCTTGTCATTGTGTCCTCTGCATGTGAAGTTATTAGGCCTGTACTGATCATTGAGGCAACATTTGTCTAACCTTACTGTCAACTTCACAATAATAGGCCTTGTTAGAAGTTTTTCTAGGCTTGCTATAGTGGTGTCTTATCTCCCATTGTGGCCGAGTCTGCACACTGTTAGCATGGTAGATAGCCCTCCCATTCATTAGTGGCTTATGATAAGTGGAATTAATAGATTTTTAATTATTCATTCACCGTTGATATTGTGTGAGGACTTTATAGAATCATGTGCTTTGCTTCTCAATGGACTTTCTTAGAAGTTACACTGAAATTTAAGCCCAGCTTTTTGATACCATGCATGTAGAAGAATATCATTGGCAATCTCATTGTAACTCTTAGAAGGAATAATCTGTGTTCAACTTACAAGTGATTGAGCTATATACTTCATATTGCCTTGAACTTGTCCTTCAATCTGAATGAAACGTTGCTAAAGATAACCTAAGATTGCAAAATGCCAAAGTTGTGGTGTGGTCTCAGTATGAAGAGGTGGAAGAAAAAAAAGAAAAGTAAGTTTGTTGAGCTCCAGGTAGACAGCATTCCATAAACAATCATCTATTTTCTACTTGAACTGTTCTGATTATCAGTTGTTTCTGTAACGGTAACAATTTTGTTAGTAATTGTAACAGATTTGAATCAAACAGACACAGAGACAGCCCACACTGACTTCATCAGCACATTCTGACAGAAGTCGACACACCTTATTTCTAAAAATGCCTTGAATCATTTTAGCAGAAGAAGACGACGATGACTCTCAAAATACGCTCATCAAGCATGACGAGATCGGCTACCGACTAAGTCAGCATGGCGATTCCCCCAAAAAGCAGACAGAAAGCCTTGATTTTGATGATGAGGACTCCTGGGGAGACTTTGGTCCAACTCCTCATAAGAGAGCTGAGGTGAAGGAAACCAGGCCGGTTGTCAAAACATCTCCTGTTTCCAGAGATAAAGGTGAGTTCATGGTTGTGTTTAGAAGTTTAAATTACTGATTTGACCGAGTCCATCTCTTATTGCTATACATGTATGCATAAGATTCTGGACAATTTTGGGGTCTACCCCAAACTCGTCTAAGCATTTGTCAAATACGCTATTTATCATCCTAATATTGTGGATGTTTACAATGATGGTTGATATCAGTTGCTATGAACTTTTGAAGAGATGATATTATATTGATAAATTTCTGATGAATTAGTAGATATGCTGAGAATAATTAACAATCTGATAGAGTTTGACTGATACTTTGTCATCTTAGGTAGAAACTATTTTGGCTTCGTGAGAAGAAGAGGTAACTTCACTAGCTTTTAGGCATGATATTTGTCATTTTGATTTCAGTTGTTTGATGCCTGAGTTTGCTTTTGTTTTAGCCTTTGCTTTACTTTTACCTTATATTCAATGCATGGCTTTAAAGAAGTACAATATGTCATTGTCTCAGTGCTTATTTGAGGAATGTTATTGATAGTCACTGTCTAGTTTGACACATCTACTCTAATGTCTTCTTGCTTGTTCCACTGCATGATGATTTTATGGTATTAGATTAGGCTGGTATTAGATAAGGCTGGTGTGTATTAAGGATGTTCAGGAAATTGAGAGTTCCTGTAGGGGGCAGTCCTTGGGTGCATTGTAAACTCAGTTTTCATGGTTGATAATGATTATTTGATCTCATTCAAAAGTAGAAATTCAGAAGAGTTACAATCAGGTGCAAGTACAAATCATAGGTTGTCTACATGTAAATACACAATCTATTGCTTTATTGAAGATAATTGACCTATGTTTATTTTCTAGCTGACCATGTTCAGGTTGAAAAGGTGAGGGCGACAGAGGAGGATGGGGTGTCTGCCAGTCCACCACCTGTCTCAAACCTCATGACCAAACTCTTCCCCACGTTAAAACCACCCAAGCCAAAACCATCTATTGAGGAACAGGTAAGCAGGTTGTGCTAGGTATTTGTGACATTGTGCCAAGAAACATCACAGACACCATCACTAATCTTTTCCCTTAACGTTTGCCATGCAATTTCATCCGCCAGAGGCAGCAGTAGGCTGATGACATCACCCAGCTACTTCCTTATTGCAATCTTTTGACAGAAGGCCTGATTGATCTTGACCTCGAAATAGGCTATCCAATTTTTCATCGAATGGGGATGATATATTCAGTCGACACCATTTATTTAGCCTCTTCAGGGGTGTCTAATACACATAGACCTATTTCAAGTAAGGTAGGCCTTTTGTACAGGGACCCGTCAACCCGCAAAATGACATTGACACAAAATTATTGTGACCTTTGGCATTTCAGCAAAATCAGGCGAAGCTGCAGGCAGCCAGACAGCCAGAAGTTGCAGAAGGTGCTGTGTCCAAAGCGCTCCGTGATAAGTTGCTCGAGATTGAGCGGGAAATTGAGAGGTTCAGAACGGAAAATGCTGCCGTTGCCAAAATCAAAGTTGAAAGAGAAGAGGTAGGATGAGATGAGATGATTTTATTGTCATGACTTTGCTTTGGCATTCTGGGGGTAGATTTGGGTGGTCTTCATGATGCTTAAGATGAACATCATGTCAGCAGAAAGTCATTAGAAAGGCCTGTTTCAGAGCATTTTCTGAATGGTCATATTTTTAATCAGTTTAGGAAATAATGAATTTTTCAGGACAAGTTCAGTATCCATACTTGGCAATAGATGTCACCATCAAAGCTCGACATTCTTTGCTGTTGATACTGATTACTAATTGGCACTTGTTGGTATTGAAATTTGACAATATATGCAGCATTTTGATATTGTCTGCAAGAATAGATTGATTTTGATTCAATGAAACCTGACCGATTTTTCACAATTGAATTGATACATTTTACATTTGGTTGAATCACTGCTTAGGCCTGTTTTAGATTGCTTTGCCAATGATAACGCCATGCTTGGTTGAATCTAGGTTAGCTATTCATGATCCCCTCACTGTATGTTTGATGTAAATAAACGAATAAGGAATCATGCGTGTGATTTGATATGATTATCATGCCGTATTAAACGTACGTCTTTCATGTCTGTTCAGAGATGAAAAGGCTGGAACAAAGAGTTTTAGCCAAAATGGTGAGTTTTTACCATTTTTAGGTGGAGTGTGAAATTTAGGTCATAGAATTGTACAATAGGTGTAAGATTAGACTTTAAAATCTCGTAAAATGATATGTTTTTCTGGTGTGCTGGGTGGTGACTCGGTAATGGATGGCTCTAGGTAAAAGAAATTGTTGTGACACGGGTTCTTCAGAAGCAGTGCTGCTCCCTGTACCCTAAAGAAACTATTGCATTGTTAAAAGTTACTATTGTGTCCCTTCCCTTCTATCATCTTGTCTTTTCAAATTATAGGAAAAACCCTGAATTATAGTAATTTGAACGTAGCCGGACCCGTTCTCCTTATGGCATACATCTCTGGTGATTAGAATAAGTGTTTGTTCTCTTTGGCCGAGAAGCCTAAATCGGCTGTGTCTAGTGACTGATTTGATCTTTGTCCTTTCTTTAGGGTTTGAATAAGCTGAAGAGAGAAATGGAGGAATTTGAAAAACAGAAAGAGGAGGAGCTCAGGAATCTTCAGGAATTCAAGGAGCAAGAATTAAAGAAACTCAAGTAGGTTGTTTGTTTGTTATGGTAAACAGTTAAATACAGATATTTTCAAAGCTGTATTACTTATTCCAGAAGCGTAAGATGTCATTAAAAAGATGGAATACGGTTACCCGAATATGCTGGTTGAGCATTTTCTCGACTGATGTCAATCATAAGTTTTGTCAATTTTGACATTTTTGGAACGATTTCAGTGAATTAAACTTGGAAATAAAATGGATCGGTAACAAGTTAAAAACTTTAGTTTGAAGTTAGATCATCTCCATTCTTGTTTCTTTCAAAGGAAGGAGAAGAAATTGTTTGAGAAGTATCGAAAAGAAGCGCAGGCAATCCCTGACAAAAAGCAGAGGGATGAGATCGAACAGCTTAACCATGAGGTAAGTCTCTCACATAAAAACACTTCAAATTCTAAAAAGATTTTGTTTCTGAACACGCCAAGTAAGAGATTTTTCTCCAATAAAATCTTGATTCTTAGAAATAAATTCTACAATTCATGGAGTATGTCTGAGCCCCTAAACAGTACACCTCCCTGTAGACCTGAAACAGTCCCATTCTCCGTTGATAGCTCTGCGACCTGCGAGAAGATCTGAAGAAACGTGAGCAGCGTTGGACATCCGGGACTAACAGGATGAGGAATCGTATTGAACAGCTGGAGAAAGAGAACGCTGAATTGAAGGAAGAGATACGGATGTTAGAGAAACGTAGATTAGATTCGTGGCAGAAGGAGCAAAATGCAAAGGTAACAAATTATGCAGTGTTGATGTTGATTGACACCTTTTTTCTCTGTGCAGCTCAGAGGTGATCGGAATCTCTTTATAATCTCAGTTTGACCCAACTATCAAAAAAGTTATGATAAAGTGCGATATATTGACACATTCATATACGCCCCCAGGCTCTGTTCTCTCCTTGATTTCGGCTCTCTTAAGAAAGTAAGGTTGCAATGTAACAGATGCCATTGGAAGTTATTTGCCTTTAGGTATCTCAATTCTGTGTTTTGAAATGTTCTCCTTCTATTTCAGAATGAACAGAGATCACAACTGCCTGTAAGGAAGGCCATTGTGCAGCAGGTACTGCCGAGCACCAAGAATCCCTCGAAGCTCCCAAAAGCCAACCAGGAAAGCAACGACCGGGATCGCCAACTGTCGAACAGAAATGACCCATTACGTCTGAGTGTTCAGAGCGAGGACGACGATGATTTATCCGTTGGTGATGATGCACAGCTCAACAGCACTGTCATTGAGAGGGTTAAGTCTCCATTTGAGGATACACCAAGAGGACTAGTTGCCATGACAACACAGAGGTAAAATTTCTTGGAATACTTTTTAAAATGTCAATAAGTAATTTTGACTCTAAAGAATATGAAATGTCTTTCTGACTTTCTGACTCAGACTGCAACCTCAAAGTAAAACAATTTTTGTTCTAGTGTTATTCCATTTTGCTATCTCCATTCCAGTGAGGTTGACAAAAGTTTCATGGGTCCTGCTGGACAAAAATCAGCAAGAAAGAATCAAGCCCTCATTACTGCTATCACGAAAATTGACAAGGGTGATCTGGAGTATGAAGAATCCCGCCACAAAGATGGAAAGGTGAGGCATTTTTTGGTTGTTGGTTAGAGAAAACTCAGAAAATTTGCACAGTGCCAAATTGTATAAACTAGCATATACCCATGGAGCGGGCAAAGTTGAAATGTAATATACATTAGTTAAATGGGCACGATGATTGAGCTACATTAAATTTCTAACGTTACTGAAGTTTTATTTTAAAAGGTTAAACACGAAATTAACTGCATTTAGGGACTTATTGCTGCTATCTACATGCAACCCCCAATAGATTGATTGGAGTACGCTATTTTGCACAATGCATTGAGACCAGTGACAGCAGGTCCTGTTCCAAATAAGGCCCTCACATATTAGGCATATCACCTACCCACTCCCGTACCCAATGCCACTGTCGGACCAAAGCCAGGTGCATGGAGAGATGCAGAACGCAATTCAAACTGACAACATCAGTCAGTAAAGAATAAAACAAAGAGCAAGCGCTGGCCACTGTACATATTTTGTCCATCCTGGCATAACTGTTTATTGATACCCTGACTGCATGTTCCGGTAGGCCACCCTGCAGAATTTGCCTTATCACTCCGGTCAGTGTTTCTCGAATAGAACTAAAATAGAATAGGCTAATCATTAATCTCCCTGCTAATACCCTGCACCATGGACCAGGTTGTATAGCACTACATACGTGCTGGAAGCTAATACTGATGTGGCAGGGAGAATATGCGTGAAGTTTGTGTATGCTTTTGAGAATGAGCGGAGCTCTCCAGTCGACGTGCTCTCTGAAAAGTTGTTATTTATTCTAAAACCACGAAGATATTCGACGTATGACACCCTCAGTGACACTCTTACTTATGATCCACACCTACGAAGCCAAAAGTTGCAAGAATTCGACGCATTTCCGAGGCCCAATTTTGAAACAAAAATCGCCTCCTTTTTAGCGGCCACAACGCGCATTATAGTATAGATAGCCCAAGTAAAAGAGAAAGTCCACCATTTGCATCATTAAATTGCACAAGTGTTTATACTTACTTAGCATTGATTGAGAAAATAAATTGTTTCTTTAGATCGACCGAATCTATACAAATGGTGCTAGGGAAATAATGTATGCCAATGGGACGAGGCGGGAAATCTCTGGCGATGGTAAGACAATCATTGTCAGCTTCTTCAATGGAGACATGAAGCAGATTATGCCTGACCATAGAGTGGTAAGTACTTATCATATTGGGGACATTTCAAGATATCAGTTCAATATATTTTTGAAAAATTGTGTTCTTTAGTCATAATTGTGTCATTCAGTTTTAAAGAATCAGTCAGTAAATGAATCACACTGTCCTTGCTCTAGTTTTTGTAATGAAATTGATGTCTTCAGTAATTTGTAATGTCAGTAAAGGGTTAAACCTCTCTCTCAATACTATGCAATTGAATTGGGTTTATTGGGGTTAGGTTTGTTACTTGCTGTGAACTTGCTTCCTCTAGAACTTTGTTGCTATCCTTCGTCTTCTTATGATCACCACTGCTGCATGATGCCATCAATAAGACTTTCTTTTCTATTCTGTGCTGCATGTAAATTAGTAAGTTGTTGATTACCTGTTAACATTTTTGAAATGTGCTGTTCTCTGCATATGTCAAGGTGTCCATCCTCAGTGGCGTGCAATGGCCAGCCCATCTCTTCCCACACACTTTAGTTTATTTGAGAACGACATCAGGCAAAGAACAAATGAGGCTTGTAGTTAAAAATTAGGCCAACTTTTCATGGCAGTAGCATGAAGAAGACCTTGTAGTTGCCGTCGCACTTGCCGGTTTCTCATTGTTGATTGCGTAGAAATACTGTTTCATTTGAACTACAGTAGGTTTATTTCTTTTCTAGATCTATTTCTATGCCGATGCCGGGACGACTCACACAACCTATCCTGATGGATTGGAGATTCTACAATTTCCAAAGTAAGCATACTATGGTACTACGCGTAACTCAGCCTCAACTGTATAAACCCCAAGTCAATGATGAAACATAATCACTCCATCAGAAGATCGTGTTACATGTAGAGAGCTTTCTGGTGAATGGCCATGTCAATAGGTTTTGATATTTCTTGACAATTACTGTCCCCCTCACTTGGTGATATCAGAATTGTTCTCCTTATTATTATTTTGTGGTTTATATGGCACGACAGTCCAAGAACTTCCAATTTTCTTTTCCAGCCTGCAGATAGAGAAGCACTACCCAGACGGCACACGAGAGATCACATTCCCTGATCAGATCATCAAGTATCTCTTCCCCAATGGGAGTGAGGAGAGCATATTCCCTGATGGCACTGTCATTAGGGTCGACAAGAATGGTGATAGGACGGTGGAGTTTGCTAATGGTCAGCGCGAGATTCACACTCAACAGTTTAAGGTAATCCTACAACTTAGATATTGCTTACATGGTGTACTAAAATGTAATGGCTCACTGGTCCCATTTCATGACCACCAAAGTTTGAATTGCAACTCAGTTTTGTGTTTAGATGGATATCACCACCTCACCTTGCATATCTTCTCTTGCAGAAAAGGGAATACCCAGATGGTACCACAAAGACTGTCTACCCTGATGGGCGCCAGGAAACGAGATATTCAACGGGTCGTGTCCGAGTAAAGGACAAGCATGGAATTATTCTGGTTGATCAGATGTCAGTTTAGATAAGAGGTGCTTGAAATCTCAGCATGCATTTATAGGGGCAGCATCTGGTTTAAGGACATTCACAAATCGGGCACACAGTTGACCTGATTTGGGGTTATTTTGTATTCAGATGTTTTTCAAACTGTCCCACTGTTGGGCAAGTCTATACGATTTGCTCCCTTATCTAACTATTATTGCCTCCTTTTGAATATTTTGTAAATATATAATGATGTTTGACTCTTATCTCTGAATAAGGGTATCAAAAGTGTGCAGGTCACATTTTGGCCATTGTGGCTAACTACATGTAGGTATTGTTGTAGATACTAATGTTAGTTTTATCAAAAACAAAATATTTTGGGCTGGGCGCTATGCGCACTTCCCCATTGTTCTCTATCGTAAACCTTCAAGGTGGAAACTTCGGTGCCACATTCTGAAAGGAAGAAGAGTAGCGGAATTCATTGCCTGGGCTGGCGCTGATGTAGGCCTATATATGTGGCTGACAATGTAAGCACGGACATAAGGGAAGTGTAGGGGTTAGCAATGGCCGTAGAACCTACTAATTGCTAGTAATTTGCATGTACATGTATGTCCTTCGTCATTAGAACTAATACATTCCTCGGTTTGTAATCGGCATGAATGTGATATTCGCCGTTGGTTGTACAAAAATGTATAAGCAAGGCCAATCACTTAGTTTATAAATTGTGGGTTGTGTATTTTATGCAGGTGACCACTGGGAGCATGGAATCTCTGTTTGTCTTTTATCTGCTTATGTCGAACATAGAATAAATTCATACTTTTATATGCATTGGTTATCTTTCTTCATCCTTGACACACATGACTTCCACACAAGTTATTGCGTCTGCAGTCAGGTGTGTCAATGGGATATTTCCTGGGCTCGGCCAATTTCTGGTGAATGTTAAAGATATCTGTTGTCCATTTCATGAGAAAATGCTAATCGGATTTTTGGTGGTTCCACACCGGGCTTGTAGAAATAGTGAAGTCCTTGCAGATGATTTTGCATTCTGACACACTAAGGGCCTTATGTGGCGGCTGTTGCTGGCTAACTTGAGTTTAATCAAGGATACAGAGCATGTAACGCAGTTGCTCCTTATAAATAATATTCTTTATTTTTTGTTGAAATATTACAAATGCAGTACTATCTAAACTACAATGGTAATGTATCTACATAAGATCACCTTGGCATGGTCTCTGACACCACAATGAAATGTTGTTGGGACTTTAATATTTACAGTAAGTCCCTTCTACCATGTAGTCGTAGTATGCTTCATGCCAGAATTTAGTCCTGAAATTGTCAAAATTATTTTTAAAAAGTATTGAAAGCTGAAAAAGATTACAAAAGTACCCTGTCCTTTGATCTAAAATGATGAAGAAATCGAATCCAAAAGACTGCAGTCTCTCCCATGCAGTTATAATGATATCCCCTTTTAGTAACTGGAAAAGCAATTATCTGTTGGCCTATTCCATATTTCTAGTACAGTTCCGGCAATATAGACTATTTACTATTTCTAAAGATACTGAGCACCATCTTGGTTTGTCATATTCTAATTTCTCTTTTGAAGTCCTGAGTATTTCACAATAACTGCAAATTTTATCTTCAGTTTCTGCCAAATCCCATATTATGGTATTCTTTCAAAATGAATGGATGGATTCCATTCTCATCTGGCAAAGGATGGCTTTCAGTCCCATTTGAAATGCTTTCTGAGTACACCAATAGTTTGGATTGTCTGATCTTAAAGCATCCTTGAATACAGGAGTCATCACGCTCCACTTGTCCCTTTAAAATGTCTGCAGTCAATGATTAAAAGTACATGTATGAACACTTTATTCACAATTCGACACATGAAATATACAAATCAGATCCCATATTGAGCCCCGATGTTCTGCACACATCAGGGAGGCTTGACTGGTGTTATTTTATCTGCTGAGTATTCATTGCTCGTTTCACCCTTCAGTCTCTTCCCCATAAGTTCCTCCTTGTGAATGAAAACAATTTTTGTGGGAACTTCAGTTGGTCCATCTTGGGCCGCCCCGAATCCAATGCTTTCACTTTCTGGGCGGAATGCAGCTAAAAAAGGATAGAAGAAGAAATTTAGTCCCTCCCTTACCACCCTCCTTCTACAAGAGACTGCAAGGGAGACACATTTACATCATAGATTCAACAGAAAATGCCGAAATAACAAACTCCTCCATCTCAAAATTGAACATTTAAGAGCATCAAAAATTCTGAGACTGTCCATTGCCAAGCCAGTCTCATCTAAAAAATGACTGTCGGTGAGGTGTATTGCCCATAACATGGGGCAACTAGACATGTCGATATATGGACAGTGGGTTTTATTAGAGACAATGTCACAACCTGGCCTGTAGGTGTGAGAAGTGTAGAAATACTTATTACAGAGTAATATTAATGACCCTATAATGAGTGCTGAGTTGACACTAGTAACAACCCACCGGCAGAGGTAATACTATTCTGCATCATGTTTGCTCTCTTTTCTAACTTCGTTATCTGATGGGTTGTCACCTTCCTGAACTTGCTGAATTCTGTTGTGAGATCTTCTATCATATCTTGGAGCATCTGTAATAGCAAAGATGGGGTGGGTTGAACAGCGTTGATTGGATTAAGAAAAGATGCATTAAAGCCAACTTTTTTGTACGGTAACAAATCACACAGTAGGCCTATCTATTCATATTTGGCTTTGGACTCGTAACAACAGGCAAAAATCCAACAATATTGGGTGATATGAATAAGGATTAAAACGTCATGATCACCTAATGTACATTTACACGGGGCCTTTCTGTACAAAACTGAGGAAAAAGCAATTACTGGTCTTTATTCATATCACCCAATATGTCTGAAGCATGTGCACAACGAAAGAACGAGAGAAGAGACATCTCAATTTTCGCTATGATCACTTTTGGCCTATTACCTGAATGTGTCTTGCTTGGGCGGCCGCACTCGCGCCCTCACCATCACCTGTTTCTGAAATGTTCATCAAAACATCGTCAATGCATATACAAAAATGCAAAAATGGCAAAATATCAAATAGGGGAAGGTGCTGATGTCAGGTTCTTGCGTTTGCTGACGGACGTCAGATTGAACCGATCGTGTCATTGTGATAGAGGCTTCTACCTCTACCTCTAAAGTACATGTACTCTGGATGCCACTTTTGGACAATGACAAATGAAAGGACGTCAGTCTTAAGATCAATAACGTCTCAAGCAAGTGAATTCAGTGAAAGCTGAAAGTTGATGTCACTGCTTTCCGATTTTGACAATAATTTGAAAGCAAGCATTAAGGCTAAGCTCACTTACCACCAACATGCTGCACAGCAATGAGTGTCCCTGGAAAGCCACGTAGGCCCGGTGGTCCCTGAGGTCCCCTCTGTCCCTGCAAACCATCCCGGCCAGGGCGACCCGGGAGACCAGACTTTCCCATTGGACCAGGTTCTCCTTGGTATCCATCCTTTCCTGGAATACCCATCGGCCCCTGCAGTCCACTATACCCCCTATCTCCCTTTTCCCCTATCGGGCCTTTCTTACCACGCCAACCACGTGAACCAGATTGGCCTTTTAACCCAGGCTCCCCTTTCTGTCCTGCACGACCGCGATGGCCCCTCTGTCCACGTACTCCTTCCGTTCCATTAACTCCCGGCTTTCCAGGCATTCCAGGCTCGCCATGTGGACCTTGCGGTCCCTCGGGGCCAGGAGGACCTAACTCACCAAGCTCACCCATTAGACCCATCGGTCCTGCTGGGCCAGTTTTGCCAATAGGCCCAGGAGGTCCAGTGCCTCCAGATTTGCCAAGTGGGCCCATTGGTCCCATCGGCCCAACAGGTCCATTTCTCCCTGGAATCCCAGGAGCTCCTGGAGGTCCAGGGGGCCCTGGTGGACCTTTCACTTCTTTGGATACTTCCAAAGCTAACTTATCAACCGGCTCGTCTCGTCTATATTCTATTTCTGTGACAGTGGTACCAGGTAATCCATTCTTCCCTGGCTTACCAGGGACCCCAGGTAGTCCTCTAGTGCCTGCAGGTCCTTGAAGACCAGGGGGGCCGGGCGGACCCGGCGGTCCAACAGGACACTCGCACGGTCGCTGGGCAGCAGCGGCAGCGTAATTCACCTGGTGAATCTGAAACGAAAGAAGACATGAAGGATCGAGGCTGGGCTGTAATGGATAACGAAGGCCACATGAGACAACGAACTGTCTGGCTCTGCACGCGCGCTAATGTCCTCGATATCGTCCTAATATAACAGATCACTTCTATAATCGATTAGGAGGGCGAAAGACTCTCCTGTCCGGGCAGCATTACATACTTTTTGTGACTTATGTTAATGACGCTCGACTTTCAAGTGATGTCCTTACCTTTGACTGAATATAATCGATTTTTGTTGCTAAAGCTCTAAATGTTGTGCAGTTAAAACACTCTGAAACGCAGAAAACTACATTATGATGGTGTTACATCATTGGCAGAGAGATGATGTTGATATCGTCGTTGCCATCGTGTATACGTTTTCGTCGGCACATCTGATGCAAGCTGGTTGTAAATGCTCCAAAGTTGCCAGATATTGAATGAATCTGAGTATGACCAGGTATAGATGGCCCTACCTTTGGTTGATAGCTTGATCAGGTTGACATTGCTGCTCAAAGCATGTCGGCGGGCAGGTATAGACCGATGAATACAGCCCCTTATATACTGCTGCACTTACCTATATCACAGTTAACACCAGTGTATCCTGGACAGCACTTCCATTTTGTATTTGTGGCTACTTTGAATACTGTTCGGTATGTTGGTCGATGAAATACCCTGGGAATAAGAAGATCCACAATAAACTATCATCTAGAATAAATAGTCCTTATTTATTCTCATCATCAAGAATAAATATAGCCCGTGGAATTTCTTGTTATCATGGATAGCAAAATTTCCGCCGGTATTAAAATACTCCGTTGTTAAGATTGTGTACCATTTCTCTGGAGATATGCGAGATAATAGCACCTGGAGACTTCTGTCTTTAGGTTGTGTCTCGAGACACGAGACAGATTTCTTACTGACGGCCA
Source organism: Lineus longissimus (assembly GCF_910592395.1). Taxonomy (NCBI): domain Eukaryota; kingdom Metazoa; phylum Nemertea; class Pilidiophora; order Heteronemertea; family Lineidae; genus Lineus; species Lineus longissimus. The sequence goes on along the minus strand of NC_088309.1, from coordinate 22,171,797 downwards.
CAGTTGTATCTATAAGGCCAGTAGTGACACCTAGACACTACTCTCTTTATACAAGGTTGTGTGCCATTTCTCTCGAGACACGAGACAGATGACTTACTGTAAACGGCCACAGTTGTATCTATAAGGCCAGTAGTTACACCTAGACACTACTCTCTTTATATAAGGTTGTATGCCATTTCTCTCGAGACACGAGACAGATGACTTACTGTAAACGGCCGCAGTTGTATCTATAAGGCCAGTAGTTACACCTGGAGACTATACTCTCTTTATACAAGGTTGTCTGCCATTTCTCTCGAGACACGAGACAGATGACTTACTGTAAACGGCCGCAGTTGTATCTATAAGGCCAGTAGTTACACCTAGAGACTACTCTCTTTATATAGGGTTGTGTGCCATTTCTCTCGAGACACGAAACTAGTCGCGTCGTCTGATGGGAGCACCATTTACTGAAACGAGAAAGAGATTGAAACATTTAAAACGTTTATACGTATTGCCCCAGTCTGTGCTTAACGGCGTCTAAAACAATTCGTTTCAACTTTGTCTAAACCTTGCCTAAACGGACTGTTGCGAAAGTTCACTTTACGAAGCCTATATTAACACGATACTTCGGCCTCATCTGAGTGAACTGAGTTTCTTCCTCCGGTATAACCTGAGTTATTTCCCAACGAAGATATTAACATAATATTTACCCGAAACTAAAGTAGTAAAATATGTGCAGTTAATTAAGAACATGCCAATCTACCGGCGTTGCACTTCTGGACTGATGTTCACCGCCGGTAAGTCGGTAGTTAGTAACATTGTCATGAACTACTGGTACCTAACGTGCATACAGGTGTGAAGACGTTCAGAAGCCATTCGGCGCAAGTTGGTAATCAGTTCCGGCGAACATGTATAATTTGGCTAAGCTACCGACCGATTATAAATCTTGACGAAAGCGGAACTACATGTATGTTTATTGCGGGTACCTGAAGGCAAAGTCCTTGTTTCAATTTTTTGCTTCTCCTTTTCATCCTTTGCACCTATAATGTCATGGGTTATAACTGATAAATGTGTGTTTTCTCTACTCAATGGTATGGAAAGACGAGTGAAGGATCATGTAAACGTCAAAACGTGAGGTGAATGATACAGATAGCACTATGTTCTCGCCAACACGAGGTAGAGCAAAATGTTGAGAATATAATCATACATATTTAAATTAAGAAATTATATTCTCTTCTCGAAACGTTCCCAAGAAGAAACAAAAGTAGAGATCATCGTGGCGGGTGTGGGCGTTTGGTAAATAAACTCAGTCTCAACTGGAATGTTTTGTGCTCTTCTCACAGTCCTGAGTTTTTGTTCTGATACATGTATCACTATCTTCCAATCGGGCAATTCGGTGGAAGAAACGAGGAGAATTTAGGCTTTCGCCAACAGTTTGATGGTTTGAAGGGGAGAGCGTCTTGACTAATATCGTGTCTCCATGAACAACGCATACGTGCACTGTAAAGGTACCGTGCAAGGATTCCAGATGGTGGTGAAGGTGATGATGAACTAAAGAAATTCCAGGCGTTTTTTAGGCTAATTGATTTATTGGCTATGGGAAATGTTGTAAACAAGGGTCAATTAGTCCTGATCAGCACGTAAACATATATTAGTTATCATTGCCGGTATGATCAATGAACATTACTAGTATACTGTAAACTTTATTCTGTCCCGTTCGTCTCGGAGCCAAGATGAAGGTCATGAGGAAATGCCAAACAAAAATATCTAAGAACGTTACCGCATTTCCAAAGAACGTTACCGGTATACCGTCAAAAACATTATACCGTATAGGCCTAACCAAAGAATAACTTTACTTGCCTCAGGGAAGCCAAGAAGTACCTCATAAAGGAAAGTTAAACAAATTAAAAACAAATTCGCAGTTGAGACATTTTATTGGATTCGCCAAGTCAAAAAAGGAAGAGCATGGTCGTTTGCTTAGGTAAATGTTTGCCTATATTGTGTTCACAAAGGTAAGGACGGGACTGAAAAAAACGCAACGAAGGTCATCTAAAAATGGTACTTCGGCAAGTTAACCAGCACTGGTTTATGTTAAGATATTTTTTATCGTCCTAAACATGAGATGAACTTCTTCTTTCTACAGAATTAGTTAGTCATGTTTATACATTTCAACCTATCATCAGAGTTGAGATAACCCGCTTGTGTTATTTTGGTGTGGGCGTGCAGAAAGAACTTGGAAAAAACTCTAGTTGATATCAGTGCATACCGATTATTTACCCACAACACATGTTTGAACTGTGACATGACAGTTTCATCACAAACAAGCGCTTCATGAATCAGTTTACCATTTGGTTCTTCCTACGTTTTTCTAGACAGTTTACTCCAAAGCAGGTTCCAGTCAGACAGTTATTCGTACTTCTCAAGGGAACCACATTGGCACCGTTATTCCCTTTTATCTTCGAATAAAACCATTACTCTAGCGTACTTTCTCTCTCTCAAAACCATCAGCGCGCAATTCTTTTCTGTAAAGCGCGTATACCTTCCTTCTGATAATGGAAGCGCTCGCTTTCCGTACACCCTCCTTCCCAGGGATTCAGGGGTATAGCCTTCCTCAAACGAGACAAAGTAACGGCAATGCAGGTGAGCGCAGCTCGTTCCTAAAGCTAAGTTGATTACCTTCGCAGCAACTGCTGAGACAAATCTAATTTGCCGGGCGAGTGGTACAAAAATTACAAGTAATTAACCTAAACAACAGCCAATTAACAACTTTTCAAACGCAGTGCCTTGTTTCTCAGAACCAATGTGATCAAAGGACTATTTTCCTTGGAGATATAGCCCGGCACGCATGTACATGTACACAGTGCAGCAGGTTGCTGAAATTGCAAATAAACGAAAAAGGAATGACCCAAATAACTTATTGACGCAATCACTGATAGAGTCACAAAAAAGTTGTATAATATCACAGCAGGTAATTGATTAATAAGCGTATTATGTTAGTAATGATTTTTGATCACGTAAACAATATTCCTGATTGCATTAAAAAATTGAACGCGATGTACTTTTGCTACTCACAGAATCATCAAAGCAGTAATAAGGCGGCGGCAGAAATCCATGGTTTGGGAGGCTGGTAAGACTGTTCAGCAGACAGCTGTGTATAGCGAATAAACTGTTGGTGCTGGCAAAATATCGACAGGAACCATTTCCACGAATGTATTGTTTATTTTCACTGGTTATTGCAACTCCCAGTTGCAACTGTTGGAAAGTGAATGAAAGACATGGTGTGCCCACGCATCAATGAACCTGACTCATTAGTTCTATCATTAGACATGGAAAGAAAGACAATAATCCTTTCCCGCACGCTCTATTTTCTACTGTAATAATACCCGACGGAGTCGAACACGGGGCAAGTTCATTTTCTCACTCAGAACGAGCACCCACGCAAAGCTACCCCTTTCTCTTTTATACCCTCGGAGACCAGGATCAACTCCTGAAACGAGTGGGAAAACGAGGTTCTCTTTCTCAGGAAATCAGAGAATGAAGGTCCGTTTCACTACCCTCTGAGGCCAAGATAAACTCATGAAGAAATCAAGAGGCACGCATCATCGAAAGGTAAACATCATTACGGTCATCGTTCATTCCACATCCTTTTATTGTCGGAATCGAATTAAGAGGCAACTTGATTTCTTCCGAAATTATGTTCCAGATCAAGTGAAAAGGAAGACATCCATTGGGCAATATCAGATTACGAACACCGGCCACGCACAGATCGCTTTCACGACTTTAAAAGGTCCAGTAGATCAAGTCAAAACTCGACAAAAGGCAGGCATCCTTGAATTTGGCGAAATAAGAGTATACGAACACCCACACAAAGCCTCGACTTTTCTGAATAGAAGCAGAGTATCATTTCCTCTGAAATCGCTGCCAGAACACCCACACCCCGAACACGATCAAGTTGTTTTAGAAAGTATTCCTATTCTTCGTTCACCCTTGAGTCAACGGGCATGTTCAGTATCATCATATTTTTTATCACCTCACTCACTTATTCAAACATTGACAGCAGGCCAGGCCTCTTGGTTGTGGAATCTTGATTAGCTTAGGCTATGCTAGCAAACGCCATGGACTAGATGCTGTCGATAGAACAAAAATGCTGATCAAATATTTCCAGAATAGTTCAGAGGATATAATGCATCTACAGGCACATTCAAGTCTTCATTAGTTTTTAGCACTATCGATTAAAATGATATTTTTTAAATAGTTTCTTCAAGTCTACCTCTAATCATTGCGGCAAATATGAAAAAGGAAAGTAATAGTCGTAATTCACACAAAGCCGATCTATCGGCGTTGCGCGTCCGCGTATCTCGCCTCAGGAAACATCGCCATGGTACCCGCAAATGGGAGAGATTTATCTAATTGTCTTCTGCAAATTTCTTTTGTTTCATCACAATTCAGGCCTTGAAAATCAGTCTTTGCATATCTACACTTAACTTATCGTGCTGTTTTAAGGGATGTTTGCTATAAAATAGCAAGAGTACATGCTGTGGAAGAAATTTCTAAATCGTATCCAGTTTCTGAAAACAGATATTTTTGCCTGCTGGTCGTATGAGTGCACGAGATTCCGAGCTTATGCGTAAACCTTGAACACAATTAGTGACAAAGTAGGCCCTACTTCCCGACTCCAGGTAAGCATCGCCCGTGGTACCTAGTAGGCGTTTAATGGTCTTAAAGTGGTTTTCTTTGGAGGACAGAGATAACATCATCAGTTTTACATGTATGTTTTGTAAATAAAACTTCCGTATTTTGTTATTAGCTCAAAAGGAATGCTTTGATTTGTCGGCGGCGTCAATCATCGTGGGTCGGTAGTCACTCCGAGTTTATAATCCATAAACATACTAGGTGTTAAAAAAAACATTTGTCACTTTTGATATCTAGTAACTTCTTAACTGCTACTCCAATTGGGACCAAATTTTTATTAGAATGTGACTGACATCCATCAAATTTTCTGGTAAAGGTTTGGATGCGTAATGAGTTATGACAACCGAGTAATAAGGGATTACATCTTGGGGTAGTTTTGGTTTACCTGTCTCTTAAAACCGTGCACTCTCGACCTGGCGTCCTCCGATTGCTATATACAGCGTTTAAGGCGGTGACCGAAGGCTCTTGATGCAGACGATAGCTTGTCAAGGAAGTCTTGATCACCTCGAATGTCATTGCACACATCCTCGATTGTTTGTTGCAGTTCGTCTACGTTTGCAAAGGGCCTTCGAATATACACCAACACTTTCAGATATCCCCAGAGAGAAAAAGCTATCGTCTACATCAAGAGCCTTCTGTCACGGCCTTGAACGCTGTATAGCAATCGGATCAAAACGGTGAAAATTACCGTTATCATACCAACGACCCGCTTTGTATGAGTAGACCATCAGGAGAAAGAGTTGTAGCTCGGTCACGGTCATCACTTTCTCAGAGTTCGACATTATTTTTAACTGGTATAACTAATTAACTGATGAGAAGTAAAAAATGAATCCAAATGCACAGTGGGTACCAATGATTGCATCAAGTGGCCATTGTTAGCCCGCCGACAAGTTAATGAGGGATGATTTTACGTGTACATGTATATGATTAAATTGGACGACCACACTACTTCTCAGGACGATGTATACGAAAATGAATGAAACCTTTTTTCAGCGAAGAGCATTTTCCCACATTAAAAATGATATACATGTATGACTTTTCATGAGCCTGGTATAATGAACATGAAGGTAAGCCTCCTCCCGTCAGTAAGGTATTTTCAACACGCACATGATAGCATGTTGAAGGTGGTGAACTGGGCCACAACATCTTGACCGACATTCATATTTTTATAATTGCCCCCCACTCCATATTATACTTCGGAAGGAAATAGCTCCTTCTGTATTATCGTGAAAAAACAGCCAAGTCGAAGGTCTGATGTATCCGTTATCAATTGAACTTAACAACTATTCGCCCTTGATTATCTTTTCAACTGTCATCATATCCGTTTTCCATTTTCCCAGGCCGTTGCGCCTACTGTAGGTGGACTGTTTCTAACTACCACTTATATTGTTGACGAAGTCGCGTCGACCAATTGTGCAATGCTTATTATAAGACCTATCTCCACAAAAGCGTTTCATGCGGCGTATAACGCACATGGCCTTTGTCCGTTCGATCGAAACGGTGCGTGATAATGTCGGTGTTGCATCTGCTTATGACCAAAAATGAATAAGAACACATGTCTGACAAGGGGATACCTTGGTTGTGGCTGTTGCTAAACGTCAACACGTTCTGTTCGATTCGGCCTGCGCTGCTGGTAATAAGAAACCTAATACCAGGGGCAGTCGGAACAATGAGAAGGTCATCAAACGTACCATAATGTCTCCAATTAGGCTATAATTGGTCTCGTTGCCAATGACCCCTTCACACGCAAAAATTGGGCTGCTGTCAGTCTCATTATGATGATTGGACTTTTTAAACGTGAATGGTCTTTTTGATTAATTACTTGTGATATGTATTCGCGTGCTGCAATATGACATGGTTTCCAGAACAGTATGTATTGTGAAGGATGGGATCATACCTAACAATTTACAATAAAAAGGCAATTATAGCTGCAACCTATTCACAGCATCAAGTGATGTTGTTTTTTTCCGGAGCAACACCGACTATTCCTAAATGTATATAACATCATGACTGACAATAACAACTCAACTCTAAGTCCTACATTGAGTAGCACCAATATGTCATCATCACCATTTCAGTGGTTGTCTTTCAATTCACTATATGGGCCATTCCTACGGCGCCATGACATCCAAATTGGCTCCAAAATTTGTCAAATCTAATGATAACTTCTGGATACATTGTTCTTAGTGACAACAGAGGCTTATAGGGCCCAGTAATTTTTAGAGAATGAAGTCTAATCAACGTTATTCCTTTGTGCATCTATTCTACATGACGTAATTTATAGACGTAATTATGTAGGCCTACATGTACATGAATGTCATGTTGCTGTTTGTGCTCAAGAGAAGATGGAACTGGCGTAATTAGGTAGAATTTTGGAGACATGCCAGTAATAGGCATAAATAGGGTAAGAATGTGGTAATTGGTGAGTTTTCCAAGGTATTCCCTCATTTCTCCGTCGTTACAGGATATTAACTTACTGAGTGAGAGAAAACAAAGCTTGTGTCAGTGAAACCGATACTTAGGAGCCAGGAGCCCTTTCAAAATCATCATGGAACTCATCTACATGATATACAAAAAGAAAGACTTGTACCACTTACTTAAAACAGGAAAATTTTACCGTTATGCATGTTTAAAGTTCGTGTCTCCACGGATGTGTAACACCCATGGTGTCTCACATAATTCAACACATTTCGGTCATTGTACCCCTTTAAATGGTATGATATTTTGATCAATGCATTCTAATCTGATTATCAGTATCAACTTAACATCTATTGTATACTTCCCAGTAATTCCGTGGTTTTTATGAGCCTTCCCGTATACACTTTTCGAGAACTACATTGATGGCCCACACCATCGTTTTACGACTTATTGGAATCGTTATCGTAAGAGAAACCAAAGTATACCGGTCGTCAAATGACTATCCTATAGGGAAGGATGATGTTGCTTCTGACAATAGATTTATGTGAACAAGAGTAAGTAGGTGCGAACAAGAATCCCAGATAGCACAGCCAGGAGTCTAAACAACCTTGGAGTGAGCCATGAAATCTCATGGAGGAATGGCACACGAGGACGCGAGGCCATTATACAAACTTTCGTAGACCTAACATACCATGGCTATCGTATGTAAGGCAGTTATATGGCACAGTATTTTATGAACATCCTCAGAATTTTGTGTACAACATATTCTTGTACATGTTGTTCCATGCTCATATCAGAGGCACGAAAAGCCAAGTACGCTGATTTGACCCTATATCGCTTGTTTGAATATTGCCACGAAAGTTAGTTTCCCGTTTTCGAAGAGGAGAAGGATAAAAAAGTTACGAGCCATTTTTGAGGTATATTATCACAGTCTCTCGACGACTCTGGAAAGATATACCCGTAAAATGTACTCTCTTTTCACCTTTAGGTGAGTTGCAAAATGCACATTTTTTATCCTAAAACTATAGGTTCCGTCCGCGGCTTGATGACACTGGTGATATACTAGAGTATACTCGTCAAACTTTTTATATCAACTTTGTTCCTGATCTTTAAAAACTACTGTCCAAGAAACATCCATAAGCGTGGTAATTAGCTCATTAAGTATGCATTAAACTTTAATTGGAGCAAGAATGAAAGCCACATGCTTAGGAATGCCAGTATCAAGTCAATGATTGTTATGATTTGAAAACCTTGGCCTGGAAATTATCGTTCTTTTTTAGCTCATGGTGATGATACATTTCATTCTCTCAGTGATGACAGTATAAACTGACCGCGGCTTTGAAAACAATCTTGACATCACAACGGCCTTTGGACGATCCATTTCAAGTCCAACCTAGTCTGTTTGGGGATTTTCGACTTGCCTGAATGGGAGTAAGATGTGGAAAGCGAGACTTTCAATACATATCCTGACCTGTTCGAACAAACAATATTTTTACAGTTGCGCGAAACAGGCGTCTCATACTTTTACTCATTGATGTCTGATGAATTAGCCTTTACTTGAAAAGGATATACTTCCAGGGCCGTAAGATGTGAACTAGACATGGCGAATTACGATTACGAATTAACGGATAGTGCACGAATATATACAAATAGTCTTCGTAAATCGTGTATCATGAGTGACGACGTTAACTCGAACATGTACGATTTACGAAGACGATTTTTATTCGTGCATGTAATTGTAACTGTTAAACGTGTTGATACAACCAAAAATTCATCATCTTGTAGTTTTGATAGCATGCTCGAATAACAAGGTGCTTTCTCCGTATACAGTCTGGTCGAGGCAATAACTAACTCATATTTATTCTTTCTAAGCGCATACCACAGGCTATTTAGCATTGACAATGACAGGCGATAAATAGAAATATAGATATAAAAATATATAGGCAAAGCGCGACAATTTGTCATCCGAATACCGGAATCTGTTTGATAGGTTAGTTGGACTGTATAGTCCCTATAACATTCATTCAAAAGGTCAAATGTATATAATGCCTACCATGGCTAAAGTCAAAAACGGTTCTTGGTAAAATTTATGCTACAGAGAGAGAAAGAACGTTTCGGGCCGAAGAAGTCACTGTCACGGTCATGATCATTGGGTGACGGGTTCAAAATTTATTTGCTTGGCTGTGCTGCTTATTGGGTTATGCATTTAATTCAAAAAGTACATTAGATGCTACATGTAAATGCCCAACCTGTTGATATATCGACCCTGGGAATTCATTGGCCCAGGATAATTTTAAACTGACCAGTTCAATCAATCCAAGTTCTAAAATAGCTGTCATTTTGAAATGTGCTGATGTCTGATTGAACTGACTTGACCCATATGAGTAAAATTAGGATATTATCAAGGGATTTAGGCCTAAAAAGACTGGTCACGCTACATAGTATTCAATTAATCCAATTTTTAATGTATTCTATACAGAAGAAAATGTATTTCATTTGTTGAGGCACATATCGCACGTTCCATCATTTCGCCTATCATCTTGGTATGCGCTCACAGCCCTTATACTTTGCATGATGAATACCTTAAACCAAGAAGCATCAAAAATAGTCTTTATCAATTCTACCTAATGCTCTGAATGACCCAAAGGGATAACTGCCCGACTTTCTAAACACTTGGCCTCTTGGCTTATATATCAAAACTATAAAAGACTCCGTCTTCTTTGTGCTCGCGACTCTTCATGTCATATTTACTATAACAAAATGATGAAAGGCATGATCTAGAAAATGTCATTATTTCAAATAAGGTCATATACTCATTCCCAACTTTGACACTATTGACACGACGATTGACCTAGCATGTGTAATAGTACTAATTCATCAGTCCTTTCTCACCGAAGCTTGAAAAGCCTAAATATATTTTGTATTCTCAGTGTGAACGTGTCCTGAATGATATCTTAACATGGTAGTTGCATCAACATTCCCATCTAGGTAAGCAGTCGGGCAAGGGTCCTCGACTGATGGGTGATAGGCCGATCGATCATCTTTGCCTATCAACTGATACCCTTGACAAAGATTAACAGTAGTTATTGCCGCCTCCAATCGCCAAGTCCTTCGGTGTTTGGTAAATGATTTATCTAATAATAAATCCTATTTTGAATCTGATGGTGTGTAATGATCATATGCCTACTTAATAAACTTTAGTGCTCAATAATGACATTTTTTAAACCCAATAAATCTTTGATAGATGGCCTAAAAAGTGGTCATATCGTATATTTTGCTCTGAACCGACTCAACCCCTGCATAGACATTTTCCTTGTCATTCAAATTCCGAACTATCTTTGGTGTATGGTTCAGCACCTATATAGGAATGCCTATAGGCACACTGTCAGTCTGGTATCCTGGGAAGATAATAATGCGCTTGTTTCATCACGTTCACGAGATCATTCACCCGATAGTTGGTGGCATTATCTTCTTGAACAGTTAGCCAGGTGTCAATAGGGAGGTTTCGCAACCGCTATATATATACGAACGACGATGTAGGAATTTCGAAGGTCAATCGTATCATCACGCCCATTCTGTGCTGATTCATGTTAGCGACACTCATAAACCATCTTATACTTAGTTGTAAGAAGAATGGCAGAGATTTGAAAAATCGTCGTCGATGATGCCTATAGATACTTCGTATACATGTTCTTCGTCGTTTGTATGGCCCTTCCTAAAGGAAACCTCCCTATTTCCCTGTAGTCTTGATATAGCGCTATTCAAAGAGCTTTTGAACCAGCAAATTACCGCAGAAATAGATGTCTAGTTGCGTATCACAGAAAAACAGTTCGGAAAGCGTGTTTTCAAATTAGATGTATACTCTATGTCGATGTTTATCCCGATGGCGTGACAGGACCACTATACAACCATTTGTATTTCTGATTACCTGCGGAACAGACGAAAGCAATGTAGCTTTACACGAATAAACTACAATAGACAATAACTAATCTATTCTCAGTCTCCTTTTTGACAAAATATGATGACTTACCCCGATGACCGGACGTCCAGTTTCTGTCCCTCAGCCATCGCCATATCCAACAGAGTCAAAACACATAACAGCACCACACTGGATCGCCAAATCCATGACTTCCATAAAAAGTTTCGAATCGGTTTCAGCACCCTTAAATCCATTCTCAAGATTTTATCCTCTGGCCGTATCATCTGTCCATATCCATCTTCTGAATCCTTTAAGCGTGGTATTCTTGACCTATCGACGGCCAAGATGATGATGAGTCAACAGTGCGGCTAGTACTTAACCTCTGCCAACCCGGACCGGATAGATAATTTCCCCTACCTCCGCAGCACTTTAACGCACTATTTCCGATCCCAAAAGTGCATAGGTTAGAAAAAATTAGTGCACGGACAATACTCTGAGTTTTAATAGCTTCCGAGAAAGTTGTTGCTTTTTATCCAGAAAGGTAGAGACAATATATCAAAAAAGAGAAAATTGCATGCAATGGCTCATATATTTTCCGCTGCAGCTTTAAAGGTCTACGATTAAAACATGAATGGCTCATTGCGGTTGAAAATTGACCTCATTACATGTCAATAGAAAAAATGTTCATGTCTTTCATATCCAAGCTGAAAACTGTAGCGTACACGAATGCCTTGGAAAACTCGACGTTTCTCTTTAATGATTGCAAAGAAAGAAACGCCTCGTATTGGAAACTTGATGAACTTCTACTGTTACCAATAGCTATGCTGCTACATGTTAAGATCTCACGACTCCAAGGATTGACAGCAGTTTAAAATAAACTGCAACACTGTCCACTAATCCATCCCTAGCTCTCTCTATCGCCATCTGTGCAAATATAAAAAGCTGTCCCGTCGATACATCGACAAATTATGCAAAAGTAGTCGGAGTTGTTAAAACCTTCTCCTGAACTTCTCTTTACAATTTATTCAAGTGTTTCAATGAACACATTTGAAAATGTATCATCTGCAGAATTACACCTAGCCGTTTTCTTCCTTTCACGTGGAACTGCTATCGATCGTCACGTGGAAAGTAAATTTACCGAATTTACAAACCCAACTCGCCGAATTTACGTTCCTGATTCGTCTGGTGGAACTGAGCAACGACGGTTCATGCATTTCGTTGGTAGTGGGTTCGTGTGAAACAATGTAACTCGGTGCAATATGACCAATCTACGATCGAGTCAGGTGATAACCCGAAATTGTTTCCGAAATTCATTTACTGACGTATATAATGAAGGCAATTACATCAAGAAAATGATACGCCAAGTCAGTAACATGTAAAAAATTGCCTCTATCGGTGAAGAATTGGTCATGATCTAATCACCCCGCTATAATATTGAAAGTGATATTTCGGGGGCTCACACAAGTCCAAATGTATTATTCTGGAATTGAATGCCATACCAGGATCACGGTTCCAGCATCACGATACCCTTAATTCATATCTATACTGTCGTGACTGTTTAATACTAATCACAGCAACAAGCCTTATATTGGGGCGTACGACACCTCATCGTTCGTTGACAGCAAAACGGTTCTTTGACCTACAGGGTCACTCATTGACAATTAAAACTGTTCCATCTTTTCTCACCGGTATTTTTATTGGTATTTCAAGGGTATCAATAACGTAAGGAGTACCATAATTGATGATGGAAATTATATTAACACTACTACTACTGTTACTAATAATGATAATAATAAATGAACATGAATTAATAAACTACAAGAAAATGAGAGAGAAAAAAGAGAGCTTCTACGGGGAGTCGAACCCGTAACCACCGGATCGAAAGTCCAGCATTCTTACCGTTGAACCACCAAGGCTTTCGTGTAAGACCGGAGATTTTCTTTGCGTCTCATAGCCAGGCCTTGTGTGAAATAGAGTGAATTTTTATTTCTCACAGGGTTCAGATCGCCATGTTGAATACTTTGAGGATTTTTGTGTGGTTGCCACTTTGATGGAGGGACTACGCCACTTACTCTTGCAATAATCGCTTCGTTTTACAAAATGGTAACATTATCCCAGAAAATAAAATTGTTGGCTAGTGCGCATATACATGTATATTTAAGGATTTCTGATCATTTGGAAATGATTCTTTTAGCATTTCTAATTGTGTATCTTGGAAAGCTAATTTTATTGAAGACTTTTTTGTGTGGACTTAAATTTGGCTTTAATCAGGTTCAGAGACGCCGGGCTAAGTGCGTTTCACAAAAGTCCAGTTTTTTTAATCGTATTGCAAGGTCTTGTTTCAGGTGCTCGAAATGGATTTCACCATGTTGTGTTTAAATTTAGAAATGTAGGCAAATGATGAAAGCTAGCCGGCATTATATTTGAACTCGGTGAACTGACCAGTTCATGACCATGAAACGTTCGTCTAATGATTTTATCATGAAATGTCTTCAACAGTCAATATACAGCTACATGTACCATCACCTGTATCGAATGATAAAGGATAGCAGATGAAAAACGATGCCATTCATAGGTGGGAAGGAGTAGTCACTGGGTCACTCCAGGCAGTGAGGTTTTAAGACGACAACGGCGGGAAACATGGTCATGGTAGACCAATCGGTAGATGACCACTAGGGATGACCGCTATGAATACATGTTCTTCATCGGGTACAATTTTGAGATGCAGCAAATCGTTCTCAACGCAGGTCTCCGATCTGTCTGAACTGACTATCATTACACCGTGCGGTCCTGCATGATGTGACACAGGCGAGTAATGATATCTGGATCAACAGATCATTAGGGATCGAGCAGCCTCCACAAAACCAATAGAAAACACAAATCTCGGCGGCTTGTTCGACGTACGCGACAGCGCAGAAGTCTAGCAGGAGATAGCCATTAACCCCGAATGGGTGGTTTGTTGACCACTGCGGCACCGCCCGAAATTATGTTGGCACAAGGCCTGTAACAAGACGAGAGCAACTTGCTCCTAAGTGGCCGTGTTGTGCAGGTCTTGTTCACCATAGCCCTTTTTTAGTTCGTCGTTCGTCGTTCGTAAGGGTTAGCCGACGAAACCCTCCTATCAATTGGGTTCGTCGTTTCATAGCACGTTCTAGAATGCAGACATTTAAAATCGGAACCAGGGTCCATGAAGTGAATCTTATCCGTCTTTCTGTATCGATCGGACTCCATTCACCTCGCTCAAGCATGTTCGTATTCATATCTTATCACCTTGGAAGTCGTCGAAGTTCAGGACTGTCTAACTACCCATCATTACGGCCTAAATGCGCACTCAGGGGCGTCGTAATTTTTATGATGGCGTAAACGCGTTCCTACATGTAGTATCAACTTCAAAATTGACTTAAAAAATGTAGAAACCTACAACTTGAAAGTATTTCCATCTCAGAAGCATGGAAAACAAGATGAATTCTTTCAGAGACAATGCAACAGTCGTTAACGTACCAACCGAAGACCAAGCGCTGAGTGGATTAACAGACATGACAGAGGGTGACGTACTTGTATCCTGGACGCTTCTTAGAGTCTTGACAGTCGTATTTGAAATGTACATCCCGCCTATCATTGTAGTGTTCGGTTTAACAGGAAATATATTTTCATACCTTCTACTCTCTCAGCCTCAATACAAGTCAACTTCTACATGTTTCTACATGAAAACGCTTGCAGTAGTAGATTCCTCATACCTAGTTTTCTTGACTGTGGTAAGGGTTTCCGCAGCAATGTCGAACGAATTATCTCAGTCGATGGTTTTCTGTTTCACCATGAATTCCCTTGTGAAGCTTCTGCCAGCGATATCATCGGTGCTATTGACAGCAATGTCCGTTGATCGCTTCATTGTGGTGCTGGTTCCTCTAAAAGCTAAAACACTCTGTACCACGTACAGAGCCAAGATAACCTGTATCGTAAGCTTCATCGTGTCATCTATCATCCACATCGTGGGCCAAACAGCCCGAACAGCGACACAAAACGCTACAAGGCGCTACTGCAATTTCAATCTACCCGGAATCTGGTCATATGTGTATTATTTTTTCAACGTCTCGACAACCTATTATATTCCGTTGATTATAATGTTCTTATCAAACCTGGGCATCATTCTAATTCTAACTTCGAACCTTAAAAAACGACAGGCTCTCCAACCTGGCCAAAATTCTAAGGAAAAACGTAAAGATGGCTACATAACCACAATGCTCTTGACAGTTTCGATAAGTTCCATCATATTCCTGTTGCCTAATAAAGCAACTCAGCTATACTACAATTATAATCAACCAACGTCAAGAAGAACATTTGAAGAAATGAATTTCATTTATTCGCTTACGACTTGTTTCATCTACTGCAATTACACTATGAACTTTTACGTCTATACTGTGCCTATTGCAAAGTTTCGTCGGGAATTCAGGGAAATGATAGGATGCGAAACCTGATCGCTTTACAGTGTTATTCTCTGTTATTGTGTAGTTTGAATCCCCCCTCCCCAATGGAAACACGGAACTGCCGAAGATGTCAGCTTCCAGGATTCACAACCCATCCTAATATCCAGTAGGCCTATTTTCATTGACACAACCCAACACTACTTCGCGCCACTAAATACCAAGCGTGCGACAGTCGGCGACTGCGGAAGAGCAAACTCAGAGATGTCGGTGGAATTTTCAAAACAAAACAGAAAGAGTCCTCAAGATATTGATTCTCGACCAATTTGTTTTCCATCAACAGCTTACTTTCCAAAAATATCACCCCGTTGATTGTCATCAGACCACCCCGCACTGCGGCGCGGAGTGGTTGACAATATCATTGGTTCCATAGTTGACAATATTATCGGTTTCTTTTTTTTCAAGAGAAAGAAAAGTATTTAATAGAATAGTGATTTCAGAGGTCCCGTGTTTGACGAGAGTTTGCTCCACCATCTCATACACGTAGACCCTACACGTCTCTGATTCACTTTTTTGCAGGCCTACTGAGATGGTCCCGAACACCAGGGCCGCGGCCATCAGTATAGTCAATATTATCAGTCATGGCGCACACAGATTTTAGCGGGACTTGGAAGTTGGACCGTAATGAGAACTGGGATGGGTTTGCCTCAGCTGTTGGTATGTATGAATGTTTGTAATGTTGAATGTTTGTATTGATTTTTAAGTGTCTCTGGAGAGGCACATTGGCACAAGGCGTCAGAAGTTCCTATCTTGCCTTCATAGGCCTGTCCCAAGATCAGCGCCCATGCATAGGCCTCAATACTGTTTACACGCTCGAAACGACATGTGAATGCCACTTTTATAACCATATATCTATGTCATGTAAGTTCTGCTGAGTCACAACATACGTTGTTGTTATCATTTACCATGGCCTACATTGGAAGATCGATATTGATTGGATGAACATGTGACCGCGATGATGACGCCACGGTGTGGATGTCAGCGGGCCGTCTCAGCAGCTTCGACTCCACGAATCCGTAATCCATATTCTGCGAAAAACAAGTTTTTCAGTGAGGCGAGATATTTGCCGCCTGCGAAATTCTTTTCCGGCTCGCAAGACTTCCGGACACGCCCGCAAGAGCGACCGTAAGCGTTGATTGCTACTGTGATTCTAATGCTAACCCTATCCCTATGTCGATGTTACGCTCCAACTCTATAATAGTGCCAACTCTGATGGACATGATTCCAACTTTAATATGCCAACTCCAATGGAGATAGATAAGTACTCAGCCGCAAGATGTCTCTACCCGGTGAACGGTTTGTTCCAACTCGAAGATGCCAACTTTGAAAGCGGAACTTTGTATACAGTTTCGATACACGTGCGAGTCAAGATATTGCGATCATTCCTTATACTTTCTTCGGTTATCTTTTGTCATTGTGAATTGGGGTTGGCCGGTTCCGATACGGTACGTACATGCATTGGTTCACTGATTAATCTCATGCGTCTGTTCTAAGAAGTTCGTTGACTTAGTTATACAAAATGAGTTGCTGATGATACCCTCAATGGCCACATTGATATGCTTGGGTCAGTGACAATATAAAGGACTCGCGGCCAAGAAACTATCCGCCGTTATATCCAGGCAATACTGTACGATGGGAGAAAAGCTTGTGCGTCGATATTTTGCAAAAATGAAAGAGAGTCAGAGCCGAAAACCTCTCTTCTCCAACAAAGCTTCGCTTCGGCCTGTTCTGGCAAAATCAGTGATGGCCCGGATCCAAATGGACCTTGTGAACTTCTTAAACATGCTCCACGCACGAAGCTTTTAAGAGTAAGTACACATCTAAAGGTGTTTATGATCCGAGGAGACTACAGTACTTGGAGATCTCCAGGAGATCGCCATCAAATTTTGCCCCCTCCTGATACCCCCCCCCCCTCTGAATTAATACCCCTAGGAATTCCTAGTAGGACATGAAAGTTTTCGTCTGTGATCAGAGGGACAGAAAATATTTTGGGGAAGACAAAAGTCAGGTACATGTTCCACAAAGCAATGGAAAATTGCCTGACGACTTTTCATGTGTACCTTTTTTCAGATAAATAGTGTCCTTTTGAGTCGTACTTCGCCCGGGCGCCTTGGTTGCCTGGCAGTAAAGAAAAGAATAAGAAAGACGATGGAACAACAACCGAGGACGAAGACGAAAATGAGGAGGAGGACGAAAAATAAATGGGGGTGATTATCCTTTATAGATAATTCCTAGATGCGGGATGCAGTCATTCTTCGTCCAGCGGGTTTATTTTTGCTTGCTCCTTTTTCATGTGACAAATCAGGAAAGAGGTTCTGGTGAAATTTCTGTGTTGAGCTTCCAAGATAGTTGAACACCTGAGCGAGAAATCACGACTTAATGCTCCGAAAAAAACGAAGGTGGTAGGTTCGAATATTCCTCGTCCTCATGTGATATTTTCTTCGATGGGCAGTGCAACAGTGCAACCCTGGATGATGTTCAAGCTTTCAAAGCAGCTGCCGAAATTAGAGAAGAGGTCAGAAAGACTTCGAAGAAATACGTACAGAAGATGGTTAACAAAAAGCTTGGCAAATCACTTCCAAGTGTATACGCAGTTGGGGATAAAGTGTTGGTGCGGATTCAAGGTAGAGAACAACGGAAAAGTGGAAAGAAGGTGAAGGCACCAAAGGCTGTCGAGGGGGTCGTTACAAAGGCTCGGAAACAAAAGTACTGTTACAGGGTAAAATACATCTTAGATGATGCCGAAAATGAAGGATGGTTTTCGGTGAGCGATATCACGTCTATGACGCGTGAAGAAGAAGCGAAACGCCGACCGAGAACTGCAAAGACAACAGAGGAATATCTATTCGAGGAGTATTTAAAGAATACAGCGTCTTTCTCATCTGTGGAGGCAATGTTGGAATTCATTGAACTCAACCAAGCAATTGAATGCTCAAGATTGGAACACCAGTCAAGAAATAGCATGCAAGAGCGATTCTTCGCAACCATCACCAACCATGGTCTCCAGGTTAGACGAGAAATTGAAGGCGATGGGAACCGCATGTTCACAGCTCTCGTCGACCAGTTGGAACGTGTCGGCATAAACGATTTTAACCCGAGAACGCTAAGACTAAACATCGTAGAGTTTTTACGACGCAACCCAAGGATGTCAGATGGCACCGAATTATTCTCGTTTGTGAGTGGTGACAACAGTTGGGAGGAGTACCTGAGTCGAATGAGCCGCCAAGGTACATGGGGAGACCACTTAGTTCTGCGCGCTGCTTCAGAGATGTTGAAAATGAGCCTTGAAGAAGCCCAGCATCAGGCAGACAGTCCCAGTATCGGTGCTGCACACTTGGACCCAAATGATGCATTTACAAACGAAAGTGTTCTTGAGAGTACCGAAAATACCTCAGATAATGTGCGTGGTTCCGTAGACTTGCAGTCCCAAACAGTGTCGATGGGAAAACCCCATGACCCATCAGATACTTTACCTCTGGATGCCGAATGGCCTTTGGATGATGATGAAATAAGACAGGCTGTAAGAGCGGAAAGGGGTGAAAATTTAACGGAATGGGATGCTGTCGCAGAAAATCACTGGCTCTTTGGCATAACGGGTGCGAGCGTGCTGTGGGCCAGAGATGCACAGACGAGAGGAATCTCACTGGAAAAGGTCAATGGGCATTACGTTTTGAATGAAGAACTGATGGACGATTTTGACGCATTCCAGGGGAAAATGACAGCAGAGGATTCTCGAATACGCTTCAAAGCCAAGCTTCTTAACATTTGGCTTGCCAAATTTCGACCTTCAACAGCTTTTCCGGAAGACGGTGATTTTCTTTTCTAATGAACTCAACATCAGCTAGAGAATTTGATGAGTGGAAGTGCTCCTATCTGATATAGTTAATAACAACCGTAACATGTGTAGCTTCACTTTACTTTACCGTGAACAAAGGTCTAGTTTTGTTTAGTAAATAGTCAACTAAACATATAATTAAACATGACATGAACCGTGATTATACACTTTATGATAATTTTGATGAGAACCTTTAATTTCGTTCAAAGGCTATCATTCCAGAGATTTTTCTGAGGAAAATATATCGTAGGCAGTAATTGTACTATCTGTATCTATTAGAAGATATGTAGTAAGTGATCTTAATGTTTTTATACTAGGTTTTCTTGCTTTTTAATGTATTTGTACGGATTCATTTTACGTCAGTCATAGCACCAAAAGAGGCGAATTTTGCATTTCTAGACACTTTAGGCAATAGCTTTGTTCGAAAAAGACTAATAAGGGTCTAATTTGTTAGCCAACTCCTTGAGACACAAAATGATGTCGTGCCTTTTCCACAAGCTAGCTTGCCAAATTAAAGTGCAATTAGACCTTAATTACTTATTTCTGTCCAAAGTTAGGCCTCTTTTTGTCTAAAAGGTTTAGAAATGCAAAACCTGCCTCATTTGGTAATATTAGTGGTAATGGGTGTCCCCACGACTCGATCATCTGACTAGTC
The DNA here is from genome assembly GCF_910592395.1 of Lineus longissimus. Taxonomy (NCBI): domain Eukaryota; kingdom Metazoa; phylum Nemertea; class Pilidiophora; order Heteronemertea; family Lineidae; genus Lineus; species Lineus longissimus. The sequence goes on along the minus strand of NC_088309.1, from coordinate 22,151,818 downwards.
ACGGGTAGTTGGACCTAAGATCTTTGGATCTCAATGCCAATTGTCAACTGAGATATCCTTCATCTACGATTGTTTTATCCTCACTAATATCTGTCACAATAACCTATGTCTAAAGATGATAAGCAAATGTCAATAAACATGAATAAGCAGGGACAAGTCCTGATGCAGGGTGGTCAAACAATCTTTGGAGGACACCATGTACTTTTTCTACACTGAAAAAATCAACATGAAAATCATACAGCCGGCGCACAGGCATGTCAAATGCCTGTGCCGTCATTTTACAACCCGCATTCATTAAACACCAAAATACCAATGGCTACAATCCAATTGTTGCTCTTTTTGTGCCCAATATCTTCAGGATGTTCAGGAAGTCAGCTGAATGGACCATGGTAGATCTTTGCGTCCTTGCGGATAAGAAGACGAACGATCATCCTGCCTTACTTAGGCGTTTTTAAATCATTCAGACTGATTGCAAACTCTCGTATAGTTGGCATATTAGAGTTGGAACAAACCGTTCACCGGGTAGAGACATCTTGCGGCTGAGTACTTATCTATCTCCATTGGAGTTGGCATATTAAAGTTGGAATCATGTCCATCAGAGTTGGCACTATTATAGAGTTGGAGCGTAACAGTCGAGACCTAAGCTTTCTTGTAATTTTACTTAGCAGACACTCAATTAGGATGCTTTTGCGTAGGACGGAATGCATTATATATTGGTTGTGGGAATGAAAATAGTCTATCATGATTAGGATGAGGGTAGCATTAGCTTTATAGCATGAAAAAAACAATCAGTCGCTAACGGTTCGCTACAGCTTAGAATGGTTGTGAATAACACAATCATCTGGTGTTCGAAACTCTAGTGGGAGAGTCTTTTGCCCCCCCCGGCATCGGCAATGGCACCTGAGAATGCATGAAATAATTATACTAAGCCATCGCCATCCGTCGTTTGACTTGAAGAGTTTTCTTCAATTTTAAGGTATGAACTTCGTTGCCAGGAAGATGTCTGGTAAATCAAAACCAACTATGGTGCTCAAACAAGATGAAGAAAAACTAGAGGTGGAAATTCAAACGATGCTGTTTAACAGAACTGAAGTGGTCTACCTTAACGGAGACCCCTTTGAAAACACAGCAATGGACGGGACCGCAAGAACAGTTAGTAACATGCTATCCATGAAAGATCAACCCGGATAAATGTTGCTTTTTTTAGTAGTGATTGTGAATTGCATTACGTCACGCATGTCCTTTAAGTATATAATCAGATGGATAATATAACATAGAGTTTTAACAAAAAAATCCTTTTCCGTAGAGACCTACTTTGAGGCATAACCCTGGCCAGGTCTAGAGCAATATATATTTTACTTCAGTGTGTGGCGCGCTGGGACGGTGAGGTATTAGCTCAAACTTCCGAGCCGAAAGATCCGACCAACAAGTCTCCGAAGGTTACTAATACCAGGGAAATAACTCCTGATGGTGAAATGTTAGCAGTAAGTAACTCATAAGATGCATCATCCCAATGTGGTTCACACTGTATAATGCATGTATGTATACATCTGATACCACGCGTTCTATTGCAAGTCCTATAACCGGTCATAGTTAGACATTCTCAGAAATCTTAGTTGCGCTGGCGCGATGCGGCGCATGGGTCGACGTCATTTCCCCGAAATGCAATCGCTTGACGTATCGATATTCTATAAACACATTTTCATACTGTATTTTAAATTGCAGACAATCACTGTACATAAGCCAGAGGGTGATGTTGTCTGCAAAAGATGGTTCAAGAAACAATAAGTAGCCAAAATCAGCTGAAGGAGAAGACTTTTATTACAACAATAACCCTTACTAAGTCGTGTCATATTAATCAGGGACTAAAACCATATATACTGGGACAGCTGATATTTTAACTGGCGAGGAATTGTGCTCCGGTGCCAGTGATCAGGATGTTGATCTTTTTCGGTACCTTGTATTTTATTGTGAAAAACAAAGGTTCAGGGCTTGAAATCAAGATGAGACACCAGGGAATTCCGCGTACGCCTATTTATGAAAAGTTTTGTTTTCAGTTTTCGAACTCATTTCAAAGTCTGTACATGTATTCTGACGAAATGTAATTTCAAATAATATTGCTATCTTAACATAAAGTCTATCTAATTTCCCAAAAGATGTTACAATTCATTATCATGACCGATGTATTTGTTGGTCGCTAATACTGGATGATGGACGTCATTATTATATCAACCAAATGAGCCTGTAATTATCAATTCAGAATTGTTACAAAACGTGTTACCGTGTGACCTCGTACACGGGCGTATATGGAAACTACACATAGTGCAAGAAGGCCATCGTTTTAATACTGTAGTGGTCCTGGTGACGGTGCATGTCGAATTAGAATCATTGCAAAGTTGCTGGTAAAATATTCTCATTTTGTCGCGATCCCCTTTGTACGGTGGCTGGGAAAGGACATCATATGATTTTAAACTCTCATTTAGGGGCTATACCGTGATCCACTGAATCGGCGTGCATTAAAATGCATTTGATGAGTAGTGTGGGTATGGTTATTTTCCCGAATAAATATTTTGTATCAATATATTCGACAAATAGTGTAGTTACATGTAAGACTGATAGCAGGTCGAAGGAAGAACCTCCTTTCGAGAAACCATGGCAGTTATCGTCACTCCACCACAAGCATGTAACCAACTCCCGAAGGGTAAGTATGGCACTGAACGCGATTTCGACAGTCACGATCATGCCCCCCTCTCTTTAACACTATATATTTATTGTTGAACAGTATATCGTGATCGGTAGGCCTATTTGCAATAGCCCCCCCCCCCTTACATACTCATTGTAACATGAGAGATCACCAATGAAATTGTTGAAATAATTTGCTTTGTTTCAAGTGTGGATATGACTCTCGAGACCACGTTAAACAATAATAATTCGGTCAATAACATTTGAGAACTACGGTATGTTAACCATGCCAGACAGATACAACTTGGGATGTACTTCAGTATACCACCACTATACCAATCCCGTACCAGACAAATGATTTAATAGTTCACCCAAGGTAAATTACTCCTAGACGATTGCATTTTTTTAAACTGATTTATTGCAATATAGATGCAGTATGCAGAGCGTTTGCTAGCTAAGATAAATGTATTGATCAATCTGCATCAAAGCGGGATTGACGGAATTCTCGCGTCTCTCATAGCTTTTAGGCTACAGTTTGATATTCACGCTGTTTGCTGTATTGTGATACAATAAAGGAAGATGTCGAAACCCGAGGATCTCGTTGGAAAATGGAAACTTGACAGAAGTGAATGCTTTGAGGAATTTACTGAGGCAGTTGGTAAGTACTCGCCACCATCAATCGAATCATTCGTATTTTTGCGTCTATTGACTCTGCTTTGGCATAATTGAAGCTTATGGCATAGCCTAAACACTGAAAAGTACATGCTTATATATCTAGCGTGGAAGGACAAGCCACTCTAAACGCCCATTTAATTTTGAAAGTCAACCAGGCCTTGTCTGGGAAAAAGACCAATTATCGTCAATTGTGATGCGTTTCCCAATAAATTGATTGTTCTGTGATTATAACATTCAAACTGCATTCTACTTGTGTGAATATTGATATCGAGCAGTTAATTGTTTCATAAGCCTTCGTTGACAGTTTATCAAAATGCATAATGTCAACAAGGTGCACGGTTAGGAAGCAATGAGTTTTACCGGATCTATCAACAACCTCATTCACACAACAGCCTCATTCGCGGACAATTCTTTGCTCAACAACCTCATTCGAGGGCGATTTCTTCTACAACAACCTTTATTCGCGGACGATTCCTTGCTCAGCAACCTTATTCGCGGGCGATTCTTGCTCAGTAACCTTTATTCGCGGGTGATTCTTGCTCAGCAGCCTCATTCACAGAAGACCCCTTGCTCAACAACCTCATTTTCAGTCCATTCACTTCTTATCTACTGTACTGTTGCCTGCACTGTTTCATTAACTTTCAGGTATGAATTATGTTGCTCGTAAAGTTGCAGCCACGTCTAAACCCACGTGTGATATCAAGATAGAAGGGGATAAGTTCACATTAGACGTTCATGCCATCGTGTTCACGAAGACAGAGATAATATATACGCATGGGAATGAGTATGAAAGTAAAGCTATTGACGGAACAAAAATAAAGGTACATGTACATCATGTACCCCTTCCCATTCCAATTGGACAAACATGCTTGTCTGTCCTCATGCAAGTCGCTAAGTTCAAAAAACAATTTTTTAAACCAAAGGGACTTGTGTACTACCATTCCGTTCACATCGGAACCCAATAACCACATAAACCATCATACACTCGGTAATTATTGCAATGACAGTGTATACAACCACGGTTGATGTCCGTGATGATTGACAAAGAAAATTCATTTTTCGGTACCGCCTCGGTAAATGTTAAGGACTTCATCTTCAATATAGGATGGACGACCACAAGCCTAACTATGCACTTGACGTTCTGCTTTGCAGTGTGTGGGAAGGTGGGAAGAAGGCAAGATCATAATGGACTGTGAACCTGTCGACGCGTCATCAACGCTTCCAAAGCAGACGTATACGAGGGAAATTGTTGATGGGGAATTGTTAACGGTAACGAATTTACATTTTGCTTGTGATAGTAGTTGAAAGATCAAGAGACTTGTCGAATTTCTCATTATCGGCACTCAATTGGATTCGAGTCTAAGATGGGTTCCGGGGATAGGTTGTGCCCTGAAAGGCTACCTCTTCACCCAGTCCATCTAATTCTTGTTAGAGAACAACTGCTGTCTTTTGAGACACCCTGAATAGCTACCATTTCATCCGACCGGCTCACCTTTGATAAAGAACAAGCTGCTGACCTTTGAGATACCCTGCGTAGCTAGCACTTCAACCGGGCGGTACATATCATCTTTGTTAGAAATGCTGCCTTTTGGAATATCTACGACTTCATCCACTACATCTAATTCTTGCTAGAGAACAACCTACTGTCTTTCCGGACACCCTGAATACCAGCATTAGCAATTCAGAGTGCCCTAAAAGACATAAGGTTGTTCTGTCCCCATTACCGAAGACAGTAAATTGTTCTCATACAAGGATGAGACATTCTAGAAGAAGAGTCCCAATAAAAGAGTAGGTTCCGCAAATGTGCTGGATGAAGTGGCAGCTATTCAGGGTGTCTTAAAATACAGTGGGTTGTCCGCCAACAAGGACCAGATCTACTGGATGACGAGCTAGTTATTCAGCGTGTCCCAAATGACAGTACGTTGTTCTTTCTCCCAAAGGACCCCCGTCAGTAGGTTGTCTTCTAACAAGGACCAGCTCGAAGCAGGAGCTATTCCGGCTGCACCAAAATACAGCATGTTATTCTCCGACAAGCTTACAAGCTAGTTTAGAATATCCCGAAAGACAGTATGTGGTTCTCTCACAAATATAAGATGTATTCTGAATTCCATAGCAAGTCATTCGGGGTGTCTTTTAAAAGGCGGTTAATAGGTTGTTCTGTCCCAACAAAACAGTTGCTTGTTCTCAAGCATGAGCGAGATGCATTTGACGATCGGTGATATCCTTTCTTGATTAAATAAACATGAGTCACTTTGTATTGCAGACTGTCGTTGTCCACAGTGACCCTGAAATCGTTTGCCGAAGATACTTCAAGAAATGTGAATGATTCGGCTGCAACTCCGTAAGGGATTATCATGGCTGTACACATCCTGAGATCGATCGGGCTTTCCTTTACTCCTTCGTCACATTTAAAATATAAATGGCGGAGTATATTGAAAACAATTTGTGCCATGATGGGCTGTACACGAATTTCTGTCCTATTCTATGGCATCGTACCAGCGTCAACGACAGGTTTCGACACGTCTTTCCCGTTTGTTCTTCACTCATGTTCAGCACCTGGAGAACCAGGAAGCTTCTTGCCGGTAAATCGCTCGATTCTACTTCTTAGGGCTACACTTTCATCGCAATGGGAAACTTGAAGTTGCCTTTTTACGTCGCCCCTCCGACAGCCTTGGCAGTATCCGATACGAGTAGAATTGGCCTGGCAAATTCACTGAAGCATTTTGTTGCATCGTCTATATCTCATGCATTCTATTGATTTGTAATCAGCTGCCATTGCATATAAAGCCAGCATTTCAATTATCTTTATATTCACTTGGTGCGTGTGTCGTCGCTTACTAATCTAATAAAACTTTGTTCATTAAAAACATTTCCATTATTTATTCGTGTACGTAGTTCGCTTCCTCACCATCTCCGGCCGCGCTGCAGGTTTGCTGCGGACAACGCGCGTCCAACATGGGCGGAGGCAATACCGCCGCTGGAAGTTCAGTATGCTACGTAGTGGCGTGGTCATAGTCAGCCGGTGTTGTTCACCCTGAAGATATTTGCAGGCGACACTCCGAGTGTTTGTGAAATGATAAACGCAAGAAAGCCGAATTCCATACATCGAAATGCTTTATTATTCATAATAATGATTTTTAAATTATATCACAGCCAATCAAATGATTGTTATGCCTCATCGCATTGCGCGAGTAACTTAATGTACATGCCTGTGTTCTGATGTATAATTTGGGTCTACCTTCATGGTTATCAATGAATGAGACTTTCGAGTTCTTTTGTGAAACCATCTTTAAACAACACATATCAGCGAAAGGAATGCTGATCATCGTATTCGACAAGATTACCGGTTGGATGAACTACTGAGGCATTGTGTGGCCGCGCAAAAAGAAGTCTGAACAAAAGCTAAGTCCCAGAACGGAACTGGCGTTGGACATGAAATCTTAACATCTACAACACTGGATGAGGTAATGAATTTTCATGACGTCAGGATCACGTGATCACAAACGGACCATGGGAAATGCTTATGATGACGGAACACTCGGCACAACTCTACCAACTACTCAACCAAAGCATATATACAAAACTAGTATATCTAGCAACTTCCTAAGGTTGTGGCTCGACCCAAGACTCGGTACCAGAATGCAGAACTAGTATTTACACGATTCAAAACCAAACCAAACCACCTGCTTTGCAGAAACTGTCAAAAGTTCTTCTGATTTTTTTCGTTTTTGAGGCAAGGCGTTCGAAAGGACATACGAAACGTTTCAGCCAAAAAGTGTTGTTCAGGTATCAACTCAGTACGGTTTTAGGTCTACTAGACATTTCATTTAATAAAGGTCGGCTGATTTTTAGGCAAGAACACGCCTCAATATAAATGTATGCCACTGACCTTACACAAATGAAATGAGATTCTAGATGTCTCTCCCTGGTGAATGAATTACATATTATTGTTTCTAAATCCAACGAAAAATACAGATGAGACAATTAGATGAGAATGCCCATGCATCAATTAAACGGAACATGGTCGAAATAAGGGCGCTACACTGAATCGACCTATCCAATGCGATAATCCTAACGTTTTTTAACGACATTTCATTTCAATTTTGAAGCTTTTCACAGTTTTGTGTCACATGCATACCGAATTTAGAACTCCACGATTTAGCACAACAGTATTACCTTAGCTAAAACCTTCTCGTCTCCAAATAATCAACCGCGGCCTTCGGCTGGAAAAACTGCATATCACTCGCCGTCACAGCTTTGGCTATACGCAAAATTATTTGATACATGCATGTTGCAACTCGCACACATGACATCGAAGGAGTATAGATGTTCAAGGGTGAGAAGATTTTACACTAATGGAATAGACATTACAGAAGACGAGTGACTTTACGTTTACTAAAGCTATATTCGCCAGTTTTAGCATAACATGCTCTTTTTCTGCACTCCTTGTAACAATGCTAATGGTTCATATACAATGTTCCTACTCTGAGCAATACTATCGTTTGGAAGATACAGTAAATGCGTAACTTGAATAATATGTAATTGGTTTGCTGATGGTCCGCACATTAGAAAATGATGTTATCTGGATCTGGAAACGATTTAATTGGCCCCAAAGTATCTATTACTTCCCCCATATCTTTTCTAAACACGAACTCACAATAAGCCATTCATTATAACAACCTTGCCAACACGGAATCTGAAGCATATTGAAGGCACATCACATGTATGTTGACGCCAGTGGTTCAGACCTTTCCTTGAATTATTCGTGCAAGGTCAACACAGTGACATTGAGGATCTCGGACATTTAGAAACGCTGACCAAAAGAAGGAAACAAGTACATGTGTATATGGTAATATCTCAAATAAAGATTTCGTTGATTCAGGTCGCTTCGTGAAAACAGCAACGAACTGTCGTGGCTATCATTCGAGTTTGCAATTACATTGGCACACACCTCACACAAAATGAATAGCCGTCATAGCCTTGATGCCATCCGATTTCTTCTCTTTAGTTGGTGACGGCAATTTCTTGTTGACTATTGTTGACCGAGCGGTGATTAACGGGGACTGCATCCTTAATTTCAACACATCAGGGGCTGAAGGTCGATGCTTCCGGAAATACTCAGCGTTCTTTGTGATGGAACCGACCTCATCATCCTCAAATGAGTCTAAACTGATCTGAGATCCGCTCCGGCTGAAGTCGCTACACGTGGCCGACTTATGCATTGTCATTGGGCCAGGTATCTTTGTAGGCATACCGTCCCTATCGTCTTTCCTTGGCTTTGCAATGTTTTCCATGCTCCCGTATCGGAAAGGGTCCAAAGAGTCACTAAAATTTGCCAAACTATCAATAGAAGCGTAGAGATTTACATTAGAGTCCGTGCCAGAGGACTGTCGGTCACTGGAATCTACGCTACCGGTGCTGTTCAACCACTTGCGGGCGGACGACGGATCGGGTGTCCTTGATCGCACTTGTGGACGAGATCTTTCAGTGTCTGTTTTACGAGATCGAGTGAATGGATCCGGGGTCTGGCATCGCCGTTGTCGTGCTATCGGATCAGGAGTTTTTGATCGTGTGATGACAGGGTCTGGTGTCCTGCACCTTGCTGGAGCAGGGTCAGGGGTTTTTGATCTGGTCGTTCTGTCTGGTGTTACGCCCCTGCTTGGTGGCCTGCTCTGCTCCGTGCCTGGACCTCTGTCTTGTGTTCTCCCACGCTGTGATGCACTAGATCGATCAGGAGTTCTGCCGCGCTCACTAGCCACACTTTTCTCATGTGTCCTGCCACGCTCTGAGGCCTTGACCCTGTCTGGTGTCTGGCCCCTCTGTGGAGTGCTGGCATTAACCCTATCGGTTGTCCTACCTCTTTCTGGGGTCACGCCTCTTACTGGTGTTCTTCCACGTTCAGGAGTCTTACCCTTGTCAGGAGGACGGCCACGATCCGGCGTTCGTCCTCTTTCTGACGGTTTACCAGGCGTTTTCGATCGACCCTCTCGTTCTGGAGTCCTTCGACTCTCCTGGATTTTTGCCCGAATCCTCTGTTCAAGTTCCTTTTCAATATCATTACGAGTCTTTATCATTCGAGTTTCAGGATCATGCTCCTCTTCAGTAGGTTGTTGCTTTAAGTTATCCTCACTGCTCTCATTCTCTTTCTTACTAGTTTCACTGTAAGAGAATGGTGGCACAACTGCAGTGCTAGGATTATTCCCTGTTGGTGCTTTTTGCCGCGGTTCTAAAGGTTTAGAAGCCGTTTTAGAAAGTTTAGAATTTGAGATTTGGCACTGGGAGTTTACTACTGAAGAGGAGCGCAGTCCGTTTTTTGGCACCTCAGTATTATTTGTCACAGAATTTGTTGAAGCCCTTCGATGTTCAGATCTCAGGCTTCCAACAGGCAAAGACTGATTTAAAGAGTTCGTCCGATCTCTCTTTCTTTCACAATCTTTCTCTCGTTGGGCCTGTTTTTCTTTATATTTCTCAACGTCTGGTTTAATCTTGTCACGGATTCTTCGATCAAGTTCATCCTCAATGGCAGACTTCGCCTGCTCTGACTCCTTGTATTCCACGAAAAGTTTCTCCATTTCCAAATACAACTGTTCATTACCTCCGATATCCTCGATTTCATCATAATTTACACTTAACTTACCACAATCAATATTGTTCAAACTACCAGTCCGATGCCGAATATCTGAAGACTGGGATTCAGGGGTCTCACCTCGCCTGCTTGATCCCCGCGATATACCATTGGTAATACTATTACTGCGTAACTCTTTACCAGTTCTGAATGAGCCTGATCGCGATAACTTATTTTTGTCCTGTGAGGTCATGGGTTGAGCTCGGCGTTGTGTCACAGGTGTGCCAGGCTGTGATAATGCAGCACGATTATTCGTGGAAGGTTCTGAGATCTTACGGCGCTGAGGTTGAGGTGTTGTTGGTCTGCGTTCAATTTTTGTATGACGACTTTCTGGACCTGGAGTTGTGCATCGCCTACTCTCAGGCCCTGGAGTGGTACATCTCCTGCTCTCAGGCCCTGGAGTGGTACACCTCCTGCCCTCTGGCCCTGGAGTGGTGGAGCGTCTGGATTCTGGCCCTGGTGTGGTAGACCTCTTCGCAATCCTCGACTCCGGTACAGCCTCTGGCCCAGGAGTAACTGATCGTTCTCTGTGGAACATCTCCCTTGATGGGGTAGTGGGACGTCTCTGCATTCGCGTGGACATGTCTCCGCCACTGATTTTGCGTTGTCTAGGAGTCTCAGGACCAGGCGTAGTACTCCTTGGTTGATACCTGGAGAATTCTAATGATTTCGAAGTCGTTGGTGTATTAGCACGGCGTTCCCGTGTGTCTTTACGATCTAACTCACGAAGCCTACTCTGAAGCTGATCAGTCTTACTTTGCAAATTACTATAATTTTCACTTAATTCCGTTGTTGACCCAGACCTTTGTTTCCTAGTCATAGCAGGAGAGGAGTCTGCACTTACAGAAGATGGCGTAGATTTAGCGACAGTGTCCATAGACAGGCGCCTTCTTGCGGCGGGACCTGTTGGCACAGATGATTCTCGACTTGATCTATGCGGAATACCCAAGGACGGCGTCGGCGTAACACGACCGTTGCAGATTTGATCTGAAGATTTAGAACTGGTCGGTTTCCTAAAAGATGACGTTCGTCGTGGAGATTTAAAACCGTCAATGCTGTTTTCACGTTTTAGTGTTCCAGATCTGCTTCTAGGTGTTGATGATTCCGAATCATCAGAAAGGATATCTTCGGAACTTTGACTCAGCTTCCTGAGGCGAGTGGAAGAGACCTCCGGGTTTCTGAAGAGAGAAACGGAAAACAACATTTCAGATTTCCAGCTGAATATATCAAGTACACTTTGCGTAAATACAAGACAAAGAGTGTAAGATATCGAGAGGCTGAGTGTATTGAAAACCTCTAGTTACACGAGGTTTGGATCCTCAGACGTGACAACATGTAGCAACAAGCTGGATCCCGGGCCAGACAAGACAACATGTAGCAACTATGGCAACAGACGGTTCTCTCGCATAAGCACATACACTAACACCAGACGCCACGTCACTTACGGGATTGTCCCGAAGATAATTTACATTATTTTGATTGAGAGATCAAGCTAGCGCCTGCCACTGACAGATAAGATACCATACGCAGTACCACCGAAGTTGTCGGGTAAAATAAACATGGCGGAATATGCTACAGAGAGAATTATTGATAAGAGTATCCATGGTAACCGAAGCCGCTTGTTATACTAGGATAAATTATCTGTTGCGCATTCTATTTCTGTATGATTACTACTTTTTATTTTCAGTTCGTCTTAATTTCCCTGCATGAGTACATGTAATTGCTGATGTCCGCCATGAGCAAACTGCAGATATCACAATGATGAGGGGTGATATCAACATAAAATTGCACACTATTTTGGGGCTTACGAAGCGTTAGCGAAAATCTTGAACTACACATGTAGTGTACATTAGTCAGCTCTCTTCTCATTCATGGTACCAGCAATGCACTGCTGATGTAGTGTACATTAGTCAGCTCTCTTCTCATTCATGGTACCAGCAATGCACTGCTGATGTAGTGTACATTAGTCAGCTCTCTTCTCATTCATGGTACCAGCAATGCACTGCTGATGTAGTGTACATTAGTCAGCTCTCTTCTCATTCATGGTACCAGCAATGCACTGCTGATGGTTCACTGTCGTGATGTAACTCTACATCTATATCATAATACTATAAGGCGGCTCGCTAAAGTGCCATTTGGGGGTCGTGTTTCGTCTCGAAATTTTGCACGTTTGCAGGTGATATGTTATCCTGATGCAACGTCATGTTTATTTTCGGAAATTTACTTCAGCGGAGCAGTAATGAGGGATTTTTAATCGGACACGGTCAATTCTCCTTATCACTCACGGAAGCCAAGCCATTGCTGTTCAGTTATGCAGGGGATTAATGAATCACCTGCACTCCCTGTGGGGTGACTAACACTACCTGTTGAACGGCCGGCTGTAGGGGGATGATTGGAACAGCCTGTACACGTGTTGACCTGCTGAACCAAGGTTAATGTTATTTTCAATCCACGATTGTAGGTCACCTGATCTTCGAGATTTCGCGGGAAAGAAATTGTAAACAAACGCATGTGTGCAGTTCAAATGTAAACAAAAATGTATTTTGATACTTTTGGTTGCTGGACTTGGGTTTTCCCGCAGTAAGGAGCTGGGGTCAAATTGATGGTCTATCGTATATTGGTACTGTATTAGCCAGAGCTAGCCCTTGATTATGAAGGGATTTTCAAATTAAAGGTTACAATGGTATGTTAATGTGCTCACCACAGCTTTCAAAACTTGATGTATCTGAAGAGGCACTCTGAACTTGGCATGGCCTTATCAAGGAGCTGCTCACGGTGCTGAACTTCTAGCTTGCCTGTCGACTAAGTGCCTTGCCCGAGATCATGCTACATGTAGGAGGAGCACGCATTTTAAAGTTTTAGTAGTGATAGTGCAATTGGTCCGAGCCATTTGGAGGCCGACATGTGAAGGCCTATCTGGGTTCTCCTTCATCTCCGTATAAAAAGGGGCATATTGCTGACTAAGGAACGAGGTATATTCACATTGCCTCATCATCTCATTCGGACCAATTGATTTACTTTTATATGCACGCATACAGCACGCCACAGGGTCCGAGTCTGTGGACAAATGGTTGGTTTAATTTGTCTATTCGATATTGCTCCTTTGATATTGCATTATATTTTCATTGCAATTCAATCTATTCAAGGTATAGCCCATTTGAACCTGCCTGCGCCACGGGTACAATGCTAGTAGATGATATTCCGTAAATATTTTGATTTATTTTTACCTTGGCGATTCCTTGGGCTTGAATACGCTGAGAGACTGTGGCGGAGCGCTTCCTCTTCTTTTGTTGGAAAACTGAGGGGGAGTAGCTGTTGTTGTATTGGATTTACCTGAAGATATAAGAAAATTGAATTTGTTTTAAGAACGTACTGCATAAGAAAATAATGGGAATTCGACAAAGTTGGCAAATAATCGTCATATTGTTTTCTCGTCTGGGAACCGAATACATGATATATTATGCGCCAAGTTCCCCACTGGTCATAACAGTGATCTACATGTAAGATCAAAATGAATCACTGAATACAAATTCGAGAGATATTTGTCCAAATATATCACCATACGTATCACGTCTTTATACATACTTGGTACTTGGTATCACGTGTAAAAATTATAGCGGGATTTAAAGAATGTATAAGCTGTATGAAATCAAAGAATAGACCAGAGGAACGTATGTTATTGTAAGCCTACCGTACAGTATGATATTGTGTGCTTGCCATGAACCTTTGAATGGTCATGTTTAAATACCTCACTGAGTCAACAAGTGTGGCGATAATAGACAAATATTTTAGATCCCGAATATCATAAGTGTATTAATTTTATCAGACGTGTGATTTATAGGTAGTTTCTTAATCCAAAGTTTATCATCAAAATGCAATAAAAGGGAATGAATTGATTAAATCCAATTCACCTATTAGGTTATTTCAACGCTCACAAAACACCTACAGTTTTCATGAATGCTGAGTCAAAATCAAATATCTTGCTGAAGCAATTATACAGCATGACATTTAGAGCGTGGATTCGAAATTGAAAAAACTAAACCAGTGCGTCAACTGATCGCTTTGGAGTTAAAGGAGCGTGTGTATTATCGAACATTGATTTATCTTAAAATACATTCGATCTCACATGCATAATCAATAGTCTTGCAGTGTCAGTTGTTTGCGTCATCAATCACTCGAGAGATATTAAGTTGAGAACTGAGCTTCAATTAGGATACCACATTTAGCTAGGGGTTTTGGGGTGAATCGACCGCTGCACCCTCGCGGTGTCTGGTGAGACAACCAACAGCGACAGTGAGGTATCAATTTATATTCTCTAAAACTGCTCAAGCTCCGGGCTCAAAATAACATCGAAATGTGACTTTCACTGCTTTACCCAAGCGGTTATAGGTGAACTCTTAACTGCCAGCTTTTTCAAATACTATTCGATTCTCATAGCTGCCAGCTTAGGTGATAAAGGCAGGATGCATGCTAGCTAGATTCGTAAGGTTCATGTACCAGTATCTATCGAACATTCCCATCGGCCATAATATCAAAATCTCTCTCAGCCATGCGTCAGCTAGTGATAACTCAACATTCTCTATCAAAATGGGTGGGCTTCTTTATGTTTACCCGCCAAAGCAGTTCGTACGGCCATTAAGAAATACCTTTTCGATTGTTTTAGGACAGTTGATAATTAAGCTAAAGGTATGAAGAATTCGGTGCTTGTCTCATCGAATTTCCTTCCCTTCAGAATGATTCTTACCTACGATTCGTTGATTTTTACATTCCCTGCAAGGATCGTGTTTGTTGAGGTAGTTTCCGAATGTATCCCAGCCACCACCGACACGGACCATAACATGGTTGCGGAGAATCTGCAAAAGAGGATGGAGCAAAAGGTTCAAGTGTATTCTTAAATGGGTTTGCCACCATTAATTCAGTTTTTCGCAAATCCGTATCATTTTCCATTACCTATAAAATCACAAATCCTCACGGAATTCATAATCGAGAGAAAAAACAGACAATTGCGGTTTTCACAATCGTTTGCCACAGATTATATATCCAAAGGAGACCATTTCGTGCCAACTCCAGGACTTATTCGACCTGTTATTTGGCGTGCACATTTATAAGATATAAGGATTATCTCACTGTACAATAGTTCCACCATAAAGCTTGTTTTGGCAGGTTTTGTTTACATTAGAGTAATGTGCCATACTTAAGTTGTACTTGTCAAACTGAAAAAGCTAGCGGACCGAAAATGACATATGAGACCCGATATGTGACAATTATTTTGCTATTTGATCAAAAGGCAAAGCAGTTTGATGTTCGCATAAAACGGATATCAAATTTTGTTCTATTCTTTACCATCTTTGATCGTTGCGCCAAAGATTGAGCAACAACAAGGGACTTTTGTGATGACCACCAAATGGGGAATGGTATAACGTCTACATGTGAAAATGTACTACGATATTCACATCAAGTTGTACGTTTGCGCTGATACTTGCTCCGCGATAGGTGTCAATGCATTCCTCAGCTTCCGCATGAATTTCGAAACTTACCACTGGATACTACACACGTTGCGATTCCAAATATCGTCGTTGGAACATGGGTGTAATCCAACTAGCCTTTGAGTTTCTATCTCGTATACATACTATAGTTGAACAGAACTTTCTGGATCGAACGATTTCTTGTGTTCACCTCCGCAAAATTATACCCACCGAAAAATATTATTCTGCTCTCGCGAGTGCACGATAAGTAAATGACCAGTAGGTCTGTGCAGACAAAATATTAGAACAGAGTAGGCTTAGGGATATTTACGTACAAGTACTTTTCGCGGCCTTTCTTTTCCGGTAAGTATATGACCTGCTCCAACCTGCTTTATACGGTATCAATGGTGTATGAATGTATAGACAGAAAATAAAGCTAATATATATCTTACAATATATGATCTATTTGTCGAATACGGATTTCCTCGTGCTCACTTTCAATAGGTTTAGAGATTATCTTACATTGAAATGCACTGATTTTCTACACAAAGAAATATGAATAGAAATTTTATTACTCATTGAAAATCTTCTTTTTTTTTAGCCTTGACACCAAATGGCGGTAATCGCGCAATTATAGCATAGTACTATGGAGGATACATGTGGTAACATTGTATCGCTTAATTTTTTAAGTCAATGAAATATCATTAAATTCCCTAGCGAAGCCAGTGCCGAACTTACGCCCTCTGTTTATACGTTCTAGGATATCCATTTATACCTATTGGCTAAGCTATACCAATGTATGGCGATGTTAGTTTTTCGAAGCGGCCATTCGAAATAATCGCATACGCTGTCACAACTTCAAAACAACGACACTCCGATAAATCAGATGAGGTTTGAGATACATGTGATAACGCTGTATAGAGCTCAGATGAGGCGGCTTGATTTAATCTTGGAGAACTTTTCTTACCATTCTGGTTGATATCCACGGACATTTCAGGCTGTTTGTCGCGATCGGGACGCGTATACGATACGGGCGAACATTTACATGTAGAAGCACGGCACTTTTGAACACCACACGGCAGCCAGCTTTGAACGGGTACCTGAAATACTCACCCTGACAAATATCAGCGTCTCTTTCTCTCCCACCATGTACTTGCCTTCACCGAGACGGACGACGGGAAACTGGATGTGGCACGTACACTGGCTGACCAAATCGCGCACCTGAAAGAACGATGAATCTGCTGTTTAACAGGATCATTTTACAATCAAGTATGTGATTGAAAATTTGGTGTGAGTTATCTATCATCTTGCCCAACTAATCCAAGCGTTCCACCTTAACAATTGATACGAGAATGAGAACGATCTCTTTCGCGTTGTCTTGTTAACTGCTCAGCTCATCTGGCAAACTTTCGAAAACATTATCAAAGTTACCTACATGTAGTTATTACCTATGATATTTTTCCTCATCAAAGCCCAAGCTAAGTAAAGGCCAGTGAGGCATTTTGGTAACCTGCGGCGTGGTATTCGAGCGATTCCGTAATATTGCTCATTAACGATGGTTGTTACTGATTATGCTATTGATTGAGGTAACTATTTGCAAATAAATTATTAGTCCGTTCATACATGTTGTTAGTTGTCTCTCTTATCGTGCCATTCCTGATTTTACTCATTTATAAGCGTACCAGTAGATGTCTCTACAGCGTATCCTTCGTTGGCCTTTTTGTCGTACGAAAATCAAAGTCATTCCGTATGCGAGTCAATGTTCACATTTGGACGGTAGGGGAGACGGACCGTCCAATAAATAAATTAATTTTTGGGACGAGCCTGAGAGGGCTGATTATCATTAAAGCACGTAGTAAGGAAAGTGTAACACAATTGCTTGAGCTGAATTTCGCAGCGATTGTTAGGGATTGTGCAACTGTCCTTGAGGCAATATATACCTCTGTCATTGACGACCCCATCAGATGTAGCTTTGTGTACCAACACACTATAAAATGTGCATTCAACATCATTCAAAATGTTCTCAGTGCATTGAGTAAGCTGAGCTTTCCACTCTAATATTGAGGACCATTTGATACAGAATGACTCACTGGTATAAAAAAGTACCTTATGTTGAACTCCGCTTGGCTGTACAACCAAAACAGAAACATGAATCCGTGGAGTCTGATAATAGATCAGAAGCATACTGCACATGATATGCTAACATCAATCTGATGCGAACACATCTGGTTAGCCATCTTGTAGCTTTCCCATAGGAGTACCGGGTGTCCCAGAAAAACGACTCTGGTTTGAAGATTATATCTATTTCATAGTATAACTTCAAGGAAGATATCTCTCTGTTATTGTTCTGTACGTAATAACATTACTTGCAGTTGCCGTCTGGCTAACCACCTGCAGGTTCGGACAAGTTAACCAATTATTCATATTGCGACCAAATCAAATACACGTTTGATTGGTATTAATGGCGTGCAGGTATTCTTTACGATAATGGGCACATTACAGGAATATTTAATGTCGTAAATGCGCTTAGAACAATCAAATCGAGGAGAAAGTGCCACTGGCATATATTTTGGTGTACCAATGCCACTGAAATTTGGCAATCAATCATGGGTGGTACTCTCGCTACCGACAAGGAAGCAGCAAATGCAGTATGAGCTTCGTGGCATTTTCACTCTCAGTCAGCAGCAATTGCAAAAAGAGCCAAGATGATGTGCAAGCGAGAAGGAATCTACCAGATAAGCAGTGTATCCTTCAATCACGTATTGAAAAGCAATCAACACGTACTGGGGGATTATCAATACTTATTGATTGTTGATAAGGTAGGGCCAAGGTGTGAGATGTAAGGTCAGCGTATCAGACAGGGTGAATATGTATACTATGGTGTTTATCTTTCCCTGGACCTCACTGAGTCAATGTCTAGAATTGAACATACTATGATATTGCTTCTGCCAATCATTGGTCGTCACCGGTCTAGGTAGAATAAGAACCCTCTCCGACCAAGATGCTCGGATCTCATGTAAAACTTGTATTTTCTATTCGTTCATCAGTGGTCAACTGGAAATGTCTAGAGTTTTTGTTTTCATATCAAGGATACTGGGTAAGTGCATGGCAAAAGTTGCAAATCTCAGCCGGCATCTTTAGGAAAACTAAGGAGAATCAGAATAGGTTCTATTCCGATGTCAATAGAACACCAATAGACTCCCCTCCGATTCCTCTAAGAAGCAAAAACCAACATGAGTGACATTGCCAGCCGTTACTCTGGAAACGGTTCACCTAGGCAACAT
Organism: Lineus longissimus; assembly: GCF_910592395.1. Classification (NCBI taxonomy): domain Eukaryota; kingdom Metazoa; phylum Nemertea; class Pilidiophora; order Heteronemertea; family Lineidae; genus Lineus; species Lineus longissimus. Next base: position 22,133,087 of record NC_088309.1, on the reverse strand, counting down.
GATTTGGTAATCTAGTTTCCCGATAATCTGTTGCTCCAAGGCACGTTGGTCGAACGATTTCGGAGCTATTTGCGAGTTAATCGGTTGACAATATTGGCAAGGACCTGATGCTACTGACTTCTTACCAAAGATACAGCATGATGTCGGTATTGGCAGTGCTCGTCGACCAGTAGCTAGATAATCGGTTGAATAGGCATGGCGCTGACGCTTGTGACTTCATGTCAAATATTATTGGCAAGACAGCTGATTTCTACGTCTGGGTATAATGAGAAGCATGAAGGCGGAAAGCGTCGAGTAGAATGACTTGTTGTGAACTAGTTCGCCGCGGAAGCAGCATTGCTTTCAATTTTGAACCACAAAATTATGCTTGCGTTGATGTGAGTAAAAATGTACCCTGTATTGTCAAGGTCGCAATTCAACACTTGGGAGTTTGCAGTCCCAGTCTATAAGAGACACTTGCGCTAAAAATCCGCTCTACAGACGCCAGAACATCACTCATCACTCCGACTGCCAGCATCCCATTACATAAGATAGAGTGTTACATGACATATTCATATACCGTATCAGAACGACTGAAAAAGCTGAATGAAATCGGAGCTCATCCTACATCAAATATCCATTCATTTTATAGGAATGGGAGGACGGGAGGGGTTTACGCTGATGAAAACAAATGTAACACTGTCGCGTGGGGAAAAGAGCGTGCAATACGTGTCGAGAGTAGTTCGTGAACAGATGTAGCCAACAGATGCTCTATACGCCAATAATGCAACTAAATCATTATTATATAATTCAATTAGCATTTTCATTCATTATCAGGACCGTATGACATTGTATGATATATTGATGATTTCGTTTACATAGCAGCGACAAACTAATGAACCAGAGACTGCCCATAAAATATTTCATTTGATTTAGCCGGGTCGTGTTTCACATTAAGGTCGGAGACGGACAGTTTTTTTTTACAAATCAGCTCTTGTGGAATCAGTCCTTTATAAGTCTAAATGATCATCGATTTGCTACTCGCATCTCAGTCGACGTTTTAAAAGTTGAATTAATGGAGGTGCGGCGGAACTTTAGAGGCTGACAGCGGACCTAAAGAGCCAAGACTATCAATGACAATGTATTGTCATCGGACACATAAGCATCATAAAAGTACCTACAAACCACTTACCATTTCATCCAGAGACCTCATATCACAGGTTTTCTTTTGTACATATACTTCAGGTTCCTTTGGCTTCATGGGTGGCGGGGGTGGTGGAGGTTCGCCCCGAATCTCAGCGTCAATCTCCTGTTCGAGCTGAATCAGACATGGAACCAGCATACCGAATTTGGACCCCTGCCTGGCAACCTCCAACAAACAAAGTACTACACTCTTTTCATTTTTCCTTGACACCAGGTCCTCTGTTTCAAACAAAAGAACATCGGGTATTCCAAGCGCTCGACACCAGGCAATAAAGTTTGCTATATTATCCCTCGCCAGGAAAGTCCCAGGTTTGGCGATCTTTTTATAAACTGGACCCTTGTCCGGGATTTTCATCTTTTTTCTGAGATCACTGTTACGAGATAATAATCCCCCTTGGCCGAAGTCATCATACATGCGATCTAGAGATTCTTCGCCACTCTCATCTCTGTATTCCTCCGCCATGTCTTGCACGTGTGCCGCATGCTCGCAAAGTAGTACCCCTGTGTCCAAACTCTTGAAGAACGTGTCAACAGTGATCTCCAAATTGTACAAACAATTCAGCCATTCTGCTAAATCCTCTTTCATGGCGTAGAGGTAATCCTCTGTGTTGCGGAATGTCTGTACCGACTTGTGTTCTGGAATGTATGCAGTGCCCGGACCCGTGCTGGTCGGGCTACATGACCCGATCCCGCTGTCAAGGTCACTGCACACACTCGACGTGTCCGCCATCTTCATTCGGCGTGATGACGTCTCTTCCTAAATTACTTCACATCTGGAATGACAGAAGACAAAACTATGGATTAGAGACAGCAGTTAAGAGCAGCAAAAAACTTCTCGTCTCTAGTAACAAATGTTATTTGAAAAAGAGCTTCAACATGATAGACCTGTCGGAGACACCTTTTCTAATCCCAAATAGTTGAACATTGCCAACCGATGAGACTGCGGTCAATTCCGTCGTACGCAAAGGATAAAATAAACTATAGAATTCTACAGAACTAAGGGATGAAACCTGAAAAAACTGTAATAGACTGTCTCTAAAAACGGAAACTCACAGCTTGAGTTCTGGCGTTTGACATCTCAATAGGAGAACCAAAAACGTATCAGGAAATCAATGAATTTCACTTCGACACATTATTGCCATATCGTAAATCTGTCAGACTGACCGAACACTTACATCGGCAATGACAATTTACATAATGAATGATAAATATTTGAACTGTTGAAGTATTTGTCAAATGTTCATCACTGTCATCTCATTGAACAAAGGCACTTCAACAATAAGAGTGTCATTTCCTGTATCAACCAATGTTTTACAGAAGGATTTAATAAGTTTTCATAGAGTTTGGCCAAGTTCATCACCTGTCATGAGGTCCTGTACAGATGGTACGAAGCACTACATGCAACTTTTCGGTCACAGAATATGATGCGAATACATGTAGTCGGGTGACAGAATTGAATCATGGATATCCCATATAACTTTTTAACGGTTTATAGAAGTGTCTACAGTACCAAACTCAAATTATTTCTAACCATACGAATATTATTCCATGCACTTAGAAGATTAATGATGTCTTTGAAGCACCGTCCACTTCATTTAACATTAATTTAAGGAGAGTATTGAGGTGATACAAAGAACGGAAAAGATATGTATACGGTGAATCGATTTGCTCGAAGCGGTCTTTTATTTGTCGAGATTTATCATGTTTTAATTTGGAGTTGTAAGACTTATGATATCTTCAGAAACACCGACAAGGGATGGGCTATGAACCTTTTCCAATACTTTACTGTGCCTTATATGGGAAAGAATTTAAACCACATGGACCTTTATAGCCACTTTATTATCAATGTTGGGGCCTTTCGATGTTTAAATAAGAATGGTCGTTCACCAATCAGTCAAAATTGTCCAGGTAAACAAACTTAAAGCTTCGAAACTATACAGTCACGCTACTTTCATTTTTATATGACAAAGAAAAGTTGAGGCGCGATTCTATCATTGAGACACACACGGCATGTTGAGAGACCCCAAAATAAAACATATTTCAAAACAACTTAAAAACTCATAAAAACTTATGCATGTATAAAGAACACTTTCAAAATTGAGGCCAAAAGCTATTTGAATGTGCGCCCTTTTAGAGCGATAGCCCATTCGAATTCAAATATTTAAAGTGTCGCAATTTGTTTTTCATTGTACATTTGCACAGTATGTGGCGGGATAGCCTGAAATGTATGGTCTTGCCTTACTTTGGTAAACATTGCTTTATCACGAATAGACATATTGATAGATAGCACTATGCACAACAATATACACTTAACAACTCACGATGTTAGCTTGACGAAGCTATATGATATATGGTGTTGTCGTCAGCCAAAAATATCATGGTTATTTTATTGCACTGATTGCTGACCTGATTGGCCAGGTTGAACTCCTATAATATGATGGAACGTACTGCAAACATACCTACATTCTGCAGTACATGCAGTTAACCAACAGGCATACATAACATAACGTGCGTACATGTATATCATGTACACAATATTGCACTGAACCCCGTCATCATCCATCCGACATACATATACTATAGTACTTCCTTCTGGGAAGGAAATGAACCTTCAGATATGCAATAATCTAATTAGTTATTCATTGATTCACAAATTATTATTCAAAACATCTGATCCATAAAAAAACTAGAGTGCATAAAACAGGCTTAATGACGACCTACGTTGACATGTAATTTTTTGCACCTGAAACAAGATTCTTCATCAACGATAGTTGAACGCTAGCTCAGGAGGAGCCAATACTGACATGGCGATTTTGATAGTGATGGAGACGCCTATACATTGCCACAAAACGTATTACGCCTTACGTTTTTGATTGCCAATATAGTAAGGAATGCGTTTGGGAATGATGCGGCTACATTTAGGTTTGACCAAATTTTCTGGAATGTAGGTATAAGGTTAGCATCACATTGACCGTGCCTAAGCTATGGGCAGGCGCCGAGGGTACGGGTCTTCACAAGGGCAAGTGGGGTAAGAGGGTCAGTGGGTCGTCTGAAGTGATTTGTTGACAGAAGTCCGTTTATACCGTCGAATTATCAACTTACCAACACATTTTTAACCAAATTTTTCGAAGACTTTACTTGTATATTGGGCAAATCACCTTTACAAGTTAATTCCTGATTGACCTTCCGCAGTCCCAGGTGACAGCAATGGATTTCCAAAGAACTAGACATGTCCAAAAGACCTATCATTATATCCTTGAGCGAGTCTCAGTCTTAGGTAGGGGTAAATCTGTATTATCCTACAATGTGTGTACATCTTATGATGAGTTGAGTAAATCCACGTGAAAAAAACAAGACTGGTCATTGAAGAAACGGACTATTTGGTCGATTCCAATCACACGACTGCCTCTTACAATCTCAGAATGTATATGGAATATGAGAGATTTTAGATGCGGAAGACACTGGTCATACCCTATCTCAGAGAACTGGCACAAAACTTGTCCGAGAGAGTTAGAACTGCTCCACCACTATAGTCAGATGTAAATGGGAAAAACGCCAAAGGTACCTGGCTTGAGAGAGGTTTAAATGCTAAAATCAGTGAAACAAATCTCCTAAAACGTGTTGTCTCGTCTGACAGACAAGATCCGTCAAGTGCCCCCTCACGTCCGCATGACATCGTTCAAATGTGGAAACCTTTAGTCTCTGGGTGAATGGCGATCACAATGACGAGCACGTATGACTAAGTTAACTGCTCAAGAACCTCTTGAGGATAATTTTCAAATTACATTGATTGTACGCCATTCTTCACATTGAAAAACACGAGATAACCATTTTGAAACGATCAATGAAGTCGATCATGTCAGCTTTTATAGTTGTGACAAACAGGACGTCCTACTGGAGAAAATCTCAGTTGTCTTGCTGGTCAGAGGTGTCAGACGGTGTCGTCTCAGTGTTACGATTTGTCATTGAGCCTCGTCCGGAGGAGTCACATCACATTCGAAAGAGTGGTGACGATGGTCGATGACGATGGCTTCTATCAGCATTTGGTGACGATAGTCACTATCAACATGTGGTGACGATGGTCACTGTCAACATGTGGTGACGCTGGATAGCTTCTATCAAGATACGTTGGCCGCGATGACGACTGCCACTCTGAACATGCGGTGGAAGTACCTTGTGCCTGGCCTAGTATCTGCCTGCGGCCACATACAGTCGGCTTTTGTAGCGGCAAAGGATGAAACGTTGGCGCAGGTGACAGCATTATTTGCATAAACAGTCTGGCCAATTGTTCCCAAACTTTGATAACCATCAAATGTGAAACTTTTAAGCAACCCAAAGAGAAATAGATTCTTACCTTGGATGTGTTTGATGTACTGAAACTCCAAACTTGGTGAAACGAAGCACATGGCAGTACCGGTGCATTGGCCTATTACATCTCGTAGCCACGACAAGCTGTATGTAGGTTACGTACAGAGTGCCACTAACCAATGTATTCAAAAACAACATGGTCTAATTATCTCTAATAAACGTAGTGAAAATAACCCACTTTTTCATACTGGTATATCACATTTCGTATTTAACGGCCAAACAAGTTGTGTAGCCAATGTCATTCATAATACTTATTACTATGATGGGTCAATTAATGATAATTACGCGTCATGTAGAAGATGCGGGGCTGGATGTCATCTGTTAGACTTTGACACAATAAACGACATGTTGATTTTTAAAAGAGCCAATCAGATGTGCTCTGAATTAGATGATTTAGCACCGAACAAGTCTCGATCAGAACTAATGGGGCAAAGAATCTATACATTCATGATCTACGATCCAAAACATGATGCAAATGTACAATGTATGTTGGTTGGGAGGAAGACGAACAGTGAATTGAGGAAAATATAAATAGCTTTCTGCAACATCATTTTACCGTGGAAGCTGAAGAAGAAAAATGGATGTGGTAGAAGTGAGAATGCTATACATTACCAAGGAGTGGAAGAATGACCAGTACTTGACACTAGGAATGCATTACGTGGATCATTATGAATTTGGTGTTAATGTTAATCCCATGAGATATGGGATATGGATATCAAAGTGTAAGCCATAAATATTCGTTTCAAAATAGCAGGACATGTCTGCTTCGTGTCCTTGGTTAAGTAACTATCCAAGGACATAAACATCTTGACCCTCAAACGCCGACTCGGATTCCGTTACACTAATGAGGGGAGGTAACGGACCGATGGACTCTGATGGTTCAGAATCGGACATAAAATGACTCGGAAGGTTTTCAGCCTTTCGGTGTCTACAACTAGTAGTGAGATCATTGGTATCCAATGCAGGGCCGTAGCTATATTGAGGGACAAATGGATGCAAGTTCGGGGTAAGCGCAGGGTCGCACTACATCGTAAGGAAATTGCTTTCATATCAACTGAGCGCCACGCTGTCCTTGCGTGTCCTTACACATGTATCATAGCACATTCCTGTATCGTATCATATATACATCTATTCTAGTTAGCGCTGTTGTATACCAAGTATCACAGAGAACAATCTAACCTCACTATTGATTTTCCAACAGTGTAGGATAGCCGAGTTCATTAACCATCCGATTGTGAACACAGCTAACAACCCAACAACTAAATCGGATTCGCCCAGTGGTAAACAAAATCAAGGAATCAAATTCATCTCTAAGGTGATACGGTTTCCATGGTGACCGACATAGATGGTACATTAGGAAGCTGTATATATTGAGTATTAATGGGGTATGACCCGGTCTGAGTAGATTACATCAGTGACAAGGAGATAACCGCCTGTTGGCGACGGTCATGAAAGTATCCCAAACAGGGGCAGCATTTTTGGCGTTGATCGACTTCACTGTAGGAATGGTAGATGAAAAGTCACACATCATTCCTATCCCACAAAAAGACAGACACGCCAATGTTTTTTTGAGCGATAACCAATCATGCAACTACAGAGATTTGAGCGGTGGTATACATTATGACTAACTCGTGACCCGGAGACAGCCGGCTTGGTGAACTTTTCATCATTGCAGTTTAGAAATCAAAGAATGACATAAGACCAACTAAAACGAGGGCAGAGATGAACAAAGATACTCACAAACCTGTCCAAACTTTCTAAGAGTAGCTCCGTTCTGTTTGTGGGAAAGCGAAGACGACATTTCACAATAACACCTTTAGGCATATAATCCCGCAAAGCTGTAAACATGGGTGGGTAAACCAAGGGTTCCAAAGTACAGCATAATACTTATATATTCCACTAATTTTAAGATCTGTAGAAAAGCTCTTATTAGATCCCTCAGCTCATTATAATCTGAAAATGGCGGCATTATTTTATGTCAAAATACCCCTAGGCTATCAATGCAAGTATTATCTTTATTATTATTCGTTTTGAACTTTCTCAATTCTTCACAGCAAGGTTAAAACCAACAGATTTACGCTCTCGTTGAGACGTATAACATAACTTTTAAAGTCATTATCGAAACGATTTGAGCACTAATACGTTAATGCTTGCCGATATACTTAATAGAAATTATGTTGATTTAACATAATATCGAACTGATTACTGTTTTTCTTCTAATGTGTTTTGAGTAATCGCCCATGTTGGTTGACCGAGTTCAGGCCGTGGGACAAATACAGGCAAAAGCTTCCTTCGAGGACAACTTCTCTCAGAGACCTGAATTGCCCATAGGCCTACTTTATATAATACGGAAATATGCATTAAGAATCTGTTATAATCCAATAGAATTCCTATAAATCAAAAATTGTGAAATAAAGTGAAATAAAAATGACAGGTCTAGTTCAAGTTATGTTATTTATGGGCCAAGTCAAGTGGAATATCTTCAGCTTTCGTAACTACAGGAATTTTAAGCCAAGTACCTAAATAATTGACAGTACACCGTACTGACCAGTTCGAAACACCAAAGTCCAATAATCAGTCGGGTGATGTCATCCTAGTATTAGACAGTCGCTCCGACGTGGAAATTGAAATACTCGGCAACAGCCTCCCAGATCGAGATTCTTAATACTGGTAGTCCTCCTGGTATAAGAAGACCATTCAACAACCTAATTACCTTGCAATGGGTCCTTTTATGCCAGAATAAGCTATCCTTGATCTAATACCTGTCCATTATTCGTCCCTTTTCGCAACGAGGTCGTGCATGAAAAAAGGGGCGACGAAGACGACAACAACAACAACTCTGATATAAAGATACGAAAGACATGTCTCTTGTATCGTTTCTCTATCAAAGAGGAAGCGATTTATCTGGTTACGTCGCGAATGATCATCGAACATGAGCCAATTATTTGTGAATTTATCAGTTTGAGCAAATGTATCGAGCTTGAGATAAAAGAACATCAATTCTGAGACAGATAGGAGATGATGTTAACAGTATCAGGAGATATGAGAATGGTATATTCTTACTGAGAAGAAGGTATGACATGAGACGACTACATTTCTTCATACTGGTACACAGTGCGTATAATATCCACGATGCCAAAGTTCCAGTCACTACGCTTGTCTTCACTAGTTTGAAACCGGGTTGGGTCATTCTGAACCATTAGAGTTACTCGGTCCGTTATCTCCCCTGAGTGTCAAGATGGGGTTGGGCAGGCCTATACTGATATAACTCGAACTTTCTAACAAGACGATGACGACATGGCCGGCGCTTTAGCTCCTCTTGATGAGTAAGCAACATTTAACATAATCGCCGAATTACGAACGGATCATCATCACACTTAAAAGTATAAGTTCAAGCAAAAAGAGAGGATTTTTTCAATGGATGAACCAGTTAGAGTTGGAATATTGCCACTTTTTAAAATAAGTTGATTAATGGGATTATCATTTTGTTTAATCCGTGCTTTATCAGCTCGAATTTGTCCATACGACTAGACATCAGGCAGCAGAAACATCTGATAGTTACAAAATTTACTGGAGGATTATTAGGACTACGTGTATATGGACAAACATTCTCATTAAACGTTTAATGCGTTAAACGATGATTCACCTCCCCATCTGCCTATCGGAAACTAACACCAGGACCATGCGACACTCAGATCTCGTCCGCCTTTGAGAGAAAGCTTCTTTTTTTATTTCGTGTATCAAAGAGCCAAAGAACGAGAAAGGAATGTTTCCGCCGAGTACTAATTGGCGTTTCACCTGCTCCTGATGAGGTAAACACGCAGACGTGCATGCTCCAGTTAGTTTCTCAGACATGATCTAATCGCCAAGGCATGCAGACGTATCGTCAATCAGCAGTGGTGGTAACAAACTACGAAAAGCATTTGATAATGTGGGATTGAATGATGAAACCCTGTGCAGTTTTGTGGTACAGGTGTAGCTCTCCCAAGAAGACAGCCATGGGCGTCACAACCGTGAATTGTGTACCACATGCCTGTGTGTTTTGGCATGGGGTACGTATCAGAACCGGCCAATGGTAACTGAGAGAGAGAGCAATCACATGATTCAATGCGCCAAATAGCATCATCACCAGCGTGATGGCGCCAAACCATAATGGTAAGTGAAAGCATGGTTCAAGCCTTAGGTTCAGTTTGTTGTTAGTACTTAAAGATATACATATGCTGTCCCAAGAAACCGCGACATAGAATTAGTCAAAACGAAGCTTTACTGACATCCATGGACATACAGGAAGAGAAATGTCGAATAACTGTAAGCAACAAACCATGAATGATTGCACAGATTCCCCAACGAATAGCCTATCAATCAAAATTAGTTGTTTACCTACATGTAAGTGGTAAACAATGATCTTTAAAGCAATGCTAGCGTGATACTCTACCACTTGAAGAGACCCACCTGTTGAATAGCCATAACTGGCAACCTCAGGTGAATACATCTGAGGTGAAATTAAACAGCCTTCAAGGTGGCTATCAACAAGTGGTCGTAGCTCGAAGGTATTCCATAAATCATGAAGAAATCTTACCAGCAGAATAGAATGGAAGTCCACCTACAACATTCAGTTGGTGCACAGATTAGCAAGGTGTATATGTCCCTCTTGCCTATTTGCGTAGCCCTGCTAACCTCCGTGATAAGCCAGACCTTTTCTCTACGGAACGGTCAGCAAATATGGTGAATAGGCCAAGCAGGCTTTGAGAGTAAACATATTCTATGTTCAGACGGTTTATCCTTCTCTCTTAATTCGTTAGTAATTCTTTCATTTGAATATCACGCCTCCATCCTATATTTGTTTGGGACAATCCATAAGACGAGCTTAAATCATATCAATTGTAGTATATTTCCTGTTTTCTTTAGTATTACCAGAACCGGTATGGTTCAGCTTTTCAAGCTACAGTGGAGCACCTCGATCGAAGGGGCACCCATAACCTGAAGACGAGGGCAAGAAAAGACAGAGACTAATATCCAATCCGTACGATGGAACCTCAATCTAAAGAATGAGGTAACAGAGACCGTAAGAATTATCAGTCGACGATAAAAAAAACCCAGAGCAACTCTGCTTGATCCGAAAATCCCTATAGAGAATGAATTTCACCTCAGGACTCTTGGTTTATTCATGAATGCAACATGTTACCAACGCAAAACGGTTTCCATATCAAACAAGGAACTGGAAAGGAAAACAATTTGTATTTTTCTAACCTCAAGCAGACATAAGCCGTCGGGTACCGATCTTTTTTTCTGAAATTTTGAAGTTAGTCCAGCTGAGGCTCATAATGTTTGCCCATGCATTCGAGGGGAACAAGCTGTGCACACAATATAAATTACGAATTGGTTTGACCTGCTGTCTGAATGAACCCGCAGATGCGAACATGATGCAATTTTGATCCACATCACCATGACCACCGCTTCATACATTCATCTACACGGACGACATCATTATATCCAACCTATGTATATATGGAGGAGCTCCAGAGAATTTATGAAATCCCCTCATTAGATTGGTTCTCCCAGCATGGGCATCATTTAAATGGAGATGTCCTCCGACCTTTAAAATCCGCAGCCTGGTCGTTCAAAGCAGGTTTTGTCGCTGATGATGCATTGCAGATCACTTTAGCGTTATCTCCTTCAGTATTTCAATCTGACGGTCAAGCTCAATTAGGTGTTTCAAATTTGTCTCACCTTTGTCCATGCCACGCTCTCTAATACATCTACAAGGACGACATCATTTAGTTCTCCCGTACTGATGAAATAATCCAGGGCATCGCAACAGGCTACATCACCGGACTTTTAAGACAACACTCTCCTTGAATGGGTTAGTCGACAATTGCAACAGCTAACAGATCCACGAGATACATTACCAACGATGGCACTTTGAAAATTACACTACCAACCGCCATGATCAGCGTATTAGTACATCCTGTCTCTCTGAAAATCGGAATGGGCGTTTATAGGTCCCAAAAAACAAATCATCGCTATTTTTGACTAGGTCAGTCAGTGTCCCCAACACAAACAAAATCACTTAAGAGATGACACGGATATGAAGGGAAAAGAAACTTCCATCAGATTCATGAATATAAGGCTACTGCTTTGTATGGACCAATGCAGATGGCCCCCAGAATCTGGTGCGATATGAAAGAAAGACTGATGAGCCGCTCCTGCCCCCATGAATGGGGAAATTACCATGAGAATATCGCTCACATCTCGTGCTGTTGGTGCGATATGGTCCGTCACGTTGTTTGTTGTTTGGAAACCTGGTTCGCCGTCATTGTACGGCAGTGTAGGAAGGTGTTCACTTGATTTTGGAAGAGGAACATGTTGGGTTTTTTTATTCATGAATTTGTCCAGAGGATATGCGCAAACGGCCATTAGTTGATGCTGCATTCTTTGAGCAGATCAAGTACCACTTATTAAGTGGTTTTTGCCTTTGCTTCAGATGGAGAAACATGCAGAAGTGGTCCCTTGGGACTCATCGAGCATGCTCTCGTCCATGACATAAGATAGCGATAACTTGTTGCAATGTACCGGGGCTACAACTGCAGTCATGAAAGTATGAGGCTAGCTCGGCGCCAGAGATCGTACAAAGACATAGAAATCAATATAATGACATCAAAAACAGATGGAACAGATCAACAATACCAATTACATGTACTTGTAGTGAGGAATTGATGTTCGTGGTGGATGACTTTCGGCAGTTTTCTTGAGGCTCCCACTCAAACGTGACAGATGCATCGTCTCCCGAAAAGGAGAAGCTTCGGATTTAACCAACTCTACTCGAATTTCATGATAATTTCGCTCATAAAATGAGTACATCGGTGAGACACATGTTGATTTTCGATGCAACAAAATTACCATTTAGTAACGATATCGAATGACGCATTGCTGGTTGTTGGCAACGTGCTCGAGTTGTTGGTGTGGGACGACTGGCTGTTCTGGCAACCGGCCCGTCAGAATGACTGACTAATCGTCGACAAACATGTTCTCTACAGTCTGATCAGAGTCACAGCAGTGATATTAGGATTATCGCAGCTTCTTCTTGACCAATCCTTGCGCAAAACCGACAATTTTCATTTTCGTAAAAATTGCTTACGTCAGTTTTAATAATTTTGTTGTTGTTTGAATACGTTTTAAAAGGTAAAAACGAGGGGCTATCATATGTCGAAACCATGACTCCCATATTACATGTACGTGCCTTGTCTATTACGCAACCGATATCCGTTTAGTAATTATCTAAAGCATCTAACAAGAAATGTTGATGGCATGCACCACCGCTCATTCGAGTCATATCAATAACAAATAGTTTTGCCTGCAGCCAGCTGTCTTAATTCCTAGGCCCAACTTCCAATCCTTTGTGCTTCATCTGGAACCAACTGACCTGGCAGTGGCCATTGAGTACTATCGATTGGTTATTACAAGCTGTAAGCATATAACAATAGCTGATATGATTGACAGCCATCATGAGTAAAATGGATTTGAGAAGCCTGCAGTACCACCCGAGTAGCTAAAGCATATTGCATCCCGCGTACCTCAACGAGAAGTTTGCCATCAGCGAGAACATTCGCCATCCCAATAACACACTATTCTTTGGGAAGAACACTATTTATCATAATATGATGATCAGTCTAGCCTAGCCACCGTTTCGGAACAATATGAAAAAGATGAAGAGAAGAAAACGTTAGAAGAGAGTCTGAATCATACCAGTATCAATAAGATCAAAGTACATCTAACTCAGACTAGGACATAAAAGACATTGGAAACAAGACCTGCCAGCAGAGCACTAAGAGCCATAACGGATTAGGATTACTGCAAGAAAACGGTTCCACCAGATCTGACACAGAACAGCTAATGGACCAAAAACAGTTTTGTTTTGATGAAAGACTGAGTATCATCGCTGGGAAGAGCAGTAGTGATTCATCCACTGCTGTGTCCTCTTCTTCTTACAGTATTCAGATCGCCGCCCATTACCACCATACATCAGACTGTCACATCGAAGAAGATACATGTATAAATTTTGATATCGTCACCTTTGCAGTCAAGCTTGAATATTGCAACTTACAGCGATGCTTTATCATATGGTCACCTTTTCAATCAAGCTTGGATAAACATGTACTACGACCTATAGTTTGTCACCTTTGCAATCAAACTTGAACTTGCAATCAAGCTTGAATATAATACAACTACAACAGTGCTGCTACTATCTTCTAGTCAAGATGTACATACATGTATCCAGAATAACCGAATTGATTTAATAAAAGATAACCTAGATTTGCTCTAGATTTGCTCTAGATTTGCAAAGACGATATACAGCCATGAATCTGTAATTTCCTGCTCCACGGATCAACTGCAGGATGTATTTGACAGCCTTGTCATTAACGGTATTCAGAGGTAGTTAAACAGGCCATATTTTGCTTACAGGCATAACCAACTCGATGGTAAACCGTTCAGTATTTGCATTACTTATATAATGATGTCAAGATTAATATAATATGACTGACATCCAATTGCTGCATATGAATATTGAATTATGTATATGAATAGTTTTTGTTCGGACAACTGTTACTAGTAATCAGAGGCAATATTTAGTTATTATTAGATGACCGACACGTAGGTAGGCTATATTAAACTGTCACTGTAGCTGTGTTCGATACATGCGTTGTATATGCATGAAGCAACAAATCTTTGATGAGGCATCAATACAAGTATTCTGATGGACCCGCTTTTTTCAACTGCTCTCACTCCTTTGAGAAACATGAGCCGGGACGTGAGAACGAGACCTCCAGAAGGAGACCAGGAAGAAGCTCGTCAAGCGAATGACCAGTGAAATGAAGGGCGTAGAATAGATTAACGCTTGACGACTGAATATGACGGATGATAAGACTTACCACATTTTGTTAGTGTAGAAGCGCGCTATATTCCCGAAAAGCTTACGATTCCAAATGTCTTTTTCCTCACGAAAATGCAATTATAATAAAGAGCCATGGTGACTTTCCAGATTTTAATGTTCAGAAGCTGAGAAGCAACACGTCAGTCCTTTACCCTTTGGAAAACGAGGCGAGACGAGCCACTGATAGGATATACAGGGACGAGATGGGCCTTTAGCTGGTGCGTCCCTTGGTGCCCTTGGTTATGGAATAGGCGACCAACCTGCGGACTCCACGGCACCAGTCACTCCAACGTCCACACTGGTCACTCCATCGTTTAGGTGTAAATTTTGACTCTGGGCCAGAAATTAGTATTCATGTATTCCACCTATGTCTATACCATGTAGCTGACTGTCTGCATAATGAAAGCAATGCTAGGGAGAAATCGATAATGCTATACTCTCACAGTAGCGCTATGATGTTGGAGAGTGGTAATACAGCAACCAGGCGGAGAAGTAGTGATGCTAAAGGCCACTACAACAACCACATTCACAACATTTATTGGCGGCTATGGAAATGTTTCTGGAAAAAAAACCCAGAGCACTGAGCATCATCTATTCAGAGCTAGCCTATGGGATCTGAGTGCACTGTTGTAACAGGTGCGTACGCGCAGCACATGCGCGAGTCCGAACTAACTTTTGTCCCATGAGCCAACAAAGACCAACCACTGAGATGTGCTTTTGTGTTTTTTACTCTATTTGTCCTGACACGTGGACTCACGTTGACAGCAGTGTTTCGGAATCGCTGGCAAATCTCCAAGTCCAAGTCCATTAATTTGTGAGATATTTTGTTTTGGTCGAATCTGAGTCCAATCTTGCAGAAGTCAATCACGTATATGCAGCACGGCGTACACAGTCATAACTAAAAGATACACAAGAAGAGTCTTACTACCCGCATAATTCTTCTGATATGCAGAAGGCAAGTATTGCCAATACAGGACCATGCCCGCAAGAGAAAGCATCGACTCAAAAGATTGATTGAACTAAATCCGGTGCACAAAGGTGATGATCGACGGAGTCGGTAACATGAGAAATGACTTTGGTTCATCATCGCATGTGTACACCGAGAGATGTTTTCCACGTGTTCATTGACCCGGGGATTGATCGAGTTACAGAATAGACAAGTCAGCATACGGAACCACTGGGAAGACATACTTGACAGATGGATTTAATGCCAAAGTAGTGAACAATCAATTTGTCAACCCTCTCATCCACAGATGAAGAGGTCCTCGGAACAGATGTGACCATCTTGTGCAAACTCAATTATTACCAAAGGGTTTCAAATGGTCAGCATGTTTCGGGTCGGACACCGCTGTCGTTTGCCATATGCCAATAACACGGTTTAGGTATTATCAAATGAGAGGATAACGTCCATACGATTTCGTTCAGGAAGCGTCCATTCATGGATGCCATATATCCATCCAGCTTTGAAAATTGGCATTTTCCCAGTAACATGCTATAAGCCCCACATGCTCACACTGGTACTGGTGACTTTTTTGGCTTTCAACTAATTAAATTTTCTGTCAATACAGTTAGTCTAGACATTTAATCCCCAAAGTTTGCTGTCGTTGGCAACTCTACATCGGAGCAAAAGTTCAATTTTTAATGAAAAAATAAGACGGCTTTTCGGGCTGATTATTGGTTGAGCACGTCAATGCAATGTACTGCAAGCGATGTGTACACCCAATCACACTCATTTTCGTGAATACATGGGGGTCCGCAAAATCAGTTGCCCAATCTGGCCAGAAGAGTCCAAACCCAGAAGATTACTTATTGTAAAAAAAACCTATAACAGCATCATTGCTGGCATCCGAAAGCGTGTGCACTTTCGTTATGAGTCACAATCTAAATTAATTTCTTCATAAAATATCACAGGTACTTGTACATGATGTGTGCTTGTAACTGCTTAGACGACCGCACTGCCGCCGACCACGTCTAGTCGAGGCGCGCTATAGTTACCACTTCTGAAACCCTCAGCCCAGGACATGGCGGTATCGCCTCTCGCATAATCAAAATTGGCTTATTGTTATCAGCAGCAGGTCGCGCCTTTGATATTTCGGATCAAGCGAGGAAAGCCCATTGTCAAGTTAGATATAAGTGTGGCCTTAACCAGTCAAATGGCAAGCAGATTCCCATGACAATGCTACAGTTCCTAACGCGTGCGGCTCCCGAAGCGACGGGTTTGCGCTTTTGACGAATCTTTAGGGGCTGCCACCTCCGAATGGCGTAATTTGATGGCGTAGCGAAACTTGGTATAGTGGGGTAGAGCCATGACAATGGCAGTATAGTTTAAGCTAGCATCCCGACCAACAGCTATGTCAAGACGGCGCACCGCTCAATTTTACCAACATTGCATGGAGCGCTTTGCATCTACGCTCTTCGATTAGACTAAAAAAAAATATTTTAAGTTCTTACAAGGGCAATACCAGCTTTTCTTTTCGACAATTGTTCGTATAGTGAAACTAGAGTTAAAGCTACAGATCCACCTTTAATCAAAATGGTTGCAACGAGAGAAGTAAAAAGCAAGACTCGATGATTGAAAGAGAATGGTTTCATTTTCCTTCAACTGGGTCTAAATTATTCCAATCAGTGGTAGGCAACATGCTCCTGCATCTTGTTACATTAAAGAAGTTTCTAAGCAAGAAGCAACCACTTGAAGCAATCGCTCGGCACGAGTAGCTGCATGCTTCGAGCAGAAAACAGAACAGTCGAGGTATTGATCGTCTATCCGTTGCCAGAGTTAACATGCGCCGAAGTTCAACTTCCATTGATGGTTAGGAATATTGAAGTGATTCTATTTCGAGTAGCACTATCCAAAACATACCGGTACTCAACAAATAAGCATCAATTACTATGGCTCGATTCTTCAGAGAACCAAATGATGACCTCTGCCAATCTGCCCATCCATAGTAATCACAGAAGCGTTACACAACTCGACCTCAACATCATTTCACTTTGTTTGGTTTTTTACGTACATGTATTAGTATTAGTATGAAGTTCTCTGGTGGTGAAGTAAGATTAACTCACAAACCTTGTCAAAGCTGATGAACAGCCGCTTTTTCTAAACGACGTTATTTTTAAACTATATAGATAGATACGTGGTGATGTAATATTTGTAATGCTGTACAAATACAATGAAAAGTGTACTGTGGTGACGGACTTGAATCGTGTCTCGATTGATACGTACTGTTGAAAAAACCCCACTAGGAATGGCCGGAAAGAATCACATACAATATGTGTCATCTCAGAATAGAACTGAGAGCAAGTAATTTTCTTACCAACTTTTCCAATCCACTGAAACTGTATCACGTCAGTGCTGATTGGCTGATACGCGAGCGCGGGTTCGCACGCTGGTGGTTATACTGATATCGTGTACGATATTCCTTGGCACTAAAGTGGTAATTGTGTTCAAACCAAATACAAGTATATTCCTTCCTTTCAGTCGTAGTTAAACTATAGGTTCAACCAGTCCTTTTGGTTATGAGCCATGTAAAACACCTTAATTGAAATCCCACGACACCAAGCACAGTTCTTATCCCTCGATTTAAGCCTAAATGTTTTAAAATTTGGACTAAGAGGCTACATGTATCTGGGACAAGGGCCTAGGGGTTGACGCAATCTAAATTTAGCGCTTAAGTGGACAATGGTAGCATTATTAGATCGGGAACCTCAGACAAATCAAATAGATATATCATTGACGTCACGATCGAAATTGTGAAATAGAGCATTACTCTACTGTTATCTTGATTCTAAAGATTTTTCTTTTGGTGTTTTAATTTGAACGCTATATGAATATACCGATGACTTTGATTTGAGGCGGCCTGGATTCATGCGTCCCCATTGTCAACAGTTTGTCGACTGCTTTCCCTTCGCCGACAATCACCTCCATCTGTCGTACGACTCCCAAGTTGAAAGTCGGGTAGTCAGAGCTGGTGATGTGCGCACTTGTGACAATCATCCATTTGCTGTCCCCTCTGCTTTTCTATTGTACATACAGTCTATTTCTGGCCCGCTGCTGCTTGTTACCACCTCAATCAACGTCGCTGCGATCGTTCCGATGGTTGATGTCGGCAGCAGAGCCCCATGATATACAACCTCATTGGCCTGCACCCTTTCGATAATGGAGCACTTTTTTGCTCTGTCTGAAATAAATCGCTGGCTTGGGTCAGATAACACGGCAGTTCAAATTTCCATCACCTGGTTGTAATTGTAGCAGTATCGGAGCGATAATTTGAGACAGAGGATGGAATACCAGTACACTTGGCGACTGATGCGAAGAAGGCTGTTTTCTCAAATGCAAGCTAATATATAAGCACCTGGTGCGATAATGATGACAGTAGAGACCACAAGTATTTCTCCGCTCATACAAAATTGTTCTTGACCCGGTTATTTTGCGGGACTGCTCACCCTGAGTATGGTAGTCCCGGTTCAATGAGTGGATGCTTATTCACTCATAACTTCTGCAGACTATCATCTCACATCATGTTTTCCATCATCTTAATCAGCAACAAATACCAGATACAGTTGCTCACCTGGGTGTAGACATCTGGATATTAAAATATGCTTAGATGGTATCATCTCCTTCAGCAAGTTCGATGGCAATGAGGTTTTCAACCAGCACATTTTGAGTTCGTACCCCGATTTATTCTTCAGTGACAGATCCTTTCAGGCCGCTACAGTTTGTGATATATAATATCATCGCGTTGTTACCCGGCCCAATACTTTAACCCCCCCCCCCCGAGATCCGGCGGACAGGAAGTTTTCGCAAAGCCCCCGAAACGCCAACGCGAACGCCTATCCCATTGTTAAAGATCCTGATCACGATGTCGAACAATGGGTCAGGCGTTCGTGTTGGGGTTTCGGTGGGTTTGCGAAAACTCTCTAGTATCCCGAAATGTTCATTGATGGCAAATGTTTTAAAACTCATGTTAAAAGCCAGACACGCTGCGGGCCCGAGAATCAGACGTCGATTACTCCTTAGAGTACTCCTAAGAGTAACCAGCCTAATACTCTAAGCTGAAAACAAAGAGACCATTTAGCCGGTAGGAGCATGGATACTGCATCATGGGTGTAATGTAGCCATGCTCACCTGGATCACAAAAAACCTCTCACGTTTATGTGTCGGAACGCAATCCATGTGCATTAGCAGATTGGAGGATCAGAATAGAAAACGGTAAATGGATAGCGATTAGTTTTGGCTGTTAGTGACGCTTCGCAAGCTTACGTTTTGACTAACGTTTTATGCTTCTCGTTTTCACAGGAAAGTTCTGTGCGAACTAATAATTGATATATAAACATTCTATCGGCCTATTATATACGTGTATGTTGATGGATGTGCTGCAGCAGCATTAGATTCTTAAAATGACAGAGCTGTCCCTATATCTTACATCATCAGTCACATCACTGAAGGAGTAACAAATTACAGTTACAGTGGTAACAATAGGCCTCTGAGAGTATCTAAGCGTGCTACTTGACCTAAATTCTATTCAAGCACTGTACATGCTGTAATATTCACTGTATTTGATATATCATTGTCTTGACACGATTTTGAACTTTGGTGATAGAAATACACACGTACATGTAGGGCACGTATATTTACCGTGGCAAAACACGTATTTGTGAGTAATGACGTGACTTCCGCATGTACAATGTATTTTGGAAAATTATCAATATAACTCTGCAACTTTAATGATACTTTCATGTAGCTGGCTCTCTATTAGGCGTAGTCTCTATCAGACATTTCCCAAGAACTTCTCTTAAGTGACAAATCAATACCAGCACCCCGGACGAGCACTGCCAGGAGCTGTCTGCCGGCCAGAACAACCTTGGTATTGGTAGAGCAGTCACATTGTACATCTTGTATTGGTAGTATCACTTCATTAATCAGACGAGTCAGATGGCTTATTGTAACATGTAATTGACCTTTGACACAGTCTCATGAAATACGACGAACTTAACGCAACTTACCGTTAGCTTTTAATAAATATCCATTTTAGAAAATAATCGAATGTTCATCTCCTTTGTCTTTCCCTCCCTCAACATCCACCCAGGTAAATCGTTCCTCTACCCCATGGCTCTGGTGGTGTTGGAGGCAAAGCACATCAGACCATATGTACATGCCTGCCCCATTAACTCCAGTTACCTTCCTAATGCAGCAGGCTTTACACTATATCTGGGTTTCTAGGTCATTTCCTTTCACTCCGTGAATTTACACAACCCACAACTCATGAAGCAAAAATTGACCTGTCAGAACTAATTATCTTCCATGATATTACTTTCATTTTGATTTTCATACCTTTCGTCCGGCATTGAAGGCCTGAACGCTGCATGAGGAATGAATTTACCACTGAATCATCTCATATATCGACATTACGTAATCTGGTAAGTATCCCATTATGAGGAATGTAAGACTCCCATTATGGGGATGAGTCGGAGGTCGAAACAGTCTCTTTAATTTTTGGAAACGGTGACTGACAGTGTCCCGCGCGTGTTCGCCTCGGCGATTGAATGATTGTTTCCATCGCAACGCCATCTGAAGGATATAACGCAAAGCAAGATTTGATACCTTATGGTAGAAAAGGGTATCTACCTCATCATCACCAGCTGCAGCTGGATCGGCCATTTCCCTTGGGCTTAATATAGGCGGGAACTTGGGCAAGGGTCGAATTGGTGGTCCTCGGGTGACTACACTATTGACCAGTAAGGGATCGGTTTGCGTTTGGTTTGGCGATAGATATATTCCACATATTAATTTACTGCGGGATACGAGAGACCCCTTTTGGCAATTTCGTGTAACTTAAACTGACCTACATCTACAATGTAACTGGCTCCTGTCAGTATGGTCTCACTTTAAGAAACTCTGCAACTCAACTCGGCAAACTCGCTTTCCTGCTCGGCTACATGTGCGTGGAGGCGTGGGAGCGAAGAAATTATTCAAGACGACTTGTCGTACCTTGATCTCTGGCGTGATACCCATGATTTCCCCATCTAGTTCTATTAACCACCGTAGAACAATCATCGCGCCAATCACCAGAGGATTAATGCCATGGCCAACCATCGATTTCGGGGCATTCGTTTGCTTCTATCGGGTGAAGAGGCAACCTTGGCGAATGGCGAATTGGTGGTCCTTCTCCTGATAGCAACGAAACTGGATATTGTTACACTGCTTTGTCTTTTTTAGGTAAATGGGACTTTTGCGTCGACTGCAGGAGCAATTACTGACAGTTTTCACTTGTTGGTGATAGTCTGGCAGTTATATTTGCAACTACCAATGGTCGATGAATTGCCATTCGCCAATCGCTTTTCAAGAAGTTTTGACTTTTCCACTTTTGTTAGGCTACTCAGCACTCTTGACCTACAACAAATTTGTATCATTTTGTCCGAGGTAAGTATCGGTAATCCAAGAGATCAAAACGCCTTGGTCGATGAATACCTAAACAGAACTGGGCAAACTCGTAGGATATCAGGAACTGATGACGACATTGATACCGTAATGACTCTGAGCTTAAAGGCCAGAATTTCAGTACAGCGGAATATTCCTGATCGAAATATCCCCCGTAAGGACTATGGGGTGAATTGGACTGAATTTCAGTTAAAGCGACACCCACTGTGCCACTGAGTTTTGTGAGGGCGAAAGAACGTTGTACCGAAAGTTAATACATGTACGAGGTAATCTGGTCGCCATTTTTGTATTTTGGCGGCCATCTTGGATTAGGGGACCCAAGCTTAGAAATCGTATGGTTTCAGGATAAAAAACAGTCAGAGAAATCACTGAGCCAATAAAATGGCTGATTTACCCCCGCTGATTTACCTTAGGTCGCTTATATCGAGAAGAAGAATGTACAGAACAGATAGATCAGTGGAAGTAGCTTAGAGTGTGTACTGATGTCACAAGTCTGCAGGGGACCAATGTCTGGTTGTTTTTGGTGCTATGGATTTTTCAACAAAGTGTAGTACATATTGATCCCATGTCAATTCAGCAATTAAATTACGTTTTTCGCCAATTACGCTCACGGAGTGCTGTGTGCGTATTTCATGACTCAACCCCAACGTCAGGAGCTAATTGTCATCAGCCAATTAGGAGTGTCTCTTGGGAAATGTTTACGCACAGATCAAACAGGGATAGTTGCCACGTTTTCATGTCCTAATCTGGAACCAGGATACATGAAAACATAGCTTGCTTGCCGTTTTCCATTAGGGTAAATTGAAACTAATGATAGCATATTTGGCGGGGTATACCGCAATAGCCTACCCAATATTAGCATTAATTTGAGCTGTGATTGAAAGGTTGACGGCGCAAGTCTTAACCACGCGATAAAGCACGGGTTAGCAAAATGCTGGCTCGAACAATCTAAATGGTAATAGCACGAATAAAAACTAAATAGACAATTTTCTGATCACTTTCTAATATCGGTTCATTTACATTTCCGACTTTAGATGGTCTCACTGAAAATGTTTAATGGTTAAATTCACCATTATTCTTGACTTGTTGACACTGTATACCACGTTATCCCCTGACACGTGCACCTCCTTACTGCCATTGCAAACTGGCTTTAGACCTATTTGAAGAAGGATCAGCTTGCGATACCGGGCCGGCAATAGATCGTGCGGGCCGCGCAAAAGATGGGATAGAGCCGAGTTTCCTGCCAAATGAACTATCTAAACGTTACCATCGATCACCTCCCCCACATCCCCCAGACGTCGGAGATCAATCCAAAATTACCATAGTTAGTAGTTCAACTAATGTTGCTAATAAAGCGGACTGAGAATGGATAGGACCTCCTTCATCTCTGGATCTGATCGGGATGTGTCCTGTCGTCGCTGCGTGGCTTTATTGGTTGTGAATCTTTCATTTTCCACGATTCACATCTTGAATGTTGAATATGTTCAACTCGATCAAAGACAAGATCACCTTAATTGTCATTTCGCGTGAGGCTGCCAGTGTAATCCCTTGATTGCTGAGTTCATAGGCACGTTTATCATACGCAATTCTGTATCATTTTCATCCGCAAATCTAAAAGGAATTTCAATTAAGGGAGAAAGAACACGGTTAGCTGTTTCGAAGTTCATTTCTCCAATGGCTAAATAAGGTGAGAAGAAAAAATGCTGCCCCAACCAGTCAATTCCAATCCTGTGACTGGTATGAAGGATCAAGTTCAATTATCAAATCGAATCTAGCGACCAAGCTACCAAATAGAACCATGGGATGGCGATGACAGATCATTCGCAGCCAAGAACCCTAAAATAGAACCAAGTTATTGGTAAGACGAGATGTGAAGTTACGCTAAAGCCAAAAGAGATGCGAATCATCACTAGCCGCGGCATCGAGCCTTATTGCTCTTGCCAATTCCTCATTCTGAGTCTTATACGTGGAAATGTAATGCTTTTTTCATTTCCACCCAGCCTTTCACTCCCCTCAGCGTGCATTGCTTTAATTCGTTTTTTAACTGGCAAGAAAAATCGGTCTATAAGAGTTAAAATAAGGTGAAAACCTCCTTTCGGAGCGATCAAGCCTGCGACTAAGATGAAAAACTACTACATGTACGCACTTCGTCACACGCCTGATCTGAGAGCGTCTAGAAAATAAGTTACTTGTTCCTTCATTTTTCCCCCAGAATAATTATGTGGTACGTGTAAAATGAACGTACACTTTGATTACCCCGGACCCGCTGCATTTGATTTATGGACATCAACAGCAATGGCGACGAGACATTAATTAGTATAATATGATCAACCCCTACAAAATGTTATCCCGACCACTTTGTTTTGGGTGATTCCCCATCAATCCTGGCGGCCATCTACTTCCGCTCAACCTCATTTGCACCTCACCAATCAGAACCCAGTGCTATACGTTGTTGTTGTCGTCGGAAATTCTAAAATGCGGCAAGGGCCGGGTTAAAAAGACCGCAGGAACCCGCCTGCCCATGCCCTTCATAACACCGCCGAATCACTCTCAGTGCGGTATCAATCTCGTTCCTGATATCATCTCAATGAAGTGACGGCAATCACGCGCTCAAGTCAAATTCAACCAAGATTGAAATCTATTGCCACGGATACCAGAAGTTAAATCCGATAATCCAATAGCGTATGATTCCTATTATTACTGGTGACGATAAAGGTTACAGGGAATAATTGTCGATACTTTATAAGAGTTAGTTAGCTGAACCGGACGAAGACAATAGTTGCAAATTGAGCATCGGATATTACGCCAACATTGCGCGGAGTTGACACGTAATTTGGCCGTATAAAAGAGACAAAGACATCGAACGCGTATAGTGTACCGTAGTGGAGGTAGCGGTGAGCGGGTGAGTCCAGTTGTCTTAATAGTTAATGTCATATTTATATATCTTTTTGTTTCGTTCACTGGTTAGTGAATTTTTTCCCCAGATTCATTGCTGAAACTTTTTTTTCAATGTTCTGCGTTTTTTTTTCGGTTATTTATTAAGTGATTGCTAAGTCTGTTTTGTATGATCCTTTTTCTGACGTGTATGCGTATTTTGTATGTTCTACTTCGAGGTTTTACTTCGACACGCCCTAACGTAGTAAAAGCAGTCATCAAATGTATCTAGATAGTAAAAGTCGAATAAGCCAAGCAAAGTGAACGGAATCTTTTTTGTATAAAGATTATGGTGGAACCAGGACCACATAAGCATCAATGCTAAGACTAACTGTTCTTTAGAGTGCAATATCATGAATGCATCGGAAAACACTGATCACCGACATTTGCTGAGCTTGGTCCGAGTTATGTGAGTATGGTTATACCTTTGGGGCCAATCATATTGAGCAAAGCGACGTTTTCTCTTTCGAGGCCATGCGCGCAGTGTGATGGTCATTTGGTATATCTCATCGCGTTTGGAAATGAATAATTTAACAATTGATTTTGATTCTTGGGCAGGTATGCTGCAACTTTGGGAGTTGATACCGAACTGGAGCTAATTCTTTTTCTCACTTAACGAGAAGGCGGTGCTCAAAATGTAGGTTAAAACCGAGGCGCCTAGCCGACAGTTTGGGTTTGCGATTATCAGCAACGCAAATTCAAGTTACGGTTTATACTCAAAAGTTGCCCATGTATAACTTCCGGTAAAAATATCATTTGGAAACATATATATCTAAAGCTTCTCGTTTATGATTACAAATACAATGTTAACGTTTGAGCTGTATAATGCAAGCAGTGGTTATGGTTCATAATTTCGAGGTAAAAATTAACCCTTTCATTTGGATGCGTGGCAAGAGTTTCCTCCCTGTCTGGCTATGGTGTGTTCGATGTTGGCAAAAGCGGACCTAAAGCCACCAATAACCTACAAAATTGGATTACTTTGGGAAATATGTATACGAATCTGTTGATAATATCTATTAATACAATCCTGTAATAATAATTGTGTAAAGTAAAGTGGCATGTCGACTGCAATTACAAGCAGATATATATATTACTGGGCGCGTAATCTTATGAAGAACGATGCTCATCGTTTAATCGCATCACTATCCATGTGTTGTTTCCAGCCAGAAATGCCTATTATCATTGAATCGACAAATATTGATGGTGAAAAGCGCTGAACAATGTCACGTTTCTCACACATGCAAATGCGACGTGAAATAATTTGGTTCCCGGACGAATTGAAGCTGAGTTTTAAGATGTCAGTGTTTGCCTCCATCGCAGTGTGTTCGTCGCAAATAGCAGTGTATCAGTAGCCCCCCCCCCCCCCTCCACTCGCTCCCGCAGAGCGCAAGTTGCGTTTTCCTAAGTCATGCAGAGGCTTGAAAATTAACAATAAAACATACATAGCTTAAATACCAACTGTGGGTTGGTTTCAAGCTGAGGTCGGTGTATCAGCTTCCTTGGTAAAATCCGGCCATTGCTCGGCGAACCAGAAGTTTGGTCCATACACCATGATTTATAATCGTGATTTCTCTATGCCTCTAATCTAGCTTGGTAAGTTGTTTCAAAGATGTATCGAGAGAAACGCGTCAACATGAGGTACATTTGCAAAGTCACGGCTGAGACTAGTAGCGCTTGTAATTTAGCTGACGTTCCAAAAATCAAAAACATTAACGGAAATTAGTTTTGTTGATCGTGTTACAATTAATAATTATATCGCGTTAAAAAGATGTTTTTTGGGCTGCAATGATAACTACGTGATTTTATTTCATGTCGAGCGAGAACCGTGTGTTAGCTTCGTAGGAAGCTTAAGGCATGTAAAGGTGATGGTCGGCGGTTGCCGGTGGGGAACTAGTATTTCGTTCGTGGAAAAAGAATATTTGGCTTCGGGCTACCAGTATACATTGGTCTCTCATTTTGCAAGCTACACTACAGCATTGACTATCCCTTTGAAAGATGAGAGCGCGTACATGTAGTAAGCTGGAACCACTACGAAGCAATGGATGGGTGCGCTAATTGCCGATGACATGTTTCGTCGTCTTCAACCTAAACCTTTAAATTATACTTGCTGTCTCACGGCGATGGATGCAAAACTTTAGTTGCTATTCGATTGTCTTCAAGTGAGGCATCTCTCCGTTGCGTCAGCAATCACTGTCAAACGGCCATGTGCACTACTCTGGCTAAATCGATGTATCTATTGTGTTTCGACTCGTGTTTTTGGATTGTAAGTGGAAGAACCACTGTACAGACAATTTGGAAATGTCGACTTCTGCTCGAAATCGAAATAAGAATCGAAAGATAACTATCAGCATCTTTTGGTCAATATTTGTTTTGCAACAGTTGTAATTGACAGCAAACATATGGCATTATGACAACATCTTGTCCAACAAACACGATTGCCAGGGAGATATGACACCCCACGCTGAATCTGGTCGGGTTCTACAGAACTGCTTGGATTTCATTTCCAAATCAGTATAAGTCTACTTCTTTCTTGAGAACCTGTGGCTGGAGGTCCAAAGACCAGACAGACATAAGACTACAAAATATAATGTCCTCTGGCTCCTTCCTCTGATCTTATATTCAGGTAGCCGATTTCGATACCGTTTGCCAAGAAGTATTCCGATTATGGTCATCACATCGTACAGCAACTTCAACGATTCGTGGAACAGCGGTCTATATAATCTGCTCGAAACAACGGAATGCTTCTGGTCTGTCTCGGGGTTACCAATAGAGGCAATTTAAAATTCATTTGCAGAATTCGTCAAAGCCAAACCTCCGAAACAAAAGCAAAGAGGCAAACATTGAATCAGGCCATGCATGCGTACGTGCAGTCATCAGTCATGAACAAGATATACAATGACCGTAGTCATGTTATCAGATTGATAGCTCTCGTATTGAACGGATTGGTATTTGATCCCAATTTGATTGTGGTCTACGTCAGGATTATGTGGCGATTTATTCATCCTGTTGCCACTGATCGTATCGGTCATGAGGCAATTTCCATATATTGGAGAAGCAGACGACAACCCAAACGCCATTTGCAACTTTTCTATTGCTGCATAAGATTGACGATCATCGATACAAAGTAATCGATTTGCCCCCGTCTTGACCTGCGTGTTGACCAATCAGAATCCCGCTAACGTTCTTTACTTCATAAGGGATTTTTTACTTGAAAACCAGGCCCTCGCGATGTAATGGAAGTCGGTACGAGAAGGGAGAATATCCTTCGATCTGCTTGAAGAAGGGAAAACGTCCGGATAATTCTGCTGTAGGAAATAGGGTGAACTAGTCACTTAGCCGAGCGTTTTTAATGAAAGAATCCTATTAAGATAGGGCAAAGCAAAGCTATATTTCATATTGTTTAGCTTTTAGAACGAAAGAAAACCCAACATGTATCAGGTCAGCATTCTTAATCGATTGGTCGAGTTGCAACAATTTTTACCGATGCGCTCGTTCGAAGTAAGATCTCGTCCCAATCAGTTTAAGCAGATTCGTTCTTTTCCTAACGTTTTTCAAAGAACGAAAAGACGATGGCCACTTGCGTGACATGATAGTTCTGGTTTCCAAACCGATTCTTTATATCGAATCTTTTCGCATATTTTTTACCAGGGTTTCAAAAATGCTGCTGTCAGTCGCGCTGATCTAATCGAGCAGTGTGCATTAAGGTCTCGCCCTAATCAGTTTGCGCAGCGATGTATTTTTGTATCTTGCTCTCGATCTCATCACAGGGCGGAGATCAATGTTGATACTTGCCATCACAGGAGAGAAGAAGGGCTTATTCTGTTAGTTCGTTTCGATTCTTCGCGTCTCTTACCGTTGTCGTATCCGTAATAAAATAAACATGCAGTCTTATTGACGATTTATTGTGACATGTTACAGACTATAGGCAATTATTTGCTTGCCAGTAGTGGTGGCAACACGGGTAAACCACGATGGGGGGGGGGGGGGGAATGAGGCGGCCGCCTTTAGCATGAAAACGAAACTATCGTTGTCGACAGAAACTACAGAATCATTGTCAAATATCTTGCCTCTATTCGCCATGCTCCAATAAACGAAACTTCTTCTAATTTGATGAGAATACGGAATCCGAGCCTCCCAAATCTTTGATAAGAAATACATACTTGGTCCTCGCACTATGATTTCGTCAAAGTTGCGTTTTTTGGTCAAGGGATTCATTGAACGTCTTAACTGCCTCGCATTCTTCGTCACCCAAAGGCTTTAGGTCACTGTCACCATCCTGCCGGAGGCGAAGCCAGGCACATGCGCAAGCGGATCCAGCTATGATAAAAGCCCCCGTAATACTGATGATGTTCACTGGGTAAGATAGGAAGATAATATCCAAGAGATAGGCCACGGGAATCTCACTGGTCCTCGCAACTGACACAATTGAAGTCCTCTCACTCCTCAGTGCGAGGAAATAGAATACAAACCCAGCCCAACAACCTGCACTTGAGGCTATGAGGTGGCACCAGGTCGCCGATGTGAAGTTCATATCAAGCTCGTTCGTTATGACCATGAGGCAAACACCACATATGGATAACACAAACTTGAACTGAAAGATGATGGTACCGAGTCCGAACTCACGCACACACTTTTTAGAACAGTGAGTTCCAAATGCACTGAAGATGGCCGCTGATAGGGCAACCAACGAAGCCAGCCACTTCGACACATATATCTTAACATCATCAAATTGATTGATTTGTTCAACGCCATTTATCTCACGAACAAGATACGAGCGATTTCTGTTTTCATCTTCCAAAGAAGAGGGAAACCTTTCTTCCGCATGCATCGAATTTATCTCACCCATTCGTCTGTTTTGGGTGGAATTATATAGCCCATTACTACCGTTTGTTGGTAACTGCATGATTCTAAAGACTGAAACAGGTTGGGTGACTAAGAACACTCCCATCACTGCGGCTATAGTTGCAATGGTTCCAAATATTCCACAACGCTCCTTATAAAATAGAACTCCAATGATCCCAACAAATACTGGCTGCAAAAAGAAAATGGCGCATGTGTCGGCGAAGTTCATGTTGATAAGAGCGAGGGAAAAACAAGACTTCACTAACAAGTCGAGGACACATGCTGCCCAGACCCACTTGTCATTTACAAAGAAAGGCTCCTTTTTGATCAGCACGACCGGTAGCGTGATCACCGCTATTAGAGTCGCTCTGATTGTAAGGTATTCTATCAGCGATACGTCATCCTGGATGAATTTCAGCTGTATACATCCCAACGCCAAAAAGAAAGAGGATAGAAGCGCGAAGCCAATGCCCTTTACTTTTTTTAATTTGTCCTTCAACATTGTCAGCAGGTCAGAAAATGTATCAGTAATTCCGAAAAGGTATGGGTTACATCAGTCCTACTCCCTCCATTGGTGTGAACCGTTCAGTTAACTCTGCATGGTCACTATACGATCTGTCGCCTACAACACTCTATTTTCTCGTTTATAAGGTCAATTGAGTCGCGGTACAAACAACTCTATATTGGCATGCACTTTTTTGTCAAAGTCTCGGTAACCCATTTGGTTCTTGTTTCATTTACGTAGGCATGGTACGGTACCCTACTTCTCTAACAAATAGTTGATTTGCATAAATATTTTCGGCGATTTTAACTTATCAATCTTTCAACGTGCGATATGAGTTTCTCATGATGTAAAAGTACAGTCGACACGCTTATTCAAGCAATCTACCCTGGAGTATTCAATGTCCATGAAATTGTGAATAATTTTGAAAGGTGATTGCAAAAAATTGCCTTTATTTCATGGTAAACTGACTGACCTTATGAAAGTGAAAAGATAGTATGGGAGTTTTCCAATTCCTGCTCCTATCACCTTTATCTTCCCGAAACACATGTTGCTATTGATACTTCAAAAATGATTATATTTATGTGAATACAATGTAATATAAAATTCAATTTATTGGAAGAATATGTGGGGCTTTCGTAATGTAACTGCACCATTTTGTATGTAGTAGGGTGAGGGGTTCCGAATGATGAATCGGGATCTGGTCGAATGGTTGTATGCTTTTTGGGTACCGATCCTCCATTGACCACTCTCGGCATTGATTGACTTGGTTCTTAGGCTGATCATGTTAACCACAATATCATTAAGGATATTCGTCCTTGGTCTAGCTACCCTATCCTCATTGTCGTTGAGTATGTCAGAGGTATTGTTTCAATATGGTGTCGCAATGGCACTCATTTGAAGTTACAGGACTACAAGGAGTGATTTACGTTGAAAACATTAAGCAAAAGCTCGTTCTTTTTCACCTTATAGTGGAGGTAAACTGATTACGCAACACATGAACCATGACCAATAAGATATCTACAAAGATTTAGTCACAAACTGTAAGATAACATTAGCTTTGTGGTTACCTCCTCTTCATTGAGTCTGTATGTGTATGCACTTCTGCCAGACGCCAGTATCCCGGGAGATGCAACTTTTACGAAGTTTTGACAAAGGATTCCGTTCCAGGAAATTAAAGCCCTGTAGGTCAACAATAGGTCGGGACACAATAGATGTCCCTGTGAGATAAATTGCCTCTTACTAGCATATACCCATCGTACTGTGTCCCATTTACCAACAATAATAACCATTGGGCGGTCTGAGAAAGATCGAAGCCGCTCGATACATCTTATGATCTCTCCAGATTTTACCTAGTTTTCACACGACCTTCCGGATTTGCCTTGGCGTAACCCAATCGGTAAATAACCAGTCGAACGTACAATATATCGAACCTGATGGTGCGAACGTGAGAAAGTCTTCCATTGTTGTGAATAATCTCGTGAAAATCACACAAACTGAGCGTAAAAGCAGGAAATGAATTACTACCCCGAAGGAGAGACTTTTATGTACAGTTTCCTAACACAGTTCAGGATCTAGGAACCGCACGTTTGTATTTACTTCAAAGGAAGCTATTCCTAAAACATCGACTTTTTAACAATTGGGTTAGGAATATCTTGTACGAATAGCGATTTTCTCCCATGGGTTCTAATGTGCGATCAAATAATTTGTCCTGAAATTTCCAGTCTCAATTATCGTATACAAATATGTACGTGCTTATTCATTAGTTCGATACTTGGTCAACGACATTTTCTGCGGTACAAACTTCTTTTCACAACCAATCACATTCTCTACTTATGTTACAAGCTTCTTTTCTTAACTTACTACTTCTCTACTTACGTTACAAGCTTCTTTTCTTAACTTACCACTTCCTCAACTTACGTTACAAGCTTCTTTTCTTAACTTACCACTTCTCTACTTACGCTACAAGCCTCTTTTCTTAACTTACCACTTCCTCAACTTACGTTACAAGCTTCTTTTCTTAACTTACCACTTCTCTACTAATGTTACAAGCTTCTTTTCTTAACCTACTACATCCTCTACTTACGTTGCAAGCTTCTTTTCTTAACTTACCACTTCTCTACTTACGCTACAAGCCTCTTTTCTTAACTTACCACTTCCTCAACTTACGTTACAAGCTTCCTTTCTTCACTTACCACTTCTCTACTAATGTTACAAGCTTCTTTTCTTAACCTACTACATCCTCTACTTACGTTGCAAGCTTCTTTTCTTAACTTACTACTTCTCTACTTACGTTACAAGCTTCTTTTCTTAACTTACTACTTCTCTACTTACGTTGCAAGCTTCTTTTCTTAACTTACTACTTCTCTACTTACGTTACAAGCTTCTTTTCTTAACCTACTACTGCTGTACTAACGTTACTAGCTCTTTTCTTAACTAACCACTTCCTCTACTTACGTTACAAGCTTCTTTTCTTAACTTACTACTTCTCTACTAACGTTACAAGCTTCTTTTCTTAACTTACTACTTCTCTACTAACGTTACAAGCTTCTTTTCTTAACTTACCACTTCTCTACTTACGTTACAAGCTTCTTTTCTTAACTTACCACTTCTCTACTAACGTTACAAGCTTCTTTTCTTAACCTACTACTTCCTCTACTTACGTTACAAGCTTCTTTTCTTAACCTACTACTTCTGTACTAACGTTACAAGCTTCTTTTCTTAGCCTACCACTTCCTCTACTTACGTAACAACCTTCTTTTCTTAACCTACTACTTCTCTACTAACGTTACAAGCTTCTTTTCTTAACCTACTACTTCCACTTCTTACGTTACAAGCTTCTCTTCTTAACCTACTACTTCTCTACTAACGTTACAAGCTACTTTTCTTAACCTACTACTTCCACTACTTACGTTACAAGCTTCTTTTCTTAACCTACTACTTCTGTACTAACGTTACAAGCTTCTTTTCTTAACTTACCACTTCCTCAACTTACGTTACAAGCTTCTTTTCTTGACTTACTACTTCTTTACTAACGTTACAAGCTTCTTTTCTTAACCTACAACTTCTCTACTCACGTTACAAGCTTCTTTTCTTAACAAACCACTTCCTCTACCTACGTTACAAGCTTCTTTTCTTAACTTACTACTTCTCTACTTATGTTACAAGCTTCTTTTCTTAACTTACTACTTCTCTACTTACGTTACAAGCTTCTTTTCTTAACTTACTACTTCTCTACTTACGTTACAAGCTTCTTTTCTTGACTTACTACTTCTTTACTAACGTTACAAGCTTCTTTTCTTAACCTACAACTTCTCTACTCACGTTACAAGCTTCTTTTCTGAACAAACCACTTCCTCTACTTACGTTACAAGCTTCTTTTCTTAACTTACTACTTCTCTACTTATGTTACAAGCTTCTTTTCTTAACTTACTACTTCTCTACTTACGTTACAAGCTTCTTTTCTTAACTTACTACTTCTCTACTTATGTTACAAGCTTCTTTTCTTAACAAACCACTTCCTCTACTTACGTTACAAGCTTCTTTTCTTAACTTACTACTTCTCTACTTACGTTACAAGCTTCTTTTCTTAACTTACTACTTCTCTACTTACGTTACAAGCTTCTTTTCTTAACCTGCTACTTCCTCTACTTACGTTACAAGCTTCTTTTCTTCACCTACTACTTCTCTACTTACGTTACAAGCTTCTTTTCTTAACTTACTACTTCTCTACTTACGTTACAAGCTTCTTTTCTTAACTTACTACTTCTCTACTTATGTTACAAGCTTCTTTTCTTAACTTACTACTTCTCTACTTACGTTACAAGCTTCTTTTCTTAACCTGCTACTTCCTCTACTTACGTTACAAGCTTCTTTTCTTCACCTACTACTTCTCTACTTACGTTACAAGCTTCTTTTCTTAACTTACCACTTCTCTACTTACGTTACAAGCTTCTTTTCTTAACCTACTACTTCCTGTACTTACGTAACAACCTTCTTTTATTCATTTACTGCCTTCTCTACATGCGTTTAAACCTTCTCTTCGTCACATACAACTATCACTGTAAAGAATTACTCATGTTGTTATGTTGTCGTAATTTCTCTATCTTCAGATAACGATGAGAGTGCTGCCGAATATCGTGCTGCTGTCTTTACAGCTCCTTCTGATCAGTCGCCTAACGTTTCAAGAAAAAATACAAACAGGTAAACCTGCCGCACTCGCGCGCAAAGGAGAGGGCAACTCAACTTTGAGTTGCCTCGCAGCATTAAGTATTGAAATGTTCCAGACGGTAATGCGGTGGGCCTTGGGCTTTGGGGTCTTCGCCATTATGTGATAGATTCATTATTATACATAACATCAATTGATCAATTGATGAAATAGTGTTACCTGGTGACCGATTGAAGGCTTCATTGGCATTTATGATCTGTATTACCATGGAAACACACATA
Source organism: Lineus longissimus (assembly GCF_910592395.1). NCBI lineage: Eukaryota > Metazoa > Nemertea > Pilidiophora > Heteronemertea > Lineidae > Lineus > Lineus longissimus. Next base: position 22,098,440 of record NC_088309.1, on the reverse strand, counting down.
GTGTCATCGTCCATAAATCAGCTTATTGTCCATTATATATTTACAAAGCAATTCAAACACAATGCTAATATCGTGGCAGGGGACTGTACTGTCCCAAACGACCAAACGACCCGACTGTCGTATACTGATACTATTAAGAGAGTACGTTCATGTACAACTCCAAAGCCTCGCCCTTCGTCAAACGGGGGTTTGGTGCTAGGTGCCTTTATGCTTGTGCAAAATACCCCATTTAAGTTGACAGTAACTTGGGAAAAATACATCGCCTTGGTCGAAGACAGAGTCACCAGAGATTGATTAACCCAATTAGTTCCAAATCGTATTGGCACCCGAAAACACGACCAAGTCCTAACGGTGTAATCCTTTGGAGAATGATTCTCCGAGGTAAGAGCGGCGAACGCATTTCATTATAGGACAAGATTTACAACCTTAATAACACCATGATTACCAAACATTTATTAAAAAGTAAATTGTTCTTTCTAGATTCTGGTGTTGATATAAAAAGAGTAGAGCGGTCCGTAGACGATGGCGAGAACTCTTTCGGGAGTGAAGACAAGCGGGTGTTTGGAAGCATCACGAAACCCGTGGGAAAACACGGATCAGCTAGGCGCCCACCCGCCACCCGGGAGGAGCATGTCCGAGTCTCCGATATCAAAAGAGAGGATGAGCCAGATTACTACAAACTGCTGGATGAATTGTAAGTAGACAGTAGATTGGGCACTGTGCGATAACAACTGTAAGAGTTTTAACTGTCCCCTTGAAAAGAGTGTCATGCCCTTGTACATATCAAGGTTTTAGTAGTTCGAGAGAGACACACAAGACATTCCTCGCCAAAGGTTTCAGTGCGTCCTTTGCCCCCGGACACAGTGTCGCAGGCGCAGATTTACCTTCCTCGCCGTCATTCACTCCAGCACAATTTCCATTTACCTAAAAAAACTGAAGATCCTTTGTAACCGCGCCCACATGGCTTCGAATACCAAATAGATGCAGATTTGCTCTGAGTAAATGTGGATCATGATTGCAAAGTCATTCATAATTTGCAATGATTTGCCGATGATGTGAGCAGGGTTGAGACGTGCCGATGGCTTTGTAATGCATATTTTGATAAGAGAATTATCAAGAATAGGCAAATAAGATGAAAAGTCTGCATTTTGTCATAGTATAGGATGAGCTTTTTGTGAATCCCCTGATGGAGACACGTATCAGTTTACATGTATTTCATGAACAAAACCAAAGCGGTTTCTGTAGTGACTGCGTCACTGGAATGAATAAAATATAAAAAATAAATAACACACACTTTTTAACTTGCCCATCCTTATTTAAACATTCCATATTTCAGAATGGATCGCCGTATTGAGTCGAAGCGTGCCGCATACGATGCCAACGCGGGGGACGAGGGCGATGGAGGGAGTCCGGATGACGAAGGAAACAACATGCTTTATCTTGCACTGAAGCAGGGGGAGCATAACGATAATGGAGATGATGACGGCGTCTTGCATTCCTACGACAAAAGACCGTTCGGATCATTCACTCGAAAGTTATCGAAGAGGCCATTTGGGTCACTCACGGGCGGATTCCACAAACGTCCATTTGGTTCCTTCACCAGAAAGCTCCAGAAGCGCCCGTTCGGTTCAATGACCGGGCAAATGAAACGACCATTTGGTTCCATTATATCGGGATTATCAAAGAGACCATTTGGAGGGTTTACCAGTCGTATGAAGAAACCCTTTGGATCACTTTCTAAGGTTCTCAGTAAGAAACCGTTCGGGTCTTTCTCAAGGCCGCGATCGTTTAACAAAAGGGAGGATGAAGACGTAGAAAAACGACCATTTGGTTCCTTTTCCCGGCCACGCTGGAACACAAAGAGAGACGACGATAATGACGTCGAAAAGAGACCATTTGGTTCCTTCTCCCGGCCACGCTGGAACACAAAGAGAGACGACGATAATGAAGTCGAAAAGAGACCATTTGGTTCCTTCTCCCGGCCGCGTTGGAACACAAAGAGAGACGACGATAATGAAGTCGAAAAGAGACCATTTGGTTCCTTCTCCCGGCCGCGTTGGAACACAAAGAGAGACGACGATAATGAAGTAGATAAGAGACCATTTGGTTCCTTCTCCCTGCCAAGAAGCTATCAAAAGCGTGAAGGTGACGATATGGAGAAACGACCATTTGGGTCTTTCACACGACCGAACACACGGAGCTTTCCAACGGAGGATGATACTGATGACATCATTGAAAAGAGGCCGTTCGGATCTTTCACAAGATGGAGGTCCCGCACAAGAGGGAAGAGGGATGGAGCCGACGAGGTTGAACATGATACTCCAGTGTATTATTAAGTTTGGTTTGCGGGAAATGAGGACAAACAGACAGTCGAGCTGCCTTACTTCGATAATAACTAGAGTACCCAAGGTTTTACTTATAGAAAATGGGTTGTTTTGAGGGCGTCCTGTGTATCTATAGAGGACTGCACTAACTATTCCAGTGTATTCAAATGTTGTTGTTTCTTACTGTTAATACGAATTTACCACTCGCCTGCATATTTAAATTGCTATCGAAATGTGAACTATCAGTTTCCCGACCGCCACAATAGCGGCGACTATTTGAGATACCTGCGTTTCAATGATTAACAGGGCCGTATAATGAACATTGGAACGCATTACGGGATTAGAACATAGAGAACAACTGGCGACACTTCTATTTCAACAGAATCTTTCAGTGCGGCTCAGTAGAAAAAAAGTCACCGTACCCGTTCGTCAGTGTAACATGTCGTCCGCTTTAAGCTTCGTAACCTCTCCATCAAATTGAAAGACTGGACTAATGTCAAGACGTGTAGAGTCTGGCCACCTGAATTCACATGAAACTTTTACATTGTATAACATGGTGGTGGTTGTGTGAGACTGTAACATTTATTTTGTCAATAAAATATCGTGAACTCTGCTGAAAGTCCGGATCGTGTTAAAAGAAATCAATACAAATAACCAATTTGTGACTAAACCCAGTCTTTCTAAACGTGACGGTGTCCTCAGCTCAGTAGAGAGGTGTTCGCTATTAAGGAAGGTTCGACTTTATGGCTTCCAGCGTGCATGTTCGTTCCATGGAGCATGAAGAGCGACTTAAAGTCACACTCAAACGAGTCTGTACGTATCTCAGATGTTTTCAAAGTTTCTTGTTGTATAAACCTGAAATAAGCCCCGCGATATCTGTTAACTTCTTGATTCTATTTGACGTTTGATTGATACCAGGGAGAGCAGAAGTAAAGAGCCTCCCACGCTTGAACGTTACGAGGCATTTGACTTAAATGTACTTCTTTGGTTTCTTGGATTGATGACGAAACACCCAACTCCAAGAAACTTGGCACTGGTTTTCAAAGCATCAAAAGACTGCGTTGAATGAAATCTTCAAACAAACTTAACTTGACGGGTTACAGAGTAAACTTCACATGTATATTTATACCAACAAAACTGATGAGTTAACTACGCAGAATCTTCGCAAAGCGGTGTGTCGACGCTTGAGTTGTGAGGAACTACATGCCTCGATGCTAATCGCCTCGATGCTAATCGACGGGGTAACTGAGGAAAATTTATTTCCAAGTGCATCTTTTTTAACTCCCACATCAAGCTCCAAATCGCTTGCAGAATATTCAGTGTTTGGCATAATCGTTACAAAACGCATCTTGACGCTTTATGAGTTAAAATTCATACAATTCTAAGCTCTTCATCAGTTTGTGAATGTTAACCCTTGATGGGTCAAGCAAAGGACCACCTTGAAATTTAGTACATCTACATGAATAACTCGCTCTTACTGGTTTTGGAAACGTTCCTAAAGGGACAACTGGGGAAAAATAGGGAATATGGAGAACATCAGGTAAAGATTCCTAGTCTCGTATCGTGCTATATCACCGGGTTGGGTTCTCTGATGGATGCGTCAAGATTCGTATGAAAAGGTATAGGGGAATCCGAAATGAGTACATGGAAGTGCGAATCAAGATCATCGTGGAAACCTTGTCACACAAGTCATTATGATACCGGGCGGTACATCCTCGTGAATTCCATGAGTATCCGTAAGTGAAGGGAAAACCCGATATTTATTTGATCAAAAAGTAAGAGTACCTTTACATGCGTTCCGGATATCACGGGAAAGTCCCAACTCGGTCGTCGACAGTAATGCCGTCACGACCCACATTGTCTGATAGTGATAATAGAAACACTTCAGAAAAAGTGTACTCGTGTTTAAGTATTAATCATCAGGCCAGGAATGATTTTCTAGTTTCTCCGCCATCGTTTAACATTCTTGGTAAAATAGTGTGACATAAATGCAAGTCCATCACGGACGCAAGTCCGCTATACCGTGACTGCCATTGTGGACGCTCAGGGTATTGACTTGCGTCGAATAGTTTGGTAAAACTCTTTCGTCACTATATATGACGAATAGTTGAAACCCACCAGTCGCCCATTAGAGAAACTTTACCAATCTGGAATCAGTATGAAGAAGTCAGGACGAAGAACCAACTATCGGTGACCAAAATCAACTCCGGTGTAGAAGTTTGAAATGTCCCATAGGATAGAATGTCCGGTGAACAGATGATTCTATCATGCGCTCTAATCACTAAGCGATTAACGGTCATGGCCTCTAAAGAACAATCATAATCCTTCATGGACACTTTTTCCAGGGGGACATTTCTTCTGCTACACCAGCAGGCGACGATTCATTGGACCCAGAAGAACACGATCATAGCGACTAAAAAACTACTATATTTCTTTGGCCTATGATCTAATAAAGGTCAAGTAAATGAAGGTATTTGATATTTCAAGTTGTAAACATTGAACACTTATCGTGATGACGTCTGCTTCTCCAAGTCAAGAAACTACTCCCGTTCCTGCGGACCCCCATGCATAGATATTTCATAGCATGATTGCACAACAGGACATCCATGAGGACAAGATTGTTCTTAATCTTTTTTAAACTATTCGGAATTCGCCCTACTTTACAATATGTAATTGGTCGGCGTTGTTTAAATGGGTCATACTTTCCTAGAAGAAGTTTGTTTATCTGGAACAGAGAGGTTACTAATGTATTAAACCGCCGTAGCCGGTTTATGATTAGACAGAAGCGTCAGACAAGGTCCACGATTGTATAAATAGGAACTTTTGTTGTTCCAAATTCATATTAGTATCCACCTTGTTACTGCAACGATCAAACACCGATTCAAGTTATGTCGTTTCTCGTAAAGTTGTTGATGACAGGCCTCCTTGCCTGTTGTCTTCACCAAGCCAGCGGAGCTGACCATCGATTCCGAGATCTAGATGAATTGAAGTCAAAGTTTCATCCAAACCTTGGCCGTCTTCATCAGTGCGAACCGGGTTCCTCGTCCGACGATGGATGTAACACGTGCATGTGTTCCCGCAGTGGGTTTTGGATTTGTACCACAATGGCGTGCAGCTGGCCACGGTTTCCAGAGAGATTTCCTTCAAGAAGCTGGCGAGATGTACCAATCGTAGAAAATATCCCTGGTGCTCCAAAGCTGGTAAGAGCAAAGCGAACCCCTGTCTCAATTGGGTCGACGACAGTCTTGGTCCGTAACGTCGCCGAGTGTTCAACGAGAGGTGACATGGGGAAGCCATTCAGTGATGGTTGCAAAGCCTGTCGCTGTGTTGCCGCTAACGTTGCTGGATGTACCACTGCGTCATGCGGTAACCCGGAGGAGGCGACAACAACGAAAGCACCGGAGGTGACTGAAGTTGTTACGGCTGTTACGCACGATACGTTAGAGGAATTGGGTATAACCACTCCTACTCCAAAGCCAGAGACAACTACCACCCCAAAGACAACTCTTACTCCAGAGCCAACCGAAACCTCTGTAGAATATCTCGAACGGGTCACGCCAATCCCACCGTCCGTGTTTTGTAAGACCGATAGAGACATTGGAATGAGGTACTTCGATGGGTGCAATAGATGCCGGTGCAGTGGTGTAGGACGGGCAGCTTGTACCAAACGGGGGTGCCAAGTGATTAGACGAGTCACACCCACTCCAGCAGCAAAAGTATGTGCAGCTGAGACAGACATTGGCAAAAGGTATTTCGACGGATGCAACTGGTGTAGGTGTTTCAGTGTTGGGAATGCTGCTTGTACTTATAGAGCCTGTCCAGTGATACGACCAACGCGAAGCCAAAGGACAACCCGGTCCACCACACCCAGCCGAGTGGCGCGCCCTAGACGCGTCCGCCCAAGGCCCGCCTCGGAAGTCTGCCTTACACAGGCTGACATAGGGAAATCGTACTACGACGGGTGTAACTGGTGTCGCTGTATGCAGATCGGTCGTGCTGGATGTACGCGTAGGATGTGCCCGTTTATGAAAGACAGAAGGACAACCAAGGCCACCGCCGCTCCAACTACGCCAGCACCGACAGGCTTCTGTTCATCTTGGAGGGACGTTGGGCGGCAGCAATACGATGGGTGCAACCACTGCATGTGCAGCACGGGACTTAGAAAGATATGTACGATGAGACATTGTTTTCCCGCAAAAGTCAGACAATAAGGAGTCAGCGATTAAATAATTACGAGGTATGTTTGTTAAGAATTCTAACCAAAACGTATAGCGTGTTCATTTCACTTATCTTAAGACTGCGCGAAATATTTAGCATAAATAGCTAAGTTTTATTCCAAAAGCACGAAAAAAACCATTTAAGGTTTTATTTATGTAAACATATTGCGAGTGAATCGTAGTATTCGAAATTGGAATCTTAAGTGTCATATGTACATGTTTGTTCGATCTGGATCAAACTGTACCTATCGTCGTTACAAATGAGTCGTTAGAATTCTTATCAATCATTTTCGCTAAAAGCATTTCTGTGTTAACTATCCATAAGGATTTTGTGACTGCCAGAGATATCATCATAATTCTCAATTGATACTGATAGCAAACTCGTACTATTCCTTTGATGAATAATTCTTAATGTATAATGTGGGTTAAATGCTGTGTTGGTTCATCCATCTCATAGGTCTATCCAGTCATTGGAGAGGTCAAGTTCTCCTTCAGAAATGTTCCTTTAAGAAGAACATCATTAAATCAAGTGTTCTTTGTATCCTTATACAAATGCCGTACTCAATTTGAGGGATCTAGTTCGTACAGGCATTGTTTTGATATTCTTTTATTCTCTGTGCATATGTTTAATACAGAGGAGTATCGCTCATACAAAGTGTAAAGAAATAAAAAATTGTATGTTCAAAATGTAGTGTCTTTCAAATGTCTTTTATGTCAACCCGGTGTGGCAGTCTTAAATGCCCCGCCTGGAAAAGTGTCCTTTCCTATTCTTGTGACAGATTACGGTATGGTTCTATATACAACGACCCATTACCTTCAATACCTCAGAGATTTAGTGCATAATAGACGCTTTTGTCCTCGCAGATTACGGTATGGTTTTATATACAACGACCCATTACCTTCAATACCTCAGAGATTTAGTGCATAATAGACGTTTTGTCTTCGCAGATTACGGTATGGTTCCATATACAACGACCCATTACCTTCAATACCTCAGAGATTTAGTGCATAATAGACGCTTTTGTCCTCGGGACATTCTACCCATTTGGACATGTAAAGATGTTACACTTGGATGTACCGTCAGATATGCTATCCAAATAGGACATTTAAAACTGTTACACTTGGAGGATGTACGGTCAGAATACACCAAACGGTCAATGGCCGGTGTAGCGAGGCGAGAAATCCTGATACGGAAGTACTCCGTCTTTAACTTTATCGGAAATAGACGTGAAGAGTGCTGGTGGCAGCCCTAGAAATGAAATCGGTTGTGACACAGCTGGGGCGTCGCCACTGAACAGGACGAACTGGTCTCATGTGTGGTCGTGACTGGCCGACAGGTTGTGATCACACGTCTGTATTGTTACCAGATCATCATTGACTCAGCCTTGGTGATCTAATCATTAAGAGGAATAATGTATCTGTATCAAGGAAGTTTAACGAGGTGTGCGAGATGAGACTGTCACAACCAGACCAAATCAGGCCTGGCAGGTTCACCGTACTTGAGACATGAGAATTGAGACATAACAGTCTCTACTCTGTAAGCTGGTTGGTAGTTCGTCGGTTGGTAATTTGGCCTCTTCTTTATTGGTCCCACGAGCGCCCGACCTTGGTAGAACCCTGTGGAGAACACTCGCCTACCCCCTCATCTCTCCTATTACAGTGGTCCTTAACAATGTTGTGCTCTAGTTGATGTGACAGGGCAACAAGGAATTGGATGTGACAGGGTGTACCCTTTATAACTGGCTTTACCCCTGCATTGTAGTTGTGAAATTGTCCTCATTAAGATCATTTTGTGATGAATGGAATAACAAGTCACAACCAATTGAACTTTTGAGAGTATTGCATGGCAGAGAAAGGACACTTTGATGATGGCTGCCCATGCTGAACTGGTTGTGATAATGTCCTTACGAGTATTATGAGGCAAATTTCTCATCGAGTGAGGGGAGGGGAGGCCATTACTTCAGTAGCCTGGGTTGGGTCTCCCTGATGAATATGATTTATGTTCTTTGTTGATGGTGGGGATTGATGTTGGGGTCTTTCAAAAAAGGCGGGTGGGGGTGCGGTAATCGGTCCTTGGCTAAACCCTCTAGAGAAACTGTTTTCACCTCATCAGTCAGGTCAGCAGACGTATTGTCCCACTCCTCCATCTCCATGTCCACCACAATGTCACCATCTGGCTTAGTGGATCGGGGGAGATCATCATGTCGCCTCTCGGAAAGCGTTACTGTCTTGGGTCCCTTCGCAACGCCTAGGCGCCCTCTCCTTGTAGTGCCAAAAGTCAAAAGGTGCAACACTAAGGCTATGCCTGGAAAGTGAAGCCAAAAATCATAATATTTTAGTTTCTGAGGGGGAGGGGGTTCTTTTCTGTTGGCTTTACTTTAATTTTGCTACAGCCCCTGACAAGTGGATGCAAGTCAACTTATTCTCCTTGGTGCAGCAGCGTCTCCCTCTTGCCAGGCTAGTTGTGACAGTGTTGATCTCCACATGATCAGATAATGAACTGCTGGATGTGACTGGTTCTTCACTGTTGAAAGCAGATCAACAGGTGATACAAGGTGCCATGAACGGTGAACAATTTGAATGGTCAAAACTGGACAAAATACAAATACGAACAAAAACAAGAAGATATATTTCACAAGATCTTTATCTATTCTATTCATAAAGATTCAGAAGCACCTAAAACCACTTTAGGTCTTTTTGAGTAAACATAACTCTTCTTGAGTTCAGATAGGACTATATGGGTTTGCAATGAAACGCTTCGGTATATAGCTTGGGATACTGTGACCCTAGTTATCCGGATTTTTTCAGAATGGCGTTAGGCGTCTTTGGCACCTGAACACATCATTTGCACATCCTGTCCTCATAGCACATGATTCTATTCCAATAGGACTATGCAAAACAGTTCACTATTAAGCAGCAATATTGAACGATTAGACAGGCATACCTTCCTGTATTTCACTAAAGCCTGTTGTCCATAAAATGGTAATTTTGTGTTCCCTCTAAAAAGGGTTGTGAAAACCTAGCAAATACTAGCACATCAAGCTATTTGGTTGTCAGTTAAATCTCTGATCTCGGAGCTGGAGACGCGAACATTAGCCCATGATTTCCTCAGGATGGTTATACTCAGTTTATGAAACTGCTGGTTACTGACCTTATGTTCTGTTGTTGGGGATGGCACTTCAGACGAGACTGTTACAAGGGAAGGTTTACAGGTTTACAGGTTTACAGTGACCGAAATATTACATGAATAATACTGCTTGGTTTCCAATATGGCGAACAAAAGCTGAAGAAAAAAATACTTTATCAGCACCAGGTCAAGTCTCTGTTCAAATTAGAAATCATAATACCAGGTTATCAGCTGGAAAATGGCTCTTTTAAAGGGTCTAAAGGCAGGAGCCAGATAGGTCAGATTGAGTTAAACTAAGTTACCAACAGGAGTCTTTCCTATTTCACCGAATATCAAAACTATCCATGCTTGTACGAGGAATACATTTATCACTGAATCAAACACGAACTATGCATATAAGTCACCTAAATACCACCAATTTGACCCCCCCATCTCCTGCCTATATAGTCCGCCTTTAGGACAAATTGTACACTTGGTTATTTTTTACGAGGAAATTTACTAAAACATGCAACAGATATTAACATATTTTGCAGACTAAGACTGAGATCAACACATAACTAACACACAGAAAAATGTACTAAAAATTAAAAGGATTATATATCACCAATATTGTAAAAACATTTACAGTACAAAGTATGCTGACCTAAATAAAAGTGAATGCAATTATTTATCATAATTAGCAATTGATACGTTGACTTATGAAGAAAAAAAAATTGTTGCACGAGTGATACAATGAAACCACACTTGCTCAAGCCATAAACATATTATATAGGACCACAACCCAACAGCATACACTTGGTCAGAAAATGATCGAAATTTTTGAATGGGCATGGCATTTTCCTTCTCCACAGCACATATCATAATTAGCAATTGATACGTTAACTTATGAAAAAAAATAAATTGTTGCATGAGTGATACAATGAAACCACACTTGCTCAAGCCTTAAACATATTATATAGGACCACAACCAAACAGCATACACTTGGTCAGAAAATGATCGAAATTTTTGAATGGGCATGGCATTTTCCTTCTCCACAGCACAATAATTAGAAATACCTAACCAGCAACTAAACGGAAACTGTGTAAAAAACTTTTAAAGATTCAGTTTTATAGAAAGACATGGTATATATCATAACCTCATGATATCATGTCACATTTATAGTCAATTGATTACTTCATCTTGCCCCACCCTGATTATCAACGCATACCACATTGTAAACTGGAAAATATACGCTGCAATTGCAGTTCGTAAATTCAGCATAGCTTTGATTTTGCGCTCTGACAACACTGAACAACAGGAATTTCACTTCAATTGTCTTTTTCGCAGAGTTTTTTTCTCGCAAATCTAAAACATTAAATCAAAAATCATGCAAAATATTCCCAGTTTCCACTTACAGTACCCAACAAGCCAGTATATGACACATATTTCACAGAAGGCGAAATCCTTTCATAAAAAAATTCATGTTTCCTAGCTGAGCAAAAAGTTTGGAGGAAAAACCTCAGACCCACATTACACATTCCCTGATAAGGTTAAGTGGTACAATTATATGAACTGAGGCGCAATTTACGATTGGCAGGTTGTGGGTTCGAGGCTTGACCAGTGCCACTCAGAACTTCTACGCATGTATGTATGTCAATGATGTATCACAGTAATTTAAGTTAGACTTCCTAAAACAGCCGTAAATGGTCCAGATCTTCCCGTATCACAAGAGTTGGTTTCCAAGAAATTTCCAAAAATGACTATTTGATAGCAAGCTCATGATGAGCATTTTATGAGGAGATCAATAATAGCATAGTGATCAGTTTCTGTTCTTGAGTATATATTTTCTTTTTTGAAAAGCTTTGATACTACATGTATATGTACTGGCCTTTTATAACTTGCAGTATTCCTAAAACATTATCTAGCTCACAAGAGCCCCATCTATATTCTGCCCTCACCAGGTTAAAGCATTGTGACCATTACTTGTAGCATTCCTTAAACATTATCTAGCCAACAAGAATATTGTCAATAGCATGCTATCATCACTAGACAACACTTGGAATTAAATCCAGATCTACAATCAGACAGTTCACGCCTATTATTCTTTTATATACTCGGGGTGATTATCGAGGAAATCTCGGAGTTTCGTTGGGAAATCTGTCATGACTCCGGTCGCACCGAGTTTGAATGCTTGCTCGTATTCCTCCTCATCATTCAGGACCCACAGGTATACCTAGAAAGAGAGGGGAGCAATTATAAACTTTCTGGGATTTTGGAAAGGGGGAGCCAAACCTCGAAGGCATTTTCCACGCATCTGGTATGGGCTTCCTAGGAGAGGCACCCTGAATAATCGTTGCTCTCTGACGAAAAGGGCGCAGGTGCCTCATGCGCCTCCCCTAAATCCTCCACTGTGCTTCTGTTATAAATGATGAACCCTCCTTCGGGCCTAAGACAGAGTTACTGTATCAATAACACTGATAAGCCCCTACCCACTATAGCAGTCCCATAATTGCAATGCGCAGGAGAAGAGGCATAACATTTACCTGAATGCCTCGTTCCCGAAGGTGTTTTAACATCGCCTTACTTTGTATCATACTGAAAGGGAACAAAAGTCGTACAACATCAGTCCTTTGATCTAAACATATGGTCTTAGACCCTGTAAGAACAAAGCAAGGTGAGCTTGACACATTTATCTCTATTTCTTAAGTTCCAAATTTCATACACTCAGAGCTGCAACCCGTGATTACAATTGCTGCCATTTGACAAAACGATCTCTTATCTGCAGGTCAAACTGGTAATCGCTGGATTTATCAACTCTAAAATGTTGCTGATATTTCATAGGAAATACATGCCAAAACAAATTTGACAAATTAATCAGAACTTACTTGGTTGCTACTGTCAGCAAAATCCTAAAGGTACGACTCATTTGCCAATTAGGAAATTTCTCTCGCCTGAAAATGTTCAAACTAACTCATAACATGTATAACCTACATTTGACCAGGAGGTGTGGTATGGACTGTCACCTCAAAGGCCATAGATATAGTCACTCGGTCAGTAACCCGGAATGGTGCAGGACAATAGAGGCAACAAATCCAACCAACAAGAGCCACCACACAGCACAGGAAGAAGACCTCAGTTAGAATTATTCACAGTGATGAAGGTGATGGGAACATCTCCCAAAAGTTACAAATTCCCTGTGAGGGTGATAAAGTTGGCTCTCGCCTCCAAAGTTCATGATGAGTGGACTTTAACCTTGACATACCTCTTGAACATTGAAAGCATAGGGATCTCATAAAAGCCCTCCTTAAGTGGTATGAATGGAAGTAGACCAAAGTAGAATGCTATGACCAGGCCAACCACTTTCTTTAAAGGCACAAACACATGAATATCTGGATTCTGAAAACCACAAACATATGAATCAATAAACAGGGAAGATAATGATTTTGAAGGACATACATGAACATCTAGAAGATGCAAAATGATCCATCTATTCTTGAGAATTCAAGATGCCCTAGACAGGTACGCCTGTGACAATCTATATCAATGGCCTCCTGAAGAAATGCAGGAGATATTTCATGCAAATCAAAGCCTTGCTTGTAAAAACCTACCATTTTATAGCATTTATTAGTAATGTTAGTGCTTCTATTCCCCCATACAGTTATATGTTCTCTGTTGAACTCCTGGATTAAATCATTAACCTGAAATGAAGAAAAAACACATTTTAAAACTTGGTGTCGATACTGCTAACCAGGAAAAATCAAAGTGGCTTTTCTCAAAGTGATGGCAATCCGACAGTCCTCCACTTACCCTCTCTATAAGATCCATACTTTCAAACTTGATATCTATATTGATAGGCAAATCAGGGAATGCCTCAAATAGTTCACGTAACAACGGGATCTTCCTATCCTCTTTACCTTCACATGTGCACCCTGAAATGTAAACCATAGCGATCGAGATATCTGTCAGACAATGTTTCCATCCCGGACACTATCAGGGGGAGTCCCTACATGTTATCCACGCTTTGAGAAAGTGAATCCTTAGTAGCTTGCCTTTAAATTTGATAATGTTAAAGATAAGTTAAAGAGTAAATACAGTACATATTTACGAGGAAGATATTGGCCATGCAACTTTCTTTCAGAAATCAAAATCTGACAACACAGTACTTTTTCCTGTCACTTACGTTGATCAAAGTCTAATTTGAGAGCATGTCTAAGTAGTGGTAAATCCTGAAATACAAACATGGCAAAATGCTTAGTTGTAAAAAACAAACTGTAACATTTCTAGCATGTGTTTCTCACGTGCTTGGGATTATTACTATCGGAGCGTCCACAGATACTCTCTCAGGAGTTGAGAGACAGCTACGAGAGTGTACCAAGACCTCCACAATGAGAATAGGAAGAAGTGGCGGAACTGAACACAAGGCGTCTCAGACACTCTATCACACTGGCCTTGCCACGTAAGCATCCCATTGTATAGTAATGATCAAAGCTAACCATGCACTAAAATTTCTCGAAGCTGTATTGATTTTGCTTCATTGAGACTTTGTTGAGATAAAAAATTACTTTCGCTATCTGATGAATTTCAATTAGTGATCCCGGGCCCCATAAATCAGTCTCTACGCATTGAACATATTGGACAATGGATGAAACATTATCAAATGCACGCCTGAATAAACTGAAATCAAAATGGCTTGCTCAGCAAGTGTACAGCAGTGTCTGGGCATTCCCAGGGCTGTTGTGTGCTGGACACGGCCCAATGTTTACTGGATATACCCTGGATGGGGCGTGTTTCCCATGTTACAGGATTTAATAGGGCCTACCTATATGCCAATTGTTTAAGTGAAGTTTTCTTTAAAAAGAACCTTGATTGTGCTAAAACCAATGCACAGCACTCAAGTGTCATTACAGGACTATCATTACTAGATACAGTGGAAACCATGATTGGAGCCGTCATAATTTTCATAAGTGCAGCAGTGATCAGGGCATGATGGGGCTTTTTAGCACTCTGCATAGACGTGGGACTGTTGCAAAGCAAATCTTAACAGTCACTGGCCTCGTCATAGGGGCAGAGCAGAGCAGCAGCTGCATACAACACCCACTTGACCTCAACATGACGTGCTGATCTAAAATAAACCCTTGGACTCTTATACCTACTTTATAATCAGTTTCTGATATTAGGATATCTTGACCCGCGGTACGTTCAAGGGTGTTGTCATGGGAGACCACCACCTCCCCATCTCGGGTGAGCTGCAAGTCTATCTCAAGCATCTCTGTACCCAGCGCATGTGCACTGAAAAATAGGAAATAGAGACTGCATGAGTATACTGTTATAACATAACAAACGGCTGTCGTAAACCTTAAGGCCCGAAAACCCACCAAGAAGATGAAGAAGACAAGGGCAAACTGCCTCACAGCCACCAGGTTCTCCAAAAGATAGCACCAGCCAAGGCCGGAATTTTCAAAACCATGTCTGCTTTAACAGAGTCGAGAGTCTAAACATGAAATCTTCAAAGGGATTGATTGAAAGAGATAATACAGACATCTTTCAAGTAACCGGGATCACAGGAATTTTGTAATTTTGAATGACCCAGGTTTATTGAACTGATCACTGCTGCAGTTGAGGGTTGGACTCTCAGTTGGCAAAAATTCATGTGTGAGAGCGTATGACTCTCTGTGACAACATGCTTTCATTGTCTCTGGTTTCCTCCTACATTACATGACATTATTTAATGCAAATCCAATATACTTGTTAAGTCCTTATGACATATACATGAGATGGGAATGTGTTGCTTCAAGCATGATGGAGTCTAGCTATCTGGCAAGGCAGATTTATCAGCTAAAGTCATTGCCTTTGGGCCAATGCAACTAGTTTATAATGGGATATTAATTCAATTACGCCATTAAATCCACAGAAAACAAATAATAATCTGCTGCCATTTTTATACAGGATTACGAACATCAGTGGATGGAAAATGTAGCGTACAGTCTCATGTGTTCCATGCACACATTTTCCCAGCAATGAATGAAAATCGTGATGAAGACAAAGCCTTGGCGGCAAATAATTGTCCCAGAGGGTTATAATTCATCTTGGTGGTCCAACATGCCCGGCTCTAGGAAGCCTTAGAAAATGTCTGAAAACATCTGAAAGCAATGCTATCTACATGTATACTTCAATCAGAAGTATTTGGATTTGATTTTCTTTTTTCTATTTGAGGCAGCTGTCACCAATTTTAAGTTCCACATTGATCACTGTCAAACACAGTCACATCTATGTAACGCTCTGGTATATAACAACAAGGCCTGGCTGTTTAAAACAAAATATCTCCTTCAGTCAAGCCCTCAAAACTCAATTACAAGTTCCGTAAATATGGCCACCGCCAGTGCCAACTGTCATTATGGGGTATTTCATCAATTGTAATAGGGACATGACGACAATTTTGTAATGAGTTGTGACCTCACTTTGGCCATCATTAGATACTTTATGACCCATACCCTAGTGAGAATCAGCATCGCCTGTTAGAATGCCCAAACCCTATTCAACCACCACTACTAATGAGTCAGAGATGTCAGAGAAAACATATAGCTTGCCAAGCGGTTGTCATGTCAACAGTGTGAAACATGGATGACTGGAAACTTCAGCGGAGATCTGACTCAGCACCACTGTAAGCTGAAGCAAATGATACCAACACTTAGCTATTTTTATCAGAGATATTAAATATTAAAACAATCGCAAAAATAAAGGATTAGGGATTATCCATAACATCACTGTGTGACAATACTGACACAATCTTACAACTATTAGAAGTGAGTTTGACCCCCCTACCCGAATCCTAACATAAAACATTGATAACTACCCAGTATTCAGGAACTCTAATGAGGCAATATTCTAACAGAAAAGACAATTCTAAGAAACCCTTTACCCCCTCCCCCTCCCTAACATGGTTAGGATTGACCCAAACGACCTTCAAGTGTCCAGCTAGGCAAACCATCAAACAAAGTTCTGACATCCCTCACAGTAAATCCATATCGATATGGTATAGCCCAGCTGCTATCATATTGTCATTGAAATGAAATCACTGCACTTGGCACTCGGGTTTTAGCCGGTTGTATTGCAAGCTACGCTGTAAGTGTAAGCAACAAGTACTGAAGGGGATGGAGTGTTCGTGGGACGTATACAAAGTTGAGAGCCACTACAGCGCCAACATTGCTGCATGACTAACGGACTCACTATAGTGTGTAGAAGATAACATCAGGAGAGAACACAGACATATCACATCATTCCGGATTAATTTCTATTGTAGAGATTTATCACCAGTGTCAAAATGAACACATTAGTTGCAGCGACCAAAATTCAGGTTTGTATTGCCCATTTTTCTTTTGTCAGAGTGTTTTCTGTTAAACATGAACATTAATGGCATTATTTCGTTTATTCACTGTAATCTGATTAAATTGCAAAGATGGCTCTTGCAGATTCCGGTACTGCCCAGAATTACATGTCTGACTAATTTTACCAGGGTGGAGTTCTCTTGATCAACATGTTTTCTTAATCTAATATCACATACATGAAGTATTCTGGTAACTTGTCTGTGATTTTTTTAACTGAACAATTTTTTAATTTCATGAGAGTCTGGGATGTGCTCTTGTCTGAAAACGTGTGCTCTGGCCACAACATTTTAATAAAGCAAAGGTCCAACCCTAAGCACTCGGAGTTCATGAAAATAAATCAATCACCCCGGCAAATAGATCAATCCAAGGATAATTTACATGTGGCTTTATTATTGAATTAAGGCTGAAAGGTGCCAGCTGTTGTCGTGTCCCATGTATTCATCATTATATTCATCAATACGCAAGTTCAGATTCAGCCCGACTTCCGAGAACAAGAATGACCTGACGTCAATCAGTTGTTGAAACTTTGAAAAATATCTTAGATTCAATTGCGTCAGCAGTATTGAACTCAAAGGGGCAATGCAAAATGATTCAACCTTGTTTGTCATCGTTGTCAGACGAATTTCTTATAACTTTTATTCAGGATGCCGTTTTGTCAACATGCCTTCCTCCAGTTCCTCCAGAAAGCTGACAATGCAAACCACCAAACAAAATTTTTGCAGCATTTCATTTTGACACATTTTGCTGAGACTGAAGTGTTTTTATGGATGAAACTCTCCATTGCGCATTTACACTACAGTAAAAACCAGAGGTAGCTCACTGATACTATTTCACCATCAATCTAAAACCAAGACATCCCAACGGAAATGCCAATCTTTCAGAGTAGGTATACGCTAATGCAAGGACAAGAAGACCATTAGGGAAGTTTCATCTGTGTCAATTAGCACTTAACATGCTAAATGCTGACAGTACCACCATTTACGAGCTAAATTGATCCAGTTCTGCTCAGACTGTATAACCGATCATGGTTTTATAGCCAATACATCACAAAGCTAGCTGAAAACAAAGTTACAAGTGATGCAAGAGAGTGGATGAGCAAACATTACAAACATCTTCCCATTAACCCATTTGCTGCATTTGATGAAAGGAGAGTCCTCTAAATAAACACAAGAACACATTCATGCACGGTGCACATGAAGACAGTCTGCATTTCTCCACATAACCAAGTGATTTGAGTCCTCAGTTCTTGTGTAGCACGATGACCAAAAAAACTCTTTTTACATAACCATCACACCCAATACATATAACACTCTACGGAATGAAAGTGCCTGTAATCTTATTGGTAATTGAGAAATTGCACGAGCCTGGTCTCCAAACGCACTATAGCAGCAATCTCCTCACACTGGCTGTCCATCCTGTTATTCTGAGTTGACAAAGTACTCCTCACACGCAAATACAGCCTCCAGTGGTGCAAATAGATATAGTATGGTCAAGTGCGAAGCCCACATTTATCATTTCTAAATTGACATATTTATCTTACTGACATTTTTCAGTGAGTGTACAGACAATCTCTATCTAACTAATTCTGCAAATGGGTGTTCCAGGGATAGGGCTTAAGTCTCTACTTTGTAGTTCAGCATAACCTGAAGAATGAAGTGCTCACTGCGTAACTCCCGAATATGGTTTCAGCAAAAAATCTGACACCATATGTTTTAGCTCAGCAACCTTCTTTTTTCCATGGTATAATCATACAGACAAATTACGTAATAACATCTAAATTATTCTTTATATCATACCATATTACGTGCAACACAAAGCGTGTTGATTCTATCGGGAATATCAGGAATATTGGCAATATTTCCTGAATTACTCGCATAAAAGAAGTCGTACACGAATCATCATGTAACAAATTAGTCCGCATCACCATAGTCATTAGTTGATCAGGACATAATCAGGGCATAGAATAATACTGTCGTTATTCCTACATCAGTGACAAAGACGAGAAATCTCATGAATGCCAACATGGCCTATGGTGTTCTCTGGCTTTGCCTCTTTTAGATGGTAACTATTGCACAGATGTTCAGCTGACCATAAGGCGCCCAGCAAAGGGGATTAAAAATACTACACGTTATTGCTTGGAAGGACCTTTTTAGGCTTTTATATATCATAATAATATTGTCAACAAATATATGAATATAATGATACATATTTTCCTTGTTGACCTTCAATTACGAAAATTGAAACAGCACTGATAATTTTGTGTCCTTCTTCCCCAATTTTCAAGCATGTAGTAGAATTAGTAGAAAATATTCAGTGTCGCGCAAAAAAATTAATGTATCATTTATTCAGAGCCACCCGGCGTATAACATGTTTATGGTGTCACACTTAATCAAAATGAGAGGCAATATCGTCGACAACCCCAACAGAGAGGACAAAATTGCTCGGTCCAATTAGGAGGACATGGCCTACACAACAACCCTGGAATAAGATATTCATCGATAAAATCTGCACACTTTACAACACGCTTCAAGTCAGTGCACTTTAATTAACCAAGGAACTCCACAGCTCGATAATGATAAGCCTAGGCCCATTTCGAGAGAGCTGACATTTATTTCATTGGCGATATGTACATTGACAATGGGTTTATTGATTAGCGCTTCATTTGTCTCCCACAGCTGGTGAGTGGGACACTGAGCATGCTGGGAGATCAAGGGATGTGTGGTCAGTGTACACACCGGCCACTTTTGTAGCTGAACAGTCTCACCCACCCACTTAAGCTCGAGTGCCACTAAGCTTTGGTCTGAAGACACTTGGGAATTTCCTTACAAACCATTTCCAGTTGTTAGTATGAAATCTGGACATGGATTCAACTAAACCTGTGACGTGGATTTAGCTTGTTTGTAGAATAGATTCTTGGATCTTTCATAATGGACTTAAATACCATCAGGGCTGCCACAAAAATACAGGTAAATCGCTTTTACTCTTTTACATTGGCAATTATTATTTTTCAAATAACTTCACACAGTTTGACATCAACCTCATCGCCTTCCGTGATTTCTGAACGAGAAATATCAAAGCGCTACACTAGCTTGATCATTGCACTTAATCAGTAATGATAAAGGCATCATCATTCTCAAAAGCAGACATGATATCCAAGCATATTCTCTCTGCCAATATCAGCTTCCATGATGTATTGGTCACTGTACGTTATTCTTTATGATAGCATAGTATAATCAGACTAAGATAATGGCAGCGACGAAAGATTCGCATTCACATTGGGGCTGAAAAACATATGTCATTTGTCACGCTCAAATAGAATGTTTCATGTTCAACACCCATTTATTGAGCGACCACGTATGACCAAAATGTTACCAAACTGAACCAGATGGACTTGGGACATGCGATTAAGTAACCAATGTGCATAATTGGTCAACATGGTCAAGCGAATTGGGCAGATTTTCACTAAAATGTATACTTTTACTACATCGTCCTTCCACTTCGGGCAGGATGAGACAGGTTTTACTAATGATTATCAGCTGGAAGGATTTATGATGTGATCTGATGTGTACCAGCATGTTTCTAACATCACCAATATGGGAGACAGGGCTCCAGAAGACACCAACACTAGAAATGATGCCAAAGAGACCTTAGTATAGGACTACACAGACACATTCTTTAGAAACTATGGCTGAATTGATAGTTATACAGGCAATGAGCACTGCAGGAGGTGGAGCAATTTGGGCAGCCACTAAAATACAGGAAGACAGAAATGTTGGTGTGTGGTAGTATTGTGGTATGAATCAGAAAGGACCAGAGTGTCAACTAAACCTGTATCTTGAAATTCTCACACGACAATCCTCAAAAACAGTGTGGCTTTGTGTGACCTTCCATTTATTTGCAATTACCAGCAGGTGGTACAGAAAATATTCATCCAGGGTGAAGCATCTTGAGCAGTACAGACTGTGGTGAAGTGTGTAGCCGACAAGCCCCAAGAATATGTGGATTAATCAAATATTTTTGATCAAAAACCATCTGCAGTTGTGACACAAGCCCGAAGCCATCCAAAGATTGATACCTGTACTCTCTCATACATTGACTACAACCTTAAAAATGACAGATTAGGTAATCAAGACCCTTTGTAGCTCAACATACCCTTTCACTGTAAAGTTTCATATACTAACCCTTAAAAATGCTTTGAGAAGTGAAACAATACATTTATTGAATGACTTCAAGCTTAATGACCTTATGCCCGTGTGAAGCACACGAGTAGAATATGAACTCGATGAAATAAGAGATTTTCAATACATCACAATGATAATCTATCTCACATTGATTTGTTCAGGTGCACAGCTGTTGCGTAGGATGTCAAAGGCTTTGTACATTAGGCATAGCAGGTCAATACCAACAGGACATTAACACTTTATAAAGGGTTTGCAATATATCAAAATTTCTGACTGGGGACTCTTTCCTTAAAAATAAGAACGATCAGTAATTTCTATAAGCTTCCATCACAGTGCCTGTACCTATCATATCGATATTCAAATAATTCAATGTATGACAAAAGTACACCTAGATCAGTATCACAGTCAGTGAGATTGCTATCGACCAATAACAGAGACAGACACTGTCTACCTTTGTATTATCAAACCTCAATCAATTTGAGGTAATGTTTTATTAAAATCAGAATGAATATGTTAAATATTGATTTCAATTAAATAGATGGATACTGATTAAGTTTCAGTTTCAGTTTCAGCGGTCCGTCCATAGTATTTCTTCCATTTCCAACATGTTCTTAACTTTCAAATGCATCTCTCTAACATCTCCATCTGTTGCTGTCTTTATAGGCTGCCTTCAGAGGCCATGTAGAACGGAAAAAATTGAACGAGAAAAACAGCGCAGCAACCACCATCCAGAAGAACTACCGCGGACATAAAACACGTAAAGAAATGGAAGAGAAGGACAAAGCAGCAAGAGTCATACAGGGCAACTATCGGTCGTATAAAGAGCAGAGGAAAGATCGACCATGGTGGAAACGATTCTGCGACAAATGTGGTAAAGTCGGTAAGAAAATCACGGGTGCGTTTCATAAGGAGAGACGACCAACTCGGTTGCCATCTTTCCAGACAAAAGATGAAGAGGATTACAAGCCGCCGCTGAATAATCCATATGACGAGAATCCGACCCCGGTGGAAGATTACAAAGTTCCAGAGGGGAAAACACTGACCTTATTGCAGCTGAGTAAGATTTATGATAAGAAACAGGAGCAGAATGTCGATGAAGATAAACCCTTAAAATTGCCACCGCCGAGACTGGTGGCCGGAATTGATGCAGTTGAAGGGTCCAGTGGAGCCTACCAGCAACCTAAGCCTCATAAAGTGATAAAATACCATGCACCATCTCCACCACAATCACCAGAGAAAACAGAACCACGGGTGGAAGAAACCAAACCGGTGGTCGAGGAGGAAGGCAATTTCTTTACACGCCTTTTCAAGCCTTTGGAAATTAAACCTGTCGAAAAACAACCAGAGGAAAAGAAACCCGAGGAACAGAAACCTGAGCAGCCGAATGCTGGGGAAGAATTCTTCGGGAAGTTTAAGGGTTTGTTTACGAGAGACGAGAAACCGAAGGAACCTGACGTTGTGCCCCTGGTGCCAAGTGAGGAAAAGAAGGAGGGAGAAGAGGGGGAGGAGGGAAAAGATGAGGAGGAGGAGGTACAAGGAGAGGAAGAGGAACCACAACCCCAAGAGGAGGAGAAGGTAGACATACTCGCTAGATTCCAGAATCGGTTTAAGAAAGAATACCACATCGCACCAGAAAGAGCAACAGAAAGTAAGGCTGAGCCAAAACAGGAGGTAAATGAGGCCCATGCACAGGAGGAGGGGACTTTTTCAAAGTTTACTGGGTTATTCAAGACAGAAAACAAAGAAACTTCAGACACTGATAAAGATGAGGGAAATACGTTTTCTGCCAAATTTACAGGCTTGTTCAAGAAAGATGAGAGTGACAGCAAAGGGGGAGATTCTACTCGGGAAAAAAACGGCAACATTGTGACAAAGGACAATCAGGAGGAAGGTGGTTTCTTCGATAAACTTTTCAAGAAAGAAGAAGAAAAGCCTGCAGAAGTAAAGACGGAAAGCACATCTGAAGAGAGTGGCATTGATAAAATGTTTAGTATTTTTAAGAAGAAGGAGTGATCTGGGGATTTGGGAGATGAGAGAATGTATAAACAGATCTAGTAAAAGAGTATGTAGATCGCATTAAGAACTATGCAAGTCATTGTGTAATACCAATGGTGGGGAAATGTCTCTTATAATCCATTGTTGGTATCATGTAAATGGCGGCCACCATGGTCCAGCCAGGTTTTTGTTTTTCTCCAAGAGTGGCCTGTCAAATACACATGTAAATGGACCCACAGTAGCCATATGCACCCTGAAGCTGGAAGTTTCAGGATGCATAAACACTCACTGTGACTACCATTATGAAATGCAGGACAGATAAAATCTACTTACTCTTTAAAACAGGGCCGTAGCTAGCTAGTAACAATGATTTTGGCTAGAAATTTCTAAAAAATTACGCTACGCTCCTGTTTAACCAACATTGCTTTGCATAAAGCAGGTATAAATATATAAAAGGGACGGTGTATTCATATTAAGACCACAACGA
Source organism: Lineus longissimus (assembly GCF_910592395.1). Classification (NCBI taxonomy): domain Eukaryota; kingdom Metazoa; phylum Nemertea; class Pilidiophora; order Heteronemertea; family Lineidae; genus Lineus; species Lineus longissimus. The sequence continues at coordinate 22,074,744 of NC_088309.1, read as the reverse complement.
TATTGGAAATGTGTATTTTTCTAAGGGTGGACTTTTAGGAAGCTTAGAGGTAAAGAGTCATATTTTTTAGGACGGTAGCATGACAAAAAAAACTATAATTTTCTAAATCCATCTTGACAAAGTTATGCACATGTACCACTAATAAAGTCATCATCTCACCGCAAAACATCTAGCCTCAGGATATTCCTGCATCACGCAACAATATTGTTCTTTAAAATAATGATCAAAATGTTGAATTGAAGAAGTGAATATACTCAAAAGCTTTTTGACAGAGGCGTCAAGTTCGTCTGACCAACTTCGACATTCACCAGCAAATTCTACATATCGTCACATTGCTTTCCTTGATGGCACAAATATGAGTAACCGAGAGAACTTCTAATTTAACTTATCCCATTCTCAGTTTTCATGTCTCAGAGCTTTTCAAAGAAAACAGCCACTTTGCATGAGATCATCCGTAGCGTTGATGTGAATGTTGTCAAATGCCAGGGGCAAATTCCTTGAAATGTTGGTACAACTTATTGGGATGGGAGTGAGAATATAACATCTGACACTGCCAGCAGTAATAATGGGTAATCTATGACTGAAATGTGAAGGCTTTGATAAACCAATAAAGTGCTAATGTAGAACTTAATATAGGTGATCATTTGAAGGTTGGAGCTGTGGTAGAATTTCACATGATTCATCCAATTGCTTCTTGCCAACTCCAGACCTGCTTTCAAGAAACACTCTCTAAGGGTAGAACTGGCTTCAGTCTGCAGTAAAGGCACTATTACGAGCTTTACCAAATGCTCAGGCAATTTCCTTTATAAGTCTTCAGCTTACGCTTGGAGGATATAGGAAATAACAGCATCTGCAAAATTAACTAATAAAATAGTATTGAGAGAAGTTAGGAAAACATTTTCTACTCAATAAAAACAAGGCCAAGTTGTTGGAAGTTCTCAATCTCATGTCTTCTGTAATCTGTATACATGTAAATAAAATATTGTACTGTAAATAGACTGTCTTCTGTGACTGAAATGACCAGAATCTATAAAATAATCAGTGCCATACTGTGAAATCACATCTTTTCAGAAAAGTTTTGTGTTTTTGTCATATTCAGTCTTCAAGTTATGATTTTTAGAGACATTGTGATATAATGCAATTCCTATTGCGGGAATTGAAATTTGTCAGATATTGAACGGTCTCAGTAAAAAAAGTGTGATTTTACAGTATTCAAAAGAAAAAGTACATAGATTTGATTAATATTGAATTCAATTTGCTGCAACATGAACACTGTCAATGGATAGATGCAGTCGACGATGGATTATGTTGATTAAATGAGATTCATGGGATATAATGCTTTGTTTATCCTTGTTTCTTCCTTTGCCAAGGTGTCGAGAGTGCAAACAGCAGAAGCCCTTCCAACCCCTTCTTGGCCAGTATGACCAGTCACATGAATCTCCATTTACTTACTGTCTGAAAGCCGTCATTGTGTTTTCAAGGTTTTCACCAGCACCTGGAAAATGAGATAGTTCGAACAGATTATAACCTAACCGGACAGAGTGAAGATTTTGATACACTGAATGAAGAGAAAAGATACTCAATGCCATCTGGTGACAAGTAAAGGAATTAAATGTGCTGTTGGTTTCCATCGACTGTCCACCACAATGTTATTTTGAGCATTATTATTTTACAGCAGATAACCCAAACATTTCCTGAGACATTTGCAAATGTTTTTTAAGACTTACCCCCACGATGACTGATATGTCGACATTTGAACTTAATGTCTTTCTTCTTGTGGAGCAGAGTGGGAAACTTCAGCAGCAGAAGTGAGGCAAATACATAGCCCCCAACCACAGCAGCAACTATCATGATGGGTAACTGAAGAGAAATCCAAAAGAGGAGTTTAATGGCAGTATACACAGTCCCATTTTTACGTACAGAAAACTTTCTAGGAAAAAAATTGACTGTGTCTTCGGGAAATATCGTCCAATTTTTATGATATAGGAAAAAATACATGTATAGGTTCTGTCCTATTTTTCTCATACAGTAAAATGCTGGGTGTCACAAAAAACCGCATCCCCTTCTTATAAGCATGATTGTCTATGTGACATTTTGTATTGTACTGTCTCAAACAGGAGGAGCACGACACTCCCATCGCCAGGGTCATGACGGCTGCACAAGCTGCACAAGCTCCCGAGACGACTTTTAGTTTGGACAGTACCGGAGGTATTTTCAAAATGGAATGGAATATAGATCTAGGGGCCTACTGGTCTATAGTGCAGGATATGACCTATGCAGAATTTTACGTAGGCCTAAAGTCTCGAATGCAAATGTTATTGAACAATATTAACCCAGTTGAGTATCTATGGTATTTCCTTGCAATAATTATAACTTACCAAAATAGTCAACAACTCGGCCATCAAGCTAGAAATGATAAAAGGGATGATAAATGATATTATTATCAGAAATATTAAAAGTTGCTGTCATGACTGTTTGATGTGTGATGTGTGGCAAATCCAAACCAACAACATCAAGTGCCACAGTGACAAAAGTGCTGTGTCATGCCATACAACACTGAAGAACTTCAGTCCCGGAAATGTCAATGGTACGGTGTGTGCATAATTGACCAATCAGTTAACAGAGCCACCAAATGACGTTGTGCACCTGATTATGCATGTTTTACGTCATTTGCTGGCCCTGTAAGCTGATTGGTCAGTTAGGCCTATGCACAAACCGTACCAGCGCCGTATCCGTTCTTAAAGGGACTCTAGACTATGGGCAGCAGCTAGGTAGGCAAGATAAAGTTATCCAAAGTCGCCAAAAGGGGTCTCTCCCATCTCTCCGTATTACGTCAAAACTAATCACGCTTGTATACGACCAAGAGGGTCTGACACCGCTCAGTCTGAGGGATATAATACAGGCCCTAGCCCCTAGCCCCTAGTATATAATTAGGCCTAGTCACGTAGTGGTGAATCAAAATGACATTCACCTTGTGGCGCCCTTACTGTGCATTTAAAACACCAAAGGATGGCCAATTTACCCCCTCCCCTCCTGCCTATGGTCCCCTCCAAGTGCCGTATTTGCGGCGTGCAATGCAATCCATTCAATTCATGGCCATGGCCCATATGCATCTGGGATCTGCATGCGTGACGTGCGTGCGCTGTCACTGTGCAGTGCAATGCTGCAAGTGCAATGCATCAAAATAGGGTCGGATATTCTTCTTGGCAGAATTTCTGGCCTTCCCAGTCAATAAAAAACAATATTGTTGAGCCAAATCTTTGACAACAACAACTAACTACCACACATCCAAAACTTGAAATAGCGACGTGAGAAACAGAAAATTGCATACCGAAAAGTTCAGTTTTTCCGCATCACGCGCGCAGCCATATTGCAAATACCCGGATGCTATTAAAGGGACGACAAGGTATGTCATTGCGACCGGTTTCACGCTCCCGAGGCAGGGTTGTTTAGTCAGACGCAAGAACACTGAAAGGGACGGATATTGAGACCACTGCACTGCCGGCCCTCGACCTTGACGGACAGCGAGTGAGATCAGGAGCCAATACATGCTCTGCGCACAGACAGTTATATGATCAGAAAATGTTATTAGTATCCCGTTATGTTGTGATTTGATGCACGGATCGATGGCCGGGTAGGCCGCCTTTATTCTCCAATGTGGTCCCTTTAAATACAGCGCCGTCTATCATTAGATTTAGAACTAATTAGCGTACTTATACTTTTATAAAATTGCACACATAAATTTAAGAGTTTGTGTTGCCGTGCAACTATACTAATCGTTTCCTAAACTATGAAAATACAGAGTTTTATCAGTTTTTTCAAACTATTCTTATTAGAAAGTCTTGGAGAGTGTATTCATTTGTGTACTATATCGAGCGCGTCATCATGTCCGTCGGTGAATGTATGTGTGAGCCGTTCGCGTGGTTTTCGTGTAAAAAGAAAGAAAATTTTTGACATTTTTCACGCATTTCCAACGCCATAATCATGTCCTACGATTCATCGATGGACATAAAAAAACGGACAGATTGTCCAGGCCTTCCGAAAGGTTGGAAAAGAGAAGAAGTTATTCGCAAATGTGGCTTGTCTGCGGGGAAAACTGACGTTTATTATTACAGGTAAGGTCGGGTGTAAAAGCCGGTTCATCATCATATTTCAACTCTCCTGAGGCGGTGGTGTCGTTCAAAATTGTTAACCTCGACCTTCTTTCCTACCTTCGATGGTGATACCAGACAAGTATATTATGTAATTGTTTAGCAATTGCATAGTAGTGTACCTGATGTTGGAACAAGTGTGATCAACATCTGGATAAATGTATCCCATTTTTGCATCCTCAGCCTGTGGCTGTGTAAACATGATATACAGCCAGAGAAGCAAACATGAACCCCTGATTTCCTCAGGATGCGCATATGTAACCTTTCTTCTATCTTTTTCAGCCCAAATGGAACGAAAATAAGAAGCAAACCTCAGTTGGCGCGATCTCTTGGTGAATCATTTGATCTCAGTGCCTTTGATTTCCGCACTGGCAAAATAATCAGTAATCCACTCCGTAAAAGTAAGCGCATGAGAGGATCTACTTATGACTATGCACGAGGTTTGTTATTGTACCATTAGATGGCGCTGGAGGACATGCCAATTACAATCTATCATTTATTTTCACCGATCTTAACAAATTCTTGTGGAAATTTTTTCTTTCCCTTTTTGTGCAAGAAAATCCCCACCATACCCACACCACTTCATGCACTTCTTTACTGAAAAATTGATAGAATATGGCAGTAAGTTATCCAGAAAAATGTCATTCAGGGTTGGCTATTTTTTTAACTAGGCTACAGTAAAAAAGAAATCGCATTGTTAAATTGTTACGCTGGCTTCAAGGTATTTTGTGATGGTCCATAAGCAGATTTCTGGATAATACTTTAATCTTTCTCCTGCAACCTTGAATGACAGCCCATACAGTAGTTCTTGTTGTCGTATAAAGCATTGTTGTATTTTGCGGAATTTTGTTGGACAAGATTGCAGTTGTCATGTCCTTGTTTTGCTTTCTATTTCTTTTGTTTTAAAACTGTTATAAATTGCTCATTAAAATATTACTCGATGTCCTCAGTGCAAGAAGTTGTACTGAATTACTTGTATCTCGTCGAAATTTTTCTAAATAGTGAAGATAGATGTGATGTTTTACTTTTATAGCCAGTTTTCAACTTACTGGGAAAACTGGCCCAGGAAAAGATGAGTACTCGACTACTCTTTGATTTAGGTTTTTATTTGCTTTTAATGTTGTTTTGGGAGTATGTATACTGGTATTTTCAATTGTGCTGGCTGTGTTCACTTGAATTTTATCAGTTAAGAATTGACCTGAGTTGACAGATGAAAATTAAACATATTTTAAACTTCACTTTTTATTGTTTAAATGTACTTTATAGATGTGTCTCACTATGAACAACTTTTATCTGTTCCTCATCTGATTCAGTTTTCATCTGTTAGCATAGTATTTTCTGTGGTCACAACTTCTTGAAAAATGGACCATTCCTTCATTGAAGTGGGACGTACAGACGTGCAATATACTAGAGGGAGGGATGTCAAAAAAATTCACATAACACTTCAGATTCAACCAAAATAACCAATAATTGTCAAAACCATGTCTTTACAAAAGGCACAACATATATATATGAATTGCATTTTTAAACAGTGTGAATAATTTCTGTTTCTAGGGATTCGACATGATGCAGCTCTGGCCCTTCCTATACGTCAGACAGCTTCCATCTTCAAACAACCGGTCACGGTCAAAAGACACAAAACTAACAGCAAAACAAAGATTGAGCTGAAGCATGGCCCACAGGAACAACCAAAACAGGTAAAGGTGAAAGGGTTAGAAGTGTCAAAGGTGAATGGGTTAGAAGTGTCAAAGGTGAAAGGGTTAGAAGTGTCAAAGGTGAAAGGGTTAGAAGTATCAAGGTGAAAGGGTTAGAAGTGTCAAATGTGAAAGGGTTAGAAGTGTCAAAGGTGAAAGGGTTAGAAGTGTCAAAGGTGAAAGGGTTAGAAGTGTCAAAGGTGAAAGGGTTAGAAGTGTCAAAGGTGAAAGGGTTAGAAGTGTCAAAGGTGAAAGGGTTAGAAGGGTTATCCTCATGAAATCACCACTTTTAATGTCCTCATTTAATATTATGTACAGTGCTTAGAAAATGTATGCACCATTATTTTAGCACTTTAAATCAAATAAATTATTATTATTATTATTATTATTAAGTGTCAAAGGTGAAAGGGTTAGAAGTGTCAAAGGTGTAAGGGTTAGAAGTGTCAAAGGTGAAAGGGTTAGAAGTGTCAAAGGTGAAAGGATTAGAAGTGTCAAAGGTGAAAGGGTTAGAAGTGTCAAAGGTGAAAGGGTTAGAAGTGTCAAAGGTGAAAGGGTTAGAAGTGTCAAAGGTGCATGGGTTAGAAGTGTCAAAGGTGAAAGGGTTAGAAGTGTCAAAGGTGAAAGGGTTAGAAGTGTCAAAGGTGAAAGGGTTAGAAGTGTCAAAGATGAAAGGGTTAGAAGTGTCAAAGATGAAAGGGTTAGAAGTGTCAAAGGTGAAAGGGTTAGAAGTGTCAAAGGTGAAAGGGTTAGAAGTGTCAAAGGTGAAAGGGTTAGAAGTGTCAAAGGTGAAAGGGTTAGAAGTGTCAAAGGTGAAAGGGTAAGAAGTATCAGGGACTGTATCTGGTGACTCAGTATTCTGGCCGGGGAGAGGAGGCCATATTCAAATACTGGTTAATTAGGATTAGGCCTTTTGTAAGTCACTAGGTTAAAGGAACCTGATTTGCCTCTCCTTCAATGGACGAAACTGGAAATTAATGTAGGGATAGGTGTTATGTTGAACGGCACTTGAGTAGAAGAACAGTCAGTAATAGTGTCAAATCTGAGTCCTCCTGATAATGAGCTTGGTGTTTTGACCAATATCTCCCTGATCTCCCTTTCCAACTGGGTATGTCTCCTTTTTTCAGTTATTCTGGGAGAAGAGGTTACATGGACTTCATTCATGCGACACAGACGAAGAGAGATTTAAACCAATGACGCTGCCAAGAAATATACAAGGTAACAGCAGTCATGCTTCCTCATGCAATAGCCACACCTTGGCCTGGTTATTTGAAACAACATTTCATTTAAACAGATCACTAGAATAATTTATTGATCTCACCTTTTCCAATTTTGCTTGACACTTTGCATTCCTTGTTTTCAGGTGTTGGCCCAGAGCTGAGCAACGAGAATCTTCTCCACAGTATTGCGGCTGCCCTTCACCTAAGCAACCAACCAGTTACTGGCCAAACTGCATCAAAACCTTTACTTGTAAAAAATCCGGGAGTACATGTCAATGCTGATCAGCCTATGATACAAGTAAGTGACTATGTTGAGGAACCTGACTTCTCTTGTGGCCCCCATCAGTAAGGGATAACTCAAGCCAAGGAAGGCCAATTGAAGTCTGCCCACACTGTGACCACCACGTGGTTCAGCAAGAAAATCAAATGCTGCAGAAGAACATTGTTTCAAATTATCATTTGTCATTTTCAGTCGGTGTTTATCAACGATGATGATATTCGACGACAAGAACAAAGAGTGTTGGATGCACGGCGGAAATTACAACAAGCACTCAAGTCTCATTAGGTAAAAACGGAAAGTATTTCTTTGGAAATCAACGACTGATAGTGAATAGGTTTATTGGGCCTATACTAATATGAGGAAGGCTCAGGCCTTGATAGGGAGCTCTTCGTTAATAGGGCTGGTGAGCGAGAAGACTCGGGTGGTGGGGGTTGGGGGGGGGGGGGGGTATATAGCTAGGATGATGCAATCATGGCAGTTGGCTAGCACACAATGTCAATGATGGCGAGTAGTTGGTGGTTGGGAGAGGGGGGATATAGTATGAGGAAGGCTCAGGCCTTGATAGGGAGCTCTTCGTTAATAGTCAACGATGATGATATTCGACGACAGGAACAAAGAGTGTTGGATGCACGGCGGAAATTACAACAAGCACTCAAATCTCATTAGGTAAAAACGGAAAGTATTTCTTTGGAAATCAATGACTGATAGTGAATAGGTTTATTGGGCCTATACTAATAATAGGAGTCAAGTTTGAGTAATAGAAAAACTGGAATGTGGAAGAAAATCATGTAGCATGAAATGCCACCTGTAGTACTTTGCCTGGCCCTTGAGCTGATTTTCCCTTTCTTTTCTGCATTGATATGTGTATTATACGCGCCGGTCACCGATCCAAAGGTTGACCGCACTCAACGTTGCTTAACTTCCACTCTGGGGCCAACGCGCTAACCCCTGGGCCTTAAAGGAATTCCCTCATGGCCGGCGGGTTAAGCCGTGCCATATACCTGGGGGTACTGTACATCATTCCCCCCTTCGGACAGAGATGGATCGTCCGCGATCCTACTTAGCGCTTCATGCGTCTCAGTACCGAACTACAAATCCAGAGCTCGCATCGCGTGGGAAGGTCAGCCAGATGTATTATACGCGCCGGTCACCGATCCAAAGGTTGACCGCGCTCAACGTTGCTTAACTTCCACTCTGGGGCCAAAGCGCTAACCCCTGGGCCATAAAGGAATTCCCTCATGGCCGGCGGGTTAAGCTGTGCCATATACCTGGGGGTACTGTACAATATGTTCTTTTGTTCCCTTACATGTAGATGGCAAGTCACCCTTTGTTGTTTCTTTGCATAATGTGTCTTAACGGATAGATAAAGGAGCTCGTCCCTTGAATAAGGTCCAAGTTATTTTTCAGTTTGACAAACTGAATTTTTGCTACATGTATGTTTCGCCGGATGTACCTTTGCTTTGTACATGTATACTTGAGATTGTTTTGGATATCCACCGTGTGGCACTAGCTGTAGCAGTCCTGTTTCCCTAACCATTCAAGTTAACTCTTTCAGATCTGGTCGTCCAGGTGGATATCAAGGTAAATGTCTACACTCTGCTATTTCATTGGAATCAATTTTCTAAATACACATGTGTATGGATGGACACTGCCAAATTACTGGAAAATGTGTAATTTTGGCCTGGAATGAATAAATGACTTGGAAATTAGAGAGTGGTAAATGGTACTCTGGAAATGACACACTTCTATTTCAAAGGAGCGGAAATCTGGATCAAATCAAAATTGGACAGTGTTGGACAATGGAACCCGGGGTGAAATATTGGAAAAACTGGAGAAAAGGATTATTTCTGGCTGGATAGTCTGTGCATTAAACACAAACTCTGTCTCATTCAAATTTTTAGACCCTATTTGTATGAAGTGCCTATCTGGATGCACATGTGTACTTTTAATGCTTCAGATCATGTAAGAAGGATTTGAGGACTTCCAAGACTTGTGAACTCTGTATGAACATGAATAATGCATTTCAAATTTGGCCTTAAGCTGCACTGCCTTCATCCATTACAGGGTTCATGATGATGCATGTGCCAACTCATTTCTGTAACATTGAAAGAGAAAGTTGAGAGAAGGAGCAATGCTTGTAAAAGTCTTGGATTGGAAGTCTGATGTCCTGAGTTCATTTTCTGAAGTTCTGGAAAGTGTAATACTTTCTTGAAAACATTTTGTGCATGCGGTTTTGTAATTGTAGTAAATACCAGCTGCTTTCTCTAAGCATTTGTTTTGAAATGCATTTATATCCCTTTGGGTGCTTCTACACGAGAGACTTGGTTGACCCTAAGACATTTACATGTCTTGAATTTGGGTACAAGTTACTCTCGTGATAACTTGAGACAGCTGACAAACATGACTGAGGATCAAGAACCATTCGTGCTTGAGACCTCTCATGTATGACAGTGTCCAGTTACCCTTGCAACATGCATGTACAGAACAGTACATATTTGAGCTGTGTAGTCTCAAAATCAAATAATGATTGTGCATGTGCAACCTACATGTATCCCCAAGGTCTTAATCATGAAGTACATGTACTGTAGACGTTCCCCATTCGTCAAAAGACATTGAAGGCCCCTGTCAGAGAGGCAGACTCCAGCCTCTGCAAGATTTTATCTGTGCTATTTGCTTTATCTACATGAAATCAATCGAGGGAACTGAGAGGTGTCACAGACAGTTCCCAATATATTTACTTAGATCTAGAGGTACAAATTGTTACAGAAGTTCCAAAATTTCCCAATACACCTGGGGGGTTTTTCTTGAAAAGAACGCCCTATTGTTTTTTACATATTAGAGAGCCATTGATAAATATTGGACATCGAAGGAGTATGTCTGTATCGATGTACCACGTCATATTGTTATTTCATGTTTGTATCATAAAACAATAAAATATTTAATCCCATTTTACAAATATTTTTTGTTCAGACATTTACTCATTTTTTTCTTCTTTCAAAGGTGTTCTCCAGCTCTGAGTTTCAGTCTTGTCTTGTCTTGTAGACTAGACCTAAAATCCAAAAATTTGCTGATTGGCAACACAGTCTATGCTGGATTTCAGTTCCTTCATTTGTTAATAGGTGGCCATAGCAATGAGCTGGAAGACTAGGGGGGCTGTCTCGGGAGTTGTCCAGGAATAACAAAATCCTTCAAAGAGGCATTTTGGCAGTTGAAAGAAAGCGATGGTGTATGATTGCAATTGACAACAAATAGACTCCTGGGGGTTTAAGAAAAAAACTCGTGGACGAGAAACAAAGAAGTAGGGAAGTCCTCTCAGTGGGCACTTTTGAATGTCAAGGTATTGTATACCATGTCAAACATCATCCACAGGAATATGCTTCATGTTTTTAGAAAGAGGTCCCCAGGGCAGCTGCAGGGAAGTGTTACTGGTGTGCAACAAAAGCACCTAGGCAAGAGGACGGTCGACACTTGGGATTTCTACCCTACTCCAAACAAGTCATTCGACCCCAAACCAGCTATCAATATTGTCCCCCAAAACAAAGATGTGGGTGGGAAAATATTAAAAAGGGAATAGATCGCAGGGCTTCTATTAACCCTCAAGACATGTCTTATGATATAAATGAAGAAGGACCCTTAGTAATTGTAAACCTATTGTCAAACTGAACAAGGGACCCTCTAAAAACAAGATGAGACCTTTGAAAACGTGTTTTTGTTAGGATCTAGCAGGAGCCCTGGATCATTTTATCTGAGTGAACAACCTCTTAATGTATTTTTCAAAAGTATTTTGTCACATTCAACGGATAAATACTGTCGGCAAGGGTCGAAAGCATTTAATCCTTTGACTGGTATCAAATTAAAAAACTAATCTAAACAGTCTGGCTTAAACTCGATACGTCTGGAAGTATTTTCTAGTTGAATTTTCATCCATGTGAACAGCACTCGAAACGATTGATCCTTTCTGAAGTTATTGATTAATGCAAGATTCCAATAAAACATTTCTATTAGCTTTTCTGATATTTCAAGGTGATTATTCCAAACTTGGAAGCCGATGAAAAATAACTATCATCAAATCGAAGTATTTCTTAAATCGCTTTTTGCCGAGTGATATTGACTATTTTTCTTGAGATTGGAATTTGTCATGTGAAAGCAGTTGAGTCGAAGGCTTTAACTCCTCCCGATGTAGCATGCCCTTTGTCAGAGCCAAAAGTAATTGTCCTGGAACCAGAGCAGTATATCTGCCTAAGAAAGGTCAATTATGTCTGTCTAATGAAATGGGTCCTTTTCTGGATCACCTAATCAGTGATGATTGAAATGGCAGTCTTGGGTTTCTTTGGTTGACTTCTAGGACACCTCCACCCTTCCCCCCCCTCGCCGCCGCCGCCGCCAGCCCGAGTTAGAGTTGACAAATTGTTGGAAATAAAGTGTTTTCGTCTTCATATGGATAATTCTACTATTTCATATTAGTTTGGTGGTGACAAACAAAAACCTTCATACCAAAATGTGTAATTCACCTTTTCTCGTCGCCCTTGAAGTCGATCCCTCGATATTGAAAAACACTATATTCCTAGGGCAGCTGATTGAAGTGGCGGGGGAGGTATGTCTGGGTATTGTAAACGTCACTCAAACTATATTGACACCATCTCACCACGCCCTAGAGTATTGATTAAATCGACATGCCCGTAGTGTGCTGCCATCTAGAGACTCGGAAGTGATGGATTCCCGTTCAATTATCGGGACACATTGAACGATCGGATACAGATTTCATCGCGGAGGCTTTTGTCGTGCATGTTACTCAATGAATTGGTTGTTGTTGTTAATTGTTTTGTGTGTAAAGTCGATGGATATTGTAATTAAAGTAAGGTGGTCTCATTCTTTATCAACTCATTTTGTTGGTCATTCTACAGTTTCGAGTGACTGATTTTGTTTCATGGTTCGTTATCATAGCGTAGTGAGGTGAGGATGAAAGGGGGAATATAAGAAAAGCTGTAGGATGTCTTTTTTCTCCCTTTAAAGCCCTGCAGTATTCATGTTCAACTGATGTTCATCTCAAGAATAGGTTCACAAGATTGGCTGATACTGTAGGACGGCAACTGACCGTGTACCTTATCCTTTGACTGCCCATTAATCCCTTATATGAGATGTAAAGCCATAATCCCTTCTATAACTGGTGCTTGTGACCTGGCAAGGGAAGGACCTCATCCTTGAAAAGACCTGGCCATCAACTTCAGGTGGTTGGCTGACAAGTCGGGCTGCCAATGGTATCAGTATTGTTTTTACTGCTGGTGCAACCTTGTTTATTACCTGTTGCTGTCGGTGGCCCTCCAGGGCTGTGTGAAGGGTGTCTTCAAACTCTCGTATCCATTACCCATTGTTCGTAATTCATGAAACCCGGTTGTTGTCATATCTTCAGAACAAATCTTGACTGAGATATTTTGAGCATGCCGCATGTATGTACACATATACTTGAGTGTATGCCAGTCTCTCAGGAGTGTAATTTACTCTGTGTTTCTATGCCATAAATCCTCTTGGCACTTCGGAGGTTACTACATTGACTCCCCAAAGGGATGCTAATGCTTTATTGAAGGCCAGACAATTTAATCATGTCTCGGCCATATTTCATGTTTACTAGTATAATACAGCGATGGAATGAGACAATTCAGTGATATTGGAAATCTGTGAAGTGGCTTTGCTCCATATACTCGAAGCATGATCTGATGATAGAGTGACATTTTACAGAAAACAGCGGACAAGCAGATTGTTGGTGTTAACTCATAGCATCCGGGGTAGATTCTGGATTCGTAGAAAGATATGGTGGACCCCACTCTTTCCATTAAAGAAGGAGTAGTCGGCAATGTCATGACGGGCCAGCATAATTGTTTACGTAGGCTTGAAAAGCGCTACAGATACATCTGTAAGACAGTGTACACAGTATGTTGGTAGAATGGAAAAAATTCTGAGATGGATGCAACTACTTTTTTCACGCAAAAATAAAAAATCGCAAACATATGTATTTGCGGTTTACGGTATTGTATGGCTTGCAACACAGATGGAGGACAGAGATTTCCGCTTTCCTCGGACGTCACAGACGTTGGGTCTAGCCATTGATCATACCTTGCCATTCACGGAGCATTAATTAAATTTAGGCTGCCCTTGGGTGACATTTGTAAACAGCAGAGCCCTATTCAGGCTGTGTCCTATCCTAACATACTGTCCTGTCACCATAAAGCATCTCCTCATCCATTCCTTGAACTCTAGTGGGATCACTAGATTTATACTCAGGTCGTTCAATCACTTGTTTTGTGAATGTGACCGGACTGCTGACTAACTGTTGTCCATTCTGTAAACAAGCTGTTCCATTGTGACTACTTTGTGACTTGTGAAATTCGAAAAAGCAATGCCATGCAAATGATTGGATACACAGATTTAGGTAACTATCATAAGTGGCACTGATCGGCACTATCTCGAGACACTTCTTTACCTACAGTCACACCAACGAATAGCAGTGAGAAAGCTTTGAAAAGTAGTTCATGGTCAACAGAATGAGGAATCATTACAGATAGAGTACAATGATGGTTCAGCTCTCAATAAATGACATACAGAAAAGTAAGGACGAAATTAGTTAGACACTATAGCAGATATTGTTTTGATTAACTCATTCACAATATCTCCCAGTATTGAGACATAAATCATGAATGGACAGTTCTGTCTAATCATGATATAGAAGCAGTTCATATGCAATAGACAAGGACCTTAGCGCCACAAGCCTGAGTGAGAAATTTGACCTTTTATTAATTCACATCAAGCGAAACACTGTAGGTTCCATTGGCCATAACGATGCCTTTCGAAACCTCATGCTAATCAGCTTTCTCGCCTTAACTGTTGCGTAAACAAGTGATAATTGCCAGTCGCAACAACTGAAAGTGTTCATTTGCAGGGCGCTTCGGGGCAAACACTGAAAAAGAAGAGATGCTGTGCTGGGGAAACATGGAGTGGAATGGGTTAACGGAGCATCAACCAGTACCAGTCTCTCTGTACTATGTATACATGTAACTTATATTTCCATCTTGGACAACACAACTCCTGCCTCCAGGAAAAGCCATAAATATCCTATAACACACCAATTAACGCAGACCGCAAATCCCCAAGCCCAAATTGACTAAATCACAATATCTTTGATATTTGATGAGTGGGCATGAGGTAACTATAACAACATTTTCTATTTCATCCAGGTCACTTGTCATTGTAAAGAAGAAGCGGGATCAATGCTGTGAAGTAGAATCAATATATACTTTATTATTACAGATGAAGAAATGACAATTTCATCTCAAGAAACGGGTCCATAAATGCTCTCTCTTCTCATGCTCTTACATGAACAATTTTCTTCTGCATGTCCAGTTGAAATACGTTAGTTGTTTAGTTTTAAAAATGGTCAAACTTGCCACGAATTTTGCTGTGTAACTGAGCAACTGATCTGATACACATGCAGCTATGCTTTATGGTACAAAATTCCATAGCTTCCAGAGTTTACCGTAGCACTGCATTTTGTTGTCAAACCCGCCAGGCAAGGGAGAAGAGCTCATTCTCCACGTATTAAACTGATCCGCCAGGAGCATAATTCATCCAAATAATGGAATTATATCATTTTAAAGCCTCGTTTGTCACCGGCGGCATCTAATATGTGATGAAGCATGAAAGGATGCCCACAACTTGCTCCTGTGACTGTGGTGATGTGGTTGGTAATGGTGGACTGAAGGATTTTGGTTGAAATTTGGATGATGATTCATTTCACCATATTGATTCTCATTACAACTATCAACGAGGGTTCACATTTCTGGGCATAAATGTGCAGAAATCATCTGGTAAACACATTTCTAGGTCTAAGATGAAAAAAAATTACTTTGGTTGAATCTTTTGTGGTTACTTATCCGTTCTTCGAGATATTTCATTTATTATCATGAAATGTATCAAAATTGGTGTTATTGGTAATATATTCATCAGGTGCTACAAAACAGAAGAATACATTCTACAGGAAATGTTACAGTCAAGCATATCATGAATTGTCATTGGTTTTTCTATGGCCATGTGTAAATCACCACAAAGTATTTAGGTATGTTTGTATGGACAGGCAGTGGTCATTCTCTGTAAGGATCAAGAGGTTGGCAAGAGACCACTTCGGGACTGGTACATGTCTTATGGGTCACGTTTTCGCTGACGTCTTTTCTCCATGCAAGTTTATCGGAAATCATTGGAAGAACTTGGCTGTCCTGTGGGTATTTGGACTTGATGTGTTTCATTGGAATCAAGTAATTTGGTGATCATTGAGTTTAAAAGTCAAGACAGGTGATATCTGGCTATTAGACCTTAATGCCTTTGCCTTGACAAATGTACCCACAGTTGATGTTATATTTCCATGTGGATCAGCAGAGACTTCTGTTTATCAATGAAGGAGTACATTTTTTTGGGTTTTTACTGGATGACACCAAATATCTATATGCCTGTGGACTCTAGTTTGGATTAGCATCACCCTCGGACCCCATGTGCAGCTGCAGAACAACAGAATCCCCTACAGTTATCAATAAGTTAACAGTTTAATACAATCCTTGTCTCCCCTGTTTGCAGTCCATAACTAGCGGAAATGCCCCCAAGGTCATCATCTCTGTAAAAATCGAAGACTGCAGGAGTCACACAGTGTCGCTGTCGTCTGTCCCTAAAGAAAACACCAAACAAGTTTTCACAGCCATTTTATCCCACAAGATATTGATGTGCAGACCATTAGTGTGTCATTACCTGGCCAAGTCTCTAACCATCAAAACCTCTCAAGGTATTGACCATTGACCATGGTTAGCACTGACAGTGACTGATAAAAGGACCAATAATCGATACCAACGCTGTCATTTGGGTATGGTTGATAACCAACAAGGTTGAGACACTCACCGGATGGGCGAAAAAGGAAACAAGATAATGATCATCTTGTTTCGTCACATTCCGGGCACCCGTTGAGATAATGGTCTCTCCCACATTGTGCCAGCTACAGTTGAATGTCTTTTTGGTTCCTGCGCTAAAACAGTCATTCTGGGCTATATTATTCAAACCAGGGCATTATACTTTGAACGGAGCCATTACTGTCTCACTATAATGGGATTAACTGAATGGGATAGCATCTTTGAGCATACCCTAATGTAACCGTTTGGGATTGAAATGAATTTTGTTCTTTTGAACACCTAGGACATAGCTCAATTTCAATGCAAATATTCCATCAGTGGGTCATTCAGTCCCAGGCTAAATGTCTAACTATCCAAACCACTCGAGGTATTGATCATTGACCATGGTTAGCAGCGACAGTGACTGATAAAAGGACCAATAATCAATACGAAGGCTGTTATCTGGGCATAGATGATGTGCATCTCACTACCAAGGATGAAGATGCAGCGGCTGAGTATAAGTAAGAAAGTGACCGTCCAGGTTCATCATACTGTCTATAAAAAAATATAAGAACATAGATGTACCAATGGTCAAGGTCATAAAATATGTCCAAGTCATTTTGTTCTTTAATTGCGCTAAAACTATCTGTCAGATCGTTCAGTGTTTGAGTTCAGGATTGTCATCACATGGTTCACTTTGGTCTCTAACCATCAAAACCTCTTCAGGCATTGACCGGGGTTGACTGCCACAGTGACTGATATGAGGAGCAATAATCGATACCAAGGCTGTCATCTGGGCAGGGATGATGCTCTTACCTACTGATGTTGAGGCACGTGAGTGGATCGGAGCGGTCATAAGATGCGATCATCTACTTTTGTGATTTTCTTGGCATAGACGATTGTCTTTGTCAGGGTGTCAAAATCATGAGCGTCTTACCTTGATAGGATTTAGCTGCTTCGATGCATCAAATAACTCGCAAATGAAAATAACACATTTTTATCTGGTGTTCTGCTTGGTGTCTTCATTATCACCATATAACCATTGTGTCTCACATACCCAATAAAATTGGGTTTTTTTAAAGCTGGTCTGTCTGGCCACTAAAAAGTGAGGCGTATAGCAACAACATCTCCTCTGACCACCAGGGGAGCCTTTTGTGAACGGACAATGAAATCTTGTTAAGCCGGTTCTTGGAACCTTGGGCGTAAATGACTTGACACTCAGTACCTCCTCATTCAGTAATGTCCTTGAGGACACCAGTGAGAAGTCAACAAGGAATTGTGTGACAAATGCAACGTGAGTGTTCCGATATTTACTTTTTATCACTGGTGTATCGATATTTAATCGGAAGTTGATGTGATCTAGGTGTGGACAAAGAATACTAATGAAGTCTTAATGGCATAGGTCCTCTCTCTTGGGGACATTGGTCAATATACTAATGATGTACAATATACAAGCCCGTTTTTAGTGTCGATCGTTTGTCAGAAAAACATAGTTGGCAGCTGCTGCATCACTCTTGTTTTTATATTATCAGAATGTACAGATTCTCTAATGGCCATTTCTGTTGAGTATTCCAAGAGGAGAAAAGAGTTAAACTGAAAGATCATGAAATCAAGTTCTGCATTTTAACAAAAGATACAACACAAGGGCTCACGATATATTTTGTATTTTGTTCAGTAAGCATCGCCTATGTCTCTAAAAGTTGGACCCGCTGGAGGACATTCAACTCTCAGTGTTACTGACAGAGGGGATTATAGACTTTAGGACTCGTCCAGGGAGGATTACATCAAGAATCTCACTCAACCAGTGCATGCTGTAGAATAGTGATCATGTATCTTGGAATCCGGAAGGAAATCTTCATTGAGCCGTGGTGAGCCCTGGTAGAGGAATTGATCCCTGGGCCATGAGCTTGGCAAAGGCATCTGTAATCTGGTCATAGGTATTCAACGTAACATCTCAAGAAAGATGGTAAAATGACGTATTGCTGCTGCTTTATAGGTGTCCTGATGATTCCCCAGAATAATATTGTAGGGGCAGAGATTTGTAATGTCTATACTTGAGAATATATTTGCTTCGGGGACCAGTTTTTGTCACACCATGAGTGTATTTGTCCCAGTCAACTTTATATATTTCCTCATTGATTTGCTGATGTTATTTTTCATCCCTTTACATGACCTAAGGTTATTGTTATAATGAAAACTGATTGTAGTACTCTCTCAATGTCATATTGATGGCCTATGAAAATTGGTGAATGTATCCCTTGAGTTTATATATGCGTTCAAATCTACTACATATCATTGTTGATGTGGTTTCGTATTCCCCTGAGGTACCAGTTCTTTCCATGGTACCCTTCAGGAATGCGTGGTGTCACCAAACAGTATTGACGAGCCATCCATTTAGTGGCGGTCAGTTCCATGAGACAATAGCTGCTCAGGGACCTGGAGGTGACGCTCATCGCCCTGGCACTACCTATAACGCTCTGGCCAGTTGAGATAACCTGATTACGTGCCCATAGAGGGAAAGTGTGTGATTTCCCTAGCTTCTGGTGGGAGAATTGAATTGCCTGCTACAACTAGCATGTGGCAGTGTGAATACAGTAATAGTCATATGATGTTCAGTTCTGGAGACCTTGGTATTTGACACATCATATACAGCTGCCTTACTATCTGACTGGAATTGACAACTGATTCCAAGGCGAGCTGATGCCGCCCATATTATACGAAATGGTTCCAGTGACATTGGTATTGTTGTGATGTTGTGGACTCACGTACTCTGAGTGCTTACCTTGGAATTATCATTACGTGTATCCCTAAAAATGTTTGTTGCACCCCCTATTGTAACCCCATTTGAGAACGAAGACCTACAAACAAACAAAAAACCATGGGGAAAGAAAAATTTGATTGTATTGGTCATCATATTACACCATGTTATGCTTCTTTTGCCAGCCAAGTGAGCAAATATTACTGGGAAAATTGCTTATTACTTGGAGGTAGTTCTGGGACCCGTTTTAGTCATCCTGGCAATTCAGACGAAGTCTCCATTGGAGGAACAAAACCATTTTAGCTATTGAATTCTGACCCCAATCATAACAAGGACAATTCTATTGCGATCAAGTGACCATCTCATATTGACTCATGCTTACTAATGCAGAACTGATGGCTTTTCCCCAGTTTCTCTGGTCAGTTATTTGTAAAAAATTTTCAATTCACAGTTCTGATCATATGGGGAAGGAGCAAATCAATTTTGGCTGTAAATTACTTTTTCTTTTGCAAAGAGCAAACTTTCTTTGCACCAACAGGAACACTAAAACTCTCCATGGTTACCATGATGGACTGCTTGAAAATACTAGTTCCTTAAAGGGACAACTTGGATGTGGGATTTCGGTGGCCAGGATGATATGCAAAACTGACTGGTTATTTTCCAGCCTTTCCCCTTGCTGTGTCCTCAAAAAGCCCCAGAATTTTTTTGTAGGTACAGATTTAATCATGTTCATGGGGAGTAATAAAATGGGAACTGCCTCGACATTGAACCAGATAATCATAGTTCCAACTCTTGATGAAACTGTGCTCTGTCGAGGTTACCTTATTCATTGTTGTTGCAGGGTGAGAATAACAGATCCGTTCCCTTCATTGATGATGCAATTGAATCTGTCTGACTGCTACAGCATATCTGAATTCAACCTTGGCTGGCAATATCGAATGACCTTGCGACAGTCTAAGTAACCAATAGCACTGCGTATCACCCCACCGGTCTCCGGAAGAGAGATATTAGCATTCCCACCACATTCTCACAAGTGGACTTTGGTGGCAGATACAAGTAGACCAATTTATCTTAGCGCTAATTCGCTTTTATTGTGGTTACCCTCTTGTTTATATTGTTCCTGCTGAAATAAATAGACTAACACTGGTAATCAGTGAGGCCCGCCGCTGGACCAATCCTTATTTGATGTCAGCACTGATTTGATCATTGCATTTATAGTCCACGCCGCCATATTCCTTTCAAGATCAACTGTGGACTAGTGACTCACGGCTAGCAGTCAAGAGTTCCCTCGTCGGAACCCCAGTTGGTGTGATGCTCTGTGTCTCCTTGTGAACCTGCATCACTCCACCCCCAGGTGATAGTGGTAATATTGACTCAAGTTAGTACACTGATTGAGCAACATGTCTGAGTTCTACTGAAATGTTTCAAGATTCACTGGGGTTAATTTTAAAGGTTTCCTGGGGTTTGAGGTTTCCTCCTACAAAGGTCTGATCACACAGGCCTCAGGTTAATTTTAGGAAAAAAAAGTGATGCGTCTGGAGGGGTTTGTCATCCTAGCAGATGTCCACTAAAGGTTTGTTCCGTTGCACCATCATAACGAAGACACTAGACACATAAGCCCTGAATTACCCTTACCATTTCGGTCCAAACAAACTTAATCCGTTTAGGGAATAGAAGAGCGCACGACATGACCTTTCTCTCAGATCTAATCCTCAAAAGCCATACAGGATATGTGTTCACCCTTTCAAGACAATGCTTTAACCCTTTGGCTCTCTGAGGACTAAGAATGAACGCCAGATTTTAACACTTTATATCTTTATCATGTAATGATAATACCTAAATGCAATGAAGCTCAAGGAAAAGTTGGTCAGTGTTAGACCTAAGATGGATAAATCAGAAAAAGTTAGAGAAGCCATTAAGAACTCAGAAATCGCCTCCTACTTTATAGACCCTTCCTTGACGTGTGATTTTTTAGCTTGGCCATAATGCGCTCGTCCGTTCCCAAAATTTCACACCTTACCTTGCGAAGTTCAGAACTTCGCTCACCCTCAGCTGCTGAGTTGTTCGAGTCAGTCCTGTACCCAGCAAGGTCTTCTCAAGAAATATCAATATGATAGGTAAATATCTGGAAACAGTTATTGATGGAGGAGACTTCTAAGAGTCCCTTGTGTATATACGCATGGTATTGATTTTGTTCGTGATGAAGAATGTACTCTCGGGTAATGAGAGGAGCTGTTGAGAATTGTCAACTTGCAACAAAGGGAGTATCAGTCTATCAGTACTGACGAGAGTCATGTGGCAGCAACAGCAGCAGTGGAGGAAGGGTCAAGACAGTCCATAGGTTTGAGCAAGCATAGATTACGAGAACTTGCTTCAGGTGCAAACCATGACAGAGTATATCAGTTGAGATTTACAGGTAAGAGACATGGTACAGCAACAGCAACAGCAGTCAGGCACCAAACCTGTGATGCTGAAGCCACTAGATTGGCGGGGTCAAACTATTTGGTTGATGAAAGTGGGATGACCTTTGAGTGGACTATATGCACTGTTTTGGAGTTCTCAGACATGCCAGAAGGTGTACAGTGGAACCCCGGTTGGCGACCACCCATGTAACCCCGGGAAAATAGAAACAAGGGATTTTTGGACCCGGCCAACATGCAACCTTGGGAAGATGTAAGCCTCTTCATATCAAGGGATATCAAACCTTGGGACCATGGACGCTCCCACCCATCTACCCTTGTTTATATCAACTCATATTGACAAATTTGTCCATTAGTATGCATTGGTTCTTCCGCAACACTTCCCTAACTCAAGGTTTTGACTGAATTTGCCAAATGAAACTGCTTGACAACTTTAATCTGCTATCGATTTCTGACTGGAAATCTTACACCAACACGGCTAGACTATTTGAGAATGATGTATGGGTATTGGTCCAGAGTTAGACATGTTAGAATTGTACTTGCCCGATATATAAATATGTGATCGGTTTTGTTATTTATGGCTGATGTAATTTCCTGTAATGGCTGCTTGAATGCTTTCAGAAGATGAAGTTGATTTTAATTTTCGGTACTGAGCCAATCTTACCCACTCTTGTTTTGTCCTTTAAGAACTGTGACTCGGATGGTTTTTCAATTTGTTGGAGTCAGTACGGAATTGCAAGGCTTGTCTTCGAGGAGGAATCTCGGTATAAAACTTTCTTGTATTGTGATTATCGGTTTCTCCACAGAAGAATTTATTGGTAGTCAATACGTTTGTTTATGTTTGAGAGTAAAAGGAAATCCATGAAACTATCTGAATTAGTTTGTAGTCAAGGTAGTCAATAAAGTATTTACTTTTATGTACCAGAGAAGTTTAATACGATTGAGGTTGATTCAGTACAATCCATCTCTTTATGGTAACTATGTGATTAGGCTGATTATCAACCAACAATCCTATTCATCAGTGACCAAACTTGTAAATTTATCTGAAGCAGACTCGATGAATAACCCCTGAGTGGCCTGACATGCTAATGGTTTTTGAGATTCTGAAAAAACTTCTGAAGGGTTTTTCATTTGGCAGTAAAACCTTTGCAGGATGCATATTTGTGTCGACCAAAAACCATTTGAAGATTTTTCAAAAGCTGACAAACCTTTATTTCTAAGAGTGTACCTGAACAACCATTGAAAATGTGAATCAAATATGAAAGGCTATCACCTCACTGGAACACTAGCTCTTACCACTCAAGCAGCACAAGCAGGGCCGTATTTAGAGGGGGGGGGCAGGGGGGGCAGCTGCCCCCCCTGTGCAATAAATGTTGAAAAAAAAATTTTCAGACAGTAATAAAAAGACAGACTAATCTTAGCCATAGCTTTACCAGCATGATAGCAGCATATGGATAGCAGATGTTATCAACTCAGGTGCAACCCTTATAATCTGCAAATTAACATTTTCTGTCCAAATGTGGTATTTTCGTAAAATACTTCATAAAAGTGGCCCTTTTTTAGAGTAAAAATACTATTGATTCACACTTCCAAATGCCAGGAAAATGCCATTTCAGACCTTTTATTTTCAAATTTTTCTTGGGGGGGGCCCCCAGACCCCCCCCCCCCGTTCGGATGAGCCTGCGGCGCATGCAGATCGCCTTCGGCGATCTATCCCACGGCGATCTATCCCACTGCCCCCCCTGGACAAAAAAGTTAAATATGGCCCTGACAAGGGAGTGGCCGAAGACAAGTGGTCTGAGATACATCTTCCAACAACCCCCTCAATATCAGTGTCAGTGGTCTGTGTCTGTTTAGCGGATATGGATATTGTGTAACCTGCTGATACATGTAGGTCGTTATGCTGGTTTAAGTATCTAACTGGTGAAAGATATCCTGTTTTTTGCAACATTTCCTATCCAATCACTGAATCTAAACATTTCCCGACTTTGATCCACGAGAATGCCTCAAATTAGAAATCAATAAAGCCACCATTCACCACTGGCAAAGATCACTAGAAAGATAGCTGGGCCTGATGGTTGGTTGATGGAGCATTTAGTCATTGTAAGTGCCCTTTAACGTGATAAATTCTACTATGGTTGATGCTATCTGGCGAGCGAGCTCAGTGCATGACGGCAATGCTGACCATCTACTGCAAAAAGACAGTTCAATGTTAGCTGGTTTGGCTGTGTCATGTTGGATTCAAGGACAGGGACTTTATTGTGGTTATCTTTGTCCTTTATGAATGTATCTGTGGATGTCCTGCTGGTCGCAGCTCTTTACTTTCATCTGCCGGGCGCTCTGGATTCTGTGGCCCTGTCTCAATACACTTGATGCCATAATGACATGCATTGATATTTTCATTCATCAACAGGGGTTATTGATGATTTGAAATGGGATGTCTTCTGAATTAAAGATGTATGAAATTTTTTTTAGAGATTTAAAAAAAGTCATATAAACAGCACTACTGGTCGGTAAATCATATTTGGCTGGATCTAAAACGACTAAACTTTACCCAAAGACCCACCCTCTGAATTAATGAACATTAGAATATTAGCGCCACAAAATATAATATTTTGCATGACCAAGCGCAGCTAGAGATGCGCAAAATTCACGAACCAGGCCAATTATTCACTGACAGTTCCTCTCATCTGTCATGTAACCGCAGCTATCCGCAACCAATGCCGACATGTGCGAAAAAAATATTCTAAGTCGAGAATCATGAATCACTTCAAGTGTCAATCTCATTAATTATTCATGAAATCGAGCAGACGACATCTGATATCAATAATATGTACAACCGGATGGAATTTATGCAGATGAGTGGCCAATGTTGGAAAATATTGGAGACTTGGTGTATTGGTTTCCACTTGCTGGCTCTGAGTTAATGTTACTTTCACTGAAGTGTTGACATTCTTGAGTTCTAACAGGATGTCTCTATTTTAAAGATGTTGTAAAGGTTATAGATTTACAACACTTTAAAGTTGAAGTGCAGCAATACTTCATATACTACAGTTAGCCCAATCTAATTCATCATGTTCAAAAGATTCTGCATGTTTAGGGCAACATGAGTGTTATTCCCTCTAAGTTAGTCTCATGCAACTCAAGCAGGAGACATGTACAACTCAAGAAGCGTGTTAGATAAAATTGGAGAAGGCCATTGTGCCTTTAAAGTGTGCCATTCATGTACATACCACAGTAGCATTGATAGCAAATGACTGGACAAATCAGACGACAATCTATCAATATCATTCCATGAGTCAGTCAGCTCACTTTGATAAGCTGTGCCTGACACTGTTTTCTTGATTACGCCAAACGTCAGTACTGTGTAGTTTACGCTAAACATCCGTGTGTAGTTTGCGTGGTGTGTTAATCCCGCCGTAGCATGAGAAAGCGTAATTATAGATGCGTGGTGAGGCCAATGAATGCACCGGCTAATCGGGAACAGAAAATCTCGAAATTGGCCCAGATGTATCGATCTTAATTTGATACGGTATCACAAAACCTTATCATGTGGAAGTGATGGAAAAAAGGTCCCAATATGATTGATATGAATGCCTTTAACCCCTTTGAGTCAGTCCCCTTGGGAATGATGGCTGATTCATTGATGACGTCCATATGTCTCATCCTATTCGAGACTTTGCTTTTTCATGTGCATAAAAGCAAGTTCTTCCAACAGTGGATGAGGTATTGATGAAAGGAAATCCTGTACCGCACCGTGACCCGCTCTGAGTGTTCGATGAAATCATATGGCAATCACACCAATTTTCCTATCAGTGGGATATCTTGTCCGATCACCATCATGAACAATAGAAGCCCATCTCATCATCTCTATTGTTCAGTCACGTCCATATTGTCTGGATTGCTCGAGATTGATCAGCGAGTTTCAGCACACAACAGCCCCCTGATGCGATCTCGGTAATCGAAGTGTTATGTCTTACGTTTAGCCTCTTGGTCACATCCTGAGCCTATTCAAGCATTAAAGCTGAACTAGCCAATCAATCACACTTCGGGTTCTAAAAAAGGAACTCAAATTCGTCAAAGAATTGCTCCGAGGCACAGCTGGTTTTAAGAGGGTATCACCTTCCCAAGCAAGGAGGAAACTGGAAGTCTGTCTTGTCTGCTTGCCTCATTTATGCTAATACATATCATCAGCGTGTTGTAGAGTGACTTGCTTTCACTAAATCAACGTAATTTTGTCAGACTCTTCAATTACGAAGCAGAAAGCATGACCAAAAATGAGCCACACGAAGCGAGATACAACTTTTTTCAACAATTTAAGGCTTTTTTGTCAGCAGTGCCATTTTGGTGAGATGGAGTACGTCGGTTGCTCCTTTGCAGGGATTTCTTGCAAGATAAGGTTTGCTCTATGCGAGTAAAGGTCACCAGTAGAATGTTATTTTGTGTGACTGTCTGTAGCCTAAAGTTTTCTGTAATAGTCTGCAAGAATATCAAGTAATTGCCAGGTTTCACCTGGAGAAAAACCCTAATTGTTTCTTACTCCCCAAGAAATTGGTCTGGAAACTAATACTACAAATGGCGAAAAATTTTAACTCTTTGATATCATTTTGCCCAGGCGTTTGATCTGATGGTTTAATTATACAGGTACAACAGCTGTAAAGAAAAGAAGCAAGTTGAAAACTAAGAAAAAAAATTGTGTCTGAACTATATTTGGAGAGGGTGAGACACCTGTATAGTTGATATAAAAACCGTGTTTGAATGGAAACCATTGGCAACGACAACAACAAGGATTACAAGAGAGGGTGATACTGATCAGATTGATGGAGGATCGTTGCTGACTTAACGTCTTGAAATTGAGAGGACCTGTTATAAGGCGGGCAAATCTCTTTTACTATTGTTACTTGTATTATGCTAGACTCATGTGTTGAGATGAACACGACTGTCAGATATCATGTCACTAATCTTCGCGATCATCGAAGGATCTTGATTACAAAATCAGAATTTTTTTACACCAGTTACTTGCATGGTTGCATGAGGCTTCGTGAAGGAAATCTAAGAGATGCATAACACACCACTCGGCAACTAACTTCATGATACAGAGGGTACCACAGATTCTGCTCTTCTCCAAATGAGATTTTACATCTATTGAAGTGACCTTGAAATATGAGACCATTCCTTTTTTCCAGAGATTAGATCCGAGCCTCCTACATAATCTGAAAACTTCATTAAATTGATGACATGAAATCACAAAAGGTGATAGTATCAATACAGATATCTGAAAGCCTTTGGGATTGGGTATAAATTGGATTTTCTTGTGTCTGTCTTGATATAGGATTTATAAGATGAGTCTGGTGTTGTCTTCTCAGACAGGATACAAATGATCCTGTCGTTTACTGTGTTGAATCTACGACATGATAAAGATGATAACTTTTGTGGCGCTGCAGGATACAAAAGGAAAGATTACAACTTTTACTCTTGTGCTGTGGTCATCTACTATGGAATCTGTGTGTAATAAATCAATCCATCTCATTTTCTCACTATAGCATTTTTTTGTTGTCTGCTCATTTGACCTTATTCATTTGGACCAACATCAAAATCTAGGTCAAGGTGACCTGTTTTCCAGGTGTAAGTAGGTCATCCAGTTCCTGGCAAGAAGTGAGCATGGGGCTGGCCAGGACGCGAAATTTTTTTCTGCAGGATACTTCTGCCACAGTGTACATCTGACAGCCAATCACAATTGGCGCGATCTTTGACGTCACACTGTTTATTTATGCATGATAATGCAAATACAATGGACGATACCGAGTCGCATGCCGAGTGCCACTTCAACTGTGAATGTGACAATAGTTCATTGTCTGACCCCAATTATGCTCAACTCAAGGTTTGTGTCGTAGTGTTTAGGAATGAATTGCACAGATTCATTGTAAAATTGATGATATTATGCGTACAAAAGAGGCATCAGCTCATCTAATCGCTACATTGCAGTGCATGCATTGATTTGTGAAATTTTAAGGGGCAGTGACACTGACAGTGTTGCCAATGTTGATAATTATTAAAGGGACAGTGTATCCGATGTCTCGCGATTTGTGAAATTTTAAGGGGCAGTGACACTGACAGTTGCCAATGTTGAAAATTATTAAAGGGACAGTGTATCCGATGTCTGCTGTTGAAGGTATCAGGCCTATTTTGGTAGTTTAAACATTGTTGAAGGGCCATTGTATAAAACACATTTTGACAAGCAAACAAAATAAATTGAATGGTGGCGCCACCTATGCATATACAGCAGAACTAGTTACACGGTTGACAGATAAACATTCAACCTCGGCTATTTTGCCGAGCACAGTGCGCCTTTAACAGACAAGTCCAATAAATACAGTCCACTCGACAATGAAAATACATGTTAAGATACTGCAAATAAATATATTTTAGCTGATATACTCCTCTAACCATTTGCTAACTTGTTCTTTCCAAGATTATCAGAACACGTGGCATTGTTGACATTATTGCGCCATGTGGAAAGATGATGTCAACAAAGACACGTGCTTGCCTTGAATTCTGATTGGCTGTCAGATGTACACTATGGCAGAAGTATCCTGCAGAAAAAAATTTCGCGGCCAGGACAAGATTGTTTTTGTAGCAGCAGTTGCACGTGACCCAATTTCCAGAGCATGACTTTTCACAGCAACTTCCATTTTCCTCCTGCAACCATTTTATTGATTATTGTCCCTTTAAGTTACACGTAACACCAGTCATCTATCACGTCTGCTGTCCGGGATATGTAGTTATACCCGCGACAAATGTACGTTTAGTTACCCACATTAGACTCAATCAATTCTCCGCCGAGGTTAAGGCCATGGCGCTGCTTCTTGATGGCATTATTGACTTGAATGAGTCAGGAAAGTTAGTGTAGGTGGCATTACATGTCCGGATGGACTATTTCTATGTCTAATTGCAATCTGCAGGAGATCCTGCCTTCAGGTCTGCTACAGAGGGTATTCGGTACTAATACACAATATCTTACTTACTTTATCAGTTAATGACTCTTCATTCCTTGTCAGTGGGACATTAGGCCAACCCTGTTACTTTAAATTTGTGCCATAGGCAATAGCATCTCTCCTCTGTGATGGTAAGAAATTCATCAATTTAATCACGAGTGTTCAAGACAGCACAGAAGATGAAGAAGAGGAAAGCAGACTTTATGATGGAATGGTGTGATGGCCAGCTATAACTTTTCCTTTAGGTTTAGATATTTGTTTTCAATGTCACTGTAAGTGTGTATTCATATAACTTCATGCAATACCTTACTTGTCCTGAGCCGCCTCTTTGACACAAAGCTACGGAACTTTGGCATATTTCTGTAGCTCAAATACTGTTCACAGTTGCCAATCATCTTTGAGTAGGCAAATCATCATGCTCTCGACACAGAACCAACCATAACATGTGATTTATTCTGTATTGATGTCTGCTTATCTCTCTGAATGTATCAAGTCCAACAATGAGGCACTGTCATCAGCAATATTTTTGTTGTCTCACCATCAGTTTTTGGCAATTGGCCTTGGTCGATAAAATTTATGCACTTTTCTCAATGAACGATGGAGTCATAAGTGATTGCAACAGCGCAGGATATGAACATTATCCCAATCTCTTTAGTGGAATGGGGCAATCGCCCCTCGAGCTGCTAGCTGGAAGGTGCAGTCTGTCAAGTATACCTTCTCAGGGTCTGTACACATGTAGGCTTCGATACTTAAAAAAAAACTACCCATAGGGTACAATATTGATGGCAAATTGTCCGCCTGACAAATTTTTGAACTTTGAATTACCTTGACTGAGAAACCACAACAATTGTAGCTTTTGTCAAAACTTCCCTATCCAAATACGACAATGGCATCAGTTTATCATGATATCAATTTATCTCCATCCCACCAAGCATTTTGTTTACAATAAATATCTCCTCTGTTTTCCCTGCCGGCGGAAAAAATTTGGTTTACCGCAGAACGCAAACTAATGCAGACGTCTAGAAATGACAAACGGGCATAGCATTTCGTTTCGTGCAAAAATTTCAAACCAGTAATAGAGATTGATGGAGGCAAGAAAACTGTGCAGACGAAGACAATGATGATGATGAAATATCACCAACTGACAGCATTTTCCGACAGTTATGCTTGAATCACCTTCGCATGATGCTGTGACGCACGAAGCAGGCTGTACTTTTTTTCTGCAACAGTTCATAACTGAATATAGTTACCAATTGACAGATATCAAATTATGCAATTTGTGCAAGCGTATAGTGTGACTGCAGTCATATAGCAGTTTCCACAACCATGACAGCCTGACCTATCAAAACTTGAGATTTATACTTGTGTGATGTTCACAATTTTGTGAGCAATTTGTTGAAGCCTGAAGAAGGACCCGGTGGGTTTGAAATTATTACTGATAAATATATCTATCATTCATTCTCATTCTCTTAACTAATGTCATGGGCATTGATTCTCATCACTGCTATCCAATGCCAAAGAGTATATTAGGTTGATTGTGCTTCAAATGAACCCTTTGGAACTTTATGCTATAAGCATGGCATTCAGAGAGAGAGAAATTAAATCAGAATCAATCATAATGTGTCATCGTTTGAACATTAGTCTGTTGAAATTTGCAATTAATCAGGCAAATAGTCATTTAGTGAAAGAAAGATTTTGTAGAAATTTGGCTATTTTAAAGAAAATTGCTCATAATTCTTGGAATGTTATCCAAAACAATACTTCAGGGACGAAATCATCATTTGTCAACTTGCAGTTAGCTTTAATGTGACATATCGTTATCTTCATAATCAGTAACAAATCTAAAAGATATCCATCTTAGAAGAATGATGTAATCTTCCAAACCGAATCGGTGGTGTTTTTACTTTGCCGGTTTATTTGGCAAAGTGAGATTATGATTAAAAAAGTAGGATTATAATTTGATCAATCAATGTGTCTGATGCAACTTCTATCAGTTGAACTCTTTCTGGGTTGATGGTCACATCTGTTGAAAAGTGTGTCACAGAAGCTGCCCAGAAATATGCATTTCCAAATCTGATTCTTCCCTTCTCAGTAGAGTTGCAGCTAGCAAATATAGACCAAGATAACTGTCTCTGCAACAAAGTCAGTTCTGGTCAATAGGATTGCAACCACAGTAAGTTGGCCTTGACCCTGAAGCCCATCTCCAAATTAAACTCATTCCTCCTCAATGAAATGGCAACCATTTCGATAATGAGGTCGCTAACAGCGATGCTCTCAACAGATTGAAAAAACGCCTCATTACCCGCCGATGCCTGCTTTCTTCTCTCGTCTCCTCTTTCTCATCAATGTGCTTAATTAACTGGTTACGGTATTGACCACCTATTGATTATCCAATGAAAGGTGAGATTCTACTTCAGCGGTGGCGACAAATTGTAAGGAATAAGAAATATATTGTAGTATTCTGTCTATATTCGTCCCGATCGATGAAATCCATGCTGGGGTATTTGGGTGCAGTGTTGTAGGATTCCCCATCCTAGCTTTATTTCATGATAGGTATCCTTGACATTTCCCTCCAAATTCATCTGCTGGTCCTGTTTCTGTACATGAACAATGTGAAAAGCACACAAAATTTATCTACTAGATAAATACACTCAAGGTTTTTGAGCCTCTGAAAAATATTTAAAGGTTTTTCAGGTAACATAGATGTGCAGAGTTTTACAACAACATGAAGGAAAAAAACAGTGTTTTTTTCAAAATCTCATTGAAAGCCTTTCTCAGTAGGGGCGAGCTTTTCGTTTTGCTGAAAAGCCTCTTCAGGAGACCAACAAAATACTTAAGTACATGTATTGTTCTACATTGTCCTTAACTCTTCTTCCCATATACTTCTCAATTGGTACCGACAGAGGCAGCACAACACGCTTCACCATCATCACCTCTTCCTCTCCTGTCTTAGGTGCATTGTATCGCTTGCTGTAAATGCTTTATCTGCGCTAATTAGATCTCCACCTAATTACATCAATCAGGCAAAATAGTGGCTTCGTTAAAGGGTTCTAATACCATGGCATGACAGTACATGAGTGCATATCAACTGCGCTATCTTCGGAAAAACAGAAAAAAGCCCGTCTGATCGATCAACCTGATCTGACCTAACAGAGCAGCTCTACGGAGTTAGTAGAATTGATCAATGATAAACATGACCACAGGAA
This sequence comes from Lineus longissimus, assembly GCF_910592395.1. Classification (NCBI taxonomy): domain Eukaryota; kingdom Metazoa; phylum Nemertea; class Pilidiophora; order Heteronemertea; family Lineidae; genus Lineus; species Lineus longissimus. Next base: position 22,043,102 of record NC_088309.1, on the reverse strand, counting down.
GGATTAACGAGGAAAATCATGTTTTGTCTCTTTGAGAAATCAATGTGCGAGGCTGGCTGTTCATGGTTGTCTGTTGATCTTGATTATTGGTTATACCAGTTATTTTGTCATACTGAATGGTGACTATTTAAGACATGGTTTGGTTTGCGGTTGCATGGTCATTAAACTTGTTTAGGTACTCAAGCTGTGCAACCCCTAGCTAACCCAAACATTCAACCTTTCAAAATTGCAACATATTTTTTCATACTCTATATGTTCTCATACAACATTTATTGACCAAAACAACCCTGTCTGATGGTGACTGTCAAGAGAAATGGATGAGACAGAAAAATAATACTATTTTAGACTGCCAGGATTACGTTCTCTTAATGCATGAATGATATTGGGTGTTTGTCACAGTTTTTGCCATATCTCACGTTTGTTTTTTGTGATATGGTAATCTAATACATGTTATACTCTCATATGATCACATAAAAAGTGTTCATTGGCCAGCAGTAATGATTCAGGGAAAAAATTCATATCTGGATATCTTGGTTTATAAATCTACATATCGTGAAAGAGGTCAAGTCTTTTTCTCTCGAGCATTTGTTATGAAGTGTTATTAATTCTCCATGGAGTATTCCACCACAACCAAGGCGGGATGAGCGCTTGGGGTCTTTGCTTCCCCTGGTGTGTCACCAGAAACAAGGAAATTCCATTTTGAATCTCATTGGATTTGTTGGAGTGTGAAAATCCAGGAGTTCTAGTTCCTAGACAGCCATGCCTGTTTGGATGAGGCCCACAAAGACACAGATCTGTCTCATAATTCGAAACCAGAGTCTCCCAGTAATATTCATACCCTGTGAACCAATATTTGTTGGAGTGAACAATACATCCTACAGGATGCAACTTTTGTTTGATGGTCAGGTTTCATCGTTCTGGACGTCACTTCATTTATTATTAAAGATTATATAGGAAAACACTCACTTTGAGGGCCATTTGTTGGTAATTGATTCCTGTAAGTCATATTATGTCAAGATTCTACTTCATGTAGAAGCCAAGATTTGGACATCTGCCTTTTGATGGTTAGTTCTCTTGCTCAGTTGGTTTTGTTGAGATGTTAACATGAAACTTTATCATCCGAGATAGAGTTTGCCCTCCCTGGGCCATCATGGCGCCTTTCGAGATTCAGCAATGATATGCATTACAATTGCCAAAGAAAGCAGAGATTAAGCAGAATATTGGAATTAACGTCTTAGACCCATTTGAAAGTGAAAGTGACCTCCGTGTGCTAAAGAACATATTGATTCTTTGCCTTGGTACCGGTTTGGGGCCAAACTAGTTGCTGCATCAAAAAAATTGTTCATGCATATGTTAACATGGATTTCAAGGTTGCCCATTCAACTGCATCGAGTGAGTGAGAGTTAGATTAATTGTTCTCAATGTATGATATCAGAGGATGTAGAATAAAAGCATGACCTTTCAACAAACACTGTCTCGTTTAAAACAGTCCCCAATGGAATCCTATGATATAAACATATGCTTCTCTAATGCCTGTCCCTTTCGACCAATATTTACTATTTGCTCGGCTACCACTACACTGGCCTATCGTTCCATCATCATCAATAATGGTCAAATAGTATATGATTTGGTCATCATTCTGAAGTGACTCAAAGAGATAGCATTGCTTCAGACATTGTGAATCAATTCTAATGGCACTTTTCATATTATCTTCTTTGACTCTTTTCTCTTCTTGCTGCTGGAACATTATACAAATTAGAAATTGCCTTCAGGGTGGCAATTCTGGCCCTCAGCAAATACAGTCAAGAAGATATAATGTGTGACATCACCAAAAAAACCTACCATAAAAATTTGGTGACAAACCAATCATTATTAAGGATTTTTAAAGACAGATTTTGTGCTTTCACAAAGTGCCCCCTGGTTGACAAGCCATGACTCACGTCGTGACAATCATTGTGATGTGTAGCACACTGGGAAAAACCAGCTAAGCATCCCGAGGACTTCAGTGATCTGATATGTCCTTCAACTCAGCTGATATGTCCTTCCATGTAGGGGGCTATTATGCAAGTATATATGTCATTACTGTTGGCCTGTGTAGGCGGATAAATGAGTTTCATCTTCTTTGATGACTTGAATTCCACTGATGATACAATAAAGAGCTCTCCCCTTGGGCGAAATTGTCTTACATGCTGTGGCTGTAGTGGCACGGGAGTCTTAATGCTTTTGTGTCATGATCCATAGTGTTTCATTGTTCCAGCCTTCAAAATGCTAAAGTGGTATATAATTGCTTTGAAATTGGGGAGACGTGTTAGCTTCCCTATCCGCTTCATCTTCCAATGCAGTTCTTGCCTTGCCTTGCCTTCAATTACAACTCAGGTGCCTTGGTCCTCTCCATCTCGTATCTCAATTGACTTGTTGCGTCTTCATCTTCCTATGTTGGCCCTGGTGTTGATGACTGCCTCCTTCATCCCACACAATGGGTGATATGAATAAAGACTAGCAAATGCTTTTATCTAAAACTCCATGTACATTTACACAGGCCTTTCTGTACAAAATTGAAGTAAAAGCATTAGCTAGTCTTTATTCATATCACCCATTGACTCTACTTCCGGTTCTTGTTGCAATCCTTCTCAAATGTAGGAAGACACCATCGTAGTGGTGAAATCTTCTTCCATTTTTCCCCATTAAACTACGTATCACCGCATCATTTTCCTTTTCGTAATTGCATCCATGTCTATCATGATAATACAGTTTTGACAAACTAAATTTCTATTGAAGTTATGGCATTATCTCTGATTACTAATTTGATTGAAGCAATAGCTGCTCAGATATCTCTGGGTTGTCGCTGATTAGGGTTAAAGTGTCATGGAGTTGGGATTTTGATCAGTAATCACGTTGTGGCATCACATTCTTTCTTACTGCTCCATTGAAATATAATCATCTTCAGAGGTCATTTCTCCTGTTACATTTATGAACATCTACAGAATAAGATATGAATTATTTTTTTGACATTTCCTCGGCCTCACCACTCTTGATTAGCTGACTTGGGTGTCATGAGTCGTATTTCTTTATCCGCAAACTTTTTTACGGTTGAAGGCCAAGAAGGAATGTAATGGGAAATACTCAAAAGTTTCCTAAAGGGAATCATGGGATCCAGTTGGTGGTCTCCCAGTGACAAACATGAACTGTAAAGGAGTTGCATCTGAAGTGTCTTTGTGAGTGAAATATTTTAGCAGAAAGGTGAATGACTGCTGATGTACGACACCTATCGGCCTAAATCTATCAGCTTAATCTTACATGCTCACGGCCTACAGTCTCTCTTTAAGCCTCAGGCAAATCTATCAAAACTTTAATTTCCGCAAAACTTCCATACGTTTGCAACTATCAAACTACAGACGATCCCATTTGGAACATTTATTTGCTAGCCTTGAAGTCAGAGCCAGAAGGGACGAAAAAAACCCTGATGTTTATGGCAAACAAGCCAGTTATGACGAGTCTCCAATCCATGTTAGTTATCCTAACAAATCCAGCTGTCTTGTATACTTTTTTGCTACACTGATATAACAATAGGTAGCAGAAAAACCTCCAGGTGTCTCTACCAAGCCATTTTTTACCCGCCACAAATATTTTTTCCTTACTCTTGATAAGTGGTATATACATACTTGAAGTTAAGCTATATATCCAATCATGCAAATGAAAAAGGTAAATTTTGTCTCCATTTCTTAGCTGTTTTCATTTGTGATTAGTTTCGACATTGAATTAGTATACTCTTGTTTCTATGTATTCTCTCCGATTGATTTGTAGGTAATTGCAAGCAAATATTGATGAGAAATAAACAACAGAATAGTGGATTTTGGTGCATCATTTCCTCGGTGTACATTGGCTAAAAAAGCTGCTTTGTCTAAAGAATCAAGTGAAGATCTAGATAGAGTTGGCGCGTTTTTGCCGCTTTCAAAAGCTTTTATGGTTACTCACAATTGGCAAGCCAATAAGTTACATTGAAACTAATCCAATGATGGGGGAAATCTGGCAAGGCAAATGATATTGTATGTATAATCCGTCTAACAATCCATGTCAGTTAATGTCAGTTGATCTCTGCATGCATCGCCCAATTTCTGCAGTGACCATTCTATCAAGATACACACAGATAAGCAAGCAACGTTTCCATGGTGGCCAAATTCTCATCCAGATAATACCTTTCATTGGTCACCATCAAAGCCCATATTAGTCAGCGAGTTTTGTTGGGCTCTGCAGTTATGGTGATGAAGATCGAGCCAATATGCTCAGCGAGAGCTATCAGCGTGGCGGTTTTGTTCCCACTCATAGTCATTACTCAAATCTCTCACTTCGATTTATACCATTCATGTCGCTGATGAAACAATTGTGTCGCATTACGTGGACTATCTGTATAATATATCATCCCCTTGAAAGCATTGGGAGAATTCGGGCACCATACTCGTAATTCTTGGTACAGATTTTGATTTGGGAGGAAATAGACTCTGTAGGGAGATGTCTCTCTTGGTTTGCACTTCTGTAGATGATGACCTCTCTCTTGTCAGAGCCGTTATTGGACGTTTCCAAAACTAATACAATCATGAGTGTATAGTTTTGATGTACTGTCTGATGGAAGAGATCCCTGATGGCAGTTACACTAGCTTTTTCCTCCCTTTAAGTGTTGAGAAGATGCTCAAGAGTCTTTAACATGTTTAACCTGACCCATCTTCACTTCGTTCCAGACACTGTCACACGGGTGGCTTAATGTGTCTTTTGGAGTATCAAAAATGAAAAATTGTGCCAAGATCTGGTACGACCTGGACGATATGATATTTACCATGTACATTTGGTGAGTTGATGCTCTAGCTACTACGACTTTATAATGTCAGTGATTTGTAAGTCAAAGGAATGAGTACGGAATATGCCAAACAGGGCCAGAAAGCCTCGGATGATCATTGTGGGGAAGACTGACAAATGTTCATCAAAGTCCCTTGTGTTGGCTGTCATAGAGTGATGGTCAGAAATTGTACCCGTGGGAATGCCACGAATTGCGTTAATGAGCCGGGATGTGGGCAACCGAATCTATGTGTGAGAATGTGTCGCATACCAAACAGTCATTGTCCATGCTGATTTGAGAGGCAAGCTTATCAGGAGAGATGGATATAGAGAGGGGTTCCTCGATCACCAGACTAATCAGATGAGGCCATTTTGAATAGCAATTATCGAAGATGAGATTTATCCTTCCAAGTTTGATTCAAATAGACAGCGATTCCTATTGAAACCGTATTGCACCCTTTGTAAAGGTGCAGATTTACCACAAGACTTTGCTGATGAGATATTTTGAATGTGTGTGTGAGAATTGTTTGGGGTTGTATCTTTATAGTTGTCCATGTTACACTTGACTTTGAGTTTTCATAGCTCTAGGTGCTCTACACTATTTTCAAGGGTCATGGCTAAAACTAAATGATTCCAACAAGAGGAAGAGGTTACTTACTTTTAGCAATTTATAAGAAAAGTTTAAATTGGTCCAGTTGGCGCCAAATGAACTATAGTTGTTCGCTTTTATGATAGCAACAACTCTTGATTGGTCTCACTTCATTGTGTCTATTTCCAAGATTGAATTGCTTTTGATAGACTAGGCATGACCACTTCTTATTCCCTAATGCATAATTCTTACAGACTACTTCATTAGAGACATTGGCCACTGAAAGTTTTATCATTATTTAAGTCCAACTGCCAAACTTCTTGACCTCTTAAAACTCTCTACTCCTCACCTGTCCATCACATGCTAAATGTGCTGTAGCTCCCTTTAAATGCTGTAAATTGTTTGAGAGTGTTCACATGCCTGCATCATCCACCAAAACAGTGTGTGTTTCTACGATAATGAAGTCGACAATTCCACGCTTTCTTTATATTGGTCTCACAGACTTTTCCCCACACAGTTCCTGCCTTCATCCTCATTTTAATAGGGTCTCAAAATTAGTCAGTATCGTTAGCTATACTTTCCCAATGCATGTCATTCCCATATTTTATCTTGGAGACCAATGTCTGTGTCTATCACAACTTGATACCCAAACTCCTTGTCCTCACAAGTTTCCCCCAACGCATACCATGTCAGTATTCCCTTTCAACTTGATAGCTATCATTCATCCTGAATAAACCTGGAGACAATGTCTACATCCCCGTCTACCAAGAAGCGGTGTGATTCCGCAATAATCAATTACATTCTCTCATGCCACTTGTTCTGTTTACCATTGCAGTTTTAGCAAGTAAAGCCAGGTGGTAGCACTCTGTTTTCTCACTCTGTATTTATGCGTGGGGACGCGATTTTAAATTTGTGCCAAATTGGCTGGTCCTTTCCAACTTCGGCGGCTGGATTTGATTTCGGAGTCTCTTTCTCCTGGATGTCTTTCCTTCCTTGGCTGACAGGCGACTCCTACATTGTTGTTGTTTTGAGTGTTTCTTCTCCTAAACCGGTTGCCGGCCACGACTAAGGAGGCCAGTCTGCCCCATACTATGTTTTCAATCCTTTGTATCCTAAACCTGCATGATTGATATTGCTTCCGCCGGCATCAGACCATGAGAGCAATTGGTCGTAAAGTCAGTAACCGTTGGCGGCTCTGGGTGGTTGAAGGCCGATTCAGTATGGTTCATTCCATTAGTACTATGAGGATTGGAGCAAATCGCAAGTGTTTAGCTGATTGGGTTACTTTTGAAATATATCTACTGTGGTGATTTACTGAGTGCAGAAGGTAGTATTCGAACTGTAAAATGTCTAAACCTATCTTGCAGAATGTTCTGATGGCAGTCCATATATATGTATGCCGTGTCAACTGAAAATGAATACTATAAGCATCACCATACTAATGTGTAACATGTTGCACTTCACACACACACACATTGACCTGGTGGGCATCACCTGGTGTTAGAAAATGGAACTAGATATAACTGAATCACAAGTATGTGTAAAGTAAAAATCTGTCAACAGACTGTGTGCCCCTTTGAGAAAACATATGACAAATCTCTTATGTGATGAACCACAGGAGATTCCCAGCCAGAGCAAAGTCACTTTTGCACCCTTGTGGCAGAAGCCAGGGTAACATTAGTGTAAAGGTATGCAGTTAGATTTGCATGTTTCATCATGGAAAAGCCATTACTGTCCATAGATCAAATAAACTGGACAGATGTAATATTCCGCTATGATATTGAGTTTGGGCTTTGGTGGGATGACAGGGTGAGCTGGCCTCGACTTATACATGGTAGGGGTACTGTGGTGATAAACCAGATGTCTATGGGGAGGGACTTTGAGCTACAAAATGCTTCATTGTACATGGCTGTATTTACCAGTCATGAGTATTTTGGAGTCTGTTGTTCCACTACCCTTTGTATAGAATGACAGAGATGGAAATTGTTTGAAGTAATGAAAGTGGGAAAAAAAACATTGCAGTTTGGCCACTCAAGGCCATGTTTTCTTGAGGTCACAGGAATGCTTTTCAGGAAGAAGTTACCACGTGCTGCATCAGTTTTGCAACTATGGTGATAATTGCCCGATTACCTTGATTTCCCTCTGAAATCCTTTTGGCTATATTGACCATTCCGATGGAGACCATCTGTGAACACTAATTGTGGAGGCGTTCTCCTGCGGCTTAGTGGTTCCCCTTAACAACACCATGAGGATACTTAAAAACACGCTAAGTAAAAAATGTCCCAAAGAACAATCGATTTGTCCTTTATCATGTTAATGGTCAGTTCTTTAACCGGCCATATGAGAGAAGGGACACCATATTAATACCACAACAGATTAATCATAATCTTATTACATGGCGTGTAACGGTACCCGAGTGACCAAAAGAACCTGTAATGGCAAATCAATTGCATTAGTAGCAGCGAGAATTGAGCAAGCAAACAAGCTGAAAGAGATACGATCAAAGTATTTGTTCTCCCAAGTTGCGTGTTCAGCATCTTTTATATGTATCATAACGTCAAACTGATAAGTACCCTAACTGATTGCTGCATCCACCCTTTGGTTTCTGATAAGCCAATTTTTCCTGGTTTTCCCAAATGTCCGAAGCAATTCCCTGATTAGAAGAAAGAATGAGAATTTATGTGTCTGAAGATCCTCTTGGCATCTCCTGTATATACGAATTGTTTCAAACTGATTAGTACCCCCTGTGCACTGATTAGACAGAATTGTGATGGTTTTCCCAAATGTCTGAAGCAATTGTCTGGATAAAAAAAGGCAATACATGTATCTCGAGATTAATTTGGTATCTCCTATATGCAATTTCTTTCAAAGTGATTAGTACCCTTGGACTCTGCATTCACCCTTTGGTTTCTGATTAGCCAGAATTGTGATGGTTTTCCCAAATGTCCAAAGCAATTTCCTAGATACAAGAAAGAATGAGAATTTATGGTCTTGAGATTTTTTTTGGCATCTCTTGTTTCAAACTGATTAGTAGCCATGTGCCCTGATTGCTCAATTTACCCTTTGGTTTCTAATAAGTTGATGTTGTGACGGTTTTCCCAAATGTTTGAAGTAGTGACTCGATGAAGCAATTTGCTAGATGGCAAGAAAGAATGGAGATTTATTTGTCTCGAGATCGAGCACGGTTCAATATCATTACTGTTGTTTTGTGTCTTGTTTGGTAGTTAGATGTAGACTTTTAGAATTGCTGAAGCCCTGAATCCATTTATGGGACACTCTGTTCGGCATCTGTAGTTATTTGGTACATAGAGAGAATAGAGATTACTTGCTGGTGCATGAGTGTAGTATGATGATACGTATTACCTTGCTGGGATGGAGCGTAGTTTTCTTGCATCTGTGACTGCAGCAGGAAATGCCCTTGTGGAATCAGGCATCAAGGGTTTCCATCCACCATCTTGATTTGCATTAGTATAACAGCAACAGTATGCTTGCGCTTCGATATCTTTAAACCATATTGTTAGTAATAGCAAATATAGATCAAGCAAGCTCATCCATTATTGGTTATAGCTTTGATGTTCTCGTAAGGTATAAAATGACTGTTAACAACAACCATAAAATTCACCACGATCTGAGTAAATTGGTACTACGAGCAAGAACAGAGGCCATTCCGGACCTAATGATACATGTAATGCTTGAAATAATATCACCAATTTCTTTATTACCTATTAGTTATTGTGTTGATGGTGTATCTCAGTGATCTTCGTGTAGGTTGGCGATATATTCAGGACTCACACCTGGGTACAGAAACAATAAAACTTTTTTTCATCTCCACTGCCATCTTATCATATCACTGATGTAACAGTCGTAAAACACCACAATCACTGTATCATAATCAACACCTCAAAAAGTCGCCAACAATAAGTCGTCACCAACTTGATGACTTATACTTACAGTTCCTGATCAATATCTTCCATATCTGAAATAACTTTACATATACTCTCTTCTGACCTTTTGATCACTGTTCTAGGGACATAGCAAGAGGGTTGCAAATGTCCCCAAGGGTTACCAAAAGATATGTTTTTCTTGTTTTGCCAGAGGATGAATTATGTGTTTTGCCCCTCCCTGAGACCAAAAGCTTGTTGCATAGCCACATTCAAAGAAACGAATTGCAACATCTATCAACATTATTTCACATTCCAGTTATTTTGCTTATGCAGAGAACCGATCCCGATCTTGATAAGATCAGTAGATGTCAGGCCATTTCCGTGATCTACCGTCACATTCTCCGTGGCATAATCTACTTTGTCTCTCTATTAAAGTGCAAGCCATCAACCATTGTGGCCGTTGCTGGCTCATCCCTATCTTGAGTAGCTGGGTTATTTACTCTCATTGAAGAGAAAAATGTCACTGTGGTTATGCTGATGACCATAGAGCTGATTGTTGTGAGAATCGTGCAAACTGATTCTTTAAGAGAACTGCAGGACCGCTGTATTTTGGCGATATTTTCATTCGCAAAAATCTTTTGTTGCTGTTAAAAATAACTGTCACCTGGGTTATCTGGACATATGTTATCTGCGCCAAGTGCGAAACAAGCTATAGAAAGTTTGAATGACAGCTGTACTCTAAGTATTGAAGGAACAGAAGCTAGGCTAGATTGTATTATGCAAAGTAGCCAATAGGTGGCCCTACTATTTGGACTTGTACAAGCAATCATTGGCTCCCATTTGAACCAGACCCAATTGCCTAAATCTGCACCTATTGGTCACTTGGCAACCAACAATCAGACTCCCTAGCTCCGGCCTATAGTCCACCTTTAAGACAGCGAACAAGATTTGCTTAGACAGATGCTGTCTTTGAAGTTCTATCTTTATTGTTGAGGTTTCTGAGGGATTTCATTGAAATTCTCATCACAAAAGTTTTCATCAGTTGGTTGTTTGTTTGGGGGTTTGTAGTTGTCATTTTTAAGCAAAAAAGGATAGAATTACATTCAGATCTTATGAAAACAACCATGTAAATATAAGGGATGCAGAATGCTATTGATGAAAAGCTAAGGAAAAGATTTTAACAGCATGATAGTTATCTTGACCACTGAGCTGGACTGCCAAATTTGTAGCTGCCACAATATCGCAATATTAACTGCAGAAGAAGAACAACAAGAAAAAAAATCTTGATCACAAAACATTGCTTGTGTTCTGAGGGAAAGTTTGCTTTCCTTTATTGACCAGTGCATGATCAATAGGACAAGAAGCCTCTTCACCTCTCCTGAGAATCCTACTTACTTAAAATTGTTGGCATAGCGTTGTTGGAATGGACACTAGCCTAACCCAATTAGGCACCGGACACTGCCCTGAGCGAATACCAATCAAACACCGAGATAAGCTAGCTCGGAAATAGCGTGGCTCACCCTGCTCCGATAGCGCTTGCATCAATTGTTATTCAAAACCGACACCTATTGTCTAAGCAAATGTTAGTTTTATAGTGCGGGAGTCATTTTGGAGTTAATCATGCATGCATTGTACATCCTTTCATTGATTTAGAAGCGGCTGCTGTGAAAGAATTCCGTCCGCTTGCCGTAAATATCGCCTGATGTCCGAGTGGTCAGATTAGCCACATAAGAATGGGAATTGTGATAAACAAATTACTCCCTGGTGCATGTTTCATTTCTCGCCAATCCGTGCCACAAGCGGCAGTTTACGATCAATTTCCACTGTTAAATTACCTGCTCGGATCTAATGACTTTAGATTGATTTTGAATGGATTAATTCGGGACAATTCAAGTTGTCAGCAACCAGATAATGGAGGTAATGTGATGCTATGCTTGTCTTTCGGCCTATCTGAGTTTACCAGTCTGGGGAGTACTCTTTTGATCTGCACGGTTGAGAAAAGTTGGAACAAAATTTCCAGATTTTGTATCAGCAGGTTATGCATGTGCAAGTATGATTACTTAAGTGATCCGGTATGCGCAGGTGTAACTGGATATCAAATCTTGTAATTTTGTTCCAACTTCTGCCCATCACAGCACTGGTTCAATGTCCTCAACGCAGTATTCCTCTAATGGTAAATCTTCATCCAATATATCAGCCTACCCAGTAACTTGTTTCCAGTTTCCAATTTTTAAGTGGGTAATCAAGTAAATTAAAACATGGAGTGATTTGGGTCCACTTTCTGATGGATCCAGAACTGCCCTCTACAAAAGACGTCAGAACTAGGCATTAGTGCCACAAGGCAGCAACTCAATCTACTTCCCCTTTGAACCAAGTGCTGCACAATACTTACAAACTTGATAGCCTACGTTTTACCTTAGTGAATAAAATCTGACAGATGACGGTGCATCCAACTTGCTGCTAAATGATGTCCCTCATCTGAAAACTGGATTTCATGAGCAAGTTCAATAAGACGTATAGGCTGTCAGATCGTCCTCGTGATGTATCACGCAAAAACTGTGAGAGGATCTAATCTGATAGATTTGGAGTGTGTATAGAGTAAGGCAGTGGCATTCTAATTTGTACTGTGGAGATAGCATCGGAGTTGGAGTGCCGAAAGTCATTTCCGCTGTGGGATTGGAGGTTTTTATGAGTGAGATCGAGCTGGTGATATCCTAACTTCTGGACTCAACTCTGCACTGATTTAAACGATGATGGCTCATTTAATTTTGATTCTCCAATAATGTAAATACAAAGAATGTAATGTAATGCAAAGAATACTGGGTGAAAAGCATGTGTAGATGTTATTTCAAGCTGGGTGCCGGTAAGCTTTATACCTGCCAGGACTTATTTGTCGATCATTCTCATCTTGGAGCCCAATACTTTGAAGGAAGAATACGTATCACGATTTTCATTAGCAACATTTTTTGTACAATTGCCAATCTATACATCACAGGTGCCCTCCACACTGGAATTGTGAACTACATGTATACACCGCACTACTGGGCACTGACTACCAGCCCTGCAGTTATTTGCACTGCGCCTCCTTTAAATGGTTAACCACCTCCTAACTCAGAGAACCCCCAAATGATTTATTAGTGTTCATAGACTGAGGTTTTGTTCGTGATATTGATGTTTATGTGTCGGAGGAGAATCAATCAATAAATGTTATTTGATTCATTGACTGCTGTTGGTACGTTGTTGTGGTGCGAGGTTTTTATTGAAGAGGAAATGCTGTAGGATTGGACAAATCATCAGGTCTTTAAAAATGTGTTGTGGCGTTTTTCCCATCGGTTGAGTTGGTTAAAGAGAGAGCAGATTGGTGTGGCCTGCACCAACAGGGAGAGTTTCGATGTCTCAGTACCCATGCAGGCACAGCATTGGAGATAGGAGTTCAGATAGACTGTGTCTCATATTAGCCAAATCTTGCTGGTCCTTTCATTAGAGGTGACGCTATGGATCTTTCTGAATTCTGCCGCCACGACACAGACAGACTGGCTACTACATGAGTTGACAGATTGATTGATCCACTAATTGACTGAGCATATATAGTGTAGTACTTCATCTGTGAATGAGTCTTCCTGCAATGGATGGAGATAGATACTACGAAATCACTGGATGAACATAAGTCTAGTATTATATCATCTGGGCCATGTTAGATTTATAGATACATTTCCGCATCTTTCTATTGCTTTCTTTCACCTGTCATGCCATCGAGTTCCCTTCTGTAGAATTGGTCTTCGTTCAACCACTTCAAGCGTGCGACCTGTCAATAGGTTGATAGATGAGACCATTGGCTGAGTTGATATTGCTACGTTGCTGATGTACTATACTTGAAAGACGTTGTTGTGACCAATTACTCGAAACTGGATAAATGTGCTTATTTTATCATTCCCGAATATTTCTAAAAGAACAGAACCTTCATTTTGGTATATTTTGAAATGTTGATGTAAGGTCAGCCAAAGAGTTAGTTCAGTTATGTTGGAAATGCATTGGTAGTTGGTCAACCATCTCGGAATTCTACTTTTGGGAACGGTTGTCAAATGGTTCTAGCTGTCTGCTGGATCCTTTGAATAGTCCATCAATCCTGATGCCGTCTGCTCAATTCTGTTGCCATCTGCTTCACAATATAGTTCCATCCTTATCTTCTTACTGCATTCTGTTGGCAGATGAATGGTGCCCCCTCCTGGGATTATGCATTACCAACCTCTCTTTCATTTCATTGGCAGGTGGCCCCTCGGGCAAAATCTACAAGGTGTTTGGGAGGAATGTGGGAAAAGTGAGGGCAGCGTAGGTGGGAATGTGTAACACTTTTGTCTCTTGAGATTTATAATGATTTGTTCTTGTTTGATTTGATTATCTTTTGCCTTATGAAAAACGTGTCAGTTCCATGTTACATCAAAAGTGAAAACTTTATGTGACATCAGACGGAAAGTTACTGGAGTCGATGCCAACTGAGAGACACAGTTGGTTACACCCATCACATAGCATTATCGTGTGAAAGTGTTTATTTTTGCAAATTATTCAAAGATCTGCATCAAACAGGTATCAATTGTCTCTTGCTGTAGTATGGGAATAGGTGTGACTTCAGGTATCTCCAGAGGACACAGAATGACCTAACAAATTCATCTCAAACACCAGAAAGCATGGATGACGTATGTATATTCTTGTGCAATACCAATCATTTGAGTCACCCTAGTGAGACAGTCTTGTACCAGTCTACTGACTTGCCTCGAATGTGTTAAGGTCAAAAATCTAAATCTCCAACGGCTACAAATTTCATTACAAAACTACTACTTGAAAAGTAAGCTCATATATTTTGACAACTAAAGCCGTCAGCAGCCTTTCTTAAAGATAACGACTAATTTCCTTTGGGACATTATTGGTCCTATAGCCAATTGTAAAAGCTGTTACCGATGAACTTAATTGGATTTCGCCTAAATCTGATTTGCACATTCTGTGAAGAAACCTTGTTTTGACAAGGTTGATCATTTAAGAGAAGAAGGTTGAACCTTTGAAACGTAGCTGTTAAAGTACATGTAGCCTCGGCAGCAGTTTCCAGCAGAGCACAAGCTGAATAGGACTTTTACCATTGGTTATACTAGTTCCTTCTAATTATAAATCTATTTGTTGATAGATGCTCTCATTTCACGGTGGAGATTATATTGTTGGATGATGTTCCCAAGATAGCAATCTCCTAATTACCGAAGATTCATTTGTCCCTAGTGGTAATTAAAGGTGAACTGACAGTTTTAACCATTGGTGTAATGTAATGTAATGTAATGTAATGTAATGTAAATACCATATTTCTATAGCGCCCGTTTCAAGCAAAATGCTCGTTCACGGGCGCTTTACAGATAAAAAGATCACACCTGACTAAACAGCTGTCTTCAACAATCCGCGAAATTCCTTAAGGGTCGCGGCTGCCCGGATGTTGGTCGGCAGCCGGTTCCAGAGCGTGGGGGCCGAGTGGCCAAATGCCCGCTCACCGTATGTTCTTTTTGCACGCGGAACTACAAGTGATAGGTCGTGTGCTGACCGCAGGTGCCTTTCTGGTGGGTTGATATCACATTGTATAATGATGATAAGAACTATTACAATTAAAAGTTAAACTGTGAAAAACGAAGAAAGCCAACCATGAGGGATGATGATGTACCCGGTACGTCTGATGGAGTGCTGTCATTGTTAGCCATGTGTTTAACACTGACTGATCATTCTTGTCAAAGAAAACTAAATCATGGGCTTCAAAGATTTTGAGGACAAATTCTGCACAACATGATGCCATAACATTGTGCAGGTGACTTCTGATGAAGTTTGTGTTTTTTTCATGTTTGTAAGGCATAGCATTTGACACGGCAATCGGCATGACTTTCACAACATATGTGACAACCTTATTCCATACAGGATTCCAATAAAACATGCCCATTCACTACTGTTTCCTCATGTCCTCCAGATCCACAACATGTTTGTTTGCAGACAATTTTAGTAAGACTCAAAGAGTTGGGTCATTCTCCATATTGATGTGGGCCTGTTCATCAAGCCCCATATCAGCCTCCTCACGGGTCCAACGCATCAGACATTCATTGTGAGCGCAAGTTATGGAATAAATAGCAATGAGTTCCTCCATCAGGGGATGACACCCCCGGGTACAAACGAGGCATTAATGTGACAATTAACTTGGGCAAATTAACACCAAGCCTATCTCTGATTTCCCATGATGACGTTTTAAAGTGTCCTGGTCTACGATCATTAGGCGTCGATAATTTTTGTCGTTGCTGAACACGTCAACAAAACATTTTAGGTCCCTTTGATATTCACCATGACCTACTGTGCAGTAGGCCCTTGCTGCCACTGATAACCTGTTAGGCGATTCCCCTCTTCTGTCATCAGTTTGCCTTTCTTCTGTAATTTTTTTTAAAGCCAGCAAAATTATCCCAGCCACGTGTTCCATCACTTCAATCTAACATTTTCTGATTCTCTAGTACATGTACATTTAATACACCGGACTGGAGCTTTTGTATGGTTGTTTCATCGTGAAACACCGCAAGGGTGAAACTAAAAGGTAGCAAATGTCATGGGAAGCTGTTCCTCATCTCTTCGTTCTGATGTCCAATAAAGATATGCCATGAAAAATTGTGTTCACTTCATCAAATTCTCTGAGAAAATTGCATAAACTTCACCAATTTCATTTGCTATCAGGCGCAGAAAATGCATTCAATGAGTTTACATGCTGTTTTAGTGCATTTGGTGACTTCTCTTTCCTGACCACAAAACGTTCGAAATTGATGGAAGAGAAAACCACCATTCGACACATAATCATATTTTTCTCGCACAATTCATAAATCTTCCTGTCCATGCAACTTCAACTAGTCACCCGAGAAATTATATTCTGTGCGAGAATATTAGATCTACAATCAGCTTTGAAAACAGTTTCCCATTTGTTGCGTATTTTTCACATGGTGACATGAATTGATTGGTCATTGCGGGCATCCTATGTACGCAACGAGGTTGTGGTGGCTGAAATATCATTTCGATTTGACGTACTATCAATTTACCCACTGTTTAGCTGGTAATGACTCGTGCATTGTAGGTTTAATGGAATCACTGGTTGCCTCTGGCATCACCCTGGCCCAAAGAAATGTTTTAAATAGAGTTTCTCAATAGCAGTAAGAAGATAAAGGGACCTTGACTTCCTTTGAAAAATCTTTGAAAATAGAATTAGATGCCCACATTATTACAACTGCCGAAACTACTTTCATTACAGATGTTATTGTAGCCTTTGATTTCTTCTTTCGTGTGATGCATAAAAATCCAGGGTTTAGAAAATAGTTAAAAGTCAGTGTTCCAATGAAAAACCTAATCTTAGCCATGTAATAGTTAATGAAATCATAAAGATTGGCAGCCAGAGATTGTTCGTGATGCAGCTGTGCCATTCTACCGAGTCTATCCGGTCTACGTCACAGGAGAGTAAAAGGCCAACCGAGTATAGCCGGTCTGTGGCATCAGAGTTCAGCCATTTCATTGTGCTGAATTCTCCATGGCAAAAATGCATCTAAACTACCTATTCTCAAATGATTTGTTTCTTTCTTTGAAGCTGGTGTACATGTCAGTGGCATTTAAATTGTTATTGCAATGACACTTGCTAACTCATTTCGCTCGTTTCGGAGTGATACTTCAGCACACTTGATGATTTGTGACGTACTGTAATACATCCTTGCTGTCCCTGCAGCTAAGTCCTCCATGACCCGGCATCGTAACGAACCATTTTTTTAAAAAGAAGTTAAATTCCTTACTTTCTATGAGTATGTTTCCATCTGACTTTCATTTGTTATTCAGTGTCACTTGCTGAACATTCTGCTTCATTTACCGGCAGCATGTTTAAGAGGCAAGGTGCCTGACTGGGCATACTTGAAAATTTGCATAAGCTTACCCTCCTTTCACCGATACAAGACTTGTTCTGAACATTCAATTCAAGCTGTTTATATATCATACACATGGTTTTTCGATGCCATTCAACACACTTAATAAAAAACAATGTGTTTGAGATGCCAAGTTGTCCAATGGTCACAACATCATGTTACAGCAAGGCCTTTGTTTTGATTTGTATAATTTGTCAACGGGTCGTAGATCAGTGAAGTAGAGTATATTTCTTAGCTGCCTTTGCCTTTGCCTTTGCACGAAACAATCCATTTAAAAACAAGCAAAGTTTCTTCCTTTCATTGAGATGCTTGCCAACCGTTATCGTACTGACACCGGCTAAATCTTCTTGTTCATTTAGGCGCAACGTGTGACTTGGCATACTTGACGATTCGGAAGTGATAGATTCTTTGATAAAACAGCTAATTACTTGCTTCAATCACCATTAGGTAATTGATCGTAAGTGAACATCTCTATCACACAGGATTGAAAAAATTAAAAAACACTTTTGTTGAAAAATGAATTGCGTAGTTAGTTTGTGCTGATGAAAAGTAGCTGTCGTAGTAACTTAGCTGAATTACTTCATCAGATCACTCATGCAAACAAGGAAGTTGTTTTTACCTCAATCTGCTCGGAGAAACAGCTTGATAGGTATAGGTGTTCTTTAGAGAGGAAACCAAACGTTTGACACCTCCCTGCCTCAGTTATGCCTCATATACATGTTGTCTTTTAGTCAGCCTTTACATCACTGTGTTCCCCACAACCGGTCACACATCAGCTGGATGAATTGTCAAGTAAAGGCACTGGGAGGAACATTAAGTCTTTTCATTGAAGTGTATAGAAAACGCTTACAGAAATATGAAGATGGATTTATATACTGTGAAATCTGACCTCTTAGAATGGGTCTGAATCATGGTGAAATATTTCTTTCAGACAGTATTATATAAATTGTAGCATGACAGGTCAAAAAGTAAGGAAGCCCGCTGTCACCGAATGTGATGACTCTTGAATTGGTCCAGAAAAATCGTTGAGGTTGATGCCTGTCTGATCCCAGTGAACCATTTGAATTGGAGTGATCAAGTGGTGCTGACATTGTAAGTTCAAATAACCGCCGAGCATCGAGTGATTTTGTGATTGGGCTGTAAGTGAGGTGGTCGATAAATGATACAAGCAGTGGATAGATTTATGTCATTAGGGGACCACGTACTCTGGTTACAACAGTTATATATTTAACCCCTCAGGGTTCATACTAGAAATAGAGTATTACAAGCATTTACCAGGTAATTTGGAGATATCTAGGAGCTCTTTTTGGACCATTTGGGACCCGTGAATAGTATTTTTGGCCTCAAAGTTCTAAGGTTTCATTTCGCTGAAAAACCTCTTCTTACTGATATATCTCTTGATTGTATAAATAAAAATCACGGAATTGTTTTGCATCGCAAAGATGATATTGAGTAGCAAAAGATTTTGGTTTACATCCACTGCTTGGGTCCTTGATGCTCAACTTGTGTCCATGGAGTCACATATCCCTACAGCTCTTCAAATATCGATTCATTTATTCCTTGAAAGATGGTCGCAGATGATATGACAGAATCATGCAAATCCCTTTCAGTGTTTCCTCTCTGAACAGGGCCAAGTCACTGAAGCGAAAACTATGCTGCCATGGCTGGAATATCTGTCGGGTTTTAGGAGGCAATTTTTAAGGTCACTGAAGAGTGGGAATAAGCGACACATAAAGGTGGCCACATCGAAACAGAGGAATCAAAGGAAACAGAGGACTGGGTTAAAACACAATTTCTTGCCTTCTCACCATCAGAAACTTTTAGAATTTTCATTAAAACACCTTTCAATCAGATTTTTCGATGAAAAGAAACCCCGGATAAGTCCTATGGTGACAAAATTACAACCTAGCCGTCATTAAACGTTACTTGATGGCGATGGGAGCATGGGATGTTGGAGTTTGTACAGAATGTAGCCAACAAAGCTTCATCATTATGGCATTTTGATTGCAACAACCGCATGCAGATGAAAGGAGTGCAAACATGAAAATGTACATTTTGGGATGCCCTGTATAATTCCCTTCTCACTAACCAAATCAATGTGTGACTGTAAATGACGGCAAAATTTGAACAAATTGCTATTAATTTCCGACTGATATACAGGCATAATTGGATTGATGTTTCAGTAATCACAATGGAAGTGATGGAATGAGTGATTGATTATGAAATAGGAGCGATATATGGATTAGGACTTGAGCAGTCAACCACAGACAACAAGAATAATGTCTTCATTTGATATTCAATAGATTCTATCATCAGTGTTCTCCAAGAAAGAGTGTTCCCTCTTGCTCACAAGAAGAATTTTTACCATTCCCAGATTACATATGGTTTGGTATAAAATGTGTCAAAGCAACTCGATGAATTGTACCTAAAATGTATCAAGTTTGAGGCGTTTTAGATAGAAACCTTGATACTTCACTGTTGTATTAGGTGAAGCTGTCATTTGCTGCCTCGATTTTGGACGACATTTTTTTCTGCACACTCGCAGTGTTTGAAGAGACGACCAATACGTCCAGTTTGGTATCAGTTCAACAAACCACTGTTCACTGCTTGTGCTTCAGACTTGTTCCAGAGCCTTACATCTAATAGTCAAATGGAATGTGAAAGTGATATCATCGGGGTAATTTCCTGCCCAGTCACGGCCAGGCCATATGTTTCCTTGAAGTCCTCCCAAAGTTCCACACTCGGCGCTAACTGTTTCTGCCTTGTACGGTTCTTAATGGTCTCGAATCACTTGATGGCTTCAACTTGATCTCGCCTTCAGAAATGCCGTGCGGGGATTAATGCTGTCTGTGAGTATGCATGTCACGATGCGCTCTATTTGACTTCAATTTGTTTTTTGTTCAGATTTATACATTAGAATGAAATGTTTGAATTTCCTGCGGAAGGAATCGTGTAATCACTTTGAGACTTTTATAATCGTTATGATTTCGTGATGGCTTTGATGGGCTTTTTCATTACCAATTTGACCTAGTGAGACAGTTTGAAACTAATGCGCAATACTCCATCGGGTTTGAAACACACAGATGGCATCAAAAAAGAAGGTGGGAATCCTGGAAGTGCTACAAGAACATCTTAAGCAAGGCAGTCGTGTTCACTTAATTAATCTCCATTATGTCAAAAAGAGTCTGCAGACACCGTTCAGAAGAAGCTTTAGCTAATCAATACAACAACCTGTGATTTCCCACTGGGAAAAAATTGGTTAAAGAAAAAATGCGACTTGGTGTTATGGGAAAAGAACATGTGGTGGCTGGTCTTTGCAGACCAATTGTTGGCCAAGACACTCATGCTAGTGTTTTGGGAGGCAATTTTTGACCAATAACACATGTGGTGGCTTTTTTTTGTGTGGGGCAGTTGTTGGCCAAGACGCATATGTGGTGGCAGTTGTTTTGTGGGCCAGTTGTTGGCCAATATTCATATGTGGTGGCAGGCATTTTGGGGGCCAGTTGTTGGGCAATATACATATGTGGTGGCTTTTTTTGTGGGGCAGTTGTTATAAGACCGATAGAAAATACTGATCATCAACATGTTAAAATTCTTCATCATAAGAATATTTTTCACCAGCCTTTATGGCCAGCGGTGACTTGTAAAAGTTCATTCCAACTCGGTGGTTAATCTTGTTTATCCGATCACATTACAGGATAGTATTTTAGAATTAATTTAATTGAGTAAAACCATATAGCAAACAGATGGGGCACTAAGGCAAGTTGAAAAGTGTCTGATCTGAGTTGGAAGTGTCTGATCAGGGGATCAGTAACCTAAGCCTCAATAAAATTCCATCCCGATCACGAATTGAGCCCATCGTGCTTAGGACCTGTAATTGAAACTGTTAAAAGCCATCTGGTTTATCTGATTATGGGGTGATTATGCTCACCATTTTGATCATACATAATTTTGTATCAAAATGGTTTGCCAAATAGATGATATGAGCGATTATTAGGAGAAAAGTGTGGAAGAAGATCCATTTTGACCCGAGGCTTGTGGAAATGGGCTATTGTACTGCAAAGTGATACCAAACGATACAAAAACAACCATTAGGCTAATGTCTATTGGGCTGAAAGAACATTATTTGGATCCATCCCTGTACATTACTGTATGTATCTATACTGAACACAGCGATGGCAAAAGGCAAACTACAGTCTTTGTCATCAGTAAACTCCCTCACCAAAATGATATGTCATGTGTCTATCTTTCATTTTCTTTACTCTTTCGAGTGTTCTTAGGAGCCGCTACAGTTGAATGCTAATTGGGATTATTGACCGAGTTGCTCCCACTATCTTTGGCCGGAGAAGAGGAGCAAGCCATCCCATTTGATGAATTCCGGCTTATGTTTGGGTGTTCAGGGAGCACCTGTGTCGATGAATACACCAGACATAGCCCTATCCTGATCCCAGCTGGGCAAAGGCTTCCATAAATTTCCCAAAAGGATTATGGCAACTAATACCAAGTGGTTTGCAGATCGGTAAATTAAATTTGATCCTCGTCGCATAAAACCACGTGGGTCTCACTTACTTCTCAACAGTATACAACCTGATTAAAATTCATGAACATAACATGGTTTAAACATCATCTGGAACCTTTTCAGATATTGAGGTGCAATTAAGAATGCATGTGCATGGCTTTGGCTCTTCCCAGATGACAAACGCCCAAGGGCAAGCCTAGTTCTCATTAACATAAACAATATCTTGAGGAAATCTGCTAATATTTCAGGTACCATACATTCTCGTTTATATCATCTACCATAAATCATCATCATGAAGATGAATGCCACCCCAGACGTCAAATATCACTTTATATTCATCTTTGTAATGAAACATACATCTCAAATGAAGACACAACTGTTGAATTATTGTAACGAGACATCACAATTAATTGGTATACAATCCGGCTGAGATACGTGGTCGCATTTCGGTTATGAATCACACAAATTTACCAGTTTTATGCGATATACAAATAGTTTCTTAAATGAATCAAATTTTTTGTCCTTCTGCATATATAATCAAATAAAAATCACTTCAGGGAACCCCCTTTGCGGACCCCCTCTCTACGAAGCACAACCTCTCTGCGAAGGACAACCTTTCTATGAAGGACACTGGTTATGGCCGGGGGTTATGGTCCCAAACTGGCTGAATTTTACCTCTGTATTAAGGACACCTCTCTATTAGGGACAGTATTTATCCTTTAGAATAGAGATATTCTACTATACATCTACACCAAGAGCATGTTACTATTACGATCCCATCAGTGACAACAATAACTTGACATTCTCCATTTGTCCTCCTAATTCCGACTAAGTTCATTAGTTATCCAAACCCCAGCAGCCTCCATGGGTCTGTCAGATCAAATCCCTACACTCCCGTTACGAGTGTACCATATTTTGTCATGGAGTAATTATTCTTTGCAGGGGACCCTCAACAAATAGATTCATTAATTATCTGCATCAAAATAGACAGCACCACAAGCTGGTCCAATATAAGAATTGTGCTGGAGTACAATAATCCCTCAATCTTGGGCAAACCTTACAAATAAACATAACATCTACAGCTTCTGCAAATTCAAAAATGGAAAAGCATTGATAAACACCATGCCTTTTTCTTTAGGGCTGAATTATGTGGTCAAGGTTGATCCTTGTACCTTTTGAACATGTCATCAATTACATTTACTACCGGAAGGTATTCTTTATTGAAATTTTGGAACAAACGAAGTCCAGGCATTTAGGAAGCACATTTTTTTGTATTTAATTGTATGTCTTAAACCTTGGATTGGTGACTAACTTAATTTTCATCCTCATCCTATAAAAAAACTTCTTCACATATTAATACTTCAGGGAAATCAGTCAGGCTTCAAGTAATAAAATATGCCTTGTAGAGGATGTCCCTAAGGTTGAAGGCATACTCTCTTGTGGATGGAAAAGAGCCGCAATACAACTCAACTGACTTTGGGGGTTCCTGGCAGCAAAACAATATCTCTTTCAAAAATAAGGATGTGCATGGTGTAGATTGAAATTCAAGCAATTAGTTATTGATGTAATTCAGACAATTTCCAAAGCCTCTTTGGATGCTTTGCTAATTCCATCATGACTTCTCTAATTAGGTTAGGCCAGGATTAGTAATTAGTAGCATGTCCATGGTAATGAGTGACTGTTAATTCATGTTAACCACGCTAATATTGAGGACTCAGATGAACCTAGGCAAATGTTTCCCATTGGTCGAAAATAGTTAGATCATTTTGTCCGAGGATGGAACACCAGCCGCTGTTAAATTAGCTTTGGACCCCAAATATTCAAGACACCATCCTCTGCAATCTAAGGAGTTTACCCTCAGTACTGCATCTAATTCATGCTGAATTTTATACCAATTAAAGCTCATATAAGGAAATGAAGATAAAAATGAACCTGCTTTATATAAAATTGTAAGCCCTGTATCGATCAGCCCATGCGTGGCAGGAGACGCCCTTGCCACCATGCCTTGACCTGTCTTGCACCCAATCACTAATACAGGAGATGGAGACAGATTCTGATGACACAACACCAAATTGAGATCCTGGCCCGTGATAGGGTTATCTGAAGAAAGCTTGCCTGCTGCACTGTCGACTGATGATGATGATACTCATGTGGACTTGGGATCAGGAAGGGGAGGAGAGTGCCTATCCCAATGTCCTGTTATAGAAGGACACTGTTTCGACTCCCAACAAGCAATTTTGGCCAAATTCTGACCCAATCGACTGCTCGTTTTGTCTGTTATTTCTGCCCATCACTGTGTCCTGATGAAGACCTTTCCCCTTGAATCAGGTTCAGAGGATTATATCAAGTTCTTGTACTTTCTGATTATGGTAAGATGATTGTAGGCGGATTCATGCTCTGACACATGATCATTGGTTGCCAACATGTGATCAAAATCAGGCGAAAAGAACCAGGCTTACGTCCCTGTCCAGATTTTAATCGAGTGTCTGACTCCGATGGTCCTGCGTAGGAGTGTGAACTAGGCTTAATTAGAAAGATTGCCTAACTCTCAGATACAAATCCCAGGCTGGGCATCTCAGGCTAGCCAGAATAATCTGACGCCATCTAAAATACGGACAACGATGTCTCTAGCTTAATTAGTACTGTCCGGAGAAGATATCCTCACTTAAAGCTTACGGCCCCATCTTCTGGCAGTTTGAATGCATTGGGTGGATCAGAGTCATTGCTCAAGTGATGGTTCCAGCATGTTAAAGCAACCCCGGTCAACTTTTATGGCATTTGTCGCACCTATTATGCCAGCATAAGCCTCAAGTTCAATTACGAGTAATGGAGAGAGGCTGTCATTTGCCAATTAATTGTCTTGGGGGAGGTTCCATGGACGTATTAACAGGATTACATATTCCGTAAGCCCTTCTCCCAGTACCCTAGGACAGCTCGTAAGTATTGATATATTGGGTGAGAAGTGCAGAAGATTAGACCGCTGACCTTTATAGTCTATCAGACAAGCTGAGGTTGTGCGGTTGGCTGGCAAATAATCACCTTCCAAGCATCAGCTGACAGAACAAAAATCAATAAGACAAAACACAAAATTGACCGAAGAAAAAATGCTTACATCAGGTTCACTGCTGTAAGCCAAACAGCCCAGACACTAACTTGATGAAGAAAAAGCTATTAGTTGACCTGTTCAAAGTCATATGTAATAAGATACCATATAGGCTATAGTCATATCCAGTCATCGCTAACCACTGGTTGCCTGGGTGCATAACATTTCCACTTGAAGCAAATTATGAGTCGATGGCCATGCAGAACCTTCCCTTTTCTCCAACCCCACATGACAGGATGCATCTACATGTAGATCATGACCACCTTTTCAGATTTCTAAACCTAATCTATCAGGGTAGCCAAGCCGAAATCAGAGCAGACACTTCTACTGTCTGTCGGAAGAATGGAAACGTCTCAAGGATTAGCCTATTGTCTGGTCAGACACATCGTGAAGGGATGCTACAACATCATAGTCAATTTTCTGATTAGTAAGCATCAGATTGGATTGGTATCGTCCACACTAAACTTACACTGATTAAATTGAAATATCAAATTCAGTGAAGATGGACACCGTGCTTGGAATGAAATTTTGTAGTTGCGTGTATTAGCGTGGCCCTCTTGGTCACCTTTATCAGCATCTATTAAACAACTCGTCAGTCAGAAAATACAAAATCATTCCCAATACGTTCTCTTACTTTTTACCAGTCCAGCATCAGCCTAATGAGAAAGTAGATATCCCATTGACCAAGACAGCAGGCGATGCAAGGCCGACAAATCTCCAATGATCACCGCAGATGCCAGACATCAAGTGTGATTTCTCACATCTATATTTTATCATTGTGAAGCAGACCAGATGGTCATTTGGTGCCAACGATTGAATTGTAGGCTGACTCCGTTTGTTTGTGGTAGGCGCTTGTGATCGTGGCATTTGGTTTGGCGATAGGGTAGTTGCAGCGTTTTCTTGTTGGGGCTTTTGTTATAACAGCTTTTTGTATCTTATTTGGGTTTCTGTAACACACAGCATCTTATTGAGGCTTTCTGGCCACAAGTAGTATCTTGTTGCAGCTTTTGTAAGCTGCAGCATCTTGTTCCGGCTGGGTGTTCATTTCGGGTTGTTTGTGTCTTAGTTCTTCCTAAAGTATCCTTGTTGTTGGCTGTTGGAGATTGTCATTGAAAGCTAGCATAACTAGGTCCCCAAACCAGTTCCAAATCAGCAAATAATCTCCATTGTGAAAAAAATAACCGTGCACGAAAAAATAAGTTGAAAGTATATAATAACTATTGCAACAGAAACTTATGATTTAGATGTTAATTTGAATCCTCTTTGGGATAGAATGTGGGAAGTAACACCACCTGGTTCTAACCTTCAGCACTGTCTAAAGCGATTTGTTCCCCATTATTACCTTCCCTGCTGATCACCATCAAATATAGATGACATCCATCGCCTCCTGCCACCCATTATTTACGCAGTGATCCCAAAGCGAAACATAAAATGATGTCTATGTATGTGGTGTCAGGACGCATTCCTGGGGTGGGGGATAGATGTGATCTACTAGGCAAAGGTGACTCTGGTAAAAAATTTCCCATCACTTTGGTCAGAATGGTAGGCTTCCCTTATAACCTTGGTTGGTAAAATTTGGATTTTAAGAAGTCAGTGAGTCAAAGCTTCCTTATGTGGCGAACTATCTTACTTACAACAACATTCTCTGAATGCTTTGGAGCAAGTCTGCACAGAAGGGTTAAGGACCGCCCCTATCTGTTCACTGGTATGAATTAAATATATGATGAGAATACTCAATGAGTTCTCAGCATTAGGAAGTTTAATTACGGGACCAGCTCGTCAACCCAGGGGGGCAGGGAAAGGGACACGAGTGAATTTCAGATTGATCAGGCCAAGTGGGATCTCAACTTCTGAATCTGATTTTCGGTTGCACATCAAGATTGCAACTGTTAACTAGTGTTCTGTTTCCGCTGAAGAAATGCCACGGGTTTCAAAAGGAAAAATGCGTTGTGTGTTGGTACTGTTGCTGGGCAAAAGGTTTTCTTAAATTTGGCCAATCATTTCCTAAAGATAGTGTTTCATCTGATGCAGTTGACATTTACTTCTCAAATTATTTCAAGGTAACAGATGTTTAGTCCTTACATGGCCCCACACAGATGTGCTCTAAAGAGATGGCCTGCAAGTGAATCAAGCAATGTTGCATCTGATAGTCTGATATAGGCCGCCAAACGACCCTACCTGGGCTTTGTAAACTTCTGTTTCATTCTAACAGTTTGCTCTAATGACCAAAAGGACTCATTTACTTTAAAAAAACAAAAGCACATTTCATTCTTATTATACCTAGAAACATGTATACATCTGTATAAAAACCTCTAGTTGTAGTGGAAATGTCAGCATGCAACAGACTGATTTGCACCAGCAGCGTCCAATTTGTGCAGCTGTCTAGTCTCCACCCAAGAATCTGTTGACAGACAAGAATACCTTCACCTACAACTGCTGTATGGCTAAATCTCTTGAGGTGCTAGTGAGTCAGGCTAGTTTTTTTGGCATAGGTACAAAAACAGTGACTGGCAGCAGTTGAAGTTCTGGACTTTTTGATGAACATGATGAAGAGCTGTGCACTTGATGGATGTTATGATAGATTTCTCTCTTGAAGTTGATCCTGGAAGTTGATGACCAGATGTTCAGGACTATAAAAGGAGGCCAGGTCGAAGTTACATTGGAACCTTCTGTGTATCAGTTACTGGGTCATGATTTAAAAGGTCTAGAGCAAAGTTTTAAAAAACGCATTAATGAAATGTACAGCATCACAGAACCAAATCCTGATTGATTGCTTATTTCCACAATCCGTGCATGTCAGGTATTCTTGGAGAAATTTCTGTATCCTTTTGACAGTAGGTGTTGCAGTTGGACCTTAAGGAGTTAAGATTGAAATTTATGATTACACCAAGACCCTGGCCCCACCTATCATAAAACTATACTCTCAGTTGACAAGCTGTAGCAAGATACCAAGTTCATATTCCAAAAAGGTCATCAAATACCTGGGTGCTGTTATCAAGAAATATGATTAATTACGAATAATGTGCCAGTGCTTGTCTTTCATTGATACCCTCAGTGACAGGCTGCCTCATGATCCATACTCTAGGTTCAACCAAGGCCATAAGAAATGCTGAAAGTTTTGATAAAGGTGTAAAATTGATACTTTCGCTTGAATGAAAATGTCACAAATTTCATGTTTAGGGTCAGTGAGTTGGTGGAAATAACCTGAACCAGGACAGATCTTCTTTCTTCGGTAGCTCATTAGCATCTTTGTTTTTTCTTTGACAAAATCATGACCAGCTGTAACCAGTCTAAAGTTCTACCTGTCTTCATTCCGGTTCAGCAGGTGAGACCTATCACTATCCTAAAAACCAAGTTCCTTGGCCAAACTTGAAATTTGTTCTTTTCAGCTATGTAAACATGCACTGAAAAAAACCTTGACTGTGCGGTTGCAAAGTTTTATCACTCTGGCATGCCTGTTTTATTTGTATCTCTAAACAATCCATACAGGTGTAACTGGGCCTTTAAAGGGACAATGTCTGATGAAGATGCATCATGTCTATCTTCTCCGATGTGTCACTCGGATGTCCTTAAACATTTTAAAGGGTTAATGTAACTTGTAATTGGACTCCAGTGTATCTCAAAAGCCTTTTTTCTTTCTCACCTTGATATCTAAAAGAAGTAATAATCTTATCTCGGTATTGACTGAGTCACAGTTGATGCCTACTTCAATTTCTGTGGAAATCGATTGCTGGGCACTTGGTACTCTCCAGGACTTGTCCTGATAGTCATATCACATTGACGATGGAGAAGTCTAGACAGGCTCATTGTAGTATTCTGGATTCAGTTGGTTTCTTTCATGTCACCAACCGTACATTATCCCAAGCTGTCAAGCCTCTCTTGGCAATACTGTAGAAAAATAGCTCCCCAGGCTGCCCACACATGTATGTATGTGTGGCACACATACATGTAGCTATGCATCCTAAAGGGACATTAAAGAAAGATGTTGCACAGGCATACAGGCAGAGCAATGTCACCAGACCCCGCATTGTGACGTCAGCTCTGGCACAACCATGGTTTAAGCATTCCCAGATGAAATGCATCAGTGAAATGCATGACGTCATGAGATTGTATAGGGTGCGTCATTGCACCGCTGACTGATGTATTGGTAACCTGAAAGCAAAAAACCCATTTATAATACCCTATACAAATTCTAAGGCAGATTACCACAAAAACAACAACTCAAAAAATCGTGTAACAATTTGATTTGAGTAAGACTAATTCGATCAGATCCTAGCTAATGGAAAACCGTCGATGGTCTCTTATCAAACGATTGATTTCTTTTGGTGTCTTCACGTCGCTATCTCATCGTGGTTCGATATCGCCCCTCTTGTTCATGGCCAGTCTTGATGCATCCGTGGATTCGAATATTGGCCACAAAATGGATTGTAATCAATTTAATCGTATTGGACACCTTAAGGCGGTGGTGGGTCACCTAACGGAGAATTTCCATTAAAAATGGGACAGTGAAAACAAGCATTGTTGCTGTCTGATTAAATTTTGTTAAATCGATATTAAAATCGATATTTGTGGCAACTTCATAGTTTGTATTGATCTGGTAGAACACTGTGTCGACATTTCGCTAGATTGGAGTTTTTATCTACTAACATTTTATTTGTGAAAATTGTGTCGGATATGTTCATTATTAACCCCCCACATCCCTTATAGCAGCATCACACAATGTTTAACTGATTAATTATATATTCCTCTTATATGAAATATCATTTTCATAAGGCATCAATAGAGTTGATTTATTTAGTAAAGAGGTCTTATCACAGGGGGCAGTTCAAACTGCTTCATTACGCAAGGGAACGATCGGATCAAGAAGGTAAGATGATGATCAAGTGGTTTACTGAAAACTGTAAAATCTTCAGGAAGCTTATAAGATGACAATTTGGCACATTTGAATAGCAGAGTTTTGGCTATGCAATACAGTTGAAATTTTCTAACTTTATAAGTTCGTATTTGAAAGTGCATTGCTATCACTATTTGATATTCTGATAGCCAGCAGTTTTACATGTTTCATGGAAAATCCCCTTTAATTTGAATGGATCTCCTCTAAAGACGTGATGAAATAAATTGTGATTATGTTTGCGCACACTCCACTCAAGCACTCGCCACGACTTTGAAGAGCATAGTAACCAAAAGTTTCCATTTTGAAGGAGTCAAATCAAAGCTCATTTACTCGGCAGACGGCGATTTGTTTACGTTTGGTGAAGAGGGATGACGATGTGGTGGTGTTGGTTTCCCATTCAAGCATCTGGTTTTGTATTGTTCTTAATGATTCTTGCTTGGCAACCCTTCTTTGTTGTTTGTTTTTCATGTAGTTAGGTTTTCAACTCGAATTATATCTTCTCTATTTCAGAGGGCCGACATAAAATTTGTTGACGTAGCTTCACTATCCATAAAAACATCAGAACTGGTCATGACTGGCCTTGACATTGGCCCTGTAACCTTGACCTTTGTACTGCCTTGTGGCTTATGACCTTCCAGTCTGCAGTTTTATGCGAGATCCAGATCTTTGCTAGAAATGTTTGACAGGCATATTTTGCATCCTCTTTGAAGCATTTAGTCTGGTGTATCCATCCATTGATAAAATCAATAGACCGGTAAAATGCAAAACTGCACCTTAACTGTTGCTCAAGTTGAAAAAGATCAGAAAAACTTCTTTTTTTAGTCAAATGCGTGTCTCCTTCCCTAGGCCTTTGACCTTGCTCATATGACGTTACTGTGTATTTCCCTTTCTTTATGCAACTGCTCATGGGCACAGTTATGCGTCATTTTGTGTTTTTACAATTATAAAAATATGAAATGATATTGTCACAAAAACAAAATGGTTCAAAATGAGGTTTCACCACATTGATGCATGTTTGTTATTTTTGCAACTGAATATTAAAATGTCACCAAATTGATTATAGATAACTATTTGTGATATATTGCAATCAGTTTTTTCTAATATCATTGTATTTCTTACTAGCATGATAGAACTATAGATAACTGGTAGAGGCAATTTCAAAATGAGTATATGGTAATAATATCTGTGCATTGATTTATAGGTGCCTGATTTTTATTATGTCATTTATTATAGATCCTTTAATAGTGAATGATATTCAGTTTGTCAGATTGTGTATTATTTCAGCAAAAACAAGACAAGTTGCATTGGTGTTTAAATTTGCTATTCTCCACCAGGAAGAATACTCTAATTTTACCAATCCAAGATAGTTTCTGAGTATTCAAGAGGCTGGTACTAGAGATTTGGTATAGTTTTGTAAAATACATAATCTGTTGAAGTGGTATTTGAATATGAAAGAACAAAGTAATGTAATGCAATTTATTCGGAATCCTGGAAAAAATATATTGGATATCTGTAACCGACTTGATTTTTTCCTAGATTTAGAAATTCTTGCTATTATGTCAACATAGTCTTAAGCTTGGCTTCGTAGCATATTGAAAAGCAATATCTTGTGTTTGATGTTGGCGTCGAGACCAAATAGAAAACGGTGTCATTCATGAGAGGTTTCGTTCAAGGAGGCTTTAAGCTGTGCAGTCCCTGGTATCAAGGCAACTTCTTTTGATGCTAAAGAAATTTACCCTTTCAGTTCCCTGTCTTTTCAAATTCAACATGGTGAATTCAAGAACTGAGGTATTAAATGAGGCTTGCAGCAGGATTCCTAGTATACCTCCTAGTATCCCAAGTAGAAGTCTTCCTTTGATGACATTACCCTTTTTGGCCCTGGTTTTTCGAGGTGGGCCTTTATATCAAATCAGCCCCCAACCGGCTTATTACCTGAGATCACAATTTCTACATTCATTTTTTAAAAAGGCCTCCCAGCATACTTGAGGTTAAATCAAGAGGCATGATTGATTGGTATAACTCAAATGTGTAATCTACAGAATCAGACAATACGATTAAGTTAACAAATCAAATAATTGGTTCATGCTGTTGCCTAGGATAAGGGCGCTTGCTCGTGTGATGACATATCACACCCGTACAATGGTGCCACCTATAGTGCAACAAATAATGAGAGAGACACAAAAGATGATGGTCGTGATCAGAAGGATTGATGAAAAAATGTTGTTGATCGTTAAGGTGAGCAGATCAAGATGTTTTGTGATGGGTTCAGGGCAACTCAGTCGCACCTTCCATGTGAACTTGCAATTCATTTGATTTTACCATTGATGTATAGTTTAATGGATGATGCCAGTTGTACTATCCTTAATCCTACAATACCTGATTCTCAAAGATACAAGGTAAATTAGCTGACATTGACTGCGAATGTATAGGTTCATATCATGAATCCCAAAAACCAATCAAAAGCAAGTTTGTTTGCACCAAATTTTCACTCTGCACTCACATATCTCTTTCTCGATTAACTTTGTCATCATTCTTATTCATGTATTACATTTTGAAGTGCGCCAGTAAAATTGTGCTGCAGGCACGTGTGTGCATGGTTATTGTTGTCATACGCGGAGCAGCAATTTCGCTCAACATTTACCGTCGCAGTTGGCAGGCTGCGAATTACCACTGGGCATTGTCAGACCTCACAACAATGACTCCACAACTCTTTGTTAAGGACTCGTACATCGAGAATCATCGAACAGACGACAAGATCGGAGCAGACGTCCACCTCATCAATGCGTCTGCTTCATCCAGTCTTTGTTGACATGCAATCAATTTCAAGACAAGTCTATGAAAATTGAATCTGAAGAGTTTCCTTTTAAGTTTTAATTCCAAAACTAAAAAATCTTGAGTTGTCTTGGATTTTCTCTTTGTTCACGACGGTGAATTTTTTTACCGACTCCGTTCGATTTGCATGTAAGCTCGTTGTCGGTAGAAGTGTGGACAGATCAGGATTCTGATTAGCGTATTGTCACAACTCCTGTCGCGCATTACGTCCTCCATTACTGCACCTTGGGGGGTAACTCAAGCCGTCATCGTGGAACAACTGAACTATTCTGCTTTTCATCAGGTTGGCAGCAAATGTGGCGGAATAGGTGAAATGCTGTGCAGCCTGATTGCTTTATCTTGCCGAGTTCAACAAAAATTGCCCAGTCTAATACCTGAAGTGAGTTTTGAGTTGTGGTAGCTTGAGATGGAAAGATTAGTTAAGTCGCAATTGTTTGTTTATGCGTCTTGAGATGCACAGATAAAAATTTTAATTCTGACGGCTAAATGCATTTAGTTCTCAATTATTTCTCTTACTCGTAACTTCTTCACGAGAGTAAACAATTTCAGTAATTTTCAGCTCTTCTCCTTGGAGCCAAAGTTAGTTCTCTGACTAGATGACCGCAGCATCAAAGCACTTTCTTAGCTGCTTGGTTTTCCTATTGCACAAGAGTTCGTCATTTTCTATCCGCGGTTAATGAAATTTATTTTGTCTTCAGTGGTGTCTTATTTCATTGCGACAGAACGCGATGGGGAGTCATAAGTGGTCATGTGTCAGCGCGATTGGTTAGATGTCAGTCGTGAATCACAGTGTGATGTCAGCACTTCAATAGAGGAGACAAAACTCTGGTCTCTTAATCTCCCTAATTGAGACCTAGATGCTGGATTAATTGATTGAAGGGTTGGTGTCCTATTTTCCTGGAAAA
The DNA here is from genome assembly GCF_910592395.1 of Lineus longissimus. Classification (NCBI taxonomy): domain Eukaryota; kingdom Metazoa; phylum Nemertea; class Pilidiophora; order Heteronemertea; family Lineidae; genus Lineus; species Lineus longissimus. The sequence goes on along the minus strand of NC_088309.1, from coordinate 22,009,588 downwards.
TGCAAGGAGCACAATGATTTGAGGTAATGACTTGAGGTAAATTTATGAATGCAAGAAGAAAATATAGGGCAGTCATATATAGTTTGTGAATCTCATCTGAGGATGTCTCATCACTAAATCATATGCAACCTTCTTCCCTTCTAATGGTAAAATAGAACACAGCCAAAACTTCTTTACTAAGGATGCCCTTGCTGTATAGGCTACTATCTAACGGAAAGGTGACCTGATCACACAGATATAAAATTCAATGACAGTGACTAATCATGGGACATAATGGGTTGCCTGATCCTCTTGCAAAGGTGTCTGTTGTGGACGTTCCTTTAATTCTGTTAAAGAGGTACCAGGTAACCTCCCTTTAGGACACACTGGTGAAATAAACGAAAAGTGTTTAGCCTGCCACGTTCGTCACCACAATCGTTGAATTTTGGATGGTTTGAACAAAAGATTTCTGTCTCTTATTGTGCAGAGTAGCATGTCCAGATTGATTGCATTGATTACCTTTGAATTGATGACTGGTCCTCGTTATTGTCTGACTAATTATAACGGATGAACAGTACAAAAGTAATTAGTGATTAGTCTGTATTTTGATGTCCTGATAATTGATAACCATGATTAGGTTGACCAAGATTGTTTGTTATTTGCAATTTATTCTATAAAAGGAATATTGTTCAGTATCTTTTCCCATTACCACCAAGTAAGAGTAAGAGAGATGGTAATCCAGCTCTTTTGGCACCATGACTTCGATGTAAAGGTAGTAGGATCACTTTGCCCTGAGTTGCTGAGCGTAAAGGCAGTTTCAGACCAAACCCTCATACAGTCCTGTTACAGGGTCCATCGAAGCTCCTCTGAAAACTCAGGTCTGCAACAAACACCCCTATACAGTGCTGTCTCCTACAAAGTGAGTCGCCCCGCCCCTTCTACAACCACTGCTTGTGATAGCACCCTTATATGGTGCTGCCCCCTTCTGGAATTACTGTCATCTACGAACCCCCCCCCCTCACCCAGTGTTGACTCTTACTGGATTAGTTTTACACCGATTCGAACAGATGGGTTCCATAACAATTTCTTGAGAAGAATTTTAGGCGTACTTTTTTGAAAGTTTTTAATATGAAAAAATTTTGATTAAAATTCTTCGTTTCTGCAAATTTTGTTCATGCACATTGACCAGCCTTCCTCTCTACGTGCCCAAATTATAGGATTCTGCGGTAATTGCAGATTCAAGAAGAATTAACCAGCAGCCGTTCCTGATGAAAATGTATTTTTAAGTTGTTAATCCTAGGGCTAAGCGATGTCTTGCATGATCAAATTAAACTTTATCATACCATCTTTAGGCAACAATGGGCTTGAAATATAACTTGCCCACAGGAAGTCAGCGTTAAATTTGACGTCATTGTTAAATGCTGTTGAATAAGCGGCCATCTGGCCTGTTTATTTTCGTCAAATTATTCAGAGTTGTTTCTTAATTTAATGTAACAGTGGCCAGAGGGCAGTGCTAAATGACGTAAGTTTTGCGGCAGGATGTTCAAATCTTAGCACCGTCTTTGATGCGACTAATAAGTCTAAGCGGCTACAAAGGAATGACGAGTGTTCCCAGGGTCTTGAAATAAAATGGAGAATTTTTCAATTTTTTAATTGGGGAGCGGAAACGTAAAGATTTTGCTCGCGGGCTAAGTGATGACATGTGTGACAGTCAGGTTCCCCAGCGTGAAGAAAATATGAAATTTTCAAAAGAAAGTGAAAAACCTTGAAGTCACTTGGGGCATATTGGGATCATTCTCAAAAGTCAACTGTAAACCGTGGATTTTTATGCACAGTTGAAAGATGGTGAATTTTCTCATTTTCACTTGGCAATACTGCCGACCAGCCAGCGTCACGCAGCGAGGATCATAGCTATTCTCTATAGTCCCTTCAATACAGCTGGAAAGGTTTGTGAAGTGCTGCCCTCTACTACAAAAATACAGTGTGCTATTTATTCGGCCCAGTGGCCAAAAGAGAATAAACAGCATGCTCTATGAATATCATATTATTATTTAATCCCATCAGGAAATAAAAAATGATGTACGCTTCCCTTTGATCGTCCAAAGTAATGAGTTTCCGAGATTAATGTCACATCTGATTGCGTGAACAAGTGCAGACACCCCCTGAGGGGGTACCCCATCACCGGGAACAATTGTTAAAAGAATACCCTTGCTACTGTGGGTTTCACAATCACTGCCTCCCTCTGACCTGTCTGCGACCCTCTCAACGCATCAGACCCTCAAATAAGAGGGTAGAATTCCTGGTTGTGTCAAACCCATATATGAAGAATCGTGGAAGAATGGCCGCTTGTGATGAATGCTGCTACACAAACAACTCCAATAATTAGCCTCTTTGTTGTTATTTGTACCTTTCCTGTTCATATCGTGGCAGTCGTGATATCATCTCAGAATTTCCGGGCCATTGTTGCGATCCCAAAAGGGTATTATCTAGCCCCCTGCTTCAAAGAGTCTAAAAGGAACCCTTTTTGCATCAAGGTGATAATGGCGTTTTCATGGTCTAGTTCTAGTGGATTTCTAATTTCAGCAGTTCATTCTTTTCGTTTCCTGTGAAGGTTAAGAATGCAGAGAATGGTCACTGCGTCATTTTTGTAAATTTTGGATAAATCGTTGGGTGAATGTCTTCAGGTTGCATTCTGTTGCGGTTTGGGGTAGTTTTGGGTTCAATCAACAGTGTGAATACCTGGCATTGATGCGGGGTATTCTGCTGTCGCAGGTTAGCGAGAGGGAAAAGAAGAAGCAAATCAGTGAGACCGAGTCTGAGGGACCTAAAGGGGTGGATTCAAGGTCATGCGTTTCCTCTTGTAGGTTAATATGAAAGGAAATGTCAACAGCTTCTCCTGGAACCTTTTAGTTTTCATTGTGGTTCATTCAAAATTGACTTATCTCACAGCTTTCACACGGAAACTGTCCATTTTCTCCAAGGCTACAATAACTAAACGTCTGGCAACATTTCACCAACATTTGAGTACCTTGGATACTGGTAAATCTGGACAACATATTCGCTACCACTTGGATGCGATATTATGCAAGCATGAAACTGTGGCAAAATCAGAACATAAGCAAGAACAAGCAAGTACTTCAGAGGAGAATGATTGTATATAACATATCTTCTTTGTCTTCTGCTTCAGCTTTGGCATCTAGTATATTTGTTAGATTTTCACAGATTTCCATCTTATTCACAAAGTATATCTGTGCCAGATTCAGCGGCGGTGTTGCTCTAAGCGATCAATAAAAATCTCACAAAGCTTTGATGTTGCAACAATGCAAAACATCATCAGTGCTCAAGTATCAAATTCTGTTAGCCACATGCGGTCAAACTGTCAAAAAGTTTCCGGCACAAAGCGACCAACGAAAGAATAACTTCGCCTGAATGTGTCGGTTGTATTTTGCGGCATTGCTCAATGTAGCACCAACTGACGCAATCACATGTCTCGACAATGGTTCTGACATCTCCAACGGAAATGGATACCTGAGACGGCGGTGATTTGAATAACCCTTCAGGGGATTGTAGGAGTATTTTTTGCCTAGTATTGCTCCAGAGGTCATCAACGATGATAATGATGTTGACGGAGATGTCTACTTCTGGATGAGAAAATATCCTGCTGGCGTTTTTATGTTGTCAGATTTAGCGCCGATGCCTAAGTATTCTTCACCATCACCTAGGGTTGTAGATTACCATTATTGGCAAAAAGCCTCCGCTGGTGTTTTTCTCACCTTTGGCCCTCACGAGATATTTAATGGCTCTCATGTGTGCTTTTAGGTCGAGGATAATGGGCTAAGGTTTGTCAATAAAAGAATTGATTAACGATTTCATGAGGTTGGATTGGGATGAAGTCTGAAGGGTATTTTGGTTAACCCTTGGAGTGTTGTTGCTTCAAGGAGATGGAGATACGATGTGAGAGATGTCCAAATTAGTATAGAAATCATCAAATTGTCATTTTGGAATGTGGTTTTCGGGGATGGCATGAGAAATATGTGCTTCTTCACAACTCGATACTTTAATAAAGGAATCTAACAGACATAAGGCTTTCTGTTCCTTGTGGCCCTGGAACATAAGGTCACAGCATGGTCTATTCACATTTGTCTGTTTTTGGGCAGGAAAAAACTCACAGAAAATGAGTTTTATATTATTCCTGCTGAAGAGCCCCGAGGCCCCAGGATCCATCTCTTCAGTATTCATATCCCTTTCACGTTGGTCATCAATAATGATCAGCTCTGACCTTCAGGAAAAAATATGTGGGCGAAAAAAATCATAATACTAAGCATATTGATGAAAAACAGCAGGCGATGGAAAAACATATAGCAAATATTGTCATCTCTGCATGCTGTGAATTCACCTCCTCTTCTGTCACATGCAACCTTGCCGCCAGGATGTTTTTTTCTGGTCCTGTTGATTCAGAACACTATCTATCTCTACTATAGAACAACTTCACTTGTTACAAAAATTGCAAATTTTCTGTCGTGTCAACATTAAATTTGTGCGTGTAGCATAACTTGCTGCAAAATGTTTACGGAGGATTTTTTTAACTGAGTAAGATTACACTAGCAGAGGTTATAGCAAACTGAATTTGAAAATCAATGAAAGTGATGTCAAGTAGAGTTTGGAGACAGTGATGTCTATAATTAACCTTGCTTGCGATGCACAAAATGCACCGTACACCTCTGTCGTGTTTCATGCTCATGTTAGAGGTTTATTAACTTTTCCGTATGTGATGTGCACTTTTGCTCTGAAACTGCACGATGTACTGTATACTGTGACAAGCAATCTTACTCCTGAGTGGAACTGTTAATTCCTCCTTTGGATCTCTGTCATTACCTTTTGTTGTCTGCGACTTATTTGGTCGTGATCCTGTTGAAAAAATGCCACTTTCAGGTTTCATCTTTATTGCCTCATTCTTAATCTCCCTACCAATTGTCCTCTCATTTGATGAAATAACATTCTCTTGGCAATCTTCCATCTTTGTCATAATGCTCAGATTTTTTCAGCCTCTGACTTCTTGTCCAGCCTCCAAGTGTGTACCTCTAGAAGATGCAAGTTTTTTCATGTCTGCTTCATCTCATCAAAACAAAGCTCCGTGCAACTCTGCGCGCTAACTAGCATTCCACCTGCAGAGTTCATTAAATCTGATTAACGTGGTACCGAAGTGTAATCAAAAGCCAGCCATTAAACCTGTTAAAAAACACCAGCATGAGAGATATTGTCCATTTACCGCCTGTATCCACCATGAAGCGCCAATCACTCTAAGTTGTTCGAAATTAGCTGTACCTGTGTAGTGAAGAACAGGCTTCATTTCAAAGGTCATGTTCGTGAAACCGACAATCTTTCTTTTTTCCTGTGCGCATGCTACCCATAGGTGGTATTTTTTTAGCGTCCGTGTGTCGGGCACTTTGGGTCTTAGAAATATTTTTTTTTTTGGATGCTAATTGCGTGTTGTGCCGGACTTCCTTCAAGAGTAGAGTCTTATCTTCAGTGTAATTCATTTCATAACTGGGGTTCTTTGAAATGAGATAGTCCTAATACGCCACGGGAAATATTAAAAACAACCTATAAAAAGGAAGTGGGCAAAACAGTTTAATCCAATATTACTCCAATGCACTCTTACTATTGTGACAACCATGATATATTGCTTTACCAAGTCCACCGCCCCCTGAAATCAATATATGTATATATATATGTATTTATGATACAAATTGAAAAACCATGGTGTTGACGTTACCTGCGGTGCCCTCTGGCATTTTGTCGTGAGTTGTCTTTATGCCATGAGATACTGTTTGTGATGCGCATCCAGAAATCAGGACGTATAATCACCCCTACAGGAATAAGTTCAGTAACCTCTGAGACCCTGGCCTCACATAAATATCTCCTATCATGCAGTACAATTGAATAAGATTCGACAATATTGTGCTGAAGCCCTGTGACATTTTGTTGGTTTGTAGGTGAGTTCATCTTTCTCGATGTCCGGTAGTGTGGGAGTCAATTTGGGCCTGAATCTCCAAGTGTTGGCTTATATTCAAATCACATATTTTCTGGGACATTCTATTTTTGCAGATTTCCCGAATGACCGCGATTTTTCCGCGAAAAGAAATATCGTAAGAGTAATTTTATTTGCAAAATTTAAAGAAATTTTGTAGTCCGCCATAATAAAAATTGGGCAGATTTTATTTTTTCAGAAGTTTTTGTAAGTCTCAAAATAAAAGAGGTGGGAGAATTTGACTCTTTACATTTTTGGTATCTCATGTGGTAAAGAGGCATCCATCTGACAAGGAAGAATGATGTTGTTGTCCTTTATGGTAAAGTCATAAACGGGCGCCCACGAATGGAGGTTTAATATTGATCGAAACTCAGTTGATAGTTTTTGTGTTTTAGATGCCATGGCAGTATTTCTTGGAGGAATAGTATTTACAAAGAGCTAATAATAATTGTGAGACTGTTATTAGCTTTCTACCCAATATTATGTGTTTTGATGCCATGTATGTAGGTGGCAACAGGAATCTCTTGGTTACCTTCACTGTCTAGAACTGGTCTCCCACTCACGTTTTGAAAGGAGATTCTTCCCATGGCACAAAATGTGACAGAAAATATAGTCGTAGTTCGCAAAAGACTAGCACCTCAATGCATCAGCTGATGTGGCTGGTACCTTGGGTGTTGGACAGATTATTTTATTCTCCAACATTCAAAACTAATAAAACACCTCAAACCTTGAGTCATTTTATTGACAACTTTCTATTTCAGTAGGAAATAGGTAGATGTCATTGCTGGTATTGGTTCAAGCCTGTAATTGCCAGAATTCCAACACCGAAGGTTTGTCATGCAATTTAGCCCTGAGGGCCCTGAGGGTATTTGGTGCTGACCGGGGCCAGGCTCCTAATTGTGTCATCACCTCAATTTGACCCATCAATTGCACTGTTACCATGGCAATTACCTTGTCAATAAATCACTCACATCCGCCCAAATATGAATGGTACAATACTAATCATGAAATATTTAAGATTTTGGAGTTGGATGGTGATGTTATGGCCAATTTAATAAGCAAGTGCATGGAATGCAGTTCAGTGAGTGGGACACTAGACAGAATGGTAACTTAATCTAAAGGGCCTATTTAGCTACATATGTGGCGTGCGAGTGGAAAGTTTTGCCTGCTTCATTGTTTTAATGAAGTCTTGACACCTTCCTTTATTATGATAGCAATAGAGGCAACAATAGAAATTCATCACTTTGCATCAGACCTGAAATTGATGGTGTCTGGCACTCAAATGTGTAATCAAATTGAGAGTAATTTGCCTATCAGTTTTATTGGTTCAAACCATGTCAAATGTAATTGGAAAATTAGTGACATGATCACACTCTGTGCAAGATATTCACATTGTGCATATATGATATCTTATTTGTTCATCAACACGAATGATTTTGCTAACATTGTCACAAGAAGAGAGTCCATGATTTGAAAGCACTGTTTTACTTGAAATGGGTATATATCTTAGAAAAAGCTGGGATACCTAACATCCTTTGGCATATTTGAAATGGACTGGAAACTATACAAGAACCCCCCCCCCCCCCCATGCCTCCTCTATGAAGTCTTACTCATCAAAGCATGGTTTGCTTGTGTTTCTAAGGTTAACCAACAAAAAGAATGCTTTAAACCTTCAGGATGGGGTGGGTTGATGCAACCACAATGGTACATCTAAACGTGTCAGTCCTCTAATTCAGCCCCGGAATGGACACGGTGCTTTCCTCATGACTGTAGGCCTAATTAAGCCCACAAACAACAATTGGCATGATGTTTTTGTGCATCATTACCTGATCTTTGCCAAAATAGGTAGCCAAGATGGGATAAATTCTTTATTCACCGATTGATCAGCTATCACTTAAAAAAGGTCAGTCTGCAATTAATCCGCAAGAAAGACAAGTTTAATGACTCAAGTTGCAAACTCCAGATGATAGATAATCAGTCTGCATTAAACAGGTTTCTTCATTAAAATCGATTTGATGTTTGAAACCATCTCAATTGTCTCGCAACGAAGCGTAGTACCCATTAAAAGCGAGATATGTTGTGTCCATTCACATGGAAACGTGTTCAATTGTTATCAGATCGGCTAGACGGGAACAAAGCTTCCATGTGATGTTGGGCTACTTTGTTCCAAAGATTATGATATCATTTCTTCTTTTGCGTCTCGGAAATGGATTAGAAGGCGGTAACTGGCGGCCAAGTTCGTCTGATATTTTCAGACAAAATTAATGATCATGAGGGTCTTATTAGAAACATCGCTGTGCAATCATGTCTGAAGTACTCCTTGTGCAGTTATCATGATGCTGTGATTAACCTCCCGTCTGGGCCCATGGTGCCGCTGAAACTTGCAACCGTTGAGTGGCAATGCAGCTTACTTGTGACCAGAACTGTAGATTGTCACATCGACTTGTTTTGCGATGAGTGTACTTGTTGTCAGAGGGAGGATGGCTAGGAAGACCATGTGTAAAATTTGTTATTTTCCTTTAGCCACAGAGGTTAGCTGTAGTAATTCTGTCCCAGTCTCACTAATTTGGCCATTTGCACCTCAAGGCATGATGTATAATCCGCTACCCTTGCACGGAGTTTTATATTTGGTAAAGTGTTACGATTTTTTTAAGAATGTAGCCCTTGGGAGAGGATCTCCAACACCTGTGAAAAATAATCAGCCACTCAGTTATTCAGGTTTACTCTTCATTCAGGATCATTGTACTTCCATTTCACTCCCGCAAATCCATCAAAATTATCTAATGATCATTTTCACAGTTGTCATCAAAATATACAGTTAATAAACGCTAATATTCTCAATGATAATACTTCGTTAATTTGAATAATAGTCCAATGAACAGCTGTGAATACCAGTCGATGTCTGGCCTTTGTTTGTCAAGTTGGACGTCAGAAGTGGCGGAGGAAGCATCCCATTGTCTCGTTTACTGAACGTTAATCCCTCGCATCCACACTTTGCCGGAAGACAAACTCACTGTCGACTTTCGCCTCTTTTATTTCACCTACTCCACCTGAGTGGTCCAGCGGAGCAGTTCCATTCCAACAAGGTATGAGACTGCAGTGCATTAGATACAAAGCCATGTACTTTTCTGGATTCTGGTTAGTTAGAAATAACGTTATTGGTAGGTGCTTTCCTAAAGAAGATCAAGGCAGATCGGCTATTAATTAAATTACTGTTCAATTTGGATGATGATGCCATCGTCATGATTGTCTGAGCCATTAGCATGGACAGACAATAAGAGGAATGTAATTTTGTTCCATAAAAAAACAGTTGTCTAGACACTTGGTTCTGGTAACTTTTCTTGTGCTTTCAATTTGGTCTTTTCGTTCTAGCCTGCTTGGAGAATGGTCTGGTGTCATTGGTAGCACTGGAAGAGGCTCTAATGTCGGACCAAAGTGATTGGCAACTCCACCACCAGGGTGCCAGAATCTTACCCGGTATACACTAATGCAAACTGTAAATATATAGCATCTCAAACCACCCCAATGTCCCACGTAGAGTCCGTTTAATTTCAGGGTAGTCAGCTGAGGATGTGAGCTGGGGACTTCCTCCTCAGTATTGCGTATTTCACAGACTTTTGTAGTGTCTCAAGTTGGGTTGGGATGACTTGGATGTCGACATTGCATCGGCTTCATTGTCATAAAAGCAGTGGAAGCGTTTTGATTTTTCCTTGATGTTTCGAGCAGCTGCGTCCAGCTCCCTCCTCTTAATATTGTCTGTCCTTGAAAAAAGTTGTCTTTTACAGTTTGGACAGTTCATAATTACTTCATTTTGAAATAGATTTTAAAAATTTGATTGATGATTTCTATCATTTTGACAGCTAGGAGCAATCTTAGATCTCAGACATTAAAAATACCTTCCTCAAGATGTTTCCTTCCCAGGTCTAAGCAGGCAATTATAAAATAAAAAAATTGTATTGTCTGTCATTTTGACAGCTGCTGGCTATCACAGAATCTGTGCAGTCCGTCATGGGCCAGTGTACCCAAGCTCGCCCTATTGTCGCAGTATTTACAGCGCATTTGAACCAATTCAAGAAAGTGCGAATTGCTGGTGTGGACAAAGCTCTGGACAGATTGACATTGAATGGAGGAGATTCTGTCTCCCTCGGGCGATTAGTGGTACCAAATATACCAACTCGAGGACCAGCCGAATGAATAAACATCCTGCGCATGCATTGCACAATGTGGGACAATGCGTGTTTGTCTCCTGATCCTTGTCTGGGCGCGGGACAAAAATAGCAACCATGTCCAACGGGAGGCAAATTGCATCAATTACGTTTGTTACATCAGGAGTGCTGACAATAATAGACATGCTGCTCCCTTCTTTGTCATTTCAAATGACTATCGCATAAAACCCAGTTGAGATTGATACTTTTTTCTCAAAGGTTTCTTTTGTGAAAAAAGTGACTATCTTAATCTTGGGTTTGCTAATGCGAGAGTCGCTTAATGAATCTGTTGCCTTTGTGACGTGGCGGGCGGGCGGACGTCTAATTACAGGCCGATGTTCTCTTTGTTCATCATTGTTATAATTCATCAGGCTTTACTTAAAGATCACACCATTTGTAGAGAAGGTTTAAAAATCCCAGATAAACTTTTTTTAAGTGGTTATCCAAAATTCCCTCTGTTTTTGAAATGTTTCCAGAAGTCGTTTGGTTCATAAAATGATTCACAATTTAAGGACTATCCTTTGGGAGCTTAGGATGTCTGATCATTCAGTAACAGATCCAGAAATCTGGGAAAGAGGACACAGGCCCATCCAAAGAGAACTGATCAGTGAGGTCTTAGAAACAGAGGGGGGGGGGGTCTGGCAACCTTCCCACAGAAACAAAAAAAAAACGTTATTCAAGTGCCAACCCAATGTCCAACTTCAAATTAAGAAAATGAGAGAAAACTTTCTTGGTAGTTTCTAATCTCAAGAGACCCTACAAGTAAAATGAACAATAAATAAACCGCTCGTCCTAACTTACTTCACGCTAGAAATCACTGAAGAATGGGCCACATGCTGACAACCAACCAATCTCGACTCAGTTAAAAGGAAAGATGAATAATATCGCTTCAGTGATACAGTCATAATTCACAATGACTGATTCATGAACATGTATAATCTGAGAATAAATGCGCAGTTTATGCTTTGTACTTTTGATCGGAGCAATCATCGCATCTGGCTGCATCGAAAACGCTAATCCATGTGATGAAAATCATCCTGTAGCGGTTGCCAGGGTTGAACCCTCATCAACGTAAAATAAAGAATGATTTTGACATCAGGGGTTCGGGTACAGAAGAAAATAACCGGACCCTTCAAAAAAATAATTGGCATCACGTGGCCCTACATGAGATAATGACCTCTTTTGTTGTATGAACTTTGTCCCCCTTTTGATCAGCCTCTTGGGTGCTGTAGAGATTAGGCACTCAGCAATACAAGACTTGTGCAATTAACCACTAACCTCAGGTCATTGCTTAAAAAGTGGAAAATGTCCTGTAATCTTAAGATTATTACCATAGTAACATGTTAAAGGATCGTTAATTCAAAGTTTTGAAATTGAATTTGAGATTTTTCAATAATGTAAACACGCATTGAATAATTTCAACAATGCTGTTTTATCAATGATCAATTGACAAGGAAACACTATACATTCCAATTTTTATTATGCTGGCATGTCTAGTGATTTGAAATTAACAACAGGCCAGATGTCAACAATGGACACAAACAAACTACACCTTTAAGAATACATGCTTTATTACCATAGTAACAGGTTATAGACAAAAGATGTATGAAAATAGCAACATCTGCAAAATATGCAAATTTGACAACGTGTCCCTCCTCCCAATCTGCTGAAGGGGATTATGCGATATTAATGATACTGTCAGGAGGCCCATCCCAACTTGCAACATTTATAAAAGCAATGTCACATTGCCAATAACTGGTGGCTTTTTCCTCCTCTTCTTCTCTCCGCTATCTATCATATTTTGACAAGGTCTGATACGATCGGTAGCAACATCAGTCAAACACCTCTCCTCCCATATGTCGCGAATCCCCTCCGAATATTTCCTTCAAGTTTCCTGCACATTACATGCAGATGATCTCATCAGTATTCAATTATGCAAATGAGAATAAGAAGTGTTAATTATTCTCCTTCAATGGCTGACACCCACTGTCTCTATCCATCATCAGGATATTACCAAGTGCCTGACGTTTTGACTTAAAGTGAACTTATATACCTACATAATCGTTGGAACTTCAGGCAGTCGAGAGCTAATTCAAGATATTCTGTAATCTTGAAGCAGTCAGGTCCTGGTACAGGGAATATCTGTTTTATGAGGCATTCTGAGACCAGTTGAAGTAAATGGATTTGCCCAAGATCACAAGCAGGTCCCGGCTTGTCAAGTATCGAACAAGCTTGTGATGCGTAAAAAAGTTCGAAACCAAACCACTTGACTAGACTGTGTGATCTGGGGTCTGAATTTGAATCTAAGAAAATCTAGTTTGTCAGATGGGTTGACAGCAACGTCATTCTGCTGTGCCATCTTACTATTGTTGGCGGAGTTTTACTTACCCACGTGGTTCATGTTTCATTGCATGTAGAGTATCTGGTTCAACCCTTAGGGTCTCAGTTTCATACCAGGGTCCCCCGCCCTCATCTTTTGTCAAAGGACCCTTATCCCATCATTTTAGGAGTTTCAGTTAACAACCGTATCAACTCAAGGTTAATTTCAGGTCAAATGCACCGTCTTTTATCGAGTTAATTGTATCTAAAAGTTGTATAGATTTTAATCTAATTAAAATGACAAGTTAGTGCAACTCATTCAAACAAGGATGGAAACCTTCAGCAATCAGGTGAAGGTCATGATGTTTTCCAATTGATGCACTTTTTACAGAATCCACAACTGACTGCACCAAGCCCCTAACGCAATTCACAAGCAACATGTAAGGTAATGAGAAATGATTCGTTAAAAAGTTTAAGACAATATTAGAGACAACTTCTTTTTGTGAAAACCCATATTGTAAAACTTTGTCCTGGTCTTTCATATTCAAGTTCATAATCAATTTATCCACAGTGGTCCAGGCACCTTGAATCATCCAATGAGATATAGGTGACTAAGGGCTTAACTGGGAGAACAATGAGAGCAGTCTGCAGGGTCTCAGACAGTTTAGTCATATCATCTAGTCATCAAGGTAGATTATTGTTTCAAGAGTCCGGGTATGAAACAAAGCAAAGGTTTCGAGTCATCAGTAACTATATCATTCAGAAAAAATGACTAATTGCACAGCTTGTCTGCTTGAGATTACTTCTGTTTATTCAATCGGACAAGTTTCTCGCACACCTTTGCGGTGGTTCCTACATGCATCTGAAAATGTACTCAAAGGTCCTACCAACTGTTTGTGTAGTTTTGCAGCGACCTCTACAACAACTTCCTACATAAGAACAAAGAACAAAACTCTTGCTGGTTTTCCTTGAAATCTGTCAAAAAGGGAAAGGAGTTTTGACAGCAAGTTTCAATTTGCCATGGCGTTGTTTTTGATGTCGCCTTGTACAACTTTTTTTTTCGTTTTGACATTCGGTTTAATGATCTGGCCATACAACCTGCGGGAGGATTGGTTTTGTCAAAGGTGTTAGCTTTACTACAAACAAGGCTCCCGATGATAAAGTTGAGGACAGACTAGATAAACAATGCCATATGGGGTATGATGAGTCAGATTGCATTTATAGAAGCATTGTCATACCTTGCCATTCCTTGCTTTGAACTTTTGGCAAATCATCCATTAAAATATCATGCCACTCTTATTGATTATTCTGATTATAAAAACAGAGGCTAGGTGAGGTCTAGTAGTTAGATAGGACACTTAATATAGACAGACGCAGTCAGTTTGTTAACCAGCTGGTACACATCTCTTGTGACCTTTGGCAAGTCCCTTTATCAGGTTTGATAAGTCTTTTGATTGAGATGTAAAACAGGATTTCTTGTACCCGATGCCTATGAAATATGCTGTGCAAGTTCAATTTTGCAATCACAGTGTTTTGCCATTCATTTGCCAAAGAGTAACTAACTTTGAAAAGCAGGCCAAGGTCTGGGTCAACCCTCACCAAATCCTTTGACATACCTCCCAAAAACATCAACCAATTTACTTCAAACAGAGAAGGGGTTTGTCCTGATTTGTATGTTAAGGACTTGAATCTTGCCAAATGGTGACCTGGCCTGCTCGATCCCACTAGGGGGCTATACCTAAAATCATTATGATATTGTTATTAGAATGTTCTCTTGAAGTTTAAATTTCCAATCTGTATACCAAGCTGAATCGAAATCATTGTGATCGCAGTTAGTGTATCAACCATTGTACCCGTCCGAATGGACCCCAACAAAAAGTTCCTCTCAAAAAGGCCAAGGACTGGGATGTCCCTGCTAACTCCCACACCAGGGGCTCTAATGGTGATCACAGTGTTATTGTTATCAGGATGGTCCCAACACAAAAAGTTTGTCACTCCAATGAGGCCACAGATTGGGACGGCCCCTCCCAAAAACGACCTGTTGAAATATTAAAATCACAGCAACCCAAACCGTTGTGACCCCTTACAACTCAGTCACAATCTGATTGAATTCCAGTCAGCGCCAACTCACGCATCAAGGTCGCAGATTGAGCAATCGCTGAAGGCTACGACCTTGGAGGATTTGGTCGCCTTTTGTCGCTGGCTCAATTAGAGACGATATCATCAAGACTTCCTTTTCGTTCCATTCTTTCTGATACCATCATTGTTGACTTGAAGTTTCATTCAAAACTTTTTATATGTGCATTTCCTCAGAATTTCTTTCTGTCTTGTTGTCAAGCTTTGTACATGGGTTATAATGATCATAGCCTTTTCAGCCATCTGACACTTTGATATTTTGGTGTTGTTCCGTTCTCCTCAGTTTTTTTGGCCGTTAAGGACTGAGTTCATAATTAGCACCATTAATATTCAACAGTTGGCTAATTAGTCTTCTGTTACATCGTTGATGTAGCACTTTTATTCACAAATTCAGATTGAATAGGGAACGTTTCCAAAAAAAACAGTTGTCTCAAACTTTGCTCCTAATCAAATGTATTTTGTACTGCATGAAACTTTATTTTTATGATTACGAATTGAAAACTAAAGCATCAACTAGGATATTATTAGCTCTATAAACGATATAGGTCAATTGGGTAATGTAAGTGGGAGGAAACCGACGACCCCGGAGGAAACCTACACTGTCAAAGGGAGTTGCCCTCTCTTACACATGAGTTTTCAGGGACCATGCAACCAGGAATCGAACTCAGGACCTCAGAGGAGACAAGTGCTGATGTTTCCACTGTGCCACTCTGACAGCCCTATTTTGCAGTTTGAGACCGAGTTCACGATGTTTAACTTTAGAGACTGCCAATACAACAGCTTTCTCAGTAAACTTGGAACAGAATAGAATATTTCCTCATTTCTGGATCTTAGACCATAGAGGGTAACGTAGTCCATCATAATCTTTGCAATGTTAGATCTCAGCGTAGAGATAATCTTTCTCTCCTCCAAATCAATACCTCTAGACAAAGCCCGATCACAATTCCTGCCTCGGCTGGCGGTGTAATGACGTATATGTTCAGATTGTGTAATTTGCTGCCGTCACAATAACACCACCTTGGCGGATATAAAGTCCTCAGGAAGATGATTAGTCCGCTCTCCGAATCTCGGATGACTTTATTATATCCGGATTATATTCTTTGGTTGTAATTTTCGGTGTTTCTAGAGCTTTTTCTTTAGATATGTTGGTGTTGAGGGATATAGAAAAAGAAATTGGGTTCTGGTGCAGTGCCCAGCCAATCTCTCTGGAGACTTTGAGCTAATATTTAGCCAATCTTAGATTTTATTTCCTTGTCGCATAATCAAGGACCCGGCGTTTTTGCCGGCACAAAAAATTATGAAATAAATGCTTAATCAACAATATTGGGCAATGGAAACGGTAGTAGGAAGAAACAAGAGACCTTGGAGGAAACCTTGGCTGTGGAAGAGAGTCACCCCCTCTATGATATGAGTTAACGAGACCGACTGGGAATCCAGCCCAGGACTTCAGAGGTGACAGGCTGTGATTTTTTCACTGCACCACTGCGACAGTTCTTTTGACTTGAAGTCTAAACCAGGCATCGAAAGATGAATTGGCTTTTGATACTTCAGTACAATGAGGCCACTTTGAGATATCTTGTCATCTTCTTATTCTAAGGGGTAGTTAAAGAGGCTAAATTTGGTTGGTCAGAGTATGCTGAGGCCAGTCTGTTACATAATATGGGACAAACAGACATTCTCTATCTTTGTGAAGTTTTCGAGATTGGTCTGATTTTATCCAAAAGGAATTTTAAATTTTACTTTTAAAGTTGTGGAATGTTGTTTTTCATTCATCATTTCTTTGAATTTCATTTATTCAAAAATAAGTTCCGCAATGCCCTGTCAAAACATTTGCAATTTGATATATCCAAATATAAACATTATCAGTTAATTTGAATGCCACAAATTCTTTGACTAATACCTGCTACAGCCATGCTATAAAGTATGCTGATCTAGATTCTGAACAGATGGTTGATGCATTGATTGGGTACGTTTATTCCTAGGTGGCAGTAGCTGAAAATTAACATGCAGCCTAAGGATGACAGATGCTGGTGTGATGTCCGATAACCCCTTTAGGTCTGATGATAGAGAAATGGTAATAACAGAAAATCCAAGAGTTGAGGAGTTACTCAAAGGAGCATCTGTGTTTTTGAGCAAATTTCGGTTTTAAAAAACAACAGACTTACTGGGGTAAAGTACCATCACACCATCTCACCAAGTCAAATTATTTGATCGACAGATGATCCTACAACCCGATGGCCTAGGCCATACTTTTCACAATCCCAAGGTGACATCCTGATTGATTCCTAGGAATCTGGGAACCCACCAGATGGACCATTTTAGCTTAGGATAACAACGTTGAATAGATTTTTTACCATATGTAGTCCAACGGTAATTTCCCCATCAGAGACATCTACTTCACCATCTGACATCTTGTAATAAAAGAAGCTGGGTTGATGCATGCAGAAAAAGAAAAAAACTTTCTTCAATATTTCAATGTTCCCATGACAGAGTAATGGAGTGATGTCCCTAAAAATAGGTTGTTGTGGCATGGTCTAATGTAAATGCAATCTTGGATTACAGACAGAGTAATGTGGGTATCCCTCCCTCTGTAACCATTGTCAGTCATTGTCCTGGTAGTCACAACTCTCAAGCTCTTCTGCGGTGTCCTGTCCCCCTGACTGAAGTTTGACGTATCGACATCCAATCCGGCTCCAACCTACCTGATGGAGCGGCAACCATAATTGGGAACAGTCAATCAGTTGTTCAGTCAACTGTTCCCTGATTTCCCTGTCTGTACTTGACATCCCTTGGTACCCTGCAAAACTGATTGATCAGGTTGATTGAGGGATTGCCCTTAATCAAACACTAGTGAATCAAGTCATGGGGACAAAATGGGACAAAGTGTTGGCGAGGGGTGAGTTTGGGGGTCGAGGATGCAACAAGACCAGACCAGACCAAACCAGACCAGACATCTTTTTGTTCCCATTGCAGCGATTATAATTGCAGGTGACGGCAACTTAAATTGCTTGTTCACCCAGTGCTGAAGCCTTGAGCCTGTCATAAGTGAGACCCTGTGACAAGTCCAACCAATGACAATTTCACCTCATCACAATGATGACCAATTAATGTTTTCTTGTCTCCAAATGCTACCAACATGACATCACCGTCTCCATAATTACATTGTTCATTTGGTGACTCAGTTTATGGTTGTGACCAGACTTCTGTGTCATCGAGCAATGCTGTAAACTCAAGATGCAGGGGTGATGTTAGAGTAATGTTGTGGTACCAAGGAATGGGCTGGGTAGGGCAAGAACACTTAAGTGACGTAGCACCGAGCAATGGGTTGGGCTAGTGCTTGGGGTTTTGGTGAAATGGCAACAAAGAATGGGCTTGAAAGTGTTCTTTCTTTTACCAATAGGCAATATTGAGGGGTTACCTTTCCAATGAGGAACCGGCGCGATTTATCCGCCGCGTGGCGCTGCAATCGATCATACCAAAACTCTCCATTTCCAATGCATTATCATCTTATTTCTGAGCCCGAAAACGATCGCTTATTTTCGACCGATTTCGGCGACGTTTGCATCTTCCTGTTTTAAATCTATTGAGCTATCAGTTTCTTAAGATAATTTTGCAGAAAATATGCGCGATGCCAGTTATTGGGCACGTTTTCTGTTGTTGAAATCCGGTGCAAAAATGTATGCAATAGTTTCCCCTGATTGACCTCATGCGACGTCAACAGACCAGAAAATGATGTCATGGCGTAAGAAGGTACGATCAATTGTGGCGCCGCCACTGGCATTTATCTTAACGCCGGTTCCTCATTACGAATTGAGATCCATGGGTACCTTCCTTGTTGCTGGTGCAGCCGTAATACAGCACCAGTTTCAAGATGGAAACAAACACAATTAAAGACCATGATGGAAATTCTATATTTATGGCGATGACAATGGTGAATTGGAAGAGCAAATCATAACAAAGAAGAAGAATAGGATTGTTTTGGCACTGCGAAATCAACAAAGGTGTCGCTACTACCGCTACTGTAAAACATTGTGCAAAATGTTGTCAGCATTGTCAAGGATGTTGTGCTGCAGCAAGAATAGAGGCTGAAATGTTGATAAATCGGGATTTCTTGTACAAAGAAGGTGCCGATGTAAAGTGGAAGGGTGGGAAAGGGAAAATTGTGTTGAAAGGAGGAAGTATGAATTGCTGATTAAAAGGGGATCTGATATTGTTGAGAAGATTGTCTGTGAACCGTATCTGAGACTGTTTAACCCTTTGAATCTGGTGACCTAGCTGCAGGGCGGGGAAGCGTCATTCAGAGTAATTTCTCAACTGAGCAGACGTCAATTTGGCATGAAAACTTGCAGACAAGCAATATTTTCATCAATCATCATAGCACCAAATCTAACATGCCTCTTCTGCAGTTTTGTCTTCAAAGGGCTTAGGACATTTTCAAAATGGCGTGACATTCTGAATTTGAGCTTCTCGCTTTGAGATGACCGACCCTGATTGATATTGCCCTTTCCTGAAATGTCAGAACATTGATTAACCCAAGCAAAACTAGCCTGGGAAATAACTCGAAATCACAAACCCAACCATGCGGAACTGACCCTGTCATCTATTCTATGAGCACCAATTAAATAATCAAAATCAGACCATCATTTTCTTAAGCGGAAATAGTTGCTTGGAAACAGGTAGAACTTGCTCTCGATTTTGTCGGAGGTGATTTTTGTTGAGATCGCAATCCGCATGGGAATACTGGAGTTCGGAAAGAAGATATTGTGAAAGTACTTGTTCTTGATTGCGGTGTTTTATTGCGGAATTTCCATTGAAAGTTTGGTTTAATTGCCAGATGTTGGATGCTGATGTGACACCTGTTATGAATGGGGGCGTCTGCTTCAATGGAAGGTGTCATCTGCTGCAATGACAGATGACATTGTCAGCGATCTTTGATGGGTTTTGACAAGGCGAACGGGAGTTATCAAGGAGAAGAAAGATAGGATACCCTCTTATTTCCAAAACTGGCAAGACATTGACTGGTTACTTCATGATTTAACGCCTGCAAGATGATATTTAAGTAGGTGTTTTAGTAGTCTCCTGATGAATCCCTGCCCCCCCCCCCCCGCACACGCACACACACTTGTAAGCATGTGGCATCTGCCTCAATTTCCTATCATAAAATCCAGTGAGCCCCCAAATTGTGTGTTTTTACATCCTGTGCAGATTCTCATTTGAATGAAAAGACAAGCTGCCATAAAATTATTACAATCAATATTTGCACGCCAAAAATGGATTATTTTCACACCCGTCTGGATCTGTTAATGTTTTTCTGGGTCAGTAGGATGAACAACAGAAAGGCTGCCAGAATCACTACTTTGCATGAAATAAGCATTCAAGGTCATTCTTTAGTCCCCCCTCACATTCCATGGGAACATCTCTTAAGAAATATCAAAATCTGGGGCAACTGTAATGGGACCAGCAAAATACCCCGGAAAGGAAGTCTGCTTCTAGATAATGGGTAGCTCCCGTGCAGTTTTGGTGCGTATCCTTGCCCGGAGCACCGCTATTCTTATGGTAATGCCAACCCCTTTAGACTGTGATGAATTGGGTTGGATCTATTCACATGCGACTGTTAATACACGGATTGTGTCCGCGCCCGTTTTGGCACACTCCATCCTCTTGTTGTCGATGGCCAACCTTAGTTTGGAGAATGGTTGGAACTTTCCATTCAATTTCTTGTTATGTCGTTTAGTGATAGCATCTTTGTAATCTGTTTTACAGGTAGATTCATTAAAATGGACTTTTAGAAACCTGAAAAAAGACTGATATAACGAAGTTGTTTGCCAAGTTACAGTATAGGCCATCACCACATTTTCACAGGTCTAATCCTGAAATATCATTGTGCAGTTACATGTAGTTAATCAATGTGAAAATGTTGGTCAGTTCAGTTGCATTGGAGTTGTCATTAGACGGCTGTTATTCACTCCCAAAGTCGAGAGTCGGAGTGGGAGGCATAAATGATGCGCTGACTCTGTATTATCTGCAATGAACGTGTGTGTCTAAACCCGTTATAAGGCAAGAGATATACGAATCGTTGATAACTATAGATCTATACTAATCATAGGAATATGATCATCCAATAGCCCTGGGATGAGACATGACGATACTTGTGGCTTTGATACCCGTCCTGCTGCCTGTATCGGTTTCTCGTGTCCTCGCCTCAGGTGGCGCTCTGTTCAAGACCACCTGTGTCTTAGATGACAGTCACAATCAGATTCTCAGTTGTGTCTTTCTCATAGAGTGCGCCTCTCTGATTGGGAGAGTATGATTCTGTAAGGCCTATGCAAAGTTTGTTGTCAACAAGAAGGCATGCAAAATATAAAAAATGGAAAACCGTATGCGGTATTCTAAAAGTCTTGTTCCTTTCTACAAGAGTTAGTAGTTACTTAAGTGGGTAGACCGGAAAACAAATTTGCAGTGTGCAACTGTTGTAAAAACTACACTTGAACTATTTTATATCCCGTAGAGGCAAAATTTTTTGGAAAAAAAGAAGTTTCATGATGATGGTTTGCAGTAGCTGTGCAAAATAAACGCCTCCGAGGCTAAAGGCGACACCAGTTACCACAACGATGCTAATGCAGTTATGCAAGCAGCTCCGTGTGGTTCTTCACAACACAACACATTCTTTTTTCTAATATTCAATTTCATTTTCTGCAATTTTCACAAAAAAACCTTCTGCGAAATGGAAGGCTTAAAAAAAGCTGAGGAATGATGATAATAATGGCTCAAATCCACTGAGAGTATGAAAATTGTGGTAACTAACCCCAAAATGATGCGACAGCAGTTTGCGTATTACGCTAGAGACTTGATTGGAACGGTCTGACGAATGAACG
Source organism: Lineus longissimus (assembly GCF_910592395.1). NCBI lineage: Eukaryota > Metazoa > Nemertea > Pilidiophora > Heteronemertea > Lineidae > Lineus > Lineus longissimus. Next base: position 21,988,043 of record NC_088309.1, on the reverse strand, counting down.
AGATCCAGGAAATTGAATTGGTTATTGTCACGCTGACGGCAGATTTTAAGTTAGGTTTAAAATTCTAAGTGGTCGAATCAAGTTAGTGGCCTTTATGCTCGTCACCGATGAGCAGTTATTATTACCGAGGGTGATAAAACTCAAGTAAAACAGAATTTGAAGATTGTCTTCAAAATTATGATGACGGATATGTAAGTTTTATTCATATGGGAAAATAGTTACAGGTTACAAGCAAAAAAGAAAGAAAATGTTTTCTCTGCCAAAGGACTAAGTTTTGATAGAAGTGCAAAGTATCCTTTCATATCTTCTGTGGTCACTCTCTGCCCTGGTTCTATTCTGTTCACCCACCAAAACCACTTCTCTCGTCTTAACCTGTTACTTTCACATGACTTGTTCCTAACTTCTCACTCTTGATATTCTGTTCAGATCCCAGTATAGGTTCTCCTGTCCCTTCCTGTTGCTCACTCTTCTCAGACATGAGTGCTTGGCTCGATTGTATAAACCATAAAGCCAGCACAGACATGGCAAGTTTCGTAGCTTGATTGAGCAAATCTAAAGAATGACCTCATGTTGCCAGGGTTCCTGTCAGCAACAAGCAACTAAAAATTGCATGGATTTGCTTCCTGACACAGAATTCACAGAAACAGACCGAGCCCCATTCCATTGATCCCGGCTTATGAATTCAATGGCAGAAGTGCGTCTGAAATGCATTTAAAGGATATTAGATAATATTCTTGATACATGATCTGGTTGCATAAATGGACCCTTGCATTAAGACGTCCCTAAAATTTGATATGGTTCACTTCAATTCCTCCAGGCATTAAGATGTCATCAGTTTGAAAGGTCATTGACTTGATCTATCCTTGGTCATGTTGGTTATGATTATGATATGCTCCTACTCTCTGTTTATCAAGGCAAAAGGAATCAAGAATTGGTGCAGCAGTTTTGGTAAAAGTTAGTAAGTTTTTATGTTACTTTTAGCACAACAAATGTTACAACAGGAGTCAAGAAATAAATGATAAGTTCAATACTTTTGATGATGAAAATTTGGTCCTAGTTCATGGCTCCATTGAGGAACTTTAATCCCAGTAGGTGGCAGTAATTGGCAGTCCAATAGGCAGTTGATTTCAATCATATTTCTAAAGAAGGGAACTTCAAGCTTATAGCCTTGCCTGAGCACCCCATACCAACTGCAGCGTCAGTTTTAGAACATTTCAGTGGCTGGTCCTTCACTCTAGTCTTCCTCTTCTGAAACCAAATGAATTTCACCAGTAGGCTAGCCGTGTTATTGATAATTATACCCGCAACGATGAATGCAGTCGATATTCTCGAGTGTGTGGCATCATTCGGCGGTTGTTGATAAGTTACGGAATGAAGAGTGCGTTTTGTAATGTCGACAGCGTTGCTGGGACGAGGAGTGGTGTTCTGACGGCAAGGCTCGAGGCCGGAAGTCAACGTTTTGTAACAGTCATGTAATCCTTGTTGATACATTCTTACTCTGCAATGAGGATGATTTAGTAGCTATTATATTTCTGTGAAGCAGAATGCAGTCAATGCAGAGGGCATGGTAAGAAAAGTACATAGGCAACTATAATAAAACATGCAACTACAGCGGAACCTCCCTCAGCGGACACCTCTCTATTAAGGACACCCTCTCCATTAAGGACACTAGTTTTGGTCCCAAATTGGTTCTTGCCATTCATTTTGACCTCTCTAATCAGGACACCTCTCTATTAAGGACAGCACTTGTCAGTCCCGAGGGTGTCCTTTATAGAGAGGTTCTACTGTATTACCTTCCAGGTTGCCTGCATCATTTTGAACAGACTTTTTTGTGAATTTCTAATCAAATATTCTTAACAGTGCTTGTTTCATCTTGCTACATTCAAAAAAGATATAAATTGTGCAACAGGCATTATCAATCGAGACAAATTGTTTAAAAACTGATGTGTCATTCCAACACTGAAGTGTTCTTGAAAATTAGTGTCAACTATTCGATCCTCGCTTTATTTGATAAGTAAGTGGTCCGGGTGTTGTTGATGTCAATGAAATCAATACATTTCTGTAGCTACTGGCTTAAATCGTCATGTCGAGTTTTGTTAACAGACGAAAGTAATCTGTTTTGCAGGATTTGCTGTATGATGCTTTCAGGCAGGCTAAGCAACAGTTGCTCTTTGTGGCAAAGCAATGTGTGTGTGTGGCTTGACTTGCTCCTTCTGGAAAACAAAACAGAATAGTTATTGACTGTCAGGCTTCCCTTGTCATTCTCTAAGTGCCCCAAATTGAATGGTTTTTGTCACATCCTGTAATCATGAATGCGAAAAGGCAGAGGTTCCTGAGCAAGAAGCGGTGATCTCTGCACCTTCCAATCAATATTAAACCAAGTGATTAGCAGTTTTCCCGCGGACAAGCAATATTTTTATCATTTAGCGCAGCGCAATTGTCCCATGATAAAAATCACTCATTTGCAGAGCGCTTTTGGTCCTGATTTTGCATTATTCTTCATTACAAGTATGTTCAATTTTTAAGTGCAGATGAGACAAGCTGGAACATTGCGTCACAAGTCAGGAAAAACGATTTCTTGTAAACAACGATATCATAGCTAACTGTTACACCCATAAAAAGTCCCAACTTGGATAAATTCCCGAGATTGTCTTCAAGAGCGCTATCAAATCATCATCAAAACACTCCTGATGAAACGAGTTAGTATTGGTCGATTAGAAGATAGGTCAAGAATGCCATTGCAGTGTGTTATATAAAGAGTCGCTCATTCTTATTGATTTCTTCAAACTCCACTATGAAATCATATCTCAGCAACTCAACTTGTTATCGGCAGGAGTTGGGAAATCATTAACAGCTATTGTTATGCATGGTTTCTGCTTCATTAAGTTCTTATTGCATGCTCTCAAGAACTCATCATGCTTTCGTGGAGTCGGTTAACTCTAGCTAATCCAACATTGTTGTGGTTTTTCGATATCATGCGGTAAATTTGATTGTGATAGCTTGGTGTCTTTTTCAGCTTCTATCATCTCGTTGAATAAGTTTGATTATCGAGTGGTGGTGGTATTAAGACCCAAAGCTAGCTTTTTGGTCATGGAGGGAGGGGGGGGCAAAACACCTCTTATAATGTCATCTGTGCATGAAAAACAAGATTTTTGGTTTGGGGCGTTTACACCCAAAGGGGGATTGGTCTGAAACTGGAGATTTCTCAATTGATGGGATAACAGGTCCATAGAACTCCATATCTGACTTGACCCTTTGTGTTCTGCAGTGCTCTTTAGTACAATCCTCTAGAAGACAAATTTTGTCGATAATTCCACCATTTTCTTATCACTTCTTGACACAATTCAATCTGATTGAAAACTCTTGACTTGCACAGTTACGCCAAACAGCCATTGGCATTGTCTTTGTGATGCAATATAATTGCATTACAGTAAAATCATCTTGAGAGCAGTGCTCAAAGCAGTTGCTGCCAAAAGATGAAATGTGCAGAGGCTTCTAATCATTGAGAAAATAAAATGGTGAGAAAGAGAAAATCTAATGGAATTTGCATTTTGTTGGTTGTTCAAGTGCATATGAAAACTTCGCTGAAGTTAGAAAGTATTTGCAGTACCGGAATATACCCTGGAATAATCAATTTCAGCATTTCCACTGCCAGTTCATCAGGTGTACATGAATGTCCTTTCATAGTTCCCTAAAAACAAAAGCTTTCCAACATTTGTTGTAGTCTGCCATCTGACAATGACTTCAAACAATTGAAACAAACCACCTGAAAAATCAATGGGCAACATTCATGTCAGGAAGTTGGAGAAGGGAAACGTCAACGTTTTGCCGCAATTTTACCAACTTTCAGATTCAAGTGAGTCTGGAAGTATACCATTGCATGTGCCAAAATTGAATCAGCAACCAAAGCATTGTTTGCGGATGATTATTTTTATACAAAATGTGGTGTACAAAATATAATCCTTTTACAGATTTTACCATCGGAGAATTGCTCATGAAGCAAGAGGTTTCCAACAAGTGGCCTTGTTGGTTTTGACATGAATATTCTAGACTTTTGGCCACTCTTCCCAGACTTGGCAACTATCACTCCCAAAACAGCTTATCTAATGAGAGTAACCTCAACAATTGAGTCAGAATATCAAAGGAATGCTGTATTGGCTACCAAAGAGGCCTGGGTCAGTTTGGACACTGGTTGAAGCAGACGTTGTCTTTAACAGCTAGGATATTCTTCTTTTCTAAATCGACTGATGTTATGTTCTTTGAGAAACATTCTCACTCTTCCAATCCTGCCTAAAATGGGCAATATCCTCCCATCCCTCCCTGACGGTGTCCACCACTCCATGACTCACGGGACTGCCAGGTCTCCATTGATTCTCTTCAATACAGGAGGATCATTTTACACCAAGACTTAATTGTCAAACTTTACTTCTGTTATGAAGAGCCTCTCATCTCTTCCTGTACCAAGTAAAAAGGAGTGACTGTCAACCATCAGCTCCTTCAGGCTGACTGTCAACCGATCTGTATAAACCGATCTTGATGAACATGTCTGGATAGACTTCAAAGTCTCCATTGACTCTCCTGGCGATCTGAAGGTTGCATGATTGGCCATTTCAGATCTCATAGAACAACCTTATGTCACCAAAGATTGGGTTGGCGGCTGTACTGATTGAATGTTCCAATGGTCACATCATGTGGATGGTTCTAGTCCTCAGAAGGAGTTTTAATCTCAATGCAGCAACTGGAAATACATAAAAACACAGATTGTTTCAAAATAATCTCTTCCGAAGCAAGCAGACATCACATAGTTCATGAAAATGCCACCAGGGAATTAGCGCCTTCGATATAGTTTCTGCAGTAGTGTGGGAGTTGGTAATGCTACCCTCCCCAAGGTTCTATGGTTAACCTACTACAGTCTGTTCCAAGGTCAGTTTTACTGAGACGCCAGTGCTTTTACACATGGTATGTGTGTAAAATGTATGGGCAATCAAAGTAAACTGGGATTGATGCATGCACTGGAAGAAACTGAGGTGTAATAATAGTTATTACTTTCTAAAAATGTTACCTTCAGTTGTCGGATTCAGGTCTAGGATACAGGAATCAGTATTTCATACTCTGTATAGATGCATTACATTCTTGAGCAGTTTACACTGCAACTATTAAGGTATTTCTCTTTTTGCATGATAGGTGATGACCCTGTGCTAATTGAGAGCCAAGTTGTTTCATTTTATTCCAGAGAGAACACTGAATATACCTTGAACAACTCTCAATCGGTCAGCACTTCTTAAAGGGAGACTATAGGTAGGTACCAGGCAGGGTCTCTTCTATCTCACAGTACATTGAATCCATTCATGTTCATCTGATGCATTATACAATTATCACTAAATCAAAAATAACCTTGGCCCCTATCAACCCTTAGTCTTTCAAATATGGCAATTGACATTTTTTGGAAACAATGGGTTTGAGATGGTCCCCAAGATATCATCATACATGCTTGCTCACTCAGTCACCTGTGTAACTAATTGGCTGACTGATAGCAGAGAGTATTGGGTAAATCAAAACTATGGCAAAAACAAACAACTGGCAGAATGAGAGTTGGAAATCCAGTGAGTCATCCTTCTTTTTGGTCATCTTAGTAGCCCTCCTGCTGTAGCTCGGTAAGAGGACAATTTGTTTGCAAATTATTGACAACCCAGGTTATTTCTCTGGTGTTGCGCAAAATGTTGGGTGTGTGGTAAGGAAAGTTATTTGTGGATAGTACTGTACTTCGCTATAAAATGTTTTCTAATCACTCTAAGTATATATAACTGAGATGAAAATGAAAGTAGCTCAACCAGAACATTCTAGAATCTAGAACTCTAGGTCGAGGTATGGTTAAGTGCCAATTCAAATGCATACCTTCTGAGAAATGGCATATGATAATTCCACATAATATTGCTGATATTGAGACCTAACCAGAAATATGCATCCTACAATTTGTGAACCTGAACGTAATCTTTGCTCCTGATGCAGGCTTAGTTAAATATAGATGCAGACAGGTAGAGGGGGTGAAGGAATGGCAGGAATGTACTGCTCCAACTGGGGTGACCGATAAAATCCAAAGGGCAAAAAGAAAAGAATATTTTAGACCTGGGATGCCGATGAGTTGTTTCTCGTCTTGGAAGAATCTAGAGGTTTGTATCTCCTGACACAGACACAAGAGCCGAATTGCCTCTCTGGTGTTGTATAACTGTTTTTTACCCAAACATATTGATGACAAACAGTTCATCATCCATCAAAAAATTGACAATTCATGAGAATGTTGCACCTGAGTCGAGTAAAGTGGCAGATTATTCTTTTAAAGTTTACCAATCCAGACTGGTTTTGCCATGTTTACTGATGACAGACATTGGGTGATATGAATAAAGACTAGCAAATGCTTTTACTCCGGTTTTGTACAGGAAGGCCTAGTGTAAATGTACATGGAGATTTAGATAAAAGCATTTCCTAGTCTTTATTCATATCACCCATTGTGTGACAGATCTGTTTTCTTAAAATCTGCTTCATCTGCCGGTCAAAACCTTGGCAACAATTTGAAGCAAGAGGCCAGTCAATAGTTTCATTTGAACTTCAAAGCTGTTGTCTTGAAAAGCCAGTAAGTTCATTATTTTCATGGGTTTTCCGTAAAAAACCTTTATTCGCAGGAATAATAATTGCAAAAATATTTGTTTGTTTCAAATAAAGACCTAAAATAAGATGAAAACATCTCCATTTCTTGCAAATTGCAAAAATATAGAGGCGCCTTAATATTAGCGGCCTACCAGCCCAGTGTTTCATTCAAACTAGGCATTTAATAAAAACACAAATTTTAGGAGACAATGTTATCCATTAGTCTCAAATGAATAGGCTTCCGGCTATTGTTATTCTGGTTATCATCTTATGTCAAGCAACAGTAACATCAGTGCTGTTGTAAAACCTAATTGATTTGCCTTATACAAGTGATAGCCAGGTGAGTACAAGATACATCCAGGGTCTCTGGATGGCAATTGACAAACTTTCCTTTAATCTCATCAGTAATCCGGGGACAAATCGTTACCTAGTTGAACTAGTATTGTCCATGTACATTTCACCTAGGGACAATGACCATGTGATATGTCAGGCATTGTCCGACTCCAGCGTCAGTGTGCTGCATGCCAAGTAGCAAGGCATTGTTCAGACAATTTTTTTGCTCTTTTGGCTCCAGTCCATCTTCATGCTTTACTTGGATATCCTTGTATCTTCAAAGCAGATTGCTCAACAGCTTCCCTTTCTTATCTTGTTCCTGTTGATGTATTCTCAAAGGACAGTTGTATTGGGAGACTTGGCACTTTTTTCAAAATGATAATAAGGATTGGCAGAGCAGATTTCTTCTCTCAAGATTGTGAAATAATACAGGTCTTTTTGAAGGATGTTGGTAAAGGTATTGATTGCAAAGGCACTTTCTTGAATGCAGGAGATTGTATTGAAGCAGGAAGACTGCCAGTGGCATAGATTGTGGTGATTGGTCTGATAGCGAGGTCGATCGGACTGCAGTTATGTTGATTTTGGTCCAATCCCCAGGCGATTCCATGTAAAGCAAACATCTAGGGTGAAAACTGATCGACTTTTAACCTGTAATTATTGAAAATGATAATACTTCTCTGGCAACAACTAACATGGCCTTTTGTTTTCTCAGCTGTCCTGAAAAGTGTCTGGTCTTGTCTGCTTTGTATGCGTGTGCTTGTGTACAGTGTATGTGTTAAGGAAATTTCCCCATCACTAAAACATAGTAATTAGCCTCCAATCATCATCTTGTATTATGGCGAAAAGTAAAAGGAATTCTCACCTGAGCCCCCTTCTATTTTCAGGTATCAGATTTTAAAACACCTAAGTTAATGAGTGGTGGTTTGTTTTTAAACTTTTAAATTTTGTTAATTGGTCATTTCTTTGGATAAAGGAAATTGGTAGGAAATGGTGTGTACTGCCTGAATGGACCAGTGAAAGTGGTGATAAATGGTTCTTGATTCAATTTCAGGACATCTGTTGATAAATGGGTCCAACCTTGTGCGTATAAATCAAACCTTTGTTTTTCCCGACTTTCTGATTGTATATCTTGCATAAACATACCAAGTGACATGATTTAAATGTTTAAAAAAATGTTTATTTTGAGTTTGATTTCCTGGAATAACCTGTGTGCCTTCCCCTGTGCAAAATATTGATAGAAAATTGACAAAAATATTATCATGTTCAAGGAACATTTTATGAAATGTTCTTTTGTATCAATCTATACTGCATGACAGACTACTTATACAAAATGTTTAAAATGTGCTGATATCATTATTTAACTTGGTGATGTTTGGGAATCTGGTCTAAATTGTTTTCATAATGTAACCCAGTCAACATGGTTTCATCCTAACAATTAACAGTACATTTGTCAATTAATGTTCAACTCATTTTGCCATCTATCTCAGACCAAGACAGAGACTGGTCTCATCATGTAAGACAAAGTTGTGTAAACTCTTCTAAAACACCTGGTTGCAACTTTTTGGTTCGCATTTCAACTCATTATTAGTGATAGCCGACAGTACAACTGACGCTACTCCTTTAAGGCTGTAGTTCGAATATTTTATTGCCAAAAAACTTGACTGGTGTCTCGCCTTTATTGCTGTTTTCTCGCACTTAAATAACGATATGTTACTTCATCTTCTTTCTTCATATTCAACTCAAGTTGGTCGAAACATGTGTACTTTTGCAGTACATTGATCGATAATTCTTTTGATGCCGGTATAATGAAACTGACTAAGCAGTTAATATCTGTATGTATATTGAGTCCAGGATGTAGTTCAACATCGAAAGAAATGTTCAGCCAGGAGTTTCTTGGTTAAAAAATCGAAATAGGTTTCCTCAATATTGACACCGTACTTTTGCTAGCCTAGTATATGATACTTTTTGAATAAGAAATGAATAATGCATCATTTAATGATTACCCATAAACGTTTTTTTCATGAGCTTAATATTTTTGCAAGTTTCATGGATTGCGGATAAAAAAGTACTGCAACCCCAGGAAAGTTCATTATAGTGGTGTTTACATGCAGATAATCACAAAAAAGGGGCTGCAAAAAAATCCCAGGTCAGTTGCCTTAGCAGAAATCATCATGAGTGGGACTAAGCAGCAGTGTTTAAAACACTATTTGATGAAGTCTTTGAAGTGATATAGACACAGTTCAGCTATGAAAATAGAGGGTTGATGGCCGAAAACCACATCCACCGTTCATCCTTCCTAACTTTTACAAAGCCCCCTACGAAAACACAGGGAAACCATCTGAGGTATACGATGAAAAAGCTATGTAGGTGTCGAATCCCAGGTCAGCTGCCTCAGCAGAAATCAACGCTAATGGCACACTAAGTATCAGTGTTGAAGAGATTTTGATGAGCTAATCTCTCCCTCTTGCAGAAATGATGATCTTTTGTGGTGTTGTCGCGTAAGGAACCTTTTTACAGTGCGGCGCTGTGTTGAGAACGATTTGCTAGGTAAGGGATATGTATTGCTTAGATCCATACTGGTGATAGTAAAAGTTTACATTTATAATGTCCATCATGGATCACATATGCTGTTGTCATTCTCAAGGACGAGGACACCATCCCTATGGACCATTGGCCATACTTAGATCAACTAGGGATTATAAGATATATTCTAATGGTATTAGAATTTAATTTTAAGCTGATTTAATGGTCATGTTAAAGATATTCCACAGTATCATTTGAGGTTATCTCGAATAAATTTCAAGTAAAATTCATTTTATAATGTGTCTAGTCTTATTAATCGCAACTGGATGAATGGCTTAACTAAAGTACGATGAGTTAAGTGGAGGAAATGACTGATGACAAGGTCATTAGGCTTATCCAAAGGTCACAAGAATTCCTGGATGAGTGCTGCCAACCAGCAGCGATTCCCTGTCTTCAAGCATACCTGTGCTCATGACTTTGCTGACCAAGTTTGCCCAATTTCTCAGGTTGTTGCTAAGCATGCTTTCCCTACCTATACCCAGCACTGTTGCTGGAAGAGAGTTCCTTACTGCTTTCCTACCCACCCTGCTGCTAAACCACCTTCCCTGCCCGGCAGATTGCTGAACCTGCCTTCCCCCAAGATGGTGAAACTGTTTGTGGAACATCATTCTCTTGGATCCTCGTTTAAGCCAAAATGCTTTGTTAAGTCATCATCAATACCAGCACTTACCAATAGAAAAACCAGAAATCCTAATAATTGCATTCCTATGCTAAGAATGATGTAAACTGTAATGAGTTTGATATAACAGTTGATTTGTATGTTCGTCTACTTAATGGTATATTACTTATTTTTATCAACTCAGGGAGAGAATTGTATCACAATCTGCCAGCTGAATGCCAAAAAAGCTATAACAGGGATAACTGCTTCACTTTGGTGTATTGGAGGTCAAGTCAGCCTGAATGTGGGCAAACTATCTATCTACAAGGTAGCGTTATTTCCCAGCAGCGGCATTATTGATGTACTGCAACACCAGTGATATACTAAAGTACTCAGGAAAACTGTATTATTAGGGAAGAGGAAATGAAAGTGGGGATACACTACTTAACTGCTGAAAGCAATGAATCAAAAACACTCAAGGCAGATTTCTCAAGAGCCAAATGCAGTAAGTACCCAGTAAATGGGATGGAGTGACCATGAAAGGATGATTTTTTGCCCTAAATGGTCTTAGACGAGTTTCATGGCATGCTTTGCTGCTGTAGCCCAGCATTCACAGGGTGCTTACGTTATTTGGCTTGAAGATATCATTGCCTCTCTAACATGCTTATACGTACATTGTTATAGTAGTTTTCATGTATATAATGATGTCTGTTTCTTTATTGGACATTGTCTCCTCCTGTAGGTTTCAGCTGTCATCAAAGGAATGTAATGATTTCTTCTATGCAATCATTTCCCCTTTAACATTCCTGTACATCGTTGCTGTAGCATTGCTGTATATTAGTAGTCTAGAAGGAGTTGCCATCAAAGGAATGTAATGGTTTCTTTGATGCGATCAGCTGTAATAGCCACCTTTACCATAATAGCAGAGTTCCTGTATATGGATAATGGCCCGATGATTGGCCTCGATGAGCCATGATTATCCTCCAATCATTGGTTCACAGCAACTTGATGTTGATGTTTTTCATTATGGCTATTGTCCAGGGCAGTCGAAGGAAGACTTTTTCTTTCCGTTTTACACTTCGATCAGTTGTTGGTTCACGAACGACTCACACTTGCATGTTAAAAGTGCACATTGTTCAGAATACTTTCACCAAACTGGTATCTCATACAAATCAATGACTGAAACACTTGAAATGTTCATCTAGAAATTACACTGCTCCACATTATCTTGTCCATTGGCAAGAATTACAAGACACTGAATGAGAAAATTGTTCTTAATTTGTGTGTCAAATTAGCACTTCATGAGTGTAACTTTGCTGCTAGTTTTGTGCCAGACTCAACTAGCCCGCTTCCTATGTAATATTGATGTGCTAGACAATTAGGTCGACACTTAAACAGAACTTCCATCCATATTGAATAGAATTCGAAGTACTTGTACAAGCATCTCGCTTATGAGAGAATACCGATACTTGCCAGGGGTTGGTGTGGTCTATTCAATGTTCTGTAAATGTTTTGGGATTAATAACATGCTTATTGCAGACTGTTTCTCTATCAATTTATAAGCTGTTTCGTATGTTTGTCTTTCCCTGAAATGTTGCCCCCCTCGATAAGGAGAACTTATATCAAAGTCTTAACTATGCTGTTAGCCAGACTACCAACTCAAGGACTACTGTTGGCTGACTCAAGGCTCCGTGTATCTTCATGTATCTCTATCACTAACTTTCTGCTATCATGATTGTTTTCTGGAGGAGATGAGGCAGGGTATCTTGGACTCTAGGATGGTGTCTGACAGCCTCATTGAGAGGGCAAGGCACTAGAGACTGAGACAAGAGCTGTACTGTGGTTGCTATCTGGGTCTGGGTCTGGTTAACGGTGGCTGATCCAACACTGCATGCTTCTTGATCACTATTTTTCTGCTACCATATGTTATCATCGGGAGATGACCCGATCCCATGAGAGGAGTGGATGAGACAGGGTATCTTTACTCTAGGCTAAACCTAATCATGCATTTTGTCACCGGATTTTCATCTTCCCTTACGCGACCACCCCGGTAACGCGACCATTCAACCTCGGTCCCATGTGCGGTCATGTTACCGCGGTTCCACTGACATGTATACAGAAAAACTCATCATAACTGATCTCAGCATGACATCTTATCATGCTAATTATTCATTGTTGCTTTCTTTTTGTAAGAAGAATGAATGAGGACATTATAAGACCTGTGAGACTATCCACAGATGACCGATACAAAGATAATTAGTCATGTCTATGTATCATCCAAAAACCTCTTATGAAAATTAACACCCACTCACTTCATGGTGTGGCCTTTGTGGAAGGAGTTGTACCCTAAGATGGTATGGTTTGACCTCTGGGGAAGGAGTTACAACCATTTACTTACCATACTAGTCCCTCAGAATCTATGGTGTAACCTTTAGGGAAAGTGTTAATGAATGTGGCTGTCCTGAATAATAGATAGTGTGTATCACCATGGTTAAACACCATTAATAACTTGATTTCCCTGCAGCGTCTTCATCAGCAGTCTCAGGAGCCTCTCGGGTGTTGGGCCTGTGGTCAAGAGCCTCTCCAGGTTAGCTACAGAGATGTTTCCCTCCTTGGGCAATGCAGTGATTACTACAGCCCGATCTAGTACTAATTGGGATGGTTATAGTGATCATGTCATTAAGAATTAATAAATACTAGTCTTTATTAGTTCTTGGTATAAAATCAAACATTGGTCGGTTCTCTTTGCAGTTGGGTCCAAGGATTGAAGGGTGGAAGACATTCTTTCAACTTCACAAACAAACATATTAATAATAACGCTAATTACAGTAGTTTTGCGGGATCTGTTTGTCCTAGTTATTGATGATGGACGGATATATCCACACACTGACTATATAGGTCTGTTCCTTCAGCTTCCATCATTGGACAGATGTGCAGTGAGAAAGTTTGCTGAATTTTTGCCAATTTGCTAATTATTGATTCACCCCTCACGGCCTCGACTGGCAATCAACAAACTACCACTCCCTGAGATAACATACATCGTCATTAAATACCCACTAATGCATTAATTAAGAACAATTCAGCAGCCGACATAATATTTTTCTAATCGCGTTACTCTTGGTCACTGCTTGTATCTTCGGATGTCCGGTGTTACATAATATCCGGCAAGCCCATCTGCTTGTTTTGACACTAATGTCTTCATTGCGCTTGAATGAAAACTCATTTCAGGGTCAAAACATTCTTTACTCTAAACGAGCCATTTTATGACTGAGTGAAGTCTGTCATGGCAGCCAAAGTCTACAGTTGATGATATGCAGGGGCCTTGGTGGAGTAGTCAAACACCCAACTCATGGTGGTAACTTCTACAGTATTTCTTCTGATTTGTGTCAATCAGCCACAAACTCTCAATGATAATGCAATTCATTCTCAAGAAATTGTGTAACTGATAATCATGCACTGACGTTTGTCAATGATGGATGGTAAGATGTCTGAATTATTTCTGACGCCTAGAGGCTATAAAACACCCCAAATCTCCGGCAGTTTTGGTGAAAAACTCAAACAACCAACTCATTATCTTCTTCTGTATTCATCCTTATTAGTGTCAATTTTAACCAGTAGCTCTTCAAGATAATCAAATCTGCTGACAGAAAAGCTGTAACTTATACTTACGTGCTGACATTGGTCTGTGATAGATGGAAAACGGAATGATATAAAAAGTCTACCTGGCTTATTAGAAGGAGAGTAGCTGCTAAATCACCTCAAGGTAAATGGGTCAGTTGTTCAGGGATAGGGAATCTTCATGAATCTTTGTGTCAATCTGGGTTGACTGAGCACAAAATTCTTTAGCTTTACCACCAAACAGGTTCAAATGCAAAATACAAAGTCCTCGTTGATGGCGTCATCTCATTCAAATTACAAGTACACCATTCTTGAAACAATGCCTCGATCTGGCCAAAATGTCTGAAGAGCTTATGCCAAGTTTCATGTGACAGACATCGCAATTAAAGGACCGAGTTTCGAAGTATGATAGGTGGAGTTGCTCCTACCAAGTCATAGGGTAGTCACAGCAAGTTACTATGTTGAAAAAGATTGGCCCTTGGATACTTGTAAACCACTGTTTGTGCATGCCCATGATTATAAGTAAGGTACAAGAGGATGCTGAATAATTTGGGCAGTCACAGATAGTTGCTGCCTTGATAAAGGAGACAGATTGACCCTTGACATGGTAAAGATCTTGTTATGAAATCCCTCGGTTATACTTGAGGATTGCACAACAGGGCCATCCTTTAAATCAGAGGACCCTTGGGATGATGGCATCTTACCACCAGAGCAAATTAGCCACATACTAATGACGAATTCATAAGTCAGCTGGGAGAGGATGGTTTGCATCATTTGGGCGGTAGTTATAATCAGAGGTTTTGTCCTGGGAGGCTTTCGACGATCTGTTACCATTCCCTGTTGTGTCTGCCAATGCAATTAGCAGAAACCGCTGCTTTATTCATGTGTCTGTCCTATACCATTCCCTGTTGTGTCTGCCAATGCAATTAGCAGAAACCTCTGCTTTATTCATGTGTCTGTCCTATACCATTCCCTGTTGTGACTGCCAATGCAATTAGCAGAAACCTCTGCTTTATTCATGTGTCTGTCCTATACCATTCCCTGTTGTGACTGCCAATGCAATTAGCAGAAACCTCTGCTTTATTCATGTGTCTGTCCTATACCATTCCCTGTTGTGTCTGCCAATGCAATTAGCAGAAACCGCTGCTTTATTCATGTGTCTGTCCTATACCATTCCCTGTTGTGACTGCCAATGCAATTAGCAGAAACCTCTGCTTTATTCATGTGTCTGTCCTATACCATTCCCTGTTGTGTCTGCCAATGCAATTAGCAGAAACCTCTGCTTTATTCATGTGTCTGTCCTACCATTCCCTGTTGTGTCTGCCAATGCAATTAGCAGAAACCTCTGCTTTATTCATGTGTCTGTCCTACCATTCCCTGTTGTGTCTGCCAATGCAATTAGCAGAAACCTCTGCTTTATTCATGTGTCTGTCCTACCATTCCCTGTTGTGTCTGCCAATGCAATTAGCAGAAACCTCTGCTTTATTCATGTGTCTGTCCTACCATTCCCTGTTGTGTCTGCCAATGCAATTAGCAGAAACCTCTGCTTTTTCATGTGTCTGCCCTACCATTCCCTGTTGTGTCTGCCAATGCAATTAGCAGAAACCTCTGCTTTATTCATGTGTCTGTCCTACCATTCCCTGTTGTGTGTTTGCCAATGCAATTAGCAGAAACCTCTGCTTTATTCATGTGTCTGTCCTATACCATTCCCGGTTGTGTCTGCCAATGCAATTAGCAGAAACCTCTGCTTTATTCATGTGTCTGTCCTACCATTCCCTGTTTGGTCCCGTCATCAGTATATATATGTTTCATTCCCGGACCTGCCACCTTTCTTGAATTATTTATTTATTTCCGGACCAGACACCATAAAAACTGATGGTAAATGATCCTAAAAAAGGTATAAGATGACAGCTGTCAATCATTTTGGGCATTTATCAGGGTCTGTGCATGTAATACTGGCAATCATTGAACCAAACTGGCAATTGTAAAAGAAATGAGATACACTAAACACGGTTAAGGTGACAGTTATCATGATGCGATGTGTTTGATAAACTCCATAAGATTGTGACCTAATTGAACTACAAGTTAACTAAGATCTTGATATGTCATTTTTGATATTCGTCATTGTTTCAAAAGAGGTCCTTGCTGTTGGTTCCATTGCAGTTGAAACAGTGAAACAACAGGAAACATTTTTTTTCCACTTGACACAGAGAAATTAGAATGAAACTTTTAACTCGCCCTTTCGCCTAAATGCGATCTTTTCCCGGCCATCCATCATTTTTCTCACAGATTATTTTTTGACGCCAGAAGCACATACACCACAGAACTGTGGGAACATGTGGCAGAGTCGACTTTTAATGCTTTTTATGTGATTAGATTGAAACTACAGAAGGGATTGTGGACTTTCATAAAACTTTAATGCATTTGGAAAGCTGAAAGCCGATTATCACTAATACGTCAACTTAATTTTGACATGAAGAAGTTGAACAATTGAGTAATGAGGTAGTTGATATTGGATCAGTGTTCAAGGCTTCTATACAATATGTTAAAGATACAGTCCACAGCTGTTCATTTAAAGTTTGAATATGAATTTCCATTTCTGTAAATACTGAATAAAGATTTTTCCAATAAGTTTTGCACATTATGCAAGTTTTGTAGCTTTACTTTGCCTTGTAACCTCACAACCATCAAGTATTTTTCTGGATGCAGATGATGAGCAACATGTAAATTAAGTTAACAAGTGGATTGGACCTTTAATGAAATTAGTAAACCAAATCCAACTGATGTTTTGCTGTTTGAATTACAAAAGAAATGTAGGTTTTCTTATTTGCTATAAAATGCACGATTACCTGATAACAATATTGGTATTTTTTTTCTATAAGATAGTACCGTTTGATAGTTGGGGTTTTATAATCATATAATGGTAATGGTATTGAGGTAAAGTAGTCATTGATAATCTTAATTGGATAGGTTGATTTTATGCTGATTGAGTCTTCTAGTTTCTTGTACTTGCTTTTAGTTTTTTGGGGGGATTTTACATTTTCTTGCCTCACATTATCTTATTAAACTGTGACAACCAATCAATCCTATTATGCAATTTCAGATAGGAATGTTCTCATAAAGTACATTTAATGGCCACATCTCAAGTCACCGTCTCTTTATTTCTGTAGACACAACATGATAGGCACTATATTTTCTTAACCTGGCAAAGATTTGACTTCTCCTGTAAAAAGTTTTACATTTTTGGCTTGGTATTTCCGGGTGCCTTCATTAAATGTTTAAAAATATTTTTAGGTTTATTTTGTGTCAGCAGTATCTAGAGCTTATCATGTTAATTTACCTGTAGATATGACTGAAATGTAAAAACCTAGACCTACATCAGATTGTGCTTATGATGCACAGTGATTTGGAAACATCATTCCTGTGATGAAAAAGAGCTTAACTGACCTTTATCAGTAGCTCAATTTAATATGCGCACCCTATCTGGTGAACCCCCTATCTTTCCATGCTATTGTACCATGGGGCAAGGAACAACATGATACAACACTCAACTATATAATAAGTAAAGGTTCCAGCTAAAAATTATGTCTCTTGATCTTTGAGTATCTATTTGATTTCCCTAAGCTTTGATGAAGCAGACAGCCAAGCTCTTAGTAGCCCATTACACCTCGTAAGGAAATTTGATTAAGTTAAACTCAGCAATCAGTTTCTGACTCCGCGCAATCATCCATCTCCAATCTCCATCACCTGTTCGGAGCATGAATTCAGGAAGTACCCATTCAGACTCCGCTGGAAGTGAAAATGTCTGATGATACAAATCGGGTCGTCTTACACCTAAGGAGGCAATCACTTTGCTCTTCCAAGCAATGTTTCATTCTTTTTAAAAAAAATAGCAAAAATGGGCGAATTAAAGATGTCTAATGGTCTAGTAAAAACACTCACTTAAATAAGCTGATTTATGCTGCTTCACATTCCCTACCTATTGGCAGGATTGCATACATGTAGCTTGTTGTACCCTAAACTCCAGTTTTCATCGGGTTTCAACTGTGTCAGCAACCCACAATCACAAGGTAGTTGCCATGTACAATAGGGTGCTGCAATCAGTATCAGATTTTAAACAGAACCTTACAAGTTTAATGTATGATGAAAACTTGATAAGGCATGTTTACAACTTACACCATACAATCATGGCAAAATATACCAGGTTAAATGCTGATGGTGTAACCTGTGTTGGCCAAAATATCCTTGATCTCCCGACATACATACAGGAGTCTCTTTAAAGGTACAGAACCCACAAACATTCATACCAGTGAAAAATAGTAAATATTAAATCTAAGAATAAGTCTACGACATCAAAACAGTGAGACAAGTTATGCCTGACCATTTAGAATTTCTGTTTTTAATTTTAATATTTCAGAAAGAATGGCCAAAAAGAAGTTATGTTGTTAAAATACACATTGTTAGCTATCAGCATCTTACCTCAGGCTTCTCCATCATTGAAAAATATCTGTTTCTTTCTGTTCAATTTGTTGTAAATGTCGGAAATGAAGTCAGCCAATTACCTCTGGCTGTAAACTGTGAATGTGAACAAAAAGATAAACTATTTATTGCCAAGTTACTGGCAATTTTTTTCTGTTTGAAAAAACAAAATGCAACATTCTTGTTTTCCATATGACTGTGGCTGTCCATGTGCACGCTCACAACAGAAAGCTAGTTAGGGAAAGGTTTGGATATCTTCATTTTTCGTGGGCTATCAAGTTTAAAGCTCATTTTCAAATATATAACTTACGCATAGTTGAGTGACAAATGAACTTGCTAACATAGGTCGTTAACACATCCAGGTAAATAGATAGTAGGTAAATGCTTTGGTACATGTAGGTATAATTTTTGTGCACTACAAATTTTAAAACTTAAGTACATATGCAAATGACATGGCAGATGAAATTTAGTGTAGCGCTTTGATTTGACTGGTGACCAATCAACTTAGACTCATAAATAACCACTGATGACATCACACACCAGAAAAAAAACTATTCCAGACCGGCTAGAAATGTTCAGGTTGATAACCTGTAGGAAAGGTTGGCTGGGGAGGCTCACTGACTGTACCAGGAGATGATAAAATTCCATTCAGTTGAGATCAGAGGCTGTTTTTGTGGACGATTCAGACATCATGTTTGCCTAGATTTATTCTTGGTCAAGTTATCAACACATGATGGCTAACATCATCATCGTTTTTGGCCATCCCAAGATTCTTGCTTGGCCTTTATACTGTAGGTGTTCATATACCCATATCATACAGATCCTTGTAGGCCCGCAGCTAGCTTTTTGGTCATGGGAGGGGGGGGAAAACACTTCTTACCTTAGTATGTACACTTTTGGCCAAAATCTGCACTCGAAAAACAAGTTTTTTGGTGACCCTTGGGTGCCATGCAATTGCTAGGGCCCTGAATTTGTCATTGGTGCACAAAACTATGAAAAAATTATATAAACTACTACCAGAGATAGAACCTTGTTTTCTATTAAGAGTCAGATTTTAATTGAAGTACTGTGCCTTCAAGACAATGTCCAGTAATGAGTGTTAAGTATTTACTAATGTTTCCCTTTTCTCTTTTCCCGTTTCCTAGAAATCCAAGACAGACTACATGGTAAAACATGTTTGTGTGTTTCTTAATGGTCTAGGAATTCGATATACAACTCCAGCTGGCGTATTTGCGTGCATTATTGCTTGTAATTCGTTTTTTTGTTGTGTATACATCAGACGAAAAGACTTACTTCCTGTTTCTATGAGGAAACAATGCCACAACTATTTCTGCCGAGTCAATTACATGATAATGGTATGTCAATTACACACCTTAGTGGAGTCCAGTCATGCCTGGTCGATGAAGTCACTCACAGGAAAGCAGTGATTACCTGGAACTTTTACCAGGGATAGATATCAGAATGATCTGAGAGAAAGTACGGATATATTATAACTGACTAAACTTGTAAACTTTAGCTGTAGGAACTGCAGCATCTGCTACTCAACAAAAAATGTAGGAGAGCCTATTGAACAATATGGAATTAATTTACCTTAAACCAATGGTTACAATTCGTTTTCTAACTTTAAAAAAATTGAATTAAATTGTTTACCATCCTGTGGCATGGGAATAAAATAATAGTACTTAGTGATACATTGCCAATTAAACTTGTCTGTTTTGACGTGTTTTAACTATAGATTTTTACCTGTCTGTTATCCAGTAGTACCAGACCCCCAGGAGTGGTGAGAGTTTTTATTACAGTAGGTATAAATATTAGATGAGGTGGATCAATGCAAATTGAATTGCCTCATGACAATGTCAGCTCTTTAGACATGTTAGATAGTACTATGTGCCGCGGGGTTAGCCTGGTTGTTAATGTAAACTCTTCAGTGAATTTGCCTCCTGATAGTATCAACCCTTGACTCGTATCCATGTTTCAGGTGACACGTATGCAGAATTGGCTTGGATGGGTTGAGTGGTGGAATTTCCTTACATAGAATCAATTCTCCAGCGACTTTAACCGCTATTCTCCCGTCATATGTCATCTACGCTGTCAGGATGGAAATTTTCAACACTGTTATGACTGACATTAATGTGGCACCTTGCAAAATATGCATTGCAATGCATCCACTTGCAATGAGGTTGTCAGGCTGAAATCTAATATTGTCAACCATTCAGTTACTTTGCATAATGCACCTGTCTGATTTTGTCAGTCTCACCACCAAGTCAGACTTTGCATCTCCTAAATCCGACAAGAATCATTTTTGAGGCGAAAAAAAATTCCCAATTTTTTTGCTTTATGCCACTCGAATCGACACTAAGATTACTACATAAACTGATAAAAGACCTTGGCAGCATGTTGTTTAATGAATTATTTCTATTTGAATGCAGTGTCTAGTCATCATTATAATTAGCTTGTAAATCTTAATGTCACCCATGGTGAACTTCTCCCATTAAATATTCAACACACAGTGTCTTCATGCCATCTAATCTTCAATCCTGGTTGATGTGCATTGCCTTGAGTATTCTGTCAATTATGTTTCATTGCAAGTAGTTAGCAGCAGCATAGCGCAGCAGTATCAAAGGCTGGGACAGCACGAGTGACAGAATTCCACACAGAGGGAACTTTAGTTATTCATCAGAAAATGTGCACAAACATTCTCCCAACTTTCACAACACATCCTCAGAACTCTTAACATAGGACAATTGAGCTACACAACATTGCATAATACTATGTAGTGGTGCATATAAGTGCTGTATCTGACCATTCTATGTTGTACGGATGCAAAAAAAGGAGTGACATGTAGGACCCAAATGCAATAAGGTTGATACAAAAAGTTGGTCAACGTCTGTCTTGCTGTCGCTTGATCAGTAGGAAGCAAGATCTACCGTCAGCTGCGATCATCCTTGACTGGTATACGCTTCGATATCAACAGTTTGATTGTTTGTAGACTCCTGATTTTATATTGAAGTGCCTCTCCACGTCAGAGGCAAGATATGTCAGCTTTATGAGTTTCGAATTCTAGAGAGGTGTTGTACTTCCTTTCCTGTTACTGTTACCCTGGTTACTCTTTGGGAGCAGGAAGTGAAAACTAAGGAAAGTTGTCGTATTTCGTGAATACTGAGGTATCTTTTCTTCTAAGTTTGTCATAGTCATACATTGTACCTTGCTATTGTAATCCCAATGACAAATATATACAGGTTTTGATGTTGATGCGAACGAATCTGAAAAACTGCTGCTGAAGGTTGTTGGCTCCTAAGATGATGTGTCACTGTTCCATTTGAAACTTAAAGGAGGAGCATCTCTAGGAAATGCCAAGCAGGGACTTTTGATGTAAACAGAGTTCCTGTATACATAGAAGGTACTGGATGTATGATCCCAAAGCTCATGCAACGGGTTGTAGCATTACATACAACCCCCATCTTTTACAGGGACTCTGGAACTATCCACAGTGTTGGCATGGCATTATATTGAGACACCCTTACTTGAAAACTGCTGCTGCTCAATTCCATTTTCATTTGACTCCAATCAAGATTAAACCTTATATAAATCTTGGTTAAATTTCTCGACACTGAAGTTCATGAGTTAATCCCCTGTCAATTCATTCTAATTTCCTTCAAAAAAATCAAAATAATTTCGAATGCACGAAGCGCTACTCTAGTTTCTATCAGGCTGTGACTCCCAGGGGGCCCTTACCAAGGATATGTCATTCATTCGTGGCGCAGGGAATTGTAATTTTTCTTGGCTGTTGCCAGATGCGTCATGCTCACTTTAGTGGAATTAAATGAAGGAACCGATTGGTGTTTTGCTGATTACAAATTTGACAGAGATGTGGTTGATTTGCCACATCGGGTTAGAGAATGGTAAAGATAGGAAGGGCTGCCTGTACTGTGTGAGGGGTCCTGTGGTCTTGTGGTTAAGCGCTCTGCAGCACCCTCTGCACTGGATTTCTGTAAACTACACGTCTAGTTCCGGCCTAACATCATCTCGAGACACTTGCCTTCAATGAGATCAGTTATACACTGACATCCAGCATATTGCTTAAAAAAATTGAAAAAGTGTTTTCAGAACTTCCAATTTAATTTGCAATGGTAAAAGTACTCGTTGAACACTAATGAAGAGGTTCAATTCATTTTTGCCCTGGTGGGTGATTTGGGTTAATTAATTCGAACAGTTTTCTTTAATTTATATGGAAATGTATGGAACATAAGAAGTTAATATTTACTTTTGCACTCAGTTGAATAATCCAAAGCACTTTTTCAGTTATTGCAGAATGGATTGAGGAGTTTTCGATGCATATCAAAAACATCCGGCTGATGTAGAAACTTGGACATACATTGTGTTTAAAGTGGTCAATGACCAATTTTGGACTGGACATTGCCCTTGCATAGACATTTATTGACTGAGGTCCTGATGGTTCCCATCTGGCTTTTGCCTGGTTTCAGCCTTTGCCACGTGTTTGAGTGGAGACCCTCTGGTCCATACAGTTTGTTGTATAAAATGAGGTAAACACATTTGGAATAGTCCTTGACACCATATATCACATCTCCTCTTCATCAGTAATCTCAAAATGGGGATTTCCGATATAATGCACTTAGCAGGCAAATCTTCTGACATGGCTAACGAGAGGTGGCTCTATAAACTATCATTGGGCTACTGGAATAGCGCTACACCAACACTGCTGGTTATCCACGATGCATTCTCTCCCACAGTTCTGCAGGCTCTGACTCACCAAGTCACTGCTCTGTCGCCTCCAGTGAAGCCACAGTCTCTCTCTAATACTCAAGTCTCCCTCGGTAGCGTCGCAATGTAACAACCGCGCTATGAAATGTGTCGTCTCCGTGTAATCTTTTTTGTGAAATAGTCATTAGTTTCTTTCAGATCGTGCTGTGAAGGTGCTATGGGGATGTTTTCGCTGGTTCTGCTTGTGCAGCTTGTTCGCGATAGAAGCAAAGTTGTGTGGAGATTATTGGAGAATTATCCATTTGAATTCCTCCAAGCTCTTTGACGAAGCTGTGAAACCATGAGGGAAAACATTTACATTGGTTTGGGTTGTCAGTTGATTTGTTTTTTCCTTAAGGGCAAATATGAATAACAGTGTCAATCTTAATCTTCTTATGTGAGAAATTTTCTCGAATTTCCAGGCCGAAGCTGAGTCTGCAACTTGCTGTTTACTAGTACCTGTGCACCTGTTAGTTAGAAACCCAGTGAAATTATGAACAATGCTTTTCTTCCAAAGCTCATCTTACCCTAGTAAGTCCAATGCCCACCTCACTCGAGCAACGATCAGTCCTATGGAGCTTGGAACCCTGTGTGTCAAGATACAAAAGCTTTACTGTCATCAGTGCCGTATCGTAAACAAACGCAAGCCACTGTAAATGATGCCTATTATCGAGAATTAATAATTCTTACCACTATGGATACAGGCACATGCTACTTGAAACATGAAACTTACTAGTTTTGCCACATCGCTTTAACAAATGGTTTCTCAATATGAAAAAGTCATCGGTGCCATAAATTGTAAACAGTCGGAAGCCAATGTGCATTAGGTAGTTGATCCCCATTACAAAATTGCTGCCTGTCATGTTCATTTGTTTACTGGTAGACAGGGTTTATAATGAAAATTGAATGTCACAACTGATAAATCATGTGAAATGTACTTTGTTTGATTGAACATGCATCAAGTGTGACTGTTGATTCCATTGTGCTAAGAGTTTACGTAACTGCTTCATATTTACCTTACTGCTTCAGGAACTATTTATGATGACTTTTTTGAGGTCTTAATTCAATTGTGGATATCAAAATGTGTTTTGTGATAATGAATTAGGAAATCTTTTTTTCTGTATGTGATTGATGATGGTGCTTTTATGTAGCACTTTTCACCAACCAGGGTCAGCATGTTTGTTGTTTATTACACAATAACTGTCACAATAGGTCCTCCAGGGTCACCAAGAAGCACCCTGGGGTATTGTGTAGCTACCATCACTTTTACTGCAGTATGTGGGGGTGTTATGTCACATGTCACCTTCCTAATTGCAAGGAAGCAACACTTTCAAATAACAAATGAAAACAGTTTCTCATCACTTTAATTCATTTGATGTCCACTCCCAGCAATTGCTCAAGTCCAACTTGCATCATGTATCTTTAATCTGGGTCTTGTATCAAAGCTGAAGTTATCATGTTTATGGCGTACCTGCATTACAATCATGATGATATTTCAGCATCAAGAAAGGTGTCGGTTGATTTCCTCTGTGTAGTTGCTTCCAAAAGTCAATTTATCGCTGCTGTTTCTGAACAGAACAGTAAATGGTGAAGAAAACTTGTGATCAGGAAGAAATTGATTAGAATTATTCGAAAATCCCTTCCTCACTGAGAGCTTAAACAAGAGATACCCAGGACATCAGGCCAAAAGTTCTTCCTCATTCTTTCATTATCCTTTGCCTTCACCATGGCGGTGGTTACTGAGAGTTATGGTGTCATACTGACTCGGGTTGGAAAACTCGTCAAATACAAACGTCATCAAATAATTCTAGATGTGGTAATGTGTTACGAGAACGCCACAACCTTAGCGATGCAGCACTGACATAGGTGAGAGGCTTGAAATCATTCCAAACAATAATCACACTCTAAACCCTGATTAGAAGTAATGATGGTTGTTTTGAGTTTCCCTCCTCTCCTGTCTCCTTTGATGTGCTAATGCACTCATGCGGCATCAACCACCCCGCCATTCAGCTTAGCCAGTCTACAGAGGAACGCATGATTCATCCCGCAATGAACTATTAAAAAATACTGAAAGATGGATAATGCTGTGGTGCAGCAAAAATTGTGCTGAGCAACTCACGGATTATGATGGCGATCCGCAGATGGTCCTCGACATATTGCTCGAGCCATGCCGATATTGTTTTCTAATTGCCCATATAACTGTCAGGAAAAAGCCGAGTAAGATATCCCTGGAGGCAGTCAATGTCCATCTTCAGTCAGTATGCAGCGCATTAGGAAATTGGCATGTTGGTTTTCTCCCTAGTGGTCATTAGATCGGGCATTATCTGTTGTTTATTTCAATGAACCCTGTCCTGTTTCCACTCGAGTTGATACTAAAGCACTAGAGTGATTATGGTCACCTAAATGGCAGTACGTGCTTTTTGAATGTTTAAAAAAAGTTCCTAAATTGGAAGTAAGGGAAATTCAGGGCATGATTCCAGTTACTTTGTTGCTTGCAGAACACATTAGAGTAATCGAGGTCCCAAAACGTCAGTATAAGGTAATTTTAGAAATGTTTTAAAGTCCGCTGTATAGTGAAATCTCAAAGTAAAAAATATGTTCAGATGTTTGTATCTGCAGTCACTTACTTTTAGGAATATCTTTTAGGAATATCTTTTAAAATCACTCAATATCTAATTGTGACTGTGTTGGGCCGGCTTCCCATTCTGGCATGGATGCATGAAGCTTTTCTATTAAGGGCAATAGTTGAAAAGTAACTCTCACTCTGTTGAGTAACTGTCTAACTATTTCACCATGAAACTGCCTTTTAACAAGATGCAGTACAGTGTATATTTCCCATCTGAGAATTAATGTTGTGCAATCTGAATATATTGCTTAAAAGTCCAATAAGGAACCATGTCACCTTGATCATGTTGCATCCTCTCTTTGTGGCTGCTATAATCTTTGTCGCTATACTTCCTAACACCTTTGAAGTCAACATAACACTAATACGCGACACCAGTTTTACCGCGCACAAAGGCGCATATCCAGTTGTCGTGGAGTTGAGATCAAAAAGCGTCGGTAGGATAACAGCATAATGGTGTCTCCATTGATCTATCTGACCAACAATTAGACCTTTATCTCACTTGATCTGTCTAATCTTCTCACCATGTGATGCCACTCGCCAATCCCTTGCCAATGATGCTGACAGTTTGCTGTATACGCCAGAAAGTAATGGGCAAACTTGATGTCAACCCTTGGCGTTGGCTGCTAACCCTCGTCGATGACACAGATGGTGGCATTTCTCAAGAAGCATTGGCACGTACGTCGGGGCAGCATTCAGTAGGGGGAGAGCAACTACTCCCTGACATCGTCAAAACATGAGTTTTTATGCAGAATTATAGGCCCCTTTTTAGGAGAAAAGTGGAAAAAAACTTCCCTAACCCAGCATTCTTCCAAAAAAAAGGTTATTTTGTTTTATATTCTGCCTTTATTGTCCCACAACTACCACCACGAAAACTACTATGGTTGCCTGATGCATCTTCACTGGTCTCGGCTCACAGCACATTGACCTTCTCTTAACCAACACCGGATACCTCAATGTCATTTCTAATCTGACAGATAAAAGTATGATATAAAAGCCATTAATTATCTTCCTCCTTCCTACTCTCACCTCATCATGTCGCTTTTTTCATTCATGATTAATGCGCAGGAAGTGGGGTGCTGGGAAGGTTGTATTACGAGCTGTATGAGTGGCCATGTTGGTGGCATGTAACCATTACAATCTCTAGGACCAGAATTATCAATTAAGAAATCCGATTGTCACTTTTCTATCATGAATGAGTCGGGATGTTGCAATTACTCTAGTTTCAATGATTTAAGACCGCTTCATTTATTGATAGGAAATCTACTCTAAGGTCAAGTCGGACATGATGTCACGACCATTCAACAATACCTCTGTGTTGACAACCCATCTTCTAATTTGAACAAGTTGGATGGCATTGACCACCAGTGTGCATCTAGCTTGACTTGTCAGTTCATAAACAGTCTTAGATTGGTGAACCTAGAGTATATCAGCTGATTTGACCTTATTTATGAATAGGGAGGTTGGGTGACAACTACTACTGCCTGAGTTGGTCAGTCAAATCACTGCAGCAGGTTAAAGGGGTACACTGTATGTATTTAATTTTAAGGGTCAGGTCAATAGAAATGCAATTATGCACAATGATGTACTGCAGTTGTAATTTTGTTGAAACTTGGAATATCATAGTGCATTATGTTTGTATATATGTCTACACAACCAAGTTGCTATATAAAACTTAAGTCCCAATACATCCACATGCTTCAACTGAAGACATCTTTCAATCCCCATAAAGTTGATTTTGTAATTTCCCTAATACAATTAGAGTCTTTCTAAGAACAAATTCTAAACCAAACATGCAAACGTTGACAGTTATAGCAATATTGCTAGAATTTATATTGTGTTCGATCCTGGTGGTGTATAGGGATTTGTTGTTAGGTGTAAATTACATCTTGGGTTGCTATTGGAAAGGTGATTTAACTACTGTTGCAATGAAAACAAGTGGAATTAGCCCAGTTTGTTCCGAGATTAATCGCTGATGCCCTCCACTCTACTGATTGTGGTGGTTCATTCTGTAGTCTTGGAGGGAATCTGAGATTTGCTGTGCTGTAAAACGCAATATTTTGCACCTTTATGAAAATAATTAAAATTTCATGATTTTTAGTTTGGAGTAAACTACAAAAAAAATTCTGGCTTTTGCGATCAAAATTTAAAAAAAAGATCTTGTGCATAGTGTCATCCATTCTTAGGATGAATGTGATGCTATTTTGGCCATGCACCTGAAATGAAATCTTGTGCCTATTTATATCACCCCTTTAAGTGTTAGATCACCATTTCTCCTCATGTGACCTGAACCTAAGCTACGTCTCTACTTATGATAACTCAGTGATTGACTATTGGAAATCAAAGTATAGTTTCCAATGCTGATAATCCAATCAATCGATATAATCACAGTAATCACATTCGTTCTCAAATTGTATGGACAGCTGGACCGGGTTAATTATTAACAGCTAATTAGCAAGGGTAAGGCTAATTATTACGTCCCTGAACTCCAGGTGGCCATATGTGCTCATTGAAGAATGGGATGTGATAATACTCAGTGTTGTCTTGAGAATCTTGGCTTAAGAAATCCTTCATGTTTATGTAGCCCACATGGCAACGTTACCAAGAGCTGAAAATTAAACCAAAATTGGTTAATTGTTCAAATCAGAAAACGGCTTCTCATAAATGAAATTCCTGTCACTTCTGGAATTGTGTGTAACATACTTTTCTTTCAATTGTCATTGGAGCTGAGCCAACTGATTGTGTGACCTCAAACCGTTTTAATTCATTTCATTCATTTAAATTTCCTTGTAAATGGTCGATAAGTAAGAACTCTAAAAGTGCATGTGCCACAATAGGTTATCACGTCAAGAAATAACGTCATCAGGCACCACTAGGTGCCACCATTGACCATCAAACATATTCTGTAGAAAACCTAATATGGTTTAAATATGCATGGGTATTGACGAAAAACAATGCAGTGCAAGTCAAAGTTGAGATTTCTGACCCTTGGGTCCATTCGAAAACATGACCGAAACACTAGATATTCTGACTCGTGATGTTGCATTTCATAACATTGGTTGCACGCAATTGTATTATTCAAGGTTGCATCAAATGATAAATGATATATTCAACACGTATGCCTATTAAACAGGTACTCAAGGAAGGCACTGTTGATTATTCCAGAAGAGTTTTATCCTTGGGGACAGCAAACATGAAGAAGAAGATCTTTGGGGACTGTTAGCTTCTTGCCAGGACACCCATGGAGGACACTTCTTTGATTATGATGTGGAGGAAGAGGGTTGTTATACAGTGAGCTGGTCGGGTCATGCTCCTTTGTCATGCAAGTTGGTGAAACATTCTACTCTGCTTTATGCTCAATAAGATATATATTGATGCATGTTTTCACTTTTGTCACAGACCTCTTAGCACCAAAGGCAGCACTACTATACTTGATGCTTCAAAGTACATCCAGAAATTATTCTTAACACTTGACGTCCTCACCAAATTATGAATCAGCGTCCATTTGAATGATCTGCAATCAACTTTCAAGGACGTTTCAATATTTCTTCAAGTACTTTTACTTGAATCGGTGAGATGAATTATTGAAATGCCCAATTAGTCTGTCTCTGTACGGCATTGGCAAACACTGTTTAATAATGTATCTGACATGAAGTCCCTGAGACTTTTTTCATTTGAAAAGCATTGATTATTATGATATGAAGTGTCTTCATGTAACATATTTCATTTGCACTGGTTTCTTAATTCGGTGTAGAATAACGAGAGTGGGACTGTTTCAATGCATGTCCTGCAATGACAAGCAATTTCATTTTGGCAGACCAGTGATATTTTCAAAGTTGATAGCAGCAGTAGTTATCACGTATTGCTGCAATAGTGTCACTTGTTTGTAGTGCCCTTAGTAACCAACATAGAGGCCCACTGTGGTGCTCTATAAAGAATTTGCTGTGTAACAAGTGACTACTGACTGGCGTAGGTGACTGTAAAGTTGCTGAATATTGCAGTTTTCAGGGACACACTGTTTGCTGACCAATCAATACAATGAGGCCTTTTTGTATTACAAAAAGGCCTCTGGAGAAAACTATAAAAATAACAGCCTGGTTTTTCCCAAAAAAAGTCGTATTGATTAAGAAGACATAATGTATGCCTCTAAGACCTATTCCACACGTTTATGACCTAATTCATTGCCAAGAACAATAATGGCCCAATTCCTCCTCTATGTAATTACAGTCCAATAATAATAATAAAATCAGAAGGTAAACATTGTAATGTATTCATAGGTTTCAAGAGGCCTAGGCCTATTATGAGATAGAGGGCTATGTCTGATATCTGTGTATGGCACCCTTAGGCAATTAGGGGTTAATTTTTTCTTCTCCAGACCTGAGACATTTCCACTCAATATATAGCATCCGATTCTGCGAAATTCATCAACGTTGTAGCAAAGATATCCAACAATGCATTTTCAATGGTTATTATCTTCCCGACAGAGGAGAAACCACATGCAAACTATTCCCTGATCATGTGACTTCCAATGGTTCTGGGATTTCTGTTGACTATCTCTGTACCTCAAACATTTAGAGATCATCGCTGTCCGGTCATCAAAGTTCACATAGGTCAGGTGCGAACATCTCCCAAGTCAACATGTTATCACCAACTATAATATTTATCTATCAATTTTAAGGAGGACAGTCATGGTATGAGTGTCCTCATTCTGCATGTTGGTCAACTGTCAGTAGGTGTTCTGTGGAGGGCATCAGATTGGCCCTATTTGTCCTTTGGTCAACCTGGCCCCATCTGCTCAACTCAGTGAGGGGTGAGAGGGTTGGAGCATGGCCAGTAGGCCAAGAGGGTGCAGGAGGACAAACTGGCCTGGACATCAGTGTGTTGCCAGATGTTGTGGGGTATTTGAGGTATTGAATTGAGATATGGTACTACCATTAGATGTTTCATATCGGCAAATATAAAAACCACATCTGGTAATATCTATGTGAGCATAACTGGACAATCATTCTATGTCTGTAATTTAAAGAAAGCTTCTTTTTTATGAACCTGCTGATCAAATAACAAGGTGGTCATGGGCTATGATATTCCTTAAACACAATTTTACCCAACATAAATAAAGGTTTCAGAACTGCTAGTGATGTGGTGTCAACATTGACAGAGTGTCAATCCACAATTTATGGGCAGTTTAGACTATTTGTGAGTTGAGAGTACATAAAACCGAATTGAAAGACTCCGAATTAGTTGGATGGTAAATATTGATCGATGTGACATCTGTCTCCTGACAGAAGGGAGAAACATTTGTCAATGAATCTGGCTGGAGAAGTGATTAACAGGGAACAGGACATAAATGAGGTGAATTTGACCCACAGACTGGCATCCTAGACCATACAGCTTGCGGTTAAGGACTTTTGGTCTTCTCATGGCTGATGGGGGTTGGAATATTGAAAAAACAGTATGTGAATAGGGCTATTGTAAGTCAATGACTTGACATAATTGACCTGTGTGGGATAAAATATCATGTCCTTCCCCCTCATTTCATATTAACATAGGCCTATCCTGTATGTGTCAGCAGTCTATCCTCCACCACATGTTTATGCTTATAAATATACAGTCATATTATGTTAATTCAAATTTACATGATGTGTAGGCTGAAAGGTATGTTTCAGCTGCATTTTCAGCTGCTTCATCACATTAAATGGACTAGACTGTCATATAGTTAAGTGAATTGTCCGAGGTCATAAGTGATGTGTCCATGTTGGTTATCGCATCTAAGACTCAGATTATTAGTTGATAACCATAAGTACCAGGGCCATCCTCAAATCGTATTGTCATTGTGGTCCTTTCAGGACAAACCCAATGATGAGGATGGCATAGAGGTCAGATTCCACCAAGCCCACTTCCAGGGTCAGCAAGCCTGGGGTATGTAAATATCATTATATTATTCTAGGAAATACCAAATTCTGAGTGATCTTAACATTTCATACTTTAAGTGTAGGAAGGTACATAGTGTGTATTGACTTGAAATATATAGGTGAAGGAGGCGAGAAGTCGGCAGTTGACACTGCATGACATCTTCATCTTACCAAGTGCAAAATCTGGGCTCAAATCCGCATCACCAGCAAATGAGGAATCGCAGGTGATGATTTTCTGCTGCAGAATAGACTCACAGGAATAGGCTCAATGTTCAGTGGGGTAGATCTGAAGGCCAGATTCAAAGTCAGTGACACTCTGGCAGAACTCTCTAGGACAGCTGACATCTTTACCAAAAACAGACTTGTTGTCTAATGTGCATTCCGAAAATTCAGAGTGCAGAAGAAAAAGGAGAAGAAGAAGAAGAATACCAGTACCTTAGACATTCTCCATTCCATAAAGATTTTCCGGCTTCATTTTGCGTCTCTTATCTCCCCGTTAGCCTAATGTTCTGTTAATTATTCTTTCAATGGACCCAGAGCATTTTCCCGGTCGTTCATTTTCAACCTCAGTTCCTTGCCATGTCACATTTAACAGTCGAAAGATTCTTGACTTTCTTTACCATTGGCTAATGTCCACCGGAGAAAATATCTTATCGCCATCGCATGGCAAGCTGACCAAAAAATTACCTACTGAGCTGTGATGGCAGAAGTAGCTTGCAGAAAATCACATTTCAGTGTAAAAAGTTGCCTAAAAATTATGATTTTTCGCAGTTCTGTTGCAGTGTTAATGTAATGGCCCGTTGGCATCAATAATTCTATTGAATGTAATTATGAATACCTATGGGATGTTGGAGGTAATGAACAGCATAACTCATTATGGGGTATTTCCACTGAAAAACCGAAATGGTCTTGGAAGTTTGGTTGGAAAAATAGAGGCTGGAAACGAATCATCTTCTCACCATGTTGAAATATCAAGAGGAGAATATTTTACAGGATGCAATCGACACACCCTCAGCCCCTGTTGATTTGGTTCTCACTCAGCGGAAGAAGTATAGTTTTGCCATGAATACCCCAGTGTGATTTCATCGGAGAGAAGCCATTGTCACTAATGTCATTACTGAATTATCTTCCTATTAGTGTAATTGGCCGGATTGAGCCTGAATCCCATTGGCAGTTAGGAATGCAGATACAGGTCAAGGGGTCTATTCCCATTTGGACAAATTTCACATGTCACTTCTCATAATACAAGATGAGGGATCTATAATGCATCAATTTTGTGTTAGGTTCTGTTGGGGCAGCATAGTAAAATTGACTTTCTGACAGCTTTGGGAATCATTTTTGGTGGTGCTACAATTTAATTTTTTTGTGTGATCATTGAACCAAGGGAATTAGTGGTGAGATGGTAGACAGCTTGACTCTTCAGTAATGGTCCAGACAAATATTGATGTTGATTGCATTTATCTGCAGACCTGAATGGACAGCCAACAGTGTTGCAATCATAATCAGATTCCTCCCTACCTTAATATCTCATGACAATAGTATGAATTCAAGGCAAAACAGCTTTTGAAAGGAGGGCAGACTACACTTAGGTTCATACTTGTCATGATAAACCTTGGTACAAAGGTGCCAGACTTTATGAAAGTTGACGCTGATCATTTAAAGGGGGACTAAGGCAGGAACAAATTTCCTCATTAGTTTGCAGGTGACATTTGTTTGGAACTGCGCATATAAAACACCTGGAAACTGTCAGTTGACCACTATCTCTTGCCTGGTCCCCAGCATTTCATTAGCGCCAAGTGTATCGCCCACTCTCCAGTCACCCCATGGTGTCATGCCTCCTCTTCAGTAAATGACAAGTGTTCTTCTGTATTTACCCTTTTTTTTGCGTATTTTACTGTTGTTATGTATAGTAGTCAGGGCTGTGTTTAACATTTTGGTCCCGGGGGGGTTGGCAGAACACCACTTTTCGTGCCAAAAGAGCCAAAATTTGCATGAAAAACATGTTTTTCGGGGATGTCTGCATATGTCGAGCGCATCTCAGAGGCAAATAAAACATTTAATTGAATATGGTGCATCTAGTTCCGCAGCATGCAATGTTCCTATACCGGATCCAGGATGGCCATTCAGGACATCTCTTCAATTGAAAGGCATACGGTACATTCAATAGAAGTTTATCATCAAATTTCTATTGTTTTCAACATACATGTAGGTGAGTATCTTTTAACAATTCTGCGGGTGTCCCCCTCATTCCGGGTATATTTACAAGAGATATATCCTGTTGTGTTTCAAGGATGTTGTTTCTTTCATGACTGAGGGCATGTAAGTTCTGTTTTATGTTGGTGTTCGTGGGTGTGACTGTTGGGTTCCTCGGAAATGTTGAATATTGTCAATCTGTTTCATAAGTTAATATAATATATAGGGCTATGATATGTTGGCAGAGGAAATAGGCTTGGTTGATGGAGAGGTGTGTGTGGTATTAGAATAAAGAAAGGAAGAATTTCTATTTCTCAAAGTGCACTTTTTTATGGTTTTGCTCATCATCATCCTCAGAGCTTTGTTAGATGCATTGTTCACTTCATATTGTAATAGCCAAACAGACCAGCTGGTAAATAATCATATAATAGCTACAGCAAACTTGGAGGTATTCATTATGAAATGGACAAATATGACATAATGACAGCCAGGGGATTAGAATATCATCATCTGGTATAATTGTTTGGTTAAATTTGCTACCGTCTGTCTATACTCGAAACCAAGATTCTATTTAATCAATTAAATTTGATGGAATTCATTTTGGTAGTCTTTTTGAAATGTTCAAGCAGCATTTTGCTGGTTTGTCATTTCGTAGTTGTACAATTTCAGTGAAATAGTTAGGTGGTCGTATCCATTTGAAAAATATCATGTTCCATGTCCTGGCAAATTGTTGATGTATGAACCCACCATAAAATTTGATGGATTACCAATTATCCCAACCTTTTTCAGAATCATGAAATAATGCTTTTGCCAACATGCCACTGATCTTCAACTGCTGAAAAAGTAATGCTCTTAAAGCAAACAGGCTCCACCTTTCCTTACAAGATCATAAAATTTCATTTTAAGAGCATCTGTCCACAACCCTGCGGGCTCACTTCCTGACTGATTCAAGATCGCTCGATTTTTTTCCACCAATGTGATGACTAAAATCTTTCCTGCTTTGCATTCCTAATTACACCAGGCATTGTCGTCATATTCTGCGTGAACTCCCGCCATTCAATGCCAAGGGCTGCCTCTCTGCCAGACCACCTGTGCTCTTACGCAGGGTATTGTTCCGACCGGACCAAGAGAGCGAGATTTTGCTTGAAGCAGCTGGCCGGCGTGTTGTTTTCATATTCGCAACCCTCGATTATTTTTCATTTTTTGTTGTGTAAAATTTGTAAGTTATTGGGCCATTGACCTTGACCCCTACCGAGTATGCAATATCAAGAAAACAGCAGATGATAGGAAAATTTATCCCATTTTAATGCAAGTTTGTTTTATATCATTGAATGCTGAAAAAAAATTCAAAGGAGTTGAGGTGAGTTGAAATCAAGCACAATAAACTGGGTTGTATGAGTTATACAATGATCACACGAGTGCTGGCACACTCTAATGTTTGATATCAGGGCGATGCGTCCGTTGACGAGAATGGGGGGAGGGGGTGCTCGCAGGGTTTTCTATCTTGTTTGAACGGTCACCCTACCCTCTTCAGAGTAAATACACAACAGTCTGCCTCCGGATTGTGTCTAGACACAAATTGGTGTGATTGGTTGTTATTGTTCTTGCATCTTTTTACAGTGATTACAGCCTTGTATGCTGGAGGGGGGGGTTGAACTCCTCTTTCATTTCTCACTGAAACTTTGTACTGAGTGGACATCGCGTCAAAAATCACTAGAATAGGCTATAGATAGCTCTTCTAAACTCTGAATTGTATAGTCATTTGGTTTTGTAACCTCTCTGATAAACAATGGGAAAGCCCTCTTGTAAGGACTAAGTGACAATAAATAATCAATATTTAAAATGCTTTCTTCAGTGACTTTCATTTGCAAATCTTGTATGTAAAATACATTAAGTATGCACAGGTAATTTAGGTAAACTTGAATTGGAATTTAATGTGAATCAGTCATCTGGAGGTGTCATTGATGATTGTCCCATTCGGGGCTCATCATTCTGTATTGTGGTGGGACTATTGCCTATAGTCCATTTCACAAAAAATTGGCATTATTTTTGGTGATTTATACAGAAAACGCAACAGTTGAACAAAATGTCATTCTTCATCCGAAAGCTTAAAGTTACATTGCTCGAATTGGTCAAGCATGACCAAAAGCCATTTGAAGCGATATACATGTAAGCTTATAACTTTTCCCAGCCAGGATTTTTTGGCATGCAGTGCCATTTTATCAGGAAATGGACTATAGATGTAATGTATCATAGTCCTTCTCAAAAGTATTAGTCTTTATTGCAGATTGGAGACAGCTGTCATGACAGCCTGTCAAAGCTAATGTTGTTCGCATATTATTATTGAAAGGGACAGTATGTTGTCACATACTGGCCCGCCTGAGGACGTTGTTTTGTTTTTTATAGCCGATTTTTATAGCGGCAGGTGTTAAGTGCCCCATAGTGGGAGGGGCAGTGACAGGCGTTGCAGTTTTGTGAATACCTTGTGTTAATCAGGTTAAATCGACAAAAGCCTGTATAATCAGAATTGTACTGTAGGTCAAACAATATCTTATTTCAAAAATTGGTGCTGCTCATCCCTCATTTAACCCCGAAACATAAAATGAAACTTTATAGTTGCCAAAAAAGTATACCAGACTTACTCTGGACAAAGTTCATAAACTTTCCCATTCGTTTCAGATTCTCTTGGGATAACAAATGCCACATTGGCGTTTGCAAAAAAATCACAGACGAAAACCTCTTCATCCAGTTCTCCTACTTTGATTCGTTCAACAACAAAAAATCTTAAATGACTAATGATACAACCTTCAAATCTGTAGAATTAATTTCAGAACCAAAATTCTAAATGTGAGAAATCAGATTTTGAATGACACTACGAAATCAAACTGAACTCCGGCTGCATCTCGGCTCATCGATCGATTTCGCGATTGCTCCGCTTGAATCATCGGGCAGAAAAATGTTTGTGTTTTTGCCATCTTTGATTGACTGACAATATTGTGACCGCAGATGTAATCAGAGCGCAACCTGAAAAATTCATAAATTTGACGCGCAACACCACTAATTCAGCTGTTTGAGTGACAGTGAATAAATTGGAAGGTTCTTAACTCAAACGTAATTGAGGTTTTCCGATAGTGTAAGATTAACTCAATCAATCTTATGGTGTTTCTAACTTGACTTGCCTACTGAATTTCTGTAAAATTTCTCAGTTTTAAAAACATCTGTTTTCCTCTTGCGACTGTTTTAATGTATGTCTATATCCTCCTTTGATAAAAGATAACATATAAACTCACTGCTTTAATTGTCTGCTTATCCTGATTTTTCAGTACCAGTGTTGACTCCCATTACTTGTGGTATTTGCCACATTAAGAGCATTTTCCAGCTTTACTCTGCTGCTGCAGGAATTGATCTGCAAAGATTATTTGTTTAAATGAGTAATCCTTCGTGCTTTTGTGGTTTATCGGTATTTTTCAGTGGTACATAAAGAGAAAGAAATATTTTCTTTGTTTTTTTTGCTTTGACTATATCCTAGCTTCTGCAACATGAGGAGAAACGGAAGTTAGGGCAGGGCATGGCTAATGTACTTTTAAGGTTGGTTCTTGGATGAATCAAAAAATGTACCAAATATTGTTCCCGTGTTTATCTGTTGAGCCCTCTTAGCAATAACTGAAAAACATTCATGAACGCTGACATGGCATGCCACAACTGTCTTCAGGACCAGAGAACTAGCCAAACAGCTATACAACAATTTCTACAGCAGTGCATGTTTCCGTAATCTTTGGTAAACATGTTTTTGGCTCACCGTAGGGGAGTCTATACAATACCGCAGTGTCCGTCGTCCGTCGTCGTCCGTCGTCGTCGTCGTCGTCGTCGTCGTCGTCGTCGTCGTCGTCGTCGTCGTCGTCCGTCGTATCCTAGTTCAAAAACAGTGGCACGTTTCTTAACCGCTAGGCCTATGAACTTAAAACTTTGTACACATGACCCCCTAGGTCAGATGACCCGTGACACTAAATTTCTCTCAGATCTGATTCTCTACTTGGCCACCAGGGGGCCAAATGTGGATATCTAAAAAGTGTGATATCTCGCTTATTAGTGACTTGTTTTCGATGAAACTTTTGTTGTAGGTACTCATAGCAAATATACATCTTATATCATACGGGTTTTTAGTTTGACCTACTTTTCAAGGTCACAGAGGTCATATGGCGTAAATTGGCCGTTAGAGTGTAAACTATGGCACGTTTCTTAACCACTAAAGCTATGAACTTGAAACTTGGTACATATAACCCCCTATATCACATAGCCTCTGGTGCTGAATTTCAGTTTGATCTGATTCTCAACTTTGCCACCAGGGGGCCAAATGTGGATATCTAAAAAGTGTGATATCTCGCTTATAAGTGACTTGTTTTCGATAAAATTTTTATGGTAGGTACCCTTAGGAAGAATACATCACATATCTTACGGGTTTTCAATTTGACCTACTTTTCAAGGTCACAGAGGTCATATGGCGTAAATTGGCCGTTAGAGTGTAAACTATGGCACGTTTCTTAACCACTAAAGCTATGAACTTGAAACTTGGTACATATAACCCCCTATATCACATAGCCTCTGGTGCTGAATTTCAGTTTGATCTGATTCTCAACTTTGCCACCAGGGGGCCAAAAGTGGAAATCTAAAAAGTGTGATATCTCGCTTATAAGTGACTTGTTTTCGATAAAATTTTTATGGTAGGTACCCTTAGGAAGAATACATCACATATCTTACGGGTTTCCATTTGACCTACTTTTCAAGGTCACAGAGGTCATATGGCGTAAATTGGCCGTTAGAGTGTAAACTATGGCACGTTTCTTAACCAGTAAAGCTATGAACTTGAAACTTGGTGCATATAACCCCCTACATCAGATAACCTCTGATGCCAAATTTTGGCTCGATCTGATTCTTTATTCGGCCACCAGGGGGCCATAATGGAAAAAGTAAGAAGTGCAATATCTTGCTTATTTTTAGTGATTCGTTTTCAATAACATTTTTATGGTAGGTTCTCCTAGCAAGGATACATCACATATCATATGAGTTTTTGATCTGACCTGCTTTTCAAGGTCACAGAGGTCAAATGGCGTAAATTTGTCGTTTGATTGTAACTATGGCACGTTTCTTAACCACTAAAGCTTTGAACTTGAAATTTGATACACATGACTCCCTACGTCATGTAACCTCGGACACCGAATTTCGATCTGATCTGGTACTCAACTCGGCCACCAGGAGGCCAAAACTAAAATAGGTAAAAAGTGCAATATCTCGTTTATTATTGACTTGTTTTTGATGATATTCTTATGGTACTTACTCCAAGCAACGATACATCACATGTCATACCGACTTTGGTTTGACCTATATACTATACATGTACAATGTTTCTTAATCTGGATGAATTACAAAGCACCAAATATCTATACGGTGAGCACAATGGCCCCTGGCCGTTTCATTTTGGGAGTGATTTGAAGACAATATATCTGAAACAACAAGTTTTTTCTTTTAGCTCATCTTATCTCAAAGTTCAAACAAAGCCAATGATTTCTAGTTAGAAGAAGAGATTAAACACAAAATGTCATTTTTGAACATTTCTAGTTATCTTGCACAACCCGAGTGCCATTCCTCTCATTGGCTGCCTTCGGCTCGTGGTAAAACTTCCTGGTGTATTTTCAGCCTGAAAACAAATATGGATGGTTAATTGACGGTTTCTAAACATTTGGATTACTATCCAGGGTCACCATCCAGGGCATGAATCAAGTGCTGAGTAGACATATCCAGCCATTGGACTGGTGCAAAATA
This sequence comes from Lineus longissimus, assembly GCF_910592395.1. NCBI lineage: Eukaryota > Metazoa > Nemertea > Pilidiophora > Heteronemertea > Lineidae > Lineus > Lineus longissimus. The sequence continues at coordinate 21,948,478 of NC_088309.1, read as the reverse complement.
TCGAAAGTCAGAATTTCAAAATTGTCAGTAGAAAGAAGTCAAATTCACATTTCAGTGTTTACTTTGAGGTATTTTGGAATGGATATTGATACATTTCACTAAACACTGCTTGACAGGAGCTGTCATTTCACCCACAACCTGTTTGCTACCTCGGTTTTGGTCTACAAAAGAATTTGACGGTGTTTGGTGAAACATCCAATACCTCCAGTTTGGTATCAATTCCTTTTGCCATCCTATCAAAGGAACGAAACATCAAGATAGATGTTCTGTAAAGACTTTTTGGAAGGGTAGAAAGCATCATATAGAAGTCCATCCCAAGAGACATAATATTGGAAATGTAACATCCTCACGCTTCACCCTGTTATTTGTGCTAACTGGTTTCTCTGTCTGTTCAGCAAAAAGCAGCATTGGACCTGGTTGGTACAGAGGACTTGGGTACATCATCAATAGGAGCCAACATTTGGTCTGGTTGGTACAGAGGATCATCAATAGGAGCAAAGATTTGGATCTGGCTGGTACAGAGGACTTAGTTACATCATCAGTAGGAGCTAAGACTTTGATGTGGTTGGTACAGAGGACAATACCTGCCAATGATTTTATCATTAGTTGCAACTGCAGAAAGTTCCAATCCCACCACCACCATTACCACCACCTTGACTAAAGTATCCCTTTATGACTCAAGGTTGTTCTCAACAACAAGCTATTTCTTTCCAGATTTCATTTCAGATTACCATATCACAGACACACTCCCTCCCTGACCCTTCCTTGCTATTTTCTTTGCTCCTTTCTCCTTTCAGTGTAATTAGACACCGATTATTAAGTCTTCAAAGAAGGCAAAGCAGCATGCAATGGGTTAATCAGCCAAGAGCGGCACAATCACGACAAAGAATTGGCAGCCTAAATATAGCCCCGCCACCGCCAAGGATGGGATAAATGTGTCCTTCCGCTACTGTTTGGGTGTGCTTAGATTGTTGCTTGAAGAGGGGACAGATGTTCTGTGGCGGGGCCATTCATCAGAGACCCCCTGCCACATTGGGCTATTCCTGGACAACAGTTGACCTCTTTATTTTCAGAGCTGACGTTGTTTGTCAGGAAAATGTGGAATTTCCATAATTGTTGTGTCGCCCTTCCGTTGGGTGGTAGCCTTTGGTCAGATTTATTTTGAGCTGATGTCACCATCGCAGCCATCACAGATATACTTTCTGCATCAGGAATTCAATGAGAAAAGATATTGACTGATGCCGATGGTCAAATGGTTGAAAAATGAAAGGTTGAAAGTTTACGGCCCATTAGGGTACAAAATGCCTTCTTGCGAGATGTAGTTTAGAAGCAAGAGTGTCTCGTAAGCCAAAATCTGACCGGCCCTTTCATTGGGTATGGCAATACATCAAACAAATTTGACTTTGCAATTAGTGCTCATGATTTCAGGATCCACCTGATAACCATAGGATATGTTAAAATCAAGTGGTGATCCAGTGATGTTCACTTGATAACCAACAGATCCAATTGGCCCCATTGCTGATCCACTTGGTTTGATGATATCTGGTTGATGACCAATACAATGCCTTCCTTGCTGGTCCTGTGTCAGTGATTTCAGTGATATCCAGATGATCCAATTGTAGCCAGTGTTCAACCAATGGAATTCCAATGTCTGTTCATGGAGCCATCTCATGACTTGAAAACATGTATCATTAGAGTTGGTCGAAATGGCAATGATTAGCTTTGGTGTGGCTGGAATATAAATGTTTGATTAAAAACCTTTGGTGATTATTTGAGCTACATGTGTTGATTTGAACTCGCTGTGCCTCTGGACAAACTCATCAATCCAAAGGTTTTTTTTCTTCAAGAGTGTTATCAAGAGACTATATCAAAGTTATTGATATGCCATATATCTTTAAAGAATGGACATGTTTTAGAAATACTCTTTAAGATGACACATTGATAACATCAAGAATGATGAAGTCTAAGCATCTTTAACCTCACAAAAATTATTAGGCACTAACAGTTTAAAGTTAACAGAAGGTTTGAAAATGAAATAGTCAAAATCAATTTGTGAATCCCCTTGCCCATATTAGAGATGTTCTGTCTTTTGTAGCATCGAGCATTTAGAGATGATCCCTTTCCAGGACCATAACAAACTACGTCATGTTGGAATTTTTAAATGCCATCCTATAATTCCATCATCCGCAGTTGGACAAATTAGCTTTAGGCTAGCTAAATTGGCGACTATAGGGCACATAACATGCAAATTATCCCTAATTGCGTATTCATGGTGTAATAGATCAAAACAATGACAATGTACTAAAACTTTTTAGGATTTGATGATAAATTCATGAAAGTGAACTTCTAATTAGGTCGCAAATCAATCATCGGATTTTGAAAAGAATTGATGTTAATTGAAATTGTTGAAATGTTCCACAAGTTGCCTCAAATAGTTTTCACTTTAAGATTGTCAACTTTTCTAATTCTTCATTTCATCTTAATTTCATTTTCAAGAAAACAACTTTTATTGAGTTCAGGAGATCGGGGTTTTTTCCATCTGGTAAAAAGGTTTGAACGCTATTACCTCATCAGTTAATATTGGCTTAAAATCACTTTCCTTGAACTTCAGACACATAAAGGTTCCTAAAGATGTACATGTAGTCCTATTTAAAACTTCCTGCTAAGCTGGTGTTTCGGCTGGCCTGGCATTTACTACTCCAAGGCATCCTTTTCTTTGAACTTCAAACACATGGTGAATCCTAGAGTGGCAGTTCAATTCGAAACTTCCTTCCTAGCTCTTTCAGCAAGCCTGGCATTTGCCACCCCAAAGCATTACTGAGAAACAAGTTTTCAGGATGTTTTTCATACAGCGGTACTTTTCATTTCTTTTCATTGTATTTTCTCAATTTAGGTGGATTTGATCATAAACAAGTTTCCCGGTAATTCTATGTGAACGATCACATATGCAATCACAATGAATGCGAGAATGCCGTCTAAACTAGAGCAGTGATTAATATTGTCTATTTCGATATCAAATGTGTTCTTTTATCATTAAACATGTTAAACAGAGTACCATTTAGTCATCAAGACAATTACTTGATAGGGTTGAGTTTGCAGGTCAATATGGTCAATATGGAACAGATATGAAATATAGAATGATTTCCTTGAACTCTATTGCAATAGAAATTGTGGTGAGGAGAATTAGAGACAACTTTTTGGGGAACTTCCTCTTTCACCATTAATGTGCAATATGAGATGACTATGTTGAAGTTTGTATAATGTTTGTCGAATATAGTGGCATAGCTATAGGGAAGAACAAATCTCCCCTGGTCACCAAAAATGTGTTTTCATGCAGATTCTTGCCAATTTTCGACTGACCAAGGACAAAAATTTGTTTTGCCCCATGACCAAAAAGCTAGACAGGAAGTTGGCAGTTCAGTAACATTTATTTTTAAATCCAGTCAGTTAACAGAGGTTGTAGCACAAATTAGGACAGACTCCGGTGATACTCATGCCATGCCAGTACAATATATCAATTTAGTCAGACATCTAGAAATGGAAATGCTCTCTGAGTTTTAGTATACGGTTTGATAGAGAGGTTCTACTGGTGATTATATAGTGCACTTGACTGACTTAATTACGTCAAGATTCTAAAAGAAATTCACACTTAATGCAGGCTCGGCTTCAGTCTTCCTGAAGCATTCAACAGGGATGAAAGCAGTACATAAGTTATGAGAAGAATTATTGAAAAAGAAATTGATTTGATGGAACCAATGCAATGTGGAGAGCATTACAGCCAATAGCATGTAAAGAGTTAAAGGAGGAGTGTCCTGAGATAATGCCCGGCCAGCACTTATGATATTACGTGATGGTTCATTCTATGTCTAAGGTGCTACAGGTTTATCTTTGAAATGTGTACAGTTTGTAGAATGTTTTTGTCCATTTTCTGACACTTCCCAAGAGTTACAATCTACATAGGAACAGAAGAACCACCCTGTTAGTATTATCATGAGACACAACACCGTCTTTAACTTAGAAGGAACTAGATGAAATAAAGTTTCCAACTTGTGGCAGAGAATGTATGAAACAGATCATTGAATGTTACATGTATGTAAGGAAGCCATTCAGACAACTTTACTTGGCAGCTAGGGGCAGTTTTATCCATAATTCCAGTTTTATGACAGATTCTCTCTCAATATATGTACATGTTTTCTTTGACAGATCAATTTTTACAACATCAATATGTCACATCATGGAAACAGATATTGGTTGCCGATGGTCAACAAGGGGTTACTAACATGTAAACTAGAATGGCAAATATTTCATCATTGGGTCTTTGGGTCATATTGTCAACATAGAGATAGATACATGTATATACCATATCTTTGGGGCCAATCCCTGCATGGAGCCTCTACAAATATCCATGACCTGTTATAAATATCCTTGGCCAATTTGTGTCGAGATTTATTGCAAGTATTTGCTGATCAATTAGGCCTAGTTACTAATTAGCCCGTGTTAGTTTGATTGTCACAAATACCTTAGAAGTGACTCTTAGAGTGGATCGACCTCTTAACAGATTTATAAGACCCAAGCTCACCTAATAGGGTCAAGAAAAATTGAGATCAATCAATATTGAGTTGTGATCTTAATTCCTTTGTTTCAAGAGACTTTACTTTGCTTGGTGTTAATGGGATTTTTCCAACAGTTTTTACCATAATGTGTTTACCTCAGATGCGGTGTTGTGTTACCAATATAAGGGAAAACAAAGGGATGGCTTTAACCATTAAAGGCCTCCTATGTTCGAAAGTTTGAAATTGAAATTGAAATTGAAAATCTTCAAGTGTGTAAATACTTACTGATTATAAACTGGAACAAGGCTGTTGTGTCGAATGATACACAAACACTATCATTGCTAGGTTTCAGCTAATTTGCATATATGATAACTGCTCTACTGCATTGTTGATCGCTATCAACTCGACACAATGAATTCAAATTGCATAGGCCTTTAAAAGAATTTTTCGTTTCAAAATGAGTTTCACTATGTCTTCTTGCTCTTTACGTACTACATACTAGATAATTGTCAGTTGAAGTGCTGTGTTATCAATGGGACATCAAAGGCACATACAACCTGTACGCCTACTACAAAGAAAATTTTTAAAAGAAAAGGTTTTATGCATAGGCCTACAAATTCCATGATGATTTTTCAAATTTGATTAGATTCTAAATGATATATATAATGTTTCGGCGAAATCATAGTCAAAAACACATTTCTCTGTCACTTGTGGGGGGCATTTGCCCCCCTCCCCCTCCCCCCAGCTATGCTTATGAAAACCACACCTACAGATTTAGTTAAGGTGGTAATTAATAAACAAGCCAAATTAACGAATTGCTATATACACTTCTTACATGCACCACACCACCACATGATGTCCCAATTAAGTATTTCATTTGGAAAAATTCTATACCAACCAACTACTGATGTAATAGGAAGAACTTGGAGCTACACTGCCCTGATGTCATTATCCTATACAGGGTGGTATATTAGTCCCTGAACTTTGTAACATATCAAAGAGAGGTTTTACAGCAGTCATTTTCTTGTTGTCATGGCAAAAGGAACAAATGCCAGAGAACCCAGGAGAGCATTAGCTGTCGTCTGTGGATTACTATGCGTGCTTTAAGAGTTTTCAGGCGTATGTAAAGCTAAGATAAGGGAGAATACCAACACTGTTGGCATTTACAAATGTTTCAATAGATCCTAAAGATTTTTTAATGAAAACCGCACAGTTTTATGTCAGTTTAAGTCTGCCTTGAGCATGATTCATATGGATTTGTAACTACCAGCAGCCACTGAGGTTCATTGAGCTCCTGTGTAAAGACTGCTCAACCTAGGCACTTAGGCAACTCAAGTAAACTGCCCAAGTAGCTAATGTCAGTCCAGTACTTGGGACCAAATACAGTTCCTGGGATTACATCAGAACCCCTTTTTTCTTAAGTAGAGCTTCTATCCCACTGTACTCTTGAAAACAGCCCCAAGTACCCTACTTGGCAATTCAAGTAGCCTACTTGGGGTAACTGTCATAGTTGTACCTTTCATGACATACACTGCTGTTAATGGTTATTTGTTTGTTGTCCAATATTCCATTGATGACATCATCTGCACATCATCCTGGTCAATAATAGTCTTCAAAGAAGTAGTAGCTGTTAAGTCCTTTAGGTATTTTTATCCTCACATACCAAGGACATCTACATATGCTCCTCTCCCCCTTGGATGCCATCAAGGAAATAGAGAGGATTTCTCAGGAGGCCAAAATACATGTTTACCTGTGTCCAAGCTGTTCCGCCTCTCATGAAGGCCCCATCATAACCTGACATAACTGACCATGTTCAAGTAGTGTGCCAATAGATATGTTTTGCATATGGGAAAATGCTGGACAATGAACCTACCAGGATGCCTCTTGCATTATAGACATCTCATCCCATCTATTGTTGCATTATTCATATTCTGACCTGTTTTGCGTGCATTTTCCAGCAAAATATCCCAGATTAATTTATGATTCGGGAGACATCCATACATCTGGTAATGGGGGTATATTCGAGTATCATTTAAAGAGACTCTAGCCTCACTATTTCTTAAAATTGGTGAATCTTCTCACATATTTCGCAATAAATTCTCAACTACCATCACAACACTCAAGATGTCAGTCATATGCTTTATCCCAAAGCTGGTTTCCATTTAAAAGTTATTTTCACCCAACAGCAACGTCCATGACTGCTTCCCAGATATCACTCCAGAGGCACCAAGAGTCTCCATATCCATAGTTCCTGCACCAGACCATTACCGGTATATACGATTTTACCCCGAAGTAGAAGGAGATGATATACTTGAAATCTGCTAGCATTATGTTCATCGCTAACATTAGCAATAAGTTAGAGCAGAGGTGTTCATGGGTGAGTATTAGCTATAAGTAGAGGAAGTATGTGATAGTTGTTAACCCCTCATGACTGAATTGTTTGCTGGTTAGATGATAGAAACATCTTCACTTGGCAGTTCAACTATCTGCTGTTACCAACTTTTCTGCAGGTTGTTTGGCATGGTAAGAGGTATCTGTGACAACTTCTTATTCATAGCTGTGTGGTTTTAAAAGTGAAGGTGGAACAGATTGGAGAACAGCCCATCTTGTTTCAGATACTGTGTTATCCAAACTGTGGCAAATTGCCCCGAATGACCTAAAAACCCATGAGTTTGGTCAACAATCAGTTCCATTCACTTCATCTTTTATTCAATCCCATGTTTTCTTACATGACAGGATGCATGGTCTGGACCTCCATTCATAACTGGCCTTTAAACCTTTAAAGGTAAAACTGCCTTTTAATAATGGTGTTAAAGCTTTGACAAGAGCGTCATGTAGAATGAGTTGTCATAGCATTGTGGTCTTAACGGGTTAATCCTGTATGTGTGCTATACATCAGGCTGTGGACTATATGTAGCAGAACGCTGGGGTATAATGGAAGTATGAATAGCTCATTTAAGGTCAATAGATGATAATCAGATTGAACGACCAGGGACCAGGGATCTTGTGGTGTGGAATGTGTGAAGGTCAAATGATGAAAAGGACTTGGGAACACTCCTTCTGCTCTAGAGCATTCTTGAGGGTGTCTAGCAGTGACTTTGGTATCCTCAGCTCAGACTGTCCATATAAAGAAGCTGTCATGTATATAAACAAAGGGTTTCTGGTTTGTACTTTCGGGATTTTTTTACATAAGTGCTTTGTCCAAAATCAGAGTATCATGCCAGGTCTAACCCCTGTCCACATATGATGGAATGGGGAGGCTAGAACATCTCCGCTCAGTACATCCTTGGCAGTTGACATCCAGTAAGAGGTGTCCGAGTCAGGTAAAATTGATTTACCAAAATGCAGTCTGGCATTCAGCATCCTTTTCGAGCGCTCATTGCTGTAATGGCATGTGAGGAGGTTCTGCAGTATGACAAACACAGAAGACTGAATAATCTCAAGTCTTTGAACCTGTGAATTTCTGCCATTTTGCCAGTTGCAGCATCCAAGACGAGCGATAATCACGGAGACAGCACGAGCAATCATTATCCTTTGAGATTCAAAGAGTATTGATTTATACTCGGGTTTCCCAGGCATTTTAGATTTATACTGCCATTTTTTCGTGAAATGGAGTATTGGGCCATACCTCAAGATGGTCAATTTTTGTCAGGAGTGGTGTTTTCTTGTCCGTAGACCAAACTTTCTTGGTCTGCGTGCAGTTTTAATGAATGAATGAATGAATTCTACACTTATAGGGCGCCTTTCCGTGGTAGCACCACGCTCAAAGCGCCACCTCCCCGAAGAATTGATTAAAAAGCACATGAAATGACCAAAATCTTGAAACAAAACAGAATGTTCAAAAGAAGAAGTTCAAGGAAAAATTTGACAAAAAATACCCTTTATTTATCATCTGAAGCAAAATTATTAAAGTAAGAAGTAAATTTGTCATTTAACACTTTATAATACATAAACTCTCTTTGTCATATGTAAATTTTAGAAAATAAATTGGAAATTCTCTAATTTACACGGAGATTGCATGTGACTCTTGGGAGACCAGGAACAACATCAAGAAGCTGTCAATCACACAGCTGTAGTACCAACGACAAAACCAAAATAAGGAACACGAAACCTTTGGCCAAAAGGCATACTTGCTCTCACAATAAATTGACATTGGTTACCTGTACATTGATGAATTTTGTAAGCGAGAAATACAGGTAACTGTAAGTCAACTTAGAGTGGATTAGAAGTGATAGTCTAATGCACTGTGATGGTGCATGTATTTGAGATGCAGAGTTAAGTACTAAGCATTTCAATGAATTGTACCAACGTAGGCAGACAACAGTTCGTGACATGAGAATGCAATCCAGTTTTTCATGTTCATTAGCAAAATTCAACGGAGTCGTTAAGTTCTCTTTTAAGGGTTAATTGCCGCTACATGCATTTGTTTTCGGTTTTCAAAAGTACAGTTATTTCAAAGCCATGGAAATGATCACTATGGCAACCACGCTCACCTACACTCTCTGGCAAAGTTTTTCCTTCCACAGGTGAAACATGTTAGAAGTTCAATCAATTTTTCAAAATGCCGATTTGGCTTCAAGAAATCTTGATGATTTTACAATAGAATCTGATGACTGACAACATTTTAATACAATTTGTTACTGTTTTTATGAGATGTTTGAACTGAACTAGTCTCCCAATCCGAGCCGACCACATGAATTGGAAATGACCTCACACTGAATATAAAGCAACTTGTATTATATACACACATGCGTACAATGCAAGTTATGATGGCGCACACACATCTAACAAATTGAGAAATATCCCAAAAACTGTGATGAGAAGAAACATTGCATTCAACTAAAGTTTGTTAGAAGTCAAGAAATCATGTTTTTGAAACTACACCATCTGAAGCTACACTTTTGTTTGGCACCATCTCAAAACCATTGGCACAGTGAATTTTGAGATGGTTCCTTACAACCAGAGATAATCATACTGCAGATCTGAACTCTGAGATGGTCCCTAACAAGAGACGAAATTGTATCCTTGATCAGAATAATGGCGACGATTTATTTCTGCAAGGAGTGTAGCTGCAGGCAGCGGATTCCATCCATGACTGATGGCCAACGATGAATCATCAGGAAACAAAGCAGACCCATGGTGATCCAGACACTGGATTAGATTTTGCAAGATTTTCAATCTTTCTAATGATCTGGTTTCGTGTTTGATGTTAACCCTCGTAGGCAGTGATTTTCACGGCTGGCGAAGAGGCCAAAGCCACAGTGCTCAAGTACCATTCTCCTTGATAGCCAGAGATGTCACAGTTTGGCATCTTCGAGGGTGTTCAACTAATTTTGTCCCATTCTTTACTTGTGGTTGGTTGTGGGAGAAATTAAAATCACACAACTTGTGAAGTTTCGCCCAAAATCTTTCAGTTGCAATTTCCCTAGCATAGGGGGGTAGACATATCTTTGGGTTTCAGCCATATTGCCTGTGGGTGACTGAACCATATGACATTCAAACACTACCACACACTTATTGATTGAAGATGGGAGAAAGCCTGTTAACTGACTAAGCAGCTCAGGTATGCAACCATCGGATTCATCACCCACAAGGAAAATGGGAAAAAATTGCCAGTGCAATGTGTTTACTTCACCTGGTTGAACTAGGCTTTCCGTTGCAAATACCTAGATCCCTACCTCTCAATACACTGACTGAGCAAGGCACTTAAGAAGCATATGGCAAACAGTATATGGTGGACGTACACCAAAGCAAGAGGAAGAACTAAGCCAGTATTATCATGCAAGATCACCACATGAATACCATTTCTCAACTTCTAACATAGCATAATCCATATAATCGCAGTGCAGGAGCTGTCTATAACTGAAGTCAGACAGATATTTCTAGAACTTGTAAGTGATAATTTGTCAATGTTCTCTCGCTATTTTACACTGTGTACCTCAAAGGTTTATTATTCTTCACTTAGACATGTTAGACAAAGAACAGTTACAATTTGTTCACTCCACTCAGTTGGAAGTGTAGCTTATTTTCGTCCAAATCAAAAAAGTTTGCACCACCATAACTTGCACGCTCCATCCTGACACAATAGTTAAACAATGTTCAGACTGACCATTGCCAATAGGTAGTAACCCCACCTCTGAATTCATGCAAAAAATGGGTGAAAATGTGGATATTACTGACATAATGTGATCCGAGAATCACTTATGTCAAGTAAATCTTGCATCATTGTTCTAATATTACGAGATGGTCAAGCACCATCAAATTTTGATTACATTTTGAAAGGGTACAACTTTGACAACTGCAATACTTTCTAGACTCAGAAGTGTCACCTCTTTGTAGTGTGTTTCAACTTAATATGACAAAACGACGAGTACATATTACATTGTAAATGTAGTCAGATTAGGTCAAATTTTGGATGAAAAACACTTTACAACTTTATTAGTGAGTCTTGGAGCAGTACGATTCTGTACTGACCCAGAGCACCGCTTTGCCTCTGAAGAACAGCATTCATATGAAACAAAAGCTGACTGAAAATTCCAAGATAATCTTCGAAAGAAATGTCTACTGTCTTTCTATGTTGAGACTCAAGCCGTTTCAAAAAACCTATAAAGCCCCGAATGGTTGTCAATTTTTATAATGCACACAACAGAATGTTCACTACTGTACAGCTTATCTGCTATAAATTTGATGAAATTTCCCCGCAGAATTGAGGATAGTGTTTCTTACACTTGGGTTTCAATTCCACAATTTGATTACTGGGAATTAACTGAGGACTGCGATTACGATATTATATTTGAAATTGTCACAGCTCTTGTTTCATTGGTGCACCATAATCAATCAAAACTGTCCCCGACCAGAAAATGCATAATTTGTGTGAAATTTCACTTCGTTGTAAATAAAGGAGCATTAGACACTATTAACAGTGAGAATATTTAGAGGTAAAAGTATTAAGGGTATACAGTCAGGTGTGGCAGTAACATATGGGCTCAAAGTTAAAATCATTTATAATGATAAAAGCAACTTGTTACTTCATTCTTTAATTCAATTAAAACCACTGGAAGAATAATGCAAAGTCAAACCACACATATCATTATCAATACGCAATAATAAAACCAAATGAAAAACAAACCTGGTCTAAATACAATGCAAATTCAAAGAGTACAACCCCATTAAACAATGATTGTTTTCGGTTTTTTCCGTAAAGTTTCACAATAAGCACCTTGGAACTTATACTTCGATAAACTGTGGCAACACCAGATGGCACAAATGCTGAGAGCGCCAGACGTCGAATCTCAAATCGCTTTTATTTTTCAGACAAAAATCACTGAAGATTTTTTTAAATGCAATGATCGATAATTTGTAAATTACTGAAAATCAATTTTCCTCACTTTCCTCAGACTCATTCATATTCCATTGACCTTAGTAAAATGCTCAAGGAACCAAATGCTACCAGTTTGTGTTCACTCTTCCCCAAGTGGTATCCAAAGAATTGCACACAGCACCACGTAGAATACTAACTCGCTCTCTCGTCAGTTTTGAAGATCAGTTCTTTTAGTAGTTCTCCTCGAATGACTTTCTTAATGGGATGCAAGATCTGACAGATAAAGCCTCTCAAGTTCAGAATTTGAAAAAAATACCAACCCAACACAAGCAATTCCAGTTTATGTAGCGTGTCAAAGGTTTATACAAAGGGTAAAGTTATATTCATAGTCGACTTGCATAGAGCAAAAATTCTGGGGGAATAAAGTTCTTTCTCGCAACTGGAAGTCACGGGGTTAATAAAAATGATTGAACATTACAAAACTATATGTGTGTATCATCAACTGAGAAGTATTACACTTCCCAAAAATTGGAAGATAATAATAGATGGCATAATGAAATAAAACTATGACATTCTTATAATTTTATGATTACTGCTTTCAAAGTGATTAGTACGAGAAATTTACATCATTTATGTTACCATTCACAATTTTGGCATACGATGACATACTCCAAATATCGCTTTGAATATTTCAAACGTGTCCGGAGATGTGACTGGACTTGTCTCAGTATCGTAGGTTACCATCGTCGCAGCTTGAAAATTCACGAGATATAGTCTTGACAACCACCCTTCGCCTGAATACAGCATGGCGTTCTCCAGCTAAATCAAATAGTAATTATGAGCCCCCGGGGCTTGTTTTATGGGGGATACTCGCACTCGCTTGCGGCTCTAAAAGATCTAAGGAATTTTAGCGTTAGACTTTGAGCGTGTTTTGCCATTTCATCCAAGTAACCCTTGGTTATCTACAAGTAGAAGAGTATGGGCAACCTGGCATGAAATATTCAAGACATTTTCTTTCAAATGAAGTTTAGACTCCGAGCCTGATGGACAACATCATCATAGCCAGCTCATCCGGAGCCTCGTTGTTCAGGAAATTTATATGAATCACCCAATAGCAATGGACACTTTGGGAGCCCCATACCTCAGCAAAATTAATGGTGTACCTTGTAGATAATCAATACCAATGGGGCTTTGGATGGGTAAAAGTATCACAGCACATTATTTATTACAACGCCAGACTGGAGAGGTTAGGGTGGCTTGATGGTGTGAAAAGTAGCTGGTTATGGTTGTGTGACCACAATGTCGGAAATATTCAAACATATTTGGATATGTCACAACCTTGTAATACTGGTATCAAACTTATGACAATAAATTGACCCTTTCACTGCCAAATTGATGCACTGAACATTCCGAACATACACAGCATGAAAATGTAACAATCAATTAGGATATTTACTGCAAATATGTGAAAGATACTTGGCACTTCAGAGTGAATGGGTTAAAGCATGGTCTCCAACACAGCATTACGAGGTACCTGCATCTTTATCTGGTATATTCGACAATTTTAATTTTCTCAAGTATGACCTAAGATTAAGAAGGATATGTACGCATTCAACTGCATTTTATACAAGGGGTGGATCAAGTACAGAACAGAGTATGCGAAATATATGATGTGCAAATATATTGAAACTTTGTATTATATTCAAAGTACTTATTAAGAAATATCTTTTTTTGTAATTTGTACATGATATGAATACGTTGGCAAGCATCAGATATATTACTATTGTTATCTCATTACCAGACTTGAAAATTGCATAAACTCATTTGAGGCACCAAGCCAGAAAGGTAAAGACTTTTAGGGAGAAGGACGAGATCATTTTCAGAGATTGTTTGACACATCTAAATCTGTCCTCAAAGTTGAACAATAAGTAACGTACTGTCTAACTCATATTCAGAAATAGAAGTACTTTTATTTTTTTAAATTTCTGGTTGAAAATAATATCTCGGCCATCCCTATAAAAGACCTGGGAGGCACCTTTAATCAATCAACGTCTCTGATCGCATTCACCTTTTAGTCTCACTTCCTCCTATGAAATGAGCAGACCTGAATGGCGTAGTGACAGCAGCCCTCGATTGGTCAAGATGGAGGAGAGGTGGCGCACCCTTTTATGGATTTAAAATACAAGAGAGGTCAGAGGAATGTAAGAACACTAGAGAAATGGAGATAAGTATGAATGCAAGGTGGACATCCTTGCCAAAGTTCATAATGCTAAAATGTTAGAATAATCTGCAATCAGGTAAGGAGGCATAACCTGTGTTAGTTGGCGTTCAAGCATATTACGAGCAGTTTTGTGGAGTCCAGCCTCGGGACTGGGGAGAGCATATTTTGCAGTGTGATTGTCCATGTACAATGTAATATCTACATGCAGAATAACACTGTATTAATCACTCATGAAAGTACACAAATATATAATTACAAATAGCCTGGCCTATTTTACAAAAATAAATGAATGAATGAACAATGCATTTATACATGTACATGTACACCCTCGGCTGTGCTCCGTCTCAGATCTGAAGTGTGACCAACTAGAGTTCAAAATGCACCACAATACACATAACATTTTGAGTACCATTTGGTATACCGGTACTCAACAATCTTTAAAATATAATATAATATTTACATTTACAACTATCAGCTGTTTGTTCTCTTACATGTAAGCTAAGAAATCTAATACAAATTTTTAATGACAAATGCAATTGAAAATCACAACTTAATGAGTGAACACACAAGTGGTTTAACTGTTTTTACATCTCGATATGCTGCTATAGAAAAATAAGAAAAAATCTAGTGTTAAGGGCTAGGGGAAGCATTTTGCCTGAAAATGACAACATGATTATCTCTCAGTGTCTCTATATAGTCTTACAACTATTTGTTAACTTTACTTTCGTTCAGCCTCAACTTATTTATTCCAACATACAAAGTGGCAAACTAGGACCACTGGGTTGGTCGCACCCCAGAATTTGGTCTGAAGAGAGATGCTCAAAAAATAACTTGCCCCAACAAAAACTATTTCATCTATCAACATCCAGGACCTACAGTGCATGAACAAATAGACGCGACAAGCCATCATTTTATATTGAACTGCAAGCATCGAAGATCGAAAAAATTTCCAACTATCCTGAGCGTTATTCTATAATTGATCATACATGTAGACAAATGCCACGCTGCCATTGCGTACATTAGCCTGTACATGTATGACAGTCGAACAAACCTGGGTCAATAATGATCAAGATGACACGATTCACTGATCAATAATCATAAATGGCTGCCCTTCATCCATCTCGGTTTGACGTTTGTGACGCCCGATTGACACCGATGGAATCCAAGGCATCTAGGCACTAATTTCTGGCCGAGGGCACCACTTTTCAGAGAAATGAGCACGGTGGGCAACTGGAAGCATGCAAGGATGCAGCCTCGGAGTCTGATCCCTGGGAAGAAGTACATGTGCAGTCCCAGGAAAAACTGGAATTCTAATTTTATGAACAGACAGAGATTTCAGTTCAGAATGAAAACTGGGCTAAACTCATCTAAGGTAGTGGTGCAAAGTGTAACAATCAACGATTCAGGTTGTCCGAACCAATGATGGAAGCCAACAGAGATCAAGGAAATCTTCTTGCACTATTTAAAAACCAAGTCAAGAGTTTACCCAAGTATCATCAGACACAACTTAGCATTGCAGCTCTCAGAAAAACATTTGATCCTCTCTGCATATCAACCTGGCAATCAAGTATACAGTCTGTCCACTGTAGTTAGAACAGCTTATCGTATACTGTACATACAGTCCATGTACCCTTTGGACAGAAACGGAAGCATGACTAAAAATTGAATTTAGATTTCATCATATTATTATAGCCAAGGGTGTGATACATTTACCACTGCCATTAGCCAAGCCCCAGGCACTTTGCCCGTCAATGTTATATTCAATGCACACGCATTGATTCTCTAGTTTTTCTGTCACAAGTCTGTAATCATAAATGCAAGTACTGTTGACTAGTTATAGGATAGATATGATGCAGTATGGTAATTCTATAATATAAGACTCCAAATGGATGAGTACGATAGTTGTGTGCAAGGACCCACTTCTAATCAATACAGACATGTTACGCATAACACAACACTGACTTGGAAATGCGTCTTTGTGACCATGTCCTGTTGTGACTAATCTAGAGTCAGATTGGAAGCAAACAAGGCCAATGATTTGCACTTCTCCCAAGTTCAATATCATCTTGATTTGATGAACTGAGTGACACAGACATTTATGCCATATTTTTCTTCCCGTTCCACTTCGTCTTTGTGACCTACTTACACCATGAAAGTAGGTCTACTTATACCATGAAAGTAGGTCACGTTGACCCACATTATTGTCAGATACCTCAATTGAAAATAAGACATTTTAAACTGAAACTGGCGAGTATTTTGACTTGATGGCAAGTGTATTTGTTCCGTCATTTGGTATTTTATCAACCCACGCTGCACTCAGACATGGGTTGGTTTACACAAATACTTCCTGGAAAACAACAGACAGGAAATTACGGACAAATAAATGTAAGTGCCTCATTCAGGAAACATTTGACAAAGCAACAGGATATCTAGGCCTAGTTGCCCAGGGAAGGGCAATACTAAACACACCAGTGATGTTTGGCACTGATATGCTATCGCAGCATGGATGATGGAAGTGTCGGTCTTACCAACGTAGCCCTGTTGTACGAAGCGCCTAGCCATGCTACAACATCGGTGTACCGTAGGGCTTCCCAGTACTGGCAGACCGCAGATTAATGCATCATTCCTCAGAACTAGAGCAGGGCACACATGCCCTTATTACTTCATGAATCCACTATTCATTTAGAATATGATGTCCTGCAGATGTTGATGATACATTTCAGTGTGATTCATTAGAGAATTACCATAATTTTGATGCATGCATTGACTATGTCAGTAATAATAGAATCTATATCGCACAATATGTACTGCCTGCACATAGCTAATCATCAGCAAAAAACAGCCATCAGCATAATGAACAGTTTGGATGTTAATACATGAGTCATGTCTGTCTCAGCCACTGATTCATCAATGTCTATTCCCACAACGCGGGAGCATGCAGTATTCCATGTTTTGATCAGCCTTTCATATTCTGTCAGAATGCACTAGCAACAACGAATGCCAATAGAATGGTATCCTGTCTTTTAAATTGTTGGACCTTTAAGGACTGCTTGTTCAAGGTGACCCAGAGAGGGAGCAGCATATATTGTATTCTAATCTAATTTTCTGTTCACACCAACATTTAGGCCTAACTTCATATTAACATAAAAACAGTCCATCTAATGATGATACTCTACATTTATGCAATTACGCACTGAACCCACGCAATATGTTGTTGCAAAGCACAAATGTGTTTACTGCGCAAATTATAAGCGCATTAGTCAATATATTCATGACGAGAGTTATAACTCTGGTATGTAGAGCACTGAAGGGGGGAAATTGGCTTGACAAGCATTGGCTGCAGGTTGATAGCATGTGAAGAAATTTCAAATGTTGCACATAGTATCGACGACCCAGTATAAACCCAATTTCGATTTTACAACTTGTCTTGATCTTGATGGCCCTCATATTACATTGCAAGTTAGCCAACAAACTGAAATGAATCTGAGCAGACTGAACTGTAGTAAACAAGTCAAATATTCGGGGAAAATGTAGATAGTAAGCACAAGGTAACAAAAAAATGCATCTTTTCTGGAAAGCACCATTCTAAAAAAAAAAAATTTAAATAACCATGACAGCTATTTTGACTAAAGCTTTTTTTTAAACAGGGCATTGATTATTTTACTCAAGAACTACCCAAGGAAAATATTTTTTCATATTTTTCCACTTAGTCAGAGAAGACAAATATGTCCTTGCCAATAGTCTTACACGTTGGCCAAAAATCAGAAACTGTGC
Organism: Lineus longissimus; assembly: GCF_910592395.1. Taxonomy (NCBI): domain Eukaryota; kingdom Metazoa; phylum Nemertea; class Pilidiophora; order Heteronemertea; family Lineidae; genus Lineus; species Lineus longissimus. The sequence goes on along the minus strand of NC_088309.1, from coordinate 21,930,609 downwards.
GCTTGTATTGACTAACGATGAATAGGCTATATCCACCAATGTACATGGCTTGATTGCCATAACATTTGAGCAAAATATTCATATGTGATAGCTAAGTGTAATCACAAAGTGCATAGATACATAGTTCCCTTGGGACATTTTGTATACATCATTATGTATTGTTTATAGTAGAAAAAATATCAGGCCACAAATAACTATTCACAATGTATTTTGAACTACACACTACTACTAAGTATTTTCTAAAAGTCTAGGAATTTTGCTAATTTTCTTTCGAATTACATGTATCGTACACAATTCCTAATGTATCTCTTGTCTGCTTCCACACCACCAATACTAGTATAATGAGTAATACATGTAATTGTACATGAATAAGTAATAATCACTCGTTAGCAGTTATTTTGTTGAAGGTGAAGACCACATGAAGTTAGTCAGCTGGGCAGTCAGCTGTTGACATTTTGTATTTTGCCATTCGAAAACCAGTACGCATTGAAAATGGTAGCAAATTGTTTGGTTTGTGGCAGTACATGTCAGTGTTTGGAAGGTAGTGCAGAAACAGACATCAAATTCACTCTAATTTTTTTCCCATGGAGAATTTATCTTTTTGTGTGCAATACTGTGACCTAAATTATCTCTCAAAGTCTACTTTAAAATGCCCAAGTATCCAAAGGGTCTCGGCAATTGGCAAGCCCAATGGCTACTTGACTTTCTGGTAAAAAATCTACTTAAAAAATATCACACTAATTTTACACTTACTGTAGTTCAACTGTTACATGGCTCCGTAAATATTATGCGGTGGATTTTTTTAGATACATATCACTGTCACCAAGAGTTATTATATTGGAGTGTATTTTAGCCCTTGGTTTTCATCAAACGAAATTCTGTATGACAATTATGCAATCATTGTGATGATGGAAATGACAATATCTCAAGAACATACTATACCAAATGCATATGAGACAACCAATTAGAAAAATATCTTTAACCTAATTAAAATTCTGAGTGCAAACTAGAGAATTCACATACATGAAGATTATACCTCGATAAATCAGGACCAATTTTCAAGATGAGAACAAGGAAAAGCTAGTTCAACAGTCATGACAGTACCAAACACTAAGCGTGGAATTCACATAGCACGATAGTCATGAAAGTGGACATTTTTGCGTATTGAGAACAAAAATGATCCAGCTCAGTGATGGCCCACTCTAAATCTGGACTAGTCAACATTATAGAAAGTTAGACTGCATTAAATGCAGTGGGATCTCATCAGGTTTTTTGGCTGGCCAGCATGAAACGGCCCTTTCCACACACAGTTCAGTCTATGTGACATTACACCCAGTACAGATGATATCAAACAAAGAATGCAGCCAACAATTTGAACAAAGGGTATTGTATGGCGCTCTATAGATTATTATCGATAGACTGACAGGATTTTTGTGCTCTGATATTTCAAGTGACCTTTATGCTGGTGGTCCTTCCTTGAGACTGATAAGACATTCCTAAGTGCAATTTCAAGCCCTTGTCAAAATCATCAGACATGTCAGAGAGAGCACTGTGAAATGCAAATTTATTTAAAAGTTTTAATAAACCAATCCGAACTTTTTTTTAACAGTGATACTGTTTCTCAATATGTTATAATTTACTTGCTACAAGTGAAAGCCATTTGACTTGGTCTGATGTTTGCCCAATTTAATCCGGAAGCATTGGGATTATCTAAAATATATATGCAGACATTCAACATAAAGCTAGAGATCTAGGGAAAAGTTAATAATTATTTTAGAAAAGATAAATTTGAAAACTACAATTTCTATATACAAGTGCTAGATATATATATATATATATGCATGATACCATTTTTGAGAATAAAACATAATTTTAGTTACAGTGATTGCTAAATGAGTTGTGTGCTTATGTTTTTGAAACATTTCATACATTCAATGATTATTCATACAAGTGCAAATTTTTATTCGCTCATTCGTTAAATCTAACACAAACACATGATCATTTATAAAGGCAGTAATTTCGTCATTTGGATGAAATTACGAACTTTGCCATGTGAATTTTTGACAATGCATTCTCAACATACTTGCAAGACCAACAAAATCAAACAGAAAACTAATCACATTCTTTTCAACTAAAGATTGGAAGCTTGGAACATTGGCATCAAGTACGAAAGTAACATTTCAAATTTACAATTTGAAACACACTTTTTACTCGATAGCAATCACAGGTAAGGTATTCTTACCAAACAAAAATTACAGTTTTGGCGGCACCCTGAACTAGACCTCTTCAGAACAAAGCAAACTGCTTTTCCTAGCTGCAGGCCAGGTTAATTCTGAGAAAACGAAATCACTTTGACCAATTTAAACAGTTTTATTGTTACCGCCTTCTGATGTTTAGGCCTATGCCACTCCAGTTCTTACTTAGTCAGGTGTATCCTGATAAATGCATTACCTGGCAGCTGTTGGTAAAAATAGAACATAGCACATTCAAACATAGCACAGGTTTACAATTTATAGTCTGTTCAAAAATCATGGCAGTGCGCCTACTCTGATGAAATCCACTCTGCCAAAATCAAAACAATGGTGCCCTAAAAACAAAAACATAAATAAACTACTAATTCAAAACAAAATATTCAAAAACTACCTTTACACCTTTAGTTGGTCACACTTCAGCTAACACTCCGAACTAGTGCACTCAAAACCTTGAACATCTCCGCTATGATTATTTCAGTAAAAAAAATAACTTTACATCCTGTATTTTGACTGTCTCTTATTGCTTAGCTTGCAATAATCCATCACTGTCCAGGGAATTCGAAACAGTCCATTACACATCAAGAGCAGCATCAGAGAAAGGATGATACAATGAATCACATTAAAAAATCTACAATGGCTGACACATTTCATCATCATTTGGAGCTCGAAACCTTTCAATCCCACCAGACCACTCGAAAATTAATCTTAGGAGCAAGACAGCAGCTAGCTACACCACACATCCACAGAAATGGCACCATCCACTGTGGAGTCAGTCCCCTGTATGTAAAATAAGCCAGGCTCCTGTAACTCATCTGCATTAGTGCATAGCTCATCATTTTCTTTCCATTATATATGGCTAACCTAAGACAGAGGGCTCCGGATTACGGAGAAATGGCAGAAAAATAAAACAGTTTAATCTTGGTCTCGGCAAATATATTAATATTTATATGCCCACTTTTTTGATCGGGGCCACAAAAATAAAAATATCTTTAATTTTTTTAGATTTTTTTCTTTGACTATGTAGCATACATATTTATAATGTATTTCCTTGCAACTACACATTTACACATAATGTATTTTTAAATAATATTCCTTATGCAGAAAATACTAAACTATCATAATTGGGTGCAACAAATCTGTCATCGTGACTATTTTGTACAAATATTTTATACAATGTTGAAGTTGTGAATTTCTGATCACATTTTTCTTGACGAAAAGGAGCCCTAAGGAGAGGCTAAATATGTAGTATATTTTTTTAAATAAAGCATTGTTGTTGCATTACAAAATTGTTGGGCAAGTTTTTGAAACTCAATCAATCTCATATTCCTGGGTCAAATCTGACACTCAAAATAGGATTTCTAGCTTCAGGTACCAACAACACAGCTTCCTCTTGATTTAAAAGCGGTGCATTTTCGGCATGATTTCATCACGCTATACGTCTTTAACCAAAGTCTCTATCTATGCATGCGGTGTGCGCTTCAGCAACGTAATGATGGCTAGCTCTACACATTACATAAAGCTCATTATGCCAGCTAAGTGTGATACCTTTTTACTCAAATTAAATTAAATCTTTATGAAAAATTTAACATCTTTTCATATGAAATAGAGACAAAGTCAAAGAATAAAATACTCTGTATTTAAAGTTATATAATACTTTTAAAGTTGGGTAACTTTCAATAAATTTGTTCATATTCAAAATTTTAAAACTTTAAAATTACATTACTATATGCATCTGATATAATATTAATCTCATTAGATGAAGGGAGGTTGGTGCAATTCACGAATTGAACACATCATTGACTCAATAACTGAATACAAGACTCGATCAATGATTGAATAAGGTTCAATACAAATAATTGAACGCTAGTCAGATGACTTCAACCATTCACCTCTTATCTTACTTGACCAGCAAAGCATTGTGCAATTTTCTTAATTTGTCAAAGGCTCATTGATCTTTTCGGAATCTATAAATTGCAGGAAATGTTTCGAACTTAAAGTTCAAAACTGATGGCAATACACATCATCCGCTAAAAATTATACATTTTTCAAATTTATTTTTTAATGATGCTCAGTTTATAGTTGAACGATCAGAAGATTGCAATCAATATTAAATCCATGGTCAATCCGATGAATTTTGCACCCATCAACCACAAATGAAGGTTTATGATAAGATTCAATAATTGAATGACATAGATTCAAAAACTGAATGCATTGCTTTTTCAATGAATGACAGAAGGGTTGAGTATCAATCATTTTCATGGTTAGGAAAATATACGAATCGCCTGAGTGGGAGTTTGATCGCACACGGGACACTTACGCTCACACTCAGGTTTCTTCATAATGATGTTGGCACACTTCATGCAAAGACGATTATGACCGCATGGAACAAATGCAGCAACAGCGGTGGTATCAGAGCACAGCAAACAAGCCTTACGCTGGGTGTCTACAGGACTAGAGGAAGTGCCATTACTGTAGGTTGGAGTGGAGGTAGAGAAATTTGAGGCCGGCAGTGTCGTGTAACACGGCATGCCGTTCAGGGTGCCTCCACTGAGTGGGTCGCTACTGATGCGGCGAACTGACTGGTGATTCGACTCCATTATTGGTGGTGAAATTCGGTTATTCTCTCCGATGCTGCCGCTCCGACGGGGAACTGCCGCTGAGGTGTTTGTCTGGCCGTACATTTGAACTCCAGCTGATCCATTCTCCTCTTGCCACATGGTGAACGATGTTGGATGGAACGTCGGCGACGCAAATCCCTCATCATGATTATCGTAGATGTTGAAACCGTTTGACATGTTGCAAAAGTCATTCATCTTGGTTGTGCCGTTCATGCCATTCTGATTCATGCCGTTTGGGTAAGAGAAGATATTGTCCTGGGGGGGAGAGTGACCGGACAACATATTATTGCTGTTTAGTGTGTTGTTTAGCGCAGTGTTATAAGTAGTGAAGGCAGAATTGGTGGGATTTTTATAAAGCCCTGCCAAAAGCTCATTATTTACAGGCTCGTGAAAACCTGAATCGATTCCATTTGTATGGAAGTCGTTTATGTCGTCGTTCGTGTTTCCATCCATCATACCTCCGCCCGTACGCATCGCGATGTGCTTTTCAATCTCCTGACGTGCTTTATCGACATTTTCTGGCTTACCGGTAACCTCAAACACCGGCTCCTTGTCTCTGCTTGGTGTGACGATGTACGTATGGGTCATCTGCTGAATCCGCTTGATAGTGGCACCTTTCGGCCCGACGACTAATCCAACAACTCGATATGGAACCCGAACCTGGATAGTGACCTGTCCAGGAGCATTGGGGCTAGGGGGACCCGGAGCGATCCCAGAAAGTGTGCAACCATTAGCTTGATTATTGTTGCGCCGACTAGCCCTGATTTGACTGAAATGCTCAGCAGCCGAGAGTATCTCCCGTTTGGCAGAGCCAACATCTTCTTTACGCCCTGTGACGACGAAAACTGGCTCTTCGCCGCGAACTGGAGTTTTGATGTACGTGTTTGTTTTTGCCCTTAGTGCTTTGATTTTGCAACCTGAAAAGACACAAGAGGAAGGCAAATTCAATATTAATCTTAAAATGCAACCTACAATACATTATTAAGGGCCTTCGTGCTTTGTGGATCCAGTTGGGAGTTGTTGAACACAATCCAACAAATCACATTTCCCTTATACCCGAGATAAAATGGAATGATACGTCTTAGATCAGGTAATGATGTTGATGCTGATGATGATGATGATGAAGAGGTTCAGGGTTTTTTAAGGGTAAACTCGAGATGTGCCGCTGCAAACAAAACTTTTCATTAGAATTAGATTACTAGAATAAAAAGGTTTTTCAAAGATCGCTCAATAAGGGTGATACACATGCATTCAAACTTGGGACAATTTGCACTTTTCCTGGGCGATAGGAACAAAATGATGAACTCAGGCCAGGCATATCAGTCAAACAGAAGAATCATTGCTTTCTCGCAAAATAATATCATAATTCTGACTTCTCGACACACAAGGCCTCAGGATCACACACTCCCTTCAACAAGCTTATTACTGCCTGTCACCAGGGTGGTGACTACTTTTGGGTTGGATGATTTCTTAGAGTTGGGGTGGGGAGGCAATAGGCTTATCCAGCAACGTTTTGGTTCAATTTATCAGGTTGCCGCCACAATGTGTGTAAGGGTGTTGATGTCATAACAATGACATGGCGATTTCATGAGTGACTTGGCAACCTAAATCATGAGAAATACAGATTACCTACAAGTACAAAGTCTTGATAACACGAAACCCCTATAAATTGCCATGTTATCACCAACTGAACAGCCCAGCCCCAACCCAAGTCACTCAAAGGCCTCCAAAGTATTAATAATTGGAATATTGCCACATTTTCATTGGAAATAATGACAGGCAAGACGAGACGGCAATAGTAATAGACATGACGTTAATAAGATTATACATGTACCTAGAGTCGACACAGCACCAATTTTATTATTTTTCTATCAAAAAATAAATAAAATGTAGGATGAAGGGTGGCTCCATCATTGTCCATGAATGAGGTTCATTTTTTCGTTAGTTTTTCGCCAATGTCGACTAGGTGCCGCGTGATGGGGTGGTACAAGAGCCAGGTTGACTGATGCATATTTAATGTCACAACTGGAATGGGTATTGTCTGGCCAACCCAGTAATCTTAATTTGAGCTGAAATTATCTTCCAAAATCATCGGAAATGTATGAAAACCACTGAGTGTTGTAGAAAATTATTTAAGACAACATCAAAAGAGTGATTAGGGAGGAGGATACAGGAATTGTCGGGAATTTCTAAACAAAGGAGTCAGCCTGACTCACGTCATTTTCCTCGTCATATCCCTAAGAAAAATGGACTCGTCCAGCAATAGCACATGCACGGCTCGCGGAAATCCAACTGCGAAATAGGGAGATTTAGCTAAAATAAAATGATATTTAGACTTCTAATTACTTACCCTGTCTTCCGACGATTTCTGCAACGTGTTCCGAGCTCGGTACAGGCACACACTCAGTCATATTTGAACTTTTCTTGAGTTTCTGCGCCTCATCGAGATCCAGATCATCGTGGTCGGCGCTTCCGCACGATCCAGCACCATGAGCACCAGGATTGAGCCCGAGCATGGTGAGTTCTAGCGCTAACTGCAGAGCTCTCTGGTCTTCTAAACCACAGCCGTTAGAATTAACGTCCGATAACAGACTAGCCGGCATCACAGGGAATGAGTTGACGACTATAAACACGTAGAAAAATAGAAATCGCTCTGTATATCCTCACTGGTTCGAAGCAACTGAGTTTCTACCGATACACATTACTGCAACTCTACTTTGAGGCCACTGACAATGGCAGGAAAATCTGGCGGGGGTGACGTCATTTTCGCAGGGCAGTACGCGGTGATTGGTTGTTACACAAAGTAGGCGGAGCATCCTAGAAATTATCCCAGCTTCGTCTCAGATTGGTTTGACAGGCGGGTCCAAAAATAGCAGACAGCTGAATCGATTTTTTGTTTGGAATCGTGCCTGGAAATGCGTCTGAACTACATCGATTCCGCAGTATCAGTATTTCCATGATAAGTGGAGTTAGGCCTACTTTCTAAAAATGGACAGAAAGTTTTATCAAAGTCAGGAAATATAGCCTTGAGTCTGCATGTATTGCTCACTTGGACTTCAGACTGTGACAGTGACAATGTGACATACTGTCTACTGACAACTCGTGTCGAGACAAGCACCTCGATGAGCTGTCAAAACAATAAAGGGTCAGGCTTGTCGAGAACATTTTTAATTTCATCATGCAAGTTACAACACAGACACAGAAAAGCTCTGATCAACGAAACAAAGAACGGAATCCAAAGGCACTATTAGTATTACTACATCATGACGATAAAGTATGACGTCACCGAACATTTGGGTTTTTCCAGGTTTAACTCCGGTTTTCCCAACGTCGCAACGTTGCGCGGACCGCATGGTGCGGGTCATTGAGTGTATTGTTGCACAAAACAACAAGTAAATTTGCCTGTGATGTTACGTCAGGGCGCCAAATATGACACTTCTGCAAAATGCAAAACTATGAACGCTTTGACCCTCACGATATCGCGAACGAGGCCGGTCCATTGCGTCCGAAGTGTAGTACAAACAAGTACGTGTACTAACGACTTCAGGGCTTGGTTATATTTCAACCCCAAGCTTTGTTTTCAACTTTTTGGAAGCGTATCTTGATCCCATCAGCACTGTAAGTCATATTATGGTAATTTACCCCCCCCCCCCCCCCCCCCCATACCATTCTTAATAACATGCATCCCCTTGGGTCCTTGTTGATACTGTGATCTTCGACACGCCATGTGCGTCAAGTTGTATACTCAGCGCGCCAAAATTTCCCCACCCGCCAAATCTGCCACACCTGCCCCCCTCATTTAAAATGGAACAGGCTTTCAAATAAACAATGAGACCACGTGGAGAAACAGGACTTCTTTGTTCAGTGGTTCAGTGTGTGCCACATGGGGTCTCTTGACACGTGCTCTCGCGTAGGCGCGCTTACCCACGTTTTGGCGGGAAATACATGGGCGCGTTGCAGTCTATTAGAGAGACCCATGACCTTCAATATAGGCTTTATATACATCTGAGGTGTAAAAGAATCCTTTGACCGGGACCCGCTGCTCTCTATTAAAGGAATGGGCGGCATTTTATTGCAGTATATCTGTTCCTCTTCTGGTTCATCAGCCTCTTCTAAACGTGTTTGATGCTTTTTCAATGCGGACAGCTGGGTAAATGCCAATGGTTTAATCCTAAAATCTCCAAAACTCACTTCCCGACTCACTTAGTTAGTTACTGTTTTCCTATTCTGGAAGGGTTTTCCAGGAATAGAGTCTACCAAACTTGCCGCGAGTCTACACTCCGGACGCAGTTGGGACCAAATTAGGATGACGCGATGGGCTGCCCAGGGAGTCCAGCCGAGTTCGGCTGGGAAACTTCTGCGGCAGCGCATCTCCACAGATGCTACCAACATGCGACGTATTGACACAATTTTGGATGGAGCACATTGGAATGTGATCCAAATGATAAAGTATTGATGACAAGTGGTCCTCGAAATCTTTCTGTACACATTGGCCATCTGTTGACGCGCACTTCAGAGGGGACAGGCGCGCGTTTTTTTCCCGCCAAAGAGATGTTCTTGAAACGTGCTTTTACCCGGGGCTTGTCATCAGATTGCCAAGATAACAAAGCACAAAGTATATATACATGGTTGAGCCAAAGCGCCACCTTGATTACTCGGATACATCATCACCTTGCTCTTCCCAGCACAGGCTATAGGCCTAACTGTCCAGGCTGTATCTGGAGCCTAGTGGGCCGTTCACACAGGACCAAACCGATCTAGATCGATCCGGATCGGTCTAGATTATTCTGCCACCGTGTATAACGCGCACGGATGTGATCTGATCTGGTCTGGTCTGGTTTGGTCCCGTCGCGTGGAAGTCGCCCTATTCCGCCCGCCCATAGGCCTATTGACCCGCGCCTGTCTGAAAGATGTCAAGATGGCAACTGTGCGACTAAGTCATACCTCAGAGCTGGGGGCAGAAGGCCAAGCGGATAGCGCAACGGGCCCAGCGTCCTCGCTAAGATTATATACTTGAAATCACAAGAGTACTTGGTTGTTCAATACGCCAAGCGTTCATGTAGTGACATTGTCGTCTGCTGAGATGCACATTCGCAGCTGCCAGTGGTGCATGGGTAACATGAAGGGGTCTGACCAAAATCGCTTCTGATAGTGATGAAAATAGCGCGAAAGTGCTATCAATGATCTGGTTGTGCTACTGTCCCCTGTGATATCGATGAGCTAGTGCTACTGTCTCCAGTGATATGTCAGTACGTGGCAATCTGAGGGGACGATGAGCTGGTTGTGCTACTGTCTCCATGTCAGTACGTGGCAATCTGAGGGGACGAAGAGCTGGTTGTGCTACTGTCTCCATGTCAGTACGTGGCAATCTGAGGGGACGATGAGCTGGCTGTGCTACTGTCTCCATGTCAGTACGTGACAATCTGAGGGGACGATGAGCTGGTTGTGCTACTGTCTCCATGTCAGTACGTGGCAATCTGAGGGGACGATGAGCTGGTTGTGCTACTGTCTCCATGTCAGTACGTGGCAATCTGAGGGGATGATGAGCTGGTTGTGCTACCGTCTCCATGTCAGTACGTGGCAATCTGAGGGGACGATGAGTTGGTTGTGCTACTGTCTCCATGTCAGTACTTGGCAATCTGAGGGGATGATGAGCTGGTTGTGCTACTGTCTCCATGTCAGTACGTGGCAATCTGAGGGGACGATGAGCTGGTTGTGCTAATGTCTCAGGTGATATGTCAGTATGTGCAATCTGAGGGGACGATGAGCTGGTTGTGCTACGGTCCCCAGTGATATGTCAGTACGTGGCAATCTGAGGGGACGATGAGCTGGTTGTGCTACTGTCTCCATGTCAGTACATGGCAATCTGAGGGGACGATGAGCTGGTTGGGCTAATGTCTCAGGTGATATGTCAGTACATGACAATCTGAGGGGACGACGAGGTGGTTGTGCTATTGTCTCGAGTGATATGTCAGTACGTGACAATCTGAGGGGAAGATGAGCTGGTTGTGCTACTGGCTCCATGTCAGTACCTGGCAATCTGAGGGGACAATGAACTGGTTGTGCTAATGTCTCAGGTGATATGTCAGTACGTGCAATCTGAGGGGAAGATGAGCTGGTTGTGCTACTCTCTCCATGTCAGTACGTGGGTATCTGAGGGGACGATGAGCTGGTTGTGCTACTGTCTCCATATCAGTACATGGCAATCTGAGGGGAGAGATGAGCTGGTTGTCCTACTGTCCCCAGTGATATGTGATTTATGACAGCGGTACAAGATGGCGCACTAGTACGGTCCATCAATTTCATCCTTTCTTCTAAAAAACACGTGTGGTTTCATTGTAAAATTTCTCATCTGGTGCCTACGGTAGAGGTTATTTTTGGTGAGTATGGGGTTTGACCAATTCTTCTTAATACATAGAAGAAAAAGAAATGTAATCAGCGGTAAGACAAGGAAGGTATTACCTTAGAGTAACCAGACGGTTCTGATCTACGGTAGTACCCTCCTGTTTCGGTTACTTTATTTCACTGCTGCCATCTGGGGACAGATTATGAAACTGATTGGGTGTTGTTGACTGGTGAATGGCCTTTGGCAAGGCACTTCACACCTTTATTGAGTTTTGGTCTTGTGTGGCATATTGCCAGGTTGTGGGTGCTGTGGAACCTTGGGTATGTCTGTAGTGTTGACAGCCTCAACCTTTTTTGGTTTGTGGCACCTAGCCTCCTTCCTTATCATGTGTCTCCCGGCTCCTCAGAACTGGGACGGTATTATTAGCTAGTCGGTGCAGTTGTGCAGGACCTTGGGTAGGACTCTTGACAGCACTATTGATTGGTTTGGTGTTGAAACTTGGGTGAGTCACTTGTCAGTGTGATTGAATGTGTGACACATCGGTAATCTCATTGATTGGTTCTGTGTGTGGCACCTTGGGTAAGTCACTTGGCAGTTCATTCCTTTGGTTGTGTGTGGCACCTTTTATAACACATGCAGCCTTGTCAATTGGTTGTGCGTGACACCTTGTGTTAGACACTTGGCAGTCTTATTGATTTGTCTTATCACTTTTACCGTTGGTTGTGTTAGGCCGATAGGGTAAGTCACTTGGCAGTCTTATTGATTGGTTCTTACCGATTGGTTGCTCCTGGCATCTTAGTTTAGTCAATTGACAGTTGTATTGGCTGGTTGTGTACTGCTTTGAACTATTCATAGTAAAGAACACTTTTCCCCAACCTAAAATAACTCTTTAATTGTTTCAGGTTTTATAATGCTGGCAAATGGGCTGCGACACCTTATGACTCATTACAGAATCCTGAATGGTACACAGTTTGAGAGCCGCTTGAAAACATGGTCTTTTCTTGCAAGTTTTCTTCACAAGACGGCGCCGAGTTGTACAAGAGAATCGGACAAAACTGCCAAAAAGCATTCTACCACTATGAGCCCTGACACGGACCTATTAGGCGTAAATGATCTCGCAGATCTTTCTGAGAGAAATGAAGAAAAGAAGGGAGGTCGTAAAAAGTGGAACTATCCAAACCAACAGTTTGAAAAAAGGTGAATTATTAGACATGGCATAGGAATCAGCACATGCCATACCTTGATCTTGTTATTTCTGAGGTTCTTCTTCTATGTTCAGCTTGCCCGTACTATATCTTCAGTCCTGTGGTAGGCTTGTCCTTTCGAGGTCCTGCTGTGGACCAGAATTGCTGCTGTATCTTCTGGTGCAGGGGACAGTCTTGTAGTTATTTCTGAGCTAGTACCCGCCAAAGTTGGCTCTTTAAGAGCAAGCTGCTCTTAAAGATAACCACAAATGTTGATTGTTTTGGTATTTTCTTTAAGACTGAAGTTCAAGAGAAATCTACAAGACCTCCAGACGAGTCTTGAAGGGGAAGTCTTGTTTGGTCTTCATCCCATCCTTATAACCTTGGAGCAGAATCGTCGGTCCTTCCATCGTCTCTTTCTCAAAGACAGTATCCCGAGAGATGAGGGAGTTGTTAGGAAAATAGTCCAGGTTGCGGAAACCAAAGGAATCGAAGTAATTCCACTTCCTGTAAAGATGTTGGATATCCTCAGCAAAGGTGCACCTCACCAGGTACGTGGCCGAGATATTTTGCTTCTCCTGTCAAAGGCACCAGGTAGGCTTACAACGAGTATTGGTTATTTAGTTTCATTCAAGGGAGTGGACGCCAGCTGTGTTTACTCCCCAGACTCCCAGATGCAAAATTTGAAGATGTTGTTTTAACATTGAAGCCTTTTGAGAAAAATAACGAGCTGGAAGGGGGTGTTTTCAGCCAGAAAAACTCCTGTCTTATAATTATGAGAATTATTTTCAGGGTGTATGTCTTGATGCCTCGCAGAGAAAATATGAGACAATCACAGATGATAAATTGGATGCAGCTCTTTTGGGGGCCCAAAAACAGAAACTTTGGGTGTACCTTGACAAGATTCAGGTAAGACGGCTGTCAACAGCAGAGTGGTATAGTGGTGCAGACTTGTGATCCATGTATTGCAAGTTCAGAATCTAAAACGAACGCATCCCTTATGGCCTTGGGCAAATAACTTTACACAGTCTCATCCTGCGACTGAAAGTCCAGATTCTTTGTGCCCGAGTGTATATCCCATGGCAAGCAAACATTCTCATTCTGATTCATGATTAATTTGCAACCTGCTGATGCAAATTCTTCTTCTCAACTGAAGCTGTACTTAGCCATTTGTCCAAAAAGTTTGAACTAATATGTTTTTGCATTGGTACATTTGTGCACAATTTCAGGACCCTCGGAATGTCGGAGCAATCATCAGATCGAGTTACTACTTTGGTGTGGAAAAAATATTTGTCCCAAAGGAAAATAGGTAGGCCTGATCACCAGTGTTTTACTTTTCCAGTGAGTACCTAGTTACTCGGCACTTTTTAGAATCAGTAACATTAAAAGAATTAGGACTTTAGTATATTTCAATGCCTTCTTTCTTTGTTTGCACTCAGTAATAGTATAGTGTCTGTTGAGTGCAACTTATGACTCTGTCATTTCAAACTTCAGGCCGTGTTTTCATGTCATTTCTTGTCTACATTACAGTTGTCGTCTGAGTCCTGTTGTTCATAAGGCTAGCTCTGGTGCTGTGGAACTCCTCAGTCTTTATGCATTAAAAGACCCGGAGGAATTTCTTCAGGTAAAATCCTCTTGTATTTTTTCTTTCCCAAGCTGTCCTTATTCATTGCGTCTCCTCTGACATTTCGGATTCTCTTCTCAGATGTGGAAAGTTACACTTTCCTCGGTGGTGTGGTATTGTATAGTGGCCAAAGTGTTTGCAGGAAGACATAGCGGTTAGTGCAACGAGCTCATTATCGGAGGTTGCGGGAGCAAATCTTGGAAGGATCACCGATGTTTCGTCGGCTTCATCCTTGTTATGAGAAGCAAAATGGAGGATCATTGTACGCGGTGTAATTACCAGGGCAAGCAAAAGATCGCACATGAGTAACTTGCGATAGGCTCTTCCTCTGGCCGACAACAGAGTCCCAGGCCAGTAAGTCTGAGACTTTTATGAGATTTTTCTTCTGTTTCAGCGTGTAAAGGACCAGAGTTGGAATATAGTTGGGACAGCTGGAGGCGACAATCAGCAGGCAGACTCACCTGAAAAGATAGATGTAAATAGCTACAGCAATGAACATAACACGATTCTATTATTAGGTATGAGAAAAAATATCCGACTATATGATCATTTCTTACATGACTGATTTGATATTAAGTTACCAATATTTTAATATATTCTCAGAATATCCAAACTTGTCATGTTTATTTTCCTTCTGCCTCGATTCAGGTAATGAAGGAAAAGGACTGTCACCAAACTTGCTGACGTTTTGTGATTCACTTGTGACTGTGAGGCCTCGAGGATTCATGAACCCTGCTGTAGATTCGCTCAATGTTTCAGTCGCTACAGGTATGTCATATTGCTCAATAGGCCCCCTACTGTCAGCTCCGAGCAATGGTCCAGAAAGGGACTGAAACAAAACCCTTCCCACAGCACTGCAGTTATGATAATTGCGGGATTGACCTCCCCGACACATCAGATAGTGGCCGTTCCAGAAATTTAGGAAAGGGAGGGCGCAGCCTTATCCAGTTCGGTGCAATCTTCAGAACTAACTAATGTATAGGACTCAATGAAATGACTATTTTCAAATGTTTCCTCTTTTTCTCACAGGTATCCTGCTACACAGTTTAACAAGAAATTTTAGGACAGAGAGAGGCTGATTACCATACTGATGGTTCAAGTACAGTGCGAATAGTCATACCTAGGAACAGTGTTACATAATAAGAATGTCTGGGCTGCTGTAGAATGTTCATCCACTTAATGCCGGGCGTTTGATGCCCCTTGGACATTTATCAGGAGTTTTGTAAAATTCTTTCATGACAATACAATATCATCAGTCAATGTTTGTATCAAGTGAACAAGTGTGTTTGTGTATTTTATTAGATAATAGGAGTAGTGAGGATAACCAGTTTGACCCCTAGCTCCTGTTCATAGCGTTCTTGTCTTGTATGTCTTGATCAAATCAAGAACCCCCATTGCAACTGGGGACATATCTCCAGATTCCTTGTTCAAAATACTCCTCTGCTCCCTCTTTGTATTTGATCTCGGAAAACTGTGCCCTGATCAAATAAAGATTGTGCATGCACTCCTGATCAATTCCAGCTCTAAATTTCATGCTAGGGGAAATTGTCCTCGGGTCAATTGGAGAGAGTGGTGTCTAGGGAGGACCCTGGATTTGCATACAGGAGTGGACGATCGTCATCTTTCCAGCATAAGGAACACAATGCACCTACGTCTACAATACCACACCCTGACGAGGTGCTTGTAGATAGAGAACTGTCTAAGCCTTTTTTGAAAAATGAAACTTCTTTATTACAAAATAACTGATGATTTGATAATCTTATTTACAATAACAATAGCCACACTTCCAGCAGTTTCCGGTGCACAACAGTTATATGAACACACTCTCAATATGAAAAACTGAGGAATATTTACTGCCGATATATTAAGACTAGAAAATAGAAATTACACGAAAAATATATATGCAAACATGGCAGTGAACAATATTACAAAAATATAACTGATCTAGATATTTTTCATGGGAATACAAATATTCATTTAACTCGATTGTTTCGATTTATTCAAACTTTTTTAGAGGGAAACTATAGGCAGGCACCAGGTAGGTCAGATTGAGTAACACTAAGGCACACACAGGGGTCTCCCCTATCTCGGGGTACATCAAAACTATTCACACTTGGCCCATGAATTTTTTTATCGCAGAATTGAACACAAACAACACAGTCCCCCAAGTGTGCATATTTGCTTCTTAAAGACCACGTTGTTCCCCTAGCTACTGCCTAGATGTTCCCTTTTGTGAAAACCACGGAACAATAAACTAAATACGGAATGTGACCTCGCCTTTGAGCAGGGTTAACGTTGTAAAATGCAATATAAATGCAGACCAGACGCCAACTGAAAAATTAAGAAATTTGTGAGCTTTTGGCCTTACCAACATTCCCAGGTTTACACTTTATATTCACATTTAAACAATCACTGAGGTAGTACAAAAGCTCTCTCAAAGAATTAAAGCGCCACTGTATACAATTTTCGCAGAATTTTCATTGTGCCTACATTAATTAAGTAGTGGCTTAAAAGCATTGAGAGTTCCTTTAATTGCTGCCTGACACACACCCAGTGACATATCAATGAACAGAAACATTCGCTGAAGCAACTTTGCTGAAAAACTGCTGGGTCATAGATACATGTTTATTGCCGGTTGCATTGTGTTTGTGTCGGTGAATGTTGCATGCATACAGCGGAGCTTTACTCATTTCTGAGCAAGAATAAATGCAATATAACTTTCAGCCAATTGGTCTTATAAACAATGTAAATTCTACAAGCACCTCAAATGCAAAATCTTGGCAGTGGGATATCTTCACATCTAAATAAAATCTAAAACACACTTTTTGGTGCTCATCTCTTAACATAAGAACCTGAGACCTGAACTAAGCACTACTCAGTCAGCTGTTTGTATGAGCAAGCTCACAAAAAGCCTTGATTTGAGGCAAAAATCAAAGATAAGCTGGCTTCCACTTGAGCACAATCTATGTATAACAACAAGTACAACACCTTACAACTTCTCTAGATGGACACCATATTCCTCTTAGTCTTAGCTCTTTCCTGGAGATATATTCTAGAAATATTGTCCGTTCTGCCAAGAACCATTCATCATTTGGCTGATGCTACTTTGTGTGGCTGGCTGCCGTGGAAAAAAATCAGCCAGTCGGACTTGCGAGGCATTGACACAATTGAAGAGAACAGGACTTTGGACCATCCCCATTTGCTGGGCAAGGGGAATGGCCATCATTTGATTAGCAGGGTGATTCAATGAGAAACCCGACACATGGCTGCTCTGGTTAATTTGCTGCATTTGGTTCCAGCCGAAATTCATTGCCATTGGCATGAGCAAGGGTGATCTCTGTGAGTTTGGCAATAGGGATAAGGCGGGGGAATTCTGAGGAGAGAAGTCACGAGAAGAATGTCTGTGCAGAAGTTGATGCATACCTTCTTCTTCCAACCTGCGACGACGCCCATTGCGGCCGAAGTCTTCGTCAAGAAGTCTGTCTGTCACCACCTTTGGCTCTACTCGCTTACGTTTTGAGCCAATGTTCAAGTTGTAATTAGCATTGTTATTCATATCAAGCTCCACTATTCTGCACCTGGGTGTAACATCAACCTTCCTGTCATATCCACGATCAACTTCAACACACCTGGAGTCGATGGTATGGCTTCGACCATGCTTTCGCAGCGCTCTAGGTTTGAGATCTACATCAAGAGGCCTCATGAACTTGGGTTTAGGGACACCCCAAGCATCGGCTATATGCCCAAGAATCAAATTCGAAATCATCCTGTGGGCATGCTGATTCCAGTGAACATCATCATGCTGGCGATACTCCTGATAGCCACGTATCTGCCGAAAATTGAAGTTTAAATCAAGGCAATCGTAGCCATGATTCTTTACGGCTTGTTTTGCCGTGAAATTTGCCTCGAGGACATCGTAACGAATGGTCTCCCCTCGCCATGACTGCATCTTGCGAGACATGAAACCACCCCTTGCTTTCTTACCAACTGGCATGCATGTGTTCCAGATAACTAGGCATTGTTCTGGAAGGACCTCTTTAAAACCATTCAGCATCCGGTCAAGGTTTTCTTGGTACCGGTACAGCCAGCTTGGTCCATATCTGCAATGAATATAGAAGAATAGACACGATCACAGTTTAGAGATGAAATGGTTTCAGCATCTTAGGGATGTAACGGGGGTTTTTAGTAATTCAGTTTTAAAGACCTCAATTTCTTCTTTCTAGATTTTCAACTGATGTTTGGTATTGGTACAATTCAGGGCCTACCAATCACGCCAAACTGCATTTAGACCAAGGATTCAATTAAACCAACTTTTCTGTTTTTTTACTGCAAGT
Organism: Lineus longissimus; assembly: GCF_910592395.1. Classification (NCBI taxonomy): domain Eukaryota; kingdom Metazoa; phylum Nemertea; class Pilidiophora; order Heteronemertea; family Lineidae; genus Lineus; species Lineus longissimus. The sequence goes on along the minus strand of NC_088309.1, from coordinate 21,912,251 downwards.
ACAAGTAGATATTCAATGCTAGCCATTCCTAAGTGTAATACAAACATGTATAATTGATTACGACACTGGTAACACACATAAGCACGCAAAAGCGACATGAAGTAGAGCCACTCATAAAACAAGTGCACAAAAAGCAGGTGAGGGAGAGGATGACCAAGGATATTCAGTAGCCAGTAGCTCATGCCAGGAGGAGGGTTTCGATACATATTTTTTTCTTTTGGGGGGGGGGTCAGTTTATCCCTACACCCGCAATACTATTAAGAACATGACTAAGCAATGTGACATGCAGTCCACCACCACGATACACAATATTCCCAAGCAGTTGAGAAATGCCTATCTTGTGCAAGCAATTTTTTGAATACTTACCACCAAAATCCTGCATGGCAGCACAAAGTATCAGTATAAAATCAATATCACAATTCATCTCACGTCATTTAAAATAAATGAATTCAATTTGTTCATTAGTCAGAGGTCAACTTACATTAACACAATCAAGAGAGATCATTATCTTCCTTACTAGGCAGTACAAGTAAAGTCACAACCTTTACATTTCTTGAAAAGCGAAAGGACCTTTTCAAAAGTTGATGTGCGGTCAGAGACGTTTGTGAAAAAATCCTTCAAAAATAGTATTTTGCTGCTCCATCCAGATTGGACTAACTAAATACAGACGTTTGCTTCATGGAAGTTTTTAAATCAGAGACAAATCTTGCTGAAATCATACTACTGCTCTGGTCTCTTTGTCCATCGCTCACCTGTTCATGTCCCACAGACAAGAATTCATCAAGACGACATCAGGCTTCGGACCTCGACGGATATCTTCAAAAATAGTTTCCCAGTAATCATTATAGGCTTTGGTGACGAAGTAGTATCGAATGATGTGTTTTCCATTCTTATGCTGGAATTGCCGGACTTCGCGGTAATGTGTACCGTTGTGCATTTTACCACCTTCACAGAGCATATCATCAAGGAAAGAGGGTTCACCCTGGAAAGATAATGGAAATTTTTTCGGCCAGCACCACCATGTGCCGACAGTCAATACCAATGATCAACATTGGAACGAACTTCTAACTGAATGGTCAAAACTTTTAGAAAGTGTCGCCATCTATACTATTAGGAGGAAAAATATATTTTAGAAGGGCACGTCAACCGCATGACATGGGACTATGTACATGATGTGCTATGCGCACCAGCCGCAGCGAAAGGGTTAAAAGCAACAAACCTACCCTATCCTTCAATTCTTTATGGGAGAGATATCGATCCTGCTGCAGGCTCACAACCAAGTCTTTGTAGACACTGCGTTGAACTAATAAGAAGACAAAAATCTATAATTTCAAAAAATATATGCACCGTTCTATTTACTAGAATAAAATACAGGCGCACATGAGTACACAATGATAAAAGAGAGTTTGCAAACAAAATTATCGAGGCATCTGGAAAACAGGAGGGCTATGAGGAGGACATCCACACCCATTTCCTCTGTTTGTAAACATGTACTTTAATTCTATCATGCAACCAATTTACTATACATTTTTCAGTTAAAGTTTGTAAAGGATAGAGCAGATGCAAGGAAGGAGACAGATTTAGTGCTTGCTGCTAGGTTAAAGCTCGAGAATTCAGACCTTTCATGATCGCCTCCTACTCAATGGTTGCTGTTTGTACCGGTACGGATTTATACAGGGGACACCTACCACTATCCCCAATTACAACAATAAACTTGTTTGTCAGCAGTTCCACTATCTTCTTTTGTGTGTATGTTTCTCCAGCCATGTTACATGCATAAGCACCACCACATCAACATGAATTTCATGTGCCTCGCAGCCAGGTGGTCTTTAAAAACTGGAAATAAAGAACCCTAATGACAGTTATATGTACCTGCTGCCTTGGCCATGAGGACATTATAACTTAATGTTGTAAATAATGGCAATAATATGTCATCTAAAGTAACAGATGCATACATAATATCATAAAAATTTGATAACCTGGTTGGGGGGGGGGGGCATGGCAGGAAGGGGTTCCAGTCCCGATCTTCTGTTATAGAATTTGGCCCTATCCCAAATCTCGAAAGACACTTTTGGCACTCTGGGGCAGAGGTGGTAACCAGTAGTGGTTTAACAATTTTGACGAAAATTTTTAATGTTAGGCCAGGGCCGGGCAGGGGCATGTGGGTTCACCGAGAACTATGGCATTTTCCGAAGTTGGCTTAGGTTCTGAGTGTGCGCATTTGACTTTGTTATCATGTTTGGGCTCAGCCTCAGGCTGAGGTCAGCCTCTGTTTTGTCTTCTTTGTCAAAATCGTCTGACCCACCTCTGACCCGAAAAAACGACAACCAGTCATCGTTCTTTCGAGACCACAGCATTCTTCATCCAGTCCAGCAAGGCCTTTTTATATTCAGGGATTCCACAAAAAGGGCCCCAAAAACTGCTACAACAGTAACACAATGGTCATGCCACTCATTGATGGTCACCCACACTGGTACATCAGTCATCATGCTCATGGTCATGACAGTGGCAGTGCATTGGGCGTGATAATTTTAGGCCTATCAGTATCACGTGGAGTTGGGTGCATGGATGTGGAAAAAACAAAATATGGTTTTAATGTATTTTTCTGATAAAAGCAACACTATACATCACATTAAATAATGCTATACAACAATGAACGATCAACTAATTCACAATCAAACTCACAAAGCGGTATTAAAATGTGTAACTTGCGTTTAAAAACGGATATTATTCTCGACTTTAAAAATGACAGCCGGGGTCGGGTTGAAGGGGCGTCACTAGTCGAACCAAAACAACACATCGGCGCACATGCACATGTTCAATGTTGTATGAATTGAATATGTGTACTCCATAAATATGCATGCCCTAATAGTTGTGAGCTTATTTTGTATACCCTGTAATTTCTTATGATATATTTTGTAAAAATTGTATGTTACCGTTGCGTTGGCCCCATAATGGGCGTTTTTAGTGTAATAAAAGAATTTGAATTGAATTTGAATTGAAAATTGCCCTTGAAACTTCTTTCTTCAGACTCTTCTTGACCTTGTGCATGTTGTATAAAGAACAACATGTTTTTAAGGGGGTGAAACTTTGACATCGAGTGAGTGTTGATCATTTTGGCTAGCTTTTGATCGCAGATGAGACACATAGGCCTAAAAAAATCACATTTTAAGCTACTACTGATACTGATACACTAGACAGTAGACTAGAGTACACTGTCACTGTGTATGTAGTAGTGTACAGTATTGGCCTGTATACACGACAGGGTGTTTTTTAAAAAATCACTGGCTTCTAATATGCCTTTGAATCCCTTACTCGGTCGAACCAGTGTGAATCGTTGACATGATTCTTACTTGCAAGCTATCCCCATTCCCACTGACACTGCCACTGTACTGGTGCTATTCTGGCTCTGCATTCACGAACGTGCCAAGAAAGCGATGGATGAACGGAACGTATTCTCACGTCTCCATTCGACGTCAGTATTACAAAGTATAGATCAATCTAAAAAATATCTTTAATCCAAAGTAGTTCTCTTTATGTCATTTCAGAGCTCGGTGATGTCTACAAGATGTTGTTTGTGACTGTCATAAAACAAGTTTAGAAACATACAGGATGGAACTAGACACTGTTCTGGAGACCCTTGGAGGTTACGGCACCTACCAAATGCTGGTCTTTTTCGTTATCTGCCTGGTTTGTATGCGAGGAGCATGGCATCCCCTAGCAAGTGTCTTCATAAGTGCAACTCCACCACACCAATGTAGGCCTCCGGAAAATTCCTCTCATCTCTGGATTTCCAGTCAAGGAGAAGATGGATCAAAATGCCAGTTGTCCGGCAATTTCAGTAATATGACTTCTGTGTCTGGAGAGTGTCGAGATGGATGGCTTTTTAACCTGGAACATATAGGAAGCACCATTGTCAGTGAGGTAAAAGTTGCTTTTAGTGCATTAAAGTTATATAACTCGATATTAGTGCTTGTTGAACTCGACAGAGGCCCGATGGGAACCAATCTAGAAAGGGCTGTGATGAATTTGAGAAACTTGAGAAGACTATGAGATTTCAAGTGCTCTGTCACTGATTTAGTGGAGAAAGGCATTGCTGTTGAAATAATGATAAAAGTTTCCAATGTGTTTTTATCTGTGTTTCAGTGGGACCTCGTCTGTGATCGGGAATACCTTCTGCCCCTCTCCACCTCAATATTTATGGGCGGTGTCATGGCGGGTGCACTCTTCATATCAGTCCTTGCTGACCGTTTGGGGCGTCGGCCAGTGATGTGTGTCTGCCTTGCTCTACAAGCTGTTATTGGGTTTGGTTCTGCATTTGCCAATGATATCATTTTGTTTATGATCTTGAGGTTTATTATTGGCGCCCTTAATCAGGTACAGTACACAGTTCTGGTCGTAAGAATTGATTTCTAGGTATGACAATGCTCATTACAGAGGAAGAGTGATTAAGAAATGTAACAAAGCTGCGTTATCAGAGGTTAATCTTAAATTCTCCAAACTATCAAACATCAAGAAAACAAAAATTATCCGATTGTATGTGACTATATGATACTCGTCTCTGCTACTGCATGGGATGGTAGCAATGTCCGGAATATGTGCATCTCTTGCACACATCATCTGGGCTTGTCTGCTTCATGCACTTAATTGTGGATTTAGTTACTTTTTCAAACCATAATTACTTCAGATTAGCTTAGTGTGAAAACATGAAAAACTTGCCTTCTTACAGCAAATGGTACTTGTTTTATTGCAGGGAATTTCCCTTTCTGGGTATGTCTTGGTAACTGAGCTTTTCCCGTCCCACTGTCGCACCCGCCCAGGGATTGCCATCCAGTTCTTCTGGGCAATAGGAATTATGGTACTTGCTGGTCTGGCTTACTGGATGCAAAATTGGCGACACCTGCAAATGATGATCTCAGTACCGAGTCTTGTACTGGCAGCTAGTTACTGGTAATAAAATCTTCTATTGGTGAACTTGAAAATGAGGATGCTAAGGGGTCCTTGAAACTGTTCCATATCATTGGATTTTCCCGGCAATATACACTGAGAATTTGGGGTCAACCCAGGAAGGCATCACAGCATGGTTCAAAAGAAACCTTTACTAAATAACATTAATATGCAGTTTTTCTGTTTTTCTGTTTTTCAGGTTCATTCCGGAATCATTACCTTGGCTTATAGCAAATAGAAAAGACACTGAGGTGGAAAAAACCCTGAACAAAATTGCAAAATTGAACAAAAAGACTTTACCAGCCAACTGCGTGAATGACCTCTTTAATCTAAATGAGGAACTTAGTCACCATGATAGACAATCAGAAAATGGGAGCTTACCAAATACTTCATGTCATCCTATGAATGCCATTGTCCCAGAGGAACCTCATGATCACTCGGAGAAGGAATTTGAGCAACTGGATAAAAAAAAGGATACCAACGGTTCTCATGAGGTTGATACTGGTACTCAATCAACACTAGATCAGGAAGAGGGTGCGTCAGATCATATCGCCTCCGGGACAGAACTGCTCAGACAGCAAGATGAGGCAGGTGACGCAGCAAAGGCATATCATATCTTTCATCTCTTTACACGGCCAAAGATGGCGATGTATACAATCATTATTTGTTATATATGGTGAGTTGTTTTTTTTATACACTCGAATTGTGTCAATCGTGTCAATTGGTTTTAATGTTATTATCAACTCTTTGGCCAGTATATTCTCGGAGAGTAATTATTACTTCCTTTAACCCAATGTTAGTTGTAAAAAAGATTCTTGCAGTGTGACCTGATGTTGGTCTTTTGCTTGGATGTCATGCATGTTAACAAAAGTATGAATACAGAAACCCTCATCGTGATCTTCCAGTACTGGTATATTATGTGCATTACTGCGCAACCATGCACAGTTTGCCTATGTGTGGCCTTGTTCAGGTTGATGTGCCTTTTAGAGAAGGGGCTACATAACAGTACTGCAGCAATATACTGGAATGATTCCTATACTTTGCCACCATCAAATATTTAGTATCTCTTTGCTCTTTCAGGATGGCGAACAGTCTTGACTACTATGGCATTTCCTTGAGTATCTCTGAGCTGGCCGGAGATCCATACCTCAATTTCTTTATCAGTGGCCTGGTAGAGGTTCCTGCATATCTCGTCTGCATGTTCTCTCTAGAATAGTAAGTGTATAAGATAGGATGTTTTTCTCACAAAATCTGTCAAACTCCAGCTAGCTACCAATGACAGAAAAATAGTTTGATTAAATTTACCTTGTAAAACAAGAATAGTCGGCCTACTGCTAGCACGCAGTTGATCAAAGCAACTTATACACCTACTTGGCATAAACTTTATTCCTGGTATTAAATAAACTGGACCGGCCTTAACTGAAGGAGCAGAATAGTACTAATGGTCAGCTATTGTCATTTTGCTGCTTCATTAGTTTACTTGACTACTATGGCATTTCCTTGAGTATCTCTGAGCTGGCCGGAGATCCATACCTCAATTTCTTTATCAGTGGCCTGGTAGAGGTTCCTGCATATCTCGTCTGCATGTTCTCTCTAGAATAGTAAGTGTATAAGATAGGATGTTTTTCTCACAAAATCTGTCAAACTCCAGCTAGCTACCAATGACAGAAAAATAGTTTGATTAAATTTACCTTGTAAAACAAGAATAGTCGGCCTACTGCTAGCACGCAGTTGATCAAAGCAACTTATACACCTACTTGGCATAAACTTTATTCCTGGTATTAAATAAACTGGACCGGCCTTAACTGAAGGAGCAGAATAGTACTAATGGTCAGCTATTGTCATTTTGCTGCTTCATTAGTTTATTAACTAAATGCTCATACTGTGTTTCAAATTGCAGTTTTGGTCGACGCCTCCCTCTTTCAATATTTCAATTGCTTGGTGGATTTGCAAATATCTGCTGTATATTCATTCCATCCAAAACAGGTAAGCATGGCATGTTATTGTGACTGAGGTCATTGTTGGGGTTGGACTCAGTGTGCTACTGCAACAGGGCTTGGCTGTTGCTCTCCAAGATGACACTACCTGTATGATATGCTACATATGTTTCAGCCACAATGACCATTCATTGGGTTGCACTGTTCAGAACTTCAGGTAGTTCACTGTTGCACAACTTCAAGTAGCTTTATCTGACCTGAATGGCTCCTGCCTTTAATATTGCATTCTGATGTCATCTTGCTGTTGCTTTCAGCATCTGGGACAGATCTCACACATTATATCACAGCGCTGGCAATGATTGGCAAGTTTGGCATCACTGGATCCTTCTCTACAGTCTTTCTTTATACATCAGAGTTATTTCCAACATCCATCAGGTAAGCAGTTAGGTAAAGTGGTACAATTATAGCCTCAGCACAGCCTGCAGTGTTGAAAACATCTGGTACACACAGAGACTATACTTGTATTGGTTCACTGGTCAAATTTTTGGGAGAGGATGGCAATACAGTAATGGCGCTCAAAGCATGCTGAGATAACATGCCAAGAAGATCTTTAATCAGCACCAGATGGGAATTGTTTCACTGAACACACTTCAAAGCAGCCAAAGCTCTTGCCAGAGCCATTGAGCTTCCAATGTCACAACAGAAATAGTAACTAAACACCATTGATGGCCAACTGTCACTTATGCAACCATATTAGAAGCCCCATTAATCTATTTCAGGAACGGAAGTGTTGGGTTTTCTTCATTCTGGGATACATTGGGTGCTCTTTTTGCTCCATTTGTGATTTACAGCGTAAGTAATTAATTAGAAGAGCCTTCCAATTAAAGACTAGATCAATTATCCTTTAGAACAATTCAAATCAATGTCACACCAAGAGTAGGCCGTCTACAACCCAAATAATGTTGGTCCAAGTCCTTGTCTGTTCACTACATAAGTGCAATCAAATCTTAATCCATGCTCGGTGAAATGTAGAACTGCTAAAACTACCCCTTGTCCTTTTTTCAGGCCAAAACCATTCCACAACTTCCTCAAGGTATCTTCGGCGCCATGGCAGTCCTCGCAGGCCTGCTCACACTCCTTTTACCAGAAACACTCAACAAACCTTTGCCAGAGACAATTGAAGAGGTAGAAAACCTTCACAGGAATCTACCTCATACGTGCCATTGCAAGAGAAGGATATTAGCAGACAGTTCTATCGAAAATGATGTTGTAGGGTTTTGACTAAAGGATTATTTTTCAGTAGGTCAGATTTAGAATATTGCAGGTGTGTTAGTAGTTTACTTTCTGCTTAAGCAATGATGAGGCCACAAATCTTTTGTTTTTAGTGGGTTTGTTTGATATCGTAACATATCGTAACATATCGTAGCATGTGCAAATTGTTTCAGATGTGTGCTTTGCTCATTATAAGATAATCTTAATAAATACCTTTTTTGTACACCGTCTCCTGATAATCTTTTCCATGCCGTTTGATGTTCTTCAACGTCTGCTGGTGCTACTTTTAAGCGCCCGCAACATAAGTCGCTCCTTTGCAGTGGTCATCGCAGGTGCCTGCAACAAGAATCTGTAGTCTCAGCAGCAACCTACAATCAATATCAAACCCAGTGGTTTTACTTGCTGATGAGAGGTCTCTCTGTCACACACAGCAGCAATTAAATCACTTGTAGGCACCAAACTTGACCCTCGGCTGGAACTGGTTGGGTATTTTCTCCATGATGGTTGTGACTGGCAAGACATCGCCAATGTGTCCAACCAATCCATTTTACCCTGTTTGGTCTTATAACTTTACCATTTTCAACTGTGCCATTACTTGACTTCCTGTGACAGTGGCATGGTGTCTCTGGAATGAACAGAATACAGTGGAACCTCCCTTGGCGGACACCTCTCTATTGAGGACAACCTCTCGATTAAGGACACTAGGTTTGGTCCCAAATTGGTTGCTTCCATTCAATTTGACCTCTCTAATCAGTACACCTTTCTATTATGGACAGCACTTGTCAGTCCCGAGGTTGTCCTTAAAAGAGAGGTTCTATGTATTATGCAGTGTCCTTTGACCTCTCATGTAACAGTCAATTAGATTGGTTATAGGGCTAACTTCAAAATCTGGTTGTCTGCAAATATCCTGCACATGAAACCTTTCTGTTCAACAGTATGGTTTCAAGGAACCTGTTGTGCAGTTATGAGCCCTTGTCTCTACTCATGTAATAACTGAGGATGGACAGCTGGTTGTGACACTCCCAATGTTGTCTCTCTGGAGTAGTTATTGTGATGGCCTCAATGTATAGTTGAAACTAGTTATGTTGTATTATTGGACTGGGGAAACTGTTGACCCTAGAATATAGATGCAAAGGTTAGGGTGTCTTGGACTGGTTGTGACACAGGTTGTGACATTCCCACAAGGAACTGTCAGTGAGGGCAAATGACAGATGGAAGAGCAAAATCTAAAAATACTATCCAATATATGCCGTCGTCTCAAAGAAATTCTTGGAAACAAGTTCTGCATGTCGAATATAATACTTCGAGGGTGATAAAAGGATAGGGTTTTTATTTAAGGACGACTCAAGACCCTTTTTCTTTTTCCGCATTTTGTTGGGGAGAATAGAGCAGAAATCAAGATTGCATGTAAGTGACCCAAGTTGTAAAGATGATTGTCATTGGCTGAGAGCAGCCGGAAGTATCTGATCACATGCTGCTCTGACGTCACTGGAATCTCCGTCTTGCCGGTTTTTCGTGATATCTTGACCGATTTTGTCCTTTCTTCGTGCCAAATATTGTGTTTTATGGTCATTGGTGAAACAATACTGTGATAGACGATGGCAGGGGTGTTCGATTTCGAGCTCCACGATGGTCCCGGCGATACAGAAGAAATATCAGACGAGGAATTCCCGGAAGATGCAGAGGTGATTCCTCTTCCATCTTGCGTTTCTGAAGTTTTCTGTACACTCATGCACTTGCACAATCATGCACACAATACATGCAATACACACTACGCAGTCGCAGACACACACGCAGTACATACATATGTAGACCTCTACAATAGGCCCCTGTACCACCTTGAGTTGGGAAAACAAATGGAACGAGTTTACACCAACTTTACAATAGGTTTTTACGTTCATTTGAGTCAATGTCAATTACGCCATGGCGCCAGACAGTCTCAGCCTCGGCCTTTTCGACAGAAGAAGAATCAGAGAAAGAGCCATACTAATACTAGTAAAAGGCCTTTTCGAAGAAGATGAATCGGAGTCATAACAAAATGAATGTGCACACTCCTAGTCCTACATAAGGGCCTATGAATGCTCGTACCCATCCATCCATAAGACTAGGGACGAGGGTAGTGCATAGTCTTGATCATGAGTTTATCCTTAATTGTGGCATATACACGGATAAAGTTAAAGTTAAAGTTTAGGGTTTATAGTCTGTTATCATCTACGATATATATAGGTTACCCCGGTCTGTCCTGAACCTCGGTCTGTCTAAAGGGCAGAACTATGATTTGTCGTGCCTAACTTAACTGAATCAAAGTCTGTCATGGTCATTTTGGCTTGCTATCTTTTGTCTGTCTTATCAGAATATTCATTTCATCATTTGAATATTTTCTTTGTTCCAGGCCGAATTCCTAGAAAGTGGCCCAAACATAGACTTAGAGTAAGTATTACTAGGTGCATGCTGCCGATAGGTAGAAATTATTGGTTGCCACAATGTTCACACTCTATTCTCTTACTTTCTTATTTTTCCATGATTTATTCCATGGCAACAAACTGAAATGATAAAAAACACCCAACCACCTTAGGATCTAAAGAGGATGCTCAATTATCGTAAATTTTTATGTGGCCAATTGTCTTTTGACCCATTTTAGTATTTCACTTGTCATGTTCGTTTGACATATTTATGGTGGTGTGGTACATGACAACATGTAGAAGACCAGCCTGGTCTGTGTGATGAAGTCATTAGCCTGAATCTTGCATTCATTGTAAAAACAATGTAAAAGACCGCTATCATATCAGTGTACATGTATGTTATGAGAGAAGTTGTTTCCTTCTCTACTTTTAGCATGTGGCATGTGGCATGTACCATGTAATTCATTTTACAGTCCTTACACTGTACATCGCGATGTGATGTCAAGTTGATGATGTATTGTGATGTAAGACATGAAAAAAAGCTGTTTTTAGGTTGTGGGCCGAACTATCTATTAAAAAAAACAAGGCTGATAATGCTGATTTGGTGATCTATATCATAATACTATAAGGCGGCTCGCTAAAGTGCCATTTGGGGGTCGTGTTTCGTCTCGAAATTTTGCACGTTTGCAGGTGATATGTTATCCTGATGCAACGTCATGTTTATTTTCGGAAATTTACTTCAGCGGAGCAGTAATGAGGATTTTTTAATCGGACACGGTCAATTCTCCTTACCACTCACGGAAGCCAAGCCATTGCTGTTTAGTTATGCAGGGGATTAATGAATCACCTGCACTCCCTGTGGGGTGACTAACACCAACTGTTGAACGGCTGGCTGTAGGGGGGTGATTGGAACAGCCTGTACACGTGTTGACCTCCAGAACCAAGGTTAATGTTATTTTCAATCCACGATTGTAGGTCACCTGATCTTCGAGATTTCGCGGGGAAAGAAATTGTAAACAAACGTATGTGTGCAGTTCAAATGTAAACAAAAATGTATTTTTGGTACTTTCGGTTGCTGGACTTGGGTTTTCCCGCAGTAAGGAGCTGGGGTCAAATTGGTGGTCTATTGTTTATGGGTGCTGTGTTAGCCAGAGCTAACCCGTGATAATGAAGGTTACCATGGTATGTTTATGTGCTCACCACAGCTCTCAATACTTGATCTGAAGAGGAGCGCTGAACCTGAAATTGCCTTATCAAGGAGCTGCTCACGGTGCTTAACTTCTAGCTTGCCTGTCGAGTAAGTGCCTTGCCCGAGACCTGGCTACATGTATAGGAGGAGCACGCATTTTAAAGTTATAGTAGTGATGGTTCGAGCCATTTGGAGGCCGACATGTGAAGGTCTATCTGGGTACTCCTTCTTCTCCGTATAAAAAGGCGCATATTGCTGACTAAGGAACGAGGCATTGCCTCATCATCTCAATCGGACCAACTGATATACTTTTATATGCACGCATACAGCACGCCACAGCTAGGTCCGAGTCTGTGGACAAATGGTTGGTTTAATTTGTCTCTTCGATATGGCTCCTTTTGATATTACATTAGATGTTTATTGCAATTTAATCTATTCAAGGTATAGCCCATTTGAACCTGCCTGCGCCACGGGTACTATGCTATAATTTTATAATGCCATTGCCAGAATGTTGCCAAAAACTACTTGAAACATCAAAATAACAGACTGATTTCTTCTTATTTTCAGGAATGAATATTTAGAAACCTTAGAACTATCAGAAATGACGGTCAATCCTGGTCAGATGACAGTTGGTCCACAAGATTTTGAACTGCTGAAAGTGTTAGGAAAAGGAGGTTATGGAAAGGTAAAGAACTTGCCCATGATTTAAAGACACCTTTTGTTTGCCTATATCATGACTTTATTGAGTTTTGTTGAGATATATGACAGTGGTGAGTCAGCGCTTCTACAAATTAGGTGGTCCGTTAATATTTTATGACACATCATGATTCAGTGACAGGGCTGCTGTCTGTGCTAGCCTCAACCTGTAACACATAGCCATGAGCTACAAAATATCTGATCAGATTAAATTTGTAACTCTGTGTGGTGAAAGGATTTGTTCACATTGCAGAACCCCCTCCTGTTGGGTTCTATCATTTGTTGAATTTGAACAAGGTTTCTCTCATGAGAACATACTTCTCCTCCCAACGCTATGAAAACTAAAGATCATATTAAACAGTAGAGTCATTCCTGGTCCTAGTATCTACATGATGCCATTGATTTTGTTTTTAAGGTCTTTCAAGTTCGAAAGATTACAGGACAAGACAAAAACAAAATATTTGCCATGAAAGTATTGAAAAAAGCCACAATAGTTAGAAATGCCAAAGATACAGCACACACAAAAGCAGAACGAAATATTCTGGAGGCCGTACGGGTAGGTTGAATTGAAAGTTTCACTCATTTCCTTTGTCAACCACTTCAGTCGGTGATCTTGGCCCAGTCTGCTGATCCCATCGGTTGACTCTGAGATTTGGCTAATTAGATAATTACTATTTGAAGATCTTTGCTGTACAGCTTTTTAGGTTTCTTGACAGTGAAATTAATCTATGCATGCAAGTTGTGCAAAAAGTTGTGACAGTTTTCTGAAATATTCTTTCTTTTTAAAGGCCGTGGCTTGGTTTGTGTCGTATGGTAGATTGTTGTGAATTGAAAGTTGTGTTGAATTTTCACTTTCTTTATTGTTCATTTCAGCATCCATTTTTAGTCGACTTAATCTATGCCTTCCAGACGTGTGGCAAATTATATCTAATATTAGAATATTTAAGTGGTGGGGAATTGTTCATGCAATTAGAAAGAGAAGGAATATTTATGGAGGACACAGCGTGGTGAGTTCAAGCTAATGTCCCTTTCAACTAACTGCAGAAAATTGTTAAAATTAAAAATTGTCTCCTCATATAAATTGTGACAGTACCATTTGTACTAGATTTTCCACGTTACATGACATGAACCTACATGAAATATGATGACTTTATTTCTGTTACTTTGTCGGTGTGTATATCACAGGATATGACTATGAGAGCCATATTCTTTTCCCATGACACGTGTATTTGATTTGATTAACTTTTTATATTTCAGCTTTTACTTAGCAGAGATCACATTAGCCATTGAACATTTACATAGTCAAGGAATCGTGTATAGAGATCTAAAGCCAGAAAATATTCTTCTAGATATGGATGGTAAGTAGAACGCCTCCAATGTAGTTACTAGACTAGACATGTCTCTTGATGGTCAGCTTATAAAATCTTGTTACATGTAGTGATTTTCCAGCAGGCCTGGCATTTGTGTTCAAGTTTTAAGTTTCAATTAATTTAGAATTCTCTTGTTAGATGATAGGACTCCGGATTACCCACAAAAGTCTAAATCCAAAACAGGTTTGGTACCCAACACTCAAAAATGGCATTTGACCTTCACCAAAAATAATCCTGAGGCAGTGTGTGTGAAATATACAGTCGGATAAGCCATTGTTCATCATTTAAATGGATTTCTTTTTCTCCAGGTCATGTAAAACTAACCGACTTTGGTCTCTGTAAAGAATCAATTCACGACGGATCAATAACGCATACATTTTGTGGAACTATAGAATACATGTGAGTCTAGAAATTCTCAAAACAGAACTGAATTCATTGTTGTGGTGGCAAGGGTTTGTTTAGTTGGTTGGCCTTGCCATCTAGATCTATCTCTATTCGGAGGCTTATGTAATGATTCCGGCTCCTCACTGGGAGAGATGATGGCTGTAACATCAATGTTTTCTTAGATGGCCCTGTTTCTGGTTGTCCAGTTTATAAACTTCCAAATAATATTTTCAGTTAATTGATTGAAGAGATGGGCAGTAAATCATGATCACATTGGGAAAACAGCATTGCTGAAGATATGATACAAAATTAAAGTTTTGTTTTAACTGTGACCACTTCTTTTTCAACTTGATTTAAATCTGCATGTTGTGTTTTCAGGGCACCAGAGATTTTAACAAGAAAGGGTCATGGGAAGGCTGTGGACTGGTGGAGTTTAGGAGCATTGATGTACGACATGTTAACAGGAGCAGTAAGTAAATAGCACTAAGTGCCTAATGTGTTCCTTTGCGCTGATAGTTCGTTTGCAGTTTGAACTAATCTACTGTGACCTTATGATAATTTTCAAGGAGACTTGGGTTTCAAGGGGACCTGAGACATTGCAATTGTCACTTCTGTTCACTTCTAACCCATACAGGTATAAACATTGACAAAAGTCGATCGGCCAAGATTAAAGATAGGGCACAAAGCGATTGCCTTGCAATTCCAAGCCCTGGTGTTCTACAGTAGAGTCAATATTTGCAATTTTCTTTTATTTGTACCAGCTTGACAGAATCTTCATATTATTAATAATAATTGTCTTATTTTCAGCCGCCGTTCACAGCTGAGAACAGGAAAAAGACAATAGACAAGGTTGGTAAACTGAGCTGTCTTGATAGAAATGTAGTTACATGTAGTAGTAAGAACTCTTTGCCATTTCAAAACCTAATGTGTTAACATTTTGTATTTTGACTTTGATTGAAACATTCGTACTTGGCTAAAAAAGTTCACCACTTTACTGAATATATTTAATCAAGTTTTTGATTTGCTTGACAAAAAATAGCAACTCGATTTTGTGCCTCTATGGGATCTTAGTTTCACTTTCTCTTCAAATGAGGTCAGTCACTCAGGATAATGAAAATGTAAAAAAGGCTAGTCTCTTGCCAGTAAATGCTGTTAAAATGCCCTACATGTAGCTGATCCGCTCAGTAGCCAAAAATGACACGGTATTGTAAATTGCAGCTGGGGTGGGGTCAGCTCATACTGTGATCTTGTTGAAACTTACTTCTGTTGGTTTAACTTGGACGTCTAAGTAAAAGGAACCAATGTATGATCCCATGATACCAAGCTATTGCACACTAATCCAAGTGAACACAAATTTTGCTGTACTTGACAGAAGGAACCATTCTACAAGCGATTCTTGCCGGTACATGTAACCTTTTCTGTCCTTCTACTCTTGTTGTCTTCCTTTTGCATTGCTTGGGTTCAAATAGAACTTCAAACAACTTTTTGAAAAGTTGCGTGTGGCGTGGACTACATTCATTGTACCATGTACATGGGAGGAGGCCGGACCTTAAAACAGATATTCACTAATGGCATGATTTATTACAAGATGGAACTTGTACTCAAAATATCAGGGCCCAGTTGCTCATTCAGCATTGGAAACAAAGGCCAACAGTAGCTTAACTAAGCGTTATCTCCTTCAGTAAATTTCATTACCATAGTAGCATTGGACTTATTTCTATCACCAGGTCCTGCATGTTCATTATTTTGCAGTGATGTTAAGCATTCAAAATCAAAATCCACTTTTACAATCTTAAGTCGTTCAATATAACAACCTGAGCTGTTGTCTTTCCCAAAAGAATCTGTGTTGTTTAATAGTTGGTATAACATCCAAATGCATCCAGTGAGTTTAGTGTAAAAGTTAATATTTATGTACCAGTATGTTACAGTTTCAGTAGTGAGTGGCTCAGTGATGCCGTACTGTAATTGAGCGCTGTCTCACCATCCATTCATGCCATTTGAACCTCAGGCAGTTTAACCTTTTGGCCTTTCAGTTTGATAAGAGTCGATTATATGTCTCACCGTGTATCTACCCTTCATTCAGCCATGTCTCCAGTACTGTCCTTCCATGAATGTTTATCCTTGCATTTGCTGTAGCAGTGCATTTCTGTTTTGTTATGCCCGTATATTTTGTGCCCTATTTAAATGTGTAACGACTGATCTATGTGGCTGAAGCTTATGAAAATAAACAGTTGTACCAATGACTGCATAATGTATGCATTAAAGGATATCAGAGGGGTGCAGTTCTTGGCGATTTTATAATCTGCCTTTGTCTCTGATCATTTTCTCTTGATTTTCATGGTTCACAGTGAAAACAGTACATCTACCCTCGAGTCAAAACGAATGCTTGGTTTGGTGAATGTATGATCTGCTGCAGAACTACTCATGCAGTACAATGCAATTTGATACTTGCAATGCGCCATTCCAGGTTGCCCTACGCAAACCACAGGAAAAAAACTTGTATTGCACAGCTGCAGTCCTCAGTCCACAGGGCTAATTCTAGGCCTTATCTTAACTTACAACTTAATGATAGTTTTCACTTTTTCTAGCCTCCTTTTGATGTGATGGTTGTTGTCCGTGATTAGCACCGTTTGAGAGTATTTTAGATGAAGCACCCCTTGCATCTTGGTTTTACTTTTGGCCAAGTTAACTGAACCTGAGAGAGATCCTTGAACAGTGTGAAGAACCACGACAACTTAACCTGACTGTACAGTTACTGTGAATATGTAATCATTTGACTGTTACTAGGACTTCCCATTAGATCCTAAACTACGCAAATGCAATAAGTGGCTACCTAGTTGCACTGCTGAAACTTCTTAACTTGGTTAACAATATTCTATCGGAATGGCTGCACTGAATTCAGACCCTAAGCCAAGCACCAGGAAGAATTTGAAGATTGTTTAGGTTATTCATGTTAGGTTGACTTGTAACATGATTATAACCTCTGTCAGGTTCATGTTGGATTGGATGCAAACTTGGCGTTTTGAATAAATATGAGATTTGGCGTCTTATTTTTGTGTTCTATGTAGGTTGTTAGTGATGCATCCTATTCTGTCTAGTGTTCCCTCCTAAAATACTTGATAATGAATTTTCTTTGAAAAAACCCTTTGGAAAAAAATCAAAATGTTTAAGTTAACGGTTCTTAATATGAGTCCGAAGCGTTGGTTTTGCTGATTGAAGAAGTTTGTCATCAAATTGTCTGGTCTAGAGCATGAAGGCCATTCTCATAGAAAGGATGGTTTGTTCAGATCACTGCTAGATATTCGTTTCGCATTAGTGCCATGTTGCCCAACATAAAGTTAGTGCTAAGATGGTGAATGTCACTGCCTTTAAAATTTGGCATGCATGAGTATTAGATATGAAGAAAGAAAGTTTGCCATGTTGTCGTCGGCTTAGCTCTGTCTCTGCTTCTTCTATTGTGCACTTGCAAAATGTTGCATTGCTTTATAAAATCCAGGTAGTGAAGCATACAGAAAATGTATTCAACCATGAGTGTGGAGAGGAAAAGAATGTTTGATTATTAACAGCATCATTTTACGTTACTTTCAGACTAAAAACAGATAAAACCTAAGGCCTTTTTCTTTCAATAATAGGTAAAGAATATAAATGTTGATTACATTTTGCTGGACTGTTGTTTGATTTCACCTCTTACAATGCAAGTGTCCTTGTCTTTGCAGATTCTTAAGGGTAAATTTAGCTTACCCCCATACCTCACCCCAGATGCCAAAGATCTTATTCGGAAGGTAAGCCACTGACGAGGGACTACGTAGCCCGGATACCGAAAGTTTTCTGTCCTTATGCATTCATAGGTTAAAAGCGATGGGTTCATGTAATAGAACAAAGGAGAAAAATTGGGCAGGAGCCATGTGGGTCTGATTAAGTTTCACAAAGTTGCCAATAAGGGTCTCTACTATCTCACAGAACATCGAAACTAATGACGCTTGTACGAGAAATATATTAATCGCAGAATCAAACACAACCAAATCACCTAACTATGCATATAATTTACCTGATGGCAAGTTTGTCCCTCTTGCTCCTGTCTGTAGTCTTCCTTTAATACGACAAAAAGAGAAAATTGGTTGGT
This sequence comes from Lineus longissimus, assembly GCF_910592395.1. Classification (NCBI taxonomy): domain Eukaryota; kingdom Metazoa; phylum Nemertea; class Pilidiophora; order Heteronemertea; family Lineidae; genus Lineus; species Lineus longissimus. The sequence continues at coordinate 21,893,931 of NC_088309.1, read as the reverse complement.
ATTTTGATAAGGCTGTTTACCATGTTTTCAGTTTACCTCTAATGTCTATGAATGGAAATCCTCCTCCTATTTCAGTTACTGCGGACTAAGGTTGATGATCGAATTGGAAGTGGACCCGACGATGCTACACCAATCAAGGTAATTATTTGAATAGTGAATATGCCTTAAATAAGTTTCTCCTACTAAAGGGTTATTTGCCTTATATGATGAGATGTGTTGGCAATGATGATATCTGACTTCATTGTGGGACTTGATTATCTTGATTCTGGGTTCTAAGAGATTTCATCAATGTTGATTTTTTGGCTATAGATATACTCTCTTTGCAGCGCCATGCGTTCTTCCGGCAGTTGCGATGGCCAGACGTCATTGCCAGGAGAATCGAGCCACCATTCAAACCTACGCTGGCAGGCGATGAAGATGTCAGCCAATTCGACACAAAGTTCACCAAACAGACGCCAGTAGATTCCCCTGATGAACATGAGCTGAGTGAGAGTGCAAATCAAGTGTTCTTAGTAAGTACATGGTCAGGTTGCAGGAGAGAGTTGCCCATTGGGTGGACTTTCCAGCCACCACAAATGTTTGTTTATTTGCAGTGTGAGAGAGAACATGCGCATGTACCAACTAGTGAACTGAATGCACATTTATGTCAGGCCAATTTAAAGCTGTTCCCTGTCTTGACTTTATTGATTTGATTTTCAGGGTTTCACATACATCGCCCCATCTGTTTTGGAGGAAATGACCAAGCCCTGGATCTCTGTGAAAGAAACTCGATCGCCTAGGAAAATAGGACAAAGTCCGAGGACGCCATTAAGGTTAGTAGAATTTAACTCTATACGAACGCATTTCACTCAACAAAAGCCCTTCATTTGGTCCAGATGGATATTGAGTTTGAGGAATGTCATTAGTTCTAGTTTCGGCGGGCCAACTGTCTTCCTGGTGCATTTCTAATCTCGGTGTTTTCTTGCAGTCCAGGAAAGGATCATCCACTAGCTGGATTTGCAATCAGCAAGGACATGCAGATGGATGAAATGAATGAAGAAGAAGCCATGGATACGTCATCTAGTCTTCCGCGTCCTAGCACCGGGGCCACAAGATCCCCAGCCATCGCTGTCAAGAACACTGCAGGGGGTCCGAAAACTGGTGCCTTCCCGGTCAACCAGAATCGACCGCATCATTTACGAATGACGTAACTATTCGATAGGTTTAGGCAAATTATTATAAATTATCCGAAGTGATTCCTTAGGTTTGTCAGGAATTTCCTTCCAAGTGTCATCAACTGGGTTATTTGTCCTGTCCTCGGGCAGAATCTGGTGCCTTGATAGAAGTCCCACGAGTACTCCATTGTTTCTTTAGCGGTATAGATCTGACCATATATTGCTGGTTGGAGACTGGCCCAGACATTCAAGACTGAAGCAGAACTGAGTCTTAAATTCTCTTCTGAATGAGTCTTGGGAGTTTGTAGTCCTGCATTGCAGATCTGGTTTGTCACTTCGAACAGTGAAAATAACCCAGGAATGACAGCCTGTGATCGTATTTGACCTGAATATAAGGGACAAGTATGTGATTTACTAAACGATGATATGTCATGTGTACAAACGCTCATTCTTAAACTACTACTAGAAAATATAGCTTATTAATATTGTCTCAAACACCACATTAATTTATTTTTCTGGCGTCAAAATATTTGCATTTAGGGGAGAATTAGGTACAAATGAATTTAAAACTCAATTTTTCCCAAAAAAAATCATTTCATTTTAATATGACGACCATTTTAATGGTCTCAGTAACGTGAATAGGTAATATTCACACTCTGAAATCTTGGAGTGCCCTTCGCTGCACACCAAGTATTTTGGGTGGGGGTTGCATAAAACAAATTCCTTTTATATTGTGTTTAGAACTTCAAAATTGATTGCTTGGGACAACCCAAAAAGTTTTTAGGTTTTTTGTAGATGTCATAATGTGTAAAATACCGCAGAGATGAGACGGCTTTCTGAGTCTGGACTTGTCCAGTCGGAATCAAGCTGCAACTATTATGACACAATATCAAGACATTATTTTCGGTGGAGGCAAAAAATTGTGAAAAACATGAGAAATGAATTGAGTGAGTTCATTCAAAATCACGAGTTGCTGAAGCAATCAGTTTGTTCCCAAGTGAGCTTAGATGCGTTAGAATCGAATTGAATTTGACCAACATTTTTGAATGTGACGATATGTGACTATTTTCTCCTATGAGTATGAGTGGAGAGTGATCACTCTCAAAATGTGATAGCTCTCAGGAACTATTGATTTTATGCTTACTAACTAAACCAATAATTGTATTTATTGAGTGCTATTGCAATAAGAATAGAATTTATTTCATTGGCTGTTCATGTTTTTAAGATTAAGAATACAATTACAATTATTTGGGATAAATCAGAAATTGTTTTTTTCCGATTCAGGGCAGAGCCCTGCCTCATTTATGAAAGCCTGATCATTTCATAAATTTGAAGGGGTATTTGCAATGGAAGAGAAATTTTAAAAGTACATGTGTGCAAGGAGAATTTAGGGTAGCAGAAAACAAATATTCACCAACATGTGACAATCTGGGCATCAATCCTGAATCGACCTGAAACTGAGTACTCCTTGGACTAAAACAATTTCTTGAATTTGACCCAATGTGCCTACTTATCTTTATAGAGGCCTTAATGTAAATCTTGTGCAAGGTTGATTGAGGTCTCTGATTGGAGCTTGTGATAATATACTGGTAGTTTGACACCCGATTTCTAGGGAATTGGTTGTGTTGCCCTAAAATCAGTAAATAGCTCAAAAGGCATTTGCACACTTGAGGTTTTTTCTTTTATGGAAATTTTGCCACAAGGGAATCTGTTCAAGTGTGTAAAATCCTTATCTTTTGTGTACATTATGTGTGAAATGATGGGACTTGATATTATGTTGGTGCCGTCTTTACCAAAACTCAAACATGAAAGCCCACTTTGCATGAACATAGTTGGTGTTGTCTTTTCAGTTTCAGTTTTCAGTGTATTTTGGTCCTCTTATCACAATCTAAATTCTTGATAAACACTTCTACAGCTAAAGAAAAAAGATGCCAAAAGACAGCGTCTTTTCATTGTCTAGTCTATTTTAAAAGGCCATGCAGATGACGTCATCACTGCAAAAAGCTTCATTTTGGCACACTTTGTCATGAGTGCAGCACTGACAGTAAAATCAAATGTGGCAAAGTCATCCATGACATTATCTCCACACATGGCATTGTAAGCGACGTCAGCAGGGTCAAAGGTACATATTGACGTCCAAAATGGCCATCCTGATGACGTCACTCAACGTCCACTATATCCACCAAATTCCCTCTTACCTGCTTGACATTAATGACAGGAACAGTTTTATATTTAAAACAATTGGTAAAAATTTACTCTTCTTTTCAGGGTCGAAAATTGTGTTCAGAAATTTTTCTCAAAAATCACAAAAAAGCCCAAACAAGATAAAAGCCCAAAAAAGAAATAAGCGATCTCATCTCGTTAAAGTAGTTTGATCTGGATTGGATAGTTGGATCTGGCCTAACTTATTTCATAGATGTAGTTTACCCAGGATGCAGTTTGTGATTAGACGGCCAAGGTAAGGTTTTGTAAAGAGTGAACGCAGGATACCAAGGCCATGCCATATTTGCTGTGTATCCTAGGTAGCCCTTGGACTCTTTCTCTAAGGACGATGATATCGATTTTTGAAAAGTTCTTGCTATTCTCCCTGTCCATGATACAAACTTTGTGTCTTAATTGGGAAAATAAAAAGACTATTGAAGCGTTGACAGTGCTCTAATCGGCACCAAAATGATCACCAGCACTTGATCCTGTTGACACAAAATCAAAATGACAGTTTGGGAAGAAAGTAAGAAATGTCCACAATATAGTTTGGCTTTTCTATCCTCTGCATCCCTGGACTGGCTCAGGAGCCTTGCCAGAGGATTATAAGTTACTCAGTTCCTTGTTCCCTGAATCTCAAATGATTAAGCAATTCCAAAAAGATCTTGTCTCTTTCATTATCAGAACTCGTCCTTGAGAAGGAAGTCCAAGTTGTTATTCTTTGCTTTTCTGTTATGTATTTATTTCTAAAACTTAATTTGTGCTGTAGTCATACAATGTAGTCTTATATAAGAAACACCTGCAGAAAGATCAAGATGATAGACAAATTTAGTTCTTGATTTAGAAAAGTATCCTTGTTGAGAGTAGCTGAAGTATTAAAATCTTCCCATGAAGATGATTTGGTATCAAACAGATGTTATGGACAATTTTGATTTGACCCATCTTAATGGCAGGTCATGACTTTGGCTGACAGAAACACCACTACTGAGCACTGAACAAAGACCGGTTGCCACATATGACTACCTCCCTTCTTGCTTGTAGTACTTGCAGTAGTTCTAATAAAGATTCAGAAATGTCAGATATTTTCTGAAATACAGAGCCTCTTGCCATCAATAAATCTAGTTCTAGGGCTGTGCAGGAGTCGTCTGTCTTCATCGAATCGCTAAAGTGCCCTGGAATAAAATTGTGATGTATAAGATGACGAGAGAATACATGAAAGAGAAAACGTTCTTATCACAGCCTGTGAATGGATCTGTCCTAACCTCTGTATGTTCATTGTTGTAATCTTTCGTTATGGTCAATGGTATGATAGGTGATAGATGACATCAGACTGTTTTACCAAGTTGATTTCTTTGTAAGATTTTATACTAAGTTTCTGCAGTATTCTCAGGGTACAGTGTCCGAATTTGAATGATCTTCATTTGATCATTTAAACTGGTGTATGCTGTTAACTGGTTGTGACTTTAATTGGGATTCATTTGTTGTGTTTCAAAAACATTTTCTGATGTTTTGGTACGGTAGCCTCCTGGAACATACCTGTACCTTGTGGGATGTCTCCAAAATGGGACCTAAGTAACTACAAAACCCTCCATTTACACCATCATGCCTTGTATTGACCCTTGACGTTTTCCACGTCTGTGTCTTCATACGCACACAAACATTTGAGTGTCAATGACAAGCAGACGACATCATCACCGCAACAATGTACGCAAACACGTGGCCATGGAAGGCTAAACAATGATGGTCCAACAGTTCATCGATGTTGTCTCTGGCTGTGACCTCGTACACGTTTTGAGCACCGTTCCACAGACGTCACATCATTGTTTTGCTGTCTCTGTTCACATGTTTGCCGTCTATAATATTGCAACACTTCACATCGTCTCTGGGCAAGACTGTATCTGTTCTGTATTGTACAGTTGAGTGTGAGTTGATCTTTGATGCAAAGTTGCAGAGTTGCAGAGCAACATGTTCTTATTGTGATCTGATTATAAAGCACACTGGGCATTTGAGCAACTTGATGTGTCGTTTGGGTGATGTCTCTGTCAAGTTATTGGTCCTACCCCTGTTGTTGGTATTGTTATGTGAAGGCAATTTAACAATGTTTAGTATTTCATAGTACATGTTCAATTATGTGGTGCTGCAGCAAAGCCTTGCATGAGAATGGCAGTTCCTATATTTGCATATTTGCATTGTACGAAAGAGTACAGAGAGAACAAAAGAGTACAAAATTTGACCCAATATTCTGTTAAATGGTATCTAATCTGCTACTGGCATTCATATCATATTTCACTCACACTACATGTATAAAGTGGCTTAATTTTATTTGAAGGTTTAGAACCAAAAAATAAAGGCCAAAGGGTATAAGCCAGTTTGTCTTTTGTTTTTGCACATACATTTGTTGTGTTAACGTAAGTGAAATTTTGAATTTGAATGAGTGGGGTCTGTATTTGTAAATTACAAGGTGCTATATGTTCATGATATTGCAGGGTTGTTAGTGTTACGCATGAAAGTCACTTAATGCTTAAAAATGGCTGTTTTTGTCACCGATGGCCACAAGATTTTTCCAATTATCTGCTTCTTGTCACAAGCAGTTAGCCATTTGGTTGACGAAAATTCCCTGATTTTCAATGCACTGATGAGCATAAATTCTTTTGATTCTATTGGCTGGAAGGTTAATAATAATACGTGTATTGGCAAAGAGCTACATGTAGGAGCTAGCGTCACTTTGCGAGCACTGAACTTGAGTCTGAAGCCAAATTGACTGTTGATTTTCACTTTGTTGCTGTATCCGTAGAATCTTGGTCCTATCCAAGTTAAGAAAAAATAGAGGTTTTGTAAGTCTCCATTTAAAGCATACATTGTAGCAACCCTGCTCACAGGTACAAACACTCCTAAATGGACCAAGTAAGCCCATAAAAAGGTAGTTCATTTCATCTGTCGCATATGCCTTGTATAGGAATATTTCCATCCAGGTAAATCACCTCATCCAAAGGGTCTTATGTGATGAATGAGGACTCATAGTGTGTTCCAACTTATGCTCAAAGATCATTCTTGTGTTTGCAACAAGTACTGTCAAGTCCTGAATTTTCATGCACCTCTGTAATGGTTATATTGCATATAAAAATGTAACTCGTTTTCCTTCATGGTTTGGAAATATTGTCGGTTTTTGGCTGCAAAATCTTTATTTTCCTTCTCTATTAAAAACGTTGGTGAAGGAATTCTTATGACACTTAGAATGTCAATGATGAGAGGTCTGTCCAGATATGCCGAACTTGGATGGAAGGAACCTTCCACCAGATGCGTAAAAAAGGTAAACTGACCTGGATTTAAAATGATCTTTGATCTGCAACGCGTCTGCTTGTTTTTGTGAATGGTCCTTGGGTGGTTGTAACGTTTGCGAAAATACATGTATTTCATTTGTACATTTCAGTCAATTAAATCAATTATGGTTAATTGATATCAATTGATACTTTAATTAACATGGTATTATTTTAATCAAGACAAATGATTGCTGAAAGCAGAAAAAACATTTTATTCCTGATTCAGATTTTGAAATAAATATCAATATCTACTTAGAACCTATTGTGTTTCCTGGGTTATTTTAGAAGAAAAGTTATCCCTCAGTAGGTCTTCAAAGTTGGTCCTAGGCAGACTCCATTGGGCCAGTTTTCTTGTGTGAGGGTTCTCTTGCACAATTTGGACACAGACGCCAGGCGATCCCTGCTGCTATGTTCTGTATGGTTGTTCCCTGCCATAAGTCCACTCACCATCAAGACGACCGTCCCTGTCTCCGTTGTGATCCCTGATGCTATGTCTGTCTGGTTTTACCCTGCCACAAGTCCACTCACCATCAAGATGTCTACCCCTGCCTCAGTTGTCTCCCTGATATGATTGTGCCCTGCCACAAGTCCACTCACCATCGAGATGACCGTCCCTGTCTCTGTTGTCTCCCTGATATGATTGTGCCCTAGCAAAAGTCCACTCACCATCAAGATGACTGCCCTGTCTCCGTTGTGATCCCTGATATGATTGTGCCCTAGCAAAAGTTCACTCACCATCAAGATGACCGTCCCTGCCTCAGTTGTCTTCCTGATATGATTGTGCCCTAGCAAAAGTCCACTCACCATCAAGATGACCGTCCCTGCCTCAGTTGTCTTCCTGATATGATTGTGCCCTAGCAAAAGTCCACTCACCATCAAGATGACCGTCCCTGCCTCAGTTGTCTTCCTGATATGATTGTGCCCTAGCAAAAGTCCACTCACCATCAAGATGACCGTCCCTGTCTCTGTTGTCTTCCTGATATGATTGTGCCCTGACACAAGGTCACTCACCATCAAGATGATCGTCCCTGCCTCAGTTGTCTCCCTGATATGATTGTGCCCTGACACAAGGTCACTCACCATCAAGATGCCCGCCCCTGTCTCCGTTGTGATCTCTGATGCTATGTCTATATGATTGTGCCCACTCTCTAGAACAATATACAGGCAATGTCATTGTTGTGGTCCCGCAGGCCTATGATTGTGCCCTGTCACAAGGAAGTCAAAATTCGATCATGTCTCTCTGTTGAAAGCAATGCTATGTCTAGATGTTGTGCCATCCACAAACCACGTACATTTGTATTTGCTATGATCCTTATTGCTATTATGTCCGTTGCCCGTGTGTCCATGATTGTGCCCTGCCACAAGCGTGCTTCTACCATTCACACATATGCCCTGCCCCTTCTGGGAACTCAATGCTATGTCCCAAGACAGCAAGAATAACAACCCCACTGGATCGGGGGCCAAAAGTGGATTTGGTCCTCCGTCACAACAAGGCCACTTGAAGCTTCCGCTTCCCCTCACTCCTCTTTTGAACCAGTTGTCTGGGAAGGACTGCCAAATCATGTCTCTATCTGTATGTGGTGGAGAGTAATAATCAGCCCGGGAGGTCGTCGGGAGTGTCACAATCATCTATCTGATTGTGATTGATGAGGATCAATAACCAGATCCAATCACACATTTCCATCTGAATGTGATGGAGGATCAATAAGGCGGTCTTTAGGACTGCCACATACAAGTCTCTATCTGAAGATTGGTGGATCAACAACCAGCTCTGTGAGTCTTCAGGTGTGTCACAGTAACGTGATGAAGAGACCAATAACCAGCTCTGTGAGGTCTTCTGGTGTGTCACAGTAACGTGATGAAGAGACCAATAACCAGCTCTGTGAGTCTTCAGGTGTGTCACAGTAACGTGATGAAGAGACCAATAACCAGCTCTGTGAGGTCTTCTGGTGTGTCACAGTAACGTGATGAAGAGACCAATAACCAGCTCTGTGAGGTCTTCTGGACTGTCCCAATCACGTCTCTATCTGAATGTAATGGGGATCAATAACTAACTCTAGGAGGCCTTCAGGACTAGCCCACTCACTTCCTATCTGAATGCGATGAGAGGCCAATAACCAGTTCTGGGAAGTCTTCAGGACATTTACAATCGCGACTCTTTTTGAATGAGATGGGAGATCAATAGCCACCTCTGGGAGGTATTCAGGACTGTCACAATCACATCTCTATCGGTGATTGCCAATGGTCCGTTACCAGTGGGACACTGATGGCTTTAACCTCCCCTCGCTCCTCTCATTTGCCACCTGAAGCCCACTGATGCTGGCTGTCTGCCCTGTCTCTAGAGCTATCGCTGCTTTGATCTATAATGCTATGAATGATGAGTATGATGATTGTGCCCTGTCTTTAACAAACTTACCATCGACATGTGTCCTCTCTTCGCATTCCACCAAAACGCCATGATGCCTGTATAGTTGTGCCCTGCATTGTGAACCATTTACATGATATGCGTATGTCTTTGCTGTGTTCCCTCACGCAACGATGTGTGCATGGTTGTGCATTGCTACTAGTTACCGCATACGCCATCTCACTATCTAGATGTCCATCCCTTATGTTGTTATCACCGGCGCTATGTATGTGTGGTTGTGCTCTGCCACAAGTCAGCCACCATATCTAAATACCCGACCCTGTCTTAGTTGTGGTTCCCGATGATATGATTAAATGGTTGTGGCCTGCCATATGTCTCCTCACTGCCCTGCAGATGCCCAACCCTTCTGTTGTGATCCATGTGGCTGAGTCTGCGTGGTAATGTACCCTGCCCCTAGTCTGTTTACCATCTGGATGCAGGACCCGGTCTTTCCTGTGGACCCAGATCTCCTGATTGTGTATGAACGTGCCAAGTCCCAAGAACCATATACATGTCCTGTGTCAGCTTTGATCTCGTATGCCATGATGTTTGTATGGTGCCCAGTCTCGTCTCTGATGTGAACCCAATACTATGCCCGTAAGGTTGTGCCTATCGATCGAACCAACTTACACCCAGGTTTTGCTGTTTGATGGTTGTGCTCTGTCTCAAGTAGGTGTACCATCTGCATGATCGTCCTGTCCTTGAGTCTGCACGGGTCCCAGGCACGGGTGTTGTCCATCACGAGCAGTCTTTATGCTGTCTTTCCGTCCACTGTCACATTCTTTGCCCTGTATGGTTTAGTCCAGTCTCAAGTATATTCTTGTTCATCTAAATACAGTGCCTCTAAGGATCAAATGCTCGGAAAGGATAGAATCAAGAATGAGCGCCAGTAAAGACAGGGCTCCAGGCCCGTCATAAAAGACATTGTCACAACCAACTATATCTTAGTTGAGAGTGGGGGGACATAATTTTAAAGTGCTTCTCATCGGGGTAATACAGTAAAACTGTATACAATGATCCAATTTTAGTTGGATTTTTTTCACTGAGGAGTGGTCAGTCATGAGAGCCTCAGGCCAGTCTGATTGTCACCAGTCCAGAGGGAAAATACCTGATAGTTATTGAGCCTTTCCCTCAAACTGTCAACTATTTCATGTCGTTTGTAAATTAGTGTAGGAAGAACCATGTAATGTATGGGCTTTCGCCCACCAGGCTCCAACTTAATGACAACGCGATATATATCCTTTACATTCTTTATTTTCGCTTGCTTCCTTTGCTCGGTCTAGACTCGACCCGCGCCAAGGCTAATCTCTCTCTACAGAAAGTACCCCTTGGTTCACCTGGTAGCATTACATAACAGAGCCTGGCATGAGATGGCACAGGATGTTCCTATTGGCTGTTACCAGTGAACCTAATACATATTCATATGTTACACTGGCTGCACATCACATTCATTGACTCTTGCTATGGGCAGAGAGAACAGTTGGAAAAAGTTATGATGCTTGCTGAAGTTGGTCTTTGCATCGAGATCATTATAGGATAGTTACCACGATTCAATTTTACCACTAGCAGGCCTATAGCCTGTTAATATCTTGTATTTAATCCAAAAAGTTCTCCAGTGGATACCAGCCCACTGCAACATCAAGGGGAACGAGAAGGCCGACCATCTGGCCAAGGAAGGAAGCCAACTACACCAGAGTGACCTGTCCCTAACATATAAGGAGGCAAAAACCAATATCAAAGCTGCCTACTGGACCAAGTGGAAGGAAGAGCACGAGGGATATGATGCTAATGACAATTGCAACAAACTCACCAGAAGAGGCCAGGTCATCATATTCCGACTGCGAACCGGCCACAGCAGGTTACGCAATCATCGAAGACAACGACTTGTGCTCATGTGCCACAGAACCGATGACCGTGGCACACATCCTGACAAGATGTGCGAGATTGGCAGCTCTGAGAAAAGACATCTGGCCAGAAGGTACCTGAGCCTACAAGACCAGCTCTATGGAAACCTCCAACAGCTGTGAAACACCATAGAATACATCAGAAGATCGGACTTGACTGTCTAGAGTGAACGAGAAGAAGAAGAATCCAAAAAGTTGTGCATTGTTGTTAATTGTTAATAATCCGATTAAAAATTGTACATATGCAGGTGCCATTTTGTTTGCTTTAGTCTTTATGGTGTAACACATAGTGTAACATGGTTGGATGGGCATGGACACCCGATTTATCTGGTAGGCCATGCTCTGAGAATGTCACAACCTGTAACTGAGACATATGCAGATACGTTTGCAGATGTGTTATCAGAGGCACATGGACAATGTCACAACGGGAGGTGATGCTCAAGCTACTTTGCATTTGTTTCAGACATCGTCTTCCTGGATTGTCCTAGATCTCAAACCCCTAATGTACATACTAAATGAGAAGCCATACAAAACACTGATCTGGCCTGCATGTGGATAAAAGGGGTAGGTGGTGTCCCTACATGTATTCCTGACCTGAATTGTACCAGGTATGGTGCAAACAGGTTGATAGGGACAATTTCACAATCTGTGACAGCCCTTGCTCCAGCTATTTATAACCAGGTTGTGATATTGTCCGGGGGAGGGGGGGGGGAGTGAAGCTCCCATCATCTCAGCAAAGATTTCAGTTCTAATTCTGCCGCGAGACAGCACTACCGTCGCAAAAGCTAATTTGAGGCCAGAACTTGAGGCGGGTCTTATGACCTTACATAAGGTGATACCGTTGACGGTATCAACATCATCAACACCAATGCCCTCATTATCATCACTGAAATCAAAATCATAGTCTGGCAGGACAGCCTGAACTTGCTGGAACCAAAGTCCGGGTCTTTTCTGGCCACGTAGCCACTGGACGAATGAAGACGCTGGCAGCACTGCCTGTTCACTTCAGTGGAGCAGGTGACAAAAGAAACGTTTTAAACCGGTGACAACACTGGGGGAACCTAGGTGTATGAACGATCATAAATATTGAAACCACCCAGGCAAAAGTTTGCTTCCACATATGTACAAGTACAATGAAGGGGTTAAACAAAATAACACCACCCCAGTATATGTTTTAGCTTGTATTAGAATTCGATAAGATGTTAACACCAACTTTGTGTCCTTGCATGAATGACCAGTTGTATACAAGTCTGGCATTTAGACAAAAATTGTATATCACAATAAATATTTGTGGAAAAATATACACATCTTTTATATATTGTCTTCTCATTGCGTATAAATCCCTGTCGATACCATTATACGTTACCACTTCTAACCTACACTATATACAAGAAGTATTGTGTTCACTATATTGTTTATAAAGTTTTAACATCACAAAATGCTGATCTTTGCCCAGTTGCCTTATTGGTGTTAGAGACTAATTCCCATTAGCTGATTGAACATTATCACCTTCAGTAAATTTCGTTTACAATAGTCAGGACTTTTTAAAATGCCAACGTCACTATACTAACACCAAATCAGCAACAGGACCCTTTATCTTTTGCATATTGATATCATCCCAGACTTAAAATGTTAGAAATGATGATATAATACTTGGCACTCTTCCTCAGACAAGCTATGGGATGCATAGAATAACAGAGCAAGCAGATTTTCATGTCCACGTACAGGGTGTAGAAAAAAACTTATTTTTGAAGTATTTCTGTGAAAAGTGACTTTTCCAAAAAAATCACAATACATCAGCTTTGTTGCTTTAAGAGGACTGTTTTGGCCGACTTTCTATGTGTCTAAAATGCACAATATAAACACGCCTCTATTCTCAGGAAAAAATATAGATAAAAAATATAGATATTTTTCTGTGAAGCCTACATGATTTGAGGACATTATATAAATAGCAAGTGCAAAATACTACCAACAGAATATGCTACATGAAAGCACGTCTTTGGCCTAACCATCAACTATCTATCTGCTCTCATTAACAAAGTATCCGACCAAAAAACAAGGTGCCGCAAATACAACACCGGCTTGTGATGAATTTGACAACATCTAACCACCTTTTGCTGTGTTCATTGGCACCTGTGTCTGTTTTTCAGGTAATCCCATCTAAAATTATTTATAAAGCGCTCCAATCACTCAGAAGGTGGGTATTCTAGAGCTCTTTCCTTCATGAAGGCAGCTGCAAATAGGCGGGCCTTATAATTTATAATTGAACCTTCTACTTTGACAAGAACTGGTGCAAGTCGTGGACCCTATTTTCCCCCACAACTACTCAAATCATTCTCAAGCATTTTCCGAAAACCATTTGTCTGCATGTCAACTTCACAATGTTCCTGTGTTGCATTTAACTCAGATCAATTGGGGCAATCTCGCCTCATCTTCAAATGGTTAGATAATGTTTGAGTGTGCATGAAGGATTGTTTTGGGTGAAAACCAGGTCGACAATTTACACATACAGCAGCTCACCAAGGTAGTTCACATGATCAAAAAAGTATTCTACACCAAACATGGCGAACACCTTGTCTACTCTTCAAATAGTGTCTGGTCATCTGCTGGTCTGTGATAATCCGATTTCAAGACATGCGACTCCACCTTTCTTTATACCAGCATGCCCGGTAGTCAACTAATCAAAAACATGCAAATATACTACCAAGTAATTGGTGAAGGCAGCATAGCAGATAAAACTTAAAATTGAACACTTTTGAAGACTGGATTAGGAGGCCTCAGCTGCTTTTAATCCATAATAATTGGATACAAAGGGGTGAAAGCAATTACAGTGGAACCCCGGTCGGCGACCACCTCAGTAACGCGACCACCCCGCGAACACGACCAAAATTCTCCGGTCCCGAATGGTTTTCTCTCTAATTCTCATTAACTGGCCCTCGCTAACACGACCACCCCGGTACCCAGACCGCGACCACCAGCTTGGTCGGTCCCAAACTGCAAATTAACCCCGCTAACGCGACCATGAGGCCTAATTGCCGTAATCAACCATGACCGCATCGTATCAATTGGCACCTTCTCGCAAATCCGTGTTGATAGTTAGCACCTCGAACACAATGACCATGGGAATCCATATGAAAATAAATGATGTGTAAGTGAGTTTGATCAAATGTAAGCGCAAATAAAATGAAGAATAAACTTTCTTTTCGACTCACGGTTTGTTTTTCATCATTTAGTATTAAATGATGTCAAGAGGCATGCACACGTAGTTTTTAGGACAAATAAATTATGTTGATTAGTAAGAGTAGGCATACCGATACTCAAAGTAAAGAATGCTTACTACGTCGTAATATTGATAAAATACGTTTTTAAAAAGATGATTTAATCAGTACCAGTTCAAATTGGCTGAAGTTAAAGCAGGAAGACATCAGGAATAATTCTCAACATCTTCTCACATCACCTCTCTCAATGTTAGCGGGAATATTAGCTTGACATCAAGAAGGGCAGCTGCCGATGGTGTGAATGACATGCTTGCTCTAATTAGCATGCTCAAGTTTTAATGTAAAGTTTGGTCTAATTAGCTCTCGTCAGTTTATTTACTCATTTACATAAGTTGTAAATTAAACGCAAAACACTCAAGAAAATGATTTTTTATTCGTGATATACACACAAATTATCGAATCACCCGGTGGCGTAGTCATTAATGCATGTCAATGTACACACAGCATATCTGCTAGGACGATGTTTTGGCGGGAAAACCTACTTATGATTCTTAAATTCACTAACGCGACCACCCCGGTAACACGACCACTTCGGCTTAGTCCCTTGGGAGGTCGTGTTACCGGGGTTCCACTGTATTTGCCTTCGTAGAACAGGCATGGTGGTTTCCTTGTGCACCTAGTATTCAGAGTTAGCATCCCAGTTTAATGTGTTGCTGTTAACTGTTTAATCTCTTCACTGAGGACTTTGGTCATGTGGATGGCTTTATTCGCTTCCTCTCCTCCAACCTGCTCCAGGGCCAACGAAGCTGCCTCTCGTACAGTGGAGATGAAATCATTACGCCTGAAAGAAAGAACAGATGGATAAACTTGATGGGACACGCTATGGGATAGGAGGCACTGTGATGTAATCTCGTGTGATGTGATGCAATGTGCATGTAATGTGGCACAATGAGGTGTGTTTTGTATTACATTTAAGGTATTGATAAGTAGCTGCAGGTCCTTGGTAATCTTATCAAGACCCCTTTGCCATTTGGAGACCAAAAATGCAGACAAAAACCTAAGACATCAGGCATGGAGCTGAATTACTGATGACTGTAAAAAGCTCTGGCAGCTTCATTTCGTTCAGACACAAAATGACTTACCAAAGTTGGACAAGTTTCGGCACTGCTTCTTGGACCTTGAGATGTCCTAAGGCAAGGCAGCCACTCTCCCTAACCAATCTATCCTTATCATCAAGGCAGTCAAGGAGTTTCTCTCTTGATCTTGGTGTGTTCGTTTCAGTCCTGGCCAAAGAGATGGCAGCGACAGCTTTGACATTGTTATCAGAGTCGCTGAGAAGATCGATCAAGGCTTCAATCACAGGTGGGCTCTTGAACTTGCCTGAAAGGACAGTATTAACTCAAGTTATCAGCACACTTTCTTCAACAAAACTATGCACATGCGCCGTAGTGTGTACCTAAAAGACGGAATTTCGAAGCTGCATAGTTGTCTCACTCACCCAAGTTCTCAATGGCTTCTACACGCACAGACGATTCCATGTTGAACACTTCTCTGATTGTGTAACTCTCTACCGCTTGGTCTTGGACACGCACCCAGAAAGGCTGTCTGCCGTTAGCCGTCATACAGAACCCTAAAAAGAATTATCAAACAATCAATATATGCCTCACATCCGCAGAGCAGTTTATGGTAAAGTCCAACGCACATCCATGTCTTAAGCTCAGGTGTGTTCAAAAGTGTGTTCAATCACATGTTTTGAGGTAATAAACTGGAGATTTTGGCCAATTCTGCTTTTTCTCATCATTGCCCATACAGACCTGGGGCACTCACCCAAGGGGAATACAAGATGCCCTTAAATAAATCACGCTAACAGACTACTTACTATCATATTTCCGTTTCAACAACGTATTGGCAGCAACTTCTAACTCTCGATGCAGGATGGAGATGAGCCACACTTTATCCTTATTCTCCTTGAAAATCTGGTTGATCTGCTTCTCGTATTCCTTTGTGAATTTAGTGACAAAGCTGAACAAAAAAGACACAGTTTAGAGAAAATCCAGAGCAGGGCCTAGGCCTGGCAAATCTTCTTTCACTGTGTTAGCACCTGTGAGTGTTCACTGACTGTACTCATAATGTTGGATGCCGACTGAGGTAACTGACCTGGTAGAGGCTGGTCATTGGCAAGTTGAAAGCAAAAACAGATCCCTGAGTACACTGTTTTATTACATTACTGCAAACAGTTTCAGTGTCCTACCAACCTGGTTTTAGTGCGACACTACATGTACGCAGAAACTTACTCGAACCAAGGTATCTCCTTATTTTCCTGAAAGTGCCGCTCCCAAAATGTGTTCATGTGTGCTTCATCCATCACATTAATTTCATCTTCTTCGCCACCATCAGACAAGTTACGATTCAAGACATTATGTCGACTCTGTTGTCTGTTTAACCCTAGAAGTAGTAAATTAACAATACATTTATTGTACTGCAATCCTACTAGACCTCGTACCATGTCAGTATTTCACTGCATCTAAGGGCGGTATCGACATGCCCCAGGACTTGGATCTTGGTAATAATGTATTGTCCTCAAGCAGGGAGTTTGATGCAAGAGGTTTTGAGCCGAATCTAAATGCAAACCTGATTGGCCGATACATAGTTTACTCGTCGATAGATGATTACATTGAGATGGTTTCTCAACTGCCCTCTAAGATTTCACCACTGCATCAAGAGCACGTGGACATGGTTACAAGCTGCTCATTCTTCAAAAATAAGTGTTCAAGATTCTGTAACACAAGCTGAACTGCCTCCCTTAAACCTTAAGCAACTGAGTTTGATACGATGAATACCCCGAAGACTGGCAAGAAACATGACAGACCCGAAACTGTGCTTAGAAGCTAGGTCACTTCTCTCTTCTAACTCGATTGCCTGGGGGTTTGGAGTAAAAAAGCCAGCTCAAAAGCCTGAGGTCGAAAGGCGGACTGAAACTCCTACCTCTAGATCTTCCAGCTGATTCATCCTTGTTGTCGTCATCTTCTGAATGACCACCAAACCAAGTATTGACCACATTTTCATCCTTGTTGCCAACTACTTCCTTGATTCTCTTGATGACAGGCACCACTTGGTCGTAAAATTTACTGACATCGGAGAAATCGTACCATTCGAATCTTGCAAGCTGGAGACGCCTGTTGAAAGTCAGAAATATCTTTTTCAACCCTGCATCAAAATATTTTTGAATTCCCATGATCCACACTTTCCAGTTATAACTTTTATTGATTATATTCTTATAATCTTTGGGTTTTTCTCTGAGTAGATTGTAATTACTGTTCTCCTCAAGATGCCAGTGGTACAGACTGAGTGTATGCATGTGAAAAGAATAAGACAAATTATGCACTCTTTTTACACAAAAACATTTCACATTTCAGTGTCCATATTTCCCAACAGATCAGCAAGATGAGACAACCTGATGGGCAGGGTAGCTAGGCCAATCATCTTACGAATACTTACATTCCAGTGTCCATATTAGCAAACAGGTCAGCAGCATCGGACAAACCGACGGGCAGGATGGCTTTATTCGAGATGTAGGACAAGGCCAGCTCATCTTGACAATACTTGGATGCAATTGCCTTCTCACTCACAAGGAATAAGAATACCTGGAAATTAAATAACACGGGTTGAAAAGAACACTAAAAGAAAACAAAATAGAGGTCAACTTGTTCGGTGATCATTTTTTATGCTATCAAATTAAAAAAATATGATAACAAAAATCCTTGATCAATTATCACCATCAAATAGTTTAGCATTGATGATGAGTGTTGGGTGTGGGTGATAAAGAAATGATGATGCCACCTGCCCCGCCATGTATGATACATATTGTTCATGTTGTTGTGACATCTGAACAAACCAGGAAAATCATTGCCTATACAAAAATATGATACTGACAAATTAAATTGTGTAATTCTCCTCAGGAATATTGAGTAAGTCAAAAATTGGTTTTGAGTGTTGTGTAATAGACCAAGCCAAAATATTGCACAGGGGCCAGTCAGTAAAAGCCATACACATTACTATTAAATCAGACAATGAAAGCCCACAATTTAAATGGGTCAAACTTGATGTCCAAAGCATTCAGACATTGATTAATAAGACAGCTGTCTACAAACAGAACCTTCACAAATTTTTAACATTCAATACTGATATCAAGAGTCTCATGCAAATTTCCCATTCCACAAAATCAAGGATGACAATAACAATTTTGGATCCATAGGCCTTTCGATGCATCAGAGCCCAAACATATCAAATGCCAACACGCAGAACAGGTCAGAAGGCCTAAGCCGACTCCGGAAAGTGCCATAAGCCTCTGTGACAGTTTGTTCCAAGTGAACCGCATCACTGGTCAGCACCCAAACAAACTACTTCGAAAATGTCAATTCCACCTGAACTCTCGCTTGGATATCTCACACACAGGGATGCACAGTAGCTCTCTACGCTGGGTGGCACCATTGATTGGTGGCATGAGTGAAGTTTTGAGTATGTACAAAACCCCAACAAAATTAACATTTATTAATCAAGTCACAGCCTACACGCCACTTTAAAACTGGTCTGGATAACTATAATAGTTGGCTAAAATCTTTCTGCATTATTTCATACTGACATGACTGATATTTGGAATTTCAAGTTTGCACAGGAGTTTCAAACCATGGTAACATCGATTTAGCACACAACATGTGGCTCACTGAATGAATTGACAAGTGGTCTTGTGTAAATTCCCATAATGACAAATTGTTCCCACATAACAAAAAATATTATGAGCACTAATGCCTTGCTTTTATTGAATAGGATGTCATATTTTCCTTTAGGTAAGTAGTGTCTGTCCAACACTGAACATGCAGCCGCAATGATGTAAACTGAAGCAAAGGTTGTCCCAAATTATTTTTTAAAACCATTTCATAGAGCAAGGAGTTTAGTTTTTGGATTGGCTGCAGACAACATTATCCGGAGAAAATATGTAACCCTCACTTCATTTTTTAGTTAGAGATAAGGCATCAACAAAATATAAACATTTTCCCCCCTGACTCTGATTACATTGAAAAAGATGATCCCTATTTTGTTTTTCAACGGGTAGAATCCAGCCATCATGATTCTTGGCTTCAGTGTTTAGGGATGGCGCCTTACAAATGCCTTACCTTGCAATCAATCACAGCCTGACCAATTTTACTCAAGAAATCAGCACCAGCATCCAAATCTGTCACATCATTCCAAACGCTAATGCCTTCTTTCTCAATTGATGCTGTAAGAAATAAGTCAACAGAATTAGTCAAATTATTAGAGACTTGAGTGCAGAATTAGAAACTTGTTATGATCATGAAAAGAAGATACCGGTACAAATTGTGAACCTTGTATTGATAAGCTGAAAACAATCAAATTGCAGAAATATTTTACATGTACCGGTTAGCAGTTAGTTATGACTGCAGATAGAAGCAGCCATCATGACAGTGAGATCCATGTAAATTGAGTGGTTACAATGGTGTAGTCATACAAAAGGTTGGGCACCAATTATTTACAGGCCAATGTGACTCTGACTCTGTCATACCAGGGAGGAAGAATCAAGCACAAGAAACTGTCACTAGTTCAACCTTTATTGGAAACAATCTTGCCAAAAGAGCAAGAGTGAGAAAAATTGTATATACATTTTATCTGAAGAAAATAAGTTACCTTTCAATTTGGTCATAATATCTGAATTCGTTCTACTGTAGCTTATCATGACATCTTTTACTGGTTCTTCCATAGGCTTTGCCTCTGAGGCAGGCCTTGCCTGGCTGGTTACATTGGCACTGGCCTGACTGGGACGTTGTTGCTGTCGAGATGGGGTTCCCTTATGATGGCGATGCTTACGTTCCTTGGAAACATCTGAGCTTCCAGTGTTACCCATGATCTGAAAAAAGCAACGGAATCATAAAATCAACACATGATAGAGGGGCTAGCAGTGGCTTCCTCCTACTACTGTACTGGCATGACTGGTGTCTAGACATGCATTGAACAGTACAGTGGAGTGGTGAAATTACGAAAAAAAGTTAACAGAAAGCAGCTCGCCGTAAGTCTACCTACCAGTCGCACAGTGGTAGTTATTTCTCTTTACTAGATGGGGATTATTATCCTGCCCTGAATTACAACGTCATCTGTGATTGAATTTGGAGAGAAACAGTGATTTACGAATAAATACGAAGAAAGGGAGTGGAGCATTCCATTCCCAGGGGATTTTCCACGACCAGGGATTCCATACTTTTTCTCTCACGTCATTCTAGTTTTCAGCCAATCATCATTCAGCAGATCGGGAAATAAGACAATTCGAAAATCAATCCCCCGGGCGCCGGGCCAAATGTCCAATTTACATGCACCCGCTGAAATTGTCACAGTCGGTTGAGTGAGACTTGGCAACTTGGCAATGATGACCGCCATTGACGCTTGGAGAATGTTCGAAAACGTTTGACTGGGTGTCTCAAAATCAGTGCAAGAGAAATCGGCTCGATAACATGGATAGATTGAGAGCGTTTGACCTGGTTACTCTAAGGTTTGACAGATCCCCACATATTCTCAATCAGTATAGACTCCTTGGACAGAGGAACAATTAGGCCGGTGCACTGAGTCTAGTCTGGAGTGTACTGTAACTCAGCCGGATCGGCCCCGGGGTAGTCCATCGCGTCATGTCATCCTAATTGGATCGATGACATGACGAGGCCGTCCAATGCGTCAGGAGTGTAGAAGAATTAACTGAAATTTACCCTGCGAGAGATGGCTGAGGCCAGGGTCAGAGACATCTTGACCCCGCAATGTTTTCAGATCGCTATGGTCCAACTAAGAGATAGCCTATGTGTGCCAGTCTGTTTAAGCGTCAGTGAATAAATGGAACAGTAGGCCTATTGGTTGGAGAGAATGCCTTCTTTAATCTTGTGCCAAAGGTTTACTCGAGGTTAGATGAGATAGCGGGTGGAAACATGTATAATATATGGAGAAGAGAGTAAGAGGATGGGGAAGTGTATGGAGAAGAGAGACGCCTCCCTGTACCAATGGTTCCAAGTGTCATGTGAGTAAGAGGATGGGGAAGTGTATGGAGAAGAGAGACGCCTCCTTGTACCAATGGTTCCAAGTGTGTCATGTGAGTAAGAGGATGGGAAAGTGTATGGAGAAGAGAGGCGCCTCCCTGTACCAATGGTTCCAAGTGTGTCATGTGAGTAAGAGGATGGGAAAGTGTATGGAGAAGAGAGACGCCTCCTTGTACCAATGGTTCCAAGTGTGTCATGTGAGTAAGAGGATGGGGAAGTGTATGGAGAAGAGAGACGCCTCCTTCGTCCTTGTACCAATGGTTCCAAGTGTGTCAGATGAGTAAGAGGATGGGGAAGTGTATGGAGAAGAAAGACGCCTCCTTCGTCCTTGTACCAATGGTTCCAAGTGTGTCAGATGAGTAAGAGGATGGGGAAGTGTATGGAGAAGAGAGACGCCTCCTTGTACCAATGGTTCCAAGTGTGTCAGATGAGTAAGAGGATGGGAAAGTATGGAGAATAGAGATGCCCCGTCATGCCAATGATTTCCGCTTTACTGAATGTACGGGGACATACTCCAGGACAGGAAGATATCAGCATCTTATTGATTTTATTCACAAATTTACATGCAGCTATCACAAAAAGTTATATTACATTATTTGTATGAGAAAGAGCGATGATCGGCGAAAACGCTCAAAATTAAGAACATTCACGAATACAACTTATAGCACAAAACGATTGACACTGTTCGGCAGACTAATTTCCACCAATAATGACGCGATAACTTCACTATGCACCGATACCCCAATAGTCTTATTTCTGACAAGATTTCGGGCTTAGAAGACCCCGTGATGCATCTGATCAACAATACTGAGCCTCTTTATTCGTCGACTTTCCTCTCCAGACTTCTTGTAGATATTAGACGTCAACGAATCACAATCGTCGAATTGGACGCGATAGAGCAACTTGAAAAAAAAAAGGGGGCAACTTATATTACATTACAAGGCACATGTATTAGAAAAAACAATGGGCAGATGTATTGGAGTAAACAATTATATGTATGGGTGTGGGCGCAGAAAGGCCAAAATCTGACATTAAACAGGAGTGATCAGCAAATACTTAGTCCGACTTACTTGAAGAAACTCCTCAAAGTCGATTCGGCCTGAACCATCTTCATCGTAATTATTGAAGTAGTCTCGCCTCTCTTCATCAGAGGATTCATCTCCCAGGTCGATTAGAACTTCATTCCTGTCAAGAAAGGGGAATAACATGTAAACATACTATTATGTCTCTACCGTCACGGCACGTCATGAATTTTGAGGTTTGCACTGAAGAAGGTAAGGGATCTCTCCTCTGCGGGTTGCTGCGACCTGAGAACACGGCTGCTAACAAGTAATTATTGACGAATGCGATTTAAATGCCTATGTGTCAAATCACCGTGCCGCGGCCGGCCGGCCTCGGAAACATCTACGTCAGTTCTCAGTAGGCCTACGACATCACATGACTCGACTGACTGTATCTCTACAACCGTAATCGGAATCGTACTCTCGATCAACTTACAGTTCCTCGAAGTCGATAAGCCCGTCTTGGTTGAGATCAAACATCAGGAACTGCGACTTAAATTCTATTAGCTGATTAGCTTTCCAATTTGGGAAGCTTCTCTTCATGTCCTCAGCTTTGAATTCTGTGAGTGTAAGAAATGCGAAGCGACGATATTAAAGAAACAGTGATGATGGAACAATCATATCATGTCATGATCATCTCCGTTCGGGATTAATCCAAACAAGAAATCTCTTCCAAATTTGTATTTAACTGTAAATAGTGTATATATTATGCGTCGGGCTAAACTCCCGATGACGCCCTTGGACTGGAGGTTTTCGTCTCCGTTCGCTTTGTAGTCGGAGTGTCCTGCTCCTCTGATGAGATCATTGCATGGCTGTCCAAGACTGATCGAAGAGATCTGCCCGTGTTGATTTTTCGGAGTTTTCAATCTTCGAAATGCCAGAAGGCTGGCCACGACTGCCTCCCGGTGCTACCTATCTCTTACCTCTGAATTTATGTTTCGCCTCTTGCAGCTTTATTCGGTCTTTTTCGATATGGTGAAAAAGACGTGATGTAGCAACCTCAAAATCATTCCTCCCTTCTTTCTTCTGCCGAGTCGTTTGTAACCCTGGAAAAAGGAGTCGTAAAAATGAGTCATTTTATTATGAATATGAGATCGGTACCGGACAGCATTCGCACTCGCAGACACAGGCCTGGAGCAGCTGCTGTAGTCCCATATCCGGCCATGTCAATTGTCATTGAATGGCCATGGGTGCACAGGGGGCCCCATGTAAAATAACCGCTATATTCTCCTACAGTTAAAGTTCATCTCTACATATTCCGGTCGTGAGATTCAATAGAAACTATACTGAGAAACTGCGGATGAAAAATAAGGCAGCGCATTTTGAATCGCCCGACAACGGTCAACGATTTCAGTTCAAACAGTAACACTCCTTTCACCTTATCAATACAATCATGATATGCGCTTGCGAGAATATTAGCCGAGATCATGACTGAGATAGATGACATCGGGAATGTAACTTTTCCGTCCCCTGTGGGTCGCCCTCCCTTCCTTCACCCTTCATTTTTCAGACATTTTGCAATGTTTTAGGCCTATTGGCAGTAATGCACCTTGGCCTGCGCTGGGTTGTTTTTAACACGGTTAACATGTAATGATGTTGGCTTTTGACGTTGTGACGACGCCTTTGACCTTACCTGACGCATCATATTCAAAAGTCTTTTTGAATGCAACAGGAGATTGTGCGAGAGGGAAGCTGGCCCTAATTCCCATACCGAATCGGCATTACTGACTGACGATGGTGTTTCCAATTAATAGCCTACATTCTTACGAAAAAGCGCCCGGTTTGATTGCAAAAGTCCTGAAAATGATGTCCATCGCGTTTACTTTTCAGATTTTGCCGGCGCGCAATGACGTCAAAGGGAATTCATTGTTGTGGACGTGGCGACAATTCCTCAATTCGTACGTCACGATGACGTCCTGACTGTCGGGACAGTTGCATTCTCTTCACTAACGACTTGAGTAGCGTTCACTGATCGGTGTAACTCCGTTTTATATATCAGTATTTTTTTTTAATACGTGATGATGGCTATGATTTCAGAATATCATTTTCTACCTTATCACACATATGTTTATGCTACTTGGTGGCGAATATAGTCTCTACAGAGAATCTATAAACTCATTTTCCTTGGATTTGAGTATGCAAGCGAGAAAGAAATTAATAATCTTTGTGTAAATACTTTTGATGCCGATATCCTGGATATACAGCGGCAATTATCGCTTTCCCTTGACCGTGACGGAATGGTGTTTCTCAACCTAGGCAGGTTGGTGTAGCTCAGACGGGACAGCCGTGCCTCCGCGCTGACAGCTCCTCAGTAAAGTTTATCCAAGGAAAAGATCCCGCCTCCGGATAACCCGCTAACCTTTGAACGCCGACACTGGTTGGCGGATACAGTAACACCAAGGCTGTCGAACTGGCTTGATTGATTGGCCCCCAATTAGTGAGCGGCGTAAAAGGAGAGAGAAAATCTCTGTTTCACAACTAACCTGTAAAATCTTTGATTAGGAGTGGACTGTCCGACACTTCAAGCGAAATTTGTCACGATTTGATGTAACCTTTCTGTTGGATTTATCGGCATCTGTTTTGGAGAAGAGTTGATTTCAGCATAATATTCCGGGGGTTCCACTTAATTACTTTGGTTCCTGCAAGCAAGATCGTGGATTGTACGGTAAGTGAATTAAAGCTTGTGTAAGGACCGAGCTATCATACGAAATTGTCCAAGGCAAAGATTCAGATGCCGTTTCGAGACGAAAATCCAGCTTATTTTATACATGTACATATAGTACCATACGCGAATCCGTCGTCCCGTCTAAAGTGACGTCACGTCAGAGGACGTATAATAGGAGATGAAACATGACGGACGATTGACGGAAACTTGAAAATGCACTCAAGGCGAATGTCAGTAGATCAACCAAAAAATATTGTTCATCAACCGCATTGGTCTGTTGATCGATGTACGGGTACTTATCTAAAGTCTGTTTTGGGGGCATCCACCATGTCCAGCCTCCTGGATTCGCCTTATAACATGCCTACAGCAATTACATACAATAACATCCATGGGTGTAAAGGGAAAGCTGATTCATGTAATAAACACGTTGAATATAAATAGTCCAACCTGAAAATGATCATTCTCAGATTTCGTCTTGATTTGCTGGCCTTTGATGTCAACCAAAACGTCTCAAAATAAACATTACACTGATTTCCTCTTCTTGCCCTCCTTTGTAAGAAGAAAAGAAGAAAGCAAAAACTAATTGCTTTGGTGACTTTAATAGACAAGTGTCTGAGTTTAGGCAGTCATAAAACCATAAAATAACAAAATATCACAATATCACAATCAATCTTTGAAACGTGTCCCAAAAACAAATATATATAAATTCTACTTCAGGTCTCTATAGACGTAACACTTCTTCCTGATGGATATAACTGCCCTTTCTAGCCGAGCCAATGCCTTTAGTATAGATTCACTAATGACATCTGGCCCTTGTCCAGACCCGTCCGTCCTCGGCGAGTTCACCCAGACCCCCACCACTGACTGCTGCTTCGAGTGGGATGCGGCGAAGAGAGACGAAGGTGAGTTCACCCAGACCCCCACCACTGACATGCGGCTGAGAGAGACGAAGGCGCGGGTTCACCCATGTTTATATAACCCCATTAGAATGATGGGGAAAAACACACCAACAACCGTTTACCCGGGCGTTATGGCATAATGGAAAAACACACCAACAACCGCTTACCCGGGCGTTATGGCATAATGGGGGGTGATATGACATTTCACAATTTTAAAACACATGCCTTTATTTCAAGTTTAACCAAATTCTTTTATTTTCTAGCGGTTGGTCTTATGGCTAATGTAAGGAATGTCTTCGAGTCATTTGGTGGTGACCATGGATACGTTAACAACATTGACACTGTATGTCAACAAGCAGATGACGGATGTAACAAAAATGGCCGGGGTTCTCCGGGTTCAGCCATAAACAGCCATCTTGGCGAGGGCGAAACGAAGCAGAGGAAGCCCCTTCATCCCAAACTGATGAACGTAACAGCACAACTTGAAATGAAGGCACTCTGGGACGAATTTCATGAACTTGGCACCGAAATGATTGTGACAAAGGCAGGAAGGTAAGAGTGTGAAGTGATATTGCGTGACGTCTTACTCAAAATACTGCATGCTGATTGTATCGACAAAGATTTTGTGGGAGTGTAAAATCTAGTGTGTTAAAATGATCCCACAATACGTCATCATAGTCGTCATGATTTTCATCATCGTCATCATCATCAGCATCATCAGCATCATCAGCATGTTGTTTGACTCGTTACCAGTTTGTTTCCATTCCCATGGGGTGTCGAGTTCTATTCCCCAGCCAGTTCTGAACAGCAACCAAAACAGTAAAATATCATGAGGCCTACAGTATTGCTGGCCAGCGAAGCATTGCTCGCCAATGAAGGTACATACTACCTTATGATGGGTGGTATCATCGCCAGACGATTGCCCAGGGGGCACACCGCCTATGTCTCTAATTTTGACGTTCTATTTTGGAAATCCGACCTGAAAATTTTCCAACTGGCGATGAAAAGACAAACTTGTCTCCTAAGACGCATGTTACCATCTGCCTTCGAAGCAAGCCCGAGTATCGGTTGCAATTTTCAATTACCCACTGCGTAAATCACGGCAATTTAACTAAAACCCATCGGAGAAAGACCTGTTTCTGTTACAGTCTCATTTTGCGAGTGTTTTGATACTGTAAACAAGGATGAATTAACTCTGTTATTGTTGTGATAACTAGCTGCGGAGGAGATTTTGCTGGGAAAAAAGTGATCAACGCGGTTGGCAAAGATACCGTTTACAAGCAACATACATTCAACACTTTTACTAAAACAATATTATATTTGAAATTTGTTGGTCGTTTTTGTCACCCCATCGCGCCTCAATCCGCTTCTTTGGCCGGCAGTCTTCAGAAGTGAACCGATCAATACGGAGTATTTAATTTTATGCAGGGCCTGACGGCAAAACTTTATTTATGAAATTGGTTGCTTCCTAACTATTTAATAGGGCTGTTTACACGGGACCAAACCGATCGATCCGGGTCGGTTTAGACGGCGTGTAAATGAATGTGATCTGGTCTGGTCATATACTTCCGTCATTACGAGACTCTAACGTGATCATGACGCGATGAACGATGTGAGCGCTGGTCTGGTATGGTCGGGTTAGGTTTGGTCCCGTGTAAACGGCTCTTATATGTACGCGAAACTAAAAATAAGTGCTGCAACGTCAAATATTGAGTAAAAACCTTGCATGATGAGATACTTATCAACCTCCGTCAATGATCAGGGTTGTGTCTTGCACGTAAGTCATGCCTGATCCATTGACCGCACAAGAAGATGATAAGGTTGATGAAAGGTCCAAGATCAGGGCGGTGACGAGAATAATGGCATCTTCTTTCAGTGGTCTAATTGTATTTGAAATTTCCTACCAGAGAAAGCACAAAAACAACAACAAGTCACTCGTGGTTTTACAATACGGGAAGTATCCAAAGGGCAATGCAAAGGCCAATATTATGAGAAATGAGAACATCTAGACTATATTGTAATGCAATTATGACAAATGTGAACCTCTATTGTATTAGCGGTAAAGTATATCTAGTCATGATTATGTGCGCCATATTAGTCTCTTCTCGTACTTCATTGTAACGTATATGGTGCGAGAGACCCGGGCAGGGAAGACATTCCCACCGATCAAAGCAGTCACACCAAACAAGATTGGAAGTGATGTGGGGAGGTTGCCGCGCTCTTGGCTACCGCTGTGATTGATGCACCTGTATCTTCTTCATTTGTCCTCTTATCACTTGCACTAATTGTTTTAACACTCGTCCTGAACATACAGTAAAAACAGCAAAGTGTTTTCACCCGCCGGCTGTCAAATGTATCAAGAGAAAAACACACAGGCTATATCAGCAAAACGTGTTCATGACATGGCTTTTTCGAGCATTATTGGCTAAAAAACTTTGAAGCTCAAAGAAGATGATTTCAATTCAGCGAGTGACCAACGGTATCGTTTCAAAATGACACGCAGGCTACTTTGTAGCAGAGCTATGAAAAATAACAGAGAAATAAACAAAAAAAAAAGGAAAGGTACAATTGACATTCACACCATGACGTCACTTGTACTTTTATGTGTTGCTTCAACTAAAACTTCAAACGAACCTTTCCGTTTTTGGCTTCGCGTTACGCATTACCGTATATATTCTCCGCTGATACTGCAAGGGAGCGACACGGTTCTGAGAACTCATTTTAGCTTACTTTACCAGTTCTTGATCTGACCTTTTTGATAAGTATAAGGAGAGCAAAGATGGTGTTGTAAATGCTTTAATTTGTACAAATTTCACATTGATTGCCCAGTTCTTTTAAGTTTTCACCGTACTATCAAAGCGGGTTAATACTTTGACGAGTTCTTTGCTGAAGTGAAAAACAATACATGATGAATAAGGTCACTCGAGTATAATGAGCTGGTGGTTGTGGCCATGAGTACAAGGTGGGAGGCATTGTTAAAAATTAATCATTAATCAAGTCTTTTTTATGCATGCTGTCAGTTTAAAAATCAAAAGCTGGGAGACGATGCCCAGCTGACTTCATGTTTGATAAATACAGGGTTTTTTGTAATGTTGAAAGGCTTTTAGGGTTTTCCGCCAACACATTCAATATGCACCATCTAGAGTTTTTTTTCCAGAGAAATCACTGACCCCTATAAATATGCTTTTGAATTTGTGCCAAGACCTCTCAAAATATTTTTCAGTTTCTTGAAAAACCTCTGGTGTTGGCTGAAAAAACCTACATCTAAAAGGTTTTTCAAAGGCGCAACAGTTTACGCCATATTAAACTGATAGTTTAGAGCTGAAAGGGGTATCATTTTGCTTGCATAGTCTCTGTGTGAATCTGGAGTTACACATTTTGTTCTTTTCCTGGTGTTACAGTATAACCATACAAAGAATATGGATAATTTACTGTAACAAAATGCTCGAGAAAAAGCTTATCTTGGGTGGCTGGGTCCATGGTTTAAACCATATAACGTCTATGTTTAAAGAAACTTCATAAATTACACGGCATGGCAATTAACGGGCGGTATCAACCGAGCAAATGTACACAGAGAAAACGTGATGACTTTTTTCCTAACCTTGATACGTTGCAGCTTCACCTTGTGACGTTTACTGATATACATCCAAGAATAAAGAGGATGCAGTAACAAAGGTCACAATAAATCACGATTATTCCTAAACTATTGGTTAATTACATTACGGCGTGAAATTTTACTGCCTATTGATTAAGCAGTGGATCGACTACTGTTGTTGAAAGACAACTCATTGGGCGTAAGAAACGAGAACGAAATAAAAAAATTACCCTATATAATCGTTTCAGACGAATGTTTCCGACCTTCCAAGTCAAGCTATACGGCCTGGACCCCATGTCAGACTACATGCTGATGATGGACTTCGTCCCCGTTGACGACAAGAGATACCGCTATTCGTTCCACAGCTCAAGTTGGGTGGTTGCTGGAAAGGCGGACCCGCAGATGCCTGGCAGGATCCACGTACACCCAGACTCCCCGGCCAAAGGATCTCAGTGGATGAAACAGACTGTATCGTTTGATAAACTGAAGTTAACTAATAATCAGATGGATAAAAATGGACATGTACGTATAACATGATATGCGGCAGAGAAAGATCTTGACCCTTTTCAACAATAAAATTCCGATTGAGGGCATACATGTATATACATGTACAATGTACTTTCCTCCCTCCAGGAAATTTCGTCAGTTTGAGTGGTACTGCGTCATGAGTTACTGTTGATGTCGGGTAAGATGCGTGACATGCCTGATGTACCCAACTTCTTCATACATGTAGGCCTACCTGCGTTCATTCCAATGACGAAATATCTGTAAAAAGCCACATAGCTCTCATGATATTTGTTGCTTTATTCCAGATAATTCTAAATTCGATGCACAAGTACCAGCCGCGGTTTCACGTGGTGTATGTCGATACCAAGTCAAAAACACCAGATCTCACGCAAACGGAAAACTTCAAAACCATTTTATTCAAGGAAACAAAATATACAGCAGTGACAGCCTACCAGAACCACAGGGTAAGTGAACAAATATTGCGTTAACATTGATTGGCCAAAATAGACATTGTCTTTTCTGCTTGACGAAAGCTACGAACAACAACCTGCAAAGAAGCACATTGTTATCCATCTCAAAACTATATAGACCAAAAAAAGATACTGGACTTGGATTTGCAAAAACAAACAGATTATTTTTTCACCGATGCCGTTGTATAGACTGGGGATCAAATTTTTGATAAACATTAGGTGTTTTCATAGAAGAAAATGCTATTGATTTCTTACGCTTGTCGAAGCGGAGTTAGTTGTTTTTGTAATACATAATGTAGATTGTTTGGATGGAAACTTTCTCAAGCAAACTAAAATAAAACAGTTTGCGTTTTTATGCCTTAGTTTGGTTGCAACTGGCCAATGCATGGCAGTGATTTTGGGCAAAACTGAACTTATAGTTTGGTTGCGAGTTTTGCAGGTTCATTCTCTCATGCACAGAAACGCTTGAATATAGTCAGTTTCCTGTAACGAATTAAGAAAATGATGAATCGGCCTAAAGTGCTCAGTCATATTTTACCGTGTTGATAGCCAATCGCAGTTTTCATCAACACTTCGGCACCATCAGTGGCTATATTTACACCAAACGACTCCAAATATCAGAGCTAGCCTATATGATTCATGGCAGCAAGATACCCTCAGCGGTAAAAAGCCGAGATGATTCATTAGCCGCGCTACTTTCTTGACTTGGGATTATCTTGTAGGCGATGGCTTTACCAAAGCCAAATGGTGGTAATACATGTGTTCTGGTTCTCGAAGCAATGTTTCAATTAAGTTAAGATAAGTTTAAGTTGGCTACACCACCAAGCAGGTAACCGAGCCCGCGTAGTGCACCTTGCGTCTGTCAACACCTGCCGGATCAAAGTCATTGCGAGGCAGAACCTGCCACGAGTTGCAAAATTAATGACAATGCTCTCCGAGGGCTAGGAATGTTTCCTGGTAGGGGTTTGGCAAAGAAATGGAAAGAAGTCAAGGAATGTACCTTGTAAAAGGAAAAAATACTCCTGGACATTTGCTAATGATGTATTTAGAAGAAAAATAATTAGCACGGCCCGTGCTGGGCTCTCCGGGAACTGTGGGGTAGAATGCCTGCAGTTTGACTAAAATGTAATTACAAGAGTTCAAATTCTCTGAAATTCTATCAGCAGCAAAGCAAGCCTTGGATTTGATATGAATAGTTTCGCTTTTCCAAAACTGTTTTTTACGCCATGGTAACGTAACATGTTGACAACCAACATTAGTTCATGACTACATGCTTCAGTTCTTTATCAGCGTCCGTGCGGATGCATCCCAAGACTGCACATGGGGATCAAACACACAATTGCATTGATGTAACAGCCGAACACTTTGCAAAGGACAACTGTTTTCTTTGCTTTGTTTATATACCTTCTATGTCCTTCAGATAACCCAGCTAAAAATTGCCAGCAATCCATTCGCGAAGGGATTCAGGGACTGTGAGCCTGACGACTGTGTGGTGATGGAAGCGCTGACGCTCATTAACCCAGGACAGAGACCGCGCAATCATCATAGACCGAGTTCACTGCAGATGAACGGCGTACAACGGTCGCCGACTAGAAAAGCAGATGGTAAGGAATTCGTTCACTTCCGGTTTGGATTTTTTTTCTCGATATGTCGGATGTTGACAAATCAACGATAGGAAGCAACGCCACCGGGAAAAGCATACTCTAGTGTGCGCGCGGACGGCTTGCGGGACCATGAGGGACTATATTATGATGCCTCAAAACGATTAGTATCTGCTGAAGCTGTACGTCTTCTTTGCGTTCAGATTGCGTGTCATAATTGACATCATCGTTAAAGAGCTTTCCCTTACCATTCATATTCATGGCTACCGTCGCCCTCATTTATTTTTTCAGATTCAGACAAGCCCGACGAACTCACAGGGACCTTCTTCCCACAGATGGTAACACCGACATATCAGACGACATTGAATTTCCCACCACTTCCCTGCTCCGACCAGACGACAGCAGTCTCACCGTTTGCAGACGCCTACTCCCTTGCTCAGGTATCTTACCCGGACTACTGTATGGCCTCGACGGCGAAGAGGCCCACGCCCTACGGCAGGCCCACCATGGACTATACTGGGTACCATCAGAAGATGAAGGGGATGTACTCCGCCGCCAATCTTGGATACGCCGCATGTGCTGGTTACGAGACCAGATGAACACCGGGACGGGCCCCTTGTTGGGCGAACCTCATCCATCAATGTTGCTTTTGCTAGTTTGCAAGATCAAAGAGGCAACAACATCAGATTCTGGGATTAGATTCGGGCAAGCCGGGAGACATAGCAATAGCTTTTACATCAGACTTTAAGATTGTCGCACACCGCTGACAGTAAATAGGCCTGCTACAACTCCCTGTCGAGGGCAGCAACGATTCCAGGCGCGATGGTTAAGCTATATGAACTTTTTGTGTTGAGCAGTAACATCCTTTTTTTATCAAACTTGGGTTCTATTTGTTTGAGAAAATCGAACAGCAACTCTGACTTAGTGAATAAATCTAAAACTAAGGTTTCTCGTTACAGTTATGGATATATCGATGATGGTTGATGTCGAATGTCGACACTGCATGGCTTAGCACTGACATCACTCTGAGGAAATCAGGGGTTATTGTTAGCTTCTCCGGTTATCACAAAAAAGCCGGAGAATCGATACAACCCCTCTGACTGATTTCCTCAGGATTCACTGGACAATCGATCAACCACTACTGTCTATGATAGCAAGCAATTGATAATTTAATAAATCTTTATTACAAATCATCATACATAGTTTTTCTTTGTACATGCATGTATTATGTATTGCCACACATCAGTGTAGTTCGTAAATGGGAGAGTAAATGTTGATACTAAGGCTGCCTTCATGATCCTTATAGCAGGAATCGGTGTGAGCCTATAACACTCCGGACGCAGTGGACCGGTCTCGTTCCTCTCCGTAAGGAGACCAAATTAGGATGACGCGATAGGCTGCCCAGTGAGTATAGAGCCTACTAGTCACCTCTGAAAAAAAGTAGAGCACTTACACCACTGATAGCATGCTATTGCTTGATGACAAATGCAGCTTTGTCGAAACTTCAGTATATGAGGTACATGTATTAAAGTTGTACAATTGTAGCCCAGATACAATTGTAGCCCCTTCAGTGGAAGTCGCTGTACAGATTAATGCACAATGTTCTGGCGCCATATGTTTACCACCTGTACTTGACGTATTTACGAGGTTATAATATATGATTCGAAATCAAACTTATATCACGAACGAGCCTGGATGATGAAAATTATGCAAAATCCATCATTCTTATTTACCAAGTAATAAGAGGACATCGGGTGCAAGCAATTTAGATGCCGTCAAATTTAACACGTGAATTTAAATTTGCACTGCGATGGCGGAACTGTTGCCAAGTGCGAAGTGGTGAAGAGAGCAGGTGACTGAGGCAGACTATTCCACATTAACCTGGTCAGAAGTACCTATGTAGTAATGAAGAAAAACACAAGCCGATAACGGCCACCAAAGACTGGAACGAGTTTGACCATCTGGATGAGAACGACATGATGACAGGAAGCTAGTGACAACAAGATCATCCATCAAATTACTTGGCAGTAATAATTAGCAGCACTGAAAAAGAAAAAAACTGCGTTGCTAAGGCAGTTAGCAAGTTGTTGAAAATATATATCATTTTGCCATCTGATTAAAACTTCTTTTTTTAAAAACTTTTCCGTTCGCAACGACAGGTCCGGTTAACAGTGAATGCCTTTTTTCAGTGATTTTGCTTCGTTGAATAAGAAAGGTTTCATTTGTATTTGGTTGAATTTATCATTCGATTCGTTACATGCCCGTAAGTTTCACTTCTCTGATGTGTTATCGTCCTGGCATCATACTGGGGTTCATTCCTTTTCCTGGTGCTGACTTATTACGAAGACCACACTGGACTGATAGGCCCACGCAGATCTATGTTTCAGTGGGTTTGGCTGTCCTCTCTATGCTTCGGGGTCACCGCCATTTCCGTCTCTCCCGAACATTCGTCGGTCTCCGGGTCGTCTCGGTGGTCATCAGGAAAAGCTTGGTCGAACTTGCGACTGTGTTTGTCTGCCTTAGCATTGGCATACTGTAATCCTCTTCGCTTTTCTGATTCTTCATTTCTTCTTTTCTGTTCCTTCAAGAACATCTGGGACGGTATTTGTTGTCCCTGGTAAAGATGACGACGGTTATGGCGACATGGTCCCTCTTGGATGGCCCGGGTACATGGTGAGCATGGCCTGCGCGGTCACGGGTATCATCATCACTGGACTCTCCGTTCCTGTACTTAGTAATAATTTCAACTGTTTTGATCACCATGTCAATCTCGCTATGAAAGACATTGAGGCTCGACTAAAGGCAGTTAGGCTGGAACCAAATGTCACATTATGCCTCCTTGTCTAATGGGCCCAACGAAATGGTTGTCAATGCCCGTATGGAAATGTCCCCACTTACTGGAGCCATCCCTGGCGCCTAAGAGTGAAGTACATTTATAGCTGCGTTGCTCTTGAAAGGTATCTACAAAAGATAAGGTATCCTTGGAAGTTCCTATCGGCCGTGATGCAAAGAGGGATAAGGCGGCTCGCTTATTGATTTCTGGTAAATGCCAATATAGGGTCAACTCTAATTGGTTTATACTATATCTATGAAAATAATATGCAGCTGCGTTTATCCTTTCATTAACTTATGAATTCTTGATGATATTCATGCAGTTTTAGGATATGAAACTTAGCCTATACATATAGGATCATTGGCCTATATACATCTGACGTTGTTCTGGTAATTTTGTTAGGTCTGTATAAAGTTCATCAGACAATTCAAGCTCGTATCGCTCAGCCAGGAATATGATTATTGCTGAATCAAGCACAACTTCGGCCCCTAACTGTGCATACTGTCACATGAAGACACCCAATTTGATCCCCTACAGCATGTAGCTCCTGCCTATAGTCTCCGTTTAATTCCACCCCTTTTCTCAAAATACGATCTATTGGGTCCAGACCACATTCCGCTTTCCTCCTCTCCACTACATGTATATGATAAACGGCGTTGGCACTAACACTGAACGGAGAAACTCAAGAACAACAGTCGATCACCAGTCTTTATTTATGGTCATGATCAAGGCAGGCGACCACTGTAATCAATCCTTTGAGCAGATGAGACTCTTTCTCATTCCATAATTAGTCAGTAATTCGAAAAGGTACACTAAATTGGTTAATTATTTTTCAGAAAACAGATCGTGATGGGCTTTCTGTAGTGCCACGTGCTTGGGTGGGGTGAGAGGAGTCAGGTTGTGTGTCCTGGGGTGACACCAGCAGGTGAAGACATTCACTAAGCCATCTACCTGTACCTGAGGTTAATAAACTGGTAAAGATTTCGCAAGTTTTGTGAAAATGCTATGATCTGTGTAAAATGGGTTAGAGTCCTCCTGGAAAATGTGTCGAATATCGAGACCAGTTACTAACAGCAAACTTATTCAGGCGACCATAGGTGTCAGTGGTCCTGGGACAAAATTTCCTTTCCCTTCCTGGACAGTTCAAAGCCACTGGCACGTATTCTGGGCTGCTGTGGACCACAGACCAAAATACTGCCTATCAAAGTCCAATTCAATGGTCTGGCATCACTTAAACCGAAATAAGCCTGGCATTGTGGTTGTGGTTTTGATATTTGGGGAACACCTCTAATACATGTAACTACCGGCAATATTTTTATTACTTATCAGAGGTTGTTACTGCTATTCGCCATGAATCTGAACCAGTCCCTCTTACAGTCAGTGGTCACTCGACTAAATAAACATCAACCACTACAATTTGTTTTAAATCAAAATGTCAAGATTTTATTCCTTTTGCATAAATAACATAAATGACAACATCCAAACTCAGCAGCTGACATACATTTGCCTGCACATGTCCTATGTATCAAAACCCGTTTTGATTTCGACTCAATCATCATTGCAGAAAACTACAACAATTTTTACAGTTTCTGACTTTGAAGACTCCAATGCCATTAGATATACTATGGTGTTGTTTCAACAGTAGTCTGACAAAATCCTAGCAGGTAGCAGCACCTAACAGTCTGTAACATTAGATACAATGTTTTGCACATTTTTTGGGGCCAACTCCTTTTTTGTTCAAAAATTATTAGTTTAAGCCAGGCTGTCTCTATTTAAGATGCCAACGGATTCTTTACCTTTTTCCCAGCTGCATCTGTGGAGATAGTACAGATAATACTTCGATTATTTGAAATGTATTTTGAGCAATCATAACCTACTTAACAACAGCCAAGGAATGACTGGTAAGCAGTAGTGTAAAAATCCTGAGGTAGAGTAACCAACATATTCTAACAAGAAAAGGAGTTGTCAAACAAACACTCATC
Source organism: Lineus longissimus (assembly GCF_910592395.1). Classification (NCBI taxonomy): domain Eukaryota; kingdom Metazoa; phylum Nemertea; class Pilidiophora; order Heteronemertea; family Lineidae; genus Lineus; species Lineus longissimus. The sequence continues at coordinate 21,857,025 of NC_088309.1, read as the reverse complement.
AACTCCATCAGAACTTCTAAGGGTGGGGTCGTCAAAGATTATGCATGATGTTTCCTAATAATGGTCTAAAAGTCATCTAAATTGGAACTGTTAAGCGTAGAACTATCAAATAATAATAATAATAATACGAGTCTTATATAGCGCAGTATCCAACCATCCACTGGCCGCTCAAAGCGCTTGGGGATATCATATTATTACCCCGGTCTCCACAGAAATCAATCAGGGGTTTCAAGGAGCAACCCCAGAAGGTGCTCACTTGAACTCGACCAGTAGGGGAACTAAGCAGTGACTCGGCCGGGAGTCGAACCCACGACCTCCTGATCATGAGGCCGACTCTCTTCCACTGCGCTACTCTAACATGGTACTTCTATATATTGCCATTGTCATGTAATGAGATGTCAGCAATTCTATGCGGTGGTGTCTTAACATGTGATTGTTCTATGTCTTCAATAGTATCAGGAAGTTTTTTGTCTAGCATTTCTGGCAGCAGGAAGGTAAGCCCAGCTGCAACAATGGCCAAAGCTCCGAAGATGAAGAATGGTACTTGAGTATATGTGACCTCTCCCTGAAAAGAAATTGATGTCAGATAATAATCAACAAGAAATATGTTTGATAATCAATCAGAAGAACTGGCTTATATATTTTTGATGGCACTACCATTAAGCACAAATTAGAATCCCGGCCTAGTGACTCTGTATTGAAGGATAGCTTCTACAATTTTTCAGATTGCCAGAAATATGAGGCTTATCAATTCACGCCATGAAAAGAGTATAGTTCTCACAAAATGTCGTTTTTTTGCTGTCTCTCATAGTCACCAGTTCCAAGGATGTTTCATCTTCAAGTTGACATATTACTTATTGGTATCATAACTCACCAGTAATAAGATCTGAGGGGCCAGCACACCTCCAAATCTCGCCATACAAGCACAAGCACCGACCGCCACGTTCCGTATCACAGTTGGGAAGAGTTCCGATGTATACATAAAGATCACGCTAAAACAACCCGCCATGCCAAACTTGCCGATCAGCGCAACAACAGTTGCTGCGATACTGATATCTTGACCAGAAGCTGAAGAGTGAATGTTACGATGATGGAGAACAAGGCGTAATAAACGGCCTTTGGGGTGTGGATAACAGAGAGGGTGTGTCGTCACAGAGAGGGTGTGTCAATGGTGGGCTCACTGGACCCACTGCTTTTTGGGGGGATGAGGAGACCAACAAATAAGTGGTATAGGAGCCATATGCGACCTGAAGTCTAATACTAGTGTCTGGGTTGATTGAAATGCTTATTGTGGCTAGAGTGTCAGTGACAAAAAGGGGTAAAGTTACATTTTTTCAATGTTCGTACACCGTAAGCAGGTAGCTTTTATGCATTTCGAGCCAATCAGTCAACTGGATTACTCCTCGGACATTGTTATTATTATGATGATGATGATAATGATGAATGGGGAACACACCGCCCAATCGAGGGTCGACGATAGCTCATCCAGCCCACCCCAAATTTCGCACAAAACCTCAATGATAATCTTTCAAATGAGGAAATATTTTCGCATCTCAAACTCACCTGTTCTTGCGGGGATAACAGCTGCGACGATACACATTACTCCACCTATTAGCAGGTACGCAAACAATGGTTTCTTTCGACCAAATCTGTATAAGTAGGATAATAAATTTATCATTGCACAGCTGCAGAGAAATGATGGAAGCAGAAGGTAGGCTGGTTTAGTTTAAATTTCATGGGCTTTTGCAGGAAAAGCTCAACTGAGTGGGGATTTTTGACTGCCTGTTTGGGTACCCTACTTGGACAAGAAATTGCACCTTTTGCCGACCAAAACTGGGACACAAATGTGCATACCAAGATTGGCTAGTTGCCTCACGAGGGTCTGTACAGTAATGATGCAAGAGAAAGACTGGTACAACACTCAAGCTGCTGGAAATGTTCTTACCTGCCAAGGATGTAGATGCTGCAAATGTAAGCTGGAAGTTCGGCAGCTCCCATGATGAAGACGTTCAGATAGATGTTACCAGCAAATGACGATATGTTTAATGAAAGACCATAATAGCCAACAGCAATAGCCAGCCTGAAGTGAAAAGGATATAGTTGGTGTCTTCTAAAGAGATGATGTATTAATTTCTTCACAAGATACTGACTATTTTCAAAACCAGTTATTGACAATTTTTATGACCAGTTGACTATTTGCAAGAAAGTTCCCAATCAGCATATTCTTAGGGCAATAGCATTTTCAAATAACCGGCAGTCTTTGGCAGTTAAAATAATTGGACCCTATGAAGACAACTGTACCTACCATGTGTAACCCATCACAAATGACCTTTTCCGCATCTCAGGAGTTTTGAAGAGATCCAGTGCAGAGTGACTCTTGACTGGGACAACCTCCACTTTCTGAAGCTGTTCCCCGGACATGCCAGATTCCTCCTTCCTACCAAGTGGATCAAAAGGGAGCTGGACCCGATTACGCTTGGCCAACATCAACAAGGTTGCCTCTGCTTCATCCAGTTTGTTATGTGTTGAAAACCAACGCAGGGATTCAGGTACAAGCCTAGAAGGAAATACATGTTACGTTTATTCTTTTTCTGCATTATTATAGTTATTGGTATCATGACTTTACCAGGGAAGTAGAAATCTAACACAATTTTCTTCTGTTGGTCACTTGGATGTGGTATTTTGCTGCGAAAAGTTACAAAGAATCTTGGTGGTAGTCTTATTCAAAGGACATGGCAATTGAAGTTGTACACCTTGCGAAAGATTACAAATGCTGTTTCAGGCATATGACTGATGACTGAATGACATCAGTGAAAAAACAGTGCCACGAGCCGCGCCATATGGTACTTACCAGAAGTAGGATAAAGTGAGAATGCTGTGAAGGCTGAGTGCGAGTTGGATGTAATGCCAGTCTCTGATAAGCCAAGCTATGAAGGCCAAGTACATGATCCCAGTCGCCCACAACACCCCAAAGATAGTCCCTGCTGGTGTTCTGTGCTTCTTTTGGCAGAATTCCATCACGAGAGCTACAGAAATGGCTTGCATACCCTAAAAGAGACCAGATGACAGAGAATATTTGACGTTGAATAAGACCGAATCCAGCGGACAAAAAACCGCTGTCTCACTGACGAATGAGCATACTCGTAACTAATTTAAATGTTTTATTACAGTACAATCATGTTCATTTTCTTACCTGTAACAAAGCTCCCATAAAGAATCTCACAACCATAAATGCAATGAAGTTGTGAAGAAACGACAAAATGACCCCAAGCACCATCTGGCCCCATAGCGTAAACAGCAAAGTTGGTCTGCGCCCATACTTGTCGGACAAAGTTCCGAATAATAGTCCACCAATCATGACACCAATGAAGTAGATTGTCGTTGACAGGCCGTTCAAGTAAGCATCGTCACAAACAAGGTTCCACTGAAAAAAAGGGTAAAAATAAATAATAATGATAAAATTTATATCACTCTGAAATTCATTCCCAACATGTACATGTATACTTACTACACTCCCTTACCATTCTATTCTAAACTCACACAACCCTGGTGTGAGATCATTAGATGTCATTTGTTTACACCCGAGCTTCTGACAGACAGCCAAATCCTGTGATAAGAAAAAAACATCCCAACACCAAGCTGTGACAAGAACAGACCTCACCACAGAACTCAAAAGATCAAATATATTCTCTAATTCTGTTCATTTCAATTCATCAAAGTAATGTACAATAAAGACTATGCTTACCTCCATGATTATGTTTTTCTCCCCAGATTCCCCCAAATACTCCCAACCATTTGGACAATACTCAGTTAAGTTGGATAACGAGCTGTAATTGGTGTACACTTTGCATGACTGAAACGTGACTTCCCCGTAGGCTTTGGTGATATTAGGAATGGCTGCATCCCTGGTGACGTTCTCAGGCAGCTTGCAGTGGTGGGGGTTCTTGGCACCAAAAATTGCCATGTTTAAATTGTTGAAACACATGGCTATGTGGTTGGAGGCAACAAGAAAGTAGAGGAAGACTTGGTACTTTCCAGGGTTACCCAGATACTGGAGAAGACGTTCTGGGTCAAACATGATGTATAGTCAGTAATTGATGGTAGCGTCAATTTCTTTGTTTCAATCGATGTTCTGACAGAACAAATCTCTTGTAGAAGTGGGTGTGATTCAGCGTCTTAATCTATGATCTTAGTAAGGTTCTTTTCATGACCAAGGGTGCAACTAACTCCCGATGACTTCATGGTATTCTTGACATTGCTTCTGATGACCTTCATCCACTAAATTCTGTCTGTAATGAAAAAAAGATAACATTTTAAATCTGCAGAGTCAGAGTAGTGAGGAGTACCACAGACGCAGTAACGAATTCTAGTAGGCCTACTCAAGTACTCTTGACCTGACATGATAGCCCTCCTTAAGTATCGAGATGCACGGGATGCACAGCCTGGGCATAGGCATGGGTCATGCATGGTCAAGTAAAATAGACCAAGGGCAAGATGATAAATATTGAAATATGAATCTCCAAAAATAGAGTACAAAATACACTACTACAGTACACACACAACTACGGAGGTTTTGATTCCCGGATGCCGGTCACTAAATGATTTCGATTATTTTCCAACTAGTGAACTAAACCAAGTCTTTACAGCAGACAACGGACCAGACAACTGCTTATTAACAAATATCCAAAAGCTTCATATAGGTCTAGATGACTGCATAAACAAACTTGTATTAATCACCGATTGCAAGAAAGATTGTGAAACATGCGTTTCCATTCCAAGTAGCCTAGTTATGTGATGAATGTATAGTCGAGTTTAGATGGCGCCACCGCACAAAACCTGGGTTCTCGAGTTCGACCCGACCTGATTATGGAAGGCTCTGCGGATCCCTCGAGATCCTGCCACTGATATGTCAGGCTCGAGGATATAGGCCTCTAAGGTCCAGCATCTGCTCCGCCACATGTCGGTAGCGGTAAATAAATATTCTTTGCTTCAGATGTAAATCCAATAAGCAGGCCGGACTAATTGGATTTTAATGAATCATTTTGATAAATAATTTTACATAATTTTAATGAATAATTCCGCATAATGGTTTTTGGCCTGATGCCAGGGCGAGATGCCTGGATAGTGATCACTCTCCAAGCGTCTTCAACCGTGATCATCGTCGCCAAGTGTCATTTGACCTACTTGAGAGAGAATTTCAGCGGGTGCATGTAAAATTCGACAGACGGACCGAAGACCGGGAGATTGGCATTCTCCAAGCGGCGTCAATGGTGACCATCAATGTGAAGCCTCACTCGACCCACCCACTGTGACAATTTCAGCGGGTGCATGTAAATTGGACATTTGGCCCGGCGCCCGGGAGTCGGGAGATTGGTTTCGAAGTTTAGATGTTGCAACAATTTCAGCATGTGCAGCAATGTTAAATATGTGGGAATTATTCTAAATTGCCTTCATAAAGTTTTATTTTTACGATATTTAACTTACATTGGCTTTATGCTTGATATCTATGAAATTTCAAATTAAAGAACTTGTCATATGAATTACATGCAACATCTCAAAAACAAAACAGAAAAAACCAAAACGAAAACCAAAATCAATCTCTTCAGGAACAACCGATTTAGGCCCCTATGTGAAATTCAAGGGCCATGTGATTAATCATTGGTAGAGAAGGTATGGAAGATGCAAGGCCTCCCGTGAGAATCACCGAATTAGCAAAGGTTTGTATAGTTTACTCGAAATAAAGCATGAATTTGAGCTGTGTTTGGAACATTTCTGCAGGCACAGGCACAGGCCACTACAGTCACTGCTCACACAGGCCATGATAGAGATGACACTGACAGCCCAGGGCAATCATTGTACACTGCATGCATTGAGCATGCAGGGCTAGGCCGCTAGGATGTCCCAAAAAAGTATACCCCTGTTTACCTCGCTCTCCATGCTTCATCTTCAATGTTGAGACGTCTTTTTCTGTTGACTGTTGTGTATCCATTTACCTCTTTGGCTACCGGTAATAGCCTACTCTACTGCGCATTTGACAAAATGAACTGGTGTTAATTTAAAAATACATGAATGATTGTAGTATAGTAGGCCTTGGTCAGCTAGTATATTGCCTGTTGGTTTGGTGATGAACCAACAGGCAACACTGGACTCTGAGTCTGACATGTCTAAACCAGTTGTCAAAAATTGGAAATCTGAGTCAGATTCCTAATTTTGATGATTCCAGATTCAGACACTCATCGAACATGTACATGATTGTAGAAATCTAATTAGTCAACAGAAGTCAGAATTTGCAATGACCAATCAAAAATGCTGCATGAGGTATACATACTCATAAATCTACAGCTGTTACGCCATGAGCTTGATTATTTGGACATGTGTCCAGGTATATGTGAGCTGCATGACTCGCACTGTCCTGTGATGAACTATTGACTTTTCATGATCATCATTTTTTATTCATGAATGCTCAATGCAGGACTCTGCTCTGAATTAGAATTCCTGGATCTTCAGTGACTTCACATCCTTTGACTGAGACTAATAGTGGTCTGCTGATACTTTTCTTCATTTTGATCTAATCGGATAATGAATGATAAGTGATTCAGAAATTGTGCTTAGGTTGCCATATTCACTCGTTTCATCCCATTGTAACAACTGTGAAAATGGGAATATGACCACTAAACTAACTTGATTGCTGAGTTTCAGCGCTGAAATTGAAATATATTCTTGTCTTGAAAATTTGTATTGTTTCGAGATCAATGAAGCAGAAGATTTTTTGAATACACCCAGGCAGTCAGTTAACAGTAGTTTTTGAAATAAGCTTAACTTTTGCTTGGTAGTTTACAGGTGGCTGTGTTGCATTCCTTGTATCTGTTATACATGTCGAGTAACCAAATCTCAACTTCTGCTATTTTCTGAGTTTTTTTGGAGTAAAGCCAAGTCTGATTCACTAGCCACTTATTTCTGTCAGGTATACTGGGAAGGGATCCTGCCCAATGAGATTCCAAGTGTGAGATTCTCTTCGGAAATACCATTCATTGGTTCCAATGAAAACAATGTTAGTGTAGGGATAGGATGTCTAAAAGTGTGATTTTGGAGTGTGGCGTCTTGTTTCAGTTTAAATTCTTGTTATCTCTCTGTGCCAGGTTCCTGTGTGTCAAATTATATTTCCCGTCTTAGTCACTTCCTTCCTGGTCTTGTCTTTTACAAGAGTTCATGTTATTGTAGTTAGGGCAGATATTGGGATATGTTCACTTCAGGATATTTTGTCTTACTCTTAAACTGTTCAGGATTGTGAGCATTTGGGGACATTTTCTCAGATTGGAGAATTAATTACCCTGAACATGTTAACTGAGGTGGAGGGACGTTTGGCTGTTACTGGGGAAGTTCTTACGCTTACCGAGCATATAAATGTAGGTGTTTCACTATCCGTGTTGCCAAGGTGATTATTATGTCTTCATCATTGTCCCTGCATATTGTGTTTTCAGCTTCCTGACCTTGGCATTCCCTCAGAGCAAATCACGTGGTCACGTGTCTCTCTGACCTCAGATAAATGGATCTGTGTGCGTCATGATGACTATGATGGCAGCTTCCAAAGGAAACAAACAAACAAAAAACAGCACTTGGTAAGTAAAACAGAATAATGACTCCCGTTCCCTGATTATTATTTGATTCTGGACTACATGTATGTCTGTTTGTCCCCATCATAAGCGATGCTTTCGACAATATTTCTCATGCCATATTTAATAATTGTTACCACATGGACAGGTGTCCCTGAACTACATGTATTTATGACCAAAAAGTTTTGGTGCCTTGACCATGCTCATCCTCATACTAATCATCCAAAGACAGCTGTCCACCTACATGACTTATAAGAGCAAAGTATTCTTCTGAATACCTGGATTGGACACAAAATGTACAGTAGAACCTCTCTATTAAGGACACCCTCAGGACTGACAAGTGCTGTCCTTAATAGAGAGGTGTCCTGATTAGAGAGGTCAAATTGAATGGAAACAACCAATTTGGGACCAAAACTAGTGTCCTTAATAGAGAGGTTGTCCTTAATAGAGAGGTGTCTGCTAACAGAGGTTCCACTGTATTTACTTGATACCTTTCCTGGTTAGCTGACATCCATTCATATCTTTCCAGGCTACCCTCCTGACCCTGTGCCATAAAACACCCCCACAAACATGGGGAGTGAAGGCAGATTCTGTCCTTGTCAATCCTTCTCTTCCACTTATTGCTTTAAAAGGTAAGTTTGGATGTTTTGGATTTATTCAGCGATTCTGAAACCAAAAGAGATGGGTCAGTTCAGATTGTATTGTATGTCCAATCCAAAGTGCCAAATTCTGCATCCTGGCATGCTCATTTGAAATCAAAGGACGACAAGATCAATACTTCTCAAGGGAGCTAACTTCAACATTGGGATTTCATCTGCCTGTCCATGGTTGGGCAGTCTGCGTTGTTTCCTACCCTAGTTTGTCAATTTCCTGTGTAATGATAAGAGTGAAATTCCTCATACATTCTCTAGATGTCCTAGATATCTTCACACCTACTGCAGCTATCCTCTTCACTGGCTTAGCCCGTTAACATCCTATCAGTAAATTACTTGAAAGTATTTACCGTTTCTCCATAGGGTAATCAGGAAATTTGCTGGTAGTGTTATGTTTGTTATCAGCAATTTACAAGTTAAAGTTAAGTCGGAACTTGCCTCCCCAGACCATGCTAACGTGCCTAACATTCCTTTGATAAAATTATTGTTATTTTTTAGCGGGTAGAAAACTTGAAGTTTTCAATATCCAATCTCGATCACTGACTAAAAGTTGTCACATGGATGAAGAAATTGGCTATTGGACGTGGGTGAATGATGACGTCATTGCCATGGTTACGGAAAAATACATCTATCATTGGCTGGTCCATTCAGGTATGATGACATAGCATGTTCAAGTACTAGTTTGCAGGATGCAACTGCAACTGATCTTTGTTTTTGAAAATCTAACATTTCTGGAACACTTATGTTGTGGATCTATGTTAATACCTTTTAAAGGACCAACAGATTGTCTGATAGAGCGCCAGCATGAATTTCAAGTACAGGAACGAAAAAACATAAGTTATTTGTACCAACCAAGGAGTAATGTGTAATCAAGTTTTGCATCTGTGTTTTAGAGCAGGATTGTCCAAGACGTATGTTTGAGCGTGACCGGAGACTTGAGGACTCTGAGGTTGTTAGCTACCGGGTTGACCCTGGGATGAAGTGGTTCGCCTTGACTGGCCTCTATCCTGAGGTATGTTACATCACTCTGTTGAAAATCTGTTATTATGGCTTGTCTATGAGGTGTAAGTGTACCTTACCAAAATCTCAATCAGTCGGGACAAATTTCCACCTAAAGGAAACTGCTGTGAAAAGATACTATCACCTAGTGCTTGGAGAAGAGGAGGCAGATTGTGAATAGAACCATATTAACTAAGGCCAAATTTTAAGATGTTTTTTTTCTTCAGGATAGACGAATCTGTGGTGTAACGCAGTTATATTCAGTGGATCACTGTGTGACCCAGTGTATAGCTGCCCACGCTGTGTATTTCGCCCAATACAAGTTTGAGTGGAATCGGCACCCTTCCACTGTACTCTGTGTGGCGTCCAGGGATGCACTTTATGGCAAAGTGAGTAACTCGTACATGATTTTTTTTGGTTAGAAATGACTGTGGCTTAACAGTATTGGTCTTTGCTTCATCAGTGGATAAAGGATGAGAACCTACAGGAATACTTCAGATTGCATTACATAAAACTTGACATAGAGAATAACATTGTAACCCTACCTTTTTATTTTTATAGGCACATGTCGTTGAACTTGGTCCACATAATCCAGGGAACAAGGCATTGACCAATCATACAGACGGACTAAAATTTCCTGATGATACAGAGAAGTTTGATTTTCCAGTTCAGATACAGGTGCGTTATACGGAATGACAGATTTTAAAAATTGACAAAAAACATACATACCAGTAATTTCGCAGAACCCAATAGAAATTAACTGTTTGTGCTATAATGCACCACTGCCCGCTATACCCGCTGTCTGGTAATAATGCGGGTATTCAGTTTGTAAAGCATGATTTGCCAGCTGAAAAACTGCAGAGATTTTGCTCAGCAAATCATATATTGCAAGCTGCTTTGAAAAGGATTCATAAATGTCAAATAATCAACTTCAAATTATATTTATAGATTTAAATTTGATATGTTTTCAGGTTAGCACTGACTATAGACTGTTCTATGTCATCACAAAATATGGCCAGATCTTTATATGCGACTTGGAGACGTCTGCAGCCTTGTACAGTACACCCATCTGTACTGATATCGTCATCACCTCAGTGCTGAACACTTCCACTCAAGGAGTACTGGGTATCACTAAGCTAGGACAAGTAAGTTTTCATACCTTTACCTCAGCCAGCTGAAATCAATGCTGCTGTCGAAATGCTCGACATTTGCATAACATTCTGCACAATTATAGCACTTTACCCTGAGAATCACCTCCAGGTATACACATGCTATGTCTACTGTGAGTGAGTGTGAATGTCTGACTGTGCCTTTGCAGTTATTGTATCATGCCCAAGTGCTGGTCAATTAAAAAAAATGGCACCAACCGATGAATAAAAGTTTCACCTCATTTACCAACTTGATATATATTTATCTGATAAAAACTTTCTTCTTGGATTTTCAGGTATTGTCCATAGACATAAAAAAGAATGCTCTCATAGAGTATGTAAGGGAACAATTGAAGAAACCAAATATTGCCAATCGTCTGGAGAAAACTTTATGTAGGTGATAGTGTACATAGTATGCATTGCTGAGTGCCATATGTAGTACCTCTATTCAGTCAAGGTTGAAGTTTTAACAAGTGCATTACTTTCACATTGAGATAAAGTTCTGTGAAATGCATTTGACTTAGTACAAAGTTCAACCTAGCTATAGTGTAGATGATAGTATTGATCTCAAAGTGGATTTGTCCTAAGATTCCTACCCTTAGGAAAAAAAACACCACAGACCAATTCATGTTTGTCATTGATAAAAAGCATTTTACTCCCAGGGAGGGAGGATGTCAGAAGCCCCTGCAATAGATCATGAGATTTTCTGTGACCAGCTCGTCTGTGTGACACACTACACATGTACATTCATCGTGTTTTCACATATCACCACAAATCAGTACAGTAATCATGTTAGTGGTTCAAATGCATCATCCATCATCGAGCATTGTTGAGTTATGAAAAATTGGCAACAGGGTCCATGATGTTATTATGTTGGTTTGGCTTGAGGAGTCCGTTCGCATTTAGGCCTAGTTTTGAAGATTAGCATTTAGTGATGATAGAGATCTCGTTTTTGCAGGGTGTGTGTATCATAGACCATTGATGCATTTGGTAATTTTATTTGGTGCTTGGAACTGGAATTTATTGTAAAATTATGGAGAAATTGCCTACCATAAAAATATGACAGTTGAATATCTGCAATAGATACTTACTTACATGCACTTGGTGAGATTTGGTAGAAATTGTCTATCATGAGATAACAGTCAGTCAGCTCTTTTGTCCTGATTCAGTGCAGACTGAAAAGTTTTTAGTTGTGTTTGTTTGTCTATGATCCCAACTGGGTTAGTACTACAATGTACTGTTGGAATAGCTGCTATTATAGATTATGATCTGTTCTTTTTTAACACTTAGTTTTGATATGCCTGTTTGTAGTACATGTATTTGCTGATATGTTCATGGTATTACCAGTTGCATGTTTTTGTGTATTTTGTTAGAATATCAGACGGTGACAGAGCTTTACATGTAGAAAGGGTTGTTTGAAATATTTTGTAAAATTTGAAATTACTTTTGTCAGACAGTTGAATGTGCATGGATGAGTAACTTCATGTACATGTTCATGTATCTAGATGGTGCAGTTGACATGCAGAAATATTTTGAGCAAGTGGAATTGCCCTCTCATATGAATTAAATAACAAGGACAATAAGGCCTACTGGTTGAGGTGTTATTTAGATTTAAAAAATTTGTGACGCTTTTAAAGATGGGGCTATTCTTCATCTTTTGGTACGATTTTGTTTGGAATTGGTGTCGTGTCACTCTGGATTGGTGGTAACTTTCAGTGAAGCTGTATTCTGTAGGACTGTTACTACCTGAATGAAAGATGAGACTGACAGTTTTTCATCCAGTTGATATCATCTTGTACTGTTAACCACCAACATTTTGCTCCATTTCGTTTTTGCAATCCGCAAAATATTCTAGTGAAAATATAGTCCTCACAAGTTTCATTTAAGTGGATTTGGAACTTTTTTTGCTGTAGTGTACAGCTGTACGAAGTTTTTCTACTGCCCAACTTAAGATATTTCTCACAAGCTTTTATAAAGCATTTAGATCTCCATTTTACACATGCTTCAGTCTTACACTTCACATGTATCATCTGTAAAACTGTTTCAAATCTTTGTAGTTTTCTGTTTTATTAAAAGATACTTATCATGGTGGTAAGAATAAAGTTGTTGATGATACGATATTTGACTTTTGTTCGTTTATGCAGATTTCAGGAGTTTTCAAAGATGTCATGTTGCAAGATTCGAGTAGAACAAGACAGATCTAATGAGCCTCTTTGGACAATGGTCTTCTTTCTTCTTCATAATGATAGACTTTATACTACAGGCCCAGGCCTGTGCCTCTTATAAACCTGGCTGTCATCTCTTGTTTCTCTCATATCCCTGGAGCTTTGTCCCCATTGATTCACTGTTTGGCCATGTGGCCAGTCTTGGTGTCCCAGAATAGACAAGTCTGGAGCATACACATGTTATGGTGCATTGCAGTTGCACTGGTATCATCCAGATACGGCCATGTTCAAATCTTTTAGGTCGGCTTTAGAGGGCCATTATCCCCAATACAAATATTCCACAGAAGTTCATTCTCGTGGGCTGTTAGAATGTACCAAACTACATTCTGTTTCTTCAGCAGGGGCACATTGAGTCATGACCACAGTTATAATGGAGATTGGCCTTTGGAGACACATAACAATGGTCCCTATCACTGCTGTGTTTCCCAGAGAGATTCGGTGGCGTTTGATTACAATTTCAGGTCAAGTGTGACTGTGACTTCCATTTGAATTGTTGGGGAACAGATCTTCAAGAGTGTGGTGCTAGTACTTCATTAGCCTGGGATATCTTGGAAAGAAGAGGTCATTTCAGCATTCCAAGCCAAACTCTTGCATTCCCTGACCATGTCCATATGATATATGGTGGTTTCTATGAAACCACCAAGAGTTTTGAAGAAAAAATGAGACAAGAAAGTAAATATGAGATTGACATCAGTTTTTATTGGTTTATTTCTTTTTCTTTTGAAGACTGCTCAAGGTGGTGTATTTCACAACACCAGAAAATAAGTGTCCGGAGGACACATCTAGTTCTACAAAGCAATTTAATAAAACAAACCAAACCTGGTTAACTAACCAGAGTAAATAAGCATTTGAAGTTACCAATCGCTCTTACACAATGCAGAAAGACTCCTGATCTTAAAGTGGACTTGATCATGGAGAACAGTAGCAACTACAGACCTTTTATGGATTCTTATCATAAGAAAGAAACCAGAAAAGCATTAATGTCTCATTTGAAAACTCGAGTAGAGCGTCTGTATCCATACTAAGCGGTTCATTAATTAGTGCAATTTCTTTCATTGTGCAAGAAAATGCAAATCTGTAAAATTCAATGGAAGTGTGCACTTGTAAAACTACCCAAAGAAACCTTTTTTGGTGTTGACTATGCTACAGCTAGATTTGCATTCTAATCAAATATACCTGATGTCATTCTTAAACTATAAATAAAACAAAACGTTCTTTCATAGAACCTTTCCCACCTTAAACCAATCAGGTGGTTTACATGAACACGGACATTTCTCAACAGGAAAGGTGAGGGGGTAGATTTACAACCCCTGTGAGGATAAACCTTACATTACATGAATTGGTATTCATCAAACCTTGGTAAGATTATATACAGAATGAACATAAATGATACAACAGTTTCATCATTACATGCCCGAAAACCAGACAAATTATTGAGCATGTTCATGATTTTTTACATCTGAACCCCCAGCTCATACATGTACATGCACAAGTCACATTCTACATTTACATTTGTAGAATGTGTACACGATCATGAAAATATGAGATCTTATGCATGGAATGATATAATGGGTACATGTACCTAGGTCTGTACAAATTATACATGTTACTTCAAGTATACCAAGAGACATGGTATTCTCTTAACCAAATTTAAGACATTTGAAGTTTCATCTCCATGTATGTAAAAGTGGATGTGATATTGATAATGGGAAGTCTACAGTATCACAATTCCTTTTAATGATACCATGAAAGGTTATTCAACTGATGACAATTTTTAAAAGTTGTTTAAATGAGAGAACAAGAACCGAAATCAACACTTACTAACGTAACAATGGTACATGCAGCATTAAATGACCAGTGAATATGATGGACAATATTTATAAAACCAATCCTTTTACCACACCTGTATAAAACCCCGAACCCAAAAGAAATATACAGAACAGCCAAAGACCCAACGGTGCATGACATACACAGTTCATAGAATAACTTGCTGGAGCTGATATTTGCAGCAAAGGCAAGTATGCAGTGGAAAATTTGGTTGGACACAACGACTGAACCTAAATCTCGAACTCCCCAACTTCATAGGATTCGTTTTAAAATCAAACTTTGGGAGGAAATAAGAAACGCTACACAAAGAAAAGCAATGATTACAACACAGCCATGATTTTTGTTTCTAATATTAGTCCTAATAGACCAGATATCCAATGTGCTCTGGTAAATAACCCGGAATCCATAACAAAAATCCTAAACTTGTGTTTCTGCCAGATGAAAATAGAAGTGTGCAGCATCCTGTCCCTCTAAAAATGCTCCCTGCCTTTCTTCACAACAGCTAATGCATTTTCTATTACAGAAGGGTGCTCATTCTGCCCCTTTTCACAGTTCACCCTTTCCCTTCTCTTTGCCAACTTCCAAAATTCCCGCCCTTCAAAGTTTTTGGAAGAAATACTACAAACACAACTATAGCGTTACCAAAAGGTTAGTTGAGTTATCATTGCAAACACGCATGCCTTAACAAAACAATTGTTATCATGAAAATTTGCAAGTCATGTTCCTAAATCCTTGCTAAGTTCTCCTCAGATCATGGTGCATAGTGCTCTATAAGATGCAGAGCATAAGGCTCGATCTGGGGAGAACATGGTGGAATTAATCATACGGGATTCCAAGCCATTGTGAGTTGTAACACCGTAACCAGTACATGACCATGTTCTAATACTAATTGCCATGACCAAGGGCAAAAACCTGCTTGAATTTTCACGATCATGACTCACAAATCTTTGAAAAGGCTTCTGATAGTAATACAGTAGTATAATACATTCGTTTGCAATAGTTACAAAACTTACAGATTTTGAAAAATAAATAATCCCCCATATCTGTGTTGATGCGTATTTACAATGTAAAGAATTATTCAGTTTCCAAAGAAATATTTCAAATGTTGTTGTCTGAAATTGTTCCAAAGGAATCTACTTTACACAATGATCAGATATCATCAAGATCATAAAAAACACCTTTTATAAACTGCAACACTTTTTGCTGGTTTCGTTGGCAATTTTTGGCCAAATTTCTTTTCCAACCATTTACGTAGAAAGTTTTTATGGTTTTCATGGTTTTTTTGCTGGGCAGTGCCTACCTCTTTTCAAAATATCACTGCACAAGTACATGTTTCACGAACATCAACAATTTCATTTATCAGAATTTGTTCAATCAATAGACTGCAGTTCATAAAGGGGTTCTCAAGTTGTTACTCCCAACTTCTCTCAAATATTTCAGATGTACGTTCACCCTTAAGAATTCCACTTGCTGCCAATTTGTCTAGCTTAATAATGACTTGAATTTCATTCTTTTCTTAGAAAATGCCCCTGTCATTCAGGAACAGATGGGTTCACAGCTCAAGCAACAGCCGTTTAAATCCACATTCAAAATTTTAATTAGGCACCAGTTTGATTGAATGACTTTGAATGTCTACATAACTCTGTCCACAGCTGCTGAGCAAATCATCCCCATTAACTCCAGCTTGAAGACATAACTGTCTCATTTATTTTATCACCAAAGATACATATACATGTATATCTACACTATAGTATGAATATTCTTGCTGCCTCAACCATGAATGTCTCTTTCTGGAGTTATTGGCCTAACTGGATCAAGAAACAGACTTGAGAAACATTTGAGAGAAGTTTTATGCTGGTAATTTGGTAATATCATCCTAAGCACCTTGCGTAATTCACACCACTCGTCGCACTTCGAAGAATCGCTTCAGATAGTAAACTTGTCCTAAAGTCATCGCAACCAACACTAGAGCTTCAAAGAAGGACCATAGTACAACCCTAGAGTTTGTGTTGTCATTGACTGAAATAAAAAAAAACAATTCAAAACCTCAATTAAAATATTGATAATGGTTGAAAAGGTGATGCAAAGAAACACAAATTTTTCTTTTGCATGGATTTTTGAGAATGAGGCAGAGTCCAGTGAAAGACCTAAAACAATAACATTTTGAGTGGATGCTTCATTCTTGTTGCATTGTTTACTGTTGTATCCTGCAGGAAGCAGAGTCTGACTATGGACTGCAGCCAAAATAATTTACTCTTCATTGATGTAAATCTTGAAATTCTAGGTTCTGCAACAATCTTCAGATTTATAATTGACACAGCCCCCCACATTTACTTTTTCAGTCTGTTGTTAAAAGTCATATCTAGACTTACTAGCTCGGTGAATTCTTTCTCTAACTTCCATGTATTCCTGCTCATGCTTGACACCAGTAAGGGCTGTAGAGAGTTCATTTATCATTTCTTCCAACTTGTTGTGGTGTGCTGAAAAATTAGAATTGGTTTTTTATCATGATAACTTTCTGCCAAGACCAGTAAACATGATGAATACGTCCACTTAATACTACTGTCACTACAAACAGAAATAGCTTAGCCCTGTAAGTATAACAGCTTTAGTTTGAAAAACAGACAAAAGACTAAGAGTCAAGTTACACATTTGTAGCTGTATTCATATTGCCATTAGGTAGTTGAACTTGCCAACACTCTCAATTCAGGATGGTAACTCCGAAGTTTCAAAGTTTGCACAATACCTACCCTCTGCATTTTCCATTTTATTATCTTCTTTTGGCTTTTCCCCAATGTCCATTGAGAACATAACAATCTTTGGTGTCATGGTGGACATCTTGTTGCTAAAACAATACTTGTAGACACCATCCATATGAGCAGCAAAGGTATATTTTCCATTGGATTCTCGATCTCCGGAGTATATGGATTTACCATCTGGCCCTTGAATCTGCAACAAGAAGATATATTTAAAAGGATATAGGCCCAATCAACAGATACTGAATAATGTGCAGATGGCAGACCATGCCTTATCGAAACATTGTCGTGCCTCCTTAGGCGAAGACCATCAATCAGTCAGCAGGAAATCATGCCGATGTACACCGAAGAAGTCGCCATTGGCAAGGGTGCACGTACAGCTGGCTGCCTGCTGGCTTCACGCAGGTTCCAGTTCAGAACGAAAGGAGCCCTAGCCCAGTCCACTGTGGTGTCTGAAGTTGATTTGCCCCTGTCTCTGGACTCTCTCTGCCATCTGGGCCAGACTGAATGGATGAATCATCACTCATCCTGACAACTTGGCCATGCTGTGTCTTCTATTTCTAAGTAGGCCTAAATGCTGTCAACAATGTTTTTGGCAGAACCCCCCTTTCAAACTGATGTTTTCTTGCTTCTGCATGTACTACTTTATTCAATAGAGTAGTTGAAAAGGAAATCCACTGACCACCTCGTTTAGAAATGAGGTACAAACCTTGACATCAATGTCCAAAAATCCACCTTCTGCTACCTCAAACATGAGAGACATTTTTGTGCCAGAGGTAACTCTGTCGAAGAAACACTCTTCTGCATGGGCGTCTATACTGATGAAATATGATTCTACACCACCTAGATATAATAAAGACACAATCAACAAAATGAGGGGCTGTAAAAAGTCCATTTTGGGGGCTTTTGGGAGATGTTTTAGAGCGATATTTTGGAGACTGTAAACCGGCAAATGCCACGTATTTGCGTGCACTGGAACTACACATGCGCAGGGTCGATGATCAGCGCCTCTAGTGGCAAGATTGTCCCAACAACTGCGACGAGCTGAATAAAAAAAGGAGGTCAACTAGCTTTTCCAGTTACTAAAAATATTTGAATAGTGAAATCTATCTGCAATAAATCTAATTAATGTTCCAATTTTGTTTAGAATACGTTATCAGTATTTTATACAAGGCATCCGGATACAGAATATTACACCAATAACCATCCGTGCCATTGCTCACTGCAGGGCACGAGGAAGTAAAAGTATCAAAACAAATTTGTGAATTTTGTGGAATGCTGTCTCCAAGTGATCCTTATATTTTTCGCCTTGGAAATCGCCCAGAAATGGGGGATTCACCACAGAACATGTCTGTGGTTGATGTCTACGACTTAGCTTCAAATATAGGCAAAGAATTCGAAGTAATTATTGATACTTATGGAGTAGATGCAGTGACAAGTCTGATGCCAAAAGTGATCAGAGCTCTTGAGAACCTGGAAATATTGGCCAACGACAATGAACGTGAAAACAATGAAATTTCAGAGTTGAAATTCGCAGTTCAAAAGCTTGAGAGAGAAAAAGCTGCTAAGGCTGAGGACAGGATGCGATATGAGGTGGTAAGTATAGAACAATGTACATCAACAATCTGTCATCACTCAGCAAAGACGAGCTGTCCCTGAGGGCAATCACAATCTCAATCTGCCCCCAAGGCAAAGGCAAAGACAGTCGGTTGTTTTTGTGGTCTGTCCGTCCTGGAGGAATCTGCCCCCCCCAAGGATCTGCCGAAGACAGTCTGCTGCCGCCAAGGACAATCTGTCCCCGAGGATAATCTGTCCTCAAGAGCAATCTTCCCCCGAGGACAATCTGCCCCCGAGGACAATCTGCCCCCGAGGACATTCTTCCCCCCGAGGACATTCTGCCTCCCCCCACCCCCCCCCCCCCCCCCCCCCCCCCCCGAGGACAATCTGCCCCCCCCTGAGGACAATCTGCCCCCCCTGAGGACAATCTGCCCCCAAGGACAATCTGCCCCCGAGGACAATCTTCCCACGAGGACAATCTGCCCCCGTTGATATTCTTACCCTGAAGACAGCCTGTCCCCTGAAACAATCTTCTGATGCCGTCATGGGTCCGATGTCAAATTTGATTCTTGATAAATCATCCAATAGGAAAATTAGGCAGTTTAGGCAAACTTCGTGTTGGTCAAAGTTACAAATGGCTGAGGGAGGCCCTCTTGGTTTAGTTAGTTCCAATCTGATAGAGTGTGTTCAAATCACTTTTGTATTTCATCATTTCATTCTTGTTGCTGCACTCACATCTACATGTATTTGATATATCCCTGATCCGTGATATTGTAACCATCCAACGATCTCATTCCACGTCATTGCAGCCGATGAAAAGCAGTAAATCTACTTCAGCTGGTCTCCCATTGATCTCTTGGTAACCTATCTGAATACCACTTAACCAAATTGATTTTGTGATTATCTCCACAGTTTTATAATCCCGTCTCTTGTTGTTCTCTATAACGAAAACATCCATTGATTGCACTTGAGCTACATTGCGGCACTATTTCATTGGTGCCAGCAAATCGTTTATTCTACTCTGTCTGCTGAACAATAGAGATGCTAATGTCTGTACTGTCTAATGTTTGACATTGTGTATTTCTGATGCCTTATCAAGTGGAAAATGAAGTAAATGCTGTAGAACCCTTGGGAATGACAAGTACTATCCTTAATAGAGAGGTGTCCTGAATAGAGAGGTTAAATTGAATGGAAGGAAATAATTTGGCACCAAAACTAGTGTCCTTAATAGAGAGGTGTCCACTATTATGGAAGGTTCCACTGTAGTTAATTGGATCACCAAATAAAGGTATTTCCAAACCATCTATTGTAATTTTGATGCAGAATTTTAGCATTTCTCTGTGGGCTATAGTGAGATGACCTTTGGAATAGGGATGACATTTCAACGAAATCCTACCTAAAAGTGAGCAGAACTGTGAACACTCGGAAAATATTGAGGTGATTTTCCAGGGTGGTTTATGGGGTCAGCATATCCATCACTACTAAATATGTACCCTGGCTTTATCACTCTGCGCTTTCGCAGATCTGTGACACTTGAGGCTGGCTGTTGTCATGGTTTTCATTCTTGGAGTCTGACGCATTATTTGGAAATGTCACATCTGATGATACCACTGTCAAATGTATGATTATTGTATCATATTTCCTGGGGAAATTGTGTGAATCATCTTATTTGTAGATTGTAGAGGAGAACACAAATTGAATTATCTTCCCATCACAGCATCTGGCTTGTCTGAGCGCATCAATTTTTTTTTTTCTCCAGTTTTTGGGTTAAAAGGAAAATTAACAGATGTAGATTTCGAGCAGAGGTTTGATTAGGAAAATCATTTTACACTCAGAAGAGGGGTACTTTTCAAACCAACCAGTAAGTCATTATCACACTGATGTTGCATTGATCGCTAAGCTAATCAACAGCTTCTGGTACATGTAGCTCCATTCCTGCATTATAGATGGGTACTGTTATGACAGTGCTTTTCATCTTGTATTGCTACCAGTATGGCAACTGTACCTAACTATTCTAACTATTTATGAGGTTTTCATGTGGCAGAACTGTGAAGCCTCTAGAACACTTTCCATCTAATTTCCCATTGTGATTTTAACTTCTGCATCCCCAGTTTTAATCCTGGGTAGAGAAAAACAATTAGGGTTACATGTAAGTGCCTTGCTTAAGAACACCCAATGATGAAGCAGCATTAATCCATACATCAGTTGAACCTACTCTAACCACTCAGCCACAATGCAACGATCTGCAGTCGTTGTCAATGACTTTCCTCTTCCATCATTTTGCCTCCTTCTAGTCCATTGTTGAACATGCAGCCATATTTCTAATGATCTATTTTCAGTCTGGAAGTCATCGATTTTGCATCATCAAATTGGTTTTGCTGTGCAACGCAGTGCTATTGGAATCCAAGAGGATAAGATTCATTGAAGGTCGACCATTGTGCCCTCATTCAAGGGGAAATTGCTTTGCCTTTGAAGTATTGCTCTGATCACGAAGTGTGTTGCCATGCTCATGAAGTACATGTATTGCTTTGCCTTATGGCCAAACCTTCTTAGGATAGAGCATTTCTGACCTGCCTTGTTTGATTGAAAAATGGGTGGACAATTAAACTTTTTAAAATGAGGCATCCAAGCATATCCATAGTTTCCAAAAATGGTGATGATCAAATCAGCATTAGAGTTAGAACGAATTTTCCTCTGCATCCCATGTAGACGAGACGTGATTTGTGGTTACAACCCACAGGGGTGTGATTACGCCATCTTGTTGCACACTCTGAAGGCAACTGACATCATATCTCTGGATTATCACCTAATATTGGATGATTTATGGTCACGGGTGCACAGCTTAGGTGATGCAAAAGTGATTTTCTGGCAAAGTCATCCCATTTAAGTTTTAGGGTGAAAATAGCCAAAGGAAGATTATGTGTTAGGAATATCAAGAGTAAAAATTGGGGCAACATTTAGCACATAAGGTTACAAGGACATTGTGTCTAAATTAAATGCATTCCAAGTTCTCATTCTACCAATCCTTGGCACTGAAGTAAGTTAGTGTATCCCAAAGGTTCCTGGCCGATACCTGCCAGCCGTTCCCCGGCCGTCCATTCAAATGAACATCGGATATTTTCCCTTGCTACTTTGAACATACTTGAAAGATAATTTACAAACAGCACCTCAGTGAGCAGCTGTTGACACCTGGTAAGGCAGTTGAGACTGTTGGGGTTGAGTGTAAATTCATGGTCACTGGTGACTTCAAACTATCATCTCAATGTCACTAAGCTATCCTGGAGTTTCCTCCCAATTGTGAACCTTTTCTTGTGTATAGTGTTTGTTCGGCTTCAAGGAATAACCAATGCTTATATTGTCAGTGCCAGAAATAATGCTAAATAAATGTGAAGTCTGGCGGTGGCATGCTGGTTCATGGTATTATCGAAAAACCCCTCCAAATGTCAGCAGTGGATGTGGGCTGTTACCATGGTGAAAGAGTAAAACACTTCGTCTAAAGGTGATGAAACAATTTGGACCTTTCATTGTCAAGTTTTAAAAGTTGTTTGTTTTAAATGGATACCTAGATTGCAGTTTATGTGATCTGTTTGATAGAGTTTGTAGAGTTTTTGATAGATATCTGTTTGGTAAAAATCCCTTGATAGTCGATTGCAGGAGGATTGGTATTGCGTGTGTCTTTGTCTTTTTTCTCTGCGGCGGGACTGTTTCTGTGCAAAATGCTTACCAACATCCGAAGCTGCACTTTGTTTTGAGCTTAGAACACTGTTTGCTTATCATCAAAGCAATTTTTGACCAGTGAGATTGCATGACAACCACCATACCTAAAAAAGGAACAGTTTGATGGCTGAATGTCATGTTTGTACAAAAGAGACTTCAATCGGGAAAGACTTGTTGAGCATGACAATAATTTTGATTCTTGCTCTCTTGCGAAAGCACATCCTTTAAGACTTCTGGGTTTGTTCAGTTATCACACATCATCTTGCTCGCATGTAGTATCTTCAACTGGATATTTTCAAATTTGAGTTCAACTTTCAAATTTTTGAAACGTAGTAGACCTTTAAAGCCACAAGCATGTCTTGTGAATTCTAGCTTTATTCATCTATCACACATGGGTGCAGATAATGAAGCATCCATCTTCAAGTATGAAGTAGGGGCAACAGGCGTGAAGATTCTGACTCAGTTCACAAAACCATGACAACCAGACCATGATAGTCATGCTGTTGTCAAGCAATTATGCTAACCCTACGGTTGCCTGGGTTCTTACGACTAATTCAATGAACACCAAGATACAAATCTGAACACCAAGTTGCAACACTGATGAAGATTTAACCACCTGTTTCTCTTCTAGTCATCCTTGGTCCATGGCAGGGAGCCGCAGCTTTGGCAATTTTGCCCAGAATCCGATCTCTGATAAAAGACACAAAAACACATGATTTCGCTTCGGTTGAGATTACCGTTACTTTTTCTGACCCCGTGCAGCCATCAGTGGGATCTTGATGATTACGGGTAAATGGAATGGACGTTTCATGAAGATTACCTCTGGCAGCACAGTCATTGAATGAATTCACTCCCAGACCTAACATTTCTTTGCTTTTTAAAAATCTTCCAACGATTCTTTCATTTGATGCAATTGTGAATAAGCTATTACATGAGTTATGCATTGGTGAAAGCAACCATTGGAGTGGCTAAAAAGGCTGGCCTGGTGAATAGAAGTGATGGTCCTGTCCCTGATACATCAGCATACATCACTTCATTCTGCTGAGCGTGGCTTTGATGGTGGCATCTGTCACAGTCATACCTACTACTGATTCTTTTTGCTCTTCTTTTATTTGGTTGGCAGGGGCACTAGAGTGAAAGCGTACGCTACTGAGTTGCAATGGCTTGACTCTTGCCCTGATTGTATCAAGGGAAACATCGCCTGTACTCTGATGCTCACTGTTTCTATTGATGGTTTGTCACTCAGTCAGTTTCTGTTCTGCCCCATGGGCATCTATCAAGATTGGTCATCATATAATATGGTTGAAAACATCGATAGCTCTCTCATATTCTCTCATATTCAGTGGTCTGGTGATGAATGATAATTGTGGTTCACTGGTAATTACGATGTACACAAGTTACTATAAGGCTATTGATGTGGCCATGCAATGACGGCAATGACAATTACATAAGTCACATGACAGAAGAGACCACATGACTGCTGGAGGTTAATCATTTGCAAGTGCTGACATTTGATATAAAATGTTCTCCTTTTAAATAGGCCATCTGTGATTTTTGGCATACATAACCACTCTTTCATAAGTTGCAAAAAAGACCATTTTCGCACCGCGTTCATTTAGTAATAGTATACTGCATGTATTTGACTGAAAAATGATTGTATTTTTGCCCATTGTTCCATCTTGGACTTGCCAAACTTGGTTCCTAAGGGCAGGCGTTTTGCTTCAGTTGTGATGTCCCCCTACCCCCAATAAGGAAATTAAACACATCCTTTGGAGACTGTATTGTTTGACTAAGTTTTAAAAGAAGTATGGATAGCTGAGCTGCAATGAACACTCTAGTATAAGAAATAAAAGGTTTTTGAATGACCAACAAAAATATGCACCAAAAAAAGTTTTAACCTCTCTATCGAGGGATGCATATTTGTGTTCATTGAAAACCCTTATTTCGAAGAGTGTTAGTTAAAAAACGCATTAAATTTTAACCTTTTTGGATTAACACCTGATGTTGAAATGAAGTAATCACAGTATCATTAGCTCGGTGAATCTGTTTCTAATTACAGGAATTAGAGCAGATTGAGGAAACATGGCGAGCCGAGTCAAAGGACTTGCTGACGATGGTGGCGAAGTTACAGGAAGAGAACAGACGGTTAAACAGTGCTTTGAGCGAGTCAGAACAGACTGCAGCAAAATATGAAAGTAAGTCAGAGATTAGAGAAGATATCTGTTGTAGTCTATGGCGTAGCAGAGGTATAGATTCTAGATGATTATCATATATTTTGTGTTTTTTCTTGGCTTGCTCCAACATCAGTCAGAAAGCTGTTTTTCACCAGAAATGTAAAAAAAACTGTGGAGTCGAGAGAGATATCCCAATTAAGATAATGATGCTTTCTAGTTACAGTGTGTCATACCATGAGGTGTAAAAACTCCTGTTCCCTTGATTTGATGGCAGTGTGGATCAATATGAAAAAATGAAACTATAGTTTGGGGAGTATTCACGATAATTTGTCCAGCTTCAGGCAAATGTAAACATCTATAACCTTCTTTTCTTGCCGCACGACTTTGGATTTGAATAAAATTTTCATGTTTGTTGGGTACGATTCATACTACAGTTATTATATGAAGGCTTATTCAAAGCCTTGGGTGAATATACAAGTAAACAATGGATAACATGGGTTTTGTGGTGCGAGACTTTGTCTGGCTTGTGGGAATGGCTTATGAACGGGAACATAAACATGTATGCCATATTGTTTTGCTGTCCATCTCGTGATGTAGTCAGTTGGACCTACGTCAATGAGTATCTTCTATTCTAACACCATTTGGCCTTAGCAACTCAGATATAGCCATGATGCCATCCCCATTATGATACTCAATAGAAATGAACTGATACTGAGGTTGTCAAAACAGTACCATGTAGTGTGGGATAGGACACCCACATGACTTTTTGACATTTTCCTTGTGACATCAAACAATAGGTTTGATAGTTTCATGCGAAGCTGACACCTGAGTAGCCAAACTGATGGTGTTTTCTACTTTATGTTGGATCCATGAAAGGATTGATAAGTGGTATGAATTTTAGAAACAACACTGACATTATCTGCAGGGGTGGGATGGGCGATCATCGGGAGGTGACTTTCACGCTACGTTTAACTGTGAATATTAATTACAATGTCATGTCGCCTCTAATGGGGTTTTCTCTTTATAGAAATGATAAAAGGGATTACACTACGTGCAGTGGAAGTAAAGTTTAAATTGACACTGACAAAAAGTGCTTGAGGTTATTTGTCTGAATTTTGAGCTTTATTTTCTTCATCAATAGCTTACATGAACATGATTTTATGGGTGTGTCGCTTGGTTCTATAGAACAGCATGTACAACAACCGCAAAATGAATTATGAAGTATGCGTAGACCTTGGCTGTGAAGACCTTGGTTGACCTTAGCTGTGTCTCATTGTGTGTTCTGTTGGTATTATGTTGGTGCGTCTCTTCTTCAGGTAAAGAGGACGAGTTCAAAATCATGACGAAATTAAAGGAATCAGTTGATCGCCATCGAGATCAGATCAGAGCGCTAAAGAGAGAAAATACACAGAAAAATGTCGACATTGATGCAGTGAGTCATATTTTGACCCCTTCTGATTTGCACCCAGCGGTTATTGATTTAAAGGAAAATAAGCGGAAGTCTTAATTGGCATTGATTATCTTAGTCAGACTAAAATTCCATCAATTCCTCTGACAAGGCGACACCTTTTCATGGCATTGTATGACAGTGTCATTTTTGTTTTATGATCGATGATGCTAATTAAAATGAAAAAAGTTGCGAGATATTCTATTTTAAGAAATTTATCAATTATGAAACAAATCCATGTGGACCTCAACATATCAATTATCACGAGTGTTATTAGAAATCTTCTGCCTCACCGAACTAAACCAAAAGATATTGCCACATTTATTTTTAATGGCTATATCAGCTCGAAGAGAGAAATATTCTGCCTGACAACTCATTTAATCTCCGTGACTGTTGAATCTATGAAGATATCTCTAGCTGTGGGACTCAGCAGGTGTTGTGTAGTGTGCTCGAGGTGGAAGATCTTAGATTTACCTCAAGGTGATTTAACTCGTCGTGCGGAGATGAAAGGACTCATGATCTTAACAGTTGTGATCAGTCAAATACTGGAGCCTCAGAGCAGCATTAGCTCAGTGGTTAAATTAGTCCAGGTACAAATTGATTGATTAATGATATCTCTGGGCGAATCATTTTGGATGTACATCCTGTCTCATCCCCTAAATGAGACCTCAAACCAAAATTAGCTGTACCGAGTGTCTTTATCATGTTTGTCAGAACAGCCCTAACATCTCACATGGGAGGGGGGAATCCGAATGAGCAAGATGACAAAGTGATCCAATCTATTGTCTTCTCAACATCTGTTATGTTTCTTTTCAGCTAACAGCCCAATTAGAGCGAATAGCCAAAGTAAACGCTGAGATCAGACGGAAACAAACTGTGACGGCCAAACAAGCGCGAGTACTTATCACCGAGAAAGCAGACTTACAAACAGCGCTCCAGGACAAGGAGCAACAAATTCAGAAAATCAAAGAACATTTGGACAAAGAGTGTGTTGAGTCACCATCGTCAACCGCTCCAACTTCACCAGTAAGTCTCTCGAGTTTTTAAAGCGATATTCTTGTTTTAGGATCTGGTGATGAAAGTGCAGCGACTTGCCAATGTCAGGCATTGAAATAACAAATGCAACACCTAAACCTATCGACTAGACTCCAGCCTTGCCAAATGCAATGTTAATTTTGTACAGATGATCTGCCATCAACTCCGTCAATCATTGACCATTTCTCTTTCCTAACAGTGATATCTGGTTTGGTTTGGTTAGGTTTCTCCTGCTGTAAAGCCATACAAGTGCAGCCTGTGTAGGCTGTTGACTGAAAAGAAAAGATTGCTCGAAGTTATTGGTGACTAAAGTGTTCTTGGCTGAGTTGTATGTCTTCTCTTACTGAATTCTCACCCTGTATTTAAAGGCCATGCTACAAACGGAATGCTTCCAATGAGTATGGCTAAAACGTGTGTAATGAAAAAGAGTTTCATTGCATTCTGTGATTCTGCTTCAAGTCGAGATGGCTTCCTAAATAGCTGTGAGGGAGACATCACGCAATCCTATTGTGCTGATGGAATTGAAAGTTTGTAAGTCTTCTGATATAGCTAATGTCTCTCAAATGGTCTTAAGACAAAAGTTCATTCTTTTACAGAGATTTTTTTGCCGCGTCCGCGAGTTGCAGAACGGTTAAACCTAAAAAGCATTGGTTGATGTGTTCACTTTGATATGTGATAGATTAATGCATCTGGTCGGTGACTTCCCGATTGTTGAGGATGCATGAGGCTTTTGACGCCGGACACCATCATGACCATGTTCATTAATGGGAACCACAGGAAAGTCTGCTCTAGCTCAGTCCAGACTCTCATACTCCCTTTATATGTACGTCATTGATGAGATGTAAAAAACGCTGGTGGTCAAGATACTGTAAGCCTTTGATAATGAGTCTTGATAATGAGTCTATCTTTTCGTGGTTATGTGGTCATGTACCAGTTTCTCCAACGGTAAAAAGGATGTTAAATTAGGGAGTATATATATTGCGTAGGTATTTTTGCTTATCTAGAGCTGCCACTTGGTGCCATGATGCAGGGTAACCAAAACGAGGCCCTGAACTTGGAATGTCTGTACAGTCATGTCCAGAACTAGCCAAACGTCGAAATATAATTACTTCTATCCATATCAACATGTTATAGATTATTTGGTCCTGTGGCTTACAAACAGTTGGTGCACCCACACATTGTCCATAATTGATGGAGAGAGTTTGCTTTACTTGGTAATATTGTGCCTAACGCAATACCGGTAATCATGGAAGAATGAGTTGACTAATATGAGATAATCATGCTGCGTGGTTTCAGTATAACACATTATTCTTCTCCTTAAGTTCCTTTTATTTTGTATTTTGTTCAGGAATGCTTTTAGTATGAGAAGAGTAGTATCCGCTGCGTTGTGTGCGCTTGAAAAATCGTATTTTTTTCCTCAATGAATATCATTTTATTTGCCCTTTATATTTACCTCTGTTATTGGAAAATTGTCTACAATACACTTTGCCTATGCACATTACAATGCATTGGCAGTGCCGCATCACTGCATCATTCATGGGTGGAGTGTATCATGAGTGACAGAAGAACCAATCACTTCGGAATTGCTGCTCATGGGAAGGTTTCAACCTTGAACACTGCCAATGATATTTTGTCACAGTGCATAAAAGTCAGTGAACTGAAATCTTATTTCCCTTTTCTATGTGATAACTTAAAGGTGGAAACGCCAACCTAACATAATTACTATCGCAACTCGATACCGACATCCCTGAATGCAATGCCCAAGTAGAGGAAGTGAATCTAATTTCCCTTGCCATTAACGCCATTAAAATCCAGTCTCTGCGTGCTATCATTTGAAAATGACATGGCCATTGAGGTGTCTTAAGCACATCATCTTGCATGAGATCTGCATGTATAGAAAGCCAAACAATGTTGGGAGGGTAGGGAGGTAAGAGGTGGTCAGACAAAAAATGTGCAGTTTTGTTTCCTTTATTTGAAAATTAGAGTTAAAGTTAGTGCGGCGCATGTTTTTTTCTCGCAGGATATGGGCCCTACTATGCTCAGCAGCAAAAGAGTCAGGTTTCCCATACTTTACCTCTCAAAGCCAGAGTATTTCTTCTAAGTCAAGAAATTGCCAACTTCAGCAATACATATTGGAAGCAGATTGTCTTCTCATATAGAAACACACTAATGATAATCCATTGGGAGGTCAGGGTGGGTATTTTTTATGCGTTCAGCTGGATTGA
Organism: Lineus longissimus; assembly: GCF_910592395.1. Lineage (NCBI taxonomy): Eukaryota > Metazoa > Nemertea > Pilidiophora > Heteronemertea > Lineidae > Lineus > Lineus longissimus. The sequence continues at coordinate 21,827,649 of NC_088309.1, read as the reverse complement.
TCATGCTTCTCCAATTATTGGATTGGATCTCTATGTCCCCCATCTGCGTCTGCTTTTGTCAACAGTTGGATTATGTTAATAAAGCTACCGAGAAGGAATGACTTATTGGTTCGAGCCATAAATGACTGCTGGGCTCGGGTTCTTGATATTCCCATACCAGTACTGCTGCAAAATAGTTTACTGTTTGGCCCAGGTTTCATCCAAGCACGTGCCAAAATGAGATGACTGTTTGGCTGAGGTTTCATCCAAGCAGGTGTTGATACACGAGGTGACTGTTTGGCTGAGGTCTTATCCATGCAACAGGTGTTTATACAGGAGGTGACTGTTTGGCTGAGGTCTCATCCATGCAACAGGTGTTTATACAGGAGGTGACTGTTTGGCTGAGGTCTTATCCATGCAACAGGTGTTTATACATGAGGTGACTGTTTGGCTGAGGTCTTATCAATGCAACAGGTGTTTATACATGAGGTGACTGTTTGGCTGAGGTCTTATCCATGCAACAGGTGTTTCTACATGAGGTGACTGTTTGGCTGAGGTCTTATCAATGCAACAGGTGTTTCTACAGGAGGTGACTGTTTGGCTGAGGTCTCATCCATGCAGCAGGTGTAAATTTCTCCAACATGAGGTGACTGCTTGGCTTAACTCACCTCTCAGCAGATGCCCAGTGTTACTAAAATTGTTCTCCCACTTCTAACATAGTATCATATTGGTAAATTGACCCTGTCTTGATGTCTAGGAGCAGAGCAAATACAATATGACGATAGGCCTTGGGCTATAGTCGATAGGCCATGTATGGATTTACTATGAGTGGCTTCCTATTAAGAGACCATTTCTAATGCTTTTCTCTTTGTAGAAACACCCTTAATATTTCTATTCATTCTATCCTTTTTAGGAGGCCGACTATGAGAGGTTGGAAGAACGTCTGCACCACGAAGGGAAGATGGTGATTGACCTCAAGGATCCTAACCGTCCACGATTTACGCTCAATGAACTCAGGGAGGTGCTACTGGAGAGGAACGAACTCAAGACAAAGCTTATAGAAGTTGAAGATGAGTTATCAGTATATAAACCAAAAGAGTGAGTAGAAAATGTGGACATGATCAAGTTAATCCCGTTGAATGTCCTGCTTATTCTGATTGTCACATATACTTGAATTCATGATGAATTCTGTGTTGCATCACCCTGCCTCCAGTATTGATTTCTGGTTTTGTGATTTACCTTTTTCCAAATATCTTGGTGGGGCTCTGTTGTGGGGCAACAAAATGGGGTTAGACATGATGTCGAAACCAACAGAGCCTGTTCCGTATCTTGATGAAGTTTGGCCACCCCAACTCAAGAGGTGCGCTAAGTCAAGTGGTATGCATCCAGTCAATCACAACACCAAATACTTCCAAAGGTTTCTTGTCTTAGAAAGTATGGCCATCCGCACATCAGTTTTCAAGTGATCTAACACACAACCCTTAGCACAACAGATCAATTGTACATATTTCCCCCTCGTTGCATGGTTGTAAACACAGTTTATATTTCTTACAAATCCAACTTTTAAAAATAATTCTGATGAAATTCTGATATCAATATGAAATCAACAGTATAAATGATGATGTGTGTTGTTCTGGAAAAATTTGATTGACATTAAAATTCTTTTCACATATCATTGCTTAGCAATTAATATTTCATACTAATTGTCTGTTGTCCTTCATTGTGTCCTTAATTTTCCTTCTAAAATTTTCATCAAATCTTTTTGGGATATTTCAGTGAAACGGAATCACTTGATCTGTTGACCCAGTTAGAAGGGGCGGGTACCCCCTCTATTGGGCCGATTGAGGAGTAAGTACGGAAACTTGTGTGGTGTGGGATTTACCAGAAAAAGAATAACAAGCTAGACAATAAAAGACATTTATCTTTATTTTAGAATGGCATCTTCTTAGCACAAAGTTTTAATGATTCTGTCACTCTCTTTTAACATGATGATTTTAACAAAAAAGCCAAAATTTCTGATAGATTTCTTATAAAAATCTGATTTTTCTGAGAGAAATGGCAGCAAAGTCAGTTACTTTGTATCCTGAATAGAACCCAGATTGTCAAAATTGATTATATACAAAAACATATAAATTTGCAGTTTGCGATCATAGTATCAATCAAAATCATTTTTTCAAAACTTGGATATTGGTTGCATTGGAAAACAGTGTGTTCGAGACGGAATTTTAATTTATTTTAGCTGAAATTGAATAAAAAATCAAAAAGTGCACCCTTTTGTGTTATCACCATTGATTCTGTATGTCTTCTACTCACCCATTATCCCAGTCTTATCTTTTTCTGTAGCACCCTGTGGAATCAGCATCAATATATCCGAGGGCCTTGACTCGGAGATATGGGCAACCCTCAGCAAAGTTGTTGCTGATTCTGATTCCACACAGGGTGTGTAGTGTGAGAAGCAATATTAGATTATGTGATCCATTAGTCGAATGCTCGCCTCGTCCCTGTTTCTTAGATAGATATGCTGTAACCTGGACATTTTATTTGAAGTCCCTTGTTGCCTGTAGGCTTGTGCTGAAACGGCTTGAAATTTAGCTTAAAGGCCAAAAAGATACAAAACATACAAAATGAAAGGGTGAACTGTATACCTTAAAGTCATCATCAACCAGAGACTTTCTAGTGACTCCTACATGCCTAATTTATATCAATGTCGATCTATCCTTTCTATTCTACACATACTCAGTGATAGTGTCCTGATTTCCATTAGGTATAAACATGCAGCCCTAATCTGAGTGATCAGACTTTCCTGACAACCTGCGGGTGGGGTATGATGCCGAATCCTCTTTAACTGCATAACTGTTTCTTGCTTCAATATAAGTTCTGGTCATACCCTGTTGGTTCCAGGGAACTTCTTGGTTTATTTCCATTGGTATTAATCCATTAGCTAAAATCCTGCATGTCTTCACCTACTCACAAAATCGCTGGGAAAGAGGAGGAAGTAATGGTTTGACAGACTCCTCAATGGAGGTTTTCTTTGCCATCCTGTTCCTGATCGAGAAGGAGCTTTCACTTATTGAGTGCTTCTCTGGGTGTGCATAATTCAGTTGCTCCGAATCTGAATTTGATGTTGCTCTGTAATTTGAATTTCCATTGGGAAACACATTTCGTCAAATATGCTAATCCTTATTGCTTGAAATTCACCTCCGGGAACTCCATTTATGTGAATGTTAAGTCACTGTTCTGCTTGCTTGTCTCTTTCTAGGGAAGAGGAGGACCCACCTGTTCAAGGACCAATAAACAAGGAACCGTATGAAAAGTTATATCCCGATTTGGTCAGGCAGGAGGAATCTGGGATTAGGAAATTGTAAGTATTGGTGATACATGGGACATCTATCAAGTGTCAACTTCTGGTGTTCTCAGGCAACATGGTTTAGTAAGTTTAGATGGAATCACTGGTTTCTTTTGCTTTGGTTCATGGTAAGGCATAAGAAATAATTGTATACAATGGTTGTATCTTTATTTGAAGGCTGCTTGTTCTTCAAAAAGCTTTGGCCGGTGTTTTGATGATTTTTTTCAGGAAGAGAACTTTGATTTCTGCAGTGCTTTTAGGTAACAAGCAGTGGTGGCTAGTTTTTGTGGGAACCTTGAATCTCTTTTAAACTTTTTGTTACTATCACTTTTAATACTGCAGACCTTAATTAGGTACCTTCTTAGAAAACTAAGCTGTGGTAAAAAAAAAGTAAGAATATTACAATGTAGATATGGATTGTATTTTTGGTATCTTTAAAGGGACTTAGAGAACATCATACACTTCTATGTCGAGAGATGAATCTTAGATATATCAGATCAATACTATGATGCTATGGTCTAAACCTAGTACATATACATACTGTCTTCTCTGAATCAATATCTCAAGCTCTCTCTCTCAGATATCACCTCTTTCATCTCTATAAAAACTTGCGGATGGTGAGACATTAATGGATCAAATATTGAAGATCGGAAGATTAACCATTTCAGTAAATATTAGTTCATCTTGAGTGCAAATGCTACTGTATAAGTGTAATGATCATGAACTATCAGTTGCTCTATGTAATATTTCCTCCTCTAATAAATCAATATCTTCCCATATGTCATCTCCTTGATCTCCACTGAGACAAATGCCAATTGCAAGACAAGTATCCTCAAGGTCTCATTACAAGACCTTAATGAATAAGATAGTGAAGAATTTTAGATAACTGATCATTTCGATCTCAAAAGCTGAACCAGGTCAGATACCCCAAGTGATCCCTACATGATCAACACTCTATAGACTTGCCACGAGAACATGCTTGCCTTAAACATGTTACTTCGTCGTCAAGAGCTACAAAGAGTTGTTGTGCATGGTACAAAAAATCCCGCCATTGACAAATGTTCAGATGCACCATAAACTACTGTTTGATAATAACAACATGGCAGTTATCACAATAATTAGTGTGTTCTTGTCAAAAATGAATAGAATGAACCTTTGGAGAGAAAAATATCCATTGTAAGTACTGGTACATGGAATATTGCAACTATGCATTATAGCTTCCTCTTAGATACCAGACCAGGACGAAACCTGAGCACCATCTATCATTTCCACTTGACATAGTCCTTTTATGTTGGACCATTTTTTGGAAAATTATAGGTACTGGTACCGTATAAACTAGTCACTGCTACTTGCAATACCGATCCGATCCGTGGACAGGTTGTTGTTGTTTAAAGGAAACTGAAACCGCCAAGCCAGTTCGTATGACCTTGTTTTCCCGCGTTTTGGGTGATCAGAACGAGGCATGAATGAAACATGGCGCCTAGCTGTCAATCATTGAGTGACGTCACTACTATGGAATTTACTACGAAAACTCATGAATGAAAGATCACATGACTCACGTGATTCTCACATGATTCTCAATAATAACAAATTGAACTGCGCATGCTCGGGCACTGGGGGCGGAGCTACAAATCTGAACTCGAATAGGAAGTTGGAAGTTTGACTTTCTCGGGCGGTGAAAGTCGAAAAGTTGAATAAATCGCTCGGCGGTTCCAGTTCCCTTTAAGTGGTGGTCTGGTTTCATTCAGGGTCGGTATAATGTTGTTTGATGAAGTAATCATCGTGGTTGGGAGTCCATGTTTGGGTTTCAGTCACTGAGGTGCAAATTGATTCAGTGACATTGTTTTCGGGAAAATGTAGGAAACGTTTTTATATTGAAACCCAAAAATGGACCAGTGAGCTACAGTAACATGTGCTTTGCTCACTCAAAAAGCTTGTAGGATCATAGGCCTATTCTATGAGCACTTTTATGTAACTAGAAGCATTCAGACCAATTCACCAACAAATGTGGATTTTGAAAAGCCTGCAGGATGTTCAAGTGAAGTCATCACTGCCATATTGGACAGTAAACATGTGTTAGCTGGTCACATTGACGTAACATCATAGTTTTGCCATCCAATATCAGAAGTTTGCTGTCCAGAGAGAATGCAGCTGTCACAGCACATCATTTATACTTCATGCTTTAGATGTCAACAGAACCAGAGTTAAAAATACCGGCGAGATACCAGAATACAAACTCATTTGTGCAAAGATTGCATTGCTCTTGGTTTGCTACTTTAGAATGCCTCGAGTGAACACACTCACAGCGGTTTCTCATACACTCTGTCCATGCAGACTTCCCCTCGTAGATGCCTTTCAGGTCGTTGATCGTGCAGCTTTTCTTCTTCTGTGTTCACTAAGTGACTGTTCCACAAATCTCAACATGCACCGTTTGACAGCACTGAGTGTTATCTCTTACAGTCACTCTTTTGATTCCAGAGAGTTCCAGGCATGTCTACAATGCTCAAATGTTGCTTCATTTGACAGGACATTTGTTGATTACTCCATGGACATCACTGTAATCTCTTGCAGTCACTTTTTGTGTCAAGGGAGTTCCAAGAGCACAGTCTTAGAGTGTCCTGATTATTGTTACACTGATTGACTCAGTGCTAAGACAGTGCTGTGAAGCTGTCCACAGAGTAATTTGCAAATTGTGCTGGATTCGATGGAGTTGTTGTGCTGTAGAGACTTGGTGAGGGCACGAGCGCTGAAAGAAGAGTTTTAACACTTACTGGTAGACAGACTTTCAGCTTTCCTTTTAATATTTCATGATTACAGATTTGCGTTCCTGATGGACCTGATAACTTGTAAACCTTGAAACGAGAGGTACAGGTCTATCAATCTGAGCATGTTGTTTCCAGGAGCATGTAGACAACTCACCGCTTCCTTGTTCTTTCATAGACTGAGTTCAAAGACCTTCATATTCTACTCTCAGTCAACAGAAAACGGGTCATATCTGACCTGTTTCTTTCAACCATAGAGTTCAACTGCTACTGTCCAAGTGAACTTGACAGCTTTCACGCCCTAGCTAGCTGATTTATCCGACTCATTGTTAGTATTGGGTGAGGCTCTTTCCTGCTATCATACTAATCTTTAAATGCAAAATGAATCTACCATGAATTGGCAGTTCCCATAATGGATTGTTACCCACGTCACCAATAATTCCTGAATAAGCATCCATCATCCAATCACCACAGGTTGCCTCTCCAAATTTATCCATCCATTACTGTTGGGAAGGTTTAATGAATATTGGAATATCATGTTGTTCATTGTCACGGCTAATTAAAAGGCTGTGGGGGCAATAATATCATTTTCTCTTTGCGTTGGTGGATGCACACTGTGCTTCCAGATAGACTTAATAGTGTACCTTCTTCATATCTAAAGATATTGTTGAATAAACTTGCCAGAACCCTTCTCTTAACCTTTTGGGAGTGATGGCTTCTACCTGTATCCCTCAGTTTCATCGGCAGCAAAATAATCCAGTGAGTTGACTTTGGTGCCGTATCTGGTATATTCAACTGACTGGCAACCACGGTATTGGGGCACTGACGAGTGTTGTTATTGCTTCTGTGATGATTGCTTCTGTAATGATTGCGAGGTTTTGTTGTGTGTGGTCAAGCAGAAGGCAAAGGTTCATTGTGGAGTTCCAGAGGAGACGAACCAGTCTATTGGGCTGTTAGCTGACAGCTGCTTGAGCCAACTCGCAATAGGATTTGATGATTTTCGTTGGTAATTTCAAGCAGAATAACTGTTAATGTACCACATATGCTCTATCTTTGTGACTAACATACATTTACCCCAATTTTATTTTCCACCCAGCTTTGAGAGCATACTAGAGAAGCTACAAATCAATGACTAACTCGTAGTCTTTGTGGATGTCGAGGTGAACGCTTTGTTTCTGTGCAGTGTTACGCTTCCCATTTCTGTTCACTTCAGATCAAGATGGCTTGGAGTACCTGTTCATTGATGGGGTGTTTGTAAAACAAGAAACATGAGAGAAAAAAGTCTGTCGGCAGTTTTAAAGAGATTTAAAAAGATTTGCTCTCTGCTGACAGATGTCAATATTGCATCATGTTTATATTTGATGTCAGAGCATGTCACTTGAAAATGATCTATCATGTACAAGAGGCGCCAGCTATCTTGAGAGGGAGTGAACATTTACTTTTCATTTGATGTTCTCGTGTGAGTTCGGTTGTAGTTGCACATGATTTTTCCCACTCTTTTCTTACCAGGGTTTGATTTGTAGATCATAGAAGATTTCATTGCTTCTGAATTCTTTCAATCAAGTTTTGAGTCAACGTCATAGGGGTCTGTGTTGTACTAGCTTCATGCCAAGGAGGTTTAAGATTATGGGCAAGTAACATAAAGTTAACGATAGTCAAGGTGACATGAAGACTGTCTGCCGTGTTTGATAATTCTCATCCTCTAAATGGGACAACTGGTCTGATAGGAGGAAGAACTATTCATACATCTCTTTCACCACTGGAAACTTGTTTATGTTACGTGTTGAAGCAATACTTTGATACTATAATTCTCAACTAACCTTGTTGAAGCCTATGACAAACAATTTCTGAAGGGGTACGTCCTAAGTTAATCTGTCATCAGCTTCAGGTTCTCTTGGGATGCAATATTTCGAATACTTATGGCATGAATGTTCTTTTGTTTTAGAACGCAGTTGTTGTGTATAGTGTTGTGTTCCTAAACTTCTGATTTTTTTAATAATAGAATAATCTAGGTTTAAAACTCTACCAAAGTAAACCTGTTACATGTAATCAGGACATCAAAACATAGCCTACAGGACTCTGTCCATAAACATGGTCTGGACAGAAATATATGCTGCAGCTCGAGTACACTTAACCTGAAAAATTTTATTGCCTAGGCTGCAGAACACCATGTCACAATATTTATCAGTCTTTGAGTGTCTGTGGAGTTATTTCGAGTCGGTTGGCTTTTGATTTGTTTGGTAATGTTGTCATCTGAAAACACCCTTGACCACCTGTTGTTCCTGCATCATGCAACTTGGTGCATTGGTCGTTGGTCAAGGGTAACCTTTCATTACTCAGCAATTTTCTTCCTTAAAGAGACTTGATTTAACTGTTCTTTCTTTTTCTTGTAGTTTTAGGAACCTTTTTGGAAGTTCACCAAAAACCAAGAAAACCAAGTCACCAATGAATAAACCCCAGTCGGCTAGTCAGCCCAGCAGCAGACGCAGCTCAAATGCATCGATAATTTCAAGCTGTTCCGCTACCTCAGCAGCGGCGGGATCGCCATCGTTATCGCCGATGATCATCTGAAGGTTCTGGCAGGAAGTCGAGCTGTCCGATGACGATGAGATGCTTGATGTCCTGCCTGATGATGAGGTCAGGTTTGATGTCAACATTGCCCTCATGTGGCCGGCGGAAAGCTGCAATCTGTGATGTTGCGATGAGACTTGATTTTTTTTCCAATATTGTGGGTTGTCTGGAACAATCCTGTATTATTGGGTTCAGCATTATTTATGTTCTCTTTTTGGCCTCCAATGGCATCTTTCATGTAACAGTGTAAAGCCATGAAATGCATCATCAGCCTTTATCTGCATTGTGTCATGATGTCTTGAGACCAATATTTCAGCTATCTTATGTAACGACACACTGTATCAGAACACTGGTCCACTCCAGTGGAATGGTTGAGGCTCTTGCTGAAGTTTGTACCAACATGCTGTCATGACTTGCAACAAATGGTTTGTTTGCGGGGATCTTTGTAGGTGCCTTCAACTAGTCAGTAATGGCAGCCACCTGCAATCTTTATCAAACCAACTTTTGGCTGCTTTTATTGGCAGACAGGTGTTCTTTTATAGCTCATCGCAGTGATAATTGTCACAGGTCTGTGGTACGCTTTATAGTCAATCACGTATTTGAAGTATCTGACAAAAATGTACAAATTATTATTGTTTAATTATACATTGTATTGAACTGTAAAAAGATTGATTCTTATGTTAGTCACCCCACAGTGCTAGTACATGATTCAATGATGACACCAAGACTGGTTTCTCATTATCTTTCTGAGCACAGGGGTCAAATTTTACATGTGTGAGACAAAACTGAGCAGAATTCTAATTTTTCAGTTATTTTGCAGAGTTTTGTCTCGTGAAACATGCCCCTATGTACTAAAGGGCTATTAGGTGGTTGATGCTTATAACAGGATGTTATGGGATAGTCAACCAGAGAAGACATGGTGATTATGTATACATTATTGTTTTGTCCTTTTACTTATTATTTGTGCTAATTGTCTTATTCAACAATGTTAAAGATTTTTTTCACGCTGAGAATTGATAATGCAAGTTTTCTCGAGCAATAATCATGTAGTGTCGGAGTAATAATTGACCTATACGCCACAAGTCTGAAGCATGGGTTAGTTCAAAAGAGGGTGAGGGGGCATCATGTCATGAAGAAGCAGGGAGAAATCCCAGCGAAGAAGAAGTCAAAATATGTTGATTTAGGTCTCTCTTTATAACGTGTTCATTTTAAAGAATCAAAAATTATTTGTAGTTTTATATATACGAGTATTTAGATTTTGTCATTGTTTATTCTTTTGTGATATTCAAGTTACAAATGAGGATGATACAATTCTTTTACCTTAGCTTTTACTGGTAGTTGGTCAGATGGTTAGAGTTTTTAGGTTAAACTTTATCTCTTAAGAACTGGTCGGCTAGATTATATTTACCTATTGACTGCTTGATATGCATATTATGATCTAATATATGTTCTCTAATTGGTTGACATTTCTGTAACACAAATCTTGTACCTCAGTGTATTATGTCAGTATTGAAGTTATCAAACTCCGCACTTTAGACAAATTACCAATTTGCTGCATCAGGTATTTTTGGAAAGCTCTTCACAAATATAAACAAATTGGCTACCAGTGATTTTTTGCTCACCGTAGGGGAGTCTATACAACACCGCTGTGTCCGTCGTCCGTTGTCGTCATCGTCTGTATCCTGTTTAAAAAACAGTGGTACGTTTCTTAACCGCTAGAGCTATGAACTTGAAACTTTGTACACAGGACCCCCAGGTCAGGCAATATCTTTACGGTGAGCACAATGGCCCTTGGCCGTTTTATTTAGATCACTCTGTCAAAAATATGCAATGAGTTTCTGAAAAACAACTGAAATTGTCATATCCATTCTATTAGAATTAATAAGACATTTTGTTTTGTACATATTACATGTACTAAAATTTGTAGTACATTGTGGACAATGGTTCACAAGCGAAGATTCCACTGACTGTGTGTGGGTGGCAATAAGTGCACATCCTGGACCAAGATAAAACCAGGTCCGCTTCTTTGGACATGTGGAAATTGACCACCCATTAAATTAACAAAAAAAATGATGATCAATGGACTTTTTAATCTGTTCTGTAACAGAACAAGTGTTGTTAGTGAACCATTCTCCACAGTGACTTAGGGTTGTGCTACATTTTACCACCAATACTAGCAAGATTAATCCATATTGTACAGTTTTTGTCAATTGTGTTAGCAGTAATGCATAGGTATTTTGTAGTCCATCTCTTCAGAAAAAAATCTGAAAAAGTGTTGTGTGACATATTTACACTCATGGATGATTCAAATACTGTGAACCTGGAATTTGAATAGATTTTTGCTTCATAACGATAACTACCATTGATTATTCCCGATTCTCAACTGTTTGAAATCATTGAGAGTCGGAAATAAGAAGAATTGCAATAAGGATGCGGAAATGTGGGGAAAAATTTTTAAAAGTAAAAAATGGTCTATTCCTAAATTCACATTCCATGACAAGATCCAAATGAAAGTGTAATGCATAGAGCTCTTGTATCAGGAAATATTGTAAAAATATGAGATCATTTCGTGATCGTGTATTCGTGTAGCCTATACAAGATGGATCAATGAGAATAAAAATTATGATACAATCATCCCTTGTTCATTTTGTTGAGTGAGGTGTTATATCTTGTTACTTGCTATAAGGCCTACACTACAAAGTATAATGAAGTTAAAAGGATGACATTGACAGTGGAGCCGAGCCAACAATATGATAAATAAGTAACGCCCACCACGACGTTTATGCGAGGACCAGGATTGACTCCAGGATGGCCAGGGAGGATGTACAGGTTTGGGAGCACCTGGGACTGCTGGAGCATCAGTTTGCCTACAAAAAAATTGTTTAAATTCACATCAAGCAATTATTTGATTTGGGAAGGCATATGTCTTGCATGTCTCCCTGCAGAGACCATGTCACAACCAATCTGATGACAGTAGCTGCTACAGTGTCCAAGATCTGAATAGTAGTTACCAGCCAGCTTCACTCGTCCTAGACAATGTCACAACCAATCTGATGACAGTAGCTGCTACAGTGTCTCAGATCTGAATAGTAGTTACCAGCCAGCTTCACCCGTCCTAGACAATGTCACAACCAATCTGATGACAGTAGCTGCTACAGTGTCCAAGATCTGAATAGTAGTTACCAGCCGGCTTCACTCGTCCTAGACACTGTCACAACCAATCTGATGACAGTAGCTGCTACAGTGTCCAAGATCTGAATAGTACCCGGTAGTTACCAGCTGGCTTCACTCGTCCTAGACACTGTCACAACCAATCTAATGACAGTAGCTGCTACAGTGTCCCAGATCTGAATAGTAGTTACCAGCCGGCTTCACTCGTCCTAGACACTGTCACAACCAATCTGATGACAGTAGCTGCTACAGTGTCCAAGATCTGAATAGAAGTTACCAGCTGGCTTCACTCGTCCTAGACAATGTCACAACCAATCTGATGACAGTAGCTGCTACAGTGTCCAAGATCTGAATAGTGGTTACCAGCTGGCTTCATTCGTCCTAGACACTGTCACAACCAATCTGATGACAGTAGCTGCTACAGTGTCCAAGATCTGCTACAGTGTCCCAGATCTGAATAGAAGTTACCAGCCAGCTTCACTCGTCCTAGACAATGTCACAACCAATCTGATGACAGTAGCTGCGACAGTGTCCAAGATCTGAATAGTAGTTACCAGCCAGCTCCACTCGTCCTAGACACTGTCACAACCAATCTGATGACAGTAGCTGCTACAGTGTCCCAGATCTGAATAGTAGTTACCAGCCAGCTTCACTCGTCCTAGACACTGTCACAACCAATCTGATGACAGTAGCTGCTACAGTGTCCCAGATCTGAATAGTAGTTACCAGCCAGCTTCACTCGTCCTAGACACTGTCACAACCAATCTGATGACAGTAGCTGCTACAGTGTCCAAGATCTGAATAGAAGTTACCAGCCAGCTTCACTCGTCCTAGACACTGTCACAACCAATCTGATGACAGTAGCTGCTACAGTGTCCAAGATCTGAATAGAAGTTACCAGCTGGCTTCACTCGTCCTAGACACTGTCACAACCAATCTGATGACAGCTTCCTGCTTGGCACACCAGATTCCTCTGTTTCTATCGGACAATAAAGTGACAAAGTTATGAAAATCCTCTTCTTATATAGTTTTTAGATGGTAGATATAAAGGCATAAAGGACAGAGAAATATCTTATTATTAGCCAAGGTGATCTTGTATGTAATAAAAATCATATTTAATTCATAACAAATTTGTTCACATCTCAAGCAGCGTCCAAGAAGGTTAAAGCGAAATGAACAGCACCCGGCTGGCTTCACAGTAGGTCTTAACCAGGGTTTCAAAATGCATGGTTGATGAATTGCTTCTAAATAATACTTAGATCACTGGGACTCTTACCATGATTCACATGCTTCCAAGACACAAACAGGTCTGATAATACTAACTTCCATAGGCCCTACAATGCACTAGGCGATAGAAACGCTAAAGGAGTATGAGATTCGTCTCTAAGAGTCTGGTGGCTTTTGCTCGTGCGTCGTCTTGGGGGGATGTGCATAAACTCCAGGACAAAGATTGTGATGTCCTGTTGGGAGTGTGATGCAGTTAGGCATCATAAGGGGGTTAATATATGACATTGAGCCCCGTTAGGTCATGTGGAAGCTTAGATTGAGACCAATGCCAAATGACGTGACGCACAGGGCTGGAAGAAAGACCAGTGACATGATCCGCCTCGCCGAGGACAGAACCATGTGGTCGTCGCATCGTTAACAGCTTAGGGTCGCCCAATGGCCGCATGGCTTTGGGACATGATGATGATGATTAATCCACATCTCAAAGATGACCGCAGTCACTTGAGTTTACATGGTTTATCACCAGTATGAATCCATATCCGATTCCTCAGATCACATTCACCTGAGTTCCCATTGAATGGTTTATCACCAGTATGAATCCCGGCTAACAGAAGCCCATGGCTGGGAACAATTCATTTGAGGTAGGTTTCATCAATATAAATACGCTATTGCTGATTAGAGAGCGATTTCCAAGATTTCTCAATATCTTGGACAAGACTATAGTAACCAAGTCCACACGTGCGTATTCGTATTTCCCGCGTATAGGAATGAATGAACCAATGGTAGCGTCACCTATTATATACTGGAAGAACATCGACATCCCTCAAATGTGTACATCGAGAATGTTACAAATCGCGATGCCGTAGATGATGCAACTTGCCCACAGATTGTCGAAATTATCTTCTATAAAACTATCAAAATCTGACATATCGCAACAATATATATCATTTCAAGATTGGCATTAAAGAGAAATGATGGCTTCCGTTGAAAAGTTGGAAACTATGAGTCTAAGTGAGTAATAATGTCGAGAATCACTTTTTACACGTGCACTGCCACTACTGTAGGCCTACCGCCTAGCCCTGCCCCTAGTATGTATTACTAGTGTATATAGGCTACACGATCATTATGAGTCCTCTACTTTGAACTGCCAGTGTATGATGAAAACAAAATAGTTTTACTTGAAAATGCAGTGCATCCGTCGATCTGACCTGGATAACACTCGAGCCCTCTCTCTGAAGAATAATAATTAATATATTATAATGACAATCTTTATATCCGGCATCCGCAAGCTGTCTATTCCCCCATTTCTTTTCTTTTAGCTGAGAGATATACCTCCGAGAAGGAGGGTTGTGATACTTCTGGAGATGGGACTGAAGCTAAGCCTTTCAAGACCATCATCCAAGCCATGAGACATGTTGGAAAAGAACCCTTTCCCAACATCTATGTAGACGCCAAGCCTGACCCAGATGCTGCTGAGGGACAAGGGGATGGCAAGGTATGAAAGCCTAATGTTTGGAAGGCACATTTTCCTTTATATGACAGAGTGCTTTCTTATATTTATATCAGTGAACTCCGGCATTCGAGAATCTTAGCCTTCAGGGCAAAGTTCTCCACTGACCATTTTGGCGTGGTGGGCCACCAGACCAATTATTGGTATTCTTATTTACAAAAGGGGGGGGGGGGGAAACGACTGTAAACCCTTGTAAAAAATCAGCTGTAGGCAATGCTTTACATGTCATCCTGAATATCTGTGCAGCTCTCAAAGGCCAGTTGACATATAAAATAAAGTGCTCCTTGTGTTGCTAATTTTTGACTGCTGAGTTTAATAGGGAGGTGTTGTATTCCGATAATAGGACTTTCAATCATATCTGAATTTTATGTTCCCTACTAACTATGGTACTTCTTCTCCTGTAGAGATGGGATCTTGCCGCCAAGTCACAGTTGAAAAAGGTCACAAAAATCTGGCAACGAGAACAGCAGAAGTCTAAGGAGAAGGAGAAGAAAGAGGCAGAAGATGCGGAACGTAGGAAGAAGAACTTGGATGAAGCCAAGGGCATTGTTATTGAAGAAGATAAAAGCCTTCCACAGGCTACTTTGGTAAGAAAGATTTTGTTTTAATACCTATATATTAGCTAATATCAAATTCCTTCCATGTCACATGGGTTGGCCAAAAATTGGTATTAAAATTTGATGCCAAATTGTGGGCATTATTCTTTTGGTTTTCTCTATTGCTCGTGTGACACTACGGTTTGTAGATGACAGATGATGATGTTATTGGTCGTGTGATTTCATCTTTGGCACAGGGAGGATGAGTCCATCACAAACAATCCATGCTTAATCTAACTTGAAATCTTTTCCTGTAATTTTCTAGGTCAAAATCCGTGATACGGAGGCGTATCGAGACAAAAGAATCAAAGTAAATGGATGGGTCCATCGTCTTAGGAGACAAGGTAAAGTATTTAACTGCTGGTGTCCCTGTCCTGTAAAAAAGTTAGTGTTTTATAGTGTACCTGGGCTCATGCCGACATATCGGCGGTGAATATCAGTCCTAGTCTCCTCCTTTCACCGCCGACATCAAGGGCCAGGAAATCCGTCGGACACACCATATCATAAACAGATGGCCAATTTAATTGCTAGACACGAAGTAATTGAATGACAGTCGTAATTGATAGTGCCAACCTCAGGATCAGGTTACCCTTGAATGTTTCGACTTTGATCTATCCTGGTTGTTGTAGTTCTTTCAATACAAAATTCTCTTCTGCTGTCTGCAGGAAAAGCCATGATGTTTGTAGTGCTTCGTGATGGTACTGGTTTCCTCCAGTGTGTCTGTAGTGATAAGCTATGTCAAACATACGATGCCTTGGTGCTCTCTACCGAATCAACAGTTTGCATGTACGGAACACTCAAAGTTGTGCCAGAGGGAAAAACAGTAAGTTTGGGTGTGAAGATAAAAAAATGAATTTCAATAAAGGCTTACATGTACATGTATGTTTGGATTGAGACTCAAGTTAAAGACACTTTCAGCCAGCTGGTGAAATAGATGATGTAGTGTCAAATGTCTTTTGTTGCTCAACAAGTGTGGTGCCACTTGGACTGATGTGAAGTCTTTAAAATGTCGTTCAGGAGGAGTAACTGTGCTGCTTGTATAGAATTCAGTGAAACTTAGCCACAGCACAGTTATAGAGAGTTTAGAATTATGGAAGTGTTATCTATCTTCAGGCACCAGGTGGTCATGAGCTTGACGTAGATTACTGGGAGTTGATAGGCCTTGCCCCTCCTGGAGGTGCTGATAACCTGCTCAACGAGGATGCCCATGTAGATGTACAACTGGATAACAGGCACATGATGATCAGAGGAGAAAACGTAAGGTTTTCTTTGAGTTGTCCTGGTTTTAATGGGGAACACACTGCTGAACAAACCTAAACACAGTCGCAAGTAAATCGATAACAACACTTTCTACTTTGCATTTTACTGTAGCTTCACTTTGGTCTGTTTTGAACTTAAAGCAGACAGTCAACATCAGCTGGCTCCTGGGCCCCCTGAGTAATAGGCCATTGACTAGTTGAATCTTAAGTCCTTCCAGCTGGGCTACATAGAGTAGACAATAAATGTTGCATTATCAGAATTTATACAAGTTCGATTAGTTCTGCTGATTGACTTTTACCTTTCTCGTGTTTATTTACAGACTGCCAAGATATTGAAGATGCGCTCGATTCTAATGAAATGTTTTAGGGACCACTACTATGACAGGGGATACTTTGAGGTTACCCCACCTACGATGGTGCAAACTCAAGTTGAAGGCGGCAGTACTCTATTCAAATTGGATTACTTTGGTGAAGAGGTAAGCACAGTAGAACATCCAGTGATAGAAATCTCATCGGAGGAAGGAAACTCAGAATTTGCAAGAGAGGTGTTGCGATTTAAGTTGTTATGGGACATGTGTATGCTGGGTCATCTTGAATATTACTGTCTTTCAATGGATATAAAAATACCGAGCAATATCAGTTGGCAATATACACGTACATATTTGTCGAAAGAAAATAGATTGGTAATTTGTTCATAAATAAAATTGTTTTGTTTTGCAGGCGTTCCTCACCCAATCTTCGCAGTTATATCTAGAGACGTGTATACCTGCAATAGGTGATGTCTACTGTATTGCTGAATCATATCGTGCGGAAATGTCTAGAACTAGGAGACATTTAGCAGAGTAAGTTCCCTTCTAGTATTGAATTACTTGCATTTACTTCATCACTCTGAAATGTCATCAAAACACGTTTCTCAGTTGAGAAAAGAGAAACTCTCACCAACTCAATAAACTTATCTGAGAATAGGAGAAATATTCAAAATTTCATCAACATTCCTTCCTTCCAGGTATACCCATATTGAAGGAGAATGTCCATTCATCAGCTTTACAGATCTGCTCGAGCGACTTGAGGACTTAGTTTGTGATACAGTAGACAGAGTCATCAAGTCTCCACATTCTTCTCTGCTATATGACCTTAACCCTGTAAGTTCGACCCCCTCTCTTTGGACTAACAAGCAGTGCATACTGGCATTATGGATTAAGCTAAAGAATCCTGAGAACAAAATGCTAAACCCACTTTGGATTAGGTTTGGAGCGGTTGTGGTGTAGTGGTTCGGCTCACGGTCTTGCCATCATGAGGTCCCTGGTTTTTGATTCCCTCAGTTGTTATAATAATCAACTTATCTGTATCCTTTACTCCCATCATGAAGTTCATAGAATGAATTGAAGAGAAAGTTCCAATGGCAAGACTTTGCAAGTGTAAGCATCTCGAAATGTTTTGATTTATTTCCATAGGACTTCAAACCACCCAAGCGACCATTCAAACGCATGGAATACATTGACGCAATCAAGTACTTGAAGGAACACAACATTACTAAGGATGATGGGACATTCTATGAATTTGGCGAGGATATACCAGAGGCACCTGAGAGAAGAATGACGGATGAAATCAACGAACCAATCTTCCTCATACGATTCCCAGCTGAGATCAAGTCTTTCTACATGCAGAGGTGTGCTGATGATACGAGGCTAACAGAATCGGTAGGTATTTTGGAACAGATCTTGTCTGGTACTCGTCCAATTTTTCCCTTGAATTGTGAAGAATGTCTGTTTGTTTAATTGGCTGAAGTGTTTTCACAATAGATGTATTTTTTGCCTTATTGTCTGGTAGATTTTCAATACCAAATGGTAGCATTCAAATCATGGACTATACATGTATAAGGAGTGCTTAGGCCTTGGAATACATGTACTGCCTACCTCTTTCCTATGTTTAGATTTATTATCTTGGCGTTGCAGGTGGATCTACTCTTGCCTGGTGTTGGTGAGATTATTGGTGGGTCAATGAGGACATGGAATGAACAGGAGTTGTTAGAGGGATATGAAAGAGAAGGCATTGATCCTACACCTTATTATTGGTACACTGATCAGGTAAGAATAGAAACACACACTGTTGTGCAAGTCGAGCAAATTTGTTTGCTTTCTTAATCAGTGCCTGGTATTGAGGTCTAGCATAAGCCCAGGGTGGGGCAAGCACATGAGAAATGAGTCCAGTGAATTTGTGAGCACAGATTTGACAGACTCTGTTGATGATTTCAAACTTTGTTCATACCAAGTGCAAGAAAGTTGATAACTTCATGAGTTCTGTTTTGTTTTTCCAGTCGATAGATAGGTAATCAAAATAATATTCTTTCTTTTCAGCGAAAGTATGGTACTTGCCCACACGGTGGATATGGTCTTGGTCTTGAGAGGTTCCTTACGTGGCTACTCAACAGACAGCACATACGAGAAGTCTGCCTCTACCCAAGATTTGTCGAACGATGCAAGCCCTAGATTCTCTGCATTATATTCATAAGGAATAGAATTGATATGAACTTTAAATAAGATTCCTTAATCAAATGAGCACATACAAGAAGTCTGCCTATACCCAAGATTTGTGGAACGATGCAAATCTTGGGTTTCAATTTCAGTTTATTTTCAATCAAATGATTGTTGGTTAAAACAATGTGCTATGATGTCTTGATATTTAGGCCATATTTATTTCAGTATTTCTCTCCTCTTTGTAGCTTTCTGTGGAATGCTTTTAGCAATGTTACATTATCCTGATCAAGGTCACCAACATGATTGATCTAATAAAGTATATCAAAGATATATTGTACTTGTTATATGTTATAAACTGTATGTGACACCATACTTGTAGGTGTTTCTGTACTGCATTACAGATAGATCTGTTCTCCAATGAATTCTTACGTGTACAATCATGCACCACTTCCCTATGATGTCTTGCCAGAGTGTTGGTGGTTCACCTTCTGGATGTGACCTCCTTCTGGGTCCTGTTGCATTCCCACCCCAATACATTGATCATATCTTCTGCCTCCTTTCAGTTCTGTTCATCATGTGATCAAGTTCATGTGGCATTCTTTGCTTCCTAAATAAATTGCAAAACATCTACGATGTCTGCAGTGAATATTAACAAAAAAAGATGTGGCAATGGGCCACCTTCTAGACATCTGGACTCTTCTTGGCAGCCCCTCCAATAATGAATGAAACCATTTTATTTTGTCAAGTACTGGCCAAGATGCACTTTGATAGACCAGTATCCTTTCCGGACAAGTAGACACCTCCATTCTGGTGTCTTGCTAAAGTTTTTCACATATTTCTGGCCTTATATTGAAACTGGAGGCGGCAGCTGGTGACAAGGCCCTAGGTCCTAAGTTGCGATTATTGATATCCTGAATGAATCTTTTGTGATAACTACGACACTGAAATATTGGAACGAAAAAACATGTCCTCTGCTTAGGATGTGTAGGTTGTGACTGTCCTCGAAGACAGGAAAATTCTTTGCAGGTTGGCTCTCTGTTTATTATCCCTTTAACTTCGAAAACATATAAAAAATCATTCGCCATGATACATGATATTCATGATATGCCAGCAACACCACAGAGAAGTGTCAGCTGGTTAAAATAGCAGACAGCCAAATTGACAATTAGTCAGTGCTGCCACCTATCAATAGACTGGCTTCATCCCGAGATTCTGACGGTAATGAGCGAGAATTTTATTCAAGATGGCCGATTGTGAGGTGGTGGATTGCGGAAAGCAGTAAAATTTCATTATTTCTCCCAAATAAATAGAAAATATTAGCAAATATGAACCGACACCAGGTCCTAACGGGTGCGGTCAACACAGGGGACCAATGTTTTTCTGTCGGGAGTGTAGAAGGGGTGCATTTTACGGTAGGTATCTGTTGATGTTGCAACCTGTTGTTTTCTGGATGGCTCCAGCGTCAGTGACCAGTCTCCCGCAATGCATGCCATTGCATACATCACACATAGTTGGCCAGGCACTTGTTTTGACAGTCTGGAACACACCCATTTCCTTCTTGAGGTTATACTTTGTCAGTGGCCCTCTGTCATCAACCCTACAGTAGTGAGAGATAGTTGCAACCCTTTGTGAAATAAACAAGTGTCAACTGATTTTATTTGACAGACATGTCCACAATAGGACCACATGATGACATTGACAGGTGTGAGATTATGCCATGGTGTGGGCGGGGAGGGAGGCAGGGAGGACTGTCATTGACGTTGATGATAATAGAAGGTCACGCCAGGGTCACCTCATGAATGTCAATTTTTAAGATTCGGCAGATGCTTTGACAGTGTCGATTATTGTCTCATGTATGCCGCATGGTAACTCCGCATTTTCCTGGAACTATACTGTGTTTAACAGTAATAGTCCAATGTTGTATTGTAGGCCTAACTTGAGAGTATGACATATCCCGGGCCTGGTTGCTATTACCAGTTTTTAGGCACAAGGTAGAAGCGCCGCCTGGGCGTGACTCAGTGCCGTGTTACCTATGTGTCATTTCTCATGATATTGCTAATTTGTCATGGTCTTGGAAGTTCATCACAATCATGATTGACCTTACATCATTGTCGTAACGTCATTAGCAACAACCTTGATTGTCACTCCCTTGAGATTTCACTGGAACAACAATGCCAATGAATGGATTTACTCCCCTCTCTTTACAAGCATAAGCTTGTCTGTTATTTTTACAGGAACTCTTTACACATTGAAGTAGGTCAACTGTCCCCGTATGATGAGGGTCCTCAAAAAATCAATCGTGTGTATGAAGCCCTGAATCTTGCAGTCAACTGATGACATTCTTGCTTTCCTTATTTCAGGCCTATGCAACAGGATGTGATATTGTGATATTAGCCAGCGATTTCCAGCGAGTACAGATCATTCCTGGAGCTACTCATGGCAATATTCAAGTGGGCTGCTTGGATTGCTCTGAAGATACTGGAAAGGTAGGAATTATTATCC
Source organism: Lineus longissimus (assembly GCF_910592395.1). NCBI lineage: Eukaryota > Metazoa > Nemertea > Pilidiophora > Heteronemertea > Lineidae > Lineus > Lineus longissimus. The sequence goes on along the minus strand of NC_088309.1, from coordinate 21,806,249 downwards.
ATCATTGTCAGGTAGATGGTGGTGACCTTAGGTTATGTGTAGTCCCTCACAGTGGTTTTCATCGTCACAGGACTCTGCCATGGCTGCGAAATTCCTCTGCACACTTTTACAATGACTTGACTTCTTTATGTGCCGCATACATTTTTGCACAAGTTATTCAGCGAACCTTTTTTATTACCAGTATTCAGAAATTCTTAACGTATCATTGACGTCAGACTCGTAACATATGAATGAAATCCATCTGTCTGATGTATGCCTAGTATGGTTGCATAATTTATGCACGCTCCCATCCTCATTACCTAATGAGAGTGAAGGGAAATGTGAATTTTGCATACCGGTGCTTTTGCTGGTATGCCATGTATGCAGTACAGCCAAATCCTCCCATATGTTACACTTACAGTTACAGTATTCAAAAAGGGCATTTTTTACTCTGTAATAAAAATATTCATGGGTCTGACCTGGATATTGCATTTGTACAATACTGGTCTGGTCTAGTTTAACACGGAAATTTGCGGGCTTACTTAACCTGGACACAAGAGGAGGGTCAGTACTGGTTTTTGCATGGCCACGATCCAAATCAAGACAGGCGAGGCTTTTTGCATACTTTGCACGAAAAAGGCTGGTTATAATATAACTCTAAAAGTGAGTTCGGCGACAGGTGGTGTTGTGTCATCAATTGGCACTCTCTTCAAGCAGATCAACTTCTGATAATGTGGGGAATATAATGTAACGGCAAATATAACGTCGACCAGATCAGATTCTGATCAGGGCTTAACTTAATGGGTAAAATATGTGTATACTGTCATGGTGTTTTTTGTCACTTCGCCTTTTCAATTCAAATGTGATGTACCATTGGGAAAAGTAAGGGCTGCAGGACTTTCAACTTGTACGATTGTGGAGAATCAATACCATCTTGCGCTGAAAATCTGGTTCCAAATTGGGTGCAGCCTGGCTGGTATAATTACCAACAATGTAAGTTCCAGAGCGGTGCAGCTCCCTGTGCACATGCTGACTGAAATTCCATGCTGTATGGCACGTGTCAGGTCCCATTTTCCATTGCCCTTTTTGCAACCCTATCTTTTCAGAATCAACAGCCACTTGTGCTTCAGAATATTCGTTTGAAATTCTGGGAATTGTCAGTTTTTTTATGCAAATCCCACAGAGAACAAATGCCACAACATTCTGTTCATGATTTATGTCCTTATATTTTATGCAGTATTGAGATTCAGAATCAACTGGCTGGCGCTTGCTCATGAATTCAATAAAATCTGATGAATACTTTATCACTGTACGCTGCCTTCAATCAAATAAATCATGCAGGCAGTCCATCAATATAAAAAAAATTGATGAGACAATGTGTGTTTGTACAGGGTGTGTGATAAAATCTATTATCTTAATCATTTTTAATGTCCATAAATTAGCTGAATGGCTTTCATTCTAACTCAATGACTATATCGAAGAGCCTCATCTCACTGGAGAGTTTTCCCACTGCTTTTAGTATTACCACAGAGGCTAAGCTATGTTTGGCCCCAGCAGATAGAAATGCCTGTGTGCCAGTTGCTATATGGATAATGGGAGGCCTTTTTCCTCAAGAATGACTATCATTATCAATATCATGCATGTCTTGACACTAGAAGAAAGCAGCATGTGAAATGTATGTGATGTGAAATGTGTAACATGTGGATGCATCATAGGGTTGCTATCCGACTAGATGATTTTGAATGTACAACTTGACTGTTAATAAAGTGATACAGAAACAAAAAATCTGACCTGAGTAGACAGTGTGTTTGATTTTGATCAGTCGATGACAGGGCTTGAATTTAATGATAACCAATGCTACAAATGTATCATGCTATACCTCCACTCTCCAAAATGGCCTTGTGCCACTTGTGGCCCTCTCAAATCTTCTTACACATTTTCAAGTACCCAGGACCAAAGTGTCTCTAATATTATGGATGCCCAGATAATTTGAAATTCAAGGCCTACAACCCCTGCCGATGTCACCTCTCCAATCCAATACCTCTTGAAAGACGTCTGTATACCACACCATCTATTTGTCTAAAATTTTCTCATTCCAGATTGCAGCGTCTTATGGCCGTGAAGTGTGCATTTTTGAACCAACACCCTTGCTTCATCATGATTCATCCCATGTAAGTACCAATAAATGTGTCACCTTTGACATCTGATTACTGTAAACTGGTAAATTTGCATGCTATTCAATGTTTTTTTTGTAACCGGCAACATTCGTGAAAATAAAATGCAGCTAAACAGAATGTAACCATGCTGTAGTGTGTGGTTTAAAAAATATTCTCTAATGTATGTTGTGGTTATCGCCATTCATATGAGCCAGTACCTAGCCATATTCTATACTCTCTACTGTTTGATTCCATTCATTTGGGGACATTTGATTAGTCCGGATGAATCCATTGCCAATCCCTGGATGGTCCTCCATTAAGATTATACGCATGAATGATTTATCGACCAGCAAATTCCAGAATTTGTCCCGCTGTTGTTGGTTGCCGCTATTAGTTGAGCCCCCTGTGATGGATGAGTGCTGTCTCTCCATTCCTACCCCACAGCTAATTTTGGGTAAATTGGGCTCTCATAACTCTTCATAGATCATGGGTTCAGTAGAGGAGGGGGGGGGGGGATCAGAATCCCTTCTCACTGTTGTTGGTTGTTAAATATCAGTATTGTCACTGAAATTTACTGAAGGAAATCTCGCTTGGTTGAGCTAATGTTAGCGTTTGTGTCCAATGCCGATTGGGCAACTGGGCCCTAATAACTTATCAGCTTTGAACAATTTAGACCACGTATGTGTTGCCAGGTACATGTTTATTCCCATGCAAAAACTAACAAAATGATTTGACTCCTTATCTTTCTTTCAGAAATTGGATTACCAGTGGTACCAGACGGGAACTATCACCACAGAATGCGATGTCCTTACATTGTCATGGAATACCGATGGTAAGTGCATTAGGCCATGCTAAATATATGCTCTGTTTCAGGTCCGCGAGCAATGTTCTAAAGCTGGGACAAGTGCTGCATAGACACAACACGACTTCAGCTATGCCACAGTGTTCTCAACTGGTCCGATTTTCATTTTGCATCCAGTCAAAAACAGTGGGACATCAGTAGATACACTTAGATTTTTCCATTAGAGGACATAGTCAGAATTAAGTGCAACCAAGGCAGTTATTTTTGCAAGGACTTGGGCTTTCAAAAATCAAGTTTTTTCACAAACAGTGACTAAGTCAAAATCATATCAAGAAGAAAACACTGAACCGCAATGTCTTTCATGTAGCAGGAGAGTCAGCATTTTATGTATGGTTATGGCTATATGAGTAGTAGAGTAGATATCCTGGGAAACATAGAATCAAACACACACAGCCTTTATAGGTATTGGTTTTATCTTGTCTCCGAGATGATGCTCCTTCAGATGTGACTGGAGAGAAGTGGAAAAATATCCAGTATTTCCTTTCTGTCACAAAGTTACTAAAGTACAGTGACAGTGCTCTCAGTAGACACCTCTCTTGTCAGGACACCCTTGCTGTGATCCCTGAAAAAAACTATTCTTCAATGATACAAATTGTGACCAAAAGATGTCTGCGCTTGGTTTCAGGATGAAAGGGGCGGATGATATACATATTTAACATGCCATAAATATCCAGTTGTTACTATTACTGTTTGGGTTAATAATGGGAGCCCAGCTCTTGAATAGAGAACACCTTATGATATTTTGGGGCAGCAGTTTCTCTGCTGACTTCGTATCAACATGATGTTGAATGACTCCAATCTCTGTCCTCATCACTGCATACCATGTTCACCATATTGATGTTTTGCTGTACCATATTGAGCTGTACATTCCAGCGAAGTGATTGGATGTCGATACGCTGGCGTAGAAACCGTTGGAAACCGGTGACCTTTCGCATGCAAGAGGTACGGCTTGTTGTGGGGAGGAAATGAATGGAGGTGTTTGAATGGAGCGTCAAGATTCATAGTTTCTTATTAGCTTGAATCATAGATCAATCATCACTCCCTTTGTTAGTTTATTGTGGATTTGTTGGGTGAAATCTCAGCGGGCTTCTGAAATATCATGAAAATAGATTTCATTTAGTAATTGTTTGGTCATGGGTTCATGTAGCCTAAACTATTGGTAATTGGAAATCGGAAATAAGCAGTGGAATGACCTCAAATACTTAATTTACACAACCTATGATCCTGCTATGCTAGAACCTGTGTATTAGTGTTTAAGCTAAAGAGCTTTAACAAGGTGGAGCACCCTACCTTTTCTCAACTTAAGCTTATCGGAACATTGCCCTGCCTTTGTTCTTTAGTGGCCAATGCCTTTTCTTTAAAAGCATGGTGCAGCTGGACTCCTGCTTTTTTTAGGCTGTGCCCCTTTCTGTCCGGCATTTTCAGGTTTCTAGCGGAAATACTCTTTATGTCAGTTTTGCATGCCCCACTCATATTGCAGACAGGCCGTTGAATACCAAGTCCAAAAAAGTCAATTAGTGATGCAGCTGACAGATTTTATGTAACTGGAAGAGAAATATTGGACACTGTTTATAAGTGACAGCTGCTGTCAGTGTTACCCTGACTCATTCATTTCTCGCTAAGGACTTTTCCTGTTATATATGTGCCATCTGTTGTTATATATGCCAAACAAGTTAGTATCAGTTTGAATAAGTTAAAAATGATATCCTGGTTGTTACGTTGTAGCATCACAAGCATATCATGTGAATTTTTTTGGCCAAGGTTGCTGAAAACCATCCCCGGGAATGGCTAATGATAATGGATAATGGTTGATGACAATCTGGCGTGTCAGCCTTTTGCCTGGAGCACGTAAACCAGAATTGGCGGTCTGATTCAAGTCATGTTTTAAACACTTGTTCAAAGATGGTTTTCATGGCAGAACTTTTATACAGGAAGTAACCCATCGACATGAATTATGAGTATTGTTATCCGTTCAGTTCATGTATCAGAAATATTGTTCCTGTTTCACATTCACCAAGTCCAAAATGGAACTTGTACTGGCAGGTGTTTCTTCTGGTAGAGTGAAGGTCTACCTTATCACTGGTTATGTCAAATGAAGATTTACCCATCATCAGCACTACCAGTTAAAAACCCTATTCTTTTTTGTATGCAATTCGTCTATGTATCTTGTTGAGCTTTTTGCTTGAACTGTCAAGACGATTCGATTTGGATGATGGGTATTTGTGATCAGTTGTACATCTCCATATACCGCACAATGTATCACGAGTATTGATTCAACCGGGACATCTTAATCCCAAGATCTGTCCAACTGATGCGGCGCATTTGGTCATCGATAAAATTGCGTGGGAGGTAATTTGTATGCGTGACTCTTTTGTAATGATTTGTCATGAATATCATCGCATGTGGACAGTTGGCCCTGAAACTGATTTCGCTGTTCTTTTGGGAACTGCCACAGGTTTCTTTGTATCAATGAATCCCACTTCTGCTTTGAGTAAAAAGCAGTCTTGTATCATTGTGGCTGTATTGAAGCCTACCCTCCTAGTCCTGGGTGTCGGCACTCAAGATGGACAAATCTTTCAAAGAATCCACGGTATCTATTACTTTTTTTTCAAGCTCATTGCAAATAAAATTGAAAACCCCTCTAAAGGCATCTTGGCCTTTGCGATACAGAACACAGCTATTGCTAGCGAGACTAACACTAGTCGAGATGCCAGGATAGTGTGTACATGTAGAGTGAACAATGCATGTGGGAGACAGATAAAATGCGTGTGTTGTTGAGTCAGCAGAGTTCTATAAATGATGCCTCTTACTCATTTGAAGCCTGATAGTTATGCTGTAAACCAAGAATTGTTTGCAGCTCAATCTTATTTCGCGGTTTCATGAAATCTGTAGATGATTCCAGAGACACAATGGCCGAAAGGCATCAGGAACAATGTATGTACGTCAATCATGTAGGTGGGTGCCAGGTGTTGGGCCAGCAGGGAGAACCAAGGTCAAAATTAGCCACACATGTGTCATCACCTTGGCGGTGAAACATGGTGGTCGGCCTTGAAAACATTGTTTTCGGGCAAAAAACTTGGCATATCAGGCTTTAAATGACTTTGTACCTACCCTCATTGCAAAGAGCTCTGTCTGCCAGAATGCAACACACTTGGATAACTTATTCTATTATTGCATGATGTCGTGCACATCTAATGTTTCCTCCCACGCCCTGGTGATTAGGTTGGCAAGACTGGGTACGCTGACTCAGGCGGGAATATGAAGCTGTGCGGCGAATCAATACAATATTGCCAAATGGCCAGTTTTCGACTCGTCATGTTCATGGTTGTTAGCATTTCGGTATAGGATTCCTGTCAAGGAAATGTATTTGGTCTGTCACCCAGCTGTGGTTTTCCTAGTTACACGAGAGATGCATATTTTTGAATACCCCTGTTCTTGGTGGTTTCAGTTTAGAATGCGAGCAACGAAAGGTGACAAAGCAAGTGTGCGATATTGCTCCCAGCAGTCATGGCCATCCGACCATTGGAAGGACAGCATTCCCTCCATTAAATCTTCCTACAGTTTATAGTCTTGTCATGTTCTTGTCACCCTGGGCAAGGCCAGTATTCTGTCCTCTTCTGCAGTAGGCTACCAACTTATTTCGTCCACACAAGCAGTATTACCTTCTCCTGTGTTGGAACAGCCAGTCGTGGCTTTATTAACCTGATTAAGGCTGCCTTCATCAACAAGTCGACAAGGGAGTTCATAACAAATTGGCAGTACCTGCTCTGGAAAAAGAAAGTGGTAGAGACTCTTCTTGCTTGATCGAAGCAAATCAGGTTACACTGTCAGAGTCATAATGGTAATCAGGGGGCAAAAAGACTGGCTTCATTTTCAAAAGCGATATCGGAACTCTCAAGATGGATGTCATGGATGAACATCCTTGCCCTAGCCTCAGAATCAGATGCAATGCCAGAGACTGGATGTTTGCCATGATGTGCGTTGTACTTATCTCTCTGACCCGGTCATGTTTTGGTCTGATTTCCAATCCATGTACACTAAAAATCAATGACTAGTTATCAGTCTGTCTACTTCAGGACTGTGTTAGCACACAGAATTGCTGTGTCACTTTTGGTACTGCTGTCACATGGGTCTTATCTGTCACATGTGCGTTCTCATATTTGTGTCTCACAATCACAAGATTACATCATATGATCAATTGAAGAGGTGCGTGTATGTGAGAACCCATCTTGAGAAAAACTGATGTATGCTTTGTCCTTTGGTTAAATCAATCCCTCTTCCCCCGTTGACACCCTTGACAGTATTCTTCCCAATAAGAATTGTTTGCACATGTATATGACGATGATGACAACCAGTGCTTGTTTTAACCCCACCCCCAACACTACTTCCACCACTTACATGGCAGAATTTGAATAGGACGCTGATCTAACTACAAAACCTAATTGATCTCCAAACAAGCGATTACCTGATGACATCTGGTGATGACATGGAGTCCCTTAGTTGATGGGTGAATCTGCCTCTGCTGTCGTGAGGTCACATCCAATACATGGCCAGGGAGGCTTGTGGTGCATCCAGATATGACAGACTTCTGGTTTAATCTTTGCTTCTCATGGAATGATTGCGGTTAGATGGGTTAACTGTGCATGCCATGCACATTGATGACCAGAAGACTAAGCTTCCATAGAATATAGGGTACAGCCACATGCAATCTTTTGCAAAATCAATAAAAAAATCTATAGCAATTTCCAGTGGGATGAAATGGTAGACACTGCGATTGATCAGACAAAGGCAACCACAGAAATAGGTTGACCTTAAAATATTTAGCTTTGAACGTGTTGAATAGACAACATCTATAGCAGTTGTTGTTTTTTTTCAGGCATCTTATATGAAGTCTATTGATAACAATGTTATACATAACTATAAAAGAATAAACAAATATCGGTCCTTTTTTTGTAACATGGCATTAAAAGCCTCCTATTCAGAATCTTTTATATCAGGCGTGTGAGTTGCAGAATTCTCGGCAGAATGCCATTTGTCATGGGTTTTTTTAATCGGTGAAAAATCAAAGCTACTGGACAAGTTTTATAGAGAACCAATATTCTTGTGAGACACAGTGTTTGCACCTTTTCGTTATTCGTACCTTTCTAATAATAGGGTGTTCAAATATGAGGAAAGACTTGTCCATGTCTTCAAGAAGGACATTTTAACCCGGCTGAAGGTTTATTGCACACAAATCACTGCTTGCTAAGATGAGGAAATCAATATTCCTTTGGCAACATCTTGAGGCAGTTGCTTTCATATCAATCAGAACTTGAATTATTTAACCATGTATCCATGTGCGTGGAGTATCGATTTTAAACCACACATCAAAGGCTGCACCTTGCTGATTTTGGTTATGTCTTTGTTTTCCATCTCCTAAACTAGTTACTGACCAAGGCTAAAAGAGCCCCCGCCCTCTCCCTGACACATCCCTAAAGACGCACAATGCGAAAGTGTGTTTGCGTTCATGTCAATTGCAACCTAATTCTGACAACCCTTTAAAAAACATTTGACTTAACCTTAACATTTTTGTTCTTTATTTACTTGCAGGATCTCGGCTCCTGACTGGTGGCGACCTCATCCAGATGTGGAAATGTCCAGAGTCACCAGATGATGAAGATGACGAGGCGCAGAAACGACGAGGCAGTGTGGAATTCCATCTCGGAGATGAAAATAGCATGTTAGAGTGGCTGTGTTTATGGCACTGCAGGTCAGTTATAATCTGTATTAATTGTAACCTTGCCTTTGATTCAAGGTGTTTTACCAAGGCATGACTCTGAGCTACACTTTTCTCGAGTTAATGAAAAGCCCTGTCTCTGTGTGGTCGTTTATGATCACCCTTATTGATTTTATTGGGATCATTTCATACTTTTATATGAATAGGCACTGAGGTATTTAAGCTTATTTCCGTAAAATTGATTCCCTTTGCTGAAACATCTGTCGTTTATCACCAATGAATGATCTATGTCGCATGATGTCAATCATCCAATGAAAATCTGATTTAATGTTAAAGGGGCAATATCCCATTAGAGTCACAGTGTTACTGTTAGTATTTCAGCGGATTTATTGTTTCGATTGTATTTTTCAGGACGGCTTCCCCTATTCACCAGATGCGGTTTTCACCAGATGGGCTCCTTTTTGCTACAGTTGGAAAGGTAAAGATTTTTATTCTTATTTCAAGTATCCTTCTAAATTGCATGGAATTTTGGTATTGATATTCTTATCTGTGAAATCAAATATTTTCTGATTTCAGGCCGACCGACTGGTGAAAATCTGGTATGAAAACAACAGACTAAACTTTGCTCTCTCACGAAGTGATAGCTTTAGTCCCAGAAAAGAAGAAGCCAGCTACTCCTTCATCTATATAGCACATCCTAGAGCAGTGACAGGTTTCTCCTGGAGGAAAACGAGCAAACATATGCCAAGGTTTGTAACAGTTGGTAGACGTTTGCTGGGTTATCAACCAACCAAAACACATCATCTCACAGGAGCTTTTCCCAGTCATTCACGGCAGTGACCTTATATCATGCTCATGTGCGTCATAATACATTGTTTCATGATGTCATCGGACTCGTAGAATGCATTTTGCCAATGTAGACCAGACTCCTTAGTGAAATGGTTACGCTATTTAGCAAATACTACAATGATACTATTGAAGTTTCCTCTGCTCAGGAAACGACTGTATTTGTAATTTCCTTCTCATCATCATGGGCATCTGTTGAGATTAATGCTATGGCATTTCGGAGATGGATCGCCCACTTGGCGAGGTTGGGAAGCAAGCTTTCATCTCAGTTAGTTTGTCTGACATCCTTTGAAATGTTAACCCTTTTAAGGGCAAGGTAAAAAAGATAACAATAAATCGAAAAAGGCTTGTGAAATAGACAAATATTATGGTTGATTGGTTTCAAAGTTGTCCTACCTGGCCTTAAGAATATCAGTCTTTCTGTAATATTTAAAATATACTGGTACTTTCTGTTTTCAGAGGATCAGTTGCTAACATGTTGATAACATCATGCCGTGACAGCATCTGTCGTATTTGGTGCGAGACAGTCGTACCGGATGACGGCTTGGTGGATCCTCGTCAGATAGATCCTGTCCTGATGAAGCAGAATACCAAGTTCCACACTGCACGGTACAGGACGCAGTTCATGCAGAGTTTAAAGAATATAAAGTAAGTGTGGTTCTTAGACTAGTCACAGTGATATGGACGCTTGGGACTGCCACTCCAGGGGCCTGGTGTGGGGGGACACGGCATCAGTCATTGCAAACCCCAGCTGACATGGTGCAGAATTGTGCCAGATTTTCACTGTTCAAGACTTGATGAATTTCATAACTGCCAACTTTAGAACTGTGACTAATTTCTAAAGTTCAGAGTTTGTAAAGGGTGTACATGATGATATATTTGGAGCACTACAGAATCAAGTGCATTTAACTTGTTTCAGGCAAGGTCTGAATGCACGGAAGAGAAGAATTAGTGGCCTTGGTTTAGCATCCTCCAACACCCAACCACCGCAACTGCCGAGTATGAAGGGTGTCCATGACTCTCATAAGTTCACTGCCAACATGAATGGTATCACACCCATGCTTCACTTTCATCTTGCTGCTAGTATCAACCCAGAAACTGGTAAGTTCTAATATACCTCTGAAACTTTCAATCATTTTCCTGATTGTAACACTGAGAAATACTCTATTCCAATCATATATCCAGTGATCGAGTGAGGACGCATGCATTGACAGTGTTGTTTTTGCAATGAATGTATTGTCGGCTGCTTCATGGGCTCTCGAGATCAAGACTGAGGAGTCCTTAGGCCAATAACCCTGCTTGTTGCAGGACTATGGTGGCATGTGATGTGTATAATGCAGAAGAAGACAAAACCTTTATGGTACACTGGCTTAACAGTAAAGAGAGTTCATGTTGAATCGGGTAACATCTTCCAATGTTTGACAAAGTAAGCAATGATGGCAATGTCTCTAAATCTACATTGCACTTTCTTTTTCCAGGTATCCCTCTTCTGCCCACAATTGGCAATACTAATGTACCTTCTTTATCCAGATATCCCTCTTCTACCCACAATTGGCAACACTAATGTACCTTCTTTATCCAGATATCCCTCTTCTACCCACAATTGGCAACACTAATGTACCTTCTTTATCCAGATATCCCTCTTCTACCCACAATTGGCAACACAAACTATCTTCACGAGTCCAACTTTGTGGTGCATTGGCTCAACAACAAGGAGTTACACTTCACATTAGAATCGGAACGAATCCTGCAAGATTTGACCAAGAAGGCTGGTGACGACGGCGACGAATCCAGTGTGGAAGATGACGAAGAGGGAAAGGACTCTGCAAATGAGAACGAGGTTGAGGACGAGGTTGTCGATGACGAAGAGGACGATCAGTTCTTTTTAGATAACAAGGATGGTGAGTGAGCTAAATAACACAAATTAGTTTGTCATACTGTAAAGTAAAGTTGGTTTATTTGTCATAGTATTATTTATTAAAACAGGTGCCACAAGACTGTGAAATTGGCTTATCTGTCCAGCTGATGCATCTTGAATCATAATAGAGAAGTGTTCATGGTAACTTTACATATCAAGTGCGTACTGATCTGGTGAAGATATTTTGTGTGCTAACTTTCCAGCTGATTTCAAGCGAGGTCCTCTAATCCGTCGAGATAACCAGATCAGTATGGAAAGTGAGGAAAGCCATCACTCACGGTCTGTAACAGGAGATGCAGAAAATGGGCCATTACCTGATTCAAAAAAGGTGGGTGCAAGCAGTGTTTTTCCTGGCTTTTGACTTGATTTGAATGTGTCGGACCTACCAGTAGCTCATTATCATATTTTGCCTGGATGCCAATTTTGTTTTTTGATATTATGAACAGTAAACCTAATCTGGGTTGAAACCTCACTAATATCCTCCATTTTTTCTCATTCAGCCGTTGCGTGATAGTCTAGATAGCAAGATAGAAAAGCTGCTCCGTGACTGGCACCAGAGTGCTGATATGCTGTTCATGGTTCATCCTGTTGATGGTAGTTTTCTTGTCTGGTAAGGATGATTTCTTAAAATGAATTCTTTCAGTTTGGAAAATTGGAATTCGATATGACAGGCATGATAGAAAGGATTTGTTGTGACAAATATTGGTCAAGGTTGTTTCAGGTACCCAGCTGGTGACTGCTTTAAATCTGCTTGGATGCTTTCTAGGTCACCGTCCCAAAAGTGCCTTTATTCTACTTTCCTCATGAACTACCAACATGGGTCACAAAGATGATGATGATTATACAAACTGACTTCTATTTTGCAGGTTGGTTGAGTGGCTGGATGAGTATGTCCCTTGTTCATTCCGACAAGCCCAGATCAGTTTCTCTTCTCGAATACCTCATGCCTTTCCTGTAGGTGACGCCACCACGATGTCAACAAACCTCAAACTTTATTGTAATTACATCAAACCAGACATAAAAACCAAACTGAAATCGGAGAATAAACGTAATATGAATATGGACATTCCAAAAATACAAATATATTCTGCAAACGCATCGGGCAAGAATTCTCCAGGACAAAGTGATAATACCTTGATGCCTAATGTTCTGATGCTTTCCAAGCACAACAGTGGCTCGCTGAATCAGTGGCAGATTAGTTTTGCGGAAACTTCAAAGTTTTCAATGGTCTTGAGTGTGGCGCATGCGTCCAGAGCCAGCGGGCACAGATTCAGAACGAACAGTGCAGCGTGCCATCCTGTCCTGCCCTTACTTCTGACGACATCACATCACAACATGCCTAATGAGACGGACAAGGGGCGTCCAAGAATGGGGTCTATGTCCAGCTGGTGTGAGGCGACGGGGTTGTGCAGCGAGTTGATCTTGTGGCGTGTGGATCCTGTGGGCCCATTATCCAAGTCTGGCGGTATCACGGAGCTGGCGAGAATCAATGCACCACATTTGTCAGCATTCTCGAATGTTGCCTGGGTGCCTACACTTTTGCCAAGGTAAAGTCAATTCGCTTAGCTGTGTCAGCAGAGATTGTTTTTTCTGTTGCATGCTACCTAGTAATAACTTAAATCCACCAAAACCCAACAGATAGGGGGCATTCTCTTTAGTTTGGAGTCGTTTGAAGAAAGTTCCCTGTTGGGATTTCTACATTATATTGTGTCCTTTTCAGTTCAAAATCTTCTGTTTCAGCTCTACGCTGGGTACAGGCAGTAATTCACCGAGTGCCCTGTTTGTGGCCTCAGACGGTCATAGTCTTCGAGTTTACCAAGCTGTGATAGATGCCCGCACACTACTGGCTGATGTGCAACGGAGGAAAGAGGTAAGGAATCCCTTTGTTAATTGAAGTAATGAGTGTGATATTGACTCCGTTCAAATTCTCCACTGAAAACTGTTATCGTTTGTGTTCCAGTTCTTACAATTTTGAATTTGTTTCAGTCCGTGGGTCAACTTAGCAGCTCGTCATCTGCGTATGAAGAGAACAGTCACACAAGCAACACCATGCAAGATAAGAATGACGTGTTTAAGATTGTTAGTCAGCAGAGTACGGCCAGGCCGGGCTGCATCGTGGAACTGGACGCTATTGCGGACGCTAAACAAGACTGGCAGCAGACGCAGTTCCTGCATATATTCCAGGTTGGTGCTCTACCTCTCAATTCACGTGCAGTGAAGGCCGTCTGGACTAGGAAAGTGTCCGAGTTTTTACTGAGAGGTTACATTTTAGACCTGGGAATGAAACTGTAGACGGGACAAACCATTTGCCAGACGGGGGAGTTCCAAGTAGTGCATGTAATGCAATGCATGAGTACTATGTACAGGTGACTCCCTATTGGGTCATTCACTTGTGACCAGGCCACAAGCGCTACCTGTTTAAGCTCTTTGAGAATTTTCTGATTATAAAGCACTATATGACAAGTTACATTAGTAATCAGGTGCTAAAATCAATGTTAGCTTGTTTTGTTTGGAGAAGCTGAAAGTTGTTTAAGATTGTACAGCAGATGTAGTTCTTTTCTGATGACCTCCTGTCCATAACTTCACCTTGCAGGATCAAATGATCACTGGACAAAAGAACATGAAGTATGACACTAACGGTCAGGCACAAATGGAGGCGATCATTGACCTGAGGAACATCACCATCTTCGAGGAAAACTTCTTCCTAGTGGTCATCGAGAAGTTGAATAATGGCGGCTCGGTTTTACATATGTGGCGGATTATCATATCATCACAACCAGAAAATGCAGGTTAGTATAGAACAATTTAAGGAGATGCCTAAAACCCACTTACTCACTTGAGTAGAGTAGATATTTTTGTCATCATAAACATTATAAAAGTGCGTTTTCAACCCGTCTCGTCTCTGATACTTGCAGTCGTTCCATTTTTCTGTGTTTTGTTTAATTGTTGGCGTTCTACCAATTCAGATTTTTGCTGTTGTGCGTTTTTTCAATATCATATTATACTTTGTGCCTCTGTTTTTGTATGTAAAACCCCCATGCCTTAAAAGGAATTCTGTGTTCAGCAATTTGTCTGAATGTTTTGAAATGTTCTCCTCTTCGTCATTGTTCGTCAGGTGTTTCCGACCACATGCTGTCATGTGCGCTTTTTGACTTTGGTGAGAGAATAGTAGTTATAGTATCCCTCCCTCTCCTGTCAAAAGATACTGTACCTTTTCATTTTTTGGGCAAAAATAGTACTAATCCTATACCAGTCCCTCAGTCAAGTCTATTCTAAAACAAATCCTAATAATTCATGTACATTTCATCTGTGTCGATATGGTTTTGGTTTCATCCCTTAGAATTAGCATTATCGTCCTCCCTTTCTGTCCCCTATCTTCAGTCCAGTAGACTTTTAGTTCCCACAACTGTAGGAATTCATTTTGGATGGGGAAAATGTGCCTGAAGTGATTATAGATTTGGAAAGGATGAGTTGAGGAAGAGAAGGTCGGAGTAAGTTCCGACTATAGTGCCTAAAAGATTATCCATCAGTGTGGCAGCACTGTGACAAAAACCTTCAAGACCTTGAACACTTGAAATGGAAAGAATCAAGCACTTGTCAACCCTATCATAAAAGTGGGAGCTAGTATGAGTTACATATGCAAAGAGGAGAGCTATTGAGTACCAAATGGGGGAAAAACCGACTGGGGAATTATGCTTTGGTTGGCGGTCATCGCTGCCTATTGGCACGGACTTGGATCAAATGCCTCATCTTTTGTCTCATTATTCCAGTAAAAGAAGACGTCGAGACGGGTTACATGAGTACGGAGTCATTCTACATCCGGCAAGGAGACGAGGATGATGAGGAAGAGGACTTCCTTGCCGCAACCCAAGTGCCTCCCGCTGCACAAGGCAAAACTGGCATGATCAAGCTTTCAATAACAACAACAAAGGTGAGGGAAATTGAACCTCCCTTGCTGACATCTCTCTTATGAGGACAACCCCTATATTAGTATCAAGGACATTAGTTTCGGTCCCACTTTAGTTGTCTCTCTTCAATTTGACCTCACTGATCAGTTGCCTCCTTTTTTCACGATCCAGGTGTGCACACAGATGTTGGAGTTACCAGAAGGCATTGAAGTGATCAGTTCAAATGTTGCTGCCGGACATCTGAGTTCCTCCTCCATCTACCCTGCATGCTTTGCACCATACTTGTTCGCGACGCCTTGTTCCGATGGACGGATTCGCTTCTGGAACTGTCAGGTTGAGGATGTTTTGGACGAGAACGGAAGTGGACAGACGGTGCAGAAATATGGTTGGAATGAGTGGGAGATGATGATAAGAAACGAGGAGACTAGTGCCATTCATGTCCCAGGTATGCCAAATATTTTTTTAAAAATTGGCTTGTTTAAATGGCCCAGGGTGGGCATCAGAGGGATTTCAGCTTTGGGGTGGAGACAGAAATGGGTCCTGGGGCCTAGTTCACAAAGAAGCTACGTTGAATCCACGGCACTCCCTTGTCGAAATTCCCTATGTTAAGACATTTCTCCTTTCCTTTTAGGCAAACCTATCACTGTTAGCTGTGCGTACAGTGGACGTGTGGCCATTGCATACCGGATGGGAAGAATCCGAACTTGTGTTGACAACCCTGAGAACAAATTCGTCAATCTGTGTGTGTCTATTTATGAATGTGAATCAACAGGTGAGTTTGATTATCGAAACATATCATATGGTACATTTAATCTTTTGTTCTAGCTGACAATTATTGATTGAAATAGTGTAAAAGCATCTTGGAAGTAAAATATTTGAGGAATGTGCAGTAATGCTCAGTTCCATGTCCACGTCAAATTTGACTAGACTTTATAAGTGTTATAGAGGGTGCAATGAAGACATCTTCTCTGTTTTCCTTTCAGGTGGGAGTGAATGGGTCCTGGAGGACACGATAGAGTTAAAGAACATTTCCATACCTGATCCCAAAGCTGAAATTGATCTCAGTTACATTGATTCATATCACAGCCCAAGGCATGAGGAAGTCAAACATCTCGTATCCCCCACATCAGGGCGGGGCTCAAGCGGCATGGGGCGGTCCGCTTCGATTCCAAGCCTGAGTACCATTTTCAGTGTCAAGAAGTATATTGCGGAGCGGGGGAATAAGTCTGGTATGCTGCGACAGAAGCATCTTGTACAATTAGATTGGGTTTCGTTAGAGGATGGGTCACATATACTGACTGTAGGGGTAGGGTCTAAGATCTTGATGTATGCTCCTGTGTCAACAGAAATCGCACAAGCCACACAAAAAGAACAAAGTGTGGTACGGTCGCCTAGTCATGCCCGCCCCATACTGCAGAAGAGTAAGTCTATGACGGTGCCGAATATGGTGGAGGAGATACGATGGATGAAGCTGAGGAGTATCGACCTCACGACCGCTGATGGGTTACCCCCGCTGCCAATGCACGTCTCTTGGGCTAGAGACGGTATCTTAGTGGTCGGAATGGATAATGAGATGCATGTCTACTCTCAATGGAAGGGCCAGTCTGAAGGCGGCGACTCCATAAGCGAGCACGATGTCCTCCCAGGCGGCGAAGTTGACAAGCGCAGCCTGACAGATTTCAATCTGATGAGCTCGCCTGCCACTCTATCCACGGTTATGAAGCGAAATACAAGTTTCTTGAAACCTTCGCACTCGTCGTCGAGTCTTATGTTAACTGGGTCGAGTGTGAATGAACCGAAGAAGAAGGATCCGAGTAATTGGAAGAAACTTTCCAAGAGTGAGAGTACCACCAGTCTTCAGTGGATCCAAGACTGCGGTTTGTTTGAAGCTGCCCGCATTGCTAACCCAGTACTTCCACAATACCACCCAAAACTTCTACTTGAGTTACTGAACTTTGGGAAAATTCGGCGTGTCAAAGCCATCCTTGCTCACCTGACGCGATGCATTGCGGGAAGCATGGTGTTTGCGTCCAACATGCAGCCGTCGAAAACACGCCGCATGTCGTTGAGTGCATCTAGTCCCACTGAGCAGAGCACCTTACAAGAGGAGGTCTTGGACTACATTGAAATCAATTCAATTCCGCCACTCCCTCTGTACGCCTTGACAGCTGCTGATACCGACACCGTCATCCAAGCAGAAGGCAAGGTCTCCTCACCCTTTGGTGCCCCAGGGCAAACGGACCATGACTACAGCACTCTCTTTGCAACTAAACCAGACGACGACGACGACTTCGATACAGCCTTAATGGACGAAGAAGATGATGTGTTTAATGAAGATGGTGAAATCAACAGTTCCAAAAGGCGGCGCCACACCTCTGGCAGCGTGAGCGGCACGAGTAATCCGAACTACTTCGGTCCATCGCAGGCGCGTACATTGACTCGCCATCTCACCCACACCCATCTTCCTGGGCTCTCAAGCCTGGATCAGATGTATCTATTGGCCCTGGCAGACACCGTTTCAAACACGAGCACTGATTTCTCCGACAAGTTTGCTCCAGATCGTGCAGTCAGAAGCGGTAAGCCAAGTAATCAATGTGCCCAATCGATATGACTTTACTGTGTTGGGAATACATTTCCTGTAATGAGCTTTTGCGACTGGTGAAATCAAAGTGTGTCAGGAGTACATTTCACCCCTCTAAAAGTCGTTTTAGAAGTGATTTGGGCGAGTCTGTTGTGGCCATAACCAGTTTATTCATTCGATTGGGCACAATATTAGTCTGAATCTTAATTTTCTTAAATCTTTTGTTTGACAATAGTTTATTTTCACTGGCTGTTTGATTTTTGGGATTACTCTTTTCCATTTCTGATTCAAACATTGGTGAAATATTCTAACTTTATACAACAAAAAGTCCATACACTTGAATGAATTATGAAATTATTCTAAGAGTTTGGGGAAACAGGTCAGTTTTGAAGAACATGTAGAAATGTTTTATACATTTTAGTGTGTCTGTTGTTGCTGTAGTTAAGTACTGTAGCCTGTAGGTAATAGTTTATTCTCTCTAGACATAGCTTTGATTCATTTTTACCTCGCATGGTGCATGATAGGTACCTGAGTGTCAACAAAGAATCCCTTCCCTTTTGCATTGTCATAGACACCAGCCAATGCTTACCAGAACCAGAAAATGCATCCACCATTGGACAATTAGAATGGTGCAGTCAATAAATTGCCCTGCAGACTGGCAGTTTTTATTTCAGCGACTTGGACAAAATTGCTTGTTTGCAAGGTCATCGCAGGTGGATGATTTACGATTTCATTTAATTTGACACTTTTACTTCTTTACATTTACACGTTAGACATTCGCAACAGCACTTTGACTCTTCCAGAATCATTAGTTATTTCAAACTTTGGCCTATATCTCGGACACGGTATATTGGAAATATAAATAGGGGTATCTTGCACAGGCAAACATGGTCGTCGTAAAGTAGACCATAAACTGAAGACATACAAATTCCTTGTTACCTGTACACACAACATTGTATCAACTTGGTCGATATCTTTAGTTTGTTGCTTTTGGTTGTAAGATTTTATGAAGTGAATGAAACTTTGCCTGGATTTTTTGACGTACTTGATAGAGAAATCGAAATCCTACTCCTCTGACATGTGGCATGTTATTTTTTGGGCCAAAGTTTTAAATAATGTTGACTGATTTTCCATTTTTTTACTACTTTCTATCTCACATACATCTAGCCGTCATGTAGCCCACATAGAGCAGATATTTTTCAGTCTTCAGGTCTTAATGATAGGTGTCGCCACTTGAGGCAGTTTTACTCTAATAGAAGATTCTTGAGTGCCCTGGCTGGTGGGTGGAAGCCAAATTTAGCCCCGTATTGGTCATAGACTAATTGGCAGGGGAGCATGGTGACGGTAGTGGCTGCCATTTTACCTCCAGATCTTGGTTGAGAACTGGTCCTGTATGACTTGGAGCTTGAAACCATAATGATTTGCATGTCAGCGGCCATACCCCACTGCAAAGTTTATGTGGTTGATCCATCAGCTTCCCGGCCTGGTATATTGGCAGTAAAATGGTGGCCAGTACCAACGCTCTCTGCCGATTGAAAGTACTGAGGACCGACATGAAATGAGGTCTCTTGTTCTGTGATTGGCACTTTTACCAACAGGAATATTTCAGGTCAAACTGACCAGGAGCATTGCAAGACTTACCAGCGTTTGAATTCTTTCAACTGAAAGTGAGCCTCCTATGGTGATACCTATGATATTCGATGCATGCTTGCATAAACTAAGCTCTGTTCTATTGTAGTTGTGACTGCCCATCAGCAGGATGGTGGAACGAGTGCTTTTGGTGCAGGAACCCGAGGATATGCCTCAGCTGGGGGCGCACCCCTGGGGCCAGCTGGTAGGTCCAGCAGTTTATTATTTTATACAAACCAGATTCACCCCACAGTTGAGATCAAATTTCAGTAGACCCATTCCAATAACACTTTAACCAACCCCTCCACACCACATACATGTATGCAGTTGATATTCTGCAAAATTGTATGTCAAATCAGACAAAGTTCTGCTTGTTGATGAAGTTCCTCTTTGTAGTGATAGCATACTGGAGCTTGAAATGGAAATTAACAATTAGTAAAATGTATCTTGAAACATAACACTAAATCTCAAATATCCTTCTCTCCACACCCTTCCCTTTCTCCTGCATGCTAGCATCCTGAGCTTGGCTTCCTAGCTCTTGATTTGAACTTTGCTAGACCTCGGGTCAATGTGATTCTTTGTAGTATTCTCTTGCTAGAAGGTGTTAACTGATAATAACAACGCAGCATAAAATAGCTTTATTGATGATATGTCTTTCATGAGAAGTTGTTGAGGACTTTTCATTTCATCATTGGATAATCTCTGAATTGATAATCTAAAGTTTAGAGGTCCCTCAGAATATCTTTGATGATGTAGGTTTGATGAAGAAGAATCTGGATACGTTATGGTGAAAATAAAAGGGTTTAAGTGAAGGATTCTTAGAAATATGCACATCTGTCCTATGCCTGTGTTAAAGTTTTGCACTTCTTAAGTTCAGAGGGTTCTTTTTTTGTATTCATAAGGTCATACTGACCCTCTCCCATCTTGACCTTTTATTTTCCGCCCCCAACTTTGAATATAATCTATAATGCCTCAAGCTAAAGTATACCTCTACTCCTGACTCATTTTCTAGACTCGATGGACGACTGTGGCCTCCGTTACATGCTAGCTATGAGACATCACATCTACCTGATCAACACGCTACCCATGTTCCAACGGGCACGCCTACAGAAGGAAGGTCTCGGTGGCGCGTATCTTGTCTGGGCATTCCATTCAGAGGCTGAAGAGGTTTGTGCCTTGTGATGGTCAGCGCTGCATCATGGATATTCTCAAAAAACATCAGCGAAAATCAGATTCATTTAGCCACTATGGCTTGAAACAGAAAAAAACACGATAACTCCACCAGGGTATTACATTGTTTTGATAGAGACGGGACGTCAGTTTTGTTGAGTTTTGATGTCATTTTGACATATACCCTTGTGAAAATCTGTGTCGCCTACTGGGATGCTGATTTCTATTGAAACTAATTTGTTATCATTACAGGAATTGTTATCGATCATCCCAGGTATGTGCCGCGGTGACCCTACGTGGGCTGAGCTGAAGCAATATGGCGTTGGCTGGTGGGTGAGGAACAATAATACACTGAGGAGGTGCATAGAGAAAGTGGCCAAGGCTGCCTTCAACCAGAAGAAGGAGCCACTCGATGCAGCTCTGTACTATCTTGCCATGAAGAAGAAGAATCTGCTGTGGGGACTGTTCAGGTAAGGTAGCTAATGATGCATTTATTTTATTCCAAAATCTCGTACATTTGTTTTCTTCAAGTTCAAAACCTTCATGGATTTTATATTTTCGTGCAGGTCTGTCAGTGACACAAAGATGGTGGATTTCTTCAAACACAACTTCCAAGAGGATAGGTGGCGCCGTGCAGCTCTGAAGAATGCGTTCGCCTTGTTGGGAAGGCAACGATTTGAGCATGCTACGGCATTCTTCCTCCTTGCTGGATCAGTCCGAGACGCCATTGAGGTTAGTTATATCATAGAATCAATAAGGACAAGTATTATTTGTTGTGGTTGTCATTAACTACAGTGTAGTGCTCCTGGCCATATTGCTAAAATGTCTCAGTGGTGCCTAATATCAACTAGTATTCACACTAGTATTATCATTACGGAAGGTTTCTCATTTTACATGTACCTGCACCTCGTAAATTTTACATCTCTCCCTGTTCTAGGTCTGCCTGAACAAAATGGATGATATCCAGTTGGCGATGGTCATAGCACGCCTCTACGAGACAGAACTTGACGATGCGATGCCAGTGAACATGAAGCGTATCTTGTATGAGGAGATCCTGGGAATGGATGCAGTAGGGGAGAATTATCACCATCACAAAGCACACAGTGACCCATTCCTACGTAGTATGGCATTATGGATGTTGAAGGACTACAGCAGTGCACTTTCTACGCTTCTCCAATCTGGGACGGCGCGGAACTTCTACAGCACAGATGATGACTTTGCCTCCTACACTGCTAATCCTAGTGTTTTCAATTTCTATGTGTACTTGCGGACTCATCCTCTCCTAGTCAGACAATACCTTGCTACAACTGCCTTAGAAAAGAACAAACAAGTCCTGTTATCGGGATTCACACGGGGCATGCATTCTTCGTCTGTTGATCAAAATGTTACATATGTCGACAAGATAACCCCCATGGAAAGACGCCTGTATTTTGCGACAGCGCATGCACATTTCAAGACAGGGTGTCCATTGTTGGCATTGGAAGTTCTGACGAAGCTCCCGGAATGCACTGTGATGGACATTGATTCCTCAGAGGAGGGGTCAGTTAAAGCAGAGTTTGAACGATCGGACAGTTCCATTGAGACGGGTACAATAAACATAAACATTGGTGATAAACCGCAACAGAATGCCTCAACGTTTGATTGGAGTCAACCGGTATCGAGTAAAAAGGATACGTCAAATGACTTTGATTGGGGGACGCCTATAACGTTTCAAGCCAAGAAAGACGACGATGACATTGACTGGAGCAAACCATTGACGAGCAATCGATTCAAAGATATGGATTACAATTTTGATGACGACGGTGACACCAAGTCCGATAGCGAGATCGAATCCAAAGATAAACTCAAGTCAAAGAGTTTAGATGTTCCAGATATCACCAAGGATGATACCCCGACAAAACCACCGCAGATGGACATCATGGCGCAACAATTACGGTTTATCGCGTGTCTGAAAATCATGATGGAGGAGTTGAGCACGCTGGCGACCGGGTTTGAAGTTGATGGCGGCCAGTTGAGGTATCAGCTGTACATTTGGTTGGAGAGGGAATGCGAGACTCTCAAGACTATCTGTCGCTATGGAATGGATCTCACCGAACAATCAGAAGCCAGTGAGTAGAAATATTTATTATGTCCAGTGAAAATGAGGTCAAGTTAATTGTCATTACAGTCCATTCCTGGAAAACTTGTTCACTGCTACGCCTTCATTGAAAGAGTTGTCCGTACAGAATTTTGTTTCATATGCTATACCGCATGGCAGATTTCAGGGTGAATAAAATTAAGTGCCTTGCTTCTTTCAGGGAAAGCTGAATCCAAGCTTGATGTGGATAAGGATACCAGTAGTACCATAGATAGGATGACTCTCTCCATGGTAGATATGGGTAAGCCAACCCTGCACGAGGTGCTCAAGGCAGAGAAACTAGACTTTGAGGCGAAACTAGAAAGGATGGCACGGCGGAAACAATGGTTGAAGGCCAATCAACAACTGTTGCGAACACTGCTGAGTTATTGTAGTCTCCAGGGGCTGACAGGCGGCGGACTTGCATCGGTCCGAATGGAACTGATCCTACTACTGCAAGAGCTTCAACAGGAGAAGACCCAACAACAGCTGCTCTCACCGCTGCCATTCCCGACAACACTTCCACTTCTTTCCGCAAGCATTGCCAGTTCGAAGACTGTCATCTCCGACCCCATACGTCATCTGCAGTGTCTCTCACAAGATCTCCTACATTCCATTGTTGAGTTCAAGACGCCCCCTGTCTGCGGCTCCATGCTTCCGATGGTGACGACATTGCGGAATCTGAGTGCTGCCTTGTCTGCTTGTATCTACCAGTGCCTGTGTGACAGTGATAATTTCATCGTATCCATGAATGATAACATTGATATTGG